>NC_062544.1:144783870-147183870 GCF_016906955.1 Phacochoerus africanus
ATTAGAGGGATCCAGTTTCTTTAGGGGGAGATGCCGGGAAACAAGAGGAAAGGGAGATGAGTCAGGGACGGGAAGGAAGCCGATGATAGGAGGCTTAACAAGCATGATACCACTGCAGAGGCGCTTAGTTGAGCTGGGGACTCTGGGAGATGGAGGCTCTAGGAAAGGACAGCATGTGCAGTCAGCATGGTAGAGACATGTGGGTCTGTGAGCACTTGTCCAAAGGAGGGGATGGTCAACAGGAGCTTTCCCAGCAGAGATGCTGGAGCCAGAGTGGGCAAAGCACAAAGTGTTCCTTGAGACGAATGTCAACTCACACACCTGGTTGTTCTACACATGTGGCTATTTTTCTAGTAGCTAAATGTAAGTTTTCCTTTGAACCCCTACCCCCTGGGTAGCAGTAATCTATTTACATCCCTCCTTCCTCTCACCCCAGGGTTTTGCAGAAGCTCTAAAGATGATACAGGAAACGGAAACATCTGGTGCTCTGGTTTGGGGGTCCTAGGACTTCATTAATGTTTCATCTGGCCTGAGACACAAGATCCAGATATTTGGCCAAACACCAGCCTAGATGTCATGGTGAAGGTATTTTTATATGAAGATAACATTTAAGTCAATAGACTTTGCATAAAGTAGTATCTTCTATAATAGGATTGGGGATCCAATCAGCTGAAGGCATTAAGAAAAAAAAGACTGACTTCACCTGAGGAAGAAATTCTGACTCCAGACTTGAAGCTGCAATATCCACTCTTTCCTTGCTCTCTAGCCCACCATACCACCCTGCAGAATTCAGACTTGTCAGTTTCCATGGTCACGTGAACCAATGGCTTTAAACACCTCTCTCGGAGTTCCCTTGTGGCTCACTGGGTAAAGGACCCAGCACTGTCACTGCAGCAGCTCAGGTCACTACTGTGGTGCAGATTCAATCCCTGACCCAGGAACCTCCACATGCTTCATGCACAGCCAAAAATTAAAAAAAAAAACAAACACCTATCTCTTTTTGTATACAATATACTGACACACACAACATAGACACACACACACACACACACACACACACACTGGTTCTGTTTCCCTACAGAACCTTACACTGATGACCATCTATTTTCTCAGGCATTATTGAAAATATCATAGCCCCCTCCAGCCTCTGGTCACACTCACCTACGGACAGTAAGACAGGGTCTGTCTGGTGAAGCTCTCTCTCTGGGGTACCCTGTGCCCCTGTAGGAGGGATGGAAACACACATGCCCGTTCTCTCATGTGTCTCTAGGACATAAGCATCTCTAGAAGGTGTGTGTGCCCTTCTGCTCCCAAGAACTTCATGGTGGTTGCTTCTATAACACAACTGCCCAGACATCCTGAGTACAGGAGAATTTGGTGAGATCTTCTACCTCACTAGCCTCAGCCCAGGATGCTTGGGCTTGGAGCTGCCAAATTTACATTCCTATGCCCCCATCCCCTTGCCAGAACCCAGTGAGGAGTGGGCTTGCAGAGGGAGTAGAAGGAAGAGAGAGTGGGGCTCTGACTCAGAGGCCATGCTAGCAAATGTCCCTGGCTCCCCTCAGGCACCTGCCTCTCTCTACAATCTTCCTCCTGTTCTCTATGTTGTTATTTTGTTTTCTTTTTTTCCTCATAGGATCTTTTTATACTTTTGTGCTGGTTCTTCTTAATTATTTATCTCTGAAGGAAATAAATTCTTCTGAACAAACTATGAAGAGGTCATGGGTGTGTTTTAGGCAAGTAGGAATATTTCCTTGACCCAAGCTTTGGTGAGTTGGTTTAGCCTTGACATCTTTCCAGGCAATGGAAAAAAGAAAAGAAAAAAAGAAATGAAATGAAATGAAAAGAAATGAAAAGAAAAGAAAAGAAAAGAAAAAATGACTGTGAGACTGTTCATACTATAAATCTTTTTCTCCCACTACATCAATGACAAGCTGCTATCTGCAAATATAGCTGCTCTGTGTGACTCTTCACTTAGACCCACCTCCTTGATTTCTCAGATTGAAACTGAATCCAGGATGACTCCATTCAGTCAGTCTATGTTCCTGTTTCCCAAAACCTACCCCCTCACACACCAGAAACTTATGTTTTTTACATCAAAGTCTCTTTGCTTGGCTTCAAAAATTGTCCTTTCCAGGTGTATCCTGACATGGGAAGTTTCTTAAGATACTCACTTCCTCCCAGACACACTCCCACAAAACTTCAATTTCTTTGGTCTGCCTTTACACCTACATCATGGTTTCAGTTTCAACAGGTTCCTCCTTCCACTGAAGCTAGGGTTTATGTTTATATTCCTTCAGGTGATTTTCTGTCACTATGTTCAAACCAGGTGTCTCTAATGGGCTCATTATCCAGTCTGAAAGTTCAGAGAAGTAGGGTCTACATGGTCATGTGTTCTGCTGTCCCTGCTGTTTGTATTTAAAAACTCAGGGCCTGAGTTCTCTGGACATAGAAGCTCAAAAGTTCAGGTACTGACAACTGAAAGGCCATCCCTGTGAAAACTTCTCTATATGCAAAATCTACTTTTATCTTTAAAAGTCTGCTTTAAAACTCAAAGCGAAGATTTGATTTTTGCTTTACCCGAGATGTATCAAAACTACCCTTTCCTGAAACAGTGACTGCTTTAACTTAGCTGGCAGGGCAATGTATTTAAAAAAGAATTTACTGGGGAGAAGATGGGATTAAGATGGCAGAATATAAGGACTGGAGCTCATCTTTGCTCATAAAAACAACAAAATTTACAACTAAATTCTGAGCAATCTTCAACCAAATGGACCAGAAACCTTAAAAAAGATACCCTACTCCAGAAGACAAAGAGGAGACCACATCAAGAGGTAGGAGGGGTGATTTCACGATATAAACAACCCCATACTTCCTGGGTAGGAAGCCCCACAGACTGGAAAGTAACTGGTTCACAGAGACTCACCTACAGGAGTGAGAGTCCTGAGCCCCACATCAAACTCCCATGTGTGGGGATCTGGCACTGGGAGAAAGAGCCCCTGGAGCATCTGGCATTGAAGGCCAGTGGGGCTTGTGTGCAGGAGCCTCACAGGACAGGGGGAAATGGAGACAACATTTTTAAAAGGTGCACACAGAATTTCATGTGCACTGGGTCCCAGGGCAAAGCAAAATCTCCATAGGAATCTGGGTCAAATCTGACTGCAGTTCTTAGAGGACCTCCTGGGAAAATAGGGGTGAATGTGGATTGTTGTGGTGGAAGGACATTGGAAGCAAAGCTCTCGGGAATATTTGGTAGCATGCTTTTCTCAGGAGGTGGCCATTTGGGGAAAATCTGGCCCCATCCATTAGCGCTGAGAAGCCCAAGGCCAAATAAAATCCAGGTGGGATCACCACCTTCCCCTTCAGTAAACAGGCTGCCTAAAGACACCTCAGGTATACAGCCACGTCTAATCCCATCCAGAGAAAAAACCCCATCAACCAGAGGGATAGGAAACAGCTCCACCTACAAGTGGGCAGGCATCAGGCTCTCCCATCAGGAAGCCTACAGCAAGCCCCTGTACCAGCTTCAGCCACAAGGGGGGCAAACACCAGAAGTAAGAGAGGCTACAACTCTATTATCTGTAAAAAGGTCACCACACCAAAAACCTATAAACACGAAAAGACAGAGAACTATAACTCAGATGAGGGAGAAATAAAAAGCCCAGAAAATCAGATAAGTGATCAGGAGATTCTCAGCCTCCAGGAAAAAAAGGTTTTAGACTGTTGATGCTGAAGATGATGCAAGACATTGGAAATAAACTGGAGGCAAAGATGGATAACTTACAGGAAACACTGACCAATGAGATACAAGATATAAAACTTAAGCAAGAAGAGATGCAAAATACAATAACTGAAATAAAAAATTCACTAGAAGCAGCCAACAGCAGAATTCAGGAGGCAGAAGAATGAATAAGCAAGGTGGAGAACAGATTAGTGGAAATTACGGATGCAGAACAGAAAAGAGAAAAAAGACTGAAAACAAATGAAGAGAGTCTCAGAGAACTCTGGGACAACGTTAAATGCACCAACATACATACTATAGGGGTGCCAGAAGGAGAAGAGAGAGAGAAGGGGACAGAAAAAATATTCCAGGAGATAATAGCCAAAAACTTCCCTAACATTGGGGAAGGAACCACTCACTCAAATCCAGGAAGCCCAATGAGTACCATATAAAATAAACCAAGGAGGAACACCCCGAGACACATATTAATCTAACTGACCAAAATTAAAGACAAAGAGAAAATCTTGAAAGCAGCTAGGGAAAAGAAACAAATAACAAACAAGGGAACCCCAATAAGGTTATCAGCAGATTTTTCAACAGAAACTCTGCAGGCCAGAAGGGAGTGGCATAATATACTTAACGTGATGAAAGGAAAAAACCTCCAGCCAAGATGACTTTACCCAGCAAGGCTCTCATTCAGATTTGAAGGAGACATCAAAACCTTCACAGATAAGCAAAAGCTGAGAGAATTCAGCAACACTAAACCAGCCTTACAACAAATACTAAAGGAACTTCTCTAGACAGAAAAGACAGCAACAGTAAAAAAAATTCCGCAAATGACAAGGTTCACCAGTAAATGCATATATACGGTAAAGATACGAAATCATCCATGCACAATTATACCACCAAAATCAGAAATCATGAGAAGAGGTGGGTACAAAGGCAGGACACTGGAAATGAACTTGCAATTAAGAGAACAACAATTTAAAACAATCTCATATATATATATATGAGTATATATATATACTCTTATATCAAAACTTCAGAATAACTGCAAACCAAAAATCTACAATTGATACACAAAAAAAATAAGAAAATCAACTCAAATACAACACTAAATATAGTCATCAAACCAGAAGAGAGAGAGAGAACAAGAGAAGAAAGGAAGAAAAAATGAGCAAGCAAAACCAATACAAAGAAATAAAATAAAATGGCAATAAGAACATACATATCAATAATTACCTTAAATGTTAATGGACTAAACAACCCCAACCAAAAGACATAGACTTGCTGAATGGATACAAAAAATAAGATCCATTTATATGCTGTTTTCAAGGGACCCACTTCACTTCTAGGGACACATAAAATTGAAAGTGGAGAGGATGGAAGAAAATATTCCATGGCAAAACATGAATCAAAAGAAAGCTGGAGTAGCATACCCATAACAGACAAGTAGACTTTAAAATGAAGAATATTTTAAGGGACAAAGAAGGATATTACATAATGATCAAAGGATCAATCCAAGAAGATGACAAAACAATTTTAAATATCTACACATCCAACATAGGTTCACTGTGGTATATAAGGCAACTGCTAACAACCTTAAAAGGACAAATCGACAGTACACAATTATAGTTCAGGACATTAACACCCCAATTACAGCAATGGACAGATCAACCAGACAGAAAATCAATAAGGAAACAAGGCCCTGAATGAAACATTAAACCAGATGGACTTAATAGATATTTGAAGGACATTTCATCCAAAAGGAACAGAATATACATTCTTCTAAAGTGCACTTGGAACATTCTCTAAGGTTGATCATATCCTGGGCTACAAATCCAACCTCAGTAACTTTAAGAAAATTGAAATCAGATCAGGCATCTTTCCAACCACAAAGCTATACGACTGGACAACAACAACAAAAAAAAAAAAAAAACTGCAAAAAAACACAAACACGTGGAGACTAAACAACATGCTATGAAACAACCAATGGATCACTGAAGAAATCAAAGAGGAAATTAAAAATACCTAGTAGCAAATCACAATGAAGATAAGATACTCCAAAACCTATGGGATGCATGAAAGCCGTTCTAAGAGGAAAGTTTATACCAATACAAGCCCACCTCAGGAAAAAGAAAAAGCTCAAATAAACAAGCTAATTTTACATCTAAAAGCAGCTCAAGACAGAAGACAGACAAGACCTAAAGTTAGTAGAAGGGAAAGAAAGCATAAAGATCAGAGCAGAAATCAATGTAATAGAAGCAAAGAAAAACCATAGAAAAGATCAATGAAACAAAAAGCTGTTTCTTTTAAAAGATCAACAAAATTGATAAACCCTTAGCCAGACTTATCAAGCAAAAAAGAGAGAGGACTCAAATCAATAAAATTAGAAATGAAAAAGGAGAAGTAACAATGGACATCACGAAATACAAAGGATCATAAGAGATTACTATATGCAACTATATGCCAATAAAAGGGAAAACCTAGAAGAAATGGACAAATTCTTAGAAAAGTACAATCTTCCAAGACTAAACCAAGATGAAATAGAAAAGATGAATGGACCAATCACAAAACTGAAAATTGAAATGGTGATTAAAAACCTTCCAACAAACACAAGTCCAGGACCAGATGGCGTCACAGGTGAATTCCATCAAACACTTAGAGGAGAGCTAACACCTCTCCTTCTGAAACTACCTCAAAAAATTGAAGAGGAAGGGATACTCCCAAACTCATTCTATGAGGCCACCATTACCTTAATACCAAAAGCAGACAAAGATACCACACACAAAAAAAAGAAAACTAGAGGCCAATTTCACTGATGAGCATCAATGCAAAATCCTCAACAAATAGTAGCAAAACCACATCCCACAATACATTAAAAGGATTGTACATCCTGATCAAGTGGGATTTATCCCAGGGATGCAGAGTTCTTCAATATCCACAAATCCATCAGCATGATACACCACATTAACAAACTGGAGAATAAAAACCATATGATGCTCTCAATAGATGCGGAAAACACCTTTGACACAATCCAACACCCATTTCTGATAAAAAAAAAAAAAAACCTTCAGGAATTGGGCTAATGGGAACCTACCTCAATATGATAAAGGCCATATATGACAAACCCACAGTGAACATCATGCTCAATGGGGAAAAGCTGAAAGAATTCCCACTGAGATCAGGAACCAGACAAGGATGTCCACTCTCACCCCTACTCTTCAACATAGTTTTAGACATCCTAGCCACAGCAATCAGAGAAGTAAAAGAAATAAAAGGAATCTAGTTGGAAAGGAAGAAGTAAAACTGTCACTATTTGCAGATGACATGATACTATACCTAGAGAATCCTAAAGACTCTACCAGAAAACTGTTAGAGCTCATCCATGAATTTGGCAAAGTCGCAGGATACAAAATCAATACACAGAAATTGACGGCATTTCTATATACTAACAATGAAAGATCAGAAAGAGAAATTAGGGAAGCAGTCCCGTGTACCAATGCATTCAAAAGAATAAAATACCTAGGAGTAAACCTACCAAAAGAGACAAAAGACCTGTACTCTGAAAACAATAGGCCACTGATGAAAGAAATCAAAGATGACACAAATAGATGCAAAGACCATACCATGCTCATGGATTGGAAGAGTCAATATTGTCAAATGACTATACTACCCAAGGCAATCAACAGATTCAATGCAATCCGTATCAAATTACCAAGGACATTTTTCACAGAACTCAAACAAAATATCTTAAAGTTTGTTTGGAAGCACAAAAGACCCAGAAGAGCCAAAGACATCCTGAAAAAGAAAAATAGAGCTGGAGGACTCAGGCTCCCAGACTTCAGATTATTCTACAAAGCAACAATCGTCAAAACCATATGGAACTGGCACAAAGACAGAGATATAGATCAGTGGAACAGGATTAAACCCACGCACCTACAGCCAACTCATCTATGACAAAGGAGGCAAGACTATACAATGGGGAAAGGACAGCCTGTTCAATAAGTGGCGCTGGGAAAACTGGACAGCCACGTGGAAAAGAATGAAATTAGAACACTCCCTAACACCGTACACAAAAACTAACTCCAGGTGGATTAAAGACCTAGATATAAGGCCAGACACTATAAAACTCTTAGAGGAAAACATGCGCCAAACACTCTCTGACATAAACGACAGCAACCTCTTCTCAGATCCACCTATCAGAGTATTGACAACAAAAACGAAAATAAACAAATGGGACCTAATCAAACTGAAAAGTTTCTCCGCAGCAAAGGAAACCCTAAACAAAATGAAAAGACAACTCACAGAATGAGAGAAAATCTTTGCAAGTGAATCAACGGACAAGAGATTCATCTCCAAAATTTATAAACACCTTCTGCAGCTCCACACCAAAAAAACAAACAACCCCATCAAAAAATGGGAGGAAGATCTATATAGACAGTTCTCCAAAGAAGACATACAGATGGCCATGAAACACATGAAAAGGTGTTCAACATCACTCCTTCTTAGAGAAATGCAAATCAAAACCACAATGAGGTACCACCTTACACCAGAATGGCCATCATCCAAAAGTCTACAAACAATAAATGCTGGAGAGGGTGTGGAGAAAAAGGAACCCTAGTACGCTGTTGGTGGGATTGTAAATTGGTGCAACCACTGTGGAAAACAGTATGGAGATTCCTCAGAAAGCTAAACATAGAACTACCATTTGACCCAGCAGTCCCACTCCTGGGCCTCTATCCAGAGAAAACCATGACTCGAAAAGACACATGTACTCCGATGTTCATTGCAGCACTATTTGCAATAGCCAAGACATGGAAACAACCTAAATGTCCATCGACAGAGGAATGGATCAAGAAGAGGTGGTACATATACATGATGGAATATTACGCAGCTGTTAAAAGGAATGAAATACTGGCACTCTTAGCAACATGGATGGACCTAGAAACGATCATGCTGAGTGAAGTCAGCCATACAATGAGACGCTAACATCAAATGCTTTCACTAACGTGTGGAATCCGAAAAAAAGACACAAAGAACTTCGCATAACAGATACTGACTCACATAATTTGAATTATGTATGGTTTCCAAAGGAGAAAGTTTGGGGGTTGGGGCGATGCACTGGGGTGGTGGGACGGAAATCCTATAAAATTGGATTGTGATGATAATTGTACAACTATAAATTTTCATAAAAATTTTAAAAATAGTATAACCTACTTTTTCTGTTCTAAAAATGAAAATGTATACTGATACCTTCAAAGGCTAACAATATATACAAAGTGAAATGCAACTGTCCTTATTTTTTTTAAAAAAAGCTTAATGACACTGTGCTTCACAGCTGTTGTAAATGACAAAAGGATATAGGAGTGATAAGTATTTGCTTGACTCCAAATTTACAAATAAACCCCATCTGCAAGTCAAAAAAAAAAGTATTAACTGGGAATAAAAATACAGTAGCTAACCCATCAAATTATTTCCTGCTACACAATGTAACAGATAACATTGCAGAGCCAAAACACTAATGCTAGGGTTAATTATCTTTTATTATGGTGCAGTGAATCATTATAGAAAAAATAAAAATTAAAAATAAATAAGTAACAAGTAACTACGAAGGACAGAATTTTTGGTAAAGAATATTTAACCATCTTTCCTAAACCAATTAATCTTTTAGGTGTTCTCTTTTCTCTCTCTCCCTCTTCCTCTGGCTATGTTATTATTTAAAATAAAATCCTTATTTTTAGTTCCCTTTCCTGGTGATTTGACCACTATGTCATATTTGTTACAAAATGAGACACAACGTGCTACAATTTTGTAAGAGGCAGAATTACTTAGAAATCAGTGATAGTATAAATAAAATTATCTTGATAGGCATCCACTCTTGAGATACATATAACATTTCTTCTCTCTCTCAGTAAACTATTGTTGCCAAGGCTGCAAACTACAATATAGCTTTTATTCAGCACCAAATAAATTCTTGGTGGTAATATTAACTAGCACCAATTAATATTTTTAAATGTTACTCTTTCTCCAACACAGAAAAGGAATTTATGTTTCTCCTGACGCTATTTTATCTGAAAAATAAATTGTGAGAAGTTGCTTATTTGTATACACAAAGAATTTTTGAATTCCATTTTTGTATAAAATATCATAACCTTTCCTGCAGAACACATTACAATGGTTTATCTTTGGTCTAAAATTTTGCAGTGGCCTGTGCCCAAAGCAATAACATTCTGACATTTAGATGGTACCAAATATCTCAAATGGGTCATTTCATTTTTTGCTTTTGGTCTAAAGGAATCCAAGGTGATCCAGAAACTTCATAGGTTAGAGGTGGATGGCAAAACAATGTCACTCATTCTACATCCACAAAACAAGCATTGCAATGGGAAAAATAATGCATCAGGAGAAAAAGTCAGACCAAGAGTTTGATAAGGATGAAGAGGATAGAGCACAGGGCTAGAGGACCCAGGTTCATGAGCTTATTCAATTTAGTACCCAACCTGGGCCTTGTTTTTCTCATTGTAAAACTAAGGGGAATAATAACTACTAATGGAAATATTTGGGGAGAAACTGGGCAAATGAAGAACATCAGGAACACCAAGCCAAGTGAAAAAAAATGTTCCAGCTACCATTATTACCAAAACATTGCTTTTTTATTGCAAACCACAATAAGACATTGCATCTCTTGGCTATGTCTTCAGTTAATCTCTAACTTAGGTTGGGGTCCCCAAAAGCAGAATTTGAAACCAGATTTTCTATTTGGGGAGGAAGACAGAACAGCACCAGGGAAACCAGAATCGTTATTTGGGGAAGAAGAATAAACATCACAGAAGCCCAGACAAGATGCTGTTTGGGCTATGGTCTTGCCTCATCCTGGTCCCATGGGGAGCTCTGAGGTGTGAGTGACATTACAGAGTCATTTCTTGTGCAGCAAAGGGAACTCTGATCGCTACAAACCTGTCATTGGCTATGCGGGCAGGTGGGAGTGACATACCGTCCCAGGCATGTCCAGGTGAAACATCCATGTCTCTCATGGGCAGTTCTTGAAGGTGATGTCTCAGAAGTCAGCCCTCCCTGCATTGGGGAAAGGATGCCCCAGCTGCACAAAGGAGACTGGATGGGACACCAGCAGCATCTACTATCATCACCTTTTTGACCCAGAAACATAGCATTACCCAGACCTTTCTCACATTGACTCCATGTAGAGAATCAAATTCTCTGCTCATCTACCCAAAGCCTTCAAAGACAAAACAAGACAAGGTTTAAGTAAGAGAAACTGGGAATAAGTGCAAAAGTCACTAGCTAAGAATTGTTGAATAATGTCATTCACAGGCAAAAGCTGGATTTGAAAAGAACATCTGCCTGGGTTTCTAGAACCAGCTTCCTACTATGTGAATTCCTACTATGTGCCAAGCCCTCTGCTACTTACTTCCACGTGGTAACTTATATTACCCTTACAACAGCCATATAAAATCAGTAGTTATTATCTTTCCTCTGGCAAACTTTCCATTTTATTGTTCAGGAAAACTGAGGTTCACTTGAAGAACATTCATTAGGGAGACAGAACTAAAAATGTAAATACTCCAAATTGCCAAGATGTGAGGAGCTCTTTGAGAAACCCTAATTCATAATTAAGGAATGCTGAAAGTCACTGTTTGTACTTAACAACATTAAGTACCATAAACAAATGTTTTGTTGCCTCTGTGTGCACCAGGTTGCACACAAATACAACGAAGAGCAGGAGAGTCAGACTTGGTCCCTGCCGACTAAGAGTTTACAGAAAGGTGGGGGATGCTGGGGACAAAAATAAGTCCTCATTAATGGTCGCATTTTAAAAGAGCCAAAGAATCAATTCATAATGCTTTTACTGAATACCTACTATGCACAACACCTGGAACCTGAAGTGGGGGCAGGTATACAACAGAATAAGTGACATTCCATGATGCAAAAGGGTATAGTGTCTAATGTTGTGATTTGTTATTTTTCCTTTTTAATTGTAGTTGACTTACAATGCTGTATTAATTTCTGATGTATAGCAAAGTGATTCATATATGTGTGTGTGTGTGTGTGTGTGTGTGTGTGTGTGTGTGTGTGTAATATTCTTTTCCATTATATTGAATACAGTTCCAGGTGCTATGCAGTAGGACCTTGTTGTTTATCCATTCTATATATAATTATTCACATCTGCTAATCCCAAACTCCCACTCCGTACCTCCTTCCACCAACCCCCTTGGCCACCCAAGTCTGTTCTCCGTGTCTGTGATACTGCTTCTGTTTCATAGATAAGTTCATTTGTGTCATATTTTGGATTCCACCTATAAGTGATAGTATAAGATATTTGTCTTTCTCTTTCTGACTTACTTCACTTAACTTAGTCATATCTAGGTCCATTCATGTTGCTGCAAATAGCATTGTTTCATTCTTTTTATTGCTAAGTAGTATTCCATTCAATACATGTACCACATCTCTTTATCCATTCATCTGCCAATAATTTGTTCTTAATATTTAACTTTTCAGCTCTTAAGTTTTTTTTTTCTTCAAATGTTGTGTTTCATTTACCCCAGAATGGATATGATAGCAGCAAGCCACAGGCTACATCTCTCCACTGACTTATTCAGAGGCAATGTGTCTGGTCCTTGCTAGAGAATAAATACTGACATTTGTTTTACTGGGACCACATAAAGCAAAAAAAAAAAAAAAAAGAACTAAACTAGATATTTTTACTGTGGTACAACAGAAAAATCACATTCCTAGAGAATGGGGCATCAGCCATAATCTGGAATAATCTGAATTGTAAGAGTTACCATTTCAAATAGATATGTTTAATTTAGTGGAATAAGAACTTTGGTCATGTCAAGAATTTCAAGTATCTCAAAATCCAAACACTAATTTAATACTCCCCCTTTTCCATAAGATTCCATATTGATTCTACCCTGGAAACCAGAAGTCATTTCTCTTTTTGAAATGAGTGGGGATTTTTCTATTCAATGGCACTGGCTCAATTTCTGCTTCACGTTAGAGAAAATTTTCTGCATATCTTGTGTCTTTCCCTTGAAAGATCCCCTTCTACATTTTCAACCTGTTGAGGTCAGAATACTTGTTCTGATTAGTCTTCATTTCCTTCATGGCAAAGAGAAAGTATTCAATCAATGACGACTTAATGGCTGGCCAGAATGGTCAAAGGATGGATGAGTACAGGAATGAGAAGCACTCTGTTCCCTGCTAATATTCTTTCATGCCTGAGACTACAGGACATTATCTGATTCATCTAACAGAGGGTGAAAGAAGAGGAACATAGGGACATAGAAGTAGCCAGGGGGAGGAACTACTGGCAGGGGACATAAGCTTTACACACAGTACATACTCAGGGGCTTCTCTGAATTGTGTCTGGACTTCATGTTTTCCTAAACGCATATTTTAGGACCCATCACATTGGCCAAGAAAACCCAGAAAGTCAAGCATAGAGCAGTGTCCACCATCTCTAGGGTTATATTATTAAGTATCACTCACTATACCCTGTCGCACTCTTGCTCCATAACATCTAAAACATTTTCAAGAAATTACATTTAGAGATAAATACTGATATGTAATTTTCCCGGATAATTTTATTGGAGACTTTTGGTTTGGCTTCACAATATCTACTATTCCTTCTGCAGGGAACAGCCTCAGCTTTCTTTTGAAGATCCATTTCAACCCAACTTGAACCCTTCTGGATTTAGGGTGTGATGTAGAATGCAAGTCTAAGAAAACTGATGTATCACAATCCCTGAACAACAGTGAGTGGTTCAGTGGTGGTCATGTAGCCTGGAGTAGTACAATAAGAATGAAGTTTAGAACTTTTGCTATGCTTTCTAAACAAAAATGTTCACTCTTCCACTGGATTTGAACTCAGAAGGATATAGAAACAAGTGCTGCTGGCAACCACCTTTAATGATGAAGAATGCCTTTCTGAAAATAGAGCTACCACACGGAGGGAATGGAGAAAAGGGCATGCAGAAATCCCTGCATCATGTACCTAAAACAGACCTCCCTCTAGACTTTGCTTCTAGATGATCCAATAAACTCCTATTATACTTAACACCCATTCAGGTTCAGTTTTCTGTCACTTAAAATAAAGGGACCTGAGAGACGATGCCAAATGTCTTGAAAGAAGGGTAACCCAACAATTAAAATTCACATTAAACAATAAATGGCTCCAGCAGACAAGGTGGGTATCCTCCACACATCCCTCTGTTCAGCCAGGCAGATGTGAAATCTGCACCTTCAGTGGATGTAGTCACACATGCTGATGGTTTCCTCTTTCAACTGTCCATATTTCTGCCTGAGTTCTTTCTCTGGCCATGGGAGCATGGTCATCGGCCCATTCACATAGCAAAAAAGGGGAGTTAATGACCCCAGAAGCAAACTTAAACCAGTAAGAGAAAGGCGTTGGCTACCCCACTGCAGGACAATACTGAGCTGGGTTTTACAAAGCACTGAGCCCCAGATCTGACAGTAGGAATTCATTCTCTGAAGCACCCTTCCCTGATTTCCTCCCTTCCTGCCTTGCCTCCCCATTCCCTCACAGTGCTACCTTGGATTGCCTCCCAAATAAACAACTTGCACTCAAAACTTGCATCAGGGCGTTTTTTTGGGGAACTCAAACTTAAAAAAATGATTGATAGAAAAGTGTTTTCAGAGAGCAACAGGAGGAGGGAGAGAGGTCCCATGACAGAATACAAGTCAGAGAGAGAAGATACCAGAGATGTCTTCTGAGAGGAGCAGCTCACAGCACAACTGTTAAGTCCAGGAGCTCATCTTTTTCACCCAGAGCCTTCCCTTCAAGATCATAATGAAAACAACATGAGATTTAGAACTCTGAGGTTTTATAGCTCTACCACTTCCAGTTACTGTTAATTTTCAGGAAGTGACCCAACATCTTTAAATCTTGTTTTCTTTATTGGGAAACAATACAGCGATACATTTGGTAAAAAGTGGTTTTAGGATAAAGAACAGAAGATGGGGAAATTATTTGTAAACTCTAAGCACTAGGCAAAAGCAATTATTTCTGGTTTGTTTTGTTTTGTTTTGTTTTTGTTTTTGTTTTTGGTTTTTTTGTGGCAGCACCTGCAGGATGTAAAAGTTTCCAGACAAGGGATTGAAACTGAGTCATACCTGTGACTTATGTCAACAGTGGATCCTTAAACCACTGCACCAGGCCAGGGATGGAACCCATACCTCCCTCCTCAGTGTCTCTGAGCCACTGCAATTGGATTCTTAAAACAGTGATTGAAATCCCTGTTTCTGATTCTAGATTACAGAAAAGGAAACATTCCCAGACTAAAGCCTCATCTGAACATAGAGGAGAAAAATCACATTGAAAATGATGCATAGTGTAGGAGTTCCTGTCATTGCACAGCAGTGGAAAAGAATTGGACTAGGAACCATGAGGTTGCAGGTTCGATCCCTGGCCTCACTCAGTGGGTTAAAGATCCATCATTGCCCCGAGTTGCGGCGTAGCTCACAGATGCAGCTCGGATCCTGTGTTGCTGTGGCTGTGGTGTAGTCTGGCAGCTGTAGCTCTGACTGGACCCCTAGCCTGGGAACCTCTATATGCCACAGGTGTGGCCCTAAAAAGAAAAAAAAAAGAAAAGAAAAGAAAATGCAAAGTGAAAAATTCTCTCCCAGGAGATTATGCAGACTTGAAAAAGGATAGGTACATGACAAAATTTTGTTGTGTTCATAGTAGGTGGTGCCACCCCGGGAGTTACCAGTCTATGCTGATCCTTTAGGTAAGAAGTAGGGTCTTAATATGAATCCATCCTCTACAGGTACAATAAAAATAAGACTGGTTTAAAAGGATATAGTAGACATTATTCTTTGAAGGTCCCAGCTGGATATTTTAGAAAAGGAAGGAGGCAGTAAAAGTGTTTTATAGCCTAAAAAACTTAACTAATTTAGAATCAGAAGTTTACTGCTTCACCAATATTTATGGGATTACAAATTTATCTAAACTTTGTATTTGTCCCACACACCCAAGGTTATTAATGGGCCAGCTGCTGGTTATTAATCTTCATTTCCTAAAACAAAACTAGCCCTATGTTTCTTGCAGACTGCACATCACACACACACACAAACCATATCCTAGAAGCCAAATTAAGTTTGAGTCAATAGTCCATTAGCACCAAGAGTTGTGGGCAAAAGCTGTAGGGAATTGCATGTCCAGAGATGTCTGATGAAACCACATTTAGATGTAAGAAGATTTTTTAAAAAAATGTATTTTCTGATTATACAAATGACTTATGTATTTACACGTTGTTTGATTTTGTCTTCTTTTTTTTACACTCTATTTTTATATAAGTATTTCCTCTTAAAATTTGGGCTTCAGGAGTTCCCACTGTAGTGCAGTGTCTCAGGTCACTGTGGAGGTGTGTGTTTGATCCCCAGCCCAGCACAGTGGGTTAGAGGATCTGATAGGATCTGATATTGCCACAGCTGCAGCTCAGATTCAATCCCTGGCCGAGGGACTCTCTATCCTGAGGGTGTGGCCATAAAATAATTTTAAAAAAAGAGCTCCAAAGACAAGAAGGCCTATGCCAATATCCATCGATTTCTGACAGGTCAGAAGCATGGGAAAAAGCTCTTAATGAAGAAAAACATTAATAATATAAATTGGATAGTGTGTTTATCATGTTTCAAAAGATTTTGTGTTTAGTTACCCTTCACATTCCTTTCGCAAATCTAGAAACTGAGATGCACAGAATGTTAGTAATATGCCCAAGATCATCCTAATTATTTGTGGTACATCTCAGGTCTAAATGCAGTTTATTCTAGAGATCTGCTCTTAATAACTATGTTATCTGTATCACCTACAAGACACAAGATGTTTGACTTGAATAACCTTTGTTAACCATGAAGAGTGAAAGAATGCACTAGAAAATTGCTCCAACTTTCATGACTGTTTGCCAGCAAAGACAGTATTTTGCACAAACTTTCAAACTGGATTTGAAACTGACACATGGCAGCCTGTCATCTGCTACTGGGTATTGTTTGTCACGAATGGTCTACTGGATGCCCAAAGTGAGAAGCAGCTCCAATGACTTGGAATGAAGCTGGAAAAGACTGGAGCAAAGGACACTTTAGAAATAAGTCCAATTTTTATCTTTTGCCATGTAAGATAAGAAGTTAATCTGAATATATGTGCCAGAATGGAATACCACTTGCTAGGGATGACAAGAGATCTCATACTGATCATCAGAGGGGCTTCCTCCCTCTTTTAGGTAGTACAGAAATCCGAAAGAGGCTAAATCAGCATGAGGAATTTGAGGAAGGGCTTTTTGTGTTTACTGCATTTAGATCTTTAATTTTCAGATCAGCTACTGAATTTTGATGCTGAAAAGTTTATGATCTTAGAGGACCTGCACTGTCCTTGGGTGCTGCAAGGGAGTGGAACTCCAGGCTACATCAATCTCAGGACTGGCCACTATTACTTTCCTACCCTTGTTTTATTTATTTTTTTAATTTTAATTTTATTTCGTTTTCTATTTTTATTTTTTTATTACTTAATGAATTTTATTACATTTATAGGTATACAACAATCTTTTAGAAAATCAAAATCTTTCCTTAAAATGGGGCTGAATTTCACTTAGTTCTCTCTTTCACAGGCAAAGAAATATTTAACTTTCTCCTGGAGAGCCCTTAGGAAGAAGTGAGGAAGTACGGCTCTCACTGCTTCATGTGAAGAGTACAGAAAAGAAAGCATTAATTAATTTCTCAGTTCTATTCCCTTGTCACATCTGTGTATACCCAGCTTCACAGATTATTCTTGCCTTATGGTGGGAATGCAATAAGGATAAATAAGCACCCATCTACTTTTTTTTTTTTTTTCCTTTTATGGCCACCCTGTGGCATATGGAGTTCCAGGGCCAGGGGTCAGATCTGAGCCATAGTTGCAACCTAAGCCACACCTGCAGCAACACAAATCCTTAACCCACTCTGCCAGGCCATACATTGAACCTGCTCCCAGCGCTCCCAAGACACTTTTGATTCCGTTGCACCACAGTGGGAACTCTACCCAATTCCTCTTACCTCTGATGCCCACTCCCCAAAGGAAAAACTCATAAATTCTAAGATTTACCTCCACATATCTATAAAATATACTTAAATGCTATATGTTAATACTATAGATTTTTCTATTACTGGTTAACTTGGTATTTTTTAAAATGAAAATTTTACTCTTTCACACAATTCCCACAAAACACATAACCCCACTTCTTGGATATTAAACCAATATTCAGTGGCTTATATAAGCACTGCTCTCAGTTAATAGTTGAGGTATTCTGTGATTTCATTGCCTCCACTACATTACCCTTTGCTTTCCCTGGAATTAATTATTGCCTCACTATTTTTGTCCATCTAACTTTTGATATCCCTATTAATAAGCAATTGCTTTATCTTTGAGCATTAACATAAATCTCCCATCAATATATTTTTTTAATTACTCAAATGAATTTATCACATATGTAGTTGTATAATGATCATGACAATCCAATTTCACAGGGTATCGATGGCATAACCCAAGCACATCCTCCCAACCCCCAAACTGTCTACTCTGGAGACTGTAAGTTTTTCAATATCTGACCTGTTCTGCAAAGACGTTCAGTCTGTCCTTTATTCATATTCCACATGTTCGTGAAAGCATTTGATGTTAGTGTCTCATTGTATGGCTGACTTCACTCAGCATGATCGTTTCTAGGTCCATCCATGTTGCTAAGAGTGCCAGTATTTCATTCCTTTTAACAGCTGCGTAATATTCCATCATGTATATGTACCACCTCTTCTTGATCCATTCCTCTGTCGATGGACATTTAGGTTGTTTCCATGTCTTGGCTATTGCAAATAGTGCTGCAATGAACATCGGAGTACATGTGTCTTTGCAAGTCATGGTTTTCTCTGGATAGATGAAAAGGAGTGGGACTGCTGGGTCAAATGGTAGTTCTATGTTTAGCTTTCTGAGGAATCTCCATACTGTTTTCCACAGTGGTTGCACCAATTTACAATCCCACCAACAGCGTACTAGGGTTCCTTTTTCTCCACACCCTCTCCAGCATTTATTGTTTGTAGACTTTTGGATGATGGCCATTCTGGTGTAAGGTGGTACCTCATTGTGGTTTTGATTTGCATTTCTCTAAGAAGGAGTGATGTTGAACACCTTTTCATGTGTTTCATGGCCATCTGTATGTCTTCTTTGGAGAACTGTCTATATAGATCTTCCTCCCATTTTTTGATGGGGTTGTTTGTTTTTTTGGTGTGGAGCTGCAGAAGGTGTTTATAAATTTTGGAGATGAATCTCTTGTCCGTTGATTCACTTGCAAAGATTTTCTCTCATTCTGTGAGTTGTCTTTTCATTTGTTTAGGGTTTCCTTTGCTGTGGAGAAACTTTTCAGTTTGATTAGATCCCATTTGTTTATTTTCGTTTTTGTTGTCAATACTCTGATAGGTGGATCTGAGAAGAGGTTGCTGTCGTTTATGTCAGAGAGTGTTTGGCCTATGTTTTCCTCTAAGAGTTTTACAGCATCTGGCCTTATATCTAGGTCTTTAATCCACCTGGAGTTAGTTTTTGTGTACGGTGTTAGGGAGTGTTCTAATTTCATTCTTTTCCACGTGGCTGTCCAGTTTTCCCAGCACCACTTATTGAACAGGCTGTCCTTTCCCCATTGTATAGTCTTGCCTCCTCTGTCATAGAAGAGTTGGCTGTAGGTGCGTGGGTTTAATCCTGTTCCTCTGATCTCTAATTCTGTCTTTGTGCCAGTACCATACAGTTTTGATGATTGTTGCTTTGTAGCATAATCTGAAGTCTGGGAGCCTGAGTCCTCCAGCTCCATTTTTCTTTTTCAGGATGTCTTTGGCTCTTCTGGGTCTTTTGTGCTTCCAAACAAACTTTAAGATATTTTGTTTGAGTTCTGTGAAAAATGTCCTTGGTAATTTGATACGGATTGCATTGAATCTGTTGATTGCCTTGGGTAGTATAGTCATTTTGACAATATTGACTCTTCCAATCCATGAGCATGGTATGGTCTTTGCATCTATTTGTGTCATCTTTGATTTCTTTCATCAGTGGCCTATTGTTTTCAGAGTACAGGTCTTTTGTCTCTTTTGGTAGGTTTACTCCTAGGTATTTTATTCTTTTGAATGCATTGGTACACGGGACTGCTTCCCTAATTTCTCTTTCTGATCTTTCATTGTTAGTATATAGAAATGCCGTCAATTTCTGTGTATTGATTTTGTATCCTGCGACTTTGCCAAATTCATGGATGAGCTCTAACAGTTTTCTGGTAGAGTCTTTAGGATTCTCTAGGTATAGTATCATGTCATCTGCAAATAGTGACAGTTTTACTTCTTCCTTTCCAACTAGATTCCTTTTATTTCTTTTACTTCTCTGATTGCTGTGGCTAGGATGTCTAAAACTATGTTGAAGAGTAGGGGTGAGAGTGGACATCCTTGTCTGGTTCCTGATCTCAGTGGGAATTCTTTCAGCTTTTCCCCATTGAGCATGATGTTCACTGTGGGTTTGTCATATATGGCCTTTATCATATTGAGGTAGGTTCCCATTAGCCCAATTCCTGAAGGTTTTTTTTTTTTTTTTATCAGAAATGGGTGTTGGATTGTGTCAAAGGTGTTTTCCGCATCTATTGAGAGCATCATATGGTTTTTATTCTCCAGTTTGTTAATGTGGTGTATCATGCTGATGGATTTGTGGATATTGAAGAACTCTTGCATCCCTGGGATAAATCCCACTTGATCAGGATGTACAATCCTTTTAATGTATTGTGGGATGTGGTTTGCTACTATTTTGTTGAGGATTTTTGCATTGATGCTCATCAGTGAAATTGGCCTCTAGTTTTCTTTTTTTGTGTGTGGTATCTTTGTCTGCTTTTGGTGTTAAGGTAATGGTGGCCTCATAGAATGAGTTTGGGAGTATCCCTTCCTCTTCAATTTTTTGAGGTAGTTTCAGAAGGAGAGGTGTTAGCTCTCCTCTAAATGTTTGATGGAATTCACCTGTGACGCCATCTGGTCCTGGACTTGTGTTTGTTGGAAGGTTTTTAATCACCATTTCAATTTCAGTTTTTGTGATTGGTCCATTCATCTTTTCTATTTCATCTTGGTTTAGTCTTGGAAGATTGTACTTTTCTAAGAATTTGTCCATTTCTTCTAGGTTTTCCCTTTTATTGGCATATAGTTGCATATAGTAATCTCTTATGATCCTTTGTATTTCGTGATGTCCATTGTTACTTCTCCTTTTTCATTTCTAATTTTATTGATTTGAGTCCTCTCTCTTTTTTTCTTGATAATTCTGGCTAAGGGTTTATCAGTTTTGTTGATCTTTTAGTCATATCATGTAACATATTTTTTTTTTTCTTGGAAAAATTCTGGATCCTTCTTTCTGTGCTTCTTCACCTTGGACTGGTTGCTTTCTAGGCTACTACATACCTTTTGTTCTAACACTTCACCTTACCATTATCTCGGCAATTTCCTTCTCTTGTTGAAACATGGAGATGAGGATGGAGATGGAGTAAGCAACTCTCTTGAACCAACAAGTATGAGCACAATGTTAAGATAGTATGGTGGGCAAAGTGAAAAGAAAAAGAAAAAGCGAGCTTGGGTCACCAGTTACATGGTTAACCCACCCTATCAACACCAGCCTAGCTTCCCCAGATATCTTGGTTGTCTGTGGTGAATGACCCTTTTCTCTCTTTTTTTTTTAATTTTGAGCCACTGTAGTTTTCTGTTACAACAAAATGCACCCCAAGCTAAAACAGACACTGTGAGATTTAGTGAGTCATCCTGGTTCATAAAACTAGCAAGTAAATGGCAAACAGAGAATTTGCTCTATGTAGGCATCATAAAATACTGTGATGATTTCTAACTAATACTGTTTACTACATAGTGAGCAACATGATGAAAATGTTATATTGGCCTACCCTGTGAGGTAGGAAGTATCTCTATTTTACAGATAGATATTGATTATCTTGAACATATTGAATTCATAAGAATTTGAGCACTGCAAAGTTAGAATTTGCATTCTGGTCTGTCATCAAAGTCTATGCACTTAGACACCACAACATATGGCCCTTCACTCTATGGTTCAGTGCTGTTGTCTTGCATCCAGAGAGTCATCACAGATTCAGAATAATTCTGGATTTTTTTCTTGACCTTTGTGGCAGATGATCTCTAAGATGGCCCTCAGTGAGCTCTGGATCCTGGTGTTCATGCCCTGGGGAAACCCCTCCCAGAGTTCCTGTCATGCTCAGTGGTTAACGAATCTGACTAGGAATCATGAGGTTGCAGGGTCAATCCCTGGCCTCATTCAGTAGGTTAAGGATCCAGCTTTGCCATGAGCTGTGGTGTAGGTCACAGACGGGGCTCAGATCTGGCATTGCTGTGGCCCTGGCGTAGGCCAGCAGCTACAGCTCCAATTAGACCCCTAGCCTGGGAACCTCAATATGCCACGGGTGCAGCCCTAGAAAAGACAAAAAAATAAAATAAAAAGAAAGAACCCCCCCCCACTTTGTATATAAATAGACCTAGTGCTTCTTTCTAGCAAACAGACTATAGCACAAGTGATGGAAAATAATTTGCAAGGGTAGGGAACAAAAGGCTGGCTTCCATCTTGCTACATTCCCTGTCCTGCTCTCTTGCTCCCTCTCTGATGATGCATGCTGCCATGTTGCAAGCTTTCCCTTGGGGAGGCCCATGTGACAGAGAACAAAGGGAGGTCTCTGGCCAACAGAGAGGGAGAAACTGTAGCCTTTTGCCCAGCAGCCATGAGGAATGGAATCCTGGCAACAGTCATGAAACTGACCTTGGAGAAGTTTCCACCCTACTACACCCCCTCCCTGCCCCTGTCAAGCCTTCAGATGAGATAGCAGTCTCAGGAAATACCTTGACTAGAGACTCATTAAAAACGCAAATACTGTTGTGAAAAGAGATTGAATTTTTTGCCAAAATATCCAAATTTGAGGCCTGGACTGTGTCCTAATAGCTGTGCAGCCTCATAAAACTCACTTACCTTCACTGTCTTAACTTATCCAATGAAAAAAATGGCTGCTGTACATCTGATGTTACAAGCTTTCTATGAAGACTATAATAGAAATTCTAAGAAAAGTGCTCATCAAATTATTAAGCACTATGCAAATAAAATGCCTTTTTGTCATTACATACACACACACACACACACACACACAGAACACACACACACACATGATGACTCAGCTAAGTCATGTCCAGAATTATGACCCATGAAGTTATGAGAGTGAAAAAAGTGTGAGTTTGTTTAAGTCATTAATTTGGGGGTGATTTGTTAAACACCAGTGGATAACTAATACAGCTATGTTCCTACATGTGTACATCTGCAGATCTTAGGAATTCCACAAGAAAACAAACAAACAAACAAACAAAAACACAACTGTGGAGGCTATGGTTTAAAGAAAGTCTTTCCACCAAGATAGAGATAAGCTGTCAAAATAAAAATTTTGAAGGAAGCCTTTGTTTTTTTTGTTGTTGTTGTTTTTTTTTAAATGGCTGCACATGCCGCATATGGAATCTCCTGAGCTAGGAGTTGAATCAGAGCTGCAGCTGTGTCTCTGCCACAGCCACGGCAACACCAGATCTGAGCCACATCTGTTCCCTATGCCATAGCTTGTAGCAACACAAGATACTTAACCCATTGAGTGAGGCCAGGGATCAAAGTACAGTCCTCACGGAGACAATGTTGGGTACTTAACCCACTGAGCCACAATGGGAATGCCCAGCAAGCCATTCTTGAAACAAAATTTATGCATTTTTGTTAGATGATGCATTTGTGCCACAAATAAGGGTTTTGATCATTCTAGGAAAAATATTTTATGTAATTAGAGGCAGAAGTAGACTTCTGCATTTAATGAGGATTTAGGACTGTCCTATATATTCAATCATAAAGCTTTTATCCACAATAAAGCAAAGAGCATAGAACAGTGAAAGTCTCAATTAATTTGTATTTTCAGAATGTATATGATTTATTTAATCTTTGTCTCTCTCAATTCCTTTTCATGGGTTATTTGGAAAGACAAACTTTATGACCAAGGAATTAGAGAGAGGCCAATAATAGGTAAATGGCTTTTCTAAATGCTCTCAAGATTTTCCAAAGATGTTAGCCTGCATGGAAGATGAGTCACAGTTTGTTCCTAAATAATAGCTTACTTAACATCACTGGTTTTATTCCAACCTAATGAATCAAGAGAGATGCAATAATCACTTACCATCGTCCACAAACTCTAGTGATTATGTCTGAGCATTTTCTGGTATTTGTTTCCGTCTTCTAAGAGGGCTTTCTAGCTTATATTAAAGGTCTTGTTAGAAAAGTGAGTGGTAAGAAACTCACTTTGAACAATGTGAGGGCTGAAATATAACTGAAGCAGTTTATATCAGAAAAGCAAGGACCTGAATGGTCGAATATTTAAACTATATCACAACAACAAAGGTGGGAGGGGTGGGACTTAGAATTTATTAGCACAACTCTAAGGCAGAAAGGGAGACCCAGCGTCTCAGGTGAGTGCATCCTCACATTCAGTTCTAGAAAAGACTAGAAGTAGGTGTTGAAATGACTCATCCTCTTAGCAGTCTGCTTGCAAAGAAATAGACCCCATGCTGACAATTTGATCTTGTCATTAGGTTTGAAAGGTTTATTGTTCCCTCTAAGGGTTTGCAGAAAGCACATGTTTTAATCACATCAGAACATTTCTACAGAAACTCTACATCTATCATCAGAGACAGGGCTTGTGCCATGAGGCATCCATGATGCTGATGGCTCAGCATCTGACCCCCTCCCCACAAGGGAGCTGATGAAAAGGAATTCTGAGGTTGGTGCTTTGATGAGACAACACATAGAGCTAGAGCTCCAAGCCCTATGATCCAGCTGTTTCTTTGCTTGGGTCACATTTGGAGTTTCTAGAACTGCAAGGCTGTCACTCAAAACAATAAATGGCCATCAATTCATTGGTCAGTTCAAGCATGGAGTCTTGGGAGAGACAAGGCTGAGAAGGAAAAAGGGTAAAAACTCATGGAGCTGAAAAAATACAGGGACTTGAAGGCAAGCCCAACTAGAAGTATAGCTGACTGTCGATATTAAAATTGTTGCTGTGCATTTACTATACATCAAACACTTTTGATGTAATAACTCATTTAACCCTCATTGTGCCCCTGTAAGAGATGGTTATTTGCTGTTTGTATCTATAGTATCTAACTGTAGTTGAGGAAGCTCAGGCTCAGAGAGGCAACGTGACTTGGTCAAGGCCAGGGTTCATAAGTAGTAGGTTTGGGTCTGGAGCCTGGATTTGCCAGCATCTAGAGCCACACAGGGCTGCCTTCCAAAATTGTTGGCTCGGAAGGTGAGGGAGAGATTCTGAGGAAGCATGAGACCATCCATGAAAGGAGATGAAGGGAAGAAAACAGAGCCCAGGGAGAACCCTCAAGCCAGTAACATAGTGACAGTGACTTTGTTTGGAGCATCACGGTCCCTGGGCCCAGACAGCGGCTCAAATACCACTCAACAAACAGGCATTCTGCAGAAGGCCACTGAGTGCCCAGGAAGGGAAAGACACATGCGTTAGTCATTCATTCTGTCATTCACTCATTCAACAATATTTATGAAGTACCTACTTTGTGCCAGGCACTAGACATATAGTGATGAGTAACAGGTGTGGGAAGTTTCCTGCTCTAATAAGAGTACACTCCATTACAAGAAATATGAATGTGATGTGTAGATGGATAATTTCAAATAGTGGTAACAGATCTAAAGAGAATGAAAAAAGTCATAGCATAGATAATATAGACATCTCAGCGTACCATTTAACAGAAATGAAAGTTTCATTGAGCTGAAAGATCAGAAAAAGAGCCAACTAAGCTAGGACACAAAGTAAAGTATGTGTATTCCAGGGAGGAACAGGATGTACAAAGGCCCTGAGGTAGGGACAGACTTGGCAAAAGAAAGTGAACCTGGTTGGAGCACAAGGAGCAAGATAAGATGGAAAGAGATTAGAGACAATAAAAAGATCTTATCCTTTAGTGACAAGTGTGAAAAAAAGCTATGGATGGTTTGAAGTTGGAGATTAGGCAGGATTTCAAGGGGGCCTGGAGGCTGGGAGGAGTTAAGGGCATCAGCCATAGCACATGGCCAGTGCTGAGATGTACAACGTAGGATGCTGGCTTGAGAGTGAGAAGTCAGAGCCAGATGGGGACAACATTGGGGAGAGGGAGGCAAAAGGCTGAATTGCCAAATGGGAGAAACCTGGAAGTCTAGGGCTCAGGCCTTGGAATCTGTAACTGAAGTCATGCCTTCCTGGCCATTGATTCAGCATCTTTATTGGCACTCGGTCTGAATGGAGGGATTCAGTGCACTCAGAGATTTGATTTTCTGGTTGAAGAAAGAAATGAGACAACTACATAAGCTAATTACCGTCATACGAAGTGCTCTGAGATAGAGCTGCCAACCATTGAGCTTCTTTAGGTAAGAGAAGGCCCCCAGGGAAGAGATGCCTCCTTAAAGAACCAACTCACAGAGGAGGGGTGAGAGCACTGGAGGATGAGAGAAAAGTGTAAATGGGGCCCAGAACCAGGAAAAACTAGGCCAAATTTGAAGAAAAGGGTAGCAGCTCCGGGATCTGGAGCTCAGCAGATGAAGACTAGACTGATGGGGTAGTGTACATGGCCAGGATCAGAGTATGGAATCTATTATAAAGCAAAGAAAGGGTTTCGTTAGAGGAAATGCACCATTCCCTGATATTATTTTTAAAAAGTAATAATAGTTCAATGTTAACTGAGTACTTGATCTTAGCAAACACTTTTATATTGTTTTTACTATTTGCCAGTAATCTTTGTGGACTAAAAAAATATACACAACCTAAAAGTTGAGAGTTATGTTTTATTTGGGGCAAAATGAGGACTTAAGTCTGGGAGGCAGCATCTCAGAAAACGCTAAGAAAAGGGCTCCCAGGAGGCAAGGGGGGAGCTAGGATATATAGGAATTTGGCAACAAATGGCAGGCAGTAGAAACAAAAAATTACTTTAAAAGAAAATCAGATATCTCAAATTAAGGAATTTAGCACTTTTCTATGTATGGGAAGATGCAAAGGTCTGGGCTCAATGAAATCATTCCTTTGCTATGCACCTCAACTATCTGGGGCAAATACCCTGTGTTTTCACATCTTGAGTTTCCTTAGGGCTCACCTTTGGGAGTGGCTGTAGTCTGATGGCTGCTAGAGGACAGGCATTCTTTGTTTTCTTCTGGAGTTCCCTCAGGGCCCACTGGCTCACCCTTGGAGGTGGCTGCAATTGCTGATGTCTATGACATCCTTTGTTTACAATATGGTATTTCTCACCTTTCTAAACACTTCACTTATGTTAAAGCTTTTCCTCTTCAAAGCATCTCTTTGAGCTAGGTACTTTTTTCCTCCCTTGAGAGAATGAAAAAACAGAGATGTCTGGCAAGTGGCCAAAGCTTACTCAGCCCATAATTAGATTAGCCAGAATTTGAACCCACATTTGAGTCTAGAGTCCCTGTTCTGACATGTCATGCTAGGGCGACGCTTTTTATAATCAAGGGCAGGAAGTCACAGGGAGACATGAAGACAAAGAACAGGGGTGGTGTCACAATCTTTGTTCAGCCTGAATGGGACAAGCGGAGTTATTCTTCACTTTTTTCCTCTCCTATGGATTCATTAAAATATATGTATTGAGCATCAACTACATCCCAGACACCATGTTAGGTGTTAAAGATTTAAAACAGACAAGAGAGCGAAAACAGACAGCTATCTCCCTTTGTGGACTTTTTGCCTGTTGACTGTGGGGGAACACATGTTTAAAAAGTACAGAAAGAATAGGAAATTAAAATAGTGTCAGAGGAGTTCCCTCTGTGGTGCAGAGGTTAATGACCCCAACTAGGATCTATGAGGATGCAGGTTCGGTCCCAGGCTTTCATCAGTGGGTTAAGGATCCAGCGTTGCCGTGAGTTGTGGTGTTGGTCACAGATGTGGCTCAGACCCTGAGTTGCTATGGCTGTGGTGTAGACTGCAGCTGTGGCTCTGACTATACCCCTAGCCTGGAACTTCCATATGCCATGGATGTGGCCTTAAAAGCAAAATAAAATAAAATAAAAGAGTATCAGAGGGGAGAGGAAAACGATGTTTCAAAGCCATTATGAAAGAGCAAAAATGGGGGAGGATTATCCACTTGGGGGCTGGGGTGGCTTTTTTAGGAGGCACTTACTGCTCTGGACTGTTGAGCAGGGCTGGAAGCAGAGAGCTGGTGAGGGTGGGATGGTTATCATGGGGACATACCAGGCTCCTCAAGGTGACTCTGGGCTCTAGATGTACAGATGAGAAATAAATTTTATCTTTAATCACCCATCTTGATCTGCCAGGTCAGTTCAGTCCAGCAAACAGAAAGGCCAGATTCAAAATAATTGGACCAGGATTGAACTTGGCATTTGGCAGAGTGTCCTGTGGACCCAATCTCTGTTCGATCTGCTCCTTTCCCAGGGGGACAGACTAGGAGCCCCAGTGAAAGGAGGCCAGTTCTGTCAGAGCTGTTACCCCTCCCAGAGATGCTGGCATCTCAGCAGTAAACCAGAAAGAGGAAGGTAAAG
This sequence comes from Phacochoerus africanus, assembly GCF_016906955.1. Lineage (NCBI taxonomy): Eukaryota > Metazoa > Chordata > Mammalia > Artiodactyla > Suidae > Phacochoerus > Phacochoerus africanus. The sequence continues at coordinate 144,812,253 of NC_062544.1, forward strand.
AAGGAGCTCTAGGAAACAGGGTGGTGGGTAGGAAATGCAAGCAGAGATCTGGACTCTGACCAACCTGAGCCTGTATTGGGCTGGGTCCTCCCAGAAGCAGGGTCTGAAGATTTCAGTGCAAGCAATATATCTGAGAGGTAAGGGCAGGAAATACAGATGAGAGTGTAGGGATTTGACAATGGGAAGGTAGACAAAAAAAGGCATGGTTTCAAGTCCATTACCATTAGAGGGGAACTTAATCCTGTGAGCTTAATCCTGCTGGAGAATAAGGGTGAAACACGCAATTCAGGGCCATCCAATTCCATGGGTGAAAGGGACAGGGTATTAATCCATGAACTTCTATCCATCATTGGATGAAGGCATCTCCCAGGATGTGAAAATTCCCCAGACTCTTCTGCCACCCCTGCTGACAGAGAAAACTCAGCTGAGCAGAGAAAAACTAGAGACCGAGAGCCAGGTACAGAATGTTGACATGTTATCAACAGCTGCCTATGTATATATAGGCACACCCTTGGCATGCAGAAGTTCCAAGGCCAGGGATCAAACCCGCACCCCACCAGCGACTCACATCGCAGCAGCAACAATCCTGGATGTTTAACCTGCTGTGCCACCAGGGAACTCCAACAGAAGTCTCTATATTGCTTAACCTCTCAGGGCCTCAGTTTCCATGTTCATTACAGAAAAACAACCATACCCAAATCTCTCAGATCAGAGTCCAGTAGACAGGCTGCTTTGTAAGGAAGGCTTCTATTTCCCTAAGATTTACAGCACACTAATGGTCCCCTAAATATCTGTTGAATGATGAATGCAGGCAGTTATACGTTGGAGCCAGCTTCTCAAGGTTGATGAGAGCAGATAGTTAAACATTCAGGAATCTTGCAAGTCAATTGTTAAATTGTTGGTAGCTCCAAGCCAGCTATGCTGGGCATCTTTACAGACAACAAATTCAGCAAACACGGCAAATTGAGTTTTCGGTTTTCATTCTTTTTTTGCCTCAGAAAGCCAGTTTTTCAGCACAACCCTAAAAGGATGTGAAATGGCGTAGTGTAAAGGTGTATTTTTTTTTCTTCCGTTGAAATTGAAGTTGGTGTTGCAAAAGCTACAATTTTCACTGTTTTGCTTTTAATTTCTAGTTACCAACATGTACTCCTACTGGGGCCACAACTCGGTTGGTAAACCTTTATTCATTTAAAGAAATTAAAAGGAGTTAAAGTAAGGTGAACTGGAGATTGGCACTTGCCATCTGCCTCCATAGGGACTGAAACATGAGCCACTGCAGCTGGTAACCCTCAACCCCCCCAAAAGGAACTTAGCCCTCTGTACTCTGGGGAAACTGGCAGAACAGGTCTTCAGGTAGTTACATATTTTCAGGAGAAGACTTTATGAGGCCAATTCTTATATCTTCTACTATCTAGAAAAGCAGTAAAATCCTTCATGCTAATGTCTGTTCCTCATGACTAGCAGTGACCTTCATGAGACTAGCAGCAACCTTCTGTAAAATGTGCGCTCAGTTGGAGGTACCTCCCGCTTCACCAAAATTACATGTATATGGACATCCCCCCTTGCGTCTTTGAAAAGATATTTCAGAGCTCTCTGAAATGCTGGCTCCCAGGCTAACATCCTAATTTTGTCCCAAATAAAACTTAAACTTGCAACTTTTAGGTTGTTCCTATTTTTTATAGTGAACTGTTAAATCTGGGTGACGGATACGTGGGCATTGATTATTCCCTGTAATGTTTTGAACATTTAAAATATAGCAAAACAAAAGGAAGGAGAAAAACTGAAAAATGCTCCTCAGCTCCTGGTCAGATTCAGTGGACACCTGGGAGTGGATGGAAAGAGGGGTGAAACATCAACACACCAAGAGAGCTGAACAGCACAATTGCTGTCCATTCAGCATGGAACCAAGGCAGGGCTGCAATTAAGCCTTCACCTGCCTGCAAAGTTGCAAGTGCTCCCCAGATTCACCCAGGGCCTGGCTATCATCTATATTCAGAGATAAAGGGGAAAAACAGGTAATTAACACGTATCACATACACCTTATAAATGTCGCCAAAAAACATATCTAAAAAATTGAAAATTATCCGTTGTGTCCCTCATAGATAACATTTCTCATTGCCTGGTAACTAATCATTAGGAACTGGTTAACCTGATGAAATCCTGCCATCCTTTGCTCAGTGCCTCTTAATGGTAAAATGATCAGTGAATATGATTTACACAGGCAAATGCAGAAAGCATTTCTTTTCCTCTCATGGACCATATCACATAGAAATTTTCAAACCAACGAATTATTAATACTAAAAAAGATGCCACTAAGTTTTTGAGGTTTGTGTTTTTGAGTTTTGTGTTTTTGTTTTGGTTTGGTTTGGTGTTGTTCTTTTGGGGTTTTTTTGTTTTGTTTGTTTGTTTGATGTTTATTCAATTCCCCTCCACCCAAGAGTCACAAAGAGTACATTAGGCAGAATAAATTCAACTCTCATCAAATGCACACATCCCTGTTTGGAGACTCTGACCAAGGAGCTCATCCAATGCTCCTTGAGTCCTTTTAACTACAAAGGCTGCCTCTGTTCGTCAGCAGCCTGCACAGATCCCTTCATTCTCCCACCCAGGCGCCGGGGCCTCCCCAAAGTGAGACATCTCAGCACTTCACTCCACTGGCTTCTCTCCCTGAGATGTTCATGAAGTCACCATGCTTTATTCAGAAGCCAACATCTATCCCAGATACAGCAGATAAACTGTGACCACTCAGGGGACAGAGGACTATCCCTTCCATTGCTTCCACATCCATCTTTCAGCAAGCCCTTACTAATCCTGGGTGGACAATGTCAGTTTCCAAATACGCTTAAAAATCATACAAAAGCAATATATCTACTTTTCTTCACTCTGGTCATTTGATTTTATTTTAAGCCTAAAAACAGGGGATTATGCACATTGATATATTGGACCTCTGGGGATTTTGCCAGCCCAGCATCCATCCCCTCTTCTAGGAAAGTCTCTCAGCTATGTTTTAGAGAATTGCTCTCCCCCCTAACAGAGTATAGTCTTTTTTTGGGGGGTTGCACCCAAAACATGTGAAAGTTCCCAAACCAGGGATTGAACCCATGCCATAGCAGAAACTAAAGCCAAGGCAGTGACAACACCAGATATTTAACCTGCTGAGATACCAGGGAACTCCATAATTGAGTATAGCTTTGGTGGGACTGTTACTCAAGGTGGTCACCTTGGGGATGTGCATCAAGACCTCTCTCCTGGGGAAGGTGAACCTTGAGCACAGACACAGGCTGGATGGGGCTGAGACAGCCCAGGGGAGGGGCCAGAGTTGACTTGCATTTGTGCTTTGAACCTCTGTCCTCAGAGCTGCCATGCCCAGTCCCCATTTTAGCCCTCATGTCCTCTGTACAATAAATCTTTTCACCCAGGCTCAGTTTCTTAAAAAATAAAGCCCCCCAACCAAGACAAATAAACCGCAAAACAAGCCACAGTTGACACTGTTCAAAAGAGGCCAAAAGTGACAAAAAGCTGTGCTACTCTTCCTCTGTTTACCCACTGAATGATTGATTCATTTAACCATTCAACCAGACACCGTTCAGTAAGTCCCTACCATGTACCAGAAACTATAGAGACTTCTTCCAAGACAGAAACATTTCTTGGGAAGTGTTCTTCAAATAGCTTAATATACACTGAACACCAGCAATATCTGATATGGATTTATCATTTTATCTGGAGAGTTGTCAATAGAAACTCTGTCACAAATGTTCCTTCAAGTCAGATCAACTTTGAAAGCAAAGAACTCCCCCACCCCCCAAGAAAAGGAAAAAGACTCTCTTAATATTTCCTTTAACTTTAGCTTTTAGATATATTTATAACATGTAAATTTAAACCAATCACATATTCTCTTTTACAAATGGTGTTTGAAATAAATACTACAACAGACACGGTTAGGCTTTCCATCTATGCTTAGATGTATCTAACTGAAAGCAGCTTCATCCAGATTATTTCTCAGAGAACAAAACATTCTAACTACCCTTCATTTAACCCTGTAACTAATGTTCATCCAGTCAGTCTAGGCTTTTCATGCTCTCTGGGATCACTTTCTGAGAACACTTAGATATATGCATATTTTCATATTTAGATTTACCTATATTTTCACCACCTAGGATTAAATTCCTTCTAGCCCCCCTTTTTTCTTCTGATGAGTGTAAATTGATTTCTTTTTCACTGTGGCTGCTTTAACACAGTCCCTATGTTCTATACAGAATCATTTTGTTTAACTTAAAATGCCTCCTGAAGCTTAGAGGCTGGAGGAGGCAAGGAGGTAGGAATATCAGATCTTGCAGTATGAAAACCTAGTTCCCAGACCTGCCTCCATCTCAAATTTTCCCTTCACTTTGGGTAACTTAACCTCCCCAGGTTGAGTTTCCCCTTTCATAACATGCAGTAGACTCCAAACCAAGTATATGTTTTGAAAGCTTCTATTTCTATATGTTACCTCTGATCTATAGAACAGAAAATTCTAGGGTTTGGGAATCAGAAAAGTTTATTATCCAAAACTTCACCTAGTGGTTCTGAACAAACCGATCCATAGATGTGTGTTCAGGAAAAATTAAAAGTAGAACAATAATGGCTAACTCATATGGAACAGTAGCTGAGTACCACCACAACGAAGTCAGGGATGGTGATTATTTTGCTTTCATAGCAAAGGAAGTTGAGGCCCAGAAATGTTAGGCAATTTCCTCAAGAGCATACAACCAGTAAGAAGGGAGCTAGAGCCCCAACCTAGCCAGTCCATCCGGGGTGCCCTAATTCCTCACCACTGCACCAGACTATTCCTGGAAACCATGGTGTCAGGTGATATAAATGATCATTTCCACATGTATTACCAGCTTAGATCTTACTCAGTAACGTTTTACAGCTTTTGAACTGTTTTATGAAGGCTCTACTTTGTTTGCGATGCCTGATACAAAATTTTAAAACAACTTACAGAGAAAATTCTTTTACTATTAAAGACAGATCTTTTCAAATGTGGTTCCTCTGCCTGGAACACCTAATTCCTCAGCCATCTTTTGCCTTTGCTCTCCAAGATGCCACATAGATGCCATTCCATCCAGAAAGGCTTAATGACACTTTTCTACTATTAATTAGGATGCAGGAGTCTTAATGTGGGGAATATGACCCCCATATACCATTAATGACAGTGCTTATAACCCTGGCCTTTCAGTGTCTGGGTGAAAATTATGGACCCTGAACAACTTCTTCTTTAGCTTTTTGCCCAGGAGTCAGAGAATGGATCAGCCACCTGAGTGGTCGGCATGATTCTCAAAGTTATGTGCTTTACCAAATCTTCAGAGTCTTGTCCTAAAGTTTCACCCCCTACTCCAAGGAGGTTTCCTCACTGTCTAGATTGTTGGCCTGGGTTCCTCTATCTTTTGCCCATGATGTGTGTGTTCTGGGATTAGCATCAGCAATTAAGACACACACACACACACACAGAGGCATGTAAACAACATCTAACCAGGCAAGAGCCTTTCCATCAGTCCCCTCTCCTCAAAGACTATCATATAGTAATGTCAAAATCAAAATCCAAATTCAGTCTCAAAACCCATAATGATGACCACCCTTCCAAAAGGATTCCAGCCCTACGATGGACCCAGTGGCCCTGTTCAACACCTTAGCATCCTCCTCTGCTCCTCTCTCCCATCCAATCTATTCCTATTCCACCCCAGGCACCATAACCTCTTATCTCCTAAAAGTTTCTCGAATCCCACTCTGCTCCAATCCATTCTAAGAGGAGCAATCTTTGTCAGGAGCTTCCCATTGTCCCAAGAACACAGTCCAAGCTCCTCCACAAGGGAAATAAGACCATCAAGATGCAGCCCCTATCAACCTCCCCTGCTTCCCTCAAAACAGCTCTCCAATTCTGCTGAGCCACTAGGTTTTTTCTATACATTCCCTGGCAGACAGTCCTTTACATACACCTTCCCCATATGTCACTCTCTTATTGACTATTTTCTCCTCCCTCATTATCCAACATAGGTGTCATTTCACCCAGGAAGGCTTGGATGACACTTTCTTTTCAACTCTCACCTCGAGAGCATGATGCACCTTCTGTGTGGTTCCCGTGCCTCCCACTGTCATGCGTCACATGTGTCTGTCACCATTGGCCCATTTTACTGTCTACTTCCAGCTCTTTAAGGAAAGGGCTCCTTCTGTGATGCTGCTGATATGGCCCAAGAATCAGCAGGTGTTTGACACTCATGAAAACTTCATTGACTACATTAATTTTTGTTTGCCCTTAATCAGCCAAAGTTCTTTTGTGTATTTAATATCCAAAATGTCAGCCTGGTTAGAATATTTCATGAAAAATAAATGATCATGAAAGGAGAGGCACAATTTAGCCTCATGCTTCCTGGGAAAGTATGACATTCTGAAACCATGACACCCTTCTATTTACAAAAATGTTGTAAGTTATGAGGAGTCTTCTGTTTTTAAAATAGAGATCTTCTTTCTTTCCCTTGAATAAGGCACAATGAAATCTATTTCGAATTCTGAAAATAAGAACAAGGACAAACATTGTTCTGAGTTAATACCCAAGAATTTTTTTTGTCAAGTGTAGCAGATATCCTTTGACCAAGAGTATATCTGAATCCTGTGACAATGTAGAACACTAGAACAGGTTTGTCCTTTCAGAATTATGTGGGACTCAGTTGCATTTATAACAGTCACCCAAAATGATATAGAGTGCAAAGACTGTTTCCTGGATATGGATTTCAAAGACCACCGACAAAATATGGGGTTCCATCCATTTCTGTTTACCTTCTCAAATCAGTTATGAAGACTTGATCTAAGATATACTCAACTCTCTCATTTCAGGGACTAGTAAGAGACAGCGTGCCTTGGCTCAGTGCAGACTGGAGGCCTATAAAGGACACAGCCAGTCACATAGGACCAAATGCAGTTCCCTCAGAGGAAGATGTCTTTGGTGTCTGAGTCACATAACTCAGCTGTATGGTTCTCTCTCCAATCACCTGAATGATCAGCCTTTGAACCTTGGTTCCTTTAGCAGCATGGGGACCTCATTAAATGCTGTGTACTCAAAAGGTCAACAATTTCTCACATTGAAAAAGAGGACAAAGGAGAACCCCCTCTAGCAAAACAGCTGAGTAACACTGTAAATGTTAGTAAAAAAGAAAATGCAGGGAAGTCCCTGCTGGAGGCAGATGCGGGACAAAGGAAAATTCAGTCATCCATCATGATCCAAAAGTAGGTCTTCTGGTTAACCCATGTGTTGATTAATTAAAGATTTATCACCTAGTCAGACATCCAGTTTTTGAAGAAATACAACATTAAATAAGTTCTGACTCATTTACCGCCTCTGGTGCTTCAGATTGCTTCAGGACATGGCAGGAACACAGAGAAATCCAACAAACCAAATTGTTCCTCCATTCTTACCATGTTCCCTCCTGAGATTGAGTTTCTGTGAAAGTTCTGCCATCAAGACCCTTGGAAGTTCAACTACACTGAGCCTTCATGTTGCCATTTAAAAAAATGAGGGTGATGGAGGGTTTGTGTCCCTTTCAGTTTTAACTCAATAAATAATATATCCTATTGGCTACAAAGGTATACTGACACAGGGAAAACCCAGCTATTGGTTTCTGCAACCAGTTATTTCTTCTATGTGGATAGTGTGAAGGTCTTTTGCCACTGCTGAATTTCTTAATGCAACTGTTGGAAAATTGGATCAATTAATTTAGGTAAAGTCATTTGGTGCTTTTAAAGTCTGTTGGTTTTTTTAGGCATTTTCTCAAAAATAGTTCCTTTACCACACCTTTGTGGTTATGTTTAATATTTTGATTCTAAAAAATCCAGAGTAGATACAATGGGCAAGAATATTCTATAAAGTGAAAAAAAATTCAATGTCTGAGTATACCGGTACTAAGTTTTTTTTGTTTTGTTTTGTTTTGTTTTGTTTTTTAAGAGAAGGCTGTAATATCCATCAAACACTATTTAAAGCAGGGCAGCACATTTATAATTAGCCATCAAAATCCAACCTTAATTTTTTTTTTTTCATATTAATGACAGCTCCTAGGAATTATTCTTATTTAGAAGGTTAGGAGTTATTATGCTTTATTATCTTCCATGTCAAAAAACATTATTAGGAACATGTGAATTAAATATTCAAGGCACTTAATGAATTTTTTTTTGTCTTTTTGCTATTTCTTGGGCTGCTCTGGAGGCATATGGAGGTTCCCAGGCTAGGGGTCGAATCGGAGCTGTAGCCACCGGCCTACACCAGAGCCACAGCAATGCGGGATCCGAGCCGCATCTGCGGACCTACACCACAGCTCATGGCAACACCGGATCGTTAACCCACTGAGCAAGGCCAGGGATCGAACCTGCAACCTCGTGGTTCCTAGTCAGATTCGTTAACCACTGCGCCACGACGGTAACTCCAGCACTTAATGCATTTATTTACAAATCCCAAGAATGAATTTATTCATGTTGTTCCATTTGGATTCATGCTTCATCAAGCATTAAAAAGCCTTCTACCACATGCCTTTCATAGTTTGACAAATCTGTCAGCCTGGCTCCAGGCATGAGCATGAATAGGTAAATCTGGAAAGACACAAGGTAAGCTAAAAAAAAAAAAAAAAAACCTAGTTGTTCTCAAATGACTGCACTAATCATTACAATTGTGCTTTTGCTGAATTAACATCTCCCTCAAGAACTCCAGAATCTCATGTCCACTCTAGCCAGAACAACAACAAATTCTTCTTCCACATCGTGTCAAACTTAAATTACCCATAAATTTGCTATTTAGTTTGTCTTTTCTTTTCAAATCTGTATATGATTTCTTTAAAATGAGAAATTAAAAAGAGGGACAAAAATGAAGGGCAGCCATTTTTCAAAACAGGTAAGTGTCTAAAGCAGTGAGAGAGGTTTGCCTTATGGAAAGGTTGACACATGCAGTGTTGATTCATTTTTATTTCTAAATTTGATTTGTTGAGTGGGTTGGAACGCTGTAAAGCAAAAATTCTCTTAGGCACCTGAGATATTTTGAAATAGCGTATTAAGTCTAGTTTGCATCTAACAAAAAAGAAAGACACTGACTTATCTCTAAATGAATTCCAAGGTAATCCTTTGAATGATTTAGGCCAATTGACTGCCCTAGTAAATGGAGACTAAATATGACATTTTTAAAGCAGCTAATATTTTTTTAACAGGGGACATCACAGTTTACTACATGGAATCTTCATTTTCACATTTAAACAATTCTCAGTGAATGGGGAAAATAGTGGGTATAAGAAGATTTGAGAACTATTTAGGAGGTTGACTAAGATTTTACTAGATAAAAGTTGGTCATAAGGGCTATGAGGAAAACATGGAAATATCCAGGGCAAACAACAACAACAAAAGGCAATCATAGAGAACCAAAGGGAAAATTCAGAAAGATGGATTTTTCGGTATTTCTTTTCTAAATGTACCATTAGGAATGGCAGTGATTATTCTCTGAAATGAAGCTTACCAGTGGCCCACTTTGATGTCCTAATATCTTATTTCCTCATGACACTTAGTAGATGAATTTCTGAAAATTCACTGACAGATGGAACATATTGGGAACATGTGACACTGAAAGACAGATCTGGAGGGAAATTAGACCTATAGCCATGGCAACCAAGTAATCAAGCAGCGTGTTTTCTGAGTGGGGAATAAGGAAGATTCCAAACATTGCTAAGGCAGGGGTGGGGGATGATTTTCTAGCTCACTATGGCCTGAACAGTGATGGAAAAGAGTAAGTTTTGATGGATTTGTGTTGGATGAGAGAGTCAAAAGTAGTGTAATAAAGCTAATGTAGGATTTTAGCACATTAGGCAGCCCACACTCACCCACCTATGAAAGGCACAGAGTCACAGTGGCTGGGGTTCTTTCAGCAAGAGGAGGATGTTCAAGCTGTAATGCCTCAATGAGATTGAGAGAAAGTGATGCTTGGCAAAGGACATACTCTACTGAAACTATAGGGAAGGTGAGTGCTGGTATTCTTGTACCCAGTCAGTCCTTCACCCAACTTATCTAACTTAGGCACCTGAAGCACTGGGTCAATCCATCCAATCAGGATGAAGGCTACCCAAATGGGAGAATGACCAGAAAGTAACCAGAAAACCAAAGAGATCTGTCTAGAGAGAACACAGAAGACAGATCTTTCCCCTGGTAGCTTCTTCCAGCTCATCAGAGCATGCTCTTCCTTGCCTCATCGTCAAGTTTTTCCTCATCATTTGTGGGACCCAACACACACAGGACTCTATCAAAGCCAAGAGGCATTTTTTTAAAAAATCAGCATGCAGAGAATTACCTGGGAAGTATGTTATACATTTAGATCCTTGAGTTTTAGCCCCAGCGGTTCTAACTTACTAGGTCTGAAGTAGAATCCAAGAATCTACTTTTTTGTTGTTGTTGTTGTTGTTGCTTTTTTTGGGCCACACTCATGGTACACAGAAGTTCCCAGGCTAGGGTTGAATCAGAGCTACTGCAGCCACAGCAACTGGGGATCCAAGCTGTGTCTGAGACCTATACCACAGCTCAAGGCAATGCCAGATCCTTAACCCACTGAGTGAGGCCAGAGATCATATCCACATCCTCACAGATGCTATTCAGATTCGTTTCTGCTGCACCACAGGGGAACACCTAGGAATCTACATTTTTAATGTCAAGGAGTCCTTGAACCTCAATTTGGCAACCACTGGCCTAAGAAAACTGCTCTTCCTTCTTGTGAAGAAGAACCTTCCTTCTTGTGAAGTCCAGATAGTATCAGATAGAATCTATTTCTTCCATACATAGCAGAGGGAATAAAAGGAGAAAGACAAACGTGTGCTTTCATCCATACAAGGTAGTTAACACATGGAATAAGGGTTAAATTTTAAGTTCTGCTGTTATGATCACTTCAAGCGTAACCTGGAAAAACTAGACACCTTGTATAATTAGTTACGGTGATTTTCCATGAGAGGTCTTGGTTGGACAAAATGATCGTCAAAGTGGATGGGACTTTTTTTTTTTAATTTAATGGCCATCTGCAGCATATTGAAGCTGCCAGGCCAGGGATTGAATCTGAACTGCAGCTATGACCTATGTGGCAGCTGTGGCATTGTTGGATAGTTTAACCAACTGCACCAGGCCAGGGATCAAACCCATACCTCTACAGTGACCCAAGCCACTATAGTCAGATTCTTAACCCACTGTGCCACAACAGGAACTCCAATGAATGGCACTTTGATAATCATCCTTGTTCTTAAGAAAGCCATTCCTAGTAGAAAGCGTTCACATACACAGTGGCCAAGTAGATTGTTTTCATTTCTGCATAAAGAAAACATTTTTGGGGATGGGACTTAATTCCAAACCAGGACACTCTGTTATGATCACATCATGACCAACAGAAACAAGGTGAAAATCTCAATGACAGAAAGATAAGAGATGCAATAAAATATTTCACTCTGTTATCAATCATAGTGACTTGTCTTGGTATATAAATCTCACTTTGCATTTGACTGCTATTTGTGGCTATCTGGCATGATTCAAGTAGAAAGAAAAACTTATAGGACTTTTGCACCATTAAAGCAGAGATAGTTTCCCAACTATTAACTTATAGAAAGTCAATAAAATTTTGATTCACATATTCATATTTCTAAATACTCTAGGAGAATTGTTATTTGGCTGAATTTTACTGCAAAAAGATGAATCCCAAGCCCTGAACTGTTTTGTTAAACCTGGCTTTATACATAACAGAACTTGACTCTCTGAAGCACCAAGAAGAAAGAGAGAAAGGTTTAAGAACACTCTTTAAGATTGAGAGCTTTTTTCTATACAATGGGTTATTATTCTCTCTCTTTGGCAAGTTCATATTATTGCCCTGTACTCCAGGCATTGTTATTCCAACAGTCTTAGATTCTCAACTCCTAGAAAATGAAATGACACCATAGCCTTGCCCTTTCTCTTAAAAGGGTCATGAGAAATATGCATTAATGATCAAAATACCCCAGGCTGATTTCCATTCTACAGCTGTGACCTAGACAAGTAAGTGGACCCTTACACCAGGGAATTGGAAGAGAAATAAGTAGCAAGCACCCACCTCAACCATCAGTGAAATATCTCAGGTAGCTCTTATCTGCTGCTTTCTGGATTACCTTCAAGACAGTCTGACCTTGCCAGTTCATCTAGAAAACGAGTTTACTAGCTATAGAAGAGAATAGCTGACATTTTCCAAAGTACTTTTACACTTTTTCCCCACTTAACTCTAAAGCACTATTCTAAGGCAGCTAAACAGAAAATATTAATCAAAATGGAAAGGGAGGAAGCTTAAAGTCAAGGAAATGATGTGCTTTATGTAAGCTATTGACAGAGAAGTGAGTTGCGAGGCCTAATCTTTTCATCCTCTGCAAGCCCTGGCCAAGTCTCTTATTTTCTCATTTCTGTTATGAAAGTTCCTTACCCAGATTTATTATTAAACATTTATTTAGCATATACTACATGACAAACACTTAGCTGTCCACGTCAAGATCTCTTCTTGTCTTTGGCTTCCCCTAGATGAAACAGCCACCATATATATCCTCATCTGTGCAAATGGAAGGACAGACCAGATTTTCTCTAAGGTTTCTTTCTAGCTGCGACCAACCTGTAGTATGTTTTCAATAATAATATACTATAGTAAAAAAGGAGAGAGATACAAATGGCTCAGAAAGATACAAATGACTCAGGTCATAATCCAAAAGTTTGCCTAATCGGAGCACCTGCCGTGGCTCAGCAGGTAAATAACACAACAAGTATCCATGAGGACGTAGGTTTGACCCCTGGCCTTGCTCAGTGGGTTAAGGATCTGGCAATGCCAGGAACTGTGGTGTAGGTCACAGACTCAGCTTGGATTTCACATTGCTGTGGCCATAGTTTAGCTTGGCAGCTCTAGCTCTAATTCTACCCCTAGCTTGGGAACCTCCTTATGACACTGGTGCGGCCCTAAGAAGAAGAAGAAGAAGAAAAGTTTGCCTAATCAAGTCCCATTTTTATTTCCAGAGAAGTTGAGGTCCTCACCCATTTCTGGTGTGTTAATAACATCTGCATTATTTGAAACACTGGGCTGCTTAATGATATATCATAATAAAGGGTGGTAATAGTCAGGGTGCATGCTTGTTCTGACCATTTCTCTGGCTGCTGCCTTAAAATAATTTATTTCTCTTAGTCACCAGGTCAATGTCCAGGTTTGTACTTGTCCTGTTACATAAATCAGTAGTTCAAGTGGGAATGAGACTAGGTACCTATTAACTACAACCATCCTTTGAGATAAACTTCCATGCAAAACAAACAAAAATCCAGCAGAAAGCAGACATAGTCTAATCTCTAACTAATCCTCATCTCAGTCATTTTGGAAGAAATTACTCTCACCTAGTGCAATTCTGAGATCACATTCAGTTGTATGTAGCAAGAAAAGTCAAAATATTTTTCCAATAAATGCCTAAAAATGAAAGCTTGCATCTTATGTTATTTGTTGTCATGTAAGATTTGGCTTCAGAGGGTTTATCTTGTACCTCTAACAAGGTGGAGCACCTATGCTGTCCAGTACTCTTTACTTTTCAAAGTGCTATCATGCTTTTGATCTCAATAGACACCACAACCCAAGGGGTGGTATGGATCAAGTTGCGATCCAGGGAGATGCAATACTTATATAGGACATGTAGGGTATAGGCAATAATATGTAGTCTTAAGTCAGATTGTCAAGGAGAGAGAGAGAAGTCAGATCTAGCAACACTAACTATCTTCAACAGTGTCATTATTTTACCCCAAATTGGGTGGCTGTTACACAAGGCACAACAGCTCCGTCCCTGGGGTCTGATTTCAGTCCTTTCCAACAATAGATCAGCCCTACTCTTACTCTTCCCTGGTATCACCCCATCAACCATCTAGATCACACTCTTGGACTATTGCAAGATCAGAATAGGATGTTTAGAGTCTGGACCCATGCCAAGTTTCCTATACATTCTTGCACCCAACCCAGTAACAATCCAACATTAAACCAGAAAAGAAGCATGAGAACATGCAAGGTGGTTATTGGTTTTCCTGGAATGGTTACTTGGATGCTTTCTTTCACATATTAAAGCTTCTCCAAAGAAGACTTTGCAGGGGTCCCCAGGCTTTGTAGATACAAGTAAAAATCAAAGGACACACACTTCTCCTCACCTTCAAATAATCACTGCACATGGCAGGGGCTTTTTCCAAAGGGCCACCTCAGTCCCAGGTCCCTGCAGGGATCTGGTGTCACATCTCTAAAGAAACCTTCCAGAAAGAAGGCACAATAAACAATGTAATTTCCTGAGTTGCCACGCTACCAATTCTGTTTCCTTCCACCATAGCTGGAAGCCCCGGTGCTCTTCCAACTGATTCAGAATCATTCACATCATGAAGAATCCTGTCTCAATGAGGGACATGCTCCATAGAATCATTCAAAGTTAATAAAAGTTGAAGACCTTGATGGAATCCAAACACAGCTTCTTGCTGGGGATGGATGGCAGCAGTGGCAAAGAGAGGACGCATGGGCCCATTAACTTGATGGGAAATCTGCTCCACAAATTGCCAGTGGGAGGGCACAATTCTCCTTGTGTCCACTGAAACTCAGGAACTATTCCTTCTACTTGTGAGTTTTAGAAGGTACAATTTGTATGTCCAACCACTGGACATACAAACAACTCCAGCATCTGGAGCCAGTGATGAGATTTAATTCCATATCAAACTTCACTTTATATTATCCTGTCCTAACTCTCTGATGAGACATTTATTTGTGAATCGATTTCCCTGGCAGTAGTTAATACTCTGTGGTGGAGGGGAGGCAGGGAAATGTACTGCTATGTATTCCTCATTGTTTGCAGTCTGGATTTCCTCATCCAGACATACAAATTATATGTGTGCTTATGTCCACAGCTGGCCATAATGGCCCAGTTATGTTTAAGTTCAAGGTACAAACTTTAACAAAAAATTATTCATGGTTTACTACCAAAGAAAGCCAGAGTGACAGCTAGCCACGTTTTTTGTAAATAAGATAATAACCAAGGTAGAAAATGTAAATGATTGACAGTGAGTATTTTAAGCAGCTGGTATTTTATTCTAAATTATGTTTCACGTGAGGGCAATAATATGGGGAGCGAGTCTTTTGCCTCTGTTCCCCTTACAAAAGAGCTGATTGCCTGATATGGATTCCAAAGACCTACCTGTGGTTAAAGCCCAGAGCTGCTCTGTGAAGCCATCAGGATGCTTAAGTTGCCAAAAAGAACAGTCCCCAGAAACCCATTGAAAGGCATGGTTTGTGCATTTAGGAACAGGAAATGAGCCTATTCCAACCTTGATGCATATTGCCTGAGGGCAGGGTCTTAATGAGTGTGAGAAAGAAGGAAGATAGGTTTTTTTTTTTTTTTTTTTCCCTACTGTACAGCAAGGGGATCAAGTTATCCTTACATGTATACATTACATTTACATTTTTTTCCCTCCACCCTTTGTTCTGTTGCTGCTAAACTGTCATGGCTCACATCTGCCTCCATGTTTGGATCAACCTCACCCCTTCCATCTCCTTTTCCCCAAGCCCTCCTCTCCCACTTAGACACTTCTGCAAGCTCAACACCATCCTGGGTTCTGGGATGAACCTTGATCTGGGATAAAAAGAGGAAGAAGCTGGGCCCAACCTTATCCTCTTAAAGGCAGTACCTTTATCCATTACTCTCTTT
The DNA here is from genome assembly GCF_016906955.1 of Phacochoerus africanus. Taxonomy (NCBI): domain Eukaryota; kingdom Metazoa; phylum Chordata; class Mammalia; order Artiodactyla; family Suidae; genus Phacochoerus; species Phacochoerus africanus. The sequence continues at coordinate 144,828,005 of NC_062544.1, forward strand.
CCCTCCTGGAGTGAACAGTAAATTGATACCACCATGCAAGAGCCTGAACTCCTGAAAAACCAAATAACGAACTTCCACTTACTTGCACTGAAATTTACCTGAGCAAAAAGCAAACCTGTCCTGTGATAATTCACTGAGAAAGAGGATTTATGAGCTGCTAACAAATGATAAAGTAGTACACACCCCACTTTCCCTGGACCCCCACTAAGCACCATCAATTAGCCAGCATGACATATGTGCTGTCGTTTCAAACACCAATTGTACCCTTTAAAATCTTCCTCAATCATTAGTCTTCATTTGACTACTGGCAGCTCTCCACCGCCCATTGAAATGTTGGCCGTCCCTCCACTGTGTGACAGGGTCAGTAAGAAATGAAATGAATCAAAGCTTCTGGCTGTGTCCCAGCAAGTCAGCTAAAAGTACAGCCAGTCTTAAATGATGGAACAACTTACTGAGTCTCCAAATTAAAATATTCGATTTGAGCCTCCCGACATCCCAGGATCCACCTGACCTCTCTCTGGAGCTCAGAGGTGGTGACATCAGAATATAGCAGCCAGTGGTAAGTGCATCTGTTCTGTAATTAAGGCCCTTCCTCACCCTCCAGGGAATGAGGCCAAAGCTTTGACTTGAGACAGAGGGCAGATAAAATGTTAATTGCAACCCTGTAGGAGGTGGCACAGGGTAGGAGTTGCATTGCTCACCTGGATCAGTCAGATTTGAAGAAGGCAGTGTCTGTGCTTTGACTGCTCTATTAGCATTCTGACTATGCTGTCCAAGCCTGTAATGTTTGCAAAATTCTCTCCCCTAAACACTTGGTTAAGAAGACAAAAAGGTGCCTAGTAGGTAAACTCAATGGAGCTCACAAACAGTGATAACTTATAGGATCTGGGGTGAGGGGACCATTTTACAGGGAAAGTCAGTAATATTATGCTTGCTACCTTAAGTCTGGCTGGGCTGAATGCTTGTTACCCAAATCTATCATACACACAGCATCCAAAAGCATATGTCCTTTTAAGTAAGGCCCCATAGACAATATCCATAGGAAGATATTTTCTAGATCATTTGTAAGTCTCTTGCCCCTTAGTATATCCATCCATAAGTACTGAGGAATTGGCAGGTGCATTTTGAAAAGACTACCTCTGCTGAAAAGAGTACTTGCACACTCAGGGGAGAATCAAGCAAGGTCCTCTATCAAAAATTAGGAGTTACTGTTATGCTTCAGTGGAAATGAATATGACTGGTATTCATGAGGACACAGATTCAATCCCTGGCCTCACTCAGTGGATTAAGGATCTGGCATTGCTGTTTAGCTGTGGTGTAGGTCACAGACGCAGCTTGGATCTGGCATTGCTGTGGCTATGGTGTTGGCCAGGAGCTACAGCTCTAATTTGACCCCTAGCCTGGGAGCCTCCATATGCCATGGGTATGGCCATGAAAAAAAAAAAGACAAAAAAAATTCACTGACTTTCCCCAGCCCCTTCCCTGGTGCCACTAGAGTCACATCCTTCCTATCAATAAACTGAGGCTATCAAGTATATGGCATTTGAGTAATCACCCTATCTCTATTAATCATATCTAGAGAATCAATCTCAGCACTCTTTCTCAACCATGTTATCCTGATAGCCACTACTAATTGACCAAGGTTAATAAAAGAGAACTCGATTATTCATTCAGATACTAGGTAGTATATTTATTTATTTTTTTTTTTGCTAATAATTGCATGAACCTAGCCCACTAGCCCCCACCTTTCTCCATACAGTCTGCTCACAGGAAGTCCAACTGACCAGATTGGCCTGGGCTCATTCCACCTTCATTACTCACTCAATTCACCTCAATTCTGACATTATCTGCCCAGACATAGCATCAAATGCCACAGGTTCAAGGTTCAGTCCTACAAGACTGTCTCCCCACCCTCCCAACCTCCCCAATTTCAGCGTCCAGTTGCAAGTACAGGTTGTTACCTGTACTTCTGACCTTGGCCCTTAGATTACTCGTTTATTATAAAAGGGTATAACTCAGGAATAGCCAGATGGAAGAGATAAAGAACAAGGTACATGGGAAGACATTGTGGAGCTTCCTTGACTTCTCTGAGTGCATTGTTCTCCTCGAATCTGCATGTTTCACCAAACAGAAGGCACTTTTAACCCTTTTGGGTTGTTATGGAGACTTCCATATTTAGACACATACCTACATAACTTCATGACATAGTCATGATTATTAAATCATCATCAACTGCAAATTGATTCAGCCTCCAACTACTTTTTCTCCCTGGAGGTCAGAGGGTGGAACTGAACATTCTAGCCCTATAATCACCTGGTTGGCTCATCTGGCCACAAGCCCACATCCTTATGAGTTTCCAAAGGTCATCTCATTAACATAACATGAAAACACCTTTATTGCTATGATCAATTCGAAAATTCTAAGAGTTTTAGGAGCTCTGTGCCAGAAAAGGGGAGAAGAACTAAATATAAATTTATTATAAATCAGAAAAGCAGAGTCCCAAAAATGTTGGCAGAAGCTATCGGCTCTCATACATTGCTAAAATGATGTTAAATTTTCTGCATTTTTTCCATAGCACTTAGGAGGCTAAGAGATGGTGGTCGGAATCTTTGGCACATCTTAATGTACAAAAGCTATGCTGAGAAAAACCTGAGAAATGAAGATAAGTCTCTTGTTTTCCTGAAAAAATAACTGGAATTTAGAGCCTGCAGAACTATATCTAGAGCCTTGTTTCTGCTATATAAATAAACTATCAAAGTCCAGCCTTTTTTTTTTTTTTCCTGTTTTGGCCACACCTGTGGCATATGGAAATTCTCAGACCAGGAACTGAATTCAAGCTGCAGCTGCAACCTATACCACAGATGCAGCAATGCCAGATCCTTAACTCTCTGTGCCACAGCAAGAACTCCCAAAGTCCAGGGTTGAAATGAGAAAAGCAGCAGGAAGCCCACTGGCCTAACTCTACCAAGAGCTAAAACACAGCAAGACAGAAATCTTTGAGCAACAGATGACATTAGCAGCTTTCAGCCAATGAAAATCCTCCAGCCCCACAAAGGAGACCAATGAAGTTGGAGCAAGCCAGGTGGATGAAGACATGAGAATACTTATTGCCATCAGATAGGCACTTTAGGGCATGAGCTCTTGAGGATAGTTTAATGGCTCCCAGTCTTTAAAATGAAGTCTACACTCATCAGTATGACTTACAGAGTCATGATTCCTCCATTTTCTTGAGTTTCATCCCTTATAAGTCAGTCTCACTTATAGCAGCTCCATATTGCTTGTAATTCTGTGCATCTCATGATGTTCCTCTTCCTTGGTGCTCTGTTCATGACGTGCCTGCCATCAGAAACTTCCTCACTCCCTAACCTCCTTTTCACCAACCTCCAATTATCCTGCTTGATCGATCCCTTATCTTTTAAAATTCAGTAACCTCAGGGATCCTCCCAGAAGCTATGTTCTGTGCTATTCCAATGGGCCCTATAATTTATTGACCATAAGCTCTGTCGCTATAATTATGATCTTGCTTTCTGGCTATCCATTTGTTAATCTGTCTTCCAGTCTAGACTATAATCAATAGGAAGACGAGGACCACTCCTGTGCCTTTCAGTAATATAGTTCTGTGCCTGACACTGTGCTTGGTACAGAGCAGGTAGAAATGGTTATTGGATGAATGAATAAATTAATGAGGAATTACTGAAGAACGAATGTATGCCTCAGACATGGGAAGTGGAAAAGGAAGGGAAATAATAACTGTTAGACCATCTAATCTCCACTCCAAGCAGCCTCACCCATAGAGAGAAAGGGCTCAGGTGGCTATGTATTTGGAAACCCATAAGCCTAGGGTGCCTGGGGTTATTGCATCAGCCCTCCCACTGCACACAGATACAGACACCCTATGTAGGCCAGAGTATGATCCAGTAATTTTTCCATGTATGACTGTACCATTACATTTCCTTTTTTATCTCCTTCGATGTGGAACAATCCCCAGTGCAGAAAAACGCTAATCATGTCAGACTGTTTGTCATTTCAGTCAACACCATCAGTGAAGCTATGCCCACCCCAGCCTCAGCTCCCCATCAAACCTGACAACATTGCACTGATAAGAAGTGACACGAGGCATGGCGAGCGTCCGCCTACCACCCACTCTTAGCAATGCATGAGATTAAGCTAAAAAGCATGGTAGGAGCAGAGGAAGGAGGGTCGTTTCCCAGAATTTACTGTTAGAATGGAAAGGGTAGGTGCAAACTCCTCTCCAGACAGTACCATGATACAAATATTATTAAGTCATGTATTTTTCCTCAGTCATTGAATCCATTACTCTTTCTTCCATGGCATAATAACAGCATATTACAAATATGCAGGTCACACAGCAATCCTGCTTTCCAAAGGCCAGTTGATCCCTTACTTATAATACAAAAGAGTCAAACGAGAGTTCTAGGAGACTGAAGAATGTCTATTTTATGGCTCCTCAAAAGTTTATCAATTCAGCCTATTTGTCATGATGCCTTTCTTACATTAATATATTTAACACATATTTGCTGAGTGTACATCTGTGCAAAACATGGCAGAGGCATTGGGGCAGAGGGGCATCAGTAGGTGGAGAGGGAAACAGGACTGGAAGGGTGAATTGACATCTAAAATTGAGGCTGATGAGCATCTTAGATAAATCCTTCCTTGAAAAGGCTTTAGTAGTGTTCCCTTGAACCTGTGGTTCCAAAACTAGGCTTGCAACATTTGTGATAGGATGTGCAAAGTTTACATTCTGTCTTTCCTGAGAAGCCAAGAGAAGCAGCTCCTGGATACAAGCAGAGGTCTTTACCCAAGATGCAACAACTAGTTCATGCATTCATCACAGAGGCAACACCTGCAGTGACATGGACCTAGAGGCATCTGGCAAGAAAATAGGAGAAATCAAAGGGCAGTAACAAACCTCTAGAAGCTTCAGAGATTTCACGATAAAAAGAGGCATTAGAAAGGTACATGAATAATTAATGTGTAATAAAATTAAGCATGAATGACAGCAAAGTGACATTTCATCCTAAAACCTGGTACTAGATGTCATGTCAGGGAATGAATGAAAATTACTGGAGAAATGATTTATAAGGACTTGAGCAGGTGGTACAAGCCTCAGGGTGTGAGACAAAGATGTCTGAGAAGGCCAAAAGAAACAGGAAGGCATCCATGTTTCTCCCAAGAGCATGAAAGATGAGGGAGAAGAAGAGGAATTGGGGAATGTAGTGGTGAGATCAGGCACAGCGGGAAATCTCCAAAAGCCACTTGGCAGAAAGCTGGCTCCAAAGAATTTGAGGAAAGAGACATTCTAATAGCCAAGATTAAAGGTGCATTACATGAACGTATAGAAGGCAAATCTCTCCACTATCCCTCTAAAACTTAAAAAAGTTCTCAAAAGACTTTAGACTGCTAGAGTTTTTGTGGAATTCAAGGAGCTTTCTATCAAATTACACAGAGAGGCACAGAAAAAAAAAAGTGTGAGAATAGAATCCCTGGAGGCAAAGGGGGGCAAGGAAATATAATCCCTGAAAAGAATTCACTGAAATCTTGAGAACTCCCACAGACTCTTTAGTCGTAGGGGGCCAAACCAATTTTAACTAGATCTTGAGGGGGTAGCTGACTTCTAGGTTTCTTTCTGCTTTGTTGCATGTGAGAATCCTTGCCTTCTGTGGTAAAGTGAAAGAAAAGTTAAAACTGTTTCTCAGATCTTTACAGCACTGGGATTTGGTTCCAGGGTTATGCACAACTGTTGTGCATATGTCTTCAGTGTTGTGACTGTGTCAACATGTGGCTCAGCTGTCCTTCAGGCAGCCAAAATCTTCAATGTTGTCTTTCTTTCTCTCCAGAAAAATAAGTGCCTCATCAAATAAAAAACTTTGCAATTATAAGTACAGTTAAATCTTAACAAGTGTGATTGCTCAAGTAAATGCTGCATTTTTCCCCTAATCTGCCAATGAGCAGAAAAGAGACCATAGAGACCAATTGATTTACACATAAGTCTAATTAATTTGACCACAGCTTTCAAGAGGAACTTGAAATCAGCAAGTAAAATTAGCCTCAGTTTTCTCATCTACCAAATTTGGTTAAGATTTGAATAAGGTGTATAGTTTAGTTAACAGGCTTGTCAGATTCCCAGTTTTAATATTGGACTATACTTACAAAAGATGCCTTCAGAAGCTAGGTGAAGAGTACATGTGACCACTCTACTAGTTATACTACTTCTTGTGAATCTATAATTATTTGAAAATTAAAAGTTTAAGATAAATGAGGTTGTTAATAACTTTCCTCACAGGGTAGTACTAATTAAATGGGAGAAAATATGAAAACACATTGTTCAATTTCCAAAAGTACACAGTTATTGGTTACTTAATAATCACTCCTGGTTCTCACTGTGGTGCAGTGGGTTAAGGATTCAATGTTGCTGCAGTTGTGGTGTAGGTTGAAGCTGCAGCTTATATATGATCCCTGGCCTAGGAACGTCCATATGCTGTGAGTGTGGACAAAAAAAAAACCTCCTATTCTCCAACTCTCTAACATCAATGTTCTGGTACCTTTTCTTAGGGCAGTGACAGATACACACACACACACACACACACACATTTTACATGTGTCATCCACCATTCTTAGTCTTTTATGTTTGTTACCTCATATAAGTCTCTCAGCAATTCCATGAGAAACTAATAATGATTTTCCTTTTTGCAGGTGAGAAAACTGAGGCTCAGAAGGATGAGACATTTTGTAAAAGTCATGTAGCTTATTATAACTGAATATTATTGGGTTATAAACCTAGGTCTAGGCCTTCAGAGCAGGGGCTCTTAACTGCCACATGTCTTGCCTCTCCTTCTGCTGTCTCACCTTCCTCAGGTGCCAAAAGAAGACAGATTACAATTTGTATTCTTTTCCTATTGCTGCATAACAAGTCATTGCAAAGTCAGAGGCTTAAAGCCACTCATTTCTTATCTCATAGTTCTGTAGCTCAAGAAGCTGGGGCATGTCATGGCTGGGTTCTTGGTTCAGGCTCTCACAGATTGAATCAAGGTTTGGCCAATTCATTCTCATCTGAAGCTCAAGGTCCTATTCCAAGCTCAGAGGGTTGTGGCAGAACTTGGTTCCTTGAGTTGTAGGATCAAGGTCTCTGCTTCCTTGCTGCTGCCAACTGGGGGACAGTCAGAGCTCATAGAGGTTGCCCTCAGATCTTTGCCACGTGTTTTCTCCATCTTCAAAGTCAGCATTAGGGACTCTCCCTACAAGAAATCCTTTCAGGAGTTCCCATCGTGGCTCAGTGGTTAATGAATATGACTAGGAACCATGAGGTTGCGGGTTTGATCCCTGCCATTGCTCAGTGAGTTAAGGATCCGGCATTGCCATGAGCTATGGTGTAGGTTGCAGACGCGGCTTGGATCCTGCATTGCTGTGGCTCTGGCCTAGGCTGGCGCCTACAGCTCCGACTGGACCCCTAGCCTGGGAACCTCCACATGCCCTGGGAGTAGCCCTAGAAAAGGTAAAAGACGAAAAAATGGAAAAGAAAAGAAATCTTTTCAGACTTCATATCTCCAGGAAGAGCCCACAAACTTTTAAGGGTTTATCTACTGGGTTAAGTCTACCCAGGATAATCTCCATTTCCTAAAGCCATCTGTGCCACAAAAAGAACCTAATGACTGTGCAATATCCATCAGAGTCACAGTTTTGGGAGGACAAGCACAGGGGCGGGACTCTTGGGAACGATCTTGGAACCCTGCCTACTGCAGGGTTCTATCTGTTTTTCCAACACGGGCAACCTCCTCCTGTAACCTTGAAGGGCCAGGGTGTGAGAAAATAAAGATCATCTCAAGCGAACCTCAAAATGCAATTAACTGATTAACCCAGCCCTCAAGTATGTAATACACAATCAAACAAGATGCTGTGCTATTTTCTATTTGAGTTGCTCAATTAATGCAGATTTAAATGTACAGAGGGTCGAAAATCAATGTTTGGTAGTTGCTGTTTATTTACCACCACATTTTGAATATGACAGAAATCCATATCATATACAAAGAATACATCAAGGAGCACATGGAATGATAATTTATCAAGGCAACCAGTAGAATCAAGAACAAATTTGGTCCTGCAATTTGGTGACTCTTCAGAGACTCACAGAGGCAAGACTTTAAATAGAGTGTTTTGAAGATTCTGCTAAGAGATCAATTGGTGCAAAGTTAAAGTGTGAAAAGCCCCAAAATATTAAAATATCAATATTCTTATGCCTCCTCCTCTACCAGAATGGTGAAGAAAATTTGGTATCCACCATCAGATCTCCTTCCCCACAACCTACCTCTGCGAGACCTCCCACTCTCCAGAGAGACCCTCAGTGCCAAACTGCTTATTCAGATTTGTCAGTGCATAATTAAAGAATGGGCAGAAAGACAGAGGACTGAGAGGGAAGAAGAGGTAAAAAAGGCCTTTACAAGAAAACTAAGTCAATCTACAGAATAAATAGCTGACAAAGAAAGGAGAAATAAGAGAGAAAAATGTGTGCAAGCTGAAAGCTAAAACCCAGGGGGTGGAGGTGGGCTTAGAAAATAGGAGTTCCCGTCATGGCTAAGTGGTTAACAAATTTTAATAGGAACCATGAGGTTTCAGGTTTGATCCCTAGCCTTGCTCAGTGGGTTAACGATCCGGCGTTGCCGTGAGCTGTGGTGTAGCTTGCAGACACGGCTCGGATCCCGCATTGCTGTGGCTCTAGCATAGGCCGACGGCTACAACTCCGATTGGACCGCTGGCCTGGGAACCTCTATATGCCATGAGAGCGGCCCAAGAAATGGCAAAAAGACAAAAAAAATGAGATACTCCAGAGAATAGAGGACAAAAGAATTAGGAAGAAGAATGTAAAATATTTGAGAAATCGTATTTGAGGGTCCCAACTTGAATAATAAGCATTCTATTTTTGAGAGATTGACGCTAAAGATTATAATTCTTTAGGAAAATGATTATTTTTGGCTATTTGGAGATTATACCATATAGAAAATTTCTGGGTCTTGCATGAATTTTTCCTCTAGTTAATGTATACTCTGTATTTTAACTTCTTATGGAAAAAAATCAACTCATAAATAAGTGCTCTTGAAACTGAAAAACTATAAGTAAAATCTGTGAATATACCTTTCCTGAAAAATATTCCATAACTTTCATAAGATTCTGAAAATACTGTGGAAAAGATACTCCGACTATGAAAGGAACACCAGAAAAATCCTGGATTCTTTAGGAGAAGATGACCATAGGGTCATTATTATAGTAAAGGACTCGGACAAAGACCGGTACCAAGATCTGAAGATATGTCCCTAGTTTCACAGTCATGCACAGCATCTAGTAAATACATCATCAAATTGTATCATGATTGATAAAGCTGGCCTTAACAGATATTCTATTGCCACTTAGTGACAATTCATGGTAGCCAATGTCCAAGATGGCAACCAATGATGTTTACTTTGTGGTTTTCACATCCTTCATACTCTTATTGCACACTGGGATGGCCTGCATGGCAAATAGAACACACTAGAAGTGATGACAGGTAATAAAATGTACTAGATTGCTCACTCTGAAAAAATTAGCCATTATGGCAGGAGGGCACTCAAATTGCCCTGTAAAAGTCCAGGAGAGAGGAATGGAGGCCTTCAATCAAGAGCTAGCATCAATTTGTCAGATCCATGAAGGAATCAAACTGCAAGGGGACCCTCTAGCCCTAGCCAAACCTTCAAATGATGGCTAACATCTGACTACAACCTCATGAAATACCCAAGCCAGAAATGCACAGGTATACCACTCCAGGACACGTGACCCACACACCTTGTAAGAGATAATAAACTATTGTTCTTTAAGCCACTGAATTTTGGAGTAATTTGTTATCCAGATTTAGCAAGTTATTATATAGGCCAATGTACAGAGTTGGTACTAATTATTAATTACCATGTTGATATTCAACCCAATATAACAAAAGGGAACATCTAATCTAGTAGGGAAAAAATGGGGGAGGGGAGTCTACTAATGTTGGATAATAAGGAAGCTCCAACTTAAAAATACACAGTAGCACACTTCTACAATTGGCTGATAATGATGTTTGTTCTTTCTCGGTTACTGTGGGAAACTGCAATGCTTATATTTTCTCTTGATATCTTGATATCATAAGCATAGAAAAGGTCCCTCTAAATCCTACCACCTCCTTAAAAAATCCACATTCATATTGCTTATCTTTATAGTAACAAAGGGAAAAGCTTATGCTAATCCTCAGATGGATTTAAAAACAGAAGAAACTGAAATTTGGCAACATCTTTAGTAATATAATTTAAAAAATCATGAAATTGTTATTAATACTCTTGATAGGATTTATTTAAGGAATTTAAATGTATTCACGGCACACCTTGCTGAGTAATATATTCATTACAATTAAAAAGTAATAAACATGAAAACACACAATGTATTTATTCATGAACAAAATAAGCATTATGACCTTTAAGAACATTCTGTAATAATCTGTATGGGAGAAGAATCTGAGAAAGAATAGATATATGCATAACTGATTCACTTTACTGTACAACTGAAACTAACATTGTAAGTCAACTGTACTCAAAATAAAAAAGAATAACTGAGTGACTTCAATATAATTTCCCTCAAATATAATGCAATTAAAGATGAAATAGAAGTAATTTTAAACCAGGAAGAAATATAAATAATTTTCAAATATATACATTGAAGAGAAACTCACAAGCAAATAACAGATTGCATAAACTAAATCATTAAAGTCTGGTCATTTCCAAGGTCTTGCTAGGCAGATAGAACATTACTTACAGTATGAGGAATTACAGTCCTTCACTGTACAGTACTCTAGTACTGACAAACAATGTCATGTGGGATACTTCTAAAAGGGAAATTATATGTCTAGAAGTAAACCAAGTTTAGATTTCAATGAGAAGTTCAAGAGATTTCAATCATAGCTGCTGAACTATCATTAACAATCTTTTTAAAAGTCTAAAAGCAAGGATGATCTTGCCTATAGAAAGTGACAGAAAGTAAATTAAACTTATTTAGGCAACAATAGCAGAAACACATAGTAAGATTTATTAAACACTTAGTGTAGTAGATTGGAAAAGTGGCCATACTTATTCTTGGCTCTTCCTCCATTCAGACTGTTTGTTATGTTTCTGCAGCTCACCCCCTGAAAAGGTAGCATCTACATTCCCCAATTCTTGGATCTAGGCTGGCTTCATGACTTTCTTTGGTCAATAGACTGTAGCAGAAGAGAAAATATGCCTGTTCCAGAAGCCTTGCATATTTCCACTCTAACTCTTGGCACTCTGTTCAGCTACCACTGGGAAAAAGGATGTAAGCAAGGCTGCTGGACCATAGGGGACCATTTGCAGGGAAACTGAGCCAACACAGAAATTGACCACAAATGTATGAGCAAGCAGAGCTGATATCCGAATAACCACCCAGCAGAATCCAACCCAAATGACCAACGTATGGAATAGTGAGCTCGATTAATAGTTGTTGTAAGTCATTAACTTTGGGGTAGTTTCCTATGCAGCAGCTGTTAATAGAAAAGTGCCAGGTTAAGTATTTTATACAAATGATTTAATTCTATCCTTGCTACGTGCCATGAGAAAGGTAGTATTGTCATTCCCATTGTAGAAGTGAAAACCTGAGACACAGACGAACAAATGGAATTTACTGCTTAATGTAACTGGCCTAACCAAAGGGGATGACCTTGCTGATAGTATAGGTATAACTGCTCTAGACCTTTTGACAATATCACCAGGGCCTACTTTAATTATTCTCCATTTTTTGCCTCCACTTACCCCTGCATGGATTTATTCTTGTAAAGTTTCTAGGTGGACACATGGTGACTATTTGTAACCCCAAGTTTACTTAATACTTATTGCTCATAATCCAGAGAAAAATAGCTGAGATAGAAGCCTAGAGAGCCTCTGATTGGCTAGACCTAATCATGTGCCTTATTCAGGGGTCAGGGGGAATGTGAAGCCTTGTGATTGACAGTCCCATCAGAGTCACCTGGTGAGGGTGGGAAAGGGGACCATCAGTTCTAGAGAAAGGAACACTGGACAGAATGTTGCTTTATGTCCTCACAATGGATCACAGATTCACAAAGTGGAATTTAGGACTCCTTAGTGGGGAAGTTGTTGGAAACCTTTGAACTATAATGCTGAGTCCATCTAGAAGGTGGTTACCCTCCAGCAAGTGGAACTAGGACCATTTTCTTCTGGTCCCCTTGGCCACCTTCTCTTCCCATATCTCTCCAGGCCACCTCCGCAGATCTCCTCTCCCTGAATAAGAAGAATATTCCCTGGCATTTTTTAGTTTTATAGACTTACCTGATGTTTGAATAAAAGCATTTTCTCCACAGTTAAATTGGAGAGTAGATTATTTGCTTTACAAAAGGATTCTTAACTTTACAAAGGATTTCCCAGAATGGGACTTTAAATAGCAACCTCCCCCCAGTGCATTTCAATTGTAATTCCATTTGCAAGCTACTGCTTCTGAATACCAGAAATTCAGTTTATGTGAAGGACTGGGCTAGAAGGTTTCTAAGAGACTTTCCAACTTAATAATTACATAAGTCTATGGCACATAGGGCAAAAAAGACCAGGATCCTGGATCAGAACAACATGGGTTCTAACTCTGGCACTGTCATTGATTTACCAGCAGTTTTATGACTTTCATTAAGTCACTAAACTGCTCTGCACCTCGGTGCCCTTACCTGTAAAAGGTGAATTTGAACATCACCCATGTCAAAGGTTTTTGTGAGAATTGAAGTATTGAAGACATAAAATGCATAGCACACTACTAGGCACATATTAAGTATTCTGCCTGCAACTACTGTGGCTAGTTTTTGATCCATTTGTCATATGCAGCCAGAGGGATCCATTCAAAATGTAAATTCTAACTTGTCAAATCATTCCACTCAAAATCTCAATGGTTTCCTACTGCTATAATAAAAACCCAATTCCTGAGAATGTCCTACTAGGGCCAAACACCTGGCCTCCCCCAGCTGCCCAGAATTATTACTCACCATGCTTATTCCAATTTTTATACAAACCTGCTGCTATTTTCTATTGTCCCCAAATTACCAGATTTTTTTCCCCTCTTGATCTTGCTTCCTTTGTGTCAGCACCATTTCTCTGCTCTCCTTTGCAAAAACAAACAAAAAAAAACTTTCTTGAAAGCTTCATCCATGTTTCCTGCCATCAGTTCCTCTCCTTTCACTCCCTAATGACATCAGATATAAAATATAGCCCTTATCTCAGCCTGTCCATCAATGAACTTTCAGCTTCCTCCTTCCCCAGCTTGTTCTCCCGGACTCTCTTACACTAGGTGATGACAACTCCAAGTTTCTGGTTGGCTGGAAAACTCACAGAAACATTTGACTGTTCTCATCCATCCTCCAAATCTAATCAGCCTCACCTTTCACTGGAACCATGGCAACAGTCTCCTCTTGACCTTGGCTTTCACCCTTGCCCCCTAGACCTTTATTTCCATCATAGTAGCAAGAAAAATTCCTCTAAAACCAAAGTCAGGTCCCATGCTAACTCTGCTCAAACCCCTCCTGTAGCTGCCCCTCTCACAGAGAGCAGAAGTCAAAGCCAAACAAATCCCACCATTATCTCCCCCACCAGACACCTCTGGCCTTGCTTCCTGCCATTGTCCCCCTTGCTCTCTCTATTCCAGCCACACTGGCCCCTTCCCTTTTCTGAACATGTTTTCTAATTTACTTCATAAGAGATAGTTCAAGATTCAGCATTGCTAGAAAGATTAATACCAGTCCATGACCAAATGACAGTATGTTTCTGATCTTCTAATAACCATGTAACTTCCACATAAGTCCACATGCATAGAATCATGACTCAATGAATTAGGGTTAACATCATATATCCTGACTTAGTTGGTTGCATCAGTAATTTAACACAAAACCATGTGTGTAATACTCTGCTTATTAAATTTAAATAGGGCTTCCTTCCTGACACACAGCAGCTGTTTTTGACTGGGCCTTCAGAAGGTTTAGAATGAGGAGACATGGGTTAACTACTTAGGTATTCCTAGCATTCTGCTCAGAACATTTACATAGCAAGTCTCTGTTGGGATGCTCGAGATTGACTGCTGAGCACTAAATAGACTGGGCCCAGACGCAGGAATAGATAAGTACCCAGAGGCCTGATGGAATTTTCCACTGCTGAAGGGCTCCACGTCTCCTCCCCGCCCCACTCTAAGCAGACTGTAACTCTTGTGTGTGTCAGAGGCCTTGGTAAGTAAAGCAGTGGTAATGGGAGAGGGTCAGGCATCTTATCTTTGCCAATAACTCTTAAGAAAAAAAAGAGATGCCTTAACCATTTTACTACCAAATATTCTAAGCATATAAAAATAATAAAATGAACACTCTTGAACCTGCCACCAAACTTTGTCAGATATTAATATTTCACCTGTATCAAATCCCTTAGTACTGGAAGGAAACATGAGAATGTGACTAAAGCCCCCTGAGGACCACATCTATACCATTCATGCACTAACCTTCTTTCCCAAAGGCATTTGCTATCTGGAGCATGGGGTTTACACTGTCCAAATGCTTTTATTTTTGTTACTCATCAACTCATTTTTTAGTGTTTTAAAACTTGGCAAAATGATATATTCTTTGTCTCCTTCTGTAAGTTGTACGTACACACACACACACAAAATCTCCCTGGCTCACAATTTTTGATATGTATCCATGTTAAAGCACGAAGAAATAACATTCTATTTCACTCACTTTATTTTTTTTCTTTTAACTGCTACACCTGCAGCATATGGAAGTTCCCGGACTAGGGGTTGAATCAGAGCTGTAGGCACAGCAAAATCAGATCCTAGTAGCATCTGCAACCTATGCTGCAGTTTGGGGCAATACCAGATCCTTTACCAACTAAGTGAGGCTGGGGATTGAACCTGCATCCTTATGGACACTAGGTTGAGTTCTCAACCCACTGAGTCACATGGGAACTCCTATTTCATTCACTTTAAACTGATGAGTTGCAATACAGCATTTAAATCCACAATTGCTATACTCATTCTTATGGTGGTGTTTGGGATGTTTCCTTTTCTCTGGTGGAACAGGGGTACTGATGGAAGGAGTGAGGGGAAGATAAAGGGCTGCTTCCTGGCAACCGAAATCTGTAGGCTGCAAGAGTGTCTGTGGTTTAAAGATGACTGTGCTGGTTAACTTCATACCAACTAGATGGAATCATTCTCCTAGGTTTTTGGTCTAATGTTATTGTGGATGTTTCTATGAGGGTGTTTTATGGATGAGGTGACTATTTACACGGGGAGAATCTGGGTAAAGAAGACAGCCCTTCATAATGTCAGCGGGCCTCATTAAGTCAGCTAAGGGCCTTAACAGAAAAAAGACTCAGGTCTCCTAAGAAAGATGGAATTCTGCCAGCAACTACCTTTGGACATGAAATCCAAGTCTTTTCTGGGTTTCCATACAGCCAGCCTATCCTGGAGATTTCTGGCTCACCTAAGCCTCCACAACGCCATGCGCCAATTACTTAAAATAAATTTTTCCCCTATAGATGCAAACACACACACACACACACACACACCACTGCTTCTGTTTCTCTGGAAAACTTTGACTAATACAATGTCAAATTGTAATTTGCTTTGGTCTTAATTTGTGGCCCTTTGGTCTTTGGATATAACAAAACTTAACAGATGGAGTCCTATTGTGGCTCAGTGGGTTACAAACCTGACTAGTTTACCCACGAGGATACAGGTTCAATCCCTGGCCTCACTCAGTGGGTTAAGGATCAGGCGCTGCCATGAGCTGTGGTGTAGGTTATATACATGGCTCAGATCTGGCATTTCTGTGGCTGTGGCGTAGGCTGGCAGCTGCAGCTCTAATTCAACCTCTAATCTGGGAACTTATATATGCCATGGGTGCAGTCCTAAAAAGAAAAAAAAATTAAGGGAAAAGGCAAGAGTTTCAAATAGGTAGGGAGCAAAAAATAAGGATACATTTTACTTACTATTTTCTAATTCACCAAAACTTGTACTTTCTACCATGAGCCGTGCTTTATCTTCTTTACCCACTGTCTGCTCAGTCAGAGGATTTGAGATTAATTTCTGTATCCTCAGTAGGAATTCACTAATGTTTATTGAATTATTAGGTAGATAAATGATGATAATTTCAGAGAGCCAAACACAAGACCCCATGAACCAATAAATCCATCAATAAAAGTAGATCTTTAGGGGATAATCATATATTTGTCACTGTGCTGGTAACTGATGAATAATAGGGGTTTATAGAGACCTGGAAATAAAATTGCAATGGTGGCATTTAAGGTCAAAAGACATAAATGCAAACAAAAAATGATGGAGCTAAAGGAGCAAATGATTAAAGTAAATATAAAACTCATCATAAGAAAGTAATGATGAAAACCAAATATAATGAGGGTTAAGTATGCAATGAATGAGAGGTAGTATGAAAGAATATGAAGAATGCTGGATTTGGGAACTGCAAGTCTGCATTCAGATTATAATGTCGGCCCTCACTCTCCTATACAACCTTTGGCTCTTTATCCTCAGTTGACTCTTGCACAGAATGGCTTCATATCATCTCTCATTGTGTTCCTCCTCCTGATTACTTATGTATTCACTTGTGAACAGGTTTAGTTGCTATACTAACATCAGTTACTAATTTGTTGGATTTTTCTCCCCACCTTCTATTCCCCTCAAACAAAAGCTTGTTAGTACTGCAGGTGCCCAGTAACACTCAATACACAAGGGTACCATCTATAAAAGAAACCATTGATCTCTGTCATCATAGTGACATGACCAAATGTAAGGTGAACAACCCCATTATCCCCTGCATGATTTCACTTTTCACATCCTGTTCTAGAAACTTTGAAATCCCGTGACATGTCAGATAACAGAGGACAGGTCGAGTTAATGCCAACAAGTTGCTCAAATCAGCAATCCCATAACAAGACGGGCAGTCAGATGAAATTATCAAAAGCACAGATGGCACTCTATTGTGTTTTTTGAAGGAGAACTCCTCAAAACACAGAAGTTTGAGTTCTCCTTTATGCTACCCCCTTGGTGGAAATGTTTGATGTTTAATCAACCTCACTTCGCCCACATGCCTGAGAAATGCAATTCACTTTCCAATAGGGAAAATTGGCCCCTGACTGATTTCCATTATATTTATACAAACTCACCCTTGCTGCACATGCATCAGCTGGGTCTCTGCAATGACAAGTGATGGATGTGGCTCTCTAGAGGATATTGGACCTGCATCCCCACAGGACAAGCTTCTTCTCACAATCTATCTGTTCTGAATCCACACCACCTCACAGCTGGCGCCACAGAAACATAGCACAAAGATCTCAAAACACAACAAAATGCTCTGGGAAAGAGAAGTGGGAAATGCAAAGTACAGTAAAAGAGTTCAGGGTATAGCCTTCTATTCTTGGCTCTGCCACTAGCTAAACAGGTGACCTTGGATAAATCTCATTGACGCGTTCGCAAAATGTGCTTCTCTCCTCTCTCACCTCCCATAGGTAACAAATCAATGGTGAAAAACGATATTAGGAATGCAATTCTTTTTTGATAAATATTATCATGCACTGTCCATAAGGCATAAAAACTCATAATGCTTCCTGTGACTCCTCCATCTGGTCCACAGAAGTAGATCTTTGTGGTTACACATAGGAAAGGTATTGGAGCTGATTAGCTGGGTTTAAATCTCACCTCCAACTAGAGCTGTGATGTCAGGCAAGTTACAAAAACATAGCTTTCAACTTCTTTCCCTTACCTACAAGATAATGAACTCATAAGTTATTGTCAGGTTAGTTCCATAGATGACAAAGGTAACAGATCTGGGTTGGTTCTGGGTTCTAGATGTTCTGCTAATTCTGGACATGCTGCTTCCATCTGGTACAGGGTATGTTTAAAGGACTCAGAAGAATTCAACTCATGAATTGTTAACACAATAAATCAGAGAGGATGCAAAGTTTCTTTCTGTACTCCTGTGCCAGCATTCACTTCTCCCTCTTCCTACAACCCTTTGATGAACTCAAGTTGATGCAGGTTCATAAAGCTGATCTTCCTACACACTTCCCACCTCACCCACTCTCAAGTTTTTCAAAGTTCATTTGGATGGTCACAAAGATAACTCATCCCAATGTGGCCAGGGGAGACTTCTGGACCTTGTATGTATGTGTTCTGGCCTTCGTTGACCCACTGGAAGCTTTGGTTCCTGTCTCTAGGTAAGTAATGGCTCCAAGGGCTTTGTGGTCCAAAAAGAGAGAAAGAAATAATAAATAGTGAAGATCTTAATTACACATGAATAAACTGATGATAGAGAAGACTACTAAAAATGGTAACCACAATTTCCTAGATAATGAGGTAAAAAAAGTTTGGAACTTTATCTTGAAAAAATAAAACTAAAATGTATTAAAATAAGTTAATTTTATATGTAATAGAAACATAGATTACACTGCAATTATTTGATGATTATTAAAATTAATAAAGAATATTAGGTCATTTTCCAAAGAAATTACATAATAACATAATGATACTCTTTAATGCACAGCCATAACTAGATTCATTTTTGTATTAAAAAAAATGAGGTTTCATCTGTTTCCCAAAGGCCTCCCTACATCCTTTGATATTCAAATACATCAAATTATTCTCTTTTGAAGCCTATCCTATCATCCTCCTTGTCGATTTTTCTCTTCTTCAATTATTAACTGGTGTAACTCTGTCAGATCTTCATTTGTCAATTACCTTGCATGTAGTTAGGGAAATTCTCCATCATCTTTTTCATCTTTGCAAAAATCTGCACCTTTTTTTTTCAAGATTTGCAGATTCCTTTTGCAATCAAGTTGCAATACACTTGTGCTGTGTTGCCAGGTGTTTAAAAGTGATGATGGGGACAGAGAGAGAAAGTTGATACTCCGATGCAGAATGCCGCATATAGCTAGGGGTCGAATTGGAGCTACAGCTGCTGGTCTACAACACAGATACAACAGCACAAGATCCAAGCTGTGTCTGCAACCTACATCACAGCGCATGTCAACACTGGATCTCTAACCCACTGAGCGAGGCCAGGGATCAAACCTGCATCCTCATGGATACTAGTCAGATTTGTTACTGCTGAGCCATGGCAGGAAATCCCAATGCAGACTAATTTTAAGGAGTGGACAGCTTATTAGTGTGTGCTGTCATACAACTATATCATTCATCCTACTCTCCTGTACACCTGTAACTTTGGGGATGATGACGAATCCTGCTGGGATAAGTGGATTCTCTGTAGTAGAAAGACTAATAACTCCTATGCCCAGATAGCCCTTTACTGAGGGCAAGCTATCATCACATTCATCACTTTGTGTGATACTAATAATATTCTAGAGAGGGAAGTGAGGCAAGGATTTTATATGCATTTCACAGTTGAGGAAATTGAGACTCAGCAAGGTGAATGTGTTTTTTAGAATTCCCTTCTAACTCACTATCTTCAAAGCGGTAACTTTCATTTATTGCTCTCCTGCATGATGTAGAGTAGTACACTAAATACTTTATATATATCACCCTGTTTATTCCTGATAACTGGCCCAATGAATATTGGCCCAACAACCAATATATGTTTTTCACTCCAAGTGTCAGTTGGAGGGTTGAGTTGACCCGGGTTCATGTTGTGGATAGGGTTCAGGTCTGTTCCCAAACTGCAGGTGCAATAGCTACCTGAGCAAGATCTCCTTGGGACTAATAGTAATTGTACATGACGCTCCACTCATGTCACATCCACTAACCTGTCACTGTCCAAAAGAAGTCTTTGGGTAAACACAGCATCAATGGGACAAAGATACAATCTGTCTACTCGGCTGGGAGGTACCGAAAGTTATATGATTAAAGGCAGGGATGGAAATTTTTATTATCAGTAGGCAGAAAGTGTGAGAGTTAAGAATCTTCAACCAAATCCCTACCTGTTCCATTGGCCCAAGTGCCCACAGAAAGTTCTAGCTCCATAGCACATGCTGCTATCCACCCCACTGCACTTTCCTGAAACTGCCCCTAATACTCAAGTATGATTAGGGATATTTTACCATCCCTTTCTCCTGACCAAAGCTGCTTGGCACTTGCTGGCTAAACCTTCTTGATCATATCCTACAAGCTTGGCATCACGTAAGCATCTGGCAACAACTAAAACCTGGATGACTATGTTCCATATCTTCAAGTTGGCATTTAAGTAAAAAGAAAAGATTTCCTCCTGGCCCTGCTCTGATCTTATTTTTTTTTTCTTTTACTGATATTTTTTTTAATTACTCAAGTGAATTTATCACATTTGTAGTTGTATAATGATCATAACAATCCAATTTCACAGGATTTCCATCCCATAACCCAAGCACATCCCCCCACCCCCAAACTGTCTCCTTTGGAGACCATAAGTTATTCAATGTCTGTGAGTCAGCATATGTTCTGCAAAGAAGTTCAGTCTGTCCTTTTTTTCAGATTCCACATGTCATTGAAAGCATTTGATGTTGGTGTCAGATTTGTTACTGCTCAGCCATGGCAGGAAATCATTGTATGGCTGACTTCACTTAGCATCATAATTTCTAGGTCCATCCATGTTGCTAAAAATGCTGGTATTTCGTTCATTTTAATGGCTGAGTAATATTCCATTGTGTATATATACCACCTCTTCTTGATCCACTCCTCTGTCAATGGACATTTAGGTTGTTTCCATGTCTTGGCTATTGCAAATAGTGCCGCAATGAACATCAGAGTACATGTGTCTTTGCGAATCATGGTTTTCTCTGGATAGATGCCCAGGAGTGGGATTGCTGGATCAAATGGTAGTTCTATGCTTAGCTTTCTGAGGAATCTCCATACTGTTTTCCACAGTGGTTGCACCAATTTACAATCCCACCAACAGTGTACTAGTGTTCCTTTTTCTCCACACCCTCTCCAGCACTTACTGTTTGTAGACTTTTGGATGATGGCCATTCTGGCTGGTGTGATCTTAAAATAAGTACATTTGAATAGCAATTCTCAGTTCAGAAAACATTTTTTTAGGCTTTTTCTCCAAAGAATACTATTCCCCAAATTCAAGGAAGTAAACATTATTACAGTTATTTTATAGATATAGAAGTTGAAGCTTAGCAAGATGACATGACTTGCTCACAAGCTTCACAGTCCTGATGTGACCTAGAACCTTTTATTTGATGTAATCATACTGTTCAATGAGCATTTCCTCTGAGCCAAGGAATTTGCAGAGACTGCTATAGATATTCCATTGTTGCATCCAGTTTTCATACTTAGAAGTACATCATTTTATACAATAAGTAGATCCCATCACAGTCTTCCTGTTCAGGTGTTTACTCCTCCCAATGCCACTCTTGCCCTTCTCCACTCTTTTCCAGGTTTCAGAAGACTGACATCCATCGACTATATTGACGGGATCACTTGCCCCCCTGCTTCCAGTTGAGTTTAGCTTGTGGAAGGCACGGTCAAGAGGACCAGGGTGTCTGAGGATTTGCTTGCTGCTCCCTCCCTGCTCTCAGGATTTCCTTGTGCTCTCTCCAGCATATCAGCTCTTTATGTCCGGCCACATACTTTCACTCCTCTCTCCCTAGAGGTCTTCTCTGGTCCCCACAGATCACTGCACTGTCCCTGGTTACTTGTACCTTAGTCTTTCCAAAATTGCTATGAGATAGGAAGACTGATGGAGAAACTGAGGCACGAGATTAACTTGCCCAAAGTGTCACATAGCTGGTCAATAGCAAAGCTAAGATTAGAATCCAGGACTTTTGGTGTTAAATTAAGCCCATGCTCTTCCCAACACAGCCTGATTTCACCTCATCTGAGTCAATGCTCTTATTGAAAATTCCTATAAATAATTTATTGCACATGCTGGAAATTTTAAATTAGCAAAGTCTTGGGTTCATGATCCAGTTTTTCTGAGCAGGTTGCCTGAGTTAATATAGCTCCCTTATTCCTGTTTTTTTTTTATTTTTTCCTTAATTCTTAAGACCCATGGTATCTTTCATATCAATTCTAAGTTTCATAAAAATGATCAAAGTTCCTGAATAAAACATGGGAAGGCTAAATAAAATATTTTTTTTTCTTAAGTGAATATTGCATAATGCTAATATGCTCTATATTCATTATTTGAATGTATTATTGAATAGATATATTAAAATTTTCTTTTAAACTTCAAATATTTAAAAATAATCTTCTACTGACATAATTACCATTGGTGATGCTCAAAGCAACTGATTTTATTTAACAAAAAACCAATGCCTGCTATTGGACTGGCCTTTTCCCCCACAGCTAGGAACACGAACATAGGTGCCATAGCCAACTCTATACAAACACTCATCTATTTTTCTTTGCAAAGAATTATTGACTTCACTGAAACCTTTTCCCTAAAATCCCATTGCTGGTGAATTCAAGAGCTAGTTGTCTTGATTTTCAGATCAGGCTTCTGTTTTCTATTTGAGTATAATTTTAATTGGGGCCTGCAGAATCTGTTTTCTATTTGAATATAATTTTAATTAGGACCTGTAGATGTACACTTTGGGGTCTGCTAGGTTGCTCTAATTTGAGGTGACCATGTCATCTAAGATTGATAGGTTTTCCAAGATGGGGGCTTTCCATGCCATGACTGGGAAACTCCTTGGCAAACTAGGATGCATTGGTCAAACTAATTATATAGCACACAACCCCCTTCTTATAACTAAATCCAGTATATGCATTAACATATATATGTATTCACATATATACATAGAAACACATACATACACATGTTATTGTTGGAAGTAAAGCAAGCAAAATTGTTTGCAGCTTCAATGATCTTACCCACAGCCCTTCTTTCCCCTCACCCACAACAGAAGCAGCAGGCTGTTAGGGAAGCATGGAGAAAGGGCAGCATAAGAAGGGCCCATGCTGCTTTCCCCACTGTTATTTGCTGGGACAAAGCAGGCCTGAGCTGTAGTGAGAAGATCAGCTCTGAATTGGAAAAAATAACTAGTGTCTTGGGTTTCTCTATATCTGAAAATGATAGGGCTAAAATATCTCAAAGTGACCAGAAAGCTAATGGAACAAAGCCTCTGAGAACCAAGAAAGGTGTTCACCTGAAGACATTTAAAGGCAGAGCTGGCATAAACATAGTCATTTCTTGGTTGTCCCCTACCAAGGTCATTCTGTTTAAAAAGTAATTATGGGAGTGCAAATATCTTTTTCAGATCTTGATTTCAGTTTTTTTTTTTTTTTTTTTTTTTTAAATATCTAGGAGTAGAATTGCTGGCTCATACAGGAGTTCTGTTTTTAATTTTTGAGAAGCCTCCATACTGTTTTCTATAGCAACTGTACCAATTTACACTTCCACCAACATAAGTGCTCTAGTTCCTGTATACCCTCATCGATACTTATTAACTTTATGGGCTTTTAAGTTTTTCAAAATAAGTGCCATTTTAACAGTTGTGATGTGAAATCTCCTTATGGTTTTGATTTTTCTTCCTGGTGATTAGCAATGTGGAACATTTCTTCATGTACCTGTTGGCCATTTATAGTTCTTCCTTTGGAGAAAAGTCTATTAAAATACTCATTCACCTGAAATTAACCTATATTTTTGCTATTGAGCTGTAGGAATTCCTTATCAGATATCTGGTTTGCAGCATTGGTCACTGTATCCAAGAGATGGAAACAATCTAAATGTCTATCAGTGGCTGAATATAGATAAAGAAAATGTGGTTCATACATGCAGTGGAATACTATTTGACCTTTAAAAATATGGAAATCCTGGCATATGTTAACAACATGGATGAACCCAGAGGGCATTAGGCTAAGTGAAATATGCCAGTCCCAGAAGGAAAAACACTGCATGATTCCACTTACATGAAGTATGTAAAACAGTTAGACTCACAGACACAAGAGTCAAACAGTGGTTGCCAGGGTTAGGGGTTGGGAGAAAAGAGGAGTGGCTTTTCAAAACCTACAAAGTTTCAGTTATACAAGATGAACAAGTTCTAGAGATTTTCTGCACAATACGAGGCCTACAATCAACTATACTATACTCTGCACTTAAACACTTATTAAGAGCATAGGTCTCATGGTAAGTCTTCTTAACACACACAAACTAGTTAATGAAAGACTCCAAGGCCCCAACGAAAGAGCCATGCATCAAAAAGGAGAGGCATAGATCAGGTTTCTCAGCCTGGAAATGGAAAAGATGGAGTACCAATGATATTTTCATGTGTAATAAAAGTCAAGGAGATGGAACTGAAGGTTCAAGCTCCTTATGTTGTATCTCTTCCTGGCTATGGGAGAGTCATGAGCTATTTGAAGCCTCATTTTGGCATCTGTAACATGGGACTGAACTACTCACCTCCTAAGATTCTAGTGAGAGACAAATATGACAATGTATGCAAAAATGCTTTGTTAACTATAAAGAACTATGGGGTATAAAATCATATTATTTGTAACAGAAAGAAAACTGGGAGAAAGTGATCCAGTATGGGTACACAGCTGAGGTTTTAATATGTGGTATTTTAGTACTTCTCAAATGGTAAAGTACAGAGAAGTGGGTGAATCTGGCAGACAGTGAAAAACAGGATTGGAAGTCAGGGCCAGGGTGGTTGATCTGTGACTTTTCTAAGCAGCAGACAGCCACAGTCAAGAGTTCTCATGGACCAGGCCCTGCCCTTGCCCCCTCATTCAATTACAACTCATCCTTCCAATTTCAGCTCCACAAGCACCTCCTCAGGGATACTTTCTCTGGCCACCCTCCCTGCTCAACATAGTTGTAATTTCATGTTTATTTCTTTTTTTTATTAAAGTGTAGTTGATTTACAAGATTCCTTAAATTTCTGTTGTACAGCAAAGTGACCCAATCATACACAGGTCCCTGTGCTGTACAGCAGGGCCCCATTACACACTGGAATACTACTAAGCCATAAAAAGAAAATCTAAGGCCATTTCCAGCAACATGGATAGAACTGGAGATTCTCATACTAAGTAAGCCAGAAAGAAAAAGACAAATACCATACGATATTACTTCTATGTGGAATCTAAAATATGGCACAGATGATCCTATCTACAAAACAGAAACAGATCATGGCCAAAGAGAGCAGACTTGTGGTTCCTGGGGGGAGTGGGGAGAGAGTGGGATAGACAGAGTTTGGGGGTTTTGAATGCAAAGTGTCATTTTTATTTCTTCAGTGTCTTGATTGAAGGCAACCAAGACACCAACTGCCCAACTCTACCTAAGTAGAAAGGACCAAGGAAGGAGGAATCATAACCAAGTCTATCTTTCTATTCTTATCACAAAGCAGACTGACTGGTGCTGAATTGATGTCTATTGAAACCTGCATGGAAACCCTCTCCATCTGCCCTCTCTGATCTGCCCAATCAGGTTATCTATTCTTGAATTCTGAAACGTTATTATATCTGGACTTACATGGGGTTGCTGGGTTCATGCTGTGCGCCCCCCAACTGACTATCATTTCCTTAAAGCAGATGTGGGCTTGTCTCTATTTCATTTACCCTGCAATGCCTAGGATGTGGATGAACCCACAATTGGTGTAAGTACATCATGGCTCTTAGCTGACTCCTGAATCCTCCTGGGGTAGTTATCACTATCTCTATCATCATTGCCACTCACATCCAGAGGACCATATAGTTCTAAACTAGATGCAAAATTGTTTTCTAATTAAAAGAAATTACTCTGATTTTCTGATAAGGCCTCCCCAAGCACATGGAGCTATAGAGTCCTTGGTCCAACAGTTCTTAAATTGTGTACCCCAGAGCCCCAGGATTCATTGCAGTATCTCAGAAACAATGAAGACATAAAAGCTCAGTGGAGAGCCAAAGGGAAGATTTTTAGTTTCCCTAATCTTTTCTTTAAACCAAGCACCTCTTCTCTCTCTTTTATTTATTAAAGTTTAGGTTAAGATTTTACTTGTTGAAAACAGCTGCTCTAGTCCAATACTATCACTTTACATGAGAGAATTACCCAGATAGGGGAGGGAATTGGACGCTGATCACTCATGGCCACAACCACAACTGCAAAAAATAAAATGATAATCTCCAACTTAAATATTTTTTAAGTGTGTATGTGATATAAACCTCACTATCTATTGAAAACACAGCCCCCAGAGTCCTCCCTGTATCACATATTCTGCAGTTTAGGTTGACTTGGCAGCACTATTAATAACGTCACTTAGCAAGTGTGATTTAATAGTCATCAATAGTGACTTGCTGAGAATCTCAATGTGGGGGCCCGTGTCACTCTCTTCACAGGAGTGGGCTTAGGTGTCTCTTCCTTACAAGTAATCATCCTGTCATTAAGTCTGTGTATAGCCACACTTGTCAGCAATAATCACGGCAACATCTATAATCAGCCTAACACAGAAGAGATATTTTGGGGAAAATGGACATATCCAAGACTTTACAAAAATAGAATAATCTCTAGAATTTGCATTTGTCATATTGTGCATGTGGTTTCTATTTTCATTGGCATTGCTTTTTTCCTCATTTATTCTTTTTGGCTTCTTCAATGCATACAAATTTATGATACCATTTTTCCATTTCAAACTCTTATATGTGGATTCATGGAAAACATAAAATTAAACCAGCAGAAGAAAAGGAAATTATTTGGGGAACCATAAGATAGTGAATATAGGAAATATTCTGGCACAATAGACTTTTTATTTTAGAAGAGTTGCCATTAATCTAACCATGAAAAGACATTTTCCAGACCTACATGCTTATAATGGAAAGAGACAAATAGAAAAGGAAATAGAGACGCACACACAGAGAAACAGATCACAGAGGAACAGAAATAATGGAAAAGAGTTGGGTAGCAAAAGCCCTCTCTGAGTCTTAGAGTTTACTGAAAGGAAGAAAAAAATGGTCTTACATGAGTCTTTATCAAATTCTTCTGGTCTCAATACATCTTTACATAAATTACATAAATACATCTTAAAAATTATCAAAGACCCTGAAAAAACCAGTTGTTTATGAGAGCTCTATCTTTCACTGTTTACCACATTTGAAATTAACATTGATCAAGTACATTTATTAGTTTATTTTAAAATAACAAAAGACCTCATTACATGTAAACATTTTTTAACGTATTTCTATGAAAAAAAAAAACTTTATGTATTAGAAAGCTATAAAGCTGTCAAGCTCAGTTTGGCAGATATATTTTCCAAAATTCTAAAAGTGTTTGCATGGACACTTAAATTTGTCATTGGCAACAAATGTTGTCAGTTGTTTTTCTTGAAGTGACAGGCTCACTTCATTCATTTTAGAGGAAATGTCTGCCAAATGCCCACAACTGAATAGCCATCGTTTGTCTGTCAGTTTTTCTTTCAACTAAAAATTGTATTTCATGAAAAAATCAGTTATTTCTACTCATGGCTCTAACTGCCGAGGCACAGTTAGTTTGCAACAGAAATATTTCATGCGCATTTCCTTTTTGTTCATAAGGAATAATACTCAAGGCTCATATTTTAATAAAATTAGTAATTTTATGGCTTTATCAAGAAACACCCCTAAGTAAGAATGGTAATTTTTTAATAACACAAATGAATGAGTGAAGAATACAATGATAGCTAATACAATTTGAGGCTGCTGTCCTGATTTGTTCTAAAGCAACTGTAGTTCCACCCCCATTTTCTCTGCATCATCAAGAAAAATATCAGTGGAAAATGTATACAACAGCTTGGTATTACTGTGAAAATGCTTTTGACTTCTCAGAATCCCTCAAGGGATTTCAGGGATCCCCAGGGGGCGACTGACCCAACTTTGATGACCACTGTCTTAAATCCTTTCCTTCTTCCCTCTGACTGTAAACAAAGCAGGTAGTCTTGGAGGCAAATGCTACTGGGCAGCCATGGATAAATAGAATAAGTCTGTTCTCCTCACAGACCCTCATCTCCCAGTAGCATATCCTCTTTACCCCCTGCTCCTCCTAACTGAGTTGCCTCTGGTCATTGTCATTTGCAACCAAAAGTTCCTAATCAAACAGAGCATTCAGAAAGCCAAACCTAGAGCCCTTAGGTCTGACTCCACACATTAGTCCTTATGAATTTTCCACTGCCTGCTTAACCTATTATCTGGACCTATACTTAATTATCCTTGATTAATTAACTGATCAGTATTCATAACACCCATTTTCCTTCTCTCCCTCTTTTTCTTATGAGCATTCTGCAACATGATCTGAATAGAGTTCTTAGACTGAAACGCACAAAATTGCCATTTTGGATGGGTCAAAAATGGTTGATTACCATCCATTTCATGTAGTTCAACCTAATAATAGAGTTATATTTTCCATTACTGAAAGGGAAGAAGCAAAACAGTCCAAATGAAAGAAAATGGACTGATTCCAAGTGGCTGGGTGGCCATTTACTCAAATAAGAGAGAAAGCCAGTGAGGTAAAGATCACGTAACCTAAAATGTGTCTCAGTCCCAACGAACAAGGCAATTTTGGATCATACTGGTTTTGTTCAACACTTGAACTCACCTGCTTTGTATTTCCATGACTCAGCGTTATTGAGGGGAACAGATTTTGCTACCAAACTTGGGTCCACTCACCCGCACAGCATCCACTCATACGGGACCATGGTGAAGGAAGAGTACAGTATTTTTTGCAAGAACCAAACAGGGACTGTGGGCAGCAAATGCTCAAAAGACTTGTACTTAATCCTCTGGTTGACTGATGGTGAGGTAACAGGATGGTATCACAGGGATTAACATCTTCAATGCTCTAACTAGTCTGGGGTCTATGTGCTCATGGTCATTATGCAGTTAGATTCTTCAAATCTGGTGGGAGTTTTAGTATCTGCAAAACAGCTCAGGAATATGCACTGTCTATATACTTCAGTGTCAAACTAAAGTCACCACTCTATGGCTGATCTATCATTCTAATTGCTACCTGTTCTCCTGGCCCAGTTGCTATTTTTTGTCACTCTATGTTCATTTCAACTCATGCATTACTGAGCCAGTCTTTGATGACTCAAGGGAGGCCTGAGAGACTAAGATTTTTCTACAATTAAGAAGCAGGCAGGAGTTCCCATTGTGGATCAGCAGTAATGAATCTGGCTAGTATCTATGAGGATCCAGGTTCAAGCCCTGGCCCCACTTGGCATGTTAAGGATCTGGCATTGCCATGAGCTGCAGTGTAGGTTGCAGATATGTATGGCTCAGATATGGCATTGCCGTGGCTGTGGTATATGCTGGCAGCTACAGCTCCTATTTGATGCCCTAGCCTGGAAACTTCAATATGCCACAGGTACAGCCCTGAAAAAAAAAATAAACTGACAGAATATTCATGAGGATTAGAGTTTGTTCCCTGGCCTTGCTGAGTGGGTTAAGGATCCAGTATGGCTACAAGGTGTGGTGTATGTCAAAGATGTGTCATGGATTCTGAGTTTCTGTGGCTGTAGTGTAGGCCCAGGTGTAGCACCAATTCAACTGCCAGCCCAGGGAAATTCCATATGCCACAGTTAGGGCCATAAAAAGAAAAACAAAAAAAACAAAGTGAACAGCCCTAAAAATATTTTTGTTTTTTAAAAAAAAGAGGCAGGGGTAGGACATGGAGGGACAGGTTCTGTCCTAGGAAAGCCCCACAGGGTTCTGCTCAGTTATAATTACCCTTTGCTAATGGTCCTTCCATATAATTATCTAGCCTCTCTTCACATATCTTTTTTTAATGTGGTGTATGACTAAAGGTGCTTTCTAATGCCTCAATAGCCAGCTCTCCACTCATCAAGAAAAGATACCAATATCTGTGATGAATTTAGATGCAAATATCCTCAACAAAATTTTAGCCAACTGAATCCATTGATGTGTGAAAAAGATCGTACACCACGACCAGGTGGGATTCATTTCAGGTTCACAAAGACGGCTCACTGTAACAAATCAATCAATGTCATACATCACATTAACAAAAGAAAAATCAAAAACCATATGAACATCTCAATAGATGCAGAAAAAAAGCATTTGACAAAGTCCAACATCCCTTCATGATTAAATACTCTTACCAAAGTGGGTATAGAGGGAACATTCCTTAACATAATCAAAGCCATTTCCGACAAACCCACAGCAAATATAATACTCAATGGAGAAAAGCTGAAATCCTTCCCACTAAAATCTGGAACAAGACAAGGATGTCCACTCTCACCACTGTTATTCAACATAGTATTGGAAGTACGAGCCACAGCAATCAGACAAACAAAAGAAATAAAAGGCATCCAAATTGTAGGAGAAGAGGTAAAACTGTCACTGTATATAGAAAACCCTAAGGACTTAACCCCAAAACTACATGAACTGATCAATAAATTCAGCAAAGTAGCAGAATATAAGATTAACATTCAGAAATCAGTTGCATTTCTGTATACTAACAATGAAATATTAGAAAAGGAATACAAAAAAATGCCTTTTAAAATTGCACCTCAAAAAAAAATCAAATACCTAGGAATACACCTGACCAAGAAGGTAAGAGACTTATATGCTGAGAACTATAAAACATTAATCAAGGAAATTAAAGAAGATACAAATAAATGAAAAGATATTCCATGTTCCTGGATTGGAAAAATTAACATTGTAATAATGGCCATACTACCCAAAGCGATCTAGAGGTTCAGTGCAATCTCTATCAAATTACCCAGGACATTTTTTCACAGAACTAGAACAAAGAGTCCAAAAATTTATATGGAACCACAAAAGACCCATAATGGCCAAAGCAATCCTGAGAAACAAAAACCAAGCAGGGGGCATAACTTTTCCAACTTTATGTAATATTACAAAGCCACAGTAATCAAGACAGTGTGGTACTGGTACCAAAACAGACATACAGACCAATGGAACAGAATAGAGAACCCAGAAATAAACCCAGACACCTATGGTCAATTAATATTTGACAAAGGAGGCAAAAACAGAAAATGGGAAAAAAACAGTCTTTTCAGCAAGTTGTTCTGGGAAACCTGGACAGCTGCATGCAAATCAATGAAACCAGAACACACCCTCACACCATGCACAAAAATAAACTCAAAATTACTTAAAGACTTAAATATAAGACAAGATACCCTCAAACTCCTAGAAGAGAACATAGGCAAAAGATTCTCTGATCTCAACCTTACAAATGTTTTCTCAGGTCATTCTCACAAGGCAATAGAAATAAAAGCAAAAATAAACCAGTGGGACCTAATCAAGCTGACAAGATTTTGCACAGCAAAGGAACCAAAATGAAAACAAAAGACAACTTACAGAGTGCGAGAAAATAGTTTAAAATGATGCAGCGGACAAGGGCCTAATCTCTAAATTATACAAGCAACTTATACAGCTCAACAGCAAAAAACCCAACAACCCAACTGAAAGATGGGCAAAGGACAATTCTCCAAGGAAGATAAACAGATGGCCAACAAGCACTTGAAACAATGCTCAACCTCACTGATTATTAGACAAATGCAAATCAAAACTATCATGAGATACTACCTCACACCATTCAGAATGGCCATCATTAATAAGTCCAAAAATACATGTTGGAGAATGTGTCGAGAAGAAGGAACCCACCTACACAGTTGGTGGGAATATAAATTTGTACACCCACTATGGAAAACAGTATGGAGGATGGAGGTACCTTAGAAACTAAGTATAAAACTCCATTTGACCCAGAAATCCTACTCTTGGGCATATATCTAGACAAAACTTTCCTTTAAAAAGACACATGCACCACATGTTCATTGCAGCAGTATTCACAATAGCCAAGACATGGAAACAACCTAAATGTCCATTCACAGATGATTGGATTAAGAAGATGTGGTATATATACACAATGGAATACTACTCAGGCTTAAAAAAGAACAAAATAATGCCATTTGCAGCAACATGGATGGAACTAGAGACTCTCATCCTGAGTGAAGTAAGTCAGAAAGAGAAAGACAAATACCATGTGATATCACTTATATCTGGAATCTAATATATGGCACTTTTCCACAGAAAAGAAAATCATAGACTTGGAAAACATACTTGTGATTGCCCAGGGGTAGGGGAGGGCATGGGATGGACTGGGAATTTGGGGTTAAGAGATGCCAGCTATTGCCTTTGGAATGGATAAGCAATGGGATCCTGCTGTGTAGCACTGGGAACTCTATCTAGTCAATTATGATGTAACACGTAATGTGAGAAAAAAAGAATGTATACATGTATGTTTAAATGGGTCACCATGCTGTGCAATAGAAAATGTATATATATATCTATATATATAAATAAATAAAAACAATTTAACAAAAGGAAAAGGTAAATTATTTTGGAATTCTTTAAAGACCAGCATGGTGTTTTCATACTTTTTTATCCAGCCTATAGCATAATGCATGGCACATGGAGCCATTAAATAATTGTTGAATAAGTGAGTGTATACAAATAGATAGCTTCTAAAGAATTAGACTTTATGGCTTACCCATGCATAAAGGCCATGGAAAGAAGTTATTTTATGTTAAGGGAGTGGGAAACTATTGAATGTATAAAGCAGGAGGGTGCTTGATCAAATTCCTGTTTAAAATGTTAATTAAATAATCATGAAGGTGAATGGTAATTTGCTTCTGGTGGAAATCCAGACAAGGACAGGTGGTGAGAAGAGAAGAGAGGGTATCATATGGGTCTGTTTCCACCTCATTACTTTCACAGTCTTCCTTCCAGAAATGAAATGAGGAGATATGCATCATGCTTGATCTGCATGGGTGGATATTGTTACTATTATGACATACTTCTCAGTATCTGGCTGTTTGCTGTTGATACAACCAGGCCTCTCTAGGGCTTATGATGATAAGGTTAATATTTTTCCCAGTGGGAAAATAAAATTGACCATGGAATTTTATTGATGACTTTCAGCTATCTGCTTCTCAGAGATAAAAAGCCTTCCACATATTATATGACTGGCAATTTAGACACCCTTTTATAGCCCTTTCAGTCTAGCGATAGTGGTGTCTTCTGGGGCCACACCATAACTTTGTCTTTGCTTCTGTCTCTGAACTGCTCTGTAAGCAGACAGAACACCCTAGAAATGGCGACGGGTCTTGAGGACCTGTTTTAAGGTTTTAAGGGTAACTTTACTACTTGCCAACTCTAGAATAGGTATCTTTTCTTTGAAAAGTCACCATTTTTAGTTAAAACCACAATATCTAGAGCAGAGAAGGATACAGATAATGCTAGCCTAGTCAACTATTTCAGCTAAATCAATCTTGACCACTTTTAGGGTAACAGATATCATGGGAAGTCCACCTTCACAGACAAACTGCAAAGGAAACTTGAAGTTGGAATTAAATCCAGTAGTGACAATGAGTAAATGAAAATAAGTTTGATATTGTCACAAAGTCATGAGCCCACATGTTATCAAGTAAAAGGTGAACAAGAAGTGTAATAACAAGTGGCACTGTGTTTTTCCAATGTGCCCAAGAATTTGCCCTTGGATTCCCGCTAGGACTTAATGGTATCCAAATCATCTCTGCCAGAGAACACCCTGGAAATGAAACTTCACCACCCTTCCACCAATCTTCTGCACAGCAAGGCTGAACCTTTTCCTTTATCGTGGCCATAATGTCCATGAAATGTTTGCTCACACTTCACTTATATGGCTTTTTGCATGGATAAACCACAGACTCTAATTCTTTTTTTTTTTTTTTGTCTTTGTTGTTGTTGTTGCTATTTCTTGGGCCGCTCCCGCGGCATATGGAGGTTCCCAGGCTAGGGGTTGAATCGGAGCTGTAGCCACCGGCCTACGCCAGAGCCACAGCAACGCGGGATCCGAGCCGCGTCTGCAACCTACACCACAGCTCACGGCAACGCCGGATCCTTAACCCACTGAGCAAGGGCAGGGACCGAACCCGCAACCTCATGGTTCCTAGTTGGATTCGTTAGCCACTGTGCCACGACGGGAACTCCTAATTCTTAAGAAGCTAAATATTTGCAAGCATTCATTCATTCAACAAATATTTATTGAATGTTTGCTGTGTGCCAGGCATTATGCCATGGACTAGATAAAAAAAAAAAAAAGGCACGGTTTGTGATCTCATGAATATATATGGATACAGGCATGTGCAGAATGTAGAATTTTCTAAGGCAGATACCATGAAAGCAACTTAGCCTAGCACATTAGTATATAGATGTAGAAACTGAGGCCCACCAAGTTAATTTCCTAACACCACACAGATACAAAAAAAAGCAGGATCAGGGTAGCCATCGGTATCATTAACCTTTACTGCATACCAAATATGCCGAGTACGTGGTAAGCAAGTACTTGACATGGCATATTTTCATGAAACTTCACATCTCTCTGAAATAAGCACTGCTATCATATACACTTTCTAGATAAAAGACAGATGTAAGTTCATAGAGTTGGGAAGTTGCTAAGGTTTTATCTAGGAAGAATGATAACAGAGAAAATGCTCTTAATCACTGTTATAGTGCAAAGTATTTCATCTCAGCTACATGACCGCTTGTCACCAGCTCAAGTCCAAAACCAGCTAATATCCATAGAACAAAAAGAATTTACCCAATGTATGAAGTGATGGTGATACAAATACCTCTCGTTTGTTTGCATAAAAGCCAGCAATGGTCATAAGAAAACAAAAAGAGGTTTGAGATACCCAAAACATACCTGACCTCCCATTATCTGGTATTTTGCTACATTAAGTCTCCATGTTGGAATGATACATGCTACTAAAAAATGATTAGTCTTAACAATAGAGGGTGAAATAGAGGCTGATTTCCTGTAAAGACAAGTTCCCTTAATTTTCCCAGACTGCCTCCCAAGGCCCTGGAGGGTTCTAACAATATTCTAGTCATAATACCCTCTAATTTATCTTCAAGAGGAGCCTTGAAACTTTGTATCTTTCAGACCCCTCTCAACTTGCATTTGTCCCTACTTTACCTCCATGTGAAAAATATGTCTCAAGGCTTCACAGTGAGTTAACTCTGACTTTGTCATTTACCAATGGTTATAGTAACTTATCTCTTGCAACCTCTATTTCCATACCTATTAAATGGATAAATATACTTTTGACATCATAGGGTGCTTAGGAGGAAAAACTGGCCATGTCCACATAGCAAAAAAGAAATGTTAATAAATATTGATTCTTCTCTTTATTCCTTTGAGGACTGTTTTCATCTGCAGTAACAAGACCTCAAGAATCAGGGTCCATCTTTCCATCTTTTTCATTTGACAAGAAATATGGAAAGAGTCTCAGAGATGCCATGGGACCTCAGGTTCAGTGTGTCCTTCACTTCAGCCTTCCTTAGCATGGACTAAATCTCCATGGTCCTAAAAGAGCTGCTTACTCCAGACATTGTGTTTCTATACCAGGAAGAAAAAAAGGGGGGAATGAAACATAAATATACCAGAGGAATCCATCTCTTTCTATAAGGAAAACAAGAGCATTCCCAGAAATGCCATAAGGTAGGGATAGAGTTAATTTACAGCTATTTTGTGTATACTGAGGATGCCTAGAACTATGGTACTGATCCTCAGGCAAGAACAAGATGAGATGCACTAGGTAGTGATTTCTAATGCTGTGCTTAAAAGTCCAAAACTCCTCAGGAGGCACCTCCCCCAGCATGTCTGCATTGGAAAATGCACAGATTGATAGTCTGCACCTGGTTTCCCTGGTTATAGCCTGGTTTTGGGGAATTGAACAATGGGATAGGAAAAACTCCACAGTAAGCTTGGTACTTAGCTTACCTGAGGACAAGCTATCTCCCATGTAACTTGAATTTATGACATGAAGGGGAAGTGTTTTTCTTAGACTGAAAAGCCATGTCTGTGCATCTCAGATGCCCCAATGCTTGCCACGTTTGCCTGTACTTTCTTGCTCATGCAATAATGTATCCTATGTATTTATTAAAGACATACATATACATATATGTATAGAGATATACATGCATATCTTTATAATCTATACATTTGATATACATAAACAGAATATATAGATAAACCATACAGGCAATATCTCTACATATATGTATGTATATATGTGTGCATGTATATACATATATATAATCTTAATTTATACATATTATATGAAGTGTGTGTGTATATATATATATATACACACACACACACACACACACATATATATACAGTGAGAGAAACAGAGTCGTACAAGTTTTTTTCAGTTATCCAGTTCTGTGTAAATATGGTACCCACCCAGTAAATTTCTGCATATATCTCATTGATGAGAAGTGAATCACATGGCAATTTAAAAACCTGAGGAATCTGGAGAAGTGAGGACTTTTAACTAATAATATTTCTTACACAAATCTGGAACTTTATACATGAGAAAAAGAAATAATTGATCAAGTACAGGAGTCCTCAAGCTTTAGCTAATAGGATAATCTCAAATGACCAGGTCCCATCCCCAGAATTTATGATTTAATAGCTCTAGGGTGAGGCCTAAGAATTTACTTGTTCACCAACTTCCCAGGCATTGCTGATGCTGTTGGGTCCAGGAATCATATTTTGAGAAATATCTGCCCAGCAAAACAAACAAACAAAAAAAAAAAGATAGGATTAGTTTTGCTTGGTCTTTGAAAGCTTCTACTGGGTCAGTTTCATGGTCTAAGCAAAGCACAAGTAAATGAAGAAACCAGTGTTAAACCCAGGTGGGATTTGTCTATTCTCCTGGGGAAAATGTCACATACACAGACATCCTTTTCTTTGACTTTATTTGTTATGGGGACCAGAGGGTGTTAATGAAGTGGCTGGCTCTTTGGCCAAGGTTTTTTAAGCCCATCTCAGAAGTGAAGAGTGAGACACTGGTGCCAACTGTCCTGGAAAAAAAGAGAGGAGAAATTACAGGTGAATCCTAGTGTAAGCCAGTTCTGAAAATGCTCTTTTCCACTGTGAAAATATGGCCAGAGAGACCACGCATTCAGGAAGCCACCAAGGGGCAGCACGAAAAAAGGTCAGTTATGTTCTTAAAAGAGATGTTGAGAAAGGATGCTCACAGCTTTGTTCCTTGGGTCTTCCATTTGCTTGAGCACAAAGAATGTCTGTGTTACCATAGAGCTTCCTGACCAGCCATAAGAACTGATCTCTAGATCTAGCCTGGCTTCCTTGAAAAATGCCTCACCTGTCTCCTCTTCCTAAGCTCTAATGACCATTTACCTCAATCATGTCTGATAAAGGTCTACAACCCCTCACCCACAATTCCGAGATGCAAACTCTCAGACAACCAAAACTTCCTTACTCACTGATAGTGAAACTTGACCTGGTGATATCTGGCAGCAGAAGCTAACATAAGCTACAGTAAATCTATTCGTGCTCTTTAAATTGCTCTTATTTGGTGTGAATAGGTATACATTTCACTGCAGAGAAGTTAGCACATTTGATTGGGAAGTCCTGCACAGATATGTGTTTTTTGTTTTTGTTTTTGTTTTGGGGGGGGTCTTATATAGTCAATGGATTATGCATCACATTATTTCTCCAAAGTAAGAAAATCTGAATTCTGAAAGAGATCTGGTCCCAGGGGTTTTTAATATATGATTGTAGAAATGATCTTTGCTTTGCCTGTTCATCCTGGTTCCAACTTTGAATCAATCTTCCAGTCACAGCCTTGCCCACACTTCCAACTCAGTTCCACTGGGCACTTGTTCAACATATACAGATGCTCTTGAATCTCCTAGAAATTGGAGCTGCAAGGCCACCAACCCTTTTGCCTTAATAGTATCTTGATCTCAGCATTGAGCCTTGTTCATAAAGTCCCTTCTCACTGGCTTAAAAGTCAGGAGAGGAAGCCCCAGTGTCCTGACTCTACTATTCACTTTGAGAGAATCAACTTAATAGTTTAAGCCTTTGATATCTTTCTGTATACTGTGCACCATGCTGCTTATTTATATAGAAAGGGAAGAAATCCAGGCTCAGGAAAGCTAATCAAGTTCTTACACTATGGCGATTCTAAAACACAATGTTGTAAGCAACTTGAGGCACGAAATAGACCTGTCCATCTTCCAGGAAGAATAAGCTGCATAATTTGAAGAGCCCCTTGTAAATGATGTGCAAGGTCCCTTGTCCAAATAGTGTTAAGAATTTAGAAATGGCAATATCAGTGCTTTAAATCAAAGAATTCGTCAAGTACAAGGTCCTTCTCGATTGCACAAGTTACACACCCATCAAGCCAGCACTGCTTCTATATTTTCCATAGCACCTAATATAGCATGACTTGACAGAATATTGCTTTAATTGAATGCCATCAACAACAATGAATGGGAGGTAATGCCAAGCAACAATATCCACAAAACACTACAGAGTTGACTTCACAATATTCCTCCCTACTTTAGTACTATCCATTAAACAGTCTGCTTAACTTGCAAACTGCTTTTTTATGTGTCGAAGCAACACTTCTGTAGCAGGCATATTGCCCAGGAGATGGCAACACAGCTAAAAACTATCTGTGCTCAAAGCAATTGATTATCCTCAAAGCTTTTCCCTTTTCTATGCACCAAGTTGTAACGTCTTCCAGAATCCATTACCCATCACTTTCTCAAACACTTTCCTTCAGTTGCATTGTGAATGTGATGCATGTCCATTTGTCATGGTAAGTTTATAGACATCTAACCTCCGTTCAGTGAATATTCAATATATTCACGCACTGCCAGCTCAAAGTGAGCTAAGCCAGTAAGACCAGAGTCTATGTAATCATGTCTAATCTGTAAATAAGGTTGGTCTCATTATGGCTAAGCCAGTGATGTTCAAATATCTGTACAAATGAAAAGGAAGTATGTGGTGTGTGAAAAACACACAATTCAAAAACTTATTTTGTAACTGTGAAGTTTTGTTATTTTTTGTCAATATTCTTATCAACTGTAGTTTTTGTACGATGTGTGAAGAGCTCCATTTATGCAAAGTAAAGATTCGGGGAGCTGAGGGAGACATTGTCTGGGTCCATGTTTTGTTACCTTGTACATCTCGGAGGAAAAAAATATTGTGGGGTGCTTCAGATAAATTGTTCTAGTTCCTCATGTCACAGAGGGAGAATATGAAGCTTAGAGAGACTACTTACTGCTCTGGAACTGGAATCAGATTCCTATCCCTCCCCACTCTTTCGAACACACAAACCAAGGGTCTGGCTTCAATCACACTGGTCTAGGTTTCATGTCAATAATTAGGTTGAGATGTCAAGAAAGCTGGTGAAAGCAGATCAGGCATCATAATAATCTGACTCCTGAAGTGTCCACAAAATAATCTCCTAAGGATGCTAATTGTTAACTGTCCTAAATTCAAGCAAGCTACAGAATCAGTAAATAGCACCAAACACTGGCTAAATACTTAGCACTATGGCAGGCACTGAGCAAGTTAACAACATCAACAAAGAATGAGTTAATGATATAGCAATCCCTCTCATGAAAGGAGCAAACAACCAGTTTGGGAGGTAAAAGTGAGTCCCCACTGGATCCGAAGCTCTTCTGGGATATGTGCCATTTTTGTGCCTTATATTCTTGAAGCTGGAGTGATCCTTCCAAAATGAAAACCTTCACTAGCTTCCTTTGCCTGTAGAATAAATGTCAAACTTGTGATGCTACTTTGGAGACATGGCACAGTATAATCCAGCTGTCACAAAACTTTTGTATGAAGGGTCAGGTAGTAAATATTTTAAGCTTTGTGAGCCAAACAATCTCTGTGAAAACCTCTCCATTTTGTCATTGGAGTACAAAAGCAGCCATAGACAATTAGTAAACAAAAAGGCAAAGCTTTGGTCCAATAAAATTATAAAAACTCAAGCTGCAGCATGACTTGGCCTGTAGGCTGAAGTTTGAAGACCCTTGGAACAGACGATGTATCTCATCTTGGTGCCCACCAATCACCTGGATCTTGTTTAATACAGATTTTCATACAGTAGGTCAGGGATAGAGCCTGAGATCCCACCTTTTTAATGAGATTGAAGTGATGCTGATGCTGCAGGTCCTCTACCTATTGATTTATGTGAATAAATTACAACTGAGCTATAAAAAAAACTGGTAATATAATTAATAGCAGAAAATAGTACTAATTATCTGGAATCTAATATATGGCATAAATGAACCTGGGATTCTATCTGAAGAAAATAATAATTCAAAAAGACGCATGCAAGCCCAAGTTCATTTTTAAATTTGTATGGAAGTTTCCATCATGAAACAGCGGAAATGAATCCAACTAGGAACCATGAGGTTGTGGGTTCGATTCCTGGCCTCGCTCAGTGGGTTAAGGATCCAGTGTTGCCATGAGCTGCGGTGTAGTTTGCCAATGCAGCTTGGATCCCATGTTGCTGTGGCTGTGGTGTAGGCCAGCGTCGGCTGCTCTGATTGGATCCCTAGCCTGGGAACCTCCATATGCCACAGGTACAGCCCTAAAAAGAAAAAAAAAATGTATGGAAACAAAAAAGACTTCGAATAATGCTCCCAGACTTCAAATTATACTACAAAGTTACAGTCATTAAAACAATATGGCACTGACACAAAAATATAAATCAGTGGAACATGATAGACAGCCCAAAGGTAAACCTACATACCTATAGTAGATTAATCTATGACAAAGGAAGCAAGAATATACAATGGAGGAAAGACAGTCTCTTCAATAAGTGGTGCTGGGAAAAATGGACAGCTACATGTAAAAAAAAAAAAAGAAAAGAAAGAAATTAGAACCTTCACCATATAAAAAAATAAACTCAAAATGGATTAAATATAGAAATGTAAGATCAAATTCTATAAAACTTCTGGAGGAAAACATAGGCAGATTACTCTTTTACAGAAAATGCAAATTGCAGATATCTTTTGGATCCACCTCCTAGAGGAATGACAGTAAAAACAGAAATAAACAAATGGGATTTAATTAAACTTAAAAGCTTCTGAATACCAAGAAAAATCAAACAATCCAATCAATAAATGGGCAGAAGATATAAATAGACATTTGGCAAAAGAAGATGTTCAACATTACTAATTATTAGAGAAATACAAATCAAAACTATGAGGTATCAGCTCACACCAATCACAATGGTCATCATCACAAAAAATATACAAACAGTAAATGCAGGAAAGGGTGTGGAGAAAAGAGAATCATCCTATACTATTTGGTGGAAATGTATGAAGAACAGTATGGAATTGTCTGTAAAAACTAAATATAGAACTATCATTTGATCCATCAATCCCACTCCTGGGCATCTATCTGAAGAAAATAATAATTCAAAAAGATACATACATGCCCAAGTTCATTTCAGCACTACTTAGAATATCCAAGACATGGAAGCACCTAAATGTCCATAGGCAGTGGACTGAATAAAAAAAAACATGGTACATAATACAACGGAATATTACTCAAGCTGCAGAAAAAGGAATGAAATAGTGCCATGTGCAGCAATGTGAATGGACATAGATATTATATTAAGTAAAGTAAGTCATAGAAAGACAAATATCATATATCACTTTTATGTAGAATCTAAAAAATGATACCAAATAACTAGTTCATAAAACAGAAACAAACTAACAGATTTTGAAACCAAACTTATGTCACCAAAGGGGAAACCATGGGCAAGAGGGGTAAATTGAGAG
This sequence comes from Phacochoerus africanus, assembly GCF_016906955.1. Classification (NCBI taxonomy): domain Eukaryota; kingdom Metazoa; phylum Chordata; class Mammalia; order Artiodactyla; family Suidae; genus Phacochoerus; species Phacochoerus africanus. Next base: position 144,869,606 of record NC_062544.1, read on the forward strand.
GATGGGGTTAACACACACACACCCCTACATATACAGTAGATAACTAACAAGGACCTACTGTAGAGCAAAGAGAGGGCTATTCAATGTTCTGTAATAACTTATATTGGAAAAAAGAATAAGTATATGCATAAGTGATTGATTTAGCCATAAATCTGAAGCTAACACAACATTGTAAATCAAATATACCACAACAAACTTTTAATAAATAAGTTTTGATGAATCTGATTTATCTATGTTTCTTCTTTGTCATTCATACTTTTGGTGTCATATTTGCCAAAACCCTGTCTTACCAGAAGCCACCAATATTAATTTATGTGTTTTTCCTTTTAAGAGTTTTATAGTTTTACCTCATACTTTTAGGTCTTTAGTTTATTTTCAGGTAATTTTTTGTATATGATGTGATTAGGTATCCAAGTTCATTCTTCTGCCTGTGGACATCCAATTGTCCTCAGCACTATTTGCTGAAGACTATTCTTTTCCCCTTGAATCACATTAGAACCATTTTTTTTTTGACTTGTCTAATTCCCCTGGCTAGAACTTCCAGTATATTGTTGGAAAGAAAGTGATGAGTTGACCTCCTTGTTTTCCTGATCTAAGGGAGGAAACTTATAACTTTTCATACTTAAGTATAACATGACCTGTAAGATTTTTGTACCTGACCTTTATCAGATGCAGAAAGGAAGTCCTTTTTTCCAGTTTAGTGTTTTGATTCATAAAAGAGTTTTAGATGTTGTCAAATGTTTCTTCTGTATCTATTAATGTAATCAATTTTTATTTTTCTATTAATGCTATGTATTGATTTTTATGTTGAGAGAGACGTATAGCTTTTGGATAAATCTCACTTAATCCTGGCATGTAATCCTCTTTATATGTTTCTGGATTTGGTTTCCTGTTATTGTTTTAAGGAACTTCTGTTCGACATTCATAAGGTTTTTTTAATTGTCTAAGTATTTTCTAATTTCCTTTGTGATTTTTTTTTTTTTTACCTACTGGTTATTGAGGTGGGTGCTGTGTTTAATTTCCACATATTTGGGGTTTTTTTAAATTTTTTCTCCTGTTGTTTATACTTAACTTCATTCCAGTGTGACCTAAGAACATATTTCGTATGATTTCAAATCTTTAAAATGCATTGAGATCCGTTTAAAGGCCTAATATATTGTCTACCCCAGAGAATGATTTGTATGTAGTCAAGAAGAATATATGTTATGCTATCATTGAGTGGAGTGCTCAGTAGATGTGTGTTAAGTCTAGTTGGTTTAGTGTTGCTCAAGTTTTCAATATTCTTGTTAATATGCTATCTAGTTGCTTTAGCTGTTACATAAAATGGAACATTGAAATCTCCAACTATTACTGTTGTGAATGTGTTATTTCCTTTTCAATTCTATCATATTCTATTTCATGTATTCAGGATGCTGCTATTAAGTTTGTATGTGTTTGTAATTGTCACATCATCCTGGTAAGATTGACACTTTATCATAATAAAATACCCTTCTTTGCGTCTTATAACAAATTTTGTCATGAAGTCTGTTTTGTCTAATATTGGTATAGCCACTACAGATATTTTGGTAACTTTCTAATGGTACCTTTTTCCTTTCAACCCATTTCTCTCTTTGAATATTAAGTGTATCTTTAGACAGTGTTCAGTTGGACCACTTTAAAAAATGACTCATTGTGCCAACCTGTCCCTTTTGATTGCATTCATTTACAGATAATATTATTACTGGTAAATATGGATTTATAATAGTCACTTCACTATTCATTTTCTCTATGTCTTGTTTTTCTTATTCCATTGTACCTTCATTTTTGCTTTATTTTATGTCAAATAGCTATATCCTAGTGTGCCATTTTAATTATTTTTGTTGTTTATTTTACTACTTCTTAGTTTCTTAATGGTTGCCTTAGATATTGCAATTAATATCTTAATTTATAATGGCCTTGTTAAGATAAATACCAACCTAATTTCAATAGTGTGCAAAAACTCTGTTCCTGTATAGGTAAAGTCCTTCCCCTTCTTTTGGATGTTATTGTCATACACATCACATCTTTAAAATTACGTGTCCCTCAACACAAATTTATAGTCACTGCTTTATGTAGATGTCTTTAAATCAAATGAGAGGAAAAAAGTTATAAACAAAAAACACATTCATACTTTTTTTTTTTTTTGCTATTTAGGGCCACACCCATGACAAATGGAGGTTCCCAGGCTGGGGTCGAATCAGAGCTACAGCAACATAGGATCCAAGCCATATCTGAGACCTGCACCACAGCTCATGGTAAGGCCAGATCCTTAACCCACTGAGTGAGGCCACAGATCGAAACTGCAACCTCATGGTTCCTGGTCAGATTCATTTCTGCTGAGCCACGATGGGAACTCCTATACTTTATTTTCTTTTTCCTTCATATTTATCTTTGCTGGGGGTCTTTATTCCTTCCTGTGTATTTAAATTACTTCATAGTAACTAGAGTGTCATTTCATTTCAGCTTGAAGGATTTTCATTACTGTCTTTTATAAGGCAGGCCTGCTAGCAAAAAATTATCTTAGTTTTGGTTGGTTGGTTGGCTTTGACTGGAAAGGTCTTCATGTCTCCTTCATTTCTAGTAAGTAGTTTTGCAGGATATAGAATTAGTGATTTACAGCCTTTTATTTCAACATGTTAAATATCTCAAGCCACCCCTTATAGCCTCCATGCTTTTAATCAGAAATCAGTTTTAATCTTAAAGAGGATCCCTTGTACATAACAATATGCTTTGTTTTTTGTTTTTTGTTTTTCACTGCTTTCAAGATTGTTTCTACTTTTGGCTGACAGTTTGATTATGATGTATCTACATATTATTTCTTTGAGTTTATGCTACTTGAAATCATTGTCATGTAGATTAATGTTTTTCATCAAATTTCAGCTATTGTTTAAATTTTCTTTTAATTTCTCTCTCCCCTCTTTCTGGAACTCATATTAAGAGTTATGTTGCTATGCTGTATAGTCTCAAACAGATATCTGAAGCTCTCTTTATTTTTCTTTATGCTTTCATCTTTCTGCTTTTCAGACAGAATAATCTCAATTAATCCATCTTTAAGTTCATTGATTATTTCCTCTTCCTACTCAAATATACTGTAGATTCCCTCTAGTAAAATTTTCATTTCAGTTATTATACTGTTAAAGTTAAATTTTGAATTTGGCCCTTTGTTTTAAATAATGTATATACCTTTTGATAATATCATTTGGTAAGATACTATCTGCCTCATCTCAGGCTGCCATAATGAAATACCATAGACCGGGTGATTTCGACAAGATAAATGTTTTTCTCACAGTTCTGGAATCAGGAATTCTGATATAAGGGTGCTAGCATGATCAGGTTCTGATGAGACCTCTCTTCCTGTCTTGCAGATGGCCAACTGTTTCCTTGCAATGTAAAGAAAGAACAGAAAACTCTCTTATGTCTCTTCTTATAAGGGTGCTAATCCCATTACGAGAGCCTCAGCCACACAACATCATCTAATCCTAATTATCTCCCCAAAGTCCTTTCTCCAGATACAGTCATATTAGTGGTTAGGGCTTCAACATAGGCAGGGTCTCTGGACCTGACTGCCATGCCAAAGACAAACTCCTACCTCATTTCCAATTCACCTCTCTTTCTCCTGTGCTACTGAAACTTCAAAATTGTAATTCTGTATCTGACAAGTTTTTTAATCTTTGACTCTTACTTTTTAAAAATCTGATTCTAGAAGATTGAAAATGAAAAATACATGAGTTTCAAAAACATGTATTTCTGAATTCAACCAAAGCCAATGAAGCTGATGATAAAGCATTTCCTTGGTTCTCCCTGATCTGATCTTCTCTGTATTATTTTCCATCTGCCCAACTGATTTAGCTTTTCCCCACTGCTGATTTCATCATTTCCCTCTATACCTTTCATGTTAAACAAAGACCTACCTTTCCCAAAAGAAATAGCCCATAATGTACTCATGATAAAGTGTTAAGTGATAGATTACATAGTAAAAAAGAATGCTGGTAATTAGTTTCCAAAAATTACTTTTCTATCCAGATTTTATGTTGGAATACCCATAATTTATGTTGGAAGTTTCTTTTCCAATTTGTGCCTCAGTTTCCTCACCTATCAAATGAAAATATTGACCTAAAGACTTTTACTTCCAATGTCCCCTATGTCTATTATTAGTATTAAGTCATCACCCCTTGGTACTATATCTTTAAGGGTATATTCACGTAAAGGAGAATATTGAAAGATGGCGGATGGGATTAAGATAGCGGAATAGAAGGACTGGAGCTCATCTTCGCTCATAAAAACAACAAAATTCACAACTAAAGCCTGAGCACTCTTCACCCAAAGGGACTGGAAACCTTAAAAAAGATATCCTACTCCAGAAGACAAAGAGGAGGCCACATCAAGAGGTAGGAGGGGTGATTTTGTGATATAAACAACCCCATACCTCCTGGGTAGGAAGCCCCACACACAGGAAACTAACTGGTTCACAGAGACTCACCTACAGGAGTGAGAGTCCTGAGCCCCACATCAAACTCCCATGTGTGGGGATCTGGCACTGGGAGAAAGAGCCCCTGGAGCATCTGGCATTGAAGGCAAGTGGGGCTTATGTGCAGGAGCTCCACAGATCAGGGGGAAATGGAGACCCCATTTTTAAAAGATGCGCACAGAATTTCATGTGCACTGGGTCCCAGGGCAAAGCAAAGTCTCCATAGGAATCTGGGTCAAACCTGACTGCAGTTCTTGGAGAACATCCTGGGAAAACAGAGGTGAACTTGTCTTGTTGGAAGGGAAGGACATGAAAGAAAAGCTCTCGGGAATATTTGGCAGCATGCTTTTCTCTGGAGATGGCCATTTTGGGAAAATATGCCCCCACCCATCAGTCAGCTGCTGAGAAGCCCCAGTGCAAACAACAATCCAGGTGGGATCACAGCCCCACCCCTCAGTAAATAGGCTACCTAAAGACCCCTCAGGCACATAGCTGCCTCTAATCCCATCCAGAGACTAAGTCCCACCCAACAGAGGGATTAGAATCTGCTCCACCTACCAGTGGACAGACCCTCCCATTAGGAAGCCTACAGAAAGACCCCATACCGAATTCAGCCACAGGGGGGCAGGCATCAGAAGGAAGAGAGGCTACAACTCTATTATCTGTAAAAAGGTCACCACACCAAAAACCTATGAACATGAAAAGGCAGAGGACTATAACTCAGATGAGGGAGAAAGGAAAAACCCCAGAAAAACAGCTAAGTGATGAGGAGATTCTCAGGCTCCAGGAAAAAGACTTTAGATTGTTGATGCTGAAGATGATGCAAGACATTGGAAATAAACTGGAGGCAAAGATGGAGAACATACAGGAAACACTGAGCAAAGAGATACAAGATATAAAACTTAAGAAGGAAGAGATGCAAAATACAATCACTGAAATAAAAAATTTGCTAGAAGCAGCCAACAGCAAAATACAGGAGGCAGAAGAACAAATAAGCGAGGTGGGGGACAGATTAGTGGAAATTATGGATGCAGAACAGAAAAGAGAAAAAAGATTGAAAACAAATGAAGAGAGTCTCAGAGAACTCTGGGACAATGAGAAACACACCAACATACGTATTATAGGGGTGCCAGAAGAAGCGAGAGAGAAGGAGACAGAAAAAATATTCCAGGAGATAATAGCCAAAAACTTCCCTAACATGGGAAAGGAACCACTCACTCAAATCCAGGAAGCACAATGATTACTATATAAAATAAACCCAAGGAGGAACACCCCGAGACACATATTAATCTAACTGACCAAAATTAAAGACAAAGAGAAAATCTTGGAAGCAGCTAGGGGAAAGAAACAAATAACATACAAGGGAACCCCAAAAAGGTTATTGGCAGATTTTTTCAACAGAAACTCTGCAGGCCAGAAGGGAGTGGCATGATATACTTAACATGATGAAAGGAAAAAACCTCCAACCAAGATTACTTCACCCAGCAAGGCTCTCATTCAGATTTGAAGGAGACATCAAAACCTTCACAGATAAGCAAAAGCTAAGAGAATTCAGCAACACTAAACCAGCCTTACAACAAATACTAAAGGAACTTCTCTAGGCAGAAAAGAACAAGAGAAGAAGGAAAGAAAAAAGAGCAACAAGAACCAATCCAAAGCAATTAATAAAATGGCAATAAGAACATAGATATCAATAATTACCTTAAACGTTAATGGACTAAAAGACAGACTCGCTGAATGGATACAAAAACAAGACCCATAAATATGCTGTCTTCGAGAGACCCACTTCACTTCTAGGGACACATACAAATTGAAAGTGAGAGGATGGAAAAAAATATTTCATGCAAATGGGGATGAAAAGAAAGCTGGAGTAGCAATACTCATATCAGACAAAGTAGACTTTAAAATGAAGAATATTTAAGGGACAGAGAAGGACATTACATAATGATCAAGGAAACAATCCAAGAAGATGATATAACAATTTTAAATATCTACACACCCAACACATGTTCACCACAATATATACGGCAACTGCTAACAACCTTAAAAGGAGAAATTGACAATAACACAATAATAGTGGGGGACTTTAACACCCCACTTACAGCAATGGACAGATCAACCAGACAGAAAATCAATAAGGAAACAAAGGCCCTGAATGAAACATTAAACCAGATGGACTTAATAGATATTTATAGGTCATTTCTTCCAAAAGTAACAGAATACACATTCTTCTAAAGTGCACATGGAACATTCTCTAAGGTTGATCATATCCTGGGCTACAAATCCAACCTCAGTAACTTTAAGAAAATTGAAATCATATCAGGCATCTTTTCCAACCACAAAGCTATATGATTGGACAACAACAACAAAACAACTGTAAAAACAAACATACATGGAGACTCAACAACATGCTGCGAAACAACCAATGGATCACTGAAGAAATCAAAGAGGAAATTAAAAAATACCTAGTAGCAAATGACAACAAAGATAAGACACTCCAAAACCTATGGGATGCATGAAAGCCGTTCTAAGAGGAAAGTTTATACCAATACAAGCCCACCTCAGGAAATAAGAAAAAGCTCAAATAAACAAGCTAACTTTACATCTAAAGCAGCTCAAGAGAGAAGAACAGACAAGACCTAAAGTTAGTAGAAGGAAAGAAATCATAGAGATCAGAGCAGAAATTAATGAAATAGAAGCAAAGAAAACCATAGAAAAGATCAATGAAATGAAAAGCTGGTTCTTTGAAAAGATCAACAAAACTGATAAACCCCTAGCCAGAATTATCAAGCAAAAAAGAGAGAGGACTCAAATCAATAAAATTAGAAATGAAAAAGGAGAAGAAACAATGGATGTCACAGAAATACAAAGGATCATAAAGACTACTATATGTGTCTATACGCCAATAAAAGGGAAAACCTAGAAGAAATGGACAAATTCTTAGAAAAGTACAATCTTCCAAGACTAAACCAAGATGAAATAGAAAAGATGAATGGACCAATCACAAAAACTGAAATTGAAACGGTTATTAAAAACCTTCCAACAAACAAAAGCCCAGGACCAGATGGCTTCACAGGTGAATTCTATCAAACATTTTCAGAAGAGCTAACACTTCTCCTTCTGAAACTATTGCAAAAAATTGCAAAGGAAGGGATACTCCCAAACTCATTCTATGAGGCCACCATCACACTGATACCAAAACCAGGCAAAGATACCACACACAAAAAAAGAAAACTAGAGGCCAATTTCACTGATGAATGTTGATGCAAAAATCCTCAACTAAATACTAGCAAACCGCATCCCACAATACATTAAAAGGATTGTACATCCTGATCAAGTGGGATTTATCCCAGGGATGCAAGAGTTCTTCAATATCCACAAATCCATCAGCATGATACACCACATTAACAAACTGAAGAATAAAAACCATATGATGCTCTCAATAGATGCGGGAAACGCCTTTGACAAAATCCAACACCCATTTCTGATAAAAAAAAAAAAACCTTCAGGAATTGGGCTAATGGGAACCTACCTCAATATGATAAAGGCCATATATGACAAACCCACAGTGAACATCATTCTCAATGGGGAAAAGCTGAAAGAATTCCCACTGAGATCAGGAACCAGACAAGGATGTCCACTCTCACCCCTACTCTTCAACATAGTTTTAGACATCCTAGCCACAGCAATCAGAGAAGTAAAAGAAATAAAAGGAATCTAGTTGGAAAGGAAGAAGTAAAACTGTCACTATTTGCAGATGACATGATACTATACCTAGAGAATCCTAAAGACTCTACCAGAAAACTGTTAGAGCTCATCCATGAATTTGGCAAAGTCGCAGGATACAAAATCAATACACAGAAATTGACGGCATTTCTATACACTAACAATGAAAGATCAGAAAGAGAAATTAGGGAAGCAGTCCCGTGTACCAACGCATTCAAAAGAATAAAATACTAGGAGTAAACCTACTAAAAGAGACAAAAGACCTGTACTCTGAAAATGATAAGCCAATGATGAAAGAAATCAAAGATTATACAAACAGATGGGAATATATACCATGCTCATGGATTGGAAGAGTTAATATTATCAAAATGACTATACTACCCAAGGCAATCAACAGATTCAATGCAATCCCTATCAAATTACCAAGGATATTTTTCACAGAACTCAAACAAAATATCTTAAAGTTTGTTTGGAAGCACAAAAGACCTAGAAGAGCCAAAGACATCCTGAAAAAGAAAAATGGAGCTGGAGGACTCAGGCTCCCAGACTTCAGATTATTCTACAAAGCAACAATCATCAAAACTGTATGGTTACTGGCACAAAGACAGAAATAGAGATCAGAGGAACAGGATAGAGATCCCAGAATTAAACCCAAGCACCTACAGCCAACTCTTCTATGACAGAGGAGACAAGGATATACAATGGGGAAAGGACAGCCTGTTCAATAAGTGGTGCTGGGAAAACTGGACAGCCACGTGGAAAAGAATGAAATTAGAACACTCCTTAACACCATACACCAAAAGAAACTGCAAATGGATTAAAGACCTAGATATAAGGCCAGACACTATAAAACTCTTAGAGGAAAACATGCGCCAAACACTCTCTGACATAAACGACAGCAACCTCTTCTCAGATCCACCTCTTACAGTATTGACAATAAAAACAAAAATAAACAAATGGGATCTAATCAAACTGAAAAGTTTCTGCACAGCAAAGGAAACCCTAAACAACATGAAAAGACAACCCACAGCATGGGAGAAAATCTTTGCAAGTGAATCGATGGACAGGGGATTAATCTCCAAAATTTATAAACACCTTTTACAGCTCCATACCAAAAAAAGCAAACAACTCCATCAAAAAATGGGAAGAATATCTATATAGACAGTTCTCCAAAGAAGACATACAGATGGCCAAAAAACACATCAAAAGATGTTCAACAGCATTCATTATTAGAGAAATGCAAATCAAAACCACTAAGAGGTACCACCTTACACCAGCCAGAATGGCCATCATCCAAAAGTCTACAAACAATAAGTGCTGGAGAGGGTGTGGAGAAAAAGAACACTAGTACACTGTTGGTGGGATTGTAAATTGGTGCAACCACTGTGGAAAACAGTGTGGAGATTCCTCAGAAAACTAAACATAGCACTACCATTTGACCCAGCAATCCCACTCCTTTTCATCTATCCAGAGAAAACTATGACTTGAAAAGACACATGTACTCTGATGTTCATTGCAGCACTATTCACAATAGCCAAAACATGGAAACAACCTAAATGTCCATTGACAGAGGAGTGGATCAAGAAGAGGTGGTATATATACACAATGGAATATTACTCAGCCATTAAAATGAATGAAATACCGGCATTTTTAGCAACATGGATGGACCTAGAAACGATCCTGCTGAGTGAAGTCAGCCATACAGTGAGACACCAACATCAAATGCTTTCACTGACATGTGGAATCTGAAAAAAAGGACAGACTGAACTTCTTTGCAGAACATATGCTGACTCACAGACATTGAAATACTTATGGTCTCCAGAGGAGACAGTTTGGGGGTTGGGGGGATGTGCCTGGGCTGTGGGATGGAAATCCTGTGAAATCAGATTGTTATGATCATTATACAACTACAAATGTGATAAATTCACTTGAGTAATTTAAATAAAATAAAATAAAATAAAAAAGAAAATAGAAAAGAAAAAGGAAGAAAGAAGGAAGGCAATGTTGCCACATAAGGCAGGACTCCCCAGTGGTGATTTTTCAGGTACCTCATATTTATTATACAGACGTTCATTGAGGATCCACATTAAAGGCCCTCCCTATTTTTTAGTAATACAAAGATGAATGACTACTGCCCTAAGAATGCATAAAGTCTCATGAAAAACTGATTTTTGGAGAAGATTTAGTTTAACTAAAGTTGGTTAAAATAGCTTTATATCCCTTTCCAATTTTAATCTATTGGTAATTCTCATCTAAAAAAAATTGTTCTGGCTCTTCTGGACAGATTGCTGAGATTTACAAGTCAAGCCTACTATTCATACAAGTTATTCAATGGTACAGGGGTTAAGGAGTTGCCATCCCTACTCTCATCGCTTATACCCCATAATAAAGTGAGGCACTCTTTGCATTTGTTTCCTATCTATTTGTGTTATTTTCCTTCTTATTCACTATGCTTCACCTCCTTGAACCCTCTCTCTCAGCCAGAGAATGTATGTAATATTAGCACTGACTTTATTAGGACTTGTGAAGATTAAGTTAGCTAATATATGTAAAACAAACAGAATCTGACACAAAATAGATGTCAATTATCCTCTAAATTAGTGGTTCTCTAATGGGTAATCGGAGGGCTCTATTCCCCACTAGGGGACATAGGGCAATATTTGTAGACAATTTTGGTTGTCACAACCCAGAAAGGAATATTACTGGCATCTATTTAGTATAACCCAAGGACGCTGTTGAACAGACTACAATGCCTAGAACAGCCTCTCACAGAGAATTATCCAGCCCAAATATCCATAGTTTCAAGGCTGAGAAACCCTGCTTTAAATTAGTGCTAGAACAAATGTTGAATCAGTTTTTGAATATAAGGCATTAAATCTTGCAACCTTTTCAAACTAAACATTTCTGTTTTATTTTCTTAAATTATAATTCACAAACCTTAAGAAAGTTTATTGCCTGCTACCAGGCAAGCAGAAAAGAAAAAGCCTCTCTTCCCTCCCTCTTTCTTCCTTCCCTTCCTTTCTTCTTTGCCTCTGCCTTTCCCTTTTTTCTTCCTTTCCTTTTTCCCAAGCTCTATAAAAATGGCTGCCAGGTGCAAGCAAAGATTTGCAGAGAGGATCAAGGCACATAATTTGCATCTCAAGTTCACCATGAAAATTTATGCTCTTGCAACAGGCAGGAAGCTCAGAAAGCTGATTTTCTCTGGTGACATATGCACTCCATAAGGCAGAAATTGTTGTTGTCAGAATAACTGAGCTAAAATATCAGGATATTTGCCTAAACTCAGAGAGCCTGTCATATAAATTGCCCCTGAGCAGGGACTGCATATGGGATTAGAACCTGCCTTTTGGAGGGGTGATTTGTCAGCCCAAGAAGAAGAACTAGCATAGTAAATAACACTAAAATGAAATGAGCTACATTCTCAGAAATGCTGTACTTTATGTTGCAATGGGCAGTTAGGGAAAAGGAGATAAGTAATGGCTTCCTACAGCATTCTTGCATTTCTATGCAACGATAATCTCCTCAGTCTCAAGGACTATATAGCAGCATGAAGACTGACCGTGGGTCTGACAACCGTGATGGGAAAGACATGGGCCAACAACAATAAGGCAGGAGAGAAAAAAAATAGGTAGGTCAATTCCACCTGGGTGAGACTAGGGAGGACTTTGACAAGTCATGTTTGAAATAGACTTGAAAATATGAGTTGGATCAGAATAAGGATTTCTTTTTTTTTCCCCACTGTACAGCATAGGGACCAAGTAACACATACATGTATATATAATTTTTCCTCCCACTGTTGTGTTGCGATGTAAGTATCTAGACATAGTTCTCAATGCTACACAGCAGGATCTCATTGTAAATCCATTCCAAAAGCAACAGTTTGCATCCATTAACCCCAAGCTCCCAATCCATCCCACTCCCTCCCTCTCCCCCCGGGGAGCCACAAGTCTATTCTCGAAGTCCATGATTTTCTTTTTTGTGGAAAGGCTCCTTTGTGCCACATATTAGATTCCAGATATAAGTGATATCACATGGTATTTGTCTTTCTCTTTCCGACTTACTTCACTCAGGATGAGAGTCTCTAGCTCCATCCATGTTGTTGCAAATGGCATTATTTCGTTCTTTTTTAAGCCTGAGTAGTTTTCCATTGTGTATATATACCACCTCTTCCTAATCTAATCATCTGTGAATGGACATTTAGGTTGTTTCCATGTTTTGGCTATTGTGAATAGTGCTGCAATGAACATGCAGGTGCATGTGTCTTTTTTAATGAAAGTTTTGTCCAGATATATGCCCAAGAGTGGGATTGCTGGGTCATATGGTAGTTCTATGTATAGTTTTCTAAGATACCTCCATACTGTTCTCCATAGTGCTTATACCAGCTGACATTCCCACCAACAGTGCAGGAGGGTTCCCTTTTTTGCACACCCCCTCCAGCATTTGTTATTTGTGGCCTTAATAATGATGGCCATTCTGACTGCTGTGAGGTGGTATCTCATGGTAGTTTTGATTTGCATTTCTCTAATAATCAGGGATGTTGAGCATTTTTTCATGTGCTTGTTGGCCATCTGTATATCCTCCTTGGAGAAATGTCTATTCAGGTCTTTTGCCCATTTTTCTGTTGGGTGGATGGCTTTTTTGCTGTTGAGTTGTATAGTTGCTTTTATATTCTAGAGACTAAGCCCTTTTCCGTTGCATCATTTGAAACTATTCTCTCCTATTCTGTAAGTTGTCTTTTTGTTTTCTTTTTGGTTTCCTTTGCTGTGCAAAATCTTGTCAGCTTGACCTGATCCCATTGGTTTATTTTTGCTCTAATTTCTATTGCTTTGGGAGCCTGACCTGAGAAAACATTTGTAAGGCTGAGATCAGAAAATGTTTTGCCTATGTTCTCTTCCAGGAGTTTGAGGGTGTCTTGTCTTACATTTAAGTCTTTCAGCCATTTTGAGTTTATTTTTGTGCATGGTGTGAGGGTATGTTTTAGTTTCATTGATTTCTATGCAGCTATCCACGTTTCCCAGAAATTCTTGCTGAATAGACGTTCTTGTTTTCATTTTATGTTCTTGCCTCCTTTGTTAAAGATTAATTGACCATAGATGTCTGGGTTTATTTCTGGGTTCTCTGTTCTGTTCCAATGGTCTGTATGTCTGTTTTGGTACCAGTACCACACTGTCTTGATGACAGTGGCTTTGTCATATTGCCTGAAGTCTGGGAGAGAGATGCCTCCTGCTTGGTTTTTGTTCTTCAGGATTGCTTTGTAATTCTGGGTCTTTTGTGGTTGCATATAAATTTTTGGATTGTTTGTTCTAGTTCTGTGAAAAATGTCCTGGGTAATTTGATAGGGATTGCATTGGATATCTAGATTGCTTTGGGTGGTACAGCCATTTTAACAATATTAATTTTTCCAATCCAGGAACATGGAATATCTTTCCATTTCTTTACATCTTCTTTAATTTCTTTGATTCATGTTTTATAGGGATTTCTTAACTTGAACTCCATGGACCTTTGGGTTCAGTCCATGAACTTGAATGGGGAAAAAATATATGCTTTTATTTTCTTCAATCAATACCCAACATTTGGCATTTCCTTTAATTACTAATACAATACACACAAACAAGATTATCAGGAGAACTTGTAATTCTGTCACTAAGAGTAATCACAGGTATTTTCACGGCATGTTACTACATTACAGATAACTGAAATGTTATTTTTGTCCCTCCTTTGTACTTGCAGTGTTAGACTAATTGTTTGATCTTTTTATTTTTGAGTGTTAGAAAAGTGCATGCATTGCTCTAATATTTCTTTAATTTTGTTAATGATTTTTCAAAAAACTATTTTAATAGCTAAATAGTTTCATTCATTTTCTTTGTAAATTTATGGATTTTATGTTAGGGATTTTTAAATGCTGTTCTGACAAGAGGTGAATAAAATTCACCAGATGTCAGATGGATCCGCAGCACAAAGGAAACTAAGAACTCATGATGGACAGAATATGGAGACTGGAGAGAAGTAAGAGTTCATGATTTGTTTGAAAATAACAAAAATAAAACCATACGTATCCACGGGACTTTCCTACGGGTCAGACACTGACACCTGCTAGCCAATTTGATTCTCCCAACAACTCTATAAGAGAGGTAATGATTTTTCCCATTTTTCAGATAAGGAAATGGAGGCAAAGAGAGGTTACGTGGCCTTCCCATAGTCACACAGTCAGTAAGAAGTGGAGATGGGTGAGTGATTTCAGAGCCAACATATACAACAACTACATTACAGTGCTCTACAACAGCAATTATAGTAACTGATTACAGCTGAGTGCTGTGTAGACATCAAGCACTGTGCTATCCCATTACAGACATCATGTACTTCAATCCTTATGACCAGTCTGGAATGTAGTTATTATCCTTATGTTATGGGAAGTGAAGCTTAGAGAAACAATGATATTTGTCTAAATCATTTAAGTAAGCGGTTGAAGGACAGTCTGAACTCAGTCAACATGATGTCAAGACTGAGCTTTTGATAGCTTTCCAAACTCCACCTCAGCTGAAGTCAGAATTCCTATAGCATAGAGTACACACCACATAAAACTGAGGCCAGAATATAGTTGACCTTGAATGCCATGTCAAGAAGTTTGATTTTACTCTGTGGCCATGGAGAGTTATTGATGGCTTATGAGCAAAGAATCAACACTATATGATCTATATTTCAGGCAGATCATCATAGCAAAAATACGGAAGATAAATTGGAGGAACAAAAAGTCGAGGCAATAGGATCAAGTACACAGCCATTGCAGAAACTGTCCTAGGAGAAGTTAAGATAAAAGTAATAACATATAGGATCTGGTACATATCAGAATCACAGGGTGCTGTGTGAGGAAGTGGGGATGTCAAAGATACCACCCAGGTGTCCAGCTAGAGTGTTTAGGTTGGCGGGGGGTGGGATCAATAAGTGAAGCAAGGAACACAGGGGAAAGAATAAACTTACCTTTGACAGGTAGGAGGAGTCGAACTCAGTAAGTTTTTCTTTGAATATATTGAGCTTGAGGTACCCTTGAAATACCCTGGTGGATATATTCAACTGAAGGTAGGAAGTTTGGGTGTGGTCCTATACAACTGAGATGTCCTCTGCATCCTGGGGATATGCCTAAATTTCAGAACTAGATCAAAGTAGTGTAGCCGATGGAAGAGCTAAGAAAAATATAGACAGGTATGGGATGAAAAGGTCAAGAAAGGAAATTGTTCTCATTAATGGAAGGAGGTAGTGGAGACCACAGAAAATTAAAGAGAACAGAACACTGAAATACATCCCCAGAAATATTTTAAATTTTATTTTCTGGAGGCTTTCTAAAGCAAGTAGGAATAAGCTGCTTCTTGGGTTTATCTGTATTAATTTGCATAGAGGAAGAGGGATTAAAAAATGACATTTCTATGGAGTTCCCGTCATGGCTCAGTGGTTAATGAATCTGACTAGGAACCATGAGGTCACAGGTTTGATCCCTGGCCTTGCTCAGTGGGTTAAGGATCCTGCATTGCCATGAGCTGTGGTGTAGGTCACAGATGTGGCTAGGATCCTGCATTGCTGTGGCTCTGGCGTAGGCCAGTGGCTGCAGCTCTGACTACACCCCTAGCCTAGGAAACTCCATATGCCACAGGTGCGGCCCTAGAAAAGACAAAAAAAAAATGATATTTCTAGCTCTGGCTTGACCCATTTGCAGATTGGAAGTTCTAACATAAGCAACAGAAGAACCATTTGGACTCCCAGGCACAGGAGGAGAGAAAAAGAAAGTGATAGGTTTTATAAGGATTTTTTTTTCAAACGTAAAACTGGAGTGATGGAGGGGTGTGGTGCATATGTATGTGGATGTGGGGGTGGACCTGAATTATGCACAAATGTATATGCCAATCTTACTACATTGTCGAAACCTGGGAAACAACTTTCAGAGGAATTAAAACCATTGCAAATATTAAAAAAAAAAACCTGTGTATGAATATGGAAATATCTATAAAGAGCTATGTTTCTATGGGGGCATGGGAAAATATAGAATGGTGGATAATAAACTAGTCAAGCAGGTGAATCATTTTAAATACCTGGGAAATCTCATTAGCCAGGGGGGAAAGAATCCTCCTGCTAAGAGATTAAAATTTATTACAATAAAGAAGAAACTTAAAGGAGATATATAATATAGTCACAAAGCCGATTATTAAATCTGGCAGGGCAACTTGGATATGGGAAGGAGAAGATAAAAAAACAATATAATAGAAGTTGTTGAAATGAAATTTCCCATTCCACTTGAGACTGGGATAGGATTTAAAGAGTGGAAATAGGCATGGTAATGTATATTAGTAATCAGTGACCAGAATTTACTTTTACCAAAGTAAATAAATAAATATATTAATTAATTAATTAATTAAAATGAATAAAGCAAAAATAAACTAGAAAAAAATGTGTTGAGAGAATGAATCAAGTCTCCAACTACAATTAGTAGGAGAGAAGTAGGTAGAAATTACTGTATGGAAAAAGACCTTGCAATGCTAGGTAGTTCAAAACAAGTGAGTGATACCAGATGAATACCTGTTCACTCAAATATGGATCTCACCAAGGCAGAGGGTATGTGCAAGTCTTATTCGTACCTGACTCAAGTGGAAGTCTTCTGATTTGCCAGTAACAATAATTCAGATCTCACTGAGGAAAAGTGAAAATGCTCAACTTCCAAGGTGGGAAGTTCTAGGGCTGGCAGTATGTTTAAATTCAGCTTAAGACAGAAGCTCAAGTGGTTTCCCAAGAGCTCTGCTCTCTCCTTCGTGTGATTTCATTCTCACTCAGACTCCCTCCTCCTGGTTTCAAAGTGGCTGTCACAGCTCCAGATTTTATCTCCGCTTGGATTTTCACCAGTGGGACAAAGCGCTGCTCTCTCCACAACAGTCAAGTATGAGTCTTCGATATGATGCCCACTGACCAGACTCAGGGCATCTGCCCATCCCAAGCCAATTACAATGTTCAGGGGAATGGGATATAATTGGCTTAGGCCAGTCTAAGCCACCCCTGGAGCGGAGGGGACTGACAGATTAAATCACAGGAATTAAGAATGGGTTAGGCATAGTTACCCAGGGAAGCTTTAAAAGAAGGGAAGTTAAAAGAAGGGAACTTTTTTTTTCCACTAAAAGGCAGGGAGGGGGGAAGAAGGACTGCAGAAATAATAAATGTTCACTACAATTAATAACTTTCGGTTCTGAAAGTCCTACTTTCTGTCTCACTTAAGCTTCTTGTGCTAAAGTTGTAATCAATTTCCTTTTGTTTTGATCAATGGTGGTGTCAAGTATGTATCATTAAGCAAAAACGCTCATTATTACAATGGAGAAAAGTCTTTGACCCTTCATAGTGGTGGTATGACTAATTGGAGTAATTCTACATATTATACATGAGCTATCCTTGTATTTTTTCAACCCAGTTAAGGAAAACAATGCAGAATACATATTTAGGAAGATAAAATGACATGTCTACACAGTCAACAGGCTATTGTTTTGCTTATTGTGTAAAGAGCTATTGATTATTATTTGTGTCCCTCTGGTTGTCATCTGTGACTCTGTACTGTGAGATGTCCAACATTCACTCCTCTGGCCTCACAAAGGAAGGTCATGACATATTAATTACAACCTATTAGACCTGGGTGAAATTAATGCTATTGAGAACATCAAATCACTTGGAAAATAACTGAGGAGGAATGGTTGTGAGCATTGCAGAGTTCTGTGCAGCACAAAACAAAGAATCACACATATTTAAAGTCAAGAGAACGTGATTATCATACAGATGAAAGAAGTCAAATGGAGCTTGATCTCTTGCTCCTCAGATGGGAGTATATAAACACATTAACACATGAAACTTTTTTTAAAAATCTGGGAGAAGAGTTAAACTCTCTCTCTCCATTATATTTTCACAGTGTATAATTACAAATGCCAATCCAGACACAGCCGAGGCTGCCCTTGAATATATAAAGGCAAACTATATATCTCTGGAGGGAAGAAAGCAAGAGAAACAAATTGCACCGTGTCATCTATCAGGCTTGGGCAATTCTTTGCATAAAAAGTGCAGCATTAGAAAATTATCCATACAGGAAGGTCCCTAAGCATGAAGATAAGTATCAGGAGTGGCATTTTGTTTTCCCTATTTAGTCTCACCTCTGTCATTCCACACACCCCCACACACACTTCCTCCTTAAGAAAACCTCAAAATACTAAGATAGTCATAAAAATATGCTAAATATGCTCTTATTGAAACTACGTTCTGATTCTTCAGAAGTTTATTTAAAATTGATAGAATTTTTTTTAAAAAAAGACTCTTTCCAGTCAACCTCACATTGGGTTGCCATAGATTTCCAATTCAAAATGAATTGCAATTTTTCTTGTCACCAAGGCAAAGAAGAATGAAAATCTTCCCAGAGAATGTATTCAAGGAACTCAGTCAATCATGTAATACAGACAAACAAGCAAGATGCTGCCCCAGAAATACACAATCCAGTTCTCTGTCAGTTTCTACAAGCAAGAAGTGATGTTCAGGATCCCAACCTTCCATAGGCATGTCAGGTAGCTCTGAGGCTTATTCATTATTTGCTGAATGAATATTGGTTGACACCTATTATGTTCTAAACACTGTGATATTTACACCCATAAGTTTTTTCATCCAATCCACACGTTATCCTCATTTGAATGATGAAAATAACTTGCCCAAGTTCAGGAATTCAGACAGTGGTAGAACTGGGTTTTGAACCAGTGTCTGTCTGATTCCAGAGCTCATGTAATTCCTGGGCACCATGCTGCCCTAAATGGTGGATACCCCAGAAGAACTTATCTTCCTAGTGTGGTTCACGAGGATGAACCATGAAGGATAGACAAGGATGATGCTATCTATACTGCAGGATCCCAGGATGGAAAAGATTCAGCTGAGACCAAGAGCTATTCCAGGGCCTCTAATCACCCTATGTTCAGCATTGTCTATAGGGACCATAACAGAGAGAAGGATTTTCTCATGGGAAGACACATCAAGACCCAGGAAACGGTAGGTCTGAAAGGATCACCAAAGCTTCCCCTGGGCTTGCCGTCATGAACTTAAGCACATATTCAAGGTTGATGAGACATCCATGTAAGAAAGTCATGGACCACAGACCATGGTCAGTGGCTCTGAGGAGACTGTGAACATAAGGATATTTCCCTTTCCCTTTGCATCTTGTTTATGTTACATCTAGGCTGTTCATTTCATCATTAGAAGCAAATATCCTGAAATTGGATTGAGGGAGGGGGAGGCACAGGTGCATGCTTGCCTGAGCAACCCGGGAAGGCAGGGCAATAAAACAGCATTCACCCCTACAGACCCAGCCTGCCCAGCGGAAGGTGTGGTGGCTTAAAAATATGTCCTCAAATTGTTATTCTTCCTTCCCAGAAGCGGAGTCTAATGTCCCTCTCTTTAAGTACCCCGTCAGCTGGACTAAATCACCTATAAGGACAAGTAGAATAAAGCAGAAGTCACAATGTGTGACTTCAGAAACCAGGTCATAAAAGGTACTGTGGTCTCCATTTAGTGGCTCTCTCTTGAATCACTTAGTTGGGGGAAGCCAGCTTCCATGGGGTAAATAGCCCTATGGAAGAGTCCACGTGCAAAGAAACAGGTCTACAACAGTCCCATGAATAAGCTTGGAATTGAACCCTCTAGTCCCAGGCAATTTGATTCCTTGACAGCAATCCTGGGAGAAAACCACACAAACAGCCACTCCCAGACTCCTGACCTCAGAAACTCTGTAGGATAATAAATGCTTGCTGTCTTGTGGAGCTAAATTTGGGGATAATTTGTTATGTGGCAGTAGATAAATAACACTGAGAGATATAAATGTCCAGAGCATGAAGGAAAGCTAGATGATTTTGGAGATTTTGCTGATTCTTAAAGCATCACAGCATCACTCAAAGACCTAATCTGAAAGGAAAAAGCATTCCCCTGTTCTCATCTCAAAAATCTGGAGAAGTTCCCAAAATGTAGCAAAGGGAACTTGTAATTTTTCCTGGTGCACATACTACACAAAAAAGTACTCTTTTTTGAAGATCTTCCAAGTGTGTCATGTGGAATGAAAGGAAAGGTATTTAAAACCATGCTGTAGAAATGTCTATGTAAAGAAGAGCAGTCAAATATTAGCTGTTGGAAAATTATATGAAGCCATCACAAAATGTGTCACAAATGCATCTTAATTATCTCTTCTCTGGAAGATGCTAACTAGATGCTATGGGAGATAAGAGGTGGTTCTTGCCATCAAGGAGCAGAGAGTCTTCTTAGAGAGCAGAGAAATACAAGAATTCAGGATCTCTTCAGCAGATATTTCAGATCAGTTATTATGTGCCAGACCCTGCATTCCCCTCTGGACAGATTACCCAAAGTCAGACACAGCTTCTACCTAGCATCTTTAAGTTTATGGGATACAGATAAGAAAATAAGATGCCATGATACTATGTATGGGAGGTTAACTGAAACATATCTATGGAAAACATAGAGCAGATACAGCTAGTGCTCTCTAAGTATTTCATGTGCCCCACTAAACTTCACAGCCTTGCTGGTAGTTAGGTTGGGATCTTGGGGCTAGCAGGGGTTGTGGACTATGAGAAGGGTTCAAGTCCATGTGACTAGATGATGCAAATCCAAGATGGCAGAGCTCTGGTCAATTTGGGCCCATAAGAACTATGTGAAGCTGAGAGTCCTCACCTTCCTGCAATCAGCATGGGAATTACAAGCATGAGAAATACACATTTGTCAGTAAAGCCACTGAGTCTCAGGTATTAATGTGTTTCTGCAACACAGCATAGCCCACCTTTACCAAGACACATCATCTAGCCACTTAGGGTAAGAAAGGTTTCTATTACTTAATACCAAATACATCTGGATTAAGGTATGTGTTGAGGAGACAGCAGTGGAAGAAAAGTGGTCCAGGTAGAGGGAAGAGAATATACAAAGGCCCAGAGGCAAGAAAAAGCACACTGTGTTTGGGAAAAATGCAAATTACTCAAAAGGGCTGTAGCAGAGGAGGAGAGTGACGAAGGGGGCCAGAGCTTCCTATTAAGGAGCTTGGACTCTATCCTGAAGGCAATGACATCTCTTGGGAGGACTCTGAAGGGGGGAATTACATGATTTGATCACACAAATGCTTCCAGATAACTAAAAGTAACAAACCAAATCAGAGGTGTTATATGAAAGACATGGATACTAAGTAGTCTGAGAAGGGAGACTGTCCAATGAGTTGTGGCCAGAGAAGAAATTACCAAAGAGAAAAGACATGGACACTTGAAAGACAGAGAGAAGGACAAAAGGTGAGCAAAATTGTCCAAAAGGTGAAGGAGACATGTTCGAGGGACCACGTGAATAGCATTTTCTTTACACAAAGGGGATGGGAAGGAGTGTAGAGAAGGCCTTGAACATCGTGTATTTGTCTACTACTACTGCAGTAATGCTGTGCAACAAAACAAGCCCGATTCCCAGGGGCTTTGCAACAACTAATTCATTTTTTCTCACTCTATAGTCTTTGGGTCCATGAAGGCAGGTCTGCTTCATACTGTGGGCTGGGCTCAGGTTGACCCCTGCATCTTTTTCTGGGGCCAAGGCTAAAGGGGTGGTGGCTGCTTGGGACATGCTCTTCTTGGGGTAAATCCCCAGGAGGGCAAGCCATGCAAGCAAATCTCTGCATACACATTTCCCTGCTCTTAGCCAGAGTGGGTCATATGTTTAAGTTCATTATAAGTGGGGTGGAAAAGTATACTCTGCACATGGAAGAGGTAAGACAAAGTTGCCTGGCAAAGGCTGGGGTTTATGATCCTGCTGTGAAGAGCTGGAAAGACAAGCACAATCCAGCACTGCCAGTAAGGGAATTTTTAATCATGGTCCACCAAAGTTTTTGAGCATCAGAGTGGCAGACAGTAGAAACACTGTAGCCAGGCAGAGATTAGAGGTCAGGAGATTTAGGAATATACTGCACTGGTCAAGTGTATAGTGAGAGGAGAGTTAATACTCATGCAACAATGGTAACCAAGAAGAACAATGAAGATCCAAGGGGACTTAGTCTGTATTGTGGACTAAGAGGACTTTGATAACTTAAAAAATGATGATGACAGACTTTGACAGGTTAGAAAAAGATGATGAGAGGAAAGGCTTGGAGACAAGATGAGGATGATTCCAATGACTCTGGTTTGGGTGAGCGGGAGCTTTGAGTGGTAGTGATCATTTAGAAGAGTGGAGTTGCTTTGGAAGATGGGAAAAGAACAGAGTGCAGTGGGTGCTACAGGGTCCTTATGGAACATGTGATGTAAATGTGGAACAGCCAAGCTGTTTAATACCTGGAAAGGTGTGTTTAACGCCCTGGGGAAAAGCCAGAGCTGAATATGGAGAATTGAGGACCACCCACACGAAGGAGATGTTGAGGTTCCCAAGGAAGTAAGGATATGGAGAAAGGATCTGATTTTACTGAAAGGGAAAATTGGGAAGAAGTGGATGAACAGAGATTGTGAGACAAGGATTGTGACACAACTGAATTAAAAAAATAAATAAATAAAACTCTGTAGACAATAACACACAGGAAGCAACCTTCGCAATATGATTCTCTGAGATAGGCCTTTGTCCACATTAAAATTACTTTTGAATTTCAAAAACAGATGGCATTTCTGTTACTTTGTGTAATATAATCTATACGACTACATGTAAAGATATGAATTTACGGATGTAAAAAAGCTGGAAGAGAAATGCAGCAGCTGGAGCATTAATGAAAACATAATCTGTTATGTGTGGAAATAAGCAACATACATTTGCTGTGATGGGGGAATCCTTATGAAACTTCACTGCAGCCAAGTGAAAAATTTGAGCAGAGAAACTTTTCCAGCCAAGAGGGAGAAATGTGATGAATTCTTTTAATTTTCTTTAAACTCAAATGTTCCCTCGCATATGCCAGTATGGCAAGAGGGAAACAGAGTTGCTTATGTATTGGCGTTGTACACTTCTTTAAAAATTAAATGAAATCACTTAATGTATTAGATAATCACCCAGTTGTTTATTAATTATCATATTGTGTATGATATCAGGTCTGACATGTATAATAGAATCTTAATTGAACCATGGAAACAGGTACCAACAAGCCCACACCCATCTATTGTATGAGAAATGCAGACCACAGCTGGAAGAAGACTTTTGTACACACAAGGGTCAATGACCAGACATAGTGCCTATTAAATAGGCTCAGCCAATTTACAGCTGGGAAAACAAAGCATAGAACAGTTCAGATGACTTGCCCAAGCCACGCAGCTACAAGGTCAAAGTGTTTAAATCCATGTTTTGTGTCCTCTCTAGTATATTAACATACTTATCTATACCAAAAGAGTCCCCCTTCCTCCTTCCAACTCCTCCCCACCATTAAAACTTCTGTGGGCTATTTATTGCCTCCCAGTAAAAATCTAGTATCCTTTACAAAGCACATAAGAGTCTCTGTAATCAGTCCTTCATTTATTATCCTGATCTCAACTTATCTCCACCACCTTCCTACTCACTTCATCACACTCATCTCTAAGGACTGAAGTTGAAGGATGCTCAGTGCTAATATGAATAATATTTAATATGAGAAATAAATAAATGTGCTTTACAACATTTACATTTTAAAAAATGTACATTTTACTTGTATTTCAAAGTGTTTAGAAATGTCTGGCTTGCAATTATTCAATTTTTAATTTCCCTCATTTATTATTGGTAAATTATAAACCATATAAAATAAAACATGACTCTTAGCACTCATATTTTAGGATTAGGCAAAACAAAAAGCCAAACTCAAGTAATGACACCTTCTCCAGTATCAGAGTTACTCCTCACATACCATACTGTTCTTTGAACGTGTCAACATCTATATATTTTAATCCTCACTTATTTATAATGTTTCAACAAAGAGCAATCTTCTGCTGTCATGTTGAGCAAGACAAAAACAGCCTTTGATCATTTATATATTACAGAAACTCGGACAGTGAAGAGCTCGCATCAAGCAAAGTTTGACATCCCCCTGCTGACGGGACAATCAGCAAGTCATCCTTGAACACTGTAAGTATAATACTGTAGCATCCCACACACTCACAACAAAATCAAAGACACAAGCTAGTGAAAACCCAGGGGCTTTGGGATGTTGAGTTAATTAGCAAGAGGTGTTCTAAAGTGCCACATGGCACAATAGAAAACATCCAGGCCCACTGCACAGAACAATGATATTACACCACTTCCAACTGCTCTTAGTAAAAATACAGATACTACAATTTCAGTAGGGTGATTTTATGTCTATGGCCATACGACTTCTTTACTTGGAAATACTCATTAAATCTACCATTCTATTTTGGGGTTTGACAGTAATTACTTTAGAAAGGTAAAATGTGAGTGCTGAAAGAATATTCTAGGGTTTCCAATAACTACACCTGGTGGTGATGACTAATCTGTAGTGATAATAACAGAAAGTAATTCCCTTACTAGAGACATAAACTTAATTCTTACTCTGTATTGTTCACTCAAGCTACAATTCTATGCCCACAGAAAACTAATTGGTAGGAGAGAAGCAATTGCTGTTACACCTAACCCAAGTGGATCATGTCCATCATCATCATTTTTTCCCCCAGAATTCTCTTTAGGTCTTACCTTGCTAGGAGAAGACTGCCCCTCTGACTTGTTAAGACCCACTCCTTTGCTCATAATGTTGTCTGATGCAGAACTGAAGCTCCATTTTTCTCCCATTCCTCAAAGCCTCACCTGCTCACTCCAGCTACTAAAAACAGCTCTCTCCAACTCCTAGGAACTCCTGTCATAAAATCAAGGAACCTCCAAATCAGTCTGGATCCTAACAGTTTTAACCTACATTCAGATGCTTCAGTTCATTAAGTTACCTATTTCTCCAATAAACAAGCATTTGTTAAGCCTTATACCACTGCCAGGCACTGTTCTAGACATGAAGATGTAACAGTAGAGGAGAAACAGCAGAGCCCAAACCTCCCCAACTTATCTGCTCATCTTCTCTGGAGCTGAAATCTGTCTGCTACTTAGGGTCACACATAAGGAGTCCTCTCTCTCTTTCACATGATAGCCCTTCAACAGCTCATGATGGTGTGGTTGGCCCTTCTCTCTTTAGTCTAAATGTCTCAATCCAACTCTCTTGAAAAACCACTGCTTGTTTTTGTTTGTTGGTTGGTTGGTCCTTAGGGCTACACCTGGCTAGGGTTCAAATTGGAGCTACATCTGCCAACCTATGCCATAGCCACAGCAATGTGGTATCTGAGTCATGTCTGTGACCTACACTACAGCTCATGGCAATGCAGAATCCTTAACCCACACTCTCATGGATACTAGTCAGGTTCACTACCACTGAGCAAAAATGGGAACTTCCATGCATTGTATTTTTAGTATCTGTCTCCCCAACTAAACCATGAGCTTCCAAAAGCCAAGGTTCCCATATTACCTCCATCTAGCACAGGATGTCTCAGCCTCAGTATTACTGACTAGATAGTTCTTTATTCTTTATTGTAGGTGGCCATCCTGGGCATGGCAGGATATATAGAAGCATCTTTCACCTCCACGCACAGGAAGCCAGGAGCAATCCTTCCACCAGTTGTGGCAACTGTAACTGTCTCCATATGTTGCCAGGTTCGCCTGGGAACAAAATCACCTCCTATTGGGAACCACTGCTCTGGCACTTTACATACATTGGTATGTAATTCACACTTACTGAGTAATTTACCATTTGCAAAACTTTTCATATGCATTATCTCACGGATGCTCATGATATGTTTAAATTATGTTTTCATGCCCATTTGGTATTTGAGATTTCAACCTGGGCAGTTTGAATCTAGAGCCAGTACTCTGAACCTAGCTGTATGATCTTGGGCAAGTTACTCAATAGCCTCAGTTTCCTCATCTAGAAGACAGAGGAGAATGGGCCCACCTATCTCTGAGTATTCTGATGAGGATTAAAAGGAGATAAAATTGGCATACAAGGGCCCAATAAATCTTGGTTCGGAAATTTTACCACTTACGACAATGACATGGATAAACTTAGAAGGCATAGTGATAAGTGGAAGAAGTCATCCAGAGAAAGACAAATACTCTGATCTCACTTTTATGTAAAATCTAAAAAATACAACAAATCAATGAATATTAAAAAAAAAGAAGCAGACTCACAGATAAAGAGAAAAGCTAGTAGTTACCAGTGGTGGGGAGGGGAAGATATAGGGGTGGGGGTTGGGAGGTGCAAACTACTATGTACCTCACAAGGACAGGCTCAGGTACATATGGGGCAACATAGGGAATATAGCCAATATTTTGTAATAACTGTAAATGGAAAGCAATCTTTACAAATTTTTAAATTTTTAAAAAATACTAAGTTTTTTAAAAAACGGGTTCACATTATACCACTCAAGCAAAGATTTAAAAAGAAAACAATTTGGTGGTCAGAGGAGGTTGAGTATTCCATTAAATCCAGAGGCTGGCAAAAAAGTACTCAGGAAAGACTATCCCTCTTTATGGAGACTGAAAATATGTAACAGCTTAAGCTGTTGCCTCAGTAAAGTCTTCTTGTGATCACAGGAGAACAGCCTGTCTGTGACATGTGAGAATAAGGCCACATACAAAGATAAACAAGTTAAGAAAAGAGGGAGGGAGAAGAAGCTGGGGGAGAGACAGACAGACAGAATGACAGACAAAGACAAGCAGAGAGCAGGACTGACCTTAAATGAACCCCTAGTTCCAACTAGGAATGAAACTAATTACGACCTTGGACTCTCTGGTACCTCAACTAATAAATTCCCTTTTATACTTAAGCTGGGGAAAGATGAGATTCTATCTCCATCATTTGAAAGAAGCTTAACTAAAACAGATCTTCAAGATGACTATCCTCACGTCCCCAAAGAAAACTGTTCCTTCATAATCATGAAACCATTACAGAGATAATATGTCATTTCATCTAGTCCAAATCAACAAACGTTTGTTGAAGGGTAACCATAAACTCTGATTGTCCCTATATAGTCTCTGTTTAATTCTTTTTTTTTTTGTAAAATGCATGGAATAAAAATATGTCCCAATTGCGATAATAAATCATATGCGCACATAATTGAATTACCGATTGCTATCTACAAAACAATCTTCTGGGTCCTCTGATGATACACTGAAAAAATGAGGTCTTTATCAACCTAATATATGTTTTTTTCTGGGGAAAAGACCAGTAAGCTTTAAGAGACGACATATTGAGGAGTTCCCATTGTGGTTCAGTGGGTTAAGGGCCCAACATTGTCTCCAAGGATGCAGGTTCCATCCCTGGCCTTCATCAGTGTGTTAAGGATCTGATATTACCACAAGCTGCAGCATAGGTCACAGATACAGCTCAGATCTTATGTTACCATGGTTGTGGCATGCCAGCAGCTGTGGCTCTGATTCCACCCCTAGCCCAGGAAATTTCATATGTCACAGATGCGGCTAGAAAAAAATAAATAAATAAAAAGAGATGACATATAGAGGCATGAATGTAGGTCTTTGAGACAGAATTGAAAGATAAAAGAAAAAATTCCAATGCTTGGCTGCTGCCAATTTTTCTTCCCAAGGTAGATACTCATGCATATTTTGCATGTACCCTCCCGCAAGCACACACACACACACACCCATCTCATGTCTTACACTCTCCTGATCAAAGGGAAGAACAGAAGATTTCAAACATCAAGTCCATGAATCCATGAACATTATAAACCATGTGACCAGTCAACACAAACTGTGAGAAAAGATTCCTTACATCATCGTTTCCTCAAGCACAGTATTTGATTTGTGACCACAGTTCTCATTTTTTTTTTCCTCATGCTGTAAATTTTCATTTCAACCAGAATGGAGCTGGGTTGAAGATTAAAACAGAGAGTTAAAATAGCAGAGAAAATTTATCTTCATATCACCACAAAACCGTTCAGGCAGAAGGTAAATTTGGGACTAGCAAGTCTTCTGAAAATATACAAATATGTTTTCTTCTCAGGCTATAATTCCCTTGCTTTCCAATATTCTGGCTTTTGCTATACTTCTGTCATATCCATATTAAGTTCATGTTTCTTCTACTGACTACTGTTTTAAGTTTGTGATCTTACAGCTTTCTAATTTACCACTTCTCAGCTTGCAAGACAAGAAAATCAATTTAGGTAAGTATATCAAGACACAGATTAACAAACTAAGGTACTGCTCAAATTTATATACTTATTGCGGGAAGGAGCCTATTTTAACAAAGAGAAATTTTGTTTTCAAAATTGAATGTGTCCATGACTCTGCCCCCCCTGTTCCAGGGGTGGAGGGCAGAATGTAATGCCATCATGAAAGTGAAATTTTTTTTTACAGAACTTTGAAGTTAAAGAGTGCTATTTTTTCACATCTATTATGTGATTTACTTCTCTTGCAGCACTGGGATTGTTTTTCAGATGAGGAAACAGAGGATCAGAGAAGTAAAGGAATTTGACCCATGTTACAAGCTAGAAAGTGGTAGATTTGGGACACAAATACAAGCCCACTGAGCCTATATTCCATGATCTTTCCATCATACCTATTTACTTGAGACACTTAGTTTTGAAAGAGCAGGTGGTATCAGCCCTGAGTGAATTCCAGAGGTCAAGATGAACAGGAACATGTAAACAAGGTTGAAATGGTACAAACACCCATAGCTACCACCATAGGACAAATCATATTTTGATCCCTATTCATCCCTTCCCCACCTACCTCCTCTCCCTCAGACCAATTATCACATTTATATACATTCTCCCTACACCCATATGTGTCTATAAACTTACTCAAGTCATATATACCAGTCCTCATCTCATTTTTACATATTCATGAATTGACTTTGCATAAAATGTAATACTGCAGTAGAAGAACTCCTATCTATTTTGCACTTAGCAGGTAATTTTTTAGAACAACAATTAGAAGAAACAAACAGCTTAGAGCTGAATCTGATTAACATTACTTTGTACCACATGTCTCTCCCAAGAGGAGACACGGCACTGTGCCCTGCATGGCCCATGACCACTTCCCTCTCCACTTTGTGGGTGAGTCTGTACAAAGACAGGACTTTGCTTCATGACACCTAAACTATTAATAGTCCGTAAATCCCTCCAAAAAACTGGTCAGGCAGTGACGAATGTGTTCATTCATGTCATATTCACAGATATAGAGAACAGACTTGTAGTTGCCAAGAGGGAGCAGGTATGGGGAGGGAAGGATTAGGAATTTGGGTTTAGCAGAGGCAAATGACTATATACAGAATAGATAAACAACAAGGTCTTTTTATATAGCACAAGGAACTATATTCAATATCCTATGATAAACCATCATGAAAAAATATGAAAAACAATGTATATACAATGTATAACTTTGCTGTACAGCAGAAATTAAATATGACATTTTAAATAACTATAATTTAATAAAATATTAAAATAAATTTTTTGAAAAGAAGTCATGAAGGTGGAAGATACTTCAGGCCAATCACAATCTTATAGGGAAACATCACATTTGATAATACAATTATATTAAATATAAATATAAAGGACTGAATATGAAACTGGGGAAACCAACATGTGAGTGACTTCATACTTTTGCCCCCATCTTCAGGGGTGAGCTGCAGGCCAATAAGTGAGCAAAGAGAGAAAGCACCTCCCAGAGAAAATGGAACACAAACTCTCTTACCTGCAGCAGAGCACAGAGAGAAGAGGCAGCCACCCTAAAAGTGGGTAAAAATAAATCAGTTAAAATCCCGATTAAGTCACTAAAGGCTAACTGTAGATTAGATACCTACAGTCTGTAGTACTTAGGGTCTCATACACAAGGGGAATCCACTCTCACTCACAAGCTGTTTCTCACAGCCCTTTCATGGACACCCACAGCAATACTGGGGATAAGAAATGATCTCAGAGACACTCCCTCTTGCTATAGGATCCCAATGTGAGGGACGATCAGTGGCCACTAGGAGAAAGGAGCAAAGCCCTTCCCACTTTCCCAGACCCCTGTCTCTTACAAACCAAGAATCCTAAGCTGCTGGGAGCGAGACAACGAATCATGTCACTGCCAGGGCTTGAAGAACCACTACAACTGGAGGATGGTCAGATAAGACCCCCCTACCCCCACCTCCCACCCCTCATGCCTTGGAAGCACTGGAAACTGCCTTGGACCAAAAAGCCTGTAGCTTGGGGAGATCTGCTATGCTTGAAGATAAGGCAAGAAACTCCCACCTCTAAGACCAGCAACATGTCCAAGTCAGAGTTCTGTTCTTTCAAGGACAAAGGGAGGAACGTGAACAAAGCCCCATTCCTGAGGCTCAAGTATGCAGCCTATGTGAATCTGAGGCTGAGCCAGGACAACAGAGAACCTTCCTAACGTCATCCCCCCTTGAAGCTAAAACTGAGGAAGGAGTAACAGCAGCCCAGCTCTGGAGGAGGGTCAGGGCCTAGGGACACCATCTGCACTACCGGTGTGTGGGAAGATACGGAAGTAGACGGTGGGTATATAAAATACCTACGCCTGAATCCATACTGATTAAAATCAATGGCTGAATACACAAATAAATAATACATGGGGAAGAAGAGAGGAATATCATTGCAGAATTTAAAACAAATTGCATGGCTGCTCTACCCTCAAAGGGATGGGGCACAATTCCCCACTCCATAAGTGTGGGCTACACATGACAACTTCTTTTCAAAAAGCCCTGTATGGAAATGGGGAAAATACGAGTCATTTTAGTGCTGAAATCTGGCAAGCATTACCTCTGTCATGATCAAGCTCAAAGCTACAGCAACAAGTTGTATTAATAGCATATACTTGGTAAGGTATGATATAATGAGAATGGCACTTGATTTCTTGTTCCTCCTAAGAATCCACAATTCCAGTCCAATCATGAGGAAAAAAAAAAAAAAAACCACAGTGAAATCTCAGTGGTGGGACAGACTACAAATAACTGATGAGTTTTTCCCAACACTGTCAATGCCATGAAAATTGGGAAAAGTCTGAGAAACTGTCCCAACCAAGAAGAAACTAAAGAGACAAATCAACCCAGTGTAATGTGGTTTGGATAAGATCCCAGAAGAGAAAAAGGACATTCTGTAAAAACTAAGGAAATTAGTCAAGAATAATAATGTAATTACTATTGGCCCATTGATTTTAATAAATGTACCATAGAGATGCAATAAGGATAGTGGAATTTTTGATTTCTTTCTATTTTACATATTACAGGTAATTGTATGTGGAAATAATGATAATAACAATGTTTCAATAGCATACGAAAATGTATATACTAATGTGGGATATCAATAATAAAGGAAGTTGAATTTAAAGTATGTGGGGATTTTCTGTACTATCTTTGTATTTTGGCCATTTATTTAAAATTTCTCTAAAACTAAAAATTAATTAAAAAGTAAGGTCAAAATAAAGGATCCCTCACACTAAAACACCAACGTTTTTATTGCCAGCAAACATGTGCTCTAAGTTGAAAAGGTCCTCCTTGGGCAAAAATAACATGACCCCAAAAAGAAACTTGCATTTACGTAAACAAATACAGATATCTAGAATTGATCCAAATAAAGGTCAACATACTGTTTTATTTCATCTGATGGCTCTTAAAGAAAATTCACTGTCTAAAGCAAACTTTCTGACATTGCTTTGTGGTGTTTATAACACCTGCAGAAGTAGAAGTGTGGATGACAGTAGCAGTAAAGATGGGGCTGGGAGAGTTGGAAGCACATAGTTTTAAGATTCCTGCACTGTGTGATTCTTCCCATAATGTTACTTGAAGGTAGGCTGTGACAAGTTCCAAAAATAATGCAAAAGATTAAGTTAACTGCAAAAATCATAGTTGTTGCCACAAAATAACTCATGATTCCAGGATTAAGGCATGAAACAATTTGGAAAAGACCAAGAGAAAAAGGAAATAAAGAAAACAATAGCAGCCATGAGCTGTGGTTTAGGTCAGAGACACGGCTCAGATCCCGTGTTGCTGTGGCTCTGGCATAGGCCAGCAACTACAGCTCAGATTAGGCCCCTAGCCTGGGAATCTCCATATGCCATGGGAGTGGCCCCAGAAAAGGCAAAAGGCGGAAAAAAAAAAAGAGAGAGAGAGAAAGCAATAGCAGTAATAAGCAACATTATTTGTTTGGTGAGGGTTTTTTTTTTCTTCCTGGTTTTTCTCACAAGCAAGATAATCACGCTGAGAATCAACAACCACCAAAAGACAAATTATAGATTGATGTTTACTTAGAAAGATTTTGGACTATGATTTTGCTTAATGCTTTCTGCCCCTGCTTTGCCTGGGGGAGCATGAGTTAAAAGTATTAAGCTGAAGTACATACTTTGACAAGAGTTTGGAATTCTGTACCCTCATAAGAAGGCAAGAAAAGATTAGAGAGGTGATTATTTTTAAAAATTTTTTTCTGACTTTATTTTTTATTACTCAATGAATTTATTACATTTATAGTTGTACAATGATCATCACAACCCAATTTTATAGGATTTCCATTCCACAACCCCAGCGCATCCCCCCACCCCTCGAACTGCCTACTTAGGAAAACACAAGTTTTAAAGTCTGTGAGTCAGTATCTGCTGTGCAAAGTTCATTGTGTCCTTTTTTCAGATTCCACATGTCGGTGGAAGCATTTGATGTTGGTGTCTCATTGTCTGACTGACTTCACTTAGCATGATAATTTCTAGGTCCATCCATGCCGCTAGAAATGCCGGTATTCCGTTCCTTTTTTAGAGAGGTGATTATTTAGGAGAAGTGTGAAAAGAGCATAAACTGACCAGGCCTGCTTTCAGTTCTTGCCCTCCTTGGGGCGTGACTTTGGGCAATATTGGGCTTTACAGAACCCCCCAATTGCTCACTATATCCTGAGGCTAATCCTCCCTACTTTATAGTAAAGTTATAAGGAAGAAATGACTGCACACAGTAGGTCACCAATCAACATAAGTTGCCTTTCCTTGGAGAAAGTACAAATGCAAGTATATTTTACTCAAAGCTAGGGATGACATTGAAAATGTGTAATAGACATGACAGCACAGGCATTGTCCAATCAGACATATATCACGACCCAGCTGAACAGATGCCACCATGAAAATTCCAATAGGATTCTGCCAGGTCAGGCTAACTGATTATTAGCTATGCTTAAAACCACCAGTGATTGTGATTTCTAATGTTGGCTCAATGATCTTGTCCCAATTACCATGGCTTACTTCAAGAGAATAGTTTATTATTTTTTTATTTGTTTCTGTGACAAGCAAAGCAAATACCATTAAAGAACGGCTAAATTTTAAGTGTTTGGCAGCAAATGGACTGTGGTTTCCTATCATGTTGTGCAAATGTGTGTGATTTCTCTTCTTACTGGAATACCAGGGGATCGTGTGAGCCTATTTCTGAATTTTATTACTAGTCTTCTCTTGTACTATGTTCCTCCTTCGTCTCCTCGTTTTTCCTACTTTTTTCTCCTTTTCCTTTTTTTTCCCCTTTTTTTTTTATTTTTTAGGTCCACACCCGGGGCATATGGAAATTCCCAGGCTAGGGGTTGAATTGGAGCTGCAGCTACTGACCTATACCTCAGTCACAGAAACTCAGGATCAGAGCTGAGTCTATGAACTACATGGCAACTCATGGCAACATGGGGTTAGTAATCCACTAAGCGAAGCCAGGGGTCTAACCTACATCTTCATGGATACTAGTCAAATTCATTACTGTGAGCTGCAATGAGAACGCCACCCATTTTTTTTAACCTCCTCAGGACACTAAATCTTTCACTTATAAAAGTAGGTTTACATTCACTAGCTGTTAAGTCTAATTTTGTCAATTTAATTTTTTTTCTTTGCTTGATTTTCACTCACTTGTCCAATAACAATGACTGTCAACAAGATACAAAATGCCAAACTGTAAAAGCAAACCTCTGAATACACATATGGAGTCTTGGAAGATTTCCCAGTAGTGTAGACAGATCATGTAAGCCACTAGAATTGTCACCATCCAGAGTGAGACACTTAAATAAGTTGGCCTGCATAAGAGGGAGCAACACAGTTGTGAAAAAGAAGCCTGGGTGAGAAGTCAGAGTACTAAGTGGAGGAAATGAAAAGTCCGTAAAGAAGACAGAGAGATTTTTCTGGAGAAGAGTAGAAAGCTCTCTTCTAAGAAGCTGCTCTAGGTGGATGGATGACAATCCAGGGTCTGAGCCTCAGCCTGACCTAAGTCCCAGAGGTGCCTGACATGGGAAGGCTGACTTGTGCCCACCAAATGGAAACAATGAAGCACATGGACCACAAGCCAGTTTACTGGTTTCCAATGCCACCCTGTTCTAATGTCTAGAAATCTTGGTCTCCCACCTGGTGCTCCTCCTTCCCATTTCAGAAGCCTGAGACATCCAAAGGTTGCTCTGTCACAGACTTAAAGTTGTATTTCCAACACTAAGTGCCCACAGAACCTGGCAACTACAATTCCAAATGTGTGGGAGAGCACATTCCATGCCCAATCTGCCCCAGCAATCAGGAAAGCCACTCGATTCCCAGTCCCAGGGGCCCAGGACACGCAGTAAAAAACAGAAAAGAGGAATATACTCTTTCCCTTTAAAATACACATACATTGTCTTTTCCTTCAAGCATCTTAATTTCTTGCCTTTTACATCTTATAGCATCTGAGAGTCTTTCTGCTGCCTGAGACCTCACCAGGAGCTGACTTTATCTTCATCCCACCCACTCTTTCCTGAGCAATCAGAGGAATACTTCTACTTCCATGAATGGACTGACCAATGTATAAATACCTGGCTATTTTAAATGACTTATGCATAAACCATAACTCTAGACTAAATAATCTTCTGACGTCACTGAGGTCAAGAGCAAGAAGTCTTCATGTCACCTTTTCAGAGCACTAGCCTGAAACCTGCCCTTCTGGCTGCATCTGGAAGATTCCATGATGAACCAATGGACAGACATATATCAAATGTCCAATAAGGCCAGTATTAGGTTGGGCTCTGGCCTCTGAAGGCACTAAAGTTGGATCCTGTTTCTGCTGGCAGAGTATTCCCACAAAGATAAGGATCACTTTGGTTCAATCATTCATACCTTCTTGAAGAGTTTCGTTTTGCAATGTTTGCTTTTGGCATCACCATAAGTGGGAAATGGGGACTCGTATGGTCCACTCTTTCAAGTGAATAATTTCACCCATGGTGCATATATTTTAGGTTGAATTTAGGAAAGTTGGTACTCTTCACTACTGACCTCAGGAATGATCATACATAGTAGCTTCAACTCACCAGTCATTGGTATGACGCTTTGCAAATAATTTCATTTGTGTTACTTCGGATTCTTCATCAGTACCACAAGAAGACTCAACTTGATGATTTTAGAGTTTTCCCATCCTGTCATTCTGTGACTAGAGGTGCCCCTATGAGCACTAGACAATAGAGAGGTGGGGCAGGTAAACATGATATAATGGCCATATGCTATTGAGAGGTAATGGTTCTATATTTGCATTTAAAAAAAAAACAGGCAAATGTTAAGATATACATAGCCAAAAGAAACAGAATTCATTCCACAAACTTATGAAATCGCTGCCACAAATCCAATTTAATGCTAGGCATGAGAATATCAAAGACATATTATTCAATGTGTTCCCTTTAAATACCGCTGTTAAAACTGTTTATATCATTGAGCATCATTTTTATTGCTCTAGGAGCCACTGTTTTCCTGAGGGGAAACATCTCTGAAATCTTGTCAATAGGAAAGTAAAGTACAATTACCAAAAATTGATTTACAAACTGTTATATACAGAGTTGTTTTCTGAACGTGCTCTTGGATGTCCCCTAGTGGTCAACTGGACTCAATGCAAGTTTCCTGAGACCGTTATCACTGGACCCAAGGTCAACTCTTCCTCTCTCCCCTTTGTTCAAAAACTGCACTCTGTGTTAGGATGTATTATCGTCACATATTGCATCTAAAAGTAAGATAGGTATCCGCCTCTTCATACTCATTTTAAATGGGGGGAATAATGGCAAAAGCCACGAGTTTTGCCCAAGATCACAGAACCAGTCGCACACAGAGCTGGCACTGGTTACCAAATGATCTGACAAGCAGAAGCCCCACAAAGCTTTGCATTAGCTCCCAGCTCTCAGCACAACAAGAAGCTTGAGCATCCTTGTTTTCTACTTCTATTGTGGAAATATACAAAAAAGTAAAATTGTAATTGCAAGAATTGTATACCCTCATTGAGCTCATTTAGTTTAAATGCAGAGTGCTATGATTCTTGCCGTTTATTATCCAGAACTACTAAAACTCCTCCATGTGTTTTGAGAGAAGGAAATGAAACAGCAGAATTAGGAGTCAGAAGTCCATTTAATTATTGTTTACAAGTCTCAGTGAAGCAGCATGCCAAGTGTTTCTTTTGCCACCCAGCCTATGTTCTCTACACAGAGTCATAGCCTCATCACTGCCAGGGAGTATAAATAGTCCTGACAGGTTTTGAGCAAGTCAATTGATCAAAGTAGAACGAAGTGAGAATGTGCCATACACTGCCATCTCTATCAATACCAAAGAAAGGCTAATATAGGCATACCTCATTGTACTTCACTTTATTGTTTGTTTTTGGTTTGGTTTGCTTTTGTTGTTTACAAATTGAAGGCTTTTGTCAACCTAATATCCAGAAAGTCTACAGGCACCGTTTTTTTCAACATTTGTTAACTTCATGTCTCTACGACACACTTTGGTAATTCTCACAATATTTCTAATTGTTTCATTATTATTATATTTGTTCCAGTGATCTGTAAACAGTGCCCTTTGATGTTATTATTGCAATTATTTGGGGATGCCACAAACTATTCCTGTATAAGAGAGAAAACCTAATGGATAAATGTCATCTTTGTTCTGACTATTCTGCCAACTGGCCACTCCCCATCTCTCTTTCTCTCCTCAGGACTCTCTACACCCCAAGATACAACAATATTGAAAATAGACCAATCAATGACCCTACGATGGCCTCGAAAAGAAGAATCACACATCTCTCACTTTAAATCAAAAGGAAGAAATGATTAAGCTTAGTGAGAAAGGTTTGTTGAAAGCCAAGACACCAAAACGTAGTCCCCTTGAACCAAAAAGTTAGCCAAGTTGTGAATACAAAAGAGATGTTCTTGAAGGAAATTAAAAGTGCCACTCCAATGAAATTATGAATGAAAAAAATAACAGCCTTATTGCTGTTATGGACAAAACTTTAGTAGTCTGGATAGAAAATCAAACTGGCCACAATGTTCCCTTAAACCAAAGCCTAATCCAGAGCACAGGCCCTAATTCTCTTCAATTCTATGAAGTCTAAGAGAGGTAAAAAAGCTTCAGAAGAAAAGTCTGAAGCTAGCAGAAGTTAATTTGTGAAGTTTAAGGATCAAAGCCATCTCTACAATGTAAAAGTGCCAGGTGAGGCAGCAGGTACCAATGTAGAAGCTGCAGCAAGTTATCCAGAAGTTCTAATTAAGATAATTACTAAAGACGGCTATACTAAACATCAAATTTTCAATATGGACTAAACAATGTTCTAGTGTAGGTAGATACCATCTATGACTTTCATTGCTAGAAAGGAGAATGTGCCTGGCTTCGAAGCTTCAAATGGATAGGCTGAGTCTGTTTATTAGTGACTAATCATTCAGCTGGTGCCTATAAGTTGAAGCCAATGCTCCGTTACAATTCTGAAAATCCTAGGACCCTTAAGAACCTACTCCTTCTGTGCCCTATAAATAGAACAAAGCCTGGATGATAGTACAACTGTGTACAACATGATTTATTGCATATTTTAACCCCACTGTTGAGACCTACTATTCAGAAAAAAAAAGATTTTCTTCTGAAATATTACTGCACACTGACAATGTGCCTGGTCAGCCACGAGCTCTGATGGAGGTGGACAACAAGGTTAGTGTTGTTTTCATGCCTGCTAAAACAGCACTCATTCTGCAGCCCACGGGTCAAGGAGTAATTTCAACTTTCAAACCGTACTATTTAAGAAATACATTTAGGAAGGCTATTGGTGCAATCATCATTTCTGTGATTGTTCCAGGAAAAGTAAATTGTAAGGAACTCACCATTCTAGATGTTAATGGAAGTTCAATGGGAGTTTAAAAGAGGTTTGAGTCCTACACTATAAGTGTGGGCTGCACACAGTAACTTCCTTAAAGAGAAGACAGTGTGAAAATGGAAAAATAGGTGTAACTTTATAGTGTTGAAATCTTACAAACACTACCTCAGCCGTGACCAAGGTAAGCATCAACAGTGTTTGTTCCTTTGGGTTTTTTTTAATGGCTGCACTCATGGAAGTTCCTGGGCCAGGGATCAAAGCCCAGCTGCAGTTGTAAACTATGCCGCAACTGTGGCAATACCAGATCCATAACCTACTGTGCTGGGCTGGGGATTTAACCCATGCTTCAGTAGTAACCCCAGCTGCTGCAGAGACAACTGGGTCCTTAACCCACTGCACCACAGCAGGAACTCTAGTAAACGTTGATAGTACTTACACTACATATGATGTAATGAAAATGACACTTTATCTCTGTGTTCTTCCACCCCAAATCACAAAACCTCAATATAATCATAAGAAAAACATCATAAACATCCAAACTGAGGGACGTTCGTCAAAATAATAGACCAATACACCTCAAAATTATCAAGGTCATCAAAAACATGAAAAGCTCGAAAAATTGTCGCAACCAAGGAAAACAAAAGGAGACATGAGCACTAAATGTAATGCAGGATCTTGGGTGGGGTCCTGGAGCAGAAAATGAACATGAGGTGAAGACCAAGGAAATCTAAATAAAATATGGACTTCAGTCAATTAGAATGTGTGAATATTGGTCAATTAATTATAACAAATGTGACACATGAATGTAAGATGTTAGTAAGAGGGGAAACTGCATGGGAAAACTCTGTACTATCTCCACCTTTTTTCTGTAATTATAAAATTCTTCTGAAATAAAATTTGTGGGTTTTTTTTAAAAAAAGGTGATCTATGGAAGTGTTTCCTGGAAATAGTGCCATTTTCCTATTTGATTTAACAATACAAACCAGCTCTCCAAACCCTCTTTCCTCATTCATTCCTAGATCTGGTATTTCTAAATTGTCTGTTTCTGCCCTAGCACACACACACTCACACACCTGCACCACCACCACCACTCCAACTACCTATTTCCTTCTTTCCTTACCCAAGAGAAGGGAAGGAAAGATGGGGGATAATGTAAGTACAAAGGCATTGAAATGTGTATGTTGATTTAGGCAAAGATTTGAGACAAAATACAATTTAATCTAAGACAAAAATCCCAAAGACTGTATCCATATTCTCAATAGCTCAAGGCTCCTCCCAGTACATTTTTAGTGCATTACCAAGTGGATCAAACCAGCTTATAAGAGCCTCATTTAATGACTGCTTTTTCAGAAGCCAGTTGGAGGTGGATATGGCAACAAAAGATGGATTTGTTAGGATTATTTGAGGCTATGATAGAAAACCCAAAACAACAGAGTCTTTTTCTTTCCAACATCAAGGTAGGAAGTCCAAGACAGATATGGCCTTGTTTTTCCAATAATAATCCAGATTCCTTCTGTCTTGACACTCAGTTGTCCTTAGCAAATTGTATGTACTTATGGCCCAAGATGTTTTCTCTAGCTCCAGTAAACCCAGAAGGAAAAAAAAGGAGAAGTGCATACTCCCTACAAATTTATCCTTGAAGCTGAAGTCACTACACACATTAATTCCATTGGCTAATACCAAGAGACCTGACCACTTCTGACTATAAAACAGGGTCAGGTATGTAGTCTTTATTCTAAGTGGTCATGTACTGATCTAAAAATCTCGGGTTCTATTAACAGAGAAGAAAAAAAAATATGTTGGGGGATTACAGTCCCTGCCACACAAGGGGACCGGGAAAGGTCCAGAAAGAGCTCCTATTCCTTACAGCCAACACTGGTCAGGAGTTCAGTAAATATTGTTTCCTCTATTGAATATGCATCTCTTCCCTCTTCATCCCTCTTTTCCTGGACCAATTTTATTCATTATTCTGGTCTCAACAAATATATCATTTCTTCTTGAAAGACTTGATTGACCTTGAAAGTTTATGGACCAGGAGAATTGCCCTGTTGTGCTCTCATTACACCTACATGTACTCTATGGCAACACATAACACTCTGAGCGATAATGACCTGGCCAGTGGTCTGTCTCTCCCACCAAAGTATAAGATCCATGAGGGCAGAAACCAGGTCAACTTTACTTATTATGACAGCCACAGGCCTGGTTTACGGCACTGAGTAGGCATTGCTTAAACAACACGCAAATGAAAGTTGTTTTCTTCACTGAGTGGCTGCTGTGAATGCTCACAGATGTCTTTATTTTGTCTCCCCCACACCTACCACAAGGCCTGGAATAAAAAGCTGACAATCACACAGCTGAGTTTGCTATCAATGAAATGAAATCACAGAGAACTAAGAGAGGAGAAATTTCTCTGAAGATATGGCTTTTTAGAGCTTACTTCCCCTGATTCACTTGGCTTCATAGCCACGGGTTCAGGTTACCCTCTGTGATATGAAAATTCACATGAACACAAATTATTAAAAAAAAAAAATATTAAGAAGCAGAGGAAAAAAATCCTTAAGGATGAATATTTGTGGTCACTTTTTGTAACAACTTCAAAGCCATAACCCATGTGGCCCAGCTCAGTGTAACATGGAGATTTTAAAAAACTGTTCAACACCTAAAGCATAATTTCAAAATAACTTAAAGATCTGCATCTGCATCTCTCACATACCATAAAAAATTCTTATTGTTACTGTTTCCTTTTATCACCTTCCCCACACACATTTGCTAGTCCTGTGCTCGTCTCTAAAATTTCAAAAACAAGCCCTGCCCACAGCTAAAACAATGAACCCTTGCTCTTCTGCTTTATCCCCAATATGTAAAAATGATGACCTTGTAGCCAAGTCATCACATTCCCAGGCCAAAAGCATCATTTGATTCCCAACATCATAATTTAGTCACATAAATATGGTAGAAGGGGGGGTTTCTGTCATGACTCAGCATAAACGAATCGACTAGCATCCATAAGGATGCAGGTTTGATCCCTGGCCTTGCTCAGTGGGTTAAGGATCTGGCATTGCCATGAGCTGTGGTGTGGGTCACAGATGTGGCTCAGATCTGGTGTTGTGTCTGTGGTGTAGGCCAGTGGCTACAACTCTGATTTGATCCCTAGCCTGGAAACCTCCATATGCGGCCCTAAAAAACAAACAAAAACATGGTGTAAAGGGAAGTTCCCATTGTGGCTCAGCAGGTTAAGAACCAGACTAGTATCCATGAGGATGTGGATTTGATCCCTGGCCTCATTCAGTGGGTTTATGATTCAGCTTGCATCCAGTGTTGCTGTGGCTGGGGTGTAGGCTGGCAGCTGCAGCTCCAAGTCTACCCCTAGCCTGGGAAATTCTATATGCTGCAGGTGCGGCCATAAAAAGAAAAACGAAACAAAAAAAATGGTAGAAGGAAAAAATAAGTAATTAATTAGTTAATTAAAAAACAGTGGAAGGTACACTAAATTGGATTTAAAAAACCACTGACATATGTGTCTCCAGTTATTTATTTTCTTTCTCTTACCAATTAAAGAATGGTAAGGCCTTGCCCATGCATTGAGTGTCTTCTCCTGAGCTTCCAATGACTTGCGTGTTTTGGCTAGTCTGGTACTGGAATTTATACCTCCAGGTCCAACCCTGAATAGGATCCCCCAGGCCCTCCAGTGAGGCTGTTAATACCTAATTCCTTAAATTCCTGTGAAACAAAGTCAGAATTGTTTGTATTTCCCCAAACTAAACTTGACTTAATCTCGACCAGAATATTTTTTAATGCACACAAAGAGCTGGAGTCATAAAGTTAGGCAGAAGGAAGGAAGAAAAGGAACATCTACATAGAGATATGCAAACCCTTAAAATAACTATCAAATCCCAATCAGTGAATGAGGAGAGAAGAAGTATAAGGTGTTTTTGCTCTTGGCCAGTTTAATTTGTGTTGTTGACTAGTAACTTGTCAATACTAATAGAATCATCTGTAAGCATGAACACTGAATGGGATAGTTAACTACAGCTAACTGAGAATTAGACATATTCAGATGGATTAAATTAGAAGCACAGAAGAGTATTTCTTTGGGGTCTTTTCAAAGTACCTAGTGTACTTTGTTGCCCAGTAGATTCCTGTTGAAATCTGTAAACCATTCAAAAGAAAAATTCAGATTTCTCCCAAAGGAACAAATTTAAACCTAATTATATCTATATAAAAATGCTTTCATGCCCCTTTTCACCCTGCCACACTGTGACACATAAGGCTTTTTAGGGCAAAACACATAACTTCTGCCAGGTTTTTTTAAGTTTTAAGGTCTTTAAAAATCTTATTCAAAATATAATTATTACATTTCCAGTTTAAAAAAAAGTTTTCATATTTAAACTTTTGAAAAGAAAATGAGCCCAACAGGTACCCACCAAAGAAACTGCATGCTGAATAGAAAAGGTAAATATTTGCACATAAAATATTAAACTTATTCTTTCTTACAAGGGAAAAATCTCCACTTATTTTCTTAAGTCAAAGCTATCAGGTTAATTAAAGGTTTAATGATGTAGTCCAGCTCTCTATGAGGTCTCTTTTTTCTTTGAGCCCTTTGCTTTTTACATTATAAATGTAAATCCTGCTTTGGCAAGTCTGGGAACAACTTTGTTATTGATCATCCAAAACTCATTCCTTGGAAGCTGGCCTTTGCAATCCATGGAAGAATCTGTAATATCTACCTGGGAGTTACTCAAAGACCCATCTGCAATTTCAAATGAAACTTAAGGTCTCATACAAGTGTGAAGAGGGAGAATGTGTCGAAGAAAAATAAGGATAAATGGACCTTGGGATAGATGTCCAGGAGTGGGACTGCTGGATTCTAGGGAAGATCTATTTTTAGTTGTTTTGAGGAAACTCCATAGTGTTTTCCACAGTAGTTGTACCAATTTATATTCCCACTAACAGTGTAGAAGGTTTCCCTTTCTCCTCATCCTCTATAGCATTTATTGTTTGTAGACTTTGTGTGTGTGTGTGTGGTCGTTTTTTGTCTTTTTGAGACATGCACTTGCGGCATATGGAGGTTCCCAGGCTAGGGGTCTAATCAGAGCTATTGCTGCCAGCCTATGCTAGAGCCACAGCAATGCCAGGTCTGAGCCACATCTGTGACCTATGCCACAGCCCATGGCAATGCCAGATCTTTAACCCACTGAGCAAGGCCAGGGATTGAACCGGCAGCCTCAAGGTTCCTAGTCAGATTTTTTTCTGCTGCACCACAATGGGAACTCCCTGTTTGTAAACTTTTTGATGATGGTCATTTTGACTGAGGTAAAAGGGATACCTCATCACAGTTTTGATTTGGATTTCTCTAATAATTAGAAATGTCCAGCATCATTTCATGTGTTTTTTGGCCATCTGTATGTCATCTTTGGAGAAATGTTTATCTAGATCTTTTGCCCATTTTTTGATTTTTTTTTGATACTGAGCTACATCAACTACTTATTTTTAAAATATTCCCTTGTCAGTTGCTTCTGTTGCAAATACTTTCCAAGACAAGGAAGCAACCTAAAATGTCCATCAGAAAAATGGATGAAGAAGATGTGGTACTTATACAACGGAATATTAGCCATAAAAAATGAAATAATTCCATTTGCAGCAGCACAGATGGACCTAGAGATTATCATACTAAATGAAGTAAAAGAAGAAAAGACAACATCATATGATATCATATATATAAAGAATCTAAAAAAGGATACAAATGAACTTATTTGCAGAAGAGAAACAGACTCAGAGATTTTGAAAACAAGCTTATGGTTACCAAAGGGGACAGGCAGGTGGAAGGATGGACTGAAAGTTTGGGATTGGCATATGCACACTGAGGTATATGGTATGATTGGCCAACAGGGAACTGCTGTGTAGCATGAGGAACTGTACCCAATATTCTGTAATGATCTATATGGGTAAAGATATACTATATATATCTATATATCACTTTGTTGTACAGGAGAAATCACTGCAATTTTGTAACTCAAATGATACGCCAATAAAACTTAAAAAAAAGAAGAAGAAAAATCCGACCATGGTGGCTTGATTTGATGTGGAGGCATGCATTCAATCCCCAACCCATGAACTTCCATATGTGCTGGGCACAGCCATTAAATAAATAAATAAATA
This sequence comes from Phacochoerus africanus, assembly GCF_016906955.1. Lineage (NCBI taxonomy): Eukaryota > Metazoa > Chordata > Mammalia > Artiodactyla > Suidae > Phacochoerus > Phacochoerus africanus. The sequence continues at coordinate 144,914,092 of NC_062544.1, forward strand.
AATAAATAAATAATTTTTTTATTTTATTTTAATTTTTTTTGCCATTTCTTGGGCCGCTCCCGTGGCATATGGAGGTTCCCAGGCTAGGGGTCTAATCAGAGCTGTAGCTGCAAGCCTATGCCAGAGCCAGAGCAATGCAGGATCCGAGGTGTGTCTGCAACCTACACCACAACTCACGGCAACGCCGGATCCTTAACCCACTGAGCAAGGGCAGGGATCGAACCTGCAACCTCATGGTTCCTAGTTGGATTCGTTAACCACTGCACCACGACAGGAACTCCAATAAATAAATTTAAAAAAATGTTTTTTAAAGTTCAAAAAGAATCTGAATGAGAATAGATTGTTTATATATGTAACTGAGTCATGTTGTTGTACAGCAGAAATGATCACAAATTGTAAATCAACTATACTTCAATAAAACTTTAGAATAAGTGGCCCTTGGACATCCTTTCACATCCTGACTATGCAAATTGATAATAAGCCCACATTCTTGCTCCCATTTAATACACGTCCCCTTCCTTCTCCCTTTGACAGAAAAGAAGGATAAGAGGGGAAGAGATTTCTGTCACGTCTTCCTCAATGTCCTCATAGCACTGGCTCCCATTACAACTGGAGTGCAATACTTACATGATAGATAACTGTTACTTGCATGTCTATTTCTACGGTTAGATTTAAGGTCCTCAAATTAGAAGGTCCCTAAACATCCCATTGTTTCATTCTGGGTTCCCAGGAAGCAGACCCTGACATAAGCATCAGCATGTAGGAAGATTATTGAGGAGAATTCCTGAGTATGCCCCCTGAAGAAGAAAGGGGGAGAAAACAGAAATGGGCAAAGGGAATAGTTGGGCTGTAAGGCAGTCTCAACCAGGTCTCAACACCTTGTGGGGATCTCTAAAGCTGGGATGGCCCTTCGGTGTTAGACCTTCAGACCAATTGTTACCCATGGGCTGCCTTGGCAAGGGGATGTGGCCCTGGCTGAAGCATCCCTCTCTGAGTCAGCTCCTGAGGAGGGTTGACAGTTGAAGGTTGTCAGCCAGGAGCACACACACAGCTGAAATTTAGGTCCTTAAGTCCTAAAGAGGGATCAGAGCTCCACTATGTTTTTTATTTATTGTGTATATGCCTAATTACCTAGTACTGTGCATAGACTATTATGTGCTCAAAGAATATTTGTTCAAATGAATTACTCTGCACCAAAGTGGGCATGGCCAGAGTTGTGCTTTGGCATACTCCAGCCTCAGGCGCTCTCTGCATTGTGCCTCCAATTTAAAAGATATTACAGTACAGTGGTTGTAAATGACATGGGGTGATACTGATTCAGAAATTCTGAAAGGCAGTGGAGTGCTCCCCAAGAATGTCAGTCATCAGGAACAGACACAGCTCTTATGTTGATAACATTCCCTATCAGTTAAATCTTATAAAGCATGTTCCCAAAAGAGGATATTCAGGCAGCCTGTACACAGATTCTCTGAGGGCTGAGTGGGTTGCAGCCAAGCAGAGTTTGATGCTTTCCATCTGCAAGCCTAGCTGGGGGAGATTCTTTATGCAAAGGGATGGCCTGACTTGAGTGTCCTATGCTTACTTTCCCATCCAAAGCCCAGAAAGTATTTAACTCTGAGCCAGCCTCTGTGATAAAATGAGGACACCATTCAGAAACTTACCATATAATAAATCTTTCTCTATATAAGAGAGAAACATGTTCAGAGTTATTGTGATTTTTGTGGCCACATTAAAATCAAAAGCCTTAAGCATCCACATGGAATAAAGCCAGTAATTGTCTTTATTGAAATATATGTTTTTTTCCCCTAAATGTTACAAAGGAAAAATTGCAGGACTGTGGTTTGGTGCTGAGTAATGATATCCCTGACCCTAATGAGAATACCTTGATCCCCAAAAGCATGGGAAACACATTAAATATGAAATTACTAAACATGTGCCTCCCACTGAGAAATCCAGTTCCTCTCTATCAGGAAAACTGAGCTTCCACTAGGGGTCTCTGAGAGGGTATCTTGGATCAATCAGTCCCCTTTCTAGAGAAGGTCTAGGTGCACAAGTACTCTGGGGCCCCCATATAATCTTTATCTGCAGGGTGTCTTCATAAGGAGCTAAGACCCACATGAGAGGAAAAACAGGGTGACGTTGGAAAAGTGACCTCCACTGGCCAAAGCAGATTTGGGGAGACAGTATGTTGAGCCCTGCTCTGCAGACTTGGGCCATACATACTTAACCTGGCACCTGCCTGACTCTATACCTACAGACATCCAGTTTAATTCATGTTGTAATAATTCCATGAGGCAGGAATGATGTGTCCAGTGCTCCTGAGGTCAAGTAGCATGAGACTAGACTACCAGACCTGGGTGTATGGAAATGTCCATTGCTTTGTCAAAGACGGTTTGAGGAGAATGGAAGGAAAAGAAACCAAATTGGACTGGATGGAGGAAAGAATAGGAGGTGAGAAATGGAAAGCAACACTCATGGACAAATGCTTTGAACAAGTTTTTTTTTTTTTTTTTTAATCTTCGGCAAGTCATATTTTTTTTTCTCATCTGGCCTCTTGTCTGTCCAGTTCTTTTTTTATTATTATTAATTTATTTTTTTCCCACTGTACAGCAAGGGGATCAAGTTATCCTTACATGTATACATTTTTTCCCACCATTTGTTCTGCTGCAATATGAGTATCTAGACATAGTTCTCAATGCTACTCAGTAGGATCTCCTTGTAAATCTATTCTAAGTTGTAGCTGATAAGTCCAAGCTCCTGATCCCTCCCACTCCCTCCCTCTCCAATCCCGGCAGCCACAAGTCTATTTTCCAAGTCCATGATTTTCTTTTCTGAGGAGATGTTCATTTGTGCTGGATATTAGATTCCAGTTATAAGTGATATCATATGGTATTTGTCTTTCTGGCTCATTTCACTCAGTATGAGATTCTCTAGTTCCATCCATGTTGCAGCAAATGGCATTATGTCATTCTTTTTTATGGCTGAGTAGTATTCCATTATGTATATATATCACATCTTCTGAATCCAATCATCTGTTGATGGACATTTGGGTTGTTTCCATGTCCTGGCTATTGTGAATAGTGCTGCAATGAACATGTGGGTGCATGTGTCTCTTTTAAGTAGAGCCTTGTCCGGATAGATGCCCAAGAGTGGGATTGCGGGGTCATATGGAAGTTCTATGTATAGATTTCTAAGGCATCTCCAAACTGTTCTCTATAGTGGCTGTACCAGTTTACACTCCCACCAACAGTGCAGCAGGGTTCCCTTTTCTCCACAACCCCTCCAGCACTTGTTATTTGTGGACTTATTAATGATGGCCATTCTGACTAGTGTGAGGTCCTAATCAAACTGAAAAGATTTTGCACAGCAAAGGAAACCCAAAAGAAAACAAAAAGACAACTTATAGAATTGGAGAAAATAGCATCAAATGATGCAACGGACAAGGGCTTAATCTCTAGAATATATAAGCAACTTATACAACTCAACAGCAAAAAAGCCAACCAACCAATGGGAAAATGGGCAAAAGACCTGAATGGACTATTCTCCAAGGAAGATATACAGATGGCCAGCAAACACATGAACAAATTTTTCATGAAGGAGAGCAGAAAACAATGTGGCAGAAACTGGAAAGATGCATGACATTAAGAGGAGAGAAAGAGGCAGAGATAGAGAAAGAGGGGAAAAGTAAGAGGTTATAGAAAAAGATATAGAGAAGGAGAAAGAGATATAGAGATAGAGAAAGTGATGGAGATAGAGACGTTTAGAGAAAAGTGAGACAGGTAGAGAAAGAGATACAGAGGAGATATAGATGGTTAAAGAAAAGATAGGGAGATGAAGAGAAAGAAAAAGAGCAACAGCAAGATACACAAACACACACACACAAACACAGGAAATCCTAAAGGTGTTATTATGTTGATAGAAATGAGCTGCCAACTCCATCCCAGGAGAGTTAAAAAACTGAAAAGATTACCTCCAGCTGGAGAGCAAAGCAATTCACATTGAAGATACTAACTTGCCATATATGATACTTCCCCCACTCAAATATGCAACATCCCAGGTGCTCCCTAAACCACCCTCTATGAACAAGGACAAAGAGCATATTAAATAGAGTCCCCTCTCTCCCAAGTATAACTTCAAATGACTATTTTTAGATGATCCGACACTTGAGAGGAAAAACTTGTTGGAGGAGAAAGATGATCTGGTTTCAAGTCAGAAAGACTGGGTTTTGTCCTGGCTTTGCTGTGATCTGGAGGAAGTCACTCATATTTAACCTCACCAAGAAAAAATGGCAAAATATAATTTCCCACCTTGGAGTGTTCTGTTCAGGTAGAAAAAAATTATAAACAGGGATGGGAAAATAATGGGGGAACATTAGATTCCCTAAGATTTATTCATAATTCATTCAGGAAATAAATACTGTGTGTTCATTGGGCTCAGAGCAATGTGTCCGATGGGAAGATGACAGCTAAAAAAGACATGGGACTCACAAAGTTTACAGGCTGGAAGGACAGGCAAAAAGCAAACTAATAATTGTGAGTGGTCAGTTCCATGCAGCAGATGAAGGGGGATCTAGGAAAGATGGTCAGTGAAAATCTTTTGAAAAGATGATACTTAAACTGAGAATGAAACGTTGAGAAGGAATCCAGGCATGTGAAGAATGAGGACGGTCGTAGTTATTCCCTGATGTCATCAATGTCTGGTCAGCTTTCAAGTTTCTCTGCTTGACTCACCTTCCAGGATCATGTGAGTCTTAAGTCTCTTAGAATCCACGCAATCCCCTCTTTTCTTCCTCCTGGGAATAAATGACTTGTTTGTCTTGAAGAATTCTCCATAGCAAGGATTTTGCTGTTTACATCCTTTAACTTGTTTCCCTGTCCCCAGTATTTCCTGCACACTGATAATTAGATCTGGCTTGACTGATTTGGGATCAATAGTTCAATACTCACAAGTGGTCTTGCTAACTTCCATCAAGAGGCATATACGAGATTTTTTTTTAAAAGGAGTTCCCATCGTGGTTCAGCAGTATTGAACCCCACTAGCATCTAAGAGGATGTGGGTTCAATCCCTGACCTTGCTCAGTGGGTTAAGGATCTGGTGTTGTCATGAGCTGTAGTGTAAGTTGCAGATGAAGCTCGGATCCCGAGTTGCTGTGGCTGTGGCATAGGCTAGCAGTTGCAGTTCCAATTCAACTCCTGGCTTGGGAACTTCCATTATCTGCAGGTGCAGCCCTAAAAAGAAAAAAAAAAAAGAGAGAGAGGCATATACAGCTCATTTGCCTCTTGTTTTGGGATATTAAGTTACTCTTGATTGCCACTTACACCTCTTATTTCAAGGTTTGCTCATCAGCAATGCTCTGATCCAGTGACCCTCCAAGTGTGGCCCCAGGACCACCAGTAGAAGCATCACCTGGGAACTTGTTAGAAATTCGGTTCTCCAGCTCTGTCCATCCCAGGGCTCTGAATCTGAAACTCCAGGGTGGAGTCAAGCATCAGGGTTGTAATGAGCCTTCCAAGGTTTTCTGATGCACACTGGTGTTTGAGTTCCACTGTTCTAATTTTATCATTTTTTTTTGTCTTTTTGCCATTTCTTGGGCCACTCCCATGGCATATGGGAGGTTCCCAGGCTAGGGGTCTAATCGGAGCTGTAGCCACCGGCCTACCCCAGAGCCGCGTCTGTGACCTACATCACAGCTCACGGCAACGCCGGAACCTTAACCCACTGAGCAAGGGCAGGGATCGAACCTGCAACCTCATGGTTCCTAGTCGGATTGGTTAACCACTGCGCAACTACGGGAACTCTCTATCATTATTTTTAATTGATTAGCTGGACTGATTCTGTAAAGAAAAACTTGCACTTGCCAACTCTTTGGTTACTCTGACACAGGTCATGCAGCCAAACCAGTTAAATGCTTGATTCTTTCCCTTTTCATACCCGCTTTCAGAATAATGAGTTGGCTCTCCAGCCATCATTACTCTATTTGTTTTACTTTGTTTATTTTGATGGTACCCAAAAAAAGATGACTTGAAGGGGGGCTACTGAGCTTGCTTTGTATCAGTGGAGTTGTGTTGGCTCTTACAAAAAAAGGATGCAAGGGTACTAGAGAATCTGAGCATCAGATCCTACAAAGGCAGCACCCAAGAGTGTCAACAGCCTGGACATGTCAGGAAATCAAGTGTTCGCCATTTCTCCACACTACAACTCTGCTTTCCCTGCAGGTGTGCATTACCCAATACATTCCAGGCCTTATGCATCCAATTTCCCTGTCCCCAACCAAAGGAATGGAGATCTGTGGTCATGATCAATACCCTTACTGAGATGATAAAGACAGATGAGTCTGGGAGGTCTGGCTGGTGTTTGTAATTACTGCCTCTGTAGGCATTCAATTACCACTAATGAAAGGGTGACAGGGTTCCCCCCTGGGTGACAGGGGAGAAGTGTGCAGGCTTCCTGGTCTGGCCTGCAGCTGACAGCTGGTTTCTCTTCTCTCCTCTCCGACTGCAGTTCACTGGGCCAGCACAGTTCCCTCAGTATATGGAACCTCTAAATGCCACAACACTTCCCCTAATGGAATTTTCAAGCAAGAAGTCCATTTTGCTTATCATGATGCTATCCTATGCTGCTTCTCCCAGGCCTGCACATGGACAGACTGTCAGAAAGATACAGTGGCATCCAGGGACTCAGGTGTGCTGCCGGGGAGCAGGAGGTGAGCCCAGGTGTTTGTCAACTCTCCATTAAAAGCTTTTACTTCTGACCAGGCAGCAAAAAGGCAACTTGGGCAGCCACTTCGGCTTTTTAGTGTGTGTGTGTGTGTGTGTGTGTGTGTGTGTGTGTGTGTGTGTGTGATCTCTTTCTCACTGAAATAGTTGTCATTAAGGGACAGTCAATTCCATCTCTTGCTGAGGGCCTAAGCTTAGATGACACCCCATTCAGTGTCTGAACAGCACCCATTTCCCTTTCTGTAATTGTAACTTTCAGGACCACTCCTTGTTCTAGACACTAGTGCAGCCCTGGCCAGATCCTTGACTAGCCCTTGCAGCCGTCCCTGGCTGCTGATTCTTGGCTGGTAACACAGATGCCAAATTTTCAAAAGAAGTGTCCTCAGCCAAAGTGAGCTGGCCCCCTCCCCAACCACCAGGTTTCAGCCAGTGACTGACAAGCACTAGGGTACAAAAGGTGGGCTTCCTGATCTCACAGAGTGGGATCACAGTGAAACCAGTCTTTACCAGAAACCACACTTCTGTTTACCAATTTTGCACTTTCCCACCCTTCTTCCCCTGAGTACAACTCCTGCCCTCTCCCTCAAATCAACTGAATGTAAATCTCCATTTCAGACTCTGCTTCTAGGAAACAGTAAGTAAGGTGGCCCTCCCCCACACTCTGCTCTCAGTAGTTGGAAAGGGATTGTTCCCATTCCCAACTCCAGAATCCAGTCAAAGTCCTGCATTCCTCTTAAGCACTGCAGTTGTTCAGGGATGGGCAGGGGACCAATGCATGGGATCCTATGCCATAGAACTACGGTAAAGGAAACTCTTGGAATTGACGAAAGTCATTCTTCAGTGCTGAGACTAGGTCAGGGCAAGGGAGTGGGTATTTGCTTCAGGTGCAAAGTCTAAGGACTGCTACCAAAAAATTCAGTAATCTGGGAGTGTAAATTGCTATATCCAGTATGGAAAACAACATGGAGACACCTCCAAAAATTAAAAGTAGAACTACCCAATCCCACTTCTGGGTATATATCCAGAGGAGATGAAAACAGGCTATAACCAGAGATTTACAATCCCATGTTCACTGCAGCACTATTTACAATCATCAAGATGTGGAAACAACCTAAGTGTGTTCATTGATAAACTTCCATACATACACATATATAATGGAATACACATTATTCAGCCAAGAGAAAGAGGAATTCTGGCATTTGTGGTATCACGGATGCACCTTGACAGTGTTATGGTTAGTTAAATAAGCTAGACAGAGAAATACAAATATTGTATGGTATCACTGATATGTGGAACCAAAAAAAAAAAAGTCAAAGAAACAGAGAATATAAAATGGTTGAGTGGTTGCCTCGAACTGGTGAGAACAGAGAGAGAGAGAGAGAGGTAGATAAAAGTAAGAAGCTGTCCCCTGTAAAAATAAATAAGGTCTGAGGCTCTAATGTAGACATTGTGATTGTAATTAATAACACTATTATGTAACTGAAATTTGCTAGAAGAGTAGAACTTAAATGTTCTCCCTCCTCAGAATGAAAGAAATGTGTGAAATGTTAAGTGTGTTAATTAACTAGGTTGGGGGGGTGGGAAATCCTTTCACAAAAACTGCTTAAAAATCCTTTTAAAAATTCGATAATAAGCCATCACCAAAAAAATCTACAAATAATAAATGCTGGAATGCTGGAGAGGGTGCAGAGAAAGGCAAATTCTCCTATACTGTTGGTATGAATGTAAATTGGTACCAATACCATGGAGAACAGTATGGAGGTTCCTCAAAAATCTAAAAATAGAACTACCATGGGATCCATCAATCCCACTCCTAGGCATCTATCCAGAGAACACTGTAACTTGAAAAGATATGTGCACCCCAATGTTCACTGTAGCACTATTTACAATAGCCAAGACATGGAAGGAACCCAAATGTCTGTTGACAGAAGATTGGATAAATAAGATGTGAATCACATATACAATGGAATACTACTCAGCCATAAAAAAGAACAAAATAATACCATTTTCATCAACTGGATGCACCTAGATATTACTATATTAAGTGAAGTTAGGCCGACAGTGAAAGACAAACATCATATGATTTCACTTATATGTGGAATCTAAAAATAGTATACAAATGAACTTAATCACAGATTAGAAGAAGAGTCACAGCCTTTGAAAACAAACTTAGGGTTATCAAAGGGGAAAGGTGGGGGGGGCAATGGACTGGAGTTTGGGATTGGCATATGCACACTGAGGTTTATGGAATGATTGGCCAACAGAGGCCTGCTGTGTAGCACAGGGAACTCTACCCAATATTCTGTGATGGTTTTTGTGGGAAAAGAATCTGAAAAAGAATGTATGTGGGTACACATATAACTGAATCACTTTGTTGTACAGCAGAAATTATCACAATATTTTAAATCAACTACAATGAAACTTTTAAATAATGGAAAAAACTCAGTAATAAGGATATTCTAATTATTTTTAAAAGTCAAAAATCATGCCAAATATATTTTTTAAAATATACCAAATTTAAAAATAAAGGCAGGATTAGTGATGAATCCCTTTGCCTCAGACTTTAATTAGGCTCCATACCATGCTGTAACTCTGCTACCACTTTGGAGATTGTACTGAAAATATCATCAAGACATAGGAAAACAGAGCCAAGAGATGGGGAGAGACAGACTGCTGCTGACATAGAAACTACCCCTGTGGAATCGTGGTGAGGATTGAGGAAATTATGCCCTCAAAGCCCTTAAACTTAACCTCATCCATAGTAAGGCCACTATCAATGTCAGTTATGGTTTTTCTACTACTGTCTCTCCTGCTGGAGTTAATCTCTGCCTTCTCTGAATAACCATGGTATTCTCTCAACACCTCCATGTTTTCATCATCTACTCAGTAACAGGAGTGTGTGTGTTGATAGGTGGATGGATCAACAATTGAATGACTGATCAATCGTTTGATAGAAAATACCCTTAGTGTAGAGAATAATTTACCAATTTTTACTAGCACTTTTCTTCCAAGAACCTAGGACTCAGTCCAGTGCCTCACACCTGCAAGATACAGATGTGTTTGCAGAAAGACGGAAGAGAGATTTGGAATGGAAGATTGAGGTCTGCATCTTCTAAGGAACCTACTTCCAAGTATTGTATTAAGATGGTGTGATTTTTTCCAACCTCTAAATGGGAGGTTACTTCATTTTAATGACATGGAACACATCTCTCTTGCTCCTTCACTTACTCAAATCTTGCCAGTCCTTCAGACCTAGCTCAAGTTCTGCCTTTTCATTGAAACCATCCCCATATAACCAGAAACCCATTCCCCCACCTGGCATCCTTCTCCTTGATGATCTATTCTGAAGGATATAGGTCATTGGTATCTATCATTTATCAATATTTCTGTTTCACTAATCCTAGCAAACTATGTGACTTGGGCACAACACTTAACCCAATTAGTTTTGCACTTCAGCTATGTATCCTCATTCTTAAAAATGAATGGCTTAGACTTGATAGCCTCTGAGGTCCTTCGATGATTAGATTTTTCTTCTACAGTTCTTTTTCGCCAGCTTCTCACATCTCAGTGTCAGTGCGAGATATTTAACCTTTACTAAACTGCTTGGCACTTGTTAATTTGTATCACGATGTTAGTGTTACTAGTGGATTTCTGTTTAAAAACTCAGTGCTGACTTATATAGGGGGATAATTCCTTGCACAGGCAATTATCTCGTTAATCCTTTTCACATTATAGATTTTTTAAAAAACTGTCAAAAACAAAAATTTTCATCAAAAATCACCTGCTAGTCAAATGAACACAAGGGAAAGGGTGAAGAAAAAGATTTTTGATGTTCTGTCTCAATGACCCAAGATACTGCCAACCTAGGGAATTCTGACATGATTGAAACTTGATACTTAGTCAATTGGTAGAAAGCTCTTCTGAGGGCACACAATACATCAAACCATGCAAATTTTAGATTCAAATTGTCTTTCAAATAGAGTATATAAAGGTGATATAATGACAAAAGACTTCAATTCTGTAATCAGAGTATCTGGGTCCCAAATCCTAAATTTAACCACTTACCAGCTAGAGAATTTAAGTTACTTTCTCTTCTATTTGAAAAATAAGAAGAAATGCCACTTGCATTTACTTCATTGGTTTGTGATATTTAAATAATAATACGAATGAAACTACTTAGCCTAGAATTTAGCACATAGTAAGGACTAAGTCTGTATATGCAATTGTTATTTTTAATAGTATTTCTTAATAGCATTTTCTTTTCCTTCCTCTTTGGTAGAGGTTAATTTGAGATTATAGAGAATAACTCAAGAGGCATGAGGGTGACAGGTTGGAAAGAACCAGTTGAGAGTTAAAATTCTCTTTGAGGGTACAAAGACTGAATAGAAAGATCAGGATAAATATTCATTCATCAAATATCCATTGTGCTTTACCCAGTGCTAAATACTGAGGATACCAAAATGACCAGGAAGGTTCCCATCTTTGCTGTCAAGAAACTCAGCAAGTCTGGGAAAACTCAGCAACTGGGAATGTCTGACCCTCATACCAGTTTTGACAAACAATGTGTTTAGTATGGAGAGAATGAGAAAAAGGAAAGAAAAGTTTTATTTTGTTGATATTCTTTGGTGTACTAGTCAGTTTTTACCAAGGAGCAAATCTCTCAATAGCTCAGTAATTTAAAACAATACATATTTATTTTTTGTTCATGTTACAAAAGGGCTGCAATGGGCTGTGGCTCTGCTAGGCTTAGCTCCATGTGTCTTCTCATAATAGACTCCAGGCCAAAAGGAAAACCATTTTCTGTAACATGCTGATCTCATGAGACACAAGGAACAAGAGACACAAAGACAAACCACTTAAAGTTCTGTTCAGATAGGTTCCTTTGGCTAAAAATGTCATATGACCATGCTTAATGCCAATGATGATGGTGAAATATACTAAAGCTATTTGGAAGTGAGTCAAAAATGGAGCACAAGTAATTGTGAATAATACAGTTTATCACACCTACAATGAGAATGGTGGTAAGCTGTTAATACTAAGAAAAAGAAATGGAACAAAATAATAGTAGGGGTATTACTAAGTTAACTAAAGGCTTCCCCTTACAGAATCTGTAGTGTGCTACAGACAAACTATCTTAAAACTATGTGGCGCCTTGTATAAACCTTAGAACAGGTCAGAAAATAGAAGTTTTGAAGTGTAAGTGTGTTTGTTGCTTTTCCCAGTTAAAATTTTGGTTCTAGGAAATATATTCTTATAATAAATTCCTTTGAACTAAATTAGTCAATTGATTAAAAGGAGGAATCTTACGTTACCACTTCAGGACAACAGCCTTACCCTAGTGGCCAACTATGAATTAATATAGATCACAAGCAACAACCTAACCCTCCAGGAAATATACTTAGTTATCTAGTCACTGTCCTAAGTCTCATATTCCTTTACCAAATAACAAGATTCATATCCAGGTCACATTATTTTGTGTGAAGTGAATAATAATAATTTTTAAAGATTGGGTTTTGAGTGGAGACATCTTTCAGCTTTTCAAACAAAAGAAATCAATTGGACAAATTACTAGTTTGTGAGGGACAATGTATGCAGGAGTCAGATTTTTCTATTTTTGGTCCTGAAGAAAAAGTTAACAACCTTTTGCTCATTTAAAGATTTCATGCCTAGAAGTAATTAATTTCAGTCTACTAAAGAATTCAATAGTGCATATTTTAAATGTATTATTCTTGCTTTGAGAACTGCAGCTTTGTACCTCATTGTTCAATATTTTCTGTCACAAACCAGCATGTAACATATGGTTTCTGGTCAGAAAATGAAGTATATAACATTTGTGCAAACTAAATGTTCAACTTCAAACTAACCAACACAATTTGAGCCAATGACAAATTATGTGACCAGACACCTGATAAAAATTTGGTAATTGCCTTTAAACCAAGCATGTGTGTGCAGGATTCCTGTTTGGGAATCTGAGGCAAGATTTATGACACAGAAAGTAATCTCAGCAAGCTGTTAGGTGGCTAGTCAGACATGATCGGTCCCGCCCCATGCCTGATTTGCGTCACCTCTCTCTTTCCCTCCCTCTACTTGACACTGACCAAAACACGCCCAGAGATCCTCCCTTTTGTGATTAAGGACTACCCAGTGCCCAGCATTATCAGGCCCAAGTTGAATGTCAAAAACACAGCTGGACTTTCCAAACTGCCAGCACCAGTTGGTGCACATGCACCAAGACCTAATGGTGACCCAAAATAACCCAGGTCCATTATGCCATATTTATAATAAATTATATTGTGGTTTTTGCCCCCCTCCTCACCCCCATGGGTTTTGCTTGGGTGCTTATGGGTAAGCACCTGTGAACAAGAATTTAGGTAACTAAAGACATCAATCACCTTGTCAATTGAATGATGTGGGACACAGTGAGGGACTTTTCACCACTATGAAAAACCAGCCCTCCCCTCACTGCAGGGCTGTTTGTGGTTTCCAGCCAAACAACAGCATACTTTGCTTTGCTTAATAAAATTTCTGCTGCTTAAAACTTCTCTATGCCTCTCATTTGAATTTTTTCCTTGGGGGGAAAAATGCCTAAGAAACTGTAACAAAACCATATTTGTTTCCTAAAGGCTCAACAGTGAAAGCTCAGATGAAGACACTAAAACCCTCCTTGGCATTATCCCACCCTAATTTTTGGTCTCAAGCAGCCTAAAGAAAAAGATGTTAATGCATTAAATTTACTAGTTTGAAAGGGAGGCTGAAAGCCAGCTGTAAAGCCCTTAGTGGGTAATACCAGAGGGTAGAAGCATCATCACTATGCCTTCTTACATAGAGTTCTGTAACATCCTGACCATATCTCTTAGTCTCATACTATGGATTATTTATTTTTTCATTATCTGAACCCTCTTGATATTGAATTGTTCTAAGGTCTAGTTTTTCTGACTGGCCATCTGGCATTAACCCTGCCTTTTCATTCATTATTAGCATATTTTTATTAAGACATGGGACACAGTTATAAAAGCTACTTGGAAATCCTTTTCTGCTATTTCTAATATCCTGGAGTCAGTCTCTATTGATTATATGTCCTTTCCTTTTCATTTTGATAAAATACACAGAACAGAAAATTTACCAGTGAAACCACTTCAAAGTGTCCCATTCAGTGGCATTAGTACATTCACAATGTTCTGCAACCATCACCACTGAGTAGTTCCAGAATTTTTCACCACCCACAATGGAAATCCTGCATCAGTCAAGCTGCCAATCCCATTACCCCTTCCCCAGAGCCCATAACAACCATTAATCCACTTCCTGTCTCTGTATATTTGCCTATTCTGCAGGTTTATATCCATAAAGGAATATACAATAGGTAGTCTTTTGGGTCTGGCTTCTTTCACTTAGCATAATGTGTTAAAATTTATTCATGTTGTAGCATGTCAGTATATCATTTCAGTATTCATACAGAAAACACAAGCTGCTATCTTCAAGACTACCACTGTGCTGGGGGTAGGAAGAGGGCAGGGATAAGTCAAAGTACAAAAAATAAACAAACAAAAAAACCCCACAATTAAAAAGAAGCACCTACTCTGTTTCAATGGAATTTCTCCTGGCTAAGCATTTACTAGGTTGGTATAAATAAACCTCTGACTGTCTTTCAGAATCCAGACAAGCTTGATTCTAGTAGGTTTTGCCAATTTTTGTGGGGTTTCTGGGGAGGAATAACCTCCCAAGTTTCCTCTCTGCCATTTTGAATGATGTCACTCCTTATTTTCTTTTTAAAATTAATATGCTTAATATTTCAAAGTTTAGATTTACAGAAAAAAATTAGTGTACAGACAATTCCTATGTTCCCTTTCCTCCCCCACCACACACAAATAAAGTTTTCCTTATTAGTAACATCTTGCTTGGTACATTTTCATAATTAATAAGTCCATGTTGATATATTATTATTAACTCAAGTCTATAGTTTACATGTGGGCCATCCTTTATGTTGTACATTCCATGGGTTTTAATATTGAGTGACATGTATCCACCATTATAATAACATAGAGAGAAGTTCCACTGCCCTAAAAATCCCCTGTGCTCCACCTATTTATCCATTCCTCCCACTCCAAAAACTCCTAAAAAGCACTAATATTTTTACTGTCGCCATAATTTTTTCTGTTTCTATAATGTCATATAATTGGAATAATCCAAAATGTAGTTCTTTTTATAGGCTTCTTTGATGTAGCAATTTGCATTTGTCTTCCCCATGTCATTGTGGTTTGATAGCTCATATTTTTTAATCACTAAATATTATCTCAGTGAAAGCATATGCCAGAGTTTCTTTATCTATTCACCTATTGAAGGACAGCGTGGCTTCTATCAAGCTGTGATAATGACTATTTGGGCTACTATAAGCTTTCATGTGTAAGTCTTCATTTGGATACAAGTTCTCCACTTATTTGGGTAAATAACAAAGAGAATGATTGCTAGATCTTGTAGTAAGATTGTATTTAACTTTGTAAAGAATTGCCAAAATGCCTTCCAAAGTGGCTGGATTCTACCAGAAATGAGAGTTCCTCTTACTTCACCTCCTCACCAGCATTTGATGTTTTCAGTGTTTTGGTTTTAGTCATTCAAATAGATGTGTAGTGGTATCATGTTTTTCAAATTTATAATCTTCTAATGGCACATGTGGAGCATCCTTTCATGTGCATATTTGCCATAGGTATATCTTCTTTGATGTGGTAAATTTTCAGATAATTTACTAGTTTTTAATCAGATTATTTGTCTTTTTGTTGATTTTTAAGTGTTTATCTTATTCTCTTAACAGTGTCTTTTGCAAATAACTTTTAATTTTAATGCAACCCAACTTATTTTTTTTTCATATATCATGCTTTTAGTGTTACATCTCAAAAGTCATCACCAAACCCCAGGTCACCTGGATTTTCCCCTCTGCTGCCTTCTAAGATTTTATAGTTTTTGTGTTTTGCCTTTTGGGGATTTTGTTGTTGTTTTTCTTTTTAGGACTGCACCTGCAGTACATGGAAGTTCTTAGGTTAGGGGTCGAATCAGAGCTACAGCTGCCAACCTATGCCACAGCTATAGCAATGACAGATCCAAGCTGCATCTGTGGCATACACCACAGCTCATGGCAATGCCCAATCCTTTAACCCACTGAGAAATGCCAGGTATGGAACCCATGTCCTCCTGGATGCTAGTCAGCTTCATTACCGCTGAGCCACAGCATGAATTCTGAAGGTTTTATAGTTTTGCATTTTACATTTATGGTTATAATTTATTTTTTACTCAATTCCATTGAATTTCCTTGGTTCTTTTATAAAAAAAAAATCAGTTGACTATATTTGCATAGCTCTAGTCCTGAATTCTCTTCTGTTCCATTGATTTGTCTCTGATTGTCTTTCTTTTTAAAATGTGCCATGGTTTCCAGTTTTTCAATGTCCTGAGTAACTTTGGATTTATCCTAGATATTTGATATCAGGCAAAGGGTCTACATTGTATTATTTTATGGAAAGCCTATATTATGCTATATTTCTCTGAAGAGTGTTGGATTTTTTATTTGTTTCTTTCAGTTCAACCGCAAACACAATCCCTTGGACACAGTTCAAATTTCGGTTTACTTATTTTATCCTCAGCTTGGCTGTTTGAAGTTACACACTATAAGTACTTCCTTCTCTATGAACTTCTCTATCCAGTATTACTTCTTCATGTTCCAATACCTGCCATTGCTTCCATCCTATAGTTCTTCCAGCAAGAAAGACTGAGTTTTCTCTCCTGTCTAATGCCAGCCTGCCCCAGCCAAGCAGCTATGAAAATGAGAAACTCACACAATGCTGCTTTCTAAGTGTTAACACCCATCCAGAATCTGCTTGATTCTACTCTTTCTCCAATGCCTTCAAGAAGTTACATTTTATATTTTGTCTAAATTTTATGGTTGTTCTCTGTGTGAGGATTATTTCAACAAGAGCTTCCTTCATCACACCTGGCTCCAACATGTCTACTACCACAACAATTATCGTGGCTACTAGGGACTGAGTGTTTACAACCAAGATATCAAAATCCAACTTTATTTCACTTGTAGAATTATGCGTGAAGGGTTTTCAGCCTGAATCCTAGCTCATTGGGATGGATGTCGTGACCAGTTACTTGTGCCTGCTAAGGCATCAGAGTGAGAGCTGATACATCACCATGGTACTCATGCCACATGACTACTATCCCTTGACTTCTATGGACCAGGGATGAGCACTCAATATCATTCTAATTTAATCTTCACACTTCTCTTACAAAACAGGTATTGTCTGTACTGTACATAAGAGGAAATCCAGACCCAAGAGTGATGATTATATACTGCCTGATTTCAAAAATCACTATGAATGCCTTCTGCATCAAGATATGCGTAAACCATAGTTATCTCTTCATCTCCTCTGCACTGAGATAGCTGTATTCTTTTTTCAAATAGTGAGAATAATGTCCAATCTTGATATTTTCAACCAAAATACAGACAGACTCTTTTGATGGTTTTTAAGCATTTTCAAATTCTTTCTACTTAAGTAATCTTTTTTAAGGCTTTTATAGTGTGTGTGTGTGTATGTTAATTTTAAAAATCCAAAAGATACACATAAGCAAAAAGATAACAATATAAATGGTCCAAACAGGTGGCATTTTTTCTAAAAGAATACTGTTATATAGAGCCGTAAGTGCTTGCCTAGAGTCCCACTAATATAAGAGAGTTTAAAATGGAAACTAAAAAAAAAAAAAAGACGAAAATTGGTGATAAAGCAATAAATTAAGGATGTAAGGAGTCATCATGTATACTGGCCTTCAAATATGAAGAGGTGCTAGGCAATTCATAGGTCAAAATGACGAGAAAAGAGGCAGAGAAAGTCTTTATGTTCTTAGATCTCTTCATACTTATGCACAGAGCATAAGCACCAGTTAAATCCAGCAAGGTGTCAGGCTCAGAAATCTCCCTTCTGTCAGCTATTAACCATGATCAACAGAATTCATTCATAACTCCAATACAACTCAAAGTCTAAATGTTATAACAGCTCTCTTATTCCCACCATGGGAAGAGATATTCAGGAAGGAGAAAAGACTCAAGTCATTAAAGCAATGTACTTGACCTAAGAGATATTTGTCACAAAGCCCACACAAATGCATTTTTGTAAGAGTTTGTGCTCAAATTTAAAGGCACAATGGTACTCTCAGCTAACCAAAGACAAAATTCTTTAAGAGTAGACAAGTAGTCCAGGAATCAGACAACTTTCTCTTCTACAGGGCATCCATTTTTCAAGTGCCAGTGTTTTATTTTGGTTTTGGGGGGTTTTTTTGGTTTGTTTGTTTGTTTGTTTGTTTTCAGACTTTTGGGGGTCTGTTCCAAGTCTATTCATGATCAGATATAACTTACTACAATAGAGACTCACAGTCAAGTTTAGTTTTACGGCTGTGATGCTAGATCAAAGTATGCAGTTATATCTCTATCTCCAACGAATATCTGTTTGCCTCTGAAATAATTTATTAAGTACTATGTGATGGTTAATCTCATGTATTAACTTGAATAGGCAAGGAGATTCCCGGAGAGTTGGTAAAACTTTACTTCTGGCTGTGTCTGTGAAAGTATTTCTCAAAAATGTTAGCTCCTGAATTGGTAGATTGAGTAAAGAATGCCTTCACTAATTCCAGAGAGCATCATAAATTCTGCTGAGGGCCTGAACAGAACAAAAAGATGGAGGGAGGGAAATCTCCTTGCTGCTTGAGCTCATGCTTTCAGATATCAGTGTTCCTGGTTCTCAGGCCTTTGGACTTACACAGAATTACACTGCCAATCTACCTCATTCCCCTACTTGCAGACACAAGATTGTGGGGCTTCTCAGCCTCTATAATTGCCCGAGGCAACTCCTACTAAATCTCATACATGGCTATTTCTCTGGAGAACCCTGACTGATACATATAATTTGTATACCTACCACTTCTTAGTAGTACACTAGGAATGTGCACTTCTGATGCCCTGAAACTAGCTTTCTGCCCTTAGCCCATGGAAAGCAAGCATACAAGACTGCCCTGCACACTTTCAGCCAATGACAACTGTACCATGCTGTCTTGGTAAGCAAGTTTGTAATGCAATGTATGTCCTACACCATAGACATGTCTTCTATTTACTTTCTATCTGGTGAATGTTTTTTGCCAATAATGACTGACAAAAACGTATATAGTAGTAGTACTGGGCCTACCCTAAGGAAACCAATATCTAATATTTATCACATTAGGTATGAAAATGTGGAGCAACTCAAAGGGCCTTTGAGGAAATGGTTGAGGAAACAAAGACTAAAAGTCTAGCAGGCTCTTTGAGAATAGCAGCAAACACTAAACCTTTTGAAGCTCTATGTGAATCTAACTACAGCCTGCAGAACGGACCAACCACTATATGCGGAAAGATGAATCCCCGACTCAAGTGATGCCAGAACAAGAGATTTAAAAGAAATGGAAGACTCATTCCTAAGAATAGGAAGCATCTCTGTAGGGCTGTGTCACAAGTTGTCAAATTCAAGACTGATAAGTGACTATGTTTGTATCTACATAACACATATGTGCTAAATAGCTTCATTTTGTATTGTCCAGCACCAAAGCAAGGACTGCATTTTAAATCCTATTCTAAATAATGCTACCCGCTGAAACAAACAACCTTATAATTTTAATGTCTTAACCCAGTAAGAATTTCTGTCTTGGGAGTTCTCATCTTGGATCAGCAGAATCAAATTCAACTAGTATCCATGAGGATGTGGGTTCGATCCCTGGCCTCACTCTGTGGGTTAAGCATCCAGTGATGCCATGAATTGGGGTGTAGGTCTCAGACACAGCTTGGATCTTGGGTTGCTGTGGCTGTGGCATAGGCTGGCAGGTGCAGCTCTGATTCAACCCCTAGCCTGGGAACCTCCAAATGCCTCAGATGCAGCCCTAAAAAGCAAAAATAAATAAATAAATAAATAACTCACTCTTGATCATATGAAGTTTTACATTGACTCTCCTGCACAAGCGGCCCTCTTGCATGATTTCCTTCTAAGGAGGATGAGGAAAGGATCCAGTTCCTTCCACTCATGTGCTATTGTCTTCTAGGTTTTGTAGTCTTTTGCTTTCAGCCATGCAGATGCTTAAAGTGGTGAGCATCAGTACTGCCCAGGTCCTACTGCCTAGAATTAATGATGCACACCCATGGAGATCCACAGGGACTGAGAAATATCCAATTCCCTTCTGCCCAGTAAGAAAAGGAAAGAGTGAGGTAAATTCATAGGGTTATCTCTGCCACAAAGTCACACTTCATTCCTCCTTCCTACTTTTCAACATTTGAGTGCCCCCTAGCAGCAAGAACTTGTGCCTGCACTGGTGCTCTAGAGATGAGTAGGATTTATCTCCACATTCAGTGACTCTCAGCTTTCAACCTTAGCAGGTTGTTAAGTGGTTCTGTCCCCAACCAGAGAATAAAATAAAGGAAAAGGAGCAGTGTAAGAGGAAGATTGTAAATTCAGCTTTAAACATGCTCAGTTTTACCCCCAAAGGGACAGCCACTTGGTGTCAAAAGCTAGAAAGAAAAGTTCTAATGGATATCCAAATTTTGGAGACATTAGAAAATAGGTCCATGAGGTGAAAATTGATGACATTACCAAGAGAAAAAGTGGTGGGTGTGGGGCGGGGAGTAGTGACCTTAGAACAGAAGGACACCTGGCAAACCCCCTGCAAGAGAAAGGACACCTGGGGGCTCTGGGCCAAACCACTCAGAGAAATGATGTGAGATGGGGTGTCCTAAGAATTCACTGATGAAGTCAAAGCAGTTTCAGCAACATGGAGGCCAAAAAGCCAAATGGACTTGGGTAAAGGACCAAACAGGAGGTAAAAAATCAGAGACCCTGAATTTCCACCACTCTTCCCAAAACATTAGGATAAAGGGACAGAAAGAAGAAGAATAGGTCCGGGACTTGAAACTAAGGGAGGATTTTCATTACTTTACTTTAAAATTTGAAGAGAAACTTCTAGGTTTAAAATGGAGTGGATGAAGAAGATTTGGTACATACACACAATGGAATATTACTCAGCCATTAAAATGAATGAAATACCGGAATTTTTAGCAACATTGATGAACCTAGAAATTATCATGCTAAGTGAAGTCAGCCATACAATGAGACACCAACATCAAATGCTTTCACTGACATAAAGAATCTGAAAAAAGGACAGACTGAACTTCTTTGCAGAACATATGCTGACTCACAGACATTGAAAAACTTTTGGTCTCCAGAGGAGACAGTTTTGGGGGGTGGGGGGATGTGCTTGGGTTGTGGGATGGAAATCCTACAAAATTGGATTGTTATGATCATTATACAACTACAGATGTGATAAATTAATTGAATAATAAAAAAACAAAATATAAAAATATGGAAGAGAAAGTCCTCATTGAAGAGGAGAAACTGAAGATGCAGGAAATGGGAAACCTTTTACTTTCCCCTTAATAAAATAATGAAGCTAACACATACACGTTTGAGCAAAACAGAAATAAAGTAGGAAATGAAAGCCCTGACCCTTTCCCCAGGACCCACCACACTCAGTCTCAGAGTTTTACCTTTTCCCTCTATAATCTTCCTTAGCACTTATTAAATTTTACCACACTAGGTACTTCTCCTGTTGATCATGTTTATTATTCATTTCCCTGGATGAAAAATTAAGTTCCACAAAGGCAGATTTTTATTTTCTGTGCACTATCTGGCACATGGTATACACCTAACAAATATTTGTTTAATAAATGAATGTTGCTTGTGCTTCTGGATTTTTCTGTACCCAACTGTAAGTCTTACAATAGACACTATTCTACAACTTTCTTTTTCAACATAATACAACTATATGCCTGCACAGAGATCTCCCTTATACATTTTAACAGTTACATCAAGGCCTATGGCAAGATTTACTGAAACTGTCTTTTACTGAAGAGCACTGCAGATATTTCTATTATTACACATAGGCCTAGGCATGTACTATCCTTTTCACTTTCTTGGGGGAGAATTTCCATAGGAGAGATTCCTAAAAGTGATAGGATGGAGTCACAGGCAGCACTCTTTGAAATGTTAACAGTGTATCTTAAAATTCTCCTTGACAATATGTCACATCAATTTGAATATATGAGAGTGGAGAGGAGCCAGGGACAGAGCCAAGTTGTAGAGGATTTGGAGGGCTTTAGATTGGGAGAGGATGTGGACAACATCATAAGGAGAGGTACTAAAAAATACTTGGGCAAGAATGTATGTGGAATCATCAGAAGAACAACAGTAATGAAATCTCTTTCCCAGAAAAATAAGGATCACAATTCCTTTTCAAGAATCCTCTCCCTTCCCAGAGCTACCCAAATTTCTGGCAATTCCAATCAGAGGAACTATTTAGCATTCCTTCCCTGGGCCATCCCTCTCCCCACCGCTTTGTGCCAAAAGCAACCATGGCTCTCTGTCTCCCTTTAAAAACATAATTAACATTCTCAGTGGGGTGGGTTGTGCACATTACTTGCAGATGGATGCTTCCCGTCTTGTTAGCTCCCATGCTGACTTTGGAATAACATGCCAAGCAATGCTTTCAGTTCCCTTTTACTTCCATTAAGAGAACCTTTTGACTCCACTGCATTCTGACTCTCTCCTGACCTAACACTGAGTACATATCTTGTGCCAGACACTTGTCCTGCCCAGAAAAATCAGACCGGGTCCTACTTTTAAGATCTCATAGGCTTACATGCATTCAGACTCATCTCTAAATACAGGTAATAATGGTAAATATCACAGACACCATACATACAGAGTACTTTGAAGGAACTTAACAAGGATGAGGGGAAAATAGGAATAGATTCTGCCTTAGATGTAGAATAAGGATGCTTTGGAAAGCACTGACAGTTTCAAGTGGGAGCATGAGCACAGGAATTAGTGTCAAAAAAAAGTCCAGATCCTAGATCTAGCTCCCCACTTACTAGCTGATGTCCTCTGGGCCTCAGTTTCCTCATTAAGAAAGTGGAGATCAGTTACCCCTAGCCTCTTGGAGTGGTTGAAGGACCCCAATTAACCACAAGAGAACACAGATTTGAAGTAGCATGGGCAACACCATCACTTATTTAGCATCTACTAAGTACTAGTCATCATCTAAGCCTTAAATATATTTTAGTAACTTCAAGGCTCTCTCAAGGTGGATATCACTAGCTTAATTTCATAGCTGAGAGTCAGTCATTCAATAAATTCTAACTGGCAGAGTCAGAATGTGAACACATAGCTGCTAAACAAGTGCTCTTACTGACATACCGCACTGCTTTCTGCTTTTATTATCAGGCACTGGAAATGACCAAGATGCTATTGAGTATAAGTGGATTCTAGCCATTAGATGTATGCTAAAGGAAACATTATAAATCTATAGACTAAATATTCTCATCAGCTCCCCATTCCCATGTGTATAACCCACTTGCTGTTTTCCAATCAACAAGAATTTGCTAAGTGTGTACCATTCCCCGAGCTTTGTAAGTGAATGACAATTAAGCCATGTTGTCCTCAAGAAATGCTTACTATAGCAGAGAAGGTGGAAATACTGCCTGTACAGGAGAAAGCAGTCTACTTAGTTTGGTCCAGCACATACTGTGTCTGAGACCCTCAAATGAAGACGTTCAGCCAACAGCTAGGCAGTCATACCTGGAGCTTGGGAATTTTGGAATAATTAGCATGCAAGTATTATCTGAAATCAATTGACAAAATATTGACACAGTTACCAACCTTATGCTGAATTCCCAAGTCCAGAGTAGATCTGGAGGAAGAATAAAAGAAAAGAGAAATTCAATCTCAAGTATATTCATATCCAGTTATCAGGAGGAAAATATCATGTAGTCTATCTTCCTTTTCTCCATGTTTTCCAAGCAAATATCTCACCATCCTCTTCAAAGGAAAATCTGCCCTGAGAATGAAAATAAAACTTTGTCTTCCCTCTGGCTTTGAAACTATAAATAAATAACTTCGAGTGTACTGGATCTAAAATGTAGTTATGTGGAATCCACAAAGGCATGGAAGCTGCATTATTAACAACCATGTGTCATATATTTAGCTCTGCCCATCCAGAAGTGGCACACAAATCAAGTCGCTGAGTGTTCATTCATGATCCAAATACAGTTGGTCAAATCCCAGAAGGCATTTCCATAATGACAGTTTTCTATATGCCTGCTCTCACCCGGAAATTATGAGTTCCATAAAAAGTAATAGCAGTATGATTTTAGTTAAAACTCAATTTACA
This sequence comes from Phacochoerus africanus, assembly GCF_016906955.1. NCBI lineage: Eukaryota > Metazoa > Chordata > Mammalia > Artiodactyla > Suidae > Phacochoerus > Phacochoerus africanus. The sequence continues at coordinate 144,938,091 of NC_062544.1, forward strand.
TTCTGCATTTCTGTTCAATAGTCTAGTTGATTGAGGCCCTTTGGGACCAATTCTCATCCTGTGGCACTAAAGCTCATTAAATAAAACTATGAATTGTGCAGAATGGTCCCACACTTGGTTTACAGGTTCCTTAAATATTATTTACCTTACTCCTTGGCTTAAAATATCAAGCATAAAAAACATAGACATGTTGTGAGCGATTTTACCCATATCAGGTGGAATCACATTAGTTTACTAGAAATAGCAACCTCGCCATGCTTGGAGCTATAATTTGACATGATTGCCTTAGAGACTAGAAATAGCACATACCCAGGCGCAGCCACTGAATCCCTATACAGGAATCCAGGATCGTATAAATAAAATTTCATTTAGATAAAAGTTCAGGTGCTAACTAACTAGGCAGGAGGAATAACAGGTGGAATAACCTTGTTTTACAGCTAGAAACATCTCCAGAAGCCTCACTGTTATTCACCAACAACCATTATTCAAAAGTCTTGTTCACTCCCTATCCTTTCCCATATTGTGCTAAATCATTCCTTGTGGGATTACTATCATTTCCATTCTTTGAACTTCCTCTGAATTTAAGAAGAGAAGCTGAAAACTACATTTCCCATAAGCTCCTGCCCCATAAGTTTTCTGATTAGCCTTAATCAATGAGAGCCACTTGCATGAGATTTAGAAAGCAGAGGCATGTTCATGGAGATGCAAGGGTCAACACTCGATTTGAAGCCACTCTAAGGTGAGCTTCTTGGGGACTGCTTGTACTTACAGACAAGTGGTTCTCTAACTTTACCATGCATCAGAATCCTCTGAAAGGCTTGGGAACACACAGATTTCTGGGCCTCAACCCCAGGGTTTCTGACTCAGGAAGTCTGGGGTAGGGCCTGAGAATATGGCTTTCTAAACAAGTCCCCAGATGATATTGATGATGCAAGTTGGGAAACCACTTGCTGAGAACTGCTGCTGCAGACTGAGATCCTTGAAGGAGCATTCCCAAGTTTTAAGGAACTCATAGTAACTTCCAGAGGAACTCTCGAAAGTTTCCTCTTGGAGCTACAAGCTGAGATCTTCAGGTCTCCATCTAGACCTGTGTCTCTCACCCCACCTCTCCCAGGGGTCATGTAAGCTTCTAATTCCCTGCATGTAAGAGACTTCACACACCTAAAATAAAGACTGCTGATGAGGTCGTGCTATACAGCACAAAGAACTATAACCAGTCTCTTGGGATAGACCATGATAGAAGATAATATAAGAAAAGGAATATATATGTGAATATATGACTTTTATCTAAATGAACATTTATCTATATTATCCTGGATTCCTGTGTAGCAGATTCAGAATATATATATATATATATATATATATATATATATATATGAATATATGTGACAGGGTCATTTTGCTATACAGAAGAAATTGTCACAACACTGTCAGTCAACAATAATTTTTTTAAATGAATAAATAAAAAAAAAAGACTGTTGATATAAATCTCCTCAAATGCCCAGCCACTGCCCTTTGTATGTTCCTTTTCCTAACTGGTCACTCCCTAACTTAGCCATCCTCCAAATGATAGAGTTGTTCAATTCACCTCTTAAAAGACTCTGATGCTCTCAAACTGGAAACAAGTCAAATGTCTATGAAGGGTGAATAAACTAATAGAGGTACAATGGAGTACCACTCAATAATAAAAAACTACTGGAGGCGGAGGAAAAGATGGCGGAGGAGTAGAGGGACACGCTCGCCCTCTCCCACAAACACAACAAAAAAAAGCACATCTACAGAATAAATGACTCGCACAGAACAGCAACCAATCACTGGCAGAAGAACCTAAACTCCAATAACGGCAAGAAGTTCGTGACATTACGGGGCAGAACGGGAGAAAAGAGGAGAGTGAGAGAAGGTGAATCCGAGCGGGACGGGCGCTCCCGAAAGGGAACTGCGGAGGAGAAAGGGATCCCACACCCTGGAAAGTCACCTACACGGGGGAAAGATCAAACGAACCGGAGGAATCTCCAGATGCAGAGAAGAGTGTAGCAGTAAGTTGGAGTACGGAAAAGCCGATCAAGAACCGAAGGGACCATCTGAACTACAGGCACAGTCACCAAAAATTGAGACGCCTGGGTGGGGGCTGGGCACCGAGTCCTCGGCTCCAGAGGTTAGTCCCCGAGAAAGGGCCGGGGGACGCCTGGGTGGGGGCTGGGCACCGAGACCTAGGCTCCAGAGGTTAGTCCCCAGGCTGGGGGGGGCGGGGCGGAGCAGAAACTGCCTGGGAGGTCTAGAAACCATTTGACGGGGCAGAGACTGCCTGGGAGACTAGAAAACAAAGCTGTCGCAGAGGAAGGGAGCAATACTCTAGGGGCAGGGAAGTGGAAAGCCTCATCAGAGGGAACCTGGGAAAAGAGCCTGGTCTGCGCCCGTGCTGGGGAGGGGAAAGAAGAAGGGGTGGGTCCCCATAGAATACCCCCCACACCACAGCAAGCTTACAGGCCCGCTAGCTACCTGAAAGCTGTGCTTCCCAGTGCATCCCCTCCCCCCACCCCCGCCACCCCTACGCTCTCCCCGAACCTGGGGCTGCCTGCCATCCAGGAGGGCTGGCCTCAACAATTGCCTGAAGACTACCACCGCAGGGGCTGTCCCTGCACAGGCCTGCTTGCCCTTTGGAGGGGCTACACTTCCGCAGAGTAGCACCAAACACCACCAGCCCCCGAGAAAAGGCCTGGAGCACAGAAAAGCTAGAACAAGCCTAGCCAGGCAGTGAATAGATCTGCCTAATTCCCGGATGGTTTTTCTGAGTCGGGCTGCCCCGGGGAGGAGCCTCTTCAGTTTCCAATGGCCCTGCTACCCGCCCTAGCCCCCAGGGGGTGCCCTAGTGGATCAGCTGCATAGGACTGCAAGCTCCAGGCAGGACCCCCTACAGCTCAGAAAAGCTGCAACAAGCCTGGCCGAGTCGGGAAAAGATCTCAGATGGTCTTTCTGAGTCGGGCTGCCCTGGGGAGGAGCCTCTTGGGTTTCCAGTGGCCCTGCTACCCGCCCAAGCCCCTAGGGGGTGCCCCACCCCCGCAGAATAGCTGCTCAGCACCACCAGCCCCCTAGAAGAGCCCCTACAGCCCAGAAAAGCTGCAACAAGCTTGGCCAGACAGTGAAAAGATCTGCCTACATTCTCAGGCCATCCTTCTGAGTTGGGCTGCCCTAGGGAAGAGCCTCTTACGTTCTCAGTGACCCACATAGCTGCTCCAGCCCCCAGGGGATGCTGCACTCCTGAGGAACAGCTGCACAACACCGCCAACCCCCTGCAAGAACCCCACAGCCTAAAAACACCAGAGCAAGATCTGCATGACCAAGTGAAATCTGCTACCATCGTGGTGTGGACCTCCCAGTCCTGTCTGCCCTCAGGAAGTCCTCCTTTGCTTCAAAGAAACACTGTTAGCCCCATCAACACTCCAGAAAAGCCACACTGCCTCAAAAAAGATTGACCAACAATGCCAGCCCTCAGGAAAAATTCCACGGCAGTGACAAGGCAAACACTGCCCGATCACAAAGAGTACAACTCCCTCAGGAGAAAGAAAACAAGCAAGATGAAGAAGCTGAGAAACCACCCCCAGTCAAACCAACAGGAGAACTCACCTAAAACAGTCAACAATGAAACAGACCTCTGCAGTCTGACAGACCTGGAGTTCAAAAGAGAAATAGTGAAAATACTGAAGGAATTAAGAGAAGATATGAACAGTAATGCAGACATCCTCAGAAAGGAACTAGAAAATATAAGGAGGAGCCAAGAAAAACTAGAACATTCATTGGCAGAGATGCAAACTGAACTAGGGGCAGTAAAAACCAGAATGAATAATGCAGAAGAACGAATCAGTGATATGGAAGATAGAATAATGGAAATCACTCAATCCGATCAACAGACAGAAAATCGAATCAAAAAACTGGAAAGCAATATAAGAGACCTATGGGATAATATAAAGCGGGCCAATCTACACATAATAGGAATTCCAGAAGGAGTAGAAAAAGATAAGGGGATGGAAAATATATTTGAAGAAATTATCTATGGAAACATCCCAAATCTAAAGAATGCTGGGTTCAAGATACAAGAAGCACAGAGGGCCCCAAACAAACTGAACCCAAATAGACCCACACCAAGACACATCATAATAAAAATGGCAAAAGTTAGTGATAAAGAGAGGATCCTAAAGGCAGCAAGAGAAAAACAGAATGTTACCTACAAGGGAACCCCCATAAGAATATCAGCTGATTTCTCTACAGAAACACTACAGGCCAGGAGGGAATGGCAAGAGATATTTAAAGTGCTAAAAGGAAAAAATATGCAACCTAGAATACTCTATCCAGCAAGAATATCATTTCAAATAGAAGGGGAAATAAAAATTTTTTCCAACAAACAAAAACTTAAAGAATACTGCAACACAAAACCCAGGTTAAAGGAAATATTGAAAGGGCTTCTCTAAACCAAAAAGAAAGGAAGGAAAGGGAAGAAAAAAGAAAAGAAAGAAAAAAAAGAAGAAGAGGAAGAACTAGGACTGAGGAAACCGCAATCAGAGAGCAGTCACTCAAATAAGCCAGCATACAGATTTAATCATGAACATGCTTCAAACAAAATAAAATTAAAAAGAAAAAAATAAAAAAGAGTCATCAAAACCATAAAATGTGGGCAAGGGATGTTAGGAAGTAAATAACCCTTTTTGTTTGTTTGTATGTTTCTCTTCTTAATTTTAATATAGTAATGAAGGGTTTGAACTTACAGGACCATCAGGCTAAGACACACAATTATGGGAAGGGGTTAGCATACTTAAAAAACAGGGCAACCACAAGCCAAAACCAAATATTGCATTTGCAAAAAATGAAAAAAAAAAATACATTCAAGCAGATAATAACAGGAGACCATCCAACCAAAAAAAAAAAAGAAAGGAAGAATGGAGAACCATAGAATCAACTGGAACACGAGGTTCAAATGGCAATAAATAATCATCTATCAATTATCACCTTAAATGTCAATGGACTGAACGCCCCAATCAAAAGACACAGAGTGGCTGAGTGGATAAAAAGGCAAAAACCTTCAATATGCTGCCTACAAGAAACTCACCTTAGGACAAAAGATACATAGAGATTGAAAGTGAAAGGGTGGGGAAAAATATTTCACGCCAATAGACATGACAGAAAAGCAGGAGTCGCAACGCTCATATCAGACAAAATAGACTTTAAAACAAAAGACATAAAGAAGGACAAAGAAGGACACTACTTAATGATTAAGGGATCCATCCAAGGAGAGGATGTTACTATCATCAACATATATGCCCCAAATACAGGAGTACCCAGATACATACAACAAATATTAACAGGCATAAAGGGAGATATTGATGGTAATACAATCATAGTAGGAGACCTTAATACCCCCTCACATCAATGGACAGATCCTCTAGACAGAAAACCAATAAAGCAACAGAGATCCTAAAGGAAACAATAGAAAACTTAGACTTCATTGATATCTTCTGGACCCTACATCCAAAAAAAGCAGAATACACATTCTTCTCAAATGCTCATGGAACATTCTCAAGAATCGACCACATACTGGGACACAAAGCTAATCTCAATAAATTTAGGAGCATAGAAATTATCTCAAGTATCTTCTCTGACCACAATGCCATGAAATTAGAAATCAACCATGGGAAAAGGAAAGAGAAAAAACCTACTGCATGGAGACTAAACAACATGCTACTAAAAAACCAATGGGTCAATGAGGAAATCAAGAAGGAAATTAAAAACTCCCTTGAAACAAATGATAATGAAGACACAACCGCTCAAAATCTATGGGATGCTGCGAAAGCAGTGCTCAGAGGGAAATTTATAGCAATACAGGCCTTTCTCAAAAAAGAAGAAAGATCCCAAATGGACAACTTAACCCTCCACCTAAACGAATTAGAAAAAGAACAAAAAAGGCCTAAAGTCAGCAGAAGGAAGGAAATTATAAAGATCAAAGAAGAAATCAATAAAATAGAGACTCAAAAAACAATGGAGAAAATTAATAAAACCAAGAGCTGGTTCTTTGAAAAGGTAAACAAAATTGACAAAGCCCTGGCCAGACTCACTAAAAAGAGGAGAGAAAGAACCCAAATAACCAAAATTAGAAATGAAAAAGGAGAAATCACAACGGATACAGCAGAAATACAAAAAACCATAAGAGAATACTATGAACAACTATACGGCAACAAGTTTGACAATCTGGAAGAAACGGACAATTTTCTAGAATCTTACAGCCTGCCAAAACTGAATCAAGTAGAAACAGACCAACTGAACAGACCGATCACTAGAAATGAAATTGAAGAGGTCATAAAATCACTCCCTACAAATAAAAGTCCAGGACCAGATGGCTTCACAGGTGAAGTCTATCAAACATATAAAGAGGAATTGGTGCCCATCCTCCTTAAACGCTTTCAAAAGGTTGAAGAAGAAGGAATACTCCCAAAGACATTCTATGATGCCACCATCACCCTCATTCCAAAACCAGACAGAGATACCACCAAAAAAGAAAACTATCACCCAATATCATTGATGAATATAGATGCAAAAATTCTCAACAAAATCTTAGCCAACCGAATCCAACAACATATCAAAAAAATTATACACCATGACCAGGTAGGGTTCATCCCAGGTTCACAAGGATGGTTCAACATACGCAAATCAATCAGCATCATACACCATATTAACAAAAAAAAGAGTCAAGAATCATATGATCATCCCAATAGACGCAGAAAAAGCATTTGACAAAGTCCAACATCCATTCATGATCAAGACCCTCACCAAAGTGGGTATAGAGGGAACATTCCTGAAGATAATCAAAGCCATTTATGAGAAACCCACAGCAAATATAATCCTCAATGGGGAAAAACTGAAAGCCTTCTCACTCCAATCTGGAACAAGACAGGGATGCCCACTCTCACCACTGCTCTTCAACATAGTTTTGGAAGTTCTAGCCACAGCAATTAGACAAACCAAAGAAATCAAAGGCATCCATATAGGAAGAGAAGAGATCAAACTGTCACTGTATGCAGATGACATGGTACTATACATAGAAAACCCTAAGGACTCAACCCCAAAACTCCTTGAACTGATTCATAAATTCAGCAAAGTAGCAGGATATAAGATTAACATTCAGAAGTCAGTTGCATTTCTGTACACCAGCAATGAAATATTAGAAAAGGAATACAAAAATATGATACCTTTTAAAATTGCACCTCACAAAATCAAATACATTCAGAATACACCTGACCAAGGAGGTAAAGGACCTATGTGCCGAGAACTATAAAACTTTAATCAAAGAAATCAAAGAAGATGTAAAGAAATGGAAAGATATTCCACGTTCCTGGATTGGAAAAATCAATATTGTAAAAATGGCCATACTACCCAAAGCAATCTAGAGATTCAATGCAATCCCTATCAAATGACCCAGGACATTTTTCACAGAACTAGAACAAACAATCCAAACATTTATATGGAACCACAAAAGACCCAGAATCGCCAAAGCAATCCTGAAAAACAAAAACCAAGCAGGAGGCATAACTCTCCCAGACTTCAAGAAATACTACAAAGCCACAGTCATCAAAACAGTGTGGTACTGGGATCAAAACAGACAGACAGACCAATGGAACAGAATAGAGAATCCAGAAATAAACCCTGACACCTATGGTCAATTAATCTTTGACAAGGGAGGCAAGAACATAAAATGGGAAAAAGAAAGTCTATTCAGCAAGCATTGCTGGGAAACCTGGACAGCTGCATGCAAAGCAATGAAACTAGAGCACACCCTCACACCATGCACCAAAATAAACTCCAAATGGCTGAAAGACTTAAATATACGACAGGACACCATCAAACTCCTAGAAGAAAACATAGGCAAAACACTCTCTGACATCAACATCATGAATATTTTCTCAGGTCAGTCTCCCAAAGCAATAGAAATTAGAGCAAAAATAAACCCATGGGACCTCATCAAACTGAAAAGCTTTTGCCCAGCAAAGGAAACCAAAAAGAAAACAAAAAGACAACTTTCAGAATGGGAGAAAATAGTTTCAAATGATGCAACCGACAAGGGCTTAATCTCTAGAATATATAAACAACTTATACAACCCAACAGCAAAAAAGCCGATCAATCAATGGAAAAATGGGCAAAAGACCTGAATAGATATTTCTCCAAAGAAGATATACAGATGGCCAACAAACACATGAAAAAATGCTCAACATCGCTGGTTATAAGAGAAATGCAAATCAAAACTACCATGAGATACCACCTCACACCAGTCAGAATGGCCATCATTAATAAATCCACAAATAACAAGTGCTGGAGGGGCTGTGGAGAAAAGGGAACCCTCCTGCACTGCTGGTGGGAATGTAAGCTGGTACAGCCACTATAGAGAACAGTTTGGAGATGCCTTAGAAATCTATACATAGAACTTCCATATGACCCCACAATCCCACTCTTGGGCATCTATCCGGACAAGGCTCTACTTAAAAGAGACACGTGCACCCACATGTTCATTGCAGCACTATTCACAATAGCCAAGACATGGAAACAGCCCAAATGTCCATCGACAGATGATTGGATTCGGAAGAGGTGGTATAGATACACAATGGAATACTACTCAGCCATAAAAAAGAAGGACATAATGCCATTTGCAGCAACATGGATGGAGCTAGAGAACCTCATACTGAGTGAAATGAGCCAGAAAGACAAAGACAAATACCATATGATATCACTTATAACTGGAATCTAATATCCAGCACAAATGAACATCTCCTCAGAAAAGAAAATCATGGACTTGGAGAAAAGACTTGTGGCTGCCTGATGGGAGGGGGAGGGAGTGGGAGGGATTGGGAGCTTGGGCTTATCAGACACAACTTAGAATAGATTTACAAGGAGATCCTGCTGAATAGCATTGAGAACTTTGTCTAGATACTCATGTTGCAACAGAAGAAAGGCTGAGGGAAAAATGTAATTGTAATGTATACATGTAAGGATAACCTGACCCCCTTGCTGTACAGTGGGAAAATAAAAATAAAAAAAATAAAAATAAAAAAAAAACTACTGGAGTTCCCGTCGTGGCACAGTGGTTAACGAATCCAACTAGGAAACATGAGGTTGCGGGTTCGATCCCTGCACTTGCTCAGTGGGTTAACGATCCGGCATTGCCATGAGCTGTGGTGTGGGTTGCAGACCAGCTCAGGTCCCGCGTTGCTGTGGCTCTGGCGTAGGCTGGCAGCTGCGGCTCCGATTGGACCCCTGGCCTGGGAACCTCCTTATGCCGAGGGAGTGGCCCAAGAAATGGCAAAAGGACAAAAAAAAAAAAAAAAACTACTGAGGCTGCAACAACATGGATGACTGTCAAGAGCAATGTTTTGAATAAAAGAAGCCAGACTCATAAAGGAAATCTTCTCTACGGTTCCATTTCTATGACATTCTGGAAAAGACAAAACTGTAAGGACAGAAATCAGATCAATGTTGCCAGAAATTGGGGAAGGAGATGGAGACTGACTACAGAGGGATAAAGGGAATCTTGGCAGAGATCTGCATCTCAGTTGCAGTGATGGTTATACATCTGTATGTACTTTTCAAAACGTATAAAACTGTACATTTTAATAGGGAAAATTTTACTGTGTGGAAATTATACCTCAATAGACCTGACTTTTAAAAAAATGGGTGCTCTCCATTGCCAAGAGCATGAGTTCCAAAATTCTTAGAATAAAAGCGGGCAGACATGAGAAGGTTTTTGTTTATGAGTGGTACAGAAAATAGAAAAGGCTCAAGTCCACACTAGCACTTAGAATCCTCTGTATATTCAGAAGAGCTCTCTCTCAGGACTACTAACAGTGACCATGAAAATCTACATAAACCGAAATATTGTTGCAGAGGTACAGAGAATAGTCTAATCTTGCCATCTCATTTTCCAATCCTAGAAAAAAGTTAATACCTTGATTAAAGGCACAGGCTACATGGCACTTTGTGCTAGTTGCCCCCAAAGTATATGGTAAGGGATAGATGGTTGATATAGAAATGAAAAATTTAGGATCATCAAAGCATGGAATTCAAGTCTTACCTCATGAGCTGGCAGAATATTTTGGAATATCTAGTAATCCTCTCCTTCTGGAAAAATGGAAGGATTACACTTCCCCAATTCCTGCTCTGCATGTGAGAAGGATCATGTGATTACTGCCAGCTGAGGGGTTGTAAGAGGAAGTGGCATGTGTCACGTTCTTGCTGGAGCACTTATTGATGATGTGGGACATTCTAGCACTCTTTTACTGCTGCAGTGATCAGGGAGGAGACTTCACATTGAAATGGAAGGCAGCCTGTATTATAGAAAGTGGAGAACTGCTTGAGATGCAACCACAATCCAGGGGACTTGCATGAACGAGAAACGTGCTTTTGTTTTCCAAGGCACTCAGACCATGAAGCTGTGACAGCAGCATAACTTAGGACAGTATGATTAACACCCATATCCAACCCCTAAGTTTAACTTTGAGAGGTTATTGTGCTACTCAGGATTGTCATTCAATGCACAGACCCTGTAAACTTTCACACACAAAGAGAAAACAGACTCATGAAATTTTTATTTTCCTAGAGTTGCGCAAATAGTATGAAGGAGAAAAGGGATAGATTTGAACCCAAGCCCAGATTCTGGTCCCTTTCCTCTAAGCCATACTATCTACTAACACAGTAATGAAGAATTAGCATCACTATGGAATACTTATAAAAATAAGAATATTTTTATGTTATTGTCATGCATATTCAACATATCAACCCAAAAGATTTAAGTATTGAGGAAAAATTACATACCAGACAATTTAGCAGTCATTGAGTATAGAAAAAAAAATCATCATCTTTAAAAAACTTAGGTGGGAAACAACCTAAATGTCTATCAACAGATGAAAGAATAAAGAAGATGTGATATACAAACATATACACATACGATGAATATTACTTGGTCATAAAAAAACAAAAAAAGAATGATGTTTTGCCATTTGCGACAACATAGAAGGATGTGGAAGGTATTTTGCTGTATGAAATAAGTAAGACAAAGACAAATACTATATATCACTTGTATGTGGAGTCTAAAAATACAATAAACTAGGGAATATAACAAAATAGAAGCTGACTCAGTTCCCTATGTAACTATAGAGAACAAAATAGTGGTTACCAGTGGGCAGAAGGTAGGGGGAAGAGGCAAAATAGGAGTAGGGGAAAAAGAAGTACAAATTATTAGGCATAAAATAAGATACTAGGATATATTATATAACATGGGGAATATAGCCAATATTTTTCAATAACTGTCAAGAGAGGATAACCTTTAAATCTGCATAAAAATATTTTTTAATTTTAAAAATAAAAACAAAATTACTTGCCCATTAAAAAAAAAAAAGCTTAAAAACTCTCTCAAGGTTTGCTACCAAATAAATAAAACAGTAACCCATATTCCCACCCAATGGGATGATACACCTGGGATAGAGAGGCCTTACACATGGAACTCAGATCCAGACTATGATTTTGTCACAGGTGAGGAAAATGCAACACTGTCAGACACAAATCTCAAATCCCACACCCGGCAAAATATTCACACATTTCTTCCTTACTCTTCATCAGCAGCTCATTCAAGACATCAGAATTCCTGTCAGGCATGACATCAATCCCATGACTCAACCACAGCATTTCTCCCACTCCATAGTGTAAAATGTTATTCTGAAAGTGACATACATTTTGACATTTAAGTTTTTTTGTTTGTTTGTTTGTTTTTTGTTTTTTTACTGAAATGTGAAATACCAAGACTGGGAATTGTTTCCAGCTACTGAAGTCCAAGCCTTTACCTAGCAGTTTCCATAATAAGAGATCATCAAGACATATGGACAGCCAGGGTCCTAGTGGAAAAATTTTGCCTGCCTTTTTTTTTTTTAATCAAACACCTGTTATTTGTCAGGTACGTTATTAAGTTACTCTTAAGTGAGCTTACCTGCTTTCATCTGAGCCCTTGGTTTTATTTATTTATTTATTTTTAAATGTTTAATGATTTTTATTTTTTCCATTATGGTTGGTTCACAGTATTCTGTCAATTTCTACTGTAGAGAAAAAGGACCCAGTCACACATATATATTCTTTTTCTCACATTATACTTCATTGTGTTCTATCACAAGTGACTAGATATAGTTCCCTGTACTATACAGCAGGATCTCATTGCTTATCCACTGCAAATACAATAGTTTCCATCTATTAACTCCAAATTCCCAGTCCATCCCACTCCCTTCCCCTTCCCCTTGGCAACCACAAGTCTGTTCTCCAAGTCCATGATTTTCTTTTCTGTGGAAAGTTTCATCTGTGCCATATATTAGATCCAGATATAAGTGATATAATATGGTATTTGTCTTTCTCTTTCTGACTTACTTCACTTAGTATGAGAGTCTCTAGTTCCCATCCATGTTGCTGCAAATGGCATTATTTTGTTAATTTTTATGGCTGAGTAGTATTCCATTGTGTATATATACCACATCTTCTTTATCCATTCATCTGTTGATGGACATTTAGGTTGTTTCCATGTCTTGGCTATTGTGAATAGTGCTGCAGTGAACATAATGGGTTCATGTATCTTTTTCAAGCAAAGTTTTGCCTGGATACATGCCCAGGAGTGGGATTGCTTGTTCAATATTTAGTTTTCTGAGGTACTCCCATACTGATTTCCATAATGGCATACCAATTTACATTCCCACTAACAGTGTAGGAGTGTTCCCTTTTCTCTACACCCTCTCCAGAATATACCCTCACACCATGCACAGAAATAAACTCAAAATGTCTTAAAGACTTAAACTTAAGACAAGACACCATAAAATTTCTAGAAGATAACATAGGCAAAGCATTCTCTTACATCAACTGTATAAATGTTTTCTTAGGTCAGACTCCCAAGGCAACAGAAATAAAAATAAAAATAAACCAGTGAGAACCAATCAAACTGACAAGCTTTTGCACAGCAAAGGAAACCAAAAAGAAAACAAAAATACAACTTAGTGAATGGGAGAGAATAGTTTCAAATGATGCAAGTGACAAGGGCTTGATCTCTAAAATATACAAACAACTTATACAACTCAACAGCAAAAAAATCAACAACCCAATTGAAAAAATGGGCAAAAGACCTGAATAGATATTTCTCCAGAGAAGATACACAAATGGCCAACAAGTACATGAAAAAATGCTCTGCATCGCTATTAGAGAAATGCAAATCAAAACTACTATGAGGTACAACCACACACCTGTCAGAATGGCCATCATCAGCAAGTCAACAGATAAAAATTCTGGAGAGGATCTGCTTTTTTAAATATTTCTGCCAAATTTCCAATGGCTGAAGGTGGTCGGTTTTCACAAATTATTTTTGATTCAGCAAAAATCAATGAAGGATTAGTTGAACACAGACAGCATTTGTGTGAGAACTACAATGAATCTTCTCACAAAAAGAATATTTGGGTTGGGTCCTTCTTAAGGATGCCCTGCTGAAGGGTGCATGGGGACAGAGACCCCTCAATGAGCCATGGGGGCAGGGCTACAGGTTCTCATTCCCACAGAGTTGACCATGAGCTAACAAGTTCCTGATAGAAACTTCCAGAAAACAACCTTGGCACTTCTCTCTGCTCTGCTATTCAGCCACCTTATGTTCTCCTCCCCCATCCCTTCCCAATTTACTCCTGTATCCTCTGCTCTGACCCAGTCTTTGCTTTTCAGCTCATTCCACCCCAGTCCAGGATTTTCCCTGGCAGGCAGATGTGTGGCAAGAGGGCAGGGGAAAAAAAATTATCAGAGATTTCCTTTGGTACTCTTGGCTCCCTTCATCTCAGCCCCAGTGGTCTCCTTAATCAAGCTGGGCCCCTGCGCCTAGGACCTCCTTGCTCTGGACCCACCACCCTTTCTCTGGTTCCCATGGAGTACCCAGCAAGCAATGGGTTCCCACATTATAGGCCCCTGGAGTCCATCAACCTCTCAGGGGGGACTCCATCTTCCTCAGAAGAGTCTACATGAGAAAAGAGTAAGGAGAAAATGGCAAAAAAAAAAATTTATTTACTACCCTCTGCCTGACGTTTTTTCATTGTGATTTGTAAAACACCAACAGGACTACAAAAGGGATTTTTGAGGGGTGATGTTCCATATCTCGATTTTGGTGATGGTCACGGACTGGATGCATTGGTTAAAACTCATAAAAATATGCATTTTACTGTATGCAAGTTTTAAAATAATCATTTTGTATTGAAAGATTATTGATTTAAAATGTTGTCAGTTGCCAGGGTAAAACATGATTCAGTTATCCCTATAAAATATATACACACACATTCTTTTTCTGATTCTTTTCCATTATAGGTTATTACAAGATATTGAATTTGGTTCCCTGTGCTACACACTAGGCCTTTGCTGTTTATCTATTTTATTTTTATTTACTATTTAATAATAGTGTGTTATCTGTTAATGCCAATCTCCTAGTTTATCCTTCCTCCCTCCCTTTACCCTTTGGTAACCAGAAGTTTGTTTTCAAGGTCTGTGGAGTCTCTTTCTGTTTTGTAAGTTCATTTGTTCTGTATTTTAGACTTCGCATATAAGTGATGTCATATGAAAACTTTTTTAATAGGAAATAAAACCATTTAAGGAAAACTTGAGTGAGCCTAACTTGTAGGAAGAGGAGGAGAACAAACCCTGAGATCACCTTTTCTTGGGGCTCCCATGGAGAAGACCAACCCTGCTGAAGGGTGCATGGGGACAGAGACAAGTATCGAGCTGGTGAAGGAGAAAGGCCGTGATCGAAGTGACACTGACATTCCACCCAAGGGTACTCCCTACCTGGCCAGACCACTGACAACTTGTGCATCCTGAAGTCCCAAACCTTTACTCCCTCAAACTTGGTGCCCCAAGGACACTTCCCCAGTCACTGGGAGCCACCATCAGAGACTGAGATCTGGGCAAACACTGATTCCATAGCAACACAATGAAGGAAGATGTGTTCCCAAAACCTAAAGTCTAAATTCTCTTTATACATTTTTCCCCAAAATTTAATATGTTTCATCCAAATAAGAGTAAAAAAACAAAAGAAGAGAAGGCCCAAATATGACAGATTGAAGAGTCACTGTGGGCTAGAAATCACTTAATCTCTCCAACAATACCATGAAAAGGACATTTCTATTCTGATCTAACAGATGAGGAAACTGAGGCTTAGAGAAGCTAATATTCCAAAGCTAGTAAGTGACAAAGCTAGAAGTTAACTCGAGGACACTTAAAATTATAAAAAGCCAGTACAGGCAAATTTTATTCTGTACATTCAAGGGCTTTATATGCTGAGCGGGCATTTGTGGGCTATTCTGGGTTACTAACCCAGGCCTAAAAGTGGTTCTATGGGAAAAGGAATTCTGTTATCCAGAAGCCAAAACAACACAGGCTGTGGAGAGCTATGTTGGGTTGGGAATGATTCCATGATTTGAACCAAATTACCAGATCAGCCTTCACAGGTTCATTGATGCTCAAGTGTTTAAAATATATTATATTTGATTATATATTATATATAAATATAAAAATATATGTAACATATAAATACATATCTTTGACTGTATAGAGATATAATTTAAATTCTTCTCTGAAGATACAGAAGGCACTTGGAAATCTGCAGGACTTCAGGACCTCATTGTCAAGCACAACCCTCACCAAACTGCAGATTCCAAAGCATCAATTTTCAGAGAACCAACATTGACAGTGACTGCCTAGTCTTCCTTTATACAGCTGAGAAAAGGAGTCTTAGTGAGGTCAAGTACCTTTGCTTATTATGTCAAAAGACAGCTCACAGTGGGGCTGGGATTCAAATCAAACTCTGACACCAAAACCCTGGCTCTTTCCCTAAGTCCACATGGCTTTGCAAAGGCAAAGCTAATTCATGTGATCCGTGTATCTAAAAGTGGGAAAACCCAATGAGCGAAGTGACTTTTAAAAAGTTGTTTTTAATAGCTAATTTCCACCAACATTACAGTAAAGTGGAAAAAGGAAATTAATTTTAATTTCATCTTCCAAGCCTTAAAGGAAAATACACAGACCCTTGGTCATGTATATGCTTTCCCTGGGTTTCAGCATTATTAAAGAAGAAGGCTTCTCCCTGGGGTTTCCATGTCCTGGAAATGCCATCAGAAAATCAGTAGAGCTGACATAAAAAATGAAAATTTCTTTCTCCTCCTCTTGATTGGAAAGAGAGATAAGTGGACAGCCTTGGAGAGCAAAGAGAAGCTTCCACGGAACACCAGCTAGTGGCAAACAATGGGTGCTGGATACACAGTAACATGATTTTCATATTTATTTTAAGATCTAAGGCATCTTAGTCTACTTGTGTACCAGGCAGTGTCCTGAGTACCACAGACAGAGCACTCATTTAGTTCCCACAGCGACTCTGGAGGCATATGCTGTCATTCATTTAACCAATGAGGAAACTGAGTCACAGAAAAATTGAGTAAGTTGGCAAAGATAATACAGTTTGTAAACAGAAGTCATTTTAGCTGATAAATGAATTAATTTGAGAATGAGGGCCTGGAAGAAGGTTAAAGGGGATGGGTACCATTACTTACATTCCTCCTATTTTGGGATTCATACATATATATCCCAAGTTATATATCTGTGTGTGTATGGGGGGATGTGTGTATGTGTGTATAAATACATATATGAATATATCTGAATATATTCCAAATTACAATAAAATCCTATATATAATATAGTAATATAAAATGATAGAGACGTTTTATTACCCATAGAAAATCTGGAATCTCTGCAGAAACATGCAAGTCTATGCCAGGCTGGCAAACACATGCCATCATCTCTACTCAATATCTTTAACAGATATTACTAACATCTCTGCTCTCTTTTTCAGGGAGGCCAAAAAGACCTGAGAACCCTTTTGAACACAGTTCTTCAGGCACAATAAACCAAGCCGACCTACCTTGGTATATTCAAAGCTATGTGCCAGACTCAGCCTGAGGCAGCAGAGACTGAGGACTGCTGCTAAGGGTGGTTCGGAAGAGCCTTCAACTCTCAAGGGTCACCCACGTGGCTTCTTGTCACCACACTAGCCACGGTGGCAGAGCAATGGGCCCTGTCAATAAGGAGGAGACAGGAAAGCCGGATCCATGGAGCAGGCAACCCCAAGGATGAACAACCCTTTTACTCCCCTACCAATTCCAAGTGAAGACCACAACCACCAAGATCTGCAGTGAAAAAGCTTAAATACTTAGTGAAATTGACATCCTTAAATATCAGGCATTTTCACTTGAGTGGCATGTGAAAATGAGCAGTTTCATCTCCAATTAGCTTAATTAGTTCAAGAGCTTCTTTATAAAGAGAGGCTTATCAGGACACTCAACATACAGAAACTCAAAAGAACCCTCAGGACCTTTCCTTTGGAGATTTGCTCCTTAAACACACACACACACACACACACACACACACACACACACAAATGTGCAGGCAATGCTTGTGACTGAAGCTGAAACAAGGCAGAAAGGAGACATCAGCTACGGAGGTTTCAAGTCCATCTGTAGAGAACACAAAGCTCACACTTTCCAGGCTTAAGGATATCTGTCTCTTCTGGGCAAAATCACCGAGTTTTACCCTTCCACTAATAATAGCTTTCTTGATTCAAGACTACTTTGTCCTGGGTGCATTCTCATAGCTTTCCCAATAATCCTACAAATTCATTATTATTGTTATGCTCATTTTACAGGTGAAGAAACCGAGGTTTAGAGAGGCTAAATAATATACCCAAGGGTCACAAAGCTAGTTCCCTTGTATTGATTTCCCCAGAACAAACAATGCTGCCTGGGGCAAACTGAATTATTATAAAGCATTTCTGGGGTATGGGGAGCAGGATCTGAATGGGGACACAGTATCCACAAGGTAAGGAGACTAAACAAGAGGGGGACATCAGACAAGTATCCATCACATAGAAGGTACCATGGTTCAGTTCCACAGGGTAAGTCCAGAGACAACATAGGTCATACCGCAGAATTTGCCACCATAAGGGGAAGGAAGCTGGGTGTGTGTGTCAGTCATTGGTTAAGGGGATGCCCCGGGGTATGTGGATTCCAAGGAACTTCCATGCTTTCTGAAGGAAATGGTAAAGACGATCCAGCAGCCTGAGGGTCTCCTGTCACTTTGCTGAGAAGACCTAGGGGCTGGCTGCTGGGAACTGTGCTGTCCTACCCAGACATCCCCCTCTAGTCCCTGTCCACTTACACTTTCAAAGGTCTCATTCCCTAGCTACAAACCTTCCCAGGAAGTACCCTTGGACAGGGAAACATCCTTGCTCAAGCTTAAGGCCCCTGCTAGAGGTAGCTGCTTTTCATGGTTGGTCAGTGTGGGGGTCCAAAGCCTGGGCCCCTGGGCTCCTGTGACCAGTTCCAAAAGGCTTCCTGCAACCACAGTGGCAGGGGTCTGGAGAAGTGTCAGCCCTCCCTCTGCTCCATCATGCATCCCTCGCTGTTACAGCTGTGGTTCTTTAGAGGCCTCCCCAAGGGATCTTTTGATCACAATTCCTGCTTCAGAGTCTGCTTCCTGAGAAGACAAACTTGGGCCAGGAGGGAAGGCACCCTGGAAGCCATTGTGGTCAAATATAGTAACTTATACAACTCAACAGCAAAAAAGCCAATCAATCAATGGAAAAATAGGCAAAAGACCTGAATAGACTGTTCTCCAAGGAAGATATACAGATGGCCA
This sequence comes from Phacochoerus africanus, assembly GCF_016906955.1. NCBI lineage: Eukaryota > Metazoa > Chordata > Mammalia > Artiodactyla > Suidae > Phacochoerus > Phacochoerus africanus. Next base: position 144,956,863 of record NC_062544.1, read on the forward strand.
GCAAACACATGAAAAAGTGCTCAACATCGCTGATTATAAGAGAAATGCAAATCAAAACTACCACAAGATACCACCTCACACCAGTCAGAATGGCCATCATTAATAAGTCCACAAATAACAAGTGCTGGAGGGGCTGTGGAGAAAAGGGAACCCTCCTGCACTGCTGGTGGGAATGTAAGCTGGTACAGCCACTATGGAGAACAGTTTGGAGATGCCTTAGAAATCTATACATAAAACTTCCATATGACCCTGCAACCCCTCTCTTGGGCATATATCCGGACAAAACTCTACTTAAAAGAGACACATGCACCTGCACGTTCATTGCAGCACTATTCACAATAGCCAGGACATGGAAACAACCCAAATGTCCATCAACAGAAGATTGGATTCGGAAGAAGTGGTATATATACACAATGGAATACTACTCAGCCATAAAAAAGAATGACATAATGCCATTTGCAGCAACATGGGTGGAGCTAGAGAATCTCATACTGAGTGAAATGAGTCAGAAAGACAAAGACAAATACCATATGATATCAATTATAACTGGAATCTAATATCCAGCACAAATGAACATCTCCTCAGAAAAGAAAATCATGGACTTGGAGAAAAGACTTGTGGCTGCCCAACGGGAGAGGGAGGGAGTAGGAGGGATCAGGAGCTTGGGCTTATCAGACACCACTTAGAATAGATTTACAAGGAGATCCTGCTGAGTAGCATTGAGAACTATGTCTAGATACTCATATTGCAGCAGAACAAAGGGTTGGGGGGAAAATGTATACATGTAAGAGTAACTTGATCCCCACACTGTACAGAGGGGAAAAAAATTAAAAATAAAAAAAATTAAAAATAGCAAAGGGATGATGGGATGACAGAGGGGTTGCACTCCCAGCATCAGCCACCCTGGTGCAAAAGTGGCACCAATGACCCTGAGATGCTAAAAATCAAGATCGTATATTTCTTCAATTTAAATCAAATCTAAGCAAGTTCTATACTCACCCAACTGGCTTGATATATATTCAAGCTTATACACTTTTACAGAATTTGTCCCTAGGACAGCACAAAAAATCTGGAAAGGATGGGAAAATGCTCTTTTCTGGCAGAGCTGGCCTCATGCACGGACTTTCCTGGGAATTAGAAATTGAAGGGAATTGAAGGGATATTTTATCTGCAGGGATATGGTGGTATTGGTAAACTACTCTGAAGAACCCAAGAACAAGAGTTACAGGGGCACAAGATGAATAACTCTTCTTAAATTACAGCCCATTCAAGTCCCACCAAGGCCTGAACAAGCCAAGATTCTATCTGAATCCCTAGTCCCTACCTCTAACCACTCCAGGAAGAACAAGCCCACACTGGGCAATAGCAAGAAAGACTCTATTTTCTGTTGTTGAAACATCTTCTCTCCACCTCCAAAGATACTATGTCCTCTGACCCCTCTTACTTTCTCAGTGCCTGACCCTCCCATCCCCTGCTGCTTCCCAGCCCCAGCCTCAGATGCAATAAGGTAGGTCTCATGCCCGCCCTCTCTAGACCCTGGTTTTGGCTCTATTCATTCAGCCCCACAAGTCTGTTTTCTCTTGGCCAGAAGTGCTTTGCCATTCCTTTTAAACTTATTTAAACCCCATCTCACCTCTCTAGTTTCAAAGCAAGTTCCATGAAGTCTTTGTTGGATGCTTCAAGGCATACACACTTCTCCCTTCTCTGACCACCACCATCACTCACAGCCATGGCATGCCTTTCAAGGAAAAGCACCCACCTAATGGCATTATTGTACCAATGCTTCACCTCCACAAGAGAACTATTAGCAATGGAAGTCCTTCTGAATCTTCTGCAGCACGGAACATGGGGAGACAGGGGATATGCTAAGAAAAGAAATAAAACTGCTGATGGTTTATTACCTGAAAGCCAAGAGCCCACAGTGAATCCTAGTTCTAGCTCTCCTTGGAATAGTAATTATAAGCTATGGGACAAACTGTGTTCATTTTTTTTTTCTCCATGGTTACTCTTCAATACTGATTGAAATACATGTCATCTTAAGAAATGAGGACAGCCTCCTTCTCCCACCTTCTTCCTCTGCACCCACCATCAAACCCTTTCCCAAGACGAGACATACTACTTTGCATCAAATCCCCCACCCCCCAAAGCAATGTTTTAACTTACTGAGAGGCTGATGTACAGCTGTTGGGCCTTATGGTCCACTGAGCATAAACCACAAGAGCATACAGTCTGGGCCTGGATGCATCAGACCCAGAGGAGTTGTTGAGAATGGGTATGGGTCTTGCCACAGAGGGGATGAAATGTCCTGCCATACTCAAAGACCACAGAGGGGATGCTTGGAGAAAAGGGGATGCTTGGAGAGAGACCACAGAACTGTTAATGAGCATGCTCAACAGTGGGAGGCTGATGTGAGCACCATTTTTTGCAATCTGTGAGATGTAGCAGATGAGCAGCAAAGAGAATTGATGTCGACTTACGCAGCAATGCCAAGATGTCTTTTGAAAGTCAGAGACCTGGGAGGATACTTTGAGTGAGTCACATCATCTCTCCTTATCTATAGATAAAGAAAGGAGTAAAAACTACCTGTCTCATAGGGCTGTTATAATGACTACTGCATAAGTGGCCAGCTGTCCACCAAGGATCATGCTCCCTCCCCATAACAGAAAATATCCAAGCTGGGAGCACTGCTCCAGCCAGAGACAACTTAGACAAGTTTTTCTGCCTTCTCTGTACTGAGACAGGGTCAGGTGATAAAGTTATAACCAACAGACTGAGCAGAAGTGATTACCAGCACCTGAAACCCTGGCCCACCAGAATCCAAATCTCACCCTCCATACTCACAAACACAACTAGCCTCCTGATGTACAGGACCCAATGAATTGCTTTAGGTTCTATCTGCTTAAAGTGGACCAAAAAGCAGAAGACATCTGGTCTTTCAACCATTTTAGGGAGGAGAATTATCAATCAAATTCGAATAGTGGTTCATGAATATGCCAAGAAATAAACTACTATATTAAGTCATTGTACTTCAAGATTTGGCTATTAAAGTTAATCCTAGGTTAGCCAACACAAGGCTTATAGATCCTATCTCAGGCTTGTACACCAAGCCTGGCTCAGAGCACATAAACTGTGGTTGCTCTTGTTTTTATTACCCCAAAATCATTACAGCACTTTACACTTTCTAGGGTATTTCTATATCAGGGATACTAATTCAATTTGTGCTGCCAAGCATTAATGACAGTACAAAGTTTAAAAAAAATTAATGCAGAAATTCCATTCTTCAGGGATTCGTAGGCTCCTGGTGCAATTAGACCCATAATATATGTCCTTATATTGCAAGGCAAATTTTATTAAATGCTTTGACAGAGGCTCAATATGAAATGAGAGGATTAATTTCAGCTGAAGAGTTTGAAATGTTCCTGGAGGAGGGATGATATGAATGGGGCCTTGAACACAATTTATATTTGACAGGTGGACACATTGGCCAGGGGGTAGGAGCAGGGGTAATTCTAGACAGTAAGCACTCAAGGTCCTAGGGAAAGTTTCCAAAGCACTTACTGTATTATCCTCTATCATGAATACATGGCCAAAGAGGACAAGCTGTGTCAAGGTCAGGTGCAGGTAAAGTAAAATTTCTTGGGGATGCAGTGAGAATTAGGATTGCAAATGCCAAATGGGGCAAGACTGAGAGGGACATCCAATGCTAGACTCAGGAGTCCAGACTTTGCTTTATGAGTCATGAAGTACATGAGTCGGACTTGGACTGGAAATGACAAAAATGCAACTGGCACTAGCTTAAGCCAAGGGATAGAGCTTGTCTTCAGGGACCAATGGAACCAGGGACAAGAAACCACAAAGAATCATAGATGGCACCCCCATCTTCACCCCCACTCATTTGCATAACCCTGCTCCAAATTACTTTTACTGTTTTTCCACTATCTGAAATTATCTTACACATTGACTTGTCTGACCTCCTAGGATATAAGTTTCCCAAGAACACAGGACGGTCTTTTTTTTGTTTATCACAATTTTATAGCTTCTAGCATGATCTCTGGGTGGCCACCCTTCAGCAGGCACTAAGTGAGTATGAGTTGAAGGAATGACATCAATCTTAGAGATTTAGGATGTGCTGGTTTAGGCAAACATGAATATTCTCCTTGACTGCTCCAATTCCCCCATATAAATCAGTACATTTGCAGTAATATTTGAATGGCTGAATATTTCTATGATTAATGTCCCCAGGGGTCAGCAATATGTCCTGCAAGGCTGAAAGTCAGAAGCTGGACTCTAGATGCATCACTGGGTGAACCATCTTGTAGTAACACAAGGAGGTAGACCAGCTGACCAGCACTGAGGTATCCTAACACTCTAGGAGGCTTCTCTGAAATACCTTCAGTTTCATACCTTGAACCAGACTCTATCCTTGAAGACTCTGATGGAACTTAATATTAGTTTCTGTCATGTAAAGAGTCACAGTGACATTTTTAGACTTCATTCCCATTCTCTTGCAAAGGGAAGTCAACTATGAAAACTTCCTAAGAAACCTACACATAACCAAGACATATTTAATCCCCTCTTTGACCTTAGCCAGATGCTAAAACTTGCTCATCCTCTCTCTTTTCTGGGGTCCTTCCGGGTCTTTTGGCTTTGCCAAGGCAGAGATAGTTTGAACATACTGGAGAATTCCATATCTGTTCTCCTTAGTATCACATGACAAGAGATGATCACAGCCCTATTTTGAGCTTTTTGTCTGGATTGCCTTTCCTATTTTTACTACCATTTGACTAAAAACAGCCCAAGTTATTTCAGGATCAAACTAAGAATTATCACACCATGTTCTGGGTGAGCTGACTTTTTTTTAGCCATTCCACCCCCATGTATCTCTGACCGGTAATATTTTTGCCTTGGTCTGCTGAATATTTCCTGTGTTACTCCAAGAATAAGCAAGGTGCTATAGTGTTCTTTTGTATTTTATTTCCATTTTTTTTACAGTTTGATATACATTTTTGTTAAAACAATTAAGTCCCAAAAGAAGTCATAAAACAATACCAATGCGATGGCACATGACATATCAATATGTCATGCTTTTGGCAATTTTAAGGAAAACAATTTGACCAAAACCATAAAACAAAAATATTAAGTAATAAAACACTCCCCAATTTTCTCAATAGTTACAATGGCTTTCTTGGGAGTGTAGAGAATACTATCTGTAAACTATTTCCACTTCATATAATCACTTACTCTAGTCAAAAACCCTTTCAGATGAATCCAAAAATACCTTTCACCATGTACTAAAGTGAAATAATGGTTAAGGCCATTCATGTCACAACTAAATTACTGTGGTTTACCTCATGACTTCTGCTACCAGGTCTAAGCTCTATCATTTTTAGGGAGAGGAGTCTGTGCCAATCCATTTCTAAATTTCATCTGGCCTCACCTGAGACCAGTGATTTTATTTACCTGCAGCTAATTAGGACCTAATTTCCATCTGTGGCTATCACCACCATGAGGATCCAATTTACCATTTATCCCAAATTTTTCTTTAACAGGAATAAGGTACAGAAATTTATGCTAGATATGAGTGTCAGGGAGATGGAAGAAATTAATTTCCTGTCCTTTGGGAACTGATAGTGTAATAGGAGGGAGAGAAAAACGTCAAGATGTGCCTTCATGTTCCAAGATGAAAATAAGTGCCATTACAGGTAAGAAGAGGGAAGAGGCACAGCAAAAAGCAAGAGCTGTGGGCACAGACTGGATTTGACTCTCAGCATCAATGCATCAGTCAGCTATGCCTGCCAAAATAATGTGTAACAAGCATCCACCAAAGTTTAATAGCTTATAACAACATTTTTCTTATTCTGCAGGATACTTGGGCTTTCATTGAGATATAAAGTGTTCTTCCTAGACTCCAGGACTTGGCTCTAGATTGTGGGTTGGATATAAATCTTCATTTATCTCTCATCATCTTGGAAAAGTGACTTCCTGAGACATGTTCTTCTCCTTGCCAAAAAAAGGCATATAACCCCCGATTTTGGCCACATGAGCCTTATATGTTTTACTGACAATGTAGTCAAGTTTTCCTTACAGGAAAAAAAACTATTTCTGAAGGCTTTAATAGCTAAATGTAAAAGTAATATGTGTCTGAAAGCAAATAAAATCCCTCCAGCACCCTATCTGCCTTTCCTTTCTCCCTTGTGCTACAACCATTATGACAATGGCAAAATACTTTCAAAACTCCTGTTAGTATTGCAAGGTTGATGACCTCAGAGGGATGTATTCTGTTTATTATAGATCCTTAACAAGTTTAGGGGCTATAAAATGTTCTGGAGGCTACTGTGAGGCAGGATAGAGTAAAACCAATCTGAGTAAAACATGTTACAAATTTGAGATACTGGAATCTAAAGTCTAGTGAGAAGAAGTCTTAAGGGGAAGAATTGATCAAGAATATTGTGGTGAGGTGGGGCAATGGAGGGGCACGGCATTAGAAAAAAATTTCACTATGGTGAGGAATGGTGAAGTCTTGAGAGAAATGACTTACGTTAAATTTTAAGTCATTTCTAAAGTACTGAATTATTTTTGCCCCCAAATACTGCATGCCTATGGTAAAGTCTATACTGCACAACAACCTGCTCTCATTGAACGTGGAGGGAATGAAAGAACAGACATCCTGAGCTGCCCAGATCAAAGAGTTGTAGAAGAAGACAGAGGTTGCAAGGTGCAATACAATTTTTGGAAGTGGAAATCAGCAGCTGGAAGAAATCACAGTGAGAGGTAAAATAGAAAAATAAGCCTCTCAAGAATTCTTAGGTTCTAGAATATCTCTAAACTGTCCAGCCATTCCTAGTTTCCCTTTGATTCCTGTCGAGAACTCTTCTTCTGCCAGCCAGTAGGGCTACAAAAGCATAGCCCTTCTTTTTCCCATTCCAAGACTGGAGGAGGGATCTATAACACAAATTCTCACTCAATACCAAGGCTTCTATCCTCCTGAGCACAGAGACTGGTCCAGCTTGGGCACCCAGCTCTCTCACAGTCCTGTGGAATGGGGACAGGGGTTATAATACACACTGAGACAAAAAAATGGTCTCTCTCCTTCAGCAGTTCCCAGAACTAAGGACCAATAAACCCAGATCTGCTTAGGCCATCTTTCCTACCATTTAAATTCAAGCCTGATGGGATACTGCTTTATAGCACAGGGAATGATATCCAATAACTTGTGATGGATCAGGATGGAGGATAGAGTAAGAAAAATAACATATATATATAAAACTGGGTTGCTTTATTGTACAACAGAAATTGGCAGAACACTATAAATCAACTTCACAAATTTTTTAAAAAATAAAAAACTTAAAAAGTAAAATCAATCAATGGACCCCCCCAAAAAAATTTAAAAATTAAAAAAATAAATAAAAGCAAGCCTCCCTGAGAATGAGGCCAATATAGCAGAGGTTGAGAAAACAAGTCCTAGTGACATCCTATGAGCCCAGGAATCCAGCCATAACTGAAGCCTCATCTATACATGGGATCTCCAGAGCCAGACTCCAGAAAGGATCCCAGCATAGCCAGTAGAGTTCCTGCCCCTTGACACCACTCAGTTCATATGCATGCCAATGTATCCAGTCTACTCTCTATAGCAAAGGTCAGCAAACTTTTTTCTGTAAATGGCCAGATAGTAAATAGTTTAGGTTCTGTGGGCTATGAAGTCTCTTTTGGAACTGTTTGACTCTGCTGTTATAGCAGGGAAATAGCCATAGAATAAAAATGAATGATCAAAGCACTATTCCAACAAAATTCCATTTGCAAAAGTAGGTTGTCAGGACAGATTTTGTTCTCAGGTTGTAACTTGCTGATCCCTGCTCTAGAGAAACCTTAGATGATTAATTTCAGAAATGAATCTGTGCATGAGAAAATCCCCTGAAAAGAAAACCATAGAGATGGCTCTAAAAAGTGATTGCCATGGTGAAAAAAAGTTCTTATTTTACTGAAGCAGTTGACAGATGATATAAAGACTATGAAGTAATTATGCAATGCTCCTTTTATTCACTTTATCTGTGGAATCAAACATGTGAAACATCAAGGATTCATAAAACCTAGCTGAAAACAGTGAATTTTCCAGAGCCAAATCCAGTGAGACTTTGAAAATTAGTTGACTGCCTAATCAGTAGTGACCCCATCATGAAAAACAAGGATGCTTCAATCATATTTGTATATTATATTTTTTGTCTTGTTAGGGCCACACTCACAGCATATGGAAGTTCCCAGGCCAGGGATTGAATCTGAGCTACAGCTGCTGGCCTATACCACAGCCATCATAACACAAGATTCGAGCCGCATCTGCGACCTACACCCCAGCTCATGGCAATGCAGGATCCTTAATCCACTGAGCGAGGCCAGGGATTGAGCCCATGTCCTCATGGATACTAGTTGGGTTCTTAACCTGGTAAGTCACCAGAATTCCTGTATATTATATTTTTAATGATGATTTTTGCCATCCTAGGATACTCCCCAAGTTTTACCAATGCCTTTTCTGAGAGATTCAATAAAACTTCCTTTCCAATTCACTCATTATTTCACTGACCAAACTCTTTACTCTCTAGGAGAGTTTGCTTTTTGAAATAGATCTTAGAACTTGGTGCCCCACTGAGGCCAGCAGACAAAATATTTGTCTAGGTACTTCCTTGTGCAATGCAGTCGTGACAGCCTGCATCCACATGTATGAATTCATTCAAAGACACCTTTGAGCATCAGCCATGATCAGAGAAAAAGCAAGTGTACCAGCCAGAACTCAGAAAATACAGACATGCGGCTTTGCTCAGCCACCACCTAGCCATGTTGTCCACTGTTTCCATGAGTTCTAGAAGCTTCTGTTGGTATCATATACCACTAGGTTCAACATGACCACATCCTAGAAGTTGCCTGAAGGGTAGCCACCTCTCTGGGGATCTCAGAATTCTGGCATCTGATGTCTGGATCTGACAAGGCTCTGGTTCTAGAAATCCTCATCTAGTGCAGCCAGTCTCCCTGATTCACTCTTGTTAAGTCTTCCCTGAACTCTGGGTCGCAGATATACATATTCCCTCTAGAGCAAGAAAACCTTACCTGGTGTCCCTTAGAAGACCAGAGGCTGGTAGAAAGAACTGAGTTTCTGGAAAATTGGAAATATCTACTATATTCAATGCCCCTAGGATACAGGATCTCCAAGTTTTAAATTTAGTCCTTTCCAAAAGTTCAAGATCAAGTGTGCCTCTCTCCAGACAATCAGATCAGGCCTCTGCCAGGTCTCCTAACATGATATAGGTACATCAAATTTCCTCCATATCTTCATTAATATAACTACAGTGGTTAACACAGTGCCCAACACACATAGGAATTCAAAATGTATTAGTTTTTTGTTTGTTTTTGATTTTTAAGTTGAACCACAGCATATGAAAGTTCCCAGGCTAGTGGTAGAATTAAAGCTGGAGCCTCTGGCCTACACCACAGATGCAGCAACATGGGATCCAAGCCTCATGTGTGACCTATACTACAGCTCATGACAATGCCAGATCCTTAACCCACTGACGGACACCAGGGATTGAACCCATATCCTCACGGATCCTAGTTGGGTTCATTGACCACTGAGCCATGAAGGGAACTCCCTAAAAAATATTAGTTGACAGGATGGGAATAAGATGGTGGAATAGAAGGACTGGAGCTCAACTTCTCTCCTAAAAACAACAAAATTCACAACTAAAGACTGAGCACACTTCACCAAAATGGACTGGAAACCTTAAAAAAGATACCCTACTCCAGAAGACAAAGAGGAGACCACATCAAGAGGTAGGAGGAGTGATTTCACGATATAAAAAACCCCATACCTCCTGGGTGGGAGGCCCCACACACAGGAAACTAACTGGTTCACAGAGACTCACCTATAGGAGTGAGAGTTCTGAGCCCCACATCAAACCCTCACGTGTGGGGATCTGGCACAGGGAGAAAGAGCCCTGGAGCATCTGGCATTGAAGGCCAGTGGGGCTTGTGTGCAGGAGCTCCATGGGACAGGGGGAAATGGAGACCCCATTTTTAAAATATGCACACTGACATTCACATGCCCTGAGGGAGTTCAAGAGGGAAGAACAGGGCATTGAGCCAAATAGCTAAGGTGCCCAGAACTTAGCTATTTCAAAAACATTCAGACTCAACATGACCCAAGTAGAACTAATTGATTTCCCCCAGATATTTTTCTTCTCCTGCTTTACCCAGATCAGATCAATGCATAAGCCCAAGTTAATGTACCCATAATCATTCCCTTTTTTGTGTTTTTAGGGCCACACCTGGCATATGGAATTTCCCAAGCTAGGGGTCAAGTCAGAGCTGTAGCTGCCGGCCAATGCTATAACCACAGCAATGCCAGGTCCAAGCTTCGTCTTCCACCTACAACACAACTCATGGAAACACCAGATCCTTAACCCACTGAGCAAGACCAAGGATCAAACCCATGTCCTATGGATGCTAGTCATGTTTGCTACCGCTGAGTCACAGTGGAAACCTCCAGAATCATTCTTTACTCATTTCCTCTCTCTACCTTCAAAGCCAAGACTAGAGTTGCAATTTCTACTCTGGCCTATATCTTCTATTCTTTCTAGCCAACTTCCCATTCATTCATTCAACCAATATTCACTCAGTCATTATTTTGACTCTTCTAGATGATTTTAGATATATTAGTTAGTAAACAGACCAAGAACCCTTCCTCTGTGGAGTTATCTTGGAGTGGAGAAAGAGGCAATATACAACAAATAAAGATAAACATGTTTAACGCCATATAATTGAAATGAGGACTATGGAAAACATAGTAAGTGGATAAATGGATGGCAAGTACTGAGTTAAAGCAGACTTCAGTGTGAGGTATGATTGGCAGGATAGACCTCCTGAAAAGATGAAGTGTGAGCAATGATTCAAAAGGGCCAAGCCTTAAGCAAGGAGACCTTATTGCAATAAATCATGCGAAATATCATGGGGGCTTAGACAAGGACGGTAGCAGTAGAGATGGTGAGGAAGGTAAATGTGATAGGATTTTATGATTGGTTAAATGGAGTATAAAATACAAATCAATGGAAACTCCAAGGTTTTATCTTGAGCAGCTGGAAGGATGGACCTCCCATCAATTGAGATGGAGTAAGCTTGAGGAAGGCATGATCAGCAGCTCTGTTTTGGACACGCGGAGTTTGAAATTTTATGACATTTGAGCAGGGACATCAAACAGGCAGCAGGATAAAAGAGGCTGGAAATCAGGAGAGCGGTTCAGACTCGAAATACGGCCTGACCCCAGGTCCACATCATCGTTCGCCTGTAGTGTTGCAATAATCTCGTAGTTGAGCTTGCTGCCTTTAATTTTCAATCTTTCACAATTGCCCTCCACATTTCAGAGAGGCATTTCTAAAACCAGAATCAATTCCATTTTCACCTGCTTCGAAACCTCTGATTTCCCCTAAGTACCCAATCCAACACCACTTCACAGCATGGCCCTCAAATCTGTACTTCAAACTCTCTCTTATTAGCCACAACTACGTGGACATGCTTCACTATCTCCTGGACTGATGGATAGTCGTGGATGTGTCAGGCACTCCTGAGCACTTGTTCATATTCTATTGATCTGGAACAGCACCCTCCCTGGTGCCCCTGGCAAATCTATACATCCTTCATTTCCTAATTCAAGTGCCACTCCTTGCTAGACCTCAATATGCATCTCCCTGAAGGGTTAATTGCTCTTGCTTCTTTCTTGCCATAGCACCTTATACACTCTTCCAATGTAACACCATGTTGGGATTTCCTGTCGTGGCTCAGCAGAAATGAACCCAACTGGTATCAATGAGGATAAGGGTTCGATCCCTGGCACCACTTAGTAGGTTAAGGATCTGGCAGTGCCATGAGCTGTGATGTAGGTCGCAGATGCAGCCCAGATCACGTGTTGCTGTGGTATAGGCTGGCAGCTGCAGCTCCAATGGAACTCCTAGCCTGGGAACTTTCATATGCCACAGGTGCATCCCTTAAAAAATTAATAATAATATTTACCACGTGGCAATACAGCTGTCTGTCTTGGAATAAGCCACTGACTACATGCTGTGTTCCTCAGCTAAGTTAGTAACCAGCATAGTGCCCATCAGAAACACACAGAATGTCCATGAACCAAAATAAACCCAGCTGCCTGGTCAAGGCACACATCATACTGGCACCATCTGGGAGTCTGAAAATACAGCAAGTGGGGAGAGATGTTCTATCACACAGGTAACAAACCAGGGGGCTGTCAGAGTAGCAAGGAGGCCCCCTGAAGGTGGTCGAAACTCCTCTTTCACTCCTTCCCAGGAGAATCCTGGGCAATAAGAGCAGTGGAGGTAACAGGCTTGGGTTCTAACAGCAGGGGTTTTGTTTAGGCATAAAGAATGTCCTCATTAAAGCAAGAAATGAGATGGAACTTGCAGAGAAACATTAAGGAAAATAGAAAAATGTTCTCTAAATTCATCATGTGCCAGGGATCTCAGCGGGCACCTCGGCTCTTCTATTTTCCCCTCATATTTACAAAGCTTCATGAGGCTTGGTCCAGCAGTATCCTAAGAGACATGCCTCCCACCCCTGCACCAAACACACCCCTTCTCAAGCTTCCCTCTGCCAATTTCAGTGATCCTCCAACACTCAGTACAACTGGCCCTGGGAATCTAGTTCAGCCGCTCCTCAAGAGGTCTTTTGCTTTGTTTCATAATTTTCTTTTAATTAAAGTATAACTGACTTACAATGTTGTGCCAATTTCTGCTGTACAGCATAGTGACACAGTCATACATATGTGTGTGTGTGTGTGTGTGTGTGTGTATATATATATACATATATACATATATGTATATATATATACATATATGTATATATATATACATATATACATATATATACATATATATATATATACATACACATTCTTTTTCTCATATTATCTTCCATCATGGTCTATCCCAGGACAATGGATATAGTTGCCTGTGCTGTACAGTAGGACCTCATTGCTTGTCCATTCTAAATACAATAGTTTGCATCTACCAAACCCAAACTCCCAGTCCATCCTATTCGCTTCCCATTCCCCTTGGCAACCACAAGTCTGTTCTCTATGTCAGTGTGTCTATTTGTGTTCCATAGATAAGTTTGTGCCACATTTTAGATTCTTCATGTGATATAATATATTTGCCTTTTGAAAACATAGAACTTTTCAATGAAAACAAAACCCTTCTTAGGTTGAGCAGAAGAAGAGATCAAAGAAATCTCTCCTCATCCTGACTGCAATAGAACCCCCTCCTCACGCTAGAAAGAACCAGCCACAAAGCTAATTCCAGGCATTATGCTGAGACTCAGGAACATTTCCTGGTTATTATCTACATCCAAGGCCACAGGGAGGCCCTGAGTCCTCAAGACCATAAATGAGATTCTTTAGGAGAAAACTAAAATCACAGTGACTTGGAGATGGACTTATTTTTCAATAAGTTTTAATTCTTAATTTCTTTTTAGGCAAATAAAGCAATGATCAGAGATGCTCAAATGAGACTTTTATGCAAAAATTAATTAAAAATCTAAGATTCAAAAAGGCCAAAGGGAGGCTACCCCATGAAGCCAGGGAATTTTATTTGTTCTGTTCACCGTTACATTCCCCAAATAGTGCCTGGCACAGAGTAAGTACTCAATAAACCTTTGCTTAAAAAAAAAATAAGTCAAACAAAGGAAATTATTTACAAAACAGAAATAGACTAACAGACATAGAAAACAAACTTATAGTTACAAAGTTATAGTTACAAAGGGAACAGTGGGAGGTAGAGACAAAGTAGTAGTGTAGAATTAAAATACACGCACTACTATATATAAAATAGATAAACAACAAGAACCTACTTATAGCATAGAGAAATATACTCAATATCTTGTAATAATCTATAAAGTAAAAGAATCTAAAAAACAATGTGTGCGTATATACATACACACACATATGTATACACATATATATGATAGAATCACTCTGCTGTAGCCCTGAAACTAACATTGTAAATCAACTATATTTCAATAAAAATAGTTTTAAGAGAAAGACAATTAGTCACAGGACTTAAAAGCTAGAAGCAATGGAAGGATGAGACATCAAAAACAGATGCCACACAGTGAGAAATGAAGAATCATCATACGCTTTGATCTGATAAAACAAACCATTTGAAAAAATATGAATAAAAAATTTATGAATGGGTAAAATAATATGTCTTTCTAGTGTCTAGCAGTTTTTTGTCTAATGTGTGTTCAGATAGAGAAACAAGTACAATCGTTATCCTTCTCTCCCTTTCCTTCTCCTCCTCCATCCCTTCTTCCCCCACCTCCTTTATCCTCCCTCTCTTCCTCCTCTTTATTCTTCTTTCATCATGCCTTCATTGACATGCACACACACACTCACCATCCTAGGGAACTAAATCTTGTGGTTTAAATCTCAATGCTGAGTCCTGTTGTCAACATCTTGTCATCCCTATTCTGCAAGTTTCTCAATAATCTTCTGCCTCCAGACTCTTGTGGGCTTATCCTTTCTCCACTTGCTACCTGAGAGACCTTTCTAAATCACCAGACCATATCTCTTCCCTCCTTATACACTGTAGTGTCTCCCCCTGCCTAACACACAATGTATAGGTAGGTTTGGGTGACATTCAAGAGTTCACCAGCTTTACCTCCAGCTAATACTGAGCATGCTTGGCCTTACATGTGAACTACCACTTGTTCCTCTCCCACTAACTGCTTGGCAAGCTCCTACCCATTCTTCAAAGCCCCCATACCTTAAGGATTTAGTAACCAGCAAAAAGAATAAAAATCTCAATCTCTGAACTTCTATACCATCAATCATGCCTGGAAACAAGAAGCCACTGTGTGTATTTTTCCAAAAGCCTGAAGGAATTCCTGGTTAAAATGTTTAAGACCAAAATAATGCATATGCTTTTAGTCCTTGGCAGGGGTTAATCTCACATTTCTGTCCTTAGCTAACATGCATGTGGGCAGTGTCTTCTTAGTAACACGTACCTAAGCAGTGGCACTCTGTATGTCATTGTTCCTTAATCTATTTATGCATCTTATTTGCCTCTGATTGTGTGATTTCTTAATTGCTTCATTTCCTGCAAGGATTAAGACTCCCAATTATTGCTGTCTTTATGAATTAAAATAAGACATGGTCTCTCTCCAGCAGTGAGGGTTAGAATAATTTAAGATCATATCATGTTAGGAGCAATTTGGAATTCGTTTCATTCAATTTGATTATTCCTCCAAAATTAAAGACAGGAACTTTCAAGAAGATAATAAACTGAGTATTTTGTGATTTGTCTCCTCCACTTCAGAGATCACATGCCAAAAATGATGGCCAGCTTTGGAGGTATCCCAAATACAAGTACTTTTGTCACTGGTGAGGGAGTTAGTCTTCAATCATCTCAATCATGGGCAATATGAAAAGGCAATATAATGAACATCAAAAGGATATGAAAAAGCTACTGAAGGGTCCATTGAAGCTAAGAACAAATTAAAACTTCCTGAAAAGACTTCTCTTTAAATATACTCAAAATAGGGAGTTCCCATCATGGCTCAGTGGTTAACGAATGCGACTAAGAACCATGAGGTTGTGGGTTCAATCCCTGACCCTGCTCAGTGGGTTAAGGATCCGGTGTTGCCGTGAGCTGTGGTATAGGTTGCAGACACAGCTTGGATCCCGAGTTGCTATGGCTCCGGGGTAGGCTTGGCAGCTACAGGTCCAATCAGACCCCTAGCCTGGGAACCTCCATATGCCGCAGCTGCAGCCCTAGAAAAGGCAAAATGATAAACAAATAAATAAATAAATAAATAAATATAAATATACTCAAAATAGAGTCCTTGTTGTGGTGCAGTGGAAATGAATCAGACAAATAACCATGAGGTTGCAGGTTAAATCCCTGGCCCTACTCGGTGTGTTAAGGATCCAGCATTGCCGTGAACTATGGTGTATGTCACAGACATGGCTCAGATCTTGTGTTGCTGTGGCTGTGATGTAAATCAGCTGTTGCTGCTCTGATTCGACCCCTAGCCTGGTAATTTCCATATGCCATGGGTGCAAACCCTAAAATCTCAAAATATAACGTCAGCAGGGTATAAAACCTACCCCTTTTAATCTTTAATTTCAAGTCCCTGAGGTAATAATTGGTCATATTAAATATGGGATGCAAAATCATTTTAAATTGCTTCTAGATTTCAAAAAAGTTTAAATCAAAAGAGAAGTGAAATGGAGGGAGTAAATCATGGTCAGAAATATATTGTGATAGGGAAAAATACAACTAGTAATTTTTCTTCAGTATAGTCTGCTTACAGGAGGAGCAGAGAGCAAGTCTCTCATGCGAATAAAATGCAAGCATGCCTGAGAACCTGAGATTGCTCTAGAGATGAACAGATGGAGGTCCTAGCAACATTCTCACCTCAGAACAACTCACTGGGGGACACTTCTGACCCTACTGAGAGCCACAGAGGAACCCAGAGACATTCTATTTGGGAAACAAAAAAAAAAAAAACCACAGTAAGTCTGTTCTGGCTCAATGAAAACCTTGTTAGACTCAGCAGTAATAGAGTCCAGCTGCACCACACTAAGAGCAGTAGCTGAGTTTACTTCATGTTTTATTCCTCAAGATCATGTTCAAATATTGAGTCAATCTCCTCTGGCATTTAAGAAGCCATCAAGGAAAAGTGATGGAGAGAAACAGGGGGAGAGAATCAACTAACAGTAGCCTCAGAAGTTTCATATATGTGATTTTATCTGCCCCATGTGAGATGGTATGTGTTTCATGGGGGAAAGCACAGAAGCTTGAAAGAGCTGGGTCAAGACCACATTTGGGTTATCAACCAGGTTTCATGTAGACTATTTACTATCACAACCTGCATTCTCCTGTATTCTTCTCTTTACAATCCTATGCCTATAAAACCCTACAGACTCCACAACCAAAAAATATGTTAGAACTATTAAAAAAATTCAAAAAAGCATCAGATAAAAACTTAAATTATATTTCTCTACACAAACTATCCAAAAAAAAGGAAATTTCACCTTTCTGTACAGTAGAAAATTGACAGAACACTGTAAAACAGCTATGATGGAAAAAATAAAAATCATTTAAAAAAGAAAAGAACCCCGTTTATAACTGAAACAGAAAGAATAAAATACTTAGGAACAAACTAAACAAAAGAGGTGAAATACTTGCATGCTGAAAATTATAAAACATTGATGAAGGAAATTAAAAGAGACATATATAAATGCAAAGACATCCCATACTCATGAATTGGGAAGATATTTTTAAAATATCCATACTACCCAAAGTGAACTCCATATTTGATATGATCCTTCTCGAAATCAAAATGGTATCTTTTGCAAAAAGAGTACAATCCTAAAATTCATATGGGACCACATACACACACAAAGCAAACCTAAGTAATAAGAAAAAAAAAACTGAAAGCATCACACTTCCCAATTTCAAAATATGTTAAAAGCTACACTAATCAAAACAGTATGGGAATAGCATATAAATAAGCATATAGGCCAGTGAAACAGAATAGAGAGACTAAAAATAAATCCAGGCATATACAAGTCCACTTATTTTTGACCAGGGTGTCAAAAACACACAATGGGAAGAGGACAGTCTTTTCAATAAATGGTGTTGGATAACCACACATAAAAGAATGACATTGGACCCTTTTCTCAAGTCATATATAAAAATCCACTCAAAATGGATTGAAGACTTAAACATGAGACTCAAAACCCTAAAATTACCAGAAGAAAATGTAGGAGAAATCTTGACAATGTTCCCTATTCAACAGATATTTACTGAGACCCTGGCTAAGCACCAGAGATATAAATAAAAATATTCAAGACCTAGTGACGATCTTCACTGACCTCAGGGTCTAGCTGGCATGATACATAACTTAGAAGGTTACAAATGCTAAAATCTCTGCTGGTGAGGAAAGGTGATAGTTGCAAAGAGTAGATTCCAGAAAAAAAATAATTTCCTATTTGCAAGACACAAAAATCATTCTTGTGTCTAATACTCAAATGAAAGGAAATTATGCATGAAGCCACACAGAAAGCTGTACTAATCCCTGGTTAGGGGCAGTGGGAGAATCTACTTTATGGAGAACAGTCATAGAATGCTTCTCAGAAGATGTGACACTGTAAGTGAGACCTAAGAGGTAAAAGAGCATCAGTCATGTGAATGTAATAGGATACAGCTGTAACATTACCATGGAATTTCTTAAGTATCTACTTAAGTCAAGTTGGACACCCCTCAGGAAGACTTTGAATTTTGCATTTGACATCCCTTCCTTTCATTTTCAGCTTCTTTCAATCTCCTTGCTTAGATTGAGATGACCCTCTAATCAGAAGACTTACTGTCCTGATAAATGGGGGAGACCCCATGTGTTCATCAACCAGGAGTTTCTGTATCTCTTAACACAACCAGCATGAAACAGAAAAGTGACTATAAATAGTGTGCATACACATGCATTAAAAATAAAAGGAGGGTATATACAACACACTTTTACATGCATATATTATGTGAAAAAATATTCAAAGCTATTGACAGCCATAATTGGTTCTGAAGAGAACCTGGATATCTTTGGATCTCCAGGAAAAGAGAAGAGTTTTTTCACTAGCTACCCATATGTGACATGTGCTTGTTGTTGTTTGAGAACCATGTAGAGTCTGCCCTCCATATTCAAGGGTTTCATATCCAAAGGGTCTATGTCCAAGAATTCAATCACAGGAGTGGGCAGGGAGTTCCCACCATGCTTCAGCAGTAAGGAAGACAACTGGCATCCATGAGGACAGAGGTTTGATCCCTGGGATAAGGATCTGGCATTGCCATGAGCTGTGGTACAGGTCAAAGATGTGGTTGAGATCCTGCATTGCTGTAGCTGTGGTATAGGCCAGTAGCTACAGCTCCAATTTGACCTATAGCTTGGAAACTTCCATATGATGTGAATGTGACCCAAAAAGGAAAAAAAATATTTAGGCAAACATTTCCAGAAAGTTGCCTAACACTAGAAACAGGTCGCATACCATTTCCATTAAGTAATCTAGAGAGGATTTAAAGTATAGAAGAGGGTATGTATGGGTTCTATGCAAATACTACACATTTTATATAAGGGATTTGAGCATCTGTGGATTTTGGTATCCATGGGGGTCCTGGAACAAATCCCCCCAGGATACTGAAGAACAACTCTACATGCATTATTTTTCAATTTTTTTAATTTTTTAATAATGATTTTTATTTTTTCCATTATAGCTAGTTTACAGTGTTCCATAAATTTTCTGCTGTATAGCAAGGTGACCCAGTCACACATACATGTATACATTCATTTTTCAATTTTAAATATATAAAAAAAAAGAATGACCAAAAAGACAATTGCTAGAACAAACTACAAAGGTTGAATTAAAGGTGTGGAGACATAGAACAGGAAAATTATTTGAGGGCTTGGAGGGCCTGAAGTGAGCCTTGCTTGATCCCTCTGTTTCAAATAGCCTCACACGGAGCTCACAGGTTTCTTTACTATGCCATGTTAAGTTCACAGATACATGAGATGCTATCTTAGCTTTGGGTGTGATGACAAAACAAACACCGGATGACTTCAACAACAAAAATTTATTTTCTTGCACTTCTGGAAGCTGGAGGTCCAGATCAAGGACCCAGCATGTTCAGTTCCTGGGGAGAGCTCTATCCTGCTTGAAGGCAATGACTTTCTCACTGTGTCCTTAGATGACAGGCAGAGAAAGCAAGCTTTCTAGTGTCTTTCCTTTTAAGGACACTAATCCTATCAGATCAGGACCCCACCCTCATGACTTCATGTAACCTTAACTACTTCTCAAAGGCCACATGTCCAGATAATATCACAGTGTGGGTCAGGACTTCAACATTTGAAGAGGGTCACAATTTAGTCCACAGATGAAGCATATATGTTAAGATGCATCTTATCATCTGATTATTTGTGATATAGCATGATGGAGAATGATGTGAAAAAATGAAGGGATATTCATGTGTAATTGGGTTACTTTGCTGTATAGCAGAAATCGATAGAACACTGCAAATCAATAAAAAAATTTAAGATGCATCATTTTTATCAAGATGAGATGAGTAATTGATCCCATGAGGCACATTTGTCTTGGAGATGTAGGTCTAGTCTAGAGGGCTAGGTCTTAAAGGGCACTCCACATGGTTTTATGCCAAACTTTTAATCAGGAATAAGTATAGATGGAGTGTTGAGTATTGGAACCTAGCAGGAGAAAATGCTTTTGCCCTCTGTACCCAGGAAGACACAGTAGAAACCAGGTAGGCTCATTAAGCAAGTAAAGAGAGTAATAAGGAAAGCCTGTTGCTGCCTGCTCTTGTTTCCCCTTATATCAAAGGGTAGAAAACTACCCTATAAAGCTAAGTAAGATGCCATCTGTGCTATTGCTTCTGGAAATGGCTTAATTGATCATATACCAGGAAACACGGTGGTGCTTGCTTCTAATTCACTCAACTCTGTTCCTCCTCAGGAGTCTCAAATACACAGGGGACATGTGTGATGCATAATTTGGAAATTTAAACTCTTCTTCCTACATCAGATTTGATTACCTAATGTTTCAAGTATCTCACTGCAGTTATGATCCAATTTAGCTGTGGTTACAACCTGGTTTGAAAACCCCCACTGCCCTGGAGTCTTTCTATTTCTAGTGGGGCTCCCAGAGAGAATGTTGGAGACTGGATGTCGTTCTCTTAACACATTACTCCTATAGTTCCATAAAGGCTCCTTTCATTAGAAAGGCAACACGGGTTTTCTGAGAATGGAAGGCAAAGTTACATGCAAAGAGAAGTTAACGGGATGGCAACAGTCTAGAAAACTCAACACAAATGTGTTTTATTGCAACTCACTCCTGAGTTCTATTGAAACCAACAGGCCTGAGATCAATATTCCATCATCCAAGGCCGTCTCAACACCTTAGAATGAACTGGCAATGTGCCCACTCCTATACAATACAATATTGACCCAGGCAGTAACTTCAGCAGATATGGCCATGTTCCCCTCCGGAAATCTGGATCCTCCTGATAACCCACACTTGGCAGCCAGAAAGATCTCTTATCAGCTCCCTATCTGCCTGGCAGAGAATTCTTTAACAGCACAATTCGTGCTTCAAAATATACAACAAGTCATTCAAATCAAGTTTTAAACACTTAGAATTCTAAGGTTCTCCAATTGATTCTATTTTACAAAGTACTTACTTCCACCCAGGGCTACACCACCAAGAAATTCAATTATTTTGATTCTTGATTTGGAAGGTTTATCTCCAGGGTTTTAAATCTCCAGCTTTGGGAAGAGGTGATGTTTTCTCCCTGCTGGGTCTGTTTCATCCTTGTAGCTGTACGTTCTATCATTACAGCAGATCATCACCCAAAATTACTTTAAAAACCAGAAAATGAGAAGGCCAAAAGAAAAAAAAAAGTCACAGGATTAGGTAACCCAAGTTTGAAGGGCAGTAATAGGTACCTCATGTATCAGGCCCCCATCTAAATGCTTTATATCCAACCACTCATTTCATCCTCACAGCCATGTAGGAGGTGGATACTAATTTTGCAGATGAAGAAACTGAGGCGGAGAGAAAATAACTTGCTCAAAGTAAAAATGGCTGGGACGTGTATACCAAGGAGGCTTTCCAAACACCAGTCCTTATTTAGCTTCTTAAATAATTTCGTGGGGAGTGGGAAATAAAACAACCCCCCTCAATAAACAAGTGAACACAGTATCCCCAGAATTCTTGTTGATCTTATGGAAGTTCAGTTGCAACCCCTAGTCCTCAGCTAGTCTGCAAAAGTGCCTCCAGGAGGCTGGTATCTTCACAGAAAAGAGGTATTAAAGAAAGCTGGTAGAAGGAAGGAGCAAAGGGGAAAGGAGGGAAGACTTCCTGTCCAGTTTCTAAACCACTGTCATCTCCATAAAGCTCCTCCCGGAGACACAGCCTCTGGTGAGAAAGAATGAACAAAGGGTATTTTCTAAATACTGTATGATGTCACTGACATGTAGAACCTAAAAAATAAATAAATAATACATGTAACAAAAGAAAAAAGTCAGATACTTTGAACATACAGGTGGTTGCCAAAGTGGAAGGGGGCAGGGGAGCAAAGAAATAGGTGAGAAAGTTCTCAAGGTACAGACTTCCAATTTTAAAATGAAATCTATGTGGGAAAAGAATCTGAAAGAGAATCAATTTGTGTACTTGTATAACTGAATCACTCTGTTGTACAACAAAGATTGTCACGACATTTTAAATCAACTCTACTTCAGTAGAATTTTGAAGAATGAAAAAATAAATAAATTGCCAATCATGTTTGGTGGAAATCAGAATATAGGGGTAGAATTGTACATAAATGTACTTGTACAGGTAAAAACAGCCTTGTATAAAGATAAATAAGTGAGCCATAGGTATGAAACATATGGTGTGGGGAAGACTCAATAACTAATATCTCTACATGGTGCTATATTGTAACTAGACTTAACAGTGGTGATCAGCTGGGAATGTAGAGAAATTTCAAATCACTAGGTTGTGACAATAAGAATAATAGTGTTGGCAGTTGGTTATAGTTAAATGCAGAACAAACCAACCCATAGAAAAAGGTCAGATTTTTGGTTTCCAGAGTTCAGGAGGGAGTTGGCTGGAGGGGAGGGAGGCAGGAATTAGATGAAGCCAGTCAAAATGTACAAACTTCCTGTTATACACACACACACACACACACACACACACACACACACACGAAGGATTTCCTGCCATGGCTCAGTGGATAAGGAAGCTGACTAGCATCCATGAGGATGCAGGTTCAATCCCTGGCCTCACTCAGTGGGTTCAGGATCCAGTGTTGCTGTGAACTGTGGTGTAGGTTGCAGATGCAGCTCAGATCTGGCATTTCTGTGGCTATCACGTAGGCCAGCAGCTATAGCTCCAGTTGGACCCCTAGCCTGGGAAGCTCCAGATGATGTGGATTCGGCCCTAAAAATACGAAAAAAAAAAAAAAAACCTTCCCATTACCAGAGAAACCTGTACTATGGATGTCAGGTACAACTTGATCAATACCATTAACACTGAAGTGCAGTACACCATATATGAAAGCTGTTAATAGAATAAACCCTAACTAAGACTTCTTATCATGCGCACATGCACGTGCATACACACGCACACCCACACACATGAATGAGAAAAAGAAAAGCGCAATGGATTTCTTAGAGATTCCATGACACTGTTAGGAAGCATCAATATACCACATACTTCAGAGTTTTGTGTGGAGGCTGAGAACAAGCACTCAGGGGCCAAACTGGTTGGGTTCAAATTGTGGTTCCAACATTAATGACCTTGGGAGAGTCAATTCCATCTGTAAAATGAGGACAGTAATTGTTCCTACTTCATATGGGTATTTTAAGGATTAAAGAGATGAACACACAAAAGAGTGGAAACAGAAAAAACATGGTTCTACATCAGGTATTAATCTAACCATTGCATATATAATTTAATCTTATACATACTGACTTGTTGCCAGGATATAACACTTTGTGATGCTATGGGCTGAGATACTGTATTTGTACACATCATCTGCTAGCAGGTCAGTTTGCATGGAGTGTCTGCGGTTAGAACTCAAGTCCCTGTGAAATGTTTTTAACTGTCTTCTCTCTCATCTCAAGATTATCCTAGATCCCCCTTCTTCCCACTTCCCCAATATTAGGGCCCAGCGGACTCATGCACATCTCATCTGTGAGCTAATTTCCTCCTATGTCTATTGATCATCCTTCTGTTTGTCCCTGCACAGCTTGCACCCCCACCCTATCCCATCTGGTACCCTGGGTCCAGGCAGTCAGATCAGTGTATGAGAGGTGGACCCATGGTCCCATCAAATGGGTCAAGCAGACTACACACCATCACTACATCGGTGACCATGTTGCCATCACCGTCTCTTAGAAGAACTTCTCATCACATTGCTTCTGCCTCGCCCAGCAAGAGGGATCTTCAATGACCAGTCAAATACAAGAAGTGACCACTGTGATAGACGTTAAGTACTTGAATTGAGGCAAGACCCTTAGCTACTCCATTAGGCTACTCCTTACCACTAACCTGCTCTGTGACTCTTAAGACTTTTCCCTCCTATGAGAAGAGGGACTATTGGAATCCCTACACATGTGCCACCATGCTCCATTCCCAGGCCCAAGGCAGACATCACTAGTCAATCGTTTTCCCCTGAGCATTACAATTCCTCTTGAAAGATAAGCATTATCCATAAGCCAGAAAAAGCACGCCAGCTTAAACCTCTTTCCACCTTCAAATTTGCTAGTACTTAAGAATCTTTTTTCCCTTTTAAAAATTTGTTCCATGGTAGATTGTAATCAAGGACAGCTAGTCAATAGCCTTTTTTTTTTTAATCACAGCATATTTGCTCATCTTATCTCTGGAATTCCTCTCATTTTCCATGGTACCTCAGAGGCTAACAAAAGATTTGTCTACAAATAGCTTCACAGTGTAGTTTGTCAGGATCAGGAAGTTTAGAATAGGCTAATGGATTTGTTGATTCATTTATTCATTCACATTCATAAATTTTTTGAGTAACAGCATAGGCAGGGCCCAGCCAGATGTTTTCTTATTAGTTCCCCACCTCCTTGTGTGGCAATTCCCCACTTTTTTGTTCCTTTTTATGGCCACACCTGCAGCACATGGAAGTACCCAAGCCAGGCCTCAAATGGGAGCTGCAGCTGCAGCCTATGCCACAGCTTGTGTGAGGCCAGGGATCAAACCCACATCCTCACAGAGACAACATCAGGTTATTAATCCCCTTAAATCAGAAAACAGGATTCCCTATTTCTGATTTGGTTCTTATCCTTCCCAGTGAAGGACTTTTTTCAAACAGAAAATGCATCACTGCCTGCGTCCAGCTAGTTATCTCCTATGCTTTTCTTTTAAACTGCTCATCTCCCAGGGAACTGCCCCCACTTAGGCCCCAGTACCTCATGGTAAACAGATAGATTAGATGGGGTTTGGATAGAAGATATGAGGGAATAGTTTCTGATTCAACGCTGCAGAGAACATGTGATCCGTCAGAGGAGCCCAAGAGAGAGAAGCCTTTAGGTGTAAGGAGTTGCCCACTTTGGGGAGAGAATCAAGTAAGGCTGTAAACAGAAAAGGGGGAAAATTCATGATCAAACCTCAGGGCCTGGCACATAGTAGGTGTTCAGTAAGTACAGCTAAAAAAAGAAGGGAAGGGGATGTAATCAAGTGATCTTGAGGGAATTCACGCTCTCAGAGTGGCTGAACTGGATGACTTTTGGTCCAGTCTAACTCAGAGATTCTGTGATTCTAAGGAGAAATTAATGAAAACCTGCCCTGGACTTTTTAAACAAGAATCAGTGTGACTACTCAGTGAGACAGCTCCCCCTACTGGACATAATCCTTTTCAACTCTGCATTTGCCATTTAGTCAGCTCTTGGAACTGGGAGGCAGTAGTTTGGCTTCCCATACATAGCAACTTCCTGGATCCGAGGCAGTCACTGCTCAGTATACATACCCTCGCCTGATGAGTCAACGGTGGGAAAGTGACATTGTCAGAAGCAGTGGAAACACTTCTGGTTACGATCCCCTGTCTAACCTTTATTGCTACCAATTTTCTTCCCTCAAAGAACCATTTCATCTGCAATAAATCCACACCATTTCATTCTATGTGGCCAGTTGATTGATTAACCTGTCTGTACTGAACACCTACTATGTGCCCAGATGCTTATCACTGTTAACTTGTTCACCATTGTATCCTTGAAGACAAGCACTAAGAAGGAGAGGTATGGCATCTTATGAGCATATAGGACAGGATTCAAACAGTCTGTGTGTGTGCATCCCTGTGTGTGCGGTGGGGGGGTTATGTGTGTGTGTGTGTCTGAGTTGTCTGCATATGTGTGTGTGTGTGTGTGTGTGTGTGTGTGTGTGTGTGTGTGTGTGCATGCGCGTCTGCATGGAAAACATATGAGGAGAGTTGTCCTGGAAGTTTTCTGGGAAAAAATGATTTTTCTGAGCTGATGTCTGAATGGTGAATGCATTTGACCAGGCTCAGAGTAGGTGCTGACCGTTTATGAAAATTGTCTGACTAAGCCACAGAGCCCATCATTTCTGTTTCAGTTTATTTAGTGTTTTTTGCTACCCTGATCCTGAATAGTCTGAGTCATTTGAGGGCAAGTGCCCCAGCTCATACACCTGGCAGCTCTTAACCTGAGTAATTTAAATAGAAGCTAGCAGGCGATTTCAAATTTCTACAATGAAGTAAGGAATTATGCCAGAAATGTGTGTTGGCTATATTTTCTGCAATATCACCTTTGACTTGGAAGTAATAGGAGTATTAACAACATTGAAAATTCAATGTGCAAATATGGCTCATGGATATCACATTAAAATAGTTTTGATAATACATACCCCCTCCTTACCCACTATGATAGGTTAATGCATGAAGAGTCATGAATCATCATTGGGATTGGACAGAGTCAAGAATACCAACTCCTAACCCATGAAACAAAGAAACAGACAAAATCTACTCTTAAGGAGAAGACATCGGAAACTGATGTTCATTGAGAACCGACTATAATCCAGACAGAAGTCGCTGCTACTGTATTTTGTCCTTATAATACTACTGGATCACAGTTGTTGATTACTAGTTACTGTTAAGTTTCTGCCAGTTGCCTCCAAATTACAGAACAAAGATAGATGTGGAACCATTATGATGTACCAGGCTCTATGCCCAGTATTCATATACCTGCATCACTGACTTAATCCTAGACCCCACTATGATCCTTCCTGAATAAGTGTACCAGGGCTCTAAGAGATCCTGTAACTTGCCCAGAGTCACATGGCTGCTACTGTGTGGAGGAAACAGAACTTATCCAGGATTGTTCAACTCCAAAAGCCAAGTTCCTGGACACATGTTACACAGTGCCCCTGTGTACCAGATGACAGGCCTAGAGGACTCAGGGGGTCTTGTTTCACACAGGAAATCATCCAAAGGGAAATATTGCCTTCATCCCCTCCTAAATCCATCTGGAGGCCTGTCCTGAGCATTCATTAAAGAATAAAATAGTCACCCTTCTGTTCAGGCAGAAGAAAAAAGAGGGGTGAATTTCACTTTCCAAGCAGCACATTTTTGGTTATAAAAACTCTAATGGGAGAATTCCAGCTTTTTAGAGGATGTCTGTGTACAGAGGACTGCTAAAAGCTGCAATATAGCTTTTAGATGCCTAGCCATCAGTTATCCCCTGAAATAGGTTCTATTAAAGGAGGACTTGGCCTGGAAAAACACACCAGAAGGAAAGCTTACAATATTAGCAAGAACATGCAGACAAAAACAAGAACAGACTGAACAGTGCACTGGAGAAAGCTTTTTACCCTCTTCTGTTCCAACCCAGGCCAAACTCACCTGTGGGAATTCCTCCCAGTGCTTATTGCCCCTCTCTGTGCCTGTTCCACACTCTGGGATGTGAGGACATCCCATACTGATGCCCCAGGACATTTGGTGTATTCATCACTAGGGTGCTCATGGCCCAGCCCCATGACTCACCCAGAGCAATCTCTCAAAGTCAGTCAATTCTGCTTTGGCTGCTGTCCTACTCAGCTCAGGCCACTGGAACAGATTTCCACAGAGTTGGGGCTTTAAACCTCAGATGTGGATTTCTCCAGATTTTAGAGGCTGTGAAGTCCAAGATCAAGGCTCCAGCATGGTCAGTTACTGGTGAGCCCCTCTTCCTAGACTGCAGATGCCACCTTTAACCCTGTCTTCATAGGGCCTTTCCTCTGTGCATGCGCAGAAACAGAGGCCACTGGTGGCTCCTCCTCTTCTTATAAGGACACTGCTCCTGTTGGATTAGGCCCCTTCCCTCACGCTCTCATGACCTCACTTAATTACCTCCTTAAAGGCTCTATCTCCAAATATGGTCACATTGGGAGTTAGGAGTTCAACTTATGAATTTTGCTGAGAACACAATTCCATCCATCATAGTTGCCATCATTTTCCCACCATTGTCTTACTCATCTACTTCCAGTGCTAGTATAACTCTGACTCAATGAAGAAACTCCAATGAGTATTTACTAAATTGGATCCCATTTCATTGCACCTATCATCTAGCAATCATTGTGACCAGCTGTGTGCCATAGAGACACAAGAAAACACCATAGTGTAGGAAATATATAAGTGTGCTGAGTCTAGAAGGACTCAACCAAGCTATTTATGGAAGATGTAAAAAAATTAAAATGATATTTTTCAAGAGAGAGAAAAAAAATGACCTAACCAGTCAATTAATCAATCAAGATATGCTATGGGATTCTGCTGGTATTTCAGTCCTAGACCTTATAAGCTGAAACACTTGGTAGTTTTGCTCTTTGATTAGTTGATCAGACACACCATTTGAGGACTATAAATCATTAAAACTGGCTTTTACTTTTGAATGACACAGATTTTTCATGTAGATCGGGGTGTTTGCAAAATAATCAGGAACAAGAGACATTATTGTTATTAGACATTGATTGTAATGCCAACATCATGTACATACATTATAACATAAATAGCATTTTTAACACATAACATCTAATTCATCCAGTTACTGTTGGCAGAAAGATATATTCCTCCTCCTGGAATTAACTGCAGTCATTGACTCTTCTCTTTCATGAGTTCAAAAAAAAACTAATGTCTTGTGAGAAGAAACTATGATAATTGTTACAGGGACTTTTCAAGCCTTGTTCTTTAGGATCAGATTTAAAATATTCAAATTCCTGTAGTGCCTCTTACTACCTATCTTTGGAGAATATATCAGTTATCCCCATGCCTCAGTCCCTCATCTGAAAAACAGAGGCAGAATAATGTCGATGATCAGATATAATAGCATACTTGATAGGGTCTTTAGTTTTTCTTGAATTTGAGAATTGAAACAGCTTCTATTATTTCCAAAATCTTTACTCTTCCCAGAGTTCTTACATATGACTGGGGGGAGCCCACATATACCTGTCTTGAGAAAACTTTTTTAAAAAGTCAGTTTTTTTTCTTAAACTCTAACACCAGCAGTCTAGAGTGAAAATTAAATTTTAAACGTTAATTAATGCTGCGAGTCAAGCATGTTCTAATGAAATGAAATTATGGATCAGATCAACACAGTTCACTCATAGGTACTAGTTCTTAACTCTAGCTTCCCTTCCAAGAACAAGGCACATGACATTGAGGTCACTGACAGCAGTGGTCCCAGCTGTAGTGCTCTGAGGAAATGGGACTCAAGAGATGTAAGGCAGCAAACTCAGGTCATATAGGTATAAAGGGTGTAGCCAGGGTTTGAAGCCAGCTCTTTAAGAGGACAAACACTAAGGGCTTGTCCATTATGCTACAGTGTTTGCCCATCAAGATAGCATCACCCTGCCCTTGGTGTCCTTGCTTTTTCCTAGAACCTTAATGATGTTCTGAACAAACTCACTGAACAATGGGCTCCTACTTCACAAGGTACTTTTGGAATGCCCGCAGCAAGTAGTTGAAATCCCAGCAATTCAGCTTGTCCATAAGCTGCTGTTTCCTAAGAAGTCCAACAACCAACCAGCAGGGGCTGAAATTTTCACTGGGGGGATATTCAGTTTTGAATTGACCCAGATCTGGGTCACCAGCTCTGTGGACATAATGGCCAACATATGGAGACAGATGAGATAAATTAGCCCTTCATCCAGATGTGATGTTTATTAATGGGACAGCATCTTATTAAGGATGCATTGTGTTCATGACACTACATGAGCTGGCTATCCAGCAGGGGGTTGATTCATTTTTTCTTATCTTCCAGATGTGTTGTATGGTAGGAATGGAAACATTATCGCAAATCCTCATAGAGGTGAAATGAGTGATAAAATGACAGAGATTATAAAACAAATGTCTCTGACTAATTTGCACTGAATTAGCAGGATTTATTACTAATAATAACATAATGGGGTAGCTTACATCCATGGAGAACTAATGGCATGTCAGGCAATATAATGAATGTTTTATGTGCATTATCATCCCATTTAATCCATGCACCAATTCTCATTTGAGACATGGGCATTAGGGGATTGGGAGAGGCTGGTCATAAGAGGAAGCAGGGAAGCTGGATTCAAACCTATGACCATCTGACTCCA
The DNA here is from genome assembly GCF_016906955.1 of Phacochoerus africanus. Classification (NCBI taxonomy): domain Eukaryota; kingdom Metazoa; phylum Chordata; class Mammalia; order Artiodactyla; family Suidae; genus Phacochoerus; species Phacochoerus africanus. The sequence continues at coordinate 144,987,074 of NC_062544.1, forward strand.
GAGCCCTAACTCAAATATCATGTGTGTGATTTTTCTGTGTCCCTGATGCTCACAGTGTGGTGAGGGGACCAGCTGCATCTCCCATTCAGCAGCTTGTTGGAAATGCAGCATCTCAGCCTCCCTCCCCAGACCTACACTGTACCAGGAAGCTCAGGTGAATGTGCGCTAAACATTCCAGATGTTTACCTCTTCTAACCTGGGGTCTTGTGCAAAAGGCACTTAAATGGGCTCCATCCCAGGTTTGCTGACTAAGATTTTCTGGGGTAGGACAAATTCTTCAGAATATCCGAATGGCACACTGACATCTGAAAACCAATTCAATGAGATGTTCCTTTAAAGGTCTAAGTGTGAGGGTTCTAGGCTTTCTCCTGGAACTGAAGATGTACCCGAAAATGAGAGGAAACAGGTCCTTTGAGGGAGTCTAGGAAGATAGTCACTTGTTGCTGGTTTGGAATCCTGGGAAAGCACTCAACTTTCCTTTCAAAACCACACCATCAATTCCCTCCAGTTCAGCAAACATTTACTACGTGTCTACACTCAACATTGAAATCAGGAGAACAAAAGGGTAAGCTTTAAATGAGGAAGGTAATACACAAAGACACAAGTAAGTCTACAACAGATAACACAACAGATAAACACCATCCTAGTCAGTTCTCCTGAACTAGAAACCCCCACGCCCTCCCTCCATCACCTGGCCCCATCTGGCACTAGAGCCACTACCCTGACCTGGGCAGGAAACTGCCCATAGCCCCTCTTCTGGGTGCTGTCTGAACTTAGGATGGGGGAAAAAAACCTCTAGACCTCCCTATGCCCCCAGCATGTACCTGCATACCAGCCATGCTAGCCTCACAAGTCCACCTGGGTTTTGGCTTTGGATTCCTTGTGGAGCTGCTAAGATTATAGCCCCCTTCTCTGTCAGGCTACAGACTCACTGCTGATGCCAGCCCATCTCCCTCTCAGCTCCCAGAAGAGGGTTACATTTGGATTTTGAGCACATGTTCATTTCACAGACATGCACCCAGGATTGAGCTACCATGTAGACACAAGACTGATGCTGTATCTACACCTCGAAACTGAACTGCAGGTCTCACAGGGAACAAGGGAACCACTAGTAAATTACAAACAGGGATCAATGCCACTGAGGGAAGGTACAGAGTCCTGTGGAAGTTAAGTAATAGGGGAGCCAAACCCAAGCAGGGGTGCTTAGAAGGCTTTTCTGAGGAGGAGGTGTTTCCATGGAGACCTGAAGACCCACTGAGAGGGGACTGCTTACCTGGCCCCCTGCCATTTGTTGTAGATCAAGAAGACTGGCATCTGAACATCCACTGCTTGGCAATATCAGAGCCACTTAATCTTCCCTGAATATTTACTACCATAAACAAATGAGGCTTTGGGCTGTGTGATGGGCTGAATGTCCATATCCCCCTTTATATGAAGCCCTCATCTCCCATGAGGCTATATTTATACATGGGGGCCTCTAAGGAAATAATTATGGCTAAAGGCGGGGCCCTGATCCCACAAGATTAGTGTTCTTATAAAAGAATCCCTCTCATTCTCTGTTCCTTTCTGCCACAGGAGGATGCACTGAGAAGTGCACTGTTTACAAGCCAGGAAGAGGGCCCTCACCAGAAATCAAATTCCACTGGAAACTTGATCTTGGTCTTTCAGCCTGCAAAACTGTGAGAAAATAAATTTCTGTTGTTTAAGCTCCCCACTCTAGGATGTTTTGTTATAGCAGCCTGAGCTAATACATGTTGTATTTTGATAGGAATCTGTTAAAGGTACTTCTTTATTTACTTCCCATTACTTACCCAAAAGAGACAATTTAGACCTAGGGTGGTTAAGAATTTCTTCTCTGTCCCTTTTTTCTCATCAGCAACAACATCACCATGATATTTTTAATAGTGGGCTAAATTAAAGACCAATAAATTCATTTTATAGCTTAGGTGAATAAAGCCAATTTCCTATGACAAATATGTTTTATAATTTTAAGTAAAAAAAAAGTTTCCAAGCCATTTACATGTTTAAATGGTTAAATTGACATGTCAGGTTTGCTTTGTCTTACTAACTCATTAAAATAAATATTATATCAAAGATAAGAAAATGTGTAGTTATTATTTGAAGGTTTTGCCCCACCTGGTTCTTTTTTTTCTAGGAGTCAAGGATGAATATTATCTAACATTTTCTTTCGTATTTTTAGTGAGAAAGGCAAAGGTGAGCCCAGCATCTTTTGGATTTCACAAAGGTTTTTGATTTGTTTTTCAGAGTTATAATACATTTTAAACCAGTTGGTCTAGGAAATCAAAGCTTCTAATTTCCAATTTCCATGCTATGTGTTAGGCACTGTGTCCCACCTTTTACAAACACACAAATCACTGATATTAGCAGCCTGATGTCTTCAGTAGTAAATGAGACAGAGAGAGGGCACATGAAGATAAAGTCAATGTCATATGGTCAGAACACAACAGAGCCAGATATCAGCCCGTCCCACTCTCAACTGCACTGCCCTTGACACAATTGCTAACCACCCACTTATACTGACTTCTCTTCTAATTGTATCCCCCCTCTATTTTATGTTCCTGATCTGGCCCCTCAGTAGCTAAACCATCCAGAAGACCCCTCACCACATGGCAGGGTCAGTGAGTGGTCCAACTTTCCCCATCCTGCCAAGTCCACCACTGCAGTCACACTCCCTGGCCCCACCTCACAAATCACACCCACAACTGGAGTGTCAAGAAACAAAGGGTTGCTGAAGTTCAGAAAATAGAACTGCCATATGATCTAACAATCCCACTCCTGGGCATAGATCCTGACAAAACTATAATTCGAAAATATATTTGCACCCCTATGTACATAGCAGCAATATTCACAATAGCCAAGACATGGAAACAACCTAAATATCTATCAACAAATGAATGGATTAAGGAGATGTGGTACATATACACAATGGAATACTACTCATCCATAAAAAAGAACAAAATAATGCCATTTGCAGCAACATGGATGCAACTAGAGATTCTCATACTAAGTGAAGTAAGTCAGAAAGAGAAAAACAAATACTGTATGATACCACTTTTATGTGGAATCTAAAATATGGAACAAATGATCCTATCTGCAAAACAGAAACAGACTTACAGACATAGAGAAGAGACATGAGGTCACCAAGGGGGAGGGAGGAGGAACTGGGAGTTTGGAGTTAGTAGATGCAAACTATTATTTTAGAATAGATATACAGCGAGATCTTACTGTATAACACAAGGAACTATATTCAATCTCCTTGATAGACCATGACAGAAAATAATATTTTAAAATGCGTATGTATGTGTGTGTGTGTGTGTATATATATATATATATATATATATATATATATATATATGACTGAGTCACTTTACTGTACAGCAGAAGTTGGCACAACATTGTAAACCAACTACACTTTAATGAAAAATAAAAGGGGATGAAAACCAGCCAGCTGCAGAAGGTTTTTGAGAGGAGACAACACTTGACCCTGATGTTGGGGGAGGATTCAAGCTGTTGGCAAATGTAAACATTATGGACAAAGGTATGGAGTAGGGCCGTTATCAAAGACATGGATATGTCCCTAACCAGAGTTCAGTGTTGATAAAGAACAAAGTACAATTAGAGGAACAGAGTTGATGAACTAGGTGCATATCTATCACCTGGCCTTGGTGAGCTGTAGAGACTACTGAGTACCAGTTGGTAGTGGCCTTGCTTGTGCCCCACTCCCACCCCAGAACCCAGCATCTTCTCTTCTGCTAGTAACAGATGCCAGCAAGTGCCATGTGATGCAACTAAGGCAATTCTAGGACCTTCCTCTGACCACAATGATTGATCCAAGATTGAGGGCAAGGCTCTTGACTCAAGCTGGGCCAACCAATGACATTCTCTCTCCTGGGCATCTGAGTATCCTTCAGATACCCAGTCACCAAAAGTGCTTAGACCTGATCACTTTCTCACAGATTTCTAGAAAGCAGGCCAGGAACTCTGGCTTCTGAGACCACTAGGGGCAAACTTGGGTCCTACCATTCCCAAGGCTTGGTTATCTGTCTCCTCCTTTGATACTCAGCTACCCTGTTTGCTTGAGTCAAACTTTGTTGCTTGCAACCAATATCTTTAACATAGGCTAAGGAATCTGGCCTTAATTAAGTTGAAAATGGAGGGTCATTAAGGGAATTTTCATCAGACATGCAGAAATAATTCCTAGGAATAAATATAAAACAGCATAAGAATGCCATCTACTGAGATATGTATCAAAGGTTGTTCAGAGCCATATTCACCCTCCCCTGGAAGCAAGGGGCTGAATATCAGTTTGATATATCCACAAAGAAACCACAGAGCTCAAAGCAAGGCATCCCATAAAGCAAAGTAAATTTCATTTCACACAGTCAGAGTACATTCTTCTTTAATCTTGGTGGTTTCAGACTTGAGAACTGTAATTTCACGGAACCAGAGAGCATTCGGGTTACATGTGGCATTCTATTACTTAGCCTTAGAAAATCGGTTTGTGTTTATTTTTTTTAAGTGTGTGGTTATTGTTACTGTATTTTCTAAAATAATCTAGTCCTTTCCAAAATCTAAAGAGTCCTGCAATTCAATAGGATTCCTGACAAGACAGCACGCTCTCATCCTCTCCTCACCCCCCACCTTTAAGGGGACTGAATTTGGATAAAATGAACTTGCCATATGCCAAGGAAAGGAAGGAAGACACAAAAGCATCCAATGAGTACACCTCATTATAGGTCATTCTGGGCTTCATTTAATTTGGAATTTGATGCTGAGACATAACAGGGGAGAGAGATGGGTTTCACTGGTCTCTCTCTGCATGCAAAGGAGTGTGATTACCTATCAACATGATCCTGTCAATTCACACAGCTTAAAAGGTCACCCACTTAGCATCAAATTCCATACCCTCTTCACTGGGACTTCATCTGCCTGCCCTCTTGCCCCATCGTCCATGATGCCATCTCAGACTTCAACAGACCACACAGGAATGATGATGAAGTCCTAGTCCTGATATATAGGTTTTCATGCACTAGAGACAGTCATTTTCACTCTTCATTCAAGACAATGTCGTAAAACATTAGGAAAGTGTTGAGACTTCATGTGTGTATGGAATTGTATAATGTGCTGAGACTTTTCACATGTATTATACCAGCAATTATCTTAAAAAGCAGAGTTTCCTGGAGTTCCCACCATGGCACAATGAGTTAAGTTAAGGATCTGACTGCAGTGGCTTGGGTCGCTGTGGATGTGTAGGTTGGATCCCTAGTCAGGCACGATGGGTTGTGGATCCAGTAGTGCTGGTGGGTTATGGTGTAAGTCATAGCTGCACCTCGGATGTGATCCCTAGCCTAGGAATTTCCATATGCTATCTGTGCAGAAGACAAAAGAAAAAGAAAGAAAGAAAGAAAGAAAGAAAGAAAGAAAGAAAGAAAGAAAGAAAGAAAGAAAGAAAGAAGAAGAAAGAAAGAAAAGAAAGAAAGAAGGAAGGGGAAGGAGGAGGAAGAAGAAGGAAGGAGGAAGGAAAGGAAAGGAAAGGGGAGGGAGGAGGGAGGAGGAGAGGAAAGGAAGGAGAAGTAAGGAAGGAAAGAAAGAAAGAAAGAAAGAAAGAAAGAAAGAAAGAAAGAAAGAAAGAAAGAGAGAGAGAAAGAAAGAAAGGAAAGAGAGAGAGAAAGAAAGAAAGAGAGAAAGAAAGAAAGGAAAGAGAGAGAGAGAGAGGGAGGGAGGGAGGGAGGAAAGAAAGAGAGAGAGAGAGAGAGAGAGGGAGGGAGGGAGGAAGCAAGCAGGCAAGCAGAGAGTTTCTCCCTGCCTTCACCTGGAAAGCTCCTATTCATCCTTTAACTGATTGAGACATTACCTCCTCCTGAAAGTCCTCCCTGGTATCACAAAGACAGTTAGGAACCCTTATCTGGCTCTCTTCAATCCCTCTGTTCACTTGGATTATGCACCTGTCATACTTTGACAGTCATCTGCTCCTCCAGAAACTATGACTCTCCTAGGAACAGGACCCATTTATTGTTCATGTCCTATGTACCATGTCTGGCAGGGAAAATTATATCTAGAAGACATCAGCAAACTCTGGGAACAAAGAAAGTAGGGCAGGTAATATTAGCACCACTGTTCTCTGGAGGAAACAGAGGTCAAGTCATTTAACCTTGGCCAAGGTCATGAAGCTAGTTAAATAGTTCAGCTACTTTCCCTTCTTGAATTTCTCAAATATTGGTCTCCATCTCCACTGAAATCACCTAAGTCAAAGTCATCATTTCTCACCTGGCTGCCTCTCAGTACCCACCACCTGTTCTCCACCTGTTGTCCTGGTGGTCTTTGAGAACCCAAGCTTCCCAGGTCATAGCTCTACCCTGCCCACCTGTCCACCCATCTCCACTGCCCCCATCACTCCCCACCTCCACTCTATGGTTTCCTTTCTGTTCCATATGGGGGAAGCTTCCTCCCCCATCAGGGCCTTGGCACTTACTTTTCCTTTCCTGGAATGTTCCATCCCTTCTGATAAACTGATAAACTCTTCTCTTCCTTCCGCCCTCAGTTCTAAGGTCACTTTCTCTTCCTTCCTTCACAGCATGGACCAGACCAAGAGTGTGTGTGTGTGTGTGTGTGTGTGTGTATCTTTTTTGTACACCTAAAACTAACACAACATTGTAAATAGACTCTACTTCAATACAAAATAAATAATTTTTACAAAGAAGTATATTAAACAAGATGGAGGGAGCTGTTCTAGATTAAAAGACATTTAAGACACATAAAAAAAGAGAACTACCCTCTCCCAGGACTGTTAAGATAAGTCAGGTTCTCAGCAAAATGAGTGCTTTTGGAGTTCCCGTCGTGGCGCAGTGGTTAACGAATCCGAGTAGGAGCCGTGAGGTTGAGGGTTCGGTCCCTGCCCTTGCTCAGTGGGTTAACGATCTGGCGTTGCTGTGAGCTGTGGTGTAGGTTGCAGACGCGGCTCGGATCCCGAGTTGCTGTGGCTCTGGCATAGGCCAGTGGCTACAGCTCCGATTCAACCCCTAGCCTGGGAACCTCCATATGCCGCGAGAGCGGCCCAAAGAAATAGCAAAAAAAAAAAAAAAAAAAAAAAAGACAAAATGAGTGCTTTGGCCTGACATTCTGAAGTTGAGTCCAGCAGGCCTTTATGATCCTGCTCCTCTGGTCCCTGCACATCTACACCACCTCCCCCTTCCATCCCTTCCAGAAGCTCCAAGCTCCATCCCCCAAGTGCTCCAGACTTTGAAACGCCCACCTGTGATGGGTTAACTTTATGTGTCACCTTGGCTGGTCCACAGTATCCAGCCTCAGGTTGACACCAATAAGGATGTTCTTGTGAAGGAATTTTTAGATGTAATTGACAATGAAATCAGGTGGCTCTAAGGAAAGCAGCTCAGCCTCCATCATGCAAGGGGGCTCCCTCCAATCTTTTGAAGGCCTGAAGAGCAAAGACTGAGAGTCCACAAGGCTGGAGGAATTCTGCCTTCCAGACAGCTGTGGGACTTGAGCTGCAATGTCAATGCTTGCTGGGTTTCTGGCCTGCCCACCAGCCTGGCCTGTGAATTTAGGACCTAATGGCCCCTACAAGCACATAAGCCAATTCCTCAAAACAAACCTCTATATAAACACATACATCCTATTGTCTCCATCTCTCTGCAGATCCCTAACTAATATACCACTCCCCCTCATCACAAAGCATGGCTCTGGGTTTGCCCTCCTGGGCTTGCTGGAATGATCTGATTAAATATTTCCAACTGTAGCACAGTTGCTAGATATGAACAGACTCAGAGATTACTCCTCCAGGGGAAGATGCACTATAACTAACACCTCCGTGTGTGTGTGTGTGTGTGTGTGTGTGTAGCTGCGCCTAAGGCATATGGAAGTTCCCCTGCCAGGGACTGAATTAGAGCCACAGCTGCAACTTATGCCACAGCTACAGCAATGCCAGATCCTTTAACCCACTGTGCAGGGCTGCCTCTGCAGCAACCCGAGCCACTGGAGTTGGATTCCTAATCCACTGGATTTGCCATAGCAGGAACTCCTCATGGACTGATTTTAATGTCACATCCTCTCAAGCCAGCAAGGTGAATCAGCATTTGTATGTCCATTTTTTCAAAGGAGGATGTAAGTTTCAGGGAAGCAAAGCGGCATGCCTGGACTCATCTCTCTGATGTGTCAACGACTAGAGCCCATATGGGTCTGTCTTCAGTTCTGGGCTCTTTCTAGAACTGTATGGTTCTCCCAGGAGCCAGGATCTGGACTACAGAGTCTAATGCTGGGCCCCTGAGACACAGTGATGGGCAGGGGGAGAAGCTGAGAAAAAGTGGCAGGAAGAACTTGGATTTCAATGAGGTCAGACATGGTTTGAGCATCCCTAGGTTCTTCCAACTCCCTGTGGGATCAGGGGCAGTTATTCCACCCCTCTTGGCCTCAGGTCACCCAAGAAGGGGATTGGACTAACTAAGATGATTGATTTCTAGGACGTGTCTCTGTTATGCAGCTTCCCATGACTGAGAAGAACTGGCCAGCTATCCAGAATAAAATAGGAAGGCACAATGGTTTCTGGTGTGTGTGTGTCTGTGTATGTGTATGTGTCTGGGTATGTGTGTATGTCTGTGTGTGTGTGTGTGTGTGTGTGTGTGTGTGTGGTGGTGGTGGTTGTTATCACTTCTCCCTGCTGCCAGGGTCTGTTTTGAGTTTTTCCACCCTTGACACCCATGTCTGACACATCTCCTCAGCTCATAATGAGCTTTCATTCAAGCCACTGATCAATAGCAGGAACCAGCAGTTCTGTCTGCCCCACTTGTTTTCTCTATCTTCAATCTGCCAAGACAGATTAGGCTATTTCCAAGGTCATTCAATATTTGGGGAGAGAATGGAAAGAGATCTGGTGGGCTGTCCATAGAATAAGGCTGCACGCAGACAAGGCGGGAGCTCAGCTGTGTGTTCCATGACAGATTCAATTTACATCAAGGTCAAAGAGGGGACGTCTTCTTGCTGGACCTTTCCCTACCTCAGAGAGTGCTGGCTTGTCCATCAGTTACCAAGTCAGGACCCTGCCTGATGGAACACCAACTTATAAACACAGCCTCACCAGTAAAGAGGTGCTGTGCGATCTCGTGGTCCAGGGTGTACCCTGCTATGCAACCTGCATATCAGTCTGTTGAAATGTTCTCATGGGCTCAAGTGCAGGACATGCAGACCCTTTCCTTGCCAATGGAATCCTGACATTTTTGTTGGAATGGCTGAAGTCTAACCTCTTGACAGGTATACATACTCAACCAATCAGCTCTAGGAACTGCTTGTAAAGAAAGAATCTATTCAGCCTCCATTTCTGAAGACATACGTAGAGGTTTCCTGGTTCAGGAAAACAACACAAGTACAGTTTCACCATATTCCTACAATCATTTAGGAGGAAACTGGAAAAATAAAACCCAGAAGATCACATGTCAAAAAAGTTTTCCATTTCAAACCTGTAAGCATTGGTTCAAAACCTGCAACAATGAAACCAAACTGTACCATACAGAACTTGGGGAAGGATCTGCCTTGACTCTTGTCCTGGGTTGAACCGTGTCCCCCATAAAAGCCCAGTGTTGAAATCCTAACCTCCAAGAACCTCAAAATGGAACTGTATTGGAATTAAAGCTATACTTTTAAAGAGCTAGGTAAATTAAAATCAGGTCTTTTAGAATGAGCCATAATCTGATATGACTGGTGATCTTATCAGAAGAGAAAGTTTGAAGAAGAAAGATGATTCAGACAGAGGGAAGATGATGTGAAGACACAGAGAAAAGATGATCATTAGTAAGCCAAGGAGAGAGGCTTAGGATCAATCCTTCCCCAAAGGCTCTCAGGACCAACCCTGCAGATACCTTGATCTTGGGCTTTTAGCTTCCAGGCTGTGAGAAGATCAATCTCTATTGTTTAACCCTTCCAACCTGTGACACTTTGTTATAGCAGCCCTAACAAACTCTTTTATGAGTTTTGTCTCTCTAAAGACATGTCAACATTTTTAAAGAACTGGAGAAGTAGATTCAGATGTAGGGTCCTCTCTCCAAACAGGTTTACAAAGCCAATAAAATGATCACTGTTTCAAAGCAGATGATTTCTGGAAGGAAAAAATGTGAGTATAACACATATATGTGAAAAACAAGAGAAGAGATAAAGAGATTTTCCCCTGGTCCTTTGTTTTCTTTGGTGTTTTAACATTATCAAATTTGGCTCCACGAACCACAGGAGTTTCCAGAGCAGTCTTTGGGTGTCCTTAAGGGATTCATTAATTCATTCTACAAATATTCATTGAATGTCCCCTGTATTCCAGACACTGTTCTAGAAACTGGGTGTACAGCTATGAACAACATCATGGATGTCACAAAACTTACATTCTAGGAGGGGAACAGGTGCAAAACAAGAAAGCACAGCAATAGTATGTTAGGCAGTGATACAAGTTCCTGAGGGGGAAAAAAAGCAGAGAAAAGGAATGGATTATGGAGAGTATCAATTTACATGGAGTGGATGCTGATTACTGACTCGACATGTCTCTCCTCTATTCTACTCTTTCTAGGATCAGCTCTCTGTAGCAAGAGCCTGGAAGCTTACAACCTCCATTTTCCAGGTTCCCCAAAAGCTGACACTGGCTAGGTCCTGCCAATGCTCCCTCCACCAGTGGGAGGGATCAGTGTGAGACTGGAAGGCAAGAGAAAGGAGGAAGCAGTGTTCTTTCTGCTTCTGGTTGTGCTTCAAACAACTGTAGCTATCAAGGTAAGTAGGGGATTCTTTGGTTCCTGATCAGACAGAATGCAATGGTTCAGCCATGCAGCAGTTAAAGGCTCTAGCTCTGGCAGAGGGTAACATCAAGGGTAGGTCCCTTCTAGTACCCAAACATCAATAGAAGTGAAGAGTCTGGTCTCGCTGCAAGGCAGCAGTGGTGGTAGATACAGCAGCAGTCATCTCTGTGACACAGTGAGCATGGGCTCTGGGTTATACCATTTCCCCTTTTCTCCTCCAACCCTCTTCAGTCACTAATCTCTGTGTAAACCCCCCTACCCTTTCTGCTCCTCCCAGCCTCTCCATGCATGAAATGCCTAGTGGTTCCTGTATTTCTGACTAGATACTGACTAAGACAAAAGGTCTTGCGGAGAAGGGGACATGTGAGTAGAGATTTGAAGAGAATGGAGTGATATATGTGATGATCTAGGGGAAGAGAACTCCAAGTGAGAGAGGGGCAGGTATCAAGGTTTGGAGGCTGGAGCACATTTGATATTTTCGGGGAACAGCAAGGAGCTGAAGCAGAGTGATGAAGGGAGAGAAGGCCAAAAAATGAGATCAGAAAGAGCCAAGATGATGAGGCCACTGAGATGATGCTATTATCCTTAAAAATCTTCAAGACTGCCCACTAAATATGTGGAAAAGGAGAGAATGACAAAGTAAGCTTGGAACCATCATAACTGTGAAGAGATATTAGAGCTCCATGTCTGCCTGATTCAACATTATGAAAATGGAGAAATGATGAGACCTATGATCGAGAACAAGGTTGGCAGACTACAGCCCACAGGCCAAATCCAGCCCACCCCCTCTTCGTGTAAATAAAGTTTTATTGGCACATGGCCACACCCATTCTTACATATTGCATAAGGCGGCTTTTGCACGTCCATGGTAGAGATGAACAGTTGCAACAGAGACCATATGGCATATAAAGCCTAAAATATTTACTCTCTCCTTTACAGGAAAAGTTTGCCAACCCTGATTTAGAGACTTAGTCATCTCAGTGATGAAGTGGAGGTGATTTTAGAATAGAAAAATTACCATATATGGTTAGTAAAAAATGATGTAGCTTTGACCTACATAGAATCTTGATATAAAGTGAGCAGAAGGAAGATAAAATAGAAACCTCCAAGTCCATCACAATATTGTTCACCCAAAAGCAGTCGGGGTATTGTCAAGGAAACATCAGCAAGTATCAGGCAGGAATTGAGATAATGGAGTCAGGTCAGGAAAATCAGCCAGTGGCATGATGTCATGAGCAAGATAATATGTGCCTAAGGTAATCAGAACAAAAGCCCAGGTATAATACGCAATGGAAATTCAGCGACGCTGAATAAGAGAAAGCTTTGGAGTTCTGGAAATCCAATCCCAATCCTAAACCCTGGGTGGTTGTGTGGGGAGAAATACCTCTCCTACTCTCACTTTATCCTCAAGGCCCCATACCCTCCCATTTGCTTCATCTTTCCTTCCCTTTGCCTAGGTCATACTCCACTCTGAGCACCGGACTAGAAAAGTAAAATGCATCAGTGAATATGGAAATTTAGCTTCTCATTTTCTTAAAATGTACAGAACCATAAGCTAACATTTGCATTTCACCCGTCTCCAGAGTCCCACAGACCTTGATGAGCCAAGAAGCAGTTAACACAAGCATTCCTGGGGAAACTCAGTTTTCTATTGGCAAATAAATCTTTTTATATTAAGGTGAAACAATAATAATCATTTTAAACAATCATGTGGAGTGTGATTACAAAATAGCTCATTTGGAAAGAACATTATCAGCTTATGAGATCCTTGGAGATTTTAAGACTGAAGGGGTGCTATGGATAAAACCAACTGTTATAGGCCTTTATTATTTGCACAGCACATGGAGGCAACATTCACATTTCACTACAGTAATAAAAAAAAAAAACAATGCAAATTCTGATTAAGTAAAAAGTGAGAGCACTTGTTACAGCCAAACCTAACATCTCTCATATCCTTGCTGGCATTGAGGAAGGATTGCAGCAGAGGTTTCTAGACTCCTGGGGCTTCTCACGTACCACCCAGTTCAGCTCGGTGCACTCACATTCAGAGCACGCTCCCTTGCTCAGCTGGGTAATACTAAGGGTTTGCTAGCAAATGCAAACAATTACCTTTCATGGTATTCCACTTCCTTGCTATTTACTCAAGGTTTCTGGGAAGCTGAAATCCATCTGGCCCAGTTCTAAGTCATGCTGAGCTCATTTCAAGGATGAGTTTTCCAGAACAGTCTAACCTCCCTGACTTGGGCTTATTGGTAAAATGTCAGGCCTGAATTACTCAACTGTCAGAGGGGTCAGATGCACTGAGTATCTTTGCTCAGGTATGAGAGAGAAACTAGCATCCATTCATTCACCAAATAGTAACTGAACCCCTTCCTTGTACTAGATGCTGTTCTAAGTGATAAAGATACAATTATAACAGAATAAACAGGAATTTTCCTGCACAGAAGTTTGTATCCAACAGAAATGGGAAAGATAGGTCATCATCAGATCAATGGTTTTATGAAAATATGTATGGAAATTGTTGCCTTCTGAATAGGACAACCATGTCCATTAATTTTATTTATACAATGACAAACATTATTTATCCTTCTTTCATAACAAAAGCGTAGGTAATTTTCAGCAAAACTTTTATCCAAATCATGAATTCTTGATGTTTGAACCAATGCAACAATTCCTAATTAAATAGGTAATGATAATATCTACTTTTTGAACTATTCATGGAAAACTTTTCAGCTCATCTAAGTCTTTTTCTACTGCCACACGCATCAGGCTTAGAGGCTATATTTTTGTTTTAATCTGCCTTTTCCATCTTCATATTCTTTCCTGCTATTCCCTCATTAACCCATTCCAACCTGGCTTCTGTCTCTATTTTGCCAGTGGACTAGTGCTCAGTTTATGAATGACTTCTCTGTTACTAAATCCAACGGACAAGTGTCACTCCTGAGCCTCCTGACCTTCTCAACTGCATTCAATAGAACTGACCCCTTTGTCCGGACAAGTGTCACTCCTGAGCCTCCTGACCTTCTCAACTGCATTCAATAGAACTGACCCCTTTGTCCTGTCTTTATCTTCCTAACCCTGGATTCTTGTGATTTTCCTTATCCCTTAACTTCCTTTGCCCACTAACCCTCCTCTGCATTTTGACAGTCCCTCCCCAAGGTATCTCAACAACCTATTCTCCTGGTTTCCTATTCTGTCTCCTGGCTTCCAGGTAACCATCATTAGACTAATGACTTGCAAATTTATGTATCCAGTTCATGCCTCTCCTCTGAGCTGAAGAACAATATGATCCGCACCAACTTGCCATTTCCCCATATACCACATGTACCTCAAAATCAACATATCTAAAACTAAACTCTTGATCCTATTCCCTAACTCCTTGTTCTCCAAAGTCCTCTGTCTCCACCAAGAGCAGCACCAGTTGTTACAAATCAGAAGCTTCAAAGGCAGTCTTCCTCCTGCCTTCTTCACCATATCCTAATTAATACCAAGAAGTACTGATTCTACTTCCTAAATATTTCTAGGATCTATCTAAAGTGCTCCAAATCTACTAAGACTACTAGAGTCCAAACCAACATTTTCTTTTTCCTGGATCACTGAAACAATCATTTTCCATGTTTACCCCTTTCCAACCCATTCCTCATCTTGCATCCTGAGTAATCTATTCAAATACAAATCTGATCATGTCATTCCCCTTCCTGAAAGCCTTTAGGTAATCTTGACTGCTTTTAGGATAAATCCAAAACCCTTAACCTGGTTATGGCTGATTAGGCACCTGTTCAACAAAATTAACCTTTCACTCCCTCAATTAAGCGATCCAACTTCATGTCCTTTGCATATACTGTTCCCAGTGCCTAGATGTCTCTTTCTGCTTACTTCAGATTTCAACTTAAACATCATTTTATTTTCAGAGAAACATTCACTGATCCCCAGACTGTCAAGTACCCCTCTTTTCCAAGCATGGAACTCACTGCGATTTCACCTTTCTAACTCTTACAAAAACTGTATCATATAAGCAATGTATGTCTTCCCATGCAGGAATGTCAGCTCCATGAGGCACCTAATAGCTTCACGAGAACATTTGAAAGAATAAATGAGTCATGGAATGAATAACTAAAAGAGTTTAAAGAATTTCCTATACATGGAGTGGGGCAACTCAGGACACAGCAGCCCCAACAGCACATGCCTAGTGACTTAGCGAAATCCCTCATGCATCATCTATTAATTACACGGGGAAAAAATATTCCGAGCAACATGAGAAGATGTGTGTTATTCAGTTAATTCATTCTCCAGTGTAATTAGTTATTCAATGAAGTGTTTTTTTCCCAGCCCTTGTTTTCTTTATTTCTCTCTCAAGCAGTCAAGAACTCAACAAGAAAACAGCATCCTCCTGTGTCAGGTCTGGTCCTTTTGGCTCAAAACAATGTCCATCAGTCCCATCTGAGCTCACCTTCATGTACATCTCACCAATCCATGCAAGTATGCACTGAAACTATTCCAAAAACCAGTGGTTGACATCAGCTGGGTATCCATTCTGTTTCACCTACTTTGAGCTTCTGCTCTGTTTTGAACCTCTAGATCCTAATCTGATCCCTAGGACCTCACCACCCACCTCTATCTATGCTCTTCTATATGAGACACACTATTCCACTGAGTCAGGCAGCTATTGCTATGTATCAAACCAATTCAAATTTGAGTGACTTAAAAAAAAACACCTACCTAGAGTTCAAGTATCTGAATGTTGGCCATGATGAGCTCATTTATACTGAGTTTAGCCAGAGGTGGCTGTGTTTCACATGCCCCTCATCCTCATCCTGAGACCAGTGGGCTCACAAGCACACGGTGTTCTCATGGCAATAGTAGAAGCCCAGGAGGTGAAAGTCTCAACGCACAAGTTCAAACTGAACCTCTACTTCTGCCATATATGCTAACATCCCACTGGCTAAAGTCAGTCTCATGGCCAAGCCCAAAGTCAAGGAGCAAGACCGCCATGCCTCCCTGGCAAAGCTGCAGGGGAAAAGGCACGGGTATAGGGATGGTAGAAAACTGAGGCTAAGGATGCAATCTACTCCCCCAAAATGACCTGACGTCAACCTTAAACACAATCCAAGTATTCCATATACAGCACAGGTCAGAAACAGACACTCTATTGCCCACCTCTTTACTTGCTTTAGCCCTTCTAACTAGCTCTGCTTCCTGCCTGGTCTCATCTTCAGGAAAAGCATCAAACAACATATTTCATGATAACTATTTGATAATGAAGACTGAAAAAAAAAGGGTGATATTTTTAATGTTCTGCTTTAAGTATTTTCTATGGTGAGTTGCTATCTCTCAGTAGAGAGGAATTTATTCTAAATGCAAATGAATAAAAGGAAGGTTGTGTGCTATTCAGGTGTTATCTATGTCCTTGTGATGCAGAGGATGCCCCATGGACCAGCACCTGGACATCACTCATGGGCTTGTTAGAAATTAAGAATTTCAGGCTCTGCCCTGGACCTACTAAATTAGAACCTACCTTTTGAAAAGATCTTCATGTGATTTGTACACATGTTAAATTTTGAGACACAGAGAACCATGTCATCACTCTTTCAAATTAAGAGAAAGACTGAAGTTTCCCATTCTGGCTCAGCAGGTTAAGGACCCAATATTGTCTCTGTGAGCATGCAGGTCTGATTCCTGGCCTGGATCAGTGTGTTAAGGATCCAGCATTGCCATAAGCTGACACATAGATAGAAGATGGGGCTCGGATCTGGCGTTGCCATGGCTGTGGCATAGGACGTAGCTATAGGTCAGTTTGATCCCTTGCCTGGGAACCTCAATATACCTCAGGGGCAGTCATTTAAAAAACAAAATTCAGGAGAAGACCGAAAGTTAACTTTGGAAGTGATGATGACCACAATTGGATATAAACAGTTCTTACTCTTCAAGGGCACAGAAATGGACAGCAAATAGCAAGGCTGCTGTTGCCATTAGATTATTAGACTCAAAGCTTCATATTTGTTTTGTTTTTTGTTTGGTTTTTTAGGGCCTCAGCTGAAACATATGGAAGTTCCCAGGCTAGGGGTTCCATCAGAGCTACACCTGATGGCCTATGCTACAGCCAGAACAATGCCAGATCCGAGCTGCATTTGCAACTATACCACAGCTCACAGCAACACTGGATCCTTAATCCACTGAGTGGGGCCAGAGATTGAACCTGTATCCTCATGGATACTAGTCGGGTTGTTACCACTGAGCTATAACAGGAACTCCAGACTCAAAGATTTGGTTTTCCATATCCCCCAAGAAGAAGGAGATGATGTACTCCTTAATGAATAGTCTCTTTCTTTTGAAATCATGAAACATCAAACAAATTTCAAGGAAAGTCAGGCTGAAAATTAAAGCTATGATTTTATCAAGTGACTCCTCTCAGACAAAGCTGTTTTTCTTCACTGCATCATTTTTATTGAATTTCTGGGCCATTTAGAAGAGGGAAGAATAGGTGTGCCCAGAGTGGATATGCATATACAATGTGTTAATTTTTTAAGTATAAAAGAGTCTCATTAATTGTGAAATACTGGTTTATAGTGGGTGACAAAAAGAATTTAGTGACCATGCAGAAAAGACAAGCATCCAAGTACTTTTCTTCTATTGGAAGAATGTAGATAAGAAATATGAAAAATAAAGCATACTTCCAAAATATTTTTCTTATCAGAAATATAGGGGCAATGTACTATAGGTAATCTGGACAAAAGCAATAGCTGCAAAAGTTTCCTGTGCCCTTCTGCAATTCCTCACCTCCTCCAACCCTGCCCCCAGGCAACCACTGATCTTTCCATTTTTAGAGATCAGCTTGCATTTTTTAGAATTTTATATAAATTAAATTATACATTATACACTCTTTTTTTAGTCTGTTCTCTCTCATCCAGCTTAATGACTCTGAGATTCATTCATGCTATCTTGTGTATCAGTAGTGAATTCCTTTTTACTGCTGATTAGTTTTCCATTGTATGACTGAACCATCACCTATTAATAGGTACTTGAGTCACTCATATCCAAGCTATTAGAAATAAAATTACCACAGAAATGTGGGTACAATTCTTTATATGGACATATGTTTCTATTTTTCATAGATAAGTACCTAAGGGTAGAATGGCTGGACCATATGGTAGGTGTATGTTTAATTCCTTAAAAAAGCACCAAAAAACATTTGCTAAAGTGCCTGTCCCATTTTATATTCCCCACCAGCACTGTATGAGAGTTCTGGTTCCATACATCTTCACCAGCAGTTAGTATGGTCAGTCTTTTTCACTTTAGCCATAATGAGCATATAGCGTCATTGCACTATGGTTTGCACTTGCATTTCTCTAATGAATAATCACCCTGACCACTTTTCATGCTCTTATTGCCCATTAGTATATCTTATTTTTGAAGTGTCTGTTCAAATATTAGCCCTTGTTTACTGGGGTAATGTTGTGCAAAGTCTCTATATATTCTGGATACAATCCCTTTGTCTGATATATGGTACAAATAAAGTTTTAAAGTCTTTTCTGATTCTCATAATTTAGTATTCTGTGTATTGGATGTATTCCTGAATATTCAGATACTTGGAATTAAGGAAGCAAATAGTCTTACAAAATGCATCTTATTTTTCACTCAATTATTTTCATTTTATGCAGATATAATCCACTTAACATGGGTAGACAGAATGCAATGGAATCCAACACATTTGGTTTATTCTGTTTTCTAGGACCATAGCATCCTAAAATGCATAGTACAGCTTTAGTTGACCAAGAATGATTTTGTCCACTTCCCAGCAGGTGTAGAAGAAATGGGATTAAAAAAAAAAAGAAATGAAAAGGAAAAAAAGAAAAAGAGGAGAGGAAAAGTCATAGAAAAAGGAATCTTGCTCCTTAGGAGCCCAAACATGCACATGCCCTAAAATGCAAAAGCAGGAACACAGCACCTTCATAAGCTATAGAAAAATAGTTGTGAAGGGATTTTTAAGAGATCACAGACATGACACTGGACAATAAGGCCAAGTTTCACTTGGAGACCAAACAGATAGGTTTAGTTACTGGTCAGTGTGACCAAGGGGGCACATAAGACAGAGCAATGGTCAGGCAAATTCAATATCTTTGGGTTCATGTAGCAAAGACTGAGGTCCCTCAGAGCACCAGGACTCTGATGCCTCCTTCTGTACTAGAAATGTGTCCAGTGCTATTTCTGAGTTGGTGGACAAAGGAGGGGCCAAGGCAGGACTCCATCCTTCAAGCAGTTCACAGTCTAGGGAAGACAGATTACTAAAAAAAAAAAAAGTTAAAAAAAAGGTAGCCTAAGAGGAAACCCCAAGGGCAGCTCAGGTGAGCACAGCCCATCATGTAGAACACAAGGTTCTGGAACCCAGTATAGCTGAGCACCAGGGTACAAGGTGTGACTGGTGATACTCCATGGTTTTGCTGCCAACCCAGAGCCAATGTCTTCCTCAAGTGAAGGACTCTAGGCAGCGGGGTCAGAGCAATACCCAAGGGTATAACCAGAAAACAACATGACTTCAGCAAGATCAATGGCACCAATTTAGGGGAAGAGAAATACTTTATAAAATAAACTTAAATCACAAAAAGACAACAAAATCGCCTTCCTGAGATCAGCCTGTGCCTCAATGTAGATGGCCAGCAGCAAATGAAATCTTGCCAAATCCAGGGTAGAGCCTGAGAAATGATATTCTTGCTGGATAGAGTATTCTAGTTTGCAAATTTTTTCCTTTCAACACTTTAAATATATCTTGCCACTCCCTTCTGGCCTGTAGTGCTTCTGTAGAGAAATCAGCTGATAGCCTTATGGGGTTCCCTTATAATAAATGCTTTGCTTTTCTCTTGCTGCCTTTAGAATCCCCTATCTTTAACTTTTGTCATTTTTATTACAATATATTCTGGTGTGGTCCTGTTTGGGTTAAGCTTGTTTGGGGCCTTCTGTGCTTCCTGTATCTTGATATCAGTATGCTTCAGACTTGGAAAGTTTTAAGCCATAATTTCTTCAAGTATACTTTCAATCCCCTTTTCTTTTTCTTTTCCTTCTTGAATTCCTATTATGCACAGATTGGCCTTCTTTATATTATCCCATAGGTCTCATATGTTGCTTTCATGTTTTTTCATTTGGTTTTCTGTCTGCTGACCTGACTGGGTAATTTCCATTATTTTATCTTTCACGTCACTATTTGTTCCTCTGCATTATTCATTCTGCTCTTTATTGCCTTAAGCTCAGTTTGTATCTCTGCAAGTGAATTTTCTAGTTTTTCTTGGCTCCTCCTTATATTTTCTAGCTCCTTTCTAAACGAATCTGCATTACTGTTCATATCCTCTCAATTCCTTCAGTATTTTCAGTACCTCCCTTTTGAACTCAATGTCTGTCAGACTGCAGAGGTCTGTTTCATTGTTGACTGCTTTAGGTGAATTCTCCTGTTGCTTTAACTGGGAATGGTTTCTGTGCTTCTTCATCTTGCTTGTGTTTTTATTTTTCTGTGAGTTTGGGGAAGCCAAACTGTAGCCTTATAAGGCTACTTCTATGCAAGAATACCCACAAAAGACCCAGAATTGCCAAAGCAATCCTGAGGAACAAAAATCAAGCAGGGGGCATAACTCTCCCAGACTTCAGCCAATATTACAAAGCCACAGTCATCAAGACAATGTGGTACTGGTAGCAAAAGAGACAGACAAACCAATGGAACAGAATAGAGAACCCAGAAATAAACCCTTACACCTATGGACAATTAATCTTTGACAAAGGAGGCAAGGGCATAACATGGGGAAAAGACAGTCTTTTCAGCTGCATGCAAATCAGTGAAACCAGAACACACCCTCACACCACGCACAAAATAAACTCAAAATGGCTGAAAGACTTAAATATAAGACGAAACACCATCAAACTCCTGGAAGGGAACATAGGCAAAACATTCTCTGACATCAACCTTACAAATGTTTTCTCAGGTCAGTCTCCCAAAGCAACAGAAATAAAAGAAACCAATGGCACCTAATCAAACTGACAAGCTTTTGCACAGCAAAGGAAGCCAAAAAGAAAACAAAAAGACAACTTACAGAATGGGAGAAATAGTTTCAAATGATGCAATGGACAAGGGCTTAATCTCTAGGATATACAAGCAATTTAACTCAACAGCAAAAAATCCAACAACCCAATGGAAAATGAGCCAAAGACCTGAATAGACTTTTTTCCAAGAGGTACAGATGGCCAACAAGCACATGAAAAAATGCTCAACATCACTGATTATTAGAGGAAAGCAAATCAAAACTACCATGAGGTACCACCTCACACCAGTAAGAATGGCCATCATCAATAAGTCCACAAATAACAAATGCTAGAGGGGATATGGAGAAAAGGGAACCCTCCTGCATTGGTGGTGGGAATGTAAGCTGGTACAACCACTATGGAGATAAGTATGGAGGTAACTTAGAAATCTATACATACAACTACCATATGACTCAGCAATCCAACTCTTGGGCATATATTCAGACAAAGCCTTCCTTAAAAAAGACACATGCACCCCCATGTTCCTTGCAGTTCTATTCACAATAGCCAAGACATGGAAACAACCCAAATGTCCAAGGACAGACGATTGGATTAGGAAAATGTGGTATATATACACAATGGAATACTACTCAGCCATAAAAAGAATGAAATAATGCCATTTGCAGCAACATGGATGGAACTAGAGACTCTCATCCTGAGTGAAGTAAGTCAGAAAGAGAAAGACAAATACCACATGATATCACTTATGTCTGGAATCTAATATAAGGCACAAATGAACGTTTCCACAGAAAAGAAAATCATGGACTTGGAGAACAGACTTGTGGTTGCCAAGGGGAAGAGGGAGGGAATAGGGTAGTTGGGCAGCTTGGGGTTAATAGGTATAAATTATTGCCTTTGGAATAGATTAGCAATGAGATCCTGCTGTGTAGCACTGGGAACTCTCTAGTCACTTATGATGGAGCATGATAATATGTGAAAATAGAATGTGTACATGTATGGGTAACTGGGTGACCATGCTGTACTGTAGGAAAAAAATTGTATTGGAGAAACAACTATTAAAAAAATAATAACTGTTCTAACTCATTAGGTATACATCCAAATTCATTGTTTTATAAAACTCTATGGAAAACTCTTCATATTCTTATACCAGTTCCTTTATGTGCTTCCCAGAAAAAGATCCATGAGAAAGGACATCCTGCCATTTGTAACAACATGGATGAACCTGGAAGACATTATACCAAGTGAAATAAGCTAGACAAAGAAAGATGAATACTTTACAATCTTACCTATATGTGGAATCTCAAAAAGTCAAACTCACACAATCAGGGAACAGAATGGTGGTTGCCAGGGGCTTGAGCATAGGGAAATGGGAGATGTTGGTCAACGGGTACAAACTTAGTTGCAAGACAAATACATTCCAGGGATATAATATATAGCAGGTGATTATAGTTAATAACGCTATATTGTATACTTGAAAGTTGCCTAGAGAGTAGATCTTAAGAGTTCTTACCACGAAAAAAATTGTGGTAATCATTTCACAAAATATACACATATCAAAACATCCAACTGTACACTTTAAAAATAAAATCACGCTGCACAATCTAAATGTAAATAAATACATTTTAAAATAAGTTTAAAAATTATATTCAAGAAGGCAGTTGAGAGGCTATAGAGTGAGCAATAACTCTAAGCCTCACTTCAGAACTGCCCCGTGGAAGGTCCACTGCCTCTGGGACAGACACAGTGCATCTTGTCCACTGGCTCCACCTGAACACCAATAATCCCTCCCTACAATTTTCCACCAAAAGCCAGATGCCTCCACCACCACACTCCCCAGAAAATAGACTCTATACTCAGCTTGCTTCCTCCTGCACTTCAAATCAAAATCTCTCCTGTATTTGCATCTTACTGACTGAGCCTAAGTCCTGTGACTTTACACTGAGTACCTAGGACATCTAGGAAATTAGTATTCAACCCCCCTCTCCAGCATGGATAGGAAGTATTCATATTGTGAAAATTCTCCAAAGACTTTCCATAGATTCTGTGGCTACAAAATATAACAAATGTCCACACTACTTATGGGAAGATCTATCCAACCATTCAGTCCACCAAGCCCACAGATGGCCACACTGGGGGTGGGGAAGGGGGACAGGAACTGCCCATGACACAGGTGTATGACAAAGTACCTGATTTTACTGAAACTTCACACTCATCTCCAACCAAAGGGTTCTCAACATGCATTTCTTCTCTTCTCATCTCATTATCTGAGGTTCAAGTCAAGCTGCAGCCTCAATTGCTGCTTTGATAATGAGGGATAAAACCAAGTCCCTTGGAGTTCCCACTGTGGCACAGTGGGTTAAGGATCTGGCATTGTTTTGCAGTGCCTTGGATCACTGCTGAGGCACAGGTTCAATCCCAAGCCTTGCGAAGTGGGTTAAGTATTTGGCATTCCTGCAGTTGTGCACAGGTCACAGCTGTGGCTTGGATATAATCTCTGGCCCTGGAACTTCCATATGCACAGGTGCAACCAAAAAAAAAAAAAAACAAACAAACCCTGAGTTCCTGAATCACTGTTGCTGGAGAACAAACCTACGCTCATTTTAAAGATATTTTATCTGCTCAGCACACAATAATGATTAGCTAACAATTGCTATTGTATTTGGGAAAGTACACTGCAACTTGCACACATACACACACACAAAAACTAGACTTCTATGGGAACAAAGCTAAATGTCTGAGCAATGATAAAAAATACTGGAGGTCAGAGAAAGTGAAAACGTTCCAAAGAATGACAAAGGCTATTTTTCAGATAATAGCAGGCTGAAAAGAAGGTCACGTTGGCAAGATAAAGAGACTTAAAAGAGAGGATCAAACCAACCTATTGAAATGAATCTATACTATTAATACCACAGAGATGTCACTTCATTCTCTTGTTGATTTCATGAAATAAAGATTAATGAGTAGAAACCAGGAGAGAAGGGTCAAATTTCTCAGGTAAAGAGTTGTCTATAATATCACATAAGTTCTGATTTTATAACAAAGTCAGTCCAAAAAATGCTCAGATAGGTATTTATCTTTGCAAAAAAAAAAAGTAATATAGTTTTAAAATTGCATACACACACAGCAGTGTGAGGAAATTAACTCTATCAGGCAAATTTTGTTGTAATTTTTCTAGTAACTTTTTCTAGGGAAAAAAAGCCTCAGAAAAAAAAAATTTTCCCTTAAGAGTAACCCATTACTTAAAATGCAGCAATTATATTTGACTATCTTAAAAGTTCCATATATGTGAAGATAAGCCTTTACTATCCAGACCGATTTTCTGATTCTGGGTAGATATACTTTGTATAAACTCCAAAGCCCTGCTTAATGTGTATTAAGAATTAAAATATATATTCTATTTTAGATGAAATTTTGTTTAAAAAAAAGTAAGTATGTAACAGAAACTGGGCACTTGACACATGAGATGGCAAGCAAAAAAAAAAAAGAATTTCATAATTTCAGTGGGATTATGCATACAAATTCAAACTAGGAATGGATTTGTATTCAGGAAATTTCACATGTGAATTTAAAAAAAAAAATCTTTGACCAAAATAAATATCTTAAGCTTCGCCGTATTAAAAACATGACTAGATTTAGTTTCAGAACTGTCAAAAAAGTTAGAAAATTTAGGCATTCGGTCCATGCAGATTCTTAAAAAGCCACTTCATTAAAAATATTCCCCATCCAAGAATGTGTGGCTGACAACCTGCATAAACTCCTGACCAACATCCAGCAGCCTCCTGACTCCCACATCAGCACTAACCTGCTTCTAAGCAGCACTAGGACTCCAGAAACCACAGCTCTTCGATGGCTCCCCTTGAAAGGAGTGGGGCTTAACCCTTTCCAAATTTTAGAAGAACTTTTCGAAGAAACTTTGTATACTGCACTGCAGGAAGTCTCACAACCACCTCTGTATACTGCACTGCAGGAAGTCTCACAACCACCTCTTTCCTATCTGGAGGCTCAGCTGGATTCATAAGGGGCCTCTTTCATTATGCAAGGAAAGTTCTTCAACCTCAAGCTGCCATTCTCATCACCTGCAGAGACAGAGATGAATGGGGAAGGCGGATGCACCCCAAGGAGGTAATGCAGGTGCTAATCACATTGGTGACATTCAGTCTGGACAGAGAGGAATTACACTCACAGCTAGATGGAGAGAGTGCCCTTTATTTGCAAGTTCCTGGGCCAGAGAGCCAGTCCTGGACAAAACACCGAAATGAGCAAAGTTCACCTCAACTTGGCACACTGTCTTCCCCACCACCAAGTGCCCCAGGTTCTCATAACACTTTCAGCAGGTAGAACATCTATACACTTTCTTCGGCTGCTCAGAGCCTTGAGTTCTACATCTGCAAAATGGGAATTACAACATGACAATGTTTGCACTTGTTAAAGGAGTTTCTGAAGGTAGCCAGATCCATGTAGGTGCTATGCTAGTGTGTGATACTGTTCTTTTACATCAGCACAGGTGATATCAACCCTGTACTTTTGCTCATATCTCCCAGGTGTGGTTTTAAGCTAAATCTAATAAGCCTAGCTGACATTACTCCTTAAGAGTATAATCTTCTCTTCTCCTGAGCTCTGTAGCCTGGTGAAAATGAATGAGAACAGGGAACTTGATGCATTTGTGTACGTACCAATCCTTTCAACTCTTACTATGCACCAAGCACTACGGTAAGGATTGAACACACAAAAAAATTCATATAATCTTTGCAGCCATCTAAGGATAAAAGTGCACCTTGAGATGATGACAGCAGGAATGGAATAGAGATCTTCCCAAGGCTCCTCAAAAACACCATGTAGAGAACCATCTATTCCATCTGCATGCAGGACTCTCTTGGAAAACAGACTTTCCACAAATGTGATCATCCTCCTTAGCAAGAAGCATAGGGCACTGGTATGTCCCCCTCCTGAAGACGGGGTATGGTTCTATCCACATCCTGCTTCCAACCTGGTCTGTCAGCTTGAGCAGGTCATTTTTCATTTGTCTTAGACTATGTTTCCTCAACTGGAAAGCAAAGGCTAGATGATGTCTACAGTTCTTGAAGTCTCTAACACTGTAGACAGTTATTCAAGTCAGCATCACAATGTTGCTGGTCCATTTGGGCTAGCTCTTAAGGAAGAGGTTTACTGTGGTGTGGTCAAGGCTAGAACCAGGAAGTGGTCCAGCCTCAAGGAAGCCCTGAGGCAAGCCATTCTGTCAAGGAATCTCTGCTTCTATCTGGTTCTGGATGTCATTCTCTTTATCCACCTGGGCTCTCCACTTCTAATCTAGATATCTCTCCTCTCTCTCTCTCTCTCTCTCTCTCTCTCTCTCTCTCTCTCTCTCTCTCTCTCTCTCTCTCTCTCTCTCCCCCTCTCCCTTTTCATGATAATGTCAGACCGATTTATACACATTTTCTCTCTTAGGGCATCCTATGGCCTTTTGCTCCCACCATTACCTGGAAGACATCTCCATCTCAAAACCAGCCAGCCTGGACCAAGTTTGACATTCACCATCATTTCCCCCTCTTCCCTCTTCACTACAAACTGGCAAAGATCCAATCACCATCACTATTCAAGCCCGTGGACAGGAACCAGTTCTTCTTCTCTAACTTTTCATTTAAATGGAGGTGAAAAGTCATCCTAATGTGTAGTTACCATGAAGAGTTGCTCCTATAAATGGAGTGCTGAATGACAGAGTTAATACAACATTGGAAAAGAGGCATTTTCTCACCTGAGAACTTAATTGCTACAGCAAATTTAACAAGGAGCTCTTGATACTCTATTTCATAAAAAGCGTTTTATTCTCAAATTGCACCTTTGATTTATAAACTGCAGGGTGAGGGGTCCATCAATGGAGAATATTTCTCTTCCTAAATACCAAGTTTAAATTTATGCCCATCAAGACTAAAACTAATTTATTTGGCTTACAGTATACTTCAAAGTGCCTTTACTTTATGTCATTATAATTTTGAAAAATTAATTTTGAAAATGAACCACTTCCACTCTTCACAAATACATATATCCCTTGAGATCTTGTACAGGCCAAGGGCTTAAGTTATCACTAGGCATGACATTTGGAGAAGATCCCACCTCACTCTCTCTGCAATGATTTAAACCAAGAACATGAATAATAGAATATTTGTCTCAATTCCTTAGAAACATTTTAGGACTTATTTTCCTTATCAAGGCCAAATGGGGGGTTTAAAGTACCCATCTTGAAAGAATTTTACTGAAGGATTTCATACAATAGGAGCTATGTATATACCTTGTTTTCAACAAAAAAATAATTCTGAAAATGCTCTGATTTCATTAAGAAATATTTATTAGGTGCTAATTCTATCAATCGTGTCTCAGCTAGAAATAGATGATGCACTTAAATATTCCTACA
Source organism: Phacochoerus africanus (assembly GCF_016906955.1). Lineage (NCBI taxonomy): Eukaryota > Metazoa > Chordata > Mammalia > Artiodactyla > Suidae > Phacochoerus > Phacochoerus africanus. Next base: position 145,014,311 of record NC_062544.1, read on the forward strand.
GGGTTTATTTAAAAGGGGTAGGTTACAAAGACATGCACATATGGTAATCACAAGTCATGGTATGGGCACTAGGGGCTCTCAGCAGTGAAGCCATATGGCCTCTAGGCCAGAGGGACCAAGGAAAGGAATGGTTCCCAGACCCTAGAAAGAGGGGGTCCAATAGTGGAAGTTACCTTTAGAGGAGCTGTGGCCTGTGATGTGACAGGGGGTACACATCTGGTCTGAAGAGCACTTACAGGGAAGGGACCAAAGGGATAAAGACTTTAATCTTGTTCTTCTCTCATCTCCATTTTTTCTGGGACAAGGCAGCCCAGAACAATGCACTGGTCAAACCCAACTGGGATCCAGCGGATGGGAGAGCCCATTGACATGATGCATAGAGATCAGCCTGCTGGAACAGGGAGCAGAGAAGGATGGGGAGTGGACAGAGGTGCACATGGAGGATGCCAGCACCCCCACTACACTGCACTAAGAGGACCACAGTTGAAAAGCATCCCTGATTGCCCCTGAGAAGTGCACAGTCTATGGGAGAGAGAACATATAGCTGTAAAACAAACTATAAATAGAGCACTGTGGAATATTAGGGAAAGATAAAGGTTAAATCCTCATAACATCTGTATTCCTTGGTCCTGCAGGAGCCCTTCCCCTCCCTCTGGCATGAGCACTCTTATCTTCCTTATGGTGGTGGTTCTCAAAATTGAGCAATATATGACTCACTAGGAAGGCTTGATGAAACACAGATTACTGGACCTGATCCCAGTGCTTTTGACTCAGGAGGTCTGGGGTCTCAATAATGTGCATTTCTAATGGTTGCCAGATGATGCCAAGGCTGCTGGTATCCAGGGACCGCCATTTGAGAACCACCATCTTAAGGAAATGACCCATCCTCTGAGCTCCAAACCTCAGTCCCTGTGGCTCCCATCAAGCTTTCAACTTGCCACCTATCTGCTGCTGGTCCATGACCTAAGCCTGACCAGTCCGCATTGCCCATCACCCTGAAACCCACCCAGGGGCTGTTTGTAGTTGCATGAGTCTGTGTAAGACAACACTGCCTTCAGCCCCCACCCCTGTCTCCTCTCTTCTCTTCTTTCCTAGAGACATGCTCACTACATTCTGTTTATTCAGGAAATTTATCTTCAAGGAACAATTCAAGTTCTGTTCCAAGATTCTGCATCAATGATATTCATCACAACAGCTACCTAAATACCCATTTATAGGGATATGGTTAAATGAAGTATGACACATTCACACAATCATATCCCATGAAGCCATTAAAAACTTGAACACAAAAATATATTCCTTGATACAGAATGATGTTCACAATACATTAAGCTTAACAAAGAGCAAGTCACAAAACTGTTCTTAGGGTATTATCCCATTTTGAAAATATATATATGAAACTTAATACACCATCGTATTAACTGATTATTTCTAAGCGGGTGGAATGATGGGTATATTAATTTTCTTTTTTGTTTGCCTATCTGTTCTTTTTTCAAGGGTGCATGTATTGCTTTTGTAATAAAAACAAACAATAAAAGAAATTTCATTTTGAAACACATACTCATGTAGTTCTCATCCTGACTGTATCTAATTTAAAGGCTCAAAAAGTAAACAACTATATTAGTTCTATTTTCTCACACCTCCATGGCTCCATAAAATCCAGACATATTAGCTATAATTAGGTTTTGAAGCATATGACCTCAAACCCAGATTCAAAGCTTAGAATCAAGATGGTTTTATTCTCTCCCATGAAATTATAGAGATAAGCAGTCTAGGGCTGACATGACAGCTTACAAAACTCAAGGGACTCTGTCACCTCCCAGATGTCCACCTCACTGTTGCTGGAGTGTGGCCTCTTCTGCAAAGTCAAGGTGGCTACTAGAGTCTTGGTCATCATACCCTTATTCCAGCCAGCACATAGGAGAAGCACAAAGGGAAGGAAATACTGTTCCCCTTAAAGACACTTGCTTTAACTGTGCATAACTCTCCTTCATATATCCTGTCCATTGCCTGGATTTTAGCCACATGGCCACACCTAGCTGCGAGGGATGCTTGCAAGTGCTTCTAGAGAGGGCAGCCATAGCCTCAACTCACTTTGGGGCTTCCAGTACAGTGGGATAAGGAGATCTGGATATGGGAAACTAACAAACAGTTCATGCTATACCATTCCATAAAAGGTACAAGCCAGTAAAACAGTACCCAGTAACTCTTCCAGATAAAGCCCTCAAAATAAGAGATCTTTCTGAAATTTCTCTAGATGGGCCTCAACTTTTCCCTAAACTTATGCCATTGATCCAACATTTTTCAGTGGCATCATTTCAGGGGTAACTAGGGAAAGAAGAGAGCATTTAAGTTCAGAAGGGTTTGTAAAATCTCTACTTTTCCTTCATTGCCATCTCTGAGATGCTTGTCACCAGACTGTTTGAAGGCTCATCACCCAAAGAATTCCCTGAATCCACACTGTATGTGTATCATTTTATATGGAGTAGATTTCCACAACAAATGGGGTCTACTGGTCACTCCACTCCAACCACGTTGGCCTTCTCTCTGTCCAAAGATGTGCCAAGCACCTCAGTGCCTTTGAATTTACTTGCTCTGTTTGGAATGCTCAGACTTTTACTCTGCTCACTGACTAAACCCTCCACTTCTTTCAGATCTCTGCTTAAATGGCACTTTATCAGCAGAGGCTTCGCTGTCCACTCCATTTAAAATTGCAATTGCCTCCCTCTCTACCTAGTTCTCTCTACCACCTAATTCCTACTTTATTTTTGTCCTTCGATTTAGGCCTAGTACAACATATGTTGAGCATTTAATGTCCACCTCACCCTTGACCCCAACCAGTAGACAACTTCATGACAGCAATCATTTTAGACAATCATTTTGTCCCCTGATGAAGAGTAGAGCCTGGCACATAATTGGTGCTCAATAAATATTGAATCAATGAATGAAAGACCAAACAAAGAAATCTTATATCATAGTATCTCTGGCAGAGAGTACTGACCCAGTTGAATGAATAAAATAAAGAATGAAAGGATAAATGAAACAAATAAGAGTTATCAGAGTTATAGGCATGACTTATTAAATCCAGAGTTCAATTTTATAAGTGCTTGTGTCTCTTTTAGATTCTGTTCTTGGCAATAAGGCAACAATGGTGACCAGACAAGGCACTGCCTCAGAGAAGTTTCATCTGACAGAGTTGAGCAACCTGAGTCCTACAAACAAATTCAAAACTGAGACCATGCTAATCACTACAAAGGAGAAGGATTCTTTGCTCTTCATATCTCCCTGTATTTTATATTACTCTCCAATGGAATGGATATTATTTAATTTTCTATTCATTTATCTCTGTATTGGAGACCTTCCCCACTGAAATAGAGGTCCCCTGATGATAGGGATTTTCTCTGCCTTTTCTCCATATCCTTAGTACCAAGGACAGTGCCTAGCAATTAGGAAGAATATGATGAATACTGCCTGATGGATGAATAATACTGTGAATGTATGAGAGGAGTTGAGAAAGGCAAAGGAATAGTATGATTGATGTGAGACGTGAAAGTGAGGAAAGAGCTAAATGGGCAATGAAGGAGAGGAAGGACATTCCAATCAAACAGGAAAGTGGCACATGCCAGAGCCCTGTGGCCAGAGGGAGTTAGCGTCTACCAAAATACATAAACAATTCGCTCAATGTATGTTTTTATTTTAAAAAGTTTCATTGGAATACAACCACTTTCATCCTGTATTGTCTTTGGCTTCTTTCAAACTACAAAAGCATAATTGAGCAAATGCAGCAGAGACCAAATGGACTATAAAGCCCCAAATAATTACCATCCAATCCTTTACAGAAAGGAGTATGCTGACCTCTATACAAAGGCTCCTTGTTGGACAAAAATGCAGGATATAGTTGTATGCAGTCTGGTCTTCAGACCAGCAGTAGCAGCATCCCTTGGGAAAATGTCAGAAATGCACTCATCAGGCCCCATCCCAACCCACAGAATCAGAATTGCTGGGGGGAAGGTAGGCAGAAATATGTGTTTGGGCAGCTTTACAGATGATTCTGATGCATGCTAACCAATGTGGTAGAGGATGAGAGGAAAAGAGGAACGAAGTGAGAGATGAGTCTGGAGAGGTTGGCAGAGGTCAGTACATTCCCTAGGACTCTACCACTGATTTGGATCCAAGTTTTCCAGAAGCAAATACATCAAGGAAGCCACAGTGGGTTAGGAGAGTCACAGTGTCTATGAGGCTAAACCACACCAGGGCTGAAGAAAAGTCCTTTACACAGAGGCCAGAGAAAGATGCTGCCTCTTTCCCCCTAGAGTGAAGACACCCAACAATATACAGATGTCATCCTTGGAAGTTCCCAGAACAGCCCTGAATAATCACTTCCTATTGGCTGTTTTATAAAGTAAGGATGCAAGTTAGCATCATCTATAATTTAAGTGGTCCCCTTGAGAGCAAGGGAATTGATGATATTTCATGCTGCTCTGAGTCAAGTGGGAGGAGAAGGTGATAATGAAAAGCCAGGGGTTGTCTAGCCCAGAGGTTCTCAGGCTGTTTCTTGGATTCCTTGGATCCACAGAGGTGCTTCAGAGGAAATGTGGAGGTCAGAGGAGCACATGGGAGGCCAATGGGGCATGTCTTACACTTCATGTCCCTGGCTTCAATTGGAAAATTTGGAAACCACAATGGCCTCAGGCAAGTCCATCAAGTCAAGGAGTAGAGTTTGGAGTTATTTTGATGTCAGAGAGTCTGGATGAGGATTCAAACTCAGATACTAACTACCTGTGGGACTTGGGGTGAATTATTTTACCTCTCTGTGCTTCAATTTCTTCACCTAAAAGGGATATTAATAGAGTCTACAACATAAGGTTGTTGAGAAAATCAAACTGCTTTGTGAAGGTAAAATTCTGTTATACTGTGGTTTTCAATAAATATATAGCTTGGTCTTTATCCACATTTCTCACCTCACAGTTCCCAAAATCCTTGGCAAAGAGCAAGGGGAGAATTTTTGTTTTGCTATTTGGTCTCTTGTCCTCAGTTCTTAAAATGTCTTGTTATTCATAACAAACCACTTTCTACCACAACTGGGTTTATATTAATCAGGTGACTTTTGAAAAGCACCTAAGGATGATGGCTGGTTGCCAGGGGAACAGAGGGTTGAACTTTAACTCAAACTGCCTGATTTCTGGAGGTTAGAGAGTTACTAGAGGTCAAATCAATTGCTTGGGGTCAAAGATGAAATCAATTGTGCCTATGTAATGAACCCTCCAGAAGAACCCACAAGGAGAGGGCTTGGAGAGTTTCTGGGCTGGGGAAGCGGAACACTTCCACGTGCCTCTGAGCCAGACCCAAAACTCCAGGAGGACAGAGTTCCTTTGTATGTGAACTCACCATATATATCTCTCTATCTGGTCATATTCCTCAAGATCCTTTATAATAAACTGATGATCAAATGAGTAAACGGGTTTCCTGAGTTCTGTGAGCCATTTTAGCAAATGAATCAAACCCAAGGAGGGGGTGGTTGGGAACCTCTGCTTTACAGCCGGTTGGTCAGAAGTACAGGTGATAACCTGGACTTGGGAATGGCATCTGAAGTGGGGTATTCTTGGGGGACTGGATATTTTATTGTGGAATCTGAGGCTATCTCCAGTATGCAGTGTTTGAATTGAGTTGAACCGTAAGACCCCCAGCTGGTATTGGATAATTGCCTGGTGATACAGAGAAAATTCCCCATACACTGGGGTTGGAATTGGGCCCATAAGTCCTTCAGCATGATGCTTAGCACAGAATAAGTGTTCAGTAGTGACTTTATAGCAGAAGTTTAGGTAAGAGAAAATATTAACCCCTGAATCTAGCGAAGCCCACGTAAGGGTTATTATCCAAAGGAAAAGGTCCTGAAGTTGAAGTAATTTGCCACATGTCACATTTCCAATAGCAGACCAGGTACTGGAGCCTAACAGCCCTGATTTCTTGTCCAACGACCCAACCGCTTGGCCAGGAGACTGGTTTCCATTTTTAACAGCTGGGCTCCATTTTACTCTCTCTCTGCACCCATGTGGTAAAATTCAGTATATGAAACATCAAATAGCCCTCAGGTCATGTGTGAGCTCAAGTTGTGAGTGGCTTCCTAGAGAAAGATTTTAGATCTTCCTCAGATGAGCAACACAGTTTGACAATCAATAAGTAATAACCACTGCTTGAAAAAGCAGGGAGATATTAGCAGAGGCATTTCATTGCAGCAAATGCCATGGTACATAATAATACCTTGACTGTGAAAACCATGTGTAAGTGCTCCCAACCCTCCAAAGCACAACTCCCTATTCTGAACACACAGTAGGCCATCCATCAGTGTTTACTGAGTGACTAAGTGATTGTTTGTACTAAACAGTTAATGAGCATAAAAGAACAATGGTGATTGATCCCATTGACCTTTTACAGAACGTAAGGTAGGCAGTATTACTTGAAGATCAGAATTATGAGAACTCAATTACTTACTTTCTCCAACTCCTCCCTACATATAACAATGCCTGACTGGTTTTAGAAGGTCCATTGCCTGAACAATGGGGAGGAACATTGCACTCATTTCTATTAGGAAGATGTCCATCTGTGAAAGCCCTTAAATCAACTCAGGACTCTTACACAATGGGTTGCCTTCAATACATATATTGCCTCTGAGACTGAAATTGCTTACTTTCAAACAATTTTGACACTGCAATGTGTTAATGTGTTCCTCCTTTACCCAGATGCTGCCCTGCTAGCTGTAAGCCATAGGAAGATGAACCAGTGATGGCTTCCAGCAAAGATATATACACCAATTAACCTAAATGAATTTAAGACAGATGGATCCTAATATAAGAGCCAGAAAAGTGTGAGCTGAATATAAGCCTGGGTCAAAGATGATATGTAGGAAGACTTCTTGGAGAAGGTTACCTTGAACCAGGTACATTGTGATGGTTTCATATGAAAGGAAGGCCATTTCAGGTAGAAAGAAAGGCTTTAGCCAGGGCATAGAGAAAGGGAGTTACAAAGCTTGCCTCAGGGAGACATTGTGATATACAGACGTGACTATAAAACTTTATGAAAAGGGGCAAAGGCACCTGAGGAGGCTAATGGAATTCTTTGTCAGCTCCCAAACTGCTAAACCACCAAAATTCAAATTATGATATACCCGGTTCAAAATTCATTTTCAAAAAATGCCAAGTAAAATTAAATAAACCATTTATTTATTTTAAAGTATGCTAAGTATCTACTCTGACTTAAATAAGACATGGGCCTTGCCTTTCTAAGGCTCCCAGCCAAATGGGGGAAACAAGCATGTGAACTGACCCTCATATGACAGGGTGGAGTGTGCAGAAATAGAGCTCACCCTTGAAGAGGCTTAGAATCCAGAGCAATTGTGTCCAATCTGACCTTGAGGTAAGAGTTGGGGGAGGGAATGAAATGGATGGGGGGAGAATAAGAAAGGCTTTCTGTCCTGCTGTATAGCACTGGGAACTCTATCTAGTCATTTATTATGGAGCATGATAATGTGAGAAGAAAGAATATATGCATGTATGTGTAACTGGGTCACCTTGCTGTACAGTAGAAAATTGACAGAACACTGTAAATCAGCTATAATGGAAAAAATAAAAATCACTATGAAAATGCAAAAAAAAGAAAAGAAAAGAAAGTCTTCTGAAAGAGTCAATACCCAATAATCTAACACCTAGATGAACTCAGTGAGGTGCTTCTGTTCACCCTCTCTTCTCTGCTCCTCAAAACATTTCCTCACTGGGTTAACAGGACACAATGCCCTCACCTGGGTTTCCTGCTATTTCTCTGACTGGGACTTCTCAGCAACCTTTTCTGATTTCTCTCAATTTCCCTAAATTCAATGTGTTAGAGCATCTCAGAGAACAGCCCTTGGATCCCTTTTCCACAATATTAACACCAACACCTGGTGATCTCATGCAGCCCCATGGCTTTAAATATTGTCTACAGGCTGAGGGCTCCCAAATTTACATCTCCAGCCCTAAACTCTAGACTCTGCCTCTCAACTCCAGACTTTCATACTGACATCATCACTTGGATAACAAAAGCTATCTCAGATGGAAAATGTCCCCAAACTATTCTGATAACCCTTCCAAAACACTCCCCTCCAGCCTTCTCATCCCGTTCCTCTGCAGCTCACTACCTGTCAAGTCCATCTGCCAGAGACCCATCAAAAACCTTGACTCCTGTCTTCTGCTCATAACTTTTGACCAAGCCACCAGGAAGTCCTCTCCACTATGCCTTCATTTCACCCAGAAGATAACACCTTCTCACCCCCTCTGCTCCAGCATCATCATTTCTCACCTGAATTACTGCTCTACTTGTAACGGAGCCTCATGCTTCTATCCTTAGCCACCTGTACCTTTCAACACAGCAACCCAAGTGATCCACTCAAATGCAAATACAATCATTCAGACTAAGTCCAAACCCCTAACAGCCTCCCATTTCACTTGGAGAATAAGTCCAATTCCTTACAATGCCTTCTAAGGCCTCACACAATTTATTCCTCCCCCTTTATCTCTCTGGCCTCATCTCCCATTGCTTTCCCCATTATTCACTCAATTTCAACCACATTGTCTCACTGCAGGGCCTCAAACATTCCAGTCCCATTCCTGCCTCAGGACCTTTGTACTTGCTATTCCTTCACCTGAGATGCTCTTTCAGTGACTATCTACATAGCTCACAAACTCACATTCCTCAGGCCTTCTATCCAAAGGTATGTTCTGCCAGCCATTCCTTGGCCACTCTATCTAAAATTGTGAAGCCTACCCTCAAAACTTCCTATGTTTTTTTCTTGCCTAATTTGCTTTTCTTAGAATTTACTATTATTTTCATATTTTACTTAATTTACTTGTGTATTTTTTAATTCAGCCACTTGAATATCAGCTCCATGATTGTAGGCCTTTTTGTCTCCTTTACTATTGTGTCCCCAACACCTGGGACACTGGCTGACGTATAGAAGGCATTCAGTAAATACTTGTCAAATTAACAAATGGAATGGAATTCCATTCCATATAGGATAAAAACAGAGAGAATGACATACTAATAAGAAATAGTTCTTAGTCCTTTAAAGAAAATAAATAACATATTTTAAATGCATTATTTAACCTTAGAAGACAAAATATGGAAGAAAAAATATTGGGAACAATGAAGTATATAATTATAATAAGCATTATTTGCTTTTCTTTTTTTTTTTTTTTTGCTTTTTAGGGCAGCGCCTGTGACATATGGAAGTTCCCAGGCCAGGTGCTGAATCAGAGCTACAGCTGCTGGCCTATGCCACAGTCACAGCAACACCAGATCTGAGCCATGTCTGTAAACTATACCACAGCTCATAGCACTGCAATGGGAACTCCCTGCTTCTTCTATAACTTCTAATCACATTTATTTAAAAGTATTATAAATGTTTTTAAAAGCTCAATGAGTTTTCAAATGCTTCAAAGTATTAGGAAGTTACTTTGGAACATTCAAATTGTTAAAATGTAGGCTGTAAAATCATTTTCAAAAAATTTCAACTCGTCGGCAACTTAGGAAATAAACTAGTTTAATATCTAAAATGTTTGAAATTCTGTGTTAAGATGTTTGGATTTAAAATGGGAAAAATAGCTTGGAAACGTTTGGTGAAAGACAACTGTTTTCAAACTGATCATGTTTGAAATTTAAAGTTTTTGTTATCTTGGTGAAGAAGGAGAGAGAATAAATCAAACATTACAAAATCACTTACAAAGCAACATTCCAAATTTGGGGGGAAGCAGATTGAAAATTTTCGAGGATAATTTTTGTAGCCTTAAAAGGTACAAAAGTACACTTAACAGTAAAAACCTGAAAAAGTGTCTTCCAAAAGGAAAACTAGTAAATAAATAAGGTATTTCAAATTGAATATTAGAAAATAATACCAAATATATTCAGCAAAAAAAAAGACTTATTTATAATATGTAAATCATCATTCCATTTAGATTGTTTTCTAGGAAGTTGAATGTCTGTGTCTATTTTGACACTACAAAGTGTTAACGGGTTCCTCCTTTACCCAGATGCTGCCCTGCTAGCTGTAAGCCATAGGAAAATGAACCAGTTGAAGGCTTCCAGCAAAGATATATACACCAATTAACCTTAATGAATTTAAGAAGGCAAATGGATACTAATATAAGAGCCAGAAAAGTGTTAGCTGAATATATCTAACACATACGTGCATACACGTCTAGAGTGTTACTTCTCCCAACTGTTAAGATGGTTGCTACTAGAGTGAGAGATAGAGTTAGAGGAATATGGGGAATTTTACTTTAACTTAGCCTGTTTTGGATATTTATGAAATGCGATGAGTCATCTATCAGAGTTTTTTTCTTTGAAAAAAATTAAAAGGAAAAATGTTTCAAGTGCTTTAAGTATCAGAGGATTTGAGATACCAAGATTATTTAAATCTATCCCAGCTTTTAAAGGACTTAAAATATATTAAAATAACCCAGAAACATGAAGGAATAATTGTTTAATAATATGACAAGCTCTAGAGCAACAGCAGAAAGTTCAGGAGATGCATAGATAAATGACCATTTCAATGTATTAGAAGCCTTCCCAGAAGATAATTGGGCCAGTTTTTGAGGGACCAAAAGAGCTGGGTCAAGATATTTTGGGCAGACTGGAGGAGCCAAGGCATGCAGGGGGCACACTCCGGGGACAGGTGGTTGTCTCGCCTGACCAGAAGATGGGCTCAAGAATCCATCAAAGTTATCACTCTGAAGGCTGGGCCCAAACTGGGGTGAGATTTGGAATAAAAGCAGATGTAAATAAGGTAATAGAATACAGAATCCATTTTTGTACATTTCCCAAACCTGGGTTTTCTACTCAACCTCAAGTCATTCTCTAATAAAATTCTCCCAGTGTGGCATCCTCAAAACAAACCTTCTTTTTAATGATGAACTGTCACTTACACCTAGTTGATCAAAGAAAGAAAATCCCAAATAATCAACTCCTTTGACTCAGATTTAAAACTTTTCATATTAAAGCAACATCCATAGTTGTGTTTGACATTCCCCATGACCTATAGATGAGTTGGGATAGCTTTGTTTACATTTGATAGTGAAAGTCATAGAGACCCAGAGACACATTCGCTCTGCAAGTCGGTGGCTTGGCTGGAACTCAAGTCACACACTTTGGGCCTCCAGTTCAGAGTGCCTCCCATCAGATCACATCACAAAATGATAATAGTCTTCAAAAACAGAGGTAAGTATCTGAGGAATTTCCATTGTGGCTCAGTGGATTAAGGATCCAACGCTCTATCTGTGGATTCGGATTCAGTCCCTGGCCTCACTCAGTGGGTTAAGGATCCAGCATTGCCACAAGTTGTGCTGTAGGTCACAGATGCATCTCAGATCCCATGTGGCTGAGGCAGTGGCATAGACCCCAGCTGCAGCTCCAGTTCTACCCCTGGCCCAGGAACTTCCTATGCCATAAAAGGAAAAATAAATAAGTATCTGATAGCACATGCCACCATTCTCTGCTCTGACCTCTTAACACTGGTTATCAGAAGCACCTCAGAGAAAATACTGGAAAGAGATAGTCATTTCTTTATGAAATTCCTTTCATTCTTCTTTTTTTTCCACATTGGTAAGTGAGGAAACAGTTAACTTGTTGCTGGTTAATCCCCAAAGAAGTAACAATCTGTAGAAATCTATCTCAGGTAGAAATCAATGATTATAAAAGAATAAAGAAGAGAAACTGCTGTTCTGGAAGGGTAAGAAAAGTGGGAGTCACCCTGCATAGACTGGGAATTAATTTATCTTTGAGAAGAAAGAGGGATAAGGGACAGGTGACCAGCAACTGGCCTGTTGTTGGTGTCTCCTTTGTAAATTCATTTTCATGACTGTATTCACTCTGAGAGAAAACTTAGTGTCTTAAACTACTTTTGTCTTTATATGACCTAATGTCTCTGAATGTCTATTTCCTTATCCATAAATGATGACGATAATCATAATATTGAGTGACAATAATAAAAATGATCTGGAAGGCTGACCATAATTCTGCTTCCAGCCAGGTTGAAGTAAGGGATTAGATTTACCCTCCCACCTGAAACAAACAAAAGATGGATAGAAAATATGAAACAATGGCATTCAAAACACTGGACAACAGGCAATGAAGGACAATGAAATCCAAGAGATGAAAATCAAATAAGGTGAGTCCTAGAACTGCCCTCAGATTAATGCCATGAGGGCATATCCACTCTAAAGGAAATCTTAAAGACAAGGCACAAGAGGATCAAACTCTAAGAAAGTAACTGCCTAACAGGACAAAGCTTTAAAAACTATTTTTAAGAATCCCAAAAATATTCAACAACAAGCAACATAAAATTCATATCTGGCTTCCAGTGAAATATTATCAGGTATTCAAAAAGCATAAAAAGATAACTTACAATGAGAAAAAAAAATCACTGAAACCAACCCAGAGGTGACACAGATGTTAGAATAAGCAGATAAGAACATTAAAAGAATGGCTATTACTCTATTCTACATGCTCAAAAGTTGAAGTAGAATGGCATATTTTAAAACACCAAAATAGAATATCCAAGGTTAAAAACTAAAACCTTTTAGATAAAAAATATACTAGTTGGTACTAACAGAAGATTAAATTTTGCAAAATAAATTTAAGCGAACTTGGAGGCAGCAATAAAAATTTAAAAACAATGGCCAAATTTGATTAAAATTATAAACATCACACATTTCAAAGAAATTTCATGAAGCACAGTACAAACAAGAAAAATAAAAATAAATTCAAGACACATCATAATCAAATTGCTCAAAACCAGTGAAAAAGAGAGAATCTTAACATCAACCAAAGAAAAAAAGAAGATCAAAGATAAGGAAAGGATGATAACAGAGATCCTGTTGGAAATAATGCAAGTAAGATGGTGATGGAACATTTTTAAAGCATAGAAAGAAAAAATGTAAACATACAATTCTAAACCAAGTGGAAATATATTTAAAAAATAAATACGTGTTCAGGTACATAAAAGCAGAAATGATTAATCACTAGCAGACTAGTACTATAAGAAATATTAAAGAAAATCTTTCAGGCAAAAGAAAAATATTATCAGGTGGAAATATAAGTCTACACAAAAATTAAAAAGCACCAGAAACAGTGACTACAAGGGTTACTATGTAAGTTTGTCTCTTGTTATTTAAAGTTCCTTAGAAAGTAATTGCTTAAACAAAACTGCGTGTGAGATTTTTATAGCATATGTAAAAATAAAATATATGAGAAAAGTAGAGCAAAACAAGGGATAGAAATAGAATTATATTACTTTAAGGTTCTACTACATTCGAGTTGGAATAATACTACTTGAAGGCAGATTATGGTAAGTTAAAGATGTATGCTACAAACTCTAAAACACATATCAAAATTTAAAACGTTAAGGAAAATAAGCCAACAAAGGAGATAAAATGAAATAAAAAATACTCAGTTAATCCACAAGAAAGCAGAAAATTAGGAAAGTAAAAACAAAGACAAGATGGGACAAATAGAAAACAAATAGCAAGATGATAGTTTAAGCCTAACTATATCAATTATGACATTAAATGTAAGTGGTCTGAATAACTCAATTAAAAGGCAGAGGTTGTCAGACTGGACAAAAATGCAAGACACAACCCTTTGTTACCTATAAAACGCACATTTTAAATATAAAGTCATAAATGGGTAAAAAATTAAGGAATGGAAAGAGAACACACTAATACTAATAAAAATAAAGTTATGGCTATGTTAAGTTCAAAGGATATTTTGGAGCAAAGAAAATTATCAAGAATAAGAGTCAGTTCTATGGTGATAAAGGCATTACTCATCATAAGGACATAACAATACAAAGAGCAGAAATTGATAGAACCAGAAGGAAAAAAAATATAAATTCACAAACATCGTCAGGTATTTTAATATCCCTCTCTCAATAATCAAGAGAACAATGGACAGAAAATCAGCAACTGAAAACAGAAGATTTGAACAACACTATAAACAAACGACCTAATTGATATTTATATTTAGAAATACTCCATTCAACAATAGATGAGAGGTGTTGTAGTATATTTATATTCCCAAAAAGATGTGTAAAGTCCTCACCCTCTGTACTTGTGGATGTGACTTTATTTGGGAAAAGAGTCTTTGTAAATGTAATTTGTTGAGACGATGTCATCCTGAATTAGGCTGGATCCTAAATCCAATGACCGGTGTCCTTAGAGGAAGATCATGTGAAACACAGAAAGACACCAAGTGAAAACACCATGTGATGATGGAGGCAGGTGTATCCACAAGCCAAGGTACACAAAGAATTAAGGGCAACCATCAGAACTAGGGAAACAGCAAGGAATACATTATTCCTCTGAGACTCCAGAAGCAACCAATCCTGACAAAACCTTGATTTCCAACTTCTAGTTCTCAGAACTGTGATAAAATAAGTCTCTGTTGTTTTAAGCCACCTAGTTATGGTAATTTGTTAAAGCAACTTTAATAAACAAATACAATTATACATCAAAGTTCTAACATAAGAATATCTAATAGTTACACACTATTTATTGAAAAGACTATACTTTATCCATTTAAATCTATTTCAACTGCATGATATGCAAAAAGTAATTCCAAAAAGATCACGAACTTAAATGTAAAACCTAATCTATAAAACTACTAGAATAAGACACAGAAGAATGCTATTGCGACCTTGGGTTAAGCAAGTATTTTTTTAGATATGGCATAAAGGAATATTCCATGAAAGAAAACAAAGATAAATCAGATTTTATCAAAATTAAATATCTCTGCTCTTCAAATGAAAAGACACATCACCAACTGGGAGAAAATACTTGCAATGTATATGATAAAGAACATGTCTCCAGAATATGCAAAGAACTCTCAAGATTCAATTAAAAAAACCCTAATTTAAAAATGGATGAGGATTTTAACATACACTTCAGCAAATAAAATATACAGATGACAAATAAGTACATGAAAAGATATTCAACATCATTAGTTATCAGAAAAATGCAAGTTAAAATCAAATTGAGATACCATCACACGCCAAGTGTTACAGGTAAAACTTAAAAATCATAGATACCACTACACGTCTAGTATAACAGGTAAAACTTAAAAGACTGGCCATACCAAGTTTTGGTAATAGTGTGGAATTACTGAAGAACTCATATTGCCAGCCAAAATGTAAAATGATACAACCACTTAAGAAAACAGACTGTTTCCTAAAAGTTAAACATGCATTTACTATATCATCCAGCTGTTCCATTCCTATTATTTGCCCACAAGATGGAAGTTAATAAACTTATATTCATACAGACATGTACATATAATGTTTATAGTGACTTTATTTGTGATAGCTAATAGACGTGACCCAAAAGTCCATCAACATGCAAATGGATAAACTATATATATATATATATATATACACACACACATAATGGAATATTACTCAGCAATAAAAATCAATGAGCTACTTAGATACTCTACAAAATGGCTAAATCTCAAAATGAGTATTGGGGGGAGAGTAGACCAGAAATAGTGCAGATTGTCTGATTACATTTATATACAATTACAGGGAATTCAAACTAGTTTATAGTGACAGAAGACAATTTGTTCTGGATAGGGCCCAGGATAAGCTAGGGGGGAGGATGATAAAGAAGCTTGAAAAAAACTTTTGTGGATGATGTATATATGCATTACCATCTTACTTGTGGTAGAAATTTACAGATGTATAAAAGAATACTCTTTATATCTGTACAATTTACCTTGTATGCGTTATATGTCAGTGTGGTTGCTAAATCACAAAATCAAGAAAGATCCCAGATAAAAAAGGCAACAAACTGCAGGAGTTCCTGTCATGGCTCAGTGGTTAAATAATCCGACTAGGAACCATGAGGTTGCGGGTTCGATCCCTGGCCTTGCTCAGTGGGTTAACAATCCAGCGTTGCCGTGAGCTGTGGTGTAGGTCACAGACGCAGCCTGGATCCAGCATTGCTGTGGCTCTGGTGTAAGCCGGTGGCTACAGCTCCAATTGGACCCCTAGCCTGGGAACCTCCATATGCCATGAATGCGGCCCAAGAAATGGCAAAGAGACAAAAACAAAAAACAAAAACAAAACTTCAGTGTAAGAATTGTGAACAAGAAAAGTCAAGCTAAATAGATATTTAGGAGAGAACAGAGTGTTGTCTATTTTCTGATCTTCCTGTGTTGAAATGAGTTGCAAGTTTTGAAAACAATTTTTAAACAACTTGAGACATTCCAAAATGGCATTTAGAAAAATCTGGGTTCAAATTTTGACACTTCCTAGCTGTTGGATTTGGGGCACATCAAAAGCCCATTGTATTTCTAGTACCAGAAAACCCACATCAATAAATAAAATTTCCTGGCTCAAATAACCAAAAAGTCAGATAGCTCCAGCTTCAGGCAGGTAGATTCAAGTCACAAGCATTGTGGTCAGGCCTCAGTTCTCTCCACCATCTTCTGTTCTGGCTTTACACATACCCTTCATATTTTATCCTGGAAAGCTGCCACCATCTCAGACTCCCTTCCCTAAATCCAATGGAGAGATTCACAGAATGCACCCTAATTTCTTCTGACTGGACTGGCTTAGATCACATGATCACCCTGATCCAACCTCTGTAGAAAAGGTGATATTCTCATTGGTTTAAAATCTGCATCCTAGGCTCCATTCATTGAGTTGAGGTGGAATTACTTCCAGCAGTGTGGGAGGAGTTGATTTACAATCAAACATCAGAGACCATTTCTAGAAGAAAGGAATTTGGCTTCTAGGGTAGCAAAAACAAATTCCCACTTTGATCATCAAATCCAGTTTCCATTATCATGTGATAAGTGTTCAGGAAGCAATATCTTCAACTTTAATCTGGATCAGAAAACAGCTAGTGATGCTCTATCATATCATTTTATATTTGAAGTCAATAAAGCAGAAAGTTTTATTTCAATTTTTCCCAAGTTTTGCCTCAGGAAATTAGGTCATACAAGATAAGAAACACTGTTCAAAGAGGATACACCAGTCTATAATCTCTGAAGGTAATATTAAGGAAACTCAGCTGAGGGATATTACAATGGTAATAACTGTTGCTTTTGAGGGATCTTCACAGTCTCTCTTTCTGGTCATACGACCTATAACTTCATCTTTGGGGATAGAGATATAATTCAGAGTCAGTTGAGGGTTAATGCCCTCAGCCTACAATGATTGGTCCTAAAGATATTCATGGCCAAACCTATGCCTGTAAGAGTAAACCAAGAAATTTTATTGCATTTATTGAAAATGAGATGGTCTTCCTGATGGGGTTACTAAGCTGGCAGCTTATGAGCCTAGAGTTGCTACTGATTACCTTTGTCACAATTATGGAGGGCTTGACTAAGAAGGAGATAACACAGAGAACATTAAAGCTCAAAGAGTGGGAGAAGGAGATATCCCCAATAACTATATGTGAGCCCCTGGATCCAGCCATACCTGAATGCCATAGTACCCCTAGACTTCCCATTTATGTGACTCAATAAATCCTTGTTTTGCTTATGTCGAGTTTAGCTGGCCAGTAGAAACCAAGTCCATCTATCCACAAAATTTCTTAGCTCCCACATAGCCAATTCAGTTCAGAACTCTGACAAGGCTTCAAGTCCCCATAGAAAGTAGACAGCAAATCCACTTTCTTAGGATCAAGCTTCAGATTTCTTGCTTTTAGTTTGTCTACTCTTCACATGCCTACTCCCATCTACTGAATTGTCTTGACTGTCAGTTTATTTGGACTTTGTCACTGTTCAATTTACAACTGTGTCAGTGTAGAATTCGAAATGAGTAAATGTAATAAATGGATCCTATTTGCTGTGATGCCCGAGCTTAGCCAGATTCAATCATCCAGCAGTAGATGTATCTACAGCAGAGGCCAAGATGAAAAGGGATAGGAGGGGAAAGCATAGGGACAGGGGATAAGAGTTAAAGAAGGCAAGGAAGATAAAGTAAGGAGAAGCAATGGATGCTGTGGAAAGAGCTCTGTACCGTATGCACCCAGACCAGGGTCCAGGTTATATCCAAGTCCTGCTCTACTATGGGAAATCCCCTCTGATGCCTCAGTTTACCCCTGTCTAAAATGGGCTCAATAATGTCTGCCAGGCCAACCTTTGCAAGATGATTGGGCAAAAAAAAATGAAATAACAGGTGATCAGGGGGTCCTCAAAATGATATAGACACTATTTTTATTGCATTTACCACTTCCATGGGGAAGAGCTACAGGGCATGGCCAGGTGTCCAAGGTATTTTCCTTGTTACACAGGTTTAAAAAAATGGCCTCAGTTGAGGAAGTCACTGGCCTACAGTCACACAGTTGACAAATAGGAAGACAAGCAGGATTTCAATTCTGGTTTGGATGGCCCCAGAGCACATGTTTGTTTTACTGCTTCCACTGGGAATACATTCAGTAACAAAAATAATATTAAATAATGGGAGAATGAATAAAAATTATTGAATATTCATTGTGCTCAGGACCTAAAAACAGTAGGTCACATTTAATCCATTTGACATCCTTATGAAACAGATCCTAATTTACAGATGAAGAAACCCTAAAATTTGCTTGTGACTTGCTCAAGGTCACATAGCTGGAAAGTGGCCAAGGCAGGATTTGAATCTAGGCAGTGTGACAGCAGAGCCTATAACTTATGAATCATTAAGAAGTACTACCTCCTACAGAAAAGCATTTGGGGAGTACAAAGTGAGGTCCCCAGTTCAGACAGAGGTGCTCCTGGGCCCTGAACTTGGAGGGTTGCTCCAAGACTCATCATAATTGTGAGATCGGAAGTATCTCTCTTAAACCCTCCTCATTTACCCAAGCATCCATCCCACTGCTGCATGTTCCGTACTCTGTCTGCTCCACCCTGGGCCATTAGGAAGTGTCCATTCACCTGGAGCTTCTGTACCGGGTCTGTCGGGACTTCACCCCTCTGCCTCCAGGGTCTTTGATGTGCATGCAAGTCTATCAGTGCCTCCATCTGATATAAACTCCAGGGCATTTGGGGGTTCTCACCTCCTTGTGAAGCCCTCAGCCAACTTCTCCTCTCCTTTCCATCTCCCCCCACCTCCTTCCCCTCCACAAATATTTATTTCACATCAGTGAGTCTGGAAAAGGAAGAACTAAGCCAGAATGTTCCAGGACCACCTCTCTCACACAATTTCTAGTAGCCTTTGTAAGCCCACAGTCCATCTTGGAAGCCACTCTCCAGCCCTCCCCCTGCAGCTCTCCAGCCCCCGGCACTTGCCAATGTCCATTAGGGCAGGATGCTTCAAGATTGACTCCAGAACCCTGGTATGTAGCCATTTACAAAGCACTCATATATCTACCGTTATTAGCAGATATCTGATATCTACTGCTGCATGTTATCATAATAGCAAACCTGTGAAATAGATGTGATCACCTCCCAGATACACTACTTATGAGAGCTAAGGAGTTTCATAGTATCTTAAAGTCACACAGCAAATTATGGTACCAAGACTCAAAGCTAGAGCTAGGCTCTCTCCTGCCACACTGTTCTGGGTTCCATATTGGCTCCTTGGCAAGGTCAGCATGGTGGTGGGAGAGGCACTTGTCCCTGGATGCAGGAGACCCAGAAACTAGCCCAGAAACTGCCCTATCATGGGGAATCTTTCCAAGTTCTAGCATTCTCCAAACTCTGAGTCACTCATCATCCACAAGCAGAGGCTTCAGGCTGGATGATATTAATAAAAATACTATCAGTAGCCTCCTTATCCCAAGTCCTTACACAGCCTGAGGCACTCTGCCAGATAGATTCAACCAACTGGGAACTGGTCCCTGGATTCAAATCCTGGCCTCACCACTTATTCCTGAGTGACCTTGAGCATGTGACTTAGGTTTTCTCACTTCCTCACCTATAAGAGGGGGATAAAAACAATACCTACTTAATTTAGTTCTTTAATCCATTTTGAGTTTTTTTTGTGTATGGTGTTAGGGAGTGTTCTTAATTTCATTCTTTTACATGTAGCAGTCCAGTTTTCCCAGTACCACTTATTGAAGGGGCTGTCTTTTCTCCACTGAATATGCTTGCCTCCTTTGTCATATATTAGTTGATTGTAGGTACATGGGTTAATTCTGGGCTTTCTATCCTGTTCCACTGATCTATATTTCTGTCTTTGTGCCAGTATCATACAGTCTTGATGACTATAGCTTTGTAGTATAGTCTGAAGTCAGAGAGCCTAATTCCTCTAGCTCATTTTTCTTTTTCAGGATGGCTTTGGCTATTCTGGGCCTTTCGTGCTTCCAAACAAACTTTAAGATATTTTGTTCTAGTTGTGTGAAAAATGTCCTTGGTAATTTGACAGGGATTACATTGAATCTGTACATTGCCTTGGGTAGTATAGTCATTTTGATAATGTTGATTCTTCCAATCCAAGAGTATGGTATGTCTTTCCATCTGTTTGCATCATCTTAAGACCAGACACTATAAAACTCTTAGAGGAAAACATAGGCCAAACATTCTGACATAAACGACAGCAACCTCTTCTCAGATCCACCTCCTCAAGTAATGACAATAAAAACAAAAATAAACAAATGAGACTTAATTAAACTTAAAAGTTTCTGCATGGCAAAGGAAACCCTAAACAAAATGAAAAGAAAACCCACAGAATAGGAAAAAACTTTTGCAAATGAAGCAACTGACAAGGGATTAATCTCCAAAATTTATAAGCACCTTCTACAGCTCAATGCCAAAAATCAAACAACCCTATCAAAAAATTGACAGAAGATCTAAACAGACAATTCTCCAAAGAAGACATACATATGGCCAAAAAACACATGAAAAGATATTCAACATCACTCATTATTAGAGAAATGCACATCAAAACCACTATGAGTTCCCACTTTACACCAGCCAGAATGGCCATCATCAAAAAGTCTACAAACAGTAAATGCTGCAGAGGGTATAGAGAAAAGGGAATCCTATTACACTGTTGATGGAAATGTGGAAAACAGTAAGGAGACTCCTCAGAAAACTAAAAATAGAACTACCATTTGATCCAGCAATCCCACTCCTGGCCATCTATCCAGAGAAAACCATGACTCGAAAAGATAGGTACTCCAATGTTCATTGCAGCACAATATGCAATAGCCAAGACATGGAAACAACCTAAATGTCCATCGACAGAGGAGTGGATCAAGAAGATGTGGTACATATACACAGTGGAGTATTACTCACCCATTAAAAATGAAAGAAATAATGGCTTTTGCAGCAACATGGATGGACCTAGAAATTATCATGCTAGGTGAAGTCAGTCAGACAGTGAGACACCAACATCAAATGCTATCACTTACATGTGGAATCTAAAAAAAGGACACAGTGAATTTCTTTGCAAATAAGATACTGACTCACAGACTTTGAAAAACTTATGGTTTCCAAAGGAGACAGATTGGGGTGTGGGGGTTTGGGATGGAAATACTATAAAATTTGGTTGTGATGATCATTGTACAGCTATAAAGGTAATAAAATTCATTGAGTAATAAAAAAAAAAAAAACCTACTTCAGAGCTTCCCCAAGGATTTAGTTAGCATAGATAAAGGCAATTACAACTGCATTTGGGTTCAGATTTTCTTGTTGCCATGTTACAATCTTTGCCTTGATTATCTTATTTAACACACTCAGCAACCCTCTCAAGTAGAGATTATGATATCCCTTTTACAGACCAGGAAACTCAGGCTGGGTAAAGTCTTATTAACAAGTCCAAAGCTATACAGTCAGTTAAGTTTGAGCCTGGGTTTATCTGTCTCCAATGTGGAGGTTCCCACCCTTTATTATACACTATCCCAATATAACATGTTTTCTCAACCTCAGTGCTGTGACACTTGAGCCAGATATTTCCTTGTCATGGGGACTGTCCTGTGCAGTGTAAGATGTTAGAAGAATCCCTGGCTTCTACTAACTAGACACCAGCAGCATTCCCCCTGAGTTATGACAACAAACAGTGTCTCCAGATATTGACAAATGACCCATGGAGTGGGATGCACAATTGCCCCTAGTTGAGATGAAAGATGCTCCCTGAGGTCAATTTCTCTCTAACATTCTACATTTCTACTTCTATTAGAACTGTGACCAAATGACAGGAGAGCAGAGAGGCTGGTGGTGCTACTTCCCAGGAAATAAAAAAAAAGAAAAACCAAGTGGAAACCTCCTTCTCGAAACTTGCCTACCTCATCCTTATAGGGTGGCAGCTAGTTCATCTTTGTCCTAATTAAAGAAAGGGGCATCCACTAAACAGGCAAATTACTGCATTGCATCTTTCTCACTTTTTAACATCTTTGAAGTTGGCCTGTATCTTATAATCAATGGCCCATCAAGATGTGGTCAGGAGCATCTTGGCTTTCTTAGTTTTATGTAAGATAATGGTGCATCTTACAACCAAAAGTATCCTAAATGGGATAATACACAATTTGCGAAGACCACACACACACACAATCTTGCCTCCTGGGAGAACATAAATTAGAAAAAATTCACCACCTGTGAGCAGAGGTGACCCAAAGACCATGACTTTGCTAAGTGGATAGTGCACTGGTGTAAAGAAAAAGATGTCCCTTCATCCAGGCAGACTCAGGGCCCAAGGTACAGGGCACAAGACTTGGTTCAGAGAGCACAGGTGCATTTCAGCCCCAGAACATTTGTGTAACTCACAACCTCACCGCAATGCATGGTGGACCTGTTGTCTCTCATGATTCACTGACCAAATCTGTCTGACCCCAGGGGCTAAGAATTAATACATAATCAAAGACCACTGGATAGTACACAGCTTCTCAGAGCCAGAAAGAATTTAAAGCTACAACTACTTGAAACGGTTTTCAATTTTTTTTTCAAAGCCCAACAAAGCAAGTTGTTTTTACAGACTCGGAATGGCAACAAATTACCTGCAACTCAAAAGCAAATGAATAAATATCTACAATATGATATTCTTTTTTAAAAAAAAGGGAAATGCTCTTTCAACAGGAAACAAATGTAGCAAAACATCTATTAATATTGCTCCCCGAAGAAGAATGAGTTAGTTTAAAACTGGGAAGGACAACAGCCATGCATCCATCTCTGTCTTCATAAAATACAGCCTTCTTTCAAATTGATGTGATTACTTGCAAAGCCCAAGTTTCTCTATTTTTTTCTTCTTTGAAACTGTGTGTGCCTTAATGGGCTTTAAATGTGTAATAAAAATATAATGAAAAACATACATTTATTCAATGTGGCTGCTACAACATATGCTACAAAGGCCAGATCCTATAAAGCTGAATTTTATGGCATTTCTTAAGCCTGTTTCTTCAACTTAGAGCTGCCCTAAGATATTGGTCAGAATTTAGTGCTTCTCTGTCCCACTGCCACCTCCCAAGAAAATTACTGAACTTAACCTTTGAGTCCCCACTTCTGCTTCTTTCTTTTCCTTCTAGCCTCACTCCCACACTGTCTCCTAATTACTCTCATCTTCCCAGTCTCTCCTGCCATATTCCACCAGGAAAATGCTCATGCTAGGCATGCCTAGTTCAAAACCCATACCATATACCCTAACCAAAACCTTTCATATGGAAATGTTAAGAAATGAAGTTATATCAGGGCTCAGCATATTACAGCCTGTGGGCCAAATATGGCCCTCCTCTATTTTTGTAAAGTTTTATTAGAACTTAGCTTTGCTCACCTGTTTAGGTATTCCGTGAACCTAAAGCCTTCTAAACTGAGTATGTTTTCATGCTACAAAGGCAGAGTTGAGGAGTCAGACCAGAGACTGTATAGATCATAAAGCCTAAAATATTTACTACTTGGACCTTTATGGGAAAAACTTGCCAGCCCCTGGGTCAGAACCAAGTTTTCAGAGCTAGAAGGCTTGGGTTCACACCTCAGCCCTGTGCTTTACAGCTCTGAGCACTTCAGCAAGCTCATTACCTGCTCTGCATTGCAATTTCCTTTGAGCCAGATGGGGATAACAAAAAAAAAAAAAACCTACATCATAGGACCATGAAAATGCATAGCACTTAGAACAGTGCCTGGCATGCACTGGGGGAAGAACTCAAGAGTTGGGTATTGTTCTCATTCCAACCTGCATCCTCCACTCTGTACCATTTCCCTGCCTTCATTCCTCAAATGATAGAAAAGCCAGAAAGAGAAAGACAAATACCACAGGGTATCTGGAATCTAAATATTCTTAATTGCGGCACAAATGAAACTATCTACAGAAAAGAAACAAACTCATGGACATGGAGAACAGATTTGTGCTTGCCAAGGGGAAGAGGGAGGGAGTAGAATGGACTGGGAATTTGGGTTAGTATATGCAAATTATTGCATTGGAAGTGGATAAGCAATGAGATTCTTCTCTATAGCACAGGGAACTATATCTCATCACCTGTGATGGAACATGATGGGGGATAATGTGAAAAAAAGAATGTGTTTGTGTGTGTTTGTGTGTGTGTGTGTGTGTGTGTGTGCATGATTAGGTCAATTTGCCAAACAGCAGAAATTGAGAGAACATTGTAAATCAACTATAATAGAAAAAATAAAAATCTTAAAAAAAAAAGACAAGCCAGTCTTCCTCTGCTGTCTTCCCTTTCTAAACTTTCTCTGTCTTCTCAATCTACTGCACCAGCCCACAGCTTCAGCACTCCAGTAAGACATCTCAGATTTGCGTGCAAACCCTTCCCCATGACCAAATACCACCACTTCTGAAATCATTATTCCTTTCCTCTTTTCAGTGGCTTCTGATACCATGGACCACGCTCCTCTTGGGGATGGACTTCCTCCCTGAGAATATCCATCCAAGGTCATGGATTGACTGTTGCAGTTGCTCTAGGTTCTCATCTTTAGAAGAAATCAGTTCTTTCCCTGAGCTTAATCCCTCACAAAGTCACATTAAGATAGCACATTCTCACAGCAGCCATAACCTCCCCACGCAGATCAAGGCTTGCAGGCCTCAATGTTCACTCTAACATTTGCCTCATGACATGAAGATCCATAACCAACCCCCTCTGAGGATGGAAGACAACTTTTGCTCCTTGAAAACAATTATCAAAGAAGATGTAAAGAAATGGAAAGATATTCCATGCTCCTGGGTGGGAAAAATTAATATTGTAAAAATGGCCATACTACCCAAAGCAATCTACAGATTCAATGCAATCCCTATCAAATTACCCAGGACATTTTTCACAGAACTAGAACAAACAATACAAAAATTTATATGGAACCACAAAAGACCCAAAATTGCCAGAGCAATTCTGAACAAAAACCAAGCAGGAGGCATCATTCTCCCAGACTTCAGGCAATATTACAAAGCCACAGTCATCAAGACAATGTGGTACTGGTAGCAAAAGAGACAGACAAACCAATGGAACAGAATAGAGAACCCAGAAATAAACCCAGACACCTATGGACAATTAATCTTTGACAAAGGAGGCCAGAACATAACATGGGAAAAAGACAGTCTTTTCAGCAAGAATTGCTGGGAAGCTTGGACAGCTGCATGCAAATCAGTGAAATGAGAACATACCCTCACACCATGCACAAAAATAAACTCAAAATGGCTGAAAGACTTAAATATAAGACGAAACACCTTCAAACTCCTGGAAGAGAACATAGGCAAAACATTCTCTGACATCAACCTTAAAAATGTTTTCTCAGATCAGTCTCCCAAAGCAACAGAAATAAAAGCAAAAATAAACCAATGGGACCTAATCAAACTGACAAGCTCTTGCACAGCAAAGGAAACCAAAAAGAAAACAAAAAGACAACTTACAGAATGGGAGAAATAGTTTCAAATGATGCATCTGACAAGGGCCTAATCTCTAAATTATACAAGCAACTTATACAATTCGACAGCAAAAAAACCAACCCAATTGAGTAATGGGCAAAAGACCTGAATGGACAGTTCTCCAAGGAGGATATACAGATGGCCAACAAGCACTTGAAACAATGCTCAACACCCCTGATTATTAGAGGAAAGCAAATCAAAAATACCATAAGATACCGCCTCATGCCAGTCAGATTGGCCATCATTAATAAGTCCACAAGTAACAATTGCTGGAGGGGCTGTGGAAAAAAGGGAACCCTCCTGCACTGTTGGTGGGAATGTAAGCTGGTACAGCCACTATGGAGAACAGTATGGAGGTACCTTAGAAAACTATATATAGACCTAACATATGACCCAGCAGTTCCACTCTTGGGCATATATCCGGACAAAACTTTCCTTAAGAAAGACACATACACCTGCATGTTCATTGCAGCACTATTCACAATAGCCAAAACATGGAAACAACCCAAATGTCCATCAACAGACAATTGGATTCGGAAGATGTGGTATATATACACAATGGAATACTACTCAGCCATAAAAAAGAAATAATGCCATTTGCAGCAACATGGATGGAACTATAGACTCTCATACTGAGTGAAGTAAGTCAGAAAGGCAAATACCATATGATATCACTTATATCTGGAATGCAATATATAGCACAAATGAACCTTTCCACAGAAAAGAAAATCATGGTCTTAGAGAATAGACATGTGATTGCCTAGGGGAAGGAGGATGGAGTGGGATGGATTGAGAACTTGGGGTTAATGGATGCAAACTATTGCTTTTGGAATGGATTATCAATGAGATCCTGCTCTGTAGCACTGAGAACTATGTCTAATCTCTTATGCTGGAGCATGATAATGGGAGAAAAAAGAATGTATACATGTATGTGTAACTGGGTCACTATGCTGTACAGATTAAAAAAATGTATTGGGTAAATAACAACAAAAAATAATAAATTAATTAATAAAAAAAGTAAACAATGTCATATTTTGGGTTATCCAAAAAAAAAGTCCTCAAGACAAGATTGAAATGTAAGTAGTTCATCAGGGAAGTAATCTCAGGAAATATTGGAAGAGGAGAGGGAAGTAGAGCAGAGAAGAAAAAGAAGAAACAAGAGAAAGTGTGTTATCAGGCAGCTGCTAAGGATGGGTAAAGTGGGCTTAATTCTGTGAGGGATCTTGGAGATGTAACTCAGAACATGTGTCTCTGAGGCATCTCACGGAGGTAAGGAAGAACCCCCTTGAGGCTCTATCCACCATTTCTGATCAGTTTTGGTAGAAGGATGCTCCCTAAAGTGTTCATTATCTGGCCCTCCCTTCCAGCTTGCCAGGCGTACAGGTGTGGCAAGTGGAAATCAGGTCAGAGTGAACCAAAAATGCTAAAGTGACAAGGGATGGGGCATCTACAGCATCAGAAACAAAGTGTCAAATAAGTTACCCTGTCAACAAAGCACCCCCAGGGGATTGTGGAATGGGAGTGGGGTTAGAGGAGACTGTGATTTTTACTTAGAAACTGAAAAATGTTTATTAAATAACAATGCCATGTAGCTGTAAGAAAACAATCTCCTTGGCCAAAGGCAACCAAAAGTGTTAGAATTTAGAACTGAGGGTATTTATTCTTCTGATAGGATTGCTCTGGGATGTTTAAAATAAAAGCTCCTCTCTACTTTCAAGGTATTATTCATGTTACAGGCTGTCAATCAAGTTCTGTTTTCATTTCATCTGTCCTAGAAGAAAATGTCCCCCTTTCTCTACACTTAAGATATATGATTTCTCCTCACTAGTACTACAGAGCACAACTGCCCTTGTAATAACATATCAAGATTTTTACACTTTTATTTTTATCATGTAAATGCAATGGACACTTTTTTAAGTTTGATCTTTATTTTATGATGCAATAGTGAGAGACAAAGATTTTAAAATCGAGCAGCCATTTCATATTCACTCATTTCACAGCCATTTGTGCTCAGGCACATACACAATCAACAACCTTTGGTTTTTTTTTTTTAATATTTATTGTGTCATTTGTTGAAGGCAAAAGGAAAGCATTTTAAAAATGGTAACTCTTAATCTCTGCCTTTGGAGAGTTAAAAATATAAATAGGTTGCTGAGAACATTTGCTGCTTTGGGTCTTCCCAGGACCCTTTCCTCCCTTTTGGTGATGGCACCTGACCTCAACATATATAGCCCCCACCCCAATTCCAATATCATGTCATGTGACCCAAGCCAGACAATTAGCTCACTACCTACACTAAGACACAATGACTGGTTCAGAAGTGACATGATCAAGTTTGTCCAGTCACAGTGAACTCCAGGACCTGTGTGGGACCTTCTAGGAAGAGATGCTTCCTCCTTTTCCTGTTGAATTTGAAGCAAAAATGATGTAGGCTGGAGTTCCTGCAGCCATTTTGCTTCCATGAGGGGAGAGACTATCTAAGGAAGCAGCTAAAAGAGAGAAAGTAGAGTGAAAGGATGAATGAATAGAAATGGAAACTTGGATGACAACTGAACCAAACATTCACCTCTCTGGACATTTTGGTAATGGGATCCACTAATGTCTCTTTTATGGCTAGGCTAATTCACAATAGATTTTCTGATCAACAGAAAGAGACTTTACCAACACAAGGTGAAGCAAGACGGTATTTTTCTGAAGAGGAATTTCACAAGTCCTTCAGTTCCATGGAAGAACAATATAATGTGTCCACTGAGAAATTAATGTTCCTTAAGATGCAATGGCAGAAATATGGAATACAGAGCCACAGAAGCGGAGTTCTTGAACTTGATCTCCACTGGTCAGATCCCATCTAAAATACGCACAAATTCTGGCAACCTCACCAGATAAAAGGAAGATATTCAGAGGAAGAGGATTAGGATGAGGTAATTTCTGAAAACTTTATTGTAAGAATGATTAGAATATTTGAGATGTTTATCCAGGAGAAGAAAAACATAAGTTATAATTTTATAGCTATTTGTACAATTATTTTAATCATCTGAATGATTAGGATATTTTAAAGAGCACTGACTCAGTAATGCCCTCCTGGTAAATGTGTTACAAGCCAGCCTTTGGATTTTGAGTTTGACTGAAGGGCTGAAAATCTGACAATATATTTTGCTGGTCTGTGAAAGTAAGCCTAAATGTAGAATTCATTAACGCTACTTGAAAATTCTGTTATGGACAATACTGGAGTACTGGATGCTATCCATTCATCCAGCTTTGTCTGGTCTCATTTGTCACCAAAGGTGACAGAAGCAGAAGCAGTTCTCATGTCAGCACACTCAGATACAAAATGAAACTTAAAGGAAAACACACTATAACATAAAACAGGAGCCCATCAATGCATTTATAGCCCTGTCCACAGCTCTTCAATCTTATATGACTAAAGAACATATTAAAGCATTAGGGGATTTACTTGACAAGCATTTTTGGTGTATCTAATGAGCATAGAACATTGTGTAGGTAAATTTTTTTTGTTGGCTAGAAAATTCACCAATATAAATTTGTGCCCTTAAAGAACTTATCAATTAGTATAAGTGATGCTGCATACATAAAAGAAGCACAATGGTAGATCAGAGAAGGCTTCTATAAAATATTAATGACCCCAATGACATCAATTCTAGACAGACAGTACTATCAAGCATGACAATCTTTCCCACTGAGCCTAGATACAACTTCAGAATCCTTCTCAACACAACTTCCAAGGTCAGCTGGACTCATGCCCCCAAAATGTACTTATGGCACCCCCTTGGAGTTAGGCTTTGGCCTGACTTTTGGGGTTACAGGAATGAATAAAACCCAGGCACTTCAAATCTAGCATTTTTTAACACTTGAAAATGTTAACAAAAATATGATAATGAAAACAATTTGTCTATCTGAGGGGAAGGGTAATCAAAAAAGGCTAATCAGGTATTAGAGACTCTTTGACCTTCAAGGGACCTGACTAGGCCTGGTACCACTAGAGAGACTGATGGACAGATGGGTGAATGCATTAATGGGTGGATAGAGGAAGCATGTATTTGTTGATGACCATGATGTGGAATAATTGTTAACATACTAGAGTTAGCTATCTTTTCCCTCTCCCTGCTAGCTAAAGAAGGGTTTAGTTCTTTCTCTTTCTACACCCTCCATAAAGGCTACTACATTGTCACAGTTCTCCTTTCCAATTTCTGAAAAAATGGACCAGAAAAAAAATCCCACATACATGCTGATTTCTGCAAAGAAAAGAATGAGAGTTAATATACCACTCCTTTCTCCACCACTCCTCTATTGTGGGTGGCATGTGATGAGGACAGAGTATCTAAACTTAGGACCAGAATCCTTCCTGGGCACAAGAGTTAGAAGTCTCAAAATGTTGCTGGATCAAAGGCTAGGAAATAACAGGGGATTAGTGGATGCCTTCCTAGGCATACATGAGGTCCAGGATAAGACCAGAATCTCTTCTGGTGTTTTGTTTCCCTGAATATAATATGTGAGGATAATTTTAGTCTTCACCAAAATTTCATGGACTGCCTTGCATTTCCAGATGTCTTTTGAACTTGGGATTTAGACTCTGTGACCAGCTCTTGCCAATAAATAGTAAATGGAGATGGCATATATCCCATCTGGACTAATGTAATTAAGAGCTGGTGTGCCTTTTCCAACTCCCTCTTCCCTCTCTGGTGATTTATAAATCACATGTTCTAGATATCATAGTTAACAAGATGGAAGGGGCTGCCAGAGTGAGAGAGCCACCTTTGATGAGTTACACCAGTAAGGTACAGGGGGTTATTTGTTATTGCAGCACAGCCTAGCATTATTCTAATTTCTAATAGCATTCTCACCATGAACTACATAGATAATGGCTCATTGCAGTTATGACAATGATACTGAATAAATGTCTTTAAGTCCTCCCACCCATTCTCATACTGCTTCACTTCCCAATGCATTGCCTCTAAATATATACAAACATTAATACACTGTTTTATTCTCAGATGCACATACCAAAAATAGACAGACATACACATATAAATATATAGATACACAGATAATAATTTTAATATAAACACAAGCCAGAAAATGCAAATAAAAAATTTCACATCCATACCTATCCAGATCAACCACTGTTTGTTTTTTCTTGCCCACAAGGTATTAGTTGAAAATATGCTTTAAGCACAAAAGTAATAACTGAAGAAACAACTGATATTGCTTGCATGTATGAAGAGGAAACTGGCATAAAAATTTACTATCCTGTTTTCATGACAGTCCATTTAATTCAAGGAACACTTATAGAGGTTGCTTGAAAGATACATCATTTTTATTTCAGTAGCTTCAGGGGTAAATTTTAACTACCCTCTCATGTTTTCTATTAAAAAAAGGATACATAAAAAATGACAAAACTTAATTTTTCAACCCTCTAGCATAAGTATTAGGGAGAGTATGAAACACAAAGAAGCAAAGAGAAAAAATGAAAAAAGATTTTGGCTATTACATTGTTACAATTTATCAATACTGACCCATAATTTTTACGTGACATCTCAAGAAATGATAAAAAAGTCATAAGTTTAAAATAAAAGTGTCCCTCTAGTTTCCTTCTAATCAGTCTATTTGTGAAGCTGTAGAAAATTCTATTCCTAAATTCTGAAAGAAAATAGAGGGCAGCCTCATAAAAAAAGACAAAAAATAAAGAAAAAAATATTACTTGTGTCTTCAAGTGCTGACTTTTTTATGTAAATAAAAATAGTATTAAATATTGTATTTATTTATTTTAACTTTTTTATTTTAATACCATTATTTACCAAAACATTCTCAAGGTCTGTAGAAAGATGGCTAAGTTTCCATCAGTCTAATTTCAAATACTGTAAAAGTCACAATTATTTTTCAGTTTCTTCCGCTGACTCATCTATACATCCTTTCATTCATCCCACCATCCATCCATTCATTCCTCCCATCTATCTATCCATCCATATATTAATCCCCCATCCATACTTTCATCCACATCAACATCCATCTCTTCATCTTCCATCCATACATTCATTCATCCCATTATCCATCTATTAATTTCCCAGTCATCTTTTTACCCACCTCACCATTCATCCATCCATCTCCCCATCCATCCATCCATTCATTCATCCACCTATTCTCACATTCATCCATCATTATTTACCCATCCTTCCTCTCATCCCCCATCCATGCCTCCATTCATTTTACTCAGAAAATGTTCAATTAGTCTATGAAATGCAAAGTGCTAACCTCAAAGAAGTTTATAAACTCTCATATAAATAACTTTAGAACAAGGCTGATGGATATATGACATAGGAGAGGTACCAAAGAGTACTGAGAGTTGGAAGAGAGGAGCAGCCTCATGGTAGAGATTGGAGTCATCTTCATGGAGGAGAAAGCTGAAGGTGGAAATAAAGGCAGAGCAGCATCTAGTTCAGGGCCTTACAGATGAGGCTGAATGGGAAAGCAGTACTGTTAACAAAAAACCACCCATCTCAGAGAAAGTTTATTAACTGCCAGTAAAACACATAACATTCTGCAAACCACTCCTGGAACATTTTATCATTTCCTAAAAAATAGAATGACGATCAAAGCGGCAGGGTTTTTTTTTTTTTTTAACTTTTTTAAGCAGAAAGTTCTACAATGCCTTTCCTAGTAGGGCCTCCAATCAAAATGTCATCAGTTTGCCTTCTCCTGTTTTTCCAATCTCTCAGGGAAATTGCTATTTTAAAAAAAAAAAAAGCCATAGCAGAACATTTTGACAATATTTCTATGCTGCTGTCCAAAAATGTGGCATTTGGTTAATGTCAGCATTCAGGTATCTTTCATATCAGACACTGCGATTATTTTTTTTTCAACTTAGGGTCTTACTTTGCTAATTACAGCTAAGGTTATCCCCCCCCCCCCCCCCCGTCCACCTTACCAAAAAAAAAAAAAAGAGAGAGAGAGAGCCAAAATACCCTTGGTTATATAAAAAGGGAATTGAGCAATATTTCTGGGGCTCTTATGGGACTGATGGCTGGGTAAGTACCACGTTACTGGTGAAGCTGCCTGACTTTTGTCTCCTATTTCCCACTTCTCTTTTCTTAACACCATGGAGACTTTGAGCTGGGAATTCTCTTTACAAGAGCGGCGGCCTCCTCTCCTGTTTTCTCATCAGCTGCACCACTATTTAATCAAGAGAGCTAATCAGCTGTGGAGTTCATAATGGTTGTCAGTAACATTTCCTGTGTTGTGATTGATGAAGCTAACTTTGGACTTAATGCCTTTGTTCAAAATGAGATGATGACAGAATCAAGATTAATACATTTTTTTAAAGCTGCATCATGGCAGCTAATAAGAGTAGTTCTCTCGCAGCTATGACACCACACTGGTGGCCCTGGAGGTGATGTTAAGCAGAGCCTAGACTATTTCCATCCTAATAACTGAATATATGTTAACATGCATTATGTGAACCTTCTGCCTACAGTGATGGATACTGTTTTTTTTCGTAAGGGTTAGTGATACAAATTTTCCCTTTTATAAAAATGTAAATAAAAATGAATCCTCCATGTGTGACAGTGTGTGTGTGTGTGTGTGTGTGTGTGTTGAATAAATAAACCTCAATCCACCCCCTTTTCTGCCCAAAAATCAAAGTCATTTACTGAGTCACCTTTCTCCTACCTCTATCTTTTTTGCCCTCTCCAATCTATTATCACTCTCAAAATAAAAGTTAATAAAATGCAGATTACCCACAGGCAACTCCCTTGAGCAATTCTCCCCATGCCTTCTTGAGAACCCAGAGAGAAACAAGTGACAGAAATTTTCCCACTGAAGTTTTTCTCCTGAAACTGGTCTAATATGAACCCCACAGGCACTTGCTTCGTTTACCATGTCTTCTTTGTTCCCTTCTCTTTTCCTTTGTTTTTTGATTAATTAACAGGGCTCCTTAGCAATAATCTCAAAAGAACATCTTGATAGATTGCAACCATTAAAGACTTTCTCACAGAGGAATGTACTTGAAATGATCATCATGTTTTGGGGAGAGGGAGGGAGGGCTGTGGAGGAGTCCTTAGCAGTTATAATGGGAAAAACTAATAAGACTAAAAGGGTTCATTTCAACTCAATGGGGAATGAGGTTTATTTTTTCATTATTGAGTTCTTAGGACAACAAAATCACATTATCATGCTATAAAATTGAGCAAAATACGGAAGGATCTTCTGCATAATAATAAGTAAGCATATTATTTTGATTTTTAAAAATACTTCCTCTAGTCTCTAGAAA
Source organism: Phacochoerus africanus (assembly GCF_016906955.1). NCBI lineage: Eukaryota > Metazoa > Chordata > Mammalia > Artiodactyla > Suidae > Phacochoerus > Phacochoerus africanus. The sequence continues at coordinate 145,048,411 of NC_062544.1, forward strand.
CAGTTATCTCCTGGGATTGTAGGAATCTAAACAATATCTTTTCCTATAAATCCCTTTTTCATTTGCTCTAAATGAATTTCTTAGGGCGTGCCACAACATGTCAAGGAAGGGGGTCTATGCTCTTTGAAGTATAAATGTAAACTAGCTTTCTCTTCTCCAAGAACTGCCAACAAGTGTTCACTGTAGAATTTCATGGTTTCCTGGGTACATGACTCCCTCATGACATCTTTGTTTGACCGTATATCTTGTGGCCACCCTTGTTTATTAAAACAGTGTCAGGTTGGTCCTTTGGGTTCCATCGTATTTGTTTCAAAGCATCAATTTCATGTTCAATTCCAAAGCAGCCTCTTCCCCTTCCCTCCTCAATACAGGTTACAGAGGTGGCTCAAGATTCTAGAGAGAAGGGAGTTCAGCAGTGCCTATAGTTTCTTTCCCTATCCTGATTTCCTTGTGAATGACGGTGAGGTGGAGAGGAAGAAGGATATAGACATCTTTCATGGCTGACCCAGGGCTGCACTGAGACTTCCCCTTGACTGGCCACAACCACCGATCTTAGTCTATGGATTTGAGGAGCTTGAGTGGAGGGTCAAACAGCCCCTCTGTTGGGGGTGTCTCTCCACTCCCTGCCTAATAAGCCAAGCCTCAACTCCTCAGCAGAACATTTAAGGTCCTTCACAATCAGATTCCAAACTATTTTTCCAAACACAACTGTTGCCACACTGCTTTACAAATACATTCCAGTTCTATGAAACCTTTGTCAGTTTTCCCAACATGTCATCATCTGTCCTCTGTTCTGGCTAGTCCACTGGCTTTCCCATCTCTCAAATTATATTACCCTTCCCCTTCTTCTTAGCTCTTTAAATTCTTACTTATCCACCAGTCTCAGGATGCTGTAGGCATCCATACAGGTGGAGAGCTGGGAATATGCCTGGTACCCAGAGTTCTCTGGGATCCTGAAACATAAGACTCTGTACCAAGATTTAAAGCTAGGAGAAAAATAAAAACTATCCAAACTTTCTTTTGTAAGTCATCTCAACATATAGCTGGTGTTTTCCCTCTGCTTTCAGCTCTTTCTATAATGCTGTTATAAGTCTTCTGAACAAAAAGTCAATTTAAAAATAACAATAAGCCATATAAAAAAGCCATCAAGAAAAACATTTAAACTTCCTTTCACAACCCCCGTCATGACTCCCATGTAAAGGATGCTGTTTTCTTAAAACAAATCAATTATGAAAATGATCAAGCAAAATAAAAACCCTGGTTATTTCCCTGAATGCTATTTCCTTGAGAAAACTCACACACACACACACACCCCACATGCCACAGAATTTCATTAAAGTAGCTTTTGTACATTGCCTCACACATGGTTCTCTAAGAGGACAATGCAAAGGGGTGCTTCAGAGCAAAAAAAAATACAGTTATCAGATAGTGTTAAAATACCATATTCTGTGTGGCAAAGAATAAAGCAGTAGAAAGTATTTTAACTTTGCATGTACAAATCAATGACTTTTTTTTTCAGAAGGGAGAAGACTTTTATTTGGTTATCTGGAATAGAATGTTCTGTGATGTTACTTGTCTCCTCTCTCTCCAAAAGAAACTAGGCAGCGATAATCTAAAAGTTGAGGAAGAATATTTACTTTAAGTGAGTAAAACACTTGTCGTTCTTTCCTGAAGTGACCTTTGTTTGAGGTTTCATTATGCTATATTCAGGGAAAGAGATACACACTGAAAATTGGTTTGGGTTTTCCTTCCATAGATGTTTTAATAAAATTTCCATAATGGGCTCCAGAGTGGCAGCCAAGCCAGAGTCCTGTGAGAGTCCGTGTACAGGGTGGAACAGAATTTACCCCATCAGACCTCTACTGACACAGGTCCCAAGTGGCAGAGCTGGGCTCATAAAACTAGACCAATCTCTGCTCTCTGGCACTCAGTTTTCCCTGAGCAAATGCCACACAATTTCTTCCATCAAGGCCAAAACCACCATGGATTTAAAATTTTAATTTAAAATTCAATTTTCAAGTGGAGGCAAGCAGAGTTTTAGGGAAACTTAATGGCTGGGGGAATCTATAGGAAGCAGGTGAAGGATATAAAATAAATACTGGCTTCTGGAAAACAACCTCACTAGATTTTCCTTCCCACCATCCGAGGTGTGGATGGGGTCCTCTGGGCCTTCACTCAGACACAGTCAAGAACAAGAGTCTGAAATCCGTCATAAGATTCGAGCCCTAGACTCGCTGGTGTCCTCCCTGGCTCCAAGGAGATGCTAGATAATCTCTTGAAACTGTGAATTCTGTTCACAGATTGCTCATGCTGGTAAGTGGCTATTTTATTTAAAAATGATAATAATAGCAACAGACATAGTCTTTCGGAATGGGAATTTGGAGGCATGGAGGCCACCCAGTACAGTTCAGACTGAGAGTCTGGGAGACACTGTTCAGGGTCCAAGTCCTGGCTCTGACAGTAACTAACCACGTTAGTTAGTAGGGGAAAACCTTCCCAGCATCTGTCAGCCTCAATTCTTCAATTGTAACGTGAAGTCAGATGAGAATCAGGGGTTTTCAAAACTTTATTTTTTTCATTTTTTTATTGATTTATAATGTGCTATCAATTTCTGCTGTACAGCAAAGTGTTCTATGTGCATTCTTTTTCTCAAATCATCCTCTTGAGTTAAGCAAATTTGCTCAAGGCAAAAATCCCATAACATCCATGGGTAAAAGGTTATGTTATTAGAGCTGAAGAGAAGAGGATGGGCAGAGGCCCAGTCATCTGTAGAGACCCAGCAGATCTTAGCACCATGCCTGGAAGTAGCCTGGGCTTTGGTTCTGCAAACCTCTCTTGCCCCAACACATAAAATCAAGGTTGTGCAAAACTAAATCTAGCCCACTGCCTGCTTTAGTTTAAAAACAAATGCTTCATTGGAACATAGCAATGTCATTTAAGTGTTGTCTGTGGCTGCTTGTGTGCTATAAGGACAGAGTTGAGTAGTTGTGACAAGCCCTAAAATATTTCTTTCTATCCCCCAACACAAGGAGTTCAGAAAATCCTTATGCTAAATACTTTCAGCTCAGTACTGGGTACACAATCAGCATTCAGTCAATGCCAGTATCCTTCCCATCATCCCACTCTACACATAAAGAGAACAGAGTACCAAGTGACTGGTTGGAACATTTCTCCCAAAAGAAGCTGATCTAACAACATTACATGAATCAAGAGAATGAAACATGGTAGACTGAGTATCAAATCATGGGATTCTGACCATGTGATTGATAAATAAAGCAGTGTTGTCACTTCGCTTCCAGTTGGGTATTAATCCAACCCAGGGACTTTCAGCAAAAGATATAGGAATCTTAGGGGAATCACCTCCCAAACTACTTACTGAATGAAGAACGGGAGAGACTACAAAGAGAAAAGTGGTTGTCTTAGGTCATTTAGTCAAAAGAAAAAGAAAATCAATATGATTATTTGAAAGCAAAACTCTGAAGACATTGAGAAGATGCAAGACTAAAATAAAATATTAATGAGCCTAGCAGTCTGGGAGATCAGAGCTCTTAATAAAGTGAATAGTTTTTATATTTCAACCTGGGCTTCACTACTATACATGGGATTTTCTAGTCCATCACTCAAACATGAAAAACACTGGCTTTGGCCACTGGTTAATTATAAGATTGTCATAACTCATTTCATGCTAACCCATTTTTTAATAAGCTGATTTTTTAGCTTTTATTTTGTAATTACTGTCTGCTGACAAGTGCCTCTCCCATACCTGTCATTTGACAATAGAAGATACTGAGAGAAGAAAAAAATTCCCTGTGAATAGTGCTTTCAAATGTCTTACCAGCTAGTCTCACAGGTAGTTTTAAAACAGTGAAGGAGGGATGTTGAATGGCCATTATGAGGCCATATAAGACTATCAAGACCCCTAAGGAAATATAGAACTTTTTTATATACAGCTTTCTTTGTGTGTATAGAATTAACAACCCCTTTTTAGATGCATTTCCATGAATCTTGGGATTAGCTCTCTATTCAGGCTGATTAGTAGTTATTTCTGAGCTCCTATAATTATCAGAATGACTAATTTAATGAATACCATGGCCAGTGTTCACAGCTCTCTTAGCAGGGTGTGTGGCGGGGCTTGCTAAGAACAAGGAAGGGGTGATTTCACAGCCTCTTTACAAATAACACCATAATCAGGATTTTTCAAATCACTTCTGCCTTGGTTATATTTCACGAACAAAAAATGATATTATTTTTACCTTCTCTGAGTCCACACAGCCCTTTTACCACCGAGCCACAACTGTGTCTGCTATGTCATCAAGGAGACGCTAATGATAGTGTGAGCTGCTGCCCTCTCTGTGTGGCCACCTACTAGACTGCAAACACCTTGAGGGATGGGAGAAAATCTTGTTTATCTTGGAGTTTCTTATCTCTAACAGAACATGTGGTACCTCTTAGGTTCTGTTCAATAAAGATGTATTAACCTACACGTGGCTTTGCTGGTGTGAATAAGCCTATGCAAGTTAAGGAAAATGCCACCAAACTGTGCAATTCTACAGGGCACAAACCATCTCTCTTCCATGTATCATCAATCCCTATCATCCACAAGGCCTCACGCCACTAAACAAATGGGTGTGCAAAGAAGGAAGAGTTTTTACCAGAAGGTAAAAAGCCCACTTGGTGACATGAAAATTGAGCAACTTCAACCAAGTAGGTCATGGGTCTAAATTGGGAGTGACAAATTTTTCTGCAAAGGGCCGTTAGTAAATATTTTAGGCTTTTTGGTTTTCCTGTCTTTGTTGCAACTGCTCCATTCTGCTATTGTAGCATGAAAGCAGCTACAATAAACGATTGTGTTCCAATATAACTTTATCAACAAAATCAAGCAGTGGGCCAGATTTCCTTGACAGCCATAATGGGTTGACTCCTGATATAAATGAGAAAGGCAAAACAATAAAGCTTTTAGAATATAGTAAAGTATCTATACGACCTCAGCATATGAGTGTTTAAATAAATACAAAAAAAAAAACAGTTACCCTTTCAGAAAAAAATTATAAGTGGACTTATTAGAATTAAGAACAATGGAGGATTTCCCATTGTGCATGAGTGGAAATGAACCCGACTAGTATCCATGAGGATGCAGGTTCAATCCCTGGCCTCTCCCAGTGGATTAAGGACCCATGAGTTGTAGTACAGGTGGCAGACATGGCTCATATATGACATTGTTGTGGCTGTGGCATAGGCCGGCAACTGTAGCTCTGATTCGACCCCTAGCCTGGGAACGCCATATGCCACAGCTGTGGCCCCTAAAAACAAACAAACAAAGAAAAAATACTTATTACCTGAGATAAAAAGGGAAAAAAAATACAAAAAAACAGTGGAACATGGCACAGCCCCGAAATGAATGACTTGAAGCTACCAACACAATAATAAATCTCACAACACCATGTTGAACAAAAGAAGCAGCACACAACTGTATATGCAAATACATTATTAAGAGAGGGGAAAGGTAAGTGACAGGATGGGAAAGAAATCTGCCCCTTGCATAACTAACAAAGTCCTTATATCCATAAAAGTGCTCTGGAACCAACTCCAGTGTGGGGGCGGGGGGGGGGGGGGGGAGTTCCCATACCAACAAGCAATTCCACAAGACCAGACCAGCTGGTTTTCCTACACTTCAGCTATCTATCCAGAGACAGCATCAGATTCCACAGTTTAAGGTCTTGGTCCTACAAAACTGCTCCCCTTCCCACTTCAGATGCCACTCATTAATCCAGGTTATCACCTGTGCTTCTGAATGACTGGTTCTAAACCAGAGGTTTCCAGGACCCCCCTTAGGTTCGATCAGTTTGTTACAGCTGATCACGTAACTCAGAGAAATAGTTTTCTTACTAGATCACTGGCTTGTTACAAAAAGATATAATTCAGGAACAGTCAGATGGAAGAAATGCAGAGGACAAGGAATGGGGAGAGAGCCAGGAGTTCCATGCCCTCTGTGAGCATGCCACTTCACCCACATCTCCCCTATATTCACCAGCTGGAAGTTTTCCAAGCCCTATCCTTTCAAGGTTTTATGAAGGCTCCACTACATAGCCATGGTTGATAAAAATCACTGGCATTGCCAAGTGATTCAAGCACCAGCAGCTCCTCTCCCCTCCCCAGAGGTCAGGGGTACAACTGTATTTCCATCCCTTTATTCATATGTTTGGGTCCACTGGCAGCCAACCCTCATCCTTAAGGGTTATTAACATTAAAAAACATTAACATTAACATTAAAAAAAATGGCATCCAGTTGTGGCTCGGCAGTAACAAATATGACTAGTATTCACGAGGATGTGGGTTCAATCCCTGGCCTCACTCAGTTAGTTAAAAGATCTGGCATGGCCATGAGCTGCAGTGTGAGTCAAAAACGTGGCTCTGATATCTGATATGATGCTGTGTTTCTGTGGCTATAGTGTAGGCCAGAAGCTGTAGTGTAGCTGCAGTTCCAGTTAGACCCATAGCCTGGGAACCTCCATATGCTTCAGGTTTGGCCCTAAAAAAAGATAGCCCCCCCAAAAAGTGGCATCTTTTTGCTCTCATCACTTACGAAATTCTATGAGTTTTAGCCGTTCCCTGCAAGAAACAGGGACAAAGACCAATGTATAATTCCTATTAGCAATCATAATTTCACAAGCTGTAATATATAAAGAACACTTACATATCAATATGGGAAAGACAAGTGAAAAAGAAAAATGGAAAAGGACAAGAACAAGCCTTTCACCAAAAAAGTGTGTACAAGCGGCCAAGAAACAAATGAAAATATGATCAGCTTCATTAGTAATCTGAGAAATAAAGGTAAAAATCACAATGATGGGGAGCTCCTGTTGTGGCTCAGCAGGTTAAGAACCCAACTCGTAACCATGAGGACATGAGTTGCTCCATGCCCTTGCTCAGTGGGTCAAGGATCCAGTGTTGATGTGAGCTGCAGTGTAGGTCACAGACACAGCTAGGATCTGCCGTTGATGTGGCTATGGTGTAGGCCAGCAGCTGAACCTCTGATTTGACCCCGAGCCTAAGAATGTCCATACGCTACAAGTGAAGCCCTAAAAAGAGGGGGAAAAAATCACAATAATGGACTGCTATGTGGCCATGAGAATGGCAAAATGGTAAAGGCTAGAAGTGGTCCAAATGGTACTCTAAGAAGATGCTGAACTCAGCCCCTCCCAAGAAAACACTAAAACTATAGCTATATAGGGAACAATCTCCTCTGAAAAAGATGTGGAAACTGGTGGAGCAGCCCTTCACATCAGGCAAACTGGGGAAGGCCCACATCCAAGAGGTCAGGAGAGACTGGGAAGTAATCTCACCATAAACTCCATCCCAGGCTTGGTGACTCATAGTCAGTAGAGAATTCACAAACCTGGGGGTTCTCCCCATGGACACAGTGTGTCTGCACCCTCTTCAGACACCCCGACCCTTAAGCCCTGCACTTCAGAGACAAGGCCCCAAACATCTGGCTTTGGAACCAACATGGCTCACATCCAGGACAGCCAAAGACCTATGACAAATTGAGAAACACCTCTTAAAAGGCTGGTGCAGACTCACCTGCCCCAGGGCCTCACCTGCCCCAAACAGCCATTGGAAAGGTGCCCAGACTTGATGTGAAAGAGAATCACTTACCAATCTTGAAGCATCAACCGGAGGAAGACAGGGGCCAGATGCGACACTCTCAGGGATGGAGGAGTTGGTTGAGGCCTAGTCCTACTTTCCCTCCACCTTGCTAAAGCCACCAAGTGCCATTTTTTGTTGTTGTTTTTATTCTAGATTTTTTTCTCTCCCAGCCAGCATCATCTTTACCCTGCAACAACTGGGCACCATCTTTACACTCCCCCTCTGCCAGCCTCACAGTTCTAGGAGCTCCCAGGGGGAGCTCTACATGTGTCTGCTGCTTCAGTTTTGCAGCTGCCACCCAGGGGTTACCCTTGAATTCCTGGTTCTGGTGGCTGCAGGTGCTTGCTTGCCTAGGCCCCCCCAGGAACTGTAACAATCAGAGAGATAGTGCTTGGCTCTCCATCATCCCTAGGGCTCAGCACAGACAGCAGACTCAAACATATACCCTATGATTCTGTGAAAAAATCCTTTTGCTTGATGTTGAGCTTCAGCCTGAGGGGCAAGCTTCAGGTCTAACACATGTGCAGAGGCTACACGCCCTCACGACCTTCTGCCCCATGACCTCTCACTCAGGCTCTCCCAGTTTAGACATCATTCTGCAGTCCCGATTCTGAGGACTGTCATCCAGAAGACTCCTCCAGATCACCTGAGCCGGTGGCCAGTGGGGTTATGCTTGCAATCCCACAGTGTGACATGCTTTAAAAGTTGCTGCCTGGGGATCTGGCTGCCAATCAGCCTTAATCTAGGTGCTAAGATCCACCCCTTTTGGACAATAACATCCTCAGCTGCAGCTGTCATGCAAACTACTACATTTAGAATAGATAAGCAATGAGGTCCTGCAGAGGGAATCATTCAATCACTTATGATTGAACATGATGGAAGATAGCATGAGATAAAGTATGTATATGTATATATGTATGTATGACTGGGTCACTTTGCCATACAACAGAAATTGAAAGAACATTGTAAATCAATTATAATAAATTTTTTAAATAAAAAATAAAATAAGCTGCTACGACAGTCAGATGTTCAAGAACAACCAAGATCTGGGCCATGGCTGAGTTTTAAGTTTTGGCTCTTACATGAGGCCTCTCCTTAAAGACCAGGCAGGTGGATGTTTTCATCTAATGCATAGAAACCAACCCAGAGATTCAAGCAAAATGGAGAAACAAAGGACTGTGTTCCCAAGAAAAGAACAAGATAAAATCTGAGGGGGTTAAAAAACCGCCTTAATGAGAAGATCTAATAACCTTAAAGAAAAAAGCTAGTAATATCAAGTGTTCCCAAAGATTCAATCAATGTTTTTGTGCTGCTCTGGGAGTGTGAATTGGTCCAATCACTTTAGAAAACAGGCTGTCAAGAGTTTACTCATGTGGAACATACCCTCCTAGGTGATACCTAAGAAAAATGGAGACCCAAGTACAGCAAAATACACATTTAAGAGTGTGCCTAGGAGCACTATTTGCTGGAAATGACCGGGCATAATCCATGTGACCATCAACAGTGGACTAGATAAATGTTCATACGATGTAATATTCCATAGTAATGGCATAAACAAGCCACAGCAACACACACAACATAGACAGAGTTCACAAATCTAATAAGGAAAAGAACTAAAAAGCCAAGTGTAAGTGAACACATTAAATATTACCCATTTATAGAAAGTCATTGGCATCTATCCAGAAAAAAACATAATTCAAAAAGATACATACACCCTGATGTTCACTGCAGCACTATTTACAATAGTCAAGACATGGAAGCAACCTAAATGTCCCTCAACAGAAGAATAGGTAAAGAACATGTGGTATATAAATATAATGGAATATTACTCAGCCATAAAAAGAATGAAATAATGTCATTTGCAGCAACATGGATGGACCTAGAAACTATCATACTAAGTGAAGTTAGACAAAGAAAAGCATCCATACAATATCACCTACATGAGGAATATTTTTAAAAAGGATACTAACGAATTTATTTGCAGAACAGAAACAGACTCACAGACTTTGGAAAACGTATGGTTACCAAAGGGGACAGGTGGGGGGGTGGGAAGGATGGACTGGTAGTTTTGGATTGTAATATGCACATTAGGTATATGGAATGATTGGCCAAAAGGGACTTGCTGTATAGCACAGACAACTCTACCCAGTTTTCTGGGATAATCTATATGGGAAAAGAATCTCAGAGAGAATGGATTTGTGTATATGTATGACTGGGTCACTTTGATTTGTACAGCAGAAATTATCACAGCTTGTAAACTAACTATACTGCAATAAAACCTTTTAAAAAGTGTATTTACAAGAAAAATGAAAAATACACAAATTTCAAAAACAGGTCAAATATAACCAGTGATTTACCAGTGAAGACAGTTTGAGGGACATGTTCATGGAGAGAAAGGTGTTGTCATCAAGATGGGTGTCCTGTGGGCTCTGAGTTCCTGCAATTGGTTTCTTGACCTGTAATTATATAGGGATTGGCTTAATAATAATTTATGAAGCTGTCTATGTGTGTGCAGTTTTGTGTTGGTAATATTTCCCAATTCTTTACAAAGGCTATAAATTATTTGAGGCCTATCATCTATGAAATGTGATTTTTTTTAATTTTATTGGAATATGGTTGACATACAATGTTGTATTAGTTTCAAGTGTATAGCAAAGTGAATCTGTTGTACATATACATACATCCATTCCTTTTTCCTATATAGTTTATTACAAGCTATTGAGTAGATTTTCCTATGCTATACAGTAGGTTCTCACTAATCATCTATTTTATACAGCAGTGTATATATGAAAAGATGTTCAACATCATTAATTATTAGAAAAATACAAGTCAAAACTACAATGAAGTATCACCTCACACCAGTCAGAATGGCCATCATTAAAGTCTACAAACAATAAATGCCAGAGAGGGTACAGAGAAAAAGGAAGCCTCCTCGACTGCTGGTGGGAGTGTAAATTAGTGCAACCACTATGGGGAACTGCATGGAGGTTCCTAAAAAAACTTAATATAGAACTACCATACCATCCAGCAATTCCACTTCTGGGCATCTATCCAGAGGAAAGTCTAATTTCAAAATAACACATGCACCGCAGTGTTCATTGCAGCACTGTTCACAAGAGCCAAGACGTGGAAGCAAACTAAAGGTCTATCGAAATGAGCTATTTTTAAATAAAAAGAACATCATTAGAAAAACTTTTTTCTTCTTAGTGATACCACTGCATCTTAATGGATGCATCATAATTGTTACGGCAAGAGGGATATTATGTGATTTCACTTTTTGTGCCCTTCACTAGGTCATAAAAAGCACTGCAGTTCTGTCTGGTTCCCTTGACACGCGGGTTCTCAGGACACTTCCTTTGGGAACACAGCCGCCATGCTGTGAAAGGTTCAACACGCAGAGAGGCCACCTGGATGTTCCCAGTGAGAGCCCCTGCTGAAACCAGCCTTGGAGTCACTCCAGCCAGGTACCACAGACATGAGTGAAGAAACCTGCAGAGGTTCCCCACCACCAGCCAGTGGAGTCTTCCCAGCCGAGGCCCCAGACATCCCAGAGCAGAGACAAGCCACACACTCCATGGAAGTCCCTGAACCAAGGAACCATAAGCACAATGAATTTTCGGCCACTGATTTATGTCTCTAGGTTTGTGGTATCCATGACACAGCCAGAGCTACTGGGACAACAAACTTAACACCATTACTTCTAATTTTTTAAAGATTTTTATGAAAATAGATGTTTTATTAGTATTTCCAGGGGGACCATGGGTAAGGCTTGGAGCAGTGAGATGAGCTACCCAATATTACAAGATACAGCCCCAATTTTTTGTCTCTTTATGGCCACATAAGCAGCATATAGGAGTTCCCGGGCCAGGGGTCAAATCAGAGCTGCAGCTGTGGCCTATGGAACAGCCACAGCAACACAAGATCCTTAACCCACTTTGCAAGGCCAGGGATCAAACCCGCATCCTCACAGAGACAACATTGGGTCTTTAACCCTCTGAGCCACAATGGGAACTCCCAGTACAGCTCCAGTTAAACCCAAATCTGTCCCCAAAGTCTGGGCACTGTCCATATATCGTGTTGCTTTTCTTTCAGGAAGGGGCCAATCATCACAATAAAATACTTCAGGAATATGCACACGGAGATCACAGAATTTCCTCAACATCACCTTTAATGCTGACCCAAATCATCAGAACTTCCATGAGGAGATGCCAAGGATTTAATATCCTCTCTGCCATATTAGCTCCATGGCAACTCACCCAGCCCACATTTTCTTACCTATGAACTATTACTCAAGATACTGGGACATATTGTCACGAGACATGTTTCTACAATATTTTCATAGCCTCTTTGCTGAAAACTCCATCTTGTCCTGCTTTACCTTACCCCATCTTCCTGCTTGAAAAACAGTCACAGTGCTGGTAAATGACTTAAGCTTAAGAACAAAGACCTAAAGGCATAAGTTATTCATAGGAGGTCAGCTGAATGAGGACATAATGCGTTGGTCTAGGCATGCCAGACCTGTGCAGATAGGCACGCCATTTGCACAAGCATGATATGTCCTCTAAAGAATAAGAGGAAGATGAGCCTCATGGCCCCAAGGGGTTTATGAGGGGTTGTTAGCAGGATATGCATTAGCAAGGAGAACTGAGGTGCAAACCTAGGCATGCTGGGTTGCTGCAGATAGGCACACCTTCTGCAGAAGCACAATGGTGATTTTCTAGAATGCTATGCATAGATAGCTAACACCAAGCTTCCTCAAATGCTAATGATTGTTAAATGCCTAAAGGTCAGAATAAAAGCTTAATCAGCAACCAACTATGAGACTTTTAAAATAATTTTTAAAAAACCTATATCCTGCACTTACAACCCCCTTCTCACTTGACGTAATTCTAAAGAGCACAATAACAGCAGTATGGTTTCTTGAGGTGGTTCTCTTGGTCCCTGAGATCTTGAGTCCCCTGGTTCCCACCTTTACTTAAGAAAAATATCTCTGTGTCTTGTTTTATGTTAACTTTTTCCTTAGGTTTCACAGCACCTGTTCTTCAGCCCCAACCTGCTGAGCTGATCTCAGCAACATATAATGGGATAATATTTGCTTGAGGCTACCTCTGGGGTCTCTTATGAGAAAAAAAATGAAAAAATAATGAAAATGGTAAGAAACACTGATTCCATCAGACACAGTACATTGTTTTAAGAACATGAAATTCTTACACAGATCTGCAAAGCACTTACAGGTTTCCAAGTGTTTCTACAACATATTTTGGGTGAAACGCCCATGCCTGCAAACTCCCATTGTAAGGCATGAGCAAAGATAGCATTATTATTGACACCCAGGGGTACAACACAAGTAAAGGAGCATCTCTCTGCTGTGGCCATGGAACCAAAAGAAAAGAGGAAATAAAAGAAATTATCAATATTTGAAATTTGACAATAGTGATTCTTACAATCCAAGAGCATGGTATTTCTTTTCATCTGTGTGTGTCATCTCTGGTTTATTTCATCAGCATCTATAGTTTTCAGAGTACAGGTCTTTTGTCTCTTTAGTTAGGTTTATTCCTAGGTATTTTATTCTTTTTGATGTAATGGTAAATGGGATGGTTTCCCTCATTTCTCTTTCTGATCTTTCATTGTTAGTATATAGAAATGCCATTGATTTCTGTGTATTAATTTTGTATCCTGAAACCTTAACAAATTCAATGATGACCTCTAGCAGTTTTCTGGTAGCATCTTTAGGATTTTCTAAGTGTGGTAACATGTCATCTGCAAGCCATTATGGTTTTACCTCTTCTTTTCCAATTTGGACTCCTTTTATGAAAAATAAATGTAAAGCAAGGATAAGAGCATGCCATGGGATGTGATTTTCCTCCTCAGTATCCTCACAGGGTCAGATACCCTTATAAAGGTCAAATTTCCAGAATGGTATCTGGATATGCCCTTTCAAATCAGCCACTGAAATTTTTGAAATCTCATAGGACAAAGGTTCCTCCCCACACAGGTCTCTGATGGAGGAGCTCAGCAGAATTTCAATATGGCCATGAGGAGAAAGAGCAATGGAAGCCTGTCAGCATATTTATGGTAGCCAACGTGACTTTCCCCTTTATGAGCTAAAGGACACACGTATAAAAGACACAGGTCTGCAGCCCTCTGAAAAATCAAATCCCCTGAAAAGGGGGTTTAGAACTCCATTTGATGGTCTCAATTCAAAGATGTCTTGCTCTTCTAAACTCTGAGAGTTTAAAATGTGCTGGGTGACTCAGTCTGATTCCTTTTTTTATTTCCATTGCAGCACATACAGAACATGAAGTCAAGAAAAAAGGAGAAGAGAAATTCACTTTTTTTCAGGGAAAAAATGGGAAGAAGGAAAATCATGTTCTAAAGTGGCTTTCACTGCTCTCCAAGGAGCAGAATACAATATGAGACTCGAAAAGCAAGGTTAGAGGCCATTTCCTTGCACTGCTTTTGAACTGGTGCATTTTACTCTTGGAGGCTTTTATTGTATCCTGATCTTCTGGGGCAGAAAAAGTCACTCAGAGCTTGCTCTGCCATCTTCTGCTTTTTATGGCGTCTGTAATGGAGTCAGGAGTTGGTCTGTCTTCAAAAGGACAAAGGATTCTTTGTTGATTCTAAGTCTTTATGGAATTCTTACTATGCTTTCACACCATGTTAAGCTCTGTGTCTGACCCCTGTGCCCCAAATAGAATTGGTGATCAAGAGGTGGTTGGTTATTCATTCAGATATTGACTGTGCTGGACCCTCAGCTCAAATTGATGAAAGAGACTGTCTCTGCCTTCATGGAGCTCCCAATATAATGACAGTGGTGATAGCATTAGGCACTGAATGCTATAGCACTGGATGCAGAAGTGACCAGCTATCTGTCACAAATTCATGCTCCCTTTCATAAAATAGTTGCTGGAAAGCAGTTGCCCACAATGTTTCTAGGCCCTCTTGCATTTAGATAAGGTCATACTGATCTTGAAATAACTGGAAAGAAAAAAAAAAAGGGAGAAGTGATGTCCACTACTTCCCAGACTGTAAAAACATATAGACCCAGACTATAAAAACATACTTCCTGCACAATCCTCCATGTTCTGTCTTTTCCCCCTTCTATTGCCTGGATGTCAATGCCTGTGGGACCTTAAAAATAAAAATAAAAATCATATTAAAAAATAATAATAATAATAATAATAAATTTAAATGTGGCACAATCTCTGTCAGCCTGGATCCTTGAATGTCTCTATGGAACAGAGACTCTGGCCTCACTCTCTGTACCCCCACATCACCATCATTGATTAGACATGATGTAAGCAAAAAATCAACTTCTACTAAGCCACCAATATTGACAGTATTTCTATTACTAATGCTAGTCTTCTATTAACTATTCATGCATACCTTCCCATTTATTCATTCTTTTTTTTAACTTATACAGCAGACTATTGAGAGCCTACTCTTAGCCTGGCATCATCCCAGACACTTGGGACACCATGGGTAGAGAGGAACAGAAAATAAATTAAAAGATAAATACCCAAGAGAACTGAAATTAGAACAATGCTATGAAAGTTCCTTAGTCTCTTCAGGCTGATATAACAAAACACCACAGACTGGGTAGCTTATAAACAAAAGAAATTCATTTCTTACAGTTCTGGAGTCTGGAAGTCCAAGATCAAAGTGTCAGTGGGGTCACATTCTCATAAAGGCCTTCTTTCTGGTTCACAGCTAGAGCCTTCTTGCTTTACCCTCAAATGGTAGAAGGATGGTATCCTGTGGGATCTCTTGATAAGGACACTAATCCCAGTGACAAGGGCTCCACACTCATGACCTAATCTCAAAGGCTCTACTTACTAATACCATCACCTTTGGAGGTTAGGATTTCAAAATATGAATTTGAGGGGAACAGAAACCATATTCAGACCATAGTGAAAGAAAAGTAAACATTATGGGATACAGAGTAATCGAGAAGCATCTCTGAGGAGGTGACCTAAGACCTGAGGATATAAAGTCAGCCATGCCCATAGATGTGAGTAGAGCAAGTGCAAACTGAAGGAACAGCGTATGTAAGGTCCTTATATGTGAGGTTTTTTCCAGGAACCAGAGAGTGAGCTACACTAGCTAAATCAGGATAAGAGGCATAAACCAAGACAACTCTTAATGAACCAGGAGGTCACTATACATGACCTTCTGACCTTCCAAATCACTGCTTCAAGGTCAATCACTGCTGCCCTGGAGTCTTAAAACCTTGCTCCCTTCCTAATTCACAGTGCTCTGGCCCTGGCCAGCCCTGAATGACCCCAAAAGAAAGGTTATTTTTAGCAGATGCAGCAGCAAGTATGATTTTAACACACAGCTTGGAATCCTCTCCTTGAATCAACAAAAAAAAATTAATTTCTAATTTTTTTTTAAACTGGGACAGGATCTATTGGCTTGAATGTCTCCAAGAATCTTGGCCTAAGGATTTCAAGAAACCAACCACACAAAATTCTAAGTATATCTTAACAAAATAAAAAAATAAAAGGCAGGACAATCACAATAACCTCACTATTGAATTTTGTGTAGTAGGTAAGAGGAAATTGTTATAGTTCCATTTCGGGACCTGGGGACCACATTTCATATGAACTCTCCTGCCCTTACATGAAATATTGAATTAATTTCTGTTATCAATTGGAATATGTTGCTGTCTTATTCACTCTGAATTACCCTGGCCAAAAATATTTGCTATTTCCCCTCCTTCAGATTCTCTTGTGTCAATAGCCTAGGGGATAAACGGTCTGATTTAGTTATAGAGAAAATCACTGTTTTTATTTGATGCCTTTTTTTCCTCCACAGGGACAAGTAAAACATTCTCACCACTATCAACTTGTTTCTAAGAAAAGAAGAAGGTGCTATTCCACTAAAAATCTAACACACAGTCTAAAAACAAGATTGCTCTTATTGGAGATGGAAGATGGAGAAGGTGCAAGGAAATAATTTAAGTAGAAAAGAATGAGTGAGACTGGAGCGAAAGAGAAATTCTGAGTAATTTCTGAGGTAGCCTCAATCTTGGGGGCAAAGGAATACAGAACTTTTGACATTCAATGATGTCTACACAGAAAGAAGAGTTGAGAAGGAAAAAGGTAAATGGAATTAGGAAGCTGGATTCTGGTCCTGACTGCATCCCCAAGTGATAATTAGTTTATATTTATCACTCTGAGCCTCAGTAAAACACATTTAAATTTAGTTTGATCTCTTCCAGTCCTAATGGTCTATGGTTTTTCAATAATGTTCACTGAGCACTGTGATGGTTATTTTTATGTGTCAGCCTGTCAGGGCCATGGTACCCAGATATATGGTCAAATACTATTCTAGATGCTTCCATGAGGGTATTTTTTTGGATGGGATTAACACTTAAATCAATGAACCTGAGTAAATTACACCGCTCTCTGTAATGTAGGTGGATCTTATGCAGTCAGTTGAAGTCTTTAAGAAAAAGACTCATCTCCCCACAAGAAAGGGAATCCTGCCAGTAGGTAGTTTTTGGGTTTGGATTACAAGTATTCTTTGTGTTTCCAGCCTGCTGGTCTACCCTGCAGATTTAGGACTTATCAAGCCTCTGTAATCACATGAGACAATCACTTAAATACTGCTTTTCCTGTTGGTTCTGTTTCTCTAAAGAACCTCAATACAAGCATCTACCACGTGCCTGGCATCATCTAAGCATTTGGGATTTATTGGGGTGCAAAGGAGGTAAAGTTCACAGCCCTCTTGCGGCTTATTATCTCGGCCTGTGCAGTAAACTCAGAGAGCATGAGATCCTCAAACACTGTTCAGTCTAAAGAAAGGACGGCCCTTGACTGCCCCTGGGAAATAACCTCTAAGGCCTCAGAATATTCTGCCCTTGTACCAATGGGGCTCGGGCCATTCAAGACAGTTTATGCTAACAATGTGATAAATGGTGAAGGCTGGCTTTTATTCACTTGGGATCCTGGGCCACAGTGCACCAGTTTGACCTCTGGGAAGTGATGGAGACTGAACTATGGTCAGTCACATGGGTGATCTGTTCATTGGTGAATGACCACCCCTGGACACCAAAGCTTGGCTGAGCATACCTGGAAATACCTCATATGTGTTGTCACATATTGTTGCTAAGAGAATAAAGAGTTGTCCATATGACCCCACTGAGAGAGGGGACCTTACACTCAATATCTCCTGGACTCCACCTTATGTATCTTCTTCCTTTGCCTATTTTTATCTGTATCCTTTCTCTACAATAAGCCACAACATGGAGCATAACAGTTTTTCTGAGTTCTGAGGCCCCTTCTGGCAAATCACCAAAACTGAGGATGATCTCAGAACCCCTGACACATTCAAAAACATATATTTAATATCTACTGTGTGCCTGACCCAATCCTAAACACTTAAGATTTATGAGGAAGCAAACAGAGACAATAGCTCCTGACCTCTTGGCACATATGACCTTGCCTATGTCTTTGAGGACAATGTGCGAGATCACACTTGCCATGTCCATTTCCTAATCACAGTCCTCAGAACTTAGCACTGACCAGGAGTAAAATGAAAAGCAATGAGGTCCTACTGTACAGCACAGGGAACTATGTCTAACCCTTTGGGGTAGATCATGATGGAAAACGGTATGAAAAAAAATATGTGTGTGTGTGTATGTGTATTTGAGTCACTTTACTGTACAGCAGAAATTGGCCTAACACTGTAAATCAAATATATTCGTATAAATAAATAAAGAGCAACATGGACTCCAAAAAAATGAGAGATTACAGAAAGAAGTATCCTCAGAAGTTACCATGACTAGAGTAAAATGAGAATCAGTGAGGTCCTACTATAGCACAGAGAACTACATCTTGGGGTACACCATAATGGAAGACAGTATGAAAAAAAAGGATGTGTGTGTGTATATATATATATATATATATATATATATATATATATATGTGTGTATATATATATATATATATATATATATATATATATATATACACATGTGTGTATATATGTATAACTGGATCACTATGCTATACAGCAGAAATTAACACAACACTATAAATCAAATACACTTGAATAAAAAAATAAAATAATAAACAAAAACAAGGGGAGAGAAGATGGATAAAAACTGGTTCAATAAGACACAAGCTGAAATAAAAACATGTAAAATAGTGAAATCACTCAGCCAAATTTATGCTGCTGATGATAATGTTGTTTTGTATCCATATTTTTAACATGAAAGATGAAAAACTGTTGTATGGGTTGAACAAACCTCAATAAACTTTTTAAATTTAAAAAAAAAATGGGGTATTGAGGCAGTTAGAAATAACTAAATTAAAAGAAAAGCCCAATGTGATCATGGGCTGCAATGGAAGGAGAGGTCTTGTTTCACCCAGCTCCTCAGATCATATCTGGAAAAATCTCAGCTGCAGCCAGCTGTGAAGACCTGTGCACACCATGAGAAGACCACTGTGAATGAGAATGAATGAGAATGAATCGAGGTGAGATACTAGTGGGTGAAATTGGCCAAAAACTTCAAATGCTCTTCAGGGAGCAGTGAAAAAAACCTCAGCTGTTTAATTCAAGTGCTGGCTGCCCCTAGAATGATTTTGTCCATCATAAGATGTAAGACAATGTCAAGACATTTTTGGTGGTCACATTGGGGGTGTGCTATTGGCACGGAGTCCAGAAAGGCCACCCCACCATGCACAGGATGGCCCCTCCCAAAAAGCAATAATCCAGACCAAAAGGGTAATAGTGCTGAAGCTGAGAAACCCTGAATTAGACCCAAGGAAAACAGAGATCTACTTAATCGAATGTATCCTATTCTTTGAAAACTATGCCAACTTGGATTCAGATGCTCCAGAAGAAATACAGGACATTGCCGGACAGAAACCATATAACCAGTCAACAGGAATATTCCAGAAGAGACCCAAATGCCAAACTACATCTGATTCTTGAACATGTACAGGAAACTACACAGAGTGGCTCCAGAGTCTTCACCCAGTTCAAGAATGAAGAAACATCAGCAGTCAAATGATTTTCATGCAACCCAGTACTTAGAGAGCAGAGTTAGAATTTAAACACTATGGAACCTGGCAAGGCAGTCCACTAATACATCTCTGATTGCCCTCCTTTGGTAAATAAAATAGCTTAACTGAATGGGGAGTAAAAATAATGGGACTGTTATGTAGAATGATTGCACTTGCTTTTTTTAACTTTTTTTTAATTAAAGTATAGTTGATTTACAATGTTGTGTCAATTTCTGCTGTACAGCAAAGTGACCATTTTTGATCCCTTCTTACTAACTCCTCTACATGTCTTAATTCTTTCAAACAAGACTGGAAATCATCAAGAAGAATGAACTTACGACAACCTCTCAAGCAGCCAGTATTATTATACCCATTTCTCAGACAAGGACACTGAGGCTTATGGGATTAAATAATTTGCTCAAGGCCTCTCAGCCAGGAAGTCCAGCCTGTCTGATAACCAAGTCTGTGTTCTCTCCCATGCACTCCAAGTACACAAACAAAAAGCAGCGTCTGGAAGACCAAGCAAAGCATTAATGATCCTGCTTGAACAGTGGATCATATTTAAATGCTAGAAATTACTTTTCCTGAGAAACACCTGATAATGAAATATCACCACTCTTTATTCTCTGTCAGAGCAAACAGATGATGCAGTAGAGATCAGATTCTGCATCTTCCTTCTGGCTTGTAACACGGGGCCATGACCTGTCAGCGTGCACAAGGTGTTGCAGTCACTGATAATATCAGGCAGGGTCCCAACCGGAAACAGATATAATACTCAAGAACAATCAATCCAAGGAAGGCATTTTGACCAAGGGATTCATTCCAAACTGTAACAGAGAAGGACCCTGTAAGGCTTTCCCAGAGTGGACCCCAACTCATGTCCTCCACTTGCTTCTTTATCTATAGAAAAACTTCAGTCAAAGAACCAGTTTAATCAAAGAAGTGAGAAAATACAGAGAAAAAAAGAAAACAGTAATAATAATTTAGCCATTCAACAAAGTCAAGGACTTTTAGTTAGTTCTTCTTCAAAGACTATAGGTAATATTCTGATCCATGTCCTCAGAGCTGTTTTGCAGGTGCTGAAGGCCCCATTAGGTGGATGGAAGAAGTCAACTGCCTGCTGCCCACAAGCATGCAGACCCCAGACCAGTTGGAACCAGAAGGTTGATGATGCTGACTCCCAATTACCTCACTACCAACCAGTCAGGAAAATGTCCATGAGCTGATCATGCCCTGCTCCTCAAACACTATAAGACTCCTCGATACACCCACCCAAGGTGGTAGTGGGGGGGCACAGTCCTTGAGGCACTAGTCTGCTCTGCTCCCCTCTTTGCCTGGCAATTAAAGCTACATTTTCTGTTTCCTCCAACTCTATCACCAAGTTTCTATTTGGCATCAATGTACAGAGGCAGCCAGTATTTTGGCAACAAAATCTCAAGGGACAGCAAAGGAACCTCTGACATCCAGATTCTAGAACTAAAGGACCAAGGAAAAAGTAGGTCCCAAAACATGGAAGGAATGGCACTTGTGTAGAACCCACCACTCTGGGCACACGGTGACCCAGTCTGTGCCACAGGTGACCATGCTGGGGCTGGGGGGAAGTCAGGACAATGAGCACACTGACCCCATTCTTCTCTCCCCATCCCACTTCTTGCTGGGGCTCTCTACTGACCACTGGGACAGGACACAGAAGAGACAAGCAGGGGAGCCCACTGGTAAACTTTCCACTCTCACCTCTTAGGGTGGAAAGAAGAGAGAAGACTGAAGGGTAGACCAGGAGAGACAGACACAGTCAGGCATGGGATACTGTAGAGTCGTAAGACATGTGAACACTCTGCAACCACAGTGGGATCAGAAGGAAAAATACAAGAGTTCCCACCATGGCATAGGGGTTAAGAATCCAACGGCAGTGGCCCAGGTCATGCAGAGATGCAGGTTCAATCCCTGGCCCAGCAGAGTGGGTTAAAGGATATGGTGTAGGTCCTAGCTACATCTCAGATTCAATCCCTGGCCCAGGAACTTCCATATGCCGAAGGTGCAACCACTTAAAAAAGAAAGAAAGAAAGAAAAAGAAGGAAAAATACTATTTTAGGTATTTTTCACATCAGATTTGTAAGAAGTACTTTTAAGATAATATGAAGTGTAAATGTAGATTTGATGAAACAGACATACTCATTACAGCTCATTCAGGTCAGATGTATCTAGAAGGCAGTTTGGAATAAGCAGCAAGAAGTGGTATAATATCCATGCCCTTTGACTGAGTATTGCCATTGACACCCTTACAGCTATTCCACTACTAGAATATTCATTGTGGCATTATTTATGAGAGTGAAAACTTGGAAAACTGAACATCTAACAACAGGGCCTTGGTTGAATAAATTATAGTAGGTTCATCTGATAGAAAACTCTACAACCATGGAAAATCACATTGTTGAAGAACATTTAATGATACAATAAAATGTTCACAATATAATATTAATGACAAAAACTCATAAAATATGTACTGTGAAATTCAATCCTATCAACATATCCTACCTGTTTATCTGTTTGAATACATCTGAATTCAATCAGGAAGGAAGGATGCCAAAATATTGGCTGTAGCTACCTCTGGGTCCTGGGATTTGGGGTGATGCCAATGCCCTGCATGCTGAGCAAATAGGAGAAAAGAAAGGAAAATAAGTGCCAGACATTAGTGTGTCTCAAATCAGCAATAAAATTAAGGTTTTAAATTTCCAGTCAAATGCCCCCAAGACATATTCAAGAACCTGAGACAGGGAAGGGGAAAGGGGGTTTTCCCTCAGTCCTTTTCCTTGGTCAGGAAAGATAAGAATCTAAAAACTAATAAAGGGAGTTCCCATCATGGCTCAGCAGTTAATGAAACTGATTAGCTTCCTTGAGGACATGGGTTCTATCCCTGGCCTCGCTCAGTGGGTTAAGGATCCGGCGTTGTCATGAATTATGGTGTTAAGTCACAAACACAGATCAGACCCTGCATTGCTGTGGCTATGGCATAGGCCAGCATCTACAGCTCCAATTTGACCCCTAGCCTGGGAACCTCTGTATGCCATGGGTGCAGCCCTAAAAAGACCAAAAAAAAGTAAAATAAAATAAAGTGAAATAAAATAAAAACTAATAAAGTTTACAAGTCAAGTATCTATTATTTCATAATGTGGCAATATAAAGTCAAGCTTTAGTTAAACAATAAGTCCTAAAGCAGTGGTCCTATCCTAATGCATGCCTCCCATTTTCATTAAGAGACACCGTTTACTGTTTGCAGGTCCCAAAGCTGCTGCTACAGTTTCTGAGAGACAAGGGAACCCCATTTAGCAACCTCTCATACATCACTTCCTGCATATTATCCCATATTCATTGCCATGTTTACATGTTAGGAGATATGCAAAGGCCCTGGGGGCTGATAGTAGATTATTCCTGAGGGCTGAAACAATCTGGGGGTGTAGGGTGGGGGTGGGGGGGGTCCGTGTTGTTGGTCTAATCTTATATATGAGGAAAGTGAGACTTGGAGAAGTGGAGCTTCTTGCCTAAGCTTATACAGTGGGTCATAATCCTTGATGCCTAGAAAGTTAAGGCATTTCCTCTATACCAGCTTCTCTCCAGATGGCTGAGTGTGCTTGAGCAGAATGCAAGGCCAAGAAGCCCCTGGGTATGGAGACCCTCATACACAGCTTCCCAGGAGGGTGTTACATGTAAGAGCCTTGGTTCTTCATTTCATTTCTCAAAATTCATCCCAAAGGAATCCTCAAAGAGGTGCATAACCCTTGATGCAGAGAGGTATTCATGACAGTTATTTATAAGAGAAAAAAGGCAAGAAAACAACGTAAATGTCCTATAATAAGGCAATGCTTAACTGGGGATGGTTTTGCTATGTAATGAAATATGATGCTTAAATACTTCCAAAGAACGCTCCCTAATAACACGAGAAAATGTTCACAATATAAGGCTGAGCAGAAAAAAATAATAATCTGACATAAATGACAAATTGTAATCTACAAGGACACATATAAAATGATGATTTTAAAGAAAAAGGACTGCTTCTTGCAGTGTCTCTGTAAATACTTCCTAGGAAGATTTCTTTGTTTTCAAAATAAAACAGCTTGGATTCATGAAGAGCTTTTTGTGCTCAGCTTTATTCTTAATGTAATTCAACAAAACTATGTTTATTTTCATAATAGCTTTACCTCTGACCACAAATGTACTACATACATGAAGCAGAAAACTTGAGAAAATAGAAAAACAAAAAAAAAAAAACAAAGGTACCAATAAATTTCGCATTTACCCTACCCAACCTGTGCCCACAAGACAGTCACCCAACAGTTTTGTCCAAAAATTCTCCATTTTGCTCCCAAGCTACAGTCACTCTTAAACAAGTCTTTAGATTCTGGCATTAATATATATATAATTGTGTGAACAAAAAGCAAACTATTCCTCAACTTTTTAAGCATTATTTTGTGCCTTTTTCTCTCTTTCGTTGTGCAAAAATGAACTAAATTTAAAAAAATAAATAAATTCTACCAACTCACCAAAACTAATGTTTCTTTCCCCAAACATCAGAGGGAACTTCATTATGTTCAGTGAATGAGTAAATTAATAGATAAAAGAAACAAGTCTGAATGAATAAACGCATTCTGAGTCAATGTTTCTTGGCCTGGAAAAAAGGGGGATGAGGTCATATGCAAAGCTCTTTCTGGCCCACAAACAATTAAAGGCAATGCTACAAAGGTGGTGGTTGCTGTGAGGTTTTGTCTTGTCTTGCTACAGAAATATGTCAACTACTGATTTCAACCCTTAGTTTGGTAAGCAAGTTCACTCCTTGTAGTACCTTTTCTTTTGATGGGTTCCAATTTGCCTTCTAAGCTTACATGTTGAATGAGGTGGCAGGGAAGAAAAAAAAAATCTGGGAATGAAGCCTAATTGTCCCCACCTCTCTGGAGATGCTCTGCCTTTAGTACTGTCCACAGTGTCCAAGGTCCACTGAGCTGCCTGAGCTTTTTCTCTATGGCATCTCCTGCCTCCTGGAGTTCAGGACCAGGATGTCTACAGACAGAGGAACCACTTTTATGGCCATTTCTATTTACAATGACACCTGCCATTCTTCTGGTGCTCATAAAGACTGACGTGTTAGGGACACAGAATTCTAAAATCATTGTATGCACAGTCTCATCCAACTATAAACGGAAGAGAGACTGACCAAAAACATGTCTCTCACAAGTTCAGTGTTACTCTAAGAGACTGAGACTCTTTGATAACTCTTTACTGATTATCACTAGGCATTAGTTATTGATTTATTCACTCTTTAAATCCAGATGAAGTGCTTCCCATACTAAGCCCTGTGAAACAAGCTGGTGAAACAATAAGGGAATGAGACAAACACAATCTCTGTGCTCATTAATCCCAGAGCCTAGTGGGGGAAACAGGAAGAAAATAAAGGATATACCAAATTCTAAGATTGAATACAATATGAAAGATACCAGGTGATCAGGGAAGGCTGTATGGTGGGCACTGTCATGCTGCCTATGAGGTTCTTCAAAGAACTTCCTGCCTGGGAGCACTGTCAGATCTTAGCCTTCTGCTGTCAGCCCTTTCTGGGATGGCCTCAGCTACAGAGAGTCCTTTTCCCAAGATCACACCTCTTTCAGTGAGAGGAGTAAGCCCCAGTTAAGACTGGTCAATGGGGGAGTTCCTGTTGTGGCTCAGTGGGTTAAGAACCCAACTAATAGCCATGAGGATGCAGGTTTGATTCCTGGCATCACTCAGTGGGTTAAGGATCCAGCATTGCCACAAGCTGCAGCATAGGTCGCAGTTGTGGCTTAGATCTAGCATTGCTGTGGCTGTGATGTAGGATAGCAACTACGGCTCTGATTCAACCCTTAGCCTGGGAACTTCCATATGCCCAAGGTATGGCCATAAAAAGAAAAAAAAAAAAAAAGAAAAAAAGAAAAAAGACCAGTCAATGGGAGATAACAAAAGCCTGACCACAGTGACACTGCAGGACAATTTCAGCTCAAGAATTCCTCAGCTTCCATGTGGTCAGCTGAGGTTGGGCCAGGCCTACATCACCAGGTCCACTCTGCCTACCAGCTCCACCCCCTCCTTTCCATAGTGAAGGAGTCCATGTCCCCCCCCATAATGAACAACCTCTTGCTAAATCCCTCAAACTTTGCTTCCTGGGAAAGACTCAAGTTGACCCTAGAAGGATGAGCATAAGCCAGCCACACTAAGAAGCACAGGAGTCTATTATGACTAAGGGAACATCAAGTCCCAGGGCACTGAGATGAGCTAGCTGGCTCACGTGAGGACCAAAGAGGCGGCATGTATGCTTGGACCAGATGTGAGAAACCCGGCTAATTAGGGGATGGAATTAGAGAAGCAGGCAGGAGCCAGACCATGCAGGGCTGTGCAGTCCATGGAAAGGGGCTTGGGTTTCCTTCCTAGTATGGGTGGAGGGAAATGAAGGATTGGAGGCGGAGAAGCAAGCAGATCCAGTGTTAATTTTTAAGAGATGCCTCAGTGACTTGCTCTCTGCAAACACCGGAAAAACACAGAGGCAAGAAACTCATTCCAGCTGCCCCAGATACAGCAGCAACTCTTTAGGATTTGTTCAAAAGATAACTTTGTAAGGTGATAAAGTGGAAATGCCTAGCTGATAACTCTAAGTAAGTGGTCAGTGTAGCCATGATTACCATCATGTAGCAGAGACAGCAATGGGGCAAAGAGCAAGGAAGTGGCCCAAATTCACACAAGCAGATAAAGACAGACCAGGGATGTGAAGCCAAGTCTCCAGGCTTCACAGTGAATGACTTCCTCCAAGTATTATAAGTTGTGGTAACTACATCATAAATATATTCTTATTTTATATAATGATGGTATTACATGCATATAAGTATCATAAGATACTGTATCTCTTATAAAGCTGATGATAATCACAGGCATCTAAATTACCAGTTGCTGCCATTCTATACAATCCCTGATCCAACAGTACAGCTGAACTGGCCCCCAAATCATCACTGATCTGAGAGGGAAAATGAAGAGACCAAATGCCATTGATGGTACCCAAGTTTTTTCCTGTGTCCTGACAAAACAGCACCTCTCCCAGGGTATTCCCCCCACAGACCCTTTCATGAGAAGGGCTTTCCCCTCCCCTCACAGCCTTCTGACTGCAGGTGCAAACCCATGGTGGGTATGAATCCCCTTACCAGCCGACTTTGGCTATTTAATGTATCCTGCAGTTACATCTACTGTAATTTGGTGTAAGTGGCTGAACTTTCAAGCATGTTCCCTGGTTTTTCCTTAATCAGGAACAAGATAGCAAAGCAAATGCCTTCAGTGGAAGGGCTTTTGTAATGTGATGATGTGAAGGCCAAGAGAATGTAACTTTCTCCCTCTCCCCTCCTCCCAAGCCTAGCACAATGAAGATCTCTAGCACAAACCACTTGAAAGGGCAAAAGCCAAGATGAATGTCCCTTCTTCTTAAATACTTCTGGGAAAAACCTAGGTCATGGATGCAGTATATAATTTCAGAGAGAGAGAGATTCCTGTGATAACATGAAAGGACACAATAGGAGAACTCCAGCCCTGCCTCCTCTCCCAAGGAAATCCAGTCATGCTTTTTCTTTTCTAGACAGTATGATACCTCCCCTGCGTTCTGCTTTTGTTGTCTTTTGGACAGAACTGCACCTAAAAGCAAGAACAGGCCATCTCAGAAGCAAAAGGAAGATCTTGTGGCCAATGCAAAATTTCAAATAGTTACAAAGTCATCCTTAATGGTGAAAGAAGAAAAACCAACAACAGCAACACTTCAGTCTAAAGTAGAATACAGAGTGGATAAATCCAAAAAATCTTTAAGTCGGAGTAAAAGGGCAAGAACTAAGAAATAACCATATTCAACCGACTGAGAATTTTTGCATAAGTTAGTCAATAATTTCCTCATTTTCCAGAACAGCAGATTCTCTGGTCCAGATGCACATCTCTTCCTGGGCTGAGCAGCTCTTATAGACATATGGCCACACCAGCAGCATACAGAAATTCCTAGGCCAGGGGTCAAATTCGACAAGGCCAGATTCTTAACCCACTGTGTCAGGCCAGGGATCGAACCTGCACCTTCACAGCAAACCAAGCTGCCTCAGTTGGAACCCTAACCCACTGCACCATAGCAGGAACTCCTATAATAAATGTTTTTGAAGATTATTCACCTAACTT
This sequence comes from Phacochoerus africanus, assembly GCF_016906955.1. NCBI lineage: Eukaryota > Metazoa > Chordata > Mammalia > Artiodactyla > Suidae > Phacochoerus > Phacochoerus africanus. The sequence continues at coordinate 145,076,289 of NC_062544.1, forward strand.
CAAAATATATGCAGAAGAGAATAATCAGTAGGGTATATTATCTTCACAGAGTGAACGTTCTCTCACGTTACCAGCAACCAGACGAGGAGCATCAACACTGCCCAGACCTGCAAAGCCCCTTTCACAACCTCTCCCAGTTTCTACCCTCCCCCACCAGTTCCCCAAAGGCAATCAATATCCTAACTTCTATCACCAGAGGTTAGTTTTGCCCAGGACCTTATAAGAGTGGAATCATGGAGCATGGGCCCTTTGGTCCTTGACTTTTTGTTCAACACAACATTTGTGAGGTACACTCCAGTTGCTGTATGTAACAGAAATCAGTTTGCAGTATTATAGCACACTCCCTTGCATGACTACACAATATGTGCTACACTGTGGGTGCACACTTTGTTTTTTCCTGTAACCAGCTATCATGAATAGCACCTCTAGGGACATACTTGTCCATCCTCTGGTGCCTAACTGTACATATCTCTGTTGGAACTGAACTGCTTGATCGTACGACCTAACTATAGTTAGCTTTGATAGATACTGCCAGTTTTCCAAAGTGATTGCACTAATTTACATTCCCAATGACAGATTTCCTACTAATCTAAGAACTTCCTCCAAGGCTTCGCTAGTTTTAAAGTCTTAGCAAGTAATGTACATTCCTAGTTTTAAGAAGCAGACAATCCCATAGGGTTATAATGTAAAATTGTAGTCTCCTGCCCTACCCTTAAGTCCTATTCCCCAGAGCCAAGCCTTTTCAATTCCTTTAGCTCATTTTTCCAGCATCTATTTTTGTTTTCCTATGCACTTATATTTTTATGCCTTATTGGATTGTTTTTAATGATTATCTATTGATTTCCTCCTTCTAGGAAGAAAAAAAGTTTTAGCACTCTTCACCCTATGACTCTACCCTTCCTACACACATTTCACTTCTACCTTCATAATACAGCTTTATGATAATAGTCTGGTATCAAGAGTTACCTTTTTTGGCTGAGCCCAAGGCATATGGAAGTTCCCAGGCCAGGGATCAAACCCACACCACAGCAGTGACCCAAAACACAGCAGTGACAACACCAGATCCTTAACCCAATGAGTCCCTAGGGAACTCCCAGTAGTTATTTTTTAAATTATTGCTATATAATTATTATTCACAAATAAAACCAATACTGTACTATGATTGCATTTCCTTTCTTACGTTAAGGGGTTTTTTTCCCCTAAAGTTAGTGATTGCCTTTATTTTTCATCTAACTTTATATTCTAATGATCAGTTTTTATCAGACTTTCTGGTGGAATTAGAAAAGTCATTTCAAAAAAGTCCGATTCCTTGGGAATCTATCTGTATTGCATTTTCCGTTTGAAGTTTTATGAGATGTAGAGGGTTTGGGGTTTTTTGGAAAAAGACCTCTGCCTTTCTGCTGAGGGTCCTGAGAAGTTGCCATGCTAGGAAATTCCTTTATTCACTATACTAGGTACTTCTTTATTTCTTCTCAGATATGGATACTTTATTCCTGTTTTCTCTTACTTATATGAACAAATCATCCAGTAGCTCCCTGAATGTAAATGTTCTGAGACCTACATGTCTGCATTCTTCCTACACATTTGATTGACAGTTTGGAGACATCTGGATGGCTAGATTAGAAGCCATGATCAGCTTTGAAGACACTGCTCCTGTGACTTCTTGCTTCAACTTGGCTGCTAAGGGGAATCTCACCGTGATTCCTGATCCTCTGATGTCTGACCCATTTGCTTTTCTCTAGAGACTTACAGCCTCTTCTCTTTTTAGCTCTGACATTCCATGCTAACACACCTTGATGTAGACTCATGTGATGAGTACAGTGAGTCTTTTCAACCAAGTTATTTGGTTTTCAACACATAGAGGATTTAAAAAAAAAATTCTTCCCTCTCTGTGTCTCTCCTGGGTGGTGTTGGACCTAATATACCAATTCTCTGATTTTCTCATTACTTCTCTCATGCCATCCACGTCTCTCTTCTTCTGTTCTACTTTCTAAGGGATTCCTTCAACACTAACTACCAACCTTCTAGTGAATTTTTTTCACTTTGGCTATAATATTTTTAATTTCCAGTATCTCTTTTTTATTCAGTCCTTTCCAAAAATATGATTTTTGTTTCATCCATGAAATATCTCCTATTCTTTCTGAAAATTTGAATTATAGTGTTTTTAATTAAGTTGGCTTTCTTTTTTTTGCCTTTTCCAGAGCCACACACACGGCATATGGAGGTTCCCAGGCTAGAGGTCTAATCAGAGCTGTAGCTGCCAGCCTACGCCACAGCCACAGCAATGCCAGATCTTTAACCCACTGAGCAAGGCCAGGGATCAAACCCACAACTTCATGGTTCCTAGTCAGATTCGTTAACTGCTGAGACACAACGGGAACTCCAACTTTCTTTCTTTCTTTGATGTGCCAGCAGCATGCAGAATTTCCCAGGCCAAGGATCCAGCTGACACCACAGCAGTGAAAATCCTGGATCTTTAACCCCCCCAGCCACCAAAGAACACACTAATTAAGTTCTCTTCTGTTTCCTTTCATTAACACGGTATTCATCAAGTTCATTTTCTCCCAGGGTTTGCTTTGTTTTTGTTTTGTTTTGTTTTGTTTTCTCATTTGAGAAGAGAACCTTTCCTCAAAAGTCCGGTGACTCCCATACATCCATTGATACTTTAGAGAGAGGCAATGAAAAGTAGATTGGCAGTTCTCTGTGAGTAGGCAGGGCTTTACTGCAGTAACTGGATAGAAATTTATCTACATAATAGAGGTCTTTCTCTTGTAATGATCAATTGTTGCCAAGAAAAATTCTCCCTTCTCTCCCTAGTATGTAGCAGGCTGCCTATATCCTGGGAATTGAGAAGAGGAAAAGGATTGGAATGAAAAGTCTCTTCCTTTATTTCGTTTTTCATGTCAGAAGCCCATTCCCCATTGCTTCTGATGTCCTCAGATTGGGCCCCTCTGACTGTCTCCAAAGACAAATTTCCCTTCTCCAGATGCTGTGTGAAAAGATTCATTATCTGGCTCTTTGGAGGAGGAAAGGGCATCTGGGAATAAACCTATTAACACATGCAATAGGGTTGCTTTTTGATGTATTTGTTGTTGTTGTTGTTTTAATTGCAATCAATAGAAATAGACTCTGGGAGTTCCCATTGTGGCTCAGCGGAAACGAATCTGACTGGTATCCATGAGGACATGGGTTTGATCCCTGGCTGCATTCAGTAGGTTAAGGTTCTGGCATTGCCACGAGCTGTAGCGTAGGTTGCAGATGCGGCTCAGATCCCATGTTGCTGTGGCTGTGGTATAGACCAATAGCTACAGCTCCAAATGACCCCTAGCCTGGGAACTTCCATATGCCATGCATGTATCCCTAAAAAGATGAGAAGGAAGGAAAGAAGGAAGGAAGGAAGAGGAAGAGAGGGAGGGAGGGAGGAAGGGAGGGAGGAAGGAAGGAAGGAAGGAAGGAATGAAGGAAGGAAGGAAAGAAAAGAAGAGAAAAGAAGGAAGAAAGGAAAGAAAGAAAGAACGAAAGAGAGAGAGAGAGAAAGGGAAGGAAAGGAAAAGAAAAGAAAAGAAATAGACTTAGACTCTGACAGTTTCAATGGGAAAGGAGTTTGTTACCTAGTAGGTGGTTCATTGAATTCTCTGGAGGGCTGAAGAACAGGCTCCAGGCTTATCTTAGAGACCTATGTCCAAAACCATCCCATAGAACAGGTCTGATGAGGAAATCTTCGCAGACTCTGCTGTCCTACTGAGCACCATAGTAGATCACCCTTGCACCCATCCCCAGCAGTGCCAAAACTTTGTAAGAAGTGGGACCTTACCACCACTGACTGACTGCTTCCTCTAGAATTCTGAGTTCTCCACTGCAAAAATGAAAACACACACAGATCCTCTTTCCTCAGTTCTCCTCTGTGTTAAAATTCTGTGTTGTGATGGAGCATGATAGTGTGAGAAAAAAGAATGTAAACATGTATGTGTGACTGGGTCCCCTTGCTGTGCAGTAGAAAACTGACAGAACGTTGTACATCAACTATAATGGAAAAAATAATAATCGTTATTAAAAAATAAAAATAAAATAAATCTATAAACAACAACAAAAAAAATTCTGTGCGTCTTGGAACAACCAAGTCACATGACTATGGACCAGCCATAGGAGAACCTGAGAATTAGAGTTCAGATTGAGGAAGCAAGACTCATAACTTCAGATTTTCCTCAACATAGAAAAACTACTCATAAGATAATGAACAGGAGTTCCCCTTGTGGCTCAACAGTAACAAACCCAACTAGTATCTATGAGGAGAGGTGTTCAATTCCTGGCCTTGCTCAGTGGGTTAAGGATCTCACATTGTGGTGAGCTATGGTGTGGGTCACAGATGCAGCTCAGATCCTACATTGCTGTGGCACTGGCCAGCAGCTGAGCTCCGATTCGACCCATAGCCTAGGAACTGCCATATGCCGTAGGGGCGGTTCTAAAAAGACAAAAAAAAAAAAAGTGGACAGCCAAAAATACAAAGGCTATCCTTTACTCAACTTAATCCTTCACATCTTTTTTTTTCTTTCTTCTTTTTTTTTTTTTGGTCTTTTGTCTTTTTAGGGCCACACCCGCAGCACACAGAGGTTCCCAGGCTAGGGGTCAAATTGGAGCTGCAGCTGCCAGCCTATGCCAGAGCCACAGCAACCCAGGATCTGAGCCAAGTCTGCCACCTACACCATGGATCATGGCAACACCAGATCCTTAACCCACTGAGTGAGGCCAGGAATCAAACCCACAACCTCATGGTTACTGGTCAGGTTCATTAGCCACTGAGCCATGATGGGAACTCCCTTCACATCTGTCTTTAGAGGCATCCATGGGCTCCCATTTTCAAGTCCCTCTAGGCTTGCTTCTCATTGGAATTCCACTCAGCAGGCACTCAGTTCCAGCTCCCTTGCTCTGCCAAACCAGCTGCCATTTGTGCCTCTGCTCTCCAACTTCCAAATACTGGTTGAAATCTAATTTGCTACTGTTTCCTCTCCTATGCTCTTTATCTGTGTAGGTTTACAAATCATTTTCCCTCATTTCCACGGGGTTGAAGAGAGAGCAGGAAACAATGGATGCTAGGTTTAATCAGAATTTAAACTATATTTTTTAAAACTATGAAGGAGAATCTATGTCCTGAGGTGATTTATTGATTACTTAATGTAATAATAACATAAATAAATTGTTCAAATAACCTCTTGAAAAATTCAAAATTTCTCAACAGCTAGCCACATTAAGACTGCCACCCACCATTGACATTCCCGCTGAGGGGCAACAGGATCATTGGCAGCATCTCAGGAGCACTGGGACATAGGTTTGATCCCCAACCTGGCATTAAGGATCTGGCCCTGGCCGGGGAACTTCCATACCCCATGTGGCAGCCAGAAAAAAAAAAAAAAAAAAAAGACTGCCACTCTCACCTGTTGACTTTCTTCTACCCAGGCAAGGAGACAGGCCTGTGTGTATCTGAGTAATGACTTTTCTTCTTGAGAATTTTATGTATGTCAGGAGTGAAAAAAAAATGGCAAAGTGAGTCCCTCTTTGTTTTCAGCACATGGTAGAGAAACACAGCCCTAGTCTCCAGTAACTACAGCATTTCTCCCCCACTTCAACTTGAAAAGTTCAGGGAAGGATTCTGATTGGCTGGCTTGGATCACACATCCACTGTGGTGAGGGAGCTCGAGGATCTGTGACTGGTCCAGCTTGGCTTGCTGTGTTTGTAAAATGTGGGTCTGTCACCAAAAGAGTTTGGGGGAGTGACATAAGACATTCTCAGGCAAGATCAACCTCCTTTGTGCACACAGCACTGCTGCAGAGTGCATCTTCCTGAATATTGTGTCACCACTGCTAAAGGCAGACATGGAAAATAAACTTGTGATGACGTGAATAATTCCCAAAAGATATATCCACACCCTGGAACCTATGAACATTACTTTATATAGGAGAAAAGGAATGTACAGATGTGATGATGGATCCTGAGATGAAACTTCATCCTGGATCAACTGGCTGGACCCTAAATGCAATTAGATACATCCTTACAAAAAGGAAGCAGAGGGAGATTTCATGTGCGTGCTCGCACACACACACACACACAGATGAGAGGAAGGCAATGTGATGATAGAGATAGAGATTGGAGTGATGCCAAGAAAGGCTGACAGCCACCAGAAGCCAGGAGAGACAAAGGATGGATTCTCCCCCTAAGCCTCTGAAGAGATGCACCCCTTGGTTTTGGTCCAGTGAAACTTACAGAGCATACTGTCCTCTGGGACTATGAGGGGATGCATTTCTCTTATTTAAGGCACCAAGAGTATAGCAATTTGTTAGAGAAGAAATTGGAAACTATTATAGGTTTTTGTGCCTGCTATAGCAAATTCCTAAAACTGTTGAAGAGGCTTTGGAATTTGGTAACAAGCAGAGGCTAAATGAATTTTGAGAACTGTGACAGAAAATGCAACAGACTATTGGTAGAAATATGAACAGTAAAGACCCTGTTGGTAAGGCTTCAGAAGAAAGTGAGGAACATTATATTGGAAAATGAATGGGGAGTTCCTGTTGTGGCTCAGCAGGTTAAGGACTTGACATTGTCTCTATGAGGATGCAGGTTCAATCCCTGGCCTCGTTCAGTAGGTTAAGGATCTGGTGTTGCTGCAAGCTGCAGCACAAATCAGTTGTGGCTCAGATCTGGTGTCGCTATGGCTATGGTGTAGGCCAGAGCTGCAGCTCCGATCTGATCCCTAGCCTGGGAAACTTCATATGCAGCAGGTACAGTTGAAAAAAGAAAAATGAAAATAGAGGAATATAACCTTTGTTATATGGTGGCAAAATGCTAAACTGAATTGTGTCCTATAATTGTATGGGAAGCAGAACTTGTAAGTTAAGAACTTGGATATTTAGCTGAAGAGATCTCCAAGCAATGTACCAAAGGTGCAGAAGAGTTGTTTCTTGCTATTCGAAGTAAAATGTGAAGGGAAAGAAATAAAATGAAGAAAGAACAGTTAGGTAAAAAAGAATCAGGACACATGACTTGGGAAATGAACAGCCTATTCACATTTCAAAAGATGCTAAAATCAGGAGATTGGATATTTGCGGGGAGCCGACAAAATGCATGGACTCAAAAAAACGGACCTTGCCCGATGGCAGAAAAACCTGAAGGCAGGTTCCTAACCAAGGAAGGGAGCTCACCTGAACAGTACAAGCGGAAGGTGGGCTTTTGGTCAGGAAAAAAGCTCACCTGAATGGTGCATGCCGAAGGTGGGCCTCTGGTCAGGATGAAAGCCTGCCTGTATGGCACAAGCCGAGGGCAGGCCTCAGGTTACACGGCTCTCACTTTGATGTTGATGAAGAAGAATTGGGGCTTTCCTGGGAAAGCAACTTCCATGTTTGCACTGGAGAACATGGATTGTTTCTCCGGTGACCTAGTCTTTCCTGCTGTTTTATTTGTTATTCAGTTTTCCTCAGTCTTTCCTGATTATTTACTTATTATTCTTATTTTCCATTCTTATTTTCCAGTGGTGATTTGTGACTTAACAAAATTACAACAATAGTATAATAAAAATTCCATCCTGAAGGACTTTTCCCCTATTTAAATCCAACTTAGTTAAAACAGTGTTTATCTACTAACTAGTTATATAGTAGCCTTTAGAGTTAGGATTTTAATGAGGTCCATAGAAGTTAGCCATATCTTATCCAAAAAACCTAGCTGTGAGTTTTGTCTTTGATTTTAAAAGCTTTTTAGTGATAGCTAGTTTAATTAAGTTGGTTTATATTTACTTACACTGTCTCTCTGCCATAATGCCTTGAAGATAAGCACCAGTCTGCAAAGTTTGTAAATGCTAAATTCTTGTGTCTATGGCCTCTTCAAAGTACTCACTAAGTTTAGTTAAGATAGAGATCTTAAAACAGGATGCACAGCTGCTATACCATGTAATAGTTAACCAATGTACTTTTAACACTGTAATGTAATCTGTAGTGAAAAACTGTCTATATAATCAACCACTGTTGCCAATAAAGTTGGAGCAGTCCAGTGCCCTGAAAGAAGGGACAAAGTGGCTGTCTCCGTATTTGTACATTCGCTGATGCCACGTCCCTCTCAGATCAGGATGTATACTCCCTGGCCGCCGGAGCTGGCCTCCAGCAGATATTCACTGTCAAGAAATTATACTTTGTGAGAAAAAAAGAATGTATACATGTATGTATTCTTGGGTCACCATGCTGTACAGTAGAAAGTTGACAGCAATCAATGGAAAAAAAATAAAAATCATTATATAAAAAAAGTATCATACTTTGAAGAAAAGGTCATGAGTGTAGCTAGGCAACATTTCGCTAGTGATGAAAAGCATAGTCATGAGATTTAGGGGTTCCCTCAACCTCAACCCTCTCAACAGAAGCCTGGACTAGAAATGGGGTTATCTATAAATATCTTGGAGAATCCTGTTGTCTGATGGCATGAATCCATATGAGAAATACTGGAGAGCCACAAGACTTTTGAAAGTGTTATATCAAACACTGCCGGTTTGAACTAAAAGGAACAGAGAGAAGACAAAACAAAGGAAAGCTATAGGACTCTCAAAATTCCACAGGCACGAAAGAAAAAAATAGAAGAAAGAGGAGGAGGAGGAAGAGGAGGAAGTTGTTGGGAAAAGGGAGGGGGCAGGAAAGGGAGTGGGCGGAAAGGAGGAAGAAAAAGGATAAGAGGAAGAAGAAATGATTCCCAGGGTGGAGCCACTTGGACTGAGAGGGCAGAGCCAGAAGCTGTAGAGGATGATTTTTAGGCTTTGAAACCAATGGAATTTGTCCTCCTGGATTTTGAAATTGCTTAGGATCAATGACTCCTTTCTTTCTTCCGATTTCATATTTTTTGAAGGGAAATTTCTACGACTGTTATCCTATTGCTGTCCCATCATTGAATTTGGGAAGTAAAAATCATGTTCTCAAGTTTCAGAGGTTCACACATGGAGAGAAAATCTTCTTTATAATAAATCATCCTGAGAGTTCCACCCAGACCAGATTTAGGTCATTTAGATGCTAAGATTTGAGACTTTTGAGCTGATGCTATTTAGAGGAGACTAAGGACTAGAATTGATGTTAGAGACTTAGGGTGATATTGGAACCGAGTGAATGCATTTTACATATAGGATGGATATAAGGTGGACTGTGGTAGACTGAATAATGCCCCCCTAAATATAACCCCATTCAAATTCCTAAGACCTTTGAATGTTACCCTATATGCCAAAAATAGTAATAAAAAGACTTGATAGATGGGATATGTTAAAGACCTTGAAATGGAAAGACTATCCTGAACAATTCAGGTGAGCACCAAATGCAATCACAGGTACCCTTATGAAAGGGAATAAGAAGTTTATTTAACCCCTGAAGAGAAGAGTCTGTAAAGACAGAACAGAGAAAGAGGTATTTGCAGATGCTAACCTGCTGGCCTTAAGGATGTTAGAAGGGACCAGGAGGCAAGGCAATCAATGAATACAGCTCATGAAACTGGGAGAGGCAAGAAAAAGCAATCTTCTCCAGAAGTTTCAGAGGTCATGTGGTCCTGCTGCCACCTTGATTTTGCACTATAAAAGTAGTTTGAATTTCTGCCCTCCAGCACTGGAATAAACTGTTGTTTTAAGCCACTGAGTTGTATTTGGTCACAGCAGCCACAGAAGGTTGACATAGACTTAAATAGATGAATAGTCTCTGAGAACAAAGCGGCCAAGAGAAGGGATCTACTCCGGTGGGATGGGAACCAGCCAGGAACTAGATGCCCTGGGAATCCTCAAGGCCAAACATTTATATTTATGTCACCATAGATGAGACACAACCTTAGAGCCTCTTTTTCTTAGCTGTGATATGGAGTGTTAATGCCTGACTCACATTATTACACTGAATAATGGCAGGATTAAGAACAAAAATAAGAAAAAAATAGAAATCACCTTGCTTTGTAAATTTAAAGGTGCAGTTAAAAAATGTATAACAATTACCTTTAATAGATAAATTCATCCAAACACTTATCATGAGTCAAAAGACAAGTACTACAAATGTAGGTTACCTGCATTTTTTACTTCTTTTTTTACAGTTGCACCTGCAGCATACAGAAGTTTCCCAGCCAGGATCTTGAATCAGAGCTGCACCTGTGGCCTACACCACAGCCAGACAACACCAGATCTGAGCAGCATCTGAGACTTAACACCACAGCCTGCAGCAATACCAGATCCTTAACCCCCTGCGTGAGGCCAGCAACTGAACCCAATTCCTTACAGAGGCAACATGAGCCACAGAGTTCCCACTCAGCTACAAAAGGAACTCCCATTTCTGACTTTTAAATTGCAAGACAAATCACACTCACTGGAATTCACTCAGTGGAATGTGAAGGCCTAGGAATCTGGCTACTAGAAACCTGAATTATGGGGAAATAGTTTATTTATTTTTTCCATCTAAGGTCAGAAATTTCTAGCTCACCCACCCATTCCAAGCTAAAAGCGCTTAGCTACAGAAGACTCGACACAGTATGTCACACCTACCGGACATGATAAAATGCAACTTTGAAAAGAAAAAAAATAATTTACTTTGGGAAATTAAGCCCATTCAAATGACACTGTCACCATTCAAAACATCTGCAGAATGACTCTGAGGATTTTTTTTGCAAAGCCAATTTTATAAGCCAAACAGGCAAACAAATAAACAGTTCACTAATTCCAACTAAGCCTTGGATTTGGCTCCAAAATGGTGTTCCCCAGCAAAATTTCCCACCTTATTCACAAGACTTGGCTCTGAAAGTGTTTAGGTACTTCCAAAAATGAAAACTATCCTCAAAGGACCAAGATTGGCTAGCATCAAAAGGGTTCTTAAAGGAAAATAAATTATTCTTAAGGTTATTCCAAAAAAGGAAGTCTAAGAGTGTTTTAAACAATGATAACCCACTCCAGTGAATTCCTAGCTCCCTGGAGGGACTAGGAGTGAGGCAGGTGTCTGACTCCTCTATATTGAGATGCAGAAGAAACTAGCAGGAGGGGCTTGGGTACTGGAGACAAACTGTGTGACCTGAGTTCACATCCAGACACATCACCCACCTGCTGGGGGAGATAGTCATTTCTCTTCCTTGTTTCTGTAACTGAGCAGGGCTCTGTGGGGCTCCTGGGCACAAAAGGCTTTCTGTGTCCCCCATTTCTTGTTTTTAGGAAATGGGCCTCATTCAGTCTCCACAGCCTTTCCTGAGTTGCAAGGGGCGAGTTCAGACAGTTGCTGATCAGGGAAGGAAGGGGATGCAAAGACAAGGGAGGAACAGTCAAGCAATAGTGGTACAGCCTTGGGGCAGGATCCTGGTTCCCTCTCACAGGATACACATAATGGTGTAGGCATCTTATACACATAATGGAGAAGTTATATTCCTCATGCTTCTTTTAGAAACGAATATTTTAAAAATGAACAGCTTGCAGTCCTTCCTTGTGCTTCTCCCTCTTTGGATTGCACCCTAAACACAATCACCCATAAGCTAAAGATTAGGCACCCTGAGCACAACTGCCTATGGGTTAAAGATTACCACATGATGTTTTTCAGGAAATTTCCTAGTTTGTTCTAATCTCTGATCAATATGCCCTTTTTACAAATATTGTTATTCTAGGCAATAACCTAGAAGACCACCACCAGGATCACACTGGACATCCCCTGACACCAGCTTCAATGACCAAGATTCCCCCAGGAAGAAAGCAGAGTGCATGTTTTCCCCAATCCTGATTCTTATCTGAAACCATTTTTCTCCTTTTAGACTATAAAACTCATGCAATTCTTCCCCGAGAGAGCACAGTCTTTAAAGCATGCTGTGACCTCCTTTGCCTGGCAAAGCAATAAAAGCTATTTTTTCCCTCCTCCACCCTAAACCTTTTCTCTTCATTTCTATTTGACACTGGTGGACAGAAGCTGAGTTTCAGTGACATTTCCTCTTCTGTAGAACAAAGATCTTGGGTGATCATTTAATTTATTGCAACATCAGGGCACAGTGGAGAGTGAAAAGGGGCTCTTCTAATATGTGCATGAGGACCACAGACAAACCAGAAAGCCTAGTCACCCTAATAGCCAATTCCTTTGAGAATTTCTGTGAGGATTAAGTAATATGAATCTATGAATAGATTCATAGAGTATGATTAAATGGCAGCCCTCTAGAGGTTATACCAGTTTCCAAAAAAAAAAAAAAAAATCCATTCACTTGTTGGTGACACCTGTTTGCTCCAAAAGATCTTGCTTTTAAATGTCTTTTATTTACAAATCTGTGCAGCCCTGGCCCCTTGCCGGGTCTGCTATGATAAATGGGTGTGTGTTTTCCACTGACGGCTTGGCAGTGCTGCTACCATGGCCTTGCCTCCCTCCATCTGTAGGATATCACCAGCGAGTGGCAGGTTTCCCTGTGAGCCCAGCCAAGAAGGATGCAGCACAAGCCCCATTTATCATCTGTTCTGCATGCATGCAGCTGACCGGAAAGTGAAATTTCCAAGGTTATAACGGGCTCTGTGTGGATACTTGCTCTCAAGTGTTGAACTTTCTCAAGAAAAGTTGATTGAGCCCAAGTGCATCTGTTACAGCAGGCAGACAGCTAGGTCCAACCAGAAAAAGCGGGGGGGGGGGGGGGGGGACAGGTAGTAGCAGGGAACCACGCATTATGTAAACAGTGGGGTCCATGGACAGATAAAGATAAAGAAAAGCAGGAACCTCCAGAATGACACATTTTGCAGTGATAAGTGTCCTGGAGCCAGACAAAGAAAAGTGTGGAAAGGCATGAATCTCCAGCATCCAAATGTAACCTGTTGCTCATTATGCCCCCATTAAAATAAAATTAGCTTTGCAGATAAGAATGTCCCATCATGCATCAGAGCCAGGACACTTCTGATTAAGGCTAAACAAGGACAAAAATCCCTCCTCCCTTTGGGAAGGTGGAGCTGGGATGAAAATCAGAGAATATGACCCCCAAACCCCTCCCTTCCCAATGAATATTGCCTATTTATTTGTAGGCCTCCATAACTGGCTTGACAAAGAAACCCAGAGCAGCTGCTCACCTCTTCCCCCACCTATACTTCTTACTTAAATAAATCCTCATTTTACTTCTCAATTTCCCTCTAGTTTCTGAATTTCTTCTACCACAAGACAAAGAACCTTTCCATGGGAAAAAAACCTGCACATCCAACAGGATGCAGGCACTCACGCTTCTAGATTTTACCACAGGATGGTATAAGTTTCTTTGGAGAAAAAAGTTCTTAGTAATCCAAGTCCTATATAACCTATTATACCCTTTAAGGCTATTACATCCTTCAGAAATAAATATATCTGATTATCTTAACATGAAGCCAGTTCTCTATGAGCCTGCAGGCCTGATTTGTCTTCTTATGGCTCCTTAGGTGTCCCTGAAGAAATTGCAGTCATAATAATCCCAATGATGATAACATACTGGAAAGGGGAAGAGCACAGACCCAGGCACTGGTCTGCCTGGATTTGAACCCTGCCACTTACTAGCTCTGTGAGTATGGAGAGTATCTGAACCTCTTGGTTGTGCCTCCATTTCTTCATCTGTGAAATGGACATAATAAAAGTATCTAATTTTTCAGCAAAGGAGTTCAATGAGCCACTTGCAAGCAGTAAGCCCTATGTGGGTTTTGTTACATTTTGTTTCTATTTTATAATAAAACAGCAACAGTATCACCATAATAGGAACTCCCACTGCCTAGGTCCTTACTGTGACCTGAGGATTTCCCTTGGCTCTGGTTTATTTTCCCTGACATCCTTCCAAGTCCAATTCTCTGACACAAACTAGGTGTCCTACATCTCAGTTCAGTTCTGACATGAACTCCCAGAGTTGGCACAGACCCCACAGGATAAGGGCTCAGACCCAACAGTCCACCCCCCACTCCAGACTCTAGCAGCAGATGGCGTCCTCAGGTGACCCTCCCTTCTGCCCAGCTGACTGCAAAATTTTCAGGGGTTCCCATGACCCCTCCTCAGGTTTAATTTCTTTTTTTGTTTGTTTGTTTTGTTTTGTTTTTTGCTTTTTAGGGCCTCAGAGTGTGGCAAATGGAAGTTCCCAGGGTGGGGTCAAATTGGAGCTACAGCTGCCAGCCTACAGCACAGCCACAGCAACTCGGGAGCCAAGCCATGTCTTTGACCTACGCTGAAGCTCATGGCAATGCCAGATCCTTAGCCCGCTGAGCGAGGCCAGAGATAGAACCTGCATCCTCATGGATACTAGATGGATTCATTTTCATTGAGCCACGATGGGAACTCCAGGTTTAATAGTTTATTAGAACTCACAAAATGCCAGAAAGCACTCTACTTACTATCACCATTTATTTTAAAGGATACAAATGAATAAACAGGTGATGAGGTACAGAGGGTGAGGTCTGAAATGGCCCTGAGTATAGGAGCCTCTGTCCCCGTGCATCCTCATGGCACTTGGATGTGTCAACTCAGAACCTCCCTCAGCCCTCTTTGTTCCATGTTTTTCATCAAGGTTTCATTATGCAGACTTGAGTAGTTCAATCATTGGCCATTAGTAATTACTAATTAGTAATCTCCCCTCCCTGGAGATAGGGGGCAGGGGTGAAAAGTTCCCCTCTCCAATTATCTGGTTGGTTTTCTGGCAACCAGGTCCCTAGGGACCCTACCATGAGTCACCTCATCACAAAGGAAGTTACAAAGGTTCTAGGGAGCACTGTGCCAGGATCTGTGTCTTATACAAGTTCAAGTATGTCATATCATTATTATTCCTTTTTGAGGATGATTCTGAAAGGGTGAGTTACTTGCCCCACATCACATAGCTGGTAGGTGACAGGGCTAGGGTGGCTCCAGGTCTGATGGACTTTAGGGCTTGCTTTTTTTTTCTTTCCTCTACACCAGCCTCATGGCCTAGAGTCTAGCAGAGAAGGGTGTGCCCAAACCAAGCAGAATGTCCCTCACTCTGATGTGTCCTAAATTCACCCCATGTACTTACAGCTTGTCCTCATGGAGTAGGAGAGCTGTAACTCAAATAGCAAGAGCTGATTCACCCTGGGAACACTTTGGGGCCCAGTAACATCATGGCACTCCCCCAGATGTCCAATTTGATGCAAAAGGAGGAAAACTTCTTTCTCGTCACCTCGCAGAGGCACCACAGCCAGTTTGGAAACAGAAGAGGCCCCTAGGCCTGGTGACAGAAAGAGCACAGCTGGGCCTGCCAAGGACCATGGCCCTGCCATCAGCAACCACAGCAGAAGGCCAAAGTAAAAGCAACAGGAAGTTCCAGGGAGCCCCTGGCCACACAAGTCACTGGGTTTGTTCACAAGTACATGAAAATGCCTCCCCAAGACCCTGCAAGACAGCCAGGGGTTATTTTTAGGAAAAAGGCCCTGTGTATGCAAGAAGAGACAAGAGCCTATGCAAATAGAGGCTATGACCCCACTTGGCCCAACACAGGTAGATGTTGGGCTAAGGTGGAATCCAATTGCAGATTCCATTTCAGAAAGGCAGCATTTGATACCTTCTTCTCTTATTTATATAAAATGTAAGAGCCAAGTGATACATGATTAATGCAGCTGCCTTTTGCACTCAAGTCAGGCCCTCCCAGAATTCATCTGATTAAAACCCAGACAATCGGTCCATGTGTAAGATAGCATCTGACTGTGGGACTTGAAAGACCAAATTCTGTTTTAATTACAATAAGGCTGCCAGAGGACTTTCCCAGTTAATTGTTACGTCTGACATGAAAATCCTCATCCAGGTAAATCTTTCCGTTTTCACACTGTAACCCATAAATAACTAATAAAAATGCAGCTCCAGATGAAACAATAGGATCATGAGAGGTTTGTACTGACATCCAAGGGTGAACAGCACAGTGGAAACTTTGCCTGGGCTGGCAGATCAATGACAAACAGAAAAGCTGCTCATTTAAGATGATCATTGTGGAGCCTGAGCAGATCCGAAGGTGATGAAAGAAAATCACCTATGGGAACATGTGAGGGCTGTGAATGTAAATGGTGTTGACTTTTTTTTCCAGGTTCAATTTTATCTTGACTTAGCAGCCACCATCATTAAGCAAACATTTTTAAGTTCAATTGCATCTTGAGTGAAGCCAGCTGCCATCATTATAGCCAAAAGCAGATTCAGGACATGTGTCAATACAAAAATGACTTGTACTAGTGATTGACACACTGACGTAGCACAAACTCTGGGTCTGCTGGGTCTATCACCTGGCCGCCCCCCTCCCCCAAGAATCTGCTGTCCATCAGAGAAAATTCAAGAGTTTCCATGGGTTGCTCCTTCTCCCACAAAGGGCTGTTATGGCAGAAATGCAGGACCTCATCCCTCTTTGCTTTGGAAAAGGACTCTTAGGTCCCACTGGCTCAATTATCTTTCTTAAGGGGACAAACCTAATACATCAAACACTCCTGGCTATTGATCAGTGTAAAGTTACAGCTGTTTCATGGACTATTTCAAGGTCAAACACTTAGATGCTAGAAGTAACTCCTGAACCTAAGTTTAAGAAGACTGGCAGTTTCTACGCTGCACTCTTGGAAGCCAATAACTAAGAAGTGCAAATATTCTGGGACCATCCTGCTTTATTGGGAGGGGCTCTGAAGATGAGACGCCACATCAAGAAGAAAGTGGCCAGCCAGCATCAGGGCAGAAGAGTAAAGAACCACCTCAATGGGGAATCCTCCAGGCTCAGCTGCCCTCGATGACAATGCCAAGTGATTCAAAACAAACCTCTCTGCTGAGGCTTTCCCGAGTTCCTACTAACCACAAAACTATCACCAAAATGTATATGTCATTTAAAACTGTTGAGGTTTGGGCAGAGTTGGTTATGCAGCAATAGGTCATTGGAATAGAATTCATGGACCAAAAATACTCATCTTCAACATGGCAAGTATGTTTACACACCAGGGCTTTTGCAATGTTTCTCTTCCTTCTGCCCAGGATGCTATTCTAATTGCCTCTGCCTGGAATGTTTGTCTGACTGAATATCAAACACCTCCCTGTCCACTCCTTCTGAAGTGTCTGCCCCCAGTACATGCACCTGAGTCTCCTTTCATCCCAACACCCAGTTGAAATTCCTTCAATGGCTCAATTTTTTTTTATTTTTTTTTACTAGTTGATGAGTGTCCCTGTTCTTTTAAGGAGATGGAGCTCAGTCTTCTCTGTTCATGGCCTTATCTCCACTACTCAGAAGAGTTCATGGCACATATTAGGTACCCAAGAAATATTTGCCAACCAAACTAATCATTTCTTTAAAAAAAATTTTTTTAAATATACAGATATTCACACAAATACACACACATACATATAAATTACCAGAATACCTGATGAAACAAAATGGATCTCCAAGAGGGAAAAATTGTAAATTGTGATGAAATTATGTTGTAATAAAGCAAGTAAAAGCTTTTATTCTCTCACTTAACCCAATCATTGTGTTTTCAAATGAAAGCTCTGAAGGAATGTTTTAAAATTTTCCTTCCTGATTCTCTAGAGTAAGACCTTGGACATTAAAATATCATTTACAACAGACATTACTCCATTATCAAGCAATGCTTCCCTCTTAAATGCAACCCATTTTTCTCACCTCAAGGTTTCAATTTATAAGGTACAGGAAGGTGCTACTTTGTTAAGTGGAAAAAACATGAAGTCAAAGGTATGTCCACAGTGCCACCTTGTGGCGAATACTGATTTTGCACTTTCTCCTGACTGTCATTTCAGGTTACAAAAATGTTGGCCTTTCTTCTGACTGTGTTATTTCAGGTTACAAAAATGCTGGCCACACGCAATCTTATTCTATATTCAATGGTTTGAAGTGGAAAATGTTACTCCCGTGTTATGGAGCCAAGAGAAGGGAAAGGACTGTGACCACATTTATTGACACTTAATACAGGGTGTATTATGCAAGGCCTTTTGAATTGTTTTTCTCACTTAATACTTGAAATAATCACAGGATGTTGATGCTACCCTACGTTTTGTATACAAGTAGACTGGACATCCTGAGGCTCAGGGTCTTGTCAAACATCTAGTCAATGGAGATTTGGGTTGGGGAATGTTAGCCTCCGAGCCTATTTTCACTGGACTGCACAGCAGAAGTAAACATCTTCATTGAGTTTGCTGAGCCTGTGAATTTTAGAGACAAAACTGAAGGCCCAGACCTCTAGCTCCAAAGTTAATTCATTCTACAAACACATACTGAGCTCTGACTCTATGCGAGATTGTGCTAGGTGCTAAGGACATTCCAGCGACTGTGTCTATCATTGTCTTCTTTCTGCAGCCTAGTGTCACTTTTCCATTCAAACTGTGACCAACACATAAAAATCCAGAAGGCTCTAGTTGACTCTACATAATATGTTCACTCATTCATCCAACACATAGTCACCAAACAGCTACCAAAATTATCATTGTGGGCAAAAGCAGACATGGTCCCTGCCATGACAGAGCTTATAGCCTAGTTGGGGAGACAGACGTTAATCAAGTAATCATAGTTGAATGCAAAATACCCATCGTGGTAAGAACTATATAGGAGAGGTGCTGTACGTAAGGGTATATAACAGGGAGCACTGACCAATTCAGGTCATCAGGAAGTGATGATGCATCCAATAGGATAAGCAGGAGCTATGGAGGCAAAGAGGAGAGGAAAGAATTCCAGGCGTTGTAACCTGCATGTGCAAAGGCCCTGACTACTTGACAAATGTTTATCATCCTAAATACAAAAATTCTTTCCACTGGGCTTCTTGCCTTACATGAGAAAATAGATGTACACTCTCAGCACTGCAGATGCACTCCAAATCCTCCAGAAACCTAAGAAAAATTGAAATGATTTCAAAATGCCCATTTTGCAATGATGAACTAATAAGAAGAGCCTCAGATGTGTGCAGTACTTTCAATTTCCAAAACACTTTTACATCCAGATCGTGTTCACTCTTCCCCAAAGGGAAATGTATGGTTATTCCCACACACACAGAGAGGAGGGAGGCCTCAAAAGGCCAAGTGCGCTGTCCATGTTAGCAGGCCACACAAAAACTTATGATCCCAATCCAATTATCTTTTCACCACACTCCCTGGTGTTAAATTACACTGTAACTCGATCCCTGGTCACTGCTAACTTACAACACTAACACTGTGATCCACAAGTAACTATTTGACAGCTAAGTCAAAATTAATTCTGATTTTCATATTATTCATGTTCTTAGCCTTCTGGATGGCAATTTTGATGGACTTACTTCACTGGTTAGTAGTACTTTGGTTACTACTGTAGTCTAAAAAACAGATAGCAGTTTTGTGTTTTCTTGGCTACCTGTTTAACTGGGGAATTTAATCAACTGATCAATTCAAACTAGTTTAATTAATTTTTTCCCACTGAATGTCTCAATTCTTTAATGGATTTTTAGCGAATTGATCAGTTACATGAGAGTTAGGAAGATATAACAGGATAATTCAATTAATTTTAAATTTAGAACAAGAATGGGGTTGGAGGGAAAAAAAACTGTCATTTGCTATTCTATAGATAAAGTTAAAGCCCATGGTAAATTACATTCTGTAGCAGCTGTCAGAAAAAAAGCAAACCCTGTCATTCATTAATTCATGCATGCACACTGCATTCACACCTTCTTTCAATCATTCAGTTATCATTAATTTTGTATCTACTAAATGCCATATCTGTGCCAAGTAAAATGGGACCAAAAAGATTCAGGGGAAGGTACAATACAAGAGCACACCGACTATCAATTTATTACCTTTCAGCTCCAAATCTATCTTCTTCACTGCCAGCTCTGCGGAAATTATCTTTTGAAGATGACATGATGCTAAATTCTGTCAGTAGAGGGCGCTAAAGAGACACTGCAGAAAGGAGGGGTTTTTCTTTCACTCACATGATTTTCCCTTTGCTTTATCCTTCTGGTTCCCATCAAGAGCTGTGTCCAGCATGTTCTGGGAGAAACAGCTGAGGACGCTCATCCCCATCAAGTTTCACTAACAGCCGTAGGATGGGTCTCCAGTGAGCCTCAGGCAGCTGGTAGTCATCTTCTGGCCTTAGCACACCTGCATCCAGAAGGAGTTTTTCCTGCTTGCTGGTGTTTTGTTGTTTCCTGCTTGCCCTGCAACTGTCGCCCCACCCTAGCCCAAGGAAACCCAAGAATATCCCCACTTCTTTCTCGATAATCTCTGATATAGGTCATAATTACCAGTGGCGATCGAGCAAGAGCCATTTTCAGACCAAGGGACCCTGCCAATTGTTTAGACATGTTTTCAATTGTCGCAACTGGGGGAGGAGGGGAGTGGTGCTGGCAACCAGTGTGCAGAGACCAGGGATGCTGCTAAACATCCCGCAGGGCAAGAACATTTCCCCTGAAATTCAGAATTAGCTGACCCCAAATGTCAAAAGTGCTGAGGCTAAGAAAACATTGCTTCATGGTCAACTTGCCTTGTCAAGAATACTGTGGTTTCCTTCTCCTTCTTGGACCCTGATTGATGCAGAGGTTAAGAGGGAAATGCAGGCAGGGAAATTAAATCAGACTCTGGGATGTTTCATCACCAGGCTTCTGTCTTACAAGCTCTGGCTCATCCAAAGAACTTGCTGTGTAATTAATTATTCTTAGTTGATCCAATGGTGCTGATGGAATCAGGAAAAACAAGTGCTGGAGGTTGAGAAGAGAAATCCAGGGAAATTTTTTGTTCATTTAGCTTGGCGTGGAATTGCCCTGTTGTTGAATGGGGAACACATATTCCAACTGCTATTCCCTACCAAAAACAGATGGTGGGAAGGGTAAGGACTCCGTGAGATGGCAGCCCATCCACTCATTAACAAAGATAATTTAAACATGAAATACCAGAATATAAAACATAATTCAAAATCACCTCCTATTAGAGTGAGAAGGGCCTTAAAAGACCACCCACCCAATGGTACCCAAAGCAGGAAGAAAATCTGTGTCATCTGGGGATTTTCTTAAGAATACAATTTCTGGGATACCCCATCCTATCATGATGAAATCAGAGTCTCTGGGAGGCAAGAGAGTCCAATGCCTTTAAGCAGAGCCACTTGAGCTCATGTTGTGGCTCAATAATGACGAACCCAGCTAGTATCCATGAGGATGTGGGTTCCATCCCTGGCCTTTCTCAGTGGGTTAAGGATCCAGTGTTGCTGTGAGCTGTGTTGTACGTCAGACACAGCTTGGATCCCAAGTTGCTATGGCTGTGGTGCAGGACAGCAGCTACAGCTCCAGTTCAGCCCCTAGCCCTTCCATATGCCACAGAACCGGCCCTAAAAAAATAAAAGATAAACAGAGACACTGCTGGCCTATATGGTACCTTCATGAAAAGTAGGAAAGGCACAGCCCTCTACACTGACTTTGCAGGTGGAGAATCTGGGTTTTAGTCACCTCCTACCCCCTCAGGCAAGTTTGCTTGTGCAGTGTGCAACCTGCGTAACTGTGCACAGGAGCCCTGAAAGAAATTGAGTCTCAGAGGATTCAATTTCACTCTTTTGCGAATTTATTCTCTAGCCCATTCATTAACATGACCATTGAGCACTTGCTACAGGCCAAGCTCTTTGAAAATAAAATGAATAAGACATGACCCCCACCCTCTGGGAAGGTACATGACATCAGGAAAATGACATGAACAAAATTCTTTTATGTTGTATCTGATCTTCCAATAGCACAGGCCAGGAGAATTATCCCTGTTACACAGGTTGAAAAACAGGGTTTGAGACATCCAAAATCACACACAAAACCCATTCCTGAGGTGGAAGCAGAGCCGACTCTTAAATCTCAGGGGAGTTCCCTGTCCCTTCTTTCAGTGTCACCTTCTCCATGAAGCCACTGTGCTGCCAGAGACCTTGGCCTCGCACGCAGCCTATTCCCTCTTAGAAGACTGTCAAGAGTCATTTTCCTCCCCGGTCTCACATCCTTGGGTTTTCTTCCTGATGAGGGGAAACTATCAGATGGATATCAGTGAACAGAGACACCCTCTCAGTTCTAATCACTGGATTTGAGAATGAATAAGAAGCTGCAAGGGAAAGAGGGCCAATACGAAGGTAGTAAATGGCTATCTTGTTCATGGAAAATGTCCCCAGGGTTCTTGGCTCCTCTAGAAATTAATTTTCTCCCTAGCATTAATCATTAGACGACACTCATGCCTAACTACAGATCTACTTCTACCACAACAGTGTCAGTGCTTTGGAGGCTTGGGGTTTGCCTGTCTTGTTCAGTTGCATCTCCCAGGAGGAGGACAGTGTCTGTCTCATAGGAAACACTGGCTGAATAAATGCATAAAGAAAGGGGGGAAAAAAAAACATTTTATAGAGCTCATGAAGCCGAGCCAACCAAACCATTTTCTGCCTTTAGGAGAAAAGCCAAAAGCAATGCGATTTTGTAAATTTCAACAAGAAGCCATAAAACCCTCTAGCTTTAATAATGTAGACTCTTCTTTGTCAGGAAATTTGAGTATTTCCTTTCCAAACTGGTGCTTTTATAGTTAGAACATTTTTTTGCTTCTCTGTCAGGAATTTTCTTAGAGTGGTACTAGCCAGTTTATGGTCTGTTTCTTTTTATGTGGATGGTTAAAAAAAAAAAAATCCATCTCGTCATTTTGTACCACTCCAGAGGTCCAGAATAAACCATCCAAATCAAATGTGGACAGTCTGAATACCATCCTCGTGATGCATCACAGAGTCTCAAAATACTAGAGCTGGGAGAAATCTAGAGCCCTAGTTCAGCTGCCCTGTCTTCTGCCTCTAGTCTCACCACAGCAGCCAACAAGGGGCACACCCCCCTCCCCCATCAGCCAAGAACCTGGCAAACCCTGTTTAACAGGAATCTCCCAGCCAATCTGAGAGGACATTCATTCACATCTTCATTGGGTATATGGTCTCATAGATATTAAGAGATATTAAGAAGACATGATATTTGAAGTGAAGAGTGTCACCATTCAAGGAAGGTGGGCGTAAAGAGCTGCCTTACATAGTCATGTTACATAGGGGAAATTTATACACTAGTTAAGTATGTGGGTCCTGGAGTTGGCCCACATGGTCTTGAACCTCAGGGTGATCATTTACCAGCTGTGGGACCCCACACAAATTACTGACCCTCTCCAGACATTAAGTTCCCTGTTTGCAACATGGATGACCATCCCAGCTTCCTTGCATGGGCCCAGAGGGAGTCTTAGGTGGAATAAAGCAGGAGCCTCACACACAGGAGGGTTAAACAAACACTGGTGACTCTCTTTTCCTACAATTATAAAAGTAGGGGAGACAGGGTTTTTCTCCTGCACCCCAGCATTTTTGTCCTCTAGGTCCAGGCAGAATCTGATACCTTGTAGCTGTATTGTCCATAAAGGGGTGGGGGGGAGGGAAGAGGGCAGAAGAGGGCAATGGCCTAGCCCAGGAGAGCAGTCAGAGAGCCCAGCACAAGAGGATAGAGGAGGAGATAACTCTGGCCTCTCTCAGCACAGCAGTGGAGGGGCAGGACCACCCAGGAGACATGCAAGTCGAGATGGTGCTTCCGTCCTGAGCTCGGTGCACTCAGACTCACAAAGAAGGTCCCAGGAGGAACCAGCTCCCCAAAAGGCCCAGGGGGATCAGCAAAGCCAGAACCCAGGCCCAAGGCGCCTCCACAAATCCTCTGGCCATGTGAATCCCCTGGGCTCCTCACAGGACCCTGGGGATAGGGAGGGGCTGCCCCAAGCATAAACCAGGCTGAATGTCTTGCCCCTTTTGACAAGCGGGGGAAGGGTCAAGCCAGACCAATGTAACTTAGAAACACAGAGAACGCAGATAGTTTCAGGCACCAACTTCTCTTAATACTGACCCATGTCCATTTCACCAGCCCACAGAGCACAGGCTTAGCTAACAAACTCCCTGGCTGGGGCACCGGCTGGGGACCACAGCGTACCTCAAAGGCATCTCTGAGCATCCTCTGCAGGGCCACAGCTTGGGCCACACACCTGACAGTCCTGCTGCAGGGAGCAGCCCCCTCAGGCCAGTGGGGACAGGAAAGCCTGGGAGGCAATGGAGATGTCCTGGCAAAGACCTGGGTCCGGGGTCAGTGAGTCCAAACCCCAGTGCTGCCCCCTGCCCACATCAGCCTCCTCTCTGGGCCTCAGTTTCCCCTCCTGTTCAGTTGAGAAGGAACCTACCTTGAAGGGCCAAAGTGAGAACTAAACAGGTGAAGACATATCAAGAGGTGGCACATCTGGGTTGGTGATAAATATTATCAGTAGGGTCTAAGGAGAGGTGGTGGCCCAGTGCCAGTGTCAGCAGCACTCATTTGTCAGTCCAGGATTTAAAATTCACTGTCCCAGAGTTCCGGTCGTGGCTCAGTGGTTAACAAATCTGACTAGGAACCATGAGGTTGCAGGTTCAGTCCCTGGCCTTGCTCAGTGGGTTAAGGATCTGGTGTTGCCATGAGCTGTGGTGTAAGGTCGCAGACACAACTCAGATCCTGCGTTGTGGTGGCTGTGGTATAGGCCAGCGGCTACAGCTCCGATTCGACCCCTAGCCTGGGAACTTCCATATGCTGCGGGAGCAGCCCTAGAAAAGGCAAAAAGACCAAAAAAATAATAATAATAAATAAAAATAAATAAAATAAAATTAAAAAAAATAAAATTCACTGTCCCACCAAAGAGAAACGTTTATTTGAGGATCATCTCTGCCAACGTCACAGGGTTGGTATGATGGTCAAGAAAGATGAAGTCCAGAATGAGTCTGGGGCTGTCCTTGGTGCCCCAGAATTTCCCCATAAATGCTAGCTACTATTATGAGGCTACTAATAATCGATTCTTTTTTCTTTTTTATGGCCACACATGTGGCATATGGAAGTTCCCGGGCTAGAGCTCCAATCAGAGCTATATCTGCCTGCCTATACCACTGCCGTGACAGATCTGAGCAACAACTGCAACCTATACTGCAGCTCACAGCAAGGCCAGATCCTTAACCAACTGGGACTTAACTTCACAGACACTAGTTGGGTTCTTAACCCCGGTAAGCAATGGGAACTCCTAATAATTTTTAATGTTATTATCAATATTGTTATTCATTAACATTATGTCATTATTAGTCCTCATTGCCCCCTCAACCCCTCCCTTTCTCACCTCGCCCCCCACCCCTTTAGTGTTTGATTAAGCTCACGTCCTGGTGTTCAGGACCTAGAGACACGTCTTAGGCACACAGAAGTCAAGTCAGATTAACCATTAGCCTCTGCAACCTTAGCTTTTTTACCTACAAAAGAGATGATAAATAGTCAGAAGGTTTAGTCGTAAAGTATGGTAGTGTCTGGAACAGCACCTAAAACGTATTTCCCCTCAGCATCCTGATGGTCCTTTTTTATAATTGTGACTCATCCACCAGTTAACACTCTCCATGTCCCTGTGTTTCCCTCATAGGTAAGCCCTACTGTTTGGCCAGTGGCTCGTAACTCCTGGCCTTTTTTTTTTTTTTTTTTTGCCTTTCCATTATGAAAAAAAGCTGCACTCAGCCACCAATAGAACCCTAACATTACCCCCAACCTCTCACAAGCCTAGCAACATCCAGGCCAGCCATGGGCAAAAGTGCAGCAAGAAGAGAAGCTGATATCCTGGGGCTCCATGGAGATGGCCAGCAGGGACCAGTTCCAGGAGTCTCAGGGCAGGGCTGGGAGCCACCTGAGAAGGTGTGTACCCTAAGAAGGGAAAACAGATGTACTGCCCTGGAAATAACCATTCTCTGGAAAAACATAGGGCTAATTTGACTTCTTAATTCTGCCAGAAGCACCTTTCTGGCCTGGAGCAGTTTGCAAAGCCCCTGAAGGCATGTCTCAGCTTTCCTTTGCTGACTGGCTGCTCAAGGACCTCACCCAACCTTTTCAAGATCACTGGTGCAATTTTCCTTTACTCCAGCTCTGAATTTCATTCTCTAGTCTTGGGTATGTACTAACGTGTCCACCCATGGCTGTGGCCATCAGCCCCTTGAGCCCCTCCACGAAACAGCTGGCGCTCCCCTGAGGGACCTATTGTCATCAACCCCTCAAGGCCCCTCTGCAAGGGGAGCAGCTTTTCACAAGAATAAAGATAAGGCACGACCTTCTGTTTCAAAATGAGAAAATTTTCATTAACCAAAATCACACCCTGTGTTTTAATGTTCAGTTAATTGTGAACCGTTCTTCTTTGCTGTTAAATAAAAGGAGGTGCGAAGGGTCACGGAATGTAGGTCTCGCCTCCCCCCTTCCAGTCTTACATCTAATGATTCCATTGGGTATTAAAATCACAGCCTCTGCATTCAAGGTTAGAGGCCCCAAAAACCCAGCAGGCTAAGCTACCTGAGACATCACCATCTCCTAGATTCCATTCCTCGAAATACATGTTTATTTTCAAGGGATAATTAAATATTTTAACAAACACCATGCTTTCTCTGTGCTAGAAATGACTCTGAACACTTTAAGAGAACTGATTCTTGTAACCCTCCTAATAACTCTGTGAGGTATTATTATGACTAGTCACCTCTTACAGATGATGCAAGCAAAGCACAGAGAGGTTGAGTTACTGGCCCAAGGTCACATAGCTGGTCAGGAGTAGAAAAGGATTAAAAATGCAGGCAGGTTGACTGGCTAGGGTTTGTGCACATTGCCACAGCACTATGCTGCTGACCCTGTGACTAGAACTTTCCACTGTACCTGGGAAAATGTGAATACCACTAGGTCAAATGGCAAAATATACCATCTCAAAATATCGAGTCTGAGTGGCCCCCAATAGCCAGTCTAAGTACAACCTCAGTGTGGAGCTTAGCCAAGAACCCCTCCATTTTTTAAAGAGTTTATTTATTTATTTATTTTTTGACGTAGAAAACAAATTTATGGTCACCAAAGGGAAAAGGGGATGGCAGAGGGCTATATTAGGAGTTTGGAATTCACAGATACAAACTTCTATAAATAAAATAGTCAACCAACAAGGACCTACTGTATAGCACAGGAAACTATATTCAATATCTTGTAATTAACCATAATGGAAAAGAAATACATATATATGTATGTGTATATATATGTGTGTGTGTGTGTGTGTGTATATGTATGAATCACTTTATTGTACACCAGAAACTAACACGTAAATCAGCTGTATTTTAGTTGAAAGTTCTTCTTTATCTTCTGCATTCAAAGTTCTTTATCATTTAGTTTAAATGGTACTTCTTTGGGAGCAAATTCCTTTCAGGTCATTTCTCTAACCAAGAAGACTGACTTAGATGCTGTAAGCAGACATTTGTTGATATTCTAGCTAATCACCATCTAGCCCACCACACTTTTTTTTTATACTATGAAATTTACCATATATTTTTCTTTTTCACTCAATAAACTTTATTACATTTATAGTTGTGCAATGATCATCACAACCAAATTTTATAGGATTTCCATTCCAAACCATCAGTGCATCTCCCCACAACCCAACCTGTCTCCTTTGGAAACCGTAAGTTTTTCAAAGTCTGTGAGTCAGTAGCTGCTTTGCAAAGTTCATTGTGTCCTTTTTTTAGATTCCACATGTAAGTGATAGATAGCATTTGGTGGTGGTGTCTCACTTGTCTAACTGACTTCACTTAGCATGACAATTTCTAGGTCCATCCATGTTGCTGCAAATACCTTTATTTCTTTCCTTTTAATGGCTGAATAGTATTCCATTGTGTATATGTACCACATCTTCTTTATTCACTCCTCTGTCGATGGGCATTTAGGTTGTTTCCATGTCTTAGCTACTGCAAATAGTGTTACAATGAACATTGGAGTACATGTATCTTTTGGAGTCATGGTTTTCTCTGGATAGATGCCCAGGAGTGAGATTGCTGGATCAAATGGTAATTCTATTTTCAGTTTTCTGAGGAATCTCCATACTGTTTTCCCACGGTGGTTGCACCAATTTACATTACCACCAACAATGTAATACGACTCCTTTTTATCCACACTCTCTCCAGCGTTTATTGTTTGCAGACTTTTTGATGATGGCCATTCTGGTGGTGTAAGGTGGTAACTCACAGTGATTTTGATGTGCCTTTCTCTAGTGATGAATGATATTGAACCTCTTTTCATGTGTTTTTTGGACATATGTATGCCTTCTTTGGAGAATTGTCTGTTTAGATCTTCTGCCCATTTTTTGACAGGGTTGTGTGATTTTTGGTGGTAAGCTGCAGAAGGTGTTTATAAATTTTGGAGACTAATCCTTTGTCAGTCCCTTCATTTGCACATATTTTCTCCCATTCTATGGGTTGTCTTTTTAAGTTTTTCTTTGCTGTGCAGAAACTTTTAAGTTGCATTAAGTCCCATTTGTTTATTTTTGTTTTTACTGTCATTGCTTTAGGAGGTGGATCTGAGAAGATATTGCTGTGGTTTATGTCAGAGAGTGTGTGGCCTATGTTTTCCTCTAAGATTTTTATAGTATCCGGTCTTATATTTAGGTCTTTAATCCAATTTTAGTTAATTTTTGAGTATGGTGTTAGGAAACGTTCTAATTTCATTCTTTTACATGTGGCTGTCCAGTCTTCCCAGCACCACTTATTGAAGGGGCTGTAATTTCTTGATTGTATATTCTTGCCTCCTTTGTCATATATATTAGTTGACTGTAGGTATGTGGGTTTAATTCTGGGCTATCCTGTTCCACTGATCTATATTTCTGTCTTTGTGCAAGTACTATATGGTTTCGATGACTGTTGCTTTGTAGTATAGTCTGAAATCAGGGCGCCTGATTCCTCCAGTTCCATTTTTATTTCTCAGGATGGCTTTAGCTATTCTGGGTCTTTTTTGCTTCCAAAAAATTTTTAAAATATTTTGTTCTAGTTTTGTGAAAAATGTCCTTGGTAATTTGATAGGGATTGCATTGAATCTGTAGATTGCCTTGGGTAGAACAGTCATTTTGATACTATTGACTCTTCCAATCCAAGAGCATGTTATGGTCTTTCCATCTATTTGTGTCATCTTTGATTTCTTTCATCAGGGTCTTATAGTTTTCAGAGTACAGGTCTTTTGTCTCTTTAGGTAGGTTTACTCCTAGGTATTTTATTCTTTTGGATGTGATGGTAAATGGGATTGCTTCTCTAATTTCTCTTTCTGATCTTTCATTGTTAGTGTATAGAAATGCCATCGATTTCTGTGTATTGATTTTGTACTCTGAGACTTTGCCAAATTCATGGATGAGCTCTAACAGTTTTCTAGTAGAGTCTTTAGGGTTCTCTAGGTATAGTATCATGTCATCTGTAATAGAGATAGTTTTACTTCTTCCTTTCCAATTTAGATTCCTTTTATTTCTTTTACTTCTCTGATTGCTATGGCTAGGACTTCCAAAACTATGCTGAAGAGTAGTGGCAAGAGTGGACATACTTGTCTTGTTCCTGATCTCAGCGGGAATTCTTTCAGCTTTTCACCATTGAGAATGATGTTCACTGTGGGTTTGTCATATATGGCCTTTATTATGTTGAGGTAGGTTCCCGCTATGCCCACTTTCTGAAGGGTTTTTATCAGAAATGGGTGTTGGATTTTGTCAAAGGCTTTTTCTGTGTCTATTGAGAGGATCATATGGTTTTTATTCTTCAGCTTTTTAATGTGGTGTATCATGCTGATGGATTTGTGGATATCGAAGAACTCTTGCATCCCTGGGATAAATCCCACTTGATCATGATGTACAATCCTTTTAATGTATTGTTGGATGCAGTTTGCTAGTATTTTATTGAGGATTTTTGCATCCATGTTCACCAGCAAAATTGGCCTGTAATTTTCTTTTTTTGTGGTATCTTTGTCTGGTTTTGGTATCAGGGTGATGGTGGCCTCATAGAATGAGTTTGGGAGTATCCCTTCCTCAGCAATTTTTTGAGATAGTTTCAGAAGGAGAGGTGTTAGCTCTTCTCTAAATGTTTGATGGAATTCACCTGTGAAGCCATCTTGGCCTGGACTTTTGTTTGTTGGAAGTTTTTTAATCACAGTTTCAATCTCTATACTTGTGATTGGTCCATTCAGCTTTTCTATTTTGTCTTGGTTAGTCTTGGAATGTTGTACTTTTCTAAGAATTTGTCCATTTCTTCCAGCTTGTCTGTTTTATTGGCATATAGTTGAATGTAGTAGTCTCTTATGATCCTTTGTATTTCTGTGATGTCTGTTTTAACTTCTTTTTCATTTCTAATTTTATTGATGTGAGTCCTCTCTCTTTTTTGCTTGATAACTCTGGTAAGGGTTTATCAATTTTGTTGATCTTTTCAAAGAACCAGCTTTTAGTTTCATTGATCTTTTCTATGGTTTTCTTCATTTCTATTTCATTGATTTCTGCTCTGATCTTTATGATTTCTTTCCTTCTGCTAACTTAAGTCTTGTCTGTTCTTTTCTCTCTAGTTGCTTTAGATGTAAAATTAGGTTGTTTATTTGAGCTTTTTCTTGTTTCTTGAGGTAAGCTTGTATTACTGTAAAATTCCCTCTTAGAACTGCTTTTGCTGCATCCCATAGGTTTTGGTGTGTTGTATCTTTGTTGTCATTTCCTTCTAGGTATTTTTTAATTTCCTCTTTGATTTCTTCTGTGATTGATTGGTTGTTTAGTACCATGTTGTTTAGTCTTCACATGTTTGTGTTTTTTGCAGTTTTTTTCTTTTTGTTGATTTCCAGTCATATAGTGTTGTGGTCAGAAAACATGCTTGATATAATTTCAGTTCTCTTAAAGTTACCAAGGATTGAATTGTGGCACAGAATGTGATCAATCCTAGAGAATGTTCTGTGTGTACTTGAGAAGAATGTGTATTCTGCTGCTTTTGGATGGAATTTCCCATAAATATCTATTAAGTCCATCTGGTCTAATGCTTCATTCATGGCCTCTGTTTCCTTGTTGATTTTCTGTCTGGATGATCCATCCACTGCTGTAAGTGGGGTGTTATAGTTCCCTACTGTTATGCTGTTATTGTCAGTTTCTCCTTTTAAGGTTCTTAGCAGTTGCCTTATATATTGAGGTGATCCTATGTTGAGTGCATATATATTTACAATTGTTATATCTTCATCTTGGATTGATCCTTTGATCATTACATAATGTTCTTCCTTGTCTTTTGTAATATTCTTTAAGGTCTATTTTGCCTGATATGTGTATTGCTACTCCAGCTTTCTCTTGATTCCCATTTGCATGGAATATTTTCTCCCATCCTCTTTCAATTTGTATGTGTCCCTAGAAGTGAAGTGGGTGTCTTGAAGACGGCATATATATGGATCTTGTTTTTCTATCCATTCAGCCAGTCTATGTCTTTTGTTTTTTTGTTTGATTGTTTTTTTGTTTTGGTTTTTGGTGTTTTGTTTTTTTTGGTTTGTTTTTTGTCTTTTTGTCTTTTCTAGGGCTGCACCTGCAGCATATGGAGGTTCCCAGGCTAGGGGTCTAATTGGAGCTGCAGCCACCAGCCTATGCCAGGGCCATAGCAATGCAGGATCCGAGCCACATCTACAACCCACACACATCTCACAGCAAGGCCGGATTCCCAACCCACTGAGCAAGGCAGGGATTGAACCCACAACCCAATAGTTCCTAGTCGGATTCATTAACCACTGTGCCACAACGGGAACTCCAGACCTTAATTTTTTTTTTTTTTTTTTTGCTTTTTAGGGCCACACCCATGGCATATGGAGATTCCCAGGCTAGGGGTCAAATCCGAGCTAAGCTGCCAGCCTATTCCACAGCCACAGCAATGAAGGATCTGAGCCACAACTGTGACCTACACCACAGCTCATGGCAATGCCAGATCCTAAGCGCACTGAGCAAGGCCAGGGATCAAACCCGCAACCTCATCGTTCCTGGTCAGATTCGTTTCCACTGTGCCACTACATAACTCCAGTCTATGTCTTTTGGTTGGGGCATTTAGTCCATTAACATTTAAAGTAATTATTGATATGTATGTCCTGATTGACATTTTATTAACTGTTTTGGATTTTTTTGTTGGTGGTGGTGTTTTTTCTTCCCTTCTTTTCTTGTTCTCTACTCTTGAGGTTTGATGACTATCTTTAGTGTTGTATTTGAGTTGATTTTTCTTATGTGTATGTGTATCAACTGTATATTTTTGGTTTGCAGTTGCCCTGAAGCTTTGATATGAGTCTATATATATATAAGAGATTGTTTTAAGTTGTTGGTCTCTTAATTGCAAGTGCACCTCCAGTGTCCTGCATTTGTACCCTCCTCATATCATGATTTCTGATTTTGGTGGCATAATTGTGTGTGGATGATTTCCTATTTTACTGCATATATTCTTCTGCTGGTGAGCCTTGTCATTTGTGGTTTTTTTTTTTGTTTGTTTGTTTCTAGTTGTGGCCTTTTCTTCCCTGCCTAGAGAAGTTCATTTCATATTTGTTGTAAACCTGGTTTAGTGTTGCTGAATTATCTTAGCTTTTGCTTATCTGTGAAGCTTTTTATTTCTCCTTCAAATCTGAATGACAGCCTTGCTGGGTAAAGTAATATTAGTTGGGTTTTTTTTTCCTTTCATACATTAAGTATATCATGTCACTCCCTTCTCGCCTATAGAGTTTCTTCTGAGAAATCTGCCAATAACCTTATCGGGTTTCACCTGTATGTTATTTATTTCCTTTCCCTAGCTGTTTTCAATATTTTCTCTTTGTCTTTAGTTTTGGTCAGTGTGATTAATATGTGTCTTGGGGTGTTCCTCCTTGGGTTAATTTTATATGGTACTCATTGTGCTTCCTGGATTTGAGTGAGTGGTTCCTTTCCCATGTTAGGGAAGTTTTCAGGTATTATCTCTTTGAATATTTTTTCTGTCCCTTGCTCTCTCTTCTCCTTCTGGCACTCCTATAATATAGATGTTGGTGCATTTAACATTGTCCCAGGGTTTTCTGAAACTCTCTTCATTTCTTTTCAATCTTTTTTCTCTTTTCTGTTCTGTTTTCTAGTGATTTCCAGTAGCCTGTCCTCCACTTCACTTATTTGTTCTTCTGCCTCCTGTATTCTGCTGTTGGTTCTTCTAATGAATTTTTTTTCAGTTACTATATTTTGCATCTGTGCTTAAGTTTCAGATCTTATATTTCTTTGCTCAGTGTTTGCTGTAAATTATCAGTCTTTGCCTCCAGTTCATTTCCAATGTCTTGCATCATCTTCAGCATAATCAGTCTAAAGTCTTTTTCCTGGAGGCTGATAATCTCCAGATCACTTAGCTGTTTTTTCTAAGTTTTTTTTTTCCTTGCTCCCTTATCTGAGTTATAGTTCTCTGCATTTTCATTTTTATAGGTTTTTCGACTGGTCTCCTTTTTGCAGACAATAGAGTTGTAGCCTCTCTTACTTCTAATGTCTGTCCCCCTTGTGGCTGAAGTTGGTAGGGGGGCTTGCTGTAGGCTTCCTGATGGGAGGGACTGATTCCTCTCCCTCTGATGGGTAGTAAGGCTTTTTCTCTGGGTGAGATTAGAGGCAGCTATGTACCTGGAAGGTCTTTAAGCAGCCTATTTACCAATGGGTAGGGCTGTGATCACACCTGGATTGTTTTTTGGCCTGAGGCTTCTCAGCACTGATGGGTGGAGCCAGGTTTTCCCAAAATGGCCACCTCTAGAGGAACACATGCTGATGAATATTCTTAAGAGCTTTTCCTCCAATGTCCTTTCCCTACAATGAGCCACAGTCACCCAGTCACCTCCTGTTTTCCCAGAAGATCCTCCAATAACTGCAGTCAGGTCCAACCCACATTCCTATGGAGCCTCTTCTTTGCCCTGGGACCCTATGCACATGAAATCCTGTTTCCCCCAGTCCCATGCAGCTCCTGAGCACAAGCCCCACTGGTCTTCAATGCCAGATGTTCTGGGGACTCTTTCTCCCAATGCAAGTTCTCCAGGCATGGGGACGTCTTGTGGGGCTCAGAAGTCTCACTCTTGTAAGTGAGTCTCTGTGATACAGTTACTTTCCAGTCTGTGGGCTTCCCACCCAGCATGTATGGGGTTGCTTATTTTGTGTAATTGCCCCTCCTGCCTCTTGATGTGGCCTCCTCTTTGTCTTTTGGAGTAGGATATCTTTTTGAAAGTTTCCAGTCCATTTGGTTGAAGGTTTTTCAGCATTTGCTTGTAACTTTGTTGTTTTTATGAGAAAAGGTGAGCTCCAGTCTTTCTATTCTGCCATCTTAATCCTGTCTCCAATTTTTTTAAGAGTTTAGTTGACTTATAATATTGTGTTAATTTCTGCTTTACAGCACTGATCCAGTTTTATATATATGTAAATGTATATATATATACACACACACATATACATTTATATATACACACATATATATATTCTTTCTCATATTCCTTTCCATTATTGTTTATTACAGGAAATGGAATATTGTTCCTTTTACTATACATATAACATTGTTGTTTGTCCATCTGTATAAATAGTTGCATCTAGCTAATCCAAAACTCCACATCCATCCATCCCTCACATTCCCTCAGCCTTGACAACCATAGTCTGTTCTCTACATCTGTTGAGTCTGTTTCTGTTTTGTTGATAAATTCATCTGTGTTATATTTTAGATGCCACATATAAGTGACATCATATGGTATTTGTCTTTCTCTTTTTGACTTATTCCATTTAATTTGAGAATCTCTAGTGGCATCCATGTTGCTGCAAATGGCATTAGTTCATTCTTTTTTATGGCTAAATAGTATTCTATTGTATATATGTACCATATATTCTTAATCCATTCATCTGTTGATGGACATCTAGGTTGTTTCCATGTCTTGCCTATTGTGAATAGTGCTGCTGTGAACAGACAAGTGCATGTATCTTTTTGAATTATAGTTTTGTCTGGACATATGCCCAGGTGTAGGACTGCTGGATCAGATGGCAAGTCTAGATTTCTGAGGAACCTATGTACTATTGTCCATAATGGCTGTGTCAATTAACATTCCCACCAACAGAATGTGGTTTCTCCACACCCTCTCTAGGCTTTGTTATTTGTAGACTTTTTGATGATTACCATTCTGACCAGTGTGAAGTAGTACCCCATTGTAGTTTTTATTTGCATTTCTCTAGCTATTAGCAATGCTGAGCATCTTTTCATATGCCCTCTGGCTATCAGTATGCTTGAACCCATTCTTGATTGCGGCTGAGTCCCATCATCCCTCTTAGCTTCAACCTCTGCTGCTATGAGGACTAAAGGGGTAAATATTTACAGAGTATTTAGAGCAATGCTGTACACCTTAAGAGTTCAATAAACACTGGCCCCTGATATTACTATCATCTTGCAGATGAGAACATTGAGAAAGCAAAGCAGAGCCACACGCATGATTTCAGGCCAAGTCAGATCCACCAGTCTCCACTGCCTCAATCAGAATCTCTGAAGCACGTGTGGATTCAATTTATAACTGGCTAGGACACCTGTTCATCCTAATGACACATCAGGGCTCTTCCCTGAAGGAACTCTGGAAACCCACCAGCGGGGGAAGAAATTTGGAATTCCAGCCTGAAGCCATAAGCCTCTTGTCTGGCAGTTCCTTATGAAAGCAGGCATACCAGTGTGTTGGCCTGTGTGGGTTTATTTCAAGGCAGAGCTGTGGCCAGTGCTGTGATGGCTGGAGAAAGTAAATGGGAACCAACAAGGGAAGGAGACCATGATGGGAAACCAACAGCCAGCAATCGATAAAGAGTTAATCTGCCATCCAGTTAGACACAAGGCTCCAATGGGGTGGCTGCCAGTTTAAAGTATTTATCTTCAAGGCTGAGATGCAGGGAGTCTGAGGAGAGAAGCTTGCATTTCAAAGATGTCTGGAGGAGAAGTGGTACTTGGCCTGCCAACAAAGTCTTTGAAGGTTTGTAATCCCTCAGCATCCAGCAAAACAATAGCTCCCTAAGGGCAACTTAACACTATCAAAGGGTCAGCTGGGGCATCTTCTGACTCTTGCCACCAGGACCCCTGCCAATTTCTCCACCCATGTGCTTGAGGTCGGTAGATCACTCACTGCACCAGAAAATCTGATCAGTCACTTTCCATCCTTCCCAGATACATTTCTCCACTTAACCATTAGGCACAAGAGTCAATACTTTTAGGGGACCTTGAACATATTTTAATTTTTTTAAAGAAAAAGAACAAAGAACTTTCAGGGTGAGAAAGTATTTCACTATAAGATGTGAACCTATTTGTCTTTATAACAAAAAAAAATTTTTTTTTCCTTAGTGGAAAAAGGACTAAGGGAAGCCAAAGTACCCAGGTTCCCATGACATGGGTTTCTGCAAAAGCCACGTGGCCATGAAAAAAAATGATACTTACAAGGACAAAATCTTCAGTTTTCAATATTAAAGGATCCTAGGAAGCAACAGGCTGATGGAGAAACGGCCCTTGACTTTTCAGGGTCAGGCCCCAGCACCCACTCCCTCGGTTTTCTTGAGCACATCAGCACCCCTTACAAGAGGGCTGGTGCCACATGGCACCTAGGCCTCGGACTTCTGGGCAGTGGGACTTGGGGAGTGCCAAGATACACCTGGGGAGCTTGCTTACAAAGCTGCCACCTCCAAGAGAGGCTATCTAGGTGGGACTGTAAGTTCACAAGTGGATATTTCATAAGGTTCAGTCTAATAGTTCAGCAGACTTGAGGCAGGACCAGGTCATCTCTTTTCCTATCAAGTATCCCCAAGTGGTCCTGATGCATGGGAACTTCAACCCTGTTTCTTTGGAGTCTGCTGGGTGTGAGTACAGTTTGCATTGTCACCTCTTGCCAGCTCTGTCTTGCCTGAGTTACAAAGTGTAGCAAAACTGTTAATGTTCAAACATCCCTGTGATCCTCTACAGCACCAACAGGCCCCCATTTCTCTCTCCCTGGACCCTCCACCTTGCACCCACCCTACCTTCTATCTCTGATGTGTTAAGCCCTGGCTCACTTGTGCCTGCTGCCTAGGCTAGCCCATCATAACTCACACGGTTAGTCTCTCCCCTGCAGACCAGGATGCCCCTTTTCTAGCTGTGATGGTAGCTGAGTGAGCCTGTATGTGGAAGGCAATGTGCACAACACTGAATGCACAGCTGTCATGGGTGGAGCACTAACTCTCTGCTCCTTTCACATGCCCTGGGTATCAGTCTCTCCATTTGTCAGGCCAGAGGGTTGACATGACTATACAACCCCCTCTTCTCTTCTATTGGTTTGATAGGGCAGGAGGCCCTGGAGAAAAGGATGTGTCAGCACTGGGCAGGGCAAATCAGCCCAGGATCCTGCAGGATGTAAAGCCTGGGTGGCCCTGCCAGGCTGAGAAATTTACAGCCCAGTTAACCAGATGACTCAAATGGGTTTTTGTAACCACTCGGGATCTATTAAGGGAGAAAATGTGAATTCATATAGCAAGAAGCTTTTATATAAGCAGGACTTTGTGAGGGATGTAAATTAAGATGACAGTCCCTCCCCAGCAGGGAGAAGAGTCTGGAGACAACAGTGGACAGACAGGGGAGGGGAGAAGACAAGGCTGTTCACTGAGGCCAATGTGGGAGCCAGGTGTCAGGCTAAGCAGTTCACGTGTGTTCCCTTGGGCCATCGGGGCACCAGCCCCTCAAGGTAGGGATCATCATTCCCTGTTCAGGTGACCCCAAGGGCTCAGGGAGGTATAGGGAGGGCATGCCTGGCCCTGACACTGACAGTTCATTTTCTCTCTGATGGAGAAAAACTTCTCTTGGTTCAGTTGTGTCTGTCATGGGATTGGGTGTCTATGGGAGAGTCATGTTCCAAGTTTTAGGGTCTCTCTGAGCCCTAGGAGCTGGAAAGAAGAATGACTGTGGAAATAGGCAAAGACAGTATACCCTCATATACACCTTACCTGATGTAAGAGGCTGGTGAGTAATAAATAGGAACATGACTATGAGCCACCATTACTGTCCTGGGACATATCCTGAACTCTTATGGACTGTTTATGATGAGTTTTTTCAATCTTCATTGCAGTAGGTGGCACTAGATGGGGGGCTTCCCAAGCCACATTTCCCCAGGGGCCATCACCATCTTTGAAGAAATAGATTCCTTTTTGTTTGTTTTGCTTTCTTTCTTTTTTAAATTTTTTATTATAGTTGATTTATGTTCTGTCAGTTTCTGCTATATAGCAAAGTGACCCAGTTAGACACATATATGCACTCTTTTTGTCATATTATCTTCCATCATGTTATATCAAAAGTAGTTGGATATAGTTCCCTGTGCTGTACAGTAGGACCTCATTACTTAGCTACTCCAAATGCAATAGCTTGCATCTACTAACCCCAATATCCTAGTTCATGCCACTCCCTTCCCCTCCCCCTCCCCCTTGGAAACCACAAGTTTTTCTCTATGTCCAAGAGATTATTTCTGTTCTGTAGATATATTCATTTGTGCCATATTTTAGATTCCACATATATGTGATATCATATGGTATTTGTCATTCCCTTTCTGACTTACTTAGAATGAGAATCTCTAGTTGCATCCGTGTTGCTACAAATGGCATTATTTTCTTCTTTTTTATGGCTGAGTACCATTCCATTGTGTATTCTTAACCTCCCAATCCACATGGTTTGGGGAAGGGGGTTTTGAACTTCTGACTAGTCCCCCCAGATCAACTGGACCTCCTTTGGGATTTTTCTAGCAGAATCTAGAGAGGACAAGCTTTCTGCTCTGATTAGGAAGTTCTCAGGATGAGGGCAGGGGTCCACTGGCTGCTATAGAACCACCAGGGAGAAGGAGCCTGCACTCACATAAGAGAAAGGCCTCGTGCAGAGAAAGGCTAAGATGAGAAACAGGGGGGGTTGGGGCTGCCCAACTGTGGGTACCTGGTCCCAGCTGTCACTGAAGCCAGCCCCATCCCAGCCCTGTTGTATTTTGGTTTCATAAGCAACAAAGTCTGCTCTTCGACTGATCTAGTGTAAATTACATTCCCATTATTCCCAAACAAAAGAAACTAGGCTAATACAATCACCTAGGCTCATTCATTTATATTTTTAATTATAGTATACTCAAGTTACAATGTTGTGCCAATTTCTGCTGTACAGCAAAGTGATGCATTCATATATCTATATAGATAGATAGATAGATAGATAGATAGATAATGTACAATCTTTATCTCATACTGTCTTTCATTATGCTCTATCCCAAGAAACTGAATATAGTTCTCTGTACTATATAGTAGGACCTCATTGCTTATTGATTCTAAGTGTAATAGTTTGCTTCTACTAACCCAAAACCCATCAATTCACTAATCGAACAGGTGTTTACTGAGTGCTGTAAATATGCAAGCACTGTGGACTTAGGGCAGTGAGATTAGACACAGCGAACAAAGAAAGGAAAGGACACAAGCTACTTACTGACTAAATACGGAAACACACATGGACACAGGCATATGTAACTCCTCATTTAAGTGTGATAAGCATTCTGCCAAGCAGGTATTCTTGTCCCAATTTTACAGACAATAAAGCTGAAGTACAAAGAATGTAATCACTGTTGTGATGAAAATAATCACTATCATTAGTTAAGTGTTTGCCACATGGCAGGTGTTGTGCTAAATGCACATACGGATTAATTCACTGTATTTCACTGATGCTAAGGTGCCATCCCTTATAAGGTACATCCTCAATTTAAAAGGAAAAAGTATTACCAATATTAATAGCACAACGTCTGATGGGTGGACTTGTATGTTCCCCAAATTCCTATATTGAAATCCTGTCATCAGAATAGGGTCTTCACAGATGTAACCAGTACTGAAGTCACCCTGGAGTACCAGGAGCCCCTCCTCCAGTCTGACTGGCATCCAGAGGAAAAGAACACCGTGAGGAGGCAGATGTGCACACATGGAGAACATGATGTGAAGTGACACCAATACAAACCCAGGAACTCCCAGAAGCTGGGAGAGACGCCTGGAACAGATCCTTTCCTGCAGCCTTCAGAGGAAGCAAGGCCTACAGGCACCTTGACCCTAGGACTCCCAGCCTCTAGAAGAGCGAGAGGATAAATTTCTGTCATTTAAGCCACTCCATTTGTTGCACATTGTTGTTGTAGCCCTAACACACTAACACAGCACTAGTGCTTGGAAGGTGCACTCGAATTACAAGGTGCCAAAATGCCAGTTATCCCATTGTGAGATAAGGTAGCTTGGTCTTCACAGCAAACGAACAAGTTATCCCAAATTTACTGATGGCGAAATCTAGGCATATCTTACCCAAGAAACATGTTATGCTTTGACGCAACCAGGACTGAATTCAAGGTTGGGTTCTTAAACAGTGTTCCTTGCTGCCCCCTAGAGGCCTCCATAGCCACACGCACGCACGCACAAAATGCGCACACATGCACCCCTCTAGATTTATACTTCTCTTAAAATTTTAGAGCATTTATAACTACTGACAAAGTTCCACCCCTAAATAAAGAGGAGGACCACCTTCTCAAAGGGCCTGTTCACTGACTATTCCTTTTTTAACCTCTGTGGCCAAAACCAATGCAAATTTTGCTTTGTGCTCAGGAAACATTGGTGCCTGCAACTAGAGCTCCTCACGGGGTTCCTGGGGATTCTCCAGCCACACCTTGGTATGCATTTAAGTGCCAGGGATCAGAAGAGGACAGGGGCCTCCTCAAGGGACCCAGCAGGAATGTCAACAGAGGCCACAGCTCATCCGTTCCCCACACATCAAGTGGGATACAAAGTCCCCCAGAAAGTTTCTAAAGTCTCCCAGATAGCTTTGGGGACAACTATGTCATGGTCTGGCAACCCTGCTAAATTCTGGACATGCCTTTTAGTTCCTTTATTTCACTCCCTATGTGCTTTTAGTTCTGAAAAGCATCTTGAGAAAAGGGCATGAGTAACACCCCTCAGACATCTTCCATTTGGTAAGGAATGAGGAAGATATAAAGACAAATAATTCCAGGGTTTTTGTCAAGACTTCATAATAAAGTGCCACAGCTCTGTGCATGCAGGGGGTCAGAAACGTTGCATTCACCATTCTGCCCACAGGAAGGTGGGGGTGGCCCTGTTTGTCCCCTTCAGGATCCCTGGTACCTGGCTTGGAGCCTCTAAACCTCATGGAATTAATAAAAGAGGAGAGTCTCTGTCTCAGACGCTTCCACAGCCCCCTTGCTATGTCTAAAGTTTTGTTGTTATAAATGCATTCCTTTGGACTTCAATAAAAAGTCACCTAGTAAAATGCACAATTCCTAGCAGACCGAGGAGCTCCACCCTCAGCCAGGATCAAAATTCAAACATCTTACAAGAAGACAGGGGGAAGAAAGAAGAAAGAAAATGGAAGCCTGAACAGAGAAGCAGGAGATGGAAACAGCATTTATGCAGCACCTACTACATGACAGGGCCTCTCCAGATAGCTTCCCTACATTTAAGGTAATTAATCATTGTCTAGACCAGTTCGGTTCCTAGGATGCAGGACTTTCAGGACTAAAATGAGGGCAGTTCCAGGCAAACATGGACAAGCTGTTCATCCCACTTAAATCATTTCATTGGATCCTCACAGTGGGCTTGTGAGGTAGATACTAGTTGCCCCAATCTACAGATGAACAAACTGAGTCTTGCCTAAAGCCATATAGAAAGTTGGTCATCTGGGCCCCCATTTACAGATGCAAAAACTGAGCCTCAGAAAGGTAATCCTTGCCTAAAACCTTTGGGCAAAATTTAAAACAAAACTCACCCAATTTCAGAGACCAAGCTTACCCAACCAGACCATGCCATGAAATTCGATTGACTTCATAATTTATTCAAATACCCTTCCAGGCTCCAAATTCTTCAAGGACAGTGAGGCCCGGCTCAACAATCTTGAAAACTTTCTAGAATAGAATGGAGCCAGGTTCCATACCTGGCACAGTGCAAGCCTTAGATAAATATCTGTGAATGAATGAACAAACGATCTGGTGAGACCCTGGGTTCACCTCCTTCCTTCCCAAACTCCGCCCTAAATAGTAACCTGCTTTCTTGGGTCTCAGTTTCCAGGAGGTTTTCCGATATGGAAGGATCTAGAGCCAGACCTTCAAAAGTGGTAGATTTTGACTGGATGAGGGGGAGAGGGGAAAGGAGAGTTCCAGAATGGTAGAATGGCATGAACAGGAATGGGGGAAGGGCCAGCTGGAGGATATTCAGGAGGTGTGAGTGATCCAGACCTAACTTTAGAAGAGAGTTTGCGTCAGAGCAATGGGCCCAGGTGACAGAAGGTTCTGGATGTCAAGGGGCTGGAGATGTAAGAAAGTAGTATTTATGTTTACTTTTCTCATGGTTTTTAAATTTCTCTTTTTATATGCTTTTTAAAAAATATCACATTATTGAAGTAATACACGTACATTTCTAAGAACCATCCCCTGGGTGGGTGGAGGGTGTCCGTTTTATTTGTTTGTTTGTTTGTTTTCACAGCTGAGACACAATCCAAAAGCTGGAAATCAGCAACTGAACTCACAAACTGTAAATGTATAATTTATCACGATGGAAAAATTTAGAAGAAATAATTCCTTAAACATCTCTATGTTTTATCCTCTTCAATTACAGATAATCTTGGGAGAGCACCTAACAGCAGTTTGTTGGACCAAGAATAAAACTCGCAGTCTTGTTTAACATATTAACTGTTGCTTAGATTCAAAATTGCAGAATATTTTTTAAAATTACCAAGCCCCATGGTAATTTCTTTCTGTAAAAGAAAACATATTTCCTTCACCAGAAAAATTCCATTATCTATTATTTGGGACAGGAAGCAGAATACACTAAAACTTTAAATTAAATAAACAGTGAATTTAAAAAAAGCTAGAAATCACTGTATTTGGCAAAGGGGAGCTTAACTTTTTTTCTAGGTAAGGAAATGAAGTGGTCCATGTCACTGCTATAACTTCCTGTTCTCCTATGCTTTACACTCCCTAAAAATCCATGTACTTTCCCTCTGTCTATCCAGTGACTTATTTTAGTATATTGTCCTAATTTGAACTAGCCATAGATTTGTGTCCATTCTGATTACTGGTAAATACATACCAGCTGGGGTATAATTTGAAGACCAGCTCCAACTGGACAAAAATATTACCCATCTCAAGTGACAAAGGGACTGACTTTTCTGCATTTGTGGCTCTTCTGTTTAATACTGGAAAAAAAGGTATCAAAAAAAATAAATTGCTACCTAGAGCATGCTGTGTGTTGGTTGTGTGCTGGCACCTGGAACATAAAGAAAGAGAGCAAGGGGAAAGAAATGTGTGAGAGATGGGGGAGGGCAATCTCACCGTTCAACGGCAGACACAGACATGTGAAAATATTTCTGTAATTCCACATAAGGAGTGCCTGATAAGTAGTCAGTTTTCAGTAAATAGTTTCAACTAAATGAGAAGACAATAAACAAACAAACAAACAAATAAATAAATAAATAAATATTGAAACACAGAGAAATAAGAAATGTCTGGAAACCCCAGAGGAGCAAGTGCCTGGCTTGGTCTGGGAATCGTAGGGATGATTCATGCAGTTGGTGGCTGTGGGTGGTGATGTTTGAAGAATGACTTTGCCCAGCAGAAAGTGTGACCTGGGGCTCTAGGCAGAGGAGACACTCAATCACCTGGCCTGGAAACTTCAGCTGTGGTCCTCCAGGTAGTCCCCTTCTGGAGGAAAGAAGGTGCTGCAGGAAAGATGCTGCCTGATTATAAAGAGATGGAGGAAAAGAGACAGGAAGGTGGCAGAGGTAGGAATGGAGAGGAGGTTGGGGAAAGCAGAAGGACCAGTCTTTGCATTTGCCTTTGACAACTACTTCATACCACCACTAGGTGTCACCAAATGCAAAACCCGCTAGGAACTGGGGTGAATGGAGCCAGGGAATTTTGATCCTAAAAAAATTCCTGGACTCAGTCCCAGAAGAGTCTTAAAGCTCAGGAATGCTACACCCAGATCACTTGAGGTCAAGGAGGGCTGATTTTCCTAATGTCACCAAAAGATATGCCACAACTCATGTCTGGAATCTACATCCCAGACAGTCTCAGCGCAGCCTCAGAACACTCCAAGGGGCGGCACTGCTGTGAGCCCATCTTACAGGTGAGAACACTGAGGGCCTGTGAAGCTCTCATCGACTCAAGCTCACACAGCTAGGAAGCACCTCAACCAAGATTAAGCCCAGGTCTCTCTGACTTCATATTTGGGCTCTTTCTGCATGACGACATTCGTCCCATGGCCACAACTCAACGTGTCGTCACCAGCAAAGAGAGGCACCAAGCATGAGACTCAAGAGGCAGGCTCAAGTGCTTCTTTTATTCTAATACAATATCTCTCCTTGACTTTACAACAGCTCATCAGAACATCTAGCAGAGGGGAATGGTAGTCTGGATGATCCAAAGAGCATAACTTTTTTTTTTTTAAACTTTTGATATATTTGTGTATGTTGCATATTATTTATGGAAATCAGGGTGCCTTTGTGTATGCGTTTTTAATCAACCTGCTTATCTTCCCAATGTTTCTGGTTTTTGTTTTTTAATTTTACGGCTGAGACTGCTACACATGGAAGTTCCTGGGCCAGGGACTGAATCTGAGCCCAACCTGCAGCAACACTGGATGCCTTAAGCCACTGCGCGG
Organism: Phacochoerus africanus; assembly: GCF_016906955.1. Taxonomy (NCBI): domain Eukaryota; kingdom Metazoa; phylum Chordata; class Mammalia; order Artiodactyla; family Suidae; genus Phacochoerus; species Phacochoerus africanus. Next base: position 145,120,734 of record NC_062544.1, read on the forward strand.
GGCCAGAGATTGAACCCACAGCTCCACAGAGATCCGACCCTTGCCTTCACAACAGGTCCCCATGGTGAAGAAGACCTCTGAGCAAGTACTCACACTGCAAGACACCCAGTGCTGTATCTGAGATACACAAGTGGGAGTGGAGGGAAAAAAGAGAGCAGGGAGTAGAGAAGAGACTTTCAGGAAATGATGCTAGAAACCACGGGATCTGGGTTTAAAAGAAGAGTAGAAGTTCAGGTTCAGAAGGGGTGGCCCGTCAACAGGAAGGGCAGGTGTAAAGGCACAGAGGGTCAAGGGCCGAAAAGTTTGCAGGATGGCGAAAGTCCATGGCAGTGGTGGGGGCCGGGGGAGCTGAGGAAATTGGGAAGGTGGACCAGGAAGAGCCTGGAGGCGGAAGCAGGAGCTAGATACAGTGCCACTAGCCATAGAGGACCTGCAGTGTGGCTGGTCTGAACTGAAGTGTGTTGCTCGTGTAAAATACAGGGCAGATTTTGAAGACTCAATGGGAACAAAGAAAGGAAAATAACTCATTAAAAAATTATACCATTTTCCAGTGAAAAATAAAACGATGATCCCACATATCTACTATAAAAAAATTTATACCATTTGCCTGTTGAAATGATATTATTTGAGATGTACTGACTTATATAAATAAAATACATTATTGAAATTAATTCTGTGCGCTTATTTTGAGTATTTTAATGTGGCTACTAGAGAACTTAAGATAGTAGAGTTCCCATTGTGGCTCAGTGGTAATGAACACTACCAGCATCCATGAGGATATGGGTTTGATCCCTGGCCCCACTCAGTGGGTTAAGGATCTGGCTTTGCCATGAGCTGCAGTGTAGGTTGCCAGTGTGGCTCAGATCTGGCATGGCTGTGCCTGTGGCATAGGCCAGCAGCTGCAGCTCTGACTGGACCCCTTGCCTGACAGCTTCCATATGCCACATGCAAGTGTAGCCCAAAAAGGAAGGAAGGAGAAAGAAGGAAAGAGAAAAAGAAAGAAAGAGAGAAAAGAAAGAAAGAAAGAAGAAAGAAAGAAAGAAAAGAAAGAAAGAGAAAGAAAGAGAGAAGAGAAAGGGAAAAACATCAAATTAAAAAAGATAAAATAAACTAAAAAAAATTATCAAGTAACAAATCACTAAACAAAAAAGCAATAAACCATCAAATAACTCAAAAAAAAAAATAAAAAAAAAAAAAAAAAAATAAAAACAAAAAGAAAAAAAAAAAATAAAAAAAACAAGAAAAAAAAAAAAAAAAAAAAAAAAAAAAAAAACAAATAGAAAAAGGGAGGGGAAGGGAAAGGGAAAGGAAAGGAAAGGAAAGGAAAGGAAAGGAAAGGGAAAAGAGAAGAGAAGAGAAGAGAAGAGAAGAGAAGAGAAGAGAAAAGAAAAGAAAAGAAAAGAAAAGAAAAGAAAAGAAAAGTTAAGATAGAAAATGCAGCTCACATTGGCTGTACCTCCCCCAGATGGCAGTGGGCTTGACAGAGCATGAGGGCATCCAATGCCATGGTAAGGGGAAGAGGGGTCATCTTGGAGCAAGAGGGGGTCACCAGAGATTTGAAGTAGAGAAGCGATTCACTATGTTGAGGATTTAAGAACACCTTGGGTGGGTGCGGACGTGAAGGGGAAGGCAGTGGTCTACGAAGGCTCTCTGGGGACCAGTACAATTTACTAAATCAGAAATGTTTAGGTCTGAACAAAGTGGAGAAGGAAAATTGAGGAGAGCTGTTTAGGAAAAGAGAAAATTCCTTGCAGGAAAAAAATTCAGGAGAAATTCAAATGATAGCACTGTGAACAGACACACGATCCAAGTACAGTCCTCCAGTGGGAAACCCCTCCTCGTCACCCAATCACATCATCAAACCTCCCGGGCTGATGTAGAAGACAAAGTTGAGAGGAGAGTTTTCAGGGCACAAGAAACTACAGCAGGGATGCTTAAGAGCAGGACTCATTCCACTCTCCCTGTTAAGGATCCAAGAGAAAAATCCAACCCCATTAAGCTCCAGACAGCAAGGCCAAGAGCGTGCTCTCTTTTATAGGTCCCTTCCAGGAAGCTGACAGGAAAGGCCATTACCATGGAAACAAGCCCAGCCAGGAAGCTGAGTGGGGCAAACACAGACAGTCTCACGGCCTGCTGTGTCCACAGAGCCGACTCATTGGTAAATATTACACCAGGCACATACCAGAGACACAAACCAAACAGTAAGTCATCCCAACACTGTCCTGGAAGTGTTCCAGGATGAATTGTTGAACTTGAGAACTCTGTGGCTTGGTTCCCAGGCTGCAAAGGACCATCTCCCAATATAACGGGCTGGCAGTGAGGCATCTTGGCATTTTGCCATAGTTAGAGTGAGTTATCTGGTAGCCTGTAGCCTCCCCAGAGCAGAGGTACAGGGGGCAAGAGAGATGTCAAGCTATTCTGGAAAGAAGTGAGAAATCAGTGGGCAAGTTTCTTCCCTCTTCTGGCAGCATCAATTATGCCTGCCTTTAAAATGGGTACAATATACATGTCACAGGGTCACTGGGAACATTCACTGGGATAAAAAGGGTTAATAAATGAAGAAAATGTGTAGCTGGCATATAGTATATGCTTAATAAATGTTGCTCCAGTGTATTAACATATTTTTATTATTTATATTTCTATATATCTATATTATGTATATAATGTATACATCTATAACTAAAGATAGTCTGCATATTGTCTGAATACTCATATAAATATGGGACTATTACCTCCCTCAATTTAGGCACAATGTTTCTGTTAAGTGACCCTAAAGCTGCCTGAGCTTCCTCAGTATCTACCATTGAATAAACCACAAAGTGATTTTTGTCCTTTTTATTTGCTACATAAACAGCAGCTCAGCCTCATCTCTTGCATTTTTTCACTGATGAAACTGATTATCTGAATTCAAGTTCTGACCTTGTAAACCATTTCCGCTAGTCCCATTTTTTAGACTGAGGCCAAAGCTCTAGTCCAGGAAGATGATTTACAAGCTGTCATCTATCCTCAAAGAGCTGGTTGTCTGGAGGAGTTTTTCAAAATGTGGTCTCCTAACCCCTTTAATCAGAATTAACTGAGGAAATAAGTTAAAATTCAGATTTCAGAGTGTCTGTTGTGGCTCAGTGGTAACAAACCCAGCCAGTAACCATGAGGATGTGGGATCAATCCCTGGCCTCGCTGAGTGGGTTAAGGATCCAGTGTTGCCATGAGCTATGGTATAGATGTGGTATAGCTATAGCACAGATGTGGTTCAGATCCCATGTTGCTATGGCTGTGGTGTAGCCTGGCAGCTGTAGCTCTGATTCAGCCCCTAGCCTGGGAATTTCCATATGTGCAGGTACAACCCTAAAAAGAAAAAAAAATTAAATTAAATACAGTTTCCTACACCCCATTCCAGACTTATTAAATCAGAACACCTGGAAGTGGGGCCCAGGAAACTGCACGTTCAGCAAACTTCCCAAGTAATGTTCAGGCCCAATAAAGTTTAAGAGTCAATTCTCCCTCCATTATTTTGCCAGTGGGTTCTTGGACCACCTGCATTAGAATCTCCTGGATGCCTGTTCGAAATGAGGTTTCTGAGCATCACCTAAGTCTAAGGAATCTTCATCTCCAGATTCAGGAAACAACATAGGTAACAAGATCTCCAGGTGATTCTTACCCACACTGAAGACTGAGCACCACAGACCTAATGAATTGTAAAGACATGCACATTGAACTTGCCTGCAGAAGAGCTGCCCAGAGATACCGCGTCAGAGATTTCTGTGTAGATTTCATCTGCAGAGAAACTGATGCAGACGGTCTGGGGAGGAACCCAGAAATTTCTATTTCTAACAAGCTCCCATATGATAGAGATTTTGCCCATCCGCAGATTATACTTTTAGTAACATTGGTGTAAAAAAGATATTATTCTATATTTCTTAATGTATATCTATATAAGGTATCTATAGAGGGGTTCTCTTGTGGTGCAATGGGTATTGTCATTGCAGTGTCTTGGGTCCCTGCTGTGATGTGAGTTCAATCCCTGGCCAAGAATTTCCACATGCCGTAGATGGAGCCAAAAAAAAAATTTATGCAAATCCTATTGAAAAAAATATGGCCATGCCTTTTGTTGTTGCTGTTGTTGTTGTTGTTGTTGTTGAAATCTCTTTCAATCTACAGAGTGGTCACCACAGATGTTTTGAGGTTGTGTGTTATGTGCATGTAACATTTTACCACTTTATTCATTTCAAAGTATACATTTGTTGGGTATTCTGTACATTCACAATGCTGTGGACCAATCACCACTATCTAGTTCCAGAACTTTTTGAATCACCACAAAAGGAAACCCCATACTTTTTATTTATTTATTTAGTCTTTTCAGGGCCACACCCACAGCATGTGGAAGTTCCCAGGCTAGGGGTCGAATCCAAGCTGTAGCTGTCAGCCTACACCATAGCCACAGCAATACAGGATCCAAGCCGTGACTGCAACCTACAACACAGCTCAAGGCAATGCCAGATCCTTAACCTGCTGAGCAGGGCAAGGGATCAAACCCAAGTCCTCATAGATACTAGTCAGGTTCATTACTGCTGAGCCACAACCGGAACTCCCAGAAACCCCATACTTTTTAAGTAATCACTTACCACCCAGGAGTTCTGGGAAGCCACTAATCTCCCTCCCTCTCTATGGATTTGCCTATTCTGGACATTTCATATAAATGGCCTCACACAGTATGTGACATTTTGTGTCTGGCTTGTTTTGCTGAGCAGAATGTGTTCAGGGTTCATCCATGTTGCATGATCATCAGTGCTTCACTCCTTTTTACGGCTGATTAATATTCCACTGTGTAGACAGACCACATCTTGTTTATCCATTCATCATTTGGTGAATATTTAGGTTCTTTTCATCTTTTGCCTGTTGCGATTAGCACTGTTATAAACATTTATGTATTTTAAGTTTTTGTTGACACATCTGTTAACAACTCTTTTGAGTATACATTTTGGAGTGAAATTGCTGGGTGGCATGTTAATCCTGTGTAACTTATTGAGGAACTGCCATCTTGTTTTCCATAGGATATGCCTTTTGTCATTCCAACCAGCAACATGAAAGAGTTCCAGTTTCTCCATATTCCCACCAATACTTGTTTTTGTTTCTTTGTTTATTTGATTTCTTGTTGTTATTATATCCAACCTAGTGGGTGTGAACTACATCTCATTCTGGGCTTGACTCGGCTATTTCCCTAATGGCTAATGACATGACATCTTTTCATGTGCTTGCTGACCATTTATATATCTTCTTGGAAAAAAAGTCAAATTGTTTGCCCATGTTCTGATTGGGGTGTCTTTTTGTTGTTGAGTTGTAAGAGTTATTAATCTATTTGCAATTAGATCAGAGAGTTCTCGTCATGGCTCTGTGGTTAATGAATCCAACTAGGAACCATGAGGTTGCAGGTTTGATCCCTGACTTTGCTCAGTGGGTTAAAGATCCGGCGTTGCCGTGAGCTGTGGTATAGGTCACAGACGTGGCTTGGATCCCGTGTTGCTGTGGCTCTGGCGCAGGCCAGCAGCTACAGCTCTGACTAGATCAGTATCAGATACGTTATTAAATATTTTATCCATTTTGGGGTGTTTTTTCTATTCTCTTGATATGATACATCATTTTGAAGATTCGTTAAATTCCAAGGTGATAGCAGTATATAGAAGTTCATACAGACGTGGGCTTAGAACCTAGCCAATCTTTCAAAGAAACGGAGGCCAAGAGAGCTACAGTGGCTCTTCCAAGGTCATGTGCAAACTCACCAGTGTTGGAAAGGACTGAGGGAGCATTAAGTCAACTCTCCCAAACCAACATGTACATGCTACCACACTACACATATGATGCCATTTTATGTCTGGAATTTTAAGGACACTGAAATACACTCACAAAAAATTACCTTTTCTCAAAAGGCCAGATGTAACACAGAGCTTAATGCATCCAAAGTTAGACCCTCAACATTGGACATTTTCCATTAAAATTACAGGGTCTTAGAGCAGAAATTGACGCAACACTGTAAATCACTATACTTTAATGAAAACATTTTTTTTTTTAATTCCAGGGTAAGACCTTGCAAAGAAAAAGTAAAACTATTACCCATTCAACAGGAATCTAGGATGACTTCAATATTAAGCATTTCTTATCACTTAGGACCTATTTCTGCTTTTATAAATTTGCTACTTACTGGTAAAATGGATTAATAACCATAAAGCTGACATCTCAAAAGCAAATAATAAGGGCCAAAATCAGGTAACACAAAATGTTGAACCAAAAGGAGGGAAAAGTAACTGAGATGGGCTTATTTTACAACCAAATGTAACTCCTGCTGTGTTAGGTTGACTCTCCAAACAATAAGTAAAATGAACAAAATGACAGGATGGATCACTTCCATGGGCTGTGATGGACCTCAAATAAGCTACCAGTTAATAATTCCTATGTCCTTTCCCTAATTTTTAAATAAACTAAGTACCTCAGTACCTGATCTACTCCAATCCAATGAGCCAAAGATGAACAAAACAAAGGAAAAATAATGAATTGGATGAGTCCATTATGTGCCTGGGTCTGGTCCATTTACTAAACTCAAAGATACAGAAGTTGGAAATGAGTAGATTCAGAGAATATAACACTTAGATCTTTAACACAGTATCATCAATCTCACAGGAGCAACAATTAACTTAAAATTATCTATATATCTGTACCCTACTTCTTTCTCAAAAGAATTTTGGGGAGGTCTACAACAAAGAGTATAATGAATTTAGTAAAATAAATACATGAATAGTAAATCTAGACAAAGGAAATGAAGAGAGAGGAAATATGAGACATGGTAGCATAGATAACACAGAATCTATGACCAGCATCAAATTTGGCTGTGAGCTTCCTGGCAGACAGGGGAAAAGGGAAACACTACGCAATTCTTAATATCAGGACCAGTTCTTCTTAACAAATACTTAAGAAAGAAAAGATTTTTCTTAGTGGAAAATTCCCAAAGAATATTCCCAAATAGTAAAAATAACTCTTAATGATTTAAACATAAGGATAAGTTCTTCTAAAAATTGCCAGTCTACCATCAATGGCTTCCCCTAATATTTTACAGTAGTGAAGCTCCATGAAAACACAGAAAGCTACATACTAGGAGGACTAAGAGAAAACAGCACACTAGAGTCTTCAGCCATACACAACCATCCCCAGAGAGCTATCCTCAAGCTTCAAGAATAGTTTATACTGCCCACCTCTGAGAATGGGACAATTTCAGTGTCTTAGATAACTTTACAATAAAAAGTATAGATAATCTCATACTAAGTGAAGTAAGTCAGAAAGAGAAAGACAAATACCATATGATAACACTTATGTCTGGAATCTAATATATGACACAAACAAACCTATCTACAAAAAAAGAAACAAACTTGTGGATATGGAGAACAGATTTGCGGTTGCCAAGGTCAGAGGTGGGGAGTGGGATGGACTGGTAGTTTGGGGTTAGTAGATGCAAACTATTGCATTTGGAGTGGATAAGCAATGAGATTCTGCTGTATAGCACAAGGAGCTCTGTCTAGTCATTGTAATGGAACATGATGGAGGATAATGTGATAAAAAGAATATATACATACACACATATATATGAGTCACTTTGCTGTACAGCAGAAATTAACAGAATATTGTAAATCAACTACAATAGGAACAAGAACAAAAACAAGAACAAAAACAAGAACAAAAAAACAGTGGATAGTCTCCAGATTAGAAAAAAAAAAAAAGAACACCTCTTTTGGGTAAGAGGAAGAGAGGAGACATGGAAAAGATAAATCCTGGGAAAAATCCATATATACATCTCCAGGAAGATGGTGTCTCCTGAAAATAGATTGTTCCACAGCCAATGTTTGGCAAAGTAACAAAGAAAGAGGCTTACTTCAAGGGGACTTCTGACTATTTTAGATAACAAATCCAACCAACAAACCCTAGAATGACAGTAATATTGTCAAATAAGCATAGGTGAAGGTGGGGAAGTGGATAAAAGTGAAGGTTTAAGAACAAGGAGAGGTGATCATGATCAAACAGACTCCTCCATTCCATTTTGAGTTTACAGATACTTCTACGTCTTAGGGTAATATAAAATTAATTTTTTACATTTAAAAAAATATTATAGTTGGTTTACAATGTTCTGCCAATTTCTGCTGTACAGCAAAGTGACTCAGCCATACATACATATACGTTCATTTTTTCATATTATCTTCCATCATGTTCCATCACAAGTGCTTAGATATAGTTCCCTGTGCTATACACCAGGACCTCATTAATAGACTAATCACTGTGTCTTTATTCATCATTAAGAGTCTTTCTTCAGAAGCAACAGAAACTGATTTAATTTAACTTAAGCACAGAGGAAATTTATTGACAGATATGGGGGAACACACAGAATCAGAAGAAAAAAAAAGGGAGAAAAAGGAATCCAGAGATGCAGAAACTAGGGCATCTTGTGAGCTAGATAGACAGGTAGCAAGAAAGAAGCCAGTTTCAGTGCCTTTAGGACAAGGTATTCCTTTTTTTTCCCACTGTACAGCAAGGGGATCAAGTTATTCTTACATGTATACATTACAATTACATTTTCCCCCAGCCTTTCTTCTGTTGCAACATGAGTATCTAGACAAAGTTCTCAATGCTATTCAGCAGGATCTCCTTGTAAATCTATTCTAAGTTGTGTCTGATAAGCCCAAGCTCCGGATCCCTCCCACTCCCTCCCCCTCCCATCAGGCAGACACAGGTCTTTTCTCCAAGTCCATGATTTTCTTTTCTGAGGAGATGTTCATTTGTGCTGGATATTAGATTCCAGTTAGAAGTGATATCATATGGTATTTGTCTTTGTCTTTCTGGCTCATTTCACTCAGTATGAGGTTCTCTAGTTCCATCCATGTTGCTGCAAATGGCATTATGTCATTCTTTTTTTATGGCTGAGTAGTATTCCATTGTGTATATATACCACCTCTTCCGAATCCAATCATCTGTCAATGGACATTTGGATTGTTTCCATGTCTTGGCTATTGTGAATAGTGCTGCAATGAACATGCGGGTGCATCTGTCTCTTTTAAGTAGAGTTTTGTCCGGATTGATGCCCAAGAGTGGGATTGCGGGTCATATGGAAGTTCTATGGATAGATTTCTAAGGTATCTCCAAACTGTTCTCCATAGTGGCTGTACCAGTTTACATTCCCACCAACAGTGTAGGAGGGTTCCCTTTTCTCCACAGCCCCTCCAGCACTTGTTATTTGTGGATTTATTAATGATGGCCATTCTGACTGGTGTGAGGTGGTATCTCATGGTAGTTTTGATTTGCATTTCTCTTATAACCAGCGATGTTGAGCATTTTTTCATGTGTTTGTTGGCCATCTGTATATCTTCTTTGGAGAAATGTCTATTCAGGTCTTTTGCCCATTTTTCCATTGATTGATTGGCTTTTTTGCTGTTGGGTTTTATAAGTTGTTTATATATTCTAGAGATTAAGCACTAGGACAAGATATTCCTGATTAAACAGCCCCAAACATGCATGCCCCTGTTTCATTCAGCAAGAGTCAGACTCCTGGGAGGGAGAGTCTAGGTCAAATGTCCATCCTCTGGCCAGGGAAAGGCAGACAATCCTGATCAGTGGTTCTCAATGGAGGGGTGGAAGGGGGTGATTTTGCTCTTGATCCCCCTGGAGACATTTGGTACTATCTAGAGACATTCTGGTATGTCAATGGGTTGTCACAACTAAGGATCTGCTAAGCATCGTACAAGTCACAGGACAGCCCCCTACAGCAAAGAACCCTCCTCCCCAAATGTCAGCAGTGTCAAGGCTGAAAAACCCTGATCTTGACTGGCCCGACAGGAATGCAAAAGGGACATCTCAGTGGAAAGTGGAGGGTGTAGAGTACAGTCCACTGTCTGTTCTGCCTAGATACCTTCCCCTTGGCCATTTCTCTTTTCCCCTCACCCAGCTGTGCTGCTTCCTTGGGATGCTGGAGCCCCTTGCAGCCTCAGAGAGCCTGGGAATTTCCTTTCCCCATGGATGACACTTAGCTGGGGTGGGAGGATATGAAAGCCCAGCTCTCTTGCCTCAAGTCAGGTGCAACTTACACTCCATGGCTTGCAGGGGATACTCCACCCACTTGACATCTCCTCCTTTCCCAGCCCTATCCCCCACCTTCTTCTGGGGTCTCCTGGGAACATTTTCTTTTTTCTCATTTTTAAAGTTTTATTAAAGTATAGTTGACTTAAAGGTTGTGATAATTTCTTCTGTACAACAAAGGGATTCAGATTATACATGTATACACACATCAATTCTCTTTCAGATTCTTTTCCCATATAGATCATCACAGAATATTGGGCAGAGTACTCTGTGCTACGCAGTAGGTTCCTGTTGGCCAGTTATTCCATATACCTCAGTGCGCGTATGCCGATCTCAAAACCCTGGTCCATCCCTCTCCCCCCACCCATCCCCTTTGGTAACCCTAAGTTTTTCAAAGTCTGTGAGCCTGTTTCTGTTTTGCAAATAAGTTCATTTGTATCCATCCTTTAGATTCCATGTATAGGTGATATCACACATTGTTTGTCTTTCACTGTCTAACATCACTTACTATAATAGTTTTTAGGTCCATCCATGTTGCTGCAAATGGCATTATTTCATTCCTTTTTATGGCTGAGTAATATTCCATTGTATATATGCACCATATCTTGTTTATCCAGTCCTCTGTCAGTGAACAACTAAGTTGCCTCCATGTCTTGGCTATTGTGGATAGTACTGAAATGAACAATGGGGTACACGTACACTTTCGAATTATGGTTTCCTCTGGATAGATGCCAGAGAGTGGGATTGCTGGATCACATGGTAGTTCTATTTTTAGTTCTGAGGAATCGCCATACTGTTTTCCATAGTATTAGCACCAATTTACATGCCAACCAAGATTGTAATTTTCTCCGCAGCCTCTCCAGGACTTATTGTTTGTAGAATTTTTGATGATGCCATTCTAGCTAGTTTATGGTGGCACACCTCATAGTAGTTTTGATTTGCATTTCTCTAGTAATTAGTGATATTGAGCATCTTTTAAATTTTTTTTTTTTTTGGCCATCTGTATGTCTTCTGTGGAAAAATGTCTATTTAGATTTTCTGCCAATTTTTTTATTGAATTGTTTGTTTTTTTGATATTGAGCTGCAGGAGATGTTTGTATATTTTAGAAATGAATCCCTTGTCAGTCACTTCATTTGCAAAATACTTTCTTAATAAATCATTTGTACCCAAATCTCCTCTCAGGATTTGCTTTTGGGGAACCTGGCTAAGACAAGATGTGTTACCAAACGAAAGAGCAGGAAAGATTGCTGGACAATCAAATACAACAGTGATCCACAATGACGACAGGAGCTTCCTGCCAAGGTTTCTAGCTCTCCCCTCTCACATGACAGGTTAATGGGTGGACAGGGCTCAAGTGTGTGAACTTTGCAGCCAAACCTGGGTTTGAATCCTTATTTTGTCACTGTGTGGCTTTGGATGAGGCGATTCCTCAATTTTTCCCCTTTTCATCAGTAAAATGGGCATAATGTTAGTACCTATTCACAGAGTAGACTTGAGGAAGAATAGGAAGAATAAGAAGTTTTATTCTGGTGTCGAATCCTTTATGAATACTCATTAAATGCAGCAGCTATGAGTACTAATAATTGAGTCAAGAATTTTTTTTATGGTTGTACCCATGTCATATGGAAGTTCCCAGGCCAAAGACTGAATCTGAACTGCAGCTGCTACCTATGCTGCAGCTACAGGAACACTGGATCCTTTAGCCCATTGTGCTGAACCGGGGATCAAATTCACGCCTCAGCAGTGACCCAAACTTCTGCAGTCAGATTCTTAACCCACTAAACCACTGTAGGAACTTCCAAGAATTTTTTTTTTAACTGTGCCCAGGTATACAAAAGTCCCAGATCCAGGGGAGTTCCTACTGTGGCTCAGCAATAACCAACCGGCCTAGCATCCATGAGGACACATATTCAATCTCTGGCCTCACTCAGTGGGTTAAGGATCCTGTTGCTGGGAGCTGTAGTGTATGTCTCAGATGAGGTTTGGATCCCGTGTTGCAGTGGCTATGGTATAGGCTGGTAGTTGCAGCTGTGGCGTAGACTGGCAGATGCAGCTACAATTCAACCCCTAGCCTGGGAATTTCCATATGCCATAGGTGTAGCCCTAAAAAGACAAAAAAAAAAAAAGTTCCAAGGCCAGGGATCAAACCAGAGCCACAACAGCAACCCAAGCCACAGACTTGATCAGACCAGATCCTCAATCCGATGAGCCACCAGAGAACTCCTAGAATCTTTAATTCACAGAGCAATAAGAGCTATTTCTTTAAATTAATTAAAGCTGAAGAAATTCACCTTTTAATGCAGATCCATAAAGTGGGGATGTAAGTGAGATCCTTACAATTTATGAAGTAATGATTGACTTCATTTCATTGGTTTTATTTGTTAGGTACACAGTAACCTTTGGACAGTCAACAATAGTTTAAAGAAAGAGAAAGAAAAAAAGTAAAGGAACGAAGGAAGGAAGGGAGGAAGAAAAGCTCCCAGGATCTAAATTAGGTAAGAAGTAGTGCCCAGGAAGTGACCCAACCTCAACAAGATTCAGATGGGTAGACCTCAGGACATCTGTTATCTAGAAGTACATCTTTGTCTTCACAAGCAAAACCAAAGACTTAAGGCTCCAAGATATTTTCTAATAATGAATAGTAGATTGACACTTTCTGGTCATTACTAATACATCAGGCAGAATCATCTCTGACACAGAGCACCAGGCAGCCAGCTCGTGCAGGCAGGAAGAGGCAATTATGCAGAGGAAGAATTGTGATGCTTCATCACAAAAATGAGATGCAGGAAGGCACGAGGGAAACCCAAGTACAGATTCCTGGACAGCTGGGCTGCTGGTTCCTGGTATAATTTAGAGCACCCATGGTGCAAGAGCAACAAATGCCTTATGAATGGAATATAAGAGATTACTATGCTGCAGGTAGGAAAGTTAGATGTTTGCAAGCAGCAGAGATGAGCCAAGGAGAGTAAGCAACCTTCACGATCTGCAAACAAAGTCCTTGGGGTGGACTGAAATCAAACAAAGGATATCAAGAGAGACGGATAAGAGAGGTGGAAAACTAGTCTCGGTGTGGGAAGGAAAGAGAGTTCACAAAACAAATGCTCACTTCTCTGCCTTCTCTGCAGCCTGTCCAGTAACAACATTAAGGGCTTTCAGGGAGATGAACAGGGTGTGTTCTGCTAAGGCCACGGCACCATCTGTTATAGTAGACAATAGCCAACTATAAGCTATGAAATGCATATTATTTAAAATTAAATTTCAAATTCAGTGCTTCAGTTCCACTGGCTCCTCATCCCAGCTCAAGGACTTGGTAAGTCACACCCGCCCCCCCACAACCTCAGAGTCTCCATCAGTAAATCAAGGGAGCCAAGGACAAGAATGCTGCAGGAGCTCTTCCAGCTACAGTGCCCTCTTCTCTGTAGCCTGTCTTGGATGAATACGGGAGGAGCCAGATACTAGTGATCCACAAGGCATGTGTTCTGAAGATGCATGGCTGTGCTTCCCAGATCTGCCTCCAAGAGGAATGTGCTATCTCTGGCTCCTGGCTCTTGGGGGTCTGCCTCAGCTGCAGAGGGAAGGCCTCCTACCCCTGCTCCAAGATCCAGCCTCCTGGGAGCAACCCACAACCAAGTGAGGAGGGGTATGAAGTCCTGGCCCTTTCTACATCACAGGGGACACCTCCCAAGCCTCCACCAAGCTGAGGGGGCTTATGGCCCCTGCAGAGCCATTCAGCTTTCCATCTACCCAACCCTGCTTCCTGCCCATCCTTTCATGGGTGTGGGCCCCAAACAAAGGTTATGGGCACCAATAAACATCTCAGCATCTACTCCAGAAAACCCATGCTATATCAAATGGAAGGGCAAGAGTGACCTGCTGAAGCCGGCTAAGTAGAATGAGTGGATTCAGTGATCATTCGGTAAGAGAATAATAACAATCAGTAAGGACTGCAACAGCTAACAATGATAGGGTACTAACTAGTGCTAACACATTTAATGAGCATTAGTGTGTTCACACATATTGTGTTCCTAATTCACAGCCCAGAGAATGAGAAGTCATGGCTACGGGTCAGGAAACTGAGGCACAGAGGAAAGCCCACAGCCAGGAGGCAACCACAGGCCCCAAGCCCAGGCTGTCTGTCTTCAAGCCTGTGCCCCTAATGGTTGGCTTGTCATTGTCACTCTTCTTACTGGTCTGAAAATCACTAGCTTCCCTGAGCTTCAGCGTCTTCTTCCATGATGTGAGCTCCTCCCCTGAGCTATTTCTCCTGCTCACCACGTCCAGAATCACCCAGGGCCAGACAGAGTCAGGCCTAGAACCCAGAGATCACTGCCTCCCCCATGCCCTGAGGCTCTTAACACCTCTGTCTGGTCTGACTCCAGAGAAAGGGAGGCAGAGGGGGGCCAGGAGAAGGTCTGACCTTATACCACACTCCCTCAGGGCAGGCAAAGCTGCTCCAGAAACCCCCACCCCATACCCCCTCTCCCACTTAGGTATCCCTGTCTCTTCACCCAGCATCAGAAGGTGGAAACGTGTAAACAGCTAGGGAAAGTCTGGGGTGTCAGTGTTTCTCTCTCTCCCTCTCTCATTCTCCTCCCTCCCCATTCACACACACACACACACACACACAGGCAAAGTGTGAAGTGGGACTCTCTCCAACTTAGCACCTAAAATGTACAAGGCTCTATAAGAGCTTTTCATCTATTCATGTCTTTAGCCCCACAGCAGACATGGAAACCGAGGCTCAGAGAGAGGAAGTCACTTCCCCAAAGACACAGAGAGGGTACATGTCAGAGTGAGGATTTACACCCAAGCAGGGCAGAGGCATCAAGGATGCCCAGCAGTGCTTAGGCGAAATAAATGTATGCCATCCCAAACCTGCACTCCAGCCCAGCCACACTAGGACTCCTGCCAAGAAGCAGGAAACTAACGGCAGGTGTTAAAGAAGGGAGGGTGGAAGGAAGGAGACAATAGGAGAGACAGACAGACAGATGGCTGGAGTTGTCAGCCAGTGGTGACACAAGTAAAGAACTACAGCATCTGGTTTTCTGCTCTGACACCTGCCCAGGCAATGGCTGTTATACCTTCCATTTGCAGGAAGGAGAGAATTGAAGAGAGAGATGGCAAGCAGAGGGCTGGGATTGAAGGATAAGGATAAATGAATTTCCTGGTGGTTAGGAGCCCACTAGGTCCTGGTATAAGCGCTTCTGACTCACAGTGACTAACTGACTCCCCACAATGGCGCCTTGAGAGACTCTCTATAATCACCATTTTCCAAGTGAGAAAAGTGAGGTACAGAAGGGTTCACTGATTCCCCCCACAGCCACAAAGCCCATAAGTGTTCCTCTGAGTCTCATCTCTAATCAGTTAACTGTCTTCCATTTCCTTGACCATGAATTTCCATGTAGCATGCATTCCAGGAGCACTCATCCATGGAAGAATGAAAGGAACATGGCCCCATGTGTCAGGAGGCCTGGTTTCTGCCCTGCTTCTGCTCTAGCAAATTCTCATCTCAGGCAGGTTCCTTCCTCTCTCTCAACCTTAGTTTATAAAGTGAAATGATTTCCTTAAGTAATGTGCTATTGTGGTAGTAGTAGTAATAGCAGAAGTAGTAAAAGTATCAGGAGTAATGATATTAAAAGTGTGTAGTAGTAACACAACATTGTAACTCAACTATACTTCAACTAAAAAAAGTACACAGTGGTAGTAGTAGTGGTAGTTACAGAAGAAGTAATAGCAGATAAATAATACTGGAAGAATTAATAATAGAAGCAGTAGTCTAAGTAGTAGTAAAATAAGTAGTAGTAATAGGATTTCCCATCGTGGCACAGCAGAAACGAATCCAACTGGGAACCATGAGGTTGCAGGTTCAATCCCTGGCCTTGCTCAGAGAGGTAAGGATCCGGCATTGCCATGAGCTGTGGTGTAGGTCACAGATACAGCTCAGATCCTGCATTGCTGTGGCTGTGTTGTAGGCTGGCAGTTACACCTCTGATTTGACCCCTAGCCTGGGAACCTCCATATGCCAGGGGTGCAACCCTAAAAGCACAAAAGACAAAGAAAAATAATAAGTAGTAGTAATAGTAGTGGAAGCCATAGCAGTGGTGGAGGGAATAAAGGAAAAACAGTAATATTAGTTATAAAGGAAGTAGTACTGACAGAGGAAATCATAGTAGGAACAGTAGTAGTTGTAGTAATAGAGGTCATAGGGGCAGTGGTGATGGATCAGCAGTAAAAGAAAGATGGTAGTGATAGAAAAAATCATAGAAGTAGTAGCAGTAATGAAAGAAGTGATTGTAATGATAGAAGAAGTAGTAGTAGTAATAGGAGGAGTTACTGAGGAAGAGGAGGAGGAGTAAATCTGCTGACCTTGATTGGTGACCTCCTGTGCTCCAAACATCTCTGTATCTTGAGCACTTACTCCTGCTAACATCTCTCATTAGGTAGCTACCTAAACTTATGCCCATTTTGCAGATGGGAAAACTGAGACTTGGAGATTGCCAGCATGTGCAAAGAGGGGGTAGACTTTGGACCATCTGGTCTGATGTGCTTCCCAAAACCAAAGTGCCCCGACCAGGCCAGGTTGCCCCTTTAAGGCCCATACACATGGTGTTCCAGAGGGAGTAGCTGGGGTCCTTTTGGCTGTTACAATGCTCATTCCAAAAGACTTGCTCCCATCTCATGATCTGACCTCCTCATCCTCTGAATTAAAGGGAGACTTCCAACTAACTTCTCTGAGAGAAGGCCCTTTGGAACAATTTTCCATGGAATGCCCTGCTTTGTTGGAAGGATCTGTATGAGACTGGTTGTCACCCAACACTGTGTTGACATTTCCTTTTTAAAGAACATAACACACATTCTTGGGCTGGACTCAAACATTCTTACACTTTGTTTTTTAAATAACTATTTATGGACAAACACTATTGTCGGAAGTGCTAGGTGGAAGCCCCAAGTTCTATCTTCCTCTGTGATAAAGGGCAGAAAATGATAGCCCTCGATAATTCCAGGAGAAACCCCTGTCTCCAGCCCCAGTTCGAAGGACTAGCACAAAACTTCGTAATAATAATTCAGAATTTAAATCGAGAATTTAGTATATTTCAGATGCTATATAAAGCATCTCATATGCATTTTTCTCATTTAATTCTCACCATAATTCATAAGATAGAGTATTTCCATCAGTTCCTTTTTACAGATCATGAAACTAAAGTCCCCAAGCATTAAGAAAATCTCCCCAGGTCATAAGTAATTGACAGAAAGGGGCTCTTAAACACAGATGTGTTTGAATCCAAAGCAGAAAGCCTATACTAACTGCAAGAAACTGAAAATACCCAGCTAAGGGAATTTAACTGTAGAAGGATGGACCCACCAAAAACCAGACACAAGAGGCCACTGGCAGAACCCATCAAGTAAGGCTGGGGAGGGAGGCGGGGCTCTGAAACATCTTCACAATTATTTATTCATTGTTTATCTATCAAACATGTACTGATCACCTGGAGTCCCAAGCAAAGCCCTAGGAACTGGGGACACAGTGGGAACCAAGCTGGATATGGCCCCCAACCTCCAGGGAGTTCACTGTGAAGGGGATGAAAAAAAGTCATTACAAGCAATCACAACTGAATGGGAGACATGAAACACCTAGGTTAACACAAAGGAACTAATTATAGAAATCCCCAGGAACCTCATACAGACTAGGGGGAGGGAGAATGCAAAAAAGGAAGGCTTCCTGAAGGAGGCTACACCAAACTGCTATTTGAAGGACCAATGGAAGTCCTCCAGGTGAGTGAGGCTGGCTATGGAAATGGTGTCCTAGGCAGAGAAAATGGCACACCTGGAGGAAACAGACAGGGAAGTGAGATTGGGGAACTGGAGAGCAGGTAGATAGATGGTGGCAATGGAGTCCTCAGTCTTGGGAGCTAGGTGACAAGAGCCACTAAAATCAAGCAACAGAAAACTAAGTCTCCTAGTTGTGGCTACAGCTCCAAGCTCATCCAGCCCCTCTCTAGTTATTACTTGCTTCCCATGAAGGTTTGTCTATAGGGTGAGAATGTCTAATCAGGAGTTAGATTTCAAATGCAAACTAATAAACTGACTACCCCAATTTTTATTTATGGGTCTCAACTGAGTCTGGTTATTACCAGGAAGCCTGAGCCCCATCACTTGAGTATCCAAGCTCACATGATGAAAACCCAGACATAGAGTATGGTGCCATCTACATCTAAACAGACGTTCCTCCAAAAAAGACATATGGATGGTCAATAGGCACATGAAAAGATACTCAACATCGCTAATTATTAGAGAAATGCAAATATAAACTACAATGAGGTACCACCTCACACTGGTTGGAATGGCTATCATTAAAAATTTGACAAATTATATGGAATTCCTGTCATGGCTCAGTGGTTAATGAATCCGACTAGGAACCATGAGGTTGAGGGTTTGATCCCTGGCTTCTCTCAGTGGGTTAAGGATCCAACGTTGCCATGCTGTGCTGTAGGTCACAGACGTGCCTTGGATCCCAAGTTGCTGGGCTCTGGTGTAGGCCAGCGGCTACAGCTCCGATTAGATCCCTAGCCTGGGAACCTCCATATACCATGGGTGCGGCCCTAGAAAATACAAAAAGACAAAAACAAACAAACAAATAAAAAAATAAAAAGTTGACAAATTATAAATGCTGGAGAGGGTGTGGATAAAAAGGAAAACTCCTACATTGTTGGTGGGAATATAAATTGGTACAACCAGTATGAAAATGGTATGGTAGTTCCTCAGAAAACTAAAAATAGAGTTGCCATATGATCTAGCAATCCCACTCCTGGATGTATATCCAGACAATACTATAATTTGAAAAAAATATGTGCACCCCTATGTTCATAGCAGAACTCTTTACACTAGCCAAGACATGGAAGAAACCTAAATGTCCATTGACAAAGGAATGAATAAAGAAGATGTGGTATATAAACACAATGGAATATTACTCAGCCATAAAAAATAATGAAATAATGCCATTTGCAGCAACACGGATGGACCTAGAGATTATTAGACTAAGTGAAGTAAGTCAGAGAAAGGCAAATATCATATGATATCATTTACATGTGGAATATTTAAAAATGATACAGATTAACATATTTACAAAACAGAAATAGACTCACAGACATAGAAAACAAACTTAGGGTTACCAAAGGAGAAAGCAATAAATTGGAAATTTGTGATTAAAATACATACACTACTATATATAGAATAGATAATCAACAAGGACCTACTCTAGAGAACAGGGAACTATACTGAGTGTCTTACGACAAGCTATAATGGAAAGAAATCTAAAAAAAGAAACATGTAGATATATATTTCAAATATTTTATATATATATATATAAAAAACACACACATATGTCACTTTGCCGTACACCTGAAACTACCACATTATAAAACAACTTTATTTCAATAAAAAAATTTTAAAAAGAACATGGTGCCCCCACTCTCCATGGACACACTGGTCATGTTGAATAACCTTTCCAGTAGCACACTGCTTTCAGTTCATGCATCACTGTTTACTGAGTACCTGTACCTATTAGAATCCTTTTGACTGTAAGAAAAAGAAAACCCAATCTAACATCTTCAATAATAAGGGAACTTATTATTTCACCTATTACTAAGTTCAGTGGACCCAGAGTTAATTCAATGATGTTATCACATGCCATATTTTTCCCCATTTATGCCCTATCATTGTCTTGCTATAGCTCTTAGTTTCTTACATAGAAATAATATTCATCAGAAGAAAAGGGACTTTTCCTGCCCTACTCTTATTTTCCAAAGTGCCCCCACCCCAGATGACTTCCTCTCATATTTCACTGTCCAGAAATTGTCACATGCCCCTTATAATTAGGAAAAATATGCTAAAAAAGAATGAAAGAAAATTTCTTGGACTAGATCTGTCACAGGGAATGAAGAAACTGTGACCATACCCGGCCCACATATCTATGGAGAAGGGCAAGAGTGAATTATAAGGGCCTCTGCCACACGAGAAAGGTGAGGGTGGTTAAGCAATGGATATGGGTCATTGTCTGCTACAGTGTCCATGTGCCTGGCATGCAGCAGGAGCTCCATAAATGTCTTCTGAAGGAAGAAAAGGAAGAAGCAAATTGGAGTGGTTACCAGAAGTGAAACAGTGGAGTGGCTGTGAACATATATTCAACACAACTCCTTGAATTTTAAGAAATATGTACCCAATTCAGAACAGTCTCAGAGAAGATTAATTATATTTACTGGTTCACATAATTGAGAAGTCTAAGATGGTACTGGCTTCAAAATATGGCTGCATTCATATATTAAATAATATTTTCAGAAATATGTTTCAGTTGGTCTCTGGACTCTGCTTTTCACAAGATGGACTAAGGCAGCTACAGGCCCAAGTGTTCCCAGTTAAACAACCCCAAGGGAAAGGGGACCATTTTCCCCAGTCTTCAGCCCAGGTCCCTGATCTGACACTCAATGTTCTGGATCAGACCACATGCCATCCTTGAGCCAATCCCTGTGGGAGGAGGGGGCTGATTGGCCAGCTCTGGTCACATGCCCATTGGGTCTGGGTCACATGACCACCCCATGGGCAGGAGAGGCAGAGAAGGTGGAGGAAGAGAAGTGGGATAGGGAGGCAGAACAAGCAAGGGTGAAGGAGGGGGTAGAGGCTAGAAAAAGTGGTACTGGCTCCCTTTGGCATTTCCAACATTCCTCACAGCTTCCACCTGATTTCTCTCTGCCAGGTAGGAAACAAGTGACCAGTTGTGCATTCCAATAGTGTCCTCATCCTGCTAAACAACAGAAATTCCAAGAATCATTCCAAACCAAGACCCACAGTAGGTGGTTGAGGAAAGTTTATGTTTAATTAATGGCAACTGACAGTCTTCAAATGATCTTGGTGGTAAAACCCTCATTTAGCCTAGGTTTAGAAAGGGAACACTTGGGAGATTATTAATGAAGTTTGCTTTTCCAGGCCACAGTGAAAACAAAGGGAGAAGTGTAATTGAGGCCATTTAGTTAAACTGTGGCAACTTAATCACTGGCAGATTTGTTCACAGGGGAAAGAGTGGGGAGAGGCCAGAGCAGAGAAAGCTGGCAGGCACATTTGAACAACACACAGCCTGCAGGATAATCCAAACTGCTGGTCCATTTGCAAAAGGAGTTGTTTAAATGTAATTGAACATGCAACATGCAAGTGGGTTTTATGCAATTCAGAATCCACAATAAATGCATTAATATCTGGAGAATTTCCAAAATGGGGCCCTGCGAACTCAACCTGTAAGAGGCATCATACATCACAGTGATCACATGAAAAACATAAGAATACACTGGAATGCATGTTAGGTCCAATTTTCCCACTTAGAAGCCTGGGCCCTTGCTGGCCTCTCCATGATTTCTGCATGGCTGGCTCATCCTTGGTCTTCAGATCTCAACTGAAACGTCACTTCATCATAAAGGCCTGACCACGCGACAAATTTACCACAGCACTATGAGACGTCCCAGCATCTCAGCACCTGTTGTGTATGTGGTCTGTTGGCCTGTTCATAGACTTATGTTCTGGCTTAAGGGTGGTCCCATATGGAGAACATCCTGTCCCATCTTGGTCACCATTACATGACCAGTGACTGGCACTCAAGTATTTGTTGAAAAGATCAGTCAATTATCTCTGGTCCCTTCCCCCTGACACTCAGTCCAGACAGCAGCCACAGCAGGCTCCTTGCTCCTCTGTCCTCTCTACTCCATGCCCTCACCTAGGCTGTTCCCTACTGGGAATGCAGGTCCTGCCTACTCTCACACCTCTACTAACCTCATGAATCGCACTCACTCTTCAGGGCCTCAGCCAATGTCACCTCATTTCTTTAGATTCCCTCAACCCCCACCCCAGCATGACAGTCAATTCCACTCCTGCCACCTCCGCCCCCAGCTACCCATCACTGCCCCTGCCTCGCTGACCTGCTCAGGACAGTGAACAGTACAGGATAAAAGAGGTAGAACATGCATAGAGCCAAACATCCTCACCTTTGAATCTTGGCTCCCATGCTTACTACCCATGAGTGCTTAGGAAAATGGTTTATTCTTTCTGAGCCTTGGTTCCCTCATCTGAACAATGGAGGTCAGAATAGCATCAACTAACAGAAATTTGGGGAGGGCTCTATGGGTCCAACTACATAGATAATGAACGGTCCAGCCCCAGCCCCTCGCCCCACTGTCTTGTGAATCTAGCATTCATCACAGCTATTTGTGGACCTGTGTGTACCAATAGGTTGTAAATTCTTCAGGAGGTGGAAGTCGTGCTGTTCTTCTTTGTATTCTCAAGTCCTGTATTCTGCCTCAAACATAGTAGGTCCTCAATAAACATTTTTTTCAAATTCAATTGGATGTCATTCCAACATGACCCAAGCCTTCAAGTGACTTCTGTACACCTTGATCTTCAGCTCTCCAGAGAAAGCAAACCTATATGGCTCTTATCTTGAGCGAAACTCTAAAAAGAAAGACTGCCAGCCATAAGAAAGTAAGCTTGCCCTGCATTCCCTCACCAAACAGAATTGTTTTTAAGTCAAATGTCTAGTCTGTGAACTCTGCCCTTCTAACCCATGTTTATTAAGGTTATTGCACAGAAAGAGCAGGAAATAACTTTTGGGTAGTATCTAGGTCTCTTAGCTATCTCCAAAATGGATGCATCTGCACATCCACTGCTCAAGGAGAGGTCTGTTTCCCCCTGCACAAAATTATCCAGAACATATAAGACTTAATGTCCTAGCTTTTTGCTGCCTCAAATTGCAAATTCTTCCCTTCTCTAGCCTCAGGGACTGTGTCAACTTTTAAGATCCAGACCACAGAGCCATAGAGGATCTAGACATGCTAACAAAAATATTATTTGCTTCCCTGGTTTCCAGTATATTGGACAGGAGTCTTCAGTTCCCAGTCCCAAGACTCTGATAATACCAGCCCCAGCACCTAACTTCACCACTCACCCAGGCACCGATCATTTTTTTCAGACACCTAAGGCAACTCCAGCGTCTCATTCCAAGCTCTGACTACAATTTCTTGTTTTCCAACACTATAAATGTGCTTCTTTTTTAAAAACTTATTTTTCTTGGAAAGATATGTCTGTCCTGATTACAGCCTTTCAGATTTTGACAAAGTTTAATATGCCCCTTAAAATTCAATCACCACCAATTAAACAGCTTCAATGCATCCATTTAACAGTGAGGCAACAAGATAAGTTACATCATTCAGAGACAGTAGTGGTGTTTGGAGGGGGAAGGAGCTGATGGACGTGAGAGCACAAACGTGCCATCTGGAAACCATTCTTCATTCAGCAAATGGTCATTTATTTGGAATACCTCCTCTATTCCATGGATTTTAGGCATGTTTTCTCATTCAATGGGAAACTGGAAGGAATAGGTCATTGAGACCTTTCATTTTTCTCATTCCTGTCATATAAACATGAATAAACAGCCCTCTCTAAAAATGCTACTAAGTTAGGGCAGCCCAGGGATATTTCAAGCCTGCATTCTGGCCATTTCTCTCTGTTTTATGTGGCTTCCTGCTCTCACATCCGATGAAAATAGCTCTTTCCATGGCAACACTACATAGAGATATGGTAGATTTGGGTTTTTTTGTGTTTTTTTTTCTTTTTTTTTTAAAGCAAGACTGTTTATCTTGAAACTGAACTGAATTATCCCCCATTTTCTCCCTCACTCTACAAGACACCAGTTTTGGCAGACTCTCTTGAGGGATGTGTGAGGACACATCTTTATCAAGGGACTGTAGTTCTTTCTTAAGTACCACTGACAATAATCCTGTGTAATTGCAAATAGGTTTCAGTTCTGAGTGTCAGAGCCCAAGATCTTAGCTTCATATTCAAGACCATTGATAACTGGCTCTGCATGCTTCTAGATGTTCATATTCTAACAGTGCCTACATTTTACTTTACATGCTAACAATAACAACCTGCTTACCAGAGACCCAAAATGAACTTGGGTTTCTCAGCCAGCTCACTGGATTACAGTCAAGTTCAGCATATCCCCTTCTCCCAAACACACACATGCTTACACACATATATACATGAATACATAGACACACAAATCCATTCCCTATAGCATTCAGACCATAAAGCAGAATGTTATGGAAAGATAACTGAAGAAGGGGATTTGACTGGGCATCATTTGCCCTAATGTCCCTTAACAGTTCCTTTAAAAATATTTTAAAATATTCTATCAAAATTCCTTTCCCAATGATAACTGCCAACTCTCTCTCTCCCCCCATTTGATGAAAAAAATGTTCTCCAACTGAAGTTTACGCTTTCTCCTCAACCCACTCTCAGCCAAAAAAATCCACTGAAAAAAATACAAGCCAGGCAGCCAGTTGAGAGTTTGAAACCACATTGTTAGGCACACCCAGGCAATCCAGGATTCCCGGCAGGTCCCAGGCTGGGGAGAGATGAGGGCAATGCTCCATTCACTCACTGTGCAGAGGTCACAAACACACAAGGCAGCTGTGGCTCTGTGAGTGCACGAGCCTTTCCCTCTTCCTAGCATGCCCTTCTCACATGGCCCATATGATGAACCATTGAAGGAGTCAAGACCCAGACCAAGAATCACCACTTCTGAGACACCATGGGGATTTCAAACATGTTTCTTCGTCAAAGGGAAAACAGAAGTCCAGAGCTGACCACTCTGACACAATACCTTGGGTCTGCACTTGTTGGGACACCCATTTACACTATTATACCATGAATTTCTTAAAGAGAAACCTTCCTATCTGAATCTCAGCTTAGCACAGTGCCTGGTACATGTACATAGTATATGCTTAGTAAATGTTTTTCCTATTGACTTTTATTTTTACCACACAGCTAGGAGTTAGGGCAGTGAGTGTATATAAAAACAGGAAGCCTAGGCAGATTCTTTGTCCTTTCTGAGACACAGAATGCATTGTGTGCAGTCTCTAAGCAATATCCCTGCATTAATTCATTCAATAATCACAAGAACCCGATGAAGTAAATGTTATAATCATCCATATTTTACAGATGATGAAGCTGAAATTTAAATTCCCCTTCTGCAAGCTTTTATAGTGTTCAGAATATGTGTTGTCCACCCCTTACTGTAGGAGGACTATATACTCAGGCATGGCTATGTAGTCTGTTTCGTCCTATGAAAACTAAGACAGGAGGTGTGTCATCTCCAAAGCTTTAATAATTAGCACATGGTGCCCTGCCTCTTTTCCCTTAGCCCTATGAACAGTCTCTGCCCAGTCACCCTGGATCCCAGAGTAAAGATGATATAGAACATAAATGCAGCTGACCATTATTGGCCAAACAGCACAAGCAAGAAACAAATGTCCGTTTTTTATAAGCCACTGAGATTTGGGGGTTAACTGTTACCTCACCATAACTTAGCCTAAATTGGCTAATGAAATCCACAAACCTTGAAAAAAATCTTTCCACGTTCCCATGTCAATAAAGGAAATTAACATCCATCCATTTGGAATTTATCTATGGTACCTCTTCTCCCTCCACCCCACAAGTCCCCCTCAAAAAAATTTTCAAGTCCTATTAACATGTTTTCTAAATCTTCCAGGAATGGAATGTCCCCATTTCCCCCTGCAAATATAATACCATCATCCCAGATTGGGCCACCATCATCTCTCCACTGACTGTTGAAAAGATTTATCTGAAGCCCTCAGCCCCACTCCATCCACATTTTCCTCCCTCCATACTATCCTCCACAGATGCTCTGCCATGAGAACAGAATCAATCATGTCACCATGTTGCTTGGAAATCTTCAATGCCTTCCCCTTGTTCTCAGGAGATGGAGCAATATCCTTAACCTGGAGATGAATCTCCCCATGGCCTGGTTCCTGCCACCTTCCCAGTCTCAGCTTATCCCTCCCTCCCACTTAACCTCAATGATCCACCACTCTTGACCTTTCCCCTCTGGGACAAGAACATTGTCTTCCATCTTCAAGCCTTGCATAGGCCTTTCCTTCTACCTGGGGTTCTCCCTCTACTTCCCACCATCATTCCCCATCTTTCTATTCAAATGTCATGTCCTTGGTGAAGCCCTCCAGGACGCCATAGCTTGGGTCAGGGCCCTTAATTAAGTGCTTTCATTGGACCATGCCTTTCCCTTACATAATATTTTAAACAGTTGCAATTTTAGATGTATTTAAAGGACTGCTTTCCAAAAGTGTCTCCTCAACTAGACCATAAGTTTTATGTCAATGAGAACCTTACCAAATACATATTTTAACCTGCATACCCAACAATTTCTGAAACACAGAAGATGCTCAAATAACATTTGATGAAGGAAGGAAGGAATATGTGAAATGGAAACCCTTTCCATTTGGACATTCTAGGTCTCCTCATAACGCTTAAAAAATACATGAATTTACTACCCCTATTAAGCTTAAAAAACAACTCTTCCCATTGAATTTGTTGGATCAGAAAATCCCAGATACCACAGTAGTAATATTTTTGTCAGATTTCCAATGGTACTTTCTCATGTAATCTCATCCACTGGGGTCCTCCAGCCATGCAGATAAGAAGTTAAATTCAGGATTGCCCAGCACACTGGCTTTGTACCTAAAGCAAATAAGATGAACGTGAATAGTGACAAGTAGGGCTGTATCTCTGCAGTCTGGAAGTTAACTTGGTCATGAGCTAAAATGAACTACTGTGTTTTGGAATGGATACAGATGGGGACCAGAAATGGAGCACTGGCTGATATTTTCCCTCAATAAACAGATAGAACTCAGGGCACTCCAGGGGAATGGTCTGAGCAGTTTCATATAAAAGTATCAGAGGCCCCCAGTGGGGTCCCTGTGTTTTTCTAGCCACCGATGATGACACTGGCTATACCCACTGCTCTTACTGACGATGCTCCAAGGGAGGAGGGTGGGGCCAGCTGTCCAGAGATGTTCTGTGACTGGCAAGGCTCTGTTTATTTCAGAATCCCAACCTGAGTTCTAGAAAAGAGCCTCATTGAAGTTCCCACAAAAGGGAAGCCCAAGTGTGAGCAGCATGGTAAAATAAGAGAAAACAATTCTTGCCTGTGTTCTTGGGTTCAAATTCCAACATAGCCATTTACCAACATGTAAAATTGGAGAATTCCACTGTGGCTCAGTGGTAATGAACCTGACTAGTAACCATGAGGATGGCATTCAATCCCTGGCCTCACTAGTGGGTTAAGTATCCACCATTGCCATGAGCTTCAGTGTAGGTCACAAAGAAGGTTCAGATCTGGCATTGCTGTGGCTGTGGTATAGGTCAGCAATTGCAGCTCCCATTCAACCCCTAGCCTGGGAGCTTCCATATACCACAGATGTGGCCCTAAAAAGACAAAAAAAAAGGGGGGTGGGGTAGGTCGCTGCATTTCTCTGAGCCTTGGTACCTTCATCTTTGAATGGGGAACAGGACAAGGATAATTCTTTCTATCTTTGGGACAATTAAATGCATAGGAAGCAGCTAGACTGCAGTAGGTACTCAATAAACATCTATATTTCCCCATCCTTAGTCATTCTTCCAAGCATGTAACAAAACAAAATCTTCATTTTTTACCTTAGTAGTTGAGAGCAATACTTTGAACCTCATACTTTCATCTTTAATGGAAAAGATGGAAAATTTTTAGTTCCTTTAGAAATATTACTTTGGAGGTAAACTTTATGAAAGTCAATGAAACGTTACAGAAAGGACTGAATGTTAAGAAATCTCTCTCCTTCATTCATAGAAGCTAAAATATCAATATCTATTCCTTCTTCAGTGCCTTCCAGGAGCCAGGCTCTCAAATGATGAGTAATTTGCATCCCTTGCCAGTAGTATATCCTTGGGTAAATTGCCCATCTCAACCTGGATGGCACCCACCGTAAAGATAAGAGTGATGCCTTTGTCACGAGGTTGCTTTGAAGATTAAGTGAAATATTCTGTCCCACTTAGATCATCTTAGAACTGAATGCATATTAAGTGGGTAGGTTTTTTGCTCTTTTGTGGGGAGGGGGACATACCCATGGCATATGGAAGTTTCCAGGCTAGGGGCCAACTTGGAGCTGCAGCTGTCGCCCTATGCCACAGCCACAGCAGTGCTGGATCCGAGCCACATCTATGACCTATACCACAGCTCACAGCAATGCCAGATCCTTTAACCCACTGAGCAAGGCCAGTAATTGAACCCACATCCTCCTGGATCCTAGTTAGGTTCTTTACCACTGAGCCATGACGGGAACTCCTTAAGTGTTCAGTAAATGGAAGACATAGTTTTCATTCAGGAGTCCCTGGTACAAATATGCTGGTCCCAAAGCAGACTGTGTACATTTCTTCCCAACTCTGCTCTTAGTGTCATCACACAGACAGATAGCTTGAAATCAGCTATAGTGGGTACATTTAATCCATGGAAATCAGCAACGTACATATAAGGGTTCTTTATTTTCAGACAGCTAGTCATCAACCAATAACCAACACCCCATGCTAAATAACCCTTCTATTTTACCAGTGAAGAAAACAATGCTTCTGGACATGTTAAGTTACTTATCCAAGGTAACACAGCCAGTAAATAGCAGAGTTGGGGGTGAAGTCAATTACACATGACACCAAATCTCATGGTTTATCACCATAATAATTGTACTAACATTTATAGTAAAGGAAGAGGAAGCAACTTCTGGGAGTTGTCTGGGTTTTTTTGTTTTTGTTTTTGTTTTTCCTTTTTACGGCCCCATCTGCAGCATATGGAAGTTCCCAGGCTGGGAGTGGAATCAGAACAGCAGCTGCTGGCCTATGCCACAGTCACAGCAACACCAGATCTGAGCCACATCTGTGACCTATGCCACAGCTCGCATCAACATTGGATACTTAACCCACTGAGCGAGGTCAGGGATCGAACCCACATCTTTCATGGATACTATGTTAGGTTCTTAACCCACTGAGTCACAACAGGAACTTCCAACTTGCATTTTTAAAAAGTTCCTTTGACATCACGAGGGTCTTAAAGAGAATTACAATACATGGGGGTAGAAGTCAGTTTGCATAAGACCTAGCACGTGGAACTCCTCAGTCAGCAAAGTTCTAAATATTTCATGAGCCTCCACTTTGGAGCAAGCCTCGAGCTGCTGAGAGCACGCAGCTGGAACCTCTGAGCTGGGAGCTGGAGGTGGTGTGTGGGCGAGATCACCATAGCCTTCTTAACTTTCTACAACAGAAATGTTTAGACATTCATAAAACTAAAGAAATGTATCATTTTCAATGCAAAGGCTGATTTCTTTTAATTTTTTTCTTTTCTGGTTGCCCCATAGCACATGGAGTTCCCAGGCCAGGGATCAGATTCCAGCCGCAGTTGCAACCTACAAGATCCTTAACCCACTGTGACGAGCCGGGGGTTGAACCCACGTCCCAGAGAAGCTGCCAATCCCATTGTGCACAGTGGGAAGCCCAGGACTGATTTCTTTACTGAACAGCTAGAGTGTGTGTGGCCCAGTTTCAGGAGGTAAATGAGGCAAGTCCAAATACATTGCAATTCCCATCATTTCTCCCTGAGTCCCCTGCTGCTAAAAAATTAAAACTAGTTAAAACAATCTCCATTCTGTTTGCCCTGCCTCGGCCGACTAACTTATTACCAATGTTTACTTTCTGGTTAGAGTTATATTGCACTTTGTGTTTTGTTTTGTAATTGGAACATTCCCTAACACCCCTTCCCTGTCAGCAATCCTCTTTCCAGAGAAAAGGTCAAGAAATGATAACCCCAAGGACCACCAGAAACCATCACTACACCAAGAAACAGCAGACTTGATGACTCTGAAATAATCTATGCAGGGAGAATAATATAGACACCTTAATCAATAACCCCGTCTTCTGAGCTAAACCTATAAAATCCCTTGGTTTTATAAAATCCCCCTCAGGACAGGACACAGTTTTGAGGTGTTAGCCTGATGTGGCCTCCTTTGCCTGGCAAAGCAATAAAGCTCTTCTTTCTGCTTCACCCTAAACTCTGTCTCTGAGACTTAATTGGTGCCCATGTACAAAGGCTGAGTTTTTGGCTATACAACCACTTCACAGACTCCTAGGTAAGTTTCACAACACACATGTGATGGTCCCATGGGGACCATCTTCATCCCTCACAAGTCATGAAAGTCGGTGCCTTGTGATGGCGGATATCAGTCACCAAACATATTTTGGAAGAGAAAGTACAAATACATGATGTAACACAGATGCAAACAAACAAACAAACAAACAAAAACCCACACCAAACCTCAGAACTCAAGCCAGCGGACCCATATACTTCCTGGGATGTTAACTTCACATTGACTGGTGATCTCCATCCAAAACATGGGCTTGTTTTCCTCCTGACTGTGACCTGCATGTCTGGCAGGGCACACTCCAGTCACACACACCATGGGTTCTAGTATCTTCTCAGCAAAGAGAAGAGGAACATGGGTCATGGTGTTAGGGAGCAGGAGGAGGACTGAGGAGCTCTCTGGGAAGAAAAGAGAGCACAAAATTGAGAGAGAGATGAATGGGAATGAGGGAAAAGGTGCTGAAATAGGAGTGACATGAAATTCAAGGGGAAAAGGTAGACCAAGCTCAGGGAAAACAGTCACTAATGAATATTACCTCCCTTCAGTCATAACCATGTCCCTTGGGAAGTGGTTCTCACAGGGTAGTTCCTGAATTAGCATTACCTAGATATTTGTTGAGAATACAAATTCTCAGCTCCTGGGAATTCTGGGAGCAGAGTGTAAGAATCTGTGCTGACAAGCTCTCTGGGTGATTCTGATATATGCTGAGGGTTGAGAACCATTGCTCTTCGGTACTCCGTGCCCTCACTTTGTCTTTAGTTCCAACTTGCTGCCACATCTAGAGGATAAATGGGCTTGATTTATGTTCTTCTCATGGAATGTACGAGCTCTATCTGCCAGGACTTCCTATCACAACTCTACCTGGACTAAGCCACCTAATGCATACTCAGGTGTTAAGGGTTGTCATAGATTGAATTATTGGCCCCAATGCTTCACTTCTTGCTGTATCTGCTGCCCTCTGCCATGAGGCCATGCAGTGCCTCCACAAAAAGCAGATTGTATGACTCTTTCCCTTTTCTTTGCATGGTCACATGACTTGCTTTGGTCAATAGGACATTAGTACATGTGACACAAGTACGGGCTTGAAATGTGCTTGTGCAGTCAAGCTCACCCTGTAACACCTCTGCCACCCCATGAGATGGGCACCCCCCCAGGACACATGGCCCCCTCAGTCTGGTCTCAGAATGAGCTCACATGATGCAGAGCCAAACTAGCACAACCTAAGAAGCCAGTTCACAGAACTATGAGCAAAATATTCCTTGTTATAAGATTCTAGGTTTATCTGTGACCCAGTAGTAGCTGACCAGTACTTTGGGCATCAGTGGATTTTGGTGGTATCCTCCTGAAATCCCAATGTCTTACAGCAGATTAGGACTTTCAACCCTTGCAAGGAGAGAATGGAAGTAAATTTTAAGAGGATCAGTTTGGCAGATAGGGAGTGCTCCACTTCTCTTAAGCTGTGAGCAGGGCTGCCCTGCAAGACACTATTAGGCCAGACAATGAGAAAGGCACAGAAGGCAGAGGGGAAACAAGACAAAAAGGAAATACATGAATGACTTTAAGGGAGTTCCCATTGTGGTGCAGAAGAAATGAATTTGACTAGTATCCAAGAGGATGATATCCTGGCCTCACTCTGTGGGTCAGGAATCCGGCATTGCCGTAAGCTGCGGTTTAGGTTCACAGATGCACCTTTGATCCCACATTGCTGCACCTGTGGTGTAGGCTGGCAGCCGTAGCTCTGATTTGACCCCTAGCCTGGCAACTTCCATATGCCGTGGGTGCAGCCCTAAAAAAAAAGAAAAAAAATGACTTTGAACAGAAGACACAGAAGTTTAGGTGAAAAGAAAGTGACATTGTGAAAAGAAAGGAGCATTGTGTCTCTTCAATTGGTCACGGCTGAGGTTCCCCAACAGGAATTTGCAAGGCTCTCAGCTCCAGGCAAACCCATCTTCATTTATTCTTGCTTCTGGCCAGGCTACCATGTCATCTGGCTCTCACTCACAAGCCCAGGGTTGCAGTGGTGCCAGCAGGAGAAGCAGCATCCTCTCGGGTGGGAGGTGGCATGGGACTGTTTGTCTTGACAGAATTATTCACTCTGGAAGCCAAGATTGCCCACCCAGATTCTTATATCATCATTCACTGTTTCTGAAGGGCTCTCTCAGTTGGGGGTCACAGCAGTAAAATGCAATACAGGCTCTGCACTTAGGGCTGCCCGGGAACTTAGACGGTTGGAGAGGCAGCATGTGTCATGTGCTGGCTGCTATGGTACCACTTGGCCACATGGGAAAAGCTGAGGTTACTCATGATCATCAGCACGTGGCTTCCCCACATGGTGAATGATGCTTACTCTGCACATTACAAGTCAAATCCCGTCAAAAGGGGAAATGATGTAATGAGTACCTTCTGGGCACCCGGAGGTAGGGGTCTGGCAGTTTCCCACACTGGAATGAGTGTCTGGGTATGTTGTGAGGACTCTTCTCTTTTCAACCCCAGTGAATGCAGGTGGTTTATGCCATACCAACACCAGCCTCCCCAGCCCCCTGCACAGGGATGTGAGAAAGAAGGGGAGGTGAAGGGCAACACAGCTGGCTGGGCACAAGCTTTCTGCCAGGTACTGTGCCAAGTGGTTTACATAAATTGCTTTAATTTGCATTTTAACTCTGCAAGGTTGTATCCTCACCCCCATTTTTACAGACAAGAATGGTTAAACCTCAGGGAGGTGAAGCCCCATCATTGTCAAGTATACAGCTGGGTTGGAATCTAAATTGAACTAGAAGCCTGATTTTGCACTCTCACTGTAATACACTCCAAGGGCTTGTCCCTTGTATTAATAATCATCTTACTATTAACTTCCTGAGGACAAAGACTGAGTGTGTTCCCTCCCGGGACCATGTTTTATAGACATCATCTCCTCTAGTCTTCTCAATGCTTAATTTACAGTTGAAAAAAAGTAAAGCTCAGAGAGGTTAGGTAACTTGCCTGACGTAACATTGCTATTAAATGAGAGAGCCAGGATGTGAACACAAGTGTGATTCCAGAGTCTGAATCCCTGACCAGGTGCCTGTTCCTTAGATTGTGAGCATCTGTTCATTACAGCTCAATCCTGCCTGTGGAGAAGAGGTTAGCAATTAGGAAAAAAAAAACTCTGTAGAGAAAGTAGATTTCTCAAAGCCGCAATAGACACCCCAGGCCTCTAAGAAGCATGTGACCTTGCTAACATCTGCATCTATGGCAACCCTGAAGCTTCAAAAATATTTTGGGAATGAATTCTACCTCGTCATGCAAATGCCCTGACCCAGGCTTTGGGGCTCACCTTTGGAAGCAAGAATGAAAACAATGACAGCAGTGGGTTTGAATGAGCGGCTATAAAAGCAAGTTACTACTTGGATGAAAAACAGTATTAAAAATGTATTCCAAAGGGTCACATTTCCCTAGCCTGAAAATATCCAAAAATGGAGATAAAAGAGATTAATTGGAAGAAATAGCAAGGGCTGTGTTCTAGGATAGTTTTCCCCGTGTTAAACCCAAGATTCCATGAGCTGGAGAGAGACACGTGGAAGTTTTTATGTGGATGAATTGGGGCTCCCTATCTGAGCATCATAATAAATGGAAGCATATTTATTTCTAAAAACCTGCGTCTTAAGCTTGGTGTGGTTCTGCCTGCCTAGCATCTCTTACAGGAGCATCACCCTCATTTTACTTGAGGGAAACTACCATCTCCCTCTCGTGTTCCTGGGATTTCGCATGTGGGGAAGCTACCAGAAAAGCACCTTTCGCCCCTTCCACAGCCTGAAGCTGCAGAAGCAGATGGAACAGGGGGAGACCATGAGGGGGACTCGACCTGAGAGGGAAGCTGTGAGATGTGGGGACACTGACTCCTTATGACATGAGCCCCTTGGGCCCAATGATGGTTAACCTCAAGTTCTCCCCACATGGCCAGACTTGTATATGAGAACCCACAGCTTGGTTCTTCATCCATGGTGGCACAAAAATCCTGGTTCATATAACATTAATTAGTAAAATCCAGGAGAGGCAGAGCCACACCCTATATCCTGGAGTGCTAGACTGGGGATCCAATTTTAACTGGGTACTTCCTATGTCCCACACCCCAAGCCAATGCTTTTCTTACTTTGAGGACATCTTTACTTGTTTCTACCCAAGTGGTCCTAATCTCTGCTCACTTCCATCCAGTGCACTCCTACCCATCCTACAAAACCCTCCATCATCTCCTCCCCTAGAGTAAGGTGCCACTTCCCCTCCCATCCTCTGGCT
Source organism: Phacochoerus africanus (assembly GCF_016906955.1). Lineage (NCBI taxonomy): Eukaryota > Metazoa > Chordata > Mammalia > Artiodactyla > Suidae > Phacochoerus > Phacochoerus africanus. The sequence continues at coordinate 145,155,186 of NC_062544.1, forward strand.
CCCATAGCACTGGCCAACATCTCTGCTGTCATCTCAATCACACTTCCTTGTTTTGTTTCTGTTCATATGGTGATTTTATTTATTTTCAATGTAAAAATAAATAAAAATCCTAAAAATACAAAAGAGAATGAGATAAAAAGTAAGATAAATTTTCCCTTTTGACCCAGTGTCTCTTCCTGGAGGTAAACATCATCAGCACTCAGTGTGAAGCCCTCCAGATGTTTCCGACTGCACTACACTGAAATGTCTGTCTGTCCCAGAGCATGTAATACACCAAGGACAGGAATTTGGCCTCATACACTTGGCAATGGTATCATGGGGCCATTCAGCCCAGATTCCCACCCTGGCACAAATATTTACTAGTTTGTGACCTGGGACAAACTGATTAAACTCTCTGTACCTCAGTTTCCTTATCTGTAAAATAGGAGTGGTCGTGTGTCTCATCAGGTTCTTATGAGTATTAGACATGTTAATATATTCAAGCACTTAGAACAAGGCCTGGGATTCCTGTTGTGGCTCAGTGGTAATGAACTCAACTAGTATCCATGAGGATGCAGGTTCAATCCCTGGCCTCACTCAGTGGGTTAAGGATCTGGTATTGCCATGAGCTGTGGTGTAGGTTGCAGACACGTCTTGGATTTGTTGTTGTTATTGCTGTGGTGTAGGCCGGCAGCTACAGCTCTAATTCTACCCCTAGCCTGGGAACTTCCATATGCTGCAGCTGCAGCCCTGAAAGAAAAACAAACAACAACAACAACAAAAAAAAAAAAAACCACAAGGCACATGTTAAATGCTGAATAATTGTTTATTACTGCTACTACGTCTCTCTCTCCAGTGTCCAGCCCTAAACAAAAAGTTCTGTGTGATTTCAAGTATGCATGTAGCTGGTTGACTTGCAGGAGTTCACTCCACCCCTCACATACACTTCTGGAACTTTCCCATTGACATTTATTCCCCTTGGCAAGATTAACCTTCACCACCATGATTGATCTACTGAGTTCTTATTATGTGCTGGGGCATATCTTATCTCATTTTACCCTTTTAATATTTATATGTTTTAAAAAGTAGGTACAGCCACTATGGAAAACAGTATGGAAGTTCCTCAGAAAACTCAAAACTAGATCTAACATATTATCCTTCAATCCCACTCCTGGGCATATATCCTTATGGAATATAATTCAAAAAGATATATGCACCCCTAAGTTTATTACAGCACTATTCATAATATCCAAGACATGGCAACAACCTGAATGTTCATTGACAGAGGAATGGATAAAGAAGTGGTGTATCGCTTCTCGGCCTTTTTGCTAAGATCAAGTGAAGAAGTGGTATAATATATATATATATGTATATATGTATGTATGTATATACACATATGTATATATGAATATTACTCAGCTATAAAAGCAAAGAACAAAACAATGCCACTTGCAGCAACATGGATGGAACTAGAGATCATCATGGTAAGTGAAGTAAATCAGACAGAGAAAGGCAAATACCATATGATGTCACTTATGTGTGGAATCTAAAACATGGCACAAATGAACCTATCTACTTAACAGAAACAGACTCACAGACATAGAGAACAGACTTGTGGTTGCCAAGGGTAAGGATGTTGGAGCAGGGCTGAAATGGGAGATTGGGGTCAGCAGATGTAAGCTATTATATATAGAATGGATAAATAACAAGGTCCCACTGTATAGCAAAGAGAACCATATTCAGTATCCTATGATAAACTATTATGGAAAAGAATATTAAAACATATATATGTATACATATATAAGTATAACTGAATCGCTTTTCTATACAGCAGAAATTAACACAGCATTGTAAATCCAGTATACTTCAATTTTTTAAAAAGTACTCACCATTGTTCATAGCAATATTATTCACAATAGCCAATATTTGGGAAGACATCCAAAATGCAGGAGAACTTGGTCAAGGTCATCTGGTAAAAGGCATTCAACTCCAGTCTGTCACACCCTACGTACACTACCTGCCCAGTGTGCTTCATCCATTGTAGGCACTAATTATGTATGTGTTGGATGGACAAGAAACACAAAAGTTCTCATGATGGTTATCCTTAATTTTCCCTTCTGCTATCTCTAATCAATGGCTTCCTGGAAACAGGAAGATGGCAAACGAAATCAAGGAAGAGTAAGACATTAGACCTATCCTTGTTCATCCCAGGGCTCCCCAAACCCCAGAGCAAGGAAAACCCTTGGTTCTGCCAGTCTAGAAACACCCTTTCAAGACCACACAAGGCACACTGTGGACTGGACAAAATCTAGTGTGGGCTAGCAGGGGACAGTCCCTCTCCCACACATCAGCCACACTGGGACTCAAAAGCAGAAGAATCAGAGAAATTGTAAGTAGGTCCAAGAGCTTTGCTGGAAGGTATCATGGTTCAGATAAGAAACTTTAGCCCAAAGAGGGACCAATCCAATGCTCTCCAGCCTGCAGGTTTCTCAGTTTTCTCCACTGATAGAAAGAAGATATTAATTCTTCCACTTAGATTGCTAACGAAACCCCTGAAAAAAAAAATCAAATACAACCAGTGAAGTAGGACAAGCAGGCAAAAGCAATGAATAGTCCACAGAAAAGGAAACATAAGGCCAAAGAGATAGATAGATAGAAATATTTAAGATCATTAGCCATCAAGAAATGTAAATCAGGGAGTTCCCTGGTGGCTGCATGGGTTAAGGAGCCAGCGTTGTCACCACAGTGGCTCTGGTTACTGCTGCGACATGGGTTCGATCCCTGGCCCAGGAACTTCTGCATGCCATGAGCACAGCTTAAAAAATAATTAAAAATTTTAAGCAGTACCACAATGAGAAAATAAATTGAAATCTGACATTTCCTAACAGCGGATTGGAAATGTAAATCAGGGAGTTCCCTGGTGGCTGCATGGGTTAAGGAGCCAGCGTTGTCACCACAGTGGCTCTGGTTACTGCTGTGACATGGGTTCAATCCCTGGCCCAGGAACTTCTGCATGCCATGAGCACGGCTTAAAAAAAATTTTTAAATTTTAAGCAGTACCACAATGAGAAAATAAATTGAAATCTGACATTTCCTAACAGCAGATTGGATATAATCTAAAGACTCTCTTAAATGTGACTGGCAATCATGTAAATTAGTGCAATCACTTTGGAAAACTGAGACAAGAATGTTCAAAGGCCACAGTTAACAAGAGCAGAGGTCTGGTGACCACCCAAATCCCATGGGGATAAGAGTGATGAATAAACTGTGGTTTATCATCCTAGTGGAATCGTCTATGGCTGCCCCTATGGATACACCATGCGAGGTACACAATATGGATAGATCTCAGCCAGATGTCATGAGGAAACACTCGGGCCCTCAAATTAGGGAGTGGGTAAGAGTCTTGGGTAGAAGGTTAAAACTACCAAAATGAAAGCTTCACACATGCAGTTATGAATGGATAACCATACATGAATGGTTATGAATGGATAACCATCCAACCATACAAAGAGGTCAGGTGGAGGGTGGTGGGTCAGGACAATGGGCACCTGGGAGGGGGTGATGAGGAGATGGCAGTAGGAGCCCCACACTGAGACCTAAGTAGTAACTCCACTTCTGTATTAATTCCAGGCCATTAGTGGTCCCTGCATGATTAAAATATGTATTTTTAGCACGTGTCATAGAATCAGAGTCATTATTAATTTAATCCAGTGACGATGAGGCCCAGTGACAACGACAACAACAATTCCTCTTGGCAAGGATGCCGAGAGGATCCAGCACAACGGCCCAGCTCCCAGGCACTTGCACTGTCGCCAAGACTGGCTCTGGGGTGGTGGCTGGCACATGCCCACGACGTCCGGTATGGCTGGAAAATCTCCTGAAGCAAGCTAAAGAAAATAAAATCCCTTTCACTCTGACTCCTTCAGCCTCACTTCCACCCATTCTGTGAACCAATACAACCTTTCTGCTCTCCTGGGCCTGACGTTTTTAAAACTTACCCAGCTCTTAACCTGGTAGATGACAAGACCCATGATCTCCAGGCGATGTTTTGGGAGATCAGAACCTCTTTCAAGCACTGTGATGTGCCTGCTCTATTTTCCTTTCAGAAAGAACCCTCATAATTGAGTCTCTGTCCTTCTGAAGGATTTCACCTGGCCTGGGCTTTGGGTTAAAAGAAAACTGGCTTTCAGCAGAAAGGGAGGTGGAGGGGAGGTTGTTGACACTGCTCTCCCAGCCCACTGTAGGTAAGAGTTTTTCCTCCCACACAACACAAGGAACAGAGAAGTCCTTTAAGCTTTATAAATACTGGCAAGGCTCAAAGAGCAAGTCACCAGCCTTAAAAACATGTCTCTGTTTCCTTTGGCTAATTTGCAAATCCAGTCATATTTTCAGATAAGAAGGTAAACAGAGGGTGGAGGAGATTAAGGAGGCCTATCCTAGGCCAGTATCTGAAGAGAGAGAGAGACTGGGAGAAGAAATGTTACTGGAGTCTTTCCCTTTCAGGGAAAATGTTGGTAGCCAAGCCCATAATAGCTCCCAAACCCAGGAGGTGACAGAGGTGAGCCCTGTTCTCTGCCCCTTCAAGAGAAAAATCAGGGCACCAATGAATAAGGTGCCAAACTCATGTGTACTGCATCCCAGTCTTGAGGCTTATAGGCAGGGAATGGGGTTGAAAAAGAAGTTGGCCAAGTCTGCAGTCTATAGAATTCTAGAATGGAAATGGGAGGCTAGAGATGGATCAACATCCTATTTCTTAAAAAAAAATAAAATACCTTGTGCTAAGTCACTCTTAGCAAGGATGCTGAAGAATATTCCCAAGATGGTAGAAGCAGGGAGTTCCCCATTGTGGTGCAGCAGAAACAAATCTGATTAGTATTCATGAGGACGTAGATTCAATCCCTGGCCTTGCTCAGTGGGTTAAGGACCCAGCATTGCCATGGGCTGTAGTGTAGTTTGCAGACATGGCTTGGGTCCCACATTGCTGTGGCATAGGCTGGCAGCTGTAGCTGATTTGACCCCTAGCATGGCATTCCATATGCCATGGGTGTGGTCCTAAAAAGAAAAAAAAAAAAAAAAGTAGAACCAGCTCAGAACCTGGAAAATGGGGAGGCAGAGGGAATGAAACAAATTTTCTGAAACTGAAGGCAGGAGTTTAGAGGACTGGAAAGCCGATGCGCAGCTTTTATAATATTCTCAAAGAAGCACGTGACCCTAAGAAAGATCAGGAACCAACAAACTAGATAATCTTTGAGGTTCCTCCCTCAACAAAACACCAGGTCCTTATGCCTCTGAATTCAAGCTGAAGTAGATACCTTTAAAGACTTAAACACATACCCTAACTAGAAAGTGGCTCCATAAAGGCAAGGATGTCTTTTCTTTCTTTTCTTTTTTGGCCACTTCACAGCACATGGAGTTTCCAGGCCAGGGATCAGATCTGAGCCATGGTTGTGACCTACACCACAGCTGTGGCAATGCCAGATCCTTTAACTCACTGCCCTGAGCTGGGGATTGAACCTGTGTCCTGGCACTGTAGAAACACAACCAACTCCATTGGGCTGGAACTCCAAAGGCAAGGATTTCTGTCTTTCCTTCCCTGCTGCCCCACCAGCATCCCCAACAGTAACTGACACATGTTATGTCTTTGGCAAACATCTCTTGGTGAATCTAGATGGACAGACCCCAACCAAAGCCTCTATTTCTTCTCCTGAGGTGACCCATGAATAAAAATGTCTCATTTGACTGGCCATGGAGGAGCTAGGTCTCAGCAAGTGTTCACTTTGGATCTTATCTGCACAGATTCAAATGTCTTCCCCAGACTTCCAGACACACACATCTGGAACCTAATGTCCCAGCTCCCAATTATTTAATCTGATGGGACTACCCTGAAACGGCTCTCCCTGCCTGTCTAGAAAGGAAGGTGTTAACTGTGGCCCCAGATACCAGATTTACAAAAGGCTTCCGCCTGCTGCCCTTGACTTCAAACCTTTCCCTGCTGTTGATATTGAAACCTAATTGTGTTGATGTTGGTCTCCAAGGTAAACAGAGTTTACAGGGGAAATGTTTGGACCTCAGAATTCCGGTTTGTTCCAAGATTGAACTAATGGCCGGAATTGTGAGCATTTCCCTTCATTTCCTTTGAAAGTGCTATTGATAAGGCAGCCCAGGAGACAGCCCCAAACCATGCATAGGGCAGCCATGATCACAAACAGCCTCTAGAATACAATGGATACTTGCAGAATTTCACCTGGAGGAAATGCCAAGAATGGTACCTCAAGGTAGACCCCAAGATCCTAAGAGCAAGGAGAGAGGGGAGAGGAGGGCAATGTTAGGAGAGAAAAAAGGAATACACAGCAGGAGTTCATCTCTTGTTCTCAGGTGGCTGTAGGGTGAGAACGCTGAGCCCTGACCACTTGATCCAAGTCCCCAGAACTTGTCCCTTTGGAGGAAGAATTTGGCAAAGAGACTGAGGGTAGTGAGGCCAATAAGTATTTATTAAGAGAGAAGACAGAAAAGATAGGTGTGGAGAAAGCACACGTAGGCTCCACAGATGGGACGGGGGGTGGATGAAAAGGAGAGAGAGATAGAAAGAGGAAGAGGGTGGCAGGTGCTTTGGACGTCATTTAAATCAATTGTGTGGGGACAATCCTTCCCGGCTTCCTCCAGCCAATCATCTTGCTTTGTCTGGCCTTGAGCCCACATCGGGCCTGATTCAGGGCCCTCTCCGGTGTGTGTGTGTATCTTTTAGCCAGGATGGATTCTATTGCCAGGATTTCTGGGAAGTTGACAGGATGTACTATGGTCTGCTGCCCTCCCTTCTCTGACCCCTGAGGAACCTTTCTGTGAGTGTGTAGTTCTGGAGGTCTCCTTGACCTTAAGAACAAGGAATAGGGAGTTCCTGTCATGGCTCAGTGGTAACAACATGACTAGTATCCATGAGGATTTGGGTTCAATACCTGACCTCAAGAACAAGGAATAGGGAGTTCCTGTTGTGGCTCAGTGGTAACAACATGACTAGTATCCATGAGGATTTGGGTTCAATCCCTGATCTCGCTCAGTGGGTTAAGGATCTGGTGTTGCCATGAGCTATGGTGCAGCTTGCAGTCGCAGCACAGATCTGGTGTTGCTGTGGCTCCGATTCAACCCCTAGTCTGGGAAATTCCATTTGCCTTGAGTGCAGCCCTAAAAAAGCAAAAAAAAAAAAAAAAAAAGAAAGAAAAGAAAAGAAGAAGAAGAATGAGAAATGTGACATGGTCTCTATCTTTTATCCAAGCAGCAGGATGCAGCTCCTCCTTGCTCCTGCTATCATCTTCATCCTGAAGCCATCTGTCCACAGGGAACAAGTTATATACAGTTGCTCAGCCTGGGACCCATCTATCTCCTGCTTCAATCTGACCTGCTGATCTCCACCCTTACAACATACCCATTGCAAATGAAAGCCTTTTAATTGTGAAAGTACATTGACCCTTTTCAACAGCCCCAAGAGAAAAGTTTTATTTTCCCCCATTTTATTGATGGGAAAAGTGAGGCCTCAACACTTGCTAAAGGTCACACAACAGAGGGGACCAAGCTTGGACTTATACTAAAGTCTGCATTCTTAGCCACCAGCTTGCATAGCCTCTCTTTATGCTCAAATCCTGCTCCTCCCTCTCATCACCATAAGTATCCTTGCCCATCATTGGAGGATGGTTTCTGAGTTCAACTGTGACTCCTCAGGCCTGGAGAGAAGAGAAATTGAACATGTGAAATAAGGAACTCAGATATGGGTTGTTGTAGGTTGTAAAGGCTGGAGATGGGAGGGGAGCTTGGTGGAAAGGTCCATGAGCTTGACCCAGGGTAGGATTTGAGGTGAGTAAGGAACATAGCCAGGACTATGTGCTAGAAACAGCATGCTGACAGTTGCCTACCAGCCCTCATGGAGCCCCAAGCAATACAGACACCTCTGGCTGTCCAGGGTGAGGAAGTCTGGCCCACGGCCTTCCCAGAAGGGGTAAGCCTGGCAAACCTCAGCCTTGTAACCCAGTCTGGGAAGCTGGCCCTTGTAGGGTTTGGCAAGCAGGCATCTGTGAGCTCAGCAGGAGAAGATGCCAATTGTCCCTGGTTTAGAGAAGAAAGGATCTGCTATCCCCATTGCAGGTGGGCCCTCACACAAGAGAGATTGCCAGAGTGCCCAGCTCCATTTGTTTCTGACATGTGTAGCATCCCATTCAAATTGGAGCCAGGCTCATCCTTGGCCCACAGGGCTTCAAGCTCTGAAAATGATCCCTACATTGTGCTACGCCAAGTGTGGTCCAGACCCCCGGGAACATGAACGTCATTGCCCGGGAGCACATGAGAAACACAGAGTCCCAGGCTGCACCCAGACCTGCTGAATCAGAATCTTTAAAGTCTGGGAAGCACTGTCCTAGATGCTGCCCCAGCCTAGGATCAGAACCCCTGCAGCTATATCCCCCACATTTGCTTAACATAAAATTTCCCAAGGGAATTGGACATGGGCTGAAGTTTGAGAGCCAGGACAGGAGACCTTTGAAATGTCATGAGGACGTCATTACTGTGGCATTCGAACCACACCTTTCAGATGCCTCTCCTACACAGGAGCATCACAGAAATTCCTTTGGAGATGGCATGGAAGGTATCATCCTTGATGTGTTGACAATCTACTTCTAAAAAATATCAGTGAGAGTTTACTAACAGAGCAGGTCTGAGAACAAGCATGACAACCCACTAAGCTCCTTTCTCTACATTTGTAATATTAGAGGCTAAAATCCCACTGCTGGGCTAGCTTCATTTCTTTTTGAAATTATAAGATTTCCTCAGGAGAAAAAGCACATCTACATTCAGACTGTTTTCAGAGCCTGCTTTTCTCCATGGCAAACTGTAAGCAAGCCTTGTCATGTGACCCCCAGGGAAAATCTTCAAAGTGTCATTTCTCTCCACCTCCACTGCTGCATCACAGCCCATGTGTGCCTGCCAGGAGCTTTTTAGCTGGTCTCACTGCTTCTACATCTGTCCGCTTCTGGTCTCTGCTCCACAAAGCACCCAGAGTGGTCCCTGAAGGATGCAAATCCCATCGGGTCATATCCCAGCCTAAACTTAAGAACTGCCTGTGTCCATTTGTTTTGGCTGCTATAACAAATTGCCATGAGCACGGTGGCTTAAGACAACAAAAATGAATTGTCCCACAATTCTGGAGGCCAGAAGTGCACATCAGTATCACTGGATTGAAACCAGCATGTTGACAGGGCCAGGTTCCCTCCAGAGGCTCCAGAGGAGAATCTTTGCCTTGCCTCTTGCAGCTTCTGGAAGCTGGTGGCATTCCTTACCTTGTGGCCACATCTCTCCCTCCCTGCTCACACCGCTGCCGCCTCCTCCTCCATCTGAGTCAACTCTCCCTCTGCCGCCTTCATAGGGATACATGTGATGGCACTTAGGGCCCAACCAGATAATCCAAGGTAAACTCCCCATCTAAAGGTCCTTAACTTCATCACATCTGTAAAGTCTGTTTTTGTCCCATTGGATGATACTCATAGACTCTAGGGACTAAAATGTGGATATCTTTAGGAATATTATTCAGTTTCCCACACTATCATTCCATTGCCTTCTTAAAATTAAAAATCTTTACTGTGGCTCTGAGGCCCCATGTGATCTGGCCCTTTCTCACTTCTCAGCCCCATGTTGATCCACATTCCTCTTCTTTCAGCCAACCCCTTGCATCTGCTTTTCAATTTTCAAGTATGTTCTCACCAAAAGGCCTTGGCTCTTAGAGTTTCTTTTGCTTAGAAAGCTATTTCTCTTGGCCTCATTTGATGAACAAATGAATGAATGAACTAATGTCTTATTCCCAAGAATTCAGGAAAAAAGCAGCAGCAACATGAGTAGACATTAACTTTGCCTACATCTGAATATTGCCTAGAGAGTTGTCTGGTTAATGATGCCCCCAACTACTCTTCCTTAAGGTGATAGATATCCAAAACTATCCATAGCACTTAGTTACCTGTAAGTTCTCTCTGGAATGGAGTCACTTTAGCCAGCAAAGTCAGAACTGCAGTAGGGAAAATGCCAATGGAACTAGCTCCAGTCTCTTTGTTCTTAGACAAAACAGGACAGTCCAAGAGATAGAAATCTATTTTGACTTCCTTTTAATGATGTTTATTCTTTTAGTAGTCATTGAATACTCACTGCTGATTTTGGTGGCAATTGTACAAAGGCCACTGCTGATGGCAGCATCCTGCCCCAGAGACAGGAGGCCTGCCTGTGGTTAAATGACCTCTAATTTTCTCCTGACTCTGGAAACAAGTCTATCATTAAATGGAATTTCTAGTGTGCTGTTATGATGAAAATGTAAATAGAAGTTCTTTCTTGCTCCAAAAAGAAGGAGCCTGAATTTCATATCATTAGACACATCCATAGCAATCAGTACATTATGACTGGTGGGTGGGCTCAAGCAATCAACCCACCTTGTTTTAATTTGCCTGGGTCTTTCGCATTAGCAGTTTCAATCTTGCATCCTGGGAAACCCCTGAGTCCCAGATAAACCAGGACAGTGGGTCATCCTAGTGGTAGTTCAAGGCCTATCCCTAATACCTGAAGGACCCCAGGGAGAAAGGTTACAAGCACAGGCATGTGTCTAAATATAAAGAAGTTATAAATCATGCTAACACACTGCTCAATAAAAATGATATGGTCCATCTTCCTACTATCATGAAGATCTTCAAAGCTACCTGGAAAGCCAGGTTTTAATTCCAAGTTATTGGACTCCACTCTGGCTTCTGGTCTGTTTCCACCTTCTTTTCCCACTCCGAGCTCCGTCCCACACTTCAAGGGGTCTTGCTCACACATATGCGTTTCCTCAAACTCTGTCCACATCCAATAAACTGCAACCTCTTGGTTCCCCCTCAGTCCTATGGGTAGGTAAACTGTACCAAGGTCCATCCTTAGAGGAGGATGGCTCCAGACAAGAGGCCACTCTGCTTTGGAAGTGGTATTAGAGCCCTTTAAGCAGGGAAGGGTTTGCGGAACCTGTGCCTGGCCTGGAAGGGGTAGATGACCAGTGGGCCAGAGCGAGGCCCTCAGGACAGAAGCCACTCTTGCCTGTGGGAATCACCTCTTCCCGAAGGCTCCTTGAAATTAGAAACCATGGGATAGTTACCAAGGTCCTAACACACCATCAGGTCCTCCTGGAAAAAGGTCAGAGCTGACCAACCCAGACAAATAAAGGTTGTACAAAACCTTTCAGATGCCCTCAGACTATTCCTAGAAAGAAACAAACTAAGGTCCTCACTAGAGGAAACAAAATTATAGTGTGAAAGGGGGAAAAAAGTCATGATGCAAAAAAGAAGTACTTAGAGAATGGCTCTATGCCTGGAGATTGATATGAAGAATAAGTCACAGAGAGGAGACCAGGAATTTAATAAGCTCATCCTCCCCCAGTCAATGCTAATCCAGGTTTCTGTTTTCCTTCATGGGATCTACTTTGATGGATGATACAGATTGTAATCGAAGTATCAGGAGATTAAAAGCCTTACACTCTGGAAATGACTTGTTGCCATGAGTACAGTAAGAGCCAGGCTGCCAGTTATGACATAAACAACAGCAGAGAGGTGATTTGATATGAAGTGGTGAAAACAACTGTGAAGGTAATTGATGTGGTGGTTAAAGCACAGTGTCAAGTAAGTGGGGTGTAAATAGTGCCTCTGTTGTTCACTATGTGAGAGAGAGACCTTAGGTGAATTAGTTTGGTTATTTGAGCCTTGGTTTTGCTAACCAAATAGCACCTATCATATATGATTGGTACAAGGATGAATTGAGACATGATTTATAAAGAACTCAAACAGCATTTGAAACAAGGCAAGTGATACAAAATACCACCTACTAGGTCTAAGTGAAGTGCTGATGGTGATAATATTGCACTAGCAGAAAAGTACTAGTTGTCAAGAAAAATAAGTACTGGAATTCTGGGCAGCCGTGGCACAGGGAGTTAAGAATCCAACTACAGCAACTCAGGTAGTTGCGGAGGTGTGGGTTCAATCCCCAGCCTGGCATGGGGGATAAAGGATCTGGTGTGGCCATAGCTGCAGTGTAGGTTGCAGCTCAGATTCATTCCCTGGCCCAGGAACTTCTATATGCCACGGGTGTGGCCATAGAAAAAGGGGGGAAAAAGAAGTTATGAGAGGTTTAGGTAGACTTCTTATATTCTGAGGCTCACTGTTTGGGAGTCTGGAAAGGAAGAAACTGCCTTTTTTTTTTATTGAAGAACAGTTGATTAACAGTGTTGTATTAGTTTCAGGTATACAGCAGTGATTCAGTTAATATGCATAAATTCTTTTCCAGATTCTTTTCCATTATATGTTATAACAAGACATTGACTTTTGTTCCCTATGTTACACAGTAGGTCCTTGTTGTTTATCTCTTTTATATATAGTAGTATGTATCTGCTCATCGTAAACTTCTAATTTATCTTTCCTTAATTATGGAGCTGACTTTAATTGTAATAAGACATCAGGTAAAAGAATCTCTTTGGGGAAGGAGACGATGTATGAACTAAGCCTGTAGTAACAGCAGATACCAAACCAAATGGATAGGGAGACACAAGGAAACATGACTCTCTTCCATTGAGAATATGTGCCCGTGAGCACAGAATCATCTCAAACCACGTGGGGGACACCAAGACAAAGTGCTGAGCACACTCACCGCTGCACTCACAGTTTTACAGACCCAAGCTGAGTCATCGTAACAATTCAGTCACATCTCAAGTGATGGAAGGCTGACCGCTCACTGGCAAGCCTGAATCACCACATCACTAGCAAGTATCCCCATCCTTGGCCAAACTTAGGTACTACTCAATTTGTAGATGAATCATTTCTAAATTAGGCATGAAGTTTTCCAAATTAGCTCCAAGTGATCTAATATCTGGACAGGAAATATATATTACTGAATTGGAGGAGGGGACATAAGGAGAGAGAAAAAATAGAAAGAAGACTGTGTTCTCTAAGAAAACTATTTTTCTTTTGAAATATAGGAACTATTTTTACAAAAATGAATGACTCACTTTATTTTTCTGATCATCTAAAAGGAAAGCATGTGTGTGTAATGGAGTGCTTTACAACCAAATAAAGATGTTATGCAGGCAGTAGCCTTTTAATTCAGTTTGCATTACTCTAGCTATGTTTAAAACACACATACAAGTGCAAGATTGGTTTATTTTTGGGCTGGATTGCCTAAGGTCTTCCTACCATCACAAATAAACTTTGCACAAATCCTTCTCATGCTTTCTGAGATGCAGGAACATAGCTCACCCAAAGATGCTCTCTGACTCAGTCACTCCAAGTTCCTGCTCTTGTTCCCAAGTGCTGCAAGCTGCACTGCAGAGCCCTTGGCTTTTTGGGAGTAAGCTAGGAAGGTCCAGAGGCTCTCTTTGCCTCATTGTTCTCAGTGCATTTGTTACAGGTTTTCCAATACCTGGCCACAAGGAGGAATAAGCATTCATGGTTATCGCTTTGATCTCTAGAAGTAAACAGACCAGGGTTTCACTCCTGGCTCTGTCACTTCACTCTGCAAATACAGACAAGTTGATTATCCTCTTAGAGCCTCAGTGTTCTTATCTGTGAAGTGGGTAGACTTTGAGTCCCTGGCTCAGGATTACTGAGAGGATTAAGTGTGACCATCTTGGTCAAGTACTTGGCTCAATGCCTGGCCACACAGCCAAGAACTTCACAAATGTTTCCTCTATTCTTTCTATTGGAGGGCTGTCTGGACTTATTTATTTAGACACTTTGGAAGTTAAGCCACTGGAGTCTGAGGTTTTAAATAACAGAGAACAGTAATATCCAGCCAAACTGATCTTCTTTCACCTCAGGGCCCATATTTTTCCTATCATAAAACACCCCATTCATCATCTTTTGCTGTAACTGCTTGTTTAACATCTGTCTTTCCTGGGAAGAGTAGATCTTGTGAATCTTTCATTACTGCTGCATGCCCCACACCCAACAGAGCTTTTGGTATAGAAAGAGCTGTGCAATTGTTTTTTGTTAAATGACTGAAAGATGGAACAACCAAGAGAACAGTGGAATGAGAGACAGACTTAATGACCAAGTGAACCACAGGCCAAATGACTGAATGATCCATTGAGTGACTGAATGAATGAATGAACTAATAGATGAATGACAGAGACTGGTCATCTACATTCTACTGGAAGGTATGAAAATACTTCCTATATGACAAAAGATGAGACTACTAAGTGCAGGAAATGTAGGGTCTTTGGGGGAATACGGAAGAACTGGTTTTGAGTGTTTTAAAGAGTTCAATTCTTCCCATTTCCCTTACATCAGTGATGGGATGGTGATTATACCCTACTGGAAAGCATTACTCACTTCACACTCACATAGCCCTCGAATGGTACATCCCTCCCATCCTCCATCATAACCCAAGATCTGCTTGACAGCTTCTGGCCTCAGAATGTCAGATGACATCATGGCCAAACCATGTGTCTTGGGCTGTGAGAACAAATGGGAATATCAACAGGAAGCCCCATATCCTTCTCTGCCTAATTTCTGAAAAAGAAGAATCTTCCCTAAAATCGCCCACCCCTCTCTTCTGAGTGAGCTCATCCAGTCTTTCCAGAAAGGCAGTCAGTGGCAAAGTATTGCTGGACTCCATCAGGGGGATTTGGTGTCTTCATACTTTGTTCATCAGCCATAGGACACACTCATCTTTCAGAAGCTCTGGATTTCTGCCCACAGATGTCTGGACATGGCGTTGCATTCTCAGAGGACCTCTTAGGATGTGCACACTTAGCCAGAGAAGAAGCAAATTGTTTTTAAATTATAACCTGCCTCAAACTAATGTACTTGAAATGACCATTAGATGATATTTTGACTATGCTCATCTCTGTGATTTTAATGAAATAACTGAGTCAATTAATGCAATTTCCCATTGTGAGGGAGGAAAAGTCTCCCAAATCCAAACTGAGAAAAACCTTCAGGGTCCCTGGGAAGATTTTCTAAGAAATCCAAGCATGATGACTGCCTACCTGAAAATGAAGGAGCAAACAATAAATAACTGCATAATTAAATCACAATTACACAGCCATGAGGTATTAAACACCTTCTCCATGTGAGGCATTAGATTACATGCTTTCTGTACATCAGTCCATATACTCTGTATGGCAACACCATGAGATTGGTATCACTGCCTCCATTTTACAGATAGGTAAACTGAGGCTTCCTGCAAGTTCTTAAGACGGGATGTGAACCAAATTTGCCTATTCTCAAAGCCAATGCTCATGCTCCTCTACAGGCTGCACCATGGCCCACCAAGATAGGAGGGAAGGGTGAGGGCCAACGAAGTGGAACACAAGGGTGGAATGTAACTTAAGTGGCATAAAGGGGTCCCAAAAATCTGGACAGGGAAAGGGGAAAAGACCTCATGGACACATGAACATAGTTTTCTAATAGATCAATTGTCATTGTGTGAGAAAGGGAGAGCCCTCAAAATAGATCCCAAAGGCTAGAAAAAATAGATCCATGACAGACCCAAAGGCAGATTTCAGCCCAAGAAAACGAGACGCCTTGTATCAGTGAGTGCTGCCCCAAATCGCTGCAACTCACTGGTCAGGGAAAGAGCTCTTTGACACGAAGACCATCCAAGCAGATGGTAGGAAACATCTTACTGGGCACCAGAGTGTGGAATGGGATGGCTCAGAGGTCCTTTACAACTCCCAGTCCCTCTGTTGGCTTTGGGGACACATTCACCAACCATCTGACAAAGTCAGCCTTGCCTGCACCCAACCCCCACCTCCCACAGGCATGCGAGTAAAAGAACATTTGTGGAAGTGGTCCATGGAGACAGTTTCATCTCCCTCAGGATAGAGAAAACAATCATGTTATTCTGAAACTATCTGTAATAAACAAGGAAGAACTGGGTGGATATTGGAAGAGAGGCCATCTTGGGAAAGGAAGGAAACTATGGGTGTTACTGTGTGCCAGGAAATGCCTTAGGCACTTCCTTGACTCAAGCTGGGCACCATGTTCTTGAAGTACTGCTCATCATTTTCATCTTACAGGTAGAACAATCTAAAAGAGAGTTAATTTGCTCAGAATCACATAGCTAATAATGGGTAGAACCAGGATTCAAATTCGGATTTGCCAAACCCAGTGAGAAGGAGACTGGGCAGGGCCCTGAGAGATGGAACTTAAGACAGGTAGGTATAAATGGGCAGAAAAGCAATAATAAGGCCACAGCATGGAGTAAGACACAGGAAATACATCCAAATGAGCAGCTCAAACAGGTCAATTTAATCACTAAGGAAAGGCAAGAAAAAGGAAATGGATCAAACTGGACATCACCTCCTTCACAATTCATTCTAATTTTAGCCTTGAACCCAAGCTACAGAACAAGTTCCAAATTGACTGCAAATAATGTAGGTTCACAGATGGGACTTAAGACATTTCAATTTGAACAAAACATACATATGTCAACTTTTCCCCAAGAGTAAATTTCAGAAGCACTGTTACCAGTTTTTTCCAGAGTACAGAATGATTTCAGTATCCCATGTGGAGATGTTACCAGGTAACACAGGTTCATGAGGCTTTGGAAAATTAAAATGCCAACATGGCAAAGAGAATGAAAAACATGGTAATGAGAAGGGATGTTAATGACAGCTTTAACTATACTGATTTTTATGTCTTCTCTGTTCCTTAAGTTCTCCTGGCACTAAAGGGTGCTACAAGGCTTCTCCCCAACCTCTCACTAATTAGAGATTTCCTGATGGGTTGAAACATCATTATTTCCTTATTCTAAAATATACTTTATCTAAATATTTGCTATAATTGGGCTGTTGAGCGTTTGAGGGTTACCTACAACTAGACCACAGGTGTTAAGTGTGTATTGAGGGAGGGAGGTGGCTGAAATGATTTTTATGTCTATGCTAGGGATCCAGACCCTACGCTGTAGGAATTAAATGTGATGGACTTAGTTTGACATATAGCAAAACAACAACAAAAAAATGGTTGCTGGTGCTTTTAGGTGTGTTTTGTAGTTTTTCTTAGTACTGCCTTTGGAGTTGGACATATGGGTCCAAATTCAGGCTCTGCAACCAGCTGTATATTGTGGGGAAATTACATAAGCTTCCCAGGGCTCAGCTTGCTTTTCTGTGAAATGGCACTAAAACTATAACCACTAGAAAGTGTGCAGTGAAATTGCTTGGGGATAGAGTCTGACAGTCTTGTTGGTGGGAGCTCAGAAAAGGCACTTGGGCCCAATTATCCAGAGCATGTCCCTTGAAGCTGGGCAATTCCCTGCTGGAGAGGCCACTGTAAACCCTCCACCCAGTCTCCTCCAAGCTAGCCCACCCCCCCACAGCCACCTCCCCCAAAGGTCAAAATCATTCTTAGGCTAGAAACTCAGAGCTTCAGGTTTGTCCATTCAATAGCCTTTCTCCTTGGCCAGTCATAGCAACACCTCACACCCAACAGGCCTCCAGGCACACAGCAAGTACATTGCTATCTCTGGGTTGCAAACTCCACGCAGGTCAGCAAATTAGAGAAATTCCAGCTTAGAAAGAGGGCCCAGCTCAGCCAATTGCTCCAGGTTCCCCAGTGCCTCACACACAAGCCTCATCCCCAGAGATCCAAGACTAGAGTCATGTTAGCTGGGGCCTGGCGTGGGAACACTTCGTGTCTGGAAGGTCCACCAGGGCCCAGACCCACTGCCACACACAGTCCCACTTTCTCTCCTCACAGGTGAGGGGACCGAGGCACTAGGGAGGGAGACAGCCCAAGTCACTATCACTGGCCAAAGAGGACCGTGGTCAGTCTCCTTAAGACGCAAGGGCAAGCGGCAGACCTGCCCAGGTGGAGCCCTCAAGCTCCCATCTTGCTTTGCCCAGCACCTCTCTCTCTGGTTTCCCTATTTTAATTAATTGTGAAGTCCCACATCTTTTTTAACGAACTCACACAACAAAAGCCAAAAAGACTGTGAGAAACCACAGGGCAGTCCATATCTCAACAACCAGGGAAGCCCACTTTTGCCCCTAGATGGGTCAAGGTCCTGGCTGGAAACACTCGAAGGGGTCACTGAATGGAGTTACCAATGAAGGGGCTGCCAACGAAAGAGAAAACAGGGTTCCAGGAACCCACTTGGGAGGCAGCACCCCAGGCCAGGGACTGCGGAAAGCAGGGACTACCGCCCATCCCAAGGGACCAAGGGAGGGAGCAGTGGCCACAGTTGGAGGAACAGAACCACCTCCAAAACAGAGCCAACAGGAAGTAGGGAGATTAAAGACACCCACCTCTGATATCCCACCGGAGCCTCCCACTGGCAGAACTTCATGGGAAGACAGCAAAGGAGCCCACGTGTGGAGAACATAGGTCAGCCCCTCAGGCAGAGCAGGAGGTGGCCAGAAGAGAGGACGCAAGGGACATCCCAAACCGTCCCCGATGTCTGAGAGTCCTGTCTGGCTGCTTCGGTCCACACTGCCTTCGTTCTGAAGCCAGACAGCTCCTGAGTGATCTCAGGTGGGTTTGGACACCATCTAGCTATGAGGCTTGAGCAGCTCACATGACACAGCAGAGCTTCATTTTCTCAGCTGTAACGAGGATTAACACCACCTGCCACCTGGGGTGGTTTCAAGACTTAACAACATAAAATACTGATGAGAACAGAGAAAATACCGGGGAATATGTTCACTCCCTTCCTGCTACCAAGACACGTGCATGAATGTGCACACGCATGCACATAACACACACCCACAAACACACACATGGTGAATAGGCTGAAGGTAGCAGTCACTAGTACATCTATGGAAATTAAATGTGGAGATGGTTCCATTCTCTGGGACCATAACTAGAACATTCCCCTTGATCAGAGAAATGCTGCTTTAAAAAGGACACACTCAACTCAAATAACTTGTTGTCCCAGGAAGCTTTAGGAAATGAGGGGAGCAGATAGATTTTTTTAAAAAAGAGGCACCAAACATCTTTGCACCAAGAAGTAGAAGAGAAGTTCCTGCTGTGGCACAGCAGGTTGAGGATCTGCATTGTCTCTGCAGCAGGTTTGATTGCCAACCCTGCACAGTGGGTTATGATCCGACATTGTTACAGCTGAGGCAAAGATCACAGCTGTGGCTCAGATTCAGTTCCTGGTCCAGGAGTTCCCACATGCTGAAACAAGGCCATAACCCCCCCACCCCACCCCCCCCCCAAAAAAAAAACAAGATATTAAATAGATCCAAGAATGCTGAGAATGGTACACTGGTTTTCAATGCACTGTGTGATAGATCACCACGAACTTAGCAACTGAGATTCATTTATCATTCTGCTGCCTGGTTGTTGGCAGAACTCACTTCCTTACAGATGTGGAACCCCCTTCTTTAAGACCAGTGGGACAGAAGAAGAGATTTCCTCTGGCTCCTGCCGTGAAGGCCTCACCTGAATGGGGCAGGCCCACTCAGGATACTCTCCCTATTAGGGACTTTAATTACCCCTGCACAACCCCTTCTCTTTGGTCTTAAGACTCAATATAATCATGGGAGTGGAACCCCACCACCTCTGCCACATTCTGTTGGTTGGAAGCAAGTTACAAGTACCACCCACACTCATGGGGAGGAGATTATACAATGGCCTGGGTCATGGGGTGGCATCTTAGAATTGTGCCCACTACAGATATAGATGAGCACATGGATATGCCTTGGAAGATGAGAGGGATAAAAATGGTTATCCTCATTTTTCAGGAACTCAGAGACTCTGAAATACATTGCCCAAACCACTGAGCTTGCCCTCTCCCCCACCATGATAAAGCAGAAACACCAAGATTTTCTGGGTCTAAATCTTGTGCTCTTTCCCCTCCCTTGTCACCCTGGTAAAGAAGGGAATGGCTCCCTTATGCCATCAGGTGAGACATGGAGCTGATGCTGATGCAGAGCAAACAGATCACTTGCTCCCAGTAAATACTGATAACTTTGAGCTGCAAGTGGCCTTGGGGATGATGGTCAGTCACACCATTTTCTGCAGAGCTCGACTTAAATACCGGGATCTTGACCCCTGATGCAGTGCTCCTTCACAGTGGGCAAATCGTCTTGAGTCTTTCGCTGTCCCTGTCAAAGGCTATAAGGCAGGAGAAGAGTTGGGTCCAAGAATCATGGTTTGCTTTCATTCAGATGCTTTGGCCTTACCAGCAAAGCATTTTTTGATCTAGGAGGCCATCCAAAAATCTGGAGAAAATTAGATAGTTATTCTAAAATTAAAGTTACTGTAAGAATGGCAAGAAAGAAACCCCAAAATTCAAGTTGTGGACAATTCCTATATATGTGGTACAAATGATGGTCCAAGCTGACAGAAATTAAAATATATTATGTGGTTCACAGTGTATTTTTATCAATTAATACACATTAAATATACTATGTGTTTTAGGGATTATTTATAGCTACCTACTTTTAACAGTTGGGTGTTTTTAATGAACTCAGTATGTTAAGAAAAACCATAACCAAATAGAAGGCATCACTCCTGTCTGCATATTAAAACAAGCAAGCCAGGCCTGCTACATGGTAACAGTAAAAACATCACCTTTGTAAACCATGATTATTGGGGATTTTCTAAAGCGTCTGGCATGAAGCTAAAAGATCTGGGTTCCAGTTTTGCTTGGCCTCTTTCTAGCTCCGTGAGTTTGAGCCAATCACTTTTCCTTCCCAGCATGGTGTTTAAAACTCGTATTAGACAAGACAACTATGGGTTCCCAGTCCCCTGGGCTCACCCTCTGATAATGAAGCTTTATTAGCTACCAACTGGGTTTCTGTTAAAACCTCTTGGGTATCCTTGCTGTGAATTAAGTAATAAATCAAATATTGTCACCCCCCTGCTTAAAGCTCTCTGTAACGCCCTGTCCGGTATGGTAGCCACTGGTCACACTTGGCTTTTGAGTATTTGCAACATGACTGACCTCACTGGAACTGTCCTTTAAGTATAAAACACACAGCAGCTTTCAAAGATGGAGCATGAAAGCAAGACTGTAAAATCCCTAAATAATATTCTTTTCTTTTTACACCCCCACCTGCAGCATTTGGAAGTTCCCAGGCTAGGGGTTGAATCAGAACTGCAGGTGCCAGCCTACACCACAGCCATGGCAATGCTGGATCCAAGCCACTTCTGTGAACTACACCACAGCTTGTGGCAATGCCAGATCCTTAACCCACTGAGTTAGGCCAGAGATCGAATTCACTTCCTCACGGAAATTATGTCAGGTTCTTAACACACTGAGCCAAATGGAAACTCCTCAATAATGTTTTATATCAAATAACAGGTGGATATGACACCATATTGGATATACTGGGTTATTTATTTATTTTTCACCCATACCCATGGCATGCAGATGTTCCCTGGGCAGAGATTGAACCTGTGCCACAGCAGTGATCACACCTGATCCTTAACCACCAGGGAACTCCCCAGATATATGGGGTTAAATAAAATACAGTTTACCTGTTTTGTTTTGTTTTTACTTTTTTTAATATGGCTATTAGAAATTTGTTAATAATACATTTGGCTCACATTATATCTCAGTGGAAAAGCTTCCCATTGTCCTCAGAAAACAAATTTAAACTCCTTGTCAGCATCAAAGGTGATCGATCCAGTCCTGGTCAGGTCTCCTCATAAATTCTCCCCATTCCTCATTACCCTCCACCTGCAATAACCCTATGATCCCTGAGATGCAGCAAGCCCATGTCCACCTTAAGGTCATTGCACACATGACTCCATCATTCTGGGATGTGCTTTCCATGGAAACTCTACTCATACTCTTGGCTGACTCATTCTCCCTTTAAAGGTTTCAGCTCATACATCGGTCAGGCCTTCCTGGACCACCCGATCTCAAGAGACCACACATGCAGTGACATTCTCCTCCATTTATTTCCTCCGAGGCACTCACTGCCACCCCCAGTTACTTCATCTAGTGATCTGTCCCCTGTTCAATGCTGTCCCCCCCACTGGAATAGAAGCTGTGTGAGGACAGGAGCCTCTCTGGTTTTAGGCTTTGTCCTATCTTCAGCTCAGGGCCTCATGCATTAGAGTTCTCAGCTCAGGATTTGTTGACAGCATGAATGAGCAGTGAAAAGAACACGAAACTCAGATTCGGAAGTCCCATTTGGGTCAAACTCAGTGACATCATGACAACATTGCCATCTTGCTCTGACTGCTTACTCTTGTCCTGGAGTCAATCCACCATGGTAATGATGGGAGACTGTGCAATAACTGAAAGGACACGGTCTATGGTTAGAAGTCCTCAGTTTGAATTTCAGCTCTATCACTTGCCAGAGTGTGACCTCAGATGGAGCTGTTGACTGTCCCAAATCTCCATTTTCTCCCAGAGAAATAACTAGAATTATTATGGAATATTTAGAATTAAATTTTTGGAGTTCCCATTGTGGCTCAGTGGCTAATGAATCCGACTAGGAACCATGAGGTTGCAGGTTCAATCCCTGGCCTTGCTCAGTGGGTTAAGGATCTGGCGTTGCCATGAACTGTGGTGTAGGTCACAGACGCTCGGATCCCACATTGCTGTGGCTGTGGCGTAGGCTGGTGGCTACAGCTCCGATTAGACCTCTAGCCTGGGAACCTCCATATGCCGTGGGAGCGGCCCTAGAAAAGGCAAAAAGACAAAAAAAAAATTAGAAATCTCTTGAAGTTGAAGTAAGATAAGAGCTTTGTCCATCAAAAAGCACCCGTGATACTTATAAGACCAAGACATCCTTGAAGGGGAATTTTTCATTTACCCAGGTGTCTCCAGCACCTAGCAGAGGGCTCAGCCTAACTAAGTACCTCAAAACTCTTCTCTCTAATGTTCCAAGCAGGAAAACATACCCCATTTCTTCCAAAGAAAAGCAAAAAGACCCCAGAGGTGGAATGAGACTGAGGTGTGATGGATCCTATTGCCTCCATTTTCCAGAACAGTCACAATTATAAGAGTCTGTCCAGGTATCCAAACAAAGCTCTTAGTACAGGCCCCCTTGAACATCTGGCTTGAGAGGAGGGTTTAAAGAGTCAGACTTAGCATCCTGAGCCGAGCAAAGAGCAAGCTGTCCTTGGAGCAGGGAGCAGCTTTCTGTCCATGGCAGGTTCTGTTCCAGAAATGAGAGCTGAGGAGAGATGAGGCCATCCAAACAGTAGCTCCTGATTCTCACAGTCTGAGCAATGGCCACAATATCTGCCGCCAGGGATAAAAAGAAATAGAGGGGAAGAGGGTCTGTTTGGAATTCGACAACATTAAAGTTAGTGAAATTAGAATTATTCTATGGAACAATGAACTCTCAAGGTGGGGCAAGGAGGGTGGCTGGGAAGAGACAGAGAAATGACTTCACTGGAAAGGCCCTAGTGTGCAAGGGATAAAGCTTGCCTTTGTTATTCTCTCCTGGATTCAGTTCCCATAGCTCTGAAGTATTAAGACTTTTGGCAGGCCATCCTAGTACAGTGCTATTGTTCCCAGGATTTGCTACTGAAAGGGCTATTCATGTGGAAACCTCTCCCAAGCCAGGCTTCCGTTGGCTACAATTTATTTACCCAGGAGTGTAACATGCAGCCTACCTAGGAAGTTTGGACAAACCAGACCAGGTGCGGCACTCAGCCATCTCTCCTTGTCCAACTAGTGAGTTGCTCACTGCTGATTAAGAGCCAGAACACCCAGGAGTTCCTGCTGTGGCGCAGCAGAAACAAATCCAACTAGTATCCATTAGGAGTGGGTTGGACCCCTGGCATCGCTCAGTGGGTTAAGGGTCCAGCGTTGCCATGAGCTGTGGTGTAGGTTGCAGAAATGACTCAGATCCAGCGCTGCTGTGGCTGTGGTGTAGGCTGGCAGCTGCAGCTCAGATTCAACCCCTAGCCTAGGAATTTCCATATGCCGCAGGTGTGACCCTAAAAAGACAAAAAATAAATAAATAAATAAAAATAAAGCCAGATCCCCATCTCCATTCATGCCTCAAATGTGTTTTGAGCATCTATGCCAGGCTAGGTGTTGGGGCCATAGCCGGGGGCAAGTAAGACAAACATCCATTATAGCAGAAATCCATGAAAGAAGAAGACCATCCCTCATCTCGGAAGAGGGGAGTCACAAACAGAAAGCCCTTTCCAGGAAAGTGAAAAAGGAATCAAGATTTGGGTTCTTTGGTCAAGATTCAGGATCACTAGAAACAATGTGTTAAGAGCCAAATTGGAGGAGTTTCCATTGTGGTTCAGTAGGTTAAGAACCAGACTAGTATCCATGAGGATGTGGGTTTGATCCCTGGCCTCGCTTAGTGGGTTAAGGATTCCGTGTTGCTGTGAGCTGTCCCGTGCTGCAGCTCCCATTTGACCCCCAGCCCAGGAACTCCAATATGCTACAGGTGCGGCCCTATAAAGAAAAAAATAATTGGAATTCCCTTCGTGGTGCAGTTAACGAATCCGACTAGGAACCAAGAGGTTGCGGGTTCGGTCCCTGGCCTTGCTCAGTGGGTTAAGGATCCAGCGTTGCCGTGAGCTGTGGTGTAGGTCGCAGACTTGGCTCGGATCCTGCGTTGCTGTGGCTCTGGCATAGGCTGGTGGCTACAGCTCAGATTCAACCCCTAGCCTGGGAACCTCCATATGCCACAGGAGCGGATCAAGAAAAGGCAAAAAAACAAAAAAAAAAGAAAAGAAAAAAAAATTGACCCCCTAGCCCAGGAACTCCCATATGCTACAAGTGTAAAAAAAAAATTTTTTTTAATAAATTTTAAAAAGAACCAAATTAGAGAAGGCCTTGAGAAGGAAAGCATCACCAATAAGACAAAAAAAAATCCTTGAGTGTGACCTGTAGCTTCCCCCACCCAAATCCATTCATGTGATGTACTTTGAGACCACCCTTCCGTCTCCCTGAAAACCAGTTTTATTTCAGCCGACTTGAGGCCTTATCTCTGGCAGAGGGCACTGCCAATGTGGGTTACAGGATGAGAGCCTCATGAGAAGACAGAAGAGCCCCTTGTCTGTGAAAAAGGCTGTGCTTATTCCTCTGTCCAGACTGGGGAAATGATTCTGGAGGCCAGGTCTGCAAATGTGGCCTAATAGAGAAGTATAGGTTTATGGCATACAGCATGGCACAGTGAGGGAAGATCCAGCTGATTTTGCCTTGTAGGACTTGTAGTGTTAGATGTAGCATAAGACTTCATCCTAAGGATATGGGAAATCCACAGATGGAATCTTGCTTGTCTAGCCCCACATGACCCAACTTATCTAAAAACTACGAAGTTCCCCATTTATGGCTTGTCATCCCCGTGTCCCTTTGCCCCAGGTGGGTTCTGACGCTCAGTCTCTCAGGTCAACGCGTTTCAGAAGAGTTCAGCTTTGGACCAGTACCCTCTTGATCCGATTTCCTCTCTATTAAATGGGAGTGATAATCACCATCATTATCATGGTAATAACAACAATACCTGAGATAGCTGTGGGAATACAATGAGAAAATAAGACTACAGGAGTAAGGATGTACATGATGGTGTTTATAAAATCAGGATAAATTTATAAAATTCGGATTCTCATCCTCACAGATGGGGGAGGATTTACAGGATAGAAAGTTGTGAAAGGCAGATTCATACTTTACAAAAGAAGTCTGAAAAAAAAATCATAACCCACCAGAACCTCACCTCCTCTCTGGTGACTGGAAAACTTGCCCCAGTTTGGGAAAAGCCAGCCCGATTGAGCAAAGCCGCTCGCGTTGTGGAGCAACACCTGCCCGACTCCCCTCGCGCCCCGCCTACGACAAGGCAGAAGAAAAGATGGGCAGGGGAACACAGCTCAGCATTTATTTTTGGACCCAGCTCACTAAAAATACCCTAGACTCCCTGTTTGATCACTCTCCCTTTTGACCTGAATGGATCGCGGCCCCGAGGCCCGCCCCACCCTCTGCCCGTTGTCCTTTAAAGGAGAAGGGCGTGGGGACGGATTCCTGCCGCTCTGGGACAGATGTGCACCGCCCGGGCAGGCTGGGGCCGCGGCCGCACTGACGTCAGGGAAGCGCACACTCGGCAGTAGTCTCCCGGCTGGGCCCAGGCCACCCGAAGGGAGGGGGGAGCCGCGCGCTGGGATTGGCTGACCAAGAGCGAGCGCCCGCGCGGATTGGCTGGCGAAGTTTTAGAGGGAGTCCCGCTCTCCAATTAAAGGGCCCCGCCACGCCGGACTGCTCGCAGAGCTCCCGCTGGGCCCGCGATCCTGGCCATTCAGCCACCGCTGCCCCCGCTGCGCGCCCTCGAGCCTCTGCCTAAGAAGCAAAGCTCTGTTTCTCCAGCCCAGAACAGGATGGCAAAGGTGGCCAAGGACCTCAACCCAGGAGTTCAGAAGGTGAGCGGAGACCTATCTGCATTTACCCAGATTCTTTCTTTTCCCTTGCTCCCCTCTCCCATGTGTTTGAGACTTACCTAGAATTAAGGAGACGGAAATTCATGAAATTCCAAGACTTTACAGAAAGTAGAATCGCTGGCAATACATTTTTGAGTTAACAGGCCAACACTGCAAATTTTACTCTTAAAAGCCTTCATGTAAAGTATTTGCAACAAATCTTAGTTCTTTGGTAATGCTAATTAAAATTTAAGGTAAAAAAATTTTTCTTAAATGGTAACTCTCTGATTTATAGGGGGGGAAAGCTACCACACCCCTCCTTTGATTGATTGAAGGTGGGAAGGGAGTAACATTGACTCACAAGGAATCTCCCCTTTTGTTATCATGCTAGTATTTTGCGGTTTTCACACACACACACACACAGTAAGTAACCTGTTTCTTTAGTTAGTGATGTTGGCACGGGAACTAATTTCTGTCCCCAGGGTCTGCCCGTTTCCCTTTCAAGGAGGGCTGGCCAGGAGCCCAGAAGGTCATGGGTGAATTGCTGCAGGAGGGGTGAGCAGCTGTGCCCTGAGCTCCAACCCCCACTGGTTACTTACCTGCATGCAATTGGGAGAGGGCACAGGCCAGAGGTTCAGAGGACCTGTGAGCTGGAATGAAGCCGAGAGACAGCCTAGACCAGTGGAGAAACCGAGGCCCAAGGTCAACAGAGAGCTGGTTGCAGCAGGCAACAGTGCCTAGCAAATACTTAGGCAGTGAAATCCCAACCCTGCCCCTTTTTAGCTGCACCACAATGACCAAGTCACTTTTCTGAGTCTCTCTTTCCTTGTCTCCCATGAAGGGATGGTAGGTGTCACCTCCCTCACAGCAGCAGTAAGAGCAATGGTACCCTTTGGGGTCATCTCCCAAAGCAGTCATTTTTAAACTCTGATTTCTCTGATTTCAGGGAACTTGGTCATGCTGGGCAAAGTCCTGCTCAGACATTACCAGGGGTAGATTGAGAGGCAGAACAAAAACCAAAAAACTATGTCAGAATCAAAATGAAAAGAACCACTTTGAGGTGCAATATTCATGACGCATGACGCATGATTTACAGCTGCACTACTGCACAGCTGACCTGCCCCAGTCTCCCACACAGAGTCCATCAGACCCTTCTGAATGAGAAAACTAGGGCAGATTTCATCAGAGCATCTCTCTGGAATGTACCTGCCCCCTTGCATTTGCCAGACTATTTGCGGAGTCAGGTCATCTCTCCTTCTTTGGAATTCTCAACACGTTCGACCTTGATACAATACCTGTTAATTTCTACCCAGTAGTGAGTCAGGCATGCACTGCTCTTACTTGTCTCCTCATCTTTCTAAACTCTTTGAGAACAAACCTTTCTTGCTCATCTCTGTTCCTGCACAGCATGCGAACACAGCAGGACTCAATCAACCACAAGGAAGCCAGCTAAGATCGCAGCGTTCACAGACAGTACAATTTGTGCATTTCTGTTTTCTAACTTGCGGTAGCACCAGGATTATTTGTGTGTCTGAACTGCCTCCCCAAATTCAGCAGAGGCAGAAGAATTCAGAGCGAAAGGGGCAGAGTTTCAGTGACCACTGGAAAGTCGGATGACTCAGGGTGGTTTTACTAGAAGCTGGCTGACAGTTCATGTATGAGGGGAGTCAGCACTCACAGAAAACTTCACACCCCCCTTCACACAAGCCTAGGCCACCACTTGGAGAGACCTTATTTTTATTTTCCTTTGCATGGGGGAGAGTGATTATCTGGATTAGAGGTGGAACATGGTCTCCTTCTTATTACCCTCTCATGCCAACTTCCTTGGCCTGCAAAGTGTTTATTTTCCATTTAGATCCAATTTCAGGCTTAGCAAAAGAATGTGGTGGGTAGAGATGAAAGGGTGGAGATTTTTCACCCTTTGGGGATGGTGACAATCAGAAGGAAGATCCCCACTTTGTCCATTCAACAATGTCTTTAACTCAAGAAGCTGAGGGAGGGGAAGGAGGTGGGGGGAAACGCTGAGCGGTCCAGCTGTGATTAAGCACTGTGTCATATCAACAGCATGCTGAAAAGCTTTTATTGCACATTTACTTTTGAAATCTGCCACAGTGGGGGGTTTTTGAACATTTGGCTTCAGGATGTGTAATCACACTTAGGCATTTTGAAACAATTTCATAGACTCTTAGAGCTGCAAAGAGACCTATTTGCAAAATGAGAAATGGTTTTAAATGGCCTCCAAGCTGTCTCCGATGCCCTGCCCTCAAGGGGAGGGGGGCTGCGGGGAATCCCTAGCAGCTGGAAAGTCAAAAAAAGGTCTTAGAGAGAGAGGGAGAGAGAGAGAGAACACAAAATCCCCAAGCTGGAGTAGCCATTGAGCTCATCTATCCAACTCCCGGCAGACAAGGGAACTGGCCATGGGTCACATCCAATAGTTAGTGGCAGAGCCTAGCAACAGTTCCCTTCCTCCTCTCATCTGGGTTAAGCCGAATGCCCCCACTGGCTCCTCTGGAGCCATCATTTGCTTTTTGTCCAGGAAAGAGAAGGTTTCTTAGCATGGAGAGTTCTCCGAGAATCACAAACTAGCCAACATCCCTTGGTAACAAAAAGCCTGGAAGGCCAATGGCCACTTCTCTTGGTGTGATCAACCACTGCTGTGATGTCTTCTTCTCCTGTTTATTAAGTTACTAGTATTGCTGTAACCAGATCTGGGTTCACAGCCCAGCTCCACCCCTTACTAGCCTTGTGCTCTGGGGCAAGCTGATTAACTTCTGAGTCTGCGTGCTCGTCTGAAAATTAGAGTGACAGTGAAAGCATCTCCATCTCCCTCCCAAGGGATATGTGATCAGTACTTGGAATGATGCTTGCAAAGGGCCCAGCATGTGAGCTCAGACAGACTTAGCCACTGTTATTGTCAGTGGCGGTTGTCTATTTCAATGGGTGTATGAATGCTGAAAAGAGTCTTTTGGTGAATGCCAAAAGGAGTCTTTTTCTTCTGATGACTGTCCCATCTGAAGAGCAACTAATGTTCATTCAGCTGAATGAATGCCAGTCACTCGACCATGATAACCAAGAACAATGACCAATGGCCCTGTCTTCATTCTAGCCCAACAGATACAAAATCTGCTCACACAACAATGATCAACACTCACTGAGCATTTCACTCTGGACTCTTGGAATGGTAGCCCTAGAAAGGGACATGGAGCTCTTTTAACTTTATCAATAAGGCAAATGAGACCCAGAGGAGTCAGGGTCCTTCTCTGAGACTGCGGAGAAGGTGTGAGCCACAGGCCACCAGGCTCTGCAATGATACAGGCCCCTTGGCTGTCAAAGAGCCATTTGAAGGAATTTAGAAAGGATGAAAACAAAGAGATCTGAGAGCATGTTCACTGTTGACTGTGCGTCTGCCAATGGACCCACTCCAGGGGGTTCTATTTCTCACCCCTCTGCATAATGTCGGAAGAGCATGAAATGATGCTTTCTCCAAGTGCATTGCAGGTTCCACCAGGCAGGTCTCTCCAGTCCTTCTCCACTTCACATCCTTCTTGGCTTTCCTGTCCTCCAGCTTTGCGCCCCCGCCCCCTGACCCCTCCCTGTACTCAGCCCTTCCTTCTTTCACCTCCAGTTCCTGCCGTGTCCAAAACTGCTGGCATGCTGCCTGGGCGAGCCAGTCCAACATCAACACGGCTCCTCGAGAATTGTCCTTGGCTCCCTCCATCTTAGAAATATATTAAGCTGTCACTTAAAGACCTTAATAGCCAAGCCATTGGCAGCATGCCCATAGGTGTATAAGCAACTTGGGCCACAGGAGAGCCATATTTTTTAAAAAGAAAGAAAGAAAGAAAGAAATTATCCAAGTCCTTCTTAAAGAGCTCTAAAAACAGATGCTGCAGTCATGACTTGTAAATTGCAGATGCTTGTCCTCTTGTGCAGAGGCATCTGAATGTGTGGGATTGGGGTTGATGATCAGCTTTCACCAGGGCATCCTCCTCTGCAGTGGTGGGAGGCAGGGAAGGGCCACCTCACAGATCAGCTCTAGGCTTTATTCTAAGCCATCAAAGCCCCAAGACCTTCTCCTGGCCCAGGGCTCACCAAAAGTTCAAGAAACAGGAGAGTTCAGAAATGACTTTGGTATTCCTCTCTGAAGATCCTCTAGTTTGACATTCTCTCCATGGTCACTGACCAAAGGTGACAAGGGAGAAAAAGAATGGGCTGAATTCAGTGAAGGCTCGAGACCAGGAGGGAGGGCTGGATGCCCAGGCGCACGCATGCATCTTCCTCTTCCTTTCTCACCCCCACTTCAGCCACTTCCAGTGAGGATAAGATAAGGAGCAGAGAAGTCAGGGAACAGTTCCTCCTGTAACCCACCCACCAGGGCCCACTGGGCTCCGCAAGAGGTATTAGACTTGACTTTGGGCAGGAGAATCTTTCTTTCCAACTTGCACATTCAAAACAGTGTGAGTGTATAATAAAGTGAAAATCTGTCACGATAAGCTCAGACCTTGGGAGTTCTTATCTCCCCAGTGTTCATCCAATGCCACTGAAATACAAACCATAAGAAAAGGTTTCTGGCAGTGTGTAGGGGTGGGGTGAGGTGGTGGTTGAGTCATTAAAGTAACCACAAACACTTATAGGTGACTTGGATAGGTCACTGTTCCTAGGAAGTTGCCAACCTTGAATGAAAACTGGGCTTCCTGCAGTCCACTGACTTTTCCTGGGCACTATGCTGCCTCCCAAATGACCAAGGATTATTGAAAACAGGCCTAAACTCTGTTCCACTGAGAGGAGAATTGGGGAACAGCTTTTCAGGACCTCCAGAAGGAAGTGACAGCTGCTGCTCTTTAAATGCCTTTCTTTAGAAATCTCCCCCTCTTCCCTTTCATTTGCTAACAGGAAGGGTATTTGACTGGCAGCTGCCAGGACCTCACCAGGTGCAGGAACACCAGCCACTTCTACAGGAGTCCCTCAAGACTGTACAATTTCCTTAATTTCACATGGCACATTCAGGGTGTCCTGAACTCCATTCTCTGAGCTTAGCATGTATCAATGGCCTGGGTCTGCAGAAGCTCCAGAAATGCTATCTGTAAAGCTTTTCTAGAAAGAGTGAAAGAAGAGATGAAGTTGGGTCTCCTATGTGGACCAAGACTCTTTTAGTGGCTGCAACTTTTACTTGGTATCTAAGCCTAAATGTTTGATGTGGAAATTCAGTTGTGTTTTTACAAAGGCAGAAACAATAGTACAACTACAAAGCTTGAGAGAACTCCCAAATCAACCCTTAGCTCACTGTTTGTTATTTATATGAGAAGCAAACATTTTTACATGTTTTCTCAGAAAGGCTGTGTTGGCCTTACTTTTCTTGGACTCTTTTCCCCTAAGGACTCTGCAGGAAGATTCATTTCTTCACTGTTAGGACAGAAAACTTTGGGGAAAGGCAAAAGAAAGGAAGGAAAGACCTATCTGGGGTACACACAGAGGTGTGCATGATGTTTTCTCACATCTTATCTCATTTAGACTTCAGGATGACTGTGAAAAAATATGAATGTCCTTTTCACACATGAGTACATTAAGACTAAGAGTTGAAATGACTTGCCTTAGATCCCATGATGAAAGATTAAGAACTCAAATCCAGTCTTTGATTCCAAAAAGCTAAAGCTCATCTTAAAGCTCTCTGATTCGAAAGCTCTTTCCCTTTTAGGAAGAAACCAGAAGGCTTTCATCAAAAGCAGAGGTCTTTTGATGGAGAAGGACTAGGATTATTAGGATACAGAGAGAGACCAGGATTATTACTGTAAATTTCACCCAGAGATCAAGGTGTTCCTCCACTTTGATAGTATGAATCAGGAACAGCCCAGCATTTGCCAAATGTTACCAGGCATCTGTACTTCTTAAATATTTCTTGGCCACTACCAGGTGTATACTGTCATGCACACTAAGTGGAAGTCATTTCCCAGGTATGAAAAAAGGACATTCTAGATTTCTCCCTTCATGGTTTTCTAGAACACTGGTAGAACTATCCAGACAGGAGGCTAGTAGAAATACAATCTAAGAAATCATACAGTATTATCCAGAAATTACTGAAGAAGCAATGACACTTGACACCCCCCCCAAAAAAAAAAAATCCTAGAGATCCAGGTTCCAGAGCTTCCAGGAAATTCTAGCCTGGGGATAAGTGTGGCCTCTGGAATGTGTATCTCTACATGCCTGGTTAGCCTGACTCACAGTCTACCCAATAACACATGAATCAGGACCAAGCAAAACACAGCCTGAGCCCCCACCAGGACATGCTTTAAAAGGAAATAAGATTGCTAAGGGAGAAGAAACCAAAGGCTCTGTTTGGCAAGTCACTCTTTTAAAGGACAAAGTCAGCACCACAATCCAGCCCGTGGCAGTGGTTTTAAATCCAACATGATATGTCTATAGATTGATTTATTTTCCCTCCTTCTGTTTTAAAACATTGGGTCCTTTGTAAAATTAATCTTTGGAGAAAAATGTAAAGGAATCATTATATAAAAGAGCTGAGAAGAATCTCATGATCTGCTTGGTCAGTCCCTTCAGAATATTACAGATGGGACATGGGGGGAACATGTCACATCCAAAATTTACATGTGACATAACAGAGATGCACTGACTCACAGCATCATTTAAGAAAGGAGAGGAGTTCCCATAGTGGCTCAGCAGGTTAAGAACCCAACATAGGGTCCACGAGGATGTGCGTTTGATCCTTGGCCTCACTCAGTGGGTTAAAGATCCAGTGTTGCTGAGAGCTGTGACATAGGTCACAGATGCAGCGTGGATCAGGCATTGCTGTGGCTATGGCATAGGCCAGCAGCTCCAGCTCTGATTCAACTCCTAGCCTAGGAACCTCCATATGCCACAGGTATGACTGTAAAAAGACAAATAGAAAAAGAATGAAGGGGAAAGTGTTATCTTTTCTATTCTGTCACTTATATGCCCAGGGTACCCTGATGTCACATCACCCCCCCCATACCTTCAAGGTTCCAAAGGTCAGGTGAACATTTTGACTATGAACTCAGCTTTGGGCACATGGTCTAGAGGTCATTTTGAGAAGCAGTTAAGCACACAGCCTTTGCAAGCATGGAGATCTAGATGTGAGTTGTAATTCTCCCATTTTCTTGGTCTTTAACCTTTGCCAAATCGCTTACCCTCTCTGGACCTCTAGTTCCTCATTTGAGAAAGGTAGTTAATAACAGTTCTATATTTAACCAATAGTTTAATGAGAGAAAGAAAACTAGTTAAGTGCCTGGATGCATAGTAAGTGCTCAAAATAATACTTCCTCCTGCTGTTCTTGGTATCCCCTCTCATCAACATAGCACAGAAATCCCACAAGTAGTTAAGTGCTAGAACGTGGAAGACCAAATTCAGCTTACTGACGTCACATGAGGCTTCTAAGATATCAGATTGAAGGACCTTCTCTTTGTAGCTAAACTTAGATCTGGGCCATAAACAGACTCAGGTCACATCATCTGCAAATCATGACAATGGCAACAGTCTGCCTTGGGTGTCTGATTGCCACACATCTAAAAAAGCAGCCCTCCCCTTTGTTGAGACCATTCATTGGCCCTAGCTGTGTGATCTTACCCAGGAACTTAACTCTCGCCAAGCCTCGGATATCTTGCTTTTAAGACAGGGTAATTGTCACGCACTTCTTCATTTAGCAAATATTTATTTAGCATCTAGTATGTGCCAGGCACTGTGCTGAGTGCTCAGTACAAGACAATGAATAAGAAAGTTTGGGGCCCTGCCACATAAACTTGAGTCCAGCAGAGTGTTTTGTAAACAAATGTAGGAGAACCAAATAATGTCAATGTTCCATCATTCTGCGTGTTCCTTGACCTTCCCCATTCCCCCCCAACACACACACTTCCTCCTCTTTTGCTCTCTGCCCTCAGATTTCTCAGCACTGCACCCATCTGACTCACTCCCAATCCCACTCATCTCCACAGTGTAATATTGGAATGAGTATGGCAATTCTGCTCCCAGCTATTGCATTTTAAACAGGGCATAGAGTGAAGAAAAATCTAAGGTAAGGGGGCCACTGGCAGCTCTCAGGTACCACCAGTAAGCAATGGACCCTTCAGCTTCATCACAGACAAGTGGTGGTAGAGCTCAGTCCATGTCCTCAGAGTCATCTCAACACCCAGGCCCTGTTCTTTGTGGTGTTGGTGTCAGGGGCATCAAAGGGCAGAAGAAGGGGATAAGACCTCTTGGATGACTAATGCCCCCATAAGGAACCTGCCATAAGAAGATACTCTCTATTTGGGCCGTATGACTAAGAGTCATTTCCACATACTGATTTACAAGGCTGGCCACCAAGGTGACTGACCCAGCTAATCCTCTGGCTGGAAGAGGTAGAGGGAAAGTGAAGCCTAGCCCAGCCCTCATCCTGGAGAAGAGCCACCCACCTGCTGAGGTGCACCTGTGCTCCCCCACCTCAGCTTTAGTCCTGTGACCACCAGTGTCCTTATGAAGGAATCTGACTCTAATGGGGGGTGAGTATTCAGGGATTCTTATTTTAGAGGAAGTCTGGGAGGGAATTTTTTTTTTTTTTATATTGTCCGTAGCTAGAGGAGATGTTTTTAACCAGGGACCTGCAGATAGAATTGAGGGTATCAAGGAACATAAGTGAGGAAAACTATTGCATCCTTACATACCAAAACTCTAACTTCTAACATTTCCTTCCATTATAAATGAAGGCAAAAGCACTGACAGGTTAGCAGTCCTTGTGCCTTTTTTTTTTTTTAAATCAAATAAAACTGTTTTTCATGATATTTAAGTTAGAAATAAATAACTCTATATAGGCCCCACACCCTTCATACTGATGGAAATCTGATATTTTCATGCCCTGTTATAGTCATAAGATGCCAGGCATACCACTCATATTCATTTCTATTCTGAAATAAGTGATTAAACCCATGGCTGGATCTTGTTAATTAATTTAACACAGGCATGTATGTTACTAAATTACAGATTTGTTGTATATATATTGATACCATTTCAGTAATATTCATTTCCTTTGTAATCCTATGTATTTTTATTTATTTTTTATTTTTTATTTTTTATTTTTGTCTTTTTAGGGCTGCACTTGTGGCATATGGAGGTTCCCAGGCTAGGGGTCCAATTGGAGCTTTAGCCACTGGCCTATGCCACAGCCACAGCAATGCGGGATCTGAACTGCATCTGCGACCTATACCACAGCTCATGGCAACATCGGTTCCTTAACCCACTGAGCGAGTCAAGGGATTGAACCTGCATCCTCATGTATGCAAGTCAGGTTCGTTAGCCACTGAGCCATAATGGGAACTGCCCTATGTATTTTAATTTGTGCATTTAAAGCATGGTTCTGAGAAGGGGCACTTTTCAAGTCAGACATCCAAAAGGGCTCAAATATATTAAGACCTCTGTCAAAATAAAGCTCGAATAGTATTTGACACACACACGTGCACACTCCCACACAAATATACACGTGTACATATATATAAATACACATGCACATGCACAACCATAGTGGATTGAGGTCTGAGGTTCTTGGAGTAGACAAACTGAGTTCATATCCCAGCTTTGCCACATGTTTCCTACTACCCTGGACAAATGGCATTACTTCTGAGCTTTAGTTTATTCATCAATAAAATGGGCCTAAAAGTTGTCCCTACCACAACATTTATTAAGTTCTTAACACAGTATTTAACACCTAATGAATGTGTGTTAAACATGAGTTATCATCACTATCAAAAGAGCTAATGAAAGTAAAATGGTAAAGAGAATTAAAAACTTATAAAGACAATAAAAAAGAGAATAAAAATGGTAAAGAGAATGAATAAATAAATATATATATATATAGTTTTTTTATGGCCACACGCATGGCATATAAAAGTTCCCAGGCCAGGATTGAATCAGAGGTGCAGCCACTACTGCAGCAATGCTGGATCCTTTAACTTACTGCTCAGGACTAGGGATTGAACCTGTGCCTCTGCAGCAACTTGAGCCACTGTATCCAGGTTCGTAACCCACTGTGCCACAGCAGGAACTCCTGAAAACATAACTTTGATGAAACTAATTACCCACCTCTGATGTGGTCAACTTTAAGAATTGATTCTGTGAAAACACATATCACATGTAATTATGATAAGCCAGGGACTGAGCTGGGAAGCGGAAAAGTGCGAGGAAAAGAATCCCAGAGGCTAAGTTTGAGGGATGGAACAGCCGATCTGGCCATCACAGGATCACAGCAGAGCCAAAGGCCTCTATCAGAGGTACGAACATGGAAGTGAGGGAGAGCAGAGGGGGAAACACTTACCCTCACTGGGGGAAGTCAGAGAAAGCTTACCTGGGAGGCCACTCTGGGCTGAGTGTTGAAAGAAAGGGATGAATGAGTTTTTAGGATTGGGTCACAGGCCAGTTTTGTGTGTTCCAAGTCTGACACACATATTCTCCCTCTGATTTGGCTTCTCACTCAGGGGATATCATCCGTCTTTGAACTCCGGAGAAATGCATTCTTATGTATCCATCTGTCCATCACTCACATCTTGTAGTTTCTCTTCTGAGAACTTGTTCCTCTGGCCTCTCTCAACCCAAACCCTTTGGGGTGATAAGAAATCAGGGCTTGCCAAGCTGGCAGATCTGAGATTCCCAAGCTTAGCACTGGAGTTCCAGCAAGCTCACCTCCACTGAGTTTGAATTTTTGCAGGAAGATGTAGATTTGTGTTGTGACAGAAGGGTAAAAAGTTAACTGAGGATACGCAACATATATGAAAAGACACACACACACACACGCACATACACATACACAGCCTCTGTGAAATTCTGTATGGGTGCCTATGAAAGGAATGTGAAAATGCAATTATGAGGAACATAGGATGGTGTGTGCATCCTAAGTTTTATTCATCTTCAAATTCTGAAGCCCTTTCCATGGTAATTAGAGGGAAAGAAATCCCACAGAGGATTCCTTGATGAACTGGGAAGAGGGTAATCAGCCTTCTGCAATACGGAAACTGGAGTAACAAGATTCAGAATCTTGCATCTAAACCATTCCTTTGGCACAGTTCTTCCTTCAGATTTCTGACTTGGTCTGAAACTGTGGGATCCTTCTTACCATGTTTTAGAGCAGGTGATGCATCACAATGAAAAACACATGTTTGGATATGGAAATACCTCTGGGATATCTGTGGTCAGGTGATTTGCATATGATACTTTAAAACAGAGATGGGTGGAATTCCAAGATGATTCCCTCCCAGTTATCTGGAAAATGAAACTCTGGGGATCAGCCCTGTGTTTGCAAGGATCTGACAAAGAGGTGAGCTTCGATGTAAAAGCTGTGTTTCCTCAAGTCTGTCCTTCTAAAAGGCCAACGGGCCCAAATGGCTGTGCAGAGAGCTCACCCAATATGTAGATTCACACTAATGAGAACAGCTCTTGCCACCTGCGCTGTACCTGTCCTTGGAGCCAGCCGAGAGCTGAGGCCATCCCAAGGGAAGTCATCATAGACATTTGAATAATGACTATACTGTAGACTGCAGCAATTAGAACTGATTTTTAAGAGGTGGAATGGGGAGTTCCCATTGTGGCTCAGTGGTAACGAACCCAACTAGGATCTATGAGGATGCAGGTTCAATCCCTGGCGTCACTCAGTGGGCTAAGGATCCAGTGTTGCCATCAGCAGTGGTTTAGGCCACAGACATGGCATGGATCTGGTGTTGCTGTGGCTGTGGCATAGGTCAGGAGCTACAGCTCTGATTCGACCCCTAGCCTGGAAACTTCCATATGCTGTGGGTGCAGACCTTAAAAGATAAAAAAAAAAAAAAAAAAGAAAGAAAGAAAGAAAGAAAAAAAAAATTACCAATATTCCACATGCAAAGTACCTGATTAATAAAAAGGACTGGTGAGAGGTAAAAGGAAACCAAAGGTAGCTATGGAGGAAAACAAGAAAACCTTGGTAAATAGGGCACTATCTTTTTGAAATGCTTTTAAAAATAATTTGTGAAGTTGTCATAGCTTATTATTTATTATATGGAATATTAAAACCATAAGAAAATTATCTAAGTTTTAAATCCTTATGACTTTCATCTGGAGAGAATACTCAATAAATATGTATGAAATCTGGTCATCCAAATTAACACATTTCATTAAAAGTTACCACTAGGAAAGCGAAAGACAACCCACAGGGAGAAAATATGATGGTACATATATCTGACAAAGGGTTGTAATCCAAAATATATAAATAACCTCTATAAATAAGTAAACTTTAAAAAGCAATCCAGTTCTTCTAAATAGGTGAAGTCTTGAGTAGTCATTTTGCAAAAGATGTTTAAAAGGCTGATAAGTAAAGGAAAAGGTGCTAAACCTCATTACTCATCAGAGACATAAAAATTTAAAGCATGAGACAGTATTGTATATTCTGCAGAATGATAAAAATTAAATACTGACAATAGAAAATACTGACAAGGATGTGGAGCAACTGGAACTCACATTCATTGCCAGGGAGGATATAAAATGATACAACCACACTGGAAAACTCCTTAGTAGCTTCCAATTAAGTTGAATGTATACTTACCCTGGGATCCATCAGGTTCACTTCTAGGTCCATATCCATGAGGCCTACCCCAAAAACCTGGACAAGAATAGCTGGAGAAGTTTTAATCTAAATGCTCAAACACTGGAAATAATTCAAATCTTCATCAATGAGAGAATAAACAAATTATTTTTTATATTTATACAATAGAAAATTACTTCATTTTTAAATTTTTATCTTTTCTGTCTTTTTAGGGCCTCACCCGTGGCATATGGAGGTTCCTAGGCTAGGGGTCTAATCAGAGCTGTTGCTGCTGGCCTACACCAGAGCCAGAGCAATGCCAGATGCAAGCCGCGTCTGCAACCTACACCACAGCTGACAGCAATGCTGGATCCTTAACCCACTGAGCAAGGCCAGGGATGGAACCCATAGCCTCATGGTTCCTAGTTCGATTCGTTTCTGCTGCACCATGATGGGAACTCCTACTTCATATTTTTAGAAACATCTACTAATACATGCAACAACATGGGTAATCTTAAATATGTTGGACAGAAGTCACACAGAAAAGATGACAGACTATATAATGCCATTTACGTGATTTTCAAAAATAGGCAAAATCCATCTGTAGTGATGGAAGTCAGAATAACAGCTACCTTCATAAAAAGAAGTTATTGGCTAGAAAGGGCATGAGGGAACTTTCTGGAGAACAGGAAGTATTCTATATCTTTATCTGGATGGTACTCACAGGGGATACATATAAAGTGATCAAGTGAATACTTGAGATTTGTGGATTTTTACTGCACGTAAATTTTATCCTGAAGTGTTGTTAGAAAATAAGACTACATTTGATAAATAATTGTAAAATGTTCCACAGTCAAGCATAAGGATATGGGTACCAAGAGGCTGAGCGCTGAGTTCCTGCTGCAGCTCCATGGAGATGTCACTTTGAGGGACAGCTTTGTCCCAGGGAGCTGTCCCTAGGACACATTAGAATCCTTCCATTGAATTTAGTCTGGCATTAAAGTTTCTATGTGCTGGAGTCCTGTTAAGCCTCTTCTTAATCACTACAACATTCTGCTTCCCCTAAACTTCTCTATCATTTTTTCCCCAGAAATGCTTATTCTTCCTCACTTGCATGCTAAAAGGCCTTCTTCTCCATGGGCCAGAATCCCATCCATTCCTTAGTGCCCTCCTACGTGAAGCCTTCCATGCAAAGCTCTCTCTTCTCTGAAATCCTGGCATGGATTTGTTCTCTTACTGAATGGACCTTTAGTTTCTTAGATGGACCTTGAATATGTACAGTTGCTTTCCTGCCCACTTAGCTCCTGCCCCATAAGGTCCTGTGTGTGCTACGTTCTCCATTTGTAAGTTCCATGGGGGGAAGGACCATGCCTTAACTGTCTTTTGTGTCCCCCTGGAAAGCCTGCATAGAGTAACACCACCATAATATAAATGGATAGAAGAGGAAATGGGATGGAGTCAGGATGCAGGAGAGAAAAGGAGAGAGATCAAAAGAAGTAAGTGCAAGTTGGTGCTCCTACCTGATAGAGACTAGGAATCCTGAAGGGATAGAAACAGAGAGAGAGAAGGAGAGAGGATGAGGGTGGAGGACAAGGACGGACATGGAAAAGAGTAAATGAGACCATTAAACTCTCCCAGAGCCCCATGCACATCACTTGAACTAAACCAGACCACGACCAGAAGCGATGAGATGGGAACAGGGCCAGGAGAGTGGGAGGAAGACTCCTTGGGAGTATTTAAGAAGGATCATAAGATGAAGAGGAAGTGAAAGTGAGGAGGATGGGAAAGCTGATTCCAAAGTGGACGCTGAATTTTTGATGTCTGGCCCCAAGTTTAATTATCCTCCTCCATTCTCCTATAAAAGGCTTGACTTTTCAACTATAATATAAAAAAATAAAAACCTAAATAAATAAATAAATAACCAGGAAGGAGAGCTTAATATCAAAAAAAAAAAAAAAGCCCTCTCTTCTTTCTAAAAAGTTTGAGGAGTTCCCATGATGGCGCAGTGGTTAACGAATCCGACTAGGAACCATGAGGTTGCGGGTTCGGTCCCTCCCCTTGCTCAGTGGGTTAACGATCCGGCATTGCCTTGAGCTGTGGTGTAGGTTGCAAACACGGCTTGGATCCTGCATTGCTGTGGCTCTGGCATAGGCCGGTGGCTGCAGCTCTGATTAGACTCCTAGCCTGGGACCTGGGAACCTCCATATGCCGCGGGAGCGGCCCAAGAAATAGCAAAAAGACAAAAAATAAATAAATAAATAAATAAAAAGTTTGAAAATATATAGGTCTAGCAAAAGCCAACAAAGCAGAAAAGGAAATATACTCACCATACTAATGAAGGCTGGATTATTTATTAAGTTAGCCATGTCAAAGCTCAATTTAGTTCCTATCTGTAAAACAATTATATCTGAGAATTTTTCTAACCACCACAATTTGATTAAAATAAATTGTGAACAACAACAACAAAGGCTTGACTTTAAGATGCTGGATGAGCTGGGCCTTGATTGGTTTCCTTCCTTCAGACAATTAACTCAAACCTTTATCTGAGCCTTGTCTCTTGAGAACAAACTCCAGTGATTTCCATGGTCTGGGGAGGAAGTTGGCTGGGATTTCTAAACAACAGCCGCCCCATCTCAGGAGGTTGGCCCTCCTGAGAGACAAGACTGAAAACTGGCTGAAATTTAGTTCAAACCACTCATCGCTCAGACCAGTATCTACTTTAAGTTTCTAGTCCTTGATGAATATTTATACCAAAATAGGGCCAGTGGAAAAGTTCCATCTGTGTGGATTTTAAGAGTTTTGCCTTTCCTCAGCCACGTTGACCAAACTCAGGAAAGTGGTGGAAACATTGCCAAGTTCATGTTCTTTGAAGTACAAGAAATTCTAAGAAGGCCCTGGACCCATCATATTTCTTCTTATCCTGAAGGCTCAGAGTTGGCACTCCCTTCTTAAAAAATGCTTAATATCAACACCTCTCAGTACGTTAAAATTTTATCCAGACTTTGACTCTGTGCTGACCATTACCACTTTTTGGAAGCGTGAATAAGCCTATCCAAAGCTTTCTGGATAAAAGTTCTTTAGTTGTTGACATTTTCCCCATCTTTTAAAAATCTGAGTGGTCCAGTTAATCACTTTAATTCTCCTCCTTACTTTGTTAGTAGAGAAATGACCCCAAATTTTCTCCTCAGTTTTATTAGTCATGCCATACTCCCCAAAATCAAAACACCAGAAACTTCAACCAGTTCTGCTCTTATTATGAGGGGTTAAAATAGAGTACTTGCTCTTGTATTTGGCACATTAAATGCCTTTATCAAGCAGGGGCCACATGCCAGGCATTGCGTGACATAGTTTTTGCTAATCTTTACACAAATCCCATTTTACAGATAAGTAAGGTTTAGAGGAATTAAGTACATTGCCATGGTGACATAGTTAATGTGATGAGCATGAATTAAATACAGGCAATTCAGTCCCCAGCTTCCCCTCTTTCCTCTAAACCATTTCCCATTGATAATAAACATGTTTACAGGATGCCAGAAGGATGGGCCATGAACTTGTTGGTCACAGGATGAATTGAGTTGGTACCTAGACATGCATTAACAGTGTTGAACCACATTAGTCAGAATGTGTCTCCCTATTTAGTTTTTTCATCCTTTGGATTGTGTCCAGGAGAAAGTCTCCACTTGGTGCTAAAAAGACTGCAACACCTCAAATACTTACCCAATGTCACTTTGAACAGATGGAGAGTGGTCCTCAGGTTCAGAGCTTTAGAAAAGCAAGAGAATTACCTAAAATTTAATGTTGTTTCAAGTTTATTGTGTTTTATGGTTATTTCCTGTTTTTTCAAAACAATTTGTTATTCAGGTACAATTGATTTATAATGTTGTTAGTCCCAAGTGTACAGCACAGTGATTCAGTTATTATATATATATAGAATCTGAGATATATATAGAGAGAATATGGAATATACATATATATTTTTTCAGAATCTTTTCCATTGAAGCCTATTACAAGGTATTGAATATAGTTCCCTCTGCTGTAGAGTAGGTCCTTGCAGTTTATTTGCTTTATGTGTAACAATGTGTGTCTGTTAATCCCAAACTCCTATCTTATCCCTCCTTCCCACATTTCCCCTTTGGTAACTGTAAATTTGTTTTCTATGTCTGTGGGTTACCTTCTCTTTTTAAACATTTTAGGTATAAAGGTTTTTTGTTAAGAAATAATTTTTGAAGTTCCCTAGTGTCCTAGCAGGTTAAGGATCCAGTGTTGTCACTGCTGTGGCTTGGGTTCAGTTCCTGGCCCAGGAACTTCCACATGTCGTGGGTGAAGCAAAAAAATAATAATAACAATAAAGAAAGAAATACTTTTTTTAAGTGATTTGTTTTAAAAATTTTTAAGTAAACAACCACACGGATGGTACATAGAGGATATGATTCACGAAGGAGGAACAACAGGCTTCATAAATATCTAATATTTGATAATCCCTGATCTCTACAGCATTTAATCATTTTTAGCACATCTTATGTAAAGTATCATATTTGATTTTCACAACAACCCCATGAAGCTAGTAGGGACTATGATCCATTTTTTTTTCCTTTTTATTAGTTAAATTTATTTTTATTATGGTGAAGTTGATTTACAATGTTGAGTCAATTTCTACAGTAAAACATAGTGACCCAGTCAATGCATATATATACATATACATATATATATACACACACATATACATATTCTTTTTCTAATATTGTCTTCCATTATGGTCTATCCCAAGAGACTTGATATAGTTTCCTATTCTGTACAGCAAGACCTCATTGCTTATCATTCTAAATGTAATAGCTCGCATCTACCAACCCCAAACTCCCCATCCATCCCATTTCTTTCCCCCTCCCCCTTGGCAACCACAAGTCTGCTCCCGTGTCTGAAAGTCTGTTTCTGTTTTGTGGACAGGATCATTTGTGCCATATTTTTAGATTCCAGATATAAGTGATATCGTGTGGTATTTGTCTTTCTCTTTCTGACTTACTTCACTTAGTATGAGAATCTCTAGTTACATCCATGTTGCTGCAAATAGCATTAATTTTTTCTTTTTTTTTTTTTTGTCTTTTGTCTTTTCTAGGGCCGCACTCGTGGCATATGAAGATTTCCAGGCTAGGGGTCTAATCACAGCTGTAGCCACGGGCCTACACCAGGGCCACAGCAATGCCAGGTGTAAGCCGCATCTGTGACCTATACCACAGCTCACGGCAACACCAGATCCTTAACCCACTGAGCAAGGCCAGGGATTGAACCCAAAACCTCATGGTTCCTAGTCAGATTCGTTAACCACTGCGCCATTAGGGGAACTCTAAT
Organism: Phacochoerus africanus; assembly: GCF_016906955.1. Lineage (NCBI taxonomy): Eukaryota > Metazoa > Chordata > Mammalia > Artiodactyla > Suidae > Phacochoerus > Phacochoerus africanus. The sequence goes on from NC_062544.1 coordinate 145,199,374, forward strand.
TTGTTCTTTTTATGGCTTAGTAGTATTCCATTGTATATATGTACCACATCTTCTTAATCCATTCATCTGTCCATGGAAATTTAGGTTGTTTCCATGTCTTGGCTATTGTGAATAGTGCTGCTATGAACATATGGGTGCATGTATCTCTTTGAACGTAAGTTTTGTCTGTATATATGCCCAGGAGTGGGATTGCTGTATCATATAGTAGTTCTATATTTAGTTTGCTGAGGAACCTCCATACTGTTTTCCATAGTGATTGTATCAGTTTGCATTCCTACCAAGAGCAAAGGAGGGTTCCCTTTCCTCCACACCCTCTCCAGCATTTGTTATTTGTAGACTTGTTAAGGATGGCCATGCTGACCCATGTAAGGTGGTACCTCACTGTAGTTTTGATTTTCATTTCTCTAATAATTAGGGATGTTGAGCATTTTTTCATGTGCCTACTGGCCATCCATATGTCTCCTTTGGAGAAATGTCTATTTCATTCTCCTGCCCATTTTTCAATTGGGTTGTTTGATTTTTTGGTTTTTGGTTTTGTTTTTTGCTGTCGAGTTGTATGAGTTGTTTGTATATTTTGGAGATGAAGCTCTTGTCAGTTGCATCATTCAGAAAGATTTTCTCCCATTCTACTGGTTATCTTTTCAGTTTTTTAATGGTTTCTTTTGCTATGCAAAAGTCTTTGAGTTTACTTAGCTCCCATTGATTTATTTTTGTTTTTATTGTCATTACCCTAGGAGGTGGATCAAACAAGATGTGTTGTGATTTATGTCAAAGAGCATTCTACCTTTATTTTCCTCTAGGAGTTTCCTCTAGTATCTGGCCTTACATTTTAGGTCTTTAATCCATTTTGAGTTCATTTTTGTGTACAGTATTAGAGAGTGTTCCAATTTCATTCTTTTACACATAGCTGCCCAGTTTTCCCAGCACCACTTGTTGAAGAAACCATTTTTCCACCACTGTATGTTCTTGCCTCCTTTGTCATAGATTAGTTGACCATAGGTGCCTGGGTTTATTTTTGGGCTTTCTATCCTGTTCCATTGATCTGTATTTATGTTTTTGTGCCAGTGCCATACTGGTTTGATGACTGTAGCTTTGTAGTATAGTCTGAGATCAGGGAGCCTGATTCCTCCAGTTCCTTTTTTCTTTCTCAATATTGCTTTGGCTATTTGTGGTCTTTTGGATTGCCATACAAATTTTAAAATATTTAGTTCTAGTTCTGTGAAGAATGTCACTGGCAATTTGATAGGGTTTGCATTGAATCTGTAGATTGCCTTGTGTAGTTTAGTCATTTTGACAATATTGATTGTCCAATCTAAGAGCATGTTATATCTTTCCATCTGTGTCATCTTTGATTTCTTTTATCAGTGTCTTAAAGTTTTCAGAGTACAGTTCTTTTGTCTCTTTAAGTAGGTTTATTCCTAGGTATTTTATTCTTTTTGATGTGATGGTAAATGGGATGGTTTCCCTAATTTCTCTTTCTGCTATTTTGTTGTTAGTATAGAAATGCCATCTTCATGATCTCCATGATCCATTTTAAAGATGAAAAAATAGAGGCCAGGGGGCAGAAAGTGCTCACCACAGTCACACAGGTAGTGGCAAAAGCAGCCAAGGCTCAGGTTCAGCTGAAGCACCAGCACAGGGCCCCACCAGCACATCCTCTCAAGGGCAGGAGCAGACACAGGGATATTTTGAAGCCACAAGCCAAGGCCAGAAATACCACACAAAGTCTACAGAACTTGATGACTCTCACCACTGGCCTGTTTCCAAAGTTTCCCAGGTGTTTGTATATATTCTATTTCATGGACAAGCCTGCAATTGCTCAATTCTAATTTTCTCTTGAGAAGTCTTTTTCTCTCTAGTGAGTCACTTCCAGAAGGTTCAGATACTTGTTATCCCATCAAGAGACCATCTCTTATCTTCTGGGTTACACAAAGAAAGGGTGGCACAAACTAGAAATAGGCCTCTTCAAGAGGAAAAGTCAGCTTCTTTCCAATAAGAAGAGGATTTCTTCCAGAAGTTGTGAATTTAGACCATAGGCCAGGGTGACTGGATGGGTGGGGAGTCCAAAAATGTGGGAGAGATGGTGGGTTTGGGTGGCAAAGGTGGTGAACTGGCAACTCCATCAGTCTGTCTGTGAAGAGCTTCCAGGAGCTGAACACACTCCTGGAGATGATACTGAGAGCTGGAGGGAAGAGTTGAAGCCATTTAAGCAGATTGATGCATGACAAAGAATTGTGCTGGGAACCAAGAGGAGACTACAGCCAGGGTTGGAAACTTGGAGTGGGAGGGGAGCACATGAGGGGAACAGAGAAGTGCTACCTAGGCAGGTAGAGTGACCAGGGGTGGCTAGAATTTTGTAAAGTATAGGAAACTAGGTTGGCTCTTTCTTCTTCCAACTCATCCTGCAGACATCAGCCTCAAATGTAAAATATCTATTATGTGATAGCTTTTAATACACCAAGACACATTGCTCAAAGGCAAAACTGAAAGTGCTATAAGGACACTATTTAAACCCATGTTTATGGAGGAGCTACTATGTGCAAGGCACTACCTTAGGCACTGGTAATAGAACAATGAACTAGACACACAGAGACCCTGCTCCCTTAAAACTTACAGTCTAGTGAGAAAGAATGACATTAAAGAGTTACATCCATGATTAAATAATTACAATCATGATGGGTACCACAAAGAAGATACAGGCTTTTCTAAGACCCTATGATTGGGCCCCCGGAAAGATGAGTAGGAATTTGTTAGGTGAAGGGAGAGAATGATAAGACAGATGGTCCAACCTGAGGAAACGGCCCATGGGCCAGCTTAGACATATACAAAAATTTGGCATCTTTTCTAGGATGTATGGTTAAATGAGTCATTCTAAATTTACTCTATTTTCTGAAACAGAACTTGGCTGCTGTATCTCTGATTTTACATTTTAATTGTGTTTCATGAGCTTTAAATGTGAGACCTTGAAAGTGAATAACTTGCAAAGTGAATGACCATCTGCTCATTTCTGTTTCATAAAAATGAAAAACTTGGCCTGACTGCTCTTTGAGGTGTATCCCTCTCTAGCAATCTGTGATTTTCTTGTGTTAGGTCTTCTTAAAAGCTGAATTCAACTCTAAAGAGTATGTACAAGTCATGCTTTATATAGGGGGAAAATCAAGGAGAGGATGAAATATGTGAGAGTGTATTTAATGTTAGTTTTAAAAACATAAGATGGCCGTAAAGAGAAGAGGGAAGTCATTTATAAGAAGGAAACTTGTTTCGAACCAAGAAAATGTCTTGTGAAAGACACCCCCCCTTAAAACACAAGTGCTTTTTACCATCAAGGCACAAGTGTAGGCTGAAGGCAACTAGTGTGTCAAGGCTTCCATTGTCCTACTTGTTAACCCTGAGATTCCCAGCAGGAATCATTTGCATAAGCAAAACCTTCAGATTCTGAACAGCTGTATTGTATGGTATGTTTCTACTGCACATTTCCTTTTAAGATATTAAGATTCAGATAGGCAAGAGTAAAAATTCTCCAGTTTGGTTAAGTCCCACTCCCGTTTCCAAAATTAATAAAAGTGTGTTATCCTTTCGAAGCTCAGTAATGCTTGCTGCAGGTTCAGAATTCAGATGCACACATGCGTGCACACTCATGCACCCCCAAATTACATCCTTACAGGAAGCTGTTTTCTTAAGACATCAGGCCGCTAAAATCAGGAAAGCCTTAATCAAATTGCGATAGTATAATATGTAAATACTGCTCAAGCTTACAGTTTTATACTTGAGAAGTCTATTAAGGGCCAAAACCTCAGAGCCATGCAGCCAATGAGATTTTCATTTCCAAGTGTAACCTGGGGACACCAGGCTTGTTCTCACTTAGGAAATGGGGGTGGGGCAGAGAAGGGTAAGAACTCCCTGCCAGGACTTTATTTTCTTTTATCTCCACTCCCCCAAGCCACTTGGTAAACCTCTGGATAAGATTCCCATGTGGGCTCCTAGTGAGGCTGGTGGCTTTACCTAAAATCTGTGGCAGGACCTGTCTAGGAAAGAAAAGAGAGAACTCTATGGCAAAAAAAAAAAAAAAGGAAAAAAAGAAAGAATTGTGTTGGAGTCTCTGGAAACACTTACTTTGGAAAGAAATGTCAGGTCAGCTCCTGCCCTGGGGGAATCCCTTTCACAGTCAATGAAAATAGTTCCCACTCTGGAAACCCCTTTGTCTCAAAAGGTCCATAAAAAGTCTGGAGGTGTGGGGAGGGGAGCCAAAAGGACCCCCCTCCTCATGCTGACTAATGAAGCAGCCAAGGAGCCTCACAGATAATGGGCAGGCTTTTCTAGAAATGGGCAGTTTTCAAAAAATGGGAGAGGATGGTTTTCCCCACTTGGCTGATTGGATCCTGCTGTGTTTGTGCGGAGCATTATTTGTGATGGGGTGGGCAGTGTCGGCTGCTAGTTCAAAGAGGGCTCTCGTGTCAAAGGGAAGTAAGAGTTCAGTCCTAAAACTCTGTCACTTCGGCCCAGCAGGGTCTCTTGTGTAAAGATTGCTGGACCTGCTCTGGATACAGCCACACGGAAATGTCAGCCATCACCTAGAGGCTTGCAGCCCGAGAGGCTGGTTTGCTTTCTGCCTGGGTCATGGTCATTTTCACCCTGCCAACCAGACTGTAAAACACAGGATTCAGAGTCCTTGGAGGGGGCTGATTACTTCAATTTATCCATGGGGGTCACACGGATCCAAATACCCAGCCCCCAGTCACCCAATTTGGGATTGGGAACTTTTTGCCTTGCTTAGCACGCCTTTCTTTTTTTCCGTGGGGGGTTGGGGGGCACACCCTGGCATATGGAAGTTCCAAGGCTAGGGGTCGAAGTGGAACTGCAGCCACTAGTCTATGCCACAGTCACAGCCACAGCAACACAGGACCCAAGCCCCATGTCTGCAACCTACAACACAGTTCATAGCAATGCCAGATCCTTAACCCACTGTGCGGGACCAGGGATTGAACCCACGTCCTCATAGATACTAATTGGGTTCATAACCTGCTGAACCACAACAGGAATGCCAGCACTCCACTCGTTCAAACTGACCCCAGCCCCATCACCATGGAAAGGTAAAAGATATTTTGAGGCCTTTGCAGGGGCTCTTGTAGCACCAGCTTGGCAAGGTTCCAGGACCCAGGAATTGGTTCATAGAATTGCTACAGCTCTTCCATCCCAGTGACCACATCGGGCCATTCCATGGGCTGCAAACCCTTTTATTTATTTATTTATTTATTTATTTATTTATTTATTTGTCTTTTTGTCTTTTAGGGCTGCACCCACGGCACATGGAGGTTCCCAGGCTAGGGGTCTAATTGGAGCTGTAAATGCCAGCCTATGCCAGAGCCACAACAATGCAGGATCTGAGCCACATCTGCGACCTACACCACAGCTCACAGCAATGCCAGATCCTTAACCCACTGAGCAAGGTCAGGGATCAAAGCCGTGTCCTCATGGATGCTAGTCGGGTTTGTTAACCACTAAGCCATGAAGGGAACTGCAAACTCTTGAAAAATGTACTGATTTGTGTTCTGTTGCCTCCTGGCTTATTTTTTTTTTTTTTATGAAAGTGCTAAAATTACAAGAGTCAACTTATCACAAAGGCAGACAGAAAGAAGGAAAAGAAAAAAAGATAGATAATGCCCTATCACGGCTGCCTGAACACTCTGTGTCTGCCCCATTTTGCCACCTGATGGTGTGGTGTGAGACAGACATTACTAATAGACAACCAACCAGACCAGATAACAGAGGCACCTCTGACAGCAATCATTCATTTTCAGTCAGGGGGAAGTTTCCAGGATGCAGTCGGTTGAGGATGGGGTCAGCTGTGGGGGTGGGCTGTTACTTTAGAACCAGCCACCCCAAAGGCAGGCGGTCTGGGCATTCCTGCTTTTTGGGAACCCGCCTCAGATCAGTGAGGCTTGTCTGACAAGGATGGAGGGGTCGGGGAGAGGGAGGAAAAAGCTGGGTCTTAAACAGAAAAGGTTTTCATTCTATAATTTCCCGTCTGCATATGGATTTGCTTTTCTACTTAGTTTTCCCTGCCAGATTAACCCTTTTTGTTCATACATGATGTGAACCTTGGGGAATCTGCAATCATGTCCTTCCCTAGAGGGGAACAGAACCAAAAAGGTGGTAACAATAATAAAAACGTTCCATAAAGGGTCATACATGGTGGTTAGGAAATTAAGGAGGGAAGGGAGGGAGGACCTAGTCTAGGAAAATCAAGGACCTCCCTGAGGAAGTGTTAGGAGGAACTGGATGGTGGTTTCCAGAACTTTCCTGGGAATATGTTTATCAAGTAGCCTGAACAGATGGTTAGGAACCATTTCAGGAACAGTTGGAATGGCGACACAGGGGCAATGGGCCCTGTCACCCCCCCCACAAAGGGTCTGGACCCATCACATGTCCTACTCACCTTTCATACATTCTAGTACATCTGAGAATCCAATGCTCCTTCCTGGCCACCCTGATTTTAACCTAATTTTACCTGTTAAACACAATGCATTGACAAAAAGAGGACAGTTCTTGGTCATGTAGCCAGAGATAAGTCTAGTTTGAAAAGATACATGCGCCTCTATGTTCACTGTAGCACTGATCATAACAGCTGAGACATGGAAGCAACCAACGTCCACTGACAGATAAATAAATAAAGATGTGGTACATATACATGATGGAATACTACTCAGCCATAAAAAAGAACATAATAATGCCACTTGCAGCAACACAAACGGACCTAGAGATTATCATACTAAGTGAAGTAAGTCAAAGACAAATATCATATGATATCACTTATATGTGGAATCTAAAAAGAAGATGCAAATGAACTTATTTACAAAGCAGAAATAGATTCCCATAGAAAAGAAACTAATGTTTACCAAAGGGGAAAGGAGGAGAGAGAGATTAATTAGGAGTTTGGAATTAACAGAACACACTACTATATATAAAATAAATGACCAACAAAGACCTACTGTATAGCACAGGGAAATATAGTCAATTTAAAAAAAAAAAGAGGACAGTAGGACACCATTTCCTATAGGAAATGAAAATACTCTTGTTGGGCATTTGTTAAAACCTTTATTTGGGACACTAGACACTGCTAACATCCTGAGCTAAATGCATCAGACTAACTCTCCCAACCATAGCCAATCCTCAGGATAAATGTAAGCACACACAAACCATGTAATAGGAAAAATAACTGACTCTTTACCCTAAAATCCTAGCGACTCGGACACTTCTGCAATCAACTCATCACCCACCCCTTTCCTGTTCTGTTACTTTAAATAGGACTGGGCTTTAAAAACAGAAAGAAAAAAGAAAAAGTTTTCCATGCATAGAATTCTAAGCACTCAGTCAGTAGGACTAATCTGAATTTGTTTAGTCTGTGCATTTTTATCCTCATTACACAATTGAGGAAAAGAGAATCTAAACTGAAAAGATTTCTTCACATCTGTGCTTGTCCAGACAGAATAGAAATTCCCAAGGACCAGACGTGAGGGCAAAACGCACACACACACACACACACGAAAGCACATACAGACCCTGAAGGGCTTTTCCACCCCCAGATATGACCTCTAATGCACACATGGACTTTGTTCCCGCCTGTGGGCCTCACTGTGGGTTCAGGAGTCACTTTATCCAAAGTTGTCTCTGTGGCTGGAAATTCAGTGAAGAAGAAACTGCCAACATTCAGTTCTGAACACTCTGTCTGTCGCTACCTTGTTCTAAACCAGTTGTTAAGCAGATGGAATAAAAGAACCCTCCAGGGTCTGCACTGCCCGTCTCTTGCATCTCCTATTTGGGGAAACAGGGTTCTCTTGGCCAAGACCTGAAGCCATAGCTGGGCTGGGCTCCTCCTCCGTCTGGCATGATCCCTCAGTCCCCCGCTTTGGCCCTGGGCTGGGCCAGGGGAGGACCACCCCTGACCCTCAGGCCTGGCAGAGGGTCTCAAGATCTGTGAGAGATCTCCCAGGGGCGTCAGCCAGCCAGTGAAATTTAAAGGAAGAGGAAGGGTGTGGTTTCCCTCCTGTGTGGCTGTTAAGAAAGTTACTGCATTTGGCCCAGAAGCCTGTGGGGCAGGCTTGTGCCAGGACAGATGGGACCAAAATGCAATGTCAATAACAAGAGTCAGACAGGCTGTAAAAACTCACCTTGTAGGGGACAGTGGTCTTCGAGGGGAACACAGGAGGACGAGAGGTTAAGCTGAGGAGCTGGGAGCCTTAAAGTCCAAGTTGGAGCAGCCCAGGGCCCAGTAGTGAGGCCCAGTCCTTCCCAAACTTGTCTGCACATCAGAATCTGCTGGGGGAACTTCCACAATGCCTGCAGCCTGGGACCCATCCGCAGACTTTGCAGCTAGATTGTTCTGGGCTTCAGCCTAGGCTTTGGAAATGGGGAAAATTTCCCCAGCTGATTCTGATGTGCAGACATGCAGCCCCTAGCTACTCAAAGTAGGGTCCCTGAACCAGCAGCATGGGCTTCCCCCAGAGATGGGTGGAGGTATGGACTATCAGGCTCACCCCAGACTTGCTAAACTAGAATTTGCATGGTAGCCCCATTCCAGAGATCTTTATGCTAATCATCGGAGTGGTTAATTTGAGAAGAGCTGCTATACACACACAAGGCCAAATCCTCCTACCCAAGTATAATCTCAAGCACATGCCTTTTCTCCTTCCTGGCACTGACTGCATTTGTAACTCTAGATTTGTGTGAGTTACAACAGAAATAAGTGGAAGGGCCCCCAAATATCTGGAAAAGACTTCTTTGCATTGTCTAGAGTGCATCGGTTAAGTTAAAATGTAAATTTGGGCTTCAGAAAGACTGGATTCAAATCTAAGCTCAAGCACTGACTCCCCAGGAAAATCAACTCGTCCTGGTTTGTCAGGGCTTTCCTGGTTTTGGCACTTGAGGGTGTCACATCCAGGCCCTGACTCAGTCCCAAGGCAAACCAAGACAACCAGTTACCCTTCAGTTGATTCATATGCAGCCCAGCCCAGGGGTACCAGCAAAGATCAGTGGTTCTTGGACGTTACATGGATGTCTTAAACAGGGATGGGTGAACCCTATGCAGGTTTACTAGGTCCAAGTGAGTAGGAAGGATGTGCAATGCTAACAAGTCCCCAGGTGCTGCTTGGGGACCACAACTTGAGGACCATCTCAAGATTCATACCTCCTAGAGATGCTGTTAAGATTTGTAGAGCCCAGACATAGCACAGTGACTGGAAAACCACAAAGCCTGATATGTGTTACAGCTGCTATTCATCCTTTTAATGGGGAAAAGATGGCCTGAAGCTAGTCTCCAAGGGGCAGGTAGGTTTGAAGTTCTCTGAGGTTTAGATGAACATAAGCAGAAACCCTGAGTATATGTTGAGAAGATTTGCAAGAGGTCCAGACAATTGGAAAGAGAGTCTGGGTAGAGATAGTAGATGACATGGAAAGATAAACTGATGAATTAGAGCAGGTGAAGTGGGCCATGTCATGGGAGCCCCGAGACATCTAACACCCAACAACATTCATCCCTGTAAGAGGGATCCAGGATAGCTTCAGGATGAGATGGATGCTGGCATCCATAGGCTAAACAGACTATTAAGAATTGGGAATAAACCAGAAATGACTTGCTTCTTGGTTATGATGGTTTTTGTTCTTATCTTTGTTAAGTGATGGGTTTCTTCAACACATTGTCCCCATACAATCTCCACAACTTGAGTCGGAGCTGAGTGCCAGCTCCCTGGCCTGGGATAAGCATTCGTGACCTGTAGTCATTTCAGGCTTCCAGGGCAGGACAGATAAACTTGGTGAATCCAGCACCTGGTGCTATTCTCCCTCAGGCACTGCCTGTGGTTCAAATTCACTCTGTCCTCTGGCCACCACCTACCCAGCTTAAGCCTGCCCATTGCCTTCAATAGCTACACTTTATTTAGCAGAACAGGGTTAGCTGGTATCCTGGGACCAAGGTGATCATGATCATGTCCTACTGCCCCCATCTCTAACCCTTCCAAGACCTCCTTACCCCTATGGAAATGCTGCCCACCCCTTTGGACCCAGCTGGCTCAAGGATGACTGGGGCCTAGAGACACCCAGTATGGTAGGAAGTCACAAGATCTGGATTCCTAAGATAGGAGCGTGAGTTGTGTCCTGAGAGGCATATGATTCTATCAGTTCTATGAGCTTGTTTTTCTCATGAGCCAAATGAAAAATATTGACACCCTTGGGTTGTTGTGAAAACCCAGTGAGACAAGGGCTGTGAATACACTTTGCAAACTGTAAAGTGCCATGCCTATGGTAGAAAGTGCCATCATAAATTACATGAGAGTATAGCAAAGAAGTTAAGATCAGCTTGGTTTCACTTCCTGGCTCCACCACTTATTGGTGAGAGCCTGAAAATGAGGTTACTAAAAGTGCTTCTCACTCGGGTCCTCCAAGAAGCTTAAATTAAATACTAGGCAAATACTTGGCATATGCCTGGCACAAAAGGTGTACTCCATAAATATCAGCTACACTCATAATCATAAAGAAAGATAAAACATTTTTGCTTAAAGTTATGGTACAGCGAAGGGCACACAAAGGTGACCTCGTTTCCCCAGAGAGGCTCCAATCCAGAACACTCTGAAAGAGCAAGCTGCTTTTCCTCTCTCAGACTCATGGTCATATGTAACCTGTTAGCTGGGAATAATGATTACACCTTACAGGCTTGTGAGAATCGTTAAGGAAGAGAATTCTTTTGTAAGTAAAATCACTTTGTGGACTGTCAAGCTGTTTTGACCTTGGGGTTGTTGAGGGTATGAGGGTCATTTCCAGATAATTTTTCTGTATGTGACTTCAGGTCCCTTCTGAATCTTCTCATAACTTCATCCCACTCCACCTTCTCTCCTAGAATCCCTGGGGGAGGGGTTTGTTTTTAAGTAAACAAAGCATGTTAACTAGTCGTCTTTTAGAATGTAACACGTCTGCTTATAGAGCTTACCTGCAAAAGACAAGTCAGAAGAGTTGGCTTGGAATAGAATTTCATGTCACTTTGGCACACCCCAGCCCAGAGAGCAGGAGGATATGTGATAATTTTAAGATACACTTTGCAGAAAGGCAAGATCATGTGCAACTAAAAAATGAAATTGGAAAAGATGTTCAACTCATTATGTAATAAAGGAACCAGTAACCTATTTAGATCAGTTCAAAAAGCATATGGGAGCTAAGTGTTTATAGGTAATGTAATGTTAGGAGACAATAGATCGTTATATAACTAGTTAATGCTTTACAGGACAATAAACCATAACCTTGGGGGTTGGCTTTTTCAAAGTGTCAAAAATTACTTGTATTTGTATCTCTACTGGATGAAAATCTGCAAGTTAACATGTAACTTCACCGAGGCTAAGAATAGCACAAAGTAAATCTCTGTAGCTAATCCTTGCAAGGATGGGGTGCGGGGTGGGGCACTGTCATGTCGCCACCACATGACATTAAAGGACGTTCCACCTGCCTTCTGGCCTTCTATCCAAGTCTTGGATCTTTGTAAATGACACTAAATACTTATTCCACTTTACAAAAAAAAAAAAAAAAAAAACAATAACCTTTTCATCTTACATGATGCTTACAACAGCTCTGTTGGGGCAAAAAGGACAGGGAAAACCCATTTTCAGAGGAGGAAATCTGAGTTACCAAGGAGAGAGGCTAGGCTGGGAGAAAACGCCAGTGTTCTAGTTCTGAGCCTCATGCTCTTCCCCAAACTCCATCTCACACTTGTCCTCTATCCTCTTCCTCTCAGCCCCACACTCCTCTGGGCAGCATTTTCCCCTCTAAGACTTCCAGTGGATTTCACCTGATGGTGAAGGCTTAAGGATGGAGAAGACCCTGTTGCCCCTGTCCCTTAGCTGCCAGGAGCTCCCAGTCTCATCTAATGCCTTTCACATCCCGACACAATTCAGTTCCACAGCATCAGCTGAACCACACCCTGTTATCTTGAGCCAGAGAAAATTGTCCAAACACTCTGTCCTCCCCTAAGGAATAAAGGACGGAAGTGATGATGCATTCCAAGAATGCATTTTTTTTTTAAGTGGTGGCTCCTTGTAAGCTCTTCTCTTCTCAGCTACTGTGAGCCACAGCATCATCTTTCCTCTGAGATGGAGCCCACATCAGAGAAGCCTACTGCTCATGAACCAGAATATGTCATCTGAAACACCCATTCTGGTTAATGTTTTACCCTCATCGGTAAACAGGGGCACCATTTTCTGTGTTGGGGATAGGGACCACTGCGTCTCTCTGGCTCCTGGCTGGATGACTGCAGTGGACACATGGTTATTTATGCTGTTAAACAGTCAGCCGGGAAACTGGCGGCCAGTGTGGTCCAATGGTCCGAATCTGTTTCTTCCTTCCAAGGCCATTTATTTTTCTCACCCACAGACTTCTGTTTCCATGGATACAGTCCCACTCGCAGGCTGGAGACTAACCAACCTGTTTCCTACACCCAGTCACAGAGGCAACACTTAGAATCATGAAAACAAAAGTTGGCAGTAAGAAAGTAAATGGGGTGTGAAGTTAGAAAAATCATTCCCCTGAACTTCCTTAAAATTCTGAAACTGGGGGAAAAAAAAAATTTTGAGATCTGATTTGGAGTGTGTTTTACACAAAGTGTACTGACAATAGCCAACACTCAGTGCATAATAAATGCAGGCTAAACCCTTTCCATGAGGCAGCCCATTTAACCCTCATGGTGACTCCACGAGACAGGGTGGTTCTTACCATCCCCACGACACAGAGGCAGAAGCTGACCCTCCACAGTACAGTCACTTTCCCAAGTCCAACAGCAGAGAGGGACCAAATGAGGACAAACACCCAGACCCTGTGACCCCCAAAGCCTGGACCTGCTGACTCGAAACAGCTGCCTTCTCCCCATTTCTCTTCCTGCCTCCGTCATAGGCAAGCGCTTCTAAGGCTCTGGAAGCCTCTGCCCATTCAGCACCCACCATTTTGATTTGACCATGTAATCCTTCCCACACCACTTTGTAACATCCCACAGAATGAGGATTCTGTGGACCAGGAGTTGGGCTCCCCCACCACCCCTACCCCGCCCCCCATCCAGGTCACTTTTCTCACTTACCAGGGAACTAACTCAGTCTGGGCAAGCAAATGAGTGGCTTCTGGCTGCACAACTAAGAAATATCAGATCTGGCACCACAGGGCCAGGCCTCTGCCCCTGGAGCCTGAGCTGGGCTGCACTGGGCTGCCTGACATCACAGTTTCTAAACCCAATCCTGAGCCAGCAGTCCAGCTCTCCCAGCCAAGCCTCGGGGCTAATCCCCCATAGGGGGGCTGTTAAATCAGCCAGTCCTTAGAAGAACCACCATGCTTAAGTGGGCAGAGTGCTTTGCCACTTGGGAAATGGTCACACGTAGCCCTCCTGTCTCAGGCTTTGCTGCCTCTGTATATAAAACCATCCAGCAATGAAGCCTGACTCACACACCGTATACCTCCCAGCAAAACTTTCAAGCATTTAAATACTAAGTGGGAAAAGATCACTGCAGTTTGACTAGTAGTGTCCAAGGTGTCAGGAACAAGAGGCCAGGTTTTCTATGCCCACAGCTTTAGGGGGCAAAGTTCTGCCCACGAGTGAAAGGTCCCCAGCTCAGATGATAGATGAGATGGGGGTGAGCATTGCCTTGGTTTTCAACTTTATGGTGAGTCTAGCACGGAATAGGCACAAACATGAACATGCTTCTCACCAAGCCTGTGCCACCTGCGTCTTACTACAAAAGCTGGAAAGGGGTCTTAGGTGGAAGAGCATAGTGTATGAGGATGCGGTGCAAACATGTCACAAAACAGGAGATGTGGAGCTGGGTATTATTGCGGGAAGACTTGGCAGGGAGAAGAGAAATGTAATGAAGGATAACTGCATCTTTCCATGTTCTCCTTTGATTTCTGACACTAGCGCTGATGATGGCCTCATGCCTTGGCTTCCCACCACTACCACCACCATCACTACCACAAGCAGAGAGAGTAGAGGTGGAATGCCCCAGAGAGCATGCTCAGATGGTCACACCCTCCCCATCCCTCTCTGTGCCTCTCTGCCTTTGCATACCTCCCCCTTCTGCTGGAAATCACCTCCTCCTCCTTCTCTGCCTGCTCACCTTGCACAGCCCCAATCCCAAGTCACCTCCTCTGAGAAGCCGCCCTGGACTTCCCCTTTGAGCTAACATCTTCCTCTCTGCTCCTAAGATCTGTGTGCAGAATAACAGCAGCTACTGTTTGCAGTTCCTTCTGTGGCTGGGCACTTTACATGCATTATCTCTGCACCCATGTGATAGGCAAGGAAACTGAGGCTCAGTTTGTCCCAGGCCACACAACTGTTAAGTCCTGAAGCTGGATTTGGAATCCAGCTCACTCAGTCTCCAGGGTCTGTGTCTTTCTACCACACCATGGGCAGCTGTCCTTCCCTCATATTCGCCCCTTCCAGGAGAAGGGACAAGGATGTATTTCTCCATCTTCCCCTAGACTCAATTCCTCTAGCATACCATGAGTTTTATGATGTATCCCAGTGCCTGGCACATAGCAGATGCTAAATAAATGGTTAAATTAAGCAATAGTTGGTTAATCGAGAAGCTTATCCCTTTATCTTACTAGCTGATGGAGCTGGGCTTCTGATAAAGTCAGAGTACATGTGGTAGCCATCCCAAGTCACCCCACCCCCACCCCTAGCAGAGAGTCAGGTAAATTTCTCATCTGACAGATGCCTAAATGAACCCACTGCTTCTCCAAGTGTCATAGCATATGAACTTCCTGGGAATTTTGTTAAAGTACAGATACCGTTCTAAAGGGCTGAGACCCTCACAGGTAGGACCTGAGGGTCTGCTTTTCCTTCAAGCTTCTGGGGATGCTGCTGGTTTGAAGACCCCATTTGAGAGCTAGTTGGGTCCTAACACATCAGCCAGCAGCAGCCAATGCACTTGGGTTGCCTTGGCTGGTTATGAGCCATAAAACCTCTCCTGTGTGTTGTTCTCTTTCCAAAGGATGACCAGACTTCAACTGCCCCTGATTTTCCATGATTTAGCAAAATATTTAAGTTATGCTTTGAGCTATAAACATTTGGCAGCCTGGACATTTGCTTGTAGCTGTAGCTTTGGTTTAATCACACCCTATCAATAAATCACAAATAAATGAGGGAGAGGAGGCGCTTGCTGGAAGATTCCATTCCAGTGACAAGTGGACCAAGGGAGTGGGTGAGAACGGGGGTATGGGGGTGGATTCAGGAGCGGATGAGCCCCCAGTGCATTTTTATTGGGAAGGGCCCCACCCTTCCACACTTGCCTACCCATGGCCACTTTCCCAGCTGGTTTCCTCTCTTCCTGGTAAACAGTAAAGCGATGGCTTATTCATCTCGGGCCCTTTGAACCCTGCACAATTTCTTTGCTGGCAGGCCAAGCCTTCAGAGGTCAAGCATCCCCAGCCCAAGACATTCAGGAGGAAAACACCCTCTTTTCTGTCTCCTTTTCCAGATGTCCCTGGGCCAGCAGCAGTCAGCAAGAGGTGTGCCTTGTCTGAGATGCAAGGGGACGTGTTCGGGCTTCGAGCCACATTCGTGGAGGTAACGGAGTTTGTCAGGAGACGCTCTGCCTGCCTTCACTTCTTGGCTGTCCTTTCTGGGAACTCTGATCATTCTCTGCAGGGACTGCTTAGGATGCATGCATTGTTGGCGGACTGGCTCCAGAGTGCATGTACTCTTGCTTGGCTTGATGTAGAAATGACAGAAAAACCCTTGGGGGAGCCAAGATGGAGAGGGAGTTCAGGGCTTCATAAACCATTTCCAGGTGGAGGCAGCCAAGCTCAGCCTGGCGAGGAGGCTCTGGGAAGTGGTGGACAGCTGTTAGCTGGGGTCTGATCCATGCTGGGTAGTCCTGTCTGTCCTAGGATTTGATTTCCTCATGCTGCCCCACTGTCCCACTGGGGTTCTGATCTAAAAGTGCCTCTGGGGCAGAAATAAAAGTCACTGCATCCACAGTACTTAAAAAACAGGACCTGGTTTTCACATTCAGGTGGGAGGGTTGTAACATCCAGCTGGGCTTGGATTCACAGAGCTTTTCTTTCTTTGCTTCATTGAGGACTCTGGAAACAAGAGTTAGGGCTGCATCACTGCACTACCCCTAGGCACTATTCACATCAGCATCTGTGCAGCTGGCACCCCCTGGAAGTGTGCAGGGCACAGCCTGTGTGACCATCCCTATAGCCCTGGAGAGAGAACCTAAGCTCTGTAGGGCACAAGAGCTAAAAAGGAACTTCTGTCTCCACTGCCAGAGGGCGGCCTTAGGCACTTGGTGGGAGAACAAAATTGGGGAGGTGTTTGTCTTAAGAAATTGACTTCCACTGTAAGATGGCAAAACTATTGAGCTAAGCTAATTTTTTTCTTTCTTTTTTTTTTTTTTTGAATGGCCATACTCATGGGATATGGAAGTTCCCGGCCCAAGGACTGAACCCGAGCCACAGCTTGACCTAGGTTGCAGCTGTGGCAATGCCAGATCCTTTAACTCACTGCACTGGGGATGCAGATCAAACCCATACCTCTGCAGTGACCTGAGCTGCTACAGTCAGATTCTTAACCCACTGAGCCAGCAGTAACTCTTAATCTTTTCTATTTTAAGGTTGAAATAACCCTAGCAAGAGATATTAGCTTCTCCATTTTACAGATCAGAACACTGAGGATGGGTAATGGGGGGACAGCTGCCAGATGTCAGAATTGGAACTCAGGTCTGCGTGAAGCCCTCCCCGTGCTCTCAACCATTCATCAGAGTACAGGGTCCAAGTGCAAGGTTGTTCCTTGACTCCCTTTCCTGAAAGGCCCCCTCCAAGGAGCCCATATCATCTTCAGAATGTAAGGGACCATCAGGGTCATCCAATCCTGACTCCCGTCCGCTGCCCAATCCTCCTGCAGCTAAAACACTCCCAGGACAAAGAGTATCCCACACATCTAATTTTGCCACTTAAGTTCTTTCTGGCCTTGAAAAGAGGCAGCCCCCTATCATTTCACACTGCTGGTCCTGCATCTGCCACCTAGGTGTCATAGAACAATGCTAGTGCCTCGTCAGCTCTCTAAGGACAAGAGAGGATGCCTCTGTCCAGAATCCCTGTGGCCAAGGCGCAGTAGAGGCAGAGGGTCCCTAAATGCACACCCTGAGTCCATTCAATCATGTTCCCCTTCTCTCAAGGACCACAATCTCGTGTTGCCTGTGTCTGGCCTCTGAAAATGGGTGTTTGATCTATTTTGTCTGGTTTCCTAGTTGTTTACAGCAGGAGGGAATTTCTAGACACTGTTCCTCCTGGATGGGAGTGGAAGCCTCTCAGCATTGTTTTCATCCCAACCTTTCCCCATCATCCTACAAACTCTTTGAACCTCAACTGAACTTGTCCTGGAGAAACACAGACTACAGCTAGTAGATCTTGCCTATCCAGTGTCCCCTGAGAACAGTCATCAGGACCTAAATTTGAGGCATAATGGAATAGTGAGGTCCCAGACCCTTAGCGTGGAAACCATGTCCAACCATTTTTTTTCTGCTCCAACACTCACACTCTCAATAGTTTGAAGGATATTTTAAAGGACCAAAATGGCAGCCAGTCTGGTTTCATGGGACAGCTTCCTAACTAATCATCACAGGACAGAATTCATGCTGATGCTGCTTGAATAAGACACTTCCCTTCTCTAAGCCTCAGATTTCCCATCTGAAAAATGGCAACCTTAGGAGTTCCGGTTGTGGCTCAGCAGGTTACTATCCCTACTAGTATCCATGAGGATGAGGGTTCAATCCCTGGCCTTGCTCAGTGGGTTAAGGGTCTTGCTGGCATTGCCACAAGCTGCAGCATAGACCACAGACTTGGCTCAGATCTGGGACTGCCATGGCTGTAGGGTAGGTTGGCAGCTATAGCTCCAATTCGTCCCCTAGCCCAGGAACTTCCATATGCCACAGGTGCAGCTGGAAAAATAAATAAATAAATAAACCTTGGAACCAGTGGCTTTTGGCTTTACAGTTCCATAGTTCCAGGCAAATTTTCTGTAATTGAATTAATGATTCTTGTGGTTAGTAGAATTAGTATGGTCTTCCTATTAGCACAGAATAGTAGGATTACCTAGAGAGGATGGGGGCAGAGTAAACACAAGGGCAGGATTTCAAAACAAATATGTCATGAAAACGTAAGGGGAGGCTCTCCCAGTAGCCTCCAGCATCCAATTGGCCATACAGGACTCCCTGTCCTCCTGGGCCAGCCTCACAGGACGCTGAACTTCCATTTAGGGCAGAGGGAAACAGGCCTCCAGAACACCAAGCTCTTCCAGGAGAGCACAAAGCAAGGCCTCTCTCTTGCATGCAGAGATTTTTTTTTTTCCTTTATGGCCTTGTCCACAGCATGCAGAAGTTCCTAGGCCAGGGATCAAACCCAAGCCACAGCAGGGATAATGTCAGATCCTTAACCCTCCAGACCCCCAGGGAATTCCTAATAGCTGGATGTTTTAAGTGTACACCACCTTCAGTGAGTGGAGGGAAGAACCTGATCTGAGGAAGGCAGGAGACATATTTTAAAAACTATAAGAGAGACCACTGGCATGGCAAATTCCAAAGCTTACATCCTTCAGGGGTCACTCTGGATAGATTTTCCTCATCTCCTCAGTGCAGCACCCCTTTGATGAGGTCCTGTCTCCATGCCAGCCTCGGCAGCTGCTCTGGGATCTGTGATGTTCACTCTGCCTCCTCTGCTGGGGCCAGGGATCTCACAGATTCCTCCTGGTATTTATTAAACATGAGTAGCTGGGGTTCCTGTGCTTTTCAAACTGAGCTGCTGAAGTTCCTGAAAAGACCTCTCGCATTTTGGGCTGCAGTAGACTCACCCCTGGAACAGGACCACTAGTGCCCATGCCCGGATCCCCCTCAAGACCCCTGAATCCAGCTGGGTGGGGCATCACCAAGCTAACACAGCCTCCGGGTGACATGGCTGTGCAGCAAAGCTTAAAAACTTACCAACTCCACTGGGTCGATAAATTTTCTGTGAAGGGCCAGCTAGTCATTGTTGTCAGCTTCACAAGCCATATGGCCTCTGTCACAACTATTCAACTTGGCTCTTGTAACATGAAGGCATCCAGAGACAATATGTAAATGAAAGAATGTGATTGTGTGCCAGTGACTCTGTATTTAGGGACTCAGATTTCTCATGATTTTCACATGTCCAAAAATAGTAACCATCTTTTGAATTCTTTTCAACCATCTGAAAATGTAAAAATTCAGAGTTCCCATTGTGGCTCAGTAGGTTAAGAACCTGACATTGCTTCTGTGAGGATGCAGGTTTGATCTCTGGCCTCTCTCAGTGGGTTAGTGATCCAGCATTGCCACAAGCTGTGGTGTAGGTCGCAGATGTTGCTGGGATCCAGTGTTGCTGTGGCTGTGGTGTAGGCTGGCAGCTGTAGCTCTGATTCCACCCCTAGCCCAGAACTTCCAAATGCCACAGGTGCATCCATAAAAAGAAAAAATAGGGGGAAAAATGTAATTTTAATGTATACATGTAAGGATAACCTGACCCCCTTGCTGTACAGTGGGAAAATAAAAAAATAAATAAATAAATAAAAAAGAAAAAATAATAATAAATAAAAATAAAAATGTAAAAGCTATTTAATTCACAGACCATATAAAAAGAGGTGATGAGCTGGATTCAGCCACTGAGCTGTAGCTTGTCAAACCCTGATATAGACCAACCTTCTCATTTCACAGAAAAGAAGCTTTATGGGAGCCAATGGTAGGCTAGTATTTGGGCTGGGATTAGATTTCAAGGCTGTGTCTTTTCCACCCTTCCAGGTTGCCTATGATAGATTGCAGAAATGGCCATTGTGACACCCTTAAGGATGTCACTAGATGTGTCTGCGTCCTCTGCAGTCTGGGTGCCTGGAAAGAGTGGGGTGAGACCAAGGAAGTCTCTAAAGTCCCAGAAACATGTATGGCAACAGGAAGAGCATGAATAACAGAGAAATAATATTGACACAATCTCAGAGAACATCTCATATCTGTCAGCATCTTCCATTCAAAGTGTTCTGCATCCCCAATGTCTCTAATAGTGTCTGAGCATCTACAGGAACCAAAAAAGCAAAGGGCAGCTTCCTTCCCTATTTCTGTGTATGGAAGGTATGGGGACATCAGATAGGACCCTGGGCTTTCCTTCACTTCCTCTTCCTTCCCCCTTCCACTTCCTGCTCTGCTGCTGCCCCACCCCACCTGTAAACCAGTGGTGCCCTTAAAGAAGCAGTCTCCTTGTGCCCGGCTCATACAAGAGAGCAGCAAGAGAATTATTATTGGTTATGAATAAAAGGCCCCAATTCCATAAAGCAAGCTACCTTATTCTCATGAAAACCAAAAGAAAAGCCTTCCTACGTTTGCCCTGCACCATCTTTAGGGTCATAATCATCTTTAGAGATAACTTTTCTGGAATTATCATTGAGATCATTGATTTTAACATTTCAAATGGCAGCCCATTGAATGTGAACTTGGACCATAAGCTTCTCCTCAAATAACACTGGAAATGCTGCCTTCTCTACCCTGTACGGTCACACTGCACATCAGTGTGTTAAAAACAAGAAGCAGCCTTGCACTGAAAAAATGTGTTTAACTTTCTGTAACCCACTATTTCCAAACTCGTCACCGCTGAGCCCTTCTCCACATACCACATACTGACCTCATGGGGGAACCGGTCCAGGCTGTGGAACCACCCCAGAGCATGCACAAGTCTCCGTGGCCCAACCTGATGTTACCATATGCCATAAGTGTCACCTGATTTTCTCTCCCTCTGCCAGCCCAACCGCAGTTTTCTTGAAGGCTGAAATAGGGCCTCCTTCTCTTCATACTAGGTGAGGGTTTCTCAACCTCAGCACCATCTATTGACATTTCAGGCCAGATGACTCTTTTTGGCAGAGAGAGCTGCCCCAGGTATTATAGGATGTTTAGCAGCATCCCTGGCATCGATCATGAGGAATCCAGTAGCACCCGATGGGGGCGATCAAAAGTATCTCCAGATGTTACCAGATGCCCCCTGGGGGACAGTCCTGACCTTGGATGGGAACCACTGACGTAGACCAGCAAGGCATGCCTCCGGTAGCCCCACAATCAATATTTGTGCTAAACGATAAAATGCATCATTTTCCTGGGTTTAGAAAAGGAGGGTTCCTCCCGGCAGGCCTGGCTGTGAAGTGCTCATGCAATTGACATCCATCCCGCTGAGGGCTGTCCCATTCCCGCGGTGGGTCTTGACATTGATATTTGACCTAACAAGCTTTAAATCATCTGTGTTGGAGCATCTGAGAAAGAGCATACCCAAGGGGACAGGGCCGGGAAGGGAGGGGAGAAGGTTTCGTCTCACACAGAGAACTCTCTTGATCCCTAAACCTTAACAACCAGACACAAAGCAGCCAAATGCTTTTGTTCTTAATTGTCAGAGAGAAGCCCCGGGATGATTTTTCTTCTCCCAGCCTCACAACAAAGCCTTGCCAGTGGACATCAATCTCTCCAGCCCCTGGGGTTTTCTAAGCTCATTCCCTTCCCCCCAGGTCCTGTCCACCAGTTTTTCAAAGAAAATTTCCAGCTGTATTTTAGTGTCAGTATGAGTGCTAAAGAGTTTACAAGTTGCTAAAGCTCTGAGGTTCATGAAATCTTGAGAGACAATTTCAATAACTCTCTTTAGAGCAGGGATTAGCAGACCTCTTTTGGTTTCTTTTTTTGTTTGTTTTTGGGGGGTTTTGTAAAGGGCCAGATAGTAGGTATTTTAGGTTCTGTGGGGCGCATGGTCTCTGTTGCCATTGCTCATCTGCCATTGCTGCCCAGCCACAGACAGTATTTAAGTGAATGGGCATGGCTGTGTTCCAATAAAACTTTATTTACAGAAACAAGTCATGGGCCGGGTGGAGCCCACAGGCTGTGAAGACCCCTTCTGGAGAACCTCTCTGATGATGAGCCAGCCTGTGTCAGCACAACTGCCAAGAGGAAAATGCAAAAATGTGCTGCTCTTTTTATCAACAAAAGTCATACCCACATTCCCCACAGATAGACAGACCAATAAGAAAACCTGGGTTTCTGATCCCAAATGCCCTTTGGTCTCATGTTACCATTTGTCTGCTGCTAACCTTTTAGAATCACTGACATTAAACTTTGAGCTTGCTTTCCAAAGTGTAGATGCTACCAGTGGGAGATTCTTCCTCTCTTTCCTGGAGGGTGATCTCACTTGTCCCCAACCCCCACCCTAGGAAAATATGCAAGTCCTGCAAATGCAGCCAAGAGGACCACTTCCTGAGCTCTGACCTGGAAGATGATCGGAAAATTGGCCGCTTGCTGATGGACTCCAAGTATTCCACCCTCACAGCCCGGGTGAAAGGCGGGGATGGCATCCGGATTTACAAGAGAAACCGGATGATCATGACCAACCCCATCGCCACCGGCAAAGATCCTACCTTTGACACCATCACCTACGAGTGGGCTCCCCCTGGAGTCACCCAGAAACTGGTAAGAGCTTTCTCCAACCAAGTGCTTGTTTTCCTACCCTTGTAAATAGCAGCTATGCCATCAGTTTCTGAATGTCAAAGACAAGGTAAGTAGAGGACAAGTTTGCAGAAATGGTAGGAATGGGTATGATTTCCAACCTTCTGCCTTACTCTGTGATCTCGAAGTGAAAACTGCCTGGGCCTCAGTTTTCCTCATCCCTGAAATGGGTAGAGGTGTTCCTGTGAATTCTAATGGCCCTTCCAGCTCTAGGACAGGGCTGTTCTTGATTCCTTTTGGGGTCCTTGCTTCCAAACAGAGAATGATTTACCCTTCAAAACTCCTGGAGTCCTCATTTTCATCTATCATTTCCCCTAAAAGTAGACTGGGATGTGCTCTGGGCAAGCCTGGGGCCTATGCATAGTCCTCTCTTCACCCTAACACTTGGGCTTAGAAGGAGGAAGCAAACTGGCTTTATGCAACTCTGGGGAAGAGGCACCAAGAGAAGGACAAGGCCCACAGAGAGCAAGTGGCTTCCACAAAGTCACCCCTTGGCTGCCCACTAAAAGGACAAATGAAAAGCCCCACAGGTACAGGCATCACACCAGATCATTAAATCAGAAGTTCCAGATGGCAGGATCTGAATGATCAGACAGGAGTATTTAAATGCAGCCCCAGGTAAATACCACCCGCATCCACCTCAAGACCTAGCGTTCAAGACCGGTGCCCCTCCAATTTCCACACAAAACAATCTGAAGAGCTGGCAGATGTACACTTCCCATAGGCTTAGGGCTGTCCTGCAATTCTGCACACCTGCCAAACTCCCAGGTGATACAAATGCTGCCACTCCCAGACCACACCTGGAGCAGCGAGGGCCTCGATGATGTCTACTGGTCAGTGAGAGAAAAAGGTCAGAGACACTGGCCTGGCAATGATGTCAATCTCACCTGGGAGAAAAGGAGAGCTTTTGAGTCTTATGTGGGCCCCATCCCTGCAGGCTCCTCCCACAGCTCCTGCCATGCCCCCTCACTCAGTACCCTGCAGCACATTGCCCTTCCTCATTCCTGCCTGGACCACTCTAGGCTCTTGCATATGCTGTTCCCTCTCTTTGAACTATCCTTTCCCAGCTCTTTGCATGGCTGGGTCCTTCTGTCAGTCAGGTCTCTGACAGGCCTTCCTTAACTACCCAGTCTGTGGTAGATGTCACTCAGCCCCGTACAACAGTTTTTATCTCTTCCACTTCTCCATGGTTTCTTTAGAAGCTTGGATTTCAAGCTGTCATGGCCTCATGCGTGTCTCTGCTTCACCACCCTCTCTCTCCTACATGGGAGTGGAGCGAGGCCCACAAAAGCACACAACACGCCTGTCCTGGGCACGGGCTCATCCAGCCCCTGAGGTCCTGTAGGGAGTGCAGTAAGCTTGATGGGTATTTATGCCAGGCCACCTCCTGGCCAATGACACTCCACGTGTGGTCTGCGGACTGGCACTGCTCCATAAAATCCTTGACTGGGTGACTGGTCCACAACCAGATGCATAGGAATTGAGAATAAATATTGGGGAACTTTTGTGGCAGTTGACATCCAAGTGGGGGATCGCTGAATAGCATTCCTATGTGGTCAGCCTCACGTGGTAAGCTCGTGTGGCCTGGGCTACATTCTTGTCACATGCAGCGAGCCCACAAATCATCCTGCAACTGATGGAAAAAGCACCATACAAACCTTCCTTCTTCGCCATAGAAGGCTGAAGCAATGTAGTGGTAAGCTGGAGCTTAAGTTAGGGTAGAGATCCCTATTAGATAAAGTGAAGAGAGGCAAAATTGTCTTCTTTAAAGCTTTGCTTTTTGAGACTCATGTTTTAAAAGAACCTTTTGGCAATTCCTGAGCTCAGCCACCCTTTGAGGTAGGGGTTATTTTACATGCAACTAGCCTTCATCAGCTCCAGGGGGTAGGCAGGGGCTGGTCTGGGGCCACTGAGGGTGACGTTGAACAGAAGCAGTGCTGGGTAGTTCTGGATGCAGGTCTGCCTCCTGTACCCAGGCCTGGGTAAGCCATCAGTGTCTCCAAGATGTCAGTGGAAACTAAAGCAAGCAGCTCATAAAAGAGCCGGCTGTGGGCGTCAGGAATTGGCCGGTGAAAACCCCAACCGCTTTGGCCCCAGACTAATCAGAGAAAAGCATCATCAGGCATGATTAATGCCGGCTCGTAAAGCCACACAGGATAAAGGCGCCTCTGTCTGCTGCATGTCCTGCCTGCCGGAGCAAGTCGCCTTTCTGAGAGTGGATGATTCCCTCCCACTCACCCTTCTGGCTGTTTTTTGTCATTACCCAGTGATTGGGACTGATTATCCTTTAGAAATAGGACTGAATCTTGCTCCCTGTCATCCTTCCCCATCAGAATGAAAACCAGAGTAATGCTGGAGCCTTTAAAGACTGCCTCCAATAAACCTAGTTGCCTAGTACTTATCAAGGACTTATTCTGAGCCAGGCTCCATGCTGGGAGCTATACATGCACATGCTCACATGATTTCCCAACACCTTTAGGACTGGACCGGTATGGCCCTCATCTACAGAAGGAGAAACGGAGGCTCAGAGGGGTAAATGGGTGTTTGAAAGCTAGGCGGGATTTGTGGGGGAGTCAAGATAGAGGAGAGGAAGGGAACCAGCATCCACAGAGCCTTTGTATCCCGTGTCTTATCAACACCCCACCACTTCCTCTGTGCCGTGCACGACCACCCCCATTACTTTACAGGGGAGCAGACAGAGGCTTGTGAGGAGCCCATGGCAGGGGGTGGCACTCACTCACCCTCTCTTCCACCCCCATGGCAGATATTGCTGATTAGTTAGAGCACTGTCTTCCACTGAACCCTCACTGGGCCTCAGAATCCTTCTTGACACAGCACTCCAGGTTGCTGTTATTGACCAGGATCAGCATGTAACATGAAGCCCATTTACTGCTCTTGCCTGACAGCTGGAGAAGAATCAGAGCAGAACCAGGATTGGGTGGGGGTTTTTTGTTTTTTTTTTAAGGGCCGCACTCGCAGTATGTGGAAGTTCCAAGGCTAGGGGCCAAATCAGAGCTACAGTTGCCAGCCTACACCACAGCCACAGCAATGCCTGATCCTTAACCCACTGAACGAGGCCAGGGATCGAACCTTCATCCTCATGGTTCCTAGTCGGGTTCATTAACCACTAGCCACAAAGGGAACTCCAGGATCGGGTTTTCTGATGGCAGAGTCTGCGTGTGTCCTACCACCCAACCCTGGGAAAAAGACACCTTTCTCCTCCTCTTCCTGCTCTTTTGATTTCTCTGCCACAAAAGCCTGGTTCCAGAAACCTCTTCACCCAAGATCTCTGCCACACAGCAAAGCACCAAATGGTTCAGAAAAGTCCTCGCCAAAAAACTTAACACCTAAACCAATTTTTCCAACTGACCCAAGAAAAGGCCTCTTGCTAAAGATTTGGGAACATGACCTAGGTCAGCTCTGGAGAGACACCCAGGGTTCTGAGCAGCACAGGCAGCTGATTGTGACACCCTTTCTCCCCACCCTCCCCTTCCCAGGTCCATGCCAGTGGATAGTGATTGTCTGAGGGCTATGATGAGGGTTCTGAGGCCCTCATCAGGGTTGATTAGTAATGTCTGCCACTGGTGAGTGACTAGGGAGTGGTAGCAGGAGTCTCTGGCCAGCCATCACAAAACACCTGCCCTTGGTAGCGGGCTGCTAGGACCTTGCCGATGTCAAGGCAGAGAGCCTGGTACCTACCTGGGGCTCTGAGCTGTGACAGGAACTGTGAAATCCCTGTCTCCAGGGTCCCACTCAGGACCCCACTAGCTCTGCAGGCCACAGACACCTAGAGCCAGGACAGAGCCATGAAAGGACACCATGCTTGTAGGCTCAGCAAGAGGCTGCTGGCCAGGCCACCGTGCAGGAGCTCTACCACAGGGCTGCTTTGTAAAGCTGAACAGGAAGGAGTGTGGGGCTGAGGAGGCCAGAGCCACACACAGATCCCAGGACTGGGACATGCTGGCACCAGGCAACACTTCCACAGAAATGAGGACAAAGGGAAACTTGCCCAGAGATTGAGGGACTTTTTTTTTTTTTTCCTCTTTGCAAACCATCCAACTTATAGAGAGGCAGTAGAGAAGGGGCGGAAACACAAACTGCTGGGTTCAAAGCTGTGTCTGCCACAGACCAGCTGTGTGACCTTCCAGAGGTGACTTTTCTGTGCCTGTTTCCCAAGGGATAATATTAGTACCTTCCTCCTAGGGGTGTTGTAAGGATTAACTGGGTTAACACAGGTCAGGCACTTAAAAGAGGGCTCGGAACACACACAGAAGCAGCACACAGGTGTTGGCTGTTCCTGCCTTTCATCAAACTACTCCACCCAGGGAGAAGTGGGGAGAAGGCCACCCTTGGAGATGAGGGTGCTCTCCCCCAAGCTGATCGGCTGTGCAGCTGGGACTGCTTCAGCACTTGGAGCGAGTTAAACTTTGGCCAGGTCTGGATGCCCATTCTGGCAGTGGGACCAAGGCCCTTATTTCTACTTCTCCAAGTTTCTTCCAGATATCCTAGGAGCAGGCAGGCCCCCAGGCAAGAAACAGGGAGGGCTGGTGGGAGGACATCCCTTTCCCTGCCCCTGCTGCCCCTCTTCCACTCCCCAAACCCCTAGGCCCTGTGCCTGCCCCAGCCTGATGGCTGTTGGGCTGCTGCATTCTAGTCCTGTGTCATCCCATCCCTTCCCCCACCTCATAGCCTGGGATGTCCTGCTTCAGACTCTCCTGGGAGGACCTGTACAAGCACTCGCTTCCAGTCCCCTAAATCAGAGCAGGCCCAGGAAGCACAAGGTCACCACGTGATTCCCATGCACCCAAAGCCTGAAACAAGTTTCTTCAAATCTACCCACCCAGCCTGTTCACACAGGAAGCCACCTGCACATTCCTACTGGTCAAGAGAAAAACCATAGTCACCCTGGTCTTCCCAAGACAGAGTCAGGAATCAGCCTCTGCCAGATGTGTCATCAGCCAGGGGACTCCCTGGAGGATGGTGGTGGGTGAAGGGCTTGGGCTTCTTTGGCCCCTCCCCTGGGCTGTGGACCCAGGCTGAGTAGGCTTGAATGCAGAGGTCATCACAGATGTAGTCAAGGATAAATTTGCCTTTCACAGTTTCTCGTGCTATATGGGTTTGACCTTTATCTCCCACTAAGCTCCCCGTGCGTGGGACCCAAGTGTAAGATTTCTGCTTTTACACTTTAAAAAAAAAAGCAAGCAAGCAAACCAGCAAAAGGCCAATTGGACATTTATCCATGGGCATATTAATATTCTGATGGGCTATTCCAACCCTGTCGGTGTAGAAATGGGATTGACCTAAGACCTTCAACTATTTGAAGATGCCTTTGAATATTTTTAAATTAATAAACCATGAAAAACCTTCTGATTTAATGATTTAATTATACTTGGCTAAGAAAAGCAATTTTAAATTAGATGGACAATTTTTTTTTTAATCAGAAGGATTGCCATGAGGTAAATGAAGTAAAAATGTTCAGTTTTGAAGGAAACAAAATCCATGCTGCAAAGCCAGCCAATCTAAAATGAACATTGACTAAAATTTCCCCATTCTTATCAGAAATCTGCATATGTAACTGAGCCCATAGGAGAGCATGGAAGCTGCCTTAGGCTTCTCTTGGGTGTGGCCCAAATTCACCCATTTCTTCCTTGAGAATCCCTTGAGTTCTGCAAAAATCTAAAGCAGCTGCAGGCTGCTCACCAAATGCAGCCTGGGTATCACAGTGCTGTGTCTCCTCCTCCCCAGGGCCTGCAGTACATGGAGCTCATTCCCAAGGAGAAGCAGCCCGTGACAGGCACCGAGGGCGCCTACTACCGCCGGCGCCAGCTCATGCACCAGCTCCCCATCTATGACCAGGACCCCTCTCGCTGCCGCGGACTTTTGGAGAGTGAGCTGAAGGTGATGGAAGAGTTCGTGAAGCAGTATAAGAGCGAGGCCCTGGGCGTGGGCGAAGTGGCCCTCCCCGGGCAGGGCGGCTTGCCCAAGGAGGAAGGGAAGCAGCAGGAGAAGCCCGAGGGCGCCGAGACCGCTGCCCCAACCGCCAATGGCAGCCTTGGGGACCCGTCGAAGGAATACGTAAGTCTCCCCCAGCCATCTGCCAGTGCCTCAGGTCTGGCTGAAGCTGCCTGGGCTGGAGTTGCAGGGTCAGGGCCCCAGCTGCAGGCTTTGTTCCCTCATCCATGTATTGGTTCATGGTCATGGTCCAGTGGAGGTCACAGACAACCAAACTGTGGCAGCTCAGAAAAAGGGCATCTTACCATGCTTCGGGGTAAGGGTAGGCTTGGAGGAGGAGCTGAGGCCCAAGCTGGCCTTGGAAGATTAACGAGGAATCACCCAGGCCTTTAGGCTCTGCCAGGAAGACCTGTGTGGTCTTAAAGAGATAAGCATGCATGTAAAAAAAGTGGAGGGGGAGGGACATTCCAGTGAGCACATCACCGTGTGACTGAAGTCATGGAGTGTCAGGGGCAGGACCCAAGGCTGGCGAGATCAGCAGAGGCCACATTTCCTGAACAGCCATGCCCTCTATCCATTCATCACTCAAGCATTGATTAGTCTGGACTGTCTGCCAAGTCCCAGGAAATCAAACAAGCCCAAGACACTGTCCCTGTATTGGGACTCCATGGACTGAGGACTGGACTCTGATGGGAGTGGTGGCAGGCTTGAGACCTGGGCCATTTTATAGCCCCCAGCACCAGCCCCCATCAGCCAAGTGGGTCTCAGGCCTCTGTGTGACATTTGGAGCTAAAAGTCCCAATACAGAAGGTCCTCAAGCAAATCACCTGCCTTCCTGGGAACAGGCTAGCAGCTCCCCCTGTGAAATGCCAGCCCAAACACTGCTGTCACCACATCCAGAAGAGCTGGACCTTCCTTCTCTATAGTGACTCACCCTTGTCATCCAAAATCTATATCCCAGGAGTTCCTGTTGTAGCTCAGCAGGTTAAGGACTCAATGTACTCTCTGCAAAGATGTGGGTTTGATCCCCACCTCACTCAGTGGGTTAAGGATCCAGCATTGGCACAGGCTGCAGAGTAGGTCACAGATGCCACTGAGACCCAGCATTGCTGAGGCCAGCAGCTACAGCTCTGATTCCACCCCTAGCCCACAAAATCCCATATGCTGCAGGTACAGCCCTAAAAAGAAAGAAAAAAACAAAATCTGTATCCCGCCTCTCCAGCCCCTGCCCCATGGGCATGTGCATTTGGGATTGCCAACCAATGAACTCTAAGAGAAAACAAAACATATCTTCCCTACCACAGATTTGGTAACAGTGCTGAAAAGACCCATTTCTTAGGAAGAATTCACATCCCAGGGACTTTAAAAAAAATTAGATCCAGTTTCCATGTCTCATAAACTAGCCCTCTCCCCAGCCCTACCCTCCATCCCAGCTCTAGTAGCCATCTATCTTTAACACATAAATATGAATTCCAAGTTGGAAAGTGACTTCTTGAAATCTGTGACCTTTCCCAGTTGCCATTCCCAAGAGGGAAATGCTGATGTGAGAACGTATTTTACCCTGGATTCAGCCCACATATTTGGACAGCTTGGAAGTGGGGCAGAGGTGGCCTGAGACCCCAGGTCCTTGCCAACAGTGACTGTAGGAAACAGCTCTGACACTTCAGAAGCATTGAAACACTGAGACCAAGCGGTAAATAGGGAATCTGGAGGAAGCCAAGATTGGTGGGCTGAGCTGGCCAGGGAAAACAGACTTTTCCTTCCTCACACTAACCCCAATCTTAATTAGATTATTAATTACTGTCTTTAGTAGATTCACATCCATCACTCCCTTGAGGCCCTGCCTTGTCCATCTCTGTACCTGCAGCAGGTGCCCTCAATATAATATTGAGAGCAGCTGCTTCATAAATATGTCATCCATAAATGATGGAACAAATGAGTGAATTAATAAATATTCAAACTTAATTGCTCCTCAAAAGATGAGGACCACTTAAATGGCCATCTTACTGGGGAGAACAGTGAGACGTCAAATTCGCAGGCAGGAAGCACCTGCTCTGTGCCAAATGCCACACTCCCTACTTCCAGGTCTTGGTTCAATTCGCACAGTTACTTGATGGGTGGATTTCACCAAGCCCATTTTACAGGTGAGGAGTCAGAGATTCAGTGAAGACAGGGAGCTTGTCCGAGGCCTTATTGTCTCTAAGGGACAGAAGTTGGACCTGATACTCTTTCTACTACAAGAGGCTGAGTTCTAAAACCCTTGCTGTTATCTGCATTTAACTCCCTGTTTATCTCCTTGAAGCTGGAGCAAATCCTATAAAGGTAGCCAAGTAGCCTGCCAGGCCATGGACTGTGTGTTCCCAGCAACCCCGCCGTTAGGCTATGGGCAGTGCTCAGCCTGTTATGTGGACACCGGTGCTGGCCGTCCTGTGTGCTGGGCTCCTCTTGTTCTCATCAAAGGGCAGGTAGGACAGGTACCTTAGTCAAGCAGCAGGCCTGACTTTTATTCCTCTGAGGAGGGCAGTGAACTTTGCTAGAAGCAGTCAGGGCCTTTAACTTGAGAGCCCAGCTTCAGGGAGGAAGCATAGACCTCAGACTGACAATCAAATTAGCAATTTATGGGAAGAAAGTAGGCAAAAGGAAGGACATGTGAAAGGTATTCTACTGGAACTGTGTTGTTAACACATGGCAGTTTAGCATCCTAATGATAAGCGTCATTATTGTTAGTGGGGCTACCATTCAGCAGGCTTGCTCTGGACCAAGGACAGCAGCAGGCAGGAGAGCATCTGATTTAAAGCTCCAAACCACCCAAGGATGAGAAGTGAGGCTATGGGATTTGAACCAACCTCTGTTAGCTGCCAAGCCCATCTTTCATATTTCCCAAAGCTTATTCCTTGGAAAGGTCATGGATATGAGGCTATGAAAGGGCCATGGCACCATGTAAGGGGAACATCAGAGTAAAAACAAAACTAAATGGGTTTCCTTATGGCTGGATTTCTCAGAGCCTTGCAGAGGCTATGGAAGTGGTTCTCAAACTAAAATTGCCTGGAAGCCTGCGTCCCACAATAGACTAGTTGGTGCAGGTAGGGCCTGAGAATCTGCATTTCTAATGAGTCTCCAGGTTGATGCCAGTGATGGTCAGGGGCCCACACTTTGAGAACCACTGCTAATGAGCCTTAAAAATCACCTTACATTTAAACTCAGCCAAAATGATATCACCGATCCAACAAACGGTGAGGGTCTGAGAGCTTTGAACACAGGCATTGTCTAGACTGATGTGGTGGCTCAGTGCCGGGTCTATTCAGTTCCTCAGGCCTGAGCCCAGCTGTCATATCTGCACCCCTTGGCCAGCCCCCAGACCCTAGGCCTTCACACAGGTGCTGTGACAGGATGGGTGACCTAAAATCAGCCAGGGCGCATCTGGGCAATGAACTCAAGAGCTGCAGCTGCCCATGCCCACCTCAGGGCCGGCCCCTGAACATGCCATCCTTACACTGAGGTTAGGAGAGGTGGCAACACCACGGGAAATGCCAGGAGAGTCAGCCCTTTCATGAGGAAAAGCCATAGCAGAAAACCCCAGACAGTAACAGGTTGGCATACCCATTTCACAGATGTGGAGCCTGAGGCACAGGAAGGTTAACTGATTTGCTAGTGAGATTCCATTCCAGGTCCTTCTGCATCATCAGCCCTGGGGGTTCTAAGCCTGTACAGGCGTGGGGTCCAGGCAGGGTGGCGACAAAGCAAGTGCACATGCATTTACGTTGGCTGGGGTGAGAGGCAGTGTTTGGAGTCATTCACAGTCCGGCCCCATGAAGAATTTGGGGGCCTCCTGTTTGTAAGCCAGGAATAAGGGAAGGACTTGCCTACCCCACCCCAATCCCACCCAGTTTGGGGTCTTGGGAGCTTTGAAGTGTTCCATGGCCAGGGTGCTGCCCACCCCAGCAACCTGGACCATTCCACAGCAGCATGGCAAAGCCTTGCATCCACCTCCCAGGCCCCACTTCTGACCTCTCCCACAAGGATAAATCCTACAGACTCCTGACCTCAATGCTCTGACTCTGAACAGCTCCACCAGACTGTTTTCCTGCGTTTACAGAGCTGACAGGATATCTTCTCCGAAATTAAATATACAGATTTCTTGGGCATGGTCATCTTGCCCAGGAATTTCCGCCTTTCCCTACACCCCAAACTTGTAACTGAAGAAAGGGGAAAGAAAGCCAGAACCTAGCCTTTAATGTAAACTCCACCCTTGGGTATTTTTCATTCCTGCTGGGAGCCCCCCAGCTCCTGCCTACAGGCCAAGCCACGACACCAAAGAAAGCGACTAAAAGCAGCACAGATTGAAAACTGTGAAGATATTCCTTGAAGTCATATAAAGATATGTTGATTTGGTCCCAAATTATAGCATGCCCCCCCCCACCGGCCCCTTTCCCCAGAAGAATGCACAGAGCAGGGACCAGAGTTCTGGGTCTCCTCCCTCTCAGATGGAAACTTACAGCAGCTGGCGGCTCAGCCCTACTTGAGCCCCAACAAGGGACATATTTGTGGGCGAGGGACTTCCAAAGCTTCATCCGAGCAGATGTTTGGCTTGTGGGCTGGTAGGCTGACTTCCCTGCCAGCGTCTCTCTGGGAATTTGAAACCACTGACCTGCCCCCATGCCTGAGAGCCGCATCTTGGCTAGAGGACAGAGGGTCAAAGGCCCATGAAGCAGCCCCCCAAATTGCCATGGTTACCAGGCTTCTCAATATAGGCCAGTAAAGATATTGGAATGATATTAAAGGAGATTTTCTTTTCCACAGAAAATTCTCTTAATCCCATTTTTTAATACTATAAATACTTTTCCATGTTGCCACATAAGTTTTCACAATTTACCTTTTCTTTTTTTCCCTGAAGTGGGCTGTGTAATATTCCACTGACTAAAACAGGGATTGGCAAATTTTTTCTGCAGAAGTTAGAGCATCAATATTTTAGCCTTTTGCACTGCCACAGTCAAAGACAAGCAATATCTAAAGAGATGACCAGAATGGTGTCCCAATAAAACTTTATGAAACAGGCCATGAGCTGGATTTGGCCTCACAGATGTCACTTGCTGACCCCAAAACTAGAAGAACTATGAAAAATTGTTTTGGCTTTTTATGAGTTACTTGGGCTTTATCCAGTTTTATTTGGCTTTTGGAGGCTAATAGGTGATGATGATGATGGTGGTAGTGGTGTCACCTGCCATCCACTGACTGGTTGTGCCAGGCACGTGGCTAGAGGCTTCACATGGTTGTTTTATTGCACCCCAAGAATTACCCCCGCGCTTGTCATATAGCTGGTGAGTGGGGAGCCAGAATTGGAACTCAGGCCTGCCTTCCCACCCCAGACCCTTCACAGACACCACTGAGTAACAGACAGTCCCAGAGCCCCCATGCGGCCCAGGCACTGTGTGAGGCCATTGCAGCAGAGATGACCATAAGTAAGGCTTGTCCCTATTCTGCAGTGTCCCTGTGCTTGTCAAAGCTGGACTCAAAAACACCCCAGGCTGACATCGTCTCCCAAGTGTGGCATTTAGGAAGCCTCCTAGGCCGCATCTTCCCCCTTCATTGAACAACCAGTGAGGAAGGTTTGGTTCAAAATGCCTGATATTCTATGTCACTGGGAGGAGCACACCCTCCTCAAGGACCCGCCCCCAGAAGAAGCAGGAAGCAAAGCCTGGGTTCTCCACCAACAGTGACCACATATGCATAGCATTTCCCACAAGCCAGGCCCTGCCTGGTGTCACAGACAAGGGAAGTGAGGCCCAGAGAGGTGGCTGACTGCCCCAAGAGCCCCCCAGAATGAAGCCACAGTGGAGCCTCATGCCACAGCCCCAGATCCCAACCACCTGCACACACACACCCCACCCCCCAATCTGGATCATAAGGAACATCGGGAGGATGACCGTGTGGGGTAACAGAACGCAGAAGTCTGAAAATGCCAGCAGTGATACTGGGCTAGAAAAGAATAAAAAAGAAAAAAAAAAAAAAGCCACCACTACACTTGAGATACATGAAGCTGCAGAGCTCAGATGGTAAATAATCACCATAAGAGGAGATGGGGAGATGCTGTTTATAAATAAATTGTTGAATATTTGTGTTGGAAAGAAACCAGCGCCTGAATTCAAGGCCCTTGTGTTAATATTTACTACATTGCAATGGTGAGATTTTCACAAGGCAATCTGGGGTTTAGACTGGGGAGGCCTATGGATAAGAGCCTTCCAGAAGCGAACAGCGTGATTGGGACAGAACTGCTGGCAGCCCCAACAGAGAGATTATGGCTGGTTTAGAGGGTACTCAGTATCTGTGACTCCGCCTCCAAGGCCAGCACAGCTCATCCTGAGAGACAGTCTTCAGCTGTGTGAGCCTGGGCCGCTGTCCCTCAACTGCTGGCACCCACAACACTTTGTGTACTGGTTACTTCCATTGCAGAAGCCCTAACAGCTCATCGACTCTACATGTGTCACTCCTGTTACTGAGGGCTGCACACCTTAGATGCAGTGACCTAAAATGAGGCATCAACTTTGCTCACCAATCAGAGGACTGGGCAGGGCTCAGTGGGGGGTTCTCTATCCAAGCAGCATCACTTGGAGCAGCTCCCGTGTTAAGACAATACCACCAACAAAGCTGCCGCTATCAAATTGTGATCCTTTATTTTCCTTAGACTTAATAGTTGCTGTGATTGTTACTGATGAAGAAACGGATATTCACCAAACTATTGTAAGTTTTGGTCATTATGGATGTTGACCTCTGGGATGTGTTCTGTGAAATACTTGTTACTTGGGTGTAGACCTCAAGGTTGTGAAAGTCATGTTTGTTGAGACCTCTGGTGTCATTTTAGATGCTGCTCTAGGTTTCAAGGTGGCAGCTGCTGCATTCTTTGAGACTGAGGAAACAGGAGTCGTTGACAGTTTTGCTGTAGTTTTCAAGGTGGTAGCTATTGAGTTCTTTGAGTCTGCAGAAATTGAAGCTGCCTCTGTTTAAGTTGATCTGAAACCGATCTTCTGAGGCTCATTCACTGGCAAGTCTGGCCCCGATGCTGGGATGACAGAAAGGGCTGGGTCTTGACCAGCAGGGGCTCTGGCTTCACCCTCTACCTCTGTGTGTTTTCTCCAAGTGGTACCCTAAGAAGGAGGCCTCTGGGCTTTTTTCTGCCCCTCCCCAAGAACTCCCAAGAAAGAGCCAGCTGAAGTTGTGTTGACTTTTATGACTTACCTCAGGAACCTATAGCATCCTTTCTATCACATTCTATCCTACAGAAGTGAGTCACTAAGGCAGGACTGTAATGAAAGGAAGGGAAGAGACACCCCATTGGTTGGAGACAAGTCCAAGAAGTTCCAGCATCACTTTTTCACACCACTATGGGGGGAACCCCAGCCCTGCAAGCTCTGAGCTCTTGAGGCAGCCAAAGCTTGAATGCTCCCTGGCTTTCTCAAAGCACAGACCCAAAGGACAAAATATACAAAGTCTTTCATTTAAACCCTTGTGATTAAGAATCTCTTACCACTTAAACAGGGCAGGACAAAATGTCAGTGGCCCTGGGGAAAACGTCACGTGTGTTCTACCTGTGAGAGGTGTGTGTTGTGGTTTCCCTCCACCAGAGGATAACAATCTGAAAAGTAGGCTATGTGGTGAAGGCTGGGGAGCTTCCCATGAGGGGCCTCTGATTTCAGATAGTGGGAAGCATGAATGAGAACCCGCTGTGGTGCTAATGATCTGTGTTCCTCTCTGTGTCTTTTAACTGAGTCTCAGAGGACTTCTACTCCATCACATGACCTCCTCCACACTGGAAGTCGCCTGCAAATGACCACATTGGGCTTTCTTCAAAACAGTCTAAAGTTTAACCATCCCAGGAATTAAAATTGGCTTTTGCTGTAAACCGAACCTAATTGGTAATGTCATTTTTGCTGAATTTATATATAAGGCCATTTCTAAACACCGTGTGATCATGGTTCTCCAAGTGTCCCCTGACTTCACCAGCATCCCAAAGGAGTCTGAAAATTCCTCAGGCCCCTCCCAGACCTACGAATGAGACACTCCGGGTGGGGTAGGTGCAGCAATCTGTTTGAACAACCCACTAGGGATGCTGGGCAAACTCGAGGCTAAGAACATGCATTGCAGCCAAGTCTGGGGTAGTGACAGAGGCTGAAATTCATACAACTGATTTGCTGGGCTTGTACAGATGGAGAGAACAGAGACAGAAAAATAGGAAGCTCGTGGTGGAAGGAACGACCTGCTGGTCTACATGCTTGTGGGAAGGAACACGGGGCTCCAAACCAGAAGCAGATCCTGCCTTCAACCTATCTTTGTCATCTTAGGAAACTTATTTAGCTCCCCTGAGCCTCAACTTTCTGGAAGGAGGGCTGAGTTGAGTAATAGAACATTTTACTTAATCATTATTGAACCCTTATAAACTTCATTAATTCTATTATCTCATTTAATCCATGCAACAGACCTGTGAAGTTATGAGTATTAGCAGTAGTTTTCCCATTTGAAGGGTGAAAAAGCTAAAATATAGAGAGATTGGGCAACTTGCCTAATGTCACACAGCTAACCTCCCCTCAACCATCCCCTGCAATTTAGAAACTTAAACCTGAGTTCCAAGGATTGTAAAAGAGTAAGTTTGTGCAGGATCACGGGATGCAAGCAGGCTGGGTGTTTTGACTCTTGGTTGCCAGGCTGCCCTTGGTGGCCAAGGGGCCACCAGGCTGAGAGAGCCAAGACACTGTCAGATGTTTCATCCTTTGAGCCCACAGGGAGGGGGCATGGAAAACAGTTCAGCAGCAAGAAGAAGTTGGTTCCTGACACATGTTGACAGGGCTCATTACCCAGACATTATGTTTTCATAAAATGGCAGTGACAATGTTTGCTTGAAAAAGGGCTGACTGCTGGTAGAAATGGGGTACAGAGCTGGGGACAGTGACAGAAGAGACTCTGTAGCAAGGCTCCTGCCAAAGCCCTTCCAGACAGCGCTTCCAAAATGATCTCCTCACATACAGACCAGAACCAGTCAGGCTCCCCATTACCTCCAGAGTCAAGTCCAACCCACAGTTCAGAACCAACTGTGATCATCCCCAGACTGCCTCTCTGACTCACTTCCTTCCATTTCCTTCTGTGGATTGGGGGCACCTGCAGGTACCCCCACAGGCACACCCAACTGCATTTACACCTCTCCCATCCCCCACTACTCTGTTAAGCAACATCTGGAAATTTGGCCGCACTGACATATCCTGGTGATACCCAACCAGGTATGATGGATGAACAGGAAGCCCCTTCTGTGTGGGAGGAAGGGCACTGGAAATTTCATTCTGCAAATTGTGGAAAGACAGAATGCTCACTCTTCAAACAGCTCTAGCCAGACTATTAACACTTCCCAGCTACTCTTAAGAGTTAAGTTCCCATTGTGACTTAGCTATAACAAAACTGACCAGTATCCATGAGCAACCATCCTTGCTCGGTGCGTTAAGGATCCGGCGTTGCTGTGAGCTGTGGGTCACAGCTGTGGTTGCAGACGGGGGTCAAATCCAGTGTTGATGTGGCATAGGCCAGTGGCTACAGCTCTGATTCAACCCCTAGCCTGGGAACTTCCATAGGCCACAGGTGTGGAGAGAAAGGAAGGGAGGGAGGGAAAGAAGGAAGGAGGGAGGAGAAAGGAGAAAGAGAGAGAAGGAAGGAAGGAAGGAAGGAGAGAGAAGGAAAGAAGGAAAGAAAGAAAGAAAGAGAAAGAAAGAAAGAAAAGGAAGGAAAAGCTGTGACAATCAGTGAATGCAGACTGATCCCTATTTTATGTTCAGACCCTCCCACCCCATGTGTTCCAGGTGAGCTGGGGCTCATTCACTCACATGGAGAGGGACAGGGTTTCACTTTGGGAACAGACTTATGCCCTTCACTCTTGTGAGCAGCACTGAAGCCACACATCCAGCACAGATCAGCACATCCAGCAGATCTAAGGAACATGGACAGGCAGCCAGGAGCAATTAACCATAAACACATCCCTCATCTGGACATGGTGCTCAACCCCCAATATGCTAAGGGACCACTGTCAGAATATGGACATTTTTGGCCATTTGATTTTCTTTCCCCAATTTCGCCACTTTAATTTTTATTTCCTCTTCATATATAAGAGCATAGTAAGTATGCAATTAAAGTATATATAGAATTCTAAGTGTCTAAGCAGCTCTGGATAGATGCCCACCCATCTTTAAATAGCCAAACAAATATCTCTATTGGGGCTGACATATAATTGGTCCTTAGTAAGACAGAGTATTCATCTCAAACCAGAAGTTAGCAAACATTTTCTGTAGAGGACCAGGTTATCCATATCTCAGGTGCTATGAGCCAAGAGCCAAAATCAGTGATATCACATGGGTACTTTATATAACAAGAGAAAAAAATAAATGTCCACAATTTTTGTGAAAGTCAAAATAGAACAGTGTACTTAAGACAGGTTTTTATAATACAAGTTGTATTAGTCAGCTAATGCTAAAGGTAATGTGGGATCCTAGATGGGATCCTGGACCAGAAGAAGGACGATAGGTGAAGTCTCAGAACATCTGGGTAGAGTTTGGACTTCAGTTAATAATAACTATCAATATTGGTTAGTGGATCATGACAAATACACCATATTAATGTAAGATGCTAAGAACAAAGCAAAGTGGGTGTGGGGATATGAGAATTCTCTGTACTATCTGCATACATGTTTGGTAAATCTAAAACTGTTCTAAATTTTTAAGTTTATTAAAAATTAATCCTACATAGGTAAAAGTACCATTCAAAGTGCCAGGTGGACCAGTGGGTTTTCATGTAAGGAAAAAAGGTTGGTCAATATGGTTTAAGATTCCACATAAACTAACTTTTGAGACACTACCACTTGTTGAATTTTATTTTATTTTTTTGCCCTTCATCCTCTTCTTTTTTATTTATTTATTTCCCCAATACATATTTTTTTCCTACTGTACAGCATGGTGACCAGTTACACATACATGTATACATTCTTTTTTTCACCTTATCATGCTCCATCATAAGTGACTAGACATAGTTTCCAGTGCTACACAGCAGGATCTCATTGAATTTTGATGTACTAGCAAAGAAGGCTATTCCACAGTTACCTGAGAAGGCTATTTAAAAACCCCTCCCTTCCTTTTCTAACGTCATGTCAGTGCAAGGTCAGATTTTCTTCATGACATTCAAAGAAAACAACATAATGCAAAAGGTGAAAAGGTTCTAAGCAGTTCTAAGAATCCAGAAATTCTCCATCGAGCCAGTCATTAGAGATTTGCAAAAATGTAAACATGCCACTCTCTGTTAAATTTTTCTATTTTGGAAAATATAGTGATTTTTAATTAGAAATACTTATGATCATATGTTGTTGACTTACTATTTTAATGAGTTAATACTTTTGTAATTTTTTCTGTTTTAATTTCTCTTATGGTAAATATCAATAGCTATTACCCATGTGAACAAAACCTCTTTGGGGTTCTCAGTAATTTTTGAGAGTCTAAAGGGGCCTGAGAACAAAGAGGTTGGGAATCTCTGTGCTCAAGAAGTCCTTTATTCAGTCCTCATGAACCCCTGCTAGGTAGGCAGGATTCTTATTCCACTTTGCAGATGAGAAAACTGAGGAAGAGAGAGGTATAGTCACTTGCTCAAAGTCACCCAGAAAGTAAAGAGACTGGAGCCAAAACTCAAACCTGTGTCACGACACTCTCCTGACTACCCTGTGTCTTGGGGTCCTTCCTGACCCTTCCAGGTCTGTGAGCTCTGCAAGGGGGTGGCCCCCGCCGACAGCCCCGTGGTCTACTCGGACAGAGCAGGTTACAGCAAGCAGTGGCATCCTGCATGCTTCGTGTGCGCCAAGTGCTCCGAGCCACTGGTGGACCTCATCTACTTCTGGAAGGATGGGGCACCCTGGTGTGGCCGTCACTACTGCGAGAGCCTGCGGCCCCGGTGCTCCGGCTGTGACGAGGTGAGGGCCAGTTGGGTGGGGTGGATCGGCAGGACCCAGAGGGCCTGGGGAAGTGCGGCTTCACCAATGATGGCATCCAGATAGGAAAGCTGAGGCTCAGATCTCCCTTCATGCTCTTAGCCTCTGTTTTCCCATCTGCAAAATGGGGCAGAAGTTAGCTCCCACCCTGGGGCCTGTTGGGATGGGCCAGACACAGAGTGCCTGTCGGGTCTCATCCCTGGTACAAAGTGCTCAGAAGAACATTTGGGGTATGCAACAGGAGGCAGATGGCCCATGCTCAAACCTGGCTCTGCCTCAGTGAGTTGTGTGGGTCCCTAATTCCTGTGTCTCAGTCTTATCACTTATAAAATGGGAGAGTAACAGTGCCCACCCTGTGGAGTTGCTGTGAGGACAAGCAAGATCATGCAAGAAAATGCTTGGCCCAGGGCCTGACCAAGTAACTAAGAAATGGGTGCTGCTGTGAGTTTTAGGATGATGTAATACAAGATGACATGATAATCCAGCATTCATGTAACACAATCTAATAGAGAAGCTATGAAAGGGGCTCAGCTCTCCAAAATGGGCTTGAACTAAAGGAACACTAAGGTGTATTAACAGTGACCATAATAGTTATGATAATAACAACTATGGTCTGCATGCCTTTGGTGACAGGAAGCTCACTACCTTCATCTTTAGCACGCGCGAGGGTGAGAAATGTCTTCTTCACTTGGAGCCAGTGTCTGTCCCTCCACCTCCCCCACATTGTCTCTGAGTGTGGTTATGGCCTGTAATCCTCCTACCTCAAGAACATTAAGAAGGCAAAGGGCTGCCAGCAGGCCTGGACCACCACCTCATTTTTGTGAAGACAACTGTACGCTCTCAGTAGCAACACCTCATGCTAACATGCTATAGACTTTGTACGTGAAGTGCCATCTCCATCCCACAATAGCCCTTTAGGGACAGAGAAGCATTATCCCCCATTTTATGTTTGAGAAAAGTGCAGCTCAGAGAGGTCGGTGATGGTCACACAGGATCGGCTTTGAGGACGCCATCTGTAGCCCCACTTGCAGCTCTCATAAACCCCTATGGGACGGGTGGCATTATATCCCCATTCTGCAGATGTGGAAACTGAGGCAGAAGGCAGCTAAGTAACTTGCCAAATATGTGCTAAGTCTTTAAGTGAAGACTCATATCTAGTTCCAGAATCAGAAGGCACATTTAACCAGTGTGCTGTTCACCCCTTTGGTTCCTCCCGGATGCGAGAGATATTCCAAAGCAATGCTTTATTCCAAGCCCAAGTGGCTCTGGGTGTTCTTGGTCTTGAAGACTGACCACTGGCCACTTAGCTGTGATTAGGCTGTCTTCACTGGAGTATGGAATCCCACCTCAGAGCTCAATGGGGCTTTGGGTTTGGCCCAAAGATTATCACAGATGCCAGATACATAAAACCTGCCAATTGCAGAGGGGTTGTTTTCCACCCAAGAAGCAAAGATGCAACCATGACCTTTTCCAATTATTGCACTGACTGCCTGAGACTTATGTCAGATTTCTCCACTGAGGCATTTAAAGGTTGAAACAAGAATGGGGGTGGGGGGGGCACCACTGAGAGTTTGTCCACCATTGCACCGTCTACCATGAACGGAACCTGATTGTATGTTTCTTCCACTTCCCCTCTCCAGATAATATTCTCAGAGGACTACCAGCGAGTGGAGGACCTGGCCTGGCACCGAAAGCACTTTGTCTGCGAGGGCTGCGAGCAGCAGCTGGGCGGCCGGGCATACATCATCACCAAGGGTCAGCTTCTGTGCCCGACGTGCAGCAAGTCCAAACGCACCTGAAGGGCCGTCTGCCCAAGCCAGCATCCACAGGATCCCACCAAGAAGGAGAGCCAAGTGTGCTAAGGCCATCCTGAGGGTTTGGCGAGACAGCCAGCAAGCAACAAAAAGAGTCATCTTTTTTCCGAGGGAATATATATACTCATATATTGTAGGTTGGGTGGTGGCGGAACCTGAGCGCCAATAGTTTCAAAGACAGAAATGTTCTGAGAAGTCTTAGGATGAAGTTCTTTTGTTTTTGTTGTTGTTGTTGTTGTTTTCCAGTGGTCAACGAAATACACAGCTGATATCTTGCCCAGGGTTTTTTGGAGGAGTCTCCCAGAATGCAACTCTGAGTGATCCAACCATGTAGCTGTAGAATGGGCATGCTTTCTCGAGATCACCGGGGCTCCTCCAGGAGCAGCCTGGGATCCCAAGAGTCCTTTGTTGCCTCTTTTTCAAATGGAGTTTGAATTTGAAATTTAAAAAACTTGGCATGATAAACATATCAATAAAAGTTTTATAAAGTTCCCATAGGCCCTAATCTCCTTATTTATACCTGGTGGTGATTTCACAGCATCTATTCTGCCCCAAGATGCTGACTGCTCATGGGAATGCTGCAGAAGGCACTGGAAATTCCGGGAATATATATATCAGACCCCTTTTGGGAATGTAGGGCCTTGGGGAAGAACCCCCAGCCCCCAGTTCTGGGTCCCCCCAAAACACCAATGGAAACATGAATGTCATGGTCCACGGGACACCTGAACACAGCTGCTCTCAGAGCCCAGGCAGGTGGTGAGTGAGCCCCTGTGGGCGTAAGACCAGATAGTGTGTTCGGAGCCACCAAGCAGGGCCACCTACCTCAGCCAACAGGTGCCACATGGACATGGTGACGAGTGCAGGCCGACCCAAAGGAATATGGACTTCATGAGAAAGCTCTCTATTTTTGAAATGTTGCCAGATGAACACTGAACAAGTTGAAAAGATTAGCTCTTTGGGGGAAAC
The DNA here is from genome assembly GCF_016906955.1 of Phacochoerus africanus. Classification (NCBI taxonomy): domain Eukaryota; kingdom Metazoa; phylum Chordata; class Mammalia; order Artiodactyla; family Suidae; genus Phacochoerus; species Phacochoerus africanus. Next base: position 145,242,660 of record NC_062544.1, read on the forward strand.
TGTCTCCCTTTTCATGGCATCTTTGAGCATGGTCCAGCCCCCAAATTTTTTTCCTCCCCACAATTTGAGAAAATACATTCTTTTTTTCTACTTAGGATATAAGTGCATCCCAATCCAGTGGCCCATGGCCCCTCTCTCTTAAACTTCCCATCCACTGACCAGTTTCTTTCATTCCACCATCCAAATTTCAGTCGCATCCTCTCATCTATGACACATCCATTCAGGTACTTTGCACACTTGATGAAAGCAATTGCAATGTCCTTCCCAGTTAGTTTTCTGCTTCCAGCTCCTCTCTCCAGCCACCCCCTTTCTCTGCCATGTCCTCCTTCTCAAAGAGAGGCTTTAGGACCTATAATTCCTGGCTCCCTGCTGCCTCTCAAGTTCAGCACCAAGTCCTCACCCTGAAATGTGAATCCTCCCAACACTTGGCTTAACTGTCTTTCTGGTCTTAAAACCCTATATTTCTCTAGATTTCTATTTCCCTTTTTCTCTTAAATATTCAGAATCTCCTTTTGATCAAGACCACTCCCCTTCCTCCTCTGTTCTGAGCTGGTTACCTGAAGACCAACTCCTTCTACTGAAATCCAATCTATCCTAGAAGGTGCTTCTCAAACATAACCTGATTCTCAGTCCCTGCTGGAAGCAGCAATGGAATAGTCACTCATTCATTCCCTCCTCTTCATTCACTCATTCCACAAATATTCGCTGACCACTAGAATTCCAGTCCCTGAGTACAGGGGCTACAGTGCTCAAAGAAAGAACACCTCCAGACTTCTCTGCACAGAAGATGGGCCTCAGGCAAATATTCCCACAAGTGGATGTAAAATTAATGTATTGTTGATTCTGAAAAAGTTGGGGGTGGGAAAACGTGTCTCCATAAAGCAAATGGAAGAGTGTGGACTTTGCCAAGGATATCAGGAAAGGTGTTCCTGGGAAAGAGACATTTGAATTGAGATCTTAAGGGTGGTAGATAATGAGGGAAAGGAAGATGGTTAAAGATGGGTGCATGGATGGCATGTGCAAAGGCCTGGTGGCTGAACCAACATCAGTTTATTCAATACCTACTTACTGCTATTGGAGATACAGTGAAGACCATGGCCCATGAGTGGGAATGAAAGAAGACAAGTATGACAGGGCCAGAGAGGGAAGATGGATGCTGAGGCACAGAGGATCGCTAGCTTTGTAGGCAACAGAAAAGACAAGTTTCTCTCCAAAGAGCAATGGGGAGCCTTCAGAGGCTTTAAAGCAGGGGTTGGTGGTGGCAAGTCAGAGAGATTATTGGATGCATGATTCTCCTTCTCTTGAAATCCAAGCATGATGCCTGACTGATTTTGTCCTAGTGTCTTTGTGTACATCATTGTGGACAGGAGTAATGTCCCACAAAGGACCCTACTAGATGCCACCTAGAGTGTTTTCCTGCCTTCCCGGTGTCTACTTTGTACTTGGACACTCGAATCCTCTGTGACACCCCCCTTCCCATCTGATGGTCACTCAGTGCAGTCCCTTCTCTCCCATCAAGTCTTCCATCCATTCCTAAGATTCTATTTCACTTGACCATCTTCTGCCCAGACAAACAAGGGTCTCCTAGTAAGCCTCCCTGCCATAAATTCACCCTCCCCACACACTGCTCAGATGGACTCCTCAGAAACACAGCCTCACCATGAACTTTCCTCTTCCAAACACTCAAGGGGATCCCTGTTCATACCCAGGAGGAAGTTGAAGCTTTTTAACTTTGCAAGCAAGTTTCTCAATTCCCCCAGTCCCAACCCACCTTGCTTACTGCTCCCCTTCCAGAAGCCAGTGCACACCATGTAAGTCCCCCAGTCTTCCCTCACCTCTTCCCACTGCTCTGGCCATCCCTTTGCCTAGAGTTCCCCACATTGTTCTCTATTAGTGCCTCTTCCATGGGCTGCCATAGCTGACCAGAATTCTGTACCAGAATTGGAAGGACAGATGCTCTAAAATGTCACAGCGTTAATGGTGTATGCTTTATCCCCCATGTCAGCAGGAAGCACAGCTGCATCCTCATCACTCCCATTTTCTGGAAGATTCCTCCAGCCTCACCCTCCCTACGATGGTGTCATAGGTGCCCTTGCCCTTCATCTGTGCTCTCAAAATACCCCAGGCTTACAGTGACCATTGCACTCATTCTATTGTGCTATAAATAGCAGCTCAAGGAAGCCTCCCTTTAGCACTTCTTGAGAGAACAGTCTCATTATCCTCAGAACACCACCTAGCAACTAAATCAAAGAACAAACAGCCCAGGGCCCTTGGATGATTCACTGTGGCTTATGGCACTGGGTTCTAAAAGAGCCTGACAAATAGGAAAACTTCAGACTGAGGCAGACTTTGTCACTGTTCTCCGTTCCACCCCCTTCTTCATGGGGAGAACCCACCTGCCATAACACGAACTCACTTCTGCAGCTAGAGGAAGGGCATGTGACTCAAGCCTGGCCAACAGGGCTTCACCACTGGGGAGTGCCTTAGAAATGTTTTCTTCCTCCATGAAAAGAGCTGCTCTGCAGGAAGTAGCCCTACCTTCTTTCTCTTTTGCTATCATTTCAAACCTGGGGGGAAAGTTACATGAAAAGAACAAAAAGCATGTTTCCTTGAACCATTTGAGGATGTTGCTGACACAGAGCACCATCACTCCTGAACATTTTAGTGTGTAATTCCTACAAACAAGCACATTCTCCTACCTGTGAAACAACCATCAAAATTAGGGCTGAACATCCTACCATCTCATGCTCAGATCCACCCACTTCTCAGCAATCATCCCAATATTGTCTTTTATGACAAAAAGGTCCAGTGTGGGATTATGATTTATATTTGCTGCTAGTTTCCTTCAATTTGGAAGCATTCCTAGTTCTTTCCTTGATATTTATGATGTCGATATTTTAAAAGATTAGTTTTCTGAGGAATCTGAAAACAGTATGGAGATTCCTCAGAAAACTAAACATAGAACTACCATTTGATCCAGAAATCCCACTCCTGGGCATCTATCCAGAGAAAACCACGACTCGCAAAGACACATGTACTCCGATGTTCACTGCAGCACACTTTGCAATAGCCAAGACATGGAAACAACCTAAATGTCCATCGACAGAGGAGTGGATAAAGAAGATGTGGTACATATACACAATGGAATATTACTCAGATGTTAAAAGGAATGAAATACCAGCATTTTTAGCAACACAGATGGACATAGAAATTATCATACTAAGTGAAGTCAGCCATACAATGAGACACCAACATCAAATGCTTTCACTGACATGTGGAATTTGAAAAAAGGACAGACTGAACTTCTTTGCAGAACAGATGCTGACTCACAGACGTTGAAAAACTTAATGGTCTCTGGAGGAGACAGTTTGGGGGGTGGGGGGATGCGCTTGGGTTATGGGATGGAAATCCTGTGAAATTGGATTGTTATGATCATTATACAACTACAGATGTGATAAATTCATTTGAGTAATAAAAAATATTTACACAGCACTTAAAAAAATAAAAATAATAAGTTATCATGGTTAAAACATTAAAAAATATTTTAAAAGATTAAAGGCTACTCATTTTTAAAAAAAGATTAAAAGCCACTTTTTTTCTTTTGAGGGCCGCACCTGCAGCACATGGAAGTTCCCAGGCTAGGGGTCGAATTCAGCCACAGCAGTGCTGGATCCTTAACCCACTGAGTGAGGTCAAGGATCAAACCTGCATCCTCATGGATACTAGTCTGGTTCTTAACCTGCTGAGCCACAATAGGAACTCCTAAAGGCCACTTTAGAGTAGAATGTCTATCAATCAGGGTTTGAAATCCTCTCACATTCAGATTCAGGTTATGTTTTTTGGGTAGGAAGGCGAAGGAAGTGATGCTGTTTTCATTGCATCGTCAGATAATATAAAATTTTTTTATTTGTCCCATTAGTGTTTATATTAATTTTAAACACTTGATTATGCTAGACTTTTTTCCATTATAAAGCTACTCCTGTGCCTTTGTATTTCATGAGTATATTGTGGGAAGGTGCCTTAAGACTATGTTAATATCCTGTTTTTCAGCAAAATTCCACCCACTGGTTGTCATTATCCATTGAGGTCCCTCGAATGAAATCATTACTGTGACAGTTGCCAAATGTTGATTTTTCTAATTTAATCATTCCTTCAATGTTTATTAGTTAGCATTCTACTATAAGGAGAAATTCTATTTCCTCCCTATTTAGGTATTTACTATATTTTTTTTCTTTTTAGGGCCATACCTGTGGCATATGGAAGTTCCCAGGCTAGGGGGAGCTACAGCTGCCAGCTTACACCACAGCTCCCAGCAACATGAGATCCTTAACCCAGAGTGAGGTCAGGGATCAAATTTGCATTTTCCTGTATACTAGCAGGGTTCTTAACCTGCTGAGCCACAGCAGGAACACCTTGGTCATTTTTTATATCAGTATGGAGTCTTGGATTTAGATTTCTATTTTATTAAATTGTTGATAATCTATTATTGTCATTATTTATTTTGATGCACAAACTGTCCCAAAGTGGGCCAGTGAAAGCTTTTTCAAGCTGCCCTTGGACAGGTCCCCATCATTCTTTGAATATAATTTTATATCCTGGTAACATACAGAGCTCTCAGCTCATCTTACACTTTTCCTGCCCTAGTTTTGGATTCAGCCATTTCTCAAGGAGTCCTGCCCTCTTAAGGGCTGGTGCTGTCAGGTTGGAACTCCTGGCACCATCTTAGAACCATGAGGAAACAAGTGAACCAAGCCAATAGCCTGAGCATCATAGCCTGAGACCTAAACAGAGCCTAGGCCCTTGGTTACATCATCAAGCCAGTGAACTTAACTCTGGGCTTCTTGTTACATAAGACAATTTCCTTCTTCTTTGTGCATTTCCTGGTTGCGCCATACATTTTCTCACCATATAGTTTCTCATTAGAGAGGGCTTGTTAACTGCAGCCAGTAACAATGTGACTAATACTCAAGATGTTCCACATTTTAGCTTGGGTAGATCATACATTTCTGAAGCCGTTACACTCCCTGGTTCATTTGGGTATTTAATCAAGTCTGTCCAAGGGGACAGAAGCGATAGTGATGTGTGTGCTTGACCCACTGGCTTATCAGAATTTGGCTCCAAAGTTTTGGCTTCAAATGTGAGAAAGTTCCTTGGAAGCTGAGTCAACCATTCCCACAACCCTGCCTTTGACAAGCTGAGGCTAGAGATGATGCTATTGAAGGAAGTAGTGTGTTTGCTCCTTTTTCTCAACCACTATTTGTGTGCAGTCAGATTCTATTAGTTTGAAGCAAAATGATCTGTTTCCCCTGGTTCTTCAGTAGAATCTGCAGGCATCAGCATATAGTGCTTCTTTGGTCTGACCTTGCGACAGTATTGGTTTTGGGGTTTTATTGTTTGTTTGTTTTTGTTTTTGTCTCTTTAGGGCCACACCCACGGCATAAGGAAGTTCCTAAGATAGGGGTCAAATGGGAGCTGCAGCTGCCAGCCTACACCACAGCCACATCAACATGGGATCTGAGCCACATCTATGACATACACCACAGCTCACGGCAATGCTGGATCCTTAAACCACTGAGAGAGGCCAGGGATTGAAACCGCATCCTCATGAATGCTTGTCAGGTTCATTACTGCTGAGCCACAATGGGAACTCCCAGTGCTGGTTCTTAAACAACAGAAAGGTTTTAGACTTATGGGCAAAAGAAATATTATCCAGTTTAAACAAAAAAAAATGGGAGGGATTCTACATTCAACAGTCTACTTTCTAGTCAGAAAGTTCAGGAGAAGGGCCAGCTTTAGGAACAACTGGATCCAGCAGTTCAAAGTATGCCACTAAGAATCTATTTTCTTTCTCCATCTCTCACCTCTGTTTTCCTCCATGTTGGCCTCATCCTCAGGCTGGCTCACCCAGTGGTCTCCAGAAGCACCTGTGGTCATTTTCCCCCATGGAGCCAGTGAACCAAATGAAAAGGGAGTGTCTCTTTCTGCAATGACTTCAATTGGCCCAGCATGGGTCATGTGCCTATACCTCTACCAGTGACTCTTCCCAGACAGCCAGGGTACCCTGATTGACAGTACCTTGATGTAACAACCAGCCAACTGGTGAGGGGAAGGGAGGGGATTTGAAAAGACAGCCACAACCAAATCACTTGAAATAAGCCCCTATATAAAAAAAAAAAAAAGAGGTCATGTTAGAAATGGAGGTGGCAAAGGAAAGCCTCCTGGGCAAAGAAGGGGAAAATGGATAAAACGACAGGAGCAAAGCGCAGAGGAAGGAGTAAACTGAGAAGCTGGAGGAGGACCAAACCAAGGAATCTAAGGACAAGACCATTCCAGGACTGGAGAATGCAGGCTCCAGGTCCGGGGTGGCGGGGTGGGGAAGCAAAGAGCAAGGCTAGAAGCCAAGTCACAAAGCTCATCTTGAAGTAATTACCATGCTACTAAAACTCTCATTTGTCTTGATATTTTTTAATGACTGGCAAGAAAAGACCAATGTTTTTAAAGGTCTAAATAAAATGGTATTCCCCAAAGGAAATGTCTGAGGGGTTTTATTGGGGCCTTTTTTTTTTTTTTCTTTTTTTGAGGCTATGAAAGATGATTGAGACTTACTAAGCTGTTTTTATGGGAAAAGTTTAATAAATGTGAAGGATGTACTTCCATGAGTTCAAATATGGAAGATTTTAAAATAGAAGAGTGACACAAGCAGCTAATGATCCCAATATGCTAGATTATGCAGGCTGTTGGCACTGGTTCCAGTTTTTAATCAAATATATAAATTATGAAATATTATTGCAAAGCATTGCAAGCCTTTGCCGTACAAGGGAATGGTTTGTGCTTCAGTTGACAGGAGCACTCTGTGGGGTTCATCTTCAGCTGATAAGGGGAGAGTGAGCAGGAGCCAGACGGGCATCTTGGCCAGCGCAAGGGGATGGTCTGGTGCCAAAGATGGACAGAAGAACGTGCTCCAGACAAAGTCCAAAGCCAAGGAGAAAGGTGTCTGTTCAGTTGATAGCCTGTGTGGTCCCCTCTGCAAGGGAGGTGTCTCTGACATCTTGGGCCAGAGCTTGCAGACACTGAGCTTTCAGCACTTGTTCCCACCCCAAAAGCCACTCTTCTGCCATCTCTGCTTCAAGGCTCAGCAGGAATGTTCCCTCCTCCAGGAAGCCCTTGCTGATTTCTCCAGATGTTCAGAGTCTCAACCAGCTGTGTGACTTATATGACCCTTGACCAGAGCATACTAATGTCAGACTCTGAGGATGATCTTCTGGACAATAGGCAACTCCCTCACCCCTTAGTTTGCTCTCTGATTCATTCATTTACCAAGCATTCAGCTGGCACCTACCATGACCCAAGCACTGTGCTAGGCCTTGGAAATACAACAGTGGACAAAAGAGATGTGATTCCTGCACTAATGGAGTCAGGGTCTATCAGAGGAGAGCAACAAAGAACAGACAACTATCTACTCAGACATGCCTGCATCCCAGCAGAATCCAAGCTTGAGTTCCTTCCCAAGACATTCCCAGCCTCCTCACAAATAGGCCACTAGGAGGCCTGGTCTTTCTCACTCACTCACTAAATAGATCAACAAGTCTGGCAGCATTACATACAGCCATCAACAGCATGGGCTTTGGGGCTAGATGCCCCGGTTCTAAACCCAGCTCCATTGTGTCACATAGATGTCATTTCACTTTGCTCCCAAGTTTATCTACTATAAAATAGGGATGGTAAATAATTTCCCTAATAGGGTTGTTCTGAGGATTAAATGAGTGTATGTGTGTTTTTAAAGATCTAGAATAGCTCTGGCACATAGTAAGTGCTCAATAAGTAACAGTTTTCATCATCATTGTTGCTTGAATTACCCAACAATAGACCCTAGAAGAAGATGGCTTAAGTGCAATCTGTTCTACTGTGGAAAGAGTCAGTGGTTTTTATTTTTTAGTTTGTTTAATTTTGTGGGGTTTTTTAAGTCCATAAGTAAATGTTCTTTTCTTCTTTCTAATCTGTGTGACTTTCTGGAAAATACCCAAATGTGATCAACCTCCCCAATGAGAGAGACATTCCAGCACCATGCTACACACACACTCACACACAAACACACACACAAGTTGTGAATGTAGGTACTCTTTCTTTGCTGGTAAAGTGTACCTGCCATCCCAAAGCCAGGTGTTGCCTATCCTGTATTTGTGTCGTGCATGAATGGCAAGTGGCTCTGTTGACCCTCAGGCTCATGATGGGTCCCCTAAAGTGTTAAAGACAATACCTGGGGAAGACAGGGAAAACATTTTTCTGATACAACCACTTTATGTCTCACTTAACTCCACCTAGCAGTGAAAAAACTCAGAAATTGAACAGAATGGGAGAAAATATTTGCCAATGATGAACCAATAAGGCCTTAATTTCCAAAATATACAAACAGCTCATACAACTCAACAACAACAAAAACCAATCTAATCAAAAAATGGGCTGAAGACCTAAATAGACATCTTGCCAAAGAAGACATATGGATGGCTAACAGGCACATGAAAAAATGCTCAACATCACTAATTATTAGAGAAATGCAAATCAAAACTACAATGAGGTACCATATCACTGCACTTTTATCAGAATGACCATCACTAATAAGTCTACAAATAATAAATGCTGGAGAGAGTGTGGAGAAAAGGAAACAAACCCTCATACGCCATTGGTGGGAATGTAAGTTGGTATGACCACAATGGAAAACAGCATGGGAGTTCCCTTGTGGCACAGTAGCTTAAGGATCTGGCCTTGTCACTGCAGCATCTTGGGTCACTGCTATGGCATGGATTTGATCCCTGGCCCAGAAACTTCCAAAAGCCACAAGCACAGCAAAAAAAAAAAAAAAAAAAAAAAAAAAAAGGAGGTTCCTCGGAAAATTAAGGATAGTGTTCCCATATAATGTAGCAACCACACTCCTGGGCATACATCCAGGTAAAACTATAATTCGAAAAGATACATGCATGCCTACATTCATCTCAGCACAATTCATAGTAGCCAAGGCATGGAAACAACTTAAATGCTCATTGACAGATGAATGGATAAAGAAGATATGGTACATATACACAATGAAATACTAATCAGCCATAAAAAAGAACAAAGTAATGCCATTTCAGCAACATGAATGGACCTAGAGATTATCATACTAAGTGAAGTTAAGTCAGAAAGGGCAAGACAAAAACTACATGTTATCAGTTATATGTGTAATCTAAAATCTGACACAAATGAACCTATCTACAAAAGAGAAACAGACAGAGAACAGACTCATAGTTGCCAAGTGGGAGGGGGTTGGGGAAGGAATGGGGTAGGAGGTTGGGGTTAGCACAGGTAAGCTATTACACACAGAGGGAATCAACAAGGTCTTACTGTACAGCACAGAGAACTATATTCAGTGTCCTAAGATAAACCAAAATGGAAAAGAATATTTTTTTAAAGTTTATATATACATATAACTGAATCTCTATGCAGTACAGCAGAAATGAACACATTATAAATAAACTATACGTAAATAAACAAACAAAAAATCTCCAAAGGCCTCAAATTTAGAAAGTGGAGCCCAGCATTCACAGCTGTCATCACACCAGGAAGGTGCCTTTCTAAATAAGGGCTTCTCACTAAGAGCTTCTCGAACATAGTGTTTAAGAAGGACCTGGGGTTCTGGTTCAGTAGGTCTGGGCTGCACCCTGAGACTCTGCGTTTCTAACAAGTCCTGAGGGAAATGCTGCTAGGCTGAGGACCACCCTTGAGGTCACCAGGCTAGAGCACTGTTAGCATTGAAAAGGCTGAGCAGAGGCCAGGTAACCCAATCCCTGACCTGAGAAGTGGGGGAAAATGAGGCCAGAGAGTAAAGGAGCTTTACCAGGGTCATATAGCAAGCTCAAGGTAGAGTCAAGATCCGTTATCCCAACTTCCATGCCCACAGCATTCCTGGATCTGCTACCAGGCATGGGATTCCAATGCCCAGAAGGACCAGGCAATGAGGTACACGCTGAAGTCAGGAGTCAAGAGCTGAGGCCAAGCTACTTGTATGACTGCCTTTTTGCTTTTAAAACCTACCTGTAGGAGTTCCCATCTTGGTGCAAACAGAAACCATCCGACTAGAAACCATGAGGTTGTGGGTTCAATCCCTGTCCTCACTCAGAAGTTTAAGGATGTGATGTTGCTGTGAACTGCAGGTGTAGGTCACAGACTTGGCTCAGATCCTGCATTGCTGTGGCTGTGGTATAGGCTGGCAGCTACAGCTCCAATTCAACCCCTAGCCTGGGAACCTCCATATGCCATGGTTGTGGCCCTAAAAAGCAAAAAATAAAATTAAAATAAAATAAAATAAAATAAAATAAAATAAAATAAAATAAAATAAAATAAAACCTACCTGTAGCTATGACGGTTGTGTGAACAGTCAGTTTGCATCCCCCTTAACCTAAGACCAGGAGTCAGGGAACTTTCCTATAAAGGGCCAGACAGTAGAGGTCTCAGGCTTTGCAGGCCGCAATGGCATCTGTTGCAACTTCTCAAGTCTGCTGTGGAGGGAGGGTGGGTGAGCAACAGACGACACGTGAACAAATGAGCATACCGGTGCCAATAAGATGACGGGAGGTGGGTCCAATGTGGCCAGTGAGCCAGGGTTCATAACCCCTGCCTTAGCTGTTAAGACAGGGGGACAGGATCTATTTATACCAACTGTCACTTCTAAAGCAGGGTTTTAAAAATGCAGCACACATCTTTCCTAGTCTGCAAAGTGCTATCCTTGGTGAGTCTGGAGATGGAGGATGGAGGTTAATGATCTCGTTTCCTCAGTTCCAAAGTACACATTGAATGAAAACATTACATTCCTAAAGTCATCTCAGAATGACAAGGCATGTTTACTGGGGTAGAAGTTTCGACCTCCAGCCCCCTACAAAGCTGTCCCTTGAGTGGGTGGCATGAGCAGTGACTTAAAATCCATGCATGAGATGACTTCAGATCAACTGGAAACAATTCTGGTAGAGAAATCCTTTAGGAGTTCCCACTTTGGCTCAGCAAAAACAAGCCTGACTAGTATCCATGAGGATGCAAGTTCGATCCCTGGTCTCACTCAGCGGGTTAAGGATCTGGCATTGCTGTGAGCTATGGTACAAACCAGCAGCTACAGCTCCAATTCCAGCCCTAGCCTGGGAACTTCCAGGTGCCGTGGGTGAGTCCCTAAAAAGCAAAAAGAGAGAGAAAGAAAGAAAAAGAAAAAGAAATCCCCCTCCTAGGGTGCTGGTCTAAGACACGATGTTCTCTGGCTCCTGTGATGGTGCAATGGGCTGTGAGAAGCTGGAGTTCAGGGCAACCAGTGCTTACCATCCAGGAGAAATCGCATGGCTTGCTTTGGAAATCGGATGGAATTCGTTTGGACCCAGGGACGAGAATTGTCAGTTTCCTCTCAGAACTTACATATCTCCCCAGCCCCACCTACCATATACGACCCATGGGAAAAGACCTCATTTGGAAGGATAGGACCAGAGTTTTCGCTGCTCCAGAGACTCGTTCTCTGAACTCTTGTGAAGTCAGGAAAAGGTTTAGGAAGGGGAAGCATGGGCTTTTCTTCTGACTCATTTCTTCTGCCATGTTCACAGTCCAAGTGCCCTCTGATGGGTCCGTGGACCTGTCTCGGTTCCACTGTTGTTAGGATGTCCATGAGCCCGTTAGGCTGAGATCTCTCAGCTTTTGCCCCCGTAGTGACTGCCTGCTATGGTCCGGCCAGAGAATCATGGTGAGGATGCACACAGGCCCTAGAAACTGGCCATCAGCTTCCCTACAGAGAGCAACTCAGGGACCAGTTTCACACTGGGGTCAGAGCACTATTCATTCTAGACAAAGTTCCTCTCTCCCAAAGGCAGGCCCAGTTCCAGACAAAGGCTGTATGATGCCACATGGCATTCTCCAAGCCAGGAAACCTTCCAAGAAGCAGAGCTGATGTGAACCTTCTATATTCCACTTAAAATGCAGAATGAGAGCTATATTTCTTTAGGATTAAATGGTTTTTTTTTCAAAAGGCTAAGTCACCTGAGGGCACCCAGGCAGTGGCTGAATGATATTCTACCGACTACATTAGACACACATGCAGCACTAGGCTTCCTACTGGACGAAGAGGGCTTGTCATGGCCCCACCAGGTAACTTGAGTCCAGACACCTGGTTTTTCTCCCCTTTCTCGAACACTCTAGCTGCAGTGTGGGGAAAAGGTTTAAGCAGGGGAAGCACAGCTCACAGCACACCCCAGCACCAAACTACCCATCGGAGGAGTCAATCCTGGGTGCTAGAGAGAGGAAATTTCTGAGGTTCCTGATGACTAGGACAGCTCTCTCAGGCCCTGCTCACAGCCCTTATCTCTCTGCTGCCCTGGAACCTGGGCCCTGCTGGGAGACCAGTGCAGGGGAGGAAAGCATCCTTTCCCCCTCTACCTATTTTAGGTTCATTGGCTTGGGCCAACCAACCAAACTGATGAGGGAAAGATTAGCAAGAGGAAGAAATCTAATTGTACGCCTATGCACAGGAGTTCAAAAAGAAAACTGTGCCTCCAGGAGGCAGCCAAATAAATGAGGCTTATTGACCATCTTAGGCTAAACAAAGGAAAAGATAGTTGAGCTCCTGAGAGGGGCAGGCAAGTTACAGGAAGGTAAGTGGGAAAAGGACAGCTAACTAGGGTGGTTTAGGAGAGTTTGTGAGGCAGGTTTAAGTCCAAGATTTCTCCAGTAATAAGAGTTAGTGAATCTTCTTCCAATTACAAGACAGGGAGCTCTCTTGATGAAGAGAAATTTCCTTTGTGAATTTCCTTCTGTGCCCCATTTATACACTTTTCCCACATCTGCTGGCTTTCAACTCATTTGGGGGTGTTGTATTACCACTCGCACCACTCATCTAGAATTTTCCATAGCCATGGTCCTCTTTCAGGCACCAGGGCTCCCCAGTTCTTCTTGGAGTTTCTAGAGAGGGGACAACAGAGGCACTGGCCCGTAAAGCAGGAAGCCTGAGCCCAGACCTGGACTTTGCTGCTCCTGGGAAAGTCAGGAGAATTCCCTCCACCTCAGTATCACCTGGAGAGCATCCATCCTGCCCAGCTCTCAGCACTGCTGAGGACCAAAGCCCAGAGTGGAAAGGAAAGATTTGTGTAAACCATGAAGAGCCCTATTCATGCACAGTCTGCCTATCTGTTATTCTCAGAAGAAATACTGGCTTTCTCCTAATCCGATTTGAGATGAACATTCTTTTAGCAGCACCTTATGAGCCTACTCAGGCACAGGCAAGCATTTTTCAAATGGTTCATGTCAATGGAATCTTATACAGCTTCCACATTCATGAAACAAACGGAAGCAGTGCTGTAAGAATTAGCAGGAGGAAGTCAGCTAGTGACCCATCCCATCCACTTATGCCTCAGACTGGCGGCAACAGCTGAGGCCTCTGCACAGACCCCAGGCTCGCAGAACCAGAGGAGAGGCTCTAGACCAGATGGTACCCAAGGCTTGTTCTTGAGAGGCAGGAGCAGAAGCCAGACCCCTGTCCTTCTGGAAGTTTCTTAAGGAAGGATGTCGGGAGGGAAGAAAAGGCTAAACAGACCATTTATTGGACCTTGTGGTTCAAATCAGAGGACAGGTAAGGTGTGTCATCAGCTGAGGGGTCACCAAAACGTACAAGAGCCTGAGTTGAGGCTGGAAGTATGGGCCCAGATTGTAAAAGTTCCCATTTCAAGATTTCCCTTCAAGTCCTATCACACACAGCCTTTCATCACACCCTGCAAGTAGAAATTACCATCCAAACTCTGCTCAAACCACCCACGTGGTGATGGGTGGGAGGGAAATTAAGGGAAATTTCCACACATTCATTTTTCTTAACCAGGGCCAATGGAGCAGAGTTTTGGTCCTGGAGCCCCTGGTCACCAGGCCAGTTTAAAGGTCTCAGAGGTAGAAGATGCACCTTCCCAACCAAGATGCTGACATTAGGAAGGGAGGTCAGCCTTGAAAAGGACCTGGAGCTACTCTGACTTTGGCCTCAATCGGGAGACAAATCCTAAAAATATGACCATAGGAGTTGTTGTGGCTCAGTGGTAACAAACCCAAATAGCATCCATGAGAATGTAGGTATGATCCCTGGCTTTGCTCAGTGGGCTAGGGATCTGGCGCTTGCCATGAGCTACGGTGTAGTTACACATACAACTCGGATCTGGCATTGCTGTGGCTGTGGTAGCTGCAGCTCCAATTCGACCCCTAGCCTGGGAACTTCCATATGCCATACATGTGGCCCTAAAAAAAATAAAAATAAAAATAAATTTTAAAAAGATTAAAAACAGGGTCATAGATCCTGGCCTCATTTAACTGGTGAAGACCAGCTCATGGCAAACTGACAAACCCTGTGGCTCTTGGAAAAATAAGCTCAAAACAACTGTGTTTACTTCCTTGACTGTGTCAATGACGACTGCCAGCTTTTCCAGCATGGAGCCAGGGAAGATTATCCTGGGGGAAATGTCAGGGCAGTTTAGGTAAGCAGACATTGCTGTGTTATAATACAGCCTAGAAACAACATGTCCAGGACCCTAACAAGGGGGGGACTTGGGTTCTGTCTACACTGCAGTAGGTGTTACTCATCTCCTTTTTGGCAAACGATGAAACTCTGGCTCAGAAAGAGTACATGGACAAGGCCAAGGTCCACTTGGCAAGAAATCAACAAACCAAGACTGATGATCACGTGTGTGGTAGGGATTTTATACAAGAGGAAACAGAGGCCCCAGGAGAACTGTGAATTACTCAGGACGACACAACTAGGATGTAGCAGGACTGGGACTGGACACCTTTCCTGGTTCCTGGTCCTAAGGTCGTCTAACTCCTCTGTAAAAGCAGTGCTAATAACCTGTAAGGCAAGTAGTGATTATTAAGGATGTTTTGGTCACAATTTTTGTTGTTTTTCTTTTCATTTTTTGACTAAAGTTCAGAATTTTTTTTTTAGGGCTATACCTGCCTCATATGAAAGTTCCCGGGCTAGTGGCTGAATAGGAGCTGCAGCTGCTGGTCTACACCACAGCCACACCAATGCTGGATCCTCAACCCACTGAGTGAGGTCAGGAATCAAACCCGCATCCTCATGGATACAAGTCAGGTTCGTAACCCACTGGGCCACAATTGGAACTCCCTAAAGGTCAGAGAATTTGATTGAGGTTTAAGCAAAGGAGAGATTGATCCTGAACAAATACTAATTTTTCTTATTTTGTTGAAGTTCTTCCCATAGACTCTGCATGCAGTGCAATTTGGTCCTCTGCTCTCAGTTTAAAAGCAAACATGGGAGTTCCCGTCGTAGCGCAGTGGTTAATGAATCCGACTAGGAACCATGAAGTTTCAGGTTCAGTCCTTGGCCTTGTTAAGTGGGTTAAAGATCCGGTGTTGCCGTGAGCTGTGGTGTAGATTGCAGACGCGGCTCGGATCCTGCCTTGCTGTGGCTCTGGCATAGGCCGGCGGCTACAGCTCCAATTAAACCCCTAGCCTGGGAACCTCCATATGCTGCAGGAGCGGCCCTAGAAAAGGCACAAAGACAAAAAAAAAAAAAAAGGCAACATGATGAAATCAGAACACACCCTTACATCACACAAAAAATAAACTCAAAATGGCTTAAAGACTTAAACATAAAACAAGACATCGTAAAACTCCTAGAAGAGAACATAGGCAAGACATTCCCTGACATGGCACAAGGTTATCACCATATATATAATCACGTGGCCTTGTTTTCTCCACCAACCAGCTCTGAGACAGAGGGCTTATTATCCCCATTTTGCAGAGGAAGAAACTAAAACAAGAAGTGTCAGAGCTGGACCTCAACCATTTATCGCCTGTTAGAATCCAAGGTTCCCGTAAGTCAGTCCCAAGAGCTGGGCCCCCCAGCCCCCTTGAAACCCACAGGCCTTCTCCCTCCCTTGCCCTCCCACCTCCTGACCTTGTCTCCTGGGTGATGTATCTCTGGCTGCACACACAAGCCACTCAGAGCAATAACCTGGATTCCAGGCATTCAAGTTAAGCTGCAATTATGCCTGTGAAATCATGACTATATTATGCTTGGCAGAGAGGCTGTCCAGTGGGACTAAGGCCACAGCCCACCCCCACCCTCCCAACATAGTTTAAGCATTTTTATTAGTTGCCAACAATGAAAAATTGTGATTCCACAGAGAACGCCTAAACACCCACATTCTGTTGACCAATCAGAAGGTCTGGCCTTATCAGAGTTCAGAGATCTGCCTTCCTACTGACCCTTTGTCCAGGCTGTCCACTCTCACTCACATTGTCACAGCCTCAGATGCCCTTGTTTTCACCCCCTCCAACTCTCCCTTCAGACACCTTGCAAGAAATTTTACGCCAGTGTCTTTGTCACAAGAATCTTCTCAAAAATATCAACTTTATCAGGTCACACCCTTGCTCTAAACTTCTAATTGTTTCTCTACAAATTCATGTCTAAATTTCTTACTGGGGCATTGCAACTCTCCATGGTCCAGACTCTAGGTACCTTTCCAGCCTCAATTCTTTTTATTTTCTTCAAGCCAGGTTAAACTATAATCACATCCTAGTGAGGAAGACTAGACAATGAACAAGAGAAACAAATGAAAAAGATTGTAGATGAGCTATGAAAGAGTTGAATGAGGCAGTGTGATAAATGCTGACTGTGGGGTACCTTGACATGGAGCCACCTGGGAAGGCTTCTCAGAGGAGGTGGTCTTTGAGCTGAATCTTGGACAGAGTTATCTAATGAGTTATCCCAAAGAATCTTTTTTTTTATTTTGTCTTTTTGCCTTTTCTAGGGCAGCTTCCCACAGCATATGGAGGCTCCCAGGCTAGGGATCTAATCAGAGCTGTAGCTGCCGGCCTACACCAGAGTGACAGATCTGAGCCATGTCTGCGACCTACACCACAGCTCACACCAACGCCAAATCCTTAACCCAAAGAATCTTAAATATAGATCTTCATCCATCCTTCATCATGAAGGATTCCAGTCCTTCACATCTTCCTGTCTCCATGCTCCTTGTAATGCAACTTTGCTGCCCTCCCCCCAAGGGATAGAGCTCATTTCCCTATTCCCTGAGTCTGGACTGCCTCGGGGCCTCTAGACTTCATTCTGCTTTGGCCAGTGGAATGCAAAGGACACTCTTTTTCGGTCCAAATGCTTGGGCACATTTGTTGCAAATCAGTTGTGTGTGTGTCTATTTTGGGCTCTCCTCTCTTCCACTGATCTATATGTTTACCCATATAAGTCTTGAGAACAGGTAGAGTAAGTCTCTCAACTTTGTTCTTTTCCAAAATTGTTTTGATTCCCTTTCATTTGCATTTCCACATAAACTTTAGCATCAGCTCATCAATTCCTACAAAAATGCCTGATGAGATTTTGATTGGGACCAAGTTGATCAATTTGGAAAAATTGTCATCTCAACAACATTGGGTATCATAATCCATGAATATGGTATACCACTCATATTGAGGTCTTCTTTCATTCTGTTATTGCAGATGTCTTCCAATGTAAAAGTCTTGGATGTGTTTGGTTAAATTTATTCCTGAATTGTTGGTTACATTGTAATTTCTAAAAATTTTATTTTCTAATTGTTTGCTGCCAATATATTAAAATACAATTGATTTTGTTTAGCCTTAGCTGCTTATATCTCATGTGCATTTTCACTCTTCAACCAGAGACGTTTTGGAGAATATGGAGAATTTGGGACTTCACTCCTCCAGCTTTCTACTGCCTAAGACTCCCCTGTCACTCGCCAGTGGCCACAGTAGCCTCACAGAACCAAACTCTGGTTCCCACCAAAGATATGGTAGGATGTCTATTGGAGTTTAGCTACTGCTCATTTCACCATGTCTGCACATTGCCTTCAAGCTAAAGCCATATTACTCAGTGTTGAGTCCTTTTTTGCAAGTTTTGACCCTCTCCAAAATCTGCTCACTTGTGTACTTTCCAGAGCCTTCAGGTCCTGGTTTGGTATTTTATCCAAGGTTTACAATTGTTCTCTGAAGGGGAATCAGACTACTAAAAGCCTACTCTGTCACCCCAGAAGTCAAAATCCTCATTGATTTAACACCTCTGATGGGATTAAAAAAAAATTTTTAAAGCACCATCCTAATAAAAAAAAAAAAAAAAAGAATGAAAATAACATGTGTTGGCAAGGATGTAGAGAAATTGGAACACTTGCACTTTGCTGGTAGGAATGTAAAATGGTACAGCCACTACAGAAAAGTTTGGCAGTTCCTCCAAAAGTTAAGCATAAAATTACCATACGGATCCAGCAATTCTGGGCATATACCCAAGAGAATCAAAAGCAGAAACCCAAGGAAATACTTGTGCACCAATATTCAAAGCAGCATTATTCACAACAGCCAATAGACAGAAATAACAGTGTCCATCAAGAGAGAGAAGGCTAAACAAAATGTGGTCAATACACAATGGAATATTTTTTCAGCCATAAAAAGGAAGGAATTTCTGGTACATGCTGTTTGCTTGAGCTGTCCTAAAAGAGTACCACAGACTGGATGGCTTCAACATCAGAAATTTATTTTCCTCAGTTCTGGAGGCAAAAGTCCAAGATTAAGGTGTCAGTAGGGTTGGTTTTCTTCTGAGGGCTGCGAGGCTGGTCATCTTCTCCTGTCTTTCCATGGTCTTCTCTCTGTACACATCTGGGACCAAATTTCCTCTTCTGATAAGGACACCAGTCATACTGGATTAGTGCCCAAGCATATGACCTCATTTCAACTGAATTACCCCCTATAAAGACCCACTCTCCTAATATGGCTATGTTCTGAGGTACTGAAGGTTAAGACTTCAGCATGTGAAATTTTAGCAGTTTGGGAGGAAGGACATAAAATTCATCTCTAGCCTAGCATACAACAACATGGATGAATCTTGAAAACATTTTTAAGTAAACAAGCCAGACACAAAAGGACAAATATTGTGTGGGGTCCTTCACATGAGGTATCACAAATCATCAACTTCATAGAAAAAGAAAGTAGAACAGAGGTTAACAGGGGCCAGGGGAGAGGTGCAATGGGGAATTAGTATGGAATGGTTTTGTTTGGGATGATGACAAATTTCTGGAAATGGATAGTTATAACATGTGTACAACACTGTGGAAGTACTTAATGTCAGTGAGCTGTACACTTAAAAACTGTTAAAATAGTAAATTTTGTTGTACATATTTTGTACCACAATAAAAAAGAATACTTCTATTTTTTAAAAAATCTATAAGAAGAAATTATCACCTGAAGTTCCTTCTCTTTCATATCTGAATATTGATGTAGTAGTAGTAGAGGGTATTTCTATTTTTGTTTGTTTCCTGAGGAGAAATTTTAATTTTCTATTATTTTTCCCTTGGAATTATGTAACTCAATACAGTGACACAAACCCATTATTTTAAGACAGGAGACAGGTTATTAAAGGCAAAATGGGAAAGAGAAAATAGTTTCTGAATAAGTCCTCTAAAAATGAAAAGTCAGGTCTTCTGTTTGAACAGCGGGTCATCAATAACCCAGGCATTTAATTCAAATAGTTTACTTGAACTTTCCCAGGGGGTCAGCTGGGTGTCCTTTCGCCCCAGTAAGATACCACCTTTGGGACTGGAGACTCAGAAGAATGACTTCTCCATGTGTCAAATGGCATTGTTACCCACTTAGAACACAAAATGTCGTGGTCTTTTGAGTTTAATCTATGAAGACAGATGATCTGTGTGGTAGACGCAAGGCATTTCAGACTCTTTTCTCTTAATATTTAAAACAAACTTGAGATAACTAACAATCCCCAGTGAACAAATGAGGAACCTGAGGCCTTTAGGAACTCTATAGGAATTCCCTTAGGAATCTACACATAGCCCTGGAAAGTCTATGAATATTGTAAATTGTAAATTATCTGGGGAAAATGTTTATCCTTTTATCTGGTGGTTCCAAAATAACTGCCTTTTCTTTCCACTGGTAAAATAAGAGGGGATGGAGATAATATATATATATATATATATATATATATATATATATATATATATATATATATCATCATATACATATATGCTTGTATTATAAATCTGAGATACTTGCTTTATGACCTTATAAACTGCATAACTCTAGGCAAGTTACCTCACTTCCTTGCACTTCAGTTTTCTCAACTATAAAATGGAGATAATAATGGAACTTGTCTGGAACATAGTAAACACTCAATAAACATTAGCTAGTATTATTATTGTAAAGGTGGTTATTCTTGTGTTCTCATCCATATGTCAGGGGCTTTAAGCATATTATTATCTATTTTATATCTACAGATAGACATATGTCTATTAATATTCATCTACATTATCTCACTCATCTCTGCAGAATATATTCTCTCATCCTTACCTTATGGGAGGGGAAATTGACGTTACGAAACATTAACTTCCCCCAAATGCACAGTTTATTGGTTTAGAAGTTCAGGGTTTAGAAAAAGAAAAGAACTCCCTTGAGGGAGTTCCCATTGTGGCTCAGCAGTATCCATGAGGACACAGGTTCGATCCATGGCCTTGCTCAGTGGGTTAGGGATCCAGCATTGCCATGAGGTATGGTAAAGGTCTCAGTCATGGCTCGGATCCCACGTTGCTGTGGCTGTGGCTGTGCCATAGGCTGGCAGCTACAGCTCGGATTTGACCACTAGCCTGGGAACTTCCATATGCCCCAGGTGTGGCCCTAAAAAGACCAAAAAAAAAAAAGAAAAGGAAAGAAAAAAGGAAAAGCTGACACTCTGAAGATCTGGTTCCCACAGAAGTTTGTGATTGTCACTCTGCCTTCCCCAGGCTCTGTTTCCCTCATCTGGAAGATCCCTGGCCCCGCCACACATGCGTCATGGATACCAGCTGAGATGGTGGCCATGAGACACTTCATCACCAGGAAAGAGCATTCAAGGATCCTGCAGGGAAAGCACATCTGCTCTGCTCCTGGTTGTGCCCCTAGTTCCTAACCCTATGGATGTTACACAGTAGGTACCCAATTTAAAGATGATGGATGGATGAGCAAATTATTTGTTTTGCTCAGAGTGGAAGTCTACTGAATAATTCCCCAAATCTCAGCAATCCTTTGGGCCTCAAAACAAGAGCTTGCAAGGATGAGCAAGGTGTATGTGTGATTCCAAAGAGGGAAAACAGATCTTGAGATCAGGGGTAAGTGGGACATATTTATCATCTATATGCCGACAGCAGCTGTGCCAGTGGAGGGAAGGTTGGTATCTTTGCAAAAGCCATGGTGCCTGTCTCCCGCCTACCCATAAGGTCTTTTCCATGGGGAGGGTGGAGCCCATGGGGTGCCTCATAAACTGAAGTTTACAAAGAATATGTGACATATACACAATGGAATACTGCTCGGCCATAAAAAAGAATGAAATAATGCCATTTTCAGCAGCATGGATGCAACTAGAGATTCTCATACTAAATGAAGTAAGTCAGAAAGAGAAAGACAAATACCATATAATATCACTTATACGTGGAATCTAAAATATGGCGTAAATGATCCTATCTACAAAACAGAAGCAGACTCACAGACATGGAGAGCAGACTTGTGGTTGCCAAGCAGGAGGGGGAGGGGGTGGGATGGATTAGGAGTTTGGGGTTGGTAGATGCAAAGTATTACATTTAGAATGGATAAGCAAGGAGGTCCTGCTATATTACACAGGAAACTATATCAATCTTTGGGATAGAACATGATGAAAGATAATATGAGAAAAAGAATGTATATTATATGTATGACTGGGTCACTATGCTGTTCAGCAGAAATTGACACAACACTGTAAATCAACTATACTTGAATTAAAAAAAAAGAAATACTAATTTTGTTCATGACCCTCTTTTTGCAATTTAGAGCTTAGCCACCCTTTTGAAGTCCACAATCAGGTCATATAAAAAAGCATTCAAAGTTCCTCATGGGCTGCCCTGTGGCCATCCATGCATTCAATTTGGCTTTTTCCTACTCTGCTCAACAGAGAGAAATTCTGACTAGTTTTCTACTGTATCTTGGAAGATGCATATATCTGACAATGAGTCATGCCTGGAGAAACAAAAGAAAGCCTCCAGAGGCAGCCATATATTGTTTGCAGATAAAGCTGCAAAAAAAAAGTAATTAAGCCTTTTATTTTTAATTTAGGTTCAATTTGAAATGCTCCATCACCCACAGCCCAAAGGAATCTGCTTTCGATGTCCTGAGGACTTGAGTAGCTAGACTGGAAGAGATAGGAGCTGGGAGTCAAATAAGATGCAGACTGCCTGCCAGGGATGGGTAGAGGGGTCCTGGGGCCCAACGAGAGCCCCTGCCCACAGAAGCATCACTCCCCCAGTCACAGAGACCATCACTCACAGTATTATTCTACCCATGCATCACAATGCACAGACTCCACTGCAAGTTCAGACCCACATTATATGTCTGAGCTATAAGATGCGTGGCCCTTGGGGCCTCAGCCTTATCTCTAAATGGGAATAATAATGCTTGCCTATGTCAGAGTTGTTCTAAAAAGTCCAATGACATGATGAGTGACAAAGCAACTTTATAAATGTAGACATGCCTCTCCAAGTTTTGACAGCTTCTAACTGTCTGTTTCCCCACCCCTCCTCCAAAGAAAGGATGAGCTCTTTGGACCAAGTCCATGACTTGTCCAGCAGTGAGATGCAGCTCAAAATGAACAGGCTTTGAAATGAAACCTACCTGGGCTTTATTTCTACCCCTGCCATATGCTGGTTATGTCACCATGGGCATATTTCTTAATCTAAGACTCTCTGCTGGATATGGGGATCATCATGTTTTCCTCCTGGGGTGATAGGAGAATAAAATGAAATCACAGATTAAGTGTCTGACACTTAGTAGACATTCCCATGGATGTTCATTCTCCTCTTTTTCTTTTCCCCATACACTTGTTCATATAACCTCATAGTCATCAGGATTGTCTGCACTCAGTGTGGGGCAAGTTTGCTCAATAGATAAATAGTGCTCAATCAACACTTGTCCTAGACCAGCTTGCTAATCCACCTGACCTTGTCATGCACCAAGAATCCTTACCCAAATTGCACCCCAGCCCTCACCCTACTCTCTCTTTGTGGGAAGCCCAGAAGTAAATAACCGAAGTGATATCCTTTCCTCACCCTGTTAAAAGCAGTGGGCTAGATTTCACTGATGTGATATGGAAATCATCGCCATCACTTATGGAGCTGTAACTCCGTGGTAGGCACCTCCTAAGAGCTTCACAGATACTCATTTATTTACTCCTCAAAGTAACCCTCTGGTTTCAGGTGCCACCATTAACCCCATTTTACCTGTGAAGAAAGAAAGGCCCAGAAGTCTTAAAGAAGGTCTCCAAGCATATGAAAGATGAAATAATTCAAGCCCCAGAACCATGAATAAATTCCCAATTACATAATTTTATTTTATTTTTATTTATGTATGTATTTATTTATTTACTGTCTTTTTAGGGCCACACCCAAGGCATATGGAGGTTACCAGGCTAGGGGTTGAAATGGAGCTGTAGGCACAGGCCTACACCACAGCCACAGCAATGCCAGATCTGAGCCACATCTGTGACCTATGCCTCAGCTTGCAATGCCAGATCCTTTAACCCAGTGAGCAAGGCCAGGGATTGAACCTGCATACTCATGGATACTCATTGTGTTCTTAACCTGCTGAGGCACAGCAGGACCTCCCCATTTATGTAATTTTAAATATGCATACATCCATGTAACTTTACAGGCTATAATGACTTGAAACTAACTACAAAGTTAGAGGGCACTGTTCCAAGACCATCTTCACTTCTGACACCAACTGCAAATTCAGGGGGGTTCCTGAAACCCTCCAGGTTCAATAATTTTGCTAGAAGAACCCACAGAACTCATGAAAGCTCTTAGACTCACAGTTATGGTTTATTACTGGGAAAAGATATACAATAAAATGAGCCAAGAGAAGACGTTCACGGGGCATAGTTCAGAAGTGCCAAACGTGGAGCTTCCACTGCCCTCTTCCCATGGGGTCATGGACACATTATTCTCCTGACACTTATATATGACAAAGCATCACCCTAAAGTGCACCCAAGCCTCAGAGTTCAGAATGTTCATTGCGATGCCATTACACTGGCACAATTGATTGATTGCCCCATGACTGGTCTAATCTTCAGATCAACTGGTACTGTGTGACACAAAGTCCTAACCCTAAATCACCTTGTTGGTCTTCCTGGCATGACAATCCCCACCCTAAATCACACAGTGACTATCTGGCTGACCCAGGCCTCCAGGTAAACAGAGATGACTCCCAGGAGCCCAGGGCAAAGACCAGACCTCCTTTGGGGATAAACAAAAACTCTTCACTACATGCACACACATATATTTGCACTTGTTCTTATATAGAAATGGATATAAATGCATACAGGAAAGACAAGAAAGAACTATAATCAAACTGCCAACAGTCAGAACAGAATGAAGTGTAAGGTAAATACTTCATTCTATGTTTTCTCTATATATTTCCCTATTTTTAAAATATTTTCTGGTGAGAATATATTTACATATTACTTATGAGAAAAATTACCTTTAAAACTTTAGGGAAAAAGACAAAAAAAATTTAGAGAAACAAGAGAAAGGAAAACAAAGTTTATTGTGGCTGCCAGGCCAGCGGCCCAGGCGCCAGGTCTGAACTGCCTTCTCATCCTATAAATAGGAAGAAATCTGCTGACTTGACCTGGTGTGGAATGGGATGGCTGACCCAGTCATGGAATTTGGGTTGGGAAAGGCAAATGAAATGGCACATGGCAGGGACCCCAGGGAAAGGGAAGGAGGGAGATGAATCTAGAAGAGAAATGACCCTCAGATAAGGGTCTGCTTGACCTGCAGTGAGCTGGCAGCCAGGCCAGGCTGAGTTCTGGGAGGAGGCAAGTGGGGACAGTGGCCAGGATGGAGAACATGGAACTTAGATATTGGCCTTTAAAATAGGGGAGGGGAGGTGAAGGTCAGAGGAACAGGAAGAATCTTTCCCATTTCAATCCTTTTCACCCCAAACTCTAGCCTAGAGCCCAGGGCAAGTCAGTGGCAAAGCCTCGAGTCTCACCTATGTGGCACTCTCTGTCCCCCTGTCCCCACCGTGCAAAAGCCCTTCCAGCCAAGCACCCCCAGGGCACTCTGATTTCACCCCACGTTCACAGCACAGGTCAGGGCAGGCCCCAGCCCACCTGTCATCACCATTATCATCATCAACCCCTGCTTTGTGGGGGCCAGCTTTCCCAAAGAAGCCTTGCAAAGGCTTTCTAACAAAACCTAACAGCAACAAAAGGCCAGTTTACAGAGAGCTACCTGCATGAGAAACACAAATCAGAAATCATTTTGAAATGGTAATTCAAGCACCCTATGGAATCTGTATCATTCACGTTCTCCAACATTTTTTTTTCCTTTTTAAAGGAGTCATAGATTTTTCAGAAGAGCTCATGGTGCTATCATAGGCATAACAATGAGGTTATAAATGCATTTGATATATACCAGGTACTGTGCTAACTCAATCAATCCTCACAATTAACACTGCAAAGTACTCCCCCCATTTTACAGATGTGGAAAAATGAGTCTCAGAGAAGTTAAGAGGCTCAAGGGCACACAGACAGTGAGAGGAAGAGCCACCATACAAAACCAAGACTGTTGTGAGAATCTATACTCTTTCCAGAAGGTTCTAAGAACTCCTGGCTCTCCCAGGCTCCCAGCCCACGGAGGGTCCTGTTTCTAGTTTTTCACACTAACCTGTGTGGCTTATCAGGCTCTGTTCCCTGACAGCATCATGAATCTCAAAATGACCTGGGCTGACTTTAAGGTCACTTATTACAGGGACATATTTTCCAATGCAAAAAACCAACCCAGAGTCTAACAGATGAATTTTACTCTTCTTTGGGTGTGGAAGTTAATCTGGAAAGGTGTCATTTAGACACCAAAGTGTGATCATTCCAGGGAGAGTTCAATAGTTTACAAAGACCATGAGGCAGAACCTTGAGCATTGGGATTACCCAGAAACCCCATGTTCCCATAGCATCCTGTGTGCACTTTGGGCCTGCCTCTCACCATGTGTGGATGCTGGTGACTGACATGCGTCTCACCCAATGGCCTGCAATCTAGAGGCCAGAGGCATGGGGGCCATGGTGAATACAGGCACAGACTGTACTAGTGGAGGTGGGGGTGGTGGGGAATGAAGGAAAAGAGGAAAAGGAAAGGAAGTCAGGGAAAGTAGAAAAGGAGGGAAGGAAGAAGAAAAATAAACCATAAAAACTGAGACCTAAATTCTCTCTAGTTATAAAACCACTGAGTCCAACCCCTGGAAAAGGTAGGTAGGAGCATCCCTCTCACTGTGTCTGTCACCCCAGACTCAGCCCTTCCTGGTGACCTCAGCCAGGAACCAGAGCCTTCAGCTCCTGCTGATCAACCCCCAGGCCCCACGCAGACAGATGCTGACTGGGCCTCACCTCCCTCAAGGCACCTGGAGACCTGGTCCTCCAAACAGGTGCCATGGATCTGCAGGAGCAGCTTGGGTAACCATGCACAGGATACCACTGCCCCTCTCACTGCTTTAACACTACAACACTGAATGATGGCTTCAGCGGTACAGAAAGTGACACCCATGCCCAGTCCCACTAGTCAGGTTTCTCAGTGACGCGGTGAGCACAGAACTGATAGGGAGCTGCCAATGTCAAATGAGAGATTTAGGATCCAAGGCATCCAGACAGCCTGGAGCAATAGCATGAACCCAACAAGGGGCAAGTTTAATGAGACAGTTGGTTGGGAGCCCTGTACTTGGGCCCCCGGAATGCAGCTGCGCAAATCCCCATGGGGTGGCATGGCTTGACAGCAGCACATGTGAGAAAGACACAGGGGATGTGTTATGTGTCCAGAGTAGGGGTGTCTGCCAAGCAGGGCTGTGACAGTAGTTGTGAGGGTCGGAATAAAGGGACTGCAGGCCCCTCTCTGCTCAGATCAGTGCTTCCCCTGCCTTCTCTTCAGAAGGACAGTGAAGAACTGGTATCCATTCAGGGCAAAATGAGGGGACAGTGGGGCGGACAGAAGCCATGCCATATGAGCAACAGCTGAAAGAACTATGTCTAGCTTGGAGAAGCTGCTTAGGGGGACATGAGAGCAGCTTTCCAATATTTGAATGGTTGTCACAAAGAAGAGGGATTTTAGTGGGTTCTGTGTGGCTTCACAGGGTGAAATGAGGGCAATAGAAGTGGCATCAAGACTGGACGGTACAGAAGCCAGGTTGGTATCTTCTAGCAGTTAACATTGTCTCCAGAGGCAATGAGCTACCCATCATGGGAAGTAATCAAGTACTGGCATAGTGACCATCTCTTAGGGGTGTCAGGAAGGGTACTGGCCAGCCAAGATGACCTCTGTGGGTCTTTTCATCTCCAAGTTGAGCGTTTCCTGGGAGACCTCAGGAGGGAAGACCTATCTCTGGAGCTGGGTGCCTCCAGGGACCTTTTCCTTAAATTCTCTGGCTAAAGGCAGGAGCCAAGCACTTTCAACAGCTGCCATCCCACTGATTCCTTTTCCTAAATTAGGCTCCCTGGGGCCTCTCACCGGCTGGAGCACAGAGACAAGGGCCCTACACAGTCCAGAAAGTAATTGAGCCCATGATGTCATCACTCAGCTTGTCCCAAGAACACTGAAGCCCAGTGGCCGGGCCCATGGCTCCTCAAATTACCATTCTTGCAGCAGATTTTGGCATTTTGTCCCTGAGGGCCCAGGCCTCTATAAGGTGACACATGCCAAACAGTGACCAAAATAGAGCTGAGCCCTGGGATGCAGGCTGCCACCCAGGAAGGGGACGTGCAGTCAAGGACACTGGGGAAGTGGCCTCCAATGTCCCTGCCCCTAATATTGGCTGCAGTTGCTTTCTCCTTCATCAGCCAAGCCAAGTCAGGGGTGAGACATATCCCCCAACTAGGAGTGAAAAGAGAGACATTCTGGGGTGGGCAGAGCTGGTGAGCCCTGGGCCTCTGATCTGCTTGCCCAAGCGAATGAGCGAGCATGCAGTATGTGCCAGGCGTTCTACAATAGTGACTCAATTCTAATAGTGGGGAAAGGAAAAGACTAACGGGAAAAAATATTCTGTCTTACCGCATTTGAGGAAACTAGAGTCCAGAGGGGTTATAGAATTGGGCCAGGGTCACAGAGCAGTAGAGAATCCTCCGTCAACTCTTACACAGAAATGTTAGCCCCACTAGCCCAGAAGCATTAAGGAGGCCCTTCTACCATCCAGTCCACTGGCTCTCTCATCTCCAAGTCCTCTCTTTTCAGGCAATCAGAATTAGGTGGAAATCAAAATTCCTAGATAGGTAAAAAGGTACAATTTCTGAGAGCCTGAAGGAGGTGGGTTTGAACCCCTTAAAGCAAACAACCCCCAGAAGAGCCTGGGGTTCCAAAGACAAATTTACCTCCTTCCCAAATTCCTGTCATGGGACGATGATCAACCTAGGGGACATGAGAAGAAGGATGGAAACAGGTGAAGGTGGAGGGAAGCAGCAGCACCATGAAGATGGGTGGGCCACGTTCGCATCCTCACTCAAGCAAACCAACTTTACAGAAATAGGTTTGTCCAGCAGCAACTGCATAGGGTTCTATCTAAAACATTCAGAGACTATGTGTGACTGAAGTTAACACAACTTTAGGATTTCTTTCCAAGTAACCTAGTGGGATTAATAAAAGTGGGGGAGGAGGTGGGAAATGAAATGAGACTGGTTCTGAGTTAGCAACTGCTGAGACCAGGGGCTGGTTCATTATACTTACCATCCTCTGTACCCTTGTATATGTTGTTTGAAATTTTCTCTCATTAAAGATTTAAAAAGGAGATGTTGCCAATATTTTGAGCATCATTGCTAATGTTACAGCCCAGAAAGAGAATTTGTCAAGGATGCAAATATTCTGCAAGGGTCAATGTTGGTGTCCATGATTATGTTAGTGTTTATTAGTCTTTCTGGAAGGCATGTGTGCAAACTGCTACTGAGCAGGGCAGGAATTAAGAAATGTACACTCATTAAAGACATGGCCAAAGAGTTGTTCATCCTCACTTCCCTTTTACTGGAGACCACTGAGCTGGTTTCAGCCTCTTTCATGGGAAGGGAGTATCTTTGAAGAAGCTCCCACAAGATGTAGGGGGTTCTGGTCCCTTTAATTGCTTCATGGTGGTCTCTGGGCTGGGCCATTTTGCTTTGGTTCCAGTGATGTCACCAGTGAGTCTGCTTTGCAGATGCCAGCAACCACTCCAGAGAGCCTGGCCAATCCAAACCCAGTTGCTCAGATGCCTTCTCTAAATAGAAGGCTTGTATGATGATGCCTCCCTTCTGCCTGTGTGAGGAAGCCAGGCTGACAGGCCACGTTGATTAACCCTGAGCTAATTTTTACCTGTGGCCACCTGTCAATGTCAATTTACATGAGTCTTGAATAATGCAGCCACGTGGTGCAGCACCAGGACAGCCTGACTTGGGGACAGGACTGTCCTGGGTGTAGGGTGAGTTCCACTGGCAGTTCAGGATTGGCTCCTGGTGGTTCACACACCCAGCATGAAACCACACCTGCTCACACAGTGTCACATCATCAATCCTTTCCAAATCAAGCTGGATATTTGGAGATTACAGCAAGGAGAAAATCTCACTTTTCTGCCAGTAGGTCTTTAACACCTTACTAACAATAGCTAATACTCCGTTTTAACAAGCGAGAGAACAAACCTCAGCTTTGAGGTCCTTGCAGGCAACAAAATCTAGCTAAGACTGAACACTGATTTTCATCATGTTTAATTCTGCAGCCACTTTCTGTGTATGGAAATGAGGCTAGCTTCCTGTGTACAACCCTAAGACAACATAAAGAAACGTTAAGTAAATATAATTCAGGTGTTCTGCGAAGTGTGAAGAAACAGATTTCACATGGAGCTAAAGAAGTTTACACAGGCCACACAGCAGCTGCTGCAGCACCACCCAGCACAAGGGATAGTGTGCGGACATTACAGAGACAGGGAGGGCCATCTCAGCTGACTCAGGCTAAGACGTCCCCTAGCCAACTTTCCAAATTCTACAAAAGCATAAAACCACCTAAACAGGAGTTCCCTAGTGGCCTAGTGGTTAAGGATTCAGTGCTGTCACTGCTGTGGCTCAGGTTCAGTCCCCGGCCTGGGAACTTCTGCATGCCGCAAACGCGGCCAAAAAAAATCATCTCAATATATTCTGTTTTGTTTTGTTTTGTTTTTTCCTTCAGTCACCCGGTCTAGAACGCCGGGAGTCATTCCTGACTTTTCCTTCAGAACCCCCTTATCATCCCCATGCCTGTTATCGCCATCATCATCTTCACTATCATCTGCATCACCGTCATCAATGGATAAGAGCATCTACTGAACACTTCCTAAGAAGCAGGCATTTATCTCAGTGACTCCTCCTGACACTCTACAACTGGGAACATCATATCCAGCCTACCTTACAGATAAAGAAACAGACTCGGAAAGGCTAAGTGACTTGCCCACACTTACACACCAACTGAGGGTGGAGTCAGGATTTGAACCCAGGTCTGTTGTCAGAGACCATGCTTTCCTGCCTTAGGTTAGGTCTTTAGCATTTCTTTCCCAGTGGTCAATACCACCCAAATTTCCTGCCTCCTGTCTCCCCCACTGCATCCCCCACGGGGACCAAACCATCCATTGTTTGGCCACCAGCTTGACCTATATAATGCTTAAATCTGCCCCAGAGACTCCCCTGCCTGAAATCCTGAGTGGCTTCACCAGTAGATGGTAATGAGCTTATCTTACTTACCAGGGCTCCTTGATAGAGAGGATACAAAGGATTCTGGGTAATTTAAGAAAGGAAAAATGCAAGGGCAGGGAAAGTACTGGAAGAACACAAGGTAGCTCACTTAAGCTAAGCATGGGCCCTGATATAATAAGCACCCATCACAAGTTTCTTGAATGGATAAATGAATGAGAGAATAAGTGAATGAATGGGGAGGGTAGGCAGCACTGCTTGGTGAACATCTGCAGTTTTTAAGCCAATCTAGAATTGCTTCAAAAGTCCCTACTGGATTAGCTTCCTAGGCACTCACAACCCCCTCCCTACCACTTCCATCTGGTTCTGAGTGGGAAGGATTCCATAGAACCTTCATAAAACCACAGGTAAAATAAGGAAAGCATCAGCCCGGAACCTTGAGATTTATACTTTAGTCCTGGCTGCATCTCCCACTGGGTGGGGCTTCTTGGGCTAGATGTGTCCCCTCTCTCAGCCTCAGTTTCCACATCTGTAAGATGGTCACATCCAGCAACTCCTAGCTGCCTGCACTTGGAGGGGAAAGTGAGGGGGTGTATGTGCACCAACACTGGGTAAGTGCAAGCACGAGCTCTGTAAGTCAACTTTCTTAATCATATCTTTTGAGTTAATATTGAAATGAATTCTATCCAACCACAGAAAATGATGGGGCAATGGTGGCAGTCACAGGAGGAAGGCTTTAAGGGAAAGGTGGCCCTGGGTTTCCATACCTGCAACCAACACTGCACTAAGGCATTTACAGCACCATGGCAGCAGGAGGAAGTTGAAAATTAAAAATGAATGAGCTGGGAGCTAGCTGCCATCTTGCAAGTAGATTATACAATATATATTTTGCATGCATGTGTGTGTGTGTGTGCATATAGGCATGCATGAGTGCACGTGCGCTCAATGGAAAAGGCCCTAGAAATCTGTCCGGCCCTAACCCACACAGATGGGGAAGCTGAGACTCAGAAAGGCTAAACACCTGGTTCTCACATTTGCACCAATGGTCTCTGCAGCCCAGGGGTCCTGACACCACACACAGAGGGTGTCTACTCTCCCTC
Organism: Phacochoerus africanus; assembly: GCF_016906955.1. NCBI lineage: Eukaryota > Metazoa > Chordata > Mammalia > Artiodactyla > Suidae > Phacochoerus > Phacochoerus africanus. Next base: position 145,274,509 of record NC_062544.1, read on the forward strand.
AACTCCCATCCATGAATCCTTTCTCCAGCACATCCTGCTGCTGCTCCTCCCAGGGAACGTCTGGGTGGCCCTCTGAGTCCATGGGAGGCAGATGCAGACACCTTCCTCCACGTGCGCCCAACATACAGTGTTTTTTGCTCTAAGTGGATTGGCACCGGCCTACACTCAACCTGCCAAAAATCTCCTGTGTTCTTTGGGCTCAAGCCCAAGGTCATCATATCACTTTCCAGGGAGCCATGGAATTGGCCCCAGAGAGGAGAAACATCTGGAAAGCAGAAAATGGATACACATTACTCTTGGAACCAAAGTAGCAGCAGCTCTCTCCCACCACACATGCTCACAACAGGCACTGGGCTCACCTTCCAGACCCATGGAGGTGGAACCTGGACAGGGTTAGGACCTGGGGGTGGGGCCAGCGCCTGAAGAGAGGCCCTTCTAAACTTCAAGCAGGCAAAGCTGCATTGAAACTTGTATTCTCCTGGGTCACCAGCAGAAGAAATGGGGCTGGTACAGCTTCTCTGCAAGGCAATGCATCAGTATATGACAGAATCTTAAACAACTACATATAATGTTATATATTATATGAAAACTTTGTGCTTTCATTTTCATGTTTACCTCAGATTCTTTCCTTCATTCAGAATTTAAAAGTGGAATTATGGCATCAAAGGACACACACATATAATGTGTATTGGACTAAATGTTATAGATTCAATATAATATATTCAATATATGTCATATATTCAATGTATTTTGAACTGTATTATGTGTATATGTGGATATCACTATATATGTATATATATTTATATTAACAGAAAAATTAAAATTATAAAAGGAAAAGAAGAAAATTAATTGCCTCCTATCATAAGAAATTAATAATATTAAGAAAGTTTATAGATTTCCCATCATGGCTCAGTAGTAATGAATCCGACTAGTATTCATAAGGATGTGGTTTTTTGGGGGGTTTTTTTTTGGGTTTTTTTTGTCTTTTGTCTTTTGTTGTTGTTGTTATTGTTGTTGTTGTTGCTATTTCTTGGGCCGCTCCCGCGGCATATGGAGGTTCCCAGGCTAGGGGTTGAATCAGAGCTGTAGCCACCGGCCTACGCCAGAGCCACAGCAACGCGGGATCCGAGCCGCGTCTGCAACTTACACCACAGCTCACGGCAACGCCGGATCGTTAACCCACTGAGCAAGGGCAGGGACCGAACCTGCAACCTCAAGGTTCCTAGTCGGATTCGTTAACCACTGCGCCACAACGGGAACTCCAGGATGTGGTTTTGATCCCTAGCCTCAATCATTGGGTTAAGGATCCAGCATTGGCATAAGCTTGCGGTGTAGGTTGCAGACACAGCTTGGATCCTGCATTGCTGTGACTGTGGTATAGGTTGGCAGCTGCATCTCCAATGCAACTCCTACCCTGGGAATTTCCATGTGCTGTGGATGCAGCCCTTAACAGCCAAAAGAAAAAAAAAAGAGAGAGAGAGTTTATGGAGTTCCTGCTTGGCACAGTAGGGTAAGCATCTGACTGCAGTGGCTCAGGCCACTGTGAAGGTGCAGGTTCAATTCCTGGCCTAGCACAGTGGATTAAAGGATCCAGCATTGCTGAAGCTGTGTTGTAGGTCACAGATGTGGTTTGGAGTCAACCCTGGCCTGAGAACTTCCATATGCCACGGGTGCGGCCATAAAATTAAAAAAATATATACAACATTAAAAAACCACGTTTATCCATAATGTTTACCCATAACACTATGAGAAAACAGTAGAAATACAAAGTTATATTCTTCTCCCTCCCTCCTCCTCTGCCTCTGCCTGGTGGTCAGCTTTTAAAAACCAGGCACTCCCTCCCCACTTCAATGCCCAGCGAAAACATCTCCCTCCTTTGTTCCACACTGCAATTTTTTTTAGGTTTTTATTTTTTTATTATAGTTGATTTACATTGTTCTGTCATTTTCCGCTGTACAGTCAAGTGACCCAGTCATATACATATACACACACGTTCTTTTTTCCACATTATCTTCCATCATGTTCCATCACAAGTGACTAGATACAGTTCACTGAGCTACACAGCAGGATCTCATTGCTTATCCATTTCAAAAGCAAAAAGTTTACATCTACTAACTCCAAACTCCCAGTTCATCAAATCAAAACTACTATGAGGTACCACCTCACAGTGGTCATAACAGCCATCATTAACAAGTCAACAAGTAACAAATGCTGGAGAGCGTGTATTGGAAAGGGAACTCTCCTACACTATTGGTGCAAATGTTAATTGGTACAACCGCACAGCAATTTAGAAAGCATCCTGCCCTGGGGCCGGAGATGTCATTACGTATGTGTTCCCGCCCACACTGCACCCTCCCCCAGAGGCAACCTAGCACATCATCTTCTCTTCTCAAGTCATATTTTTGTCACTCACATTGCACAGCTCAAACTCATTTCTAGTTACAAAGCCTTGTTTCGGGAGTGCTGCAGAAAAAATAATTTTCCCTAATTTATCTGAATAAACATATGTCTGTCAATACAAATCTTGTCCCTTCATGGATCATCTGCTGCATCTCCAGCAAGGCACCTCAGGGCAACGCTAAGGAGGCTCTTAGGCAGCCACACAAGGCAGCTGCTGAGGCAATCTGTCTTTAAGAAAACCCTCTCTGAGCCAAGCTGGAGGAATGAGAAAAATAAGCAGAGGTTTCAAATGGGGATGATTTTTACATCTGCCTGTTGAGATCTGGTCTGTTCTCCTGCAAGAGTCTAGAATGCCTGGCGTCCACCAATAGTCAAATCCCAGAGTCACCTGCCCAACCCTGCCCTTTGTTGCCCAGGACCACGCCACACTGGCCCTGCAGCCCAGCTTGTCCTCATTCTCTCTAAGTGAAAGGGCTGCTTTCTGCCCCATCTGAAGACAAATGCCCTTAGAAGCAACTGGCCCTTTGTCTTCCTAAGCAATCCCCGCCCTGGGAGGCAGGGTGATCATCAGTGAACACAGTTGGCCACAGGAAGGCAGGCGAGTTGAGAGCCTGGCTTTCCTCCTTGTTACTCAGCGAACTCAGGTCAGTATAGACAGAGTCTCCAAACCAGCCTCTTCAGCCTCAGAGGACATGCCCCACGCAGTTTCTATCAAGTTCATGTATGACACTAAACAGGCGCAAGCTTACTCTCTCAGGATGAGAGAGCATGGCTGGGGATGCCTTGCATTCAGGGTGTGCACAAATCCTACCCTGGTTGCCAGTTGTTTGGCTGTGTAGATTTCCCCACTCTGGGAAACAGCACTCAGATTTTCCCAAAGGAACCAGCCTTTCCCATTTCTGGATCCAGGTTTTCGTGGGGCTGGTCCCATCCTCTGAATCCCACCCACCATTCAGCTCATTTCATCAGCCGAGACACAGGCATTGGCTTTAGGCCGGTCAATTCGGCCCAGTCTTTGATCTAGAAACTTTTCTGGAGCAACTAGGAAAGCCATGTGCTCTCAGCTGCAGTAGTTACTGAGAAAGTCAGCATAAGCCTGAAACTAAAATGTTCAGCTTGCTACTAACAGGACAAAAATGGAGAGAAACAGGTGCTAGTGGTATTGTCTGAACTTCCAGCTACACTCAGGCCTCCGTCCAGGACACCCCCGAGCTTTCCAGTTCCACTTGCCAATGAACTGCTTTGCCAGGTGAGGTGGGCTTCCCATTCTCCCACCAAGTGGCAGGGCCCACAGGTCCCTGTACATTTGCTTTCTGCTAAACCACCATCACTATTTGTTGGTGACATCAGCAACATCTGTCCTCTGCACCTCTTTCACCTGTGTGTCCTGCCTTGGTCTAGAGGCATCAGGATGTGATGGGTGAGTCCCAGCTCAGCCACACAGTGGGCAAATGGTAGCGAGCTAGTGCTCTGGGTCTCAGGCATAGAAGCTGGACCCAGAGATGGGTGGGGTCAGAAACCAGGAGAGGAGACTGAGGATGTCCAAAAGGGTCTGTGCTGTGAGAAGTGAGGAGGGACTGGGCTCTAGGTCATGATCAGCTCACCAGGAGTCATCAGTTACAAGAGTCAGAATCAGACACCAGAACCTCATAGACAATCAGAGCTGCCAGGAAGGCAAAGGCAGGGAAGAAACATCTATGGAGACAGGAGCCCCTTGGATACTCCGAGCCTCCTCTGGTCTTCAAGGAGTGCCCTTCAATTCCACTCGGGATAACTAGAAACCAAAAGACCTGGCTCCGGTCCAACCTGCCACATGACTTCAGGCAGAGGGCTCAACCTTGTAAACCTCAGTTTTCTCATCTATGAAATGGGTCTTAAAACAAACGGGCCTCAAAAACTAAAAGATGCACCAGATTGAGATGGTGGCGAAAAAGTATTTTGCAAATAGGCTGTTAGTAGCTGGTATGGCTTAAAAGGCCCTTTCCTAGCTAACAGGAGGGTAGCTTAAAAGAGACTTCAATGCTTTATCCCAAAGCAGGAGTGCACAGTGGTTAAGAAGGAAGTAGGATTTTGAGCCTGAATATTTTGAATTTCAATCCCGACTTTGACCCTTATTCTTTAGGAAACTGGAACAAGACATTCTGGGTTCCTATGCATCTGTTTCAACATTTTTCAAGTGGGAAAAAGAATCCCAGCTTTCCTGCAGATCTAGAGAGGAGACCAAATGAGGGCAAAAGAACTTGGTAAAACAGAGTAACAGAAAAATAATAATAAAAATTAAAAATTAACTACCCTTTAATGAGCACTTGCTCTGTGCCAAGCATCATCTTATCTAAGATCCACAATGATTCTCCAAGACAGACGTAGCAGTAATAATAACCATCACCGACACAGGATTGATAGCAGTACTCATCACTGAGGGCCTGCCCCACGCCAGGCCCTGGCCTAAGGGTTTTCCAGGCAGTTCCTGCTTCTGGTCCCAACAGTTCTAGGAAGAAGAGGTACCAACAACGCCCCATCCTGCAAGTGGGCAGACTGGGATTGATGAGCCAAGGTCACAGGGCCACGAAGGGCTCAGCTGGGATTTATTTCAAACGCGGGGCTGCTTCTACAAGGTATCACATGAACATGGGGAGCGTGTGTGCTGCAGCTATCATACACTGTCTAATCCCTAGAGAGTTCTAGTCCCAGGAATGAGGGGCAGAAGGGTCACAGAGAAGGATCTGTGTCACCCTGTCCAGGACAATAATACAAACAGGAAGCCATGGCCAGGACCCTACTTCTATTCCACAATAAAGACATTTCTGTGTAGCTGAAGAGGTTTCCTAGAATGAACCCACCCAGAAAAAGCTGGGCCCCAAACCTCTACCCAAGAAGAACCACTCACTTCTACTCAGTTGCTGTCCCAGCTGCCATTAGGCTGTGGTGCCCACCTAGCCTGGGGTGGGCCCTGGACGGGAGCCTGTTGTTACATCAGCTGGTCTGCACACTCATCCCTGGAGTCTGGGGGGCTCTTCCCTTCTTACACACTCACAGAGGCACTCCGTCTATGCCAGCACACTGCATTTGTACCCAGGACTGAAAGCCTGGCTCCAACTTTCCTGCTCTGAGATTTGAACAAGAAATTAAACCCTGCACCTCAATCTGCTCATCTATAAGATGGGGATTAAAAAAGTCCCTCCTTGTGGAGAAAAGGGAACCCCCCTACACTTTTGATAGGAATGTAAATTGGTACGGTCACTAAGGAGGACAACATGGAGGTTCCCTAAAAAACTAAAAGCAGAGTTACCATGTGATCCAGCAGTTCCACTCCTGGGCATCTATCAGGAAAAGACGAAAACTCTAATTTGAAAAGATACATGCACCCCAATGTTCACTGCAGCACTATTCACAATAGCCAAGACATGGAAGCAACCTAAATGTCCACTGACAGATGAATGGATTAAGAAGATGTGGTACATATGCACAACGGAATACTACTCAGCCATGAAAAAGAACAAAATAATGCCATTTTCAGCAACATGGATGGAACTAGAGATTTTCACACTAAGTGAAATAAGTCAGACAGAGAAAGACAAATACCATGATATCACTTATATATGGAATCTAAAAAAAATAATGCAAATGAACATATTTATAAAATGAGAATATTTATAAAACAGGAGTAGATTCACAGACTTCAAAAGCAAACCTACGGTTACCAAAGGAGAAAAGAAGAGGAGAGGGACAGATAAATTAGGGGTCTGGGATTAGCAGATACATATCACTATATATAAAATAGGTAAACAACAGAGACCTACTATATAACTCAGGGAACTAAATTCTCTATCTTGTAATACTCTATAATGGAAAAGAACGTGAAAAAGAATAGAGATATGTATATGTGTATAACTGAATCACTTTGCAGTACACCTGAAGAAAACACATTTTACTCAACTATACTTCAATAAAAATATTAATAATAATAAAGTTTGAGTTAAGACTATAAATGGGGGACTGGAGTTGCTAACCAACAGAGTACCATTTAGGAATACCTTAAATAATCAATAAAGTGTTGGAGAGGAGTTTCTGTTGTAGCACAGCGGAAACAAATCTGACTAGTATCTATGAGGATTTGGGTTTAATCCCCCGCCTTGCTCAGTGGGATAAGGATTTGGCATTGCAGTGAGCTGTGGAGTAGGTTGCAGATGTGGCTCAGATCTGACATTGAGCAGCTCTAGGTTCAATTTGACTCCTAGCCTGGGCACTTCCATATACTTGGGTGCGGCCCTAAAAAGCTTAAAAAAAAAAAAAAAGACTGAAGGATTGCCAGGCACCCAGTGGGGGGTGGGAGGATAGTGGAAGATGAGCCAGGAGTGACTGAGCCCCAGGGCCTAACCAGCAGGCCCAGCAACTCAGGTGACAAAGGCATGAGCCTCCCCTTATGCTTATTGCTAAGTCACTATCACTCCCGTCTCCCTCACCACACCAGATGGGAGCATAGGCTCTGGAGCCAGAATGCCCATGTCAAATCCCTGCCTGTGGACTTTCTCGAGGTGGGTTGAAATTTGCTGGGCCTCAGACCCTCCTCAGCCAAGTGGAGGTCCTGTTAATAACTCCCTTGCAGGATTCACATCAGCTGATGTGTATAAGGAGCCGAGAACAGCACCTAACACACAGGTGGTACCCCAGGAATGTTCGCCATCATTTTGAAGTCCAGGGGTCCTCAAGGCGAGATCAGGACTGGATTCACCTTTGCTTTCCCAAGGCATGGGCTAGCTGGCGGCCAGCACAGAGAAGGGGCTCAGTTCCTACCTGCTGAATGAATGAACGAGTGAGTGAGTAAATGAGTGAGTCAGTGAGTGAAGTGAACTTAAGAGCTAATGCACTGACCTAGGGTCCTACCGTCCAGCCTTCCATCTCAAGCCTGGCTTCCTAAATGTCACTGTTGATGTCTCTGGTGTCTTTTCAAAAGGATAAAGCAGCTTTAACTGGAGCCAACAAATAATAGAAAACATACTAAATGCATCTCTAAAGAAACTTTCTGGAGCCACCCTGATTTCCCTGAGGTGGCCCAATAAGCCCAAAGACTGATGAGAACAATAGACCCTCACAGGGTTTTTATTTTACCAGAAAAGGCGCTCCCTTATGCAGACAGCCCTGAGGTTTCATGTGTGTGCACCTGCTTCCCCCTGGTGGATGGAGTCAAAGGCAGCAGGAAGCCTTGGAAATTTAAGAGGCTGACTGTCCAACTCCTAAAAAGAAAAATATGTATGCGGTGTTTTAGTTTGCAAAGGACTTTCCCATTCAGTGTCTTATATGAGCCTTAAAACAGCCCTGCAAGGGGCTGGGCAGAGACTCTCCCCACTTCACTGTTAAAGAAACAAGTTAGAGATGGTAAGCTCACAGTAAGGTGAGAAATAAAATTTCAGGTTCAAAAGTTCTGATTCCAAAGCCCAGGTATTTCGACTCAAAGTGTCAGTTGCCTCTTGTCACTGTGCATGAGGATCACCCTGGGGTATTGGCTTAAACTACAGAATCTCAGCCACCAATACCCCGAATATCTAGACGTGGGACTGGGAATCTGCATTTTTGACAAATGTTCCAGGTGACATTGGTGCAATCAGGTCCAGATACTTGGACTGGCTTTTGGAAGAAACTTCCTGGTATCACATAGCCTCAGACTCTGTGCTTAGACAACCTCTTAAGTCTGTTTGAGCTTCTAGAACAAGAAATCATGGACTGGGGGGCTTAGAAACAAAAGAAATATCTCACAGTTCTAAAGACGCCAAGTTCAAGATCAAGGCACCAGCAGATGGGTGTGTAGGGAAGGCCTACTTCTTTATACACAGACAGGCATCTTCTGGCTATAACCTCATGTGACAAGGGAACTCCCTGGGGTCTCTTTTACAAAAGCACCAAACCCACTACCCTCTACTCTCTACATGCATACCTCCCAAAGGCCCCACCTCCCAATACCATCGCATTCGGAGTTAGTTTCATCATGTGAATTTGGGTGAGACATTCAATTTAAGGCACTCTCCTTCTGCTCCACCCTCAATGCTAAGCTTCCAATCTCTTCCAACATTTGCTCTTCCCTGGATGCCTTCACGCCAGTAACAGCTCAAATCTTCTGAGAACTCATGTGCCAGGCACATCACCCACACTACTCATTTAGTCTCCCCCCACAACCCTACTGGTTTGCGCTACCAGCTTATAGAGGGAGATTTCTGGGCAAGCATGGGTGAGCTGCAGGTGAGCCAGGGTGGAAACTCTGGGCCGTGACCACGAGGCCACACAATGTGGCTCTGGGCCCTATAGGGCGTCCCACACTGTGTCCCAGCCCCCTTCAAGTCCTGCCTGGTTTTCCAATCATGGGACAAAAACAAATGGTCACTAAAATGACAGGGACTTATTTTGGCCTAAAAGACTAGCTTCCCACATCCAGGTCACATCTATCTTTTAGCTAGAAATCCCAATTCCATCAGCTGATGAGGAAGTGGCAAAGAAATGCCCCCAGACCTGACCACATAAAGACAAGCAGCAACCACTCCTACAGCGTGGGGATGAGGCTAGAGGGAGGGAACTCCAAATCTGGATGCCACAGGGCTCTTCTGTCCCCAAGTATAGGAAAACCATCAACTGCTTAGAGTACTGCTAGATAGAACATTCTATGGTACTTTTTTCTATGCCTGTCTGATGCCAAGGATTACAAAATTAGAAAATAAGCACAGGTCAAAAAGTTTGATTCTTAAGAAGAAAAAGGAAAAAAAGAGAGAGAGAGAGAGAGAGAGAGAGAGAGAGAGAGAGAGAGAGAGAGAAAGAAAGAAAGAAGGAAAGAAAGAAAGAAGGAAAGAAGGAAAGAAGGAAAGAAGGAAAGAAGGAAAGAAGGAAAGAAGGAAAGAAGGAAAGAAGGAAAGAAGGAAAGAAGGAAAGGAAAGGAAAGGAAAGGAAAGGAAAGGAAAGGAAAGGAAAGGAAAGGAAAGGAAAGGAAAGGAAAGGAAAGGAAAGGAAGGCAGACAGACACAGGAATTCCCAGAAGTGGCCCCTGTGGTCTGTTAAGAGATGCAGCCCAACTCCCAGAACGTTAAGGAAAGGCTTTCCTGGCCTTGTTCCCTGGGTTCCCAAAGCTGGAGGTTGGAGGTCAGGAAAGGGCAGATTATGGGGCTGGGGGTCGCCTCAGGGTCCCCATCCATACCTCAACCACAGCAGCTCTGCTTGATCTGTGAACCAGGTTTATGGATCTGGATCCCACAGAAGATTTTATTTGAGGGAGAAAGGTAAAAACTTAAAAGGAAAAATGAGATCCAATCCAGCTCCCTCAAGTACAAAAAGGAAACTGCCCCAGAGGTGAATGGACTTGCTCAGGACCACAGAGCTGGTAGAGGCCAGACTGGAATTAAAATCCGGTATTCTCTGAGTCAAATCAACGTGTGGGTTCCTCCAGCCCTTGGGTCAAGCCTTGCGGTCAGCACTGACACACACTACACGCATATAACACGGTCATGAGCAAAACCCAACAGCCCTGGGGTGGGTGGTCCAGCTGAGGCGGAGACAAGTCCAATCTGGGACCAGCACACATGCATGCGCCCCACTGGGCAGCGGGATCTAGCCAGACCTGAGGGCGACAGGAAAATGACCCAGGGAAGCTGGGCACGTGCCAGATGAGATGAAGGGTGAGGAAAAGGGGAGATGGTGAAATAGAGGTCACTCGTGGACATTTTGATGCAGGAGGCCTGGGTCACTCGTCACCTGGAGAGGCACTGTGATAAGCGCCTAAAGGAGTTTCATTCATGGAAGAGAGAGCCTTTCCAGGTACTAAGCACCTAACTACAAACGCTGAGCTCTGCCCACCTGATATCTCCTCAACCCGCCCTGCCAAGCAAGCTGTATCCCATCTCGGAGATGAGGAGACTGAGGCTCAGCGAGGTTAAAAGAACCGCCCAGTGTCACACAGATGGTGATGGGTAGGGGTAGAATTTGAACCAGAGTGTATATGCTCTTTCCACAATCCCTGACTCGTAAGAAAAAAAAAAAGCAAAAGAAGACTGGAATTCCAGCTCTGGGGCCCAGTGGCTGACTGAAGAAGGGTCTTTGCTGCTGAGAAACATAACTCCACAGTCCTGACTGAAAAAACAGTTCTCTCATCACTCTCCCAATCAAGGGCTGCACATGAACTAGAAATTGAAGTTGGCCTCAATACAATAAGCTGACAGGTGTTGAAGGCCAGGTTGTTGGGTGCTATAGAGAATGACGGGGACCTGGAGAGAGGAAACCCAGGTAGGGGAGGAAGTCCCTCCTGCCTTCTAAGCAAGGATCCTCCTCTACACCTGGCAAACACACACCATGCACACATCCACACCATGCACACACATACACATATGCATACACACATAATACACACATACACATATGCATACACACATAATACACATATGCACATGCTCATACACACAAAAATACATGCATGCACATCACACGCACCATGCACACTTATTTACACATCTGTGTGGGAGCACACCCACATGTGCTTATAACCACCACCATTGCCTTGGGTCTTGGGCATCCTCATCAATCAAAACTACTTGATTTGCACATGGATTCTCTCACCTTCCTCTGCTGGCAGCCTCCCTCTCCTCCCATCCCCTAGTCTCAGGGCAGAGATGCCAGGTCTCTAGGAAACCCTAACTAAGCCCAGCATGCTCCTGGCCTCCTGGCAGAGGCCCAGTGTCTGTCAGTGCCTGGTAGAAAACAGGGCTGAGGTTGTCCTTTGGCAGGGCAATAAAGAAAGAGACAGCCACTTGAGTTTGGTGCTCTTCTACTGAACCAGGATCAGAGCCATAGTGTCTGGTGGCCAATTTGGAGGTTAGGGCTGCCCTGCCCTTCTGCTCTCTACCCTCGAGTGACTTCAGCTTGGTCTGGGGCTACACAGCAACAGCCAACTCAGGCAGAAATAGCAAATTAAGTCACATCCTGGCTGCAGCAAAGGTCATACAAACAGATAACAAAGCAAGGGGAAACAGGCAAAAGTTATCAAACAGCTGGATGACCCAGGGACCATCTGGGATTTTGTCAGAACCATCAGAACAAAGGGGCACTGTGGCTGAGGGATCACTGGGGCTTGATTAGGTCAGTGTTTCTGTAATCCAGTTTATTCCAGCTGGATTTTTCTCATTGGGTCATGTTCACATGCCAGCAGCGTGTATGAGCCACATGGCCTTGACCTTAACACACACGAGACTCCCTTTCTGGCCTAAAATGACATTCATACATAGCCCATTTACATACCAGTTTTGAAAAAGTAATGGAATGCCCAAACTGAAACATAAAGGAGGAATGAGAAGAAAGCAGTGTTTTCATACATGTATTTCAATCTGTGATGCTTGAGCACAGTGGCCTGAGAAACCCCAATAAAGCCATCAGAGGGTAACAAGTTTGGATTTAAGAGAAGGGAGAGGATTAGAAGCCATTTCAAACAAGACACAGGGGAACAACAACCATCAGAGATGAACACCAAGTAACAATAAGCATTGCATTAAGTTGTAATTGACAAGACCTTGTAGAACTAAGTTCTCCGTGACCGTTGGCAGCACGTGGAATGACGCTCCTCTGTGTGGATATTCCTGAGTGCTGGGGACACCTCGGCTTTCCTGGACTCTGTCCCCCCAATGCCAATAGCCTTGTTTCCAATTATTCTAACAACCCAAAACCCTCCTCTCCAGTTGTCCAATGCCCAGAGGCAGAAAAGAAGCATCCCCTTGAGGACCACGGAGGTAGTCACACCCAGGGACATCACGTTGACACCAGAGGTTGGAGGACTTGGCTCCTCAGACAAAAGGAGATGAGCTGGGGACCCTTTGTGTTACCCCTGCCACCACCAGGCTCTGCCCCCAGCAACCAAGATATACCCCAAACCAAGGCACAACTTGTGCCGCCCTCACCATCCCCACACACAGAGACCAGGGCATGGCTGGAGGCAGCCACACCAGGAGGTCTGCAGGTCTCAGGCATCTCAGAGCTTCTGGGATCCATCCCTTTGCTCCTAAGTTGAGTTCGTACACAGTGGTCCACCCAGCCCCCGAACCGCCCTTCCAAAGCCAACCGGGCATTCAATGTGCAGTGTCCCCCCTCCACTCACCCACTCCCCCTGCAACAGGTAGGAGTTCCGGCGTGTGCTTGGGTACACAGGACATCCAGGTCATGTTCTACTCAATGGGCAGGTTCTAAGGTAGCACATGTATCCAAAATAGTTTCTAAAATTTACCTGTCCACAGGCACCAGGTAAGAGATTGGTGTACAGATCCCCAGCTCATCCAACACAGCAGATTTTCTCTCTAGCCTGGGACTACCTATTTCTTCAATTATGGTGGGCATGAGGGGTGCTTACCCTGAGAGCCACCATGTTGTAAGGAAGCCCATACTGCATGGAGAGACCATGTATAAGTGCTCCACCTGAGAGCTGCCATCAACCACCAGATATCTGTGCAAACCAGTCTTCAGACAATGTTGGCCCCCCGCCCTTAAGCCACCCCTTCCTTCAAATTTTCCAGGCAAGGCCCCAGACATCATGGGGCAGAGATCAGCCATCCCACCATGGCTCCATCTAAATTCCTGAGCCACAGAATAAGGAGTAAAATTTTGTTTGTTTCTGCAAAGTGCACTATTTTGTGTGCACTATTTGAAGTGCACTATTTGGCAACCAATTCCTGTGTACCTTTCAGTCTCTCAAAATCACCCAGCTCCACAAAAGACCCACACTAGCAGAGACACACCAGAACTGAGACCGACCCAGGGAAAAACAAAATCAGCCCCACATTCAATCAGGGCTTTTGCTCAGAGGCCAGAGGCAAAGCCCCCACCCTTTAAGGGACGGTTCCTAAAGGACTGTGTGTAGTATGAATTCTCGTAGGTTAAACACATGACAGATTCCAGCAGAGGGGCTCCAGAAAGACTAGTCATTTGACAGAGGAGTTGAATTTTCTGGAAGGACACACTGGGGTTTGCATGTAATTGTCCAGAGCAGTCAACAGTGAGTCAATGCAGAAACCTCCTCAATCCTCGATGGCAAATGTGAGTGGCGGACGCTGGGGGCAGCTGTGCGATGTCAGAGTATGGTGCAGCCGCAGCAGTACCTCTCGGGGTAATCCACCACGTACACTCTGTGGTCAGTGCCGTAGATGTAGTAGACATAAGTCTTTCCTTGGTACCAATAACGAACTTCCGTGAGAGGGACCAGCTCGATGGTCTGGCGCTGAGCAAATAATCGACCGAGAAAAACCTTAGTGTTCTGATCAAGTCACTCGCCTGCTCAAGAATCTTCAGTGGCTCCCTACTACCTGTGGGCTGAAAGTCATGCTCTGGAGTTGGCCTTTTGGCTCCAGCCTGACTTCTAGATGCTTCTACTATGCTCCTTCACACACCCTAGCCCTGGCCCAAACTGACTTCTCATCTTTAACCATCATCTGATTCTAAGTTTCATGAGGTAGGGATGCAGACATCCCCAAGGGAGTTTCAGGAGGTCTGGAAAGCCAACGGCCAAACAGGACATCTTCCTCTCATGTTTTTAGGTGGGGAGGGGAGGGGGCGAGGCAGAGAAAGGTGGATGTAATGTCATTTGAAACATTTTTATAGTAAGACAACAATAGAGCTATTAGGGAGTGGATTATATAATTGGGATGAAATCTTAAGAGAAAACCTAGACACCAAAGAAATTCCAAAGTTTGGTGGGCTGCTTTCTCCAGGCTGTTTTCTCAGACCCTTCCCCCTCTGCCCCAGGATTTTGCATTGACCCTTCAGTGAGAAAAGACTTTAAAGTTTCCCCTCTGTTTACAAATGGGGAGACTGAGGGTCACGGAACTTCGAGTTCGGAAGATCATCCAGGTCAAGTTCCACCTCTGGCTGGACCTGCTTCAAGCTCAAATCTCCTCCCTCATGTCCACATCTACCTGAGAGCCTGGGGGGCACCCCACCCAGGGGTCCTAAATCCCTCATTCTCTGATCCCTTTTCTGAGCAGTTTCTCAGAACCTCTGGACAACTACCTGCATAACCCACATGATGAAGTTACTCCTCATCCAGCCACGCTTTCTCAGGACGTACTGCAGGCCAGGCTCTGTGCCAAAACCCCATGTTCCTCCACACAAGCTACTCCCCATCCCAGACTTAGATTTGGGGATCCCAACCCCAGAGGGAGGTGGTATGGGTGGCCCAGGCTCAGTCCCTCCTACTCGCAGGAAGTCCCCTCCTTGGGAAAAGAACCCAAGACTCCTCACAGGAAGTGACAGTCCAGAGGCCCTGGGAGGAGAGGGAAACAGGCCAGGGAGGGGACCTCAAGAAGCAGGCTCCTTTGGGTATAGACAGAGGGTGAATGACACTATAGCCAGAAGAGAGGACTCAGCGTCTGGGCATTCACTTCCCATGAAGCGGTCTGTGTGACCTCCCTCCCTCTTCCTCTCTCTGGGCCTCGGTTTCCTCATTTGTGAAAGGGGGATTAAAATTTCTCTATTGCAAACTTGTTAAGAAAACTGAACAAGATCATGAGACTGAGTTTTCTCCATGTGCTGGAAACTGACCTCCAAGCAATACTTTTGGAGATAAAAGAAGATCCCCTTGCCATGTTGGTACCAGAGACCCAAAATGGGAGCTAAGAAGTAAGAAGCAATGAGAGCCAACATGACTGCTTGGAAAGCCAGGGGCCGTGGGTCAGAACCACCCTTGTTTCCAGACTTTTCTACTAAGATCAGATAGCCCAGCAAAACCACTCCCGCGTGCCTCTATTTCTGCCTGAAGAGGTCTCAGATTGGAGACCACAGATTGGTCAGGACACCACCTGCCATCCAGCGGTTATCTCATCATCATCGGCCATCCATCTGCTTGTACGCCTTGGCCGTGGCCCTGGGATGGGCAGGTCCCAGGTCTGAGAGGGGAGGCCAGAGCACCACACAGTGACAGTCATCTCCTCACGTGGTTCTACTCACTAACTTCCCAAACCTGAACAAAATAGCAGCATGAATCTTTGTCTATAGATCCAGAGTCAAGGGACAACTTAGGAAAAATATTCACAGAAGTGGCCTCTTCTCCCATTACATTCCTTTTTAAAGGAAAATGCACGTCTGCCCCTGGTTCAACCCTCCCGGCTCTGGACTGGCTCACAGATGGCTTGTGTCACCCGAGATGGGGCTGTGTCCTCAAGGAAAGCCCAGGAGACCCAGGGTCTAGACAAAGGCTTGCCACTAAAACGCTGGGTGACCTCAGGCTGTCACTGCCCCTCCGCCTAATGAAGGATTCAAAAAGGACTCGAATGGTCAGCCTCAGCAGCAAAAAGGTCCAAGCAAACCACTTGTGCTAAAAGCACATCCTGATCCTCTTGTCAACTCCAGAGTGGACACCTCAATACTGGGGGCTCTTCACTTAATGCCCACCATCCTGTTCCAATGCAAGGGCCCTTACAGACCCATCTGGGGTCTTCTGTGTATGGGACTGAAGAGCAAACATCAACTCCAGGCGAATGGCCACTGAAGTGTGACTGACACTCAGGGAGCCACCGGCTATACCCCCCACTCCATGTGGCCTGTCCCTCTTTCTTCCCCAGCTCCCCCACCCCTTTACCTATCTCTCCTGGGAGCCCTTCCTTAACAAATGATTCACACACAGATCCCCATCTCAGAGCTGCTTCTGTGGAGCCCAACTCAAGGCAAGGTCCAATTGCACCCATTTTACAGATGAGGACATCAAGGCCTACAAACAGAAGAGAGGGGCCAGGAGCCATGACTATGGCCAGAGCTGGGAATCAGGTCCTCACCTGGGAAATGACTATCCCTGCATGTCTGCTGGATGACAAGGGCCCTGAATCCCACATGCAGCTGATGTCAACTGCAAGCCTACCCTGGCTTTCAGAGAGTGGCTTGAGTACCCTGAATGCAGGTGATAGTACCATTTCCATGGAGTTGGGAAATTGTTCTACTCCTGGGCTCTTCCACTAAGAAGCTGTGTGAGCTTGCCTAAATTAATCCCACTCTCTAGGCCTCCGCTGATTTAGTGGAAGAGTCATGAGGGTCAGCTAGACCAGGGATAGCCAACAAGGGCCACAGGCCAAAGCCGGCCCATCAGCCTGTACAGTGTTACTAGCATTATAAAAATGTTGTCCTCAATACCGGAAAGTTCGAAGGTTTCATCTAAAAATCTGGACTTCAGAAAGTCTGAAATCTCTGACCCTGTGCCATACAGAATTGAGGGGAGGCCTGATCTGCCTTCTGGATAAGCAGGCCTCCCACCCACAGCACCACCCACCCACCAAGCCTTTGAGTTTGCAGTGCCCCCATTCCATGCTCTCTGAAGTTCATTCCAGCTCCAAGATGGTCAATATGAATTTTAAATTAAACACATGCTTCTCTCTCTTGCAAAGAGGGGAGGTGTGCACAAAGGAGGTGAACGTTCACTGCCAAAGGAACAGAAGGAACGGGCATTGTGAGCCCTGGCTTCTGGCTTTTCGAGCATGAAAACACATGAGCTCATCCTTTCAAAACCAGGGTATCTTTTTTTCACAGGTGAGAAAATGAACTTGAAGGAGGAGTTCATAACTGGCCCAGGACCACTTCGGGATGTGGGAGAACCAGGATCTGCGCCCATTGTGGAAGGTTCAGACCAACACCACCCCTGACAGACCCCTCATGACAGACCCTCGCAGAGCACAGGTGCTGGATATTTCCTGGTCAAACCTTCATCTTCCACCTGCATTTCTTTCACCCCCATTCCCCCCCATCCTCCATATCTCTCTCTCTCTCTTTCTCACACACACACACACACACACACACACACACACCTGGGAACGCAAGGGGTACCACCCGCCATCTAATGCCCATTGATAAGGCTGCACATCAACCAGCGTGAGTCTTGGGAGGCAAGGAAAAGACAGGCCTGGGAGTAAGAAAGACCCCCGAGGGGCTAGACACTGGGCTCCAGTCCTGCCTAGGACTCTAGATCTACAACTTACCTTTCCCCTCTCTGAATACCAGAGAGTGAGAAACCAAAATCACTCTGAGCCACATTCCCATGCGAAACCCTACAAGTTTCCTGTCACTCTCAGGATAAAATCCAAACCTCTCACCGAGGCCCCAGAGTCTGGCCTGCCCAGCTCTCACCACACAGCCCCAGGTCTCCAGTACTCCCTGTGCTCCTCGGTCTGGGGCTCCTCCCCTCCACCCCCTCCCGCATCCTTCTGCCCTGCCACTTTCCTGAAGGAGCCTCCCAGCAGAGGCAACAGTGACCTTGGAGCCCCAGCAGCTGGGCAGCTCACCTCCCACCAGCCCCAGCCCCCTGGCTCACCTGCTGCAGGACGCGGGCTCGGGAGGCCAGTGCAGCGTTGTGCTCAGCGATGCCCCGCTGAGAGGCCAGAGAGATGTCCCTCAGGGGGAAGTCCACAATGGGGTACACCTGGGAGAGACGCAGACCCCTGCCCTGACCCGGAGGCCTCGAGGCTGATGCTGACCTACTGCCAGAGCACCAGCCCCGGGAGGGAGGGCCCAGGTCCTTGGGGAGAGAATGGCTGGAGCTTGTTAAACCTCTTCTGACCCTGTTAGAGCCTCGGGAACGCCAGCAATTAAAAAAAGGTGCTGTCAACAGCAAACTCCCCCACCCTTCCGGCCTTTGCTGCCACCTAACTAGGGATGGTGGTGGGCTTCTTAGAGGGGTGATGCCTAAGGTGAGCCTTTAGGAAGCCAAGGGAGGGATTGGGGCAAAGAAAGGAGCAACTATTATGAGAACTATTATGCAGCAGTGAAGAAGGGACTCCTGCCATTTTCAACAACATGGATGGAAGAGGGCATTATGTTAAGTGAACTAAGTCAGAAAAAGGCAAATACCCTATGAGCTCACTTACATGCGGAATTATTTAAAAAAAAAAAAAAAAAAAAACAGAAACTCCCAGATGCAGATAATTGATTGGTGGTTTCCAAAGATAGGGACTGAGGAGATGGGTGAAATGAGGAAGGGGTTCAACTTCCAGTTATTAGATAAATAAGTCTTGGGGATGTTATGTACCAAATAGTGAGTACAGTTGCTAATTCTGGATCCGATATTTGAAAATTGCTGAGTAGATCAAGAAGAAAAAAAAATCTTTAACTGTGTGGCAATGGATGTTAACTAGAGTTACTGTGGTGATCATTTCACAATTATACAAATGGCAAATGATGTACACCTGGAACTAATATGTTATATGTCAATCATATCTCAATTTTTAAAATTCATATTACAAAGTGAAAGAAGCCAACCTGAAACAGCTACATACTGTAAAAAGAGAAAAGAAAAGGAAAGAAAATGAAATGAAAAAGGAAGAAAAAATGACCCTCCCAAAGAAAACTGAAGGAGGATGTCCCATAAAGGCTGAATTCCCTGCCAAGGCTGACAACAGGGAGCAGCAAATCTTTTCTATAAAGGGCCAGATAGTAAATACTCATGCTTTGAAGGCCAAATAGGTCTCAACTACTAGACTCTGCCATTGCACCTCAAAAGCAGACGCAGACAATATGTAAACAAACAGGCTGTGTGCCAATAAAACTTTATTTATAAAAGCAAGCCAAGGGCCGGAGTTTGGTGACTCCTCGTGTACAATATCTGGCTGCTGGCAGCTCTCAGCTCTTAGCTCCTTGCCCTGCCCAGCTCCTTGCCCTCCAGAGCCCCTGCCCTCTGCTGCTCCTCAGGACCTCTGTTCCTCAACTGGATACCATTGCCCCCAGGGTCACACAACCCACTCCCCACTACACTGACCCCCACCCCCAGAAGAAACACCCCCACTTCCTGTCTCTCTACTTGCTTGTGTGTTTCTCAAAGACCCCAAGCACCAACTGACACAGGTGAAAATACTATTATTACCTTCCCCTCACTGACTGAGAGATCTCAGGGCAGGATTCTATTTTATTGCGTCCTCATGGCCTAGAATAATGCCTGGTGTAGGAGGAAGGTCTCAAGGTTCGTGCAAAGGAAGGAGGGGCAAAACAGGGAGGGAAAAGGAACAGAGGAAGAAGGGAGGATCGAATATGTAAAATTCAAGACAGAACTGGCCCCTCAGTGGCGGCGTCCTGCACAGCCTGTCTTTCCAAAGGAATGCAGTGCCTCCAAAACACCAGAAGACCCCACCTCCCTGGGGGCTGGGGGTTGGGGAGCACACCCAGCTCCCCTTGTGGCAAAGCCCTCCTTACCATGGTGTTTTCATCCTTAAAGAGGGTCTCTCCTCTGGCTTTAGCAAGCAGCTCCCCAGGGCAGTCCAGCTGGTGCTCAGATACAAACTCAAACAGGTTGTTCTTCCTGGAATTGAAAAGGATGAGGGACAGAGCCCGTGGGTCTGTTAAAAACATAGGTTATAGAGTTCCTGTCATGGCTCAGTGGTTAACAAACCCAACTAGCAACCATGAGGATGTGGGTTCAATCCCTGTCCTCACTCAGTGGGTTAAGGATCCGGTGTTGCCATGAGCTGTGGTGTAGGTTGCAGACATGGCTCAGATCCCCCATTGCTGTGACTGAGGAGTAGGCCAGCAGCAACAGCTCCAATTGGACCCCTAGCCTGGGAACCTCCATATGCTGCAGGTGCGACCCTAAAAAGACAAAAAGACAAAAAAAAAAAAAAAGAACGTAGGTTATGGAATCAGGTAGACCAAGGCTGGAGTGCTTGCCTGACTACCAGTGGGACCTTGGGAAAGTGCTTTAGCCTCTCTGGGCCTCAGCATCCTCACATGGAAAATGGGAAAGTAGTAAAGTACAGACAATTCTGTTACCTCCTGTCATCCTCACCTGTGATGCGCTTATTATCAAGGTGCCTGACAAACCCTAATGCACTGGAGCTTCCCTGACATGGGGATTTAGGGCCCTGAGACGCCTCTCTAGCAGGTCTCTGCACTGTGAAGCCCCCAATCGAGTGGGGCTTCTCTGTGAAAACCAATCCAGGTCACGTCCCCCAGCCACCCCCGCCAGGCCACGGTGTCAAGAGCTGCCACATACCACGCGATGACCAGCTGGATGAAGTGCAGCAGCTTCTTCTCCCCCTTGCAGGTGGCACAGGTCTTGTTGCCCCTCCCCGAGCATGTGCTGCATCTGAGAGGAGCACCATCAGTACCATTCAGTCATGGCATCCTGGTGGCCTCCGAGCCCCGCCCCCCCCGCATCCCTCCTCTGAGATGTGGGCTGTGATGGGCAGGGATTTCTTCCATGGCCCACCATCCAGACCTCCTGCTTCTCATAGCAGTGGCCTGATCTCCCATTGGAGACCACACTTTTCCTGCCCAGCCTACACGGTTCCTGAGCTTACCCCCACCCCTTCTGTGACCAGCTTGGGACCTCAGCCAGCCAATCAGCTTATTCCATCTCTCTGGTCACTGCAGCTGATACAAAGATTGACACATGACCCACATGAGTGCCCTGAGATCCACCCCAGAACTTTTGTTGAAACTATCAGGAAAGGGCCACTCTCTTTCACTGAGGTTACTAAGTTTGGAGCTACTGGCCCCTCTGCCACCACAGGAGACAGCCTGCCTGAGAATGAAGCTGACACAAAGGAAAGCGGAGTGAGGGATGGAGATAGATTGCTGGTGACATGGTTTAAGCACCTCGATCCAGCTGTACCTGAAGTCATCCTGGAAATATATTCCTAGACTTTTCCGTTACATGGGCCTAAACATTGATTTTTTTTGGCTAAAGCTAGCTTGAATTGGAGTTCTTTTACTTATAAATGAGAGAAACCTGAGTTTCCTTCCAAATCAAAAAACTTATTTACCCTCCACAGGTGGCAGGTGCACCCCAGCCTCACCATCTGACTTGTTAGAGATGGCCTGGGCCTTGATGAGCCAAAAGTATCATCAACTAACATAACTTTGAAAAGTCTCACTCCTCATGGTTTCCTGTTTCCTTTTAAAGATTTATAAATACATGAAAGGACATCATGTCCTAAAGGCAACGGCCCACTGTTTGCAAAGGCCTGTGAACAGGGATGGCACTGTGTTGATTTGGTCAATCAACCGACCTTCCTGGAAGACTCTGCAGTAGGTTATAAACAAGGGTTTGCCTAGGCCCAGAATTTTTGGATGATTAAGAATCTCACATTTGGTTGGTTTTCCATATTCACTTCCCCTCCACATGAGCAGGAAGACGTCTCCTTAACCCCCTGCCTCCCTTCCTGCCTATAGTGCCTCATCCCTGCCCCATGAGCTCCACCCCCACCTCAAGATACCAGACCTCCAGAAATTCTCACCTAAGTGATAGCATGTCCAATGCACAGAGCTCTGGGGATACAGGGGTGACAAGAAAGACAAGGTGCCCGCTTGTCTTACCAAGGGCAGGTGGTAAAAAGCAAGAGCGCCACTGGGGACACTCAGCTCTGTGCCAGGAGGCCCCACTCTTACCTCCGCCGGCCAGACCCTGAGCACATCTGACAACGCCGCCGGGCAGGCTTGGCTTTGCGCTTGGCCCCGCTACAGGATGGGCACCGCACCTGTGAACACATGCAGCCTCAGCCCCCAGCAGCCTCCCAGGGGAGCAGGCAAAGGGCATCCTGAGACCTGGTTCCATTCCGGCCTGTGACCTTCCCCGAGCCATTTCTGTACCTCTTCCCCCTGGCCCTCAGGCCCCTGGTCTGTAACTTCAGAGGGCTAGAGGCAGAATGCCTTTGGACCCCTCCAACTGTAGCTTTAAAGACCCTGCATCCTAACATCCCTGCTCCTCCTGAGACATCAGCCTTCCCTGCTCCTCTCTGACCCCTATGACTCCAGGAACCATCCCCAACCAAACAGCCATGGCTGGAAGGTGGGGGGAGGGGTGGGCTGGGGAGGAACTTGGTGTTGGAGAAGATTGGAGCTCATCTTGGAAAGGCCCCCAGAGATGGGCCAGGCTACACCCCCACAGTGGGCTCAGGAGGGCCCCCAAGACATTCCAGTAAAAGCCTGAGGAAGGAAAGAGCTGTTAAGCAGGTAGAGGGGCAGGCATGCAGCAGGCAGAAGGTGGGCACCAGAGGGCAGAAGGGCAGGTGGGCAGATAAAGGATAGAGGAGGCCCAGCTTAGAGCAGCAAGTGGTCAGTGTGTGTCCAAGACATTGGGCATAAATGGGAAGGAGGAAAGCAGAGAACAGTCAGGGGTGTGGCCTGACTGCTGGGACCACTAGTAGCCTAGAGATTTCTGAGAGAATGCTGATGCCATGAGGGCCTGGTTGGGTGCCAGGGAGCCACACTGGGCTGAAGAGTGGACTCTTTTCCCATCCTGGAATTTACATCTACCAGAACCTGAGAGTGTAACCTTATTTGAAAATCATCTTGGCAGATGTCATTAGTGAGAGTGAGGTCATACTGGGAAAGGATAGGCCCTACAGCTATGACTGGTGTCCCTGTCAGGAGGCTGTGAAGAGATGCACATGGAGAGAGGCCAGGAAACCATGGAGGCAGGCAGAGGCTGGGTGATGTGGCTATAAGCCAAGGACTACCAGCCACTGCCAGGCCAAGGGGAAGACAGATGGCTTCTCCCTCAGGGCCTCCAGGAGGAGTTACCCCTTCTGACACCTTCATTTTATTTATTTACTTACTTATTTATAATTTTTTTTTTTTTTTTTTGGCTGCACCCACAGCATATGGAAGTTTCTGGCCCAGGGATTGAATCTGAGCCACAGCTGCAGCAACACCAGATCCTTTAACCCACTGTTCCAGGCTAGGAATCAAACCCGCACCTCTGCAGCAACCCAAGCCACTCCAGTCAGATTCCCAGCCCACTGTGCCACAGAGGGAATTCTGACACCTTGATTTTAGTCTTCCAGCCTTCAGAACTCTGAGCAAATAAATTTGTTATTTTAAGCCACCCAGTTTGTGGTTATTTATTACAGAAGCCCAAGGAAACTAATCCAAGGCCTACATCTATGCTGTCCCTGGAAGGCCCCGGAACTTCACGTCTTGGCACTTGCCCTGTGGTCACTTGTTAGCCTGCTCCACAGACAGAGGGTCTCTGTGAGAAGGACCGTAGGTCTTAGTCCTTCTACAGCAAGCAAGTGCTTAAACACGGGTAAGTAGAGGAAGAGAAGAGAGAAGAATTAAAATCATAATGCATCAAAGTCAGTAGAGACTGCCTGATCCAACGTTCCCATTTTACAGGTAGGAAAGTGGAGGCCCAGAAAGGGAGGATGAGCAGTCTGAGGTCATCGTGTCCGGGAGCCCCAGGCCCCTAATCCAGCCCTACCTCCCTCCCCACATGGCCTCGCTCCCACATATCACTTACCAACAGCCACACATGACTCACCATGCCAGCCCCATGGCAGCCGCTGCACTTGTAGCGTCCTCGCCCATGGCATTTGTGGCATTCCTGAGGGTGAACACTCTCCTTCATCTGGTTTCCCAAGTACCAGCAGCTCCTGGTTTCACCACCCTTACACTCATCCCCACCCCGATGATGTCACCATCCCACACAGAAGTCTAGCAGTTCAGGCCAAGGTGGGAGGATGGCCATTCACTCTTGACTGGGATTCTCAAGGGCCTTGAATGCCAAGCCAAGGAGATCACGCTACCATCTCATCAGAACCCCAGCTCAGTCTGTCCTGGATGCTAAGATGGGAGACTGGGTCTCGAGCTCCCGCATCCTAACTCACACCCCCAGGCTAAACCACAAAAGCCAGCATCCTTTGCCCACTAGGAAGCTAAAGTGGTCTTTGGGGATAGAAGACATAAAAAATGGAGGGCATTTTTGTGAATGGCAGTGAGCTAGCTACCGGAATTCAATCACTGAATCAAAATCACTTTTCCACCCTGGAGAAAAGAAGGAAACACTTTCTTGATCTCTCAAAGCCCCCTTCATTTTATGATGCTATGAAAACTCATAGGGTAAAATTACATGCTTGAATCAAGTTCTAAAGTGAAAACAAGGCAGGTAATTAGATGAGAAGATAACATAAAACATCTCAGCTGTGTTTTTGTAACACATCAGGCTACTCCCACTGCCTGTCCTGATTATAATTCTATAAAATAGTATGGATGTCAACTTCTGCTCCCCTAATGACTTTCATGCACAAAAAAAAAAAAAAATCCCAACAATGCCTTAAATTTATTTTACATCCATTTCATTCAGCTATTTATCTACAGGCCAAAAAAATAAAAAAGGTAAAAACACTCAGATGGTCTAAAAATGCAAATGCTTACTATTTAAATCTTGTGATAATTGTGTACCATCCTGTTGCTGTGTGAATACACCGTAATTTGCAAGGAATTTTGTATGGGACTACATTCCATACACTGGGTTTCTTAAGAATTCTGCCTATTTGTTGACCAAGGAATAACCCACCAGCCTGGCTTCTGGGTTTCTTTTTTAAAAGGATGGAGTTTGAAGCAAACCAGTGGGGCCCAGACAGTTGGCTCAGAGAAAAGGGCAAAGACTCCAGTCAGCTCATTACCTTGACCAGCGATGAGTGAGGAACTTGGAACTTCCTGGTATCTTCCTGAAACATTGGGGGGACCTGGACCTTGATGTCCCAAAGCCTGGGGGAAGTCCCTCTTTGTGGCCCATCCACAGAGTGGTCTGACAGAGAAAGGGGTTGTTGGAAGATCAGCAAACGGCTGCGAGGACCAGCTTTCTTTGATTCGCCAAATGGTACAGAGGTTTCATCCGGTGCCAGGCATTAGGCTAGACCCTGGGGCTAAGGGACAGGGAGGCCAATGTCCCCTTAGGGTCTGTGGTTAAGCACCCATGTATTGAAGTCAAGCAGACCTGACTGACTCCTGGTTTGGGTACTTCCTAGCTGCAAAATTCAGACAAGTTCCTCCATCCTCTGCCTTTCAATTCTCTCTTTTCTAAAATGGGGATAAATGGTGACATCTACTACATAGGATGGTAGTAAAATTTCACAGCAGAAGGCACACCAATGCTTAGCTGAGGGCTGGCACATGCCGAGGACCCATAAACAAAGACTGTCATCACTATGGTCACCACCTGCACCACTGCGCTTCTTTCTCCTATTCCTCCTCCATTCAAGGAGATGCATTACACAATATGATGGAATATGATAATAGTAAGTGCTCTGGACAAGAGGTGCAAAAGGGGCTCTGAAAACTCAGAAGACTGACTTATTCTTCTGGGAAAGGGGCAGCAGGAGAAGAAATCTTTAAAGGCTTCATCAAAGAGGGGATGCATGAACAGAGTCTCAAAGGATGAACCAGAGTGGTGAGCAGGGAGAAGAGGTGGGGCATGGGGCTTCCCAGGCAGAGACCTTTCAGCCTCTAGGGGGGTTAGCAGAAGTCAGGGTGGCACAGCAAATGGGGTGGGGATCTAGAGACCCAAGAAGGTGCTGGGGCTGGCCTGGGAGGCAGGCAGGCACCCGAGCACCCTCTCTGTCTTAGCCGTCTGACCTGGCGTGGCAGCACCAGTCTGTGGCCAAAGGCAAACACTAGACTTTTTCAGGCCCTCCTGCAAACCACTTCCTGGACAGGAAATGGTTTGATCAGCCCTGGAAAGTCTCCAAGAGGAAATCCCCCCACCCCCCAATCTCTTACAGGGGATGGGAAACCGAGGCTCCGAGTAGAGAAGCACCTTACTCAGGGTGAGTGGCTGAGACAAGTCCCAAAGTTCTCCCCCAGCCCCTGCCATATTTGCCCCCAATTAAAGCAATTGCAGACAACTCACTTACTAGTAAAGGGCTGAAACGTCCACTCACTTATCCTGGATTCGCTGAAGGTCTCTAGTCGATACTACAGAAGAAAAACAGCGTGTACCCGCTCATGCCCTTAGGAAGGCAGAGCTTTCGGCCAAATGATGAAACTTCCAGACCCCAGGCTCAGCGTAGAGAACAAAGGCTCCCACGCGGCGCCCAGTGACCAAGGCTGCTCAGAACAGGCTGGGAGAGTGACTTCTGTCACAGATGATCAGGGACATCTGCAGGGGTCAGTCAGCCCCAGGAAATCTCCTGTGACTGTGACCAGCACACATCTGGGTGACTTTAGTTCCCCATTTCTTTATACACAAAAATGGTCTACAAGGCAAGTTTTGAAGCAAAAATTGTCTTTTGACAGATGGAGGCAGCTGGAATCAGCCACTCCAAGTGCCCCCTTTGGAGGAATTTATCTGATATCAAGACACTCACTCTGAAGTTCCCATCATGGCTCAGTGGTTAACAAACCTGACCAGTATCCATGAGGATGCAGGTTCGATCTCTGGCCTTGCTCAGTGGGTTAAAGATCCGGTGTTGCCGTGAGCTATGGTGTAGGTCGCAGACACGGCTTGGATCCTGAGTTGCTATGGCTGTGGTGTAAGTCAGCAGCTACAGCTCTGATTCACCCCCTAGCCTGGGAACCCCCATATGCTTCAGGAGCAGCCCTAAAAAGACAAAAAGACAAAAAAAAAAAAGACACTCCGTCTTAATCCTCATCCACAGAATCACAAAACAGGAAGGGACTTTGGCCTGGCTCCTTTTCCACTTGAGGAAAGGACTGCTCAGAGATGTCAATTGACTTGTCCAAGGTCACACAGCTATGCAGAGACCTTGTACCCCAGATCCCTGCTCTGACCACTTCCTGCGAGACTGGTTTCTGTGTGATTGCGTGCCTTCCAGCCACCAGTGACACTACAGAATATGAACTTAAACCTGTCCCTATCAAGGCAGAAGGTGACAATGGTGTAGTCTCCGTACCAGACACAAACCCTCCCTGGAGCCTCAGGCCTGAGAGTGGTGGATAAATGATCCTTAGCAAAGATGAAACTTGGGGGAGGTGGAGGGAGCTGGGATCAGGGGAGGAGATAGTCCTTTCCCACCCACCCCTTTGGGAAACAGATTAGTTGTGTCTTTAAAAACAGCGCTTTGGAGTTTCTGTCATGGCTCAGTGGGTTAAGCACCCCGCTAGTATCCATGAGGATGCAGGTTTGATCCCTGGCTTCACTCAGTGGGTTAAGGATCTAGCACTGCCATGAGCTGTGGTGTAGGTTGCAGACCTGGCTCGGATCTCGCATTGCTGTGGCTGTGATGTAGGCTGGCAGCTGCAGCTCCGATTCGACCCCTAGCCTGGGAACTTCCATATGCTGGCAGGTGCGGCCCTAAAAAGACAGGGGAAAATAAAGAGGCAAAAAATAAATAAAAATAAAAACAGGGCTTTGGTACCAGCACCCCTAAGTTTGAATCCCAGTTTGGTCACTCCTAGCTGCATGTCTGGGGGGCAAGTAACTCCAACTCTCTAAATGTCCAATTCCTCCTCTTAACTGGTGACAGCAATACCCACTGTGTAGAGCAGCTGACAAGATTTGATGAGACATATATGTAATGTGCTTTTTGTGATGCCTTATGCAGTCAAGCTGTTCGGTGTGATTGATAAAAATCATTCTTCGTATCATTATCACTATAGACCCCAGAAGTGGCAGAAGGGACTGCAACGTCACTGCCATTCTCACGCACTGCCCCCCTCAAGGCTCCTTTCTCCTGCCCCCACCAGCCACCCACCCCCCAGGCCTCTCACCCTGCAGAGGGCCTGCTGCTTCAGCTCCCTGATGACGAGGTCGCCAGCGGCCGCACTACCATAACAGCACTTGGAGTTCACGAAGCTGAGGAGGGCTTCCCGGGCCACCTCCTCTGTCACCACAGGGACTCTGTTGGGGACCAAGCAGAGGGACGATGGGTGCAGGTAGAGCCTGCAGGCTCACCCAGGCCAGCCAGCCCCTCACTGTGCAAATGGAAACTGAGACGGGAAGACAGGAGCGCCCTGGCTCTGGGTGTCCAACTGGGGAGGGTGCTTCTGGCATCAGGAACTGTGAGCAGATGCCCAGGGGCCCAGGTGGGAAAGTGGCAGGTCCTTTGAGAGGACAACAAAACCACTTTGGTTGAAGTGTGGAGCTAGGGAGACAGGTTGATAGAATCTTAGAACTCAAAACAAAAACAAAAAACAAACAAACAAAAAAGCAATTTAACAGATATGAAAAACTGGGGTCCAGAAAAGATGTGACACAGCTAAAAGGAGGCATTGTTAGGCTAGATAAGGTGCCTGCCCTTGGGGACCTCAGCCAGAGGAGCTGTGACTAATGGTCATGGAAAGACCCCAGCTGAGAAGCTTCTGACAGCTGTGCCCAGAGAGACTCCCTGTGATCCTGCAGGATGGGAGCTGCAGTAGGTGGGAAGGCAGATTCTAAGTGACCATTCCTCGGCCTTGTCTCTGGATGACTCCCCTCCTTTTAGAAGATTCTCCTGAGTCCCGGCTGCCATGCCCCTCGGCAAAGCCCTCCCATCCTGACTCCTTCAGTAAGCAGGGGCCCTTCCTCCCTCCTCTGCACCGCATCTTCATATTTTTCTCCATGGCAGCCCACCTCCAATGTAAGCCCCGCCCCATGCACGCTGTGTCCCCAGCAACGCCATCCTGATGGCCTGCCTGTCTGAGGGCAGGTGGAGGTGCACAGCAGATGAAGGGTGTTGGGGGGCAGAGGGGCCAGGATGACTCCACACAGGAAGCAGAGTCTGAAGACACACCCAGTGGGCCAGGGAGAAGGGAGGTAGACCAGGCAGCAGCAGGGCCAGAAGCACCTGGAGGACACTGTGGAAGGCAGGACACGGCCACCCCGCCCAGAGGCAGGAGCTGGAACAGACATGGCTCCACCTCAAAGCTGTATGGGCAGCAGGAGCTCTGCCCTGAGTCCTCCAAGCAGGGAGGTGAGTCAGGAAGCAGAGCTGGGGATCAGCAGACCTTCAGTAAAGGGCTAGATGGTAAGTATTTTAGGCTCTGTGGACCACACGGCCTCCGCATCACCACTCAGCTCCACTGTCATAGGGAAAAAGCAGCCACTGTCAGTAAGGAAATAAATATGTGTGACCATGTGCTGATAAAACTTGATAGACAGAAACAGGCGGTGGACTGGATCTGGCCCAGGGGCCATAGTTTGCAACCCCTGATCTAGACTAGGCTTTCAACCCCCCCACCCCCCAATAGCCAGACAGCCTGCAGAGCCTGGTAAAATACACATACTCCTGGCTCCATCCCTGGAAAATCTGATCCAGTGGGTGTGGTCCCAATGCACCATCAGGGTTGAGATCCAAGGCCCCTGAGATCCCTGACAGGGACTCCCAGGGGGACAGTGGTAACATGGGGATCACCATGTGTGAGCCCGTGTGATAGCTCCTGAGGGTTTCCAGAGCTCACCTGTGTTCCAGGAACCAGGACCAGCACCGTTGATCCTGAGGTCTCCCCGGAGCCTCCAAAGGGGGGAAGAATATCTGGTGTCCTGGAGGAGAGGCAGGAGTCAGGGGCTCCACAGTCTGGCTCAAAGGCTCAGGTATGTGTGGGGTGAAAAAAGGAAAGATGGGCTGAATGTGAGAAAGAACAGATGAAGAAGAAGAATGGCAGTTCTAAGATCAGCATTATCCTGGTCTTAAATGGAGATGGACATGGTCATAGAAGGGCCGTGGACATGGCCTATGCCCTCTGTCCTCCTATTCCCTCCCAACAGTGACAAAGGGCTTCTCAGGGCCCCCAGGGGAGAGGGAGCTCTCCCAGCCTGGCCTATTCCAGAGACACCCCCATTACAGCATAAGCCCCAGGAAGAGACCTCGGGACTCAAGACCCCACCAACGACAGACTTACTGTCCCCTTGAAGAAACCAGTCACAGCTGGGCAGCCTCTCCAGGAGTTCAGCCGGGGGTGCCAGAGGACTCTCAGCCTCAAAGCTGAGGTCCACCACACCTGCGGAAGAGCAGGGGATGCTGAGCCCAGGGTTGGGGGGATGTGGGGAGCAATGCTGACAAGTGAGGGCTGTGCATCTTAAAGAAGCCATGATTTGGTGGGTCTCTGGCCCCATGGGGACACCCAACACAGGGTAGGCAGTGATGGGGGGTTGGGGTATGACAGCAGCAGCAGAAATAACAATGATGAGAAAAACCTTAAGAAGAGCAGCTCCTATTTGCTGGGCACCTACTGTGTGCCAGTCACCAGGACAAATGATTTATAAACAGCATCATATTCCACAGCCTCGGGAGATAGGTATCAAATGGCAGGTGGGCACACTTCTTTGATGCTTCTCTCATTGACAGTCAGGTCTGTTTCCTCCCCCTAAACCTGGACAGGCTTGTGACTGCTTCACCAGGGGAATATAGGGATCAACGAAGAGATTGTAGCTCCTACTTCTGGACTCCTGAAGCCCCTCAGCTTCATGACTGAGCTGCCAGGTAAGAAATCAGACTGTCCTACTGGGGAGGCCATGTGGAGATGCCCTGAGACTTCTCAGAGAGAAGTAGAATGCAGCCTTCCAGCCACCCTGCCAAGCCATCAGGCATATGAGCAGAGCCATCATGGATCCTCCAGTCCAGAGCAATTGCCTGCTGAATAAAATGAGCCACCCTTTTATGGACTGCATGTCTGTACCCAGCCCCCAACGGAGTGATATTAGGAGCTGGGACCTTTGGAAGGGGGTTAGGTTTAAATGAGGTATTGATGATGGAGCTTCATGAAGATCAATGTCCTTAGAAGAAGAGAGACTAAGGGTTTCTCCCTCTCTCTCCTTTGTGAGTACTCCGTGAGAAGGCAGCTGTCCACAAACCAGAAGTAGACCCTTTCAGACCTTGGACTTCCCAGCCTCCAAAATAGTGAGAAAAAAAAATGTTTGTTTTTTGGAGTGCCCCTTCGTGGCTCAGTCAGTTAAGAACTCACCTAGAATCCATGAGGATGCGTGTTTGATCTATGGCCTTGCTCTGTGAGTTATGGATACAGCCTTGCCATGAGCTACAGTGTAGGTTTTGGATGCAGCTTGGATCTGGCATTGCTCTGACTGAGGTTTAAGGCTGGCAGCTATAGCTCTGATTTGATCCCTAGCCTGGAAACTTCCATATGTCACAGGTGCAGCCTTAAAAAACAAAAAACAAACAAACAAAAAAAAGTTTTGTTGTTTAATCCACCCAGTCTATGGGGTTTTTTGTTTGTTTGTTTGTTTGTTTTTGCTTATTAGGCCCACAGAATATGGAGGTTCTCAGGCTAGGGGTCTAATTGGATCTAC
Organism: Phacochoerus africanus; assembly: GCF_016906955.1. Classification (NCBI taxonomy): domain Eukaryota; kingdom Metazoa; phylum Chordata; class Mammalia; order Artiodactyla; family Suidae; genus Phacochoerus; species Phacochoerus africanus. The sequence continues at coordinate 145,305,851 of NC_062544.1, forward strand.
AGCTGCCAGCCACAGCCAAGCCAGATCCAAGCCACATCTGCAACCCATACCACAGCTTACAGCAATGCCGGATCCTTAACCCACTGAGTGAGGCCAGGGATCAAAACTGCAACCTCATGGTTCCTAGTCATGGATTCATTTCCACTGTACCATGACGGGAACTCCAGTATATGGTATTTTTATTACAGCTTATATCAGCTCAAACCAATATAGACCCTAATCAGTCACACATGGAGCAGAAGAATCACCCAGCTGAGCCCCATCCAAGTTCTTGACCCAGAATACCATGAAATCTGATAAGATGGTTGTTGTGTTGTTTTAAGGCACTGATGTGTGGGCAGTTGGCCATGCAACTTCCTCTACTGGGCATCTTTACCCTGAGACTCTACACAGAGCCAACCAAGACTTTCTGGGAGCCCCACCAGCCTAAGGCTCCTCCTGCATCCTTTTTCTTCTCACAGGTATCTGACTTGAACTGTGGTCTAAGAATGGTCCCTGCCTATACCTGCTCCCTCTCCCCCTGTCCCTGCACAGGTCTCCTCTGGATGTCTCAAGCCATCTTGGTGTCTGGATCTTGGATGACCCAAACTGACACACCACCAGCACATTCTACCAATGAGGAGACTGAGGCTCAGAGAGGTTATGACGGGCCCAAGATCACACAGTTAGTGAGTGATGGAGTTGGAAGAAACCCTGGTTCTTCTGTCTCCAAAGCTGCTGCTCTTTCCAAGTACTTTTTATGAGGCAAAGCCTTTGCAAGAAGTACTCACTATATAACTATTTTTTAAAATCTCATCTTAATCTTCCAGGCTGTGACATAGGTACATATGGCTCTGAGACTCCAAGGAGGAAAGCATAATAAGACCTGGCCCCTGGAAATGCAGGACAACTCATAAAGCATCTCCCATACCTGTTGCCTCACCCCACCCTCCCCCCTGGAGGTGTGAAAGGCAGGACTCGACATGAGGCATCTGAGGCTCAGAGAGTTTACTGAAGTATTCCTAGGGTGCACAGCATTGGAGTTAGAGCAGGACAGAGGCTCCTTTCTCCAGTTCCAGTCTAGTGTGCCACCCATTAAAGCTGTTCCCCAAAGCCCCCAGGCTGGTGAACAAGGATCCCTCAACTCTGTCTTTCTAATGGCCAACTGATCACAGGAAGTTGACTTCAAAGGGTAAACTGACAAAGAGTGGAAGGGGATTCTCTCTTCAGTAACTCTCTGAAGCCCATTCAGGTCATGCTTCCAGCTGACCCACCTCATCTCCTAGATCCTTCTCTTTTCTGCAGCTCTTTAAAACCTATAGCACTTTATCACTACAAAAATTAAAACAATATTTCCTGTCCTTAAGAGTTTAATAAAAAACAGAGGCCAGAAGAATAAGCAGATTGTGGTCAAAACTGGAACAGTCTAGGTTACCTGGAAGTAGAGACAGATGTCAGGTGGTGAGGAAGCCTGAACGCCTGAACTCTTGGCCAAGATCAGTGAAGGAAGGCGTGGCATTAAAAAAACAAACAATGCTGCTCTACCAGCCCCTCCATCCCCCAGCTGCAGATGTACTTGTCCTCTGACACTAAGAAATACCTATCATCTCCAAACTTCTTCCTCCTTGCAGGAAACTTCCAAAGGAAGCTGAAATAGAAGAGTGTTTGTAGAGAGTGCCTTTCTCGGCAGGCAAACTTATCTTCATAAGTAAATGATTCTGCCAAGAAGTAGGTGAGAGCCCTGGGGCAGATGTGGGTGTGATGTAAAGTGGCATCATCCCAAAACTTCAAACCCTTGTCCATGTGTCCTAAAGCCTCTAAGATGAGAAGTCACCTGGAATTAGTCTTCAAATCCTGGCTCTCAATATTGTTTCACTTCTTGAGTCTATCAGCATTCTAAGCTATTCTCCACCGGGGGCCCAGGGATCAGTAAACATTCTCTACAAATAGCCAGGTGGTAAATATTTCAGACTCTTGGGACGGTATAGTCTACCTCAGTTACTCACCTTGGCCATTGTGCCCTGAAAGCAACTGCGAACAATAGACAACTAAGTGTGGCTTTGTTCCAGCTGAACTTTACAAAACAGACAGCAGGTTAGCTTTGGCCCATGAACTGTATTTGGCCCACCCTGACCTGATGCTCATCTGTGTGGGGGGCTTTGAGGAGGATCAGGAAGGGGGAGGCTGGAATTTGAACCTTTCTGGGGCTGAGGTCCATGCATATCCGTGCAGTTTCTATGAGCCCAGTTAACAAAAATCAAGATGAGGGTCAAGGTTGGACTCTAGCTGGGGATGATGAGCATCAGTATCCCTGGGCACAGTGATTAGGAAGCCGGGCTCTGACAGGCTGGTGTCTGAGCCAGTTAACAGGCGACACTGTGCCAGGCCTCATCCTCCTAGCACTTGACTCCCCTGGCTGTGAAAGAGAACAGGTGACATTAGTACTCATCTAACCAGACGAGTTGTACACAGCTCTCAGCCCCAAACTGGGCATGTAATATTCAGCCATTGTTTTGGACCTGAGGAGGGAGGGTCTTCCTTTGTGTTCCTTTAAGCCAGGGGACAAGAGTGAAATGTCAAGCACGGAAAGAAAGGCAGGCCTGTCACAGCCCCTCCCCAGGGAGGGCCCCCACCCACCCAGAAGCCTTGGATCTGCTGAGGCATCAATACCCTCTTGGCACAGAAGACAAGGAAATGCCACGTGGCTGCTCTGTCCTGCCGGAAACCAAACAAAAGGGGCAGGAAGCAGGGAAGAATGAGAGGTGGGAAACTCAGAGCTCCATCCATCAACCAGGAGCCACCTTGACCTCTGGCCATTTGTCAGAGCTAAATTAATATCCCCATTATGTTGTGGACAAAAATAAAGACCTCCAAGCTAAAGCACAGGAGGCTGCGTCATTTCCTGGGCAGATCGCATGGGGCACAACAGGAATGCCGACGTCACAGGACATTGTGTGGCGCCCAGCTTGGGGGCCGCCAGCCACATCACCATTTCCACGGCGTTGGGCTGAGTTCCAGGGCACCCGGCCAGCTGGACCACTGCTCCCTCACACATGCCATGCCCGGGCCAGGGATGGTTCTTGCACTCTTTTGCACCTCATGACAACCACTGTTTTCCCCATTTCGTAGAACAAGATGAGGCTCAAAGATGTGATTTAGGATGAGTTCGCACAGTCACAGCAGCAACAGAAACAGTACTTAGAACTTAGATCCTGGCTGCAAGCCCCACAGCCTTTCCACCTGGGTGAATACTCCCCTGCTCCATGCACACATATCACATGGTTACCAGAAGAGCTTGGCAAAGTGCTCCCCAGGTGGTGTTTCTGCTCACCAGGCACCAGCTATTTTTCTTTTGTATAGGAAGGAATTTTTCTTGTGGAGAAAGATGTCATTAATGGTAACTCCCTTAACTTTCTCTATTTAAAAAGCCAGGTCCTTTAATTTTGGAGGATTAAAGGACCCCGCATCTTCTGCCCCTGATTCCAGGTTAATCATTGTCAAAGCACTGAAATCATGTCGCAACTCTGCTCAGATGGCTCTCCACGGTCCGTGTGCTTTCCTTTGTTTTTTACACTTTTATTTATTCATTTATTAGCCACACCTGCAGCATGAGGAAGTTCCTGGGCCAGGAATCCAACTGGAACCCCAGTAGTGACAACACCAGATCCTTAACCACTAGACCATCAAGGAACTCCCTTTCCTTCATTTTATATCTTCCCTTTTCCAAGAAGTGTGAGAGCCCCTTTTGGACAGGGACCCCAACCCCCTGCCAACCCTTGCATACAGTTGGTGCACATAAATGCCTCTGGTTTGAACTGCATTTAAGAGGGTCCAAGAGAGGTTCAAGTAGTCAAATTCACACAGACAGAAAGTAGAATGATGGCTGCCAGGGCCAATGGGGCAGAGGGCTGAGGATCAAGTGTCTAATGGGTGCAGTTTCAGTTGTGTGAGAAAAGATTCTAGAGATGTATGGTGGCAAGGGGTAAGGGTTGCACAACAATGTGAATATAGTGTACACTTAAAAATGGTTAAGATGGTAAATGTTATGTGTACTTTACCACAATTTAAAATAATTCTTAAAAGAAAGGTGATTCAGACAATCCTAAGATTAAAAAGAAGAAGGAAAAAAAATACTGTTTTGCCAAGAACAACCAAATAATTGGCCATGCTATTTAATGGACTTCTTAGCAAGACCAGAAAGCCTGACCAGGTCACCCCCAATCTCACACATCTCAGTGGCTCACTAGTGCCCATAGCTAACATCCAAGCTTCTGAACCTGGCAGATATGGCCCTATGTTACCCATGCGACAGGAAGAAAAGATTCTCATCTGCCCACCTGATGGGACAAAAGCCTTGTTATGTGGTCCAGAGTGAGAAAAGGAAAGACAGCAAACGGGGGTGGGGCTGGGAAGGGGGTGGTAAAGAACAGCAGAAACAGAATGGGAGGGAGAGGCAAGCCTGCTTAAGGCTTGAGAGAGAAATGTGGGAGCTTTGGGGTAAGTGCCATCGAGAAAACATCTAGGGGAGCAAACAGAAAGTGCACGGTGTGAGTGAGAGCACCAGGGAGTCAAATGGCAAAGTTTCCTCCACCCGTGTCAGCCTTCTCTGTGCTCCACCAGACAATGCAGTAAATGAATGTACCACTGGTTTTCAGCTAGTTGGGATGTGGAACTCATGCTCTGTAGAAAAAGCCCTCATGCCAAGACAGGACCACACTCAGCTGGGCTTTCTGAGGGCTGCCTCTCCTTTGAAGAGGCAACTTGCCATGTCATGACCTTGATGTTTGCACTTAGCGCCCCCCTGCCCCCCGCCCACACACACACACACACACACACCCTCTCCATCACTACTCTGGCTATTCCTACCCACAACACCAGCCGTTGCCCAGTTCAACCTGACTCAGCCATGACCTCAGCTCCTGCGAAGCCGGCCGGGTGTGGTTCCCTTATCCGTGACCACTCCCCATCCTTGCTTTTCTCAAAAGGCTCTGCAAGAATAATGTGCAAAAAGCCACATGGGGTCGGACTCCCCCATGAGACTTTGAACACTTTAAAGGTAGGTTGACAGACCCACCCTGGTCCCCTGTCAGGAGCTTCCTTACTGGGGCATCTTGGGGGAAATCACTTTATTTGTTAGGGCCTTGATCTCATTTCCCTACAGCAGGGCTTTATAGGTCTGCTCATTGGGAGAGACAACTGGGACAACAGACAAGAGCAGTCACTGCAAACAGATACAACAGAGTCCTTGGGACCATCCCTAAGCTATAACATGACTTCAAAGTAACCAAGTTTGGTAACTCTGAAAACGAACTAGTGCCACAGACCTCTCTAGGATTTGAATGAAAGTTTTGGACACTCCACCCCTTGACACACACACAAAGCACATTCACACAACATCTTGCCCTCACCTTCATGGTCTTTAAAGTAAAAACTCCCAATTTATCTCCCTTTACAGATAGGGAAATTGAGGCTCAGAAAGGTTAAGTGACTTGTCCAAGATCACACAGCCAATTTGCAGCAGAGCTAAGACATGAACCCTAGCCTCCCAATTACAAATCTGATGCTCCATTGTGTTGCCCATTCCAAATTCAGGATAAAAATTTCCTATTTTAAAACATAGCACATCTCTTCCTAAAATACCACTTCCTGGAATTCTGAACGGGATCAGTGGCATATCTGGAGCCCTGGGACGCAGGTTCCAGCCTAACACACTGAGTTAAGGATCCATAGGTCGAAACTGCAGTTCAGATCTCATCCCTGGTGCGGGAATTCCATTTGCTGAAGGACAGCCAAAAAAAGGAAAAAAAACAAACAAAAAAAAACACTTCCTTCTTCATCTCTTTAAGTAGTTCTTAGTTTCCATTATATTTCTGTCCCACCAATGATAAGATGGGGTTGCCAGGGCTATGTTTCATGTGAGGAAATGAACAAGCCGGCTTTTTGCTAGAGGAAGATCATGCCTAAAGACATTTTACTGACATTTCTTTAAAATTAACCTCATTTGGAGTTCCCGTCGTGGCGCAGTGGTTAACGAATCCGATTAGGAACCATGAGGTTGCGGGTTCAGTCCCTGCCCTTGCTCAGTGGGTTGACGATCCGGTGTTGCCATGAGCTGTGGTGTAGGTTGCAGACGCGGCTCGGATCCCGCGTTGCTGTGGCTCTGGTGTAGGCTGGTGGCTACAGCTCCGATTTGACCCCTAGCCTGGGAACCTCCATATGCCTCGGGAGCGGCCCAAAGAAATAGCAAAAAGACAAAAAAATAAAAAATAAAATTAACCTCATTTAAGAACTAATGCAATTGTGACAAATGAAAATCTTCATATTCAGGCTCACATGCAGCTCTGGGTAGGGGGAAGGGGGACGACTATCAACCAGAGAAAGGAAGGAAAAAGAATCTAAGATTTGGACCTGCTTCTCCATTGCCCAGAGGCACCTAATATAAGAAGAGCCAGCAGGATGCAAATGGGCTTTTAAGGTGGAAGGAAGGGAAGATAGGAAAGGATGCTCTCAGCAAACAGACAACCAAGGACAGCGGGAAGGTGTTGGCTCAGCACCCCACAGAGGCGGGCACCCCTCGCCCTGACCGCCTCTACTTACTGTCCTCGTCACTAAGATCCCTGTCCATGGTCCAGACGTGCAGCCAAGGAAATGTCTGCCTGTGCAGTGGACTCAGGCTGCTGGGATCAGAGGGACTACCCTCGGCCCCTCCCAGAACAGCGGGCCCATTGTTACTGATTTGAATACAACAGAGGGAAACATCTGTGGGGAAGCACCAGGTCCATCAGAGCAACTGCTCTGGACCCGGCCTCCAGGTTCCTGAGCTCCTCCTCACAAGATCCTCTACCTGCCAGGTTCTTGCATGCAGATCTCCACCAGCATGCTCATACAGCCATCTGAAATGGGCCTTTTGAGAAGCCCATTTTTCTGAGCTTGGATTCAAACCCTCATCTAGTTTGACTCTAAAAGTTTCTTGCCCCCTATGCTACATGGTCCAAAAGTAGGAGGCAGGCTCCTGAGTGTGGTGCAGGCAGGAGAAGTGGGGGTACAGAAAACATAAAATGTAATAACCACAGGAAGTTTTCCTCCCCAAGTGAGAGAGGAGATACACGTGGCATCTCTGTCTTGAGCACCAGCCTCCCAGGCTCGCTGGGGAAACTTTAAGGCTGAGATTACAAGGTGAGGCTCTGAAGCCTCACAACACAATGCAGGCAGAGCCAGCTTCCCACCCAGACTGCATGGGCACAGTTGCCACCGCACCAGCCCAGCTGCCTGTGAAACATCTGTGGGGTTTCAAAGGGATCTGCCTGTGCAGTCTGAAATAGGGCTCCAAACTCCTGCAGCCCCAACCCTAGCAAGATCTCCCTGCTTCTCTAGGGAAGTGGAAACATTGAACACCAGGACCTGGTCACCAGGCAGTGGAAGCGAAGAGTTCATGACACCTGCACTGTTTCCCTGGAAAGGTCCCCTCACATCCGAGCCTGCAGTTCTCCAGCCAGGGCAGCTTTGCTCCAGAGGGCAAAGCACATACCCTGTGCCCTGCTCGCCCAGTCCATCAACGCCCATGGGCTGTGTATGATGCTCCACAATGAAGACCCAGGAAGTGCTGTGGCTGATATGGCAGTGGCCTGGCTTGGGTGGCCATACCACATACAGGGATGGCTCCAAGGGGACCACAAAACGTCCTCTGTCCCACTCTACTGCTTTCACCCTCATCATCCACTACATGCAGAATGCTGGTGACAATCAGGAAAGCAGTAGCAATAATCTGACAAATGCTTCTTAAATACAGTCAGAGGACTTAGCCGCAAATATCTTCTATATTTGAAAGGAGCACTGAATTCCTTAAACCTGAGAGTTATCCAAGTTTCATTACTGCCTGTACATGGGAAAGACCAAGAGTCTGAGGAACTCACATAGCCTGCTGATACCTTTATACATTTAGCAATGACTTTAAGCCCTTGTAGAACCACTCCCGTGGTAACAGAATTACCATGGATGTGTGTGCCTGAGTGTGTGTGTATTTACTCTAACATAATATATGTGTGTATGCTGTGGTCTATGTATGTGTCTCTATGCTTATGTGTGTGTATGACAGAGGATTGATAGATAGACTACTTATGGCTTAACTAAACAATAAACCACTATGATATCTTGAGTACTTTTTAAGCAGCAATGGATGCTTGCCTAAAACCCTCTTCTTCAGCATTTGACAGAAACAATCAGAGGAAACTACTAAATGACATACAGAAGAAAAGAATGTTAAATAGAGCTGAGTATGAAAGGGTCCAGAAATCTTTAAGCTGCAAAAATGCAGACAACTATGAGGTATATCTTAGGAACCAGGGAGCAGTGATCAAAGGCAGTGAAACTTCCCTGCTGCACACTTGTTAGATCACACAGTAGTAGGTTAACAAATACCTCTTAAAATACATGGAAAATGAACAAACCCACTGCTAGACCTTTCTAATCTTGCTTAGGCATCAAGACCGGAATGCTGTCTGCTGTGCCATGCTTGAGTGACTCAGGGCAGACAAGGTATCCATGACCACCTGGTATTCATGGTGTCAGCAGGAACAAGCATCATTAATTCTAATATCCAGGCCAGCATGAAGCCAATACAGGTCCCCACCTCCTGCTAGTATCCAAGGGGCTTTGAGGGGCAGGGGTGGGAAAAGGCATTGTGCCAGGCATTTTACCTTCATTCTGTATCACTGCTGTTGATGTCAAGAAGGAGGCTCTTAAGAACTCTTCATCTTGAACTGTCCCCAATGGTCCACAGATAGGATCCCTCATCACACACCTCATGTCTTGCTCATGGTTAAATATGCATGAGACATTTGTTGAATGAATGTAGCTATACAAGAGCTAATTCCATCCACTGACTGTTGTCTGAAAATGTTGTTTGTTCTTGGAAATAAAGTCTATGTAATCTCAGAGTTTGGTCTCTGGGTGTGGAGGGTACACCATGCCTGCAGGGATCATGCCAGGGCAGAGCAGGACTTCAGAAGGGAGTCTAGAAAGCACAGTGTATGGCACAGCAGCTGGCTATGACACTGAAGGAAATGCCTCTTGGGAGGTTCCAACCAGTACCTTCAGGTATTTAAAGGGCTGCCACGGGAAGCTGAGTCTCAGGACAGGCAACCTTATGAGGAGGCATGCCAAGAGCTGATCTAGAATGAGGGAGCATTTCAACTTACCAGGAAGAAGATCTGTCTAGCAACAAATCCCTCTCTTGGGTTGGGCCCCTCCAAAGAATGTTAAAGCAGAAGTTTCATGATGAAACAAAATGGGCAGGAGGAGAACCTAACTGTGATGGCTTCAGAGTCTGTAAACTGGGTTCAGAATCCAAAAGTGGATGCTGCAGCACTATGGCACCTTTTGGGAGCATCCCTAGAGGATAGTGAAAGGAAATCTTGCTGGTGGGGAAAATTCTAAACAGTGCACCTGGTTGTGCACTTTGCCTGAAAGAAGGAATGGCCACAGGTAAGAGTCTATACCAACTTATGGGCTGTGGAAAATGGTCTTGCTGGATGGTCAGGAACTTTGGAAGGAATGTCACTGGAAAACTGGTGACAGTGAGGTCTAGCAAAGGGTATATTGACAGATTTCTCTGAGAGCACAAGAATATGCAGACATCTGTATCTCATGTTCATGCTTATCAAAGGATGATTTCAGCAGAGGAGTAGTTCAGTCATCCTTTTGAGTTGAGGTGTGGCCCATCCCATGGGTACCAGTCAGGCTCTTTCTGCAGCAACTTCTGTCAGTGCCTGATGGGTCCCAGTAGCAGGGATGGAAGTTGTGCTTAGGCTCGGAAACACAGGCTTCCACTCACTAAGCCTGGCCTGGCTATGGCTGAGTGCCAAGTCAGAGACCAACAGAGTCCCAGCATGGCACCAGTGACTGAAGTGATCAACTACCTATCTTGTGGCAGGATGATTACACTGAACAGCTTCCATCATGGAAGATGTAGTACTTTGTTCTTCAGAAATAGACACTCTGAATATAGACGTGCCTTCCCTGCACACAGATACTGCTACCATCTCTGGACTATAACTAAAAGACAGCCAAGGCTGCATCTGCTGAGATGGAAGAAAGCATCAGACCGGCTGGTTGGGAGACAGAGGTTTCTGGCAAGTAGATCTGATGTTGAAGCCACCAGAAAGCTCACCACATGCTCCTTCAACAGTTCAGGAGGGGCCTACCTACTGTGTGCTTGGTCCTTAGAGGTAAACCAGGCAATTCCTGCTCTTGAGGAATGCCCCGTCTCAAGTGGGAGACAAATTCATTACCAAGTACTTAAAATACAGAGGCCCAAGGGCCGCAGTGGAGAGGTAGACAAGATGTTCTGGAATATCAAAGACCAAGTGTGACATGAGATACACACACTGGAGTGGTTGTGGCAGAAAATGCACCACTCACTAGGTGCTAGAAACACCTGAAGGAGTATTAGGTGAACTTCCTGGTTACCTGCACATCAGATCTACTTGCAGGGGACTTGTGCCTCTCAACCAGTCAGGGCTGACTATCTCCCTGACTCAAAAGAGGCAGCTTCTGCTCAGCTCTTATGGGAACTCCCAATCAGCTACAGTCCTTGCTCCCCTCCTGCCTGGGACTCTGCCTCAGACCCTGGAGACTGTCGCTGGGTTTTCTCCCTTCAAAATGGCATCCACCCAACATGGCCACAGTGCCTGTACTGGGTTCCTAATTAATCCACTGGGGCTGGCCCTGGGCTCTTGTTTCTCTGTCAACCAAGAAGAATCACCAAGGGGCTTGTCAATATTACAAATCCCCTGTTTCCACCCCCAGAAATCCTGATTAAATATGTGAGATGTGGAAGGCTGGATTGTGGCTCTTTTTGTAAGACCTCCTTTTGATTCCAACTCAGGTGGTCTTGGCTTTTACAACACTGACTTGGGAGTTCCTATTGTGGCACAGTGGAAGCAAATCCAACTAGGATCTGTGAGGACATAGGTTTGATCCCCAGCCTTGCTCAGTGGGTTAAGGATACAGCGTTGCTGTGAGCTGTGCTATAGGTCAAAGATGTGGTTTGGACCCCACGTTGCTATGGCTGTGCAGCTCTGATTCGACCCCTAGCCTGGGAATGTCTATATGCCACAGGTGCAGCCCTGGAAAACAAACAAGCAAACCACTGACTTAAAGTACAGCACAGTGCAGCATTTTAACTTCTTTCTTACAAGAGTCATTTTGATACAATCAGGAGGAGTTCCCACTGTGGCACAGTGGGTTAAGGATCTGGTGTTGCTATGGCTGTGGTGTAAATGGCAGATGCAGCTCCAATTCGACCCCTGGCCTCGGAGCTTCCATATGCCACAGGTGTGGCTGAAAAGATGTAGCCCTAAAAAGACAAAACATAAAATAAAATAAATAAAATAAAAGGCTCAGAGAGGTGAAGTAACTTGCCCAGGATCACAGAGTAAGAAGCCAAAGTAGGGTCTCCTCCCTCCAGGGGCTGCAGTGTCCTCCTGCCAAGTACACATGGAACATTCTCAAGGATTGTCCACATACTGGGGCACAAAACTAACCTCAACAAATTTAAGTGCATAGAAATTATTCAGCAACATGTGAGCACCAGTTCCAAATACGGTCTCCCACTTTCCAGATGGATGTCCTGCCCCAGCATCCACAGAGCTCTCACTCACTGAGCATCTGCTAGGATCCAGGCCCTGTCCCAGGCCCTCTCAACAGCCCATCTAAACCTACATCCACCCAGAACCCCTATGGGAGCCAAGCTGCCCAACAAAGGAATTCTGCCCCATGGGGCTGGCAGCTGCGATAACATTGTTCGTGGCTTATCGGCCGGCTGAGTGGATGGAGACGAGTGGTGCCCATGGCAGGAATCAAGGATGGGTGGAAGAGAATGGTCTTGACACAAATAAGAAACTTACCCAAGTGGAAAGTTCCTGGAACACTGCACCCAAGCACCTTCCTCTCCCTGGGAGCCTGGGAAACTGGCACATGCCTTCAGGTCCAATTGTGGGCTCCTGACTGCAGCAACAGAAAAGAGACTAAGATCCTACAAAGCCTTCCAAATGCCCAGTATGAAAGGGATGCTTTCACAGGCACCTTCCCACCTAAACCCCCACAGCTACCCATAAGGTAGATATTGTTCTCTTTTGAGATGAAGAAACAGGGGCTCAGAGAGGGTGAGTGACTTACCCAAGATCGCACAGCTCATATGTGACAAAGACAGGATTTTAACAAGACCCATTGACACCAAGGCCCTAATGTAGATTGCCAACAATTCTGTGCGTTACCACATGTCATTTGGCACCTCTCCTCTGAGCTCCGGGCCCTCTCCAACTACGACATCTCCACTCAGATGTGTAACAGATGTCTCAAACTGAATTTCTGACCTCTATGCACCCCCATCCTGATTCCTGACTCCCCTCTCCTCTTCACAACCCCATGCGTGTCAATGCATCACATCCTCTGTCTGGGTCACATCACAGTCACACTACTTGCTCCACTTGGATCTAAGCCCCACCCCCTCCCCCCTGGGCCACTGCAGGAGCTCCCTCCCTGGTTCTCACACTGTTCCCCCACCCCCACCCCCACACATACTCCCCTGGAGCCTGTGCTCAACAGAGCCCTCAGCCTAGTCTTCTGTAACTGCAAGTCATGTGATGGCCCACCCCTCTGTTCAACATCCCCTTCTCTGGCTGCCATCTCACAGGTCCTGAAAGTCAAGTCCTTGCTGTGGTCTGCAAGGCACCCAGCATCCATCATCATCCCTGCCCTTATCCCCTGTCCCTACCCTGGCCTCTTTGTTGCTCCTAAGCCACACCAAGCACACTCCTGCCTCAGGGGTTTTTGCACTGGCTATGCTCCTGCCTGGAATTCCAGATCCCACAACTCACTCCCTTGCCTGTTTTAGGTCTTTTCTCAAATGTCACCTTCCCAGTGAGGCCATCCCTCACCTTCTGCTTAAAGCTGGACACCCCCCACCCTGCACCCCCCAAATCTCCAGCTCTCTTCTCCTAGTTCCTGCTTTTGTTTTCCTTCACAGTACATACTACTACCCAACACATCAACTACCTTACTATTTTAGGTGGTGTCTCACCACCCTATAAACAGGATGTAGGATCCACGAGGACAGATTTTTGACTGTTTTGTTGCCTGCTGCATGCCTAGCACCCTGAACAGGGCCTGGCAAGTGGCAGTAGCTCCATAAATATGTGATTGATAGATGGATGGATGGATGGATGGATGGATGGATGGATGGATGGATGGATGAATACCCTGTTGACATTATTATGCAGTGACTTTATCACCCCATTGTTCTGGACTTCTGAGCAGATTTTTCAAATGAGTTTGTTTCATCTGTGGAGCAACAGAGAAGAAAAAAGAAAAGAAAGGAAAGGAAAGGAAAGGAAAGGAAAGGAAAGGAAAGGAAAGGAAAGGAAAGGAAAGGAAAGGAAAGGAAAGGAAAGGAAAGGAAAGGAAAGGAAAGGAAAGGAAAGGAAAGGAAAGGAAGGGAAAGGGAAGGGAAGGGAAGGGAAGGGAAAGGAAGGGAAGGGAAGGGAAAAGAAAGGAGAACTAGTAGTACTTTTTAAATATTAGTTTGTCCCTGTTTCTAGACTTTCACACTTTCAAAAATAAAGGAACCCAGTTTCAGAGGGCCCCCTTACAAGGACAGAAAGGGGAAATCCACTGTGACTCTGAGGTGGAAATGCTCAACCCAGGTTGCTTTCCCAGAAGCTGTGAATCTGTCCCCAGGAGGAGTCACAACATCCACAGTGACAGCTCAGATCCATCCCCAGCTCCAGGCAGGCAACAAGGATAGAGTCTTTGCTCCCAGTAGAAGTCACAGATGCTAATCTCATGAGGCACTGCTGCCAGCAACACCCAAGGCTCCTCCCTCCTTCCTACCTATGCAGTCCATTTGTCTCCGCAGCCAATGCAGAATTTTTAAAGGTCAACCTATTTGGCCGCTTAAATTTTCAAATACAAATGCAATTTTCTCTGTAAGGTGCCACCAACTTCTCAGGCCTCTGGCCAGCACTAACCGTTAGTCCCTGTGACAGCAGGAGGTGCTTCCCTCACAGGTGGTGCCTCTCTTTGAGGCCCCGAGGAGAAGGAAGCAGCTGGGAGGGGCCATCATTGCTATGTAGAGGTGAATACATGCTGGCCCCTCAGAAATCTTCTTGCCATAACTCCCACCCTACTCATGGGGAAACTGAGGCCAAGAGAAGCAGAGGGACTTGCCCAGGGCCACATGGCAGTGAGAAGCAAATAAGAGTCCAGGATTTCTTCCATGATAGACATACCTGGTGTTTCCCCCTAAAGTTCCCAGATGTGAAGCGTCTTCCAGAGGTCACGCCCGCAGGGAGCTGGGAGCAAGGTGGGGTGTGGGAATCAGGCGTTTTCACTCATCATCAGTCACAAATTTGACCCTTACAGGGAACTTGGCAAGTGCTAGAGCCAAATGAACCTGTCCCTTGGCAGGTGCAAAGACATCAAGGTGCCTCCTGCCAAGTTGAAGATGGCAGAAATGACATCTCCTCCACCCCCCTGATACTAGGCTTCGCATCTTTTATCAACTAGAGACACAGCCCTGAGCAAGAATGGACCTGTGGCCATGACTCCAATCTAATAGCCTGCCTCCCCAGGCCGGCCCCTCCCTCCTCGGCCTCTTCTGGCTCAGGGGCTTCAACATTCCCCACCCTATGCCCACCTCCAGCCACACAAACTGAACTGGAAACTTCTAGAGGTCCTCAACTCTGGCCTCCTGCCCATCCCTCCTGCCCCCGTCTTCACAGCACCATCCTCATCCTGGCCCCCTGCCACCCCTCCACTCTGCTGTGCCACCCCCACCGCCCATTTCACCTGTTCTGCAACACCAGCCTGGGGCCAGTCGGGGCTAGGGGATGGGGAGCAGTGGCAAGGTTCTAAACAACGTGCATGCGCTTCACAAGATGAGTGGAAGTACCCAGTCCATCAGCGGATTGAAGGATGGAAGCTGTGAATGGGCGACACTAAGAGCTCAGAGTCTGGAGAATGCCAAAAACCTCTCTTCCCTTTTCCTGCTGGATCACTCATCCAGCCCACCTCAGCCCCTTCTCTCTGGTCCCCCTCCCTCTGCACCAGTGCCTCCCTGACACCCCCAGGGTCTCAGGTGCTCTGGGAAAGGATGGAAACCTTCTGCATCTGGAATGTAAATGGCCTCACCAGCTCTAGATTCCCCCAAATGAAACATCCACAAGGCCAGCAAATCTTCTTATTACTAATAGAGGCCACATCCCACAGCATAACCTGCATGCTTGTAATATCTACCAAGATTCTGTCCTGCACTGGTAGCGATCAGAAGCCCTCTCCCCAGAAGGAAGGATGGAAAAAAGGAAAAAGGGCGAGGGATTGGAAGCTCCTTTCTGCTACACTTCCATCTCAAGTGTCCTGCTTCAGGTCTTCTGAGGCTCCCTATTACCCACAGAATAGTGTCCAAATATTCATTCTGGCTCCCAAATGCTGTTCCAGCTTTATTCCTCACCCTTTCTCCTGATGCACCCATGCCCTGAACTCTCCCCAGGGGCCGCATTCCTACCTACCCCCAAAGCCAAGCTCAGTCACAGCTCCAAGCTTCTGTGATACAGGTCCCTCCATCCCAAACATTCTCCTCCTCCACTCTCTGGTGGTCAAACTCCTGCTCATCCTCTCCAAGGACCATCTCACATGGCCACTCCTCTGGGAAGAAGTGATTGTTCTCTCCTCTCTGTCTCCACAGCAGTCTTCATAGAGCCATTATTTATGGATATGAGCATATGACTGCTTCCCTAACACCCCAGGACATCCCCCTGAGGTGAGAGGAGGGGGTGTGCCAAGGCGGGGGGTCACTTCCTGAATGCCTGTCTGTCCAGAGGCACGTCCACTGTACCTTGCTTCAAACCATCAAACTGGACTGGGAGAAAGAATCCACAAAGAAAATCCAAAACAACAGCCACAGGAATGGACAAGACTAAACGCCTTTCTGGGTCTAAATTAAGACCCACAAATGGAGACTTAGCAGGTTTGATTCAAACCTGGACATGTAGGGGTTCAGTGTTAATTAGTCACAGACCTCAGGGCCAGAAAGGGGAGTCCTCAGACTTCAACCACTCCAAATCCCTCATTATTTTCTGCTTTTATTTATCTTCACTATCCTTTTTTTTTTTTTTTTTCAGTAGAAGAAATACCCTAATGCTGTAGGGGGAAAAAATCAAACCTACAAAAGATTAAAAATTAAAAACTAATGGTCTCCAAACAAGAAAAGATGCTCAACATCACTAATCAAAGCCGAATCACAATGAAATTTTACCTTGCACCTGTCAGAATGGCTCTGATCATAAAGACACAAATGACAAGTGCTGGAGAGGATGTGGAGAAAAGGAAGCCTTATGCACTGTTGGTTGGAATGGAAATTGGTGCAATCACTGTGGAAAACAGTGTGGAGATTGCTCAAAATATTAAAGATAGAACTACCATATGATCCAGCAATTCCACCCTGGGTATTTATCCAAAGAAAAGGAAAACGCTAATTAGAGCTATATGCACTCTATGTTCATTATTTACAATAGCCAAGATATGGAAGCAAAATAAGTATCCACCAACAGATGAATGGCTAAGGAAGATGTGGCATATATATACAATGGAATATTAATCAGTCATTAAAAAGAGTGAAATCTTGCCATTTTCAACAACATGGACAGACCTAGAGGGTTTTTTATTGAAATAAGTCAGACAAGGAAAGATAAATACTGTACGACATCATTTATATATGGAATATATTAAAAAAAACAAAGGTGCAAACATAACAAAACAGAAACCAAGTGAAAGATATAGAGAACAAATAGGCAGTTGCCAGAGGAGAGGGGGTAGGGGGGAGAAATAGGGGAGAGAGATTAAGATCTACAGACTTCCAGTTACAAAATGAATGAGTCACACGAGTCATGGTATGAAATGTACAGTGAGGGGGAACACGGTAACTAACTAATATCTTTGTGGGGATATATTCTAACCAGACTTTACTGATGATCATTTTGAAGTGTATAGGAAGAAAATGACTGTGATTAGTTCCTATAACAAGAACAAACATAGTGTTGTAGGTCAATTATACTTGAAAAAACAAAGATGAGGTCAGATCATAAAAGAAGAGGTCAGCTTTGTGATTACCAGAGTCAGAGAGTGGGGTGGGGGGGAATTGGATGAAGGTGATCAAAAGATATGACCTCCCAATTAGACAATAAATAAAAACTAGGGATGTAACGTACAACATAAATATAATTAATACCACTGTACATTATATATGAAAGTTAAGACAAAAAATCCTAAGGGTTCTCACCAAAAAATATTTTTCTATTTCTTTAATTGCATATGTATATGAGATGATGGATGTTCACTAAGCTTACGATGATAATCGTTTCATGATGTATGTATGTCAAATCATCATTCTGTATACCTTAAACTAATATACAGTGATGTATGTCAATTTTATCTCAATAAAACTGGAAGAAAAAAAAATAAATAATGGTCCCCACCTCAAGTGTCCCTATGTAAATTTATATGTAAATCTGCACATAAGTGGAAGGGAACTTAGAACTTTTAGTTTTAATAAATGAGATTATATAAATATTGCCCAGAACCTTTTATTAAAAACAAAATATATCATGGATCTCTTTCTGTGCCAGTTCATTTTTTTAATAATGGTTTTTCTATTAAAGCTGGTTTACAGTGTTCTGTCAATTTTCTACTGTATAGCAAGGTGACCCAGTTACACATACATGTATAGATTCTTTTTTCTCATATTATCATGCTCCATCATAAGTGACTAGACATAGTTCGCAGTACTATACAGCAGGATCTCATTGTTTATCCATTCCAAAGGCAATAGTTTGCATCTATTAACCCCAAACTCCCAATCCATCCCACTCTAGTTCATTTTTTTATTGCTGTAATAAATTTTATATTTAGAGGACAATTCCTGGGGTTAAATCCAGGCACTGGGCTCTATATCATAGCAGAGAAATGACTAAAATATTGTTTATGAGCCTTTTGCTTTTACTGATAATTGTTTTTATTTGGGGGGGTGTTTTCTTTCTGTAAATTCTATGGAATCTAACACACACCCTAAAAATGCACACATATTAAGCATACAGCTCAATGAATTTTCACAAAGTAAAGGCACTCACATAACCAACAGTCAGATCAAAGACAGAACATAACCAGATCCCAAAGGCCTCTTGTACTTCTTTTCAGTAACTACTTCCCTGACCTGAAACACCAAAGTTCAGTTTGTCTATTTTGGGGTGGGGTGGGGGGTTGTAGGCTGTGCCTGCAGCAGACAGAAGTTCCCAGGCCCAAGCACCACACCAGTGATGTCTCCAAATGCTTGACCGCTAGGCCACCAGGGAACTCCTGTTGTGAAACTTTATGTATACCCTTGAATTCATACAACAGGGACTTAACATCAGTCAGCTCAGGCTACTAAAACACTAGCCTGGTGGCCTGCACAACAGATGTTTATCTCCCACGGTTCTGGAAGCTGGGAGTTGAGATCTCGGTGCCAGGATGGTGGACTCTGGTGGTGCAGGCCGCCACCTTCTCTGCTATTATTCACATGGTGGAGAGAGACCATGCAAGCTCTCTGACCTCACCTTGCAAGGCCACCAATACCTCATAGGACCTCTAATTTCATGACTTCATCTAACTCTAATCCCTCCTCAAGGCCCACCTCAAAATACAACCACATTAGCATGGTTGGGGTTTCAACAAATGGATGGATTTGGGCCTTTTGTGTCTGGCCTCTTCTACTCACCATTACATTTGTGAGAATTATCCTTGGCATCTCAGCCCCATCCATTCTGAACACTTCATAGCAGCCTTTTGCAGGAATGTATTGTCATGGAAGAACCACTCTTCTCCTGATGGACTCCCAAATTGTTTCCTATTTCTTACAATCACAAAAAGTACTGTGATTTTTTTTTTAATCCTTATACCTATGTCTGGATAAATGATTAGAAATAGAACTGCTGTAACTACCTCATTTCACAAACAGATGCTGGGGCCTGGAGGGGCGAATGTGAACACCTCATGGTTTCCACAGATGACCTCACCCCTTGGTGAGTGTCAGCGGGTGTCCTCCCCAAGGCCACACTGAGCTAGTGGTCTCCCCAGGGCCACAGTGAGCAGACAGCAGAAGTAAAGCTAGTGGCACGCTTTCCCACCCTCCCCATTAGTCCACACTCTCTCTACTTCATTTCATCAAAAATATTCACTTGGAATTAGTTATGCACATAAACTCCTTGGAATCCCAAACATGCCTCCAGCCATTTTTCTGATTGACACCTGGAGCTGACTGCACAGAAAAAAGACATTGCCTTCCTTTTGTTCAACACAAATCAGGCAGCCTAATAATACAGCCTCATAACCATTGAGCACTTGTCGGACTTAACGCTTGAAGGTTTCTAAAGCCAAAGAATTGCATCTCGGGTTAATGGCGGAGGAGACAAACAGACATAGACGAAGGTTTTGCAAAGTCTGCTCTGTTCTTTTTCAAGTTCAGGACATGGGGGAATTTCTCAGATTTCTCCACTTTTCTTCCTTCACTCCTTCTGCCCCACTGTGAAGCAGGGGAAATTGAATCTCCAAAGGATATTTTTTTAACTAAACATAAGCCTGTGCTGTTATAGAAACAAGGGTTTTGGTTTTGCTTCGTTTTGTTTTAATAATAATTTGTGTACCATTTCAGCAATGGTCAAGGGAATAAGATTTTAAAGACAGAGAGAGTCCAGGTTAGTGTAAATCTCCAACCAAGCACACAACTCAAAGGCTTCGTATTCAGACTCAGAGGGAGAAACTCACATCTCTGGCAACAGGCACCCTTCCCCTTTCTCATCTGCTACCAAAGAGCTCTCACACCAAGCAACACATCTAGTTGGAAGGGAAGCAAAAGGTCTGGCCCAGGATAAACATTAGTAATTGATTCCAAGGACAACTGCAAAAGGAGACCACTTGGAACCCACTACCGCCAGCCCAGTCCTGAGTCCTGGGGTGCCTCTGTTCAGACAGCTGGGCTGGCACTTAAGAGTGAAGGCATTTTCCCCCACTCACTGGAAGACACAATTTCCAAGCTTCCTTGCAAGGAAAACTGAACCAGGTCTGAGGAGTGACCTTTGGAAAATGGCGGCAGGATGTCAGCTGATACAAAGAGCCACCCTCCCCTGGCCACCCACCCCCCATCATGCCCTTCCCCCCCCACACACAAGAGCAAAAGCCAGTAGATAAACCAAAGTTTAATATGTATAACTGAATCACTTCTGATACAGCAGAAATTATCACAACCTTGGAAATCAACTGTACTCCAATAAATCTATTTTTTTGTTTTTGCCTTTTTTTTGTCTTTTGTCTTTTTAGAGCCGCACCCGCAGCATATGGAGGTTCCCAGGCTAGGGGTCAAATCAGAGCTGTAGCCACTGGGCTATGCCACAGCCACAGCAATGCCAGATCCAAGCCAAATCTGTGACCTACACCGCAGCTCATGGCAATGCCGGATCCTTGGCCCACTGAGCTAGGCCAGGGATTGAACCTGCAACCTCATGGTTCCTAGTCGGATTTGTTAACCACTGAGCCATGATGGGAACTCCTGTTTTTGCTTTTAAGGGCCATACCTGCAGCATATGGATGTTGCCAGGCTAGGGGTCAAATCACAGGTGCAGCTGCCGGCATACACTTACACCACAGCTCACAACAATACTGGATCCTTAACCCACTGAGTGAGGCCAGGGATTGAACCTGCATCCTCACGGATACTAATTGGGCTTGTTATTACTGAGCCACAATAGGAACTCCAATAAAACTATTTTTTTAAGTAAAAGAAAAAAATTACTTAAAAAATAAAACAGAAAATTTTAAAAGGACAAAAGTTGAGATCTGAATTTTAAATGTGACCCCAGCAAGTTCTGCTCCCCTGCCCTGGGCTTGTTTCTCTGCTTGTGAAGTGAGGTGGGGGCTGGTTCGGGAAAGGGGGTCTCTAGAAACTGTCCCCCCCCAAAACTATATTATACAGGTCAGAGGTAGCAGAGAAATTAAAAAGATGGATCAAGTTGAAGTTTGATTCAGAGCATTTCTGTGGTCACACTGCACAAAACCTGCTTATTGATGGACCATTTCAACTCCCAAGTCCTCAGCTCCCCTGGACCAGCAACAGGTAGCCACGTCTGGGACTTAGAGATGGAGAAACAGCTAATCCACAAATAGCGATCATGCCCCTCCCATGTCTCTGACTGAGTGGACGTGACATGACAGGAGGGGTGAGGGCCAGGTGCCTCACTCACATTGTCTCACTCTGTCTGTACCAAAACCTAGGGAGGTAGAAATTAACATTACTCCCATTTTGGAGATGAGGAAACTGAGGCACAGGGAGGAAACTGACCAAGCTCCTACAGGTGGGAAGTGGCAGGTATGACATGAAAGGGGTTTCTCTAACCCCCCACAAACTTCCCACCTCCTCATGCATAGGATTTACCACCCTGGTTTGTAACTGCTCCCCTCCTTATCAAGATGCCTTGGTCTACTGCCTACAGTCTAACGTATCTCCACATCTCTAACATTGCACTCGGTAAGTGCATGGGTGGGTGTGTGGACGGATGGATGGATGGGTGGATGATGGCTGAGTGGGTTGAAGGATAGACAGATGGATTTGTGGATAGATGAACAGATGGACGATTGGCTGAATGGGTGAATAGATGGATGAGGGTTGGATAGTGGATGGATGATGGATGGATGATGGGTGGGTAAACAGATTAATACTTGATGCCAAGTGAAGTAAGAAATCACTGGAGTTCCCGTCGTGGCGCAGTGGTTAACGAATCCGACTAGGAACCATGAGGTTGCGGGTTCGATCCCTGCCCTTGCTCAGTGGGTTAACGATCCGGCGTTGCCATGAGCTGTTGTGTAGGTTGCAGGTGCAGCTCGGATCCCGCGTTGCTGTGGCTCTGGCATAGGCCGGTGGCTACAGCTCTGATTGGACCCCTAGCCTGGGAATCTCCATGTGCCGAGGGAGCGGCCCAAGAAGTAGCAAAAAGACCAAAAAAAAAAAAGAAATCACTGAATGTTTGCAGAGCAGGAGAGTGATGTAAAGTAACAAGAAGAAGCACAAGATTCAGCCTCTACCTCCACACGGCTTTCAATCCAATTGAAAACATCAGTGGGGCACGGACACTTGAACTACCTCTTAACACTGAGTGGCCACTTCCCCTGAGGTTCCCCATATTTACAGAGAGTGGATGTGACAAGAGGTCAGCTGGGAGGGACTCCATGCTGCTCTGAGCAGGGAAGGAGTCAGGGAAGGCTACCTGGAGGAGGCAGGGCTGGAGTTGGGCACTGAAGGATGAGTTAGATGGATGAGGAGGAGGGAACGAAGGCAGACTCCAAAGACCATGCCACTACATCTGCTATAGACCATTCTGCTCCATCCCCCCAAGAGGCAGATACACAAGGAAGGGTTGCAGAGAAGGGAAGGAAGGAAAAAGACCAGGAAAGAGAGAAGGAGGGAAAAGGTTTTGAGGAAGAACAAAAGAGAGGAGGAGGGAGGGAGAAAGAAAGGCAAGCCTTCCCTAGAGTAACCTGTGGAGGAATCAGCTCTGAGGCTTTCTGATCCCCTCGCCCCACCCAAGGGAGAGTCGGGCTGTTGGCATTCATTGCATCTCCTTGCATCCTCCCTGCTTTTTACATCCCTGTGTGCCCAGGACCACAAGCATTATTTTCCCCATAATAACTCCAAGGCATGAAGGAGCCAGCAGCTGTGAGGTCTGGGTCAGAGGAAGACCAGGATGAAGGCCAGCTCCCCAGCTCCTCCCTGTTTTTGTCCCCATCCCTCCCCCCTGCAGCAAGGGCAGGCAAGGAGGGAGACGAGAGGGGCACCCCCCAGGCTGCTGGGGCCAAAGCGTTTCCTCTCTGGTTAACCCTGGGCAAGTGACTTAATGTCTCTGAACCTCGGATTCCACATGGTAAAAAATGGGGCTATTCCTCATAGAAGTGTTACAGGGTATATCTATGATGTGATAAGACAAGAGATGACGCGTGTAAAGCAGCCGGTGCTATACCTGAGAACAGGCAGCATCTCAGTAAGTAGGAGACATTACTCTTTGCAGCCATATTGCTTTATTCACATTAGATTAGGGGATTCAACTGAACCCTATTGCTTCCTGCCTGATGCTTGCAGAAACTCTGAGTGAGAGTCCTGGTCTCCTGGTCCTCAGCTGAGAGAAGGCGGGAATGGGTCACTCCAGGACTTGTGGGACACCTGGCCTCCCTGCCAGGGAAACTGGTCCCCCAGGGCCCCAGCTGTTTGCTCTGCACTGATGCCTTTAAGAGACCTGCCAGCCTTCTCCAGCGACTGGCCCGGGCCGCCAGGCCGGGTGGGGCTGGCTCCACAGAATGCATGATGCATTTTTGGGCCCCCCAAGGTAAAAATAGTTTTGCTTTGTTAGGCTGGGTGGTTACACACACTTTGGCCTGGCAGCCTGCCTGCTGGAAAGGCAAATGCCAGACTATTTCAGGCTGTCAAAACAAGCCCCTGCCAGGCCCCAACATCCAGCCCCCAGACAGCAGTAAGAATAGTCCACTGTCTCATTCTTTCAGGCCAGAAAGCAGTGCCCACATGACTTCTCCTTCTGTTATCCACAACCACAGCAGCCCCAACCACTGCAGAAAACACACACATGCTCCTCAAGGCCATGGTCCCTAAACAAAGCTCAACACAAAAAGGTTGTGGCAGGAATCTTCTTCATCTTCCAGCACTTTCCACACACAAAGCACCACAACAGGCATGTAGCTTTCATTCCATCATCCATTCACAGCAGACCTGGGAGGCACTTATGACCTGGGAGGCACTTATGACCATTTTCTAGAAGAGGAAACTGAGGCTCAGAGACATGAAGTAACTGGTCCAAGGTCACACAGGAAAGCATCAGAGAGGCTGGATTCAAGTTTTAAGTAAGAAATTCCACCGGGACATTTTCAGTGGCTTTGTGGTGCCTTTGAGATAAATTCTGAATTTCTTAGCATGGCCTTCAAGGTCCTGTGAAGTTTGGCCTCTCCTGCCTTGCAGCGTTTGTATTCCCTCCAAATTCATCTCTTTAAATCCTCCCCACAGTGTGACAGGAGGGTGGGGCCTTTGGAAAGTCAGGAAGGTGGAACCCTCCTGAGGGGACCAGTGCCCCTAGGAGAGACCAGAGAGCTTCCGCTTCCTAGTGAGGCCACAGCCAGGAAGAGGGTCTCGCCATACCCCAGACCTGCCTGTGCCTTGTCCATGAACTTCCCAGTTTTCAGAACTGTCAAAAACAAATGTTGGTTGTTGAAGCCACTTAGTCTATTGTATTTTTGATAGCAGCCTGAGCTAAGAGACCATCCTTTGTGGCCCAGCTCCAGCCCTACCTCCTCCAAGCAGCCTGCTCTGATCTCTCCCTGCCTAGGGCAAAGGCAAGCCTCTTCCCGTCTGACCTCCTGTCATAGCTGCTGTGGATGTGCAGGGCACCTGTGCAGAGGTGGATGTGGGGGTTAGAGACTTCACCTGTCCACATCCTGTCTTCCCAGGGAGACTGGGAGCTGCTGGAAGGCAGAGGCTACATCTGCGCTTCTGTGCCTCTTACCATCACTCCCCTGTTCCCAAATCTTCAATGGCACAAGATCGTATTCACCCTCTGTCCACGCATCGTACGTCCACATATTTCTCCATTCACTCAACAAATATCCATGGTGTGCAGAGCAAGGGAAGTGGAACTCAGTTAGATACCTATAGTCAGAGGGGACAGAGATGGGGGAGGAGGCGCATGAAGTACAGCCAATCAAGGCCATGGAAGGGGAGGCACAGGGGGCCTAGAAGTCTTTTCAGGGATGGGGTCACTGGAGTGGACTTTACAGGAAGAATGGTGGTTAATTAGGTGAAACTAGAAGACTATTCTTACCCAGGCTTCACAACCCTCCCTCCGCAGTCTGACTTACTGTCTTTATCCCCATCAGCCACTGTGTCAGCCATGTCCCAACATGGAAAACCAGCTCGCTCAAGTCAGATCACCAAGAAGTGATGATTAACCACAAAGGGCCAGGTGGGAGAACCACATGATCAGTGTTGTCATGGAGCTGTTTCCACCTGCTAGCCTGAAAGGGTGAGGGCAGCGGGATCTAGAGAAATCCAGGAGCAGAGAGTTGGGTAGAAGCCCTGGGAGAATAGTGACTTTGTGCCAAGAATGTCCATACCCTGACCTCACTCTCCTTTCACCCCCTGATCACTTGGGTACCTTCCATTGGCCACCTCAGCCAGAATCAGCAAGCTGTCCCAGGGTAGACAGCGGGGTGGAGAAGGGTGGAGGGTGACTCCAGAAGGGCAGAGGAAGCTGTCTGGCCCAGACAGCCAAGCATCCCTGACAGCTGTCACCTGAGCCCACCATGGCCTTCACACCTCCATGCCTTTGCTCACTCTGTTCCCTCTCCCTGGAGCCCCCCTGCCCAGCATCATCAAGATCCAATGCTTCCTTCAAGCTGCACTCACAGATCATGTCCTCTGAAAGACATTGCCTTTCCTACTCAGAAAGCATCCATTCTTAGCATTATTCTCTCATGGGTCTTTTTTCCTCCACCCCCTTTCAGGATATGGTCTGTGGCTGATTCATCTTTAGAACCCTGAAGCTTTGCTTCCTCTAAGTCATGAGTCTCAAATATCTCAAGAACTGTGACAGGTCTGAGATTTGCCCTACTTGCAAGCTCACGAGTTAGCCTGCCAGTTTCATGGATGCTGGCAGAAAAGACACCTGGATCAGAGACAAAGAACTTGACTACTCACAGCAGTGGCAGTAGCTAGACAATCAGCGATTCTGCCTCAGTTCCAAGAGTCCTGATTCCCACAGGAACATGCAACAAGACGTAGGTAACACCTGTACGTGCAGTGAGATGCATTATAGGAGAACAATGCTGAGCTAAGCAGGTCCAAATATTTTATGGTGGGCAGTAAGCTCTCTGTTCCAGAGCAAGACTTCCTCTCTTCTCCCATGAATGTCTGCTGTTCAAACATCCTGGTAAAAATAGTCCAGAATATGGGAGTTCCCCTTGTGACACAGCGAAAACAAATCTGACTAGGAACCATGAGGTTGCGGGTTCAATCTCTGGCCTCACTCAGTGGGTTAAGGATCCGGTGTTGCCCTGAGCTGTGATGTAGGTCACAGACGTGGCTCAGATCTGGTGTTGCTGTGGCTGTGGCATAGACTGGTGGCCACAGCTCTGATTCAACTGCTAGCCTGGGAAATTCCATATGCCGTGGGTGTGGCCCTAAAAAGACAAAAAGACAGAAGAAAAAAAAAAAAAAGATAGTCCAGGATAAAGAAGAGACAAGGATGCACCAGACAGATGAAACACCAGAGGCCCATAAGAATCGTCCCCCTGTAGAACCTGTGAGGTGCCCACCGAATGTGATATGTCTGCCTCTGGTCCCCCTCTGCCCTCCTGCAAGCAAACATCAAGCCTGTGTATCTGGAGTTCCCGTCGTGGCTCAGCAGAAACGAACCTGTATCCACAAGGACTCGGGTTTGGTGCCTGGCCTCACTCAGTGGGTTAAGATCCAGCATTGCCGTGTACTGTGGTGCAGCTCGAAGATGCGGCTTGGATCTGGTGTTGCTATGGCTATGGTGTAGGCCGGCAGCTACAGCTCCAATTTGACCCCTAGCTTGGGGACCTCCATATGCCTAAAAAGAAAAAAAAAAAAAAAAGACTGTGTATCTGTCAGGACCCTGACCTGGTTGCTTCTGGGGAATCCCTTCCAGGGACCTCCAGGACTCACCAATAGTGAAATTACCAATAGAGAGCACTTGGGAAGGAGCTGATGGGTAACAAAGAAACTTACTGGTTCTCCCAAACCTATGGGACCCTCAGCCCTGCCTGGGGGTGGGGAAGGGAGACAGGACACAGCTGCTCTGGGTGCAATCCCTCCTCTTACCTTCTATCTGGTGCCTATCACAAGCCACAGAATTCACTTCTAGGCTTCATTTTTCCCATTTGTATAAGGGGCACAGTAGCAGGAACTGGCTCAAAGGGTGTTAAAACGATGAAGTGACTTCATTCCTGTGAAGTCCTTAGGCTGGCACACAGGAAGGGCTACATGTATTAGCAAAACAGAAAGAAGGAAAGAAGAACAGAAATGCAGAAGGAGGAGAAGGCTGGGCACATGGGCCAGACCGTCAAGCTCTGCTCTGGATGTGGGGGGAGGTGGCAGGAGCAGAAGCAGAGCTGAGATGTGAAAAGTGGGGAACATGACTGCGCACCTACACAGGTGGCTGTAATTTCTTACATCACTGACTCTGGCTGCACTTGTATCTTCATTCACAGACAGGATGCGATGACATCCATGTGGCTGGGGATGGCTCCCGGCTCCAGTGGTGCTGCTTAGGACAAATTATTACCCACTAAAAAACAGAGATGAACAAGTCATTTTGGAATCTTTCCACACGCAAAATTAGTACTCTGCTACTGTACCCAATCTCACTGAGAAAATGATTTGCTCCCTTCAGCAGCCGTCCCACGGACCAAATCACTGGAAGACTCAAATGGCATGAATGAAAAGATCCACTGCCACAAACGGAGTGTGCTAACCAACGAGCCAGGCCCTGAGCCAAGGCTTTACATACATCTCCTGGTTGACACGCACCATAAGCCCAGGGACAGCCATTAGCATCATTATCCCCATTTGACAGATCAGAAAGCTAAAGTTCATGGAGGTGAAATAACTTGAACTCAAGTTCTGAGCTAAGATGTAACCCCAGCCAGCTGGACACCACCACACTGCATGACACTGGAAATCAGCTCTTCTTGACAAATGCTGAGTCCAAGAAAGAGCCTGCAACCAGAGCTCATAACTCTGGGTCCAGACTTCTGTCCCCAACCCACTCACCACCCCTCTGATTCTTTGTTCTCTGATAGCTTCACCAGTAATTTGTGAGAAATAAACACAAAAATGTAGAGGAAAATAAGAAGGTAGGGATGGAGCAGGAATCACAGCAGTGGGGCCAGGAAGGGCAATTTCCAATTCAGCCAAGTCCAGGAATTCCACGGCCGATTAGAGCAGTGATGTCCACCAGGGGGCGCTATGAATGTGTTAACAGATTAAGGGCTTCCAGCCAAAGTCACTGGGATGCCTTCCCCTTAACAAGACCTTCTCATACAGGGATCGCCGTGAATACCACTGGATACATACAAGGTAACTGTAAAAAGTGCACAGATGAACTTGAAAAAAAATTTAAATAATTATGTATTTTCCAAGAAAATGTAGTTTTCTTCTAAATGCACTTGGCCAAGGAGATTTTCTTTCTGCCTGGGGTATTAGTATTTTCCTTGATTAAGAGTGAGGGGGTCCTGGAGTTCCCATCGAGGCTCAGCAGATAACGAACCTGACTAGCATCCATGAGGATGTGGGTTCAATCCCCATCCTCACTCATTGGGTTAAGGATCTGGAGATGCCGTGAGCTGTGGTGTAGGTTGCAGATGCAACTCGGATAATATTTATCTCCCCTTGGATTTTTGTCCCAAATGATTATCGTGAACCTAGTATGCTGAAACTGCACCAGCAGACACCCAGTCTTATTTATTTTCTCTAGTGAATCTCATTACCTCAAAGAATTCTACAAAGCTTCAGAGACATCGTCTATTTGAGGGATTGTCTCCAGGCTGAGGACCACAGCACAGCATGCATGAGCAAGGAGCAAGCACAATTTCATTTTATTGGTGATGAATTAACCTGAAATTTGATTTTCTCAGCTAAGTCATCTTTTCAGCCTCTGACTGTAAAAATCAGACAAAACAATACTCTGGAATTCATTTGTAATTTTCTCTCCAAATGAAGTTTTGGCAACACTCAGGATTCTTGGTTTTGATGATCCTCCTTAACAATGTGAAGTTCTTACTTAGATTTTTTTTTTATTTCCCCAATACATTATTTTTTTTCTACTGTACAGCATGGTGACCCAATTACACATATATGTATACATTCTTTTTTCTCATATTATCATGCTCCATCGTAAGTAACCAGACATAGTCACAGCAGGATCTCATTGCTTATCCATTCCAAAGGCAATAGTCTATATCTATTAACCCCAAGCTCCCAACACATCCCACTCCCTCCCCCTCCCCCTTGGCAACCGCAAGTCTGTTCTCCAAGTCCATGAGATTTTTTTTTTTTTGTCTTTTTAGGGCAGTGCCTGTGGCATATGGAGGTTCCAAGGCTAGGGGTTCAGTCAGAGCTATAGCCACCAGCCTATGCCACAGCCACAGCCACAGCCACAGCAACACAGGATCTGAGCCGCATCTGCAACATACACCACAGCTCATGGCAATGCCAGATCCTTAACCCACTGAGCAAGGGCAGGGATCAAACCCACATCCTTATAGATGCTGGTTGGGTTTGTTAACCACTGAGCCATGATGGGAACTCCATTGTTTAGATTTTTTTAAAAAAACCTATTTGAGAAGTTCATAAGCTAGATAGGTTCCTGATTCTTTATACAAGTATAATCTAGCCTCATATATCAAAGAGAATTGTGGCCTATAAAAAAAAATCCATCACCTGTTAAAGGTTTGTCTCCAACTCAAACAAAGCCAACCTGCCTCATGGTTAGTCTCAGCTTCCTCTTCCTTTTTTCTTTTCTTTTTTTCTTAGCTATGCCCACAGCATGCAGAAGTTCCCAGGCCAGGGACTGAACCCACACCACAGCAGTGACAATGCCAGGTCCTTAACCCACTAGACCATCAGGGAACTCCTCTGCATCCTCTTTCATTCGAATGAAACACTAGGTCAACATAATAGAAAGTTGTGGAAAGTGATTTAATTACTTATACTTTGTTGTACTATTTAAATGATAAAATTAATACATCATGTCAAGAGGACACGAGAGCCAACCCCAAAGAATTCCCATGAGCCAAAGCTGGAACAAATAGAACAAGAAACTAAGTAGCTGTAATATTTTATTAAAACCCAGTAAATAAATAAATACCCATGAGCCCATTCTCATATTTAAAAGACTAAATAAATAAATAAATGGGAGAGAAGTGACAACGCTTGCTTACAGGATAATTCCATTAATAACTGGAGGAGGAATGAGGGAACCAGAAGCCAGGATCAGGGTACTACAACAGTAACTGCTACAAGGTCCACAGTGAATACTGAAATTAGTGGGTGATAGCTGAAGGAGAAATAGGATATTTGATAACCTCAAAGACTCCCCCCAAATATTTATTATTTATGAAGTACAAAAAAGCAACTTTGCAGTGGAGAATGTGGCAGACACCACATATCAAGGTGAACGTCAGCAGGAATAGGCCCACCAGGATCACGTGCCCTAATCCTAAGTGCTGGGAAGGGCAGCTCTTCCCTGTCACATCCTTCCTCCAAATCCACCACCTGGATCTATCTAACAGTGAGAAAACATCAAACCCAAATCCAGCGACATTCTACAAAATATCTGACTAGTACTCTTCAAAACTGTCAAGGTCCTAGAAGACCAGGAAAGACTGAGGAATGGTCACACACTGGAGACCAAGGAGCCATGAGGGCTAGATGTGGTGTGTGATTCTGGATGGAGCCCTGGACATTGACCAGGACGTTAACGTCTGAGTCAAGCATGTAGTCTCCTTCATAGTATAGCCCCAGTATTAAATCTTAGTTTTGATAAATGTGCCAAGTTAACATTAGGGGAAGCTGAACGATGGGAGGTGTCAGAACTCTGCAACTCTCTTTTAAGTCTACAATTATTTCACCATTAAATTTTTTAAAAATAACAAATGAACTTATCTACAAAACAGAAACAGACTCACAGACATATAGAAGAGACTCGTGGTTGCCAAGGGCAGTGGGGGGGGGGGATTAAGTCAGGTGTTGGGGGTAGCAGGTGCAAACTATTGTATATAGAATGGATAAACAACAAGGTTCTACTGTAAAGAATAGGGAAATATATTCAATATCCTATGACAAACCATCATAGAAAAGAATATAAAAAAGAATATATATATATATGAATAACTGAATCACATTGCAGTACATCAAAAATTAACACAAATATTGTAAATCAACTATACTTCAACTATACTACTGTAACAAGTCAAACCAAAAAGGAGTATAAAGAAAAACTTTGCCTTCCCCTCCCTGCGCAGCCCACTCCTTGAAGTGACTGATTTGATGGTAACTTTGCAGTTCCTTTTGCTCATAAAAATACATTCAGATATATACATACATACTATATATATTAATATATTATTTATACATACACATGTATTAAGGTTCTCCTTTTTTTTTTGCTTGATTATTTTTTAAAAAGTGGGTTGTTGTGAAAAGGTAAATAGTTACTGATTTAAACTTTGTAAAAATCTCTTTTAAAAAGTGGGGGAGTTCCCATCATGGCGCAGCAGAAATGAATCCCACTAGTATCCAAGAGTATACAGGTTTGATCTCTGGCCTTGCTTAGTGGGTTAAGGATCTGGCATTGCCATGAGCTGTGGTGTAAGTCACAGATGGGTCTCAGATCCTGCGTTGCTGTGGCTGTGGTGTAGGCCAGCAGTTACAGCTCCAATTCAACACCTAGCCTGGGAACTCCCATATGCCGTGGGTGCACCCCTAAAAAGCAAAAAAAAAAAGTCCACAGGGACATTCTGTTGTAAGGTGCTCATCAAGACATGTGGGAACTTGATTTCTTGCTGGAGCTCTAACAATCTCTACTCAAAACCTTCCCTCTCTCTTTCCACCATATCCTTACCTCTAAGTTTCTAACTCACAGTGGCTGTCTTCCATTTACTCATTTCAACCCGCCACAACTGCCCCCGGCCCCCAGCTCAATAAATGTACTCGATTTATACCACTCTTCATGGGAAATAGCCCAAGGAAGCTAATTCCACCTGCAAACACCCCAGTCCTCTCAGCAGCATGAGCTCCATCACCAGAGTCCAAAGAAAGCTGCAAAGTATCCTTCAAGATGGCAGGGAAGCTATAACCATATCACTATCTTGGTTCCTGCCACACTATATTTGACTCAAATGTTTTTCAAGTCAAGAGGGCTATATGGTGGCATTGCTCAATCTATTTTTTTTTTTTAGACATAGCCCATCCCGAGGAAATTATAATTCATCCTTTGCAATAAACATGGATCTACATGTGACATGAGCTTTAGAAATGTAGGGGAAGGGGGTGTTTGCTGCTGTAGTCAGCAAGCAGCACCCCAAGAGAAGAAGGAAGGGACTAGGAGTGAGGAGGCTGGCTGCACTTTCAGGGTGATGAATGGTGTTGGTGATGACCTGGGGGGGGGGAGGCAGAACTGTCTCCAGAATCCATCTGTCCTTGGGACAAATTCCTCTTAGTCTCCCTATACACAGAGTAGCAGCTGAGATCCCATCTTACTGAATAGAATCTAAAGATCCATGTAACATTCCTCAGCCTTCTTTGGGGCAGAGATTGGGGGATTCTAACTCCCAAGAGGAAGTCATCAAAATAATTGTTTTTGATATTCTTTTGTAGCAACCACACACACACAAAATTACCTTTTTTGACACCAGTAGGTCCTGACACTGAATCTAAATCTTACTTTCTGTGTGACCCTAGGAAAATTACCTGCCCTCTCTGAGCCTATTTTCTTCATACATTAAAAGGTGAGAATACTATCCATTTAACATGGTTGCTGTGAGGGTTAAAGAGCTAATGTAAGTGAAGTATCTATGCTAGAGCTTGGCATTTAAAGCACTCTATCTTAAAAGGATAAATTGCACAAACCATTTATTGAAATTAGATGGATAGATAGTTAGACAAACAGACAGACATTTGGCACTTAGAGCTATTTTGGTGATGTGACAAGATCATTTATATGAAAGTGCTTATCTACCCAATTTTGCTAGAAAAAAAAGCAGCCACTATATGCTCAAAAAAGCATCTCAAATCTTCTGCAGGTGCTAAGCAGTGGATGCAGAAAGTGGCTGGTGGTGCTAGGCTGTTTTCAGGGTATACCTGAAATTGCTCATTCTCCAAAGACAGAATATGAGTTTCATTTTACTTACCATCTGTAAACTACCCCAGTGGAGTGGAATGTGCTTCTTTTCTATAAGAAACAAAGAAAGGGGAGATATACCTATTTTGGGTAAGTATTATGGGGAATTATATATTTTGAATAAGTAATCTACTGCACTCATAAACACCATCCATTCTCCTTGAATCCATGTGAAAAGATAAGATTAAATAGGTTCTACCAGCGTTAAAACCCAGCCCAGAACTAAAAGGGAATTGCTGTGTATTCAGTCCTGTTTTCCACGTGTCATTTGTTTTATCTGAATTGGTCCGTACGAGGGCACTCTGAAATAAGGACTATGATTATCTTTTATGAGAAATGAGGCTCAGAAAGGTACAATGCCTAGAAACTGCCTAACAGAGCATTAACACACAGTAAGTAGATAAAATGATGATCATTTACCAAAGTGTCACTGCTAGTGAGTGGCAGAGCAAGGCTGTGTTGAATGTGTGCTTTTGTCTCCTCAAATCATGCGCTCCCCAATTCTTGGTAAAGATTTCCTGGTCCCCTCTTTCCTCCCCACTACACTCACACAACAAATCTTTTCTGAGCACCTACTTCATCATCTCCCCAATAGTGCCTTCTTATTTGCAAGGTCTTCCCAATTTGACACTGCCTTTGGGTCTCAAACCTGGAAGGTAAGCAGAGCAGAAACTGTTCTTCTCATTTCACAAGTGAGAAAACTGAAGCTCAGGAAGGTTCTGGGAAGTGCCCACAATTCTTAGATGCTTATATGTGCCCCCACACATGTCCCAATCCCCTGCAGTGAGGATCATTAATTTTTTTTTGGGGGGGGGAGATTACAGAAATACTATATATTGATTCATAAAATGGGAAAATCACCAAAGCCCTGATAAACAATATTTTAAAGTCCCAATAAGTGTGCTCCTCAAAGACAGCTGGTTTTGGAACATCTCAAAGGTGGCAGGTTGGTGAATCAAAGGCCAAAAGCAAACTACCAAAATTTTCATTTGGCCAAAACAGTCTTTAAAAAAAGGGTAAATTAGTTACTAACATTTAAAAATTAAGGGATTTCACATAAATGTCATGATGTCATGATTTCCAGCTTCTCTTTAAAAATAAGAGCTAGTAAAAGAGTTGACCAAGAGCCCCTTTTCCAGACAATATGTCTATCCAATTTGCCTTAGTCCCCACTGCTCCCTATTGTTTTACACCTAGGCTGAGCCTTTCTATTAACCACTGACTCCTATAGTCAAAGTTATAACTACTGAGCACACCGTTCCTGTCCATCATCTATGCAAATAATATTTTACATTTGAGATCATCCTATATTAACAATTGTTCACTTGCCTTTTTCAGTTGATCATCAGCAGTTTTCCATATTAGAAATTCTCTAAATATTATCATTGCTGTACAGCATTCCATTATGCTTGTGTCCCTTAATTTATTTCTGACTTTTTGCCATTATAGATGCAATTTTTTTGAACATTTGCATTTAGTTTGTTTTCCTCATCTTTTAAAGGTTTATTAAAGTATAGGTGCTTTACAATGTTGTGATAACTTCTTCTGTACAACAAAGTGATTCAGTTCTACATATACACACATCCATTCTCTCTCAGATTCTTTTCCCAGATAGATTATCACAGACTACTGGGTAGAGTTCTCTGTGCTATACAGCAGGTCCCCACTGGCCAGTCATCCCATATACCTCAGTATGCATATGCCAGTCCCAAATCCATAGTCCATCCCTCCCCATCACCTGTTCCCCTTGGTAAACATAAGTTTGTTTTCTAAGCCTATGAGTCCATTTCTGTTCTGCAATTAAGTTCATTTGTATCCTTTTCTTTAGATTCCACATATAAGTGAGATCATATGTTTGTCTTTCTCTGTTTAGTTTTTTTTTTTTTTCAATGTGTATAAGTACTGGAAGACCAGAATATCTCCCTTTTAAGTCTCCAATTTTAGAATTGATTACGTTGGTCCCCTTTCAATGCCATGCACAACCCATGACCTTAGACACAGTGGTATGGCTTCTTAATAACCCACCACCAAGTGTCAGGACTTTGAGTTCAGGGCATGAAGTGGTTCTCCAGTAGTGGCTTCAAGATAGTCACTGTCTTTGGATGTGAAAGGAGGGATCACCAGGACCCAGTGCTGTGGGGAAGACAGGAGCCAGTATGGGCCAGGGCCGCCCAGCCCCCAGCGCCCATGCTGCCCTGGACAGCCCTGCAAGGGCCCATCTCAGCTGCTGTTTCTTCTCCCCTTGGAGCCACTTTTACACTTAACCCCTATGGGAAAGTGTCACTTCATCTGGGAATTTCACCTTTCAGAACATGACTCCGAATGTAGAAAAGAGCCAAAAGGGCCTTGGCAAAGTCAAAGCTCCTGCCATCATCAAAGGCGTCACCAAAACCCCACTCACAGACATGACTCATCTTTGAGACAGAATTTTAACAAGGTTAGGTATCTGATAGCCCAGATCACAGAGGATTAGAAATAGTGACTTAAGAGGGAGCAGAAATTGGAGGCAGCTGACAGTAACAAGAAGTGGCAGGGGCCAATGAGGAAAGAAATGGAAAAATATATTAAAATCAGCCCAACAGAGGAGGACAAGATGGCGGAGGAGTAGGGGGACACGCTCGCCCTCTCCCACAAACACAACAAAAAAAAGCACATCTACAGAATAAATGACTCACACAGAACAGCAACCAATCACTAGCAGAAGAACCTAAACTCCAGTAACGGCAAGAAGTTCGTGACATTACTGGGCAGAACGGGAGAAAAGAGGAGAGTGAGAGAAGGTGAATCCAAGCGGGACAGGCGCTCCCGAAAGGGAACTGCGGAGGAGAAAGGGATCCCACACCCTGGAAAGTCACCTACACGGGGGAAAGATCAAACGAACCGGAGGAATCTCCAGATGCAGAGAAGAGTGTAGCAGTAAGTTGGAGTACGGAAAAGCCGATCAAGAACCCAACGGACCATCTGAACTATGGGCACAGTCACCAAAAATTGAGACGCCTGGGTGGCGG
Source organism: Phacochoerus africanus (assembly GCF_016906955.1). Taxonomy (NCBI): domain Eukaryota; kingdom Metazoa; phylum Chordata; class Mammalia; order Artiodactyla; family Suidae; genus Phacochoerus; species Phacochoerus africanus. The sequence goes on from NC_062544.1 coordinate 145,341,897, forward strand.
CTGGGCACCGAGTCCTCGGTTCCAGAGGTTAGTCCCCTAGAAAGGGCCGGGGGACGCCTGGGTGGGGGCTGGGCACCGAGACCTCCGCTCCAGAGGTTAGTCCCCGGGCTGGGGGGGCCAGGCGGAGCGGAAACTGCCGGGGAGGTCTAGAAACCATTTGACAGGGCAGAGACTGCCTGGGAAACTAGAAAACAAAGCTGTCGCAGAGGAAGGGAGCAATACTCTAGGGGCGGGGAAGTGGAAAGCCGCATCAGAGGGAACCTGGGAAAAGAGCCTGGTCTGCGCCCGTGCTGGAGAGGGGAGAGAAGAAGAGGTGGGTCCCCATAGAATACCCCCCACACCACAGCAAGCTTACAGGCCCGCTAGCTAGCTGAAAGCTGAGCTTCCCAGTGCATCCCCTCCTCCCACCCCCGCCACACCCTACTCTCTCACCGAACCTGGAGCTGCCTGCCATCCAGGAGGGCTGGCCTCAACAATTGCCTGAAGCCTACCACCGCAGGGGCTGTCCCTGCACAGGCCTGCTTGCCCTTTGGAGGGGCTACACTTCCGCAGAGTAGCACCAAACACCACCAGCCCCCGAGAAAAGGCCTGCAGCCCAGAAAAGCTAGAACAAGCCTAGCCAGGCCGTGAATAGATCTGCCTAATTCCCGGATGGTTTTTCTGAGTTGGGCTGCCCCGGGGAGGAGCCTCTTGGGTTTCCAACGGCCCTGCTATGCGCCCAAGCCCCCAGGGGGTGCCCTAGTGGATCAGCTGCATAGGACTGCCAGCTCCAGGCAGGACTCCCTGCAGCCCAGAAAAGCTGCAACAAGCTCGGCCGAGTCGGGAAAAGATCTCAGATGGTCTTTCTGAGTTGGGCTGCCCCGGGGGGAGCCTCTTGGGTTTCCAACGGCCCTGCTACCCGCCCAAGCCCCCAGGGGGTGCCGTAGTGGATCAGCTGCATAGGACTGCCAGCTCCAGGCAGGACCCCCTGCAGCCCAGAAAAGCTGCAACAAGCTTGGCCCAGCTGGGAAAAGATCTCAGATGGTCTTTCTGAGTCGGGCTGCCCTGGGGAGGAGCCTCTTGGGTTTCCAGTGGCCCTGCTACCCGCCCAAGCCCCTAGGGGGTGCCCCACTCCCACGGAATAGCTGCTCAGCACCACCAGAACCCTAGAAGAGCCCCTGCAGCACAGAAAAGCTGCAAAAAGCTCGGCCAGACTGTGAAAAGATCTGCCTACATTCTCAGGCCGTCCTTCTGAGTTGGGCTGCCCTAGGGAAGAGCCTCTTAGGTTCTCAGTGACCCAGATAGCTGCTCCAGCACCCAGGGGGTGCTGCACTCCTGAGGAACAGCTGCCCAACACCGCCAAACCCCTGCAAGAACCCCACAGCCTAAAAACACCAGAGCAAGCTCTGCATGACCAAGTGAAATCTGCTACCATCGTGGTGTGGACCTCCCAGTCCTGTATGCCCTCAGGAAGCCCTCCTTTGCTTCAAAGAAACACTGTTAGCCCCATCAACACTCCAGAAAAGCCACACTGCCTCAAAAAAGATTGACCAACAATGCCAGCCCTCAGGAAATATTCCACGGCAGTGACAAGGCAAACACTGCCCGATCACGAAGAGTACAACTCCCTCAGGAGAAAGAAAACAACAAGCAAGATGAAGAAGCTGAGAAACCACCCCCAGTCAAACCAACAGGAGAACTCACCTAAAACAGTCAACAATGAAACAGATCTCGGCAGTCTGACAGACCTGGAGTTCAAAAGAGAAATAGTGAAAATACTGAAGGAATTAAGAGAAGATATGAACAGCAATGCAGATACCCTCAGAAAGGAACTAGAACATAGAAGGAGGAGCCATGAAAAACTAGAACATTCATTTGCAGAGATGCAAATGGAACTAAGGGCAGTAAAAACCAGAATGAATAATGCAGAAGAACGAATCAGTGATATGGAAGATAGAATAATGGAAATCACTCAATCTGGTCAACAGACAGAAAACCAAATCAAAAAACTGGAAAGCAATATAAGAGACCTATGGGATAATATAAAGCGGGCCAATCTACGCACAATAGGAATTCCAGAAGGAGTAGAAAAAGATAAGGGGATGGGAAATATATTTGAAGAAATTATCGCTGGAAACTTCCCAAATCTAAAGGATACTGGGTTCAAGATACAAGAAGCACAGAGGGCCCCAAACAAACTGAACCCAAACAGACCCACACCAAGACACATCATAATAAAAATGGCAAAAGTTAGTGATAAAGAGAGGATCCTAAAGGCAGCCAGAGAAAAACGGAATGTTACCTACAAGGGAACCCCCATAAGAATATCAGCTGACTTCTCTACAGAAACACTACAGGCCAGGAGGGAATGGCAAGAGATATTTAAAGTGCTCAAAGGAAAAAATATGCAACCTAGAATACTCTATCCAGCAAGAATATCATTTCAAATAGAAGGGGAAATAAAAATTTTTTCCAACAAACAAAAACTTAAAGAATACAGCAACACAAAACCCAGGTTAAAGGAAATATTGAAAGGGCTTCTCTAAACCAAAAAGAAAGGAAGGAAAGGGAAGAAAAAAGAAAAGAAAAAAAAAGAAGAAGAAGAGGAAGAACTAGGACTGAGGAAACCACAATCAGAGAGCAGTCACTCAAATAAGCCAGCATACAGATTTAATCATGAACATGCTTCAAACAAAAGAAAAAAATAAAAAAGAGTCATCAAAACCATAAAATGTGGGCAAGGGATGTTAGGAAGTAAATAACCCTTTTTGTTTGTTTGTATGTTTCTCTTCTTAATTTTAATATAGTAATGAAGTGTTTGAACTTACAGGACCATCAGGCTAAGACACACAATTATGGGAAGGGGTTAGCATACTTAAAAAACAGGGCAACCACAAGCCAAAACCAAATATTGCATTTGCAAAAAATGAAAAAAAAAATACACTCAAGCAGATAATAACAGGAGACCATCCAACCAAAAACAAAAACAAAAGAAAGGAAGAATGGAGAACCATAGAATCAACTGGAACACGAGGTTCAAATGGCAATAAATAATCATCTATCAATTATCACCTTAAATGTCAATGGACTGAACGCCCCAATCAAAAGACACAGAGTGGCTGAGTGGATAAAAAGGCAAAAACCTTCAATATGCTGCCTACAAGAAACTCACCTTAGGACAAAAGATACATAGAGATTGAAAGTGAAAGGGTGAGGAAAAATATTTCACGCCAATAGACATGACAGAAAAGCAGGAGTCGCAACGCTCATATCAGACAAAATAGACTTTAAAGCAAAAGACATAAAGAAAGACAAAGAAGGACACTACTTAAGGATTAAGGGGTCCATCCAAGGAGAGGATGTTACTATCATCAACATATATGCCCCAAATACAGGAGCACCCAGATACATACAACAAATATTAACAGACATAAAGGGAGATATTGATGAGAATACAATCAGAGTAGGAGACCTTAATACCCCCCTCACATCAATGGACAGATCCTCTAGACAGAAAACCAATAAAGCAACAGAGATCCTAAAGGAAACAATAGAAAAGTTAGACTTCATGGATATCTTCAAGACACTACATCCAAAAAAAGCAGAGTACACATTCTTCTCAAATGCTCATGGAACATCCTCAAGAATCGACCACATATTGGGACACAAAGCTAATCTCAATAAATTTAGGAGCATAGAAATTATCTCAAGTATCTTCTCTGACCACAATGCCATGAAATTAGAAATCAACCATGGGAAAAGGAAAGAGAAAAAACCTACTGCATGGAGACTAAACAACATGCTACTAAAAAACCAATGGGTCAATGAGGAAATCAAGGAGGAAATTAAAAACTACCTTGAAACAAATGATAATGAAGACACAACCGCTCAAAATCTATGGGATGCTGCGAAAGCAGTGCTCAGAGGGAAATTTATAGCAATACAGGCCTTTCTCAAGAAAGAAGAAAGATCCCAAATGGACAACTTAACCCTCCACCTAAATGAATTAGAAAAAGAAGAACAAAAAAGGCCTAAAGTCAGCAGAAGGAAGGAAATTATAAAGATCAAAGAAGAAATCAATAAAATAGAGACTCAAAAAACAATAGAGAAAATGAATAAAACCAAGAGCTGGTTCTGTGAAAAGGTGAACAAAATTGACAAAACCCTGGCCAGACTCACTCAAAAGAGGAGAGAAAGAACCCAAATAACCAAAATTAGAAATGAAAAAGGAGAAATCACAACGGATACAGCAGAAATACAAAAAACCATAAGAGAATACTATGAACAACTATATGGCAACAAGTTTGACAATCTGGAAGAAATGGACAATTTTATAGAATCTTACAGCCTGCCAAAACTGAATCAAGTAGAAACAGACCAACTGAACAGACCCATCACTAGAAATGAAATTGAAGAGGTCATAAAATCACTCCCTACAAATAAAAGTCCAGGACCAGATGGCTTCACAGGTGAATTCTATCAAACATATCAAGAGGAATTGGTGCCCATCCTCCTTAAACTCTTTCAAAAGGTGGAAGAAGAAGGAATACTCCCAAAGACATTCTATGATGCCACCATCACCCTCATTCCAAAACCAGACAGAGATACCACCAAAAAAGAAAACTATCGCCCAATATCATTGATGAATATAGATGCAAAAATTCTCAACAAAAGCTTAGCCAACCGAATCCAACAACATACCAAAAAAATTATACACCATGACCAGGTTGGGTTCATCCCAGGTTCACAAGGATGGTTCAACATACGCACATCAATCAGCATCATACACCACATTAACAAAAAAAAAGTCAAAAATCATATGATCATCTCAAGAGACGCAGAAAAAGCATTTGACAAAGTCCAACATCCATTCATGATCAAGACCCTCGCCAAAGTGGGTATAGAGGGAACATTCCTGAAGATAATCAAAGCCATTTATGAGAAACCCACAGCAAATATAATCCTCAATGGGGAAAAACTGAAAGCCTTCTCACTCCAATCTGGAACAAGACAGGGATGCCCACTCTCACCACTGCTCTTCAACATCGTTTTGGAAGTCCTAGCCACAGCAATTAGACAAACCAAAGAAATCAAAGGCATCCATATAGGAAGAGAAGAGATCAAACTGTCCCTGTATGCAGATGACATGATACCATACATAGAAAACCCTAAGGACTCAACCCCAAAACTACTTGAACTGATTCATAAATTCAGCAAAGTAGCAGGATATAAGATTAACATTCAGAAGTCAGTTGCATTTCTGTATACTTGCAATGAAATATTAGAAAAGGAATACAAAAATACGATACCTCTTAAAATTGCACCTCACAAAATCAAATACCTCGGAATACACCTGACCAAGGAGGTCAAGGACCTATATGCCGAGAACTATAAAACTTTCATCAAAGAAATCAAAGAAGATGTAAAGAAATGGAAAGATATTCCATGTTCCTGGATTGGGAAAATCAAGATTGTAAAAATGGCCATCCTACCCAAACCAATCTACAGATTCAATGCAATCCCTATCAAATTACCCAGGACATTTTTCACAGAACTAGAACAAACAATCCAAACATTTATATGGAACAACAAAAGACCCAGAATCGCCAAAGCAATCCTGAAAACCAAAAACCAAGCAGGAGGCATCACTCTCCCAGACTTCAAGAAATACTACAAAGCCACAGTCATCAAAACAGTGTGGTACTGGGATCAAAACAGACAGACAGACCAATGGAACAGAAGAGAGAATCCAGAAATAAACCCTGACACCTATGGTCAATTAATCTTTGACAAGGGAGGCAAGAACATCAAATGGGAAAAAGAAAGTCTATTCAGCAAGCATTGCTGGGAAACCTGGACAGCTGCATGCAAAGCAATGAAACTAGAACATACCCTCACACCATGCACCAAAATAAACTCCAAATGGCTGAAAGACTTCAATATACGACAGGACACCATCAAACTCCTAGAAGAAAACATAGGCAAAACACTCTCTGACATCAACCTCAGGAATATTTTCTCAGGTCAGTCTCCCAAAGCAATAGAAATTAGAGCAAAAATAAACCCATGGGACCTCATCAAACTGACAAGATTTTGCACAGCAAAGGAAACCCAAAAGAAAACAAAAAGACAACTTTCAGAATGGGAGAAAACAGTTTCAAATGATGCAACTGACAAGGGCTTAATCTCTAGAATATATAAACAACTTATACAACCCAACAGCAAAAAAGCCAATCAATCAATGGAAAAATGGGCAAAAGACCTGAATAGACATTTCTCCAAAGAAGATATACAGATGGCCAACAAACACATGAAAAAATGCTCAACATCGCTGGTTATAAGAGAAATGCAAATCAAAACTACCATGAGATACCACCTCACACCAGTCAGAATGGCCATCATTAATAAATCCACAAATAACAAGTGCTGGAGGGGCTGTGGAGAAAAGGGAACCCTCCTCCACAGTTGGTGGGAATGTAAACTGGTACAGCCACTATGGAGAACAGTTTGGAGATACCTTAGAAATCTATCCATAGAACTTCCATATGACCCGCAATCCCACTCTTGGGCATCAATCCGGACAAAACTCTACTTAAAAGAGACAGATGCACCCGCATGTTCATTGCAGCACTATTCACAATAGCCAGGACATGGAAACAATCCAAATGTCCATTGACAGATGATTGGATTCGGAAGAGGTGGTATATATACACAATGGAATACTACTCAGCCATAAAAAAAGAATGACATAATGCCATTTGCAGCAACATGGATGGAACTAGAGAATCTCATACTGAGTGAAATGAGCCAGAAAGACAAAGACAAATACCATATGATATCACTTCTAACTGGAATCTAATATCCAGCACAAATGAACATCTCCTCAGAAAAGAAAATCATGGACTTGGAGAAGAGACCTGTGTCTGCCTGATGGGAGGGGGAGGGAGTGGGAGGGATCCGGAGCTTGGGCTTATCAGACACAACTTAGAATAGATTTACAAGGAGATCCTGCTGAATAGCATTGAGAACTTTGTCTAGATACTCATGTTGCAACAGAAGAAAGGCTGGGGGAAAAATGTAATTGTAATGTATACATGTAAAGATAACCTGACCCCCTTGCTGTACAGTGGGAAAATTAAAAAAAATAATTAAATTAAATTAAATTAAATTAAATTAAAATACAAGGCAATAAACTGCATAATTTGCAAAAAAAATAATAATAATAATAAAATCAGCCCAAAGATTCAAACGCCACAGCAATCTGGGGTCCCATGATATTAAAGGCATCATGTGATGGGGGCAGCGCAGAAAGTGACGTGGGAAGGGGTGAAGGCCCCCGACAATGACAATGCTGGGACAACTTCCTTTAGCACAAAACTCATCTGGACCTCACTGCTCATGGCCTGAGGATACATAACCAGCCGCAGAGAGGGACATTGGGGGCAGATTCGGAAGTCCCCAGACACTGGCTGTGGCACCCGGACCCCTCCCCCGCACTTGGGGTCCAGATCAGAGGTGCGCAAGGGCTGGGGCAGCCCCAAAGGGAGGTCGTGGATGGGGAAGGGGGTGTGGGGATAACATGTCAACCAGAAGGCCCTGGGCTTGGGCCTGGGGGTCAAAAGTTCAGCAGAGAATGAACAAGACCCAGAAACCCTGAGCCCCACCCCGTTGCTCCACTGCCAGATTTGGGCTCCACCCACAGCCTGATTTGGAAGGATTTTTTAACCCTCTAACCCCATTCAGCTGTCGAGTGAAGATGTTCCTCCCTGTGCTACCTGCCTCATGGGCAATCTCGATTGTTGAATTTGTGAAGATAGATGCTATAGAGCTTTCACAGGATTTTATTTTTGCGGTCTGTGGAAATTCTGGGGCCAGGGATCGAACTTGTACCACAGTGGTGACAACACTGGATCCTTAACCACTAGGCCACCAGGGAACTCCCAAGAAGTGAGAGAGCTGTAGAAGTTGTTATTGCCGAGTGGTGACAGCAATGAGGAAAGGACTAGAATCTACAGGCTCTGAAAAGTGAGATCACATTCCTCAGGGCACTTAGTCATCCTGCCAGCCTGCCGATGATCCAGAAAGTTTGCTCAGTGATGAATTGATATGAAAGAAGCTTTGTCCTAAAACAGAGCAAGAGGAAAACTACAAAAGACATGAGCCAGTTCCTCTACCAAATAGGAAGCCTGGAGTCACCATTTTTTGCCAGGCCATTTTTATAAGATAAATTCATTCTGCACTTATGTGTCTTTTATGAGAGTTGAAATCTTTATAAACATCAAGGTGTGATTTTAACTTAGTCTATGTTCAACCCAGTGGCCCTGGGGGAGGTTACTTTTGCTTTCATCCTAATGGGGGCTGTCCGTGAATACCACTCTACATCTGTTAGGACAGGCCAGCTGAAGACTGGGTAAGAAAATTGAAGCCGAAAAGGATGAAAGGACTTGCCCACCAAGCGACTTAGTGGTGAAGATGACATTCAGACCCAAACCCTCTTTTCTTCCAAGACTTTGTAAGCACAATGGTGGCTCTAAGGAAGGACAGAGGCTTTCAGAAGGGAGGCCAAGGGGTCTGAAGACTTGGGCATTTTGACTGACACCATCCATCTAAAGGGGGGGGGCTGTATCCTCTTAATGAGGACTTACCTTTATTTGGGAAAAGATCCTGAAAAGACATCTAGGGAGAGGAGAGGTCACATGAGGCCACGAGAGAAGAAGAAATGGAGAACCAAATGGCCACGCTTTGAAATTGCCTAAGAACAAGCAGGCAAGGAAGGAGGGGAAAGAGACATGGAGATGTGGCTGAAAATGGGCTCCTAGACATGGAGGCCACGCTCTGTAAAGTCTGGAGGGGGCTGCCCAGGGGCTCATGCAGAGACGCCCACCACCCAGTCAGGATCCAGGAATCCAACCCCTCCCCTCACTCCTTCCCCATCTTCACGGGGGAAAAGCCCACCACATTCACAAATGCATGTGTGCATGGAATTTTGACCAGGGGAGACAGTAAAACTCTTACGTCTGGGTCCACTAAGTGCAAAACAGAGAAAGCAGGATGGCCTACACATTAAAGTAGGAGCTCAGAACTAAAAGTCTCCTTTAGGAGGAATTCTTCCTGAAACTTTGGGGAAGGGTTTAGGCTTCCACAGGGAATGGTGGGCATGGGGCTCCAAGTTAATGTCACCTCCATGATAAGGGACAGAAGACCCCACCTGCTATCTGGGCACAAGGTGTTCCACAAGAATGTGGTCAGCAACTCCCTGGACGATTTTGACATGCAATAGAGGAAGCAAACATGTAAGCCACCAAGTCAAATGGTCTCCCAAAGCATCCCACACTAGCCCCACCAGCCTCACCAGTCAACATGATCCCTCTTCAATTCTGCACACAATGTCCGCTGGAGGAGTTCCCTTCCTTGATTCTAGCATGGCACTTGGGATGGAGAGATATGTATCTCAGAAACCTATTTTAAAGCTAATTCTAAATAAACATCACATCTTCAGGGCAAAGAAGAATTGAAGAGTGGTGGCTCTGAAAATTGAGCATTAACGCTGGGACCTCTGGTAAGTGATGGGATGGTCCCTTTAAGCAGGTGGGATAGGGTTGGGGCTTGGGACAGCAGAGAGAGTGATTAGGGGAATCAGCATGCTCCATGGAAGGGCACCAGGCCTGGGCTTTTGTCCCACCTCCACCTCATCTTGCTAAGTGAGCTTGGGAAAGTCACATTAGGCCTCAAGTTCCTCTTTTGTAAAACAGGCACAATGACTTCTGCTCTCCCTATTTCAAAGCAAATTCAAAAGTGAAGCAGCAGTGCAGAATGGTGGCATTTTAAGCATAACAAGCAGACAGGCTTGAAAAGTGCACCCACCCTGCTCACCTCCAACCTGGCAGCTACAATGGAAGAAAGAGTCAGGAAAAGCCTTGGGCTTTTGTTCTAAATGCCCCCTGTGTGCCAAGGATAGATATAAAGTATGACGTGAAACAACCATGCTCCAGGCTGAGTGGAAACTCTAAAGGAAAGATAATGATGACAACAGTAATGACAGCAGTGCCACTCACTGTTAAAAGCACGTTATAGATATTATCTCATTTAAGCTTCCCAATGACCCTAAGAGGTTGGTACTATGATTATATTATTCCCATTTTGCAGATAAGGAATCTGAGAAGTTTGTTCAAAGTCATATAGCTAGTAAGTGTCAGAGCCAAGATCTGAACCTGAAATCTGCATTCAAAATCCATTGTGCTATAATAATTATCATAAGTGATAATAATAATGCTATAATAATAGTTATGAGTGATAATATTGCTATCGTGGTTATTAAGAAAAGTATGTTATATCATAATAAAATAATTATTATTAACATCCTTTACATGTGGTTCTCTCCACAGCCCCATGAGGAGGGCATTTTATCCTTATTTTATCAACAAACTGAGGCTCAGGGACTCACTGAGTGTAGGGGCAAAGCCAGATGAACAGATAACCATCAGAAGGCACAGTCAGCAGATAGGTGATAACAGATTTTTTAAAAAATCAAACTTATCAACCTTGAGCTACCACTTGGCTCAAAGTTACCCTCCTTCAGGTGGGACATGTCTTGCAGACTTGAATCTAAATGCAGGAAGGCAAGTCACTTCTCACTTCCACAGTGTACTTCTCAGTGACAGGAAGCACACAATAGGATTCCCTAATGCTCAGAACCCTGGTGGAGATGAAAGGGTTGAGAGGAAACTTACAAAGCACAAGTGACTGATGAGAATAAAAGAATATTTTTGTTTGTTTTTGTTTTTTCTTTTTAGGGCTGCACCAATGGCATATGGAAGCTCCCAGGCAAGAGGTCGGACTGGAGCTGCAGCTGCTGCCGGCCTACACCACAGCCACAGCACCACCTCCAAGCTGCGTCTGCGACCTGCACCACAGTTCATCACAATGCCAGATCCCTTAGCCCACTGAGTGAGGCCAGGGATCGAACCTGCATCCTCATGGATACTAGTCGGGCTCTTAACCTGCAGAGCCACAACAGGAACTCCCAAGAAGATTTTAGTCCAATAAGGAAAAATTAATACGGTATGAATGGTGAGATGGGAAGAATAAAGAATATCTTCAGATGAAACATCATTTTTCCTTTCTTTCTTTAAAAGAAAAGACACTGTCCAATTATTTTCTCCAGGTACCTAGAGAAGTAAAAAAATGAAAAATTTCAGCAGGAAAAGAGGAAACATGTCTCCCAAAGGGACTGATAAAATACTAGGAAAGCAACCAAACTAACAGATAGATTTAAGCAGAAAGCTGATTAAAAAGTTATTTGATAACTCAAAGAATCTCTAGAAAGCTCCGAAGATTAGGTTTGCCCCACCATGATCTGTGCTTAAAGTCACATCACAAAACTCAACCAATGAAGGTGTTACTGCAGCCACCACTGCTATTGTTACTGCTGTGGCTCTGGTCACATGGGTTCAATCTCTGGCTGGGAAATTTCCAAATGCCATGGGCATGCCACACATAAATCAATCAACCTAAGTGACCAAAAAAGATTGAGAAATGCCCACCAGCTTCTCCAAAAGAGGCCAGAAAACTCCTGTCATGACAGATTTGAGGAAGAAAATAGATCTGCCTGAAAGCAGGGAACCAGGCTAAGTGAACTCTTGCTCTTTCTCTCACCTACAGAATTCTAGATTCTGGGAGCACTGGGATCTTTTAATGATGCCAGGCCATGCCTCATTCCAATGATCTATCAGTTTCTGCAAGCACAGTGAATGATGTTGCATGTGCTCCACCACTGCTAGGAATGAACCAAAATGAAGTCACTCAGAACCCAAAGCTCAACTCTGTTTTATTTTATCAGCATAAAGAGGGCATGATGATTCAGAAGGATTAAAATCACCTCCCCCCAAGTAAGCCTCACCCTTGCAAGTCTTACTAGAACCTACAACTGGCCCTTCAAGAAGACGGGGCACGGGCACAGGGGCTGGACTCGGGGTATCTGATAACCCGTCTCTCTGGCAAGCCTTCCACATCCTCTTCCTCTGCTGAGGGTGCAGAGGTGTCTCAACCCACACCCAGCCCCACAGCCAGGAATCCGTATGTGACTAGAATCTGGCCAATCACAGAATCCCACTAACCAGACCCAACTAGGGTGGCCCAAGCCGGGTCAATCAGGCCCCTCTTGGAGTTTCCCAATTTGGAGGTGAGACAGAGGAGCCCTGCCTCTGGGCTCTTGATGCTGGAAAAGGTTGAAGCTGATACCTGAGCAGCCATCTTCCTATTCCATGGAGAAAGGCTGCCAGCCACAGGAATAAATGGAGCCCTCTGGAAATCAGAAGAGACCTGAGAGGTAGAGAGTGAGGCACAGCAAGCATCTTGGTGACATCACACCCCTGCTCTGGGACCCGAGGCACCGGCTCCTAAAGCCGCTCCCCACTTCTTCCCAGAACGTGAGCCCACTAGAATCCCTGCTTTGTTGGGGACATAGGAGTCATAACAATGCTGATAATCAATGACTAGAATGACTATGCTCTAAGAATAAATCTGCAAATACTGACATAAAAGTCATCATGCAAAAATCTAAGGTGGAGCCAACATTCAGCCAGTCTGCACTTCCGCTCCAGTTCAGGGAGCTTTTCTTAATCTCTCTGTAGCCAAGTTACCCCCACTGTAAAATGGGGATCAGACACAGGAGCAGCCTCCATAAGTTGTTGTGGGACTCGAGGGGGACAGCTCAGGGGACATCCTTTCAGCTTGAACATTTCACGACCCTGCTACCATCCCAAGTCTTTGAGATGAGGGGCTGAGGACCAGAGATGCCACCAGTGACGCGCACAAGTTGCACAGCTTGGTAAACACAGGCGACAGACTCAAAGTCCAGTGCTCCTTCTACTCCAGCACAACCTCAGAGACAGAAAGAGATGCCCAGATGATGCCTGGCACTGGTAGAAGAAGAATCTGACAAATTGCCAAGAGGTGCAAGTCAAAGTCATCATTTTGAAAGCCCTGGGTTCCCTGACCAAACAGGCAACTGTGAGCAGAGAGAGCTGCCCTTGTCTGGGGCCCAGGGACCTGGAAGGATACCTTGGGATGGGGGTGAGAGTGTCCCAACAGGTCATGAAGGGGACTGGACCCCCAAGGTCATTTCTTCTGCAGTGACTAATGTGGGAGCAAAACTCATTGTCTACTTGAGGATGTGCTTGCATGATTTTTCTTCCACTAAAGAGTTCAGAGAACTAAGAAGCAAAAGGGAAAATGGGGTGAAAGAGAGAGGAGGCCCAAGTGTACAATCGGCAGTGGACCTGAGACACCAGGTACTCAGAAATCCATTCCTGCTCAGACTGCAGACTGATCTCAAGCCAATTCGTTTCACTGCAAATTGAACTTGTGGTATTCCAAGTGCTCAGCCTCTGGCAACATTGAATTTACCAGAGGTACACAGAGCTCTATGATTACAGCTTGAGCTGGAAAAAACATATCAACCATCTGTAAGCAGACAGACTTTTCAGAGTTAGTATCTCTATAAACAGCTGATACAGATCATTAAACTGTGAAGATGAGTGTGAAAAAGACATGAGGAAGAAGTGTGCCCAGGAGAGAGTAGAAATAATAAAAAAAAATAAAGTAAAAAATAAAAAAAAAACATAGAAAGACCTGTTTGACACTACCAAACAATTGAAGAAAGAAATGTAAGTAGAAAAAATGTACCAAAGAAATGTAATTAGAAACTATGATATGTCACATGGCATCTATTAAATTAGCAAAAATAAAAAAATAACAATTAATGCCCAGTGATGGCAAAGTTGAAGGAAAAATGGTAAATTCAAATATTGCTGGTGGCAGAGTATTATGAAAAGTAATCCGGAAACAATTCTAGAGCCAGAAAATTATTGATACCCTATGGCCCAATGATCACACTCCACGGAAATTTATCTAAAAGGACCTGAAATGCAACGTCCAAAGATGTTGTTGGCCCTGTGGCATAAATTAATAAATAATACAATGAAGAAACATTTAAAAACGATCTAAATGTCCACAGTATAGAAAAAGATCAGCAAATTATAATATGTTCACCTCAGAGAATATTTTGGAGCCATTTAAGATGATAATTGTGAGGACTGTATAACCATTTACAGTGTTTTTTAATACACCTAGTGTGCAAAAAGGAAAATGTACAGTTGACCCTTGAACAGTAGGGTTTGAATTGTGCAGGTCCATGTGTATGCAAATTTTTTTCAACAGCTATTACTATTGGACTGCGTGATTTGAGATGGGTTGAAGCCAATACAGAGGAACTACGTATGCTAAGGTTCAATTATATATTATACTCAGATTTTCAACTGTGCAGAGGTTTAGCACCCCAACCCCTGTGTTATTCAAGAGTCAGCTGTATAGAAGTAGGGTTATAATTATGGAAAACCTCTATTTCTAGGCATAGAAATATAAAAGAAGCCCAAAATAATGACGAGTGCTGTTAACTCGGTAGAGTGATGGGGAGTGGCTGGTTTTCAGCCTCAGCTTCCTCATCCAGGAATTTTGGCAGTATTCTCCATCTTCCCCTCTTTCTCTCCCTGGTGGTGCAGCTGGGGAGCGGCCCAGGGAGCCCGAGGTGAGAGTGGTAAAACGCCTCATGGGAAGGTAAGTACAGAGGATGCCTTCTGGCCAGCACTGTTCACACCCCAAATACTTCTGTCTTCAAGCCCAGCCTCCCAACACTATTCCCCACACTATTCCCCACACTCTTCTTGTCAATAAAGGACTCAGGCTTTCAGCACCCAGAGGTCTGTTGGGAAGAAAGAAGAGTAACCATGGGAACCCCAGCAGGAAGGAAGCTTGAAGGTCTTGAGGTGACCCCTCACCCCCACCCGGGGTTTCCAGTTTCTAAAGCAGTTCTGAAGCTTTGATCTCCTCAAGACTCACAAGAAGAGGTACAATCAGAAAATACTGTTTGAGTTAGAAACTGAGGCTCAGAGAGGTGAATAACCCTCCCCACGGTTGCACAGCGTGTAAGCAGCAGAGATGGCAGGACACAGGCCCAATGACCCCAAAGCCCATGTTCTGTTGCCTCAATAGGGAGGTGACTGGCACAAGTTCAGCTGCCCCTGAAACCTTCCTGACAAAGAAATTTTGATTCATCCGAAATCTCCAGAGGGAAAGAACACTGGTTGTTCCCAAACTTGAGCATGCATCACAATCAACTTGAGGGGACTTTTAAGCATAGATCACCTTGGTCTGGGGTGGGAGCCCAAGAACCTGCACATCTGACAAGCTTCCAGGTGATGCCCGTGCTGTTGGTCCAAGGACTGCACTTTGAGAACCACTGGTCTGGAGGTCTTGACAAGGACTTGAGCTGAAAGATGCACTTGGGGCAGCAGGAAAGAAATGATATGCATGAAAACCAAGGAGAAAAATGCATCCTCCTGCTCCCACCAGGGAAGTGAAATGAGAAAAGAAAATGGGAGGTAGGCTGAGGATTTGAGCCCTAATTCCCTTGCACCACCACCACCAATTTCTATTAAAGCAACTAGAACCCCACATGTGCCCTATAAGTTTAGTGGGCTGGAGGGGGAAGTGATTGAGTGTCATGTGGGAACAGGAGTAAGATACACGGCCAGCAATGGCCAGATGGACAGGGTGGCTATCTGGACTCTAGCCACCTGGAAATCAGGGGAAGGGCTTTTAACATCCAAGGCAGTGTGGTATCAGGAGAAAAATCCGTGGGCAGAGGCAGATGACGCGTAAATCAACTAAGTAATGGGGGTGGGCTTTCATGGCCTCTCTCAAGTGCTGGCATGAGATAACTGTCATGCATTTATGCAGGTGATATGAATGAAATGGTCTCATTCAGTGGCCCCACCTCCTCCAAGGTGAGTGAGGAGCCTGGGCACAGGGAGGTCAAGATGCCGAACCCTGAACCACAGTAGCTGGCGTGATCCCCAGGATTCCACCAATGGAGATTAATGCCTTCAGGGAAGGATTCAGCATCTTCCAGAATCCTCTGGTAATATGTCCTTAGAAAGGTGACTCATCTGTCAGCTCAACAAATATTTGCAGAGCATCAAGCAGATGCCAGGGTGATATAAAATCACGAGACCGTCATGAGCTAATGCTTTAGTGGGTGTGAGTTGGCAACCAGCCTGTCTCGTTTCTCATTGAAAATGGTCAGCAGAGTGAAAGAACGGGGAACTGGTGAGTCTGGTATGCTGCGATTCACACAGCGGGTGTCAGCAGGCTGGTGCTGGTGGGATGGGGACACTCATTAAACCACCCAGTCTATGACACTGTGTTATGGCTGCTCAGGCAAAGGCCTCCAGGATGCTGCCTGTCCCCAGGCACCAGGGGGCGGCACAGGAGGGCTGCTGCCAAAGCGCAGGAGCCCCAGGGTGTGCACCAGGGCAGGACCAAAGATCAAGGGCAGCTGGTGAGATCAGGGCAGAGGCATCCAGCAAGCATTCTCCAGAGAGAGCTTCCGTTGGGGCATCTGCCTTGTGTCCACACGGAATGGACAGCTACAGAGAGCACAAGATGAGGTCTGGGCATCACCTGGGGACTCCATCTGAGAAAGGAGACAATAACACCTCCCCTGTGCCTCTGACACTGCCTGGTCTTGCCGGATGCCCACCCCCTCCCCCAACCTTCATCCCCATATTTCTGGGACTCCCCAGAGGATATCTTGTTGGTGTACCCCCCTTGTTGTTATGGCGGTTTAAAGTTCAACTCCAGACACCCAATGGCCCCTGCTGCTGCTTCACCCCACGTCTCTCCCTGGCTCCAGTCTCACCCACCAGGGCTTCCACCTCAGGGTTTGATGCACACGACACTCAGACACAGTGTGCAGCCTCTCATGCTGCTGATCCTGTTAACGTCTGCTCCAGGAGTTCCCACCGTGGCACAGCAGAAACGAATCCGACTAGGAACCATGAGGTTGCAGGTTCGACCCCTGGCCTTGTTCAGCTGGTTAAGGATCCGGTGTTGCTATGAGCTGTGGTGCAGGTCGCAGACATGGCTTGGATCCTGTGTTGCTGTGGCTGTGGTGTAGGCCGGCAGCTGCAGCTCCAATTGGACCCCTAGCCTGGGAACCTCCATATGCCGCCGGTGTGGCCCTAAAAAGACAAAAGACCAAAAAAAAAAAGTCCGCTCCACCCATCAGGATCTCTCCCCAGCACCTCCCCTCCTGGCTGCAGCCCCAAGGGAACCCCCATGATCCCTGCCCCCCAGAGAGACTGACTCTTAAGGGGAAGCTCAAGAAACCATTCATGTAATCAGACCCTGGTCCCTCCAAGCCAGAACCCTCCTACCCCCTTGCAAAAATAGTCCCAGAAGCCATGTATAGCATCTCTGCACAGGCCCCTGGTCTCCCCTCTCCACCAAGAGGCCATCTGCAGGTGCAAACCACAGGTCATCCTGTTCTCCTTCAGAACCACCCTGCGGCTCCAGGCAAAACTTTGACATCACTGAATTCAAATCTCAGCACCACCACTAAAAGCTGTGTGACCTCAGGCACATTATTGCACCTCTCTGAACTTCAGTAGCTCCCACCTTCTTCTGAGTTATGATGGAGATCCAATGAGAAAAACATTGGAAAAACATTACAACCATATTTAGCATATCTCGCCATGAGCCAGTCACTACTATGCTTTCCACGTGTTAATTCATCTGTTCATTCATTTAATCCAAGGAGTTAGAAAACACAATTACCCCATTTTACAGAGGAGGAAACTGAAACATGGTGAGATTAAGAACCTTGCCCAAAGTCACACTGGGTATGTAATAGAGCCAGGATGCATCTCATTTATACAGCCCAATTTATATCTCCTCTTCTCAGTAATAGTCATCTCAGGATTTCCTGTGTTTAATATGAAACATCATTTCAAAAGTACTCAGAATCCAGCTGCAAGCTGCTCAGATTTCTTGACTCATCTGTGACATGAGTCATTCCATGAGCATGACAACAGCCACTCCTAACGCTTCCAGAGCTATACAAAGCCTTGTTTGCCATCAGCTGCTACCCTCCTGGTGAAGCAGACATTCAACTTGACTGGAGCTGGACCCTGGTTCACAATCCTCCCCTTCTCTCTGTGGGGAGCCAGCCCAGAGGGGCCAGGGTCCTAGATCTGTGCTGTTCACATGAATATTTATAACAAAGCACAGCTTTTATTCTATCATTTGTAAAAATTCATTCATAGAATTTTCCAGCTGAGCATTTCCGCTCCCTTCCCAGATGTGAATCCATGTGGTATTACCTCCATTTATTCACTCAACAAATATCTACAGAGGCTCTGCTATGTGCCAGGCACTATGTTCTCAAAAGTTAAATTCAAGAGAACAATTTATTCCCAGTTCCTATTCATTTGCCATGAACCAACTTCTTCCAGAACTTCATTTTGGTCTAGGAAGGGGCCAGTACAGTTAATTTCTCAGAACTTCTGGTTCAAAACCTTGAAAGTCCTATAGGTTCAGTGACTCTGCAGGTAACCGGACTTCATTAAAGCAAAGACTAGGAGTTCCCGTCATGGCTCAGTGGTTAACAAATCTGACTAGGAACTGTGAGGTTGCGGGTTCGATCCCTGGCCTTGCTCAGGGGGTTAAGGATCCGGGATTACCGTGAGATGTTATGTAAGGTCGCAGGTGCAGCTCGGATCCCGAGTTGCTGTGGCTATGGCACAGGCCAGCAGCTACAGCTCTGATTAGACCCCTAGCCTGGGAACCTCCATATGCCATAGGAGCAGCCCTAGCAAAGGCAAAAACAAAAAATAAAAATCAAAAAATACAGCAAAGACTGTCCTGTTCCAACCCCCCTCCACGAGGCCCACCTAGTGCAGCATACAAGGCCACTGGTTCCCTCCACACTTCTCTCCTCCTCTGGTTCTCCCTCCTCTCTGAGTTTTCAAGCTTTCTTCCCCCATCTATCTTGGTCTCCCTGCCCCAACTCCAAAGCCACTTCCTCCCCAGCACCTCTCCAGGGCAAGATGCCCAGCATCTGCCTCTGCTGTGTTTTGTCCCAACCACCAGGCAATCCTGTGACACCAGCTGGGTGTCCAAATATTCAATTCTTTTTTTTAATTTTTATATATTTTTAGAGTATAGTTGATTTTTAGTGTTATGTCAATTAGCTCAATTCTGACACTATCTGGAGATCAGATTCCATGGGTTAAGGGCTCAGTCCTACAAGACAACCTTCCCACCCCACCGCCTCAACACACACATTTCAGACACCAATCATAAATCCCAGTTGTTACCCGGGCTCCTGACCAACTGGCTGCAGATTGGAGGTCCCTTAAAACCCTGTTCTCAAGCTCCATCAATTTGCTAGAGTGACTCACAGAACTCATAGGAACAGTTTTTTGTTTGTTTGTTTTTTTTCCTTACTAGGTTAACAGTTTTTTTGGTTTATTCTACAAAGATACAACTCAGGAACAGCCAGGTGGAAGGAGTGCATTGGACAAGGTACAGGTGAAGGGACACAGAGCTTCCACGCCCTCTCCAGGTGCATATCTCTCCCAGGACCTCCACGTGTTCACCAAGCTAGAAGCTCAGAAAACTCCAGCCTTTTGGGTTCCTATGGAGTCTTCATTACATAAACACGATCAAATATCATTGGCCACTGATGACTGCTCAATATCTAACCCCTCTCCCCTCCAGGGAGGTCGGGGGTGTGGGGCTGTGCCAGGAATGGAGACAAAGTCCAAATATATATTTGTTATTATAAATCACAGGATCACACCGCCCTTTCTCACACCCTTGGCCTCAAGCCACCAACCAACTGGACCACACTTTGGTCCACTAAAGGGGGATAAAATTAAGGTCTGCAAAGGGACATTCTGTTTCCCCAAATAGGACTAATTCCTCCTATGGTACAGTATATAAACTGTGGATGTAAACATGCATGTTGGCAAAAATTAAAACTTCTCTTTACAAGCCCATGCCAGTGCTATAGCACATGAAATGAAATACTGTCATGCTAGCCTCACATAGTTGACCAAAACAAAGACCTTATATCTCTGAACAAAATAAGGCCAATCCTCAACCACAGAAGTTCTATTTTAATAAGAATGGCTTTTATTTACCTGGCAGAAGGGCCAAGTTCACAGATAAACGCAAGGGGAATTCATCTCCTTTGCTGCCTCAGTTTAATGATCCTATTTAATGTCCCCAAACGTTTTTCCTGGCGATCAAGGACTTAAAAAAAAAAAATTCCCTTAAACGTCTGACAGTCATTTCCCAGACACCCTATTATCTTTGTCTCTTTTGAGCCAGTTGAGTTTAAATTTTAAGCCAGAGTTTACAAGCCCATAGCAGTGAAGACATTTTATTTCTTGTTGGAAGCTCAGCAGTTAACCCTGTACTTCCAATGGTGACAGGAGCCACTTGCTCTGTAACTCCCAAAGCTGTCTTCCTAATTTCCAATCTGTCAAGATCCTTTCTCGTGGCAAATGTATATTTTGCCACTCTTCTTGCCTGAGTTTTGAAAAAGTTTGTACTGATTCCCCTAAAAGACCATCCACAGCTAAGCAGCTTCACAGCAGTATGGGGCCTCTCATCTTCAGTAAGTCAGCTGCCCTTCTGCTTCACAATAGCCATTTTAGCACATGTCATTTTAATACTAAATTTGGCCTCTTCTTCCAAAGACCATGGCAACAGGAAGGCTCAGACATGTGAAGCTTTATGAAGATAGTGAGGGGTCACAGGGAGAAGTCACACTGCACAGCTGACAGCAGTCACCCTCAAATCCTCACCATGAACCCCTTCTCTTCCCCAGTCTGTCTCTCTAGCCCCAGTCACCTGGGAGCTCCATGGCCCTGACCTTCCCTCCTTACTGCCAAACTGCTGGTTCTGCAACTGAGAATCAATGACCCCAGTGTTCACAGCAGCACTGTTTACAACTGCCAAGGTATGGAAGCAACCTAAGTGGCCATCAACAGCTGAATGGAAAAAGACGTGGTATTCATATACAATGGAATACTACTCGGCCAAAAAAAAAAAAAAAGAACGAAAATTTGCCATTTGGACCAACATGGATGGACTCGGAAGGCATTATACTTAGTGAAATAAGTCAGACTGAAAAAGATATATAACTCCTATTATTTTTTTAGACTCCACATATAAGTGACATATATAATGTCAATGTCTAAAAAAATGTAACAAGTTCCTCTGTGGCTCAGCCAGTTAAGGATCTGACGTGGTCACTGCTGCACCTCTGGTAGCTGCTGTGGCTCAGGTACAATACCTGCTCTGGAAACCAGGAACTTTCACATGCCATGGCACAACCAAAAAAAATAGAAAGAAAGAAAGATAGAAAGAAAGAGAGAGAGAGAGAAAGGGAGGGAGGGAGGGAGAAGGAAGAGAAGGAAAAAGAAGAAAGAAAGAAAGAAAGAAAGGAAGAAAGGAAAGAAGAGAGAAAGAAAAAAGAAAGAAAGAAGAAAGAAAGAAAGAAAAAAGAAAAGAAAGAAAAGAAAAAGAAAGAAAAGAAAAAAGAAAAAAAGAAGAAAGAAGAAAGAAGAAGAAATATAGGAGTTCCCACTGTGGCTCAGAGGATTAAGGACCCAATGTTGCCTCTGCGAGGACGTGGGTTTGATCCCTGGCCTCACTCAGTGGGTTAAGGATCCAGTGCTGCCATAAACTACAGCATAGGTCAGAGATGCAGCTTAGATTCACTGCTGCCCTGGCTGGGCAGAGGCCTCACCTATAGCTCCAATTCGACCCCTAGCCAGAGAATTTCCATATGCCACAGATGTGGCTTTAAAAATATAAAATAAAACAAAATAAACTAGTGAATATAACAAAAAGGAAACAAACTCACAGATATAGAGAGCAAATGTGTTTGTTAGCAGGGAGAGGGGAAAGGGCAATATAGGGGCCAGGGGGTGGAAGGTACAAACTACTGGGTGTAAGGTAGACTCAAGGAGGTATTGTGCATCATGGGGAATATAGCCAATATTTATGTATTTGGAAAATAAGCTTTAAAATTGCACACAAAAATTTAAAATAAAAAATAAGGATTAAAAGCATTTCAAATAAAGTAAAATAACATAAAACTGGGAATCCCTGAGAGGAGAGCTCTAACGATTACTGATGCCAGGTTCTAGCTTAGAGATACCAACTTTGTTGGTCTTCACAGCCCAGGAGGACTAAAACCCCAGACAGTTTCGCCTCAGCCGCTCCTCACTTAGGCTGAGCCATTCAGCACCCTCCTCAAGCTTGAACACCCCTCTCCTCTGTGAGGCAGGAGAGCCTGTGGTCTCCAGTTTTCCACAGTCCCCACCACTCCTTACCAAACCCCACATGGAGACTGAGCTTTCTTTTTGTTTAACTTTTTTATTACTGAATGAATTTATTACATTTATAGTTGTACAATGATCAACACAACCAAATTGTATAGGATTTCTATCCCACACCCCCAGCACATCCCCCACCCCCCAAACTGTCTCCTCCGGAGACCATAAGTTTTTCAATGTGAGTCAGCATCTGTTCTGCAAAGAAGTTCAGTCTGTCCTTTTATCAGATTCCACATGCCAGTGACAGCATTTGATGTTGGTGTCTCATTGTATGGCTGACTTCACTTAGCATTACAATTTCTAGGTCCATCCATGTTGCTAAAAAACACCAGTATTTCATTCCTTTTAACATCTGAGTAATAGTCCATTGTGTATATGTACCACATCTTCTTGATCCACTCCTCTCTCAATGGACATTTAGGTTGTTTCCATGTCTTGGCTATTGTGAAGAGTGCTGCAATGAACATTGGAGAATATGTGTCATTGTGAGTCATGGTTTTCTCTGGATAGATGCTCAGGAGTGGGATTGCTGGATCAAATGGTAGTTCTATTTTTAGTTTTCTGAGGTATCTTCATACTGCTTTCCACAGTGGTTGCACCAATTTACAATCCCACCAACAGTGTACTAGGGTTCCTTTTTTTCCACACCCTCTCCAGCATTTATTGTTTGTCAACTTTTTGATGATGGCCATTCTGGCTGGTGTAAGGTGCTACCTCATAGTGGTTTTGATTTGCATTTCTCTAATAATTAGTGATGTTGAACAACTTTTCATGTGTTTTTTGGCCATCTGCATGTCTTCTTTGGAGAAACGTCTGTTTAGATCTTCTGCCCATTTTTGGATGGGGTTGTTTGTTTTTTTGGTATTGAGTGGTAGGAGGTGTTTATAAATTTTGGAGATTAATTTGCAAAGATTTTCTCCCATTCTGTGAGTTGTCTTTGTGTTTTGTTTAGGGCTTCCTTTGCTGTGCAGAATCTTTTAAGTTTTATTAGGATCCATTTGTTTATTTTTGTTTTTACTCTCATTACTGTAAGAGGTGGGTCTGAGAAGATGTTGCTGTCGTTTACGTTGAAGAGTGTTTGGCCTATGTTTTCCTCTAAGGGATTTATAGTGTCTGGTCTTACTAGGTCTTTAATCCATTTGGAATTTATTTTTGTGTATGGTGTTAGGGACTGCTCTAATTTCATTCTTTTCCATGTGGCTGTCCAGTTTTCCCAGCACCATTTATTGAAGGGGCTGTCATTTCTCCATTGCATATTCTTGCCTCCTTTGTCATAGATGAGTTGGCTGTGGGTTCATGGGTTTAATTCTGGGCTTTCTATCCTGTTCCACTGATCTATATTTCTGTCTTTGTGCCAGTTCCATATGGTTTTGATGATTGTTGCTTTGTAGTGTAGTTTGAAGTCTGGGAGCCTGATTCCTCCAGCTCCATTTTTCTTTTTCAGGATGTCATTGGCTATTCTGGGTCTTTTGTGCTTCCAAACAAACTTTAAGATATTTTGTTTGGGTTCTGTGAATGATGTCCTTGGTAATTTGATAGGGATTGCATTGAATCTGTAGATTGCCTTGGATAGTATAGTCATCTTGAGAGTATTGACTCTTCCAATCCATGAGCATGGTATGTCTTTCCATCTATTTGTGTCATCTTTGATTTCTTTCATCAGTGTCTTATAGTTTTCAGAGTACAGGTCTTTTGTCCTCTTTAGGTAGGTTTACTCCTGGGTATTTTATTCTTTTGGATGCAATGGTAAATGGGATTGCTTCCCTAATTTCTCTTTCTGATCTTTCATTGTTAGTATATAGAAATGCAGTCAATTTCTGTGTATTAATTTTGTATCCCGTGATTTTGCCAAATTCATTGATGAGCTCTAACAGTTTTTTCTAACAGAATCTTTAGGATTTTCTAGGTACAGTATCATGTCATCTGGAAATAGTGATAGTTTTACTTTTTCCTTTACAATTTGGATTGCTTTTATTTCTTTTACCTCTCTGATTGCTGTGGGTAGGACTTCCAAAACTATGTTGAATAGTAGTGGTGGTGATAGTGAACACCCTTGATCAAGTGGGATTTATCCCATGGATGCAAGGGTTCTTCAACATCCACAAATCAAACAGTATAGTACACCACATTAACAAACTGAAGAATAAAATCCATATGATCTTCTCAATAGATGCAGAAAAAGCCTTTGACAAAATTCAACACCCATTTCTGATAAAAAAAAAAAAAACTTCAGAAAGTGGGCATAGAGGGAAACTTCCTCAACATAATAAAGGCCATATATGACAAACCCAGAGCTAACATCCTTCTCAATGGTGAAAAGCTGAAAGAATTCCCGCTGAGATCAGGAGGCTGAGCTTTCTCGGCATCATCATTAATGATATAAATTCTATAGCAAATCCTGACTAAAATGTTTACTTTCCGGCCCCAAAGTTTGCCCATCTCTCTATTTTTCCAATCCTTGACTCCCTTTCACTCTCTGTCCTAACAAATCTGACCTCAGGAAGCTCAGCTCTTTCTGGAGCAGCATCTCACACGTTTGGGAAACTGAGAGTTAGATCTCCCTTAAGAGTAAACCCTACCAGCTATCACTATCAAGAGGGCCTACAATAAGCCAGGCACTGAGTTGAAGAAAAATCTGCCACTGACTCACTAGTCCTTGGGACTACCCAGAATGAATCTTATATCTTAACCCTTCAGGGATTTGAATAAAATTTTTCTGTTTCTCCCTGTTGAGACTACTCTTCTCCAATCCAAATTTGTTCTATTTCTAATTAAGACATGTTTCAAGATCTTGTGCCATCTTACTCACCCTCTCTAGATATAGACTAGCTTCCCAAGACCCCATACAAGGCTCCAAGTGTAGTCTGACCAGTGCAGAGTTAGATCACACTGCCCTTTTTGGAAACAATTCCAAAAATCTCCAAAATCTCTTATAAGAACCAGGTATCAAAATGCTGTTAAGAAGAGATTGTATTCTTAACCTCCTTATGTAGATGAGTAAATTGAAGCTGAGAAGGGAGGGACCTACTGATGGCACCTGGCCAGTTACTCCTGGTTCTTCTGTCTCCACATCCCAAGCTCTCCCCTCCTCCAACCAAGAGTCTTTGGTCCCTCAGTTTCTTCATCTGTAAAATGCAGAAACTGGGTCTCTTCCAGCTCTTGTATGCTGTGATTTGTCTTCTAAAAGCAGGTTCCAAACACCAAAGAGTGGCCAGAAAATAGAAGCCCTCTGCCTAGATCTAAAACTTCCGGAGTTCCCGTCATGGCTCAGTGGTTCACCCAACTAATAACTACAAGGTTGCAGGTTCGATCCCTAGCCTTGCTCAGTGGGTTAAGGATCCTGCATTGCTGTGGCTGTGGCGTAGGCCAGCAGCTGTAGCTCTGATCCGACCCCTAGCCTGGGAACCTCCATATGCAGCGGGTGCAGGCTTAAAAAGACAAAAAGACAAAAATAAATAAATAAAAATTTTAAAAAATAAAAATTCTAAGAAAAAAAAAAGTTTCCTTTTCTGCTATTCATCCCAGCCTTACCTATCCTGGAAACTTGCACATAAGGGATAAATCTTGCTGGCTAGTGGGAGCTCTAAATCTGACAGTTAATTGAGTCTTCGGATCATTGCACAACAAATTCCTGGTGAGTCCTGCATCTTTCCTATTATCTCCCCTTTTCACACTCCACAACTTTATGTCTTCCTGCACGTCCCATTTTCAAAGATCTTTTTCTCTCACTCCCTTAGAAAACCAAACAATAACCCAAGAAAATGACTTTAAAATAAGAACACAGAGTCCTCCATAAAATCCCAGACATAAGGCAGGCTTCGGAAAGTCATTCTCCCTCCTTTACGTCGTAGCGTCTGGAGCATCACCCCAGGGCTGTCTCAAAAGCTCCATCTCTCAGGATGTTCTTAGATAATATCCTCCCCATGGGTGGGTACATGGGCCCGCTTGTACAAAGCTCAAGCTCAGACCCAGATTCCTGCTACATCCCACGTGAATACAAACAGCAATGGTCTTTTTCCCAATTCCCTTGCAGGCGAAGGTATACATATCCATAGGACCTCAAGGTCCAGGAAGGGGGATGAAAAAAAAAATCCTAAAAGATTTAAAGACAGAGTTTTCTAGCTGCCAACAGCTTTCCCTCGTGATACTGTGTAGGAGCTGACATTGTGCTCAGTTAAATATCTACACTTCCAAGCTTCCTTTGCCAAGGAAGGTGGCTAATTAGAAACAAACAAATTAACAAGTAGAACTTCCAGGAAAGCTTTCTAATGGGGCTTGATCAGACAGGAGATACCTTTTTCTGCCCTGCCCCTTCCTCTTTCTTCTTGTCTAGACTCAGATATGATGGCTAGAAGAGCAGCAGCCATCTTGCGCCTGTGAGGTAGCTGGGAGACCAGCAGAACAGAAAGAGATCTGGTGCCTGATGACACCAGGGAGCCACCAGAGTGGTTCTGAACTACCTATTTGTGTTATATGAGAGAAAGAAAAAAAATGTCCCTATCTTTGGGAAGCCACTATTACTTTGCATATTTATTAGTAGTAGCCAAGAACAGTTACTGATAGAGC
Organism: Phacochoerus africanus; assembly: GCF_016906955.1. Classification (NCBI taxonomy): domain Eukaryota; kingdom Metazoa; phylum Chordata; class Mammalia; order Artiodactyla; family Suidae; genus Phacochoerus; species Phacochoerus africanus. The sequence goes on from NC_062544.1 coordinate 145,368,695, forward strand.
CCTTATTGCCTCCAGCTTTCTTTTAAATTAAGGTATATCTGATGTACAATATTATAGAAGTTGTACAGTACAGTGATTCACAAATTTTAAAGGTTATACTGCATTTATAGTTATTATAAAATATTGGCTATATCCCTTGTGTTGTACAGTATATCACTGTAGTTTATTTTATACACAACAGTTTGTACCTCTTAGTCTCTTATCCCAATAATGCCCCTCTTCCTTTCTTCTCCCCAGTGGCAACCACTAGGTTGTTCCCTCTATAAGTCTGACTCTTCTTTGTTATATTCAATAATTTGTTGTATTTTGTAGATTCCACATATAAGTGATATCATATATTATTTGTCTTTGTCTGACTTATTTCACTTAGCATAAAACCCTCCAAGTCCATCCATGTTGTTACAAATGGCCAAACTTTTTTTATGTTGGAGTAGTAGTCTATCCACATCTTTTTTATTCATTCATCTGTTGATGGACACTTAGGTTGTGGCTATTGTAAATAATGCTGCTGTGAACATTAGAGTGTGTGTATCTTTTTGAAATAGTGCTTTTGTTTTTTCAGATATATACCCAGAAGTAGAACTGCTGAGTCATATGGTAGTACTATTTTTAGATTTTTAAGGAACCTCCGTACTGTTTTCCACAGTGGCTGCACCAATTTACATTCCCATCAATAGTGTATGAGGGTTCCATTTCCTCCACAACCTCACCAACATTTGTTATTTGTCTTTTTTTTTATGATGGCCATTCTGACAGGTGTGGGGTGATAGTCATTGTGGTTTTGACTTGAGTTTCCCCTGATGATTAGGGATGGTGAGCATTTTTTCATGCACCTATTGGCCATCTACAGGTCCTCTTTGGAAAAAAACGTCTATTCAGGTCCTCCACCCATTTTTAATTGGGCTGTTTGCTTTTTTGATATTGAGTTATATGAGCTGTTTCACCTTTTTTTTTTGTCTTTTTTAGGGTGCACCTGTGGTATATAAAGTTCCCTGGAGAGGTGTCAAATTAAAGCTGCACCTCTGGCCTACACCACAGCAATGCCAGACCCAAGCCACATCTGTGACCTACACCACAGCTCACAGCAACACTGGATCCTTAACCACAAGCAGGGCCAGGGATCGAATCTGCATCCTCATGGATACTGGTCAGGTTCGTTACTGCTGAGCCACAACAGGAACTCCTGAGCTCTTTAACTTTTGGATTAGTCTTCCTGCTTCAAACCTCACCCAGCACCAGGCACCAGTGATCTTCCTCATATGCAAATCTGATAAACTCCCTCTGCAGCTTTGAAGTCTTCAATGGCTTTTCAGCAACTCTAGAGTCAGTCTATACTCTTTAGTATGACATTTGGGATCCTTCCCACCCAGGCCCAAGCCAAGCCTGTCCCCTGCCTCACCTCCGAGACAACATGCGCTTGAGCCACTGCACACTTGTCAGCACTATAGTTCACACCAGGCCTCTGATACCAGCAGCCTTTCTTCCTGAAATGTTCTATGGGGCGAATGCCTGCCTGTCTTTTAACACCTTACTCTAAGCAACCTCTTCCAGGAAGCCTTCCCTGATCCCCTCAGAATAAACCATGGAAATAAACTTATTTATTCCAGAATAAACTTATGGAAATCTAAGGCAAGTTCTTTGCAAGATATCTCTGATCTATAGCCCTTGCCACTCAATATCACAATTAATTATTTTCTGATCAGTCTGTCCCCCTAGGCTGTGGGCTCCTCCAGGCAGGGAGGAGCAGAGCCTGACTGGTCTGTTTATCCCTAGCCATTAGCCAACCCAGAGCAGATGAGTCAGTGGTGATGAATGGAGGCACAGACCCTACCACCGGGGACTCAGAGTCTTCACCCTTCGTGATGTGGGGGCCTCAGTGATAGCTGGGCTGGAAAGGGACGCAGGGAAACTGAGCAGGTCCCTAAGAGAGGTGCTCCCCACTGACACTTGCACTGTGATTGGGGCCCATGGATATCCTGGAAGCTGACCCTAAGCCGACCCTGGGGACAGGGTGAAGGGCGGCAGGAACGTGGACTCCATGTCCCCTCCACGTGACATCCAAAGGCAGAGGAGGGTGGACGACCCCATCAGAGGTACCCTGACCTTTTTGCCCCCAGCCCCACCCTCACACCAAAGTCCATCAGCCCCCCTCTGGGAGAAATCCTCGAAGTGGGAAACCTCAGCCCTGCTTCAGGCCACCAAACAGCAGAGCAGGTACCATCTGCTCCAACGAGAATCCCTTCTGTTCTTTTTTATATATACAATGATTTTTATTTTTTCCATTATAGCTGGTTTACAGTGTTGTCAATTTTCTACTGTACAGCATGGTGACCCAGTCACACATACACGTATACATTCTTTTTTCTCACATTATCATGCTCCATCATAAGTGACTAGATGTAGTTCCCAGTGCTACACAGCAGGCAGCAACCTGGATGGAACTAGAGATTCTCATACTAAGTGAAGTAAGTCAGAAAGAGAAAGACATACCATATGATATCACTTATATCTGGAATCTAATATGCGGCACAAGCAAAACTTTCCACAGAAGAGAAAATCATGGAGCAGACTTGTGATTGCCAAAGGGGAGTGGGAGGGAGTGGGATGGACTGGAAGCTTGAGGTTAACAGATGCAGACTACTGCCCTTCTGTTCTGAAGCCTTCCCCTCACAAGCTCATCTCCTCCTCTCCTCGGGGGTAGGCAGAGTCCCGATGGTTATTAACATGGTCCCATTTTACATGTGGGCATATGGTGGCCCTGGGGGGGAGGGTCCCCGAGCTCACACAGCCAGCAAGAGGCGGAGCTGGGGACTCAGACCCCTCACTCCCAGATTCCCTAAACACAAATCCCAGAGTCCCAGAGCAGCAAGCAGGAGCTGCCAGGTCCTCAGCTCTTGTGTGAGGCCTGGCACCCACGGCAGCCCCCTTTAAGGAGTGCTGGGCCTTCCAGCAGGGCTGCAGTCTTAATTTTAGCTTGGAGGCCTGCCACCGGAGGCTTCAGCCAGAGGCGGGCTGAAGTTATGTGGGACAGCTGTCAGCCGGCACGCTGGGTGGGGCCTATTTAGCCGCCAGGGGCACAAATCTGGGGACACTGAACTGGTGTCCCTGCCCCAGGTCTCTTCAGCCCCGCCGGCCACACGGCTCCCATCTCCTCCCACTGGCCACCCAGCTCCACGATGATGGCCGAGGAGCGCACAGACCTGGAGGCCCAGATCGTCAAGGACATTCACTTCAAGGAGATCGACCTGGTGAACCGGGACCCCAAGAACATTAACGAGGACATAGTGAAGGTAGGCTCGTGGGCCTAGCCCGCGCCACCCTCCCCGAAGGTGTTGGGTTGGGTGCTGGCTGGGGGTGGGCTCTGCTCCAGCACAATTGGCTTCCCTGAAAAGAGACCTGTTCTTCTCCCTTCTCCAAATGCCCCCTGCAAATCCAACTGATACCCCCAAAGAACTTTTAGGGTTAACAAGAGCAAAGAATCAGCTGCATATACCTGACCACCCATCCAGGCAGGGGAGGCAAGTCACAAAGGAAGCTCCTCACAACTCCTGAGGCTCTTCCCATTTGCTCTGGCCCTCGGCTGGGGACAGATGAGGTGGCCAAGCTGGGCTCCTTTCTGTGCCAGGGCATTCTGCGGTCTCCGCAGTGGGCACGGGGTTAATCTCCAGACGGTGGCTTCCAGCAGGGCTGCTGGCCCCTCATGGGAGGCCCCCACTCCCCCAGGACACTGCCAGCATCCACTGCCCCAGGCTGGGGGGCTATGTCCAGTGCTCCTGCCTGCTCCCACCTGACCCCAGGTACGGCAGCCAGGCCAGGGCAGAGGACCCTCAAAGGGTGCCAGGGCTCCTGAAAGGGAGTCTCAGATGAGGGTTACCCCACCTTCAGGGACTCTCCCCAGAGCCATGCCTGAGTCAGGCCTCTTTCCTCGCCCAAATGCCACAGACAGCCTGGCCGCCCCCAGGTCCACACCCTCGGTCCACCCTCTACCCAGGAACCATGGAGCTCTCACTACAGCAGAATTCCTGGGAGCCAGGTGCCCAACCACCAGCATCAAAGTCACTGGAAGGGCCTTTAAAAGGGCAGGTGCTGGGGCCTCCAGGATCCTCTGAATACATCGGAGTCACAGACCAGCTCTGTCCAGTAGAAATATAATGTGACCCATTATACAATCACCCTATGTCATTTTAAAATTTTCTAGCAGCCACGACTTTAAAAAGGAAAAAACAGGTGAAATTAGTGTTCACAATATTTTTCATTTAAGTTGCTCTCTCCAAAACAGTATCATTCCAGAGTCCCCATTATGGCTCAGCAGGTTAAGAATCCCACCAGTGTCCATGAGGATGTGGGTTCAATCCCTGGCCTTGCTCAGTGGTTTAACGACCCAGTGTTGCCATAAGCTGGAGTGTAGATTGCAGATGCTGCTCAGATCTGGAATTGCTGTGGCTCTGGCTCTGGCGTAGGCTGGCAGCTGCAGCTCCAATTCAATCCCAAGCCTGGAAACTTCTATGAGCCGCAGATGTGGCCCTTAAAAAAAAAAAAATGTCATCATAGCATCATTTCAACATGTAATCACTGCAAAACAATTACCAATGAACCACTGCACAGTCCTTCTCCAACATCCAGTGTGTATTTGAGAACAGAGGTGCATTTTGGCTCAGACTCCAAAGTTTTTATCAGAAATCCTTGTTCTGTATTTAGATTTTATAACATGAACAGATGAAAAGTGATTCACATGCCCAAACTGTTGAAAACATTCTTACAAGTTTCCCCATCACAGAATTAATTATCAATTGTTACACTGTAATTAAAATTAAACAAGATTTAGAATCCTTCAGTTGCACAAGCCACAGGTCAAGTGCTAGATGCTCAAGGCCACTGTATTAGATAGCACAGTTAGGGGCTTGTTCTAAAGCCCAGCTCCTGCGTGGTCACCTTCAGTGGGATACCTCCCATGCTGGATAAGCCTACCTTCTCTCCATGGCTTTCAAATCCCCAAACAATCTGGCCCATGCTTCCTCTTCCACCTCCAGCCCCCACACCAGGAGCCAACACACCAACTAGAACACATGCCTGTGTTTTTGCCGGGAACACCTGCCTCCTGTCCTCCACACGGTGAATGCCCCACTCAGCCTTCAAGACCCAATTCAAACATCACCTCCTCCAGGAAGCCTTCCCCAACTCCTCCAGGCAATCAGGAGCTCCTTCTTCCTCTGTGTCCCCACTTCATTCAGGGCATTTCTCTGTAACAGTTCATATTATGCTATTACTGTATTTATAAATGTCATTTGTGGTGGATATAGGGTAATCACAAAGCAACTTGAAAAGTGCTGCAATAGGGAAAATGAGGAAATGAATTTTGCAAACTAAAAAGCAGTGCAAAGATGTAAAATAACATTCACTGTGGTTTGCGCCTTGTGATCTAGATGGACTTAGTCCTGGACTTGACACAAACCGATCTGGTTTCAAATCCAGACTCTACTACCTAAAAACAATGACACAGGACAAGTCATCTAGGTTTTCTGTGCCTTAGTCCCCCTGCAAAATGAACTTAATTTTACTCCACCCAGTAAATGGATTTCAGAGCAGTGCTGTGCAGTAGAAATAGACTGTGAGGATTACATGAGATAAGGTGTTTGAAAGTGCCTAACAGAGTCCCCAGCACACAGTAAGGGTGTGTAAATTGTGAGCTAATGAGGAGCCTGGAGGGGTTTGCAGGACACAAGGACTAAGCCACGGGCAGCGTTTACACCCAGGTTCCCCTCGGGTGGTCCCTAGCAGGTTGCTGGCGGGGAGCAGGGGATTCCAAGGGAGAATGTGGTTTCTGAAGGATTCCTGAAGTAGGTGACAAGTGGAGAGAGGCTCTCAGGTCCTACTGAGCCAGCTCCAGGCTCCAGGCCCAGACTATAATCCAAGGGAGGGATGAGGGTGGCCACACAGATGAGGCTGGGGGCTGCTCTCTCCTGGAGGCCCTGAGCCCCAAAAAAGCATGTCACACGGCTAAGCAAAAGGTCCACAGATGTTCTTGTTGAGAAGAGATGGTTATTTGGTGTATCTACTAGACAATCCCTGGTTGGGGAGCTTATGTGACTTTTTCCCTTCATTTTTAATGAGTGAGAGATGATAGCATTTTGAAATAGAGGAAAGGGATTACAAAGCAGAGCCAGAAAAATACCACAGACGGGATCAAGGAGACTTCCAAGTTGGTGTAACAGGCTGTGAAAGAATAAAGCAAAGGAAGAAAGGGGGAAGAGCCTGGCTAGAAGGGAGGGGTCGTGGGAGGCCTGTATGAACATCATCTGGTCACATTTCATCAACTGGGGAAAGGATGAGGAGGAGGGAAGGGGGAGGACAAGAGAGTGAGGAAGAGAGATGGAGAGAAAGAGAAACGAAGTGGAGGCTGAGGTGAGGGCTAGAAAGGCATCTATTGGGGTGGAGTCACCTGTGCTAACAGGCACCACGTGGGCTAGGACGAAACCATAAGATGCTGGAATAAGATGGGCTGCAGATACTCAAGTCTGGTCCCAGCCCTGACATTAACTTGCTGTGTGACTCTGGGCAAATTCCTTTCCCTCTCTGGGCCTGAGTTCCTGGTGTGGACAGAGGCTGGGGGAAGAAGAGGGAGACCCTGTCCCCTTCACCACCAGCAGGTGAGGTTTCACATAGAAAAGCCAAGGGTGAAGAGTAGAAGACACATCCAGCGGGTCCCTGGACTTGACCCTCGGCAGAGGGGAGATGCTCCCCTTTGGATTTCCGGAGTCAAAACTTCCCCAAACTTCTGTGAGCAAAGGCTGGTGCTGCCCTTGGACCCAGGCTGGAAGATGAGCACCAAAGGCAGAGGGAAAACCCTGCAGGACCTAAGAGACTCCATTGTAGTCTCCAAGCTCAGGGGCTGGGCAGAGGGGAGGCTCGCCCCATTCCCTTCAAAACCCACCACCACCACCATTTGTGGAACATCCATCTCATTACTGAGCATCTATTATGTGCCAGGCACTGTGCTGTCTCAGAGGAGACAGGGATGAGCAAGTGAGACCCACTGTGCATAAGCACTGTGCCAGGCTATGGAGGAGGGCAAGGAGGCCAATGCCCCTTGGCACTTCAGCTGTCCAGAGAGGACACCATTCCCTTCAGACCCACGTTACGAAGTCATCAAACACCCCTCACCCTCCTCAACTCACGCTGAGGTAGCCAGGCCCTAAAGCAGGGTCACCTGAGCCCGCTGTCACGCAGGTCCTTCAGCTTCTGGCTCAGCCACTCTCCCCCAGGCACCAGAGCCCGCCCTTCAAACAAGGCCAGGCGACAGACCTGACTTCAGCCCAGCAGATCCCATCCTACCCACCTCCAATTCATATCTACAGCTACATGCCCTCCTCCTTCAGAAAAACACACAAACAACACCCTGTGCCTATCAGCTGAGTCTAATAAACACCGAGAGGACCCAGTGCTTCCCCCACCCTCAGTTCTCCAAACTCTGCACCCATTGTGGGTCCATCTGGATACCCCATGTGGAAAGATGAAACTAACCTGGTGCTTCCTCTTGAGAAGAGTCCAACCCAACAGAGAAGATGAGACAACATTACTGGGAATGCACAGGACCAAGGTGCTAAATGCCATAAATCAGCACCAGCTGAAGGGTCAATGGAGGTTAAGGGAGGAAGACATTACTTTCATCTGAGAAAATCAGGACCCAGCTTCATGGGGAAGGTGGAATCCACAGTGCATCGATAAGGAGAAAATTGTAAAATGGGAGAAAGGGGCATCCAGCTTTCCAAGAAGAGGGAGCAAAATATAATGGGTTTTGCCACTCCCCTGCCTTTGTGCATGGCAGACATTACTAATGGATAACAGCACTTCTCCAGAAAGCTATGGGCCATCAGCTAGGTGGAGCTGGCACACAAATGAAACCTCTTTGCTACTTTGTCTGCAGGAGAACAATGGGACCAGGTTCATCTGAAAGGGAATTTGTGGGAGAGAAGGCAGAGGGGCAGATTGAAGCTGAATTAGGAAAGGTCATGACCTCCCAGGCATTCCACATTGGCAATTTCTTCCTTTTGGAAACATCTTGCCCCTGGCAAGTATCTCTAAGAAGGGGTACATTGGACTAGCTCACACTACAGTATTTATAACTTAGTGCCATGGGGACTCCTGGGTATCAACTAGTCTACAGTGTTTTAAAAAGTGGTCCTCTTTCTTAGATTTATGGGCCCTGCCCCCAGAAAATTTTATACATCAGGGCTTGTGAATGCTTTGTACTTTCAAAAGCAAACAAGTGCCCCATGTCCTACAGAAGATAAACCTGGAGTCCAGAGTTATCACTTGTTTTCCCTAAAGACACACAGCATCAGTTATCTACTGCTGTGTGACAAAGCATCCTAAAACTTGATGGCTCAAAGCAACACACATCCGAGGCTCTCTCAGTTTGGGGGATGACTGGACTCAGCTGGGCAGCTCCACTGGTCTCACGGGCGGCCTCTTGTGCAGCTGCTGCAGCACCCCTTCTTCAGCATTCCAGTGGTGAAAGTGAGGCACAGGGCAAGTCCAGACGTGATATGGGATGAGACTATGGGCAGACGTAAGCGCTGAGAGGCATGATTCATTGGGGGTCATTTTTGGAGACTAGCTAACCATCGCCTGGAAGCTGGTGCACAGAATTCAACTCTGAGCCATTTCTACTGCTCTCCAGGCTACTGCACCAGCTTCCTGAAGGTAGAGACTGAGGGGTCAGGGCAGGCGGAGGAGGTCTGGGAGAATGGGCAAGGGCAGAGCTCACTGAGACCTGATGGGGGCAGGGTCCCTTCTCTCCCTACTGATACCCCCTGTTATCTCAGTCTCATCACAGCATCTTTACATGAACCCAAGTCCCCCTGAGCCCTCAGCAGGTGCCCCAGGTCCTCCCATAGGAAGCTCTGGACTCCAAGCTCCTGCTAATCCCTGGTCCCCTCCTCCTGCCCTGGAAACCAGCGTATGCTGCATTCTTGTCCCCGCGGGGGTACCTAGTCCTGTGGATGCCCCTGGTCATTGAGACAACAGAGGAAATTCAGGCTTTGATGTCAGGCCAACATGGGCTCCACCCCTGCCTGTCTCTGACATGCCAGGTGAAATACTGGCTATGAGACACAAGGCCAGAAGCTGACACAGACAAGGGCCGAACTGTGGGCATGGTATCCCAGATTGTATAGAATTCCACTATTGTCATTACCAATTATAATACATGAAGCAAAGCTTTGCCATTTTTTAGCTGTTCTGCAGCCATCACCTCATTTTAGCTTCCTACTTCACAGGCCAGTGCTTCTCAAGCTCTCTGGGTGAAGGGCCATTTTTATTATTATTATTCCAATCTGCTGTACATCGACAGTTTGCAAAAGTCAATAAAAATTAACTACCAGAGAAATGAAGTCAAAACCAGGCATCAACAATATAAGCTGCAATTTCTATTATTATTAGAATCAAGAGACATAAAATTACTGGCTCAAATCACTTTGACTATTTCTACATGCCTACTCTCAGCTTCTGCACTTACCTTGCTAGAAGGGGGCACTGACTATGGACCACCCTTTAAGTGGCAAGATAATAGCCAAGAACTAAGCTATTAACTAAGAATGGGTAATAATTAAGACCACAGTTTCATTTGGCACTGTGGGTTAAGGATCTCGTGGTGTCACTGCAGCAGCTCAGGTCACTGCTGTGGTGTGGGTTCAATCCCTGGCCAGGGAATTTCCACATGCCATGGGCATGGCCACCAAAAAAGAAAAAAGGAAAGAAAAGAAAACTAAGACCCAAGAAAACCAAGTCAGTCCTTTGGATCTTCTGACTCCAAAACTCTGTGTTACTAGGGCTCATGGGCCAATCTTATCAGCAGAGTTGAAGCAAACAAACAAAAAACAGAAGGCCAGAGAGGGAAAGCACCTTGTCCCAAGTCACACAGTAATTCAGCAGCCAAGTGGAGATAGGACCCAGATGTCAGCCATTTCCCCCACCCACAGAGAGCCTATCTGAAGTGTCCAGGGCCTGGGATACCCAAGGACTGAGTCACACAGGAATCTGGGGGAGGTATTTTTGACAGAGTGTGGCCATTGGCCTTCCCCGCATCTTCCAGCAGCTCCTGGCCCTGCTGGCTGCACCTTCCCCGCCCTTTTGGAGGAGGCAGGAGCTATGCTGGCTGGTTCCGATTAATCAGCTGGCTCCCCTGCTGCTCCAAAAATAAATATGCCAGAGAAGGGGACACCAAGTGAATGAGCAGCCACTTTCTCCCTCTCCCACTCCCGGCCCCTTCTCCAGGCACACACCAAGTAGCCCACAGCTCAGCCGCCACCGGCCCTACCCTCCCAGAAAAAGCCATCTACCCTCCACTTCCGGAAACAAATTAAGAAATGAAATCACTGTGTGCTTCTGATACACTGGCATGTCTGCCTAAAGCCGCCTGAGCTGGGTCTTATAAATATCTCCCCAAACTAGTGTGGTGACCAGAGCTGTCTCAACACTCAGTCCCACTAGGGGCAACGGCTGCCTCCTGCCAGGACAACACGGCCCGCTGAGAGCACATTTTCAGATTCACAGACAATTGAGCAGGTGCCCTGTACACAGTGCTCAAGGCAACTACTGGAAATAATTCAAAATGTCAGCACCAATGGCTTCTGCCCCACCTCCCCAAAAAAAGATAATTAAAAGACATCACTAAGCGATCCTTGAGGGTAGACTTATTATCATAAGCAGAAAAGGAGGGAAAGGAGGACCCCATCCTTCTTACAGGCACAGGCTGAGGACATGTGCACACATACTTAGGACTAGGTAGGCTGAAGAATTGTCATCCTTACGGTCTAGGGTGTCAACAGATTTTCTGAGCTACATTTTCATAAGAACTTCACAGCAGTTGAACCAATGATTACTGTCACTGGGCACCTACCATATGCCAGATATTGCATTAAGCATTGCCAAAGAGATGGTGTGCCTAGCACAAATTGGGTGCTGAATAAACATTTGTCTGGATAAATGGATGGATAGGTATGAATGGGTAGATGGATATGGATGGATGGATAGATGAATGGATAGATGGATAGGATAATAAATAGATAAATGGGTAGACGGATATGGATGGATAAATGCATATGGATGGATAGACAGATGGATAGATAGTGAGAGATGGATGAGTGAAAGAGAAATTCTTCATAATTCTTGATAATAAGGTGGTTAGAAAGTAGCAAACCCAGTTGACAAATTAAGAAATGAAATTCGAAGAGGTTATCTGGCAGTCACTCATCAGATCAGCACCTGCACTGCTGTATATAAACCCACCTTTGGGACCCTAGCCTCCTATTGAAGAAAGCAGCTGTTACAGCCACCAGCCACTAACAGTTAGTGACCAGGTATTCTGTCCCAGGCAATGCTCTTAATAGTTACCTGTCTTAACTTACTCAATCCTCTGATAAACTTAGTAAGACCAATCTAGGAAAATGAGGCATGAAAAAGCTAAGGCACTTGCCGAAGATCCAAGAGCCAGGAAGAGACAGAGCTGGACTCAAACCTCAGCAGGGTGACTTCTGTCAAGGGTTCCTTTCTGCTCTGTCGCCTCTTAGAGGCCGGACATAAATAAACAAATGTGTCAAATGGAGGAATTACATGAGCAAAGCAGGCTGGGCTGCAGAGGGGTGGGGAAATCGCTCTCTGCTTGGAGCAGAGTGGGTAGCTGCAAAGAAGGGCCAGGGCCCTGCCTGGGGGCAGGTCTGTCCAGCTGACAAGAACCAGACTAGAGAGGGGAGAGTCACCCTCCCTGATAGCCAGAATCTACCTCGGTGTCTGGCCATGGCTGGGGCCACGTTAAGAGCTGAGAGCAGTGTCAGGATGCCTGGATGCACCCGCCTGCCCCCCTGTGCGGTGAGGAGGTAGGGCAGGCTCATCTGTGACTAGCGAGGCCCTGTCCTAAGGCACAGTCACAGGGAGGGTAGGAGAGGTCACAGGCGCTGCCTGAGAGAGAGAAGTAAGGAGGGAGAGCCTGTGGACAAAGGCAAGAAACCCGTCTCTGCCCAAAGGCCTCCCTCTGCTGCCAAAGTTGCTGGGACCACACCTGGCTGCAGAGACCAGCCTGGCGCTGGGAGGCATCAGGCACAGGTGGAGTATGGCGGTGATGGAGGAGGAGCAGGCCACAGAGGTCAAAACACCACGATCAGCAGGATCCAGGCCTGGGGGTTAGACTGAACCTCCATCATCATGGTGTGTGTACCCAGCTCAAGGGTGGAACTGTCCCTGGGCCCATTCTCCCTAGCTTGTTGGAAGTGATCACACCCCCAAGAAATGGTAACTCTGGATTTCTGCCCATATAAACCAGATTAGATGATGCCAGCCCTTTCCATCCAGTCTCCCAAGCCAAGGGGTGCTCCCCAACCAACCCTAGCCTTCTCTTCCAAACACCTAGCACATCACTCCTGCATCTCAGTGAGCCTCCAAACCCCACAGTCCCCCAAATCCCCAGCCAGCTGCCACCTCCTAGAAGCTGTCTAGGAAGGAGTGCCATCAGAGGAGATGAGCCATCTTCATATTCTCCCTTCCAGCCCTTCCCTCCCACCCAGGGTGGCCATATGAGAGGTTAGGTGACCTCCGCTGAGCCCCTGCAGAGGGCACTGGAGGCTGAGTTTATGGGAGGATCCTGGAAGGCCCTGTGACTCCCCAGGTCGGCTTTTCCATGTCACCTGCAGCCTGAAATCTCACCCTGTGAATTTTGCTCCCCAGCAACATACCACACCCAGGGTAGGGCTGAATCCTCAGCTGTTTCCAGGGGGACCCAGGGACCTGAGGCCTGGCACAGGAGAATCTAGCCACATGGGAAAAACAGGACTCAACATGGTCATGTCCAAGAGTTCCCATCATGGCTCAGTGGTTAACAAACCAACCAGTATCCATGAGGACGTGGGTTAGCTCCCTGGCCTTGTTCAGTGGGTTAAGGATCTGGTGTTGCCGTGAGCTGTGGTGCGGGTCACAGATGTGGCTCGGATCCCATGTTGCTGTGGCTGTGGCGTAGACTGGCAGCTGTAGCTCTGATTCAACCCCTAGCCTGGGAACCTCCATATTTTGTGGGTGCAGCCCTAAAAAGACCAAAACAAACAAAATACATGGGCATGTCCACTCCCTCCCCAAAAGAGTTATACTGGACAGAAAAGCACCAAAGCAATTATTTTAGGACTATAGAAATACAAATGGGAGATGTTTTTGTCAGTTTTACTATTCCCGTAATTTTTCTGCATGTCATTTTATAAAGAAAAGTAATTTTAATAATAATTTTAGATAGAGGAGAGAATTCCCCTTTCCCCAAAAGTGGGAAAAGGGTCTGCCTGGGAGATTGAAGTTTGAGCTCTGCCCTATGAACCCCCATAGACAACTTCGTCCCCCAAATTAGTCCGCTTTGTGCATTCATTCAAGCAATTTCTATTAAATGGCTCAGGAACACTGTAAAAGGGTCACTGCCCCCATTTTATAGACAAGGCTTAGTAAGGCTACATGACATCACATATGAGAACACACAGCAGGGACTCACAGAAGGCTAGTTAAGTGCCTTGACCAATGGCATATGGAAGTTCCAGATCCAAGGATCGAATCTGAGCCTCAGCTTCGACCTACGCAAAGTTGCAGCAACAGTGGATCTTTAACCCGCTGTGCCACAGTGGGAATTCTAAGCAATCATTTTTGTATTTTTGCCCACATCCCAAATGAGGCCTCAGTCACCATTTCAGTGGGATGTGTGAGCAGGATTCTCTGAGAGCCCGGTTCCTTCCCATTGCAAAGGGGGGGTGGGTGGGCAGCAGGAGAGGGAAGTTGAGGTCACTGCAGGACCAGGGCGGGGAGGCAACGCCTGTGTTCTCCCCAGGTGCTGCACACAGATGCCAGATACCTCTGCCAGCCAGGACCACAGGGCCCTCACATCACCACGTGCCAGATCTAAAATAGTTCTCAGACCTATGCACTCCCCCTCTAACTCCCTCTATCACCCCAGGATCCAGCTCCCAACTCACCCCCCCCACATACAGCCTCACTCCCACACCACTGACCACCCCAACCGCGGCCATGAGGATGAGCCACTCAAAACTCAGATCAGAGATGGGGAGAACAGGCTGGTGGTTGCCAAAAACAGGGAGGGCAGTGGTGAAATGGGTGAAGGGGGTCAAAAGGTACAAACCTCTAGGTATAACTGGAATGTAACGGATGGCATGGTGATTACAGTTATTAATACTGTTATCACATATGCGAAAGTGGCTAAGAGAGTAAATCTTCAAAGTTCTCATCTCACACACAGACACAAATATGTAAATGTGTGGTGATGGATGATAACTATACTTCGTGTGGTGATTATTTTCCAAAATATACAGATATCAAACCATTATGTCATACACTTGAATATAATGTTACACTTCAATTAAAAAAGCTCAGATGCAGACGAGCCATTTCCACTGCAAAAACCTTCAGAGGTTCCTCATCACAGAGTCTGTGCTGCTTGGCCTCTCCAGCCTCGCTCTGGCCACTCTAGGCCAGCACTCAGTCTTCCAGAAGCACCTGCATCTCCCAAGAGCACACCCTTTCTATCTCTCTATGTGATGGCGCTTGGTGCCCCAAACACTGTTTTCCAGCCTCAGACCCCACCCCCTACACACACACATACACACACTCCTTCAGCCACCACCATAACTAGGTGTCTCCTCCTCCAGGAAGCCTTACCCCCAGGTGGAGTTAAATGTCACTCTGTGGGTGCACGCAGACCCTGTCCTTCCCTTACCTGAGCACTGTCACTGGGGTGTCACTGCCTGCCACAAGCCCTGGGAAGGCAGGAATCTTTGTCTGTTCTCCATCATATCAACAGGCACCAGGAAATCTTTTGGGGATGACTGATGGTCCCATTCCCTAAGACCATAAAATAATAGAATTTGAGGCAAGGTTCCTGGCTAACTTACAGTTGTTCTCAGCAAGTCACTCAGCTCTTCAGGGCTTCTTATTCACCCTTAAGAGATAAGACTTGTGCCTCAGGGGTCTAGGGCAGCATCAGCTTCACCTGGGAGCTTGTCAGAAATGCAGAGTCTCCTGGAATTCCCCAGCCATTAAGGGTCTCGCATTTTGAGTTCCTATTGTGGCTCGGTAGGTTAAGAATCTATCCATGATGATGTGGATTCGATCCTGGGTCCTGCTCAGTGGGTTAAGGATCCACCATTGCCACAAGCTGTGGCATGGGTCAAAGATGCAGCTCAGATCCCACATTGCTGTGGCTGTGGCATAGACCAGCAGCTGTAGCTCTGATTCGATCCCTAGCCTGGGAACTTCCACATGCCACAGGGAGGAAAGGGAGGGAGGGGAGGGAAGAAGGAAAGGAGTTCCTTGGTGGTCTAGTGGTTAGGACTCAGCACTTTCACCACTGTGGCCCAGGGTCAATCCCTGGTCTAGGAATTGAGATCCTACGTCATGCCACTGCATGCTGTGGCCAAAAAAAAAAAAAAAAAAAAAAGGATCTGGCATGGATCTGACATTGTCACTGCTGTGGCATGGGTTTGATCCCTGGCTGGGGAACTTCTGCATGCCTGGACTTTCCAGGTTAGTATCCCCCAGGGGTGGGGCCCAGCCATCTGGTTTACAAGGCCCTCCAGGGGGTTCTGAGCTCGCACACAAAAGCTTGAGAAGCAGGTGGATGCCTTGACGTGAGGACTCCCCCTACTGCCCCCTCAGGTGGACTTCGAGGACGTGATTGCGGAGCCAGTGGGCACCTACAGCTTCGACGGCGTGTGGAAGGTGAGCTACACCACCTTCACCGTGTCCAAGTATTGGTGCTACCGCCTGCTGTCCACGCTGCTGGGCGTGCCGCTGGCCCTGCTCTGGGGCTTCCTGTTCGCCTGCATCTCCTTCTGCCACATCTGGGCGGTGGTGCCATGCATCAAGAGCTACCTGATCGAGATCCAGTGCATCAGCCACATCTACTCACTCTGCATCCGCACCTTCTGCAACCCAGTCTTTGCCGCCCTGGGTCAGGTCTGCAGCAACATCAAGGTGATGCTGCGGAAAGAAGTGTAAGGCCGGGTGGGTGAAGGGGGGGGATGGCAAGGGCGGGGGAGCCAGGCCAAGCTGCCCCCCCGCCCCGGTACTGCTCCAAGGGGCTGCCGGCAAGCCTGCTCTCCTTCCCCCAAGACTGCTGCTTCCCCCAGATGGGGGCTCACAGTATAGGGAAGCCAGAGAGGAAAGACAGCCCGACCACGAGTGCCGCGGCCTTCCCTCTGTCCCCTGCCCTGCCACAAGGCCCCCGTTGGGCACCAGGGAAGATGATTTGCTAAGAGGCAGCTACCACAAATATTTGCATTCACTTGTACTGTAACAGCATAAACCAGCACTCAGTTCCCATCCAGGACGCACCCACCCAGGGACTGTTGGCCTTAGGAGGGTGGCTCCAATAAAGGGTTTTGGCTGCATCTGGGGAATGCTGCATATTGTGTGTGTATCCGTAAGGAGGGTGAGCATACTGACCAGCTCCAAAATTATATACTGCTGCCCAAGCAGCAGGAGGAACAGGCTGGCTGGCTCATCTCTCAGCCAAATGCAAGAACCACTTTGGTTTTTCTTGGGATTCTTGTTGGCTGGTATCTGCTCCTGCCATGTTCCTTGGGAGATTATTTCCCCCTGACTTGTGTTGCCCCTGGGCCAGCCAGTGGTCACCCACAGAAAGAAATGGCCCCTGGGCTGGAAGGGGCAGATAACACTCCCTGGGCACCACCAGGGCAGGGCCTGTGTTCAAACCTTCCCTTTGGCTCAGACACTGAGACCCTGGCATTGCCTCTTGGCACATTACACCCTCAGCCCCAAAAGGGATGTGATGAGGGCATAAGGTCCAATCTGTGTATGTGTGGACTCACCATGGAAATAAAAAGCAATGGAAAGGTCATGTCCTCTTGACCACCTACCCCCACCAGAAAAAAAAAAAAAAAAAAAAAAACTTACATTCTTTAGGGGTGTTTTTCCTAAGTGTATTATCCAGAACTTAGTCCTCACGAAAAGGGGAGTGGGTGGCTTTTGTGCCTAAATTTGTTGGGAAAATGCTAAATATTTCTCTCAGAGAGCTTCAATAGCCCTTAGTATGTTAAAGGCTCTGACAAGTCCTGCAGTAAAGAAAACTGTTTAGGCCAAAATTCCCTGATCCTATTTTTTTGTTTTTGTTTTTGTTTTTTTTTGTTTTTTTTTTTTTTTTGCTTTTTTAGGGCTACACCCATGACATATGGAGGTTCCCAGGCTAGGGGTCAGAGCTACAGCTGCTGGCCTACAACACAGCCACAGCAACACCAGATCCAAGCCACGTCTGTGACCTACACCACAGCTTATGGCAACGCTGGATCCTTAACCCACTGATGGAGGCCAGGGATCGAACCTGTATCCTCATAGATCCTAGTCGGGTTTGTTAATTGCTGAGCCACGAAGGGAACTGCCCCCCCCCAATCCTATTTGACGTTTTTTGTTCACACAGCACCCATTTAAGTCTCATAAAATTCAGGTTCCAAGACACTTTTCAGGTTTTCAGAGCCTCACTGACACCTGGCCATGAACCCAAGGGTCCTGGGGGTAACATGGTGGAGGGAATCACGCATAAACCACAGACAAAGTGCAGGCAGCCTCTAATCTGTTCCTGCCTCTCATCCTGATTGCCCTCTCTGGTCTCAAATTCATCATCCATGAAATGATCTCTCAAGGCCATTTCAGCGCTTTTTACCTGTCTTTTCAAGCACCTTAGAGTGAAATTTTCAAACACAGAGGAGTGTTGAAATGGTTTGCCCCAAACCCCTAACAGCCCACCATCTAGAATTCATACTTTATTACTCCTCCTTTGTTGCATGTCCATCTGTCACCCACCAATCTCATCTTTCTTAATGCATTTTTAAATAAGCCACAGATTTGGGTATATTTTACTCCTAAACACTTTTATCATTACTCCTTCCTTTTTGCAAACAAGGAAGCCACCACCCAGAATTTCCCATTACAGTTAAGATCCTAGGTTAAGAAGCTGCCACAGCATCCATGAGAATATGGGGTTCCATCCCCGGCCTCGTTCAGTAGGTTAAGGATCTGGCAATGCCGCAAGCTGTGATGTAGATCATAGATGTGTCTCAGATCTAGCATTGCTATGGCTGTGGTATAAGCCAGCAGCTGCCACTCCAATTTGACCCCTAGCCTGGGAACTTTCATATGCTGCAGGTAAGGCCCTAAAAAGAAAAAAAAATTACCACCCAGAGAGGTCACAGAGTTGACAAAAGATGCACAGCTAGCCACATTCATGCTGTGGTTCCAACCTACTGCTCTCTGCTCAACCTGGGGCCCTTCACGTTCTCAAGAGGATTCAGAGCCCAGGCTCCACCTGCTGAAAAGTTTAAAGCCAGCATTGCTTATAACCCTCAAAGGTCCTGCCCCTCAAGCATCTCTCACATTTGCTAGACCATCCATTTCAGACTTGGAATCTTGGGTAACAGAGACTTTGGACCACGTTGGCATTTGCTGTGACCTGACTTGACGCCACTCCAATTTTTCAAGCTTGCTCTTCTTCTCCAGAGCCAGACTACAGCAAGTACTCGACCACCCATGAAGTTCACAGGGTTGGACAAAGGACACACCTCTAGATGCATGTATATCCGAGGACTTGTTCCTTTTGGGACCCCCCCCCCCCCTTGAGAAGTAGCACATGGGACAACACCATGGAGCGTGATGAGAATGGGCCAGACAATGGAGGTGGACTTAAGCTCTCTCATATGCTACGTCCTACTCATCAGGGACTCTTGTTTAAGGCTCAGGTTTGGGGCTCCAGCTCCAGATTATGACTGAGCAGTAGAGCCCAGGAATGAACACAAACCCACCTGTGATTCTGCACATGGCCCCCACAATGAATTGAAGAAATATGCCTTAGGGTCCCTTCAAAGAGACAATCCAGAATCCTATTACATCCAGAGTTAGACTGCGGCATGTGGTGGGTGTGGCTACATCCTACAAGAGGGTTGTTTGTGGGTCTCAGAGCATCTTCCGACAGAACTCTGATAAATGAGAGTATCTGTGACCCAAGAGAATGGGACCAGGCCCCCTCCCCATA
The DNA here is from genome assembly GCF_016906955.1 of Phacochoerus africanus. Lineage (NCBI taxonomy): Eukaryota > Metazoa > Chordata > Mammalia > Artiodactyla > Suidae > Phacochoerus > Phacochoerus africanus. The sequence continues at coordinate 145,387,776 of NC_062544.1, forward strand.
GCCCCCACCACAGCCCAGATGCCCTCTGTCATAATCAGACAGATTATGGGAATTCAAGGGAAGGGTGGTAAGGAAATTCAAGTCTGCAAGACACCAGATATGGTCCCTATTCTCAAGAAAGAGAAAGAGAGCAAAGCCACATATGGAAAAAAAATACATTTATTAACATATTAAGTGCACCTTTTAAACAGCAGCTAAAGAAGCAGGCATCTCATTATCAGGCACAACATTTACCAACTGGCACAGATAGGAGGTACCAAGGAAAGTCATCAAGTAGAAGAAAATTGAGGTCATAGTCTGCATTTAGTAGTGTTTCACTGCAATTGAATACAAAAGGTTAAGCATTTTGAAACAAGGATCTTCTTAAAAGGTAGCCTCCTGCAGTCACAACCTAAGACCCATCCCTGAGAGAGACCAAATGGTGAGATTTGTTTTCAGGGCCTAAAGAAATAAGACTTAGCATCTTCCCATTCTGCACTTCACTTCTGACTTTCAGAACAACAAAACAGTCTAGAAGTAAATTTGCAAACTCCAATTTATTGGCACCTCCAAGCTTGTGTTAGGTTTGTAAACAGGCCTGAAACCAGGGGCAAAGGTGGTTGGAGGACCTCAGCTGAGAGGTCTGGAGGACAGAGATGATGGAGCCTGAGGAAGCATCCTGGGCTCTGCTCTCCTTCTTCCAGGCTTGGGTTGGAAAGAGCAAGAGATTACAAAAATGTTCTCCCAGATGAGACTGGGAGGGGAGGGGTGTATAGCCAGCTGTACTGCTGACATCAAACGTCACTGATTAGCCATAAAACAGACTCCTATGCCAGAATGAGAGCAAGGTCCCATCCAGAGCTCTCACAGAAGGAGAATGAGAAAAGTGTCCTGGTTGCTTATGTTGCCCAAGAACCTTGCAGCTCCAGGGTTCTGGGCAAGCTTGTGCCCATGGTCAGAAAAATCTACTGAATCGGTGGCTCCTTGATCCCCAGTAGCTGCTAGAATGGCAACTTCCCCAGGAACAGCAGAGACTGGGGCATCTCTGGCTGGTGAGCAGAGGGGCTTAAATGCCAACAGGCCCCACCATCGCTGCATCTGCACCCAGGGTGCCCCAGTGTCCTGGATGTAGGCACTGAGACCCCAGACTAGCATTCTGTTAGCTTCTCAGAGAGCCAGGACAGGCTGGTGTTGACACTCTAAGTGTCTGTCACAGCAACACTGCAATGTCTCTATCCAAAGATGACACTGTATTTCATTCTCCCATTAGTACCGAAGACCTTGTACTAAATGCTGGGGCTTTGGAGGCCAGCAACTCAGGGCACGCCTCTCTTCTCCCTGAACATTTAGACCCTGCCAGCTCGTTGTGGTGCATGTGTGTGCATGTGTGCATGTGTGCATGTGTATGTGCGTGTGTGTTCACCTGTGTGTGCATAATGCAGTGTGGAGATTATGGAAGATTATGGAGATTATGCAGTGTGGAGATGAGGAAAATATGTATGGGAAAAGCAGGTCTGTGGCTGTAGGAAGTGCTACAGGAAGTGCTCTTGCTGTATCACAGTGAGTCCAAAAATATACATACAAATAAAAGAGAAGAACAGTGCCCCAGAGGGCCACTGCACTGGCCAGGCCCCAGCCAAAAAATCTCTGATCCATAGCGTCCTGTATTTAATGGCTAAAGGTATTTCTTGGACACGGTCACGTTGTACTTCAAGGATGAGAGGACATCTGACAACATGTTTACCATGAGACCTCTGAGACCCTTGGCAAATTGGTCCTCTGAATCCAACACAATAATCTGCAGCTACAAGGCATCCTGTCTGCCTTGACGGGAGCAGGACAGGGGTACTTAGGGCAATGTCATTTCTTGAAGAAAAACTGAGTAAGAAAACAACAGATTCTTCTGAAAGGGTGAATCCCAAAGAAAGAAAAGCTCTGGGAGGGAAGAGATTCTAAGGAATTCATCCTTTAAGCTGGCTGCCTCTGACTTTGGAAACACTTCTTTTGTTTTCTGGGTTTTTTTTAAGGATTTAATTCAGTGGTTTATAGCATATGCTCAAAATCATGTAGATTACTCACTCCAGAAAATTTTCATCACCCCCCCCAAAAAAAGCCCGGTATCTTAGCACTCACTCCCCAATCACCCCAGCCTCCAGCCCCCAGCAACCACTATTCCATCCTTTGTCGTGGGAGGATCGCCTATTCTGGGCATTTCATACAAATGCAATTACGGAGTATGTGGCTGTTTACAATGGCTTCTTTCACATAACATGATGTTTCCAAGGTACCCCATGTTGGAGCATGTGTCAGTACTTCATTTCTTTTTATAGCCAAATAATGTGCCAGTGGATAGCGAGGCCACATTTATTTATCCATCCGTGGACAGACATTCGGGTTATTTCCATTTGGGGCTATCACAAATTACGGGGCCATAAACATCTGTGTACAAGTTTTTGTGCGTACGTCTGCTTTCATTGCCCCTGAATAAATACCTAGGAGTAGCATTTCTGGCTCATGAGATAATTCTATGTTTAACTTTCTGAGGAACTGCCAAACTATGTTTCAAAGTGGCTGCACCACTTTACATTCCCACCAGCCATGGAAGGGAGTTCCCATTTCTCGCCGTCCTCGCCAGCACCTGTTATTGCCCATCTCTTTGATTAGAGCCATCTTTGTGGGTGTGCAGCGGTATTTCCCTGTGGTTTTGATTTGCATTTCCCTCATGAGTAGTAACAGTGAGCGTATTTTCATGTGCTCATTGGTCATGTATATAGCTTCTTTGTCTACTGGTTTGTCTATTCAAATATGTTGAATAACCATTTTTTTAAACTGTGTCATTGTTAAATTTTAAGCTTTCTTGATTTATTCTAGATACAAGCACATGGTGTGCAAATATTTTCTCCCATTCTCGTGAGCTGTCTTTTCACTTTCTTGATAGTGCCCTTTGAAGCACAAGAGTTTTGTGCCTCATTTTGATGTGGTCCAATTTATCTACTCTTCCCCTGGCTTGTGTTTTGGGTGTCATATCTGAGAGACCCTTGCCTAACCCAAGGTCACAAAGATTTATCCTATGTTTTCTTCTATGATTTTTCTAGTTTTAGCTTAGGTTAGTTTTAGGTTGATGCATTTTGAGTTAATTACTGTATGTAGTGTGAGGTAGGGGGTCCAACCGAATTCTTTGGCAGGTAGATATTCAGCTGTCCCACACCAAAAAGACTTATCTTCCCATTTGAATTCTCTTGTCATACTTGTGAAAAACCTATTGGCCATAAATGTAAAGGGTTTATATCTGTACTCTCTATTCCACTCCATTGGCCTATATGTCTATCCTTTTGTCTATTTCACCCTCTTTTTTCCATTTTTCAGCCAGGGATCAAACTGGCACCTCCACAGAGACAAGCCAGATCATTAACACACTGTGCCACAGAGGGAACCACACTTTTTTAATTACTGTAGCTCTGAAGCAGGAAGTATGAATCCACTAACTTTGTCCTTCTTTTTCAAGGTTTATTTGGCTATTCTGGATTCTCTGCATTTCCATGTGAATTTTAGGATCAGCTTATCAATTTGTCAAAGAGGACAGCTAGGATTTTGACAGGGATTACACTGAATCTGTAGATCAACTTGGAGAATGTTATTTAACACTATTTAAGTCTCTGACCCATGAGTAGAGGATGTCTTTCCATTTATTTAAGTCTTCAATTTCTTTCAATGATATATACCCTGAAAACTGCAAGATAAGTCTTGCACTTTATTCGTTAAATGAATTCCTATTCTTTCTGATACTATCATAAATGGAATTATTTCTCAATTTCATTTTCATACCATTCATTGCCACTGGCAAGAAATACAATTGATTTTTGTACTGACCTTGTTCTCTGCAACCCTGAATTCATCTATTAGTTTTAATGGGCTTGTGTGTACATGTGGGTGCATGCATGCATTCCTTAGAATTTTCTATACACGAAATCATGTCATCTGCAAGGAGTTTTACTTCTTTTCCAATTTGAATGCTTTTTATTTTTCTTTCCCAACTGCTTCTTAAGTACCTTCCTAAACATTCTTAACCCAAGTTTGAATCTGCTGCCTGTGCCAGATGGTTCATAGGAGAATCCCCTGCTCAAGGGCTACCTTCTGAAAAGCTGTCGCCCAAGGATGCTGGCACTGTACCACTCGAAGGCCAAAGCACTGAGTGCTGAGGCCATGAAGACATCGGCACCACCACCACCTGAGGTCGTGTTCTTCACCCCTAGCTCAGAACACTAGGCTTTGGAGCCCATTTGGTCACCAATCCTATACTTACCACCTTTCACAAGATCCCAGGACAAAGGACTAAAAGGACACTGGATTAAAATCACAGACTTCAGAGAAAAAAACCACCCACCCAGCAGCCAGGGGCAGCAGTGGGGACAGGATAGCAGGAGTAAGGTGGGAGCCCAGGGGAGGTCCAGGGATTGTCCAATGGCTGAGTCACCCTCTCATCTTCCCCCTCAGAGATGGCTTCCCCACCCCAGGTCCAAATCCCCTGGTCTGCTCCAGCTCCCCCAAGGCATGGAGGGGTACAAACTGAAAGGTACCTTATACACATAGGGACACAGCCACCACCAAAGGCCGGACTGTCCCTGTCACACAACCCAAGCCAGGGAGGCAGTCTCAGCCTCGATGGTCACCCCGTGGATGGCTACGAGCAGCTCTTCTGGCTGGAGCTGTGCTGGCTCAAGACAAAGGTGGACGAGTTGCTCTTTTTGCTGACACTCGTCTCCCCGGGCCGGCTGGTCTTCAGGTGGCTGGAAGAGCAGCAAAGGAAGCGCTGCACGAGTTCGTGGAAGAGGTGGCCTGTGAAGAGCATGTAGATCCAGGGGTTGCAGCAGCTGTTGAGGCTGGCCAGGAGCATTGCAATGATGAAAGCTGAGGCTGTGGGGGGAGGGGCACAGGAGAAAGGACAGGACATCACTGCTGGGGCATGAAGCATCTACTCCTGAGAACAGGGGCAGGGTCACAAGACAGGAGACTGAAGAGACCAAGTTCACCTTCCATATGCTTGCCCCGGGCATGCACTCAGCCTGTCCCCACACCTTCCCCAGCTCAGCCCAGCCCTGGAATGTTCCCTGTCCTCTCCCTCATCGAGAGCTTACACATTGTGTGCCTCCCTCAGCACAGCCACCTGTTCATTCATCACTCACTCCACAAGCATCGCCTGCCTCCCACTCAGAGCATCCAAGAGCACAGAGTCCAGAAGTTGCCAGACCCAGCTTGTATTCTAGCCCCACCAGCAACAAATTACTTTAATTCCCCAACAAACTGCTGTTTCCTAATCTTTAAATGGGGATAACAAGTGTCCCCAGACCTCACGAGAATGTGGCAAGGGTGAAAGAGCACCTGGTACAGCAAGTGCCTAACACAAGGTGGCTGCTATCACAACCACGTGCCAGGCTCGGTGCTGGGGACACAAAAACAAAGTGAGTAGCACTGTGAGGTAGGCACACTGGCCCCAAGGACACCAGCATCTGAGCTGATACCTGAAGGATGACTAGGCGGTCCCTAGGCAGAGAGGACAAGAAGGGCGCTCCAAGCAGAGGGAACAGCACAGGCTCGGTGACAAGAAAGTTTGTGCTGCCTTCACAGCTGACAACCCTGAGAGTGCTTCTGTGAATATTCCCTAAGAGCACTGCTTCAGCATAACAAACAAGACTTATACAGGAAAGGGGGACAAGAAAACTACATGAGGCACTGCGAAGCAGCTATTACACTGAGGATTTACCGAATTTCAGGTAAAATGAATGATCAGAAATCAACTTCCAGACATTGTGTGGCACAAATTTAAGCTTTGAAGGAAAAGAAAAATTTCTAAGGCTAAGTACTTCCAAAGTAAGGGGACAGGAAAATCTGTTCTTTCAAAGGCCTTAAGTCTGACAAACTGCAGGCACCTTCCCACCAGCAGAGGAGGACAGGCACCCCCAGCCTAGAAACCCCCAGGGAAAACAATATTCCCAAGATTGCTGTTCACAGCCACGTCTTTATGAGTGATGGCAACTGCAAGGCTTAGAAACCCGCCTAATCTTCAGTTCGGTTCTGCAAAAAGTTTTCAGTAAGTAACTCCAGAACTCAAGAGTTGGATCCAGGAAAGGATTTCTCACAGGGCTTCTGGATGTGCAAGGTCTAGATAGCACCATAGACACAGCACAGTGACATCCATCAGCCAAGCCTCCCAGCACCAAAGGGGATAGAGGACTCTAAGGTGAATTCAGTGGTTCTCAAAGTGGGGTTCTAGGACCACATGGGAACCTGTTAGAAATGTAAACTCTTGGAGTTCTGCTGTGACTCAGTGGATTAAGAATCCAACTAGTACCGGTGAAGATATGGGTTCGATCCCTGGCCTTGCTCAGTGGGTTAAGGATCTGGCATTGCCATGAGCTATGGTGTAGGTCACAGGCTCGGCTTAGATCCCACATAGCTGTGGCTGTGATATAGGCTAACAGCTATAGCTCCCATCCTACCCTGAGCCTGGGAACTTCCACATGTTGAGGGTGCGGCCCTACAAAGAAAAAAAAGAAAAAGAAAAAGAAATGTCAACTCTCAGGCCTCACCCTAGATCTACTGAATTAGACTCCTGGGGGTGAGGCTCATCAAGCAATTGGCTATAAAGAGCCCTCCAGGGGCCTGTGACACACAGACAAGTTTGAGAACCACTGCTCTAATCACCAGGCACACCTGTGGAACAAAAGCAAGCAACAACACAACATGCAAAGCCAAAAAGTCTTGCAAAAGAAAATGTTTAGAAAGCAAAGGAGGGGGATCTAATCCTTAGACTAAAAGAGTAAATAAAGGGAACGTGGAAAAGTGAAGAGGAGGAGGAAGCCAGGACTCTTGAATTTCTCACTTTCCATAAAAGAGAATGGGGAAAACATTGATTTGGATGGATAAGAAAAAGATGAATTTAAGTTTAGAAATTCTGGTGAAATATCACAAAGACTGAAAATAGAACATTCTCAAAATCATAATTAAACATAAAATGAGAGGCAAAATCAGCACATAAAAGTCAAATTGTAAAAAGGCATCGAGACGGAAATTGTCAGGCACTAGGGAAGAATGCAGGTGCACAGAGCCAGGAAATGGGTAGAAGGAAGTCTTCAGGGACGCAGTTCTCACCTGGACAGAAAAGGCAGCATGTTTTACCCAGCTGTACAGAGTTATGTGGCATAACTGCAGCTGTTCGTTTATGCTACTTGCCTCACTCTTGACATTTGGATCTTTTAACTTATTTATCCCATTAAAAAGCAACAACAACAACAACCTATAGAAACAGTAACCACAGAAGAGTAACAGTTAATGAATTCCCAAGTAACCCAACCCCATTAGTTGTTCTACCTCCAAGTGGTCTCTCTGGGTGGGAGGAGTTGGGACCATGGTCAGCACCTCTGCCCCCAGCTGGTGGCCACAGGCACGAATTACCAGGCTAGTCTGGCTCTGGGGGAAGGATGACCCTCTAAATTGAACCTGCTCCCCTCAAGCTGCCAAATGCTAAGGGCAAGCTTTTGCTTAAAAAAAAAAAAAATTGGTAATATCCTAACTAACCAAAGACATGGGTCCACAGCAGTGGAATTTCATACTATTGGGAATAAAAATCAGGCTATAGAAGACATTTCAAAAGAAGGATGCAGCAGAAATAAAGTCACATAAGTGAGACTGTCCAAAAACATTCAGGGGCCTCCAAAATTGAGGAGAGGGGCAGGGAAGAGGTTCATGGGAGAGGAAACTAGAAAGAGCCAGCCTGAAAAGGAGGATCTTGAATCCAGGCTGAACATGAACTTGAATCTAAAGGCAATGGGGAGCCATTGATGGTTTCAAAGCAGCAGAATGAGTGACTGGGCCTCATCCATTTTCCACACTAATTGTATTTTGTTTAGGCTACAACATTACCCTTCTTGGTAGCTAGAAAGACTTCTTAGAAGTGGAGAACAGGAACAGAACAAACCATGGAAACTATAATCCTTGGCATCTTATCATGCTGTTTCCAGGGGAGCACATGACAATGCAGTAATGTCAACCGCCAGAATCAAGGCTCGAGCTTGCACAGGACAGAACAGTTTTCAAAGAGCTTTATGCCCATTTTATAATGGGGAAAATGAAGCTCAGACTTTCCCAAGACAAGTAATGAAGTCTGAGGGCTTTTAAAACTAAGTCAACATTCATACAAGTCAGGTTGGTTCCAGTGAGCGAGTCCTCTCAGCCTCAAAGCAAAGATGTGGGCTAGCCAGGCAACTGCCCTGGTGGTGTGATTTGAAGGACAGAGTCAGAGAACAATCTTCCTTTCCCAAAAGAGATGGAGGCCTCCTTGGAGGTTAAGTACTGCCCACTCCCCAGTCTTTTAAAATCCAACAGGGGACTGATTTCAAGAGGAAACACATTGCCTCCCAGCAGATCACCACCCTTCCTGGCAAAAGTCTCCTGATCTAGACCAGGGGCTGGCAAACTACAGCCCATGGGCCAAACCCAGCCTACTGCTTTTTTCTGTTAATGATGTGTAACTGGAACCTAGCCAGGTCCGTTCATTCCTATATTGTCAATGGCAGCTTCTGCACTACAAGGGCAAAATGGAGTTGTTGCTACAAATACCTTATATCCTGGGAGCCTAAAATATTTACCGTTTGGCCTTCTACAGAAAAGATTATCCAATCCTTGCTCTAAATGCATGCAGGAGGAGAAGATGCTAAAAAGCAGAGGGAAAGGGCTCCAAAGGGGAGGGGCAGACCCACAGGGTAAGCTCAGCTTGGTTCCCCACACCACCAGAAGCAGGATGGGGTGATGTCTTTGCTTTTCAGTACTTAGAAAACAAACAAAACCCACAAGAGAAGGGGGCTGCAACCCTGGGCAAGAGTGGGATTTCAGGGTCTCCACGGGGAGAGCTGGTTCTACTCCGTCACTTTCAGTTCCCTCCGTAAGTAACAGCTATCCCCCAGAACTGAGCCCTGACCGCCTGCAAACCATTGTCTCTGGTCCAGAAGGGATAGCCAGCGGGAGGCACTGGGCTTGGGATCAGCCCTCATGCTGGCCTGGCCTGAGCTTCCAGAAAGAGGGGGAGGGGGAGAGGGAGGACGTGGTGGGGGGAGAGAGGGGGAAGGTCTGATGTTCATGCATCCTTATGCACTGCCTCTGCTCAGTGCCAGCCACCCAGTTGGCCCTGGGGACCTACCCTCAAGGGGTTTACAAACTTGGGTGACAAAAAGAGAAGCACAGTCAGGCACCCTAGTCAAGGGGGAGCTGTGGCATTGGGGGAGGGGCCAGACAGCCCAAGGCTGAGGACTAGGGGTGATCTTCAAGTGGCGGCTCCTCTGTGCCAGAGGAACAGACAGGAATGGCCACGCCAGGCCAACAGCAAACGTGCCCTGCTGGGCATTCTACCGCAAGGAGACAGAAACAACTCTGCATCTCCATCCAGTGAGTGACTCATGGAGGTGGGCAGCAGAGGGTCATTCGAGGACAGTGCCCCCAGCCTCCCACCTGCCTACCAGCCCGGCTTTACTCAAGCCCCAAGGAGTCCCTTGTTCGGATTTCCCGGCACTGCCTCCAGCCATCACCGTCACCAAGGGCCCAAATTAGCCCGGAACAGCTGAAGGGCAGCTGGCCATGGCCTCTCTGGCTGTGTTGTTCCTGGGAAACTAGCACGTTTCACGTACAATTCAAAAACATATGGCTAAGCTGACACCTCTCATCTGAATCAGATCAAGCTTATCAACTTTCCTAAAAGGCTCTGCTGTCACTCCAGAGACCAATCACTGAGTTCAAGGCCTCCCTCCACCCCGACCCCCACCGCACAGCTTGTGAATCAGGACTCCTTTAAGGACTCCAAACCCCTTATTCCTACAAGAGCTATATAGGAATGTGGGAGTTACAGTACAGAAGGCTTTTTTTTTTTTTTTAATGATTTTTGAATGTATGCTGACACAAAGACTGACTAGTAATATGTATGACAGGGCACATTCTCTGAAAAGACCATTTTACACACTGAAATGGTTTTAAAAAATCACAGATGTGTAAACTCGCCACATGTAAGGTCAGGAATCAGAGCTAAATTTGGGGGCTACAGAGTTTTAAATGGTCTTCTGTGACATCACCTCTCAAATCTGGGGACATGTGGGGCCAGGGCTGGACAGGACCAAAGAAATAACCATGTTCCACAAATAGAAGATCTGGGACTTCCCACAAACCACCAGCCCTTCTCTATCCTCTGGAGAATGACAGGGCCCTGCCCCCAATTCAGGCCACACATGTAAAGGCTAACCACACATTTTGGTAACAGGGTTAATCAAGTCTCACTACACGAGTTGCAGTCAACGGGTCAGCTGCAGTGCCTGTTCAGACATCACCTAGGCGCTTGATAAAAATGCAGACTCATGGGGTCAACCAAGAATCAGAATCTGCATTTTAACAAGATCCTCCATGTGCTCTGCATACACATGGAAGTCAGATGTTTTCCTCCAATATGGATAAAGATAACAAAGTAACTGCCCAAGGATCTCCTCAGGGAATGTGCATCTGCTTCTTTGTCTAACCAGCTCCTACTCATTCTTCAAAACCCTTTTCAAATGTTGCTTGCTCTCAAATCCTCCTGATTTTCTCCTGGGAGGATAGGATCAACAAATGCCTCCTAGGCACTCAGAGTACTTGATAAATGAATACCTTTCCTACAGCATCATCCCTTCATATTGTTTATAATTTGTGGTTGGGGACTGAGTCTCATTTGTGGCTCTGTCCTTAGCTATTAACAGAGACTGGAAAATAGGAAATGTTCCATAAGGGACTAAGTTGAATTGAAGCATGAAATTAGCAGACAGGAAGTTGGCATAAATCAGCCACCACCACTAGCATGTGGGAAAGGCAAAAAGACAATGTCCCCGCTTGACAATGGGGGAGGGGCCCTTAACAAGATGACTCAAAGGCAGATCCCTCTAGGATAATCAAGTGTACACTCAGCTATCAAAGTCAGGTGGAGAGGAAGAAACAGAATGAGTAAGAGGGACCATCACAGTGTGAGGTGTGGGCCATGAAGGGCAGAGGCGGTGGTATCAAAGCATCTGGCAAAGGGTGGGAGGGGCCAGCTCCCAGCGGAACAGAGGGAAGTGCTGGCAGAGGCTGCCCCTCAGTGGCCAGGAATCAGGATCACAGGAACCTCGGACTCCGGGTGGGGACATGAAGACCTCGCTCCTACCCACACCTCAGGAAAGGTTCCCCTTGGGTTCCTGAACCCAGAGTGAGAGCCTCCCCACCTTGCCTCCCACTGCCTCCTCCAGGCAAGGCCTTCATTTCTCTTTAGCACTCTTGGTAGCAGCAACACCAAGCTGGCCACTACTCCTCAACCAAAGCCGTGGCCCCTCCACCAAAGCACTCCCGAGCTCAAAGCAACTCTCAGCCCCTCAACTGTGACCCAACACATCTTGATGTTTCTGACATTTTCTTTGTTTATTCTTTAGGGCTGCACCTGCAGCATATGAAGTTCCCAGGCTAGGGGTCCAGTGGGAGCTGCAGCTGCTGCCCTACATCACTGCCACAGCAACAATGGATCCAAACCCTGCCTGTGACCTACACCAAAGCTCACAGCAACACTGGATCCTTAACCCACTGAGTGAGGTCAAGGATCAAACCCATGTCCTCATGGATATTAGTCGGGTTCGTTTCTGCTGAGCCACAGTGGGAACTCCGTTACTGTCTTTTTAAAGTATTTACTGAGCACTTACTACATGCCCTGTACACAGGCAGGCACCCCTCCTCACAACCTCAGCACCATTCTTAACCCCAGCAACCCCTCACCCCTGGCAGACAGGTTTAGTCCACCACTCAGGGTCACTGCTGCCACTCCATGTGGCCACATCTCAGGACAGAACCTCCTGATGGAATCTGGGGGAGTCCCACCCAGGGGCTTGTAGGTGTACCTGACTTGGCCCAACTGTCCCATGGTTATGCATGTGTCAGCTGCTGGCCACAGGAGGGTGACTGGGGAGAGGCCCTTTCTCCTCAGGGGAGGACTCACAGATCAAGGCAGCGGCTGTGGAGACAGAACCTTCAGGGGACACTGAACCACTGCTTATAGAATGAATGAATGGGAGGAGGAAGGAGGCCCCCCCCCCAGCTGTGGGCAAGAGGGAAAGCTTCATGAGCGTGAGCACTGGACGGAACTGCCACGTCCAGCTGTTCGGGTTGTGCACTCCACAGCTCTCAGGAACACTATCCTCAAGATCTAAATGGAAACCCTGGAGTTGTGCACAAAGAGGCCCACACTTTGGACCTGGGCTTGGAAGGATGGGTCTCAGCAGAAGAGACTCAGGTTGGTGTTCCAGGGATGGGGTCAGAATCAGCATGAGTGCAAAAGGCACTGTGGGAAGCATCAAGTCAGCAGGCCTGGACAGGGGTGCATGATGCAGTCTGGCCAGAGCTCAGGGAAGAAGGGCCGAGGGTACTCAATGGGGAGATATTAGTTCAGGCCTGGCCTACACAGTGGGTCAAACCAGTGGTTCTCAACCAACATTTGAGGTTTTGCCTCATAGGGGACATTTTTGGTGGTCACAATTGCAGGGAGCTGCTAGTGATATCTAGCAGGTGGGGGCCAGGGATGATGCTAAGCATCCTACCTCACCCAGGATAGCTGCCTGGCCCACACCACACTCATAGCAAAGATTATCTGCCCCAAATGTCAACAGTGTTAAAGTTGAGAAACCCTGTTCTCAACCAGGAAGGGAGTGATGGAAAGCAAAGGAAGGTACTGATGTGAGAGGTACTGAGCTAAGATCCGCTAGGACGGAGGAATCAGTGGATGGCGGGAGGAGCTGAGGGATGTGGGCTTTGAATCCACAGTGCTGAGAGGGTCCTGCTGTTAGCTGGAGTGTAGCTGGGTGGGGGGATGTGCTGGGTGTCACAGGGAAAAGAGCCCAGGAGTCTGGGATGTTTGGGCCACAAAAAGGGTGCAGGGCTCTGCTTCGGAGGACCAGAAGCAGAGCCAAAAATTTGTTTTTTAACAAGTGCCTGGAGACCCAACACTGAGGGAGGAGCAGAGAGCAGGAGTCTGGAAGTTTGGGGCATGAGATGACTTGGGTTCAAGTCCCATCCCACCCCTTACTCCACAGTGTTGAGTGGACTGTGCCTCTCTGAACCTCAGTTTCCTCATCTGTAAAATGGGGATAATGTCCCCTTACCTTGCAGTGTTTGGGTGAGGATGAGAGATTGGGCCCAGGTTCAGATGCCTGAGACCAGGCCTCTGAAGGGGACAGTCCTCACTATCCAACTTTGTCTTCTGGGGGCGGGGGCTCTGGCAGGCGAGACCCTCCTACACCCCCTGCTCCACCTCCCACTCCCTCCCTAACCCACTCAGACATCCATAAAATGGGAAAATGTTGGTAGCAAAGCCTAGCCCAAGAGATTTTTTTTTTTTTTTTTTTGCTATTATTAATCAAACCTTTGAGGGAAAAAAAGTGAAGTGACCTTGGGGCAGAAACCCAAGAGAAGACAAAGTATTGGTCAAGAACTTAAAAGAACCCACAATTGCTTAATCAGATGAAGAGTGTGGTCATTAACTGCAGATCTACTTCGAGGTATGCTCAGAAGGGCCAAGCTTGAGAAAAGCAAGCTCTGTCCTATCTCCTCCTGCCACTCCACCCACCACCTCTGCTCTCCATTTCACTGGGTCCCCTAAGTAGCAGGCCCCTCTGAGGTAGCTGGCCCACCACACCTTGGGCACAGTATCCTTGGAAAGTAAGGTGGGAAGGCCACACTGGAGGGGCCAGAGTTCCACAGAAATGGGGAGGGGCTTGGAAGCTCATTTTACAGATGAAGGAACACTTAAAACCAGGTCTCTTGTGCATTTCAACCTTCTTCCTGGTATGACACCCCAACAAATGTTTGATTGCCCCCAGGAGTGGGGTGCTCGCTTCTTCACCAGGTAGTCCCTCCTATTACTGGAGGGCTGCCCTAGAAAGTCCTTATTTCTCGAGTCCAACTCTGTACCCACCCCTGTCCTGTCCTGTGCATCTTCCTCTTTCCACATCCCACATATTTGTTCAAGGAGCACTGGCTGAACTCCAATGGGTATTGAGCCTTGTGCTAGACACTGGGCACACACCAGTGAACAGGACAACTGATGGGCTCCCGCTGTGACAAGGCTCACAGTCCGCCTCTCTCGTTTTAGCAGCTTCTCTACATACCAACCTCCCTGGACACACGGCCTACGGTCCACCCCATCCCACTTCACCCAGGTTCCCAAAACAAAAACATCTATTCCTCCAGCTGGAATAGTCAACTCTCAAAGTCAATCTCAAGAATGCAAACAAAACTTGCAACAAATAGAATGGTGGGAGTGGAGGACGAGAAGAGTGACACGGATCGTGTGGACCCCAAGCACCGAGAGTCACACCATATCATTCTCATAACAGCCCCACAAGTAGACTTGCTATCCTCATTATAAAAGAGGAGGAAGCTGAGGGTCAGAGAGGGGAAACCACCTGCTCACTGACATACTGACACAAGGGAGAAAGTGGCAGGGTGGGCTCCAAACACAGGCCAGTGGGTGCTTCCAATGCCCACTTTTATCCTGCACTGGGACCCGGGGGTTCTAAAGTACCGACCCATTTGGCCTGATTGGTCAATTGGATACATGCATTTCATCTTCATCTCCCCCCTCAGCACCACCCCAGGGGCAGAGTCTTTAGGACCAGCAAATTCCACAGAGTTCAAGGGAAAAGGTTGGTGCCAATCTTTGGCTGTGCAACCCGATCCTGAAGGTTACATCAGGGCTTGTCCAGACCTGCCAGGGGCATCTGGTCCCAACCCTTCTGCAGTGTCACCACTCACACCAAAACAGGGCCCCACCAGCATGGGGCTTCATCAATCATCACGACCCTCCTCTTGCTTTTTTCTCCTCTATTTTTTAATTCTGAACAGTGGAAATACTGAAATTGAGAGTTTTCCTCTTTGTTTTGGCTCTTACAAAATGGAAGCCCCACGTGCAGCTCATACCCCTTCCTACGCATGCACAGAGCCTTTATTGCTACTGCTATTATTCTATTATTTTTCCATCCTTTTTTTCCCTTCTTCCCTGTATCCTCACATCTATTTTATCTTCTTGTGGTACCCAAAACTATGAGTCACCCCCCCCAAATTATTTTTGCAACAAGGCGAGTGCTAAATCCATAAAGGCAGTCCTTAGTGCAGGTGAAGGTGTACAAGTGGAAGAAAGTGCTTAAGGGAGAACAATGGAAAAGGAGCACTTGGTTCCAAGGGAACAGCAGGGGGAGGGAATGCTAAGGAAGGAAGGACTTGGAGTCTCGAGGGGGCCACGAGGCCAGTGGCCAAGGCCCATGTGATTCCTCCACCAGCTCTGTTAGCCCCAGACCCTGGCTCAATGGTTAAGGAGCTGCTCGTTCTCCCAGAGGCTCTCATGATGAAGCTGTTGGCAGGAATGGCAAGAACAATGCCCCACTTTGGCCTCCCTGAGCCTGCCTGTGCCTGGGCTTTCAGGAAGAATGTCTCATGTTCACAAAGGGCTCCCCATTCATAGAGCCAGGGGCCCTGATCTAGAGAATCTACATTCTTGTAAATTCCCTTCCTCTTAGAGAGCAAGGTGAAGGCTATGCACCAGTTCCACTTCACCCATCAAAATCTCTAGTGGCTCAAAGTCCCTGCCTGCCTTATTCCTTTCTCACTACCTGCCAGTAGCCTCTAAACTCACATCTCTAAGGTGATTACAAAGGCCATCACTTTTTTTTTTTCTTTTTTAGGGCCACACCTGCATCATATGGAAGTTCCCAGGCCAGGGGTTGAATCGGAGCTGCAGCTGCCAGCCTACACCACAGCCACAGCAACATGGACCTGAGCCACATCTGTGAACTATACCACAGCTTACGGCAAGGCTGGATGCTTAGCCCACTGTGTGAGGCCAGGGATTGAACCTGCATCCTCACGGACACTATGCTGGGTTCTTAACCCACTGAGCCCTAGCTGGGACTCCATCATTACTTCTGGTGGCCCAGCTTGCTACCTACAATTATCCAAATTAATATCAGGGGATACCAGGTGTACTTCCAACTCAGCTCATGTCCCTGGACCCTTCAGACCTGAAGCTGAGGAAGGACTTGACTGGGCCAGTGGCAGGTGCCCAAGCCCTCTGTGCTCAGTGAGTCAGGCGCCCACTTCTGGCAACATGCTGGGCAGGAGCAGCTATGTCAGGACCCCCATTGTCTGTACCTATGCTCTCCTAAGAGCACCCAGGACAGACTGCCAAGGAGGACCTGGAGGACCCCAGGGTTTCATGTACCACCACCCTTTCCTGTGAACCAGAAGAGGAGAAGAGGGAAACAGTATCTGAGACCCCTGAAGCCTAAGCAGGAGCCCAGCTCTGCAGCATGTCTCACCTGGGAAAATCCCCACATGTACCCAGGACACTGGCCCCACTTTAGCTGGGGACTCCCTCTTGCTCCCTCTCTTCTTGTGTCTTGTTTTTAAGAGACAAAAATAAATTCTTCAATGCACATTTAAAACATAGTAAAGAGCTAAACCTCAATGAGTGATTATAATGCGTGTTGACCACATACTCTCATTCTTTAGGGAGGTAAGTGAGGAAGAGAGTGCAGGTGTGGGAATGCAAGTCACACAAGGTCGGGTGGAGAAAGGTCACCAGAGAGGAAAGTGAATGGGAGAGGCCAGAGGACGGCAAAGTGGAAGGAACCAGAATATCTGCCGAATGAGTGAAGGAAAGAAAGCCTGAAACATCCTCATTCTAAAAGCAACAGGACATGAAGGGTCAAGGGACAGAAAGGAACCCTTCGGCTGGCAAGGGCTGGAGAGCCAGCTAGATCCCAGATCTCCCCCAAATCTGGCCTAAGAGGGTATCAGTCTCACTTCCTCGAGGGCTGGTATTTGAGCTCCTCAAGACTTAGGTCTAGTATCTCTCTTGGATCCCACCCAGCAAACAGGTGTGGCTTGATGCCTTATCTAGAAACACCCTGTACTGGCTTTTGCCCAAATCGACTCCCTAGTTATGTGCCTTTCCTAAGAAGCCTGCACTGGGGGGATGAGGTGGCACAGGAAACCCCAGTTCTAGTCTGCCTCCCATCTGCTGCGTGATCTGCCAGTGCCTTCTCCTCTCTGGACCCCGGCAAGGTGTGCCCAGAAGCTGCACCAAGAAGCCAGGCTGGCTTTGCTGGGTCTTCACAGAAAGCCTCACACAAACAACCCGGCTGGGCATACCACAGGTACTCAATAAATGTGGTGTTTTTATTTTTGTTTTGGCTGCCCTGTGGCATATGGAGTTCCCCAGCCATGAATCAGATCAGAGCTGCATTTGTGACTTAAGCTGCAGCTATAGCAATGAGGGATCCTTAATCCACGGGCTGAGTGGGGGATCAAATCTGCATCCTAAGCCTGCAGAGACCCCTCAGATCCCATTGCACCTCAGTAGGAACTCCAATAAACACTGAATAGTAATTGGCCACTAACGCAAACAATGGACTAATTGGGAGGGCTGAGTAAATCCAGGAGTCTCTGGTTTGGGGAAGAGAGCAAAGCAAAGTTATCCAGCTGAAAGAAGGAAGATTTCAGCTTCCACAGAATAGTTGTGTTTGAGAATATTGAGAGTAGCAGTGATTGTATCCAGAAATGGGGCATTTGCACTATCTCAAGAGCAGAAAAGGAGAGAGCAACCCTCTCTGTCTTTCTAAGCCTTTAAGCCGTTGGGCACACCAGTGCAGGATTAGGTGCTTACTGCTAACAAAAAGGTGTAAACCATTCACCATCACTGATTATCCCTCCTGCTCTTGGCAAATGAGCTACTAGACCTGACTGCACGAAGGCGGAAGCTACCTGCAGCTCTTAAACCTCCAAGCGCGCAGTCCACAAGCTGGAACCCGGGCGCTCTCTGCTCCTCCCCCCAAGACCCATCCCCCCACAGATCCTCCCGTTCTACCGTCTCTTCTTGTGTTCCCCAGCAACTGCCAAGCTGTGTTAATGGCTCCTGGCCACCCTCAGCCCTGCGTGCCCAGTTCTCCAATCTGCAGGGAGTACTCCCCGCCTACTGTAATCACCCAGCCTATCCGTCAAATGGGAAAGTTTGTGTGGCGGCTCCCTCCCCTGCCCGCCTCCTACGCCAGCAGAAACCCCCTCGCTGCCCGCTGCCCCCACAGTGCTCACCTCTTCGCTCCGCTGCCGGGGCTCATCGCCTCCACTGGGCAAGGGATTCAGGAACTAGTCTCCGCGCCCCCAAAGTGCCCAGCCCCGTTCCTTCCAACGCTTTACTGGAGAAAGTTACTGGCCCACCTCCTTCGGCTCTGATCCAAACCAGACCTCGCAGGTCCACGCGGATTTAAACTTAAAAGTGGAAGTTCACTTAAAAGTAAAGTGAACTTAACGTGGAAGGACCTTGAACTTGGGTCTGGGTTGTAAAGTCACCGCTCCCAATCTCTAACCAGGTGAAAAAGGCAAATCACTGAAAACTTGGTTCTTGATCCATGATAGTGAATCAAATACCTCATATGTTGCCCAAAGGCTGTGCGAAGAATTTTATGCGCATTTTTACATACGTTCCCCTACTTCTGGGAAAACCTGGCACTTTTACCATCATTGCCATCTTACAAAAGCGGCAATCAAGGCTCAGAGAAGTTATAGTCAAAATCGCTTGGCCAGCGGATAAAAGAACCATAACTCAGCCCAGGTCTGTAAAGTTCCAAAACCCGATTCTCCCCCATGAGGCCCCGAGAACGCTGGACATTCAGAAGCAGCAGGACTAGCCCGTTCCGCCGCGCTCCCTCCTCCCTGTTTCCCGTCCGCCCTACCTTCCTTGGGCGCATCGGCGTCCCAGACGCTCCACATCTGCACGAAGAAGAATGGCGTCCAGCACACGATGAAGGCCAGCACAATGATGAAGGTCATCTTGACGGTGCGGATCTTGGCCTTGGAGATGAGCTTGACGCTGCTGACGCGGGCCAGGGCCGCTCGGCCCCGGCTGCCCACCGCCGCGCCCTCGGTTCCCGCGACCGCCTCCGCCGCTTCCGCCGCAGTCTTGAGCCGCAAGTTCTGCCAGATCTTGAAGCTGATAAGGCCGTAGCAGGCGGCGAGCACGATGACCGGCACGATGTAGACCGCAAGCGTGATCCACGTGATGTAGGCCTTGGGCCCCCAGGGCTGGATGAAGACGGCCCAGCAATCGAAGACGCCGTCGGCCACCTCGCGCAGCGAGAAGATGTGCACCTGCGGCGCGCTGGCCACCAGGCAGCCCAGCCATGTGGCTAGCACTGCCAGACGGTCCGCGCGGCGGCGCAGCGCGCGCAGCGGCTGGCAGATGGCCAGACAGCGGTCGAGCGACATGAGCAGCAGCAGGTAAGTGGAAGCGAACATGCCCACCACCTGGAGGTACTTGACGAGGCGGCACAGCAAGTCAGGTCCGTAGAAGCGGAAGGTGATATCCCACAGTAGCTGAGGCAGCACCTGGAACACCGCCACCACCAGGTCGGCTATGCTCAGGTGTTTCATGAAGAAGAAGAGGCGCGAATGCTTGTGGCGCGTGGTGCGCAGCGCCAGCAGCACGCACGCATTGCCGCTCAGAGCTAGGAAGAGAATGAGGCACAACACCGCCACCTCCACACGCGCCAGGGCCTCGTTGCGCTGAGGCGGCCCGGCGGTGCGGTTGCCCTCGGCCTCTGGCGGCGCCACGCTCGAGTTGACCGCCTCGGCGCTCCAGTTGGCTGCAGGCAACCCCTCCATGACCGTGGCCGCCGCCGTGCGCCCCTGGCCTTCCAGCCTTTTAAAGCGTGGCGCGCGGGGCGGGGCCCGACGCGCAGTCCCGGCGTGTCTGGGGGCGGGGTAGGGGCTCCTGGGTTCCACTCCCTGAGACTTCTTGGGCAGGTCTCCTGAGTCGGACTCTGAAACAAACCCCAAGGGCCGTGAAAAGACCACGCAATTCTCTCCCAACGGAGGTGTGGCTCAGCTGTCCCCTTCCCAGGAACCCCAAATCATCTGGGGCTATCGCCACAACAGCTGACCCTGGGGTAGCTCAGCTGCCACCCTGGAATCCCCGTTTGAGGTACCTCCTCTGAGACACTATAAATGAGCGGGAATCTACCTCACAGGCAGCTCCTTGAGGTATTTCATGGAAGAAAAGGGAGGGTCCTAATCAGTTTCCTCTGGGACTGGGACTTCTAAGCCAGCCACCTCCCGAAGGAATCCCCCAACTAGCTACCCACCCCCGAAATCCACAGCACAGCCACCTTCCGCGAGACCCATACCAGCCAACCCTCCTAATAAACCTTATTCCAGTAACTCTCAGAAGGGAGACACCCCAAACACCCACTTTCCTGGGAAACTCCAGCTCAGGACCACCTCCCCCATCTCCTGTTTCTAAAACGTTTAGCCATCCATCCCTGAATTTCCACAACAGCTGCTCTTTGCAACCTCAAATCTAGCAGTCCATCCTGGAGGAACTCCTGATTCAATACTTCCCAGGACGCCCCACCTTTGTGCCCAGTTCCTCTCAGGCCTAGACACCTCTCCAGGGGGATCTTCCCCAACCCAGCAGCCTCGAAGGCTGGGAATCCGATGCGTGTCTTGCCCCCCGCACCCCCGACAGCCAAGGGCTCTGCATCTAGAACCTGAGCAGTCACTTTACAATCTCTCAGAACACCAGCAGACTCTTCAGGAACTAGAATCACCAGGCCCCCTACCACTTCCACTCGGGGTCCCAGTGGCTCCACCAGCCCCAGCCACCCCATTCACCCGTACGCAGGACCCAGTTACCTGCACCAAGCCGGCAGGCTGGCCCAAAGTTGGCCCCTGAGGAAGTTGTGCCGCCGCGTCGGGCTCCAAAGACGCGTGTGCTCCTAGCCCAGGTTGAGGTGGCTGCAGCCGGCACCCAATCTGACACGATGCTGAGGACTCGGACTCTGGAACCTGGCTGGAATCCCCTCTCCCGCAGCCAGGACAGGGTCTGATGCGAGCGAGGAACACCGGCCAGGCTGTGCGCGCGGGCAGCGTCAGGATGCGGCGCTGCCTACTGGTGGCCCGCTTTTCTGCAGCGGGTGACCCGGCGTGCACCACTTCATAGGTCCGCCAGGAGGCGCGGAAAGCTGGAAGAGCAGTGTTAAGTCACTCGGACAAACAGCTTATTTCACAGTGGCATAAGCAGCAAGAGGGAAGGAGCTCGTAAATAATCTGCTTGGTTTCTTCCTTTCTTGGTTTAGAAGCTCCCAACTCTCACGCAAATGGGAGGCTTGGATAGCAGTGTTTTCCTGTTGAGTTGACAATGATGAAGGTACAAAAGCATTTAACTGATATTTCCCAATCATTAAGTTATTTCAAGGCTTCCCCCCGCCCCCTTTTGGGAATTTGATGCCATGGAATCAGCGGTGAATTCAAGTAAGTCCTTGCTTTGGAATGCTTTTGTTACTCATTCATGTGGAATTAGAAAGCATTTCTAATTCCAATCAGCACTGGGAAAGGTCTTCATTCATTAGGTAGTTTTAGAAGATCTCAAGCAAAATAATAATAATAATAATAATAATAATAATAATAATAATAATAAATATATCTTCATTTTAAAATGATTCCACTGTCTATGGCCCAAAGTCATTTCTGCCTCTTTTCCATGCTTCAAAATCAAAATCCTAAATGATGTCAAAGGAAAATGAAATGTTAAAACAGCCTGACTCCTAGCTCCTTTTCTATTCTAAAATCGTCTTTTGAAGTAATTTACAGTGGTCAGGAATCAAGGGAGAAAGAATAAGTGAGGATTCTAAACTGAACATGGCTCCTTGAAAATTACTAAATGCGTATCTCCTCCTGACACATCACTTATCCCTCTTTTAATTATGTAGCTAGAATTGAGTTACCCAAGGACAGGGTTTCCTGACTCCACAATTACAGCTCTGTGCCATGACATCTCAGGAGCCAACTGTTGCTGCCACCCTGGGCCCAGGGTTCTAGGTGAGTAAGCATTCCAGGATGGGCCTGGGAATTCCAGCAGCATTGGGAAGGTGGGAGAGGAACAGGTTTTCTTCTTGCCTTGGACAGTTATGTCACAATATTGTTTAAAAACAAAATTCAATAATAATAAACAATAAATTTTAAAGATCTTATTGGCCTTATTTTTTTTTTTTTTTTTGTCTTTTTAAGGCCATACCCATGGCATAGGGAGTTTCCCAGGCTAGGGGTCGAATTGAAGCTCACCGGCCTATGCCACAGCAACACAAGATCCAAGCTGCATCTGCAACCTACACCACAGCTCAATGGAATCCTTTACACACTGAGCAAGGCCAGGGATTGAACCTGCATCCTCATGGATGCCAGTCAGGTTTGTTTCCCCTGAGCCACGACAGGAACTCCCCTTATTGGCTTTATTCAGGGATTCATGAATCAGGCAGCATCCACTCTAACAGACATAAAGGAGCTCTGAGGAGCTGTGCAAAATCAAAGACTTTTATAGACAGAAGGGAGTAGAAATGTGGGAGCTACACTAATGTAAAAAGCAGACTGGTTATGGCATGGTTCCTTTCCCTATAGTGGACAGCAAGGGTTGACCAAGCAGATTATCCAACTGGATCCCATCCCATGATTCCTGATTGACTGGCTTAAAATTCCATTTCTGGGATAGCTAAAATAATCCTTAAGTTAAATCTCAGCTTGGTGACTTGGGGCTCAGCATAAGTGATTCCATTTTGGTCCTGTTGTTTTAACAATATCAACTAATAGCATCTATCACACAAATTACAGGTTAAAGTGAAAGACTACTCACTTTAAGTCGGATTAAGTGACCCTGACTTTCTCGCTACACCTCAGCTTCCCCATTTGTAAAATGAGGGGGCTGGTCAAGATACCTCACCTCTAAGATGTCATCCCTCTGGTTTTCTAAAATTTGATGATCTGGGCCATCTGAGAGCTTAATTCCACAGAGTGAAACACATCTTCTCAGTTCCACGCTGGGATGAGGGTGGGTTTTCCCTAAGCACCCCGATAGGTAAATTCAGGTAGGAAAACACTGGGCCTGTAAAGCCCAGTTTACCCCCTCTTTCTCCTGGAAAAGAGCTGCCTTCAGAGAGCAGGTTTCCTGGGCTACTTCTCCAGGGCTGAGCTCTTCCCACCCACATGGAGAGGCCTGCCCAGTCCTGGCACGGTGGCTGAGACCAAGCATGACCCTTTGGTCCTTCTAGATTTATTTTAAGGAATTGGCTAACATGATTACGAAGGCTGGCGAGTCCAAAATCCGCAGGGTGGACAGGCAGACTAGAGACCTAGAGAAAAGGCAATGCTGCAGTTCAAGTCTGTCTACTGCAGAATTTCTTTCAGCTGATAGGATGAGGCCCACCCACACTAGGGAGGGCAATCTGCTTTACTCCAAGTCCACTGATTTAAATGTTAATCTCATCCCAAAATACCCTCACAGAAACAGCCAGAATAATGTGTGACCACATATCTGGGCCCTATGGTCCAGCCAGGTTGACACACAAAATTACAATCACAAAGGGAGTCTCAGCAATCACTGTTTCACAAATTTCCAGTCTTCCTGGGCCAACATGCCTATTGAAGGTATGACCAGTATTGCATATATGTGTACTTCAGAAGGCCTAGGACACAGCAGAGGCAACTTTATAGGTATTAGCTGAACACAGAAGGACAGAGGGAAGGAAGGCAGGAGTGAAGGACAGAGGGAGGAAAAAAGGGAGGGAAGGAGAAAAGAAATAAGTATCCTCATGGGCAGTTTCCCTCTCTTGAGTGGACCATGCCCCCTAAGGAAGGCATCCTGCCCAGAGAATGACCTGTGCAGTACCCACGCCTACCTCCAGGAACCGGATCTTCAGTTGCAGCATCTTGGGAATTTTCCAGCTCTGGTACATTTATTTAGACATGGATCTAGTCAGGGTGGAAATGAGCCACGAACACATTTAGTCCACTCCTTCCCCCAATACCATCCCCCAGCATGGCCCCCTCACCCACCCAGTGACCTCTCAGTCTCTGCTGGGGCCTCTGGCTCAGGAGGGTGTCATAGATACTCTCAGACATGAAGACTGGGAACACATCTTAGCAATACTTTTGTTGCCGGCAAACTTGCCCCCTAGCCCCCTTACATTTACTGCTGCTGTCCTGATGCAGGGCATATGGGGTGGACTGGGTGTTCATGAGGCCAGGCCAGGAAGCCAGCTTAGAACTCTCACACACTTCTTCTTCCAGCTCACATCATTTCGGCTGCTTCATTCCTATGTTTCACAGAGGGTGGAGAGAGAGGAAAACGTATGCCAAGGGAGAGGAGGAGGGAGTGGGATGGACTTGGAATTTGGGTTAATAGATGCAAACTATTGCCTTCAGAATGAATAAGCAATGGGATCCTGCTGTATAGCACTGGGAACTACATCTAGTCACTTATGATAGAGCATGATAATGTGAGAAAAAGAATGTATATATGTATGTGTGACTGGGTCACCTTGCTGTGCAGTAGAAAACTGACAGAGTACCAGCTATAATGGAAAAAATTAAAATCATTATAAAACTTAAAAAAATGGAAAGCACTGTGAACTAGAAGCAATAAGTGCTAGAATCAGAGTGTTACCACCTACTACCTACGTGGCCAAATCATGGGGCCTCTGAGATTCAGTTTCCCTGGGTGCTGACTTCACGGGGCTGTGAGTAAGTAAGACTTATGTATTTGCCACACTGGAAACATGTGGAAGTTTCTGGGCTCAAGTTCAAACCTGAGCCACAGAAGTTCCCATTGTGGCTCAGCGGGTTAAGGACCCAATGTTTGTCTCTGTGAGATGTGGGTTCGATCCCTGACCTTGCTCAGTGGGTTAAGGATCCAGCGTAGCTGCAAAGTGTGGTGTAGGTTGCAGATGCAGCTCGGATCTGGTGTTGCCCTGGCTATGGTGTAGGTGAGCAGCTGAAGCTCCAATTTGACCCCTAGCCCAGGAACTTCCACATGCTGGAGAGTAATTTCCATATGGTGCAGGAGCCCAAGCCACTGCAGTGACAATGCCAGATCCTTAACCCCCACGCCACAAGAGAACTCCAAGGTTTAATTCACATGAGGAGTGCTGTGCAAACAGTTAAGTCCTATACCTCTGAACCTATTTTCTCATGTTGACAATGGTTCCCAGGACCATCCTATGAAAATATTTTCTCATCCAGTCAACCTCCAACTTATTAATCTTTCCAGAGCAAACTCATGTGTCTTTTCAATTTGATAAGACAAATCCACTGTATGTGTGTGTGTGTGTGTGTGTGTGTGAGGGGTGGGGGCAGGCTGTGTCAAGCAAGGGAACTAACTCCTCTGAACTTTCACTGGTGGGAAGGGACTCGACTCTTCAGGGAGCCCTCCCTGACTCCTCTGCCCACTGAGAATTCCCCATGTCTCTACCTCTGGTGCATGACTGCAGATGTTACCTGTAATATGAACGTGTCCAGTCTCCCCACTGGGGTGGTAAGTGCCTAGAATAAGTCTTGTGGACCACAGTCCTTTCTTTATATATCTACCATTACCTTTCCCATCACACACCCGTCAATAAAAATGTTCTGAGAAAATGATGGCTGTGTTACCCAAGAACATCCTTTGGAAATTAACCGATAGAGTCAGGCCTCTGCCCTCCAGAAATATATTTCTGTGGAAATCTGGCTGAAAGAGGGCTCTTTGTGAGAAAGCATGCTATTCAGACCCAGGTGCCACTCTTCCTGAGAGAGAGCAAGTGATGGCAGAGATAAAGCACGATGCCTCCAATTCCATGAAGAGGTCCACTGCCAATGGACAGGACAGCACAACCCCTAGGAGGGGACTGGCAGCAACATGTACATTTCCTGTTTGCGACACCATTGGCCTCGGTTAAGGCACAGCCAGAGAGCAAAGGCATTCTCTGGGAGTCACAGAGCTTGGTATATATAAAAGCAGGCTGTGCTTCTGCAGAAGAAAAGGTGTATTGAAAATCATGGGACTTGGGATGTGTGACTCTTCGGAGAAGGAGAGCCGAGAGGAGTGGAGAGTCACGTAAACGTGGTAGTTATCGGTGGTGGCCAGCAGAATGACAGGGCTTCTCATGATGTCGATCCTACAGAGGAGGACACTAAGGTTCAGAGAGGGAAGGGGGTTGGCCAAGGCCACAGAGCTGGTTAAAGTCCAGTGTGGGGAGTTCCCACAGTGGCTCAGCAGCTTTAGAACCTGACTAGTCTCCATGAGGATGCAGGTTTGATCCCTTGCTCAGTGGATTAAAAATCTGGCATTGCTATGAGCTGCAATGTAGGTTGCAGATGCGATTCAGATCCAGTGTTGCTATGACTGTGGTGTAGGCCAATAGCTGCAGCTCTGATTCTACCCCTAGCCCGGGAACCTCCATATACCACAGGTACAGCTCTAAAAAGAAAAAGAAAAAGAAAAAAAAAAAAAGACTAGTGTGGCTGGAGTGAAGCATGAGACAGATCTAGAAAGGTTGCTGGCACTAGACACCCCCAGCCTGGTTGCTCTGCTGAGGGACTTCATGCTCTCAGAGGGCCAGTAAGCTCAGGAATTTTACCTAAAAGAAGGGGACCAGTGACATCACAAGGGGTTGGTGAGCGGGATGGGGGAGTGAACTTCCAGGGGATGAGAGAGATAACTTGAGTCCGTCCCCAGGAATCATGGAGAGGGTGGTCTGGATTCACACAAAGAAAGCAAAGCACTTCTCCCATCTGCCACCGCCCCCCCCCCAACCCCATCCTGTTTCCACCAGTCCATCTCCAGCAAGTTCCAGTAAAACCTAAGGGAAATTCCAGTGACCCGACATCTCCAAACACAAACCCTGTCCCAAGCCCCTGGGCAGCCTGGTCTCTCTGCCTCCACCAATTCCAACTGCCTACTCGTTTCTCTTTTTCATTTAAACAGGGGTGGGGAGGACATTTCTCCTCAGGGGAAGTCTGCCTTTCTTCCTGGGGTGTGGGGCACACTGTGACAGTGTACTCTGTGCTCTGTTGTGCACAAACACCTACTGTGTGCCCGGCGGGGTGACCCTGGATCGCAGCACCCAGAAGCAGTGTTGGGCCGAAGCTGAACTCCAGCAACCAGTGAGCTGAGCAGGAAGATCAACACCAGCAGAAGGACTGGATCCCAGCTCACAATTCCACCAGGAACACACTGCCTGGAGACCCGGGGCAAGTCTCCATGCCTCCCTGACCTGTTTCCTCTCCTTAAAATGAGGGCCTTGGACGATTGCTGAGATCCACCCCCCCCCACCCACACACACACATTTCTTACTAACATTCTCCTAGTCTAGGGAGCAAAACACACCTAGCAGAGCAGCAAGCACAGTCTGATGAAGCTTCCTCAATACCACTGATGGCTCATGCACATAGTAGGTACTCAGTAAACACTAGCAGAGGGAACCAGAATGGACCATATGGGAAAGGCAACTGCCCTCAGACAGGAGAATGGGGCTTCAACAGCTGAAACATCACTCATCAACTATCAGCCTGGTGAAAATGAAAATTAAGGATGCCTCGAGTGATCTGATGCTCTCAAACATGACTAACAGGACTGTGTTCTGCAAGGGCCTCCTTAGAAGGAAACTGGACAAGATGTATCAAAAGCCTTAAAAACATAGATACCTTTGGTACAGCAGTGAACCCCTCCAGTGAGGTAACTTAAGTAAACAACTATGAGAAACTGCAAAGAGAGAAGTAGACAGATGTAAATCAAGTGCTTCCATTAACATGACAAAGGATAAGTGGAAGCAAAAGGTTACTATGAGCATCCAGTGAAAAAAATGCAGGAAAGGGAGTGGATCTTTTACTAACTGATGTGGAGTAGTCCTGTTTGTGTGTGAGAGAGAGAGAGAGACTGAGACAGAGAAAAAGAGAGAGGGAGAGAGACAAAGAGAAGAGAGGAGGAAGGAATAGGAGGGGGGAAGGGGAGCGAGGAAGAAGGGGAGACGGGAGGGGGTGAGGAGAAGGGTCCCTAGAGGATGTGACAAACTAACAGCAGTTGCCTCTGGGTGGCTTCTATGTTCTTTTTTTTTAGAGCCACACCCATGGCATATGGAGGTTCCCAGGCTAGTGGTCTAATTGGAGCTGTAGCTGCCAGCCACAGCCACAGCCATAGCAATGCCAGATCCTTAACCCCCTGAGCAAGGCCAGGGATCGAACCCACAATCTCATGGTTCCTAGTCTGATTCATTTCCGCTGCGCCATGACGGGAACTCCATATGTTCTGATTTTCATTGTTTATAGGGATTATTTTTGCAGTGTGAAAA
The DNA here is from genome assembly GCF_016906955.1 of Phacochoerus africanus. NCBI lineage: Eukaryota > Metazoa > Chordata > Mammalia > Artiodactyla > Suidae > Phacochoerus > Phacochoerus africanus. Next base: position 145,415,984 of record NC_062544.1, read on the forward strand.
GAGAATCCATTTCCAAAAGCCCCATCATAGACCAACATGAGTACTTCTGGCCTCCACTCTCCACCCTCCCAGCCTGCCAGCTGGAGGCTTCTCCAGGGCTGTTTGGGCTTGAGTGGGGCTGGACAGCCACTTGGGAGGTGGAGGTGGAGGCAGAAGCCCCCCTTGGAAGACCACAGAGACAACAGGCTGCTTCTGTGCCCCAGCTCTCCCCACAGTTGCCACCTGTAAGGTGCTAGTGACACCTCATCAACAGTGTCCTACAGGGCCACTCTCCTGCCACACGTCCTCACAAGAGAGATACCCCAGACCAGGGTGGGAGAGCCTAGGACCCTGTAGCCTGGGTTCCAGGCAGTCCGCGTACAAGAGCTCTTCCAGCGTGAGCACCACCTGGGAGCCAAAGGCAGGACCCCAAGGATTCTTAAGCCTCAGGACATGAGGACACACATCTCTATTCATTCACTGGAGGAATCTGAGGTGTAGAACAAGGAAGGTGATACCGTTCAGTGTCACCTGATGAATCAGAGGCTCAGCTCAGACCAGGATGCCAGGTTCAGGGTGCTGATTCAATTTCCCACTAATGGAGCTGCCCCTCCAACTGGCACAAACACCAAACTCCCAGTCCTCAGCAGGCTCTTCCTGATCCCTTGCTGAGGCCCCTTACCGGCCCCTGGCCCAGCCCATCTGCCTCCTCTCTACCCACACTGCCCCGCTCCCTGGTCCAGGTGTTGCTCCTGGGCAGCACAGGTCTCCCCCCCACCCATCCTCCCACCCCACTGCCTCACCCCATTCCTCACCCCCACCTAACCCCCTGCTCCACCTCCAAGCCTTTGCTCAGCCCCTTTCCCTGCTGGAAGCACCCTCCCTGCTTTAACTATCAAATTCCCTATCTTACCCACTTTACAGACGGAGAAACTGAGGCTCATGACATGAAGTGATTAGTCTAAGACTGCCCCACTAATTGGTATCAAACTAGATCTCTGACTCTCTCCCAGTGTGTTGCCCTTTTTCTGTAAACTGGGCATTCTGGAATGATAGACCAGTGTGTCCTTTGCTTGTGAAACGATGTCTTGGACACGACTCGGCAGGGACAGCTTACCTTCACTTCACTCAGTGTCAGCTGGCACAAAGCAGAGGCTGGGGACTGGAATTCTCCTCCTGCAGCGCATAAAGGCTGGCTCTTCCCCATAAGCATCCGATGCTGGCTGGGGCCCCAGTTGAAGTCAGAAGTCCTATGCGTGGGTTCCCAGGATGCCTTACCACATGGTGGCTGGGTTCTAAAGACAAGCATCTCAAGAAAGAGTAGAGATGGACAGTGAGCCAGAGGTGGAAAAAGACAGAGAGATCCAGGAAAAAGCTATGTGTCCATTGTAGCTTAGCCTCAGAATCACGGTGCATCCCTCTGCCATGTTCTGCTCCATGACACAGTCACTGAGTCACACCCAGGTTTGGGAGCAGGAGAAACAGACTGTCTTTTGCAGGGAATGGTGAGGTGATGGAGGTATGTGTGACTGAATGTACGGCTGTGCCTTTCAGGGAAAATACACAATCCCAACATGTCACTGAGTTGTTCACAAAGTTTCAATGAAAGGGGAACTGAAATGGTGCCTGGTACATGGTGAGCATCCAAGAAACAGCAGCTAGGATGTGGCTGCTGCCTACAAGGAGGCTGAGGAGTCTGGAGACCACAGGTCAGGAACCAATGACCATGCCCAGAGGACCAAGCTGGAATTTGTCCTCTGCACTGCAAGCCACAAAACTCAAGGTTCATTTCACTGTCCCATGATATGAGTGAAAGAGGGGCCTAGGACAGGAAAACCACCTTAGGGAGAGTTTTCCCCACATGCCCCTGCCCACTCATCCATCACACCCAAGAATACTGCCCGATGGCCCAACACCAAGGGTGTTGGTCCTAAAGAAATCACACATCCTAAACAAGACATGAAGTACTGAGCAAACAGCTGAGCAGAAACCTCTGCAGGCTGCAGGGCCAGTGGAAACACATGCAGCTTCTGGAAACAGGGAGTCAGATGTCCTCCATGCCAGCAAAATAGTCCCTGGCAGGCCGTGTGCTTCTGGCCCACCCTGGGGACCTGCGCTACTAGGGGCCCGGGGCCAAACAAACTTCCCATGTCCCACCAGTGAAGATCATATCACAGAAATTTCAGCACAAAGTAGCCACAAACATCACTGCTCCCGGAAGTATTTATTTTTCTTTGGACAAGCAAGGACCCCAATAAGGCCCATGAGCCCCTCTGAGCCCAAGTCTACACATCCAGCAGTCCCAAGGGCCTGGCACAGCACAGAGACACCACACAGAACTGCAACAAAGACACAAGAAAACCATAAAGGCTTTAAACACTGAGCCAGAAAGGACTCCAGAAATCACGTCTTACAATCTCGTTTCTCAGAGAACAGAAGTGAGGTCGAGAATGGTATCTGGACTGGCCCCAATTTCTGCTGCTTCCTTGCATGGCCAGGGCGCCTATGGCAGCAGCTCTGGCCTGTTCCCAGAGCGATGGCTCCAGGCATGGAGCCCTGCAGGTCCTAGGCCTGTCTCATCTGCTCCAGAAGAGTTGGTTTTGGAGCAACTGGAGTGGGAGGAGAGGGCCCCTGAGATTCCCAGTTCCAGCCCCACGGCAGGTTCAGCTACCTAACCTGCAAGGCACAGTGAAAATCAACAATGTGGAGACCCTGTAAAAACTTTATTAAGAATTTAAGAAAGTGACGAAAAAGGAAGTGTGGGGCCCTCTGAGCGTGAGGGCCGAGCTAATGCACAGGCTGCTGACCCATGAAGTTCTGGGGTCCTGTCTGGCCTGGAAAGAGCTAGGCATTGTGAGGCCCCCACCAACAGTTTCCCAGGGTGTCTAAAGAGAACACAGACACCTCTGCCATCCAAATGGGGCTCCAGTCAGGGGTGCCTGAACCTCAAAGCAAAGCCTGGATCCCCTGAGTCTGTTTAACCCAGAGCTTGTCTAACTTAGAGTCCAGATAACTTTTATATACAATGACAATGGAAGATGAGAAAGAGAAATTAGGGAAATAATTCCATTTGCCATTGCATGAAAAAGAATAAAACAGCTAGGAATAAACTGACCTAAGGAGGCAAAAGAGCTATACTCTGAAAACTGTAAGATGCTGATGAAAGACGACAAATAGAAAGATACACCATGTTTTTGGAATGGTACTCTCAAAATGACTATACTACTCAAGGTACTCTACAGATTCAAGGCAATCCCTATCAAATTACCAATGGCAATTTTCACAAAAATAGAACAAAAGAATTTTAAATGTGTACAGTTTTAAATGTGGTGTAGTGGGTTAAGAATCCAACGGCAGCAGCTCAAGGCACTGCAGAGGCTCAGATTTGATGGCACTCAGAGGCACAGTGGGTTTAAGGGTCAGGCATTGCCGCTGTGGCTCAGATTCCATCCCTGGCCTGGGAACTACCATACGCCAAGGGTACATCCATAAAAATTAAAAAAACAAAAAAACAAACAAAAAAAACCCTGTATAGAAACACAAAAGACCCCGAGTAGCCAAAGCAATCCTAAGAAAGAAAAACAGAGCTAGAGGAATCAGGCTCCCAGACTTGAGACTATATCACAAAGCTACAGTAAGTAGTCAAAATAGTATGGTACTGGCATAAAAAGAGAAATAAAGATCAATGGACTAGGACAGAAAGCCCAGAAATAAATCCACACACCTATGGTCAATTAATCCATGACAAAGGAAACAAGAATATACAACGGAAAAAAGACAGTCTGTAAGTGGTACTGGGGGAGTTCCCATTGTGGCTTGGTGGTAACAAACCTGACTAATATCCATGAGGAAGCAGGTTCAATTCCTGGCTTCACTCAGTAGGTTAAGGATTCTGCATTGCTGTGAGCTGCAGTATAGGTCACTCAGATGCCACTTGGATCCCGTGGTGCTGTGGCTACTGTGTAGACTGGCAGCTACAGCTTCAATTCGACCCCTAGCCTGGGAACTTCCATATACCACAGGCGCAGCCCTAAAAAGAAAAAAAATAAATAAATACGTGGTGCTAGGAAAACTGGACAGCTACATGCAAAATAATGAAAGTAGGACACAAAATTACAAAAAAAAAAATAAACTCAAAATGGATTAATGACCTAAATATAAGGCCAGATACTATAAAATTCCTACAGGAAAACATAGCCAGAACACTCTTTGACATAAATCACAGCAGTATCTTTTTTGATCCACCTCCTAGAGTAATTAAAATAAAAACAAAAATAAACCAATGGGACCTAATTAAACTTAAAACCTTTTGCATAGCAAAGAAAACCACAAACAAAATGAAAGGCAACCCACAGAATGGGAGAAAATATTTGGAAAGTGACTGATGTGGGATTAATCTCCAAAATACACAAACAGCTCATGCAATTCTACAGTAAATAAACAAAAAAACTCTACAGCAAATAATCAAAAAATGGGCAAAAGGTCTAAATAAATATTTTTCCAAAGAGGACATATAGATGGCCAAAAGCACGTGAAAAGATACTCAACATTGCTAATTTTTAAAGAAATGCAAATCAAAACTACAATGAGGTATCACCTCATACCAGTCAGAACGACCATTATCAAAAAAATCTACAAACAACACAAGTCGGAAAGAGTGTGGAGAAAGAGAACCCTCCTACACTGTTGACGGGAATATAAATTGCTATAACCACTATGGAGAACAGTTTGGAGGTGAAGCTTCCTTAAAAAACTAAAAATAGAACTACCATATGATCCAGCAGTCCCACTAACTGCTGGGTATATATCCAGAGAGAGCCATAATTCAAAAAGATACATGCACCCCAATGTTCACTGTAGCACTATTTAAAATAGCCAAGACATGAAAGCAACCTAAACGTCCACTGACAGAGGAACTGATAAAGAAGATGTGGTACAGGAATTCCCATCGTGGCTCCATGGTAACAAACCTGACTAGTATCCATGAGGACATAGGTTCAATCCCTGGCCTTGCTCAGTAGGTTAAGAATCCAGAGTTGCTCTGAGCTGTGGTATAGGTCACAGATGCAGCTCAGATACCACGTTGCTATAGGCCAACAGCTGCAGCTCCAACTCAACCCCTAGCCTGGGAACTTACATATGCCATGGATGCAGCCCTAAAAAAAAAAAAAAAATAGAAAAGGAGCAGGAGAAGAAGAAGGAGAAAGAAGAAGGAGGAAGAAGAAGGAGAAAGAAGAAGAAAGAAGAAGAAGTACATATATATGATGGACTACTACTCAGCCATAAAAAAAGAACAAATGCCATTTGCAGCAACATGGATGGACCTAGAGACTATCATAGTAAGTGAAATAAGTCAGAGAAAGGCAAATATCACATGATATCATTTATATGGGGAATCCAAAAAAATGATACAAATGAACTTATTTACAAAACAGAAACAGACTCACAGACTTGGAAAACAAACTTATGGTTTCCAAAGGGGAAAGGTGGGAGGAGGGATAAATTAGGATTTGGGAATTAACATATATACACTACTACACATAAAACAGGTATCAAAAAGGACCTAATGTGTAGTACAGGGAACTAATCAATATTCTGTACTGACGTCTATGGGAAAAGAACCTGAAAATAATGGATACATGTAGATATATAACTGAATCACTTTGCTGTATACCTAAAATTAATACAACATTGTAAATCAACTATACTCAAATATAAAATAAAAATTAAATTAAAAAGATCAAATTGAAACAATAAAAACAAAAATAAAACAAAATGAGTGTGTGTAGGAAGAAGGAACTGCCCCCTTGCCAAGCTAATATACTTTTTCTAGACATTTTCACCATGAGAAATATATCCCATTAAAATCCCTTTTCTTTAGGGGAAAATAAACCCAAAATACCCTTTATAAAGGAGACCAATTAGAACAACCCCCCCATAGCTATCCTACTTGTAGCCCCCCACCTCCCTGCTCCCAGAGTACATTCCAGTCTGTTAGTTTGTTAGAGATTAAAAATCAAGCCATGGGTCTGCCGGCAGGAATCATTATCTGCATTCATCAGAAAACTGAGACTCCAGAAATAATCACCATCGGTGGCAGCACGGCAATCATTACTGAGCGCTTGCTGTTTGCTGAGAATTTGCATGCACTCTCTCAATTAAATTCTGGGAAATAAATTATATTATTACCCACATTCTACAGATAAGATATCAGAGGCTGGAGAGAGCCAAACCTGAGGCTGGAGAGGTTACACAGCTGGAAAGATACAGAGCCTGGATTTTAACCTGGGTTTCCCTGTGCAATGGACTACCATGCCAGACAGTTCCTGGAAATTGCCCATCTTAGAGGCTCCTGCACCAATCCGGAGTAGCAAGAATCCTTTCATTTCTCAGCCCCATCCTTCATCTAGGCTGAACCTACTGCCTAGTCTCATCCCAGTGCCTCTCTCATACCCAATACTGAACCTTGAGTTTATGAACTCACAGCTCTCAAGGAAGTAGGGCCCAAAACATGATCTCTAAACCCCTCTTTCCTGGACAAAGTTGTTGCCACCATCAGAAGCTCTCACTCCATAAAACCGTACGTACACTGAGGCGTTTATTAAAACACAACCCTGGTTTTGAGAAATGAATAGGCTCATTGGAATTCCCCAGTACATAAACCCCCAGAACATATCCATGTGTAAACAAAACAACACAGTTCCCATGATGCTCTGGCCACTGTTTAAAGCTGTTGAAATTCAGCTCTGGGTAAGGTAAACAAAGTCCCTGCCCATGTGGACCTTACATTCTGGTGGGAGAGTCAGGTCAAAAACAAATACACACAAAGAACATCAATATAATAGCAGAAGGTGCTAAGTATTCTGAGGATAAAAAGTCAAGGTAAGGAGGTGGAGGGAGACTTGGGTTGCTCTTTTAGATGAGGTGTCAGGGAAGAGCAGAATCTGGAGGTAACGGTGGGCAAGGACTTGAATGAACAGGATGACCTATGGGAAGATCTGGGAGAAGAGCATTCTAGGCAGAGGCGGCTGCATGTGCAAAGGCCCTGAGGCAGCAGCCATCTGGAGTAGCATGAAGGACAATGTGGCCACAGTACAGTGAACTAAAGGGAGAGTGGAAGGCATGAGGTCATGGAGGTCAACCAGGGCCGGATGGGGTAGGGCCTCAAAGACTAGCGAAGGAGTTTGGAATCATTCTAAATGCAATTGAGGAGTTCTGGTTGTAGGTCAGTGGGTTAAGAATCCAACTAGTATCCATAAGGATGTGGGTTGGATCCCTGGCCTGAGTTAAGGATCTGGCATTGCCGCAAGCTGTGGCATGGATTACAAATGCAGCTTGGATCTGTGTGGCTGTGGCTGTGGTGTAGGCTGGCAGCTGCAGCTGCAATCTGATCCCTAGCCTGGAATCTTCCATATGCCTCAGGTGCAGCCCTGAAAAGAATGGATGGATGAATGGATGGATAGATAGACAGATGAAATAGAAAGCCATCAGAAGGTCTGAGCAGGGTAATGAAAGGATCCAATGAATATCTTTTAAATGATCACAATGCTAAGTGGACAAATGACCACAGGAGAGTGTATTGATTAGCTACTGCAAACAGTCACAAAATCTCAATGGCACACAATAATACAACTGGTCTCAAACATATTAGTCTCAGAATACCTCTCTACTCTTTAAAACTATTTATTAATTACTTTTAAAATAATAATAAACCAATTACATATAAAACTTTTTATAAAAACCACTATATTTTCCAAGACAAAAAAAATACAGTAAATCTATGGTTGTTTACATTTTTGCAAATCTCATAAAGATCTGGCAAATGAATTCAGAAGACAAATGAATTCTGATATCTGCTTCTATACTCAGTTGCAATACAATGTTTTGGTTGAAGGATAGGATGAAAATCTAACCTTATTCAGATATGCAGTTAGAAAAAGGAAGAGTATTTATTTTATTTTTTAATTTTATTTGTTGCATGCATCCTAAGCACACTGAAGTTCCCAGCAAGTGACTGAATCAGAGCGGCAGCTGCAGCAATGCTGGATCCTTTCACCCACTGTGCCCAACTGGGAATTGAACCCACACCTCCACAGAAACCCAAGACATGCAGTCAGATTATTAACCCAATGCACCCACAGCAGGAACTCCAAGAAAGAGTATTTTAATACGGTCTTTAAGTAATTCTGGATACTACTCTTTGATCCTACACTAAAAACTCATGTGGTAGTTTCAAAAAAGTTAGTAGCAATGTGGAACTGAAACCGTATAAATGACCTCCTAATACCCTAATATACCAAAACCCATTAGTCAATCTTGCCTATTTTAAATGAGTGTTTTTTCATTACTCAAATGATTTTATCACATCTATAGTTGTATAATGATCATCACAGTCCAATTTCACAGGATTTCCATCCCACAACACAAGCACATCCCCCCACCCCCCAAACTGTCTCCTCCGGAGACCATAAGTTTTTCAATGTGAGTCAGCATCTGTTCTGCAAAGAAGTTCAGTCTGTCCTTTTTTCAGATGCGACATGTCAGTGAAAGCATTTGATGTTGGTGTCTCATTGTATGGCTGACTTCACTTAGCATGATAATTTCTAGGTCCATCCGTGTTGCTAAAAATGCTGGTATTTCGTTTCTTTTAATGGCTGAGTAATATTCCATTGTGTATATGTACCACATCTTCTTGATCCACTCCTCTCTCAATGGGCATTTAGGTTGTTTCCATGTCTTGGCTATTGTGAAGAGTGCTTCAGCAAACATCGGAGTACATGTATCTTTGCCAATCATGGTTTTCCCTGGATAGATGCCCAGGAGTGGGATTGCTGGATCAAATGGTAGTTCTATTTTTAGTTTTCTGAGGAATCTCCATACTGTTTTCCAAAGTGGATGCTCCAACTTACAATCCCACCAACAGTGTACTAGGGTTCCTTTTTCTCCACACCCTCTCCAGCACTTATTGTTTGTCAACTTTTTGATGATGGCCATTCTGGCTGGTGTAAGGTGCTACCTCATAGTGGTTTTGATTTGCATTTCTCTAATAATGAGTGATGCTGAACAACTTTTCATGTGTTTTTTGGCCATCCATATGTCTTCTTTGGAGAACTGTCTGTTTATATCTTCTGCCCGTTTTTTGATGGGGTTGTTTGTTTTTTTGGTATGGAGCTGCAGAAGGTGTTTATAAATTTTGGAGATGAATCCCTTGTCAGTTGATTCACTTGCAAAGATTTTCTCCCATTCTATGGGTTGTCTTTTCATTTTGTTTAGGGTTTCCTTTGCTGTGCAGAAACTTTTCAGTTTGATTAGGTCCCATTTGTTTATTTTTGTTTTTATTGTCAATACTCTAAGAGATGGATCTGAGAAGATGTTGCTGTCGTTTACGTCAGAGAGTGTTTGGCCTATGTTTTCCTCTAAGAGTTTTATAGTGTCTGATCTTGTCCATTCTCGCCACTACTCTTCAACATAGTTTTGGAAGTCCTAGCCATGGCAATCAGAGAAGTAAAAGAGATAAAAGGAATCCAAATTGGAAAGGAAGAAGTAAAACTATCACTATTTCCAGATGACATGATACTATACCTAGAGAATCCTAAATACTCTACCAGAAAACTGTTAGAGCTCATCCATGAATTTGGCAAAGTTGCAGGATACAAAATTAATACACAGAAATTGACAGCATTTCTATACACTAACAATGAAAGACCAGAAAGAGAAATTAGGGAAGCAATCCCATTTACCATGGCATCCAAAAGAATAAAATACCCAGGAGTAAACCTACCTAAAGAGGACAAAAGACCTGTACTCTGAAAACTATAAGACACTGATGAAAGAAATCAAAGATGACACAAATAGATGGAAAGATATACCATGCTCATGGATTGGAAGAGTTAATATTATCAAAATTACTATACTACCTAAGGCGATCTACAGATTCAATGAAATCCCTATCAAATTACCAAGGACATTTTTCACAGAACTCAAAAAAAATATCTTAAAGTTTGTTTGGAAGCACAAAAGACCCAGAAGAGCCAATGACATCCTGAAAAAGAAAAATGGAGCTGGAGGAATCAGGCTCCCAGACTTCAAACTACACTACAAAGCAACAATCACCAAAACCATATGGAACTGGCACAAAGACAGAAAAATAGATCAGTGGAACAGGATGGAAAGCCCAGAATTAAACCCATGTACCTACAGCCAACTAATCTATGACAAAGGAGGCAAGAATATACAATGAAGCAAGGACAGATTGTTCAATAAGTGGTGCTGGGAAAACTGGACAGCCACATGGAAAAGAATGAAATTAGAACATTCCCTAACACCATACACAAAAATAAATTCAAAATGGATAAATGAGTGTTTTATCCACACATGATTTTGTAACATACTGCACTGGTCATCTGAAAAACATTAGTTCACTAAGTTAAGCAGATCTTCCAAATTTTGATAAATTTCATTAAATGATACTGTAAAAATCACATCCATTAATGTATCAATGATCTAATCACAAAAGTCTTTAATTACTTGGAAGCCAATACATAAGGTCAAGATCAGAGAGGTGTATACAAGTTTTTCAAAATTTTAATTTCCCCTCAAAAGCTCTAATTTAATCATGACAGCAGATACTGTCAGTTGTTTCCTTTAAAATGACAAACCCATTTCACTCATTTTTAAGAAAGCATCTGGCAAATACCTAAATATGAATACCCTTCATTTGACTGTGACTAGTTCTTTCCAGTAAAAATTGAGTCCATGAGAAAAGCAGATAGTTCAGCTCACAAGTCAAACAACTGTACAAATGCCTTCACCTGTGAAAATCAGCATATATCATTGTGCAGAAATGTTTTATGCCTACTTTCCTATTTCATCCCCCAGACTATGAAAAAGAGGTGTGCTCAAAGGCTGAGATTTAATAAAATTAGTATTTTTTCCCACTTTATCCAGAACATTTTTTGTTTTATTTTATTTTGCTTTGCTTTTTCGGGCCACACCTGTGGCATATGGAGGTTCACAGGCTAGGGGTTCAATTGGTGCTGCAGCTGCTGGCCTGCGCCACAGCCATAGCAACATCAGATCCAAGCCATGTATGCAATCTACACCACAGCTCACATCAATGCCAGATCCTTAACTCACTGGGCAAGGCCAGGGATGGAAGCCATATCCTCATGGATACTAGTCGGATTCATTTATGCTGTGCCACAATGGGAATTTCCATCCAGAACATTTTAAAGTGAATTGGGCATTTTTCTACCACAAGTTTGTGGTGATGGAGAATACACAATGACCACTACCACAGAGTGTCATGGATGCTTTTCTCCATGCTCAAGCATTAGCAGTTTTATCCATGTGTTAGGCAGACTACCAGTGCCCCATGGATGCCATCGACCTGTTATCTGAGGACCTGTGAATTTGGCCTGTTATCAGTCAAGGGGAAATCAGAATTGCTACTCAGCTGACCTTGAGCTGGGGGCTACTCAGCTGACCTTGAGTGGGGGGTGATATTCCTGGGTGGGCCCAAGGTAATCACAAGGTTCCTTCTAAAAGGGAGAGGGTAGAGGCTGGCAGCATCAGAGAGACTGGAAGGTGCTACACTGCTGTCTGTGAAGATGGAGGAAGAGCCACAAACCAAAAAACACAGGTGGCCTAGAAACCAGAAAAGACAGGGAAGCATATTCTCTCTCCCCTAGAGCCTCAAGAAGAAGCATAGCCCAACCTTGATTTTAGCCCAGAGAGATTTATTACAACTTCTGACCTCTGCAACCGTAAGATAATACACTTACAATGTTTAGGCCACAAAGTGTGTGAAACTAATACCCCAACTATCAACACAATTCACTGTAGAACATTTTCATCACTTTATGATGAAGCCTCACACATATGAGCACAATCCCCATTTCTCTCCAAAAATCTAGACAATCACTAATCTACTTTCTGTATCGATGGGTTTGCCTACACGGAACATTTCACATAAATGGAACCATACAATATGCACTCTTTTCTATCTGGCCATTTTTTAATCTAACGCAACATTTTCAAGGTTCATCCATGCTGTGGGATGTATCGGTATTACAATTATTTTTAACTGTGAAATATTAATCCACTTTGCAGCTCTAACACATTTTACTTATCCATTCATCAGCTGATGGATATTTGCATCATTGCCACTTTGGAGCTTAGGAATGCTACTGCTATGAACATAGGTACAGACACACCTCATTTCACTATACAGCACATTATTGTGCTTCCCCAATACTGCATTTCTTACAAATCAGGGGTTTGTGGCAATCTGGCACTGAGTAAGTTTATGGGCAGTATTTTCTAACCTCATTTGTTCACTTTGCGTCTCTGGGTCACATTGTGGTAAGTTTCACAATATGTCAAAACTTTCACTAATATTATATTTTTATGGTGATCTCTGATCAGTGATCTTTTTTTTTCTTTTTCAGACACTCCGAGGTATATGGAGTTCACAGACCAGAGATCGAATCCAAGCCAGAGCTGTTATCTATGCCACAGCTTGCAGCAACGCTAGATCCTTAACCCAGTGTACTGGACCGGTAATCGAACCTGTGTCCCTGACATTGCAGAGACACCTTTGAATGTGATCCCACTGCACCAGAGCAGAAACTTCCCTGGTCAGTGATCTCTGATGTTACTATTTTCATTGTTTGGGGCACCACCAGCCATGCCCATATAAGACTGAGAGCTTAATTGATAAATGGTGTGTGTTCTGAGTTCTCCACCAACCAGCCATTGATAAAGGCGCAGTAGAGTTTGAAAGGACTGACTCCTAATTTTGAAAGACGTTCTACCATGTGTAAAAAGCTATGAAACAGCAATGCATGCTACAGAGAAATTTGTAGAGAAAGGATGAGTCCTTAAATGTGGCAAACTTCATTGCTATCTTATTTTAAGAAATTTCCACAGCCAGCCCAACCTTCAGCAACCACCACCCTGCTCAGTCAGCAACCACCAACATCAAGGCAGGGATCACACCGTTCCTACAGCATCAGGAGGCAGGTTCAATTCCTACCTGGTGCACTGGATTAAAGGATCCCATGTTGCCACAACTGTGGCTCAGATCTGATCCCTGGCCTGGGAACTCCATATGCTGTGGGGGAGTGGGGGAGTGCGGGGGGGGGGGGGTGGTGAAAAAAAGAAAGATAGAAAGAAAAATCAAGGGAAGATCCTCCACTGGCAAAAAAAATAAAAAATAAAAGACTCACTAAAGGCTCAAATGATGGTTAGCTTTTTTTTTTAAGCAATAAAGGAATTTTCAATTAAATTATGTACAGTGGACCTTTAAACAACAAGAGTTTCTTTTCTTTTTTTTTTTCTTTTTGCCTTTTCTAGGGCCACTTCCAGTGGCATATGGAGGTTCCCAGGCTAGGGGTCTAATCAGAGCTGTAGCCGCCAGCCTACACCACAGCCATAGCAATGTGGGACCCAAGCCGCATATGCAACCTACACCACAGCTCACAGTAACGCCGGATCCTTAACCCACTGAGCAAGGCCAGGGATCGAACCTGCAACCTCATGGTTCCTAGTTGGATTCGTTAACCACTGCACCAGGTTGTGAACTCCGAACATGAGTTTCTTATACATAGATTTTCAAGGGGTTTATGGTGCCCCTAACTCCTGCACTGTTCAAAAGTCAACTATACATTATTTTTTTAGTCATAAGGCTATTGCACACTTAATAGACTATAGTATACTGTAAGCAGAAATCACATATGCACTAGGAAACCAAAAGAAATTGTGACTTGCTTTATTGCAATTTTTTTTTTTTGGCAGTAGTCTGGAACTTATACCACAATATCACTATGATATGCTGGCACGGGTTTATGTATGGACATGTATTTTCAGTTTTTTTGGATACATACCCAGGAATAAAATTGCCAGGACATATGAATTTATGTTGAACCTTTTGAGGACTTTTACATCCTTACTAAGAGCATGATGGTTCCAATTTCTCCCCATTCTTATGAACACTTGCTGTCCTTTCTTTTTCGATTATAACCATCTTACTGAGTGTGAAGTGGTAACTCATTGTGGTTTCCAGTTGCTAATGCTACTGAGGATTTTTTCATGCGCTTACTGGTCATTTGCATATCATCTCTGCAGATACATCTATTCATTCTCTGCCCATTTTTTAAATTGGGTTGTCTTTTTTATTATTGGATTGTAAGAGTTATTTGTATATTCTAGATACAACTCCCTTAGCAGATAGATGATTCATAAAGATTGTCTCCCACTCTGTGGGTTGTCTTCACTTTCTTGATGGTGTTCTTTGAAGCACAAAATGCTCAGTTTTGATGAAGTCCAATATATCTATTTTTTATTTTCTCACTTGTACTTTCACTATCATATCTAAAAAATTACTGTCAAATCCTAGGTCACAAAGATGTACACCTATGTTTTCTTCTAAGACTTTTATAGTGTTATCTCTTACATTTAGGTCTTTGATGCATTTTGACTTAATTCTTGTACATGGTGTAAGGCAGGAGTTCAAATTCATTCTTTTGCAAGTGGATATCTGGTTTTCCCAGCACTATTTGTTGAAAACCTATTCTTCCACTACTGAATGGTCTTGAAACTCTTGTAGAAAATCAGCTGACCATGTGCACCTGAGAAGAATATGCACTCTGCTTTGTTGGGTAGACTGTCTGAAAGATAAACATTAAGGTCTAGTTTCAAGTGTCCAAGCCTTCTATTTCCTTGTAGCTCTTTTGCCTAGTTTTCTATTATTGAAACTAGGACACTGAAGTTATCAACTATTATTCTTGAATTGACCATTTCTCCCTTAATTCTGTCAGTTTTTGCTTCATGTATTTTGGGGCTCTGTTATTAGGGGTGTGTCTATTTATCTATATCTATATGTAGATATCTTCTTGATGGAGTTACAGTTTTATCATTATAGGATAGCCTAGTTTACCTCTAGTAACTTTTTTGTCTTAAAATCTATTTGTCTCCAGCTTTGTGATGGTTGCTATCTGCTTGATATATTTCTATACCCTTTTACTTTCAGTTTATTTTTGAATCTAAGGTGTATCTCCTGGAGTTCTTGCTGTGGACACAGTGGGTTAAGGATGTGGTGATGCTGCAGCTGTGGCATAGGCCACACAGCTGCAGCTTGGATTCTATCCCTGGCCCAGGAACTTCCATATGCCATATGTGTGGCAGGAAAAAAAAATTTAAATAAGTGTATCTTCTGTAAACATTTTATAGTTGGACATTATTTTTTTTCCAGTCTACCACTGCTTTTTTTTGGGGGGGGGGGGGCTACACCTGCAGCATATGGAGGTTTCCAGGCTAGGGGTTGAATCAGAGCTGCAGCTGCCAGCCTGCACCACAGCCACAGCAATGCCATATCCAAGCTGCATCTACAACATACATCACAGCTCATGACAATGCTGGATCCTTAATCCACTAAGCGAAGCCAGGGATTGAACCTGCATCCTCATGGATGCTAGTCAGATTCACTTCTGCCAAAGCATGACGGGGACCCCCTACCACTGCTTTTTAAATATTAGTGTGTATGTCAATATTGTGAAAAAACATTCATTGTCTTCATACCGTTATAAAAATAATCTTGACCTCACAGACCCCCTGAAAGGGGCCTGTAGTCCTTTTCTTGAGAACTACTACAACAATAGTCATTTATTTAGCCTATGCATCTGTGAATCAGCTGGGTGTACACTGATCAAAGCTGAGCCTGGCTGGATTCTTCTCCTGGGATGAGCAGGCTAGCAGAGACATGTCCTTTTTTTTGGTGACAGCAGAAGTTCAAGAAGTCAGTGGAAAGGATGTTTTAAGGATATGCCTTATTGCACTGGTCAAAGTAAGTCACATGACCCAAACTCAAAGTCAAGGGACAAGAGAGCATGTTCCACCCCTTTAGTGAGGACTAGAAATCCATGCAAAGGGCAAGAATACAGGGAAAGGTAAAGAATTGGGACCAATGACATAATCTACACAAAGATCAAGAGTAAAAGCAGGTGACCAGCTCAGAGCTACTGTAGCCGTCAGAGCAAGAGGATGATGCCTTGGACTAGGTTAACAGTGGAGCGAGAGGTCAAAAGCAACTGGTCCGGGAACAAACTTGAGCAGGTCAGTCCTCTTCTCCAAACCCTCATTTCCTCAGCTGCAAAGTGGTGTTATTCTAACAATTAAATGAGATAATGTATATAAAGTTTAGCCCTAGCGGGTTTTGGTCTATGAAAGCCATTACTATTACCTCTAGTGTGGGGATGTTTGAAGAACCTCATAGATTCCATGTCATGATCAAAGCACCAGGAGCAGAGGCTTGCTCATAAAATAATACTCCAATTGTTCACTACTTACATTCTATTGGCTTCCTAAAAGGATTGGAGGGAATTTACAGTAACAGATCCAATTACATTAACACCATTAAAAGCAGAGTGAAAGAGTAAGAACTTGTCTCGTTGACTTAGTCCTGGAACTGATGAAGCCACTTATAGAAAAGGATTTAATCATTTTGCTCATTACAGAAAGCAATGTGATATTTCTGAGAGAGTTAACCACACCTCCAGAGATCATTCCTGTTTGGCTGGGTTTAGAGAGAGGAGGTTGGATGGAGCTGGTGGGGAAGTGCTTCTAGATTGATTCAATTTAGATACTATTTCATAGGGATTTTCTTTGTTTCACTTTTTCCATTAGCATTCAATCTGCAGGAAGAGAAGACAATCTAGCCAGATAATCTCAGTCAAGTTTTTAACCTCCATCTCCCTTTCTTTCTGTAAAATGGGAGTAAAAGTAATAATAATAATACTCCCTTTGAGAGTGAATTGAGTTAATATACATTATGCATTCAGAGCAGAGAGTGACACTTAGTGCTAGGTAAGTGTTTCATATTATTGCTGCTATCATTTAATAAACACTCACATGTTATTGCCTAGAAAAGTTGGGCACAACTTCACAAAGTCTGTTTGAGACTTAATCTTACTGCTCGGTAAAAACTAGGTCTAAATATTTTCATGAAAGCAATGTTCTGCTCCAACCTCCAGGACGAGATACAGAACCTCTATTTTCTCTCTAGTTGCTCCTCCCTGACTTGAAGACCACAGGTAATCAGCAAGAAAGCCAATCCTGCAATTTGCTAAGACCCAAGCTGGGCACTTCCCTGCCCTGACCCAGAGCACAGCTTGGCCATGTTCATGGTGCTTCTGTAGAAGTCACCAAGAGATAATAAAGAATAGCCCTAAAGTTAGATCTGCAATGCTCAAACAAGTATTGGCCATAGACATCACATTTTCAAGACTTTACTTTGAAAGTTGAGGAAATTGTGGCTCAGAGAGGCAGGGGTCATGCTGTCAGTGGCACCACAATGTAACTGGCCCCAATGCCCATGGACTTAACTACAAGGCCTTTATAGACCCTACAAGCAAAATTCCCTCACTCAGGATCCTGGATCTTCATTTTGAGGATCCATCCTCAGCAGCCTCAATCCACCCTCAGAACAGAGTTTATAAACTCTTCTCTCACCAGGCCATTCTGCCCTGCCCCTCATAAAGCACAGATGTGTGTCCATTATTCCAGATGATATCTGCCCAGCCCAGAGGGGGTGAGACGGACCACTCCTTCTCCATAAATGCCATAGTTCTATTAATGTGGCTGGAGAGCAAACTGGCTTCCTTGGACGTTTCCATGATGTTGACTCACATGCCACTTACCAGCGAATAACCCCTCTGGTCCTTTGTGGATGCAGTTACTAAGCAACACCTGATTCAAAGGTGTTGAATCAGGTGTTGATTCAACATCTCTGTTTCAAAGCACCTGGTATCGAGCTTCATGGCTCACCCTGAGAGGCTTAGAGCACCTGGCTATCTGGCTGCACCAACTTCTGAGAGGAAAGGAATCAGGCTGACAACCCAAGAAAAGGACCTCAAGGTGACCCCTCCACTGGTACCTACTAGGCAGGACTGCTGCTGAATTCAGGATGGCCTAGAACTCTCCTGAGTAGGCAGAAACCAGTTTTAGTGCTCCTAATCTTGCCTATTGGACACTTTCCCTCCCCTTTCCCAGGACCTTCAGACAATCCCTCTCTGCACATTCTCATCTGAGTCTGGTTACTCCTTAGGGTAAACAGTCCAGGCTCTGCAGTAAGGGGGGAAAGCAGACTAAAGAATGACATGAACAGTATGGTATGACTTTTCTGGGAAAAAAAATCTGTAAATTATATTTATTCATTTGATTATACAAAAAAAAAATTAACAGTGCCTGCTTACCTCTGAGAGCCAGAATGGTGTTGGGGGTGGTGGGAGGCTATAACCAGCTTTTTGCTGTACACATCTCAGAGCTGTCTGAACCTGGTAAACCCCTTCAGAGAGCTGTAGGTTCATGTTAAATGAAAGGAAGGGAGGGAGGGAGGAAGATGTCAATTCTAAGTGCTCAGCACAGCTCCAGGAACATGTTAAGAAATTGTCAGCTTTGGGAGTTCCTGTCGTGGCTCAGCGGTAATGAACCCAACTAAGATCCATAAGGATGCAGTTCAATCCCTGGCCTTGCTCAGTGGGTTAAGGATCCAGCGTTGCTGAGAGCTGTTGTGTAGGTCGCAGACGCAGCCTGGATCTTGCATAGCTGTGGCTGTGGTGTAGGCTGGCAGCTACAGCTCCGATTTGACCCCCAGCCTGGGAACTTCTATATGTCTTGGGTGTGGCCACTTAAAAAAAGAAGAAGAAGAAAAGAAAAGAAAGAGTCAGCTTTAAGCAGCTCTTCATTCAGATTGAAGCTGAGCAGCCACTTTTTACCTCCTTTCTCCAAACACTGCCTCTCCTCACCTCCCCCACCAAACCTCACCCCCACAGAAGTGGTGACTTAGGAACAACCTCCCTCCTCCGCCTCCACCTTCCATAGTGACCAATGCCACCTGCCTCAGAAATAGTCAGATCAACATGCTCACAGAATGCTGCTACCAACTTAATCTTACTGTATAATTTTAAGTGGGCAAGACCCACAGGTGCAAAAACTGCTTGTCCTACAGAAAACAGCACTGAGGGCAGGTCTAGGGGAACAGAAGGGGTTTCCTAGCATGGGCGTCAGACTCTCTGCATTCGGCTGCCCCAAAGGAGAAGCCAGCGCCAGAGTCTTCCAAGGAAATCCACTCTGGGTAGGGAGCCCTGAGGAGCCAGATCCCCACTGTGCCAGTGTGGGGAGCTGCCTGAAGCCTGTGCCCTCCCGCAAAGGGCAGCCTCCCCCTGGCCCTGTCAGCCTGTCTCTCCACATGTCCTCTAAGCCCCAAGACAAGGCCCTGGCTCAGCATAAAAACTTCTTCCCCAGGGGGCCCATGTGAATACACCCACCAGGAAGCAGCAGCTCTGCACTGCAACATGGGGTGGGTCACCCCCTAGCAGTGGGACCCTGGGAAAGCCACCCACTCTCTTGGCCACTTCTTCCTGAGTCTCCAACACCTTCCTGCCAGGGCTTCTGGGAAGAAACGGGAAGAGAATAGATGGGTTACTGCTGAGCACAGGCCTGGCTGAAAGGTGTGGAGACAAGCCCTAACCTCTCTTTTCTGAGCTCCATTTCTGAGTCTGTGTTTTAGAGGCCAGCCATCCCCCAGTTCTAATTAGTGTGCATGGACTCTAAGGCTAGAGGCAGGGAGACAGAGATGAGTGATCACAACCAAAGGCCGGACCCAGGAGGCAAAAGAAGGCACAATGCCCAGATCTACTGGATACCACTCCTTCTGCCTCAAGGGAAGACGGGTGACTGCTGGTACAGGGGAGAGGGGGCAGACAGCAGAGCTGCTTGAGGAAACTGAATGGACGCAGACGACTCTGAATCACCAGGATCTGATGACTCAGAGACATTAGCTACAGTGATTCCATGTGATATGGGACTGGGGGTCTCCCACACCAGCCCAACGTGGCAGTGAGCATATCTTCAGATGCCCAGTGGGCACAGGCCCTTCCCTGTGACACAGCAAGCCCATGGCCACTCAGTGGACAGATGCTACATTCAGGAAAGTGTGGGAAGTAGTCCGTAATTGAATTCTGAGAAGCTGCTTTATCGTTTTTCTTTCTTTTCTTTTTTGGGGGGTGGGGCAGCTGCATCTGTGGCATATGGAAGTTCCCAGGCCAGGGGTGGAATGAGAGCTGCATCTGAGGTCTGCGCCACAGCCATAGCAACACCGGACCCAAGCTGCATCTGTGACCTATGCCACAGCTTGCAGCAACACCAGATCCTTAAGCCCATCCGAGATGGGATCTGGAGTTGCTGTGGCTGTAGCATAGGCTGGCGGCTACAGCTCTGATTCTACTCCTAGCCTGGGAATGCCCATATGCCACTGGTGAGGCCCTAAAAAGAGAAAAAAAAAAATAGATGTGGTACATAAACACAATGGAATACTACTCAGCCATAAAAAGAATGAAATAATGCCATCTGCAGCAACATGAATGCAACTGAAGATTCTTATACTAAGTGAGGTAAGTTAGAAAGACAAATACCATATGATATTTATATGTGGAATCTAATATATGGCACAGATGAACCTATCTACAAAACAGAAACAGATTCACAGACATAGAGAACAGACTTGTGGTTGCCAACAGGAAAGGAGGAAGAGGTAGGATGGACTGGGAGTTTGGGGCTGGTAGATGCAAACTATCCCATTTAGAATGGATAAGCAATGGATAACCTTTGCTCATTGGATATAGCACAGAGAACTATATACAATCACTTGGACAGAATAAGAGGAAAGATTATATGAGAAAAAGAATGTGTGTGTCCATATATATGTATGTGTGTGTGTGTGTGTGTGTATGACTGGGTCACTTCGCTTACAGCAGAATTGACAGAACATTGCATATCAACTATAATTTTATAAAACTTAAAGAAATACTAACAAAACAGTAGTCATAGGTCAATTAGTAATTAATTACTTACCGCTTGATTGATAATGGGATTAATGGAGAGAGAAATCCTATAAGCAGAGGGATCTGGAAAGGCTTCTGGGAGAAAAGGAACCTTGAGGAGAATGAAAAAAAGAGAAGAAAGAAGCTCCCATCGTGGTTCAGTGGTAATGAACCCAACTAGTAACCATGAGGATGTAGGTTCAATCCCTGGCCTTGCTCAGAGGGTCGGAGATCCAGCATTGCCATGAGCTGTGGCGTAGGCTGCAGATGCAGCTCCGATTCAAACCCTAGGCTGGGAACTTACATATGCCACAGATGCGACTGTAAAATGAAGAAAGAAAGAAAGAAAGAGAGAAGAGAGAGAAGAGGAGAGAAGAGAGAGAGAGTAGAGAGAGAGAGAGAGAGAGAGAGAGAGAGAGGAGGGAGGGAGGAGGGGATTTTTTAGGAGTCTGCGAGGAGCTGAGAGAGGCTCGATCGCTCTCCTCTCTCTCTCGAAAGAAAAGAAAGAAAGACAAGAATAAAAAGAAAGAAGAAAGAAAGACAAGACCTCCCCCCTGAAGAACGTCCCTCCTCCCGCCCTCCCTAAAGAAAGAAAAGGAAGGAAAGAAAGGAAAGAAAGAAAAGAAAAAAGAAAAAGAAAAGGAAAAAGAGAAATGAGAAGAAGAGACAGAGCACAAGGAGGATGGGGGGCGCGAGCGGCAGGGAAGGTGAGCCATAGGAACATAAAGGCTATGGTAAGAGCATCATCATGACAGTCAAGCCTTTCCATTTTTTTTTTTTAAACAGTGGTCTTCTCCATAGAGGCCTCCTTTTCCTCATACTTTGAGAGGCCACACACTTACTCTGAGGCAGCTGCCATTGTCCAAACATTTTGGAAACCAGCACCTCCCTTGGAACACCCTGAATGGTGGAAAATACAGGAAAAGAGACAATGAATTGTTATTGGAATCCTGGGTTCAAGTTCTCGCCATGCTACTTATTAACTGTGAGACTTGGGGCAATGAGGGGAAGATGAGAACCAAGTCGCGGAGCTGCTGTGAGGATGCGTGAAGAAACCATGCACATGTGACTGGGCGGGGTTTGGTCTCTGAAAAGACAAAAAGCCACTGAGCACAGGTCAGTGCTCAAACCCAAGTGCAGGGGAGGTGGCTGAATAGAAAACAAGATCTAATGAGCTGCTTTCCTTGTGAGGCACTTACCAGGGCTTAGAAGGTGGGTTCCTACATTTTTTGAGCAAATTCAGCACCAACAGAAAAAAAAGTCTCCAAGGGAACTACTTTTTTAAAAAAATAATAAGAATTCTTATCTTATATTTGAAAAAGTATAACAATAATACCATTTTCTACCTGAAAAGCAAACATAATTGCTTAATATCACCAAATATATGGAAAAGGTTCCAATTTTCAGTTGTCTCATCAATGTCTTCAATTATTTCAACAGTATGTGAAGCATGATTCAAAAGAGATCTATCCACTGGGATTTGTTGATTTTTTTTTCTCTTAGTCTTTTTTTTTTTTTTTTGCCGCACCCCCTCCCCAGCACGTGGAAGTTCCCAGGCCAAGGATTGAACCCATGCCACAGCAGCAACCTGAGCTGCTACAGGGACCACGCAGGCTCCTTAACCATCTGTGCCACAAGAGGTCCTCTTTTAGCCTCTTTTAATCCATGAGGTCCCCTCCCCCATTTCCATTTCAATTTATTGAATTGACAGCTTTTCTAAAAAATTTCCCCACAGCCTAGATTTTGCTGATTGCACTGTCTTTCTGTCTACCGCATTTCCTATAAACTGGCAGATGGGCTTAGTGGTACTATGGTCAGCAAACTATAACCTGAGGGCCAAATCCAACTGGTGACCAGTCTTTGTAAATAAAGTTTTACTGGGACACAGCCACACCCATCTGTTCACCTACTATCTGCTTGTGCACTTCTTTGCTAAGTCATACAATTATGATAGACATCATTCACAAAACCCCAAATACTGCTCTCTGGCCCTGGCCATTTACAGAAAAGGTTTGTTGACTCCTGTTTTGGAGGCTTGATGGGATTCAGTATTTTTTTCTCTCTTTTTTTTTTTTTTTTCAGGATAAAGTCATAGGAGGAGTGCGTGGACTCCTAGCAGGGAGCACATTAATGTCCAACTGTCCTTCTTTTCGCCACATTAGCAGCTAGTACCACTCAGGGTGCAAATCCATCAAATTATTAGGGTCTGCCAAATGGCTTCTATCAAGAGAAACTTCCCTCACCTGCTCTTTGCTTAGCCAGAGCTAGCAGGCCTATGGAAAGAACATAACAAAAAGCCTGATTCTTCCCCTTTATTCACTAGTTTTCAAAACAGCGAGTTGGTCCCCTGGTTTCCTGTCATGGCGCTCAATTATAATTACTGTTTAAGTTTCATTATGTATTTCTATATTTCACTGTATTTGGTAACTCTTCATCTACAGCTGCTATTGTCCATCCTGATGGTAATCTTGAGTCAGTGGGAGTCCTTTTGATGTAAATGAAGTCAACTTTGCTGGCTTCCTTGCTACCCAGAATGAGCAGCTCATATAAACTGCCATATTTAACTTGCAGGGAGGAGCTAGTTTTAAGTCATATGACATTATGTTCACACATAATCCAGAATCTCCAGTAATGTCACTCTCATTTACCTGACTGCCTTCCACAGCTAAGGGACACACTTTATTTTGAATTCCACAGGTCAAATATGGGTAAGCAAATTAGAAGCAAACCTCTTTTTCCTCACAGCCTCCCACATTCATCTTGCTGTCTCTCTATCCCAGAGGGGACACTCCCAGAGCTCCTGAGTGGAATGGTAGTGGTGGTGGGACCCCACCTGTGCTCTGCCCCCTTGTATGAGCACAGAGCAGCCCAAACTGGACCCATAAGCCCAGCCCTGCTTCAGTCACACTGCTCACACTGCAGTACCCAGGGCCCTCCTTCCTGCTGCCTGCCAGCTCTCCACTGCAAGGATCATATCCGGGGACTAAGTGACCCCCGGGTGCTGGAATTAGAAGGCTGAGGAGGAGGAGGAGCAGAAAGAGAGAGGGAAGGAGAGCCTGTCATACACATCTCTCCAACATCTGCAATGGGCTTTTACTTCTCATCTCTCTTTTAACCTACACAGCAACTCTATAATGAAAGGGTCTTTACTGCTCATCTGATTTCAATGATAGGAGTGAAGGCCTGAGAGCTGGAACCTAAATCTAAGTTTCCTGCCTTTAAATCCAGTGCTCTTGCCATGCCTCACCCCAGCAAACACCACCATCTTTACGACAAGACTGAAGCCAGCCAGTCAGCTCATTGTTACCCAAATAATTCATTACAGCCATGATAAGCAACGTTCAGAAAAGCAGGGAGTGTGAGAGAGCACAGAAGGAGGGGCCCTAGCCAAGTATGCAGGGATGGGAGTGGGGCCCGAGAAAGGCTTCCACAGAGGAAGGAGACCTAAGCTGAGACCCAAAGAACAAGGTGGAGTTAACCAGATGAGGAGGGGAAAGAAAATCTTCCCAGAGCTCAGCATGCACAAGGCCCAGATTTGTGGGGCAATAAAGGCAGCCACAGAAGCTTTGCCATCAGCTTCCCCATGTTGGGGCGGGGGGAAGTTCTCTTCCCCTAGAATCTACACTGACCCTGAGACTTGTTTTGACCCACAAGCACAGCAAAGATGATGCCATGACTTCCAAGGCAGGACTTTAATAAGAGATCTGCAGGTTCTGCTCTGGCAAGCTTGGAACTCTCTCCTTGGGACCCCACTCCCTTGCTGTGACAAGCCTGGGCCTCAGTAGTGATCATGTGGTGAAGTGAGGCCCTCCATAATGGTGAATTTTATGTGTCAACTTGACTGGGTCACAGAGTGCCCAGACTGTTGCTCAAGCATGCTTCTAGGTGTTGCTGTGAGAGTGTTTTGGGATAAGATTAACATCTGACTCAGTAGGCTAGTAAAGCAGATTGCCCTCCCTGATGTGGGCCTCATCCAATCAGTTGAAGGCCTGCATAAAACTAATAGACTGACCTCCTTGGAGTAAGAGAGAGTCCTTCCTGCCTGATTGCCTTTGAAATGGGACATCAACTTTTTTTCTGCTGGTGGCACCTCCAGGTGACTGAAGCCAACACCACATGGGGCAGGTGAACCACCCCAGCTGGACCCACTCAACACAGGAACTGAGACAGCAAATGGGTGCTGCTGTCACCCCCCTAAGTGTGGGGTGATCCGTGACGCTACAACAGATAACCACATCAGGGAGTAGGGTCCTGGTGTGAAGCCCAGTGCAAGTGAAGCAGAAAGCACAGAAGGGGGTGGGGAGGGCAGCAGAAGAAAGAAGCAGAGAGCTGGGCAGTACTAGATCATGCAGGATCTTATACACATGGTAAGTTCCAGTTAAGAGTGTGAATGTTTCCTTTGCCTCCATTTTCTTTTTTGGTTCCTACCTGTCTTTTTGTTTTTAGATTTATTGTTAAAGTGCTGTTTGGAATTAGCAGCAGTAGTTGACCACTGCCAATACACAAGTGTGAACTACCTCATCATCACTTCTGCACCTATGAATTTTTTAGTCACAACGAGTCCAAGCAACTCATGCAGTGTAAACATGTAACTCATTTCTCAAAAACTGAAATGTTTCAATCTACTATTTCTACGGAAAGCCGAAACTTTCCAACTCAAGAGAATCCAAATCATTTCTGATCTCAAACTCTGTCCTTCCAGATAAATGCTCAGTTAATTTGGGATCTTCCTTCCCCCTTCTCCCTGAGGGCTGTATCAAGTTCCCAAGTTCCAGCCCTAGAGGGAGGGGATAAAGTCCTGGGCCCTTCTCTGTTGCTATAAGAGATGTTCATCTCCTGAGTCTTGGAAACTGGACTCCACTGTCCTGAGATATGACCACGTCCTTTTCCAAAGCCCATGTTCCTTGGGTCACCTGCCCACTTGCCCTGCCATGGTCCTCTTGGAGCCCTGGAAGTCTTGTCTGCTTTCTACACATCCTGATTGGGTGTGGGGGATTCTGTGAAATGGCCTCTGCTCCATCAGCTGAGGCCACTCCATCACCCCATTCCTTAGGTACCTGCTGGATGAAGCAGTTTCTCTACAAGTGTAAACTTCTGGGTCATACCTGAGAAGCCAGACAGGAGGCTTTCTGCTCTGAAAGATCCCCAAATCTATCAGCTATTATCCTAAGTCTCTAAGTATAGGGTGATTTATGATGCAAAAACAGGTAATAAAATCAGGAAGTATGGGCAGGAGGTTTCCACAGGCTTTCTCTCATCTCACACCCAGGCTGGGCTTTAGTTTGCAAAAGGGGTACTAGGAACTTAAAAAGCATCTAAAACTCTCTCTCTCTCTCTCTCTCCCTCCCTCCCTTTCTCTCTTTGAAAGTTCCTGGGCCAGGGATAGAACCCACACCACAGCAGTGACCCAAGCCATAGCAGAGACAATGCCAGATCCTTAACCCACTGAGTGTCCAGGGAACTCCAAAAGTATCTAAGTCTTAATCACATTCCCTCTGGTACTTCCCTTTTGGCCAGATGGCCAAACTCTCATTTCCCTTAAGAGACTTTGCAGATCTGTAGTATAATACTATGCTCTGAGACCTTTTAGTTCTTAATACTTCAAACTGAAAAGAACATTAATTCTCTTTCTCAAAAATTTGATTCTTAACACTGAAAATCATGGTTTTCAATACTATCCTTTCTGCTATAGATTTATAAGAATCTGACTCTACCATTTCGGTTTCATAGGAAAGGGCATATGGAAAGGCCTTGCTTCTGCTTCAATGGTGATGGAAAGAAGTCATTAAAGGTGTGGATTAAAATAAAGTTTAGCAGGGAGTTCCCATTGCGGCTTAGCAGTAACAAACCCAACTAGTATCCATGAGGATGTAAGTTCAATCCCTGGCCTTGCTCAGTGGGTTAGAATCTGACATTGCCATATGCTTTGGTGTAGGTTGCAGACACAACTAGGACCCTGTGTTGCTATGGCTGTGGCTGTGGTGTAGGCCAGTAGCTGCAGCTCTGATTTGACCTCTAGCCTTGGACCTTCTATATTCCACAGATTAGGTCCTAAAAAGCCAAAAATAAATAAATAAATACATAAATAAAAATAAAGTTTAACAACATCATCCTATTTGATGCAAGCACCAGAAAAGACCTAGAGATTATAGTAATCCATCTCACTGCTCTTATTCCCACCCACCAACTCAGAAGATGAATATAGTAATACTCAAGGAAGTCAAGGTTGGTTTGTATCCTTCATCTTTCAATGTACACTTCATGATACTCACACAAACCCTTCTCAGATCATTTCACCTCAGTGTCTTCCAATTTTTTTCTCATTTTGTTCTGAACTCTACATCCACTGATCCTCTGAAATCTTCCCCTGTTGTGACAATAACCTATAATCTATGGATGCTCCATGTGACAGACCTTTTCTTGGAGAAGTTCCAAGTGCTAAGTTGGGGGGAAAACACCTTTGAGTTAAACCCAGGATGGTAATGTACATTATATTAAGAAGGATGGAAAGAACTCAGCCAGTATCTACAGGAAAGAAAGCCAGGAGATTGATTAGCAAGTTCTGCGTGGGTGTGTTGAGAGATGGGAGTAGAGAGTAGAGTGCTAGAGTGCATGCTTAATACCTGCTATTGGTGAGATAACATGAGTGGAGTTTACAGCAGATTCAGAGAAGGGAAATAACAAAGGGGCCTTTAGGTTAAGAGCTACTCAAAAGAGGCCTTATCATATATTAAAGACTAAAATAAAGTTAATAAATATAATTTCCACCGAAGAAATTCCTTAACTGCTCCTACTTTATTCCTTGCAAAAGTGAACAGGCTGGGTTCAAAGGCAGAGAATCATACACACACACACATGCACACATGCACACACACATACACAACATCAAAAAACATTACCAACACCTTCCCAAAGGAAAAAAAAACAGATAAGCTCAAATACCAAAATTTTTAAAACTCAGAGAGCATGGACACAAAGATACATAAATGAACTAATCTCCATAAAGTTATATGCCCTTCATAGGAAAGAAGAAACCCAAAGTTGCTCCATTCTTGGTGGGACTGTGAGAGAAAGAGTAATCCTTAATAAAGATGGATAAAGAGAAACCTGTGGAACTTATTTTGGCATGACTGATTAAAATCCTGAAGAGTCCCACCAAAGAGTGGGTTTGTACCCACTCGACATATCTTACCCTGTGAGTCTTCAATATATGGGGTGTAGTACATTCAAAGCAGTGGATGGGGGACAGAGAGAGAGAACAGAGAGAAATCCATGCTGAGGTATCAGACTGAGACCTCTCTCCAAGCACAAGATCCCCTCAGAAGGTCAGGGATGGGGAGGAGAGCTGAGGGAAACTCCACATATAATGGGGAATATAACTAGTCTTTTCCCCTGATTCCAGGCACAGAGTTTCAAAAACTCTTGGAATTTCCTGAGTGATGGGACTCTTTGTTAGACTAATAAGGTGAACAATAGAGAACTTTAAGATGGAAGGTGGTCATCAAAAAGACTAATCACATCATTATGTAGTTGGAACTTTGGGTCAGCCTGACCTCTGGGGAAATGAGGGGGGTAGTAATTGAGTTCAATCACATGGCCAATGATTTAATTCCTGCTGAAGGGAAAGTACTGATACTACCTTTAAATAATTTGAAGCCATTGGGGAATACAATCAAAGGAAGGCTATAACAAAGCCCAAACACTACCCAATCTCAGATCCAATAAAGTTAGCCCCTACTCCAGCAACCTGAGAGAAACTGTATTTATTTTTCTTTCTAGGTCCTTTAATATAAAACATTTGAATACAACCAAATAAAACAAATCATATTAAAAAAACATAAAACATAATCTGTAGTCAGAGGAAATGGACAATAGAACAGACCTAAAGATGGCTCAGATGTTGGAAAGATCAAGCAAGAACACTGAAATAGTTATGCAAAAGATGCTAAAAACTGTAATGGAAAAAATGGATAGTAGATGTGAATAAATGGGAAATTTAAGCAGAGATGCGGAAAGAAAAAAGAATCAAATGGGTGTGACAGATATTGATAATGCAAAAATTAGAAATGAAGACTCCATTACATGTACTTAACAAGATGTAAGATACAGCACAGGAAATAATCAGTGAACTTGAAGACAGATCAGTAGAAAGAATCCAAATTGAAACAAAAAGAGTGAAATAAAAAGACAGAATAGAGAAAAGGGGATCTGAGGGAGAATATAAAAAATGTCTAACATACATATAATTGGAATTCCAAGGAGAGTATAGATTATAATTGTATAGGATAGAACAGGGTAAAATAAGTACATGAACAGAAAACAGCCATAAACTTTCCAAACTTACTAAGGCATCAAAGGTTCTGGTTACCAAATCCTGCACATGTCGGGTAGGAATTGCACACCCTCAAGCAATTCCCAGACTCTAGTTTGGTGTCCTAAAATTCAACTCAATTCTGACATTATTAAATTCTGACACTATATGCAGAGACAGTAACAGACCCCACAGGCTAAGTGTTCAGTCCTACAAGATTGTCAGACATCAATCACAAGTCCAAGCTGTCACTGTATTTATGACAAGCTATAGATTGGAGGTCCAACAACTTTCTCTTTGGGTTTGATTAATATGCTACAATGGCTCCTAGAACTCAGAGAAACATTTTACTTAGTAGATCAGTGGTTTATTACAAAATAATATAATCCAGAGACAGCCACATGAAAGAGATACATAGGACAAGGTATGAGGAAGGATGCAGAGCTTACATGCCCTTTTCAGGGGTGCCACTCTCCCAGTACCTCCACGTGTGCACCAACCCAAAAGTTCTCTAAACCCCCTCATTTCATATTTTTATGTAGACTTCATTATGTAGACATGATTAATTAAATCATTGGCTATTGGTGACTGATTCAACTTCCAGACATTCTCCCCTAGAAAGGGATTTATTATGGATAATAATACATCTATTGCACTCTTATGACTTTGAAATCACCTCAGGAATTAAGGCCAAGACAGCAAATATTATGACAAAAGATGTACACATTGGCGTTATAACTCAGAAAATCCAAGGGTTTTGAGAACTGTGAGCCAGAATCCATGGACAAAGACCAAATACGTATGAGAAATATATATATATAAAACCAAGAATAGCTATCATTCTCAAACTACTCCAAAACTTTGAAGAGGAGGGAACATTCCTAAAATCATTCTGTGAAGCCATGGACACCCTGATAACCAAACCAAAGACACCACAAAAAGAGAAAATTATAGGCCAATATCTTTGATAAATACAGATAAGAAAATTCTCAACAAAATTTTAGCAAACTGAAACCAACAACACATAAAAAGGATTACATACCATGAAGACACTGGTCTCAAACGACATATTAGACCAGATGACTTAATCATATACTCCATATTAAAGCAGCAGAATACATATTCTTTTAAAGTGCACGTTCTCCAAGACAGATCACATCCTAGGTCACTAAACAAACCTTGGTAGGAGTTCCCTAGTGGTTCAGCACATTAAGGATTCATCACTATCACTGCTGTAGCTCTGATTACTGCTATGGCATATGTTTGATCCTTCACCTGGCCTAGGGACTTCTGCATGCCACAGGAATGGCCAAAAACAAAAAACAAGTCTTGGTAAATTTAAGAACATTAAAATGGTATCAGGCATCTTTTCTGACCTCAACACTATGACACCAGAAATCAGCTACACATACACACATGTACATGGAAGCTAAACAATATGCTATTAAACAACAAGTGGATAGTGAAGAAATCAAAGAGGAAATCAAAAAATATTTAGAGACAAATAAAAAAAAAAAGGTGAGTCAAAACCTATGGGACGCAGCAAAATCAGTTCTAAGAGGGAAGTTTAGAGTGATACAAGCTTACCTCAGAAAATAAGAAAAATCTCAAATAACCTAATATTACACCTAAAAGAACTAAAGGAAGAACAAACAAAGCCCAAATTTAGTTGAAGGAAAGAAATCATAAAGAGCAGAGCAGTAATAAATGAAATAGAGACTGATAAAACAATAGAAAAGATGAATCTAAAAGCTGATTCTTTGAAAATATAAATAAACACAACCACTCAAAAATCTATGGGATGCCACAAAAGCAGTGCTCAGAGGGAAATTCATAGTGATACAGGCCTTCCTAAAAAAAAGAAGAAAAATCTCAAATCAACAACCCACCACCTAAATGAATTAGAAAAAGAAGAACAAACAAAACCTAAAGTTAAAGAAGGAAGGAAATCACAAAGATCAGAGAGGAAATCAATAAAATAGAGATTAAAAAAACAATAGAAGAAACCAATAAAACCAAGAGCTGGTTCTTTGAAAAGGTAAACAAAAAATTGACAAACTCTGGCTAGACTCACCAAGAGGAGAGAAAAAACCCACATAAACAAAATAAGAAATGAAAAAGGAGCAGTCACAATGGATATTGCAGAAATACAAAAAACCATGAGTGAATACTATGAACAATTGCATGCTAACAAATTTGACAACCTAGAAGAAATGGACAACTTTCTAGAGACTTACAGCCTGCAAAACTGAATCAAGAAGAAATAGATCAATGAACAGATGGATCACTAGAAATGAAATTGAATATGTCATAAAAACACTCCCTACAAATAAAAGATGGCTTTGCAGGTGAATTCTACCAAACATATAAAGAGGAATTTATACCCATCCTCCTTAAACTTTTTCAAAAGGTTGAAGAAGAAGGAACACTCACAAAGACATTCTATGATGCCACCATCACCCTCATTCCAAAACCAGACAAACACACCACCAGAAAAGAAAACTATAGCCCAATATCGTTGATGAATATAGACACAAAAATTCTCAACAAAATTTTAGCCAACCAAATCCAACAACATATAAAAAAAGATTATAAACACCACGACCAAGTGGGATTCATCCCAGGTTCCCAAGGATGGTTCAACATACACAAATCAATAAAGGTCATATACCACATTAACAAAAGAAAAGTTAAAAACCACGTGATCATCTCAATAGATGCAGAAAAAGAATTTGACAAAGCCCAACATCCATTCATGATCAAAACTCTTACCAAAGTGAGTATAGAGGAAACATAACATAATAAAAGCCATCTACAACAAACCCACAGCAAATATAATACTCAATGGAGAAAAGCTGAAAGCCTTCCCACTAAAATCTGGAACAAGACAAGGATGCCCACTCTCACCACTGTTATTCAACATAGCAATGGAAGTCCTAGCCACAGCAATTAGATAAACAAAAGAAATAAAAGGCATCCAAATAGGAAGAGGTAAAACTGTCACTGTACGCAGATGACATGATATCATACATAGAAAACCCTAAGGACTCAACCCCAAAATTACCTGCACGGATCAACAAATTCAGCAAAATAGCAGGATGTAAGATTAACATTCAGAAATCAGTCACATATATGTATACTTACAATGAAATATTAGAAAAGGAATACAAAAATACAATACATTTTAAAATTGCACCCAAAAAAATCAAATACCTGGGAATACACCTGACCAAGGAGGTAAAGGACTTATAAGCTGAGAACTATAAAACATTCATCAAGGAAATTAAAAAAGATGTAAAGAAATGGAAAGACATTCTATGCCCCTGGGTTGGAAAAATTAATATTGTAAAAATGGCCATACTACCCAAAGCAATCTAAAGAGTCAATGCAATCCCTATCAAATTACCCATGACATTTGTCACAGAACTAGAACAAACAACCCAAAAATTTATATGAAACCAAAAAAGACCCAGAATTGCCAAAGCAATCCTGGGGAACAAAAACCAAGCAGGTGGCCTAACTCTCTCAGACTTTAGGCAATATTACAAAATCACAGTCATCAAGACAATGTGGTACTGGTATCTAAACAGACATACAGACCAATGGAACAGAATAGAGATCCCAGAAATAAACCCAGACACCTATGGTCAACTAATCTTTGACAAAGGAGGCCAAAACATAAAATGGGAAAAAGACAGTCTTCTTTTCAGCAAGTATTGCTGGGAAACCTGGACAGTTGCATGCAAATCAATGAAACTAGAACACACCCTCATATCATGCACAAAAATAAACTCAAAGTGGCTGAAAGACTTAAATATAAGATAAGACACCATCAAACTCCTGGAAGAGAACACAGGCAAAACATTCTCTGACGTCAACCTTACAAATGTTTTCTCAGGTCAGTCTCCCAAAGCAACAGAAATAAAAGCAAAAATAAACCAATGGGACCTAATCAAACTGACAAGCTCTTGCACAGCAAAGGAAACCAAAAAGACAACTTACGAATGGGAGAAAATAGTTTCAAATGATGCAATGGACAAGGGCTTAATCCCTAAAATACGCAAACAACTCATATAACTCAAGAGCAAAAAAGCCAACGACCTAATTGAAAAATGGGCCAAAGACCTGAATAGACATTTCTCTAAGGAGGATATACAGATGGTCAACAAGCACGTGAAAAAATGCTCAACATCCCGGATTATTAGAGAAATGCAAATCAAAAGTACTATGAGGTACCACCTCACACCAGTCAGAATGGCTATCATTAATAAATCCACAAATACCAAGTGCTGGAGGGGCTGTGGAGAAAAGGGAACCCTCCTGCACTGTTGGTGGGAATGTAAGCTGGTAAAACCACTATGAAGAACAGTATGGAGGTACTTTAGAAAACTATATATAGAACTACCATATGACCCAGCAATCCCACTCTTGGGCATATATCTGGACAAAACTTTCATCAAAAAAGATACATGCACCCACATGTTCATTGCAGCACTATTCACAACAGCCAAAACATGGAAACAACCCAAATGTCCACTGACAGATGACTGGATTAGGAAGATGTGGTATATATACACAATGGAATACTACTCAGCCACAAAAAATGAACAAAATAATGCCATTTGCAGCAACATGGATGGAACTAGAGACTCTCATACTGAGTGAAGTAAGTCAGAAAGAGAAAGACAAATACCATATGGTATCATTTCTATCTGGAATCTAATATACAGCACAAATGAACCTTTGCACAGAAAAGAAAATCATGGACTTGGAGAATAGATTTGTGGTTGCCAAGGGGGAGGGGGAAGGAGGTGGAGAGAATGGGATGGATTGGGAGCTTGGGGTTAATAGATGCGGACTATTGCCTTTGGAATGGATTAGCAATGAGATCCTGCTGTGCCGCTCTGGGAACTATGTCTAGTCATTTATGATGGAGCATGATAATGTGAGAAAAAAGAATGTATACCTGTATGTATAACTGGGTTACCATGCTGTACAGCAGAAAATTGATGGAACACTGTAAACAAGCTAAAATGGAAAAAAATAAAAATCATTATATAAAAAAAGAAAGAAAATATAAATAAAATTGGTAACCTTTTAGCCAGACTCATCAAGAAAAAAATGGAGAGGGCCCAAGTCAATAAAATCGGAAACTGAAAAAGAATTTACAACCCACAGCACAGTGATACAAAGGATCATAAGAGACTACTACAAACAAATATATGCCAATAAAATGGACAACCTAGGAGAAGTGGACAAATTCTTATAAAGGTACAGTCTGCTAGGAATGAACCAGGAAAAAACAGAAAATATGAATAGACCAATTACCAATAATGAAACTGAATCAGTAATGTAAAAACTCCCAACAAACAAAAGTTGAGGACCAGATGGCTTTACAGGTGAATTCTACCAAACACTTAGAGAAGAGCTAATACCTATGCCTCTCACACTATTCCAACAAACTGCAAAGGAACGAATACTTTTCAACTCATCCTATGAGGCCAGCATCACCCTGATACAAAAATCAAAGGTATCATAAAAAAGAAAATTACAGGCCAATATCACTGATAAACACACGTGCAAAAACTCTCAACAAAGTAATAGCAAACCAATTCCAATGATACTTCAAAAGGATCATACACCATGATCAAGTGGAATTTATCCCAGAGATACAAGGATTTTTAACATATGCATTTCAATGTGATACACTATATTAACAAATTGAAGAATAAAAAAAACACATGATCATCTCAACAGATGCAGAAAAAGCTTTTGAAAATATTCAACATCAATTTATGATAAAAAAAAAAAACTCTCCAGAAAGTTGGCATAGAGGGAACACACCTCAACATAATAAAGGCCATATATGACAAACCCACAGCTACCATGCACAATGGTGAAAAGCTGAAAGCATTTCCTCTAAGATCAAGAACAAGATAAGGATGTCCACTCTTACACTTTTATTCAACATGGTTTTAGAAGTCCTGGCCACAGCAGTCAGAGAGGAAAAAGAAATGAAAGGAATACAAATTGGAAAGAAAGAAGTAAAACTGTCACTATTTGCAGATGTCATGATACTATGCACAGAAAATCCTAGGGAGTTCCTGCTGTGGCTCAGCGGTAATGAACCCAACTAGTACCCATGAGGATGCAGGTTTGATCCCTGGCCTTGCTCAGTCAGTTAAGGATCCAGGGTTGCCCTGAGCTTTGGTTTAGGTTGCAGATGCAGCTCGGATATGACATTGCTCTGGCTGTGACGGACAGAAGCTGCAGCTCCAATTTGATCCCCTCGCCTAGGAACTTCCATATACCTACATGCAGCTACAAAAAAATCAAAGAAAGGAAGGAGGGAAGGAAGGAAGGAAGGAAGGAAGGAAGGAAGGAAGGAAGGAAGGAAGGAAGGAAGGAAGGAAGGAAGGAAAAAAAATGGGAGAAAAAAAAAAAGTCCTAAAGCTGCCACCAGAAAACTACTAGACCTCATCAATGAACTCAGTAAAGTTTCAGGATACAGATTAATAAACAGAAATCTGTTGTATTTCTATACATTAACAACAAATTATCAGAAAGAGAAATTAAAGCAACAATTTCATTTACCATTACATCAAAAAGACTTTAACACTTTAAATGGGTAAATTGAATAGTATATGAATCATATCTCAAAAAGCTGTTTTTAAAAACTCTATATAGAGTCTATTTTTAAGTTACTAGAATAAGTGAATTTAGCAAAGTTTCAAGGTACAAGGTCAATATACAAAAATCAATTTATGTAAATATACCAGTAATAAACAGTTATAAAATGAAATTCCAAATATAAATACCATTTGTAATAGCATCAAAATACTGACCAAAATCAAATATCCAAGTATAAATCTAATGAAAGAGGTTTAGAGAGCTATAACTGAAAACTACAAAATACTGCTTTGCAAAATTTGTCATAAGCAAATGTAGGCATGTACTATGTTCATGAATTGGAAGACTCAAAATTGTTTAAGATGTCCCCTCTCCCTAAATTAATCCATAGATTTAACACAATGTATTTCAAATATAAACAGAGTCTTCTGAAGATGTAATTTGACTCTAAAATTTATATGGACACACAAATGATATAAGCAAAACAATTCTGAAAATGAAGAATAAAGATGTAAGACTTTTGACTACCTAATTTCAAGACTCACTATAAAACTTCAGTAGCAAGATAGTAGGATGTTGGCATAATGACAGACAAATAAATCAGTGGAATAACCAAGACCATAAATAGACATTATACATATACAGCTAATTGATTTTTTACCAAAGTGACAAGAAAATACAATGGGAAAAATAAAAATCTTTATAACAAGAGCTATATATTAATATAAAAATGAAACCTTAACCTCCTTCTTACTCTTACCTAAAAGTTAAATATAGTAAAATGTTAATAGTAAAACCTAGGTGGAGGATATAAGGGTTTTCACTATAGAATTCTTTCCAGTTTGTTATAGGCTTACAAATTTTTAAAGTAAACTTTTTGAAAAATAAGACCAAACTGAAGATGAAAAACATTAGTTTGAAAACCCTGAACCATCAAACTTCGAGAAGAAGTATAGAGTATCTTCACAACATTGAGGTAACCAAAATTTATTTGACACAAAAACCCACTGGCCATAAAAGAATAAAAGTTAAACTAGGCTCCACCAAAATTTGAATTTCCTTCATTTTAAAATATACCACTAAGAAAATTAATAGATGAGCCATATACTGTGAAAAAAACTATTTACAACATATACAGCTTATTAATAACAGACTTGTATCTATAATAATATAAAGAAAGAAATCAACAATTAAAAGATGAACCCAATTTTCACAATGAGCAAACAATCTGAGCCATTACTTCATCAATGAAGAAATGGACAATAAGCACATAAAAAATACTCAATATCATTATCAAAAAATTAAAAACAGGGAGTTCCTGTCGTGGTGCAGTGGTTGACGAATCCGACTAGGAACGATGAGGTTGTGGGTTCGATCCCTGGCCTTGCTCAGTCGGTTGAGGATCTGGCCTTGCCGTGAGCTGTGGTGTAGGTCGCACATGCGGCTTGGATCCCACGGCATAGGCTGGAGGCTACAGCTCCGATTTAGACCCCTAGCCTGGGAACCTCCATATGTCGTGGGAGTGGCCCTGGAAAAAGCAAAAGGACAAAAAAAAATTTTTTAAATAAAGCCACAGTGAGTTACAACTTCACGTGACAGGTAATATTAAATGTTAGTAAAGCTGTGAAACAACAGGCATTCGTACATTTTGCTGGTGGGAGGCTAAATGGTGCCACCACCTTGGAGAATAGCTTGAAAGTTTCTGATTAAATTAAATACATATCTACCCCATTATATGTCAATTCTGCTATGTATTTACCCAAGACAAATGAAAACAAATGTCCACAGAAAGATTCATATAGGAATATTCATAGCAACCCTATTCACAAAAATCAAAAACCTCAAGCATTTCCAATGTCCATCAAGAGCCGCATGAACAAAATCATGGTACAATCACACAATGAAATATTAATCAATAATTAAAGAGAATTTATTTATCCATAATAGCCAAAGAAACAACCCAGTGCCCATCAAGAGATGAATGGATAAATAGAATGCAGTATACACACATGATGGAATACTATTAGCTTAAAAAAAGAAATTAAATTCTGATACATGCTACAACACAGATGTCCCTTGAAACAATTATGCTAAGTGAAGTAATCCAAAGACAAAAGAACAAATATATGATACCACTTATATGAGGTACTCAGCATAAGAAAATGTATTGAGACAGCAAGTAGACTAGAGATTAACAGGGATTGGGAGTAAAAGGGCAATGCACAGTGTTTAATGGGGTTTCATCATCCTGAATGTTTCAATTCAAGATGATAAGAAAGTTCTGGAGATGGATAATGGTGATGGTTGTACAATACTGTGAATATACTTAATGCCACTGACCTGTGCACTTAAAAATGGTTTAAATGGTAATTTTTGTTATGTCTATTTTACAATTTTTAAGTGGAGAAGAAAATACTGACTAGCACAGAAATTTTCAAATATTTAGAAAATTATAAAAGGGAAACCAGTCACCCATAATCTCTCACTGCCTACAGTCTATGTGTAACACATTTTTGTAAAAACTTTTCCTCTGGGTGTCTGTGAGCATGTTTGGGCTTCAAACAATTGGTATCAATTTGTATGTATTTAAAACTTTTATTGTTTCAGTTTAGCTTCTGTATCTGAGAAATGGAGTTAATAAAATGTTAATGGAGAAAAAATTAACTACTGATAGAAGCAGCCATCTAGATGAAATGAATTTCAAAAGAGTATTACCCATGTGGAAAGAACCAGACACTACAGAGTAGTGAGGAAGGGTGTCAGCATGCAGAATAACTCCAACCTTTCTGCTCCCTTCCTGTGGTGCTAAGGTTACCAGCATGGGCCCAGGGCCTTGGGGCTCCAGGTACAAGAGATGTGAGAATAACATCGTGTCTGCCCATCTAAAGCTGCCAAAAGGAAACACCACCATCTTAATCCAAACAACCAGCTAGAACTGTTTACCAACTAGTACTGGGATAGATTCCACTCAATTTCTTTCAATAATTCACTGTTTAATGAATTGACTCTTATTTTGGTCCCCCAGATGTTCTGTTTATTTTCTTCAGTGCCAAAGATACCATCTCAATGCTGTTCAGCTGAGGAATGAACAGCCTTGCCTCAATCTCATCTCTTTGCCAGGGGAGGAAGGTAACCCGTTATGAGGTATGATGACCACCTGTCAGGAGCAAGAGGTTGTAAAGGTTCAGGAAGTGCAAGTGACATCATTGGAGTGAGGAAGACATTCATTTGTCTTCTGCAGAGGGGACCGAAGGCCCCACTCATCTCCCAGCCCAAGACAGACGGGCTTCAGAGAGAATGAGTTACCCTCGTGTCACAGAACAGGCATCTCAGAGGTTCCAAAAGATCACCTGGATGGCTCCGTTTCACGTAGTTTGTCTTCCCATACGTCATGAACTGACTCAGAGATAGGGTCACAAGGAGAAGGAAGAAGATCTAGTGTGACAAATACAGAATGGTCTGTGGGGAAGCAGACGACCTGTGACCCCCCTACCGGAGCATCTGTGGATGGTGTTTTCAGAGCCCTGGGTCTTGTGCGCTCTCAGTACCAGGGGCCTGCGCCCAGGGCCTGAGTTCCTCCCAAGGTCTAGCTTATGTTAGGAAGTTGTAGCTCTTGCATAGATTCTTCTAAAGTCAAGCCCCAGCTTTGCCTGGTGCTGGTTTTTAACACCATTCAAGTGGCAAAAATAACCCAGCCTCTTCCAAGGGGGAGGGAGTTGGGGGAGGGATGGAGAGGGAGGGACATTATATAAAGGATGGATAAACAGCAAGGTCCTACTGTATAGCACAGAGAACTATATTTAGAAAAAGAATGTATATATATGTATAACTGAATCACTCTGCTGTACAGCAGAAATTAATACAATATTATAAAGCAATTATACTTTAATTTTTTTTAAAAAAGCCTCAATTTTCTCATTTTTTAAAATGGGTGCTACCAATGACACCTAACTCAACTGTTGGTGCATGGATTAAATCAGAGAGTTGTATGAAAAACAGTGCTTAGAGGAAATAAAGAAAATTTTGTGGATGGTGAAATGCAGGCAACCTTTCTGAAGTGTGGGAGAGATTATCCTTGACACTGTAAAAGCCCAGATGTCCCTCCAGGAGATTTGAGCATCACCCTCTCCTGACTCTAGACTACCTACATCACTGAATCCCATGATATATGAACTCTGTAAGGAACCTTCCAGAAGACCTAGCCTAACTCATTTAGGGATGCAGTCTATCCATGAAAGTAAGGAGGTTATTCATTCACCAATGTTTAAACTGAGGGCAGAGGATTTCCCACTATGGCGCAGTGGGTTAAGTATCTGACTACAGCAGCTCAAGTTGCTATGGAGGTGCAAGTTTAATCCTAGGCCTGGTGCAGTGGGTTAAAGAATCTGACATTGCTGCACCTGTGGCGTAGGTCAAAGTTGCAGCTCGGATTTAGTCCCTGGACCAGAAACTTCCATATGCAGCAGGTGTGGTCATAACAAAAAAAAAAAAAAAAACTGAGGGCAGAGACTCTGACCCTTTTTTTTTTTTTACTTCTTTGCATTCCCTGGCCTTCTCCCTCTCTTGTGCACATCGCCTGGTCAAAAGTCTACACTCAATAAACATTCACTCATTTTGTCAACCTGTCGAAGGACACAGAGCTCAAAAGAGAAAAGAAAATCAGACTAAACTTCCATTTTTTCTGGCTTGTAGAGAAGAGGGGTACTGTAGTAAATAAGAGTAATCCAGATCTTGGTTCAAACCTCAGCTCTGTCCTGAAGTTGGGGACCTCAGGCAAGTTATTTAACTTGTCAGTAAAGCAGGAATCAGCGCATCCACATCTCAGGGTTGTTTCAAGAATCAAAGGGAAATGGATAGCAAGCACCAGGCTCTCTGTTACAAAAGTCCAAATATTAAAATGACCCAGAGGAAAAGCAAGTCAGTCAAAAATCTGGATCTTCAGCTGACATCAC
Organism: Phacochoerus africanus; assembly: GCF_016906955.1. Taxonomy (NCBI): domain Eukaryota; kingdom Metazoa; phylum Chordata; class Mammalia; order Artiodactyla; family Suidae; genus Phacochoerus; species Phacochoerus africanus. The sequence goes on from NC_062544.1 coordinate 145,456,735, forward strand.
ATGAAGCCTCTAGATATTTGGAAATAGCTAAGGGAACTGAATGTCCACGTTGGCAATCATGCCCATGTTTCACAGACAGTGACCTGGCTTCCACCCATATCTCCTCTCCTAGGGAAGTCACATTTGATGCATCACCCAGGCCTTCTGGGCTTCCATTGCCCTCCCTGGGCTTTCAACACCACGGAGGCAACAGTGCTGGTTGGGACTCAGGAGATGAGGTTCAGAAAAGCTCCACCATCTTGACAAATCATTTAACCCCCTTTCAAGCCTCCCTTTCCTCAGCTGTGAAATTCCAATAATGACGCCTTCCACACAGGGATATTGTGAAAAAATGGAAAGGATGACGATTTTGGAAAGTATTCAGCACTTTAGAAACAAGAGGGGGTTTTAATGCCCTGACCTAAATCAAACTTTGGTCTGAAGACAATGGCTCAAAGTTCTTGGGGTTTTGCAAACTAAACATCTAACTTGGGACTGAAGCAAAAAAAAAAAAAAACTCATTAAAAAAATAAACATGCAATTATTTTTCTTTCCCCCACCTCAGTCCAACATGGGAGCCATCTCTAATCAAGCTGACATTTTCCCAAAAAGAGATGGCTCGAGTTATCACAGGCCAGTTGAGATGAGAGCAGCTGGCCCACCCAATGATGCTGTTGGGAAGTTATGGCACAGCTGACATCTCTTATCTCTCCTTTCATTCTCCTGGGAGCCAAAGTGCTGTGGAAAGTCAATCACAAGAAAGACTGGCAGTGCAGTGGATTAAGGATCTGGCATTGTCACTGCTGTGGTGCAGCCTCCATCTCTGACCTAGGAACTTTAGCATGCTGCAGACACAGCCAAAAAAAAAATACTTTTTTATTAAAAGCATAAAAAAACCAAACCATGAGCCACTTGAATGAGAAAAAATATTGAGTTCTAATGAACACTTCCAATCTGAAAAATGAACCTTGCTCATTGGCTGGAAAAGATGGATAGTCTGTGCCCATATTTCCTGTGTCGGGGTGGCCCAGCACCAGGTCATTACATCAAGTACTCACCACACTGGTTTTTTTTTTTTATGATTTCCTTTGCTGTGCAAAAGCTTTTAAGTTTAACTAGGTCTCACTGGTTTATCTTTGTTTTTATGGTCATTCGAGGAGGTGAATCAAACACAATATTGCTGCAATTTATGTCAAAGAGTGTTCTGCCTACGTTTTCCTCTAGGAGTTTTATGGTATCCAGCCTTACACTTAGGTATTTAATCTACTTTGAGTTTTTATTTTTGTGAATGGTGTTAGAGAATGTCCTAATTTCATTATTTACTATTTAGCTGCCCAGTTTTCCCAGCACCATTTACTGAAGAAACTATCTTTTCTCCACTGTATGTTCTTGCCTCCTTTGTCATAGATTAACTAATCACAGTTTATTTCTGGGCTTTCTAGCCTATTCCACTGATCTCTATTTCTGGTTTTGTGGCAGTACCATACTGTTTTGGGGTTTTTTGGCTTTTTTTGTCTTTTCCGGGGCCACTTCCATGGCATATGGAGGTTCCCAGGCTAGGGGTCTAATCCGAGCTGCAGCCACCAGCCTACACCAGAGCCACAGCAATGCAGGATCTGAGCAGCGTCTGTGACCTACACCACAGCTCACGGCAACGCCAGTTCCTTAACCCACTGAGCAAGGCCAGGGATCGAACCTGCATCCTCATGGTTCTTAGTCGGATTCGTTAACCTCTGTGCCACGATAGGAACTCCCCATACTGTTTTGATGACTGTAGTTTTGATGTATAGACTGAAGTCAGAGAGCATAATTCCTTGAATTCTATTCCTCTTTTTCAATATTGCTTTGGCTATTTAGTGTCTTTTGTGTTTCCATATGATTAAAAGATTTTGTCCTAGTTCTTTGTGAAGAATGTCACTGGTAACTTGATAGAGATTGCACGGAATCCATAGATTGCCTTGGATAGTATAGTTATTTTGACAATATTGGTTCTTCCAATCCAAGAGTGTGGTATATCTTTCCATCTACTTGTGTCATAAAAAAAAACAAAAAGACAACACACAGAATGAGATAACATCCTTGCAAATGAAGTAACCAACAAGGGATTAATCTCCAAAATATAAAAACATCTCATGGAGATTTACATAAAAAAAAACAACTAAAAAACATAATAAAAAATGGGCAGAAGATCTAAATAGAACATTTCTCCAAAGAATACATACAGATGGCCAAAAAGAAACATATGAAAAGATGCTCAATATCACTAATTATTAGAGAAATTCAGGTCAAAACTACAACGAGGTATCACCTCACATCAGTCAGAATGGTCATCATCAAAAAGTCTACAAACAATAAATGCTGGAGTGGGTTTGGAGAAAAGGGAACCCTGTCTACACTGTTGGTGGGAATGTAAATTGGTACAGCCACTATGGAGAACAGTATAGAAGTTTCTTAAAGTTTTTACTAAATATAGAACTATGATATGCAATCCCCCTCCTGGGCATATATCCAGAGAAAATTCCAATTCAAAAAGATATATGCACCCCAATGTTCACTGCAGCACTATTTACAATATCTAAGACATGGAAGCAACATAAATGTCCATCCACAGAGGAATGGATAAAGATGTGGTACATATACACAATGGAATATTACTCAGCCATAAAAAAATTTGAAATAATGCCACTTGTAGCAGCATGGATGAACCCAGATATATACCTACGTCAGACAAAGACAAGTATCATATAACACCACTTATATGTAGAAACTAATAAAAAATTATAGAAAAATATTTAAAAAACAGGAACAAACTCACAGATTTCAAAACCAATCTTATGGTTACCATGAAACCATTGGGAGAAGGGAAGAATTGGGAGGGTGGGAATTACACATACAGACTACTGTATAAAATAGACAATTAACAAGAACCTACTGTACAACACAGGAAAATCTACTAAATAGTTTGTGATAACATATATGGGAAAGAAGAATGGATGTATTTATATGTATAACTGATTCACTTTTCTGTACACCTGAAACTCATATAACATTGTTAAATCAACTACACCCCCAATAAAATTAAATTTTAAAAAATTACCACACTTTTATCAGCACTCATGCGAATGCTCAGCTTACTGACTGCTCAGTGTAACTCTCTCCATCTGACCTGGGCACAGTGGCACTGCTGAGGGCCATTTTCTGCCCAGCATCCCCTGTGTGCCCAGCCTAAGTTGTAGACAGCACGACTAGAAGCAGCCAGTTTGACTCTGCAGACAAATTAATAGCCACACTTGTTGTGTCAGCCTAAAAATGAACCCATTAACTATCATGCATTTATCAACTTTCTCAGGGAAATGTCTCAAAGGCACCTTTGCTCCCAGCTCTGGGGCTCAGTAATGAGGTAGAGGATGCTGGTGGGTGAGGGTCAAAGTTGCATGATATTTGGTATTTGAGTTTGGGTGGATTGCTGGTGTTGGGGCTGGTGACAGATTTGGGAATGGGGAGAGGGATGGCATGGGGTCCAAGATGGCATACATGGGTAAAAAACAGAGTTAGTGTTAAGGGTGGGCTAAGGCTCAGGAACTGAGTAAGAGACAGATCAGGGCAGGGCAAAGGACAGATCTTTGGGCAGGGGAAAGGGAAGAGTGTGTGTAAGCAGCAGTCTGAGGCAAAGGATTTGGCCCAGGGATGATCAGGCCCCAGGGGAGGCTCAGAGATGGATGGTCTGAGACTCAGGGATGGATAGGCAGAGCTCAGGGGTGGGGTGACGTCTGCTGTATGTATTACTTGATGTTCTCTTTTTAAAGCTGAAAGCTTGAGAGCTTATTTCCTAAGGTCAAGAATTGTATCCTTGGTTCTATCAAAACACTCTGCTCTTTAGATGGCCCCGAGTTGGCCCAGAGCAACACTGGGAAATCATCTATGTTGGTGACCCCTTCCCTGCTCTTCTGGGAGGTTTGTCCCCTTTGGTGAAAGGGCCACCTGGCAAGTGCCCAGCAGCTCTCAGAGGATGTCTCAGCTTTTAAGAGGGTTTTTCATATGTATCTGATACAGCTGGAGATGGAGCAAATAGTGGAAGTGAAAAGAACTTCCTAAGACTATAAAACAGTGTATCACTATTGACAGCTGTGATCATTGTCTTGGCACCAGAGCATGGTCCCTGGAGAAGACAGTGCTCACCTCTGACAGAGGGACTTGAGGCTGGTGGGTAGAGCCTTCAGAGGCCTGGCATCCATGCCAGATTCTTAGAGAGGAAGACCTTCCACCCTCTGTGTCTTGCAGTCCTCACCCAGGTATCAGCTTGGGCAATCTAAGTCCCAGAATTTCTCAAATCTCTGTTGGGATAAGGAAGGGCAGAAGCAATAAATGACACTGGGAAGAGGTTAAGGTTACCAGGTCAACAGTAACAGGACCCAAGAGAAGCATAAATGGCTCCATGGCCCTGGCTTCCCTTCAGCCACATGGTTGGTACATAATGTGTTTTAAGAATCAATAACAGAAAGTCCTACTGTGGCACAATGGGATCAGCGGCATCTAGGGAGTACTGGGAATCAGGTTGGATCCCCAGCCCCACAAGTGGGTTGGGGATCTTACATTGCCACAGCTGTGGCATAGGTGGTGACTGTGGCTTGGATCTTATCCCTAGCCTGGGAACTCCATATGCTGTGGGGTGGTCAAAAATGAAGAAAAAAAAAGGATCAACAACAAAGGCAGCTGATTTCCTGGTGCTCCCCAGGGCCTGGGTCCCAAACAGGTGGATACTTTCAGTGTCTCCTGAGCAACCATTCTCCTCCATTCTTACAGGCCTTAACCTGCTCAGCCCTCCACTTCCTCAGCGTCACCAGTGAATGACTCAAGGAAGTGGGTGTTCCCTGACTTACCAAAGCCCATGATGAGGATCCCAGGCCCCTTCCAGCCAGAGAATCTCAAGGTAAGGTTTCCTGGGGGTTTCTGGGGAAGAGCTTCACCCTGTATAGGAAAGAGCCTGGGAAGGCAGCCCCTCTCCCCAGGTGCAGCCCTTGCTGCCAGCAGCTGTCCTTCAACCAAGAGCAGAGCTGGCATTGGATGAAAGTGACAGTGGGTTAACAGTAGAGTGATGGCAAGAGTCAGGGTCACCGCCAGGCTCCTAAGAGGGCCAATCCCAAAGCCTGCACTGCCCCTCAACTACCTCAAATGTGATCATGTGTTGCTGAAACATCCCACTGACCTAACTCTTCTGCTGGAAAGAGCCACACTCGGAGGCCTGTCCCATGACACAGGACTGAAGGGATGAAGAAAACAGTGTTTCTGGAGATAGGCAACATCAGAGATAGGGCCCTCACCCCTGGCCCGCATCCCTACCCCAGGGTGTTCACCTCTAAAAGGACGCCCAGCCGGGCCTGTGATGGTGCCTCCTGCTTCCACCCTCCCTCTGCCAGGTGTCATCGATGCCCAGGTAGGTATGTGTGTCCCATGCTGTTGACAAAGGAAGTGCCAGGCAGGAGAATGAATTCTATCACTTCTGGGCAGACATGGGACAAGCTGGGCCTCTAATTACAACTCCAGGGGAATGGAAAGGAGGCCCAGGCTTCAAGACCATGTCTAGAGCTCTGGCTAGGTGATGCCTTCCCAAAAGGTCTTGGTGGGTGGGCTCAGGTGGGTCACTTCAAAATAGCAACAGCTGGAGTTCCCGATGTGGTGCAGTGGGTTAAGGATCCAGCATAGTTTGAACTGTAGCATAGGCCGCAGCTGTGGCTCAGATTTGTTCCCTGGCCTGGAAACTTCCATGTGCTGCAGGTACGGCCAAAAGAAAAAGAAAAAATAGCCACAGTCCTTTGTTGGTGGAGCCTGGCAATTGGGGCAGATGCAGACAAGCAGAGTCTTTGGTGGAGGCAGACCCACCTCTCCACCTTTATCTGCCCCTCCCACCCCACAGCTGCTCCTCCACACAGCTGGGGAAAGAACTGCAGAGCAGCACAGTGGCAAAGACACTGGTCCTCCGGGGTCAGGTGTCTGTGGATCAGCATCACACCTCCAACACCAGCTGGCTTAACCTTTCTGAGCTTCAGTTCACTCATCTGTGAAACTGTGGCAGTGGTATCCACTTTGGAGACCTGACAGAAGGATGATACGCAATGATTCCAATCACTGAGGACGCAGAAGTTTCCCAAAAAAATGGTGGCTTTTGCTGGGATGCTTATTACTATTATCTGCTTTTATTCTTGGAGACACGAAGTTTTAAAAGCACAGAACATGGTGGGCACTGCCCAAGTACCTGGGCTGAACCAAGAGTGAACCAAGACTTTCTGTAACAGCATCCAGGCTAGATCATCACTGTGCCCAGGGTATGGTGATTTGCCAACTGTCTGGACTATGACTAAACACTTAAAAGAAAAGACAGCCTGGAGCTGGAACCCAGTGAAGTGAGGCAGGGAAACTGCACGGCTGGGCAGAGAATGGGGAACTCTGACAGTGGGGACCTAGGGGGCAATCAGCTGTCTGCCTCTCTGGGGCTGACCTAAACTCCCATGGAAAGTGATGGTCTTTTCATGAAGCTGTGGGCAGTCAGAGAGCACCAAGCCCAGCCCCACAGTAGAGACTCCAGGATCCAGGAACCCCAGAGGTGGGGGGGGGCAGGGGAGGGGTGCGGCAAAGACACAGAGGGGGTTAGGGGCTTTGCTGGAATTAAAGCCAGGGGCTACTAACACCAGAGGTCCAATCGTTCTGATCCTGGAGTTGAATCATGACTAATGGTGTTGAGTCTGCTATGACAGATCATATCTCTCTAGATTTATTTGTTTATTTGAACTAAAGTGTCCTTTCTGCAGTCACTGGGCAAAACTGTGGAGGAGGCACAGGGCTGTCCTAAGCCTCCCTCTCAAGCTTCCCCATTCCTCCTCCTCACTCTCTGTTCTCACCAGATAGCAGGGCTCAACAGCTGCCCAGTCTCAACCCCCTCACCTGGCTCCCATCATGTGATCCTCACAATCTGTCTTCTGAGGGTTATTTATGTTCCATCTCTCTGGCCCCACTGGACTATACATCCCAAAAGGCAGGAGCAAGGGCTGACTTACACATCACTATGATCCTAATGCCTAGGACAGTGTCTGGCACATAGCAGGTGCTCAATAAATACTTGTTCCAGGAACGAGCCAACAAACTCACCTACACTGAGGTGCTAGGGCCTCACTATGTTCCCTCCAGTAGTGTAATATAAAGAGTAAGTGTATCTTTAAAAAAAGCAAGAGTGGACCAGGAGGAGGGGATTAAGCTATGTTGAGCACTTACTAAGGGTCAGGCACTGAGCTAGGTAATCAGTACATGTTATCCATGATGATGACCATACACAGTAGGTCCCCTTGACCAGTTAATGCTTAACCCAAAGCAATGAGTCTCTAAGGTGAAATTCAGGCATAAGAGAAATAAAAAAGACTTTTGAGTCTAAGGATGGAATTTTCATGGTACCCCTCTTAGTATACTCTGTAAGCAATACTTATACCTTCTGTCCACAGAAGGAGCCTGCTTTGGACACCAAAACCAAAGGCACTGTCACTATCCAGGCAGGAGGTTTTCAATCCAGTTGAAGCTTTGTGCAACTTTCACTACAAATATGCAGATATGACAGGAAGACCCTTTTTAACCCTCTGAGAGAATTAAGTCATTGCCTCCTAGTAGGCTCTTTAGTACACTCATCTAGTAATTACTTCTAGCAATTTTAAGGACATTGTCCCATGGCTGCCTGAGAGCCCCAAAGAAGCTGTGAATAAATCTAGAGGAGGGTCATAGTTCAGAAACAACTGTAGGTGTGACTTTTTCAAATAGAATGAACTCAAATCATATTCACAGGAAGCCCACATAGGGCTTGTACAGATGCAGCAAGCCTGGATTAAAAGGAACTGGGATCTAAAATTGCTTAAAATGTAAAGGGGCTTCTAGATCCCCAACTTTCAAAGACAAGGAGACTTGAGGAAGCTACCTAATTGCAAATACAGGTCATTTCTTGGGAGTCTCAGAGAGCATACCCAAGAGCCAAAAGAGAAAAACAGACCTGGAGCCACTCCCAGGAGGCAGAACCTAGACCTAATCAAAGAATGCCTCCTACTCTCAAGATGGGAGACTATGAATGTCAGCTCAGCTGGATGTCAGCACTGCTGTGACCAGTGACTGCTATGCACTCCCCATTCTCCCCTCTTCTGAATAAGCACGTCCATCATGCTTATCCTATGTCTGTCTCACCGATGCACCTTAGGTATGAGCACATCAGATAATTCATCTTCTTGGCTTATGGCTCCAAATTAAGAGAAGTCATATTTGAGGAGGTTCACTGGAACTGGACACGGATCATGGGATACTAAACCTGACGCGTGATGCCATAGTTTAATGAGAAGTTTTTAAGGTTCTGGGATGAGAGTGAACATGTTTTACATGTCGGAGGAATGTCAATAACATTCAGAGGATAGATGGTTAGAAGACGCACTTTGGCAGAATGAAAAAAAATAGCTACCACCCTTCATTTCTTCCTTTGTCTACACCCCCTGTGGTGTTACTTTGCACCTCCTCCCACCAATAGTCTATTTCCTCATCTTTAACCGACTGCCACTGTCACTTATTTCAACCATTAGCATATTCTCTGAGAATCCTGACATCACCATGAGAATAAGGCCAGTTGAGCCTACCAGACAATAAGAGACATGGGCTAGCCAGCTACTCTGTCACAGACAAGTGAGTAAGATATCTTAAACCAGCTAGCCCCTAGCTGACCTACCAATGTCAGAGCAAAGCAAATTCAGCTGAGATCAACTGAGTCTTACCCAGATAAATAAAACTGACCAGCTAACCTGTAAAGTATAAGCAGTAATATATGACTGTTGTTTTAAGTCACTGAGTCTGGTGATGCTTTGTTACACAGCAAAAGCTAATTGATATGTTATTCTTCAGCATTTCCCTTTCTATTAGTCAAACTATGTATGGAGCCTGTTATTTCAATTATTAGATTTTCCTCATCTGGCATCTTCTTCATCATTGCTCATTCCTGCTTCATGTTCTAATAGCCTTTCTTATTTCTTTGAGGATACATATTATACTTATTTTTGTCTTGTTCTGTCTCATCCACTAATTCTGCTTCCTTTGGATGAAACTTCCTTTGGATGAAACAGGCAGTGAGCACGGTTGAGATGGTCTGGGACACATGCAAACACACTAGTGAACAAAAGTAACATTTGGTGCTTGGCATCCTAAATGACCAGTGCTGGGAGAGAGCTAGACCAGATTCCCTGATTTAAAAGTGAGAAAACTGAGATGCAGAGAGGAGAAACAACTTGTTCAAACTTATGTAGCAAGTTGGTGGCAGAGATAAGTTGAGAATCTAGGTTTTCTCATTTCCAACTGAACCCTTGTAGTACCCTCTGCTACATTTCCAACCCCTAACATTTTGGAGCCTTGGATGGACTCTTTCTCACTTGGCTCTCCAGCCTTCTGAGCCCTAGACACCCTCCTAACATTGTACCAACTGCTTCCCCATCTTTGTGACCTTCCATGGGTTCCAGTTGGCCTGATTACTTCGGTGGCCCCCTGACACTCCAAATGCTTCCTGACTTTTACACCACAGATTTTGACATTCTCTTTGCCTGGAATGGCCTCTTACATCCTTACCAGTTATTCCTGCTCATCCTTCAAGGCTCAGTTCAGACACTCTTTTTCATTTGTCACACTCAATCTAGAAATGAAAGGAGAATATTCCTTTGCCCTCAGCCATCAGGTCTGGCCTGGTTTCCTGAGGGTGGGAGGGAAGAAAATCTCTTTCTGCAAAGAATCAGCTACTTCTGGAAGTCTGGTTGAAGAGTTTTAATGATAGAGATTCTCAAAGACAGCAAGTCAGTGACTGGTGCTCTGAGTCAGTGGGTATAAAGCAGACAAAGGAAAAATTAGATGTGGACTGCACATTTGAAAGCACCCAGTCTAGAAGGGGAGCAAATACATGGAAACAAGAGACTATAAAATCAAAAATTTTAAGTGTTATAAGGAATACTCACTCCATAATTCCACCAGTATTTTGTTAGCATTTACTGCATGCCAGCATGCTGGGCATTGGGGATACGTAAGTGAATAACATATGGTTCCCATCCTTAAAGAGGCTAATCATCAAGTGAAAAGAGAGGAGCTGGGATTCCTTATGACAGAGAGTGGGAAAGTATTAGGAAGATTGGGGAAGCCTTGAAAAAAATGGGTAAGAATTCAGCAATTCGAAACAAGGCCATTTCAAATACGATAGGAAGAAAACTCCTATGACAACCTCAATTAATGTAGTTAAGAGCACTTGATAAAATTCAACATCCCTTTGTTAAAAACAAAAACACTCTGACAATCTAAGACTAGAAGAGAACTTCCTTAACCTTATAAAGGACTCCTGTAAGAACCTACAGAGGACACTTAACTAGACACTCCCATTAAAATTAGGAGCAAGTTAAGGATGTCTACTAATATCACTTCTATTCTACACTTTACTGGAAGTCCTATGCAGTGCCAAAAAATAAGAAAAAGCTACATGACATGTAAAAGAAAAAAAAAAACAAACGCTGTCATTATTTATAGATGATATGACTATCTATGTAGAAAATCCCAAATAACTCTCAGATAAACTATTAGAATTACTATAAGATAATCTAATAAGGTTGCTGGGTTTAAAATAGACAAAAGTAACCATATTATACCTGATAAACAATGAAGCATAATCATTTTTAAAAGATATTTAGGAGTTCCCATCATGGCACAGTGGAAATGAATCCGACTAGGAACCATGCAGTGGCAGGTTCGATCCCTGGCCTCGCTCAGTGTGTTCAGGATCCAGTGTTGCCATGAGCTGTGCTATAGGTCACAGACATGGCTCAGATCTGGTGTTCCTGTGGCTCTGGCATAGGCCTGCAATAACAGCTCTGATTAGACCCCAAGCCTGGGAACCTCCATATACCACGGGTGTGGACGTAAAAAGACAAAAGACCAAAAAATTTAGCATAGCAATAGCAATAAAAAGAGAAAGAAACTAGAAAAAAAATAACAAAAGAAATGGAAGCCCTTTAAAAATTTTAATAAGGATAAAATCAAATGAAACCCAAGTATGTGGAAACATAAATCGTATTCTTGGATAGAGAGATTCAATATTGTAAATATGTATTAAGATGGCAGAATAGAAGGACTGGAGCTCAACTTCTCTCCTAAAAACAGCAAAATTCACAACTAAAAGCTGAGCAATCCCCAACCAAATGGACCAGAAACCTTAAAAAAGATACCCTATTCCAGAAGAAAAAGAGGAAGCCTCATCAAGAGGTAAGCTCTTGGGTGGGAAGCTCCACAGACTGAAAACTAACTGCTTCACAGAGAGAGACTCACCTACCGGAGTGAGAGTTCTCAGCCCCACATCAAACCCTCACCTGTGGGAATCCGGCACTGGGAGAAAGAGCCCCTAGAGCATCTGGCATTGAAGGCCAGTGGGGCTTGTGCGCAGGAGCTCCACAGGACTGGGGGAAACGGAGACTCCATTCTTAAAAGGCACACACAGACATTCAGGTGCACTGGATCCCAGGGCAGAGTGAGGTCTCCATAGGAATCTGGGTCAAACCTGACTGCTGTTCTTGGAGGACATCCTGGGAAAACAGGGGTGAATGTGGCTTGTTGTGAAGCATGCCTTTCTCTGGACATGGCCATTTTGGGAAAATATGGCCCAACCCATCAGTCAGTGTTGAGAAGCCCCAGGGAAAACAACAATCCAGGTGGGATCACTGCCCCACCCCTCAGTAAACAGACTACCTAAAGGCCCCTCAGGCACACAGCTGCCTCTAATCTCATCCAGAGACTAAGCCCCACCCAACAGAGGGATTAGAATCAACTCCACCTACCAATGGGCAGGCATCAGCACCTCCCATCAGGAAGCCTACAGAAAGCCTCCATACTGACTTCTGCCACAAGGGGGGGCAGACACTAGAAGTAAGAGAGGCTACAACTCTATTATCTATAAAAAGGTCACCTCACCAAAAACCTATAAAAATGAAAAGACAGAGAACTACAACTCCAATGGGGGAGAAAGGAAAAACCCCAGAAAATCGCTAAGTGATGAGATTCTCAGCCTCCAGGAAAAAGACTTTAGATTGTTGATGCTGAAGATGATGCAAGACATTGGAAATAAACTGGAGGCAAAGATGGATAACTTACAGGAAAACACTGACCAAAGACATACAAGATATCAAACTTCAACAAGAAAAGATGCAAAATACAATCACTGAAATAAAAAATTCACTAGAAGCAGCTAACAGCAGAATACAGGAGGCAGAAGAACAAACAAGCGAGATGGAGGGCAGATTAGTGGAAATTACGGATGCAGAACAGAAAAGAGAAAAAAGACTGAAAACAAATGAAGAGAGTCTCAGAGAACTCTGGGACAATGTTAAACGCAGCAACATCCGTATTATAGGAGTGCCAGAAGGAGAAGAGAGAGAGAAGGGGACAGAAAAAATATTCCAAGAGATAATAGCCGAAAACTTCCCTAACATGGGGAAGAAACCACTCACTCAAATCCAGGAAGCACAACAAGTACCATATAAAATAAACCCAAGGAGAAATACACCGAGATACATATTAATCCAACTGACCAAAATTAAAGACAAAGAGAAAATCTTGAAAGCAGCTAGGGAAAAGAAACAAGTAACATACAAGGGAACCCCAATAAGGTTATCAGCAGATTTTTCAGCAGAAACTCTGAAGGCCAGAAGGGAGTGGCATGATATACTTAACTTAATGAAAGGAAAAAAACCTCCAACCAAGATGACTTTACCCAGCAAGGCTTTCATTCAGATTTGAAGGAGACATCAAAACCTTCACAGATAAGCAAAAGCTGAGAGAATTCAGCAACACTAAACCAGCCTTACAACAAATACTAAAGGAACTTCTCTAGGCAGAAAAGAAAAGACAGCAACAGGAAACAAAAATGCCACAAATGACAAGGCTCACCAGTAAAGGTATATATACAGTAAAGATACGAAATCATCCATGCACAATTATACCACCAAAATCAGAAATCATGAGAAGAGGTGGGTATAAATGCAGGACACTGGAGATGCAATTGCAATTAAGAGACGAACAACTTAAAACAATCTCATATACACATAGACTCTTATATCAAAACTTCAGAATAACTGCAAACCAAAAATCTACAATTGATACACAAACAAGGAATCTCTGAAGAAGAAATATATCTCATAGTAAATAAGTGTATAATCCACCATGAAGGGGGTCATCTGACATCACTCTTGGAATGCTGAAGTCTTTCTACATCTGATTCTGATTTCCTCTCCATCAAAGAATTTATGATAATTATAATTAAATAATACTACTGTACGATTAAATAATATAGGTCTACAATTGTATTATTAATAACCATTTCTCTCCATGGTACAATGTAAAGTCTATAATGTCTTGTTTATCACATTACCTAGAATGGTGTAATGCCTTCTTGAAGAATCAATGAGATGTAACAAATTGTGAGGACATATTTATATAGCTACACTGTTTTTTGAACCAACTTATGCATTTTATATTTTACTTATTTTCAGAGGGTGTATTATTTTTGTTATTCTTACCAGTTAAGTTATTCTTTTTATTATGCTATATAAAATATTTAATGGTATATAAGGCTTTCTTCTTTATAAATTTTACTTGCATAATACACACAATTTTAAAATAATGCTAATTTTTACAGAAAAATAAACCCAAGGAGGAATAGGCAATACTAAATAGTAAAGATGAAAGCCATACAAAATGGGGTAAAGTATAAAATAAATTTCCTATTTATCTCAGCATATTTTCCATTTCACTTCTCCAAAGGGAGTCACTTAATCTGTTTCTTAAGATCCATGATATAATAATCTGTGTGAATGTAATTGTGTTTAAAAATATGTATTTTATTTTCTAAAAAAAATTAAAGAACAGGGATTCTTCCTAAATCATGCAAACCAATCACTAGATATTGAGCATGAAAAGAAAATTGTATACAATGATGAATATATTTGCTTTGGAATTAGTTAATAAGCTGGTTACCTAAAATTATAAAAGAGCTATGAAGATACAGCTGAAGGGTAAGATTTAGAATGTTCTTTAATTACTGTATGATAGATAGTTCTTACTAGAATGTACACAGAATTGTCAATTCAAACTGTTTCCAATTTGAATTATACCAAGATTTCTTAAAAAAAAAAAAGAAAAGAAACAAATAACATACAAGGGAACCCCAATAAGGTTATCAGCAGATTTTCCAGCAGAAACTCTACACATCAGAAGGGAGTGGCACAATATACTTAATGTGATGAAAGGAAAAAACCTCCAACCAAGATTACTTTACCCAGCAAGGCTCTCATTCAGATTTGGAGGAGAAATCAAAAGCTTTACAGATAAGCAAAAGCTAAGAGAATTCAGCAACACTAAACCAGCCTTATAACAAATACTAAAGTAACTCTTCTAGCAAAAAAGAAAAAGCCACAAGTAGAAACAAAAATACCACATATGTAGGCCAGTGGCTACTGTTACAATTAGACCCCTAGCCTGGGAACCTCCATATGCCATGGGAGCCGCACTAGAAAAGAAAAAAAAAAAAACCACATATGTGACAAGGCTCACCACTAAAGGCATACATATCGTAAAGGTAGGAAATGATCCATGCACAAATATGCTACCAAAATCAGAAATCGTGAGAAGAGGAGGGTACAAATGCAAGACACTGGAGATGCACATGCAATTAAGAGACCAACAACTTAAAGCAATCTTATATATATATATATATATATATAGAGAGAGAGAGAGAGAGACTCCAATATCAAAGCTTCAGTGTAATTGCAAACCAAAAATCTACAGTTAATACACACATGAATAAGAAAAATCAATTCAGACACAACACTAAAGATAGTCAATAAACCACAAGATGAGAGAACAAGAGAAGGGAAGAAAAAAAGAGCAGCAAAAATCCAAAATGGTTAATAAAATGGCAATAAGAACATACATATCAATAATTACCTTAAATGTAAAAGGAATAAATGCCCCAACCAAAAGACATAGACTGGCTGAATGGATACAAAAACAAGATCCATATATATGCTGTCTTCAAGAGACCCACTTCACTTCTAGAGACACATACAAATTGAAAGTGAGAGGATGGGAGAAAATATTCCATGCGAACGGGAATCAAAAGAAAGCTTGAGGAGCAATACTCATATCAGACAAAATATACCTTAAATAAAGAATATTACATGAAACAAGGAAGGACATTGCATACTGATCAAAGGCTCAATCCAAGAAGATATAACAATTGTAAATATATATGCACCCTACATAGGATCACCTCAATATAGAAGGCAACTGCTAACAACCTTAAAAGGAGAAATTGACAATAAACACCCCACTGATAGCAATGGACAGATCAACCAGACAGAAAATCAATAAGGAAACACAGGCCCTGAATGAAGCATTAGACCAGATGAACTTAATAGATATTTATAGGACACTCCATTCAAAAGCAGCAGAACACACATTCTTTTCAAGTGCACATGGAACACTCTTTAGTATCGATCATATTCTGGGCCACAAATAAAGCCTTGGTAACTTTAAGAAAATTGAAATCATGTCAAGCATCTTTTCTGACCACAATGCTATACGACTAGAAATGAACAAAAGGAAAAAAAAACTGCAAAAAACACAATCCCGTGGAGACTAAGCAACACACTACTAAAGAACAAATGGATCACTGAAGAAATCAAAGAGGAAATTAAAAGATACCTAGAAGGAAATGACAACAAAGAGAACAACACTCCAAAACATATGGGTTGCAGCAAAAGCAGTTAGTTCTAAGATGGAAGTTTATAGCAATACAAGCCTGCCTCAGGAAACAAGAAAAAGCTGAAATAAACAACATAACTTTACATCTAAAGCAGCTCAAGAGAGAAGAACAGACAAGACCTAAAGTTAGTAGAAGGAAAGAAATCATAAAGATCAGAGCAGAAATCAATGAAATAGAAATGAAGAAAACCATAGAAAAGATCAATGAAATGAAAATCTGGTTCTCTGAAAAGATCAACAAAATTGATAAACCCCTAGCCAGACTTATCAAGCAAAAAAGAGAGAGGACCTCAAATCAATAAAATTAGAAATGAAAAAGGAGAAGTTACAACAGACATCAAGAAATACAAAGGATCATAAGAGACTACAACATACAACTCTATGCCAATGAAACAGAAAACCTAGAAGAAATGGACAAATTTTTAGAAAAGTACAAACTTCCAAGACTAAACCAAGATGAAACAGAAAAGATGAACAGACTGATCACAAGTACTAAGATTGAAACTGTGATTTAAAAACTTCTAACAAGAGTCCAGGACCAGATGGCTTCACAGGTAAATTCTATCAAACATTTAGAAAAGAGCTAAACCTACCCTTCTGAAACTATTCCAAAAAATTGCAAAGGAAGGAATACTTCCAAACTCATTCTATGAGGCCACCATCACCCTGATACCAAAACCAGACAAAGATACCACAGACAAAGAAAATTACAGGCCAATTTCACTGATGAACATAGATGCAAAAATCCTCAACAAAATACTATCAAACTGAATCCAACAATACATTACAAGGATTGTACATCATGATCAAGTGGGATTTATCCCAGGGATGCAAGGGTTCTTCAATATCCGCAAATCAATCAGTGTGATACACCACATTAATAAACTGAAGAATAAAAACCATATGATCCTCTCAACAGACACAGAAAAAGCCTTTGACAAAATCCAACACTCACTTCTAATAAAAAACCATCCAGAAAGTGGACACAGGGGGAACCTACCTCAACACAATAAAGGTCATATATGACAAACCCAGAGCTAACATCATTCTCAATGGGGAAAAGCTGAAAGAATTCCTGCTGAGATCAGGAACAAGACAAGGATGTCCGCTCTCACCACTACTCTTCAACATAGTTTTGGAATTCCTAGCCATGGCAATCAGAGAAGTAAAAGAAATCAAAGGAATCCAAACTGTAAAGGAAGAAGTAAAACCATCACTATTTGCACATGACATGATACCATACCTAGAAAATCCAAAAGACACTACCAGAAAACTGTTTTATAGCTAATCAGTGAATTTGACAAAGTCACAGGATGCAAAATTAATACACAGAAATCGACTGCATTTCTATATACTGACAATGAACGATCAGAAAGAGAAATGAGGGAAACGATCCCATTTACCATCACATCAAAAAGAATAAAATCCTCAGGAATAAATCTACTTAAAGAGACAAGACCTGGGAGTTCCCATTGTGGCTCAGTGGTTAGAGAAGACAACTAGCATTCATGAGGACCCGGGTTTGATCCCTGGCCCCACTCAGTGGGTTAAGGATCTGGCATTGCCATAAGCTGTGGTGTAGGTCACACTCATGGCTCGGATCCCAAGTTGCTGTGGCTGTGGTGTAGGCCAGCGGCTACAGCTCCAATTGGACCCCTAGCCTGGGAACCTCCATTTGCCATAGGTGCAGCCCTAAAAAGACAAAAACACCAAAAAAAAAAAAAAGAGGGAGAGAGAGAGAGACAAGACGTGTACTCTGAAAATTATAAGACACTGATGAAAGAAATCAAAGATGACACAAACAGATGGGAAGACACACCATGCTCTTGGACTGAATCAATAAATATTATCAAAATGACTATACTACCTAAGGCAATCTGTAGATCCAATGAAATCCCTATTAAATTACCAAGACATTTTTCACAGAATTCAAACAAAATATTTTAAAGTTTGTTTGGAAGCACAAAAGACCCAGAATAGCAAAAGATACCCTGAGAAAGAAAAATGGAGCTGGAGGAATCAGGCTCCCATGACTTCAGACTATACTACAAAGCTACAGTCATCAAAACCATATGGTACTGGCACAAAGACAGAAACATAGATCAGTGGAACGGGATAGAAAACCCAGAATTAAACCCATGCACCTACAGCCAACTAATCTATGACAAAGGAGGCAAGAATATACAATGGAGAAAAGACATCCCCTTCAATACGTGGTGCTGGGAAAACCAGACAGCCACATGTAAAAGAATGAAATTAGAATACTTCCAAACCCCATACACAAAAATAAACTCAAAATTGATTGAAGACCTAACTATAAGACCAGATACTATAAAACTCTTAGAGGAAAACATAGGCCAAAACACTCTCTGACATAAACCATAGCAATATTTTCTTGGATTCACCTCTTAGAGTAATGACTGATAAAAACAAAATAAACAAATAGGACTTCATTAAACTTAAAAGTTTCTGCACAGCAAAGGAAACCCTAAACAAAACAAAAAGACAACCCCACAGAATGGGAGAAAATCTTTGCAAATGAATCGACTGACAAGGGATTAATCTCCAAAATTTATAAACACCTTCTGCAACTCAGTACCAAAAAAAAAAAAAAAAAACCATCAAAAAATGGGCGGATCTAAACAGACAATTCTCCAAAGAAGACATACAGATGGCCAAAAAACACATGAAAAGAGGTTCAGAATGGCTACCCATCATAAAGTCTACAAATAAATGCTGGAGAGGGTGTGGAGAAAAGGGAACCCTATTATACTCTTGGGTAAGAATGTAAATTGGTGCAACCACTGGGGAAAACAGTATGGAGATTCCTCAGAAAACTAAAAATAGAACTACCATTTGATCCAGCAGTCCCACTCCTGGGCATCTATCCAGAGAAAACCACGACTTGCAAAGATACACATACTCCACTGTTCACTGCAGCACTATATACAACAGCCAAGACATGGAAACAACCTAAATGTCCATCGAGAGAAGAGTGGATCAAGAAGATGTGGTACATATACACAACGGAATATCACTCAGCCATTAAAAGGGAAGAATTAACAGCATTTGCAGCACCATGGAGGAACCTAGAAATTATCATGCTAAGTGAAGCCAGTCAGACAGTGAGACACCAAGATCAAATGCTATCACTTACATGTGGAATCTAAAAAAAGGACACAATGAACTTCTTGGCAGGACAGATAATGACTCACAGACTTTGAAAAACCTATGGTTTCTAAAGGAAACAGGTTGGGGGTGGGGGGATGCGCTGGGGGTTTAGGATGGAAATGCTATAAAATTTGGTTGTGATGATCGTTGTACAATTATAAATGTAAGAAAACTCATCGAGTAATAAAAAAAAACTTTTAAAAAGAGAAAGAAAACAGCATATGAGAAAATAAATAAAACTTAGCTGCTACCCCCTATCATATGTTAAATCAGTGGTTCTGAACTGAGGGTAATTTTGACTGCCAGGAAGCATTTGGCAATTTTGGAGACTTGTCTGTCTTTTTTTTCTTTTTTTTTTTTTTGGCTGTGCCTGTAGCATGCAGAAGTTTCCAAGGCAGGGATCAAACCCATGCCACAGCAGTGACAACACCAGATACGTAACTGCCAGCCCACCAGGGAACTCCTGGAGACATTTCTGATTGTCATAACTGGAAAGGGGCTGTGCTACTGACATCTAGAAAGTAGAGGCTGGGTTTAGTGCTAAATATCCAATAATGCACAGGACAGACATTCACAACAAAGAATTATCTGGTCTAAAACACCCATAGTGCTAAGGTGCTAAATCAACTCTCCGTGTATCACAGATCTAAATGGTGAAAGGAAAACAAAAAGCTTCTAGAGGATAACACAGAATAACATATCCTTGACGTTGACAACACCAGGTAAAGACTGATTACAAAGGATATCAAAAGCATCAACAATGAAGAAAAAGATCAATAAACTGAACTACATTAAGAATTGCTGTTAAGGAGTTCCCACTGTGGTGCAGAGGATTAAGGACCTGGTGTTGTCACAGCTGTGGCACAGGTCACAGCTGCAGCTCAGATTCAATCTCTGGCCTGGGAACTTCCATATCCCACAGGTGTGGTGGTAAGAAGAAGAGGAAAAAGAAGGAGGAAGAGGAGGAGGGGGAGAGGAGGAGGAGGAAGAAAAAGAACCACTACCATCACCTCTGTTCAAACGATGCCAAAGATGGAGTAAAAAGGCAAGAGTAGATGATATTTGAGACACACACAAAAATCAGAAGACTCTATTAGCCAAAATATATGAAGATCCTATACAGGTCATTAAAAAAAAAAAAAAGACAACCCAATGGGCAATAGACTTGAATTTCATAAAAGAAGATATATAAATGGTCAATAAATATATGAAAAGATGCTCATCACAGTTATTAAGAAAAAGTAAATCAGGAGTTCCCGTCGTGGCTCAGTGGTTAACGAATCTGACTAGGAACGATGAGGTTGTGGGTTCGATCCCTGGCCTCACTCAGTGGGTTAAGGATCCGTCATTGCCATGAGCTGTGGTGTAGGCTGCAGACGTGGCTCCGATCTGGCATTTCTGTGGCTGTGGCATAGGCAGGAGGCTACAGCTCCGATTAGACCCCTAGCCTGGGAATCTCCATATGCCATGGCTGCAGCCCTAAAAAAACAAACAAACAAAAAAAAAGTACATCAAAACTCTAATGAGATAGCAATATTCTCCCACCAGAATAGATAAAATTTAAAAGGCTGACAATACCAAGTCTTGACAAGAACATGAAGAAACTCAAACCCTCATATACTGCTAACAGGAAAATGTTGTGACATCCACTTTAGAAAAAGCATTTGGTAGTATCTACCTCCACTACATACTAAAATCAATTCCAAGTGGATTCCAGATCTAAAAAAAAGCATAAAACAATAAGCCTGTAGAACTGCACTGTCCTATATCATGGCCACTACTCACAGGTGGCTAACTAAAATTAAATAAACTTAAAATTCAGTTTTTCAGTTGCACTAGCCACATTTCAAGTACACAACAGCTACATATGATTTGTGCCACTGTTTTAGACAATGCACATATAAAGCACTGCCATCACCATCACTGTCCAAGTACTACTGGACAGTGCTACCCTAGAATAGGGTTCAACAAATTAGGGCCCACAGAACAAATCTGGTGCATCATGTGTTTTTATAAATTAAATTTTACTGGAACATGGACACACCCAGTCCTTTACCTATTGCCCATGGCTGCATTCACATCTATTGGCTTACAGACTGCTACATAGTGCTTTCACACTACACAGTGGAGCTGAGTAGCTGTGACAGAGACCATGTGATCCACAGAGCCTAAAATACTTATTATCCAACCCCTTTCAGAAAAATGTTGCAGAAGTTAAAACACAAGAGAATTTATTAGTAACCTTGGGTTCTTATACAGGTCATGAAAAATATAACCATGAAAAAAATGTTAAATTGAACACAATTAAGAACTTCTATTCATCAAAAGTCATCCTTAATAGACTGAGAAGCAAGCCAAAGAATGAGAATTTGGAACACATATAGAGACAAAACTCTTTTCCAGAATACATAAAGAACTTATACAAATCAATAAGAATAAGAAAAATGAACACGAGATTGGAAGGATTATGTCTCTCTCTCTCTCTATCTCTCTCTCACACACACACACACACACACACACAGCAAGCATGCGCACCATTCAAATGGCAAATAATATATCAAAAGATGCCTAACAATGTAAATTCTTCCCAACGCAGTATATAGATTCAATACAATCCCAAATAAATTCCCAGCAAGTTATTCTGTGGCTATCAACAAACCAATTCTAGAGTTTAAATGGAAAAGCAAAAGACCTAGAATAGTCAACATGATACTGAAGGAGAAAGAACAAAGTCAGAAGGCAGACACTACTTTAAGACTTATTATAGGCAGAGGACAAGATGGCGGAGGAGTAGGGGGACACACTCGCCCTCTCCCACAAACACAACAAAAAAAGCACATCTACAGAATAAATGACTCGACACAGAACAGCAACCAATCAGCTGGCAGAAGAACCTAAACTCCAGTAACGGCAAGAAGTTCGTGACATTACTGGGCAGAACGGGAGAAAAGAGGAGAGTGAGAGAAGGTGAATCCGAGTGGGACGGGTGCTCCCGAAAGGGAACTGCGGAGGAGAAAGGGATCCCGCACCCTGGAAAGTCACCTACACGGGGGAAAGATCAAACGAACCTGGAGGAATCTCCAGATGCAGAGAACAGTGTAGCAGTAAATTGGAGTACGGAAAAGCCGATCAAGAACCCAACGGACCATCTGAACTACAGGCACAGTCACCAAAAATTGAGACGCCTGGGTTGGGGCTGGGCACCGAGTCACTCAGGCTCCAGAGGTTGGTCCCCGAGGAAGGGCCTGGGGGACGCCTGGGTGGGGGCTGGGAAACGAGACCTCGGCTCCAGAGGTTAGTCCATCAAGAACGGGCTGGGGGGGCGGGGCGGAGAGGAAACTGCTTGGGAGGTCTAGAAACCATTTGACAGGGCAGAGACTGCCTGGGAGACTAGAAAACAAAGCTGTCGCAGAGGAAGGGAACAATACTCTAGGGGCGGGGAAGTGGAAAACCACATCAGAGGGAACCTGGGAGAAGGGCCTGGTCTGCGCCTGTGCTGGGGAGGGGAGAGAAGAAGGGGTGGGTCCCCATAGAATACCCCCCACACCACAGCAAGCTTACAGACCCGCTAGCTAGCTGAAAGCTGAGCTTCCCAGTGCATCCCCTCCCCCCACCCCCGCCACACCCTACGCTCTCACCGAACCTGGGGCTGCCTGCCATCCAGGAGGGCTGGCCTCAACAATTGCCTGAAGCCTACCACCGCAGGGGCTGTCCCTGCACAGGCCTGCTTGCCCTTTGGTGGGGCTACACTTCCACAGAGCAGCACCAAACAACACCAGCCCCCAAGAAAGAGGCCTGCAGACCAGAAAAGCTAGAACAAGCCTAGCCAGGCCGTGAATAGATCTGCCTAATTCTCCGGACGGTTTTTCTGAGTCGGGCTGCCCTGGGAAGGAGCCTCTTGGGATTCCAACGGCCCTGCTACCCGCCCAAGGCCCCAGGGGGTGCCCCACTCCCACGGAATAGCTGCTCAGCACCACCAGCACCCTAGGAAGAGCCCCTGCAGCCCAGAAAAGCTGCAAAAAGCTCGGCCAGACTGTGAAAAGATCCGCCTACACTCTCAGGCCGTCCTTCTGAGTTGGGCTACCCTAGGGAAGAGCCTCTTAGGTTCTCAGTGACCCAGATAGCTGCTCCAGCACCCAGGGGGTGCTGCACTCCTGAGGAACAGCTGCCCAACACCGCCAAACCCCTGCAAGAACCCCACAGCCTAAAAACACCAGAGCAAGCTCTGCATGACCAAGTGAAATCTGCTACCATCGTGGTGTGGACCTCCCAGTCCTGTCTGCCCTCAGGAAGTCCTCCTTTGCTTCAAAGAAACACTGTTAGCCCCATCAACACTCCAGAAAAGCCACACTGCCTCAAAAAAGATTGACCAACAATGCCAGCCCTCAGGAAATATTCCACGGCAGTGACAAGGCAAACACTGCCCGATCACGGAGAGTACAACTCCCTCAGGAGAAAGAAAACAACAAGCAAGATGAAGAAGCTGAGAAACCACCCCCAGTCAAACCAACAGGAGAACTCACCTAAAACAGTCAACAATGAAACAGATCTCGGCAGTCTGACAGAC
This sequence comes from Phacochoerus africanus, assembly GCF_016906955.1. Lineage (NCBI taxonomy): Eukaryota > Metazoa > Chordata > Mammalia > Artiodactyla > Suidae > Phacochoerus > Phacochoerus africanus. The sequence goes on from NC_062544.1 coordinate 145,480,304, forward strand.
CTGGAGTTCAAAAGAGAAATAGTGAAAATACTGAAGGAATTAAGAGAAGATATGAACAGTAATGCAGATACCCTCAGAAAGGAACTAGAACATAGAAGGAGGAGCCATGAAAAACTAGAACATTCATTTGCAGAGATGCAAACTGAACTAAGGGCAGTAAAACCCAGAATGAATAATGCAGAAGAACGAATCAGTGATATGGAAGATAGAATAATGGAAATCACTCAATCCGGTCAACAGACAGAAAACCGAATCAAAAAACTGGAAAGCAATATAAGAGACCTATGGGATAATATAAAGCGGGCCAATCTACGCACAATAGGAATTCCAGAAGGAGTAGAAAAAGATAAGGGGATGGGAAATATATTTGAAGAAATTATCACTGGAAACTTCCCAAATCTAAAGGATACTGGGTTCAAGATACAAGAAGCACAGAGGGCCCCAAACAAACTGAACCCAAACTAGACCCCACACCAAGACACATCATAATAAAAATGGCAAAAGTTAGTGATAAAGAGAGGATCCTAAAGGCAGCCAGAGAAAAACAGAATGTTACCTACAAGGGAACCCCCATCAGATTATCAGCTGACTTCTCTACAGAAACACTACAGGCCAGGAGGGAATGGCAAGAGATTATTAAAGTGCTCAAAGGAAAAAATATGCAACCTAGAATACTCTATCCAGCAAGAATATCATTTCAAATAGAAGGGGAAATAAAATTTTTCCAACAAACAAAAACTTAAAGAATACTGCAACACAAACCCAGGTTAAAGGAAATATTGAAAGGGCTTCTCTAAACCAAAAGAAAGGAAGAAAGGGAAGAAAAAAGAAAAGAAAAAAAAAAAGAAGAGGAAGAACTAGGACTGAGGAAACCGCAATCAGAGAGCAGTCACTCAAATAAGCCAGCATACAGATTTAATCATGAACATGCTTCAAACAAAATAAAATTAAAAGAAAAAATTAAAAAGTCATCAAACCATAAATGTGGGCAAGGATGTTAGGAAGTAAATAACCCTTTTTTGTTTGTTTGTATGTTTCTCTTCTTAATTTTAATATAGTAATGAAGTGTTTGAACTTACAGGACCATCAGGCTAAAACACACAATTATGGGAAGGGGTTAGCACACTTAAAAAACAGGGGCTAACCACAAGCCAAACCAAATATTGCATTTGCAACAAATGAAAACAAAAATACACTCAAGCAGATAATAACAGGAGACCATCCAACCAAAAAAAAAAAAAGAAAGAAAGAAGAATGGAGAACCATAGAATCAACTGGAACACGAGGTTCAAATGGCAATAAATAATCATCTATCAATTATCACCTTCAATGTCAATGGACTGAACGCCCCAATCAAAAGACACAGAGTGGCTGAGTGGATAAAAAGGCAAAAACCTTCAATATGCTGCCTACAAGAAACTCACCTTAGGACCAAAAGATACATAGAGATTGAAAGTGAAGGGTGGGGAAAAATATTTCACGCCAATAGACATGACAGAAAAAGAAGGAGTCGCAACGCTCATATCAGACAAAATAGACTTTAAAGCAAAAGACATAAAGAAAGACAAAGAAGGACACTACTTAAGGATTAAGGGATCCATCCAAGGAGAGGATGTTACCATCATCAACATATATGCCCCAAATACAGGAGCACCCAGATACATACAACAAATATTAACCAGACATAAAGGGAGATATTGATGGGAATACAATCATAGTAGGAGACCCTTAATACCCCCCCTCACATCAATGGACAGATCCTCTAGACAGAAAACCAATAAAGCAACAGAGATCCTAAAGGAAACAATAGAAAAGTTAGACTTAATTAATATCTTCAGGACACTACATCCAAAAAAAGCAGAATACACATTCTTCTCAAATGCTCATGGAACATTCTCAAGAATCGACCACATATTGGGACACAAAGCTAATCTCAATAAATCTAGGAGCATAGAAATTATCTCAAGTATCTTCTCTGACCACAATGCCATGAATTAGAAATCAACCATGGGAAAGGAAAGAGAAAAAAACCTACTGCATGGAGACTAAACAACATGCTACTAAAAAACCAATGGGTCAATGAGGAAATCAAGAAGGAAATTAAGAAATACCTTGAAACAAATGATAATGAAGACACAACCTCTCAAAATCTATGGGATGCTGCGAAAGCAGTGCTCAGAGGGAATTTATAAGCAATACAGGCCTTTCTCAAAAAGAAGAAAGATCCAAATGGACAACTTAACCCTCCACCTAAATGAATTAGAAAAAGAAGAACAAAAAGGCCTAAAGTCAGCAGAAGGAAGGAAATTATAAAGATCAAAGAAGAAATCAATAAAATAGAGACTCAAAAAACAATAGAGAAAATGAATAAAACCAAGAGCTGGTTCTGTGAAAAGGTGAACAAAATTGACAAACCCCTGGCCAGACTCACTAAAAACAGGAGAGAAAGAACCCAAATAACCAAAATTATAAATGAAAAAGGAGAAATCACAACGGATACAGCAGAAATACCAAAAAAACCATAAGAGAATACTATGAACAACTATATGGCAACAAGTTTGACAATCTGGAAGAAATGGACAATTTTCTAGAATCTTACAGCCTGCCAAAACTGAATCAAGTAGAAACAGACCAACTGAACAGACCCATCACTAGAAATGAAATTGAAGAGGTCATAAAATCACTCCCTACAAATAAAAGTCCAGGACCAGATGGCTTCACAGGTGAATTCTATCAAACATATAAAGAGGAACTGGTGCCCATCCTCCTTAAACTCTTTCAAAAGGTTGAAGAAGAAGGAATACTCCCAAAGACATTCTATGATGCCACCATCACCCTCATTCCAAAACCAGACAGAGATACCACCAAAAAAGAAAACTATCACCCAATATCATTGATGAATATAGATGTAAAAATTCTCAACAAAATCTTAGCCAACCAAATCCAACAACATATCAAAAAAATTATACACCATGACCAGGTGGGTTCATCCCAGGTCACAAGGATGGTTCAACATACGCACATCAATCAGCATCATACACCACATTAACAAAAAAAAAGTCAAAAATCATATGATCATCTCAATAGACGCAGAAAAAGCATTTGACAAAGTCCAACATCCATTCATGATCAAGACCCTCGCCAAAGTGGGTATAGAGGGAACATTCCTGAATATAATCAAAGCCATTTATGATAAACCCACAGCAAATATAATCCTCAACGGGGAAAAACTGAAAGCCTTCTCACTCCAATCTGGAACCAGACAGGGATGCCCACTCTCACCACTGCTCTTCAACATCGTTTTGGAAGTCCTAGCCACAGCAATTAGACAAACCAAAGAAATCAAAGGCATCCATATAGGAAGAGAAGAGATCAAACTGTCCCTGTATGCAGATGACATGATACTATACATAGAAAACCCTAAGGACTCAACCTCAAAACTACTTGAACTGATTCATAAATTCAGCAAAGTAGTAGGATATAAGATTAACATTCAGAAGTCAGTTGCATTTCTGTATACCAGCAATGAAATATTAGAAAAGGAATACAAAAACACGATACCTTTTCAAATTGCACCTCACAAAATCAAATACCTCGGAATACACCTGACCAAGGAGGTAAAGGACCTATATGCTGAGAACTATAAAACTTTCATCAAAGAAATCAAAGAAGATGTAAAGAAATGGAAAGATATTCCATGTTCCTGGATTGGGAAAATCAATATTGTAAAAATGGCCATCCTACCCAAAGCAATCTACAGATTCAATGCAATCCCTATCAAATTACCCAGGACATTTTTCCACAGAACTAGAACAAACAATACAAACATTTATATGGAACCATAAAAGACCCAGAATCGCCAAAGCAATCCTGAGAAACAAAAACCAAGCAGGAGGCATCACTCTCCCAGACTTCAAGAAATACTACAAAGCCACAGTCATCAAAACAGTGTGGTACTGGTATCAAAACAGACAGACAGACCAATGGAACAGAATAGAGAACCCGGAAATAAACCCTGACACCTATGGTCAATTCATCTTTGACAAGGGAGGCAAGAACATCAAATGGGAAAAAGAAAGTCTATTCAGCAAGCATTGCTGGGAAAGCTGGACAGCTGCATGCAAAGCAATGAAAGTAGAACACACCCTCACACCATGCACACAAATAAACTCCAAATGGCTGAAAGACTTCAATATACGACAGGACACCATCAAACTCCTAGAAGAAAACATAGGCAAAACACTCTCTGACATCAACATCATGGATATTTTCTCAGGGCAGTCTCCCAAAGCAATAGAAATTAGAGCAAAAATAAACCCATGGGACCTCATCAAACTGAAAAGCTTTTGCACAGCAAAGGAAACCAAAAAGAAAACAAAAAGACAACTTACAGAATGGGAGAAAACAGTTTCAAATGATGCAACTGACAAGGGCTTAATCTCTAGAATATATAAACAACTTATACAACCCAACAGCAAAAAAGCCGATCAATTGATGGAAAAATGGGCAAAAGACCTGAATAGACATTTCTCCAAAGAAGATATACAGATGGCCAACAAACACATGAAAAAATGCTCAACATCGCTGGTTATAAGAGAAATGCAAATCAAAACTACCATGAGATATCACCTCACACCAGTCAGAATGGCCATCATTAATAAATCCACAAATAACAAGTGCTGGAGGGGGTGTGGAGAAAAGGAAACCCTCCTCCACTGTTGGTGGGAATGTCAACTGGTACAGCCACTATGGAGAACAGTTTGGAGATACCTTAGAAATCTATACATAGAACTTCCATATGACCCCGCAATCCCACTCTTGGGCATCTATCCGGACAAGGCTCTACTTCAAAGAGACACGTGCACCCGCATGTTCATTGCAGCACTATTCACAATAGCCAAGACATGGAAACAACCCAAATGTCCATCGACAGATGATTGGATTCGGAAGAGGTGGTATATATACACAAAGGAATACTACTCAGCCATAAAAAAGAATGACATCATGCCATTTGCAGCAACATGGATGGAACTAGAGAACCTCATACTGAGTGAAATGAGCCAGAAAGACAAAGACAAATACCATATGATATCACTTATAACTGGAATCTAATATCCAGCACAAATGAACATCTCAGAAAAGAAAATCATGGACTTGGAGAAGAGACTTGCGGCTGCCTGATGGGAGGGGGAGGGAGTGGGAGGGATCGGGAGCTTGGGCTTATCAGACACAACTTAGAATAGATTTACAAGGAGATCCTGCTGAATAGCATTGAGAACTTTGTCTAGATACTCATGTTGCAACAGAAGAAAGGCTGGGGAAAAAAAATGTAATGTATACATGTAAGGATAACCTGACCCCCTCGCTGTACAGTGGGAAAATAAAATAACATTATTAAAAAATATATATATATTAGCTTGGGTTAATACCTGGCCATTCCAAAAAAAAATAAAAGACTTATTATAAAGTTACAGGAGTCAAGACAGTCTGATATTAATGAAAAACAGACAAATAGGAGCTCCCACTGTGGCAAAATGGGATAGACAGCATCTCTGCAGCACCAGGATGCAAGTTCAATCCCTAGCCTGGCACAGTGGGTTAAAGGATCTGGTGTTGCCTCAGCTGTGCAGGTCACAATTGGACTCACACCTGATCCCTGGCCCAGGAAATCCATATGCCACAGGGTGGCCAAAAAAGAAAGGGGAAAAAAAAAAAAAGACAAGCAGATCATTGGAACAGAAAGCCAAGAAAGAGACCCATATAAATAGGGGTCAACTGATCTTTGACAAAGAGCAAAGGTAATTCAAAGGTTAAAGGATAGTTTTTCAACAAATGGTGCTAGAGCAATTGGATGGATATCCATATGCAAATGAAATAAAATAAAATAAATCTAGATGCAGACTTTACATCTCTCACAAAATTTAATTCAAAATGAATCACAGACCTAAATGTAAAGTGCAAAACTTTAAAACTTCTAAAAGATAAAGAGAAAAAATCTAGGCTTGGGGCTGAGTTTTTAGATCTGTCACCAAAAGCATTATATATAAAAGAAAAATTGATAAGGTGGACTTCATTAAAATTAAAAATGTCTGCTCTGTGAAAGACTCTGTTAAGAGAATGAAAAGACAAGCCCAAGTCTGGCAGAAAATACTTTTAAACACATCTGATAAAGGATGTATCCAAAATAGTCAAAGAATTAGTAAACTCAACAATAAGAAAATAAATTCAATTTAAAAATAGGTAAAGATCTGAAAAAAGGATTAATCAGTAAAGATATACAGATGGCAAGTACTAATATGAAAAAGCACTCAAATTTATATGTCAATACAGAACTACAAACTAAAATGGACTCCACTATCCACATATTGGAACGGTTAAAATCCAAAACTTGTTAACACCAAGTGCTGACCAGGATGTGAAGCAATGAGAAGTTGCTGGTAGAATGAAAAATGACCAACATGGAATACAGTTTGGCAGTTTTTTACAAATTCCATGCTCCTTGGAATTTACCCAAAGAAGTGAAAACTTAGGTCCATACAGAAACCTGCATATGGATGCTTATAGCAACTTTACGAACAATGACCAAAGCATGGAAGCAGCCAAGATGTTCTTGAATATGTCGATGTTTAAACAAACTGTGGGTAATTTGGATATTAATCTGAACAATGGCATATTTATTATTCAGTTGAAACTAGCTACTAAGTCACAAAAAAAGGTGGAGAAACCCCAAATACACATTGCTCATTGAAAGAAGCCAATCTGAAAAGCCTACATATTGTGTGATTCCAACCATATGCTGTTGTGAAAAAGGCAAAACTATAGAGGCAGTGACAAGATTAGTGGTTGCCAGAGGTTCAGGGGATATGGGGTGAGCTGAGTAGACAGTGCAGATTTTCAAGGCAGTAAAACTATACTGTACAATACATGACATTCTGCATTTGCCAAAACCTGGAAAATTATACAACACAAAGAAGGAAGCTTAACATAAACTTTGGGCTTTACTTAACAAAAATGGACTGACAGTAGTGCATTAGTTAACAACAAATATACTACACTGATGCAAGATGTTAATAAGAGGGGAACCATGTGTGATTGTGTGTAGCGTATGTGTGTGTAACTATGAGGGACGGGGTAGTGTATGGAAATTCTCTGTACTAGCTGCTCAATATTCTCGTTTGTTTGGGGATTTTTTTGTGTTGTTTGCTCAATATTTTTAAAAAAATAAAAATTCCTTTTTTTTCCCCCACTCAAGGCATGCAGACGTTCCTGGACCAGGTATGGAAGCTGGGCCACAGCAGTGACAACACCAGATCCTTAACCCACTGAGCCACCAGGGAACTCCTAAAAATTCTTTTAAAAGGCACTTAACCTCACTGGGCATGATGGAAACACAACTTAAGCTATAATAAAATACTACTAAATACCTGCCAGGAGGACTAATCTAAAAATGACACACTATGTAATCTTGGCCAAGGTCTACTCATATACTGAAACCGGAATCTCATACAAGCGCTGGTAGGAATATAAATGTGTAGGAAGACTTGAGAAAACAGCTGAATGTTAGCTGATGATGAACACACCTGTACTCGATGATCCAGCAATTCTATTTCTGCACATATACCCAAGAGAAATGTGTCTGCCTGAATGCCAGAAAGACACATGTAAGAGTGTCCACAGCAGTATTACTCATAAAAGCCTGAGTTTAATATGCAAAATGAGAAAAATAATAACTCTCCCAGGATTTCTCTGAGGATTGAACGTCATCCATACCAAGTACTCATGCCCCCCTTAGCATCTGGCAGGTACTAGGTGGGTGGAAATCACTGTTTCTTATTATTCATGGGCTGCATCAGTCAGGTTTTAAGTTGCAAAAACAAAAATGGAAAAATATGCTCTGACTGGCTGAAGCCAGAGAAGGAACTGCTTGGTAAGATACTGTATCATTCTCCAAATCGATCACAAAAAAAACAGAGAACAAAGTTCAAAAAATAGGCAGAAACCAGTAGGGCCAGGTGGCAAAACACAGCCCAGGTCAGGCCACTGGAGTAACTGGAGTAGACATCTTCCTGGGGTGCAGCTGCCACAAGAGACCAGCTCTGATCTCAGCTTGCCCATTCCCTCTGCATGAACTGCTTCTCATGTGACATCATTTCTTGTGCAACTCCCTCAAGGTCCAAAGTTCAAGGTGGGAGCATCTGGTTGGCCAAGCCTAGGTCATGTTATGTCTGAGAGGACAGGGGCTGAGGAAAAGGAATGTCTGGTCCCTTTGGTGCTTTGATAGTAGAGATACCACTGTGCCTATTACTAATGATGGCTTTTTCCAAATAAGAAAGAGTTTGGGGTGCTGGCAGCCATGAAACAGCGCATGTCCCTTATAAGGGTCCAACCCATCTGTTGTCTCTTGATTGTACACCCCATTCAATTCCCTTGGTCCTATAGGGTTAAAACAACAACATGTGGAAACATAGTACCTCTCCTCAAGCAGACTGCAGTCTAAATAGAGACACTTAAATTGCCTGACTTCCACATCATGAAGTGGAGTGGGTGGATCTGGGCTGCATAAGTCCCAAGCGGTCAGCCAGGATGGTTACCGCACCCCAAGTCTCAACTCAACCCGGAAGAACCAAATTCCAACCAAACTCACTGCTGGGTGTTGTACTGGATTGGGAGGTATATCCAAGCCAAAGCCCTTCCAGAAGAGTTGAGATCAATAATGATCAATTTCAGATGAAAAACAAGTGAGAAAGGTAATAAATGTGTGAGGGCCAACAGTCAGGAATTACAGGAACCAGAGAAGAGTGGAAACTAGTTGGGAACAAGCACAAAAGGTCTAGAACCAAAAGACTGGTGGGTAGATGCTCAGACCTTGCTTTAGGATCCACTGGTTGTTGAGGATTTGTGAGTCCAGCCAGCTGAAAGAATCAGGATCCAGAGAGACACCAATGGCATGTGGTACCCATGACCATATTCCTCTGATTGGTGTGGCTGGGCCAAGGGTGCACATCTGACCCAAACTTGGCCAACAGATCTTCCCTCCCAGGATCCAGAAGTGAAACACTGATGACAGGATCAGGAACCTCAACTAAGACATATATACACTGTACATATTTTCTGTAAGAAGAATGGGATGGCATCTTGTCAGGCACTTCTCAGGATCATACCAACCTAAATCCCAGGAAACTATCCTTTTGTCCAAGTTGTATAAGAACAAAATAATTGCTTAAGATCCAAACACCTCCTAGAGGAAAACATAGGCAGAATGCTATTTGACATAAATCACAGCAACATCTTCTTTGATCCACCTCCTGGAATAATGACAATAAAGATACAAACCAATGGGATCTAATTAAACTAAAAAGCTTCTGCATAGCAAAGGAAACCATTAAAACAAATGAAAAGGCACCCAGAGAATGGGACAAAATCTTTGTCAATGATTCAACCAACAAAGGTTTAATCTTCAAAATATACAAGCAACTCATACAACTCAAAAACAAAGAAAATAAACAACCCAATCGAAAAAATGGGCAGAAGACCTAAATGGACATTTCTCCAAAGAAGACATAGAGATGGCCAACAGGCACATGAAAAGCTGCTTTGTATTACTAATTATTAGATAAGTGCAAATCAAAACTACAATGAGGTACCACCCCACACCAATTATAGTGGCCATCATTAACAAGTTAACAACAAATGCTGGAGAGGATTGTGGAGAAAAAGGAACCCTCCTTCACTGTTGGTGGGAATGTAAATTGGTACAATCACTATGGAAAACTGGATGAAGGCAACTCAGAAAACTAAATATAGAACTACCTTATGATCCAGCAATCCCACTCCTGGGCATATATCCGGACAAAACTTTCATTGAAAAAGATACATGCACCTGTTTTGTTCATGGCAGCACTATTCACAATAGTCAAGACATGGAAACAACCCAAAAGTCCATTGATAAACGAATGGATTGAGAAGATGTGGCACATATATACAATACCATGCTACTCAAAGGACAAAATAATGCCATTTGCAGCGACACAGATGGAACTAGAGGCTCACATACTAAGTGAAATAAGTCAGAAAGAGAAAGACAAACACCATATGATATCACTTATATGTGGAGTCTAAAATATGGCACAAATGATCTATCTACAAAACAGAAACAAATCATGGACATGGAGGACAAACTTGTGTTTGCTGGGGGGAGGGGGAAAAGCAGGGGGATTGAAGGGGAGTTTGGGGTTGGTAGATGCAGACTGTTACATTTGGAATGGATGGGTGATGGGGTCCTGCTGTAAAGCACAGGGAATATTGTCTAGTCTCTTAGGTTAGAAAAAAAAGAATGGGTCTATATAGGTGTCTGGGGCACTTTGCTATACAGCAGAAATTAAAGAACATTGTAAATCAACTATAATTTAATAAACTTTTTTTAAAAAAAAGATCCAAACACCTGGATTTTTCTCAATCCAAAATGTGACACCCGTGGTAGACATGTCAGATACCAACAAACAACAGTACTTTATGGTTTATGGTGTTTTGACCCTCTAGGCAGCCCTGTAAGAAACTGGAATTTTCCACTCCATTATAAAGGGGATGGCAATGGGGTTAAGGAAAAGGAAGCCACTTGCCCAAAGACACTAAGCAGAGCATATGGGAGAATTTTTTGAAATTTGAAAAAATTCTTCCCATCCCTATATGCACACCCCTTTGCAATGTGACTGCTGCTCCTTCTATGAAGAGGCGGAGTCTATCTCTTTCCACCCTCTGAAGCTAGGCTCAGCCATGTGACACATTAGGCAGAGGCTTGAAAGTACCTGCACACTGAAGTTTGTCCCTTCCTGCCCCTGGGAACACTGAGATCCCCTGGGGAGAAGCCCAGGCCAGCCCCCTGGAGGATGAGAGACCAGGTAGCAAGAAAGAGTTGGCCATCTTAACAGATGTCTGTTTTAAGATGTTTCACTGAATAGCCACAATAATCTTACAAGGTGCTTTACTGTTACTTCCACTTTACAGTTGAGGAAACCAAATCTTAGACAGTTAAATAACTTTTCCAGAGCCATACAGCCAGTACATGGTGCAGCCAGGATTTGAGCCAGGAGTGCCTGGCTTTAGAGCTCAAGGTCCATAGAAAGCTGTGGGTTCCAGCCCCTCCCAGAGTAACTGGCTGACAATGCGTCCTGGCAGCTGTGGCCTGGGCACCAGAATCAGGCAGCACTCACTGGCTGGCATGGAAATGGGGGGGGAGCAGGCTCTTAAGGGAAAGCATCTCCCTTGGGTATGATTCTGTCTGCACAGCTCAGCACTAGGAAGCACCCGCTCTGTCCAGCCCTTCGAATCTGGGAGGGAGGCAGTGGCATGACGTGGGTGGAGTTATCAGGGAGGCCAGGAGCTGGGCTGTATGTCCTCCAGGGCTCGGCAAATGTCTGATCCAGAATCTTGGCCCACCGTTCCAGATGCCCACGTCTTTCCTCTGGGAAAAGGTGTGTGAGAGGACACCAACTAAGATCCTGAAGGAAAGGACTGAACAGAGGTGGACAGTCAGCACGTTCCCCAGGACACCTGGGGCTGACGCACGTCCATGTCACCCTCCACCAGCTCATCATTTGATTCAGGCCCACCTGCGCTTCAGGGACGGCCCCCAATATGACCAGGGGGGCTAGGAAGACCTCACTAGAGCTGTTTCCCCTGCATCCTATTCCAGCAGCCCTCCCGTCTTGGGTTTAAAAGCTTTTCAAATGTTCAAGGTCCACTAGGGAGAGAAGCTATGCTTCCAGCTGCTTTTGTTATCCCAGAGGCTTCTGAACATTCCAGGATGACAAGACCCTTGGGTGGCCATGATTTTTTCATGATGCCCCTGGGTCTCTTGAAAGACCAGACAGTCCCAATGGCTACAGGGTCCTGCCCAGGGCACTTCATGGGTATTTACATACCAGCAACAAAATACACAAAGACTTAAAAAAAAAAATACACAAAGACTAAAAAGAAAAGTGGTCTTTTCATTTCATCCTCAAGGAACCACAACTGTTTCCCAGAGGGATAGGTGTGCCCACTGGGTAACGTCTCACACCTTCCAAATGACGCAACCAGACGCCACCGGCTTCGAATCCATCCACACAGGACTCCCAAACTATGAATGCTGAAAACCCGACTCTGCAAGGATAAGACATCATCTAAGGGAACGGAGAGTGCTGCACTGACCCTTTCACATGGGGCTAGAGAGACAACTGTGCTGCTGTGCTTCCTTCAAACATTCACAATAACTGGCTACGCATGTAATGTGGGAACCACACTAAGACCTGGGCAGGTGACAGTCGGCTTTGATAACGTGGTGCTGGGTAGGGACCTGGGGGACAGGGCGGCATGGGGGGGGGGGGACAGAGGGAGTGAAGGGGTGATTGTGTAAAGGAGGATAGAAGGGACTACATGGATTTCTTAACCTCTGCAAGATCTCTTGCCCATTGGTCAAAGGGATTTAATCACAACCGTGTCTTGCCTCCTTTAAGGATAACCCTTGAAGGATTACCTTGAATTCAAATGAGACCCTGGGTTTAGAAATGTTTTGCAAACTGTAAAGCTTGGATCAAATGCAAGATGTTGCACCTACAGCACATTCTCATCCCCAGAGATGTCTGGAGGGCCCCCTCCTGCAGACACATCATATTCTCCTGGCAGGGGGAGGAAACGCAGCAGATTCCAAATGATGCTCATTTGCCCCTCACTCCATTTCCTTTAGCTGACACCTTGCTGGTTACTTATAGATCTATGCTGGCTTCCAAAGGAGCAGGTACTATCTCAAAGGCAAGTTACGGCAGATTCGAAGGACCAACAAGGTCACTAAGGGAAGGAAGAGTCCGGCCCTGAATGCAGGCAAAGCACCACCAGCATTCTGAAACCTTACCAACAATTCCATAAATGCTGTCTTGGGCTTTCCTCTGGAAGACATGGTTTCCCATCAAATATGAATGAAGAGGAACTCGACTGCATTATAAAATTAATAATGTAGGACGGTAGCTGCCAAAGCCATTCATAATTGTAATTGCTTCTGCATGCGTTTTCTTGAAAGCAATTTCGTGTTTGTCAAGGACTAGGAACGAAGTCTCTTCCTTAGGTACTTATATGGTCAGGCACCAGACAGGGCTGTATTTTCCACACACAATAAGCATGGCTCTGAAAATATGTGTGGTCAAAACCTAAGAAACAAACTTTTATTTTGCTGACAGACTCAGATGAAAACACATTTCTTAAAAAGGACAATCTCTTGGGAGTTCCCCTGTGGTGCAGTGGGTTAAGGATCCAGTGTTGTCACTACAGCAGCTGAGGTCACTGCTGTGGGGCACGTTCGATCGCTGGCTCAGGAACCTTCACATACCATGGGCAGTGGACCCCTCCCCCCAAAAAAGAACATCTCCCACTCTTTCACACCATTTTTTTAGTTTAGATTTTCATAGATGGCTGCCGAAAGCACTTGGACATATACAATTTCAAACTAAAGGCAAGTACATGATGCCTAGAGTCAAAATGTGATTTTTGCAGGTGTAAAGATATGGGAAAGGGTGAAAGGGTGCAGTCTGAAAAAGATGGATATAATTTTACCAAACTGCACTATGGCACTAAAAACTCTGCTTGTCAGATGTACAACTAGGGCACATTCTAAGGTTTGGGGAGAAATGAGAAGGCTGTAGCCTCCTAGCAGGAGAGGAAAAGTAAAGTGAGTGTAAACTGGGAGCACTTCCTTGTGAACACAGGATAGAGTCTCTGGGCACAGACTTTTAGAGCCACACCTAAGAGACAATGAGCGTGGCATCTGAGTGAGGAAATGGATGGACCTCACTGGCACTCCCTGTAACAGAACATGGGTCACAGAAGAAAATCAGACTCTGTCTCACCCCCTGGATATGGAGTCAGGCAGGTATAGAGTTTGGATCTCATGGAATCTCAGGCAAGCTTCATCCCATCTTTGTGCCTCCGTTTTCTCATCTATAAGACGGCCCGATAATACCTACAGAGTGTTAAGTTCCAACACAGCAGGAGGGACAGCTGTCAAGACATCAAACCCATATAGGATGCAGCCCTGTAAATCAACTATACTTGTGGTACATACACACAATGCAATATTACTCAGCCATAAAAAAGAATGAAACAATGTCATTTGCAGCAACAGGGATGGACCTAGAGATTATCATAATAAGTGAAGTAAGACAGCAAAAGACAACCATTATATTATATGACTTATAAGTGGAATCTTAAAAAAGGATACAAATGCACTCACCTGCAAAATAGATTTACAGATTTTGAAAAACATATCTTTACCAAAGGGGACGGTTGGGGGAGAGGATGGATTAGGGGTTTGGGACTGGCATATGCACACTGAGGTATATGGAATGATTGCCCAACAGGGACCTGCTGTATAGCACATAGAGCTCTACTCAATATTCTGTGATAATCTATGTGGGAAAAGATTCTAAACAAGAATGGATGTGTGTGTGTGAATAATTGAATCACTTTGTTGTACAACAGAAATTATCACAACACTGTAAATTAACTATACTTAAATAAAACTTTAAGAAATGAAAAAAAAAATAAAACCTGACACAGGAATACTTGTTACTGTCTGTCTGGGGGCCCAGGGAGTCATGCACTCGTGAGCAGCCCCCAGTCCCGAACCTCCCATTCCCTCCCTCTCACCCCTGACCTGGTGTTCCAGCCCTGGGGCATCTCAGAATCCCCAGTGGAGCTGATAAGAACACAGGCCCCCAGCTCCTGAGTGTGGGGGCATGTGCATGGTCCCTGTATAGACCTAACCAAGTTCCCCAGGTAAGTCTGATACCTTCCAAAGGCAAAGAACACCTTTCAGCATGAAAAGTCTCATCATATAAGTGAGTTCGGTGGTTCTAGCATGTGGCTGGACACTGTCCTCACTGGAGGACTCTTCACACCACAGAGGAGGCGGGGGGGGGGGGGGGGCACATCTCACAATCCAGTTTGTCTTTTTTTTTTTTTTTTTTTTTTTTTTTGCTATTTCTTGGGCCGCTCCCGCGGCATATGGAGGTTCCCAGGCTAGGGTCCAATCAGAGCTGTAGCCACCGGCCTACGCCAGAGCCACAGCAACGCGGGATCCGAGCCACATCTGCAACCTACACCACAGCTCACGGCAACGCCGGATCGTTAACCCACTGAGCAAGGGCAGGGACCGAACCCGCAACCTCATGGTTCCTAGTCAGATTCGTTAACCACTGCGCCACGACGGGAACTCCCCAGTTTGACAGCTTAGGAGTGCAGTCCGAGCTGGGTTTTAAGCCGCCTCAGTGCCCAGATGTGCAACAGAGTCTGAGAGGCACTGAGTTAGGTCCAAGTGAAGTGTGGCATGGCCTCTCCTCACCCCTCCCACCTTTCCCGACTTCTCTGCCCCCAGGCATTGCCACCAGACTTCCAGACGTCAGGAGAACAGCATACCAGCCAAGAGACTCCATGTTTGGCAGAAACACCCCGCCAAGCTGGCCCAACTCGGGACATCCCTCAGCCCCGACCGAGCAGGGTCAGTAGTACAGAGGTGGCGATGGCAAGATGGTCTTACATCCTGGGCCATCTGCCCCCAGCACTGTTCCCCAAACCTCTAGGGCCCAGCTGTCAGTTGTTCTCCCCACACCCTACACTGGAATAGAGGCTGCAAGAGGGCAGGGGTCCTGTCTATTTCTTCAGGCTTGTACCCCAGGACACAGGACAGTACCCAGCACTCAGCAGATGCTCCACAGGTATTAAACAAATAAATGAGTGAGGAAGTGAACATGACTGGGAATGGGCCATGGGTTTATGCTACACTCAGGAGGACATACATTTCTAAGGGGCATTCTGGAAAGACCAAAAACCCCAAAGGCTCCAAGAGGTGGAACCCCAAGTATCTGATGGGTGGCTGGCCAGGGAGATTCCTTAGGGCCTGGAATCTCAAGAAGGCTCAGTTCACTCCAGGGATGGTATACACACAGGGACATGACCTACACCACTGGCTGGAGTCGATCTAATCTGAGGGCTTCGAGCTATCCTGCTGAGCTCTGGGGCTTCCACCACAATCCCAAAGGGCCTCTATGGAAAGGACAGGAGTGAATGGGCAGCACGCCTGCCCTCAAAACCAGCATCAACCAAGGGCATCAACCAAGAGCATCAACCAAGGCCTTTCTGTGGTTGCAAGTTGCACATACTCACCTCCAAGGAAACTTGTTTCCATTGAAAGAAAGGAGGTTTTGTTTTTATTTTTCATTTCTTTGATGTTTAAAACCATCCTAGCTAGACTGCTTTGCTAAACAAGTAAATCTTTTTTTTTTTTTTTTGTCTTTTTCAGGGCCGCACTTGTGGCACATGGAGGTTCCCAGGCTAGGGGTCCAATGCAGGATCCGAGCCACGTCTGCAACCTACACCACAGCTCACAGCAACGCCAGATCCTTGACCCAGTGAGTGAGGCCAGGATTGAACCCGTGTCCTCATGGATGCTAGTCGGGTTCGTTAACTGCTGAGCCACGACAGGAACACCAGTAAATCTTTACACTTCTTTCATCAGGGCCAAGTGCCTGCCTTCCAGCTGGAGGGAAGGAGAGGAGCCGACATCTAGGTACCATCCAGAGGGTGCCCTTGTCCCTGCAGCCCAAGAAGGGCCCAAGACCTCTCTCCAGATGCTTCAGATTCCTACATCCTCATCAGTGCCTGCTCCTTTCAATCCACACATGAGGCTTTGAGAATGAAAACTGTGAGGTCATAACTTCCCAGCTCCAACTACCTAAAGACTGGTCATGAAACATGTCTGGAGTTCCCACTGTGGTACAGTGCATTAAGAATCTGAATGCAGGAGCTCCCGTCATGGCTCAGTGGTTAACAAATCCAACTAGGAACATGAGTTTGAGGGTTTGATCCCTGGCCTTGCTCAGTGGGTTAAGGATCTGGCATTTCCATGAGCTGTTGTGTAGGTTGCAGGCCTGGCTCAGATCTCACATTGCTGTGGCTCTGGCATAGGCCGGCAACTACAGCTCCGATTAGACCCATAGCCTGGGAACCTCCATATGCCGTGGGAGCAGGCCTAGAAAAGGCAAAAAGACAAAAAAAAAAAAAAAGAATCTGAATGCAAAAGCTCAGGTCACTACAGAGGTGCGGGTTTGATCCCTGGCCAGATGCAGTGGGTTAAAGGATCTGGTGTTGCCACAGCTGTGGCTCAGATTCAATTCAAGTTCATGGCCAGGGAACTTCCATATGCTATGGGTGTCACCATAAAAAAAAAAAAAATGTCAGCGACAACGTGTCCATACAGTCTTTCGGATAAGGTCCTGCCCACAGAGGTCTTACTAGCCTGCAACGTTTTTGTTTCCCTACCATGGAAGCAACAGTAGAACCATGTAACCTATGCTGAACTAAGCTTAACATATTCTTACTTGAACTTCAAATATACAGATCCTGGGTAGCAGCAATAATAACTTTATATTTGTCAGTACTTTACAAATCATTTTCTCCATTAGATTGTAAGCCTGTTGAGGAGAAGACATAATCTTGTTTATATCTTTATTTCTGGAGCTTAATATACAGCAGATGGCCCATAAATTGCTGTTGCTTCCCTTCATTTCATATATGTCACGTCACACTCCAACAACTCTTTGACAGAGATACTTCCAGCAACTTTATTTTGTAGTCATGGAAACCGAGAATCAGACAGGACAGGTGATACCCCAATTTACAATCAGTCTAAAATGGAACCAGGAACAGAATCGGAATCATAATCCAGGTCTTTTTTGTCTAGATCCTACACTCTCACAAACGTCTAAGGCTTGTGGACAGCCTAGACGGAACATGTCCAAAGGTTCAGGCCACTAGAGAAAGACAGGCATGCAAACTTCGATCTCTAGTGAGGATCCCACAATTGAGAAGACCCAGCAGAACTGTCTCCTAGGGCTCCTGGCCCTGAAGGCTGAAGCTCCCTCTAGGGCACCTTTAAGGGTCCAGCACCCTACTTCCCCCTGCCCTCTCTCCAGCTCTGAGTCACACTTGTCAGCTTGTTCCCAGGGATCAGACTGGTCCTTTCAGCTGTCTGTTCCCTGACTCACCTGGGACCACAGAAAAGGTGAGAACTTGACTGACCTGGTTTAGTCCCCATCCTTCCACATCAGCGATGAGCAGGACATTCAACATAAGTCCGTGGGGAGTGCCCCAGAGTTTGGGGAAGACATTAGCCAAGGTGAGAAATTGGCTACCCAGGAAACACTCCAGGTTTGAACACTCCAAATGCCTAACGAGAGGCTGCTGACGATTGGTAATAACATACAGGCTCGAGTAACTGCGTAGGCTTCCAGGCTGCACCCTAAAATAGGCTTTAACGTTTAACAATGGGAGACAAAGAGTGACTGAACTAGGATATGTTTCCTGCTACATTTGCAGGCATCGCCTCCAACAAAGCGACATCCCCTCATGTCCCTTCACAGAATGGCAACGCATGCAGGTCCCTAAACCAATCTCTGGGAAGAGGAATGGGGCCACCAGGATTGACTCAGACCCAGCAGGATTCGTCCCTGGAGCTGGAGATGGGCTCCTTCATTCCTAAATACTCATCCCTGAGGTAGAGATACACAAAGAAGCCAAAGAGGAGGATCAGGAAGAGAGGAAAGCAGTTCCCTAAACCACCACCAGGGCTTCTTACAAAGCTAAATTATTCCACTACTTGCTGATCCTATTATGCAACCATTAAAATAATTATGAAAACAATGGGGAGTTCCCATTGTGGCTCCGTGGGTTATGAACCCAACATAGTGTCCCTAAGGATGCATGTTCAATCCCTGGCCTCACTTAGTGGGTTAAGGATCCTGTATTGCTGCAGGCTGTGGCGTAGGTCACAATTGTGGCTCAGACCTGATGGTGCCATGGCTATGGTGTAGACTGCAGCTGCATTTCCAATTTGAACCCTAGCCATGTGCCACAGTTGTGGTCAGTAAATAAAAAACAAAAACCCAATGGGGTAGTGTGGTCACATCTTAAAATTTAACAAGATAAAAAAAAAAAAAACCAGGAGACAGAAATGTAGGGGTACAAGGTTTGCAGCATACAAATGTATACGTATGTGGATTATACAGGAAGATCATGTACCAGAATGAGATTAATTCAGCTATATGTTTGATGGGGGGATTGAGACTGACTTCATTTTTCCATTCCACAAACATCCTATAATGTCCGCAAGTGCTCAATGATAGCCGTAGCAGTGTGAATAATTAATGAAACAAAAAACAGCCCATCAGTTGCACTTAATGGTGACTGAGACAGTGCAATCAAGCAGAATGTGGATGTGCTGGCCTGGGTCAAGCTCAGAGAGATGCTCTGAGAGCCAGGTGCTGTGGTGGAGGGAATCATTTCCCAAGGTGAAGCTCCGAGCATCTGGGCATCTCTTCAAATAAAATGAGGCTGGTCTTTTGTTTTAACCGTAGCATAAGAAAAAAAAAAAAAAAGCTTGATGGATTTAAGGCTACTCTGTCCATCCAGAATTCACTCTTGAAAACCCCAGAGGGAGCTGGAAAAGGCAGGTGCTGATTCTCCAGAGCAGGCAAGTCTGGGGCCTGCATGTTACTCAGTGGGGGAGACAAACAGGGGCTTCCAACATCCCTGAGTGCAGAACCTCAAGTCTCAGGGCAGGCACCTACCTGCAGGAGCTGATGCTCCTGTGTGGCGAGATTTCAGGGTGAGAGATGGCAGGCTTTTACATACATATTAAGTCCAGCTGGTCTTTGAATATAAAAGGACTTGTCAAAAATGGAGGGGTCCCCAATTAATGGCCCCGCATGTGGACCCGGGCTCAGGAAAGGCTTGAGGGGTAGAAGGTGGGGCTCATACTGGCAGCAATCATCTGTTCCCTTTCGGGGGCGGGGAGGCAACCACACCCCTGGAAGCCCCAGACGTGTGACACCCAAGTGCCCTTTGCTTTGGGTAGGATGCTGTCAGCTGCATGTAACAGACAAGCCCATCTCAAAACGCCAACACTAGGACACACGTTATGTCACCAAAGAAGTCCAGAGCTGGCGAGCAAATGCGCTGCCCAGTGACACCCTCAAGGAGGAGGATTATTGAATCTTTCTGTTCTGCCACCCATTTAGCCTGGGCTTTGCCCTTGACTCACTCCCTTCCTGGGAGCAAGACGGGGGCTCCTGGAGCAGCATCGTGCCCAGACACAGTAACATCCAGAAGAAACGAAGCCCTTCCATTCCTATCTGTTTCGTTCTGTCAATGAGGAAGACTTTCCCAGAAGCCTCCACCACACTCTTCCCACCGCTCCCCACCCAACCAAGCCAACGACCTTCAAGGGGAGCCTGATGGAGGGAAGGGCAGATCCTGTGAAGGGTGGATGCACCTGGTGGAAGTGGAATTCTTATTTATTTATTTATTTATTTATTAAAGTATAGTTGATTTACAGTGTTGTGCCAATTTCTATACAGCAAAGTGACTCAGTCATAATATACATTTTTTTAATATATTATTTTCCATCATGGAGTTTCCCAGGCTAGGAGTCGAATTCGAAGCCTCTGGCCTATACCACAGCTCATGGCAATTCCGGATCCTTAACCTACTGAGCGAGGCCAGGGATTGAACCCACATCTTCATGGATACTAATTGGATTAGTTTCCGCTGTGCCATGACGGGAACTCGCTGCTTATCCCTTCTAAATGTAAGAGTTTGCATCTACCAACCCCAAACTCCCCATCCATCCCACTCCCTCCCTGCTCAAGGAAGCAGAATCCCACTAGAAAGGGGGAG
The DNA here is from genome assembly GCF_016906955.1 of Phacochoerus africanus. NCBI lineage: Eukaryota > Metazoa > Chordata > Mammalia > Artiodactyla > Suidae > Phacochoerus > Phacochoerus africanus. The sequence goes on from NC_062544.1 coordinate 145,501,064, forward strand.
GGAGATATGCCAGGAATGTACCCCACGCTCTCGACACTGCCCCTTTCCCTACAACAGAAGACACCTCCCTGACCTCTCCCACGGTGTCCTTTTCACAGGCCTGTTTTCCAGTCTCTCCAGCACTGGAATATTCTTCCTAGTCAGACCTTAGCTGGAGAGCATCATGGCTTCTGTGTAGCTTTATGGGAACTCCTGCCTCAATCAGAACTTCCCATCCTGACCCTATATCATTGTTCTAATACCTGCCACTGTCCAGCTCCTATACTGGTAAGTTCAGTGCTTTCTGTCTTCCCCAAACTAAACCGTGGGCTTCCGGTCCCCACAGTGTCCAGCCCTCCACCTTGTGCTCTGCGTCGGTCCACTTGAAACCACCAGAGCTTTGCATCAAGTACCCACTGCACACATCCCTGTCCCGTTACTCAAGGCTAAAGGCTATGCTCCTAACTAAAAACGGTCTAAGTTAACGTGAAGCAAGGCGAGAGCCTGAGCCCTCAGCCTGCCTGCTAGTTTCAAGCACACATGAACAGAGTTGGCATCCTTGAGATGTTACAGAGCAGCAGTGAGCATCCCCTGTGGCTTCTCCCTCCAGTCCAGAGTCACTCCCAAAGCAAATGTCTCAGAAACACACAGAGCATGCAGGAGATACGCCAACGCCTTAGCAATGATGTCATCTTAAAAACTAAGACCAAACCAGGTTGATTACTGGTCACTGCTGTTTAGCAAGCTCTGCCGTACCAGTCTTCAGGATGGCCAGACCCTCTGCTTCAGAATTCCTCTCCCTTCATGCACACAACAGCCTGGGATGCAACTGAAGACAGAGCTTCTATCTCCCACGCCTGCTTCAGAAGCTAAGGCCCAAAACTCCCACATGGTTCTCCTTGTAACGGGGGGTCCTCTTGGCTGCCTGCCTGGCTGCATTCATCCCAAAGCACTCTAGCTGGTCAGTGTCATCTGGAAATAAGAGAGCAGCACCTGATAATCTAGTGATGGTGTGTCATCAAAGCAGCAAAGAGGACAGCCTTCCCTTCCCCAGTTAGATGCTCAAATGACCCAAAATTGCATTTATAATTAACCTTATCAACTATTTAAACTGCCATTTATGTTGAACCTCCCAGTTTGGAAAGAACACCAGCTTCAAAGGCAATTAGATGAGCATTCAAAATCCAGCTCTTGCAATGATCAGTTTGCTGTGTGACTCAGAGCAGGTCACATCACCCCTCTGAGCTCTAGTTCCCTCATCGATAAAATGGAAATCATGATACTGATCTCATGGAGGTGCTATGACAATTTAATTAAGAGAGAACACATTCAAAGAACCCAGCATAGAACATGAGCTCAATAAATGGGAGCTATGACTCCTATTGCCACTAAGAACATTAACCTCTAAGTTGTTTTTGCACATACTGTGCCTCTGCCCTGTACAACTACACCAGTGGTGAGAACAGGGGTCACAGAGTGCCAGAGCTGGAACTGCTCTCAGACATCAACTTAGCTCTACAGTTCTCAACCCCAGCTGAACCATCTGGGGTTTTTAAAAAACTTCCATCTCATACGCTCAATCAAAGACCAATTAATCAGGAGACTGGGTACAAGCATCTGTGTCTCCTTAGACGGTCTCCTCACTTTACACAGGAGGACAGGAAGCCCAGAAAGTGACTCTCCACTGATCACTGCCAATGTGATACTGCAGCATCAGCCCAGCATTTCAAATACCAGAGTATCTTGGGGACTGATTCTGTCAGCCAAGGTCAGGGTCCTTTCCAGCCAACACGTTTGATTGGCTTGTTTTCTATACCCTTACCCAGTCCTCTTCCTGGCAGACAGGACAAGCCCTTGAAGGGTCTGTGTGACAGGCAGAGATGGGCAAGGTGGATGGGGAACATTGCAGTGGGCAGGATCCAAGGGGCTACTCACCGCTGCCTGAAAGCTCATGCCCTGGCCCAGCTCCCTGACATCCAGCGCATGCTGCTCTCCCAGAAAGAAAGCTCTTCTTCCCACTGGCTGTTTCCTACCGAACACCACCGCCTTCGGGGGGCCTTGTCCTCTGCCTCAGCCCCAGCACAAGTCAGAGGTCTCCAAAACATTAAATAATTCAAGAGCTATTCTCGAGCACTTACGTGCCAGGGACTCTGCTAGGAACAGCCAAGCTGGTCGCTGCCTTTCCGGTGCCATCGTTCAGGAAGGCAAGCGGCCTTCATGAGTCGGACTCTGCACCTGTCCCAGGAAGAGGCCACCTCTCAGCACCACCAACCAGCGGCCCAGGCCGTTTGTTAAGCAAGAGGGAGCCGTACTGAGGAGGCACACACTGGTCAAACTAGAGCTAGTCCAGAGGATTCAAGGAAGCATGGAGCTCAGGGAATGCAGACTCTCTGAAGTGGGCGGGTTTAGGGATTGGTTCCCTGAAGCAGTGATGAAAGACCTATACAGAAACTTTGGCGCTGGCTGACTCCTAACCTTCACGTGAGCCATGTGGAGCTGGAGTGAAGCTGGTGCTGATTGGCTGACTGTTGGGAGTCTCTGGAGTGAAGCTGGTGCTGATTGGCTGACTGTTGGGAGTCTCTGGAGTGAAGCTGGTGCTGATTGGCTGACTGTTGGGAGTCGCTGGAGTGAAGCTGGTGCTGATTGGCTGACTTTAGCAACCTAATTGGGAAGCATGCACCGGGTGTATGTCTGGTGTTGGATGCAGTTAGCGTAGTTTGAGGAACACTGGCCAAAGAAAAGCCTTTTCCTTTCTTGATGTCGTATGGGAAGTTTTTCTCCCCTTTCTCAGCTGACTGTGAGTCCTTGGGGGAACCCAATCGATAACTTTATGAAGCTCACAGTCTGGTTAGGAATTCAGGGCATGCTCCAAAAAATGGGACCAGTGGGGCCAGGAGTCGTGTTCATTCAGCAAACCTTTATGGTACGGGCTCCAGCTGTGTTTTAGCCCATGTGGAAGCACTAGGGGCCACGCGGGGCCCTAAACTCAAGGCCAGTGGAGAAGGGTCAGGGCTGAAATACCAAAATAAAAGAAAATAAGGCCTCTCGAATTGAAGCATCTCTGAATGGAAACCAGACAGGAGCCCCAAAAGCATGTGCCCCAGCCTCTTCATTCAAAGGATAGGAAAACCTGATTCCCAGAGATGGTAATTAACATGCCCATATTTACATAGCCTGTTAGTTGACAAAGTGGGATCCAGGTATCATGACTCCTTGCTCCTTATTATTTACTGAAACCTACTGTCCTTGCACAGGAAGAAAGGAGCTGGATACTCTCATATATGGTGATGGGGGGAGGCCTCGCGGGGAAGTGGGCCTGCACCAGGGCTTGGGAGGGGAGAGGGCATGAGCAAAGGCATAGTACAGAACGCTCTTGCACCTGCTTATCCAGGTGCCCCAGTTCCTCACAGCAGCCCTGTTACTTTTTCCTCCCTCTGCTCTGGTACATGGCTCTTGCTGGAGTATTCACAGCCAGAGTCTTGAATTCCAGAAGGCACATCAACCAAAATTTCTAAATTGCATTTGCAGATCTGTCCCACTGGGCCCCTCTGGGGAGAGAGCAGGATGAGAGGACACCAGAGGGGTCACCCAGCTACTGGGCAGGCACCCAGGGCCTCCCCCTCTCCTCTTGCTTCTGGAGCAGCTTCTCCAGGATCCTCTACAGATGCTAAGGTGGGGCCAGCAGGAACAGCTCATTTGTTATCAATGGCAGCATCCACAGGCTGGGAGTAGCATGTGAACTCAGAGAGATGATGGAGGCATAGCTTGTTCTTGTTGCCCACAGACACCCTCTGCTCCTTCATATATGAGCCTGCCCCAACCCTCCTCCCTGGCTCTTCCTAGAGCCCCAACCCCTCCCCCAAACCTGCCCTCCAGTGTACTCCTCCTTCCCTTTTACAGAAGGACACATGTTCCAGGCCTGCCATGTGTCAGGTGCTGGAAATAAAGAAAAACATCAAAGTGAATCCTTTGCCCTCAGGTAATTATGGACAAGTCAGAGAAAGAGATTTAATGAATGTATATGAAAGACCAACCCCATGTAGGCCCTATGCTTGGCACTTCCATATTTTAATGCATAGTGCTGAGAGATAGTTAGGGTTTGTGGTAGATAGAACCCTAAGATGGCCCCACAGATTCTCAACCCCATCTATAAAAACCCCTCCCCTTGGAGTTCCTGTTGTGGTGCATCGGAAGTGAATCCGACTAGTATCCATGAAGATATAGGTTCAATCCCTGACCTCACTCGTGGGTTAAGGCTCTGGCATTGCATGAGCTTCAGTGTAGGTCACAGATGTGGCTCGGATCTGGCATTGCTAGGCTGTGATGTAGACCAGCAGCTGTACCTCTGATTTGACCCCTAGCCTGGGAGCTTCCATATGCCTTGAGGGGCGTGGCCCTAGTGAAAAATAAAAGCAAAAAAAAAAAAAATCCCCTCCCTTTGAGTGTGAGAAGGATCTGTGACTATGATGGAGTGTTGTTTCTTGAGTAGGACATGTTATATAAGACTCTGATGCCAAGGACTGGGGAGTCTCCTGCTGGGTTTGAAGATCTGATCCACCATGTAGTGAGAAGGCCACATGTCCTCTAGGAGCTGAGAGCAACCGCCAGCTGACAGCCAGCAAGAAAGCAGGGACCTCAGTCCTACAGTGACAAGGAAATGAATTCTGCCAACAACTTAAATGAGCTTGGAAGAGGATCCCAACCAGCAGATAAGAATGCAGGCCCAGCTGACACCTTAAGGTGGGCTTTGTGAGGCCTTGAACAGAGAAACCAGTTGTGCTGTGCCCAGACTTATGACCTGCAGAAACTAGGAAAAAATAAGTAGGTGTTAAGTCTCCAAATTTGTGGTAATTTGTCATGGAGCAATTGGAAACAAAGACAAATGATATTCAAAATATTTACAAACCAGCAGGGCATGGGTACCACCCAGAGTGGACACAGGCAGTAAACAACTGATATGATGGTGTGGGCAGAGCATAAGCCATGGAGGACTGTTTCATAATCCCCATTTTATAAATGTGGAAAGTGATGTTCAGTGGAAATTAACTAGCCCAAATCTTTATAGCTATTGGAGGCAGAGCTGGATCCATCCCAGGCCTTCTGGAGAGGCAATGAAAATCAAGGCTCTAATGCTGTGGATGGAGGGTTTTGAGAGCCATCCTTTGGGCTGTGGACTTGATTTTCTGGGTAATGATGAACCACTGATAAACATCAGGAAGATGCAAGAGTAGAGGAGCACCCTCGGTATTGGCATTGCATAGACAACGCAGGTGTGTGTGATTTAGGAAAGGGTTTGATCAGAGATGCAGAAATATGACAAGTGATATAGAAAATGAAGTTTGATAATGAGAGGCCTTTGCTCCTGGTGTTCTGGAAGCACTTAGGTAACCAGGCTGGTGGTCAGGAAGGAGATCTGGGTGTGAAGCCGTGGGGAGCAAGGACTAATGGGAACCCAGGTGGCTGAAATGCAACCCAGAGGAGAAATTGTGGCTGGGCCCATGCCATCCCTACCTGCCTCCAACCCACTGGAGAAGGCTGCACACACATGGGGCTGGGGACCAGGAGGAGACTGATAGGCTTGCTGGCAGGAGCTGAAGGTGTCAGCGCTTGAAAGGTGCTTCTTCACTTCATTTCTACATCTCGTGTAAATTACCCCGTGGACCACACAGGGAAGGCGATTGTGGGAAATGCAGCTCAAACTGCCCTAAGTTGACTTGGTACAAACTACCTCTCCATATTTTGTGTGTGTGTGTGTCTTTTTAGGGCTACTCCCACAGCACATGGAAGTTCCCAGGCCAGGGGTTGAATCGGAGCTGTAACCACTGGCATACACCACAGCCACAGCAACCATGGGATCCGAGCTGAGACTGCAAACTATACCACAGTTCATGGCAACGCCAGATCCAGATTCAAGACCAGGGATTGAACTTGCATCCTCATGGATACTAGTCAGATTTGTTTCCACTGAGCCACAATGGGAACTCACCACCTCCCATCTTAACAACAATGCAGGACTGAAGCCCAAAGAATGAGTTTCCAGGGTTGGAATTTCTGATGTGAGGTTTCGGTGGCCTTTTGTGAAGGATCCCCAAAGACTTTGTGCCTCCAGAGTCCTGCTCCCAAACTGCCATCTCTACATCTCTGTCACCTGTGGCACCTTCACAGGCTGCCACCTTTGTCAGCACCACAAACCCTTGACCTTGGTCCAAATGTCTCCACAGGTATTACATTATCTACTCAGTCCTTGGAGCTCCTCTATAGTGTCCTTGCCAAATACTCAGTTTATTTACAACTGGTGATGGGGAACTCACTACCTGTCAAGGCTGCCTTTTTTTGTTTTTTGTTTTTTGGTTTTTTTGTTTTTGCTTTTTAGGGCCACCCCTGTGGCATATGCAGGTTCCCAGTCTAGGGGTCAAATCAGAGCTGCAGCTGCCAGCCTACGCCACAGCCACAGCAACACCAGATCTGAGCTACATCAGCAACCTTTGCTGGACCCTTAACACACTGAGTGAGTGAGGCCAGGGATTGAACCCTCATCCTCATGGATGCTAGTCAGGTACTAAACCTGCTGAGCTACAACAGGAACTCCAAGAAAGATACTCTTTATATTGGGTTGAAATCTCTCTGTAGTTTTTATCTGTTGGTCCAAATTTTATCTCTTGGTCCCACAGAAAAATCCAATTGCCCAGATATGGTGGAGACTGCAGGAATTAGAGGCAGACAAACCCAGGTTCAGATCTTAGCCCTGCAGCTCTTGGCTCTGTGGCTTGGCTCTTCACCCACCCATTTTAGCCTCCATTGGTGGATCTTGCCTGTGGAAATTAGTCCTGGGGTAGACTGATGGTGATTTTCTATTTACCTGTGCTTCTGTTTCCTCATCTATAAATGGAATCCCGGGAAATTTTTAAAAAGAAAGTATGTAATGTAGTACAGTGCCTGGCACACAGACTCTCCAGTAAATGCTAGTTTTTATTACTCAAATACCAGTGTCTCAAAGGATGTTCTTTTCTAGGTTAAATATCTTTGATTCATGGAGTTCCCATTGTGGCTCAGCGATAGCAAACCCAACTAGTATCCTGAGGACTTGGGTTTGATCCGTGGCCTCACTCAGTGTGTTAGGGATCCAGCATAGCTGTGAGCTGTGGTGTGGGTCGCAGATGTGGCTCAGATCTGGCATTGCTATGGCTGTGGTGTAGGCCAGCAACTGCAGCTCTGATTCGACCCCTAGCCTGGAAACCTCCATGTGCCACAAGCATGGCCCTAAAAAGACAAAAAAAAAAAAAAATACCAACTTTGGTTCTTGCCATAGTTCTCAGGCCCCTCACCCTGGTCTGCAGGTGCTGAATGCTTTTGTGGCCATGGCCCCTCTGGTGGGACTTCCGTTGCCAATTCCTGCTGTTGCGCTCCACTTTGGAGGGCTAACATGCACCGTGGCTACTTAGATAGAGAAGCCAGAAGGGCTATGCAACAGGAACGAGCTGTACTTTCACGTCTGACAGGAACAGGGAGGTGCCCAGGGAAGCTGAGAATAGCTATCCTGGAAGTTAGCTGGGAGATGGCACCAGCTGGTAAGGGGTGGCAGGGGCAAGGGAAGGGCAGGCATCTAAATTTCATACCGTGGCAGCTGCCTTGGCCAATGCCCAACCCAGGGCTCGCTGCTCACTTCAAACTGGCAAGAAGCAGCCGAGGGAGATAATCTTCAAATTATAAACTCTCTGCAATTCCCTACTCCAGGCCTCCTTGACCTAGAAAACCAGGCCAACAGAGAATGGGCCCTGATCTGGAGTCACAGAGAGCACTTTATCCAGCTCTTCAGGAATCCACGGGGGGAGAAATGAAAAGGGCAGAACAACAAGGCCATGTACACTTTCAATAAGTCGCTGGCTCCTGAAATGTTCTAGCAGGAGGTGGGGTCTGAAGACCATTTTGCTGCTGAGAAAACTGGGGCCCAGAGAAGGAAAACAGTCTGCCTTGAATCACACAGGTTGTAGCAGAACCCAGCTTATGGCCCAAGTCTGCTCTGCCTCTTGCAGTCAAGCTTCTGCACTTCCTCACCCCACCCAACAAGGAGTGTGTGTGCCTATGTGCTGGACACACACTCATACATATGTATGTACACAGAGGCACACACATGGAGACAATTTAGAAAAATGTAGAAATAAAGAAAAAAAATGAAAATTCATCCAAAATACCAAAACTCAGAAAATACATGTTGGGGTATTTTCTTTTCTCTATGCATACTCATAATGCTTGAATAATACATGTTTAAGCACTGGAATTTACATAGATATGGATTTGCAATCTCTTGTTTACTTACTATATTATCAAATTACATCTACAAATATTCTTCAAACATTTAATAGCTTTAAAATCTGACCTCACACACATGTACCACATTTATTTAACTATTTTCCTATGGATGATCTTGAGATTATTTTACAATGTAAATAACAAAACAATTTGGGCAACTTTCACTTTTAGCCAAAGTGGAGTCAGAGGGGTCAGATTTACCCTCTCACTTAAACAAAAGAAGTGTTAAAAATGTGCAAAACATTTTGAAAACTTGCAAACATGTGTAACAAATGTTTGTGAAACAGCAATTTTCAAGAAACCTGTTCAGGCAATGAAGATGGGAAGCCACCAGGTGAGTGAGCCCTTCAGCTGCCCCAGGTAACTGTCTTGGGAGAAATTCCAGGGGGCGAAGGAATAGGAGACACAGGCAGAGTTTGAACTCCCTGAGTTGAGGAGATGGAGCTGGGGGTCCAAGGAGATGAACTACAAAGACAGAGAGGAGATTTCTGCACAGAGAGGAAACCCTGGAGACCTGCAGAGGGTCCACCTTGAGTCCTCAGGAGATTCCTGATTAGCATATGGAAGAAACTACTGGTGGGTAGGAAAGAAGTATTTGGAAGGATTAGAGGTAGCAGTGCCCAGCATTCACATACAGCTAGAGAGGAAAACTCCTAATTCACAGGGCAGTCAGTTGAGTAGTCAGGAAAGTCTTGCCTCAATGGTAGGGAAAAATCAGCCCTAGACTAAGCCTTGTCCTGAGCCCACCAAAAAAAAAAATATCTTAAAAGCAAGAACCAAAAAAATCAAGTTGTTTCCACATAACACAACTGTGTCCCAATGATCAAGACTATTTATAAGGAAAGAGAAACATTTAGCACCCAACAAGGTAAAATTCACAAAGTCTGGCATCCAGTAACAACTACCAAGCATGCAAAGAATCGGGAAAAAAAAACCCATAATGTGGGAATGAATTAATCGATAAATACTGATCCAGATCTAATACAGATTATTCAAATTAGCAGAAAAGGACATTAAAACAGGTATTCTATCTGCATTCCATGCGTTTACATAATTAAGTAGAGTCTGAAGATATAAAAAAAGATCCAAATCAAACTTACAGAGATGAAAACAATGTATGAAGTGAAAAGTACAGTGGATATGATCAAAGGCAGATATTTCAGGGAAAAAAAAGATGAAGTAACCTGAAGTATAGCAATAGAAAGTATATGAAATGAAATATAGATAATTTATTTTTTTAATGAAAAGGACATCAGTGAACTATGGGACAACTCAATGGCCTAATGTAAACATAATTGGAATGACTCCTCAAAGGAGAAGAGAGGGGAGGACAGAAGAAAATAATGGTCAAAATTTTCCAAATTTGATGAAAATTATAAACCCACAGATCCAAAAATCTCAACGAAACACAAGAAAAAGAAACATGAAAAAAGCAACACCACCACATATTATTATTAAATTGTTCACACCTAATAAAAAGAAAATTTTAAAAGCAGTCCAAGAAAAAAACAGGCATATTACAAACAGAAGAACAAAGATAAGCATGACAGAAACTTTCTTACAGAAAACAAAGCAAAGGAGAAGACAATGAGATACTGGGGAAAATGTCCACCCACAATTCTATACTTAACCAACATTTCTTTCAGAATTGAAGGTGAGATGAAGATATACAAAAGCTAAAAAAAATTCATTACCAGCAGAAGATCAATAAAATTAATAACTTCCAGAGTCAGATGAGGGGAAAAAAAAAGAAAAATACCAATAAAAGATATGAAAAAGATAAGGATATCACACAAAAACTTTTACAGAAAAGGGAAAATTATTAAGAACTTCTGTCTGTAAATCTGATAACTTAAATGTAATGGATGGATTCCTTGAAAGATACAAAACAAAGTTCACCCAAAAAGAAACAAATAACCATAATAGTCCTATATGAACTAGTAAAAAAATGAATATGTTATTAAAAACTTACCCAAAAAGAAAATTCCAGGCCCATGTGGTTTCAGAAGTTAATTCTACTAAACACTTAAGAATAAATAATACCAGTTCTGCACAAACTTTTCTAGGAAATTGAAGAGGAGAAAATATTTCACAGCTCCTTCCAGGAGGCTGGCATTACCCTAATACAAGAACAAGTTACAAATGTTTGCTCAGGTCAATTCTCCCAAGGCAACAGAAATAAAAGCAAAAATAAACCAATGGGACCTAATCAAACTCACAAGCTTTTGCAAAGCAAAGGAAACCATAAAATAAAAAAATAAGAAAAACCCCACAAAGACTGGAGTTCCCCATTGTGGCACAGTGGAAACAAATCTGACTAGGAACCATGAGCTTGCTGGTTCGATTCCTGGCCTCCCTCAGCAGGTTAAGGACCCATCCTTGCTGTGAGCTGTGGTGTAGGTCGCGGATGCGGCTCGGATCCTGAGTTGCTGTGGCTGTGGTGTAGGCCGGCACCTGTAGCTCTGATTCAATCCCTAGCCTGGGAACCTCCACATGCTGTGGGTGTGGCCCTAAAAAGAAAAAAAAAAAAAAGGAAACTTACAGAATGGGAGAAAATAATTTCAAATGAAGCAACTGACAAGGGCTTAATCTCTAAAATATATAAACAATGTATACAACTCAACAGCAAAAAACCAACAACTCAATTTAAAAAGGGGCAAAAGACCCGAACAGACATTTCTCCAAAGAAGATATACAGATGGCCAACAAGTACATGAAAAAAATGCTCAACATCACTGATTATTACAGAAATGCAAATCAAAACTACTATGAGGTACTACCTCACACCAGTCAGAATGGCCATCATTAATAAGTCCACAAATAACAAATGCTGGAGAGGTGTGGAGAAAAGGGAACCCTCCTCCACTCTTGGTGGAAATGTAATTTGGTACAACCACTATGGAAAACAGTATGGAGGTGCCTCAGAAAACTAAATACAGAACTACCACATGACCCAGCTATCTCACTCTTGGGCATATATCCAGACAAAACTTTCATTAAAAAAGATACATGCACCTATATGTTCATTGCAGCACTATTCACAATAGCCAAGACATGGAAACAACCTAAATGTCCATCAACAGATGACTGGATTAAGAAGATGTAGTATATATACACAATTTAATACTACTCAGCCATAAAAAAGAACAAAATAATGCCATTTGCAGCAACATGGATGGAAGTAGAGACTGTCATACTAAGTGAAGTAAGTCTGAAAGAGAAAGACAAATACCATATGCTATCACTTATATCTGGAAAGGCACAAATGAACCTTTCCACAGAAAAGAAACTCATGGACTTGGAGAACAGACTTGTGGTTGCCAAGGAGGAGGGGGAGGGAGTAGGATGGACTGGGAATCTGGGGTTAATAGATGCAAACTACTGCCTTTGTAATGGATAAGCAATGAGATACTGCTATATAGCACTGGGAACTGTATCTAGTCACCAATGATGGAGTATGATGAAGAATAATGTGAGAAATAGAATGTATGTATGTATGTGTGACTGGGTCACTTTGCTATACAGTAGAAAATTGACAGAACATTGTAAACCAGCTATAATGGAAAAAATAAAAATCATTTTAAAAAAAGAACCAAAGTTATCACAAGAAATGAAAATTGCAAACCATTATCCCTCCTGAACGAATATGCAAAAAATTCTAAACAAAAATGTAATTTAAAATCAATAGTTTGTAAAAACATAACACATCATAGCCAAGTGAAGTCTCTCCTATTTTTGTTTAAACATTCAAAAACGAATCTATGTGATTCACAATATTAATAAACTAAAAAAACCATATGATCATCTCAAAAACACAGAAAAAACATACGACAAAATCCAATAACTATTTCTGATTTTTAAAAAAATTCTCAGCAAGCTAGGAACAGAAGCTAATATTCCCAACATAACTCAAAGCATATCTTTGAAGATAATTTATATCTATAATAAAAAGCATCCAGATTGGAGAGGAAGAAATACAAAAGTCTTTGCATGATTCCATGTTTACATAATTCTCTATGTGGAAAAGCTAATGGAATCTACAAAAAAAAAAGCCACCAAGCTTATAAAAAGTAAGTTTAGAAAGGTTGCAAGGTACATGATTAATATGCAAAAATTAATTCTATCTCTCTAATCTATCAATGAACAATCAAAAAATGAAACTTTAAAAACCATGCAGTTAACTCTTACAATAATTTTTTAAAAACCCAATTTTAAAATGAGCAAAAAATATGAATAGACTTTTTTCTAGAAAATACGTAGTAATGGCCAATAAGCACACAAAAAGATGTCCATCATCCTTCGCTACTGGGAAAATGCAAATCAAAACTACAATAAGATACTACTTCATATCCACAAGCATGGCTATAATAAAAAGACAGATAATCACAAGCGTTGGAAAGAACATGGAGAAACTGGAAGCCTAATACACTGATAGCAGGAAAGTTTTGCTGGCACTTCTGGCTTGTTTGTGCTATCTCAGCTCAAATTCATCAGTAAGTTCATTGGTAGATGTGGGGTTTTTGTGTGTGAGGGGGAGGAGGTGTTTAATTATTGTGCAGGAAAACTGCCCCTTTCTTGTGTGGTATACAGTCGTGTCTGACTTGGTCAGTGTGATCAGCGTGGGCCCCACACAGCACAGCCCACTCGTACAGCCCTCTTACTGGTAACACAAGCTGGTCTGGGCAGTCTGAGGAAGTTCTGCGCTGACCCAGACATTCAAGAAAGCAGATGCTGAGAGGCACAAAAAAATCAAGCCGAAGAATATATTCATTACTCCAACAAATACACGGCAGTGTTGATACCAATATTACCACACTCCACACTGCATTATTGAGACAGACCACATGAAGGATCTGCTCTAGTCAGTTCTGTGGGGTCTTCTGGGGTGAGTCAGACCCATGAGGGGGGAGGCTGTTCCTCCTGGAGGGATGGCATCTGATGACAGCCTGACCTATCCAAAAGTTCCCAAACACCTTCAGAAACCTTCCAGGTTGTGCTCCTGGAACTCCCAACCCACATTTTTATTATGTAGATGCAGTCATACATCTTTTTTCTTACCATGAAGCCTAAGCTTCTGAGTAAAAGGGTCAGAGCCTACCAATCATTTGGGAAGAGGTCTAAAGCAGTATTTAAGCCCAAGGCATGAGAAGTAGCACAAACCAGCAAAACCTTTGGCCTAATAGGTTCACTATTAGGAATTTATTTTATAGATACACATACACACACACATCAAGACAGTACAAGAAGTAAGCTACTATTTCTGTAAAATACAGAGACCACATATTTTCTTGCATGTGCATAAAACATCTCTAAAAGAATGCACTAGGAGAGGTTGGCTGCCATTAGGGAGGGGAACTCAGCAACTGGAAAATGGTGCAGAAGGGAGGCTGCCTACTATATATATACTTTTGTACCTTATGAATCATGAGCCCTGATGATATACTGCATAAAAATAATTTGTTTAAAAAAATTAAAGGCATTATGAGGACATTGCTCTTCTGGTAAAAGGGCCAACACTAGTCCATGTACAACTGGACACTTAATAAAACAACCTGATAACTGTACGACTCATGCAGATTTTTCTCTGGAAAATGGAAAGGCAGGAATTGGTGTGCCCATTTTACAGATTAAAAACATGAACAAGGAGTTCCTGCTATGGCGCAGTGGGTGGTATTGTCAATGCTGTAGCTCAGGTCACTACTGTGGCATGGGTTTGATCCCTGGCCTGGGAATTTCTGTATGCCACAGGTGCAGCCAAAAAAAAAAAAAAAAAAAACCCCACAAAAACAAAAACAAACCAAACCAAACACAAATAAAACATTTAGAGGACTCACCAAGACTACAGTGAGTACACTGGGTTACTAATACCATCTTCAAGTGTCCAGATGGAATTTCAGCTTTTACATGGACTCTGTGTCTCATTATGCCACCTTGAAAGAGCCTGTCCTTTGCTCTGAGGCGAGTATCTTCATTTGTAAAATAATGGGGTTGAACTAGGTAGGCTCTAAGGTTAATTTCAAGCAGCAAAATTTTATGACATCTTGAACTTAAGAACAAGAAACCTAAAATAATATCTCAGGCCTCTTTTCTTTTATGGTCACACCTGTATTAATCCTTCAGACAACCCCTCATCTGTCCCCTGATGAGAATGAACCAATGTGCTCACAAAAGCAGAGCTTTGTCTCCAGAACAAAAACCTCTGCTCTTCTCATCCAAAAAGAGAGATAGCAGTGCTGAACACTCCCCTGTGATACAGGGACTCCGGGATCATCTGTTAAACAAAAAGGAAAGTGATTAACAAAATCCTTGAAGGCATCCGGGAAGATGGAGTAAGGCTTTTAGCATTAAGAGTTTCTTAGCCATCTTCAAATGAATATTTGTGTGTCCAAAATGTGGGTTAACACAAAGGTTCAAAGCAAAATTACGTTTAGGAACAAAGCAATAAGACACTAAATAAGCATTCCTAAAAGATGGAAAAAACTTCCCCTAGTAGAGATCCCCATTGATGTTCCTTGGAACATCAATGTTTCCTAGTTGGGGAAGCACATCCAACTAGGAAAGTGCTAAGAAACTTCATCAAATCAGAACAGCATTTATTGTGTTAACTGACAAGCTTACAACAAAGATTACTGGACACCCAAGTGCAGATACATAAAATTGTTGAGTCATGATGATTTGGAGAAATGTGACGGTTCCCTTAAGTGATATAATGGGTGTTTTTTTTCATTCAGTTGAATCAAGCATTTCTGGGGCAGCTGAAGAGCAGGCAGAAGGGAGACCCAGAGAAGGTGTAAACCACTCCCAAAGGCCCCTGACCCCAATGAACCAGACCTCTGCTTATCCAGTCAGGACCCACTCAACATCTCTGCAGTACTTGCCTGCTGGGCTCAGCACTGCTCGACAATGCTTGACACATTGGGGACCCAGAGGTAGGCACCACACAGCCAGCCCCTGGTCTCAGGTATCTCATACTCCAGCCAGGAAAGACAGAGGGCAAATGGCTTTTTGTTTTCTTGCTCTTTTGCAAGTTCTGAGCACCTACTGTATACAAGACCCTTTTCCAGACCCAGAGACAAAGTAGTAAACATGATGGCACACATTACACACAATACACATTAGCTACGATTTAAGAGGGACAATCATAACTTTATATAGTCATCTTTGCTTACATCATCAGTTATCACTGATATCATTCTATCAGTGATTTGGGCTTCTTGGACCATCTCGTTTTATGTTTTCTGTTCACCATGCTTCTTAGTTGTTGCTGTTGTTGTTGCTTTAACTTTTTCTGCCTTGTAGTAGACTGATCACATTTTCCTTAATCTCGTTATCTGGCTTGAAAAATACCTATGGTTGATTCATGAAGAGTTTCCCCTAAAGTCTAAAGTGGATCCTTAACTTACAGGGTAAAGCAGGTCAATGGCTCCTAAGCAGTAACAAGGGCCTCCGAGTATCTTTACTGTCCTGACTTCCTCTTTCATGCGCCATGTTACTGTCTAATACTTTATTTCCAACGTGTTTTGACCACCCCCTCCCCAATATTAAGTTTTTTTTTTCTTTTGATCTATATTTAGTGTCTTTAACCAATTTCTTTGCTCACAACTGCCTTTTGCATCCTATTCCTTTCTTTTGGCTTCTAGTCCATTTGTACTGAAAAATATCCTTTAGCAAGTGCTGTTTGCCTGTCAAATTTAACAGAGTGAAGTCCAGGTCTCTCAATCTATTATCTCTCACATGGGGAATACACAGGTTTAAAGTCCTCGGATTCATGACTATGCTATTATTTTACTTTGCAAGGAAAAAAACAAACAAAAACAAACAAAGAAAAAACAGTCCTGAACAAGGTAGGACTTTTAGAAGCATTCATTCACCTCTTTTCCACTTTGGATAGAAATCAGCAATAGTCACAACTACATGATCCAAGACAGATCCTGACAAAACAATGTCTATAAAGCCACCAAATAAGAATGCTTTCAGCAGATGTTCTTTAGAATTCAAACAGTTAATATTAAACAGCTTTATCCAACAATGAATTCGATGTTACCTAGAAGTACCTTCTGTAGGTCAGACATGCTGTCAAGCATGGAAAAGTCAGGGTTGTTCAAAGTGATGTTACACGAAAGAAGTTATAAAATTCTTTTAAGACTGTAAGGCAGTTCTTAGGTGCTCCAAATGGAAATAATAAAAAATGCCATGTCAAAGTCTGGGTTTTCAATTATGACACTGGATGTTTCAAAGCTATAATCAATATGGGAATCAAAAAAAAAAAAAAAAAGAAAAAAAAAGCACCTGTCGGTATTCCTGAGCCCACCTGGCTTCCCATTCAAGTAAAGACATTCTTAAGAGTCCATCAACTTTGCCATCTGTTCATCTGGCACCCAAATCAGTATTCCTTCTTCAGCCAGCACCAGAAAAATAACAGCTCTAGAACCTTGTCAGATGTGCCCAGCCAGGGTGTGACATATTATAAAAGCATCCTCTAGCCACTCCCCTCAGAGATCCTAAATACCATATCAGAACCCCCAGTGGACCTTGGCCTTTGCTTGCTTAATACCCTATAGAATTGTCTTTTCTGAGTCCCCTTCAATTTTGGACTCTCAGCTTTGATCATTAATGGAAGCAGCAGCCACATGAAAGCTTTTGCACTTGCTATGAAATTCCCATGAAAAGCTTCAATATACTTAATGATCATTATTTTAAAAACTGCAGAACAAGTTCCCTTTAGAATTTAAATCCTGATGTCCTTTATTTTGAAAGCAGTCTGCTCATATATTTTATTAAGAGCTTATGTTCTAATAACTCCATTTCTGGGAATCTAACCTAAGGGAATAATTCCATTATTATTTATAACTGGGAAAAACTGGTAGCAACTTAAATGTCCCAGAACAGGAGACTGTCAAAGGTGGCACAGCATTCAGAGAGGGTTCATGATGCAGTCATTAAAGAGGACCCATAACACTGTGTGAAAGTGTTTTGTGACAAAACACTATCTGCTGTGTTTTAGTGTGGAGTTGGTTCTGGCGAAGTCAAATGGAACTGAGACTTGTCCAGCTTGTCTGACATAACTGTGAAGTCTGTGGACACACAGGCACGAATGAGCTGACTTCCATGAGTATTTTAATATTTTGTATGAAGGAGTCAGAAGATAACATGCACACGTCCTGGGGGTGGGGACAAGGAGGGGATGTGGTGATTAACATTATCCCCTTGGACTGATATTAAAGCTCTCTATAGAGCAAAACAAAAGGCCCTCTCTCACGTGCTTGCAGAAGGCCATGTACCTCTGCCTTGCAGCACTCGCCACAACTGTAACCTGGATAACTATCCAATGTGGTCTGATGTGGTCTATGCAAGAGCACAAGGCAGGCAGGGGAGGGAGAGAGGAGGGAAAAGGGCAAAGGGGGAAGGGGAAAAATGAGAGAGAGAAGAAGCAAATTTCTTCCAAAACTCACTGTGGGTTCAAGTGACAGCATTCACTCCTCCCATCAGAACCCAGCAAGGCCAAGGAGCAGGAAAATCAACAGAAGATGGGGGTGCCATGGCCCAGGCAAGGCAGGCTGTCCAGTGAGACCAACCGGGGTGTGTGCACAGGACACCGGGGCGGGGGCAGGGGGGTGGGGGTGGGGGAGTAGCAGGAATCCGTCAGGAGAGCAGCAGCATTCCAGGCACAGACTGTCCTGTGTTCTCTATAGCCTGAGGCTGGGGCAGCCCAGACACATTGGGAAGGGGTGGGAAACGCCCCCTTAAGTCTAAGTGCGGGTGGGGCTAGAAGGCAGGAATGGGGTGGTGTGGCCTGTTTATAGCCTCAGATGGTTATCCCGAAGGACATGGGAAACAGCCAAAGACTAGAACCAGGGAAAGGTTATCAAAACGGTCAGGAATTCAATGGTTGTGATGATGATTTGTCTTCTCTCATGTTCATAATGAATTTACTTTCATAATAGAAAAGGAAAGGAAAAAAAGGGTCTCAGAAAGAATTTCTATTTGCTTTTAATTAGATAAAGAACTTTGTAACCACTGCTTCTGCCTTTCTCTAGTTCTAAGAAAATTCAAGTCAGATTTCACATTCAGCCATAGCAACCACATTTGTGTCGTCATCTGGCGGTGCTTTCTCCTCACTCTTCACTCCTCCACAAAGTGCTTTCTCACTATTTGACCAGCCCCACTGCCATGCAACTGCACTGCATGAGGTTGTTTTTAAACGCCTACCACCCTCCCTACACCACCCATATTATCCTTTCCCACTAGAACAGTGCTTCTCAATGAGGAATATAAAGGAGAGAAGGCATGAGAGGATGAAAGGACAGCCTGACACATCAGAACATCTGGATGTGCTTCTCTAAGTGACACCCAGCAGCTCTCTGGCACCATCTGAAACCATAAGCATCATCGCCACGGTGAGGTGGCACCCCCAGGGGAGCTACTACACCCTGCAGGGCAGTGGGAAGGTAAAAGAATGAATGAGGACAGTCATATTTTCACTAAAAGGTAAATTTTAGAATCAGAAACTTAGCAGTTTCAATCCTGGATCTAACAGCCTAAAGTTCTTTATTCTCAAGTAAACATAATAATGTCATTCTCTCAGCATATGAATATTAGAGCATGCTAAGTGTAACAAACAGAGCTAGTAAGTGCTCTTTGGGCCTTATTTTTCAATGGACTTGGGAATTCCTTTACACTGGGGGTTTCTAATCTCACACAACTGACATTCTGAACTTTACTGTGGTAATTACGGCAAGGTGAGGTCATGTGGATGGATCCTGGTCCAACATGATGGTGTCCTAACAAGAGAAGAGGGCACAGACCCAAGTGAGCAGAGGAAAGACCACATGAAGACACAGGGAGAAGGGGGCCCACCCGCAAGCCGGGGAAGGAGGCCTCAGAAGAAACCAACCCTACTGACAACTGGAGCTTGGTCTGTTACCCTGCGAAGTCATGAGAAAAACAAATTTCTCTGGGAAAGCCATCCAGTCAGTGGTACTTTGAACAGCAGCCCGAGCACCCTCTGTGGGGGCTGACCCGAGCCGTGTGGATGTTCCTCAGCATCCCTGACTCTTGACCCACCAAGACAGCAGCAAGGCCCACGCACTGTGACAGCCAACAGGTCTCCGCAAAGTCTTCCTCCTGCTGTGCTGAGAACCGCTGTTCCAGATGGCCTCTGGTCACCCCTGCATTCCCAGTGCTCCACACAGGGACTGTCACTTCACCAAGGAGATAATCAAATATTTACTAAATGAATTCACTTGCCTGGCTCGCTATGTGGGGTCTCACTGCTCCCTTGCAAACTCCTTTTGTTGCAATTAAAGTAGTAATTACTTCCAGCTTAATTTATAGCAGGCTGTGTAATTTTTAATATAGCAAGTAGTTTTCATTTCAGCATAATTTCTGGTAACTCAGTGACGTAAATGTCACATCAACATTAAATGCTATTCTGTTTGATACTGTTCGCTTACCTCACATTGGATCTTTGAAGATTCAATGAGTGGTGCTGTTTTTAGCTGCCTTAATGCACCACTCTTGACTTTAAGCAGATGAAATGACTATGACAAATTCTTATGCAACCATTTGAAGCTCAGGGAACTCATAAAGAAAACAAATGGCCATTTAAGTGAGAAAGCGCTGAACTCCAAGTCAGAATGAGACGCCACACATTATCCAGAAACCTGAAAGCACACCAAAAGCCGAAGCAAATGGGGATATTCTTTAGGAAGGGGAAGTCACATATGCCCCTGGCACGTTCATAAATCTGTTGTCTCACCACTGCTGCTTTTGCTGCCGTAGTATCTGACCAACCCCTTCCAGTGATTTGTAGCTTGTACTCAACTATTCACAGGAGACTGTTTCATGGCCTTTATTTTAAATTGATAGAGTCTGTTCATTTACAAAATCCATTTATTGCATCCTTTCTATTTAATAGCTGGATTCAAAGTGCTAAAGATTCGATTTACCCAAGTGGAAACAAAAAGACCAAGTAATCATCTGTAAGTACCGTTTCTGGAGAATATGCCCACTCTGTTCCGAAGTCATTGTCTGTGCCTTTAGGTTACAGTACTAACATCCTACTCCAGGTAAAGGGTAAGACTCGGGTCTGATTAACGACCACTTTAAACTCAGGCAACAACCATCCTGTGATGGCCATACCAAGCTCGCTGGCATCCTGGCACTGTACACACACACACACACACACACACACACACACACACAGGACAGGAGTTAACAGCATCTGCCTTTCCAAAAACAGAGAGCTTGAATACCCTTATTGCTCCCTGTGGTATAGGTGTTGAAGGATCCTTTTATGAAGTTGGTTTCTCCATGGAAGAGAATGGCTTAAGGATATTCTGGAATTTAGAAACAAAATCAAACAAAGCCCTTTGCCAAAAAGTCTTTGCCCTCTGCAAAGCTGGGGAACATGTGGATGCCAGTATTTTTAGAGAGAGATGTCTTAGAAGCAGGAGGTAACGGTCCAAGTGAGGATGTTTTAAGATTTTTTTTTCCTGGAAGAGCAGAAAAGAATGAAAATCAGTTAAATATAATATTTAGGATTTAATATCCTCACTTTGGGCATCTATGAACATGAAATCTATATGGCAACAAAAAGGACTACATTCTGATCACTGCAGTGGGAAAGTCAGCAAAGCCCAAACTAATTCCGGTTCCGTTTATTTCTCGGCTCAAGCTCAACACTTTCATCTGATCTCGTGCGACGATTCTGTCTTGGACTTATTTCTGTGTCTTGAAGATCATTTCTGAAAACAGAAAAAAGAAAACGGCAGCTTAGGCAAAGATGATCGTTATTATTTTACAGCATTTCTAGTTTATAAGAACCTTCCCATGCATTTTCATTGAATCCTCCAAACAGCCTTCTACCCCACTGACAAGTCTACTATAACTATTACTGCTATTATTATTCTTCCCACTTTACAACTGAGAAAACAGTGACTTAGTAAAGACTAAGTCTAAATGAAATGAAAGAGCTAAGGCCTCAACCCCTTTCTTTTAAATCAAAATCTAGCAGTTTTATGCTTCTGCTTCACATGTATAAAGCTGCAAAAAAAAAAAAAAAAGTGCTCCCATCCTAACAAGTCGAAGCCAGAGGTCTAACAGACCCAGAATTTATCCTGACCTTGTCAGAGAGCTGGGGTTCTAAGGGAAGCAAGAAAACAAAGTTCCCTCAAAAGAGAGACAGGCCATGTGCATGCCCTCACTCCAGGCAGGATGCCAAAGGCCAGAGGACATGCAAGTGAGGAGATGAAAGCTGCGGTTTTGCTGGATTCTGCAATATGCCCAGAAGCCTCAGCGGTGCTCATGTGACACTGGGAGAGGGCAGGACACCGAGGAGAGCCTGAGGTGGGAGCACAGGGATAAAGCAGGGTACACAGGGGTGACAGGGGTTAGGCATAAGCCCTGCCTCTTCCCTCCACCCTCCTCTCCTATGAAGCAAAAGCTTTAAGCTGCTGAGAGAAGAGCAGGAAACTCCCTGGACCATGGGCTTAGGTGAAGATGCGCTGCCCCTGGGGTGGAAAGGCAAAGATTCACTGTTGCTGGGAAATGGGAGAAACAGAAACCTCCACCTCTAGAAGATGGGAAGCAAGTAAGTCGTCTTGGGCCGAGGAGCTCATACAACTCCCAGCAGAGGTTGGGTCAAGGTGGTCTGAGCACCCTGGGAGGTGGGGGAGGGTGCTGGGAAACCCCCACTCCAGAGACGAGGCACCCAGGGCCTGTCGGAGACAGAGCTGGGGTGAGATGCCAGGGGGTCTCCCGTGGGCCCACCACGAGCCCAGCACCAAGTTTAGGCTGCAGCAGTAGCTGGCTGATGGAGAGGAAGGGACAAGGAGAAGAGGTGCCTCCCCTGGTCAGGGAGGGGAGAGGAAGGTACTAAGAGCAGATGAAAGGAAATGAGGGCAAAATCAGTAGGCCAAACCTCGCCATACTGTCCCAACACTAAGCACAAGGTCAAAGCAGCCCCACTGCTAGAGGAACGTGAGGGCTCTGATGCCCTGAAGGTCACATTAACAAGTAAACTCCAACCGAGGTCAACTCCCCACACGAATGGCCTAACAGGAGAAGGGGCCTTCCCAGCTCCAGGCACAAATGCTGTTTATCCCAGTCTCTATGGGCCTTCATTCAAGTAAAATAGATGATACACAAAGAAGGTGGAAAACAAAGAAAATCTGTTGTAAAAAGTAACCAAGAGATAATACAGACAAAATGACCACATGTTGCAACTGTTAGACCAGGACCTTAAATGCCTATGGTTCACATGTTGCAGGCTCTAGGGAAAAGCCCAACATGGTGAACACATGCTCCAGGGGAGGCTCATTATTACTGCCCCTCCCCCTTACCACTCAGAGTCTAAGGTTCCCATCACAAGTGGCTGCCTTGTCGCTCTTTCCCCTCCTCCACAGAGTCAGCCTGTCCAGCTCAGCAAGCAGTGTACTCAACCAAGAGTCACCACTCTTCTGAGCTAGGACAGGGGCTGGCAAACATCGTAAAGGGCCAGATATCTGGGCTTTGCCAGACAGTCACACAATCTCTGTTGCAACTACTCAGCTCAAGTGTAATGTGAAAGGGGCCACAAACAGTAGATAAACAAAGTGTGTGGCTGTGTTCTAATAAAACTTTGTTAACAAAAACAGCAGAGGAGATGTGCCACGTGGGTCATAGTTTGCCAACCCCTGACTTGGACCATGTGAGTCCAACAAGTGGATCCAGGTGGCTGAGCCAGAGTTAAGTGTGAATCCTCTAGAACCTCCCTTGGCCAAGCTGCCACTCAGAGGGTGTACCAGTTAGGCCAGTATAGGGTTGCTCTTAGGAGAAAGAAAGATGCATCATGCCCTGGAATTGTCAAGAGGGAATCCTGAATTTTTAAATAGGTCCATATAAACCCAACACTCTTTTTGTCCTGATCACAGCCAGAAAGTGGCCAAAATGAGATGACCCCTTTCTGAGCACAGCAGCAATCAGTGACCAAGCTGCCTTACTAAGGTGTGTGGACCAGGAGGAGGTGAGGGAGCTGATTTTTTTCAAGGAGGCCATTCCAACATTCAGTACTAGATGCCTGTGGATTGCAGGGAGGCTAACAAATTCAGCAGGTCGCCAATCTCTTCAGAGAATGGGTCTTTCCTTCCTACCTACATGAGTGATGCAGATGCTTTGATGGGCACCCTCCAGGTGTGGAGCCCCAATAGGGGGAGTGGTGTTTTTACTCTGCTAATCTGTGACTTTTATGACCTGATTCAACCTCAATTACCTCCTTAACGGTTCTATCTCCAGTACAGGCACACTTGGAATTAGGCTTCAATGTACAAATTTTAGGTGGACACAAGTGAATCCATAACAGCCTTTGTGGGTCAGGCATTCAGTGCTGACAAGATCCTAGCAGCAAGCTAACATCTGTTTTTCAAAAGGGATATAACTGGCAGCTATGCTAGGCTGGAGACAAGTCCAAAATCCCAAAGGGTGCCTCTCTTTGTCAGAGGCTCCAATCAACAAAATCACTGGCCATAAAGACTTGTAGCTCCAAGGGGTTTTTAGAGTTGTGGGAGTTCATGGGTATTATCACTTCTTATGTATGGTTCTTCCCCATCTGAGAATTTGCTCTGGCACTTAGTGGATGGGGAATTAAAGTATGTACACATCAGTCTCGCATGTGTTCCAATGAGAAGTAACAAATAACTTAGTACCAAGTTAGCCCAGAGGGCCTCAACTACAAGGTCATATCAGCTTCCTTTCCCCACTGTAAACCTTGCCAAACCCCATAAAATCAAGTCAGGTACTTCCTTCCCTGACAGAAGTAGGATGTCAATCTGGTACCTATATCCAACAGAGCCAGCAAAGTCTGAGTCTCTGCCCTTCCCAAAGATCACTCCTGGACTGGTTCAGATGGCCTTTCATCTCCCTTGGGGACAGGTAGACCTGGGTTCCACCACTAAGCAACAAAGCCAGAATAGCCAAAACAATTCTAAAAAGAAAAATGTACACTGACAATAGTAAATGCTGGTGAAGATGTGGAGCAAAAGGAATTCTCATTCATCGCTGGCAGGAATGCAAAATGGCACAGTCATTTTGGAAGACAATTTGGTAGTTTCTTCCAAAATTAAACATACTCTTACCATATGATCCAGCAACTGCAGTCCTTGGTATTTAGCCAAATGAATGGAGAACTACGTCCACACAAACCCTGAACTTTATTTATAGGTATAATAATATATAGATAGCACTTCATTCATAATTGCCAAAACCTGGAAGCAATTTAAGATCTCCTTCAACAGCTGAATACATAAATGAATGGCAGTAATTCGTAGAATGGAATACTATTCAGCACTAAAAAGAAATAAGCTGCTCAAGCCACACAAAGACATGGAGCAAGCTTAAATATTACCAAGTGAAAGAAATCAATCTGAAAAGGCTAAAACTGAAAAGGCCATAGTTGGGCTTGGGGAGAAGGAGGGGTGAATATGCAGAGCACAAAGGACTTTTAGAGAACTTTTCCCCTTGTAAGGTTTATTACTTGCAAAAAGAGGCTTTCTGGTGAGAACTGAAGAAGGAAACCAGGTTGGGGTCTTTATGGTGGGTAGTGGATGGGATCACCTGGGATTTCTTAGCAGTCTGTCCAGATGTAGAAGGGGAAATGGAATATTGAAACTCAAGAGCTGTCAGCAAACACCACAAAAATGGGGTCAGATAATATTACAGGGTGCAAACTGATGAAGAACTCAGTCCAGAGAATAGGTGTGTACAGTGGCAAAGCACTACACGTGGCTTAGGAGAGTCAAGACAATTCACTATCCTTTGGGCTCAGACTTCTTATAAAACAGTGAATAGAATTCCTTCCCTACTCTGTAATCACAAGATTAAATAATAAAATGAACATGAATGTACTTATAATTTGACTAAAACATGTTAGGAATTTGATAGATGTTAGTTAATTACATTTGTCTTCTTAAATATCTAGAAGTAATTTTTGCTAATTTCATAAGATTCACTTCCTAGAAGATAATGGCACAAAAGAAAAAAAAAATATCAGCCAACATGCAGCCCTTTTTTTTTCTTTTTTCTTTTTTGTCTTTTTGCCTTTTCTAGGGCCGCTCCCGAGGCATATGGAGGTTCCCAGGCTAGGGGTCGAATCGGAGCTGTAGCTGCCAGCCTACGCCAGAGCCACAGCAACCCGGGATCTGGTGTAAGTCTGCGACCTACACCATAGTTCATGGCAATGCTGGATACTTAACCCACTGAGCGAGGGCAGGGATCGAACCTGCAATCTCATGGTTCCTAGTCATATTTGTTAACCACTGTGCCACCACAGGAACTCCAACATGCAGCCACAACAGGAACTCCAACATGCAACCCTTCTTAAGGATAAAGCAATCTCTGTTTATCAGGGATGGTAACAGAAAACTCTTTGAAAGGCAAAATCAAAAGAAAATGAAGAATTGATATGTCATATGACACAAGTGGTATCCAAAAAAATTTCTTTGTAGGCTAGAGGCAAGAACTAAATCTCACAAGGGGAAAAGTAGGAAGACTACTAAACACAGTAAGTACCCATACTTCAGTCCAGAAACAATTTCCCAAATTCAGGATGGGAAGCCATGGTTTAATGACAGCACAGGAATATTCAGTTCAAAGGAATGGAGAGTGGAGTTCCCGTCATGGTTCAGTGATTAACGAATCTGACTGGGAACCATGAGGTTGTGGGTTCGATCCCTGGCCTCGCTCAGTAGGTTAGGGATCCGGTGTTGCCATGAGCTGTGGTGTAGGTCGCAGACGCGGCTCGGATCCCACATTGCTGTGGCTGTGGTGTAGGCCAGCGACTACAGCTCCGATTGGAGCCCTAGCCCGGGAACCTCCATATGCCACGGATGTGGCCCTAGAAAAGACAAAAAAAAAAAAAAAAAGCACACGGCAACTGGCTTCTTCCAGAACGAGAGATCCAAGAGGGGGACAGAACAAACAAAAAAAAAAAAAAAGAAAGAAAGAAACACACACACACACACACACAAAAGGAATGGATAGTGAGAAATGGTTAATAAGGAGAAAACAGATTAAATTTAAGATTTTATAAAATAAAATCAGCAACACAAAAGCAATCAGTGATAACCCTGGAAAAGTTTTGCATTCTAACGTTTACTGAATATAGTTCTTGGCATAATACTTTAAAAAGAACATGGACAGAGACCAAAGCCTATAGAATGTGCTTGGTACTTGCAGAGCCAAGGAGCTTCTCAGTTCTTTTGTCTTAAGGGATCATCCTTCTTCCCATTACAGGTAAGGGTACTGAAAAATAAGATCACTGTGGAGGCAAGTCCACAGGCTCACTCTGCCTTTAGCTTTTTCAGTTCTTCATCCACAAAGGACTGTAAACAGGCTGAGGCCAGGCCCATCACAATAATCTTCTGATGGGCTTTTGCTCCTAACTCTAATTTTAAGGTTTTTTGCTTCATCTATTGTGGGGCTCTGTTGTTAGGTGCATAGGAACCTGTAATTTTATATCTTCTTGATGGATTGATCTTTTCATCACTATAAAATGCCTTTCCATCATTACAGAATGTCTTTCTAGTCTCTAGTTAACAATTTTTGTCCTAAAGTTTATTTTGCCTGATATTACTATGGCCACAAAAGCTCTCTTTTGGTTACTGTTTGCACGGTAATATTTTTCTTGCCTTTTACCTTGTGTTTTTGAGTTTAAAGTAGGTCTCTTGAAGACAGCATATACTAGAATTATGTTTTTTAAAAAATCCATTCTATCAAACTCTGCCTTTTAATTGAAGAGTTTAATCCACTTATATGTAATGTACTTACTAATAAAGTAGGAGTTGTATGTGCCATTTTGGTATTTATTTTCTATGTGTCTTTTTTTTCATTCCTCTATTCTTCTATCACTGCCTTCTTTTGTATTATTTTCTAGTGTACCATTTTAATCCCCTTGTCATTTCTTTTACTATATTTAAATTAAAAAAATATTTTCTTAGTGGTTTGCCTGGAGATTTTAATTAACATATTAATTTATAACAATCTAATTTAGATTATTGTCATCTTAATTTCAAGACAATACAAAAACTTTGTTTCTATACACCTATTTCTTCTTCCCACCTTTCTGCTATTATTCTCATCTTATGTCCATCAACATAGATTTCTAATTATTGCTTTGTACAGGTTTCTTTCAAATCAGATACGGGGGGAGAGTTGCAATAAAAAAAATGTCTATACAGTCTTTTTAATTCACCTATACTTTTAAATTTGCCTTTACTGTGGTTCTTTATTTTTTCATGTCAATTCAAGCTACCATCTATTGTCCTTTCACTTCAGCTGGAAAGATTCCCTTTATTATTTCTTGTAGGGCAAATTTCCTAGTGACTAACTCTCTTTTATTTCTCTGGAAAGGTCTGAATTTTTCCCTCATCTCTGAAGTATAGGTTTACTAGATACAGAATTCTTGGTTGACAGTCTTTTTCTTTCAACATTTTGAATGTCATCTCACTGCTTCTGGCCTCCATGGTTTCTAATGAGAAATTATCAAATTGCTTGCAAGTGATTAGTGGCTTCCTTCTTTATTCTTTCAAATTTTTCTGTCTTTGACAGAATCCCTTCAGCTTCTTATAGGTTTAATGTTTTTCATCAAATTTAAGTAGTTTTCCAGTCATTATTTGTTTACATATTCTTTCTGCCTCTTTTTCTTTCTCCTCTCATTCACAGACACCCATCACACATGTTGGTATGCTTGATGTTGACCTACAGGTCTCTGAGACTGTTCATTATTGATTCTTTTTTTTTTTTTCCTGTTCCTCAGACTGAATACACTCAGCTTTCCATTTGCTCAGGTTCTGTATTAACAGATCAAAAATATTAGGAAAAAAAATTCCAGAAATTTCCAAAAAGCAAAACATGAGTTTGCTTCATGCTAATAACTATTTACAGAGCATTTGAATTGTGTTTACAACTATTTATGTAGCATTTACACTGTATTAGGTATTATATGTAATCTAGAGAGGATTTAAAGTATATGGGAGAATGTGCGCAGGTTATATGCAAATATTACACCATTTTATATGAGGGACTTGAGTATCCATGGATTATGGATATGCAGCAGGGTGGGGTGGTTCTGGAACCAATCCTCCATGGATACTTGAGGGATGACTGTAATCTCAATACTGATTCTTTGTTACACATGCTTAAATCTGCTGCTGAGCCCCTTAGTGAATTTTTCATATCAGCTATTATGTTTTTCAACTCCAGAATTTCCATTATAAAAAAAAATAACTTCTATTTCTTTACTGGTACTCTCTATTTGGTGAGACATTGTTTTCATACTTCCCTTTAGTTCTTTAAACATAGTCAAATCAACTGATTTTATTGGTTGCTTTCCAGCCTGCATGTATAGGCCACAGTTTGTCTTTTCTTTGCATGCCTCCTAACTTTGGTTGAAAATTGGACATTTTAACCAATATATTGTGGCAACTCTGGAAATAAGATTCTCCTCTTTCCTCAGGGTTTTTCTGATGCTGGTACTTGCTGTTGTTGTTAAATGACTTTCTGAACTAATGCTGTAAATATATAGCTTTGTTGTGTGTTACCACTGACATGTCTGCTAAATGAGATTAGTGGTCATCTAATGATTGGATAAAATTTTCCCTAAAGGCCTGGAACCAGTATAACACAGGACCCCTGTCGAAATCAGTCTTGGCCAGCAGACTGTGTGTGTGTGTTGAGACACACACACTGAGTACTTGGTCAACAACTTTACCTTAACCTCTACTTTCTGCTTTCTGCTTGCACAGAGCCTCATGGTCAGCTGGAGGTGAGAGCTTAGGACCTTCTCAAGTCTTTTCCTGAGCATGTACAATGCCCTAAGCATGAGTGTGACCTTCTAGAGCCACAGAAATATGTCAGTGCTGTCCAAAGTCCCCAGAGAAATATTATTTTTCAGCTTTTCCTTTAAGCTTTTTATCTAGTATATTTTTTGCCTTAAATGTTATCCACCACCTTGGATGGCAATGAAGTTAATCAACTGGCTCTAATTATTTTAAACAAACATAATTTGTTTTGAGGCTTTTTGCTCTGGGTAAGCTCCAAAATGGGTAAAGAGAGTCCTGCAAGTGGCAGTCTTTCAAGGAACCACCAAATAGGTCAAACAGTAAGAATCCTCTGGGAATGAGGCTGTGACAGAGCTCCAACTCTATTCTGCTTTCTCTGGGGGATGTCAGGCTGTTGGTCCTCATCAAGACTGCAGACTGTTGGCTCCCAAGGCCAATGTGGAGTTGCAGAGAGGGGAATGGGAACAGGGCAAGTCAAATCACCACAAGGCTCACTATTCTTACTAAAATTCAGCCGTTTTTCTTTAAGAAATGTTCCCGGGATTGCTACTGCCTTTGGGGAATTTTCAGAGTTTTGAAAAAGTTGATTTGACAAATTTTGTCAGTTTTGCCATAGGTTTTATGGAATTTCCAGAGGTCCTTATTTCATCATTTTTCCTGACGTCACTCTTCTTTATCTTTTTAACTTTTTCTCCAGATTTTTACCCATGGTCTTAATGTCCCTAAACTTTCACATGTCAAATTTAACATCTTAATATTTCATTGCCATTTATTTATTTGGCTTCTTTTTTTAAGTTTTAATGGTATGTTCCCCTACATTTAACTTCTACAAAATTACTGATTGTTTTTTAATCTTACCTTGTTTTTAATTTCCTTCTAAAGTTTTAAGTAATATTTTCCTGCCATACTTCCCTTTTTTGATTTGCCTTCATAATAGCTGACAACAAGCATGCTTATAGTGTTAGTGCGAGAAACAGCCTCTACCGTAAGCATGGGTTTGAAGCAGAGTCCCTAGCAAGCAAGGATCTCAAGGTTTTTCTAGAGTGATTCTCTAAAACACCTCATCCCCAAAGATGCAGAAATCCTAATAGGAGAACCCACACCAAGATTTTTTTTCATGCATTTAATATACTTGTTTCCTGGAATGATGACATGTCACAAACACAACAAGTTTTTAAATCCTTGGTCTCTGAAAGGTATAATCAATGGATTTTTAGGTTTGCCAACAGCATGCTCTTAGCCAATTGACAATATTCCTGTGGAGGATCATGGTGAGGCATCAGGAAGCACTTAATCTACTGAGTACAAAAGCTATACCCAGGAGATATGGCCATTTATTATCATCCTGCTTCCAACATACATTATTATAAGGGCGACTGACCTTTGTTCTTGGTAGAGACATAGGAAAAAACCTCTCAGTTCAGGTTGATTACAGGGAGCCTGGTCAGAACAGGAGCTATTTTAAACAGAGTTGAGTTTTTTTATTCTTCTTCTTTTTAAACATAGAACTGTTTCCCCATGGAGAGTTTTGAATTTTTTTAAGACCTATTTGGGGCAAAAGGCCCATCCAAAATACTAGTGCATAAGCTTGAATAAAGATCAAAACCTTACAAGCATATTACATGGAAGAAAAGTTACAGGCTAGTTTCTTAACATGAAAAAATAAAATAAAACAAAATATTAAGAAACTAAGTCTAGCAACATACAAAAATTAAAACATCATTAACAAATTATGTTTGTTTCAACAATGTAATCTTGAGATCTACTGAACATGCTCTCTAGAAAGGCCTTGGGTTTTAAGCACAGTACTGCCGGAGCAGTCAAGGGTTCTGAATGGAGCTGTGAAGAAAGGAATGATAACTCCCATCTGGATGAAGAAAGGGGAAAAGCCAATTCAGGAAGAAGCAACTGCAGTTGCAAAGCAGCATGACTTTGAGGGAACTGCAGTAGTTCAGCTTGGCTGCAATGAGGAGGGGGAGGGGAGAAAAGGGAAGGGGAAGGAAGATGGGGACAGGACAGTCCATGAGCCAGCAAGTAGGCTGGAGCCATAACAGGAAGAGCCATGGATGCTGGTAAGTCCTGGAGGCCTTAAAGTACCATGCAAAGAATACGACATGTTTTAGATCTCATTGGCAGAATGAGGCATAGTGATGAGGCAGAGAGACAGCTGGATGGAGGCGGCAGGAAGCTGGAGAGAAGCGTCAAGGGCCTGTGCGGGCCAGGGCACAGAGGGACTGACAGAGACAGCATGGAGGTCTCAGCATGGAGCATCCACAGGAGCACTTCTTGCTGAGGGTGCCCCTGGAAGCAGCATCAGCAACACCTGGAGCATGTTAGAAATGCAACCTACACAGCCCAACTCAGAAGTGGATGGAGCCCAATAATCTGTGTTAACCAGTCCTCCAAGTGATCCTGATGTTCACTGAAGTCTGAGAACCACTTACCTACAGGACTTGGCAATCAACTGTGAAAGGTAAGAGAGGGCGAGAGTGGGTAAGAGATGACTCCTAGGTTTCTGGCTGGAACAGGGGGCAGACTGTGATACAACCACTCACTGAGGGAGGGACAGTGGAGGAGAAGCAGGTCTAGAGAGAAGGTACTCAAGACTCTCCAGGGCAGACATACCTTCCCCACATTTTATGTATAAGGAAACTGAAATCAGGAAACATGTAATGATTTACCCGGACCATTTTTCTTCTTATTTTCATTCTGTTCAATGTAAATATATCATGTAGCTCAAAATGGTAAGATGAACCAATATTCAGATAGAAGAATCCAAGACTAGTCTGTAGAAAACAGGATTGGTTTGTTTTGTTTGTTTTGCTTCTTATGAACGTAACTGATTTATATGAGGCACCATGTTGCTAAACAAAACTTCTCAATCATTAATGGAATTAGGAGAATGTGTTGGAACTGAATTAGTATGTTCTAGGACTAATATCTCAAATATGCCGTTTGTGGTACCACAAAATGGCTATAAGACTAAAATGTGTATTTGTTGGAACTGCCACATTTTGCAACCTTTTCCTGATTTTGCCTCTAAAGCTACATTGTGGCTTAAGCTTGTTTAAACTGTTCTACACTAAACTGAAACCAGGAGGCCTGGATTCTCACACTCACCCTCTTAGAGCCACTAACCAGCTGTGGACCTTGACCTTGTCAACTTATCATCTGAGGCTCAGCTTCCTTCTCTATAAAATGAAGGGACTGGACTAGATGAGCACTTACATGCCTCCAGCTTTAATATTTACTATGTGTAAGGATCAAGTGATGGGATTTATTTTCTAAGTGTGTTCTTATAATAAAAATAATGACTTTAAGAGATCATCATTACCAAGAATGGGGTTGGACTTGAGAACTGGGGCTACAGCTTGTCATAATCATTGCTGTCAGGGTTTAGTTTGAACAGGGTGATTCTTGGTTTAGAAGGAAGTAGTTAGCTAAGGAGTGGGATTAAAATCTCATCTCCATCACTTATCACTGTTGCTAAGTGACCTTGGATTGGAGATTTACTTCGTTCAGCCTCAGGGAGGTTTCCAGAAAGGTGAAGAGGTCAACAGCCTCAGATGCTGCTAAGAAGTGACAGAAGATGAGGTCTAAAAACTATCCTTTGGATTTAGCCACATGGAAGTTTTCAATGGCTTCAGGGAAAGCTACTTCAGATGAATGATGGGTCTGGCAGAGAATGGTGAGGAGTATGTGGAAGAGGAGGAAATGGAAACAGTAAGCAGAGGCCATCTACTAGGAAGAAGGAAACGCAAGAGCAACTGCAGGATGAGACTAGGTGAGAGACTGAGTGAGGTGGTGGTTGGCTGGCTGACTTCAAGACGGGAAAGACGTGAGCTGGCTGAAAGCCCAATGAGAGAGAGGGAGGGAGGGAGGAGAGAGGTGAGAGAAGGAGAAGGGGTAACATTCCTGACAAGAGGGTAGGAAGGTGGTAGGAGACTCAGTGAGGAGGAGGGACAGCCCTTTCTCACAAGGAGGAAGGAATATAAAAAGAGGGAAAAATATGTAGAAAAACAGGTCAATTTATACATTTGGTGTCAGAATGATGAAGATTCCCACCCAATGGCTTCTATCTTCTCTATAATGGAAGAAATAAGGTCTTCAGCTAGGCTGGACCCACTGAAAAACACTGAGAGGGGTTTAAATAATCCTTCTGAAGAACAAGACAAATAAATAATCACAGGAATGGTAAAACTGCTCAGCAGCTTTGAGGACCCGTTTGAGTTGTGAGATCTTCATGAAATTAGAGTAGAACAAGTCTGCCCAGTTGTACTACAATCTTAAGACTGGGAACATCTAGGAAAGGATTAAAAGTTTTCTAAAGACTCTGAACCAGTGATCAAGGCCCAACTATTAATTCTTGATTATTAATTGCCCATTGGAACAATTTATCTTTAGAAAAACAACTTTGACAAATAACTGGAGTAATCATGCTGGGATTTCATTTCTGAGCAGGAATAAACAGAAACAAGTAGTAACCTGGAAATTTTACCTTGGTATGTGTGAATTATTACTTTCTTAAGTCAGTAAGTACAAACATTCTTTGGTCTGAAAATCAACTGTACAGAATTATAATCTCTCAGGTCAGAGTACATGCTTATTTCATGATTATGAGAACTCACTTGTGTGATGCTTCCCAGGCCTCCTCTTCTTCTAGAAGATCTCTTATGATGTCTGAACTGGAACTAAAAGGATAAGGACATCAATATTGCCAGAAAATAAAATTCCAGAAAATGCAAACTAACCTAAAGTGAGAGAAAGCAAGGCAGTAGTCCAGTGGTTACCAGCAGGGGGCGAAAATGGGCAAAGAGGCAATATAAAGTAGCATAAGGAAGCTCTGGGAGTGATGAACAGGTCATCATCTTGATTGTGGGGATGATTTCATTGCATACATATGATAAAACTCATCAAACTGTATGCTTTAAATACTTGTAATTTATTACACATCAATTTCAATAAGCTGTAAAAACAATTAACTAGCAATAATAATGAAAAAAGTCACTTAAAAAGCCGCTTAAATAAATCCCTCAATGTAAACCCTAGATTCAAATGGAATATAACTGTGAACCTTTTCAATTTTAATTGATGGCAACCAAAGATCAAATCATGTCTTAAACTGCAGTTGAGTAATAAAATTCATAGGAGATATGAAGTTCTAAGTAGCTGTTAGACCTTTGTAACCAAAGTAAAGTAAAATATAATTAATTTGACCTTTGCTAATAATGAAATTTGTTATAATTCAACCTAGCTTAGAGTGATATATAATTTTTGGCCTATCTGTGCAGAGAGGCAGAGTAAATAAGGTTAAAGAGGGCATGCGTTATATGTTTAAAAGTAAAAAATTGTTTTAAGGCTTTTAGCATCTTGCTCTTATCCAACAAATTCTTACCAAATATATTTATTTTTAAACATGTACATTCATATCAAATAAGCATTTCTTTAGAAACCCAAGACATTGAATGTCATGGGCATTGTTTGGACAACTCAGTAACAGTCATCACTACCCTCGGGATAGAAAGCTAAAACAACGGAATAGCTAGCTCTCTCTCAAGCAGGAGACAACAGGTTTGGAAGTATTAGTGCCAATCTTTTTTCTAATCATATTCTAACAGGTAACAAAAGTTTAAAAATTATGAAGATTTGAAGTGTCAATGAATCATTCTCTACCATTTCTGACAATTGCTTTGAAGCAGCGTTTGCCTACCATGCCTGAACAACAACAACAAAGGCAGCAACAGTTAATAATACAGCTCTACGCCAAATGTTTCAGTCTAGGGATTTCCCACCCACCAAATTCCCAAGACCCTCAAGGAGCCATATGCAGGATGCCCTCTGACTGTAGTTTGCGTGTACAGAGGCCTATGTGTGGGGGATTCCATTTGCACTGCAACGTAGAGACCCCAACAACAAAGTGAGCCCAATGGTTCTCAGGCATTTCAGTTTGAGGATTCCCATATTATAGCAGCAATACTTCTAGTATTTGTGGCTTGGGCAAATATATGACAAGAGTAAAGTACTCTAAATTTAGTAATACTGTTCATTTATATTTTACTCATTAGAGAGGCACATGAAAACATTAAAAAATAGTAGCACATACATTTGAGCCATTCTTCATTATGTCTACAGATAATTCTTAATGTGCATGTGCTTTTGCAGACCCAGTGCAATCCTTTCTTCAGGTCCCAGGGATGGGAACCATTGATCTAACCTGTCAGAGGATCTAAGCATCTACAACTCTTTTATAATGAGGATGGCCCCTTGCTCAAACGCAAGTGTCCCTGAAAATAATAACACATTAATTTA
Source organism: Phacochoerus africanus (assembly GCF_016906955.1). Lineage (NCBI taxonomy): Eukaryota > Metazoa > Chordata > Mammalia > Artiodactyla > Suidae > Phacochoerus > Phacochoerus africanus. Next base: position 145,536,475 of record NC_062544.1, read on the forward strand.
TCATCAGTTATTTTCACCTTAGTATAATCAAACAAATTAATAAGCATTCCCAGTAAACAACTAGTTGATATAATTTTCCTTAGGAGGAAAGAAGGAAAAGCAGAAGACCCTTAAGGAGATGCAAGGCAAAGTCCACCAACTTTATTATTTTCCCAAAAGACAGACCCACATGGCCACTGACTAAGGAAGGCTAATATCCACTGCTGCCCCTTTCCACAGACAAAGCCTAAACCTTTCTGTTCCCTAGATCCCAACCTTTGCTGTTTTCACTTTGGTAACAACTACACCAACTTCATTTAAAAAAAAAAAAATGAAGCTGTTTAACTTTTTCATTTCCTTCTCTCTACTCCCATCTATATTGATATCATAATCCACTCCTCTTTACCTGAAGAGAGCTTTGGAAATGTTTCTCAGTCATTCTTCATTACTGTCCCCACCCTTTTCATCTAAGAAGCCTTTTCAGACGTTTTTTTCCCCTGCCTCTCCATGAAATTTTAATACTACAATTATAATGTATATGTTTATATATTATATGCGTGTGTGTGTGTGTGTGTGTGTGTATATATATATTTGTGTGTGTATATATACACTTTAGATGTAGAGAAAGATTTTTTTTTTGCCATCCAGCACCGCTACCCAATTTCCACCCCCAGGGGATGAAATAACTCCTGCTGAGAACCCATGAGCTAGGGGAATGGGGTAACGGAGTGGTAGGCACATGGCTCTGGTTCCTGGGAGGTATCACATAGCTAGAGAAACAGTCAAGTCAGCTTCTTGCTGACACCTCCCTCCCCAACACTCACACAGAATTTTATTTTTTAAATGGAAGGTAGCACAGCAACCCCACTATTCCAGCTAAGTAAGCAGGATGGCCAAGCCTGTCAAATAACCTGGTAGTCTGAGATCAATTTACCTACAGGCTTTCAAATCACCAGTACAAATCACTGATTCGTTGAGGGAAAATATTTGCAGTGCATTAATGACACAGACCTAAGAGGTTTTTGCTACACTACCTCAGTGAAAACAGATGGTAGAGGAGGTTTACAAACAATACATCTCCAAAGTGGTATGCAATCTTCTCTCCGTCTGCAACCCTAACACCACCAGCCAGCACAATGCATAGTTCCCAATTTCCTCAATCCTCATTCCATTTCCTTCTACTCCAGCTCATGTTCTACTAACATGACGATAACCAAATCACTAAAATCAATGATACAAAGTTTGGGAGGTTTGAAGTTTACCTAAAATGAAGTTTTAGCATATTTTGCTGTATCTGCTGTTCCAATTTTGTCTCCACTAAGACAATGCAACTTGATGCTAACTAATACCATTAGAATAGTAGACAGAAATGTCCATTCCTTTGTAAGGTAAAGTACTTACTATATATTCTACCCAAAGTCACAGTCCTGAAATTAAACCTGCAGTCACACACATAGGATTTTACAAACAGACTGCTGGGCATTAACAGCCAGTATTACAAAAACTATCACAGATCTCTTCCTTGTGGATGGCAGTAAGTAATATTTTTGAAAGCTTAGTCATCTTAATATGCCCTGGAGATCAAAATTTCCTTTCACACATTTTCAAGACCTAAATTATCCTCCACAGGAAAAAATAAATTACTCACTCTAGCATACCCCGAATCAGGGCATACACAAGCCTACAAAGCTGCAGCTTTTAATTCTCAGACAAGATATGTTTTTCAAAGTCAAATACAGATTCTCTATTATTTGGGTTTGAAACACTACAGGAGTACATGATTTAAGAAACTGGATGAAAAAAAAAAAAAGACAGAGAAAGAAGTTCCTATCGTGGCTCAGTGGAAACAAAACTGACTAGCACCCATGAGGACTCCAGTTTGATCCCTGGCCCCTACTCAGTGGGTTAAGATCTGGTGTTGCAGTATAGGTCGCAGACGCGACTTGGATCTGGTGTTACTATGGCTGTGGCGCCTGGGAACTTCCATATGCTGCACCTGCACCCCACCCCCCCAAAAAAGAGGAAGAAACCAGATGAATGTGTGAATGTGGAGTCTAATACTTGAACATTACAGCTCCCTAAAGAAGAGTGTTCAAATGGTGCTCTCAGATGTCACCATCCAGACCAGGAGAGAGTAGATATTATACAAATTAAATACAAGAGACAAAGATTCATAGGCAAAAAAATATGAACTTTGAATTCTATGGAATTCCCAATCCTTATTCAGGAAGAATCTCATAGACCTATTTGGAACACTCACACTTAATTTTCCTATCATTTAGACTTTATTTTCAAAATTGTAAGCTCAACTGTTTTTCATTTCTGTTTGCTGTGATCTTTGTCCTAGTTGGTCATCCTATAATATTTCACTCTTGTCATTCTCTGACCAAAAGTAGTAGCATAACATCTTATAAGGCAAAGGAAAACACTTTCTTTGCTTATTTTTTGTAGCATTTTATTTTGTTCTACTAGTTATGATTTTACCACCAAAGCTGAAAAGTAACCTATCAAATACCTCTAGCAAAGGAATGACTGGCATACCATCAAAGGGAGGAAAAAAAAAATCACAGATTTCACTGTCAGACAAAAATCAGATTTCAGTCCTGGGCAAGCTACTTATCTTTTCAAGTCTCAATATCCTCACCTGTAAAGTCAGGACAACAAAGCAAATAGTTCATAGGGATATTTTAAAGATTAATCGATATACTACATAGAAAGTTTAATATAGAGCTTGGCACATAATAAGTGTTTAATAAATGTTGCATCCATTTTTATAAACCAGATTTGGGTCTGAATTACTCAAATAACTGTCTCAGCACCATGCTTCAATTTGCCCTAGGAGAGCACATCACCATGTGCTCTGTTTTAATCTTTGATTTCTAGTGTTTCTATGACACCAGAGTGCAAATTCATCAAAACTTATTATTTATCCAGCATGGCAGGTACATGGGGTACTGTGGGGTAAATAAAATGTGAACATCTGCTATAAAAATCCTGTGGATTAAAGATTACGTACAAATGGAATTTTTCTATTATCTAATAGGCACTCCCCACCAACCCCTTCCCCAAATCCCGTCTCATAAATGCAGCATTAATTTGAACATATCTGAGTATATCCAACTAAAAATAAAAAACCAAAAAAATAAAAACCTCTAAGGAAAGATCACTGGAGGACTGACAGACAGTATATAATGCCCACAGGACAACGGTACTTTAAAAAAATGCCACCATCTCCCATGAATCCTTCCTCAGACCACTATTTCTAGTCATCTGTTCTGTATGGAGAACAGCAGCTTATACATCAAGTATTTTAGCAGTTGGTTGACAATAATATATTAGAACAGCATACATCCTAGATTGAAAAAAAAAATCACTCGATGGGGAAGTGACAATAATAAAAATTACCATTTTGTAAGCAACTACTTGTACAAATCATTGTGATGATTAGTTCATAAACATTAGCTTTAATTCATTTAAGAAACCTGGGCTTTACCCCTATTTGACAGGTCAACAAAGGCTCAGAGAAATAAAAGGGGAAAAGAGGGACGTTTTCATGCTCTCCACTAGATCTAGAAAAAAATAAAATGAAGAAAGCTTCACATTCAGATACAAGAAAAAAAAAACAGCATCAGAAGAATTTACTTATCAAGTTATACGAGGAAAATCTTTAATAAGATGAAACCAAACCGTAACTAAGTTTATGTTCAATTTGCAAAGAATTCACAATATATGATCATCTCATTTGCCTTTTAGAATCATCCAGGGAGATCGGCCAGGTGAAAACACTATCATTCCATTTCATTAACAAGGAAACTGAAGCCCAGGGAAATTAATTCAATTCTCCACCATGTGCCAGGCAGCCTGCTAGAGGCACAGAGCCTTGGCTGAGCTGATCAACACAGAAGACAAACAGTTGGGTACAGGGATCTGATAGCTGCATGTAAATGTTAAGGACTTGAGGTCATAGCACCTGAGGGGAAGACACCTTCTCCCAGAACAATGTCCATCCATCCAAAGGTCTGTAGACCTCATGTACCACCCAATTTAAGCACTTTAGAAAATGCAAAAGATACAGATAAACTATTCCACATTCCCACATTTTTTCTAGAAACTTTCAACAATTAAAATTCACCATCTGAAACAAGAGGAACCATTTAGTTTTCAGGTGTATGAAGTTGATAAATGTCCCCGAAAAAAACAAAGGCTTGAGTGAAACACAAAACAGAAATGTATACTAGTATACTAGCAGAAAAAGATTTTGAGGCAACATTAAATTGATTCAATGACACATTCTTAACAGTTAAAAAAACCAATGTAATTGGTTAATTCCAAAAGCAATTAAGATTTTTTAATGGCCACACCCCTCACACACGGAAGTTCCTGGGCCAGGGATCTAATGGGAGCTGCAGGTGTGACATACACCAGCCAGATCCTTTAAACCCCCCCATCCCACCATCAGGCTGGAGATCAAACTCAGAGCTTCTGAAGCAACACAAGCTGCTGCAGATGAATTCTTAATCCACTGTGCCTCAGCAGGAACTCCAAGAAGATTTTTGAAAACAATGAAGTTATCACTGAGTTAGAGTAAGATATTACACCTCAGGTTTAGTTACTTCGATAAAGTTTTCTTTAGATACTGTTTTCTCTCTCTCTTTCTCTCTCTTTTTTTCTTTATAGGGCCGTACCTGAGACATGTGGAGGTTCCCAGGCTAGGGGTCGAATGAGAGTTATAGCTGTCAGCCTATGCCACAGCCATAACAATGCCAGGTCCGAGCCACGTCTGTGACCTACACCACAGCTCATGGCAACACTGGAGCCTTAACTCACTGAGAGAGGCCAGGGAGTGAACCCGCAATCGCATGATTCCTAGTCAGATTGTTTCTGCTGTGCCACGATGGGAACTCCCTAGATACTGTTTTCTCTTAATTTGACCAGAAACATAAGAGCTTATTTAGCAATTCTGCTAATAATCCCAATGTCCCCTATATTACAAAATCCCATTAATATATCTGTTTAACCTTAATACATTACCATATTTCATTAACCAATTTATAGTAATGACATTAATGAAGACAGTGATGATTTCCAAAACTTTAAAGTACCTACCCTTTCATGCTTCAAGTAGATTAATATATTTACATGGTTCAAAACCAAAATGACAGAAGAAGATGTACAATGAGAAGCCTTACTTCCTCTCTCTCCAGCCAACCTGTCCCCCTTTGTCTCCAACATGCAATCTCTCATTAGTTTACTATTTATTTGTCTGGTGTTTCTTTACGCAAAACCAAACAATTATAAGTATACAACATTTCCTCCCCTTCTAAGACACAGAATGCATCCTTGCTGTTCTGAATTTTAGTCTTTTCACTTACAAACATATCCTGGAAACTCTCCCTATCAGTATGTGGAGATTGTTCTTTTTCAACAATCACATATTATCTCATGATGTGGATATACTAGCGTTTAATCAATCAGTCCCCAACAACCAATACTCAGAGCAGTTTCCGGTCTTTTGTTACGATAAACAATGACTTGATGAATAACACCACATAGTCATTTTGTACATGTGTGTACCTATAAGATAAATTCATGAGAATAATGGGTAGCAGGCCAAACAACAGTACTTGTGGTTATCTCCCCAGATTCCTCTCCTTAGGGACTGTATTACGTAGCATTCTAACCAGTAATAAATGTTTCCCCATAGCCTTACTTCAGAGTCTATTAGCAACTGGTAAGATGTTCACCAACCTAACAGATGAGAAATGGATTTAATTTGTATTTATCTCTGAGCAAACCATCTGTTGATGACTTTTACCCATTTTTCTTTGGGTTTGTGGGTCCTTTCCTTTTCAGTCTCTAGGTGCTCAAAAAGAATATCAAATCTTGAATGTTTTTGTTTTTTGTTTTTCGCTTTTTAGTGCCGCACCTGCTGCATATGGAAGTTCCAGGCTAGGGGTCGAATCAGAGCTGCAGCTGCCAGCCTATACCACAGCCACAGCAATGTGGGATCTGAGCCATGCCTGTGCCAGAGTTCATGGCAATGTGGGATCCTTAACCCACTGAGCAAGGCCAGGGATTGAACCTGCATCCTCATGGATACTAGTTGGTTTGTTACCGCTGAGCCACAAAGGGAACTCCTTGAATGTTTTTAAAAAGGTTTTATTAAACCTCTGTAAGTGATAAGGAAATGTATTAGCATGTTTTTTTCATTGTCAAAACCATTTCTAAGTTATATCTGAAAGCTTTAAAGCTACATATTTGAAGTTCTTTTAGTTGGTGAGAAAGAATTCCAAAGCACACATCTGTTATATCTACCTTAATTTTAATTCTGACTGCCATTCAAATTAGATTTGTCTGATTCTTTCTAGTATCTGTAATCAATGCAAGAAGAAGGCTAGCACCAATAATTACCTACCCTGAGCTATATATTAGCAGCTAAACATGCTGGGGTAAAAAATAAAAACAAAATCAACTATCTATTTAACTGACTTTATCTGCTGACTAATCTTATTTAAAATCCCTGATCACAAATCTCATGTGGGCGACTCTTACTACCAGGTGACCCTACAATATCTGGCATGTTTTGTCCGCAACTCTCAAAGACTCACACCTTCTCAAACTGCCTCCCTGCCACCTGGCCCCCACTCTCAGCTGATGAACCTGTCTTAACTACATTAGGAAGATAACAGCGACTTGCTGGGCATGCCTGGATCAGGCTCTCATACTAAGTGAGGTAAGTCCAGAGAGAGAAAGATTAACTACCATATGACGTTACTTCTATGTCAAATCTAATATACAGAGCAAGTGAACCTTTCCACAGGAAACAAACTCATGGACTTGGAGAATGGACTTGTGGTTGCCAAGTGGGAGGGAGTGGGATGGACTGGGAGTCTGGGGTTAACAGATGCAAACAATTGCATTTAGAGTGGATAAGGAATGAGATCCTATTGTATAGTACTGGGAACTATATCTAGTCACTTATGATGGGACATGATGGAGGATAATGTGAGAAAAAGGATGTATATATATATGTGTGTGTGACTGGGTCACTTTGCTGTATAGTAGAAATTGACAGAACACTGTAAACCAATTATAATGGAAAAAATAAAAATCATTTGAAAAATAAAAATAAAGAAAAAAAAAATTCAACTTTATGCAAAGAGTTATTACCATGTCAGGCCAAGACAAACACCACAGTCATCGTATAAAACCTGAGGTGACAATCAGACACTGCTACAAGCTAAGACAATGAAAGTATGATGTGCTAAGCGTGGAACCTGGAAAGAACTGCCAATTTGTATAAGCATTTTAGATACATAAGTAATCATCCCTTACGGGGAATTGTAAAATCCTCTCCTGACGCAGTAAACCGAAGGACACAAAGTAATTTCATAGAACTTTATATTGCAGCAATTCATGAATTTGGTAAAAACAGAAATATCTGCCACATAGTATTGACTCAGAATACAGAAAATCATGTATTTATGATAAAAACAAAACCAAAAAAAAAAACTACTATAAATAAGCCCATCATATTACTCAATGAAAATGCATAATTAAAAAAATGCCTAAAAGGTGCCAACATCAAAGTATCTGAGTAGAAGAAAATGCTATTATTTAACAGCAGATATCTTTTGGAGAAAAGGATCACCACTCAAATCACCTTTACAAGTAAGTATTCACTAATAAAAACATGGTTAACTGAAGATGAGGCAAACTGTAAATTGTGTAAGTTTTCTCTTGCAACATAAAGGCTGAGTGGGCTACATCCAATGAGGTGAAATCACTCTACCATGTAAAGATGTTAGCACTAGAAAGCAAATCCGAAAAAACAAATAAAAAAAACAAAGGAGAACAAAACAGAATTCTTTCTTCATGCTTCATATATGGATTAAATTTTAACAGAGTACAAAATAATGCATTTTATAGAATGCATTACAAAGGGCTTTATTACTTATTTACATGACTAAATGTAACATATAATATTAACTGAAAGAAAAAAAAAAGAATAATTCAGTAACCAAATTTACTATAACCCAAGAACTGACCAATTTACCATCGAAGAAAATGTTTCAATGACTTCGGTTTTCCCAATATTTAACACATTCTTTAAATATCTTCATATCAGGATCCCTCTTTACTAACGTATTATAATTATTAACTAAAGTTCACATTTTGTTTTTCTTTAGTCTTTACCTAATGTGCCTTCTTTGTTCCAGGGTCCCATTCATGACACCACATTTAGTTGTCCTATCTCTTTAGGTGCCTCCAGACTGTGACACTTTCTGACTTTCCTTGCTTTTAAGTACCCTGACAGTTCTGAGGCATGCTGGTCAGGTTATTTTGCAGAATGACCCTCAACTGGAGTTGGTCTGATGTTTTTCTTACAGTTTGACTGAGGTAATTGAATTCAGTGGAGGAAGCCCACAGAGGCAATGTGGTATTTAGTATATAGGTGATCTTTAGTTTGATAAAAGATTATTTCCAAAGGTGACCTCTTGCCACCAGAGTCTGCTCTGTCACCAGCATGGAAGGTTGGAAGTTGCAGGGAGCAGCTTCCACCCAAATGAATGATAGATACCTCTGCCTTTTGCCCCTTGGGTGGGAACTCCGGTGGGTATTTTAAACCACTCCCAGTGCCCAGGATGATTAAACTCCAGTTGCTCAGAGTATCCTCTGATTTAATAACATACCCCTTAAATACTGTCTTCCCTTCCTGTCTTACTTCCCCACTCCCTACAGTGTGATTCCTTCACTTTTCAAATTAACCACTTCCAGTCAAATCCTTCTCTGGTGGTTGGCTCTCAGGAAGCCCAACCATTTCAAGAACTACTTATTTACATTCTTCCAAGAATGTGAAGAGCAAGCTGGCCTGGCTATAAGCACTATCAGTCGGAGAACCTGGGCTCTGAGGTCAACTGGGTTCTTATCCTGGTACTGCCAGATACCATGTGTAGCCCCCCAGGCAGTTTATGGAAGTCCTTTGACCTGCCAAGTCCACATCTCTAAAATGGGTCTGACTATGCACTCAGTGATGTAACACAACACTCCTAGCACTCAAACATCTGTAGAAACCACACTGCCTACACTAACAAGATTTTACATCTACTGTTCCATCGATATAGCTTAACTATTTCAAAGACTCTTGTACAAGATAAAAGTTGTAAATAACTTTACTGCTGAGTCCAGAAACTTCCTATGAAACCCATCAGCTTTTCTACAGAAAGCATCAAAGGACATATACCCAAGGACTCTGTGAGCCCCTCTTCTCAAAATCCTCTTCCTCTACTCATCAACTCACAACTATTAGATTTACCTGCTCCTAACCAAGACTCACACTGAAAGAACTCCCTGAAACAAAAATTGTAATCTCAACACGTCTCAACTTTGCCCCTGTGGCAGAGAGGCCACTTTGATGACAGAGGTGGCATTTCCTGTTACCTTGGAGAAGCAATCAACAGGCTGCTAGTGCCAGTGTTCCACATTCCTTGGATGACTGTCACAATGACACTTTTTCTAAGATTTCCCTATCATTCTCTAGTTTACTCAGAACTAATTTTCCAACAAAAGGTAATCAAGATTTCTTCATAGGTGTTGGTTTTTGGGGTTTTTGCTCTCTTGCTCTTATGAAGTCTGGACAGATAGCTCTTTGAAAAATGACCGAAAAGTGATGAAAAGTTATACCAAAACATATCAGAGGCATGGCCAATAGTTAATAAGACTTTTTGTCAAAGTGACTGTTGTTCTGTGTCTGCGTCTGCGTTGGACTTGGCCTTAGAGAAGAGGTAATGGTTTTTCCAGGAACAGTGAAAAGTTAAAATGTGTTCATTCACAGATTATCTGACCCAGGTTCTTTTATGACCAACACTTATCATCTGCAAGAAGGTTTGTGTAGGTTACAGGTTACCAAGCAGTGAAACTGGCTGGTCTTTGTGATACTCTGAGAACACTGAAATCGCCATTCCCACTTCATGAGCCCACACTCTCTAACACCAAAACTGAGACATAACTATGTTAAGTTGGTCCCGAACAGACTGACTGAAATGAATACAGTTTCAGAGACTGAAAATCATATTCACCATCCCATGCAGACCCCTGGCTACTACAGTTTTTAGTCAATAAATCGTAAGTATAAATCTTTCCTTTAGAAAAATCTTCTGGTACAAACAACCTTCTTTGATTACGGACAAGCACTCTTTTCAAAATTTTTAAAATTTTAATAATTTCAAACCTACCCCCCAAAATCACTCTTAGGCCCTTCATCCAGATTTTGCAACTCCTAACATTTTCCCACATTTGCTCTCTTATTCTGTGTGTGTGTGTATTCACACAAAAATGTTACTTTTTTAACCACTAAGAATAAGTTGCAGCCACCACGTCCCTTTAACCGTTCAGTGTGCATTTCTTAAGAACAAGGACATTTACTTACACAATAAAATGGTCAACATCAGAAAACTGAATATTGACATAATATGTCATCTATTAACTTATTCATATTTTGCTAGTTATATTAAAAAGTCTATTTTTAACTGACATTGCCTAGAACTAAAGCGCATAAATGTTTTTAAAAAATAATGATCTAAAGGTTCTTCTCAAGAACAGCATGACCATTATTCATCTCTACATGAAGATAAAGCTTCCTCTCTAGAGTCATAATCCAAAGCATCTTCTCTAATAATTTACCACTCAATAAAAATGCAGTTTTCTCTGCTTGCCAAAAATCAAGGAACAAAAGCTCTTTCTTCTTGATTAAGAAGAACAATAAGTTAATTTATAGAAACTTGGACAAGTCTCTTAAACTCCCGGAAATCATCTAGAAGGTGTACAAAAATACAAAATTCTTATCAATTTTTTTATCACAGGCAAGAAAGAATCAATACAACATTAATAATTTAAACTCTAAAAGAAGTACTTATTTAAGAGTTAAGAATCAAATTAGCAAAAAACAATTTCATCCTAATGATACTTGGATTGGATAAGTAAGATTATTATTAGTTTTCAGCCTGGCAAATTACATAAGTTTAAATACTGCTCTAACACTAAACCAACAGTGTTATTCAACAGTATAATAGTAAGACCTATAGTCTGTACCACAGTATGACTGCATGAGTTAAAAAACAATTCACAATGTATTTACATTCACATTAGACTTAAAACAGCATTACTTGCCTTTTAAAAAGATGGGGGGGAGCACAAAAAATTACAAAATAGTATGATCCTTCTGTCTTAAAAATGTTCCTCTGTCAATCCGTGTATACATACTGCTATCCTTAGAAAGATGTACATATGAAAATGTTAACACAAAGTTATTTCTGGCTGCGAAAGTTACAGAATTTTATTTTTTGCTTACCTAAATGTTCTGTTTTTTTCACAATAAACATGCATAACATCTAAATTAAAAGTATTCAAAGTATTCAAGGAGTTCCCATCGTGGCGCAGTGGTTAACGAATCCGACTAGGAACCATGAGGTTGCGGGTTCGGTCCCTGCCCTTGCTCAGTGGGTTAACGATCCGGCGTTGCCGCGAGCTGCGGTGTAGGTCGCAGATGCGGCTTGAATCCTGCGTTGCTGTGGCTCTGGTGTAGGCTGGCGGCTACACCTCTGATTCGACCCCTAGCCTGGGGACCTCCATATGCCGCAGGAGCGGCCCAATGAAATGGCAAAAAGACCAAAAAAAAAAAAGTATTCAAAGTTTAGGGCTTTATAATGAAAACAATAAAACTATCATAAAAAATGGTAACATTCTTGTAAACAATGAAAGAGATAAAGATAGGCACACTTCAATATACAGGGAATAAGTATAATTCTAAAAGACTGATTCACAATCTGCAATGGACAAATAGCAAGAGAGCACAGATAATTCACCAACTATTACACTTGTCAAAAATAACAGGATCACAGAATCTTGGGGTGAGAAAAGATCTGAACAAAGTCACTGAGTGCAATGCTCCACCTCCCCTCCATCTGATGCCTGAATATTACAGAAAATAAAAGCTGGACCAGACAAAGACCACTTATCTCAGAAAAGCTCTGATTTCACTAAAGGCATTTGGTTGTGATGGCTCCCTTCTCACTTTGAATTCTTTTCCTGATTTCTGTGGTGTTAATTACCCTAATCAACTGGATATCTCTTGACTATTTAGGTTTTGGAGTCACTAAAAAACACTGGCACTAACCAATGGATCACCATACTTTGTGACAATCTGCTACCAGTTTACCACCAACTTTCTGAGTATTATGATCTGCTTTATGAGTTTCCAATTAGGTGATGAAATTATGCTTAAAGTGACTCAGGGACCTTATTCATATTCCGATACTGCGTTTCAAAAATCTAAGACTACTGCGTTTCAAAAATCTAAGACAACACTGATGGCAAGATGAACCTTTTCTTCGGTCACCACACACTATATTTAGTTCCAGGGGCAGAGATCAGATCCAAGCTGCAGTTGTGGCCTACACTGCAGATATGGCAATGCTGGATCCTTTAACCCACTGTGCTGGGCTGGGGATCAAACCTGTGTCCTAGCACTGAAGAGAAGCCACTGATCCCATTGTGCCTAAGCGAGAACTCCTGAACCATTGTTTTTTTTTGTTTTTTTTTTATCTTCAGAAAAAATGAATTTACAAACAAATTGACAGAATCAATCCAAAACAAAGAACAGAGGTTAAAATTCTGTGCTCCAACCCTCCATTACAAGAGCAGTTAAATAATCTATTCCTCACTTTTCAAGCTCTAACCCCCTCTGAACCATTACAAAAACAGCTGTGCAGTTTCCCTGAAGCCACAGTTTTCTGGTCAGAGTTATTGTCTCCTGGCAGAGCCAGATTTAAGTTTAGGAATATTGGAATTTAAAGCCCTGTGTTATCAACCACTGCACCTGGGTTCTCTAATCCCTTGGTCCTCAGCTTCTGCAAAGATCAGTGGAGCTCATTTCCACTGTCTGAACCATTATTTTTAATTTTTACATACCCAGAGAGTTCTTTTAAACATATATAGGGATAGGTTTTTACCTTATACCACTGTTGTGCATATACATTGAAAAAAAAACTGAAATAAATTAAAGTACTCCTAAAACATCATCAGATTCAGAGCCCCATTCTTCTTCATTGTGTTCTGATTCACTATCTATGTTATCTGAGTTTTCCTGCACAAAGTCATCCTCTGTACCACTGAGAGCACTGGAGATAAAGCATTTCTGAAAACTGACAACTGTCTCTAGGAATTTCATCTAAGGCACTGACACCCATTCTGCAAACAGAGCTCATGATTTTGTTTTCCTTCCTCAATCACATCACATGTGACTGGAAGAGAAGCAGTTTCTGTTCGAAGACAGGAAGAAATGTCTGACAAATTGATATTCTAGACCTGAATTTTAGTCTTTTACAATAGATGAATCAGTCAGGCTGTTACTATTTTGAAATTTTTTCCATCTATTCCAAGAGATCTGACCATTTTTCCTGCCTTCAGCAGGTCATGTGACAAACAAGCAATCCTTTGCACACAGCTCACTCACAAAACCTAAAAAGTTTTCAGATACTCATGGGCTATCTTAAGGCCCTGTAAATCACTCGACTGTCTTGCAAGAAAACACAGAACTGCATTCATTCATCCAACAGTGAACACTACCTCACTAACATCAAACTTATACTCTGCTGTACTTTCTGTTACTTTCTTTACACATGATAACTTTTTTCTCATTATTTTGTTGAAGACGTTTAAAATGACAAACCAATGTAAAGTTAAAAATACATGTAACTCGGAGTTCCTGTCATGGCTCAAAGGTTAAAGAACCTGACTAGTAACCATGAGGATGTGGGTTTGATCCCTGGCCTCGCTCAGTGGGTTAAGGATCTGGCATTGCCATGAGCTGTGGTGACGCAGCTTGGATCCCACATTGCTGTGGCTATGGCATAGTCCAGTGGCTACAGATCCTATTGGACCCCTAGCCTGGAAATCTCCATATGTCATGGGTGCAGCCTTAGAAAAAAAAGACAAAAAGACAAAAAGACAAAAGACAAAAAACAAAAACATGTAACTCAACTGAAATTCATACACTTGCAAGTATATCACAACATCAACCTGGCTGGCACCAACTATAAGAAACTCTGATTATAGTACACATCGCAATTTCAGACATTAAAATATAAAACAGAAAATGTACACCTTAGAATCAATAAATTCTTTACTTAATAAAGGTGTTGCCCACTTCAGATCTAGGGACACATACAGACAGAAAGTGAGGGCACAGAAGAAGGTATTACATGAAAATGAAAATCAAAAGAAAGCTGGAGTAGCAATACTCATATCAGACAAGACAGACTTTAAAATAGAGATAGTTACAAGAGACAAAGAAGGACACTACCCAATGATCAAGGGATCAATTCAAGAAGAAGCTATAACAATTGTAAATATATGCACCCAACATAGGAGCACCATAATATATAAAGCAAATGCTAACAGCCATTTAGAAAAATCAACAGTAACACAATAATAATGGAAGACTTTAACATCCCACTTACATCAATGGACAGATCAGACAGAAAATCAGTAAGGAAACACAGGTCTTAAATGACAAATTAGACCAGAGAGATTTAATTGATAAAATTTTTATAGAACACTACATTGAAAAGCAGTAGAATACACTTTCTTCTCAAGGGCACACAGAACATTCTCTAGGATAGATCACATTATGGGCCCATAATCAAGCCTCAGTAAATTTTAAAAAAATTGAAATGACATCAAGCATCTTTTCTGACCACAACGCTATGAGACTAGAAACCAACTACAAGGGAAAAACAAACAAACAAACAAACAAAAAAAACAGCGAAACCCACAAACACCTGGAATCTAAACAATATGCTACTAAACAAACCAATGGATCACTGAAAAAATCAAAGAGGAAATCAAAAAATACTTAGGGACAAATGAAAATGAAGATACAACAATCCAAAACCTATGGGATACAGCAAAGGCAGTTCTGAGAAGGAAGTTTAGAGCAATACAATCTTTTCTCAGGAAACAACAAAATTTCAAATAAACAACCTAACACCTAAAGCAACTAGAGAAGGAGGAAAAGACAAACCCCAAAGTTAGTCAAAGCAAAGAAACCATAAATATGAAAGCAGAAAAAAATGAAAGAGACAAAGAAAACAATAGAGAAGATCAATGAAACCAAAAGATGGCTCTTCAAAACGATCAATAAAATTGATAAACCTTTAGCCAGACTCATCAAGAAAAATAGGAAGAGGAATAAAAATAAAATACCGAGGAATAAACCAACCTAAAGAGATAAAAGACCTGTACTCCGAAAACTCTAAGACACTAATGAAAAGAAATTAAAGATGACATAAACAAATGGAAAGATATACCATGGTCTTGAACTGAAAGAACCAGTATTGCCAAAATGACTATACTACCCAAGGCAATCTACAGATTTAATGCAATCCCTATCAAGTTATCAATGACAAAATATTTTAAAATTTGTACAGAGGGGATCCTGTCATGGCACAGCAGAAATGAATCCAAGTAGGAACCATGAGGTTGCGGGTTTGATCCCTGGCCTTGCTCAGTGGGTTAAGGATCTGGCGTTGCTGTGAGCTGTGGTGTAGGTCACAGACATAGCTTGGATCCCGCATTGCTGTGGCTGTGGCATAGGCCGGCAGCTGTAGCTCCAATTCAACCCCCTAGCCTGGGAACTGCCATATGCTGCAGGTGTGGGCCTAAAAAGTAAAAAATACAATACAATACAACACAGCACAATTTGTATGGAAACACAAAAGACCCTGAATAGCTAAAGCAATACTGAAAAAGAAAAATGGAACTGTAGGAATCAGGCTCCCTGGCTTCATCTATAATACAAAGCTACAGTAATCAAAAGAGTATGGTACTGACACAAAAACAAATACAGACCAGTGGAATAGGACAGTAAACCCAGAAATAAACCTAAGCAAGCACCTATGGTCAACTAATCTATGACAAAGGAGGTAAAGGAAAGATAGTCTCTTCAATGAGCGGAGCTGGGAAAACCAGGCAGCTACATGTAAAAGATGAAATTAGGACATTCTCTGACAACATACACAAAAATAAACTCAAAATGGATTAAGGACCTAAACATAAGGCTGAATACTATAAAAATCCTTGAGGGAAACATAAGCAGAACACTCTGTGACATCAGTCACAATAATACCTTGTTTGATCCACCTCCTAGAATAATAAACAAAACAAAAAAAACCAATGGAACCTATTCAAACTTAGAAGCTTTTACAGAGCAAAGAAAACCATTAAAAAACAAACAAAAACCCAGAGAATGAAAGACAATTTTTACAAGTGAAGTAACCTACAAGGGATTAATCTCCAAAATATACAAATATCTCATGGAACTTTATATCAAAAAAAAAAATAAATAAACAATGCAGTCAAAAAAGGGGCAGAAGATCTAAACAGACATTTCTCCAAGGAAGATACATACAGATGGCAAAAAAAAAAAAGAAAAAATATTCAACATCACCAATTATTAGAGGAATTCAAGTCAAAACTACAATGAGGTATCACCTCACACCAGTCAGAGAGACCATCATTAACAAGTCTACAAATAATAAATGTTGAAGAGGGTGTGGAGAAAAGGGAACCCCCGCCCCACACAGTTGGTAGGAATGTAAATTGGTGCAACCACTATGGAAGACAATATGGAGGTTTCTTAAAAAACCCACCATTCTACTCTTAGAAATATATCCCATAAAAATTCATGTATATGTTCATCAAAGACACTTACAATAATCTTGAGTGACAGAAGCCAGATATACAGGGATGAATACTACTATTTACACAAAATTGGAAAACTAAGAACTATGGTGTCGATAGTCAAGAGGAGAGAGGGGGTAGTAGCTGGGAGGAGTGCAAAGGGGGTAATGTTCTATTTCCCTGGGTCGGTAGTTAAATATGTGTATTCACTTTGTAATAATTTTTCCTCAAATTGGTTTTGTGTGTTTTTTTCTGTATGTGAGTGATGTTTTAATAAAAAGATTTTAAAATAAAGCCACCCCCCCCCCCAAATATAGAACTACCATATGATCCAGCTATCTTACTCCTGGGCATCTTATCCAGAGAAAACTCTAATTCAAAAAGTGACATGCACCCCAATGTTCACTGCTGCACTATTTACAATAGCCAAGACATGAAAGCAACCTAAAGTCCATCAACAGAGTAGTGGATAAGGAAGATGTGGCACACACAGACAATGGAATATTATTCAGCCATAAAAAGAATGAAATAATGCCATTTGCAGCAATATGGATAGACCCCGAGATTATCATACTCAGTGAAGTCAGTCAGACAGAGAAAGACAAATATCATTTGATATCAATTAAATGCGAAATGTAATAAAATGATACAAAGGGCTTTTATATTTATTAAAAACAAACAAACTCAAACATTTCAAAACCAATTTTATGGTTACAATAGGTTAAACTGTTGGGGAAGGAAGGAATTGGGAAGGTGGGAATAACATACACACACTGCTCTGTAAAATATATGATTAGTAAGAACCTACCATATAGCACAGGAAAACCTACTCAATAGTTTGTAATAAACTATATGGGGAAAAAAGAATGGATTTATTTATATGTATAACTGATTCACTTTGCTGTACACTTGAAACTAATACAAAATTGAAAGTCAACTATATGCCCATAAAATTTAAAAAATTAAAAATAAAAAAGAACTTGTAGTGTCCCTAGGAAGGACATTTTTTAATAAAAAATGCATGATAGACTCAATTCTTAAGGACTTTTATGAGTAATAACAGGAGTGACAAAGATAGTCAAATAACTATAGTACAAGGTAAGATTTAATTTAGATAAACTGTTAAGGATTTCAGATTCACTGCTATAGGAATTAAGAGAAGACACTGAAATTACTTCCTGCATAGTGGGAAGAATAAAAGAAGTCAGAAATTGGATGAAGGGCTAAGAAAAAGAGGGCTATCCAAGAGCAAACTTAAGGCATGACTGATGGAGCAACGTCTTAGAGGAGGTGGATGAATCTGTCTAAAGAAAGAATATGTCTTTAGAAATGTCTTAAGAAACCTATCTTTCTCTTACAAGTAACAGGAAAGCAGAAGTCAGAAATTCTAAGAAACCTTAAAATGGAAAGATCTGGCAACATGTCAGATTCATTGCCTTGGTGAACTGGGAGACAAGGTGTTCAAAGTGAGGAAACAGACGCAAAGCAACAAGGTTGGAACAGGTGCCAGGGAAGCACAACAGGGAGTAAATGAGAAGACTGTGCCTAGGGGTAAGTGGTCAGCTGATGCCAAACTAAACACATGTCAACAGAACAAATTTGGGCAGGTTCGCAACTTTCTAAAGTTCTGAAAAGTGAAAAAAAAAATAAATTGTGGGTTTTAATCTATGATACAGCTTAAGAATTAGAATTAAGGCACAAAGGACTATGAAAGCATTCTTGCAATATCCAGTCCTAGAGTTCCAACTTTTGCAGTATTTTTGAAGAAAATTCAACTGATTTGGTCTTTATAAAACTAGAAAAATAATCACACACACTCACACACACCACAGGGGGTGGGGGGCAGCCCATGGCATGCAGAAGTTCCCAGGCCAGGGATCAAACCCATGCCACAGCAATGACCAGAGCCATAGCAATGACAACACTGGATCCTTAACCCACTGAGCCACTGGGAACTTCAATGATCATAAATTTATAAAAGACTCTTACATCTACTATCTCATTTCGTCTTCCCAACAGATCTGAGATAGAAGATATTTATAAACGCTTTCCATAGTCATGGAAACAGACTTCAAATGACTGACTCCCAAATCACCCAGCAGATCCTATTCTGATGGTAGTTCAACTCTGGGAACACATTAAAAATCAGTGAATTGTAACTTAAATGAGTTAACTGTATGATATGTAAATTACATCTCAATAAAGCTGTTAAAAATCTGCAATTAGCAGGTAGTTCCACTGGTCATGGGTATATATATATATATGTGTGTGTGTGTGTGTGTGTGTGTGTGTGTACATATGTGTAGACATATACATATATACGTGCACGACTAATTAAAATGTGGAAGAATATTAGAGCTTACTTAAAAAAAATTAAATGGTTTAATAATCCTCTCACAGTCCAGGGACGCCAATCAGTCTCTCTGAGGCCAAGACTTCCAACAATCGCATGCGATTTCCCACACTCTCGTCACCAGATAAATATACACCTGGCTGCTATGTGTTCTCCTTTTCACTTTCTGCCATTTCCCCCAACTCCAACTTCATAAAAATGTCCCACTCCACCTACTCCTGCATCTGTGACTATGCTTAAAAAGCTTGCTCTTATTTCCCTGGTCTCTGTTTTTCCTTCATTTTTACCCTGTTTTCCTGTTAAGTTTTGTTTAAACTTGGAGGAAAGGCCTGATCATTCATAGAGAAACTGCAGCAGTGTCAGGCTCTTGGAGAAACCCAGGCTAACCAAGTGTTTTTCCTTTACCCAACGTGATACAATGTTTCTGACCTTGACAGTGTTAGGGACAAAGTAAGAAGATTTCTGTTTCCTAATACTTGATCCTGGATAATTTGAAGATGTTTCCCAAGAACCTTAGGAAGCAGAGGATCCTTAGGTATATTCTTCTTAAAAAAAACTTTCTTGGAGTTCCCGTTGTGGCGCAGTGGTTAACGAATCCGACTAGGAACCATGAGGTTGCGGGTTCAATCCCTGCCCTTGCTCAGTGGGTTAACGATCCTGCGTTGCCGTGAGCTGTGGTGTAGGTTGCAGACGCGGCTCGGATCCTGCGTTGTTGTGGCTCTGGCATAGGCCGGTGGCTACAGCTCCGATTAGACCCCTAGCCTGGGAACCTCCATATGCCGCGGGTGCGCCCCAAGAAATAGCAACAACAACAACAACAAAAAGACAAAAAAAAAAACAAAACAAAACCTTTCTTAATTTGATGTTTTAGATTAGACATCATCTATCATTCTAGGGTACTGTTAACAAATTTTAAATCAACAAATGCCAAAGATTAAACAATTTCCATGACATGTTCATATGCCGCTGTTAGCATTTTAAATTGGTATGATTTCACTCAGAAGGTAACAACACCACCAACTATGGTCAAATGATGTTAAGCATGAGGAAACAATTCATTAGAAACAAAAGGCTCTCTGTAGGGAGAGCTTTACCACAGCTGTAGGTGTAAAGTAGAACACTGGGGCAAATGTAGAAATCCAACAGAAATTGAAGAATCTAGCCAATGATGGTACAGAAACCCAGGGGAATACTGCACCCACTAAAAAAAGTAATAAAGATGAGGTTGAAACAAGGTAACATTTACCACATAAAGTGAATCTTCAGAACTCAAAATGGTAACTATAATGCAACTGTCATCTTTCAAAAACACATCATCTTCTTAAATGGCTTTTAAAAAAAATTTGGAAAAATGACTCATCTCCAAATCCCCTATTTTTAAAGTGTCCCCATCCATTCTTTTTGCTTAAGTGATTTGTTCTTTTTTAGTCTTTCTGGTCATCTCTATTTTATCTCCTTCACTCATTCCCCTGATAAAAATTTCACTGCCAATGGTGTTCTTTTCTAACTCTAGGAAAAACATCTATATAAAGGCTACAAAGCAGAAAACAAAGGCCCCCCTGAGGCTGCTGTGCATACTCTCCACACCCTGCCAGGCTCCCTTGTGAACCCTAGGAAGCAGCAGGAGATGGTGGAAGGAGATGAGGAAGGGCACTGATCCTCAGGGCTGTCTTCCAGTTGTTTCTGCCTATCTTAGTGTGCACAGGAAACAGAAATCTAAACTACGACAATTTTCTTACCTATTGCATGAATCTGATTCTGATGAAGAAAGAGCTTCTTCTTGAAAATCAGTACAACTGGAAGAATCATCTGGTCTGTCAGGCTCTAACTTCCCTGGGGAGTCCAGCATTAATTGAGGGAGGTGCTTTGTTACAAAGGGCGTATCTGACAATTTCATTTTATTATCCTCCGGTCCTAAAAAGAGGAAAAAGAAATGGAAGAAAAATGAAAAAAAGAAGCATTTAGGAGCACCTTAAAATTTATGACCTCGGCGTGTTTATTATTTCCACATTTAATACTGCTATTCATAATTGGTAAAATAGAAGTTTATGCAATATTGATTATATTGATATAATCTAGCGATAGCCAGAGAATAAGAATTAACATTCAATGGTGCCACCTAATTATATAATATATATATATACTGTTCACCCTGTGACATTCCAGATTACTTAATTAATTTATTCTGGCAGGGGGCAATAGTGTATTTTTTTAATTGAGGCATAACTGACATACGACATCATATTAGTTTCAAATGTACAACCTAATGATTCAATATTTGTGTATACTGTGAAATGATCACTACAAAAAGTCCATCTAACATCCATAACTGTACATAGTTACAAAAATATTTTTTCTTTTTTTCTTGTGATGAGGACTTTTAAGACCTACTCCTAGCAACTTTCAAATTTTCAGTACAGTATTAGTCAATTTAAAACAAAATATTCCTTAAAACCTGGAGTAAGGAGAACCTTGTAATTCTAATGAGGCTTCCGTTTAGAGAATGACTAAAGAATGTCTATAAATTTCACAGACCAGAGAACAGTGATAAATACAAGCATTAAAAAAAAGGATTAAAGATTCAATTAATAAGAGAACCACAATATTTGTCATTGTGGCAAATGAATCTGTGTGGCAGTGAATCTATCAACACTTTTCTGAATCTGCTGCATATAATCATAACCAATATTTGTTTGATCCAATACACATCACATTTCCACACATCCCTTGTCATATTGTTAATTTCTGAGGTCTCTTATTGCAGATAAAGAATGAAGGTCCAGAAAAGCCGGAGGGATGCAGACAGTGTTTGCAAGAATATTCAACATGTGGCTATGACCAAATATCTGCCAATCCAAGCACATAGGAGAAAATTGGGGCAGGATTCTTCAGCGTCCAGGCCTCTCCTCCTGGGGTATCTCAGAGCTCTGCTGGGATTTTAGCTGTTCTCTCTTTATGATTCAAGGACTGTGTGAGTTCTTGACTATAGGCCACATGTGCTACTAAAATAGAATCCCTCTGCTCACAGAAAAGCAGAGCTTTCACAGATCACTCACACACTTCTGGAGGCCAGTGACCTTTATCAAATATCTCTTGTTATAAAGAGAAAATTATGGGAAGAGAATAAGACAAATTGTTGAAAAAACAAAACACACCTTTCAACTCCATACAGTCAAGATTTTTCCAGAAATAATTATAAGTATTTGTTACACTCGAGAACAGCATGCATCACATAAGAGTATAACTTGTAAAAATAAGCTCCTGATGTTGTCTGGCTTTTAATAAGCCTGATCATTACCAAAACAAAACTGTACCCTCTAATGTTCATCTGGGAAAGGCAGAGAAGCAACTAAGAGGACAATCCAGGTCATCTGGGACCTTCTCTTGTAAATGGACACCAAGAACTGGGTTAAGAGGAATCACTCATGCAGGAAACAGCTGGGAGAATGCAATCAAGCTGGCAAACCGGGGAGAAGGAATTCAGCATAAGAGTATCTTTTATTTTTGCATCTGATTTATATTCTTCTCTTATTTCTTCCCCTCTTATAAAAGCTTCTACAGGACAAATTCCCTCTTGGGTGCAAATATCATTCAACAATTGTGGGCAGTGAAAGTTAGTTATACCGGAGTTCCTGTCGTGGCTCAGTGGTTAACGAATCCGACAAGGAACCATGAGGTTGCGGGTTCGATCCCTGGCCTTGCCCAGTAGGTTAAGGATCTGGCATTGCCGTGAGCTGTGGTGTAGGTTGCAGAAGCGGCTCGGATCCCGCACTGCCATGGCTCTGGTGTAGGCCAGCAGCTAAAGCTCCAATTGGAGCCCTGGCCTGGGAACCTCCATATGTCGCGGGAGCGGCCCTAGAAATGGCAAAAAGACAAAAAAAAAAAAAAGAAAGTTAGTTATCCTTTACATCTGTCCATGGCTTTCAGGACAGAATTCCAAATAGAGTCGAAAACATGAGGCCCCAACATCAAACCTCCCCAAAGACATGCAACACAATCAGATGATTTTGTTCTACTTAAGAGGACATGTATCTTGCTCACCTATATTGGAATTTTAATGAGCAAGTTTATTATAAAGAGCAAAAAAGAAAGAAAAAAAAACTACATTGGTTGTATGGTGCTACACAAAGCTCAACGTTTCAGTCCGTGCCACTCTGTCTACCTCTCTCATACCCTCCACCTTTCCCAGACATGTGCTTTCAATGCATAACAATCTACCAGCAAAATTCATCTCCGAACCCCAGAGGGAGCAATATTTATGTGCACAAACACAGAGAATACACAACCCGAGTACAAGCATTCAATCATTTTCAAAAGAGATTCAACCAATAAACAAAAATGTTCTCCTAACTCGAGATATTAAGCAGCATTTTCTCAAGAGTTAAACTACTCTCCAACATTCTTTAATAACTACATGAACAAATTTAAGTTGTTCATAAAGACCATGAGGTATATATATAACACATTAGAGGTGAATGGATAAACAAAATGTATGATTTCAGTTATATCAGGTACCTAGAATAAGCAAATTCATAGACAAAGAAGTAGAGCACAAATTACCAAGGGCTGGCAGAGAAAGTGGAGGGAGAGTTATTATTTAATGGGTACAGAGTTTTTGCTGGAGATGATAAAAAAGTCTTAGGTGTAGATAGTGGTGACAGTGACACAACATTGTGAATGTATTTAATGCCAATGAATTGTATGTGTATGGATGGCTAAAATGATAAATATTACGTAATGTGTATTTTTACCACAATGAAGAGAAAATAGTAAAGAAATTTCTTGTGCACTTTCCTCCAATATGACTGTTTTGTTCATGAGGTTCAAAGCCCTAGTAGCAACAAAAATACAATTTCATATTTTAAAATGGGTTGAAATTAAGGAATGTGCCACATATTAGCTCTAATGCTAATATATTAGCAGAATATTCCATCCAAAGTAAATACCAGTGACTTATAATAAAAATAACTTAGTCTCTTTGAGGATATCTAAGGACCTACAGCAATGAATCCTACACCTAGAAAACATCCTCAGGCTTAAACAATAGGAAACTTTTGATTTATCATTAATGGAAAGGAAGACAGACTTCAGAAACTGTGACTTCAGGACATCTTCCAATCATTTTTCCCAGAGTAACAAACATAGTGTATATCCAACAACTGCTGTGTCTAAAAATACTTTTTCCCATTTCAAATACCTAAGAAGTCCAAAGTAAATTTCCTTGGTTTCATTTTCTCTTTATATTAAAAACAGTAAAATTCAATGTATCTCTGTTTTTAACTAAAGTCTCTTACCCACGCATACAGACAAGAGGTCTTTTGTAGATTCATCATCTTTTTTCGTTACTTTTTTTTTTGACATTCCAACGGCTTTCTCGTATCCTTTTTTGGCCTGATCTACCAGAAGCTGAAATTCATTCTGATGTTTTTTACCTGAAAGTCAAAAGATCTTAGTAAATCAAGGACTATAAAAGTTACACGTCTAATACTGACAAACTAGACATCAAACAGCACACAAACTTGCTCAAGAACAGCATCCTTGGGACTCATTTCAATAAATTTAAAAGAGCTGGGGGGCCATGGAAGGTTTCTTTTGTATCTTCTCCCTTCCTCCAAATTGGAAACATGATGTTCCTAGTTTGCAACTGCACATTTCTTCCCAAACCCCATACTTTTTTAAAAAGGCTTTTGATAGAGCATGAAAGATGCTGTTTACTTGAATTTACGCAAAAGACACCCTTCTAACTTCCAAGACACAACAAAATACTAAGAGGAAGAATATTAACTGAGAATAAAAGCAGAAGCTTGAGGGAAGCTGATAAAAACAAAGGATATCCTTTTCAATTCCCCCCTTTTCCTTCACATTTCTTGCCTATTTCCCATCAGAACCCCTTTAACAATCTAAGATCCCTATCACCACTAATCCACCTTATTTTAGGATGTTATAATTAACCAATCTTAATTTACTACTATTTTAACATCTCTGAAGATAATTTAAGCCTGACCTCCAGGTCACTGTTATTAATTTAATGTACATTAATATACTAATCATTACAGCATGGGCTTCAGGACATCTATTTGTGATTCTTTCTTTTTTTTGGCCATGCTGGTGGCATGTGAAAGTTCTGAGGCCAGGAATCGAACCCACACCACAGCAGCAACCTGAGATCCTGCAGTGACAAAGCCAGATCCTTAACCCGCTGCACCATAAGGGAACTCTTATCTATTCATGATTCTGAACCATGCTTCAAATAGCTACAGTTGAACTAATTTATCTAGCAACCTTAAACACTGAAGTCATGGTCCAGAATGATGCTGTAAATCGTGTAAAAATACACTTGAGAAAGATTCATACTGCAAATAGTTACAACAAGATTTTGAGACTATTTTCATCATGTTGAGACACCATTTCCCCTTTAATGCAATTACCATGAATTGGTTAATATACCATGAATATTGGTTTAGAGAATCTGTGCTTCAGTTAAAAACTATGCATTTTCTAGACCTCCCCTCCAGGATTCCAGTCATTCACTGCCTTTGAGTTGTATTACAGCTCTGTAAATTGTAGATAACTGATGGCAATGGAAAATAATTTTTGTCTATAGTCAAGTAGAATCCTGTCTGGTGATGGTTCAACTGACTTTCCTCCCTACTGTGAAAGAAGCCAGTTTTCCCTCATTTGCATATTCCTTTTAACACTCCTGACCTATACATGTGACTGTTCTTCAGGCATTAGGGAGAGACTGCTTCAAATTCCAATATATTACGTGTACAGTATGTGTATGAAAACTCCCAGTGAAACTAATGTGTTGGATTTTAACATATCTGATAAATTTTTAATAAGAGACTGGTTAAAATTTCTGCAAAATATAAGCTGGCTATAAAGATCACTGGAAAAAAATCAGCTCTTCAGAAACAGCTGAGATCCTATGTAAGATACAAGCTAAGTGATTTCTCTTTAGTCCTATTTGACACTTCGCATTTCAGAATAACTACTTTGTACATTTTCAGCTCCCCAGAACCAATGGGCTAACACCACTGCCATCATTATGTAGTTTGTGTTAGGCAAGGGTGACACAACACTATAGATTTGTAAAATTTAATCAGACCCAGCCCGGACCCATTCTCCTAGTAAGACTCCTCCACTGCATACTTATGGATTGCGGATTTAAGAATTACTCGAGAAACTTTCCAAAGTAATCTTATAACAGTTAAGGAGGCTTAATGACTTCTGAAGTAAAAAATCCCAGGTTTCAAAGAGATTTTCTTTTTAGATCTAATTACCCCTATGGCTAGGCTGGAAACCAAAAAGTAAATGGTAACCACTGCCCTGGCTTTGGCCCAAGAAATCCAATAACTGCTGCTCAAAGGTGAACAGTGCCAAGATATTATGACTAATAAAACTGTTGCCATTCATTTCTCCACTTCATTTTAGGAGTTCTGCCATTTGGCAAGGAGAACCTTAGAGTTTAAAATCTTTCTTCTGCTAGTTAGATGCCCTGAATTTACTTCTTAAAAGTTTTAAGTGGCTCAGGTAGCTATGGGAGCTGATGAATGAGCCACATTCAACCAAGTGACACTCTTCCAGATTTTTAATACTTGAGTCATACCACCTTTTCTGCCTTGCCAAGATGAAATATCATAATCTTTCCTAGTGCCAATTCAAGCCCTTTATGCCCTGACCACCTTAACTACTCTTTTTCAGACCAGCTTTTACAATCTGAATAACTCTGGGTATGCCCATGAACCAAGGGGTGTACAAGACCAAAACCAGGCTCCCAAAACTGGGACAGACTCAAGCCTTTACAGTGATGTCACTGAGAAAATTACTCATCTATTTTAAATCACGGAATGAGTCTGAAGTCAGTGTCTCTCAAAGTAAAACCTTAGGTATTTTTTTCATCAACCACCTATGACACCCGCATAATTAAACACAGATGAAGAAAAGATTAACGGGAAAGGTTAATATTCACGAAGGGCTTGTTCATTTAACCCTGAGCTGACTAGCCTCACTTTAAATTCATGATCATAGGTCTCAAAAGAGCACTCAACACTACCATACAACTTTTCTACCTTTTTCTAGTACACTCTGCTTTACAATTCTCCAAAATGACGAATTCACACTTTCTCTAACACCCCCTCTCAGCCCCTTCTTGTTGGCCTCACACTACTTTGAAAATACAGAAAATTTCTAATGGGAACTCTTGTCACCTTCCAACTACCACTACTTCATCTGTGCACACATGGTCTACTTTCCTCATAGTTAGCATGAAGTGACGGGCCTTGATGCGATGAAGGGCCAACCCTTAACTTATGCTCTGGAGTCTATCACTAAGGCCTTCGAAATGATATATTTCCTTTCCCGTATCATCAATTTCCCCTCTCTTTTGAATCTTTCCCACTGGCATATACAGAAGCCTAGGATGGGACTGTGCTTTTGAAAATTAGAGTGTGGGTTGTGAAAACAACTTAGTAGGTCCAGATCAGCATTTTTTTCTCAATAAAAAAAGAATAACAATTATGGCAGCTTGCTATTTTTATAACATTGTGATTGAGTTGAACACAATCAAAGTACAGTAACTGATCTCCCCTTCTTCCCGGATGAGTGAGCAGATGATGATATATTCATCCTTGAACATATCCATATGGGCAATGTTTGGCTACTGCTTCTGTTTGAAATGATGCTGTGTTTTGGTTGTGGCCTGAAGCTTTGAAGTGCTACTTGGCATCTCCTTTCTTCCATGGAGCTCTTTGCATTCAGAAACATCAGAGCTGGTCAAATACTAGTTAGGTCACCTGAGTCTTGCTTGCCTCTATAGAGTCGTCTTTGTATGAATCCAATGGTGGGTTTTATTTTTAAAATGGGTTTTAACTGATGTTCGTGAAGAGCAGTGAGTACCTAGAGCTGTGCCACTAAAGAAAGGAAATTCTATCTAAGAAGGTACATTTCTGTACCAGAGCTGTGTCATAACCATCCTTTGGGCCCTCTGCTGGAAAAGTAGAATCAAGTCTCGAATAATGCCTTTTTAATTATATCCTCTAGTATTATAGAAGTAGGACAGTACTGTATCATACCTCTGTGAATGTAAAATATCTTGTACCTGCTTTATGATATGTAGTAGTGACTGTGCTTTATCAGAGATGTTTTTAATGACGTTATTCTAGAATGTTTTCTTTCCAGATGATGACTGAGAAGCTAATAAAAAAAATGGTGCCAGGCACCACAACAGTAACAAAATTTTGTTGTTTTCTGGGGTTTTGCTTTTTACCTTTTTTTTTCTTTTTTTTAAAGGGAGTGTGCTAGTTGACTGCAGAACCTGGAAAAGCTGTTGCTGCTATTGATGCATAACATACTGCTATTGGTCTTTTTATATAAATAAATAAATAAGTCTATACACACACACACACACATACACACACACATATATACAATTTGAATTTCTGGAAACTTTAGCTTGCTGTCAACTTTGGAAAAAGTATCTCAGTTGTACCGTGCTGGGTTGACATTGTACAGAAATTAACAGCCATATTGGTCTAGAAACGTTAAACATAATTTTTTCCATTTGCACAGGGGTAATGCATCGTGTTAAATATGTAAGGTCTTATCTACATGGGTTTGATTACAGAAACTAATAAAGTATTATCTAAATAATGAAAAAAAATAAAATAACAAGTGCCAGAGTGGAGATTCTGCTGTGGCTCAGTGGTAACGAACCTGACTAGTAGCCATGAGGATGTGGGTTTGATCCCTGGCCTTGTTCAGTGGGTTAAGTACCTGGCGTTGCTGTGAACTATGGTGTAGGTTGCAGATGCAGTTCAGATCCAGTGCTGCTGTGGCTGTGGTGTAGGCCAGCAGCTATAGCTCCAATTTGACTTTGGGAACTTCAATATGCTGCAGGTATGGTCCTAAAAAGCAAGAAAAAAAGTGCCAGAGTACATTAAAAATGGAAAGAGGAAACAACTAAGATGTCCTTTAGTAGGTTAATGGATAATAAACTCTGGCACATCTAGAAAATGGTGTATTATTCAAGTCTAAAAAAAAAAAATGAGCTATTAAGCTATGAAAAGACCTGAAGGAACCTTAAATGAGTATTACTAAGTGAAAGAAGACAATCTGAAAAGGTTACATACTATACGATTCCAACTATACAACATTCTGGAAAAGGCAAAATTACAGAGAGAGTAAAAAGTCCTGTGGTTGCCTGGGGTTGTGGGGGGAAGGGTGACAAGGGAGATGAATAGGTAGAGCACAGAGGACTTTCAGGGAAGTGAAAATACTGTGTATAACACTGTACTGGTAGGTACACATCATGCATTTGTCAAAATCTACGGAATGTACAACACCAAGAGTGAACCCTGAAAGCAAACTATCGACTTTGTGTGATTCTAAGTATCAATGCAGGTTCATCAACTGTAACAAGCAGACTATTCTGGTGGGGAACTCAGATATCTGGGGAGGTTATGCATTTGCACGGTCATGAAATACAGAAGAACTCTGTAACTTGTTCTTAAATTTTAAAAAAAGAGTAAAATGCATTACATTTTGGATAAGCATAATCAAGTGACTTTAGAGGTAAATTATCCCACGATTTTAACTTTTTTAGTCTCTAAAGAAATTTTGAGGAAAAAATGATAGAAAACAATTTTTTTTCTAATCTTGGAGACATTTAAGCTCAAGGAAGAAGAATATGAACATCATTTGAAAGTATCTGAACACAATCTTTTTTAAAAAATGGGAAGATTACAAATTGTTCTACAATATTCCAGTAATGTGTGTGAATATAGGTAGTGGTGATATAAAATATATTTTTCATGGTGGATTGTACTCAAAAAAGATCTGAAAATCCCTCGGTTAAGTATCTCCCAACTCAAAAGGCACACTTAAAAAAACAAACAAAACTATCCCTGGACCCAACACCCATCTCCAGCTACCACTTTATTTCATCTGAGAGTTATCTGCCTTCGTGGTCACACTTCCTCACTTCAGATTTGGTCTCAAGTGACTCTTAACTATTTTTGATGCCTCCTCTCAAATGAATTCTTGTCAGTTTGGTTTGTTGTAGGAAATCTATTATCTCTTCTAGCTCCTTCTACTCAAACTTTCACAGCAGCATTTGATACAATTCAGCATTTCTCCTTTTCCTGAAACACTCTCTTTCCCTAGATCCTCTGACACCAAACTTCCAAGTTTTCTTAGCTGCCTCCTCTACCCATCAGCTCTTCCCTAAAACGGCAGATTTCAAAGTACGCTAGTTGCCTGCTAAGGATCCCTGAGCTGGTTCCAGGGGTCAGATGAGATCAAATCTACTTTCAAAATAACACTAACAAGTTGTATGCCTTGTCTGTTATGTTGACATGTGCACTGACAGTGCAAAACTAAGGTGATTAAAACTGCAGGTGCCTTAGCATGAGTTACAGAAGTGACACTGAATTCTATCAGTAATCAGTGTATTCTAATGGCCATGCACTCACTAAAAAAAAAATCCAGTTTTACTTAACATCCTTGATGAAATGGTAAAAAATGTATGAAACATTAAATTTTGACTCATTAGTATGTATCTTTTTAATAACCTCAGTGATGACATGAGAACTACAAATTCAGCCCTCACACAAATTCAGCTACACACACAAAGTATCATGGATGCCTGTTTTGACCTGTGACCTAAACTTGGCACTTTTTTTAATGAGCGTGGCTTTTACTTGAAAGAACAGCATAGTACAATTATTCAGACCCAGATAATCTATTTTCTCAAAAATGAATGAGGTGAGTTGTCACTTCAAGGAAAACAAGTGACAGTATTTACAGTAAAAAATAAATGACCTTCAGAGCTTCCCACTTTTCTGATGACATTGGTAGATACTAAGGAATGCTTTTTTAAATTTGGAACTCAACCAACCAATTATTTTCCAAATAACTAACAAACAATGTTACAAAATCATCCCTTGGTAAAAGATCCATTTGAAGTATACAAGAGACCGATGAATTTTAATGTATTAGAGTAGTACAAAAACCTCATTAAAATGGACTTCTAAATTTCACTGTAACTAAACTTCCTGAAATAACACTTGCCAAGCTTTAGTGTAGTATCAAAGAACAGCCACAAATATCTAGAAATCTATAAAAATACTGCCCCTCTCTTCAATTACCTAATTCATAGCCTGGATATTTTTCATATGTTTTAACCAAAACAACACACAGAACAGTTTAAATGCAAAAAGTAATGTGAGAGTCAAGATGTCTATTAATTAAGCATGACATTAAAGAGATTTGCAGAAATGGGAAAGAATGCCATTCTTCTAAATTTTTTAAATCAGACTTATTGAGAAACAGTTTGCACACAGAACTTTTTACGCAAAAAATTTGATGCATTAAAAAAAAAGGTATAGTTGTGTAACTATCAACACAAACATAAAACAGATTTAAATCTCCCATTGGAGCTCCTTGTACTCAGTACCCACTTTTCTCCACTTGTAGCCCCTGGCAGTACCAATCTGCTTTCTGTTACTATACTTTTGCCCTTTCCAGAACTTTATATAAACGGACTCATACATGGGCATTACCTTTTTCGTTTGGCTTTTCTCTTAGTATACTGTTTCTGAGATTCATTCTGTTGTTTCCTATGTCAGGAGTTAATTCTTTTTTTATAGCCAAGGGCTGCTCCATTGCATCTGAATATATTGCAATGTGTTAATGGATATTTAGGCTGTTTACAGTTTAGAACAGTATGAACAATCCCCTATAACATTCATCCACAACATTCAACAAATTGTCCATTTACAATTGATGCATTTTATTTTTTGTAAATTGTATCTAATAAATCTGACTTTAACAGTCTAGATGTAGACATATGTTTCCACTTCTCTTGGGTAAATAGCGAGGAATAAAATTATCACATTATATAGTGGTGTATGTTTGAATAGCAAATTACAAAACTGTTTACCTAAGTGGCTACCATTTTGCATTCTCACCAGCAATGTATGAGAGTCCATTTGCTCTACATCCTGGCCAGCACTTGGTATTGTCCTTTTCCCCCTCTTTTATTTTTTGTCATTAAAATAAGTGTGGAGGAGTTCTCTTGTGGCTCATTGGGTTAAGAATCTGGTGTTGTCACTGCAGCAACCTGGGTCACTGCTGTGGCATGGGTTCAATCCCTGGCTAGGGAACTTCTACATGCCACGCATGTGGCAAAAAAAACAAACAAAAAACCCAAAAATCAAAAACCAAACAAAAAAACAAAACAAAAAATTAAGTGTGCAACATTATTTTATTTTCATTTTAATTTCTATTTTCCCCAAAGACTCACGACTAATGACTGACAAGACTAACTATATTTATTCATGTGGTTATTTGGTACTGGAGTATCTTTTTCTGAAGAAACTGTTTAAACCTTTGCCCTTTAAAGAAAATATATCCAATGACTTATTATTGAATTGTAAGAGTTCTTTATATAAAACAGATACTAGTACTTTGTCAAATATAAACTTTACAGCATTTTCTTTTCTTTTTTCTTTTTTGTCTTTTTAGGGCGGTGCCAGAGGCACATGGAGGTTCTCAGGCTACGGGGTGAATAGGATCTGTAGCTGCTGGCCTGCACCACAGCCACAGCAACACGGGATCCAAGCCACATCTGTGACCTACACCACAGCTCATGGCAAAACTGGATCCTTAACCCACTGAGCAAGGCCAGGGATCGAACCTGCATCCTTAAGGAAGCTAGCGTCCTCACGGATGCTAGTGTCCTCATGGATGCTAGTCAGATTCGTTTTCACTGAGCCATGAAAGAAACTCCTTAACAGTAATTTTTAATAATATGTGACTTGCTTTTTCATTATCACATGTGTCTTCTGAATAGTAAAAGTTTTTAATTTTAATTAAGTATAATTTATGTTTCTTTTACCTTTAATGATTCATAATAACTGTGAAACATGACCATGTTGACTGAATAAAAAGCTGTAGTTCTTCTTTCAAATTTGAGTATCATTTCTCTTTCTTGTCTTATCACATTGGCAAGGACCTTTAGTACAATGTTGAACAAAAGTGGTAAGAACAGATCTCTATTCCCAGTCAGAAGAAAAGCATTCAATATTTCACCATTAAATACGATGTTCGTTGTGGGTTTTTCAGATATCCTTTATCAGATTAAAGAATTCTCAGAAGAAAGGGTGGGGGAAAAAATGTAATTGTAATGTATACATGTAAGGATAACCTGACCCCCTTGCTGTACAATGGGAAAATTAAAAAAATTATATTAAAAAAAAAGAATTCTCGTTTAATGAGACTTTATTATTATTAATGGGTGTTAGATTTTGCCAAAAGCTTATTCTGCATCTACTTATAAAATCACACTGGTTTTTAAGTTTATTAATACACTGAATTACATTAATTTTCTGGCATTAAACCAATCTTGCATTCTTAGGATAAACCCCACTCTGTTATGATATATTATCCTTTTTATGTAGTGCTGGATTTGATTTGCTAAAATATGGTTAATGATTTCTGTATCTATATTCATGAAAAATATTGATCAGAACTTTTTATTATACTGTCTTTGTTTTTTAGTTTCATGGAAACTTTAGCTTTATAAAATGAAGTTAGAAGTATTCCTTCCTTTTCAAGTTTTTAGAAGAAATTTTGTAGAATTGGTATTATTTCCTTCTTTAATATTACTCAGCCATAAAAAAGAATGAAATAATGCCATTTGCAGCAACATGGATGGACATAGAAATTATCATAGTAAGTGAAGTTAGACAGTGAAAAACAAACATCATGTGATGTCACTTATGCGTGGAATCTAAAAAAAGGATACAATGAACTTATTTGCAGAATAGAAAGAATTTACTGGTGAAGTCATTTGCATCTGGAGTTTTCTTCCTGGGAAGGCAAATTTGATACAGGGCTGAATAAGCTTGAATAGGCTTACCTATTTATTTCTTGACTCATATTTGGTAATTTGTGTCTTTTAAGAAATTTGTCCATTTCACGTATGTTACCAAATTTACTGGCATGAAGTTTTTCATAATTAATATTCCCTTATTATTCTTTTAATATCAGTAAGATACTATTGATATAATTCCCCCTCTTTTATTCCTGATTTGGCAATTCATGTTTTCTCTCCTTTTGTCTTAATCAGGCTTGGTAGAGGTTTCTCAACTTTGTTGATCTTTACAACCTGCTTGTGGTTTCATAGATTTTTCTGTCTTCAATTTCACTGATTTCTGCTCTTCACTACTTTCTTTCTGCTTACTTAGGGTGGAATTTGCTCTTATTTTTTTCTAGTTTCCCAAGATGAAAGTATAGATGACTAATTGAAAACCTCTTCTCTTTTCTAATGTAAATATTTAGTGTTACGTATTTCCCTCTAAACTCAGCTTTAGCTGCAACCTACACTGATATAATGTATTTTCACTCAGTTCAATTTATTCCCTAATATGTTTTTACCTCATCCAGTGTAGTTTTCAATTCAAGTATGTTTGTCACCTAAGGAATTCCATTTGGATCTTTTTTATATCATCCATTACTCACCTCAGCAAGACCCTCCTTAATTCTTCCTTCTTGACAAAAGAGGCATATTTATAAAGTTATTTTAACATTTTTACCTACTAGTTTCATCATCTCTGTCATTCCTGGGTCTGGTTCTATTAATTGATTTTTCTCTTTTCTTAGACCTTACTTTTTTGCTTCTCTGAATTCCTGGTAGTTTCAATAGGATACTGTTAATTTTACATTGTTGGTTGCCAGATTTTATTTTATCCTTAAACTGTATTGTTGTTTATTCTGGAGTACATCAAGCTACTTGGAAACAACTAAATCACTTCACACTTTGCTTTCAAATTTTATCAGGGCAGATTATCAAGAGAAGAGAATGAGAACATAAGCCTAAGACTGGGAGAAAATATTTGCAAATGATGCATATAGTAAAGGACTTATCCAAACTATACAAAGAACTTTTGGAGTTCCTGTCCTGGTGCAGCGGAAATGAATCTGACTAGGAACCATGCGGTTGCAGGTTTGATCCCTGGCCTCACTCAGTGCGTTAAGGATCTGGCATTGCCATGAGCTGTGGTACAGATAAAACAAAAAAATGTATATAAAGGGAGTTCCCATTGTGGCTCAGCAGCTTGGATCTGGTGTTGCTGTGGCTCTGGCATAGGATGGCAGTAACAGCTCCAATTAGACCCCTAGCCTAGGAACCTCCATATGCCACTGGTGCAGTCCTAAAAGGTCAAAAGACAAAAAAAAAAAAAAAAAAAAGAACTTTCACTATGAAAATGAACAACCCAATTCAAAAATGGGCAAAAGATCTTAACATTTCACCAAAGAAGATATACAGATGGCAAGTAAATATATGAAAAAATGCTCAACATCACATATCATCAGAGAACCAAACATTAAGACAATGAGATACCACTATACACCTATTAGAATGGCAAAAATCCAAAACGCTAACAACGTCATATGCTAGTGAAGAAGTGGAGCAATAGGAACTCTCACTCATACCAGGTGGAAATGCAAAATGGTGTCTGGAAGACAATTTGTCAGTTTCTCACAAAACTGAAGATACCTTATGATCCAGCAATCTCATCCCTTAGTATTTACCCAAATCAACTGAAAACTTATGTCCCCATAAAAACCTGCACATGACCACTTATAGCAGCTTTTTTCATGATTGGCAAAAGCAGCAGCCTAGGTGTCCTTCAGCAGGTGAAGTGATAAATGAACTATGGTACATCCAGATAATGCACTATTCAGCACTAAACAGAAATGAACTATAAAGCCAGAAAAAGACACAGAGGAAGACTGTATGTATCACTAAGTGAAACAATGAAAAGACTATATACTGTATGATTCTAATTCATACACATTGTGGAAAAGACAAAATTATGAGGACAGTAAAAAGATAAGTGGTTGCTAGGGATCAGAGAGGAAGGAGGGATAAAGATATGGAATACAGAGAATTTTTAGGGCAATGAAACTAACTATTCTAAACATAGCATTATATATCTGTCAAAACCACACAATATACAACCCAAAGAGTGAACCCTAAGGGAAACTGTGGACTCTGGTGATAAGGATGTGTCAACGTAGGTTCATTAATTGTAACAAATGTACTACTCTGGTGTGATATGATGACAGTGGGAGACTGTGCATGTATGGGATCAGAAGAAATAAAGGAACTCTCAGTTCTAGTCAGTTCTACTGTAAATCTAAAACTGCTCTAAAAGTATCTATTTAAAAAAAAAAAATCTTTTTAGTAGGGAAAATTAGAGCAGCCATTAGCCTAGAGCAGGGACTGGCAAAAAAAACCAAAAAACAAAAAACAAAAAACAGCCCAAAGGCCAAATCCAACCTCTGGCTTTTTTTTTTTTTTGTATGGCCCTCAAGCTATGAGTGGTTTTTATATTTTAAAAAGGATTATAAACAAGTAAGAACATTTGACAGATGCAGCCTGCAAAGCCCAACCTGTTATCAGGCCCTAAGGTAAATTTGCCCTGCTAATAATAAAACAATAAATCCTTTCTGAGGGTTTTGCCTGATGCCTTACATACTAAAAAGTTTTTTCTACTGTGGCTGGTGGTGAACTCAAGCTATTACCTGCCCTGTGTGAGCTCCAGAAATTGTTTTGGAACTAATCCTTTGAAGGAGTTTTTCCCTGGTCTCAGGCAGTTTCCTCTCTTTCACGTCTGTATTGCTAGGCAGCCAGACTTGACCAGCTCTTCCTGCAGATCTTGAGAGCTCTCTTTTCTCCACAGGTCTCTTTTTTCTGGTACTCTGTCCTAGTCAACCTGGCCCCCAAACCTTGGGTTTATGTTGAACCTATGCAATGTCACCACCAGATTATTTTGGGGTTCACCAATCAGAGCCTTAAAACTGCTGGAACTGTAGAGCTCACCATGTTACTGAGATACAGTTTTGTGCTAACTTTTTCCAATATCTGAAAATATACCGTGTTTTATATACTGCCTCTAGTTTTCTAGCTTTTAATGTAGGAAAGTAAATACAGTCTGATATTCCATCTGAGCTAGGAGTAGAAATCTCTATTCGCTTTGATTTTTTTGTATGTGGGGGGCAAGTTATGTTCTATTAACCAAAATATGTTACTTATGATTTATATTAACATGTAATGGATTTACTGTTTTTAAAGGAGTTAAGAAATGTATTAGGATTTTCTCAGTTTTAGTTTTTCTTAGATCCATGTGCTATTTGGAAATGTATTATTCAGTTTCCATATATTTGGTGATTTCCCAGAGAGCTTGGTTACTGAGTTCTAATTTGATTGCCCTGTGGTCCAAGAACATATACTGTATGCTGAATGAACTGACAAGATGAGCCTTCTTCAGATCCCCAGGGTTCTTTCTCCTCTCCACTACTCTGTCCTGCAAACTTCAGCTTCTTTGGTTCTCTGGTCTTTCTTCCTCCATCATTAGAGCCCACCTGACTCTGCGTGGGATCCCTCCGCCTGCCTCAGAGCCTAGAAACTCTATTAGAGGGCTCATCTTATTTTTCCCATCCCTCAGAGATCCCTGTCCTTTGAATTCTAACATCTTAGATCTTGAAAACTGCAATTCATGTTTTATCCATTTATAGTGGTTAGGGAGGGATGGAGGAGGTATATCAAGTCCTGGTTATTCTGTCTTGGCCAGAAGCAGAAGTCCCCTAAGTTTTAATATGTAATATAATACACATCACCAACCATAACTGACACAAACAAAAGCTCTTTATTGCCCTTGACAAATTTTAAGAGTGCACAGAGGCTTGGAGAACTGAGAGCTGTTGCTCTAAATGTTGGGGAGCCTCAGGGCTCTGTTTCCCATAGCACTCTTCTACCAAGTAATCCTATCTAAATATCCAATTTTAAAACCTTAGATACTGCTTATAAGCACAGGTCTTCTTACTTAGGTAGATTTATCCATTCATGCCTAATTCCCTTTTCCACTTGTTTTTCCACTAGAAACAAAAACTCAACACAGATAGAATAAGAATTTGGATTCCCTGTCCCCATCCACAATCCTTGCCCAGGTCTTCATCTCAGTAAATGGCACATCATTTCCCCAGTTGCTTTAACCAAAAATCTAGGAGTCATTCTTGATTCCTATATTAAATCCACTATATTAAATTCATCAGCAAGTACTAATGCTACTACTTTACAAGTTTACCTTGAATTGTCCATTTTATTTCTGCTGCCACCTTAGACATCCCACATCTCTGGGCTAATTTATTTAAATAGCCTTACTTCATTCAGGTCTGTTTTCTTTTTTTTTTTTTTTTTTTTTTTGTTTATCTGTTTGTTTGTTTTCTGGACTATATATATATATATATATATATATTTTTTTTTTTTTCCTGCTGTACAGCATGGGGACCAAGCTACACTTACATATATACATCTTTTTTCCTCCCTTTATTCTGTTGCAATATAAGTATCTAGACATAGTTCTCAATGCTACACAGCAGGATCTCATTGTAAATCCATTCCAAGAGCAATAGTCTGCATCTGATAACCCCACACTCCTGATTCCTCTTACTCCCTCCCTCTCCCCCCACCCACCCGGGGCAGCCACAAGTCTATTCTCCAAGTCCACGATTTTCTTTTCTGTGCAAAGGTTCATTTGTGCTGGATATTAGATTCCAGTTGTAAGTTATATCATATGGTATTTGTCTTTGTCTTTCCGACTTATTTCACTCAGTATGAGAGTCTCTAGTTCCATCCATGTTGCTGCAAATGGCATCATGTCATTCTTTTTTATGGCTGAGTAGTATTCCACTGTGTATATATACCACCTCTTCCTAATCCAGTCATCTGTCGATGGACATTTGGGTTGTTTCTGTCTTAGCTATTGTGAATAGTGCTGCAATGAATATGTGAGTGCATGTGTCTTTGTTAAGGAAACTTTTATCCAGATGTATGCCCAAGAGTGGGATTGCGGGGTCATATGGTAGTTCTACGTTTAGATTTCTAAAGTATGTCCAAACTGTTCTCCATAGTGGCTGTACCAGCTTACATTCCCACCAACAGTGGAGGAGGGTTCCCTTTTCTCCACACCCCCTCCAGCACTTATTTGTGGACTTATTAATGATGGCCATTCTGACTGGTGTGAGGTGGTATCTCATGGTAGTTTTTGATTTGCATTTCTCTTATAATCAGGGATGTTGAGCATTTTTTCATGTGCTTGTTGGCCATCTGTATATCTTCCTTGGAGAACGGTCTATTCAGGTCTTTTGCCCATTTTTCCATTGGGTGATTGGCTTTTTTGCTATTGAGTTGTATAAGTTGCTTATATATTCTAGAGATTAAGCCCTTGTCTGTTGCATCGTTTGAAACTATTTTCTCCCACTCTGTAAGTTGTCTTTTTGTTTTCTTTTTGGTTTCCTTTGCTGTGCAAAAGCTTTTCAGTTTGATGAGGTCCCATTGGTTTATTTTTGCTCTTATTTCTGTTGCCTTCATTCAGGTCTGTTTTCACATATCATCTCTCTTTTTAAGTTTATATGATTTTTATTTTTTCCATATAGTTGATTTACAGTATTCTGTCAATTTCTACCGTATAGCAAAGTGACCCAGTCATACGTATATATATATATATTCTTTTTCTCACATTATCCTCCATCATGTTCCATCACAAGTGACTAGATATAGCTCCCTGTGCTATACAACAGGATCTCACTGCTTATCCACTCCAAATGTAATAATTTGCATCTATTAACCCCAAATTCCAAGTCCATCCCACTCATCCCCCTCCCCCTCAGCAACCACAAGTCTGTTCTCCAAGTCTGTGAGTTTGTTTTCTGTGGAAAAGTTCATCTGCACTGTATATTGGATTTCAGATAGAGGTAATAGCATATGGTATTTGTTTTTCTCTTTCTGACTTACTTCACTTAGTATGAGAGTCTCTAGTTCCACCCATGTTGCTGCAAATGGCATTATTTTGTTCTTTTTTATGGCTAAGTAGTATTCCACTGTATATGTGAACCACATCTTCTTAATCCCAATAGAATGTAAGCTCCATGTGGGCAGAGATTTAGTCTGTTCCTTTAATGTTATATTCCCAATACCTGGAGTACTGACTGTGATACACTAACTGGTGATCAATAAATACTGCCTGAGTGAAGGCTTTCAGATTGGTGTTCTTACTACTTCTTGCTGCCTTACAATTTATTCTCTATTCAGAAGATACCATAATCTTCTTATTGTGGATAAAATCACATCACGTCTCTTTCTAAGCTCTCCAATGACTTCTCACAAGCACTAAGAATCAAATGCAAAACACACTCTTACAAGGTCTTACGGGATCTGGCCCTGCCTCCCCACACACCACTCTTTTTCTCTGCTCACTACATTCCAGTCATACCCACCTACACTGTGTCTACTTCAGGGCCTCAGTCCTTGATGTTCTCTCTGCCTGGAGCACTCATCCTCTAGCCCTCTGAATCGCTGCCTTTATTTTAATTTTTTACTCAAAACTCATCTCAAATGTCAATTCCTTAAGAAAAAAGCCTAATGCCCCATAATCCCTATCAAATTACTGTTTTATTTTCTTTATAGAATGTGTCACATAAAATCATCATTATCATCTGCCAATTTATTGTTATTTATCTGTCTACCATTACATTGTAAGCAATGGAATTCTCATCGTGGCTCAGCGGAAACGAATCTGACTAGTAACCATGAGGACACGGGTTCAATCCCTGGCCTCACTCAGGGAAAGAATCTGGTGTCGCTGTGAGCTGTAGTATAGGTCGCAGACATGGCTTGGATCTGGGGTTGCAATGGCTGTGGCTTAGGCTGGCAGCTACAGCTCAGATTCGACCCCTAGCCTGGGAACCTCCATATGCCACTGGTGCAGCCCTAAAAACAAAAAGACAAAAAAAAAAAAGAATATAAGCTCTAAGATAAGAAAGATCTATGTATCTTGTTCACTGCTCTATACCTGTTACCTAGAATAGCATCTGGCACATAGCAGATGCTCAATAAATATTTATTAAATTAGTGAATGACCAAATAAAAAAATAAAGGAACAAATTAAGCTAAAATGCCTTGACTGCTTAATTACCAGTTTACTCTCAGGAAAAGTTTCAGAATATAATCCCAGAGTGTTCATTAGAGGCTTGGGTTTTCTTTGTTGTTTTTTTTTCCCCCCTTGGCAGAGTATAAAACTATATTTTATTAGGGCAAAGAGCATGAAGATTCCCAAAATATATCTGTCACAGCAGTTAGGCAAGTAGAGTAGTTTTCCATCAGTCCAAGCTTCCACCTCTTACTGGAGTAATTCAGTCTTAATTAAGAAGGCTTACCAAAGCATTTGCAATCTGAGGAGTTCCCGTTGTGGTACAGCAGAAACGAATCCAACTATGAGGTTGCAGGTTCAATCCCTGGCCTCACTCGGTGGGTTGAGGATTCAGTGTTGCTGTAAGCTTGGTGTAGGTTGCAGACGTGGCTCGGATCTGGCGTTGCCGTGGCTGTGGTGTAGGCTGGCGGCAACAGCTCCGATTAGACCCCTGGCCTGGGAACCTCCATATGCCATGGGTGTGGCCCTAAAAAGACAAAAGGCAAAAAAAAAAGTCAAAGCATTTGCAATCTGAAAACCACAGGTAGCTCAATAAACTCATTTGATTCAACTCTGTATCAAATACACCTTCTACAGATTTGCAACTAAGGCTCAACTGGATTTCACTATTTCTTTCCTCCACTAAAAGAGGAGTTCATGAGTATAAATATATCCAAAAAATTGCTAAAGAAAATAAAATATCACAAAACTACCCTACTAATTTATAAAATTAAGCTTTTTTCAAGCACTGTAACCTGAATCAATAGTACAAGTAATATTTCCAGTTAATGTATGGCCTCAAAAAATATTCCTCCATATGTCCCCCTTTTCAGGCAGTTTCCTGAAAAATATATTCCACCAAAACGAAGAAAAAGAAGAGGCAGATTTGGACCCTAAAAAAAAAAAAAAAGATGTAGGGGAGGCCAGTTTTGGGAAGAGGGCCAGGAAAAAAAAAAAGGTAAACAAGAGTTAAGTCTGTTAATGCTGATTTAAATTAGAGCTTTCTCCACTGACATGAAGACAAAGAGGTCTATTCCTAAAGATTATTCTCTTACCTCTAGGGATAGACAGGGAAGAGGGAGAGACACCATAGTAATTTGTCCTACACTTAGGCAAATGGGAGAAGGCAGGGAGCTTTTCCTTCTGCTGCTTCTCAACTGCCTTTAGCTCAAAGTAACATGCCACAGGGACACACTCTGGGGTGGCATACTCTGCTGCCCTTCATCACCCTAGCATGTATGTTGCCTGGTTCAAACTGTATACAACGGCTCTAACTAAATACTGACTTTATAAAAAATGATGACAATATTCAGAGATTGGGAAGGTAGGAGCCAGGATATATAAAGGAGTTAATCTTCATTTTTCATATTAGGACTTCAGTCAGTTGTTAACATGGAAAACTGAAACTAACATTTCAACAAACAGCAGAAGGAACAATCTTTTATAAATATGCAGGTAATTACCAAAACAAAAGTCAAAAATTTTGACAGTGATTACCTCTAGGGAAGAGAAATGAAGACAGGTTGGTACTGGAGGAGGTAGATTTGGGGGTTGTTTGCTTTCCTTTTACGGCTGCACCTGAGGCATTTGGAAATTACCAGGCTAGGGGTCAAATTGGAGCTGCGGTTGAGGCCTATACCAAAGCCACGGCAACACTAGATCTGAGCTGCATCTGTGACCTACAATGCAGCTTGTGGCAAAGCCGGATCCTTAACCGATTGAGTCAGGCCAAGGATCAAACCCACATCCACAACGTCGGGTCCTTAACCTGCTAAGTAAGCCACAATGGGAACTCCAGATTTGGGAGTTTTATAAGCTTTATAGATATATGTGATTGAAAGAAAACGTGCACGTAAAATTTTAATAAAAATGTTTAAAAGAAGAAGAGGATTCAATGGCTTATTTGGATTGTGATATTAAATCACTGTATGATTTTGATTATGACTGAACTATAATGCTAAGCACTGAAGCTTTTAGAAGTACATGAAAGGTTAAAAAAATAAAAAGTATATACTGAGGTTTATTTTAGGGCTAAGTGAATTAACTCAACATGACATATCTAGTCAGGTTAAAATTTTAAAAGATATTTAAATGGTGAGCAATAGCTATCTGTGCATTTTCCTGCCTATATCTCAACCACATTTTCTTCAGTACAACATAATTATTAGCTACCATCCTTTAGTGATTTAAATTTTTTTTTGTTCCATGCAAATTTTCTGCTTTCCTTAAAGTTATAGGCCTTAGTTTTGCTACTTCCATGATCATCTGTTATGCTCTAGCTCCTGTACCAACAATGATCACTTTGGCTCCACCAACTCTAATTAGCAAGGATTGATCACAAGTGCTTTATGGTTCCCTCACCAGAGCTGCAACTTTGGTTGTTCAGCCTCTGGTCCGTGAATTGTTTAGGCTCCTTTCCCTACTCTGGGAAGGCACAGGCCACAATTACACCTAGTGCCTGTGCATTCTCCCTTCCCAAACATATCATGGCTGGTTCTGAACCTTCAAAGCTTAAGAAGTGAACAAAGAAAACAAAATTCTCTTAGCATAACCGAAATGTGGGGTACTCATTCAGCAAATATTTATCTACTGTTTGCTGGGCACTTAAATTTAAAATTAAACTAAAAACCAACCAACCAACCAAAGAATAAATAGCTACCTAACTGACAAAACAGTAATGTGCTAGCTCTGGGAAAGATACCTACAGCAGCCATTTAAGGAAAACGAAATGATAAAGCCGGGAATCTGGTAACAATGAGTAAGATGAAAACTATTTTCGGCACAAATGTGCAAGCTACAGAGTGCTGAAATTCTTTACAGAAACACTGTCACTGAGTGGCCTGAGGACAGAATGGCAAGTCAGGAATGTTTCCATTTTAATCCCATTTCTTCTCACAGAAATGCTCTGAGAGCAATCAATTAATATCTGCCAAGTGCTTAGTGAGAAGCTCAAAGCAGACAGTTTGTCACAAATCAAAGAGCAGGCACAGAGAGTTACAAAAAAAGGTCACTGTCTGAGTAAACATTTAACTAAAATTCAGTGTCTTAAGAAATATTAAAATGAAAGTTTATATCAAACATTAATATGAAAATATATTTTAAAAAATACTTAAGATGAAAAACTGCAACCCAAGTTCTTCAAAAATAAAGAAAACATCACACAACTTACGATATTTTCTGTGAATTTCATCTATTTCCTTTTCTGTTTGGTCCTTCGTAAAAACCATTATCTAAAATAATCCAAAAATTCTTAATTAAAAATTCCAAAAAAGACAAAAACAGAAATTAGTAAACTATAAAACTTTCAAATTTCAAATATCAATGTTTAAAATAGAGGGAAATAATCTCACATCTCTGTTTTATATAGATGTAGGAAGATTAACTCCTGTTTATTTCTCTAGAATATCATAATTAATATACATTTTACTCATTACTTTTCTTCACTAGTAGAAAAATGCAACAGTGATTCCATTAGAATTTATGAAGTATTAACAGTGAATTAAATTTCCTACTTTCAATATTTAATTTTTCATATTCATTACTACAAGTAATACTTAAAACTACAATACTGAAGAGACATTTA
The DNA here is from genome assembly GCF_016906955.1 of Phacochoerus africanus. Classification (NCBI taxonomy): domain Eukaryota; kingdom Metazoa; phylum Chordata; class Mammalia; order Artiodactyla; family Suidae; genus Phacochoerus; species Phacochoerus africanus. The sequence goes on from NC_062544.1 coordinate 145,581,167, forward strand.
GCAGATCATTAATAAGGCAGATCTTGTTTGTCTTCTGTCTTTTCCAAACTAACTTTTCCAAGTCTACCACAAAGGAAATAGAGAAAATGCAGTAATACAAGATTTTGTGTGTTAAATTTCTAGTTCCACTTTTTAAAATCTTACACTCAAGAGATAAGGAATCTACTTATACATTTCATTATAGTCTTTTATCACACAGGTAATGATAAAGCCAATGAAAATCTCATTTTTTCTACTATCTGATTATAAACTTACTTCCCTAAGGTCATTGCTTTCTTTACAAACACATTACCGATGGTCTAGGAAAAAAGTCTACTTGGGAAAGGACACCATGACTCTTTTCTTCTTTGGTATCCTTTCCTCAAGTTTTGGACCACAACACTAGAAGAAGGCAACAGTGAAGAAATTTAGGTCTCTGATTCCCTCAATAAGCTCAAAGGATGCTAATCCTCATAAACTCTCATACTCACTTAACTTCTCCATCATTATAATCATAGAAATGCAGGATGCCAGAGCTAAAACGGGATCTTAGAGACCGCATAGCTCAATCCCTCAGTTTTACAGATGAAGATCCTAAGGGCCACAGAGTTTAGTTAAAGCTTATCAAGTGCAACCACGAGAGAAAGAAGCAATACCAAGGTTATCTGAGGTACAGGCAGGTGCTTTTTCTACAAAACTATAATTCATTAATAAACTCTACTTTGGATTGCACTTTATGCAGGAAGACTGCTAAAATATGATAGAATTTTGTGTTAAAAGTGAGCAGCAAGTAAATCAGAACACTTTAAATGGAAATACGTTCTATTATATTTCCCACTGAACAGATTTAATACTGGTTTCCTTCCATCTGCAGGATATTCAGCTTTTCTTCTCTTCACTTCTACTGAGATATTGAAACAGACCATGAACATACACTTTCATTCAGTTTACTAGCTTCAAGACGCATCCTAGTCTTCTCCATATTTTCAATTTCTTGAACTATTTCAGCAGCTGTTAAAAAAAAGAACATATAGCCAATGTTAATTACATGGGGTGGTTCAATGTACTCTGGTTATATAAACTGTTAACAACGAAGTTAGATGATGCCTATACATGAATTCCCTGTCTCATCTGTGTAATTTTTCTGTAACTCTCAAATTATTTCAAAATAAGGTTAAAAAAATAAGAACACAAGGTTAAAATACTTAGCTTTTACATGCAATCACAGTTTAAAATATGCCCAGAAGAGTACAGCAAAGTCATTTTGCTCTTTCTTTGAGTATACAGGTATAAACAGCAGTCCCAATGGAATACTAAAATTAATTTGTTAGTGCGAATTCTATTCTTAGGAGATACCCACTCAGACTCCAATGTACTAAATGTAGTACAACAGACTGCTTTTCAAAGAGAGACACAGGTCTACAAAGAGCAGAGGACAATGGCTCAACTCTACAACTTCTGAAAGTGGGTGTGGTCACCAATCACATACATCAGAGAGATCTGGAATGAACTCTGCCTCCTATAAATACCTTTGAAGGCCAAAGGCATGAAATCTGCCAATGCTGTCTTTCTGTCTACTAGGTCGACGTATTAAAACTAAAATACATATGGTGTAGGAAAACAACTACACTCTCTTATACTCACTTATATGCACAAAAAAATCCTATGTCTGGAATTTATTTCAAAATAACCCATGAGGAGAGGGCTGTAAATAACAGACAACACATCATTAGGCATGGGCTGACAACTGTTTATGCTGGATAACAGGTAAATGGGGAAAATCATTGTATTCTTCACCGTTCTTCTATATAAACTTAAAATAACCCCTACTAAGAAGTGTTTTACAAAAGCCAGTCTTCGAGAATGCAATTACCTCAATTCAAAGTTTGTTTTTCAAGCATTGAGAGGTACCTCTTGACTCCAGTAGAAAGAATATAAACAATCTCTCTCTCTGAACATGAAAAGCTAGCATAAATTTACTGAATCATGGTGTAACAGGAAAATGAAACACTTTCATTCTATCCAATCCACTAACACAAGCATCATTCAAGATAGAGAACATTTAGCATATTCTTTTCTAAGGTATTAGGGAAACTATTTTAGGATTAGATACAGTAGGTGCTTCAGTCTTTCAGGGAGACTTTGATTCTGTTTATGATGTAAAGAGCTGGATATAGTGTCCATCTCACTCTAAGAACAAGAAAAGGCTAGATAACACATAAAACTAATTTATCTTGAATCTAATACAACTAGTCACAGGGAAACCAAAGAGCCTGAGATCAAATTAAAAGACAAGTGCCTTAGAGGAAAGCGGGGTCATGAGCACTGGCTGACATAAGGAGAAAGACTAGGATCATCCTACCTCTAGGTAAAAAGATTTCAGATTAACATTCTGATGAACTGCAAAAGGTCAAGTGTGAACCACCATGAAAGTATAAAAATCCTGGCAAGCAGAGACACAAGGGGATTCACACTGATTTCAAGGTTATTTTCTATAGACCTTACTGAATATTCTCAAACGTGTCCCCCAAGATCGAGGCCTAGGAAAGGAGAACAGCCCCCACTGTGTGAAGGCACAAAGCCTCATAAGATCTTTAACCCTTAGCAAACAAAAGCATTAAGCCACTGAGGGAAAATTCTAGTCCCCAGAACATACATAAATGGAGAAAGGAAATAAATGAAACTCTCCACTCTGGCAGAAGGGTAAGGGAACTGCCCTGGGCCTAGACCCCTGGAGGACCCTTGCCACTTAGGGAGGTACAAGATTACTGAGAGAGCCCTACTCCTGAGATCCACAATCATAAGACTGCCTAAGACAGAGCTCAACTAGAACAGAGAACAACCCCTTGCTCCTTACCATGGAATGGGGTTGCTCCAAGTGACAAGTAACAGTGAACTGTCACTGAGAGAGAAGTGAGCATGGAAAGAGACTCCATAAAGCACAGGCTCACAGGGAAAATCTAAGAGTAAGTGACAGGGGTACATTTAAAAACAACAACAACAAAAGGACTTCTGGTAACTCTGGCACCCATCTAAGCACAAGTGATATGAAACTGGTGGTCAACTGTGGATAACCACAGCAACAACAAAACCAAACCAAGTCAACCACACACAATAAAAACCTAGCAGAAGAGGAGACAAGTCCATTTTTTAGTCATACATAGTATTTACTCCAGTGTTTAGATTCTCACATACTAAGTCTGGCTTTCAACCAAAATTTACAAGATACATGAGAAAGCAACCAAATAATAACAAAACTAAATTCAGATATCTATCACCCAGATGCTAGAACTACAGACATGGAATTGACTGAATCACATCAACTATGATTAATATGCTAAAATATCTAGTGGAAAAGACAAAAAACATGCATGAAGAGATGGGCATCTCAGGAGAGAGATGAAAACACCAAGAACAAAAGAGAAATGTCAGACAAAAAAAAAAATTAAGAGAGATAACTAAGCTAAGGAAAAAAAATCAGTGAACTTGAAAATGGGGTTGGTGGTATTACCCAAAGTGAAAGAGGAGAACACACACACACACAAACAAAAGACAGAATAAAGCATCTAAGAGCTGTGGGGCAGTATCAAAAAGCCTAATATACATGTAACAGAAATCCTGGAAGAAGAAATAGTTGAAGACCTGATAGCCAGAATTTGCTAAATATAATGAAAGATATTAAACCACAAATGCAAGAAGCTTAAAGAATATCAAGCAGAATAAATAATAAAAAACATAACAAAACAAAAACACACAATATATCTACACATATCACAGGGAGAAAATTTTAAAGCCAGGCAGAAAAGGGGGTATATTACATAAATAAAAGTCAAGCATTACGTCACAGCCTTTTCAAAATCTATTCAAGTCAGAAGGCAGCAGAATGAAGAATTTAAAGTGTGGGGGGGAAAACATTCACCAATCCAGAATTCTATAGCAATGGAAATATTTTTCAAAAGTGAAAGAGAAACAAAGACTTTCTGAGTCAAACAAAAACAGAGAGAATATATTATTAGCAGACTTGTACTATAACAAGTAAAATTCTTCAAGCAGAAGAAACTCATCTCTTAAAGAAGAGTGTTAGAAATGATAACAATGAAGGTAAATATGAAATGTATATATTTTTTATTTTTATTATAAAAATATCATCTGTATAAAGGAAAAATAATAGCAACGCATTGTGTTAACAGCATGACAACAACACAAAGAATTAGGGGTTGGGAGTATACTACTGTAAGATTCTTATACTACAAGCAGAGCAGTATATTCTTTGAAGGCAGACTGTGACTAATTAAAGATGTAGATTACAAACCTTAATGCAAACACTAAAACTTTTTTTTAAAGCACATACCCATGGCATATGGAAGTTCCCAAGCTAGGAGTCAAATGGGAACTGCAGCTACCAGCCCAGGTCACAACCATGGCAACATGAGATCTGAGCCGCATCTGTGACAATGCAGTTTGTAGCAACAATGGATCCTTAACCCAACGAGTGAGACCATGGCTTGAACACACATCCTCATGGACACTCTGTCAGGCTCTTAACTCTGAGCCACAATGGGAACTCCTAAAACTTTTTTAAAAAAGAGGAAAAATAATAAGCTAATAGTAGAAATGAAATATAATTTAAAAAATACTCAATCCAAAAAACAACAAAAAGGGATAAAAGGAACAAACAGAAAACAACTAACAAGATGCTAAGCTTGAAGCCTACTGTATCAACAACTGCACTAAATATAAATGGTCTAAAAGCACTAATAAGAGCCAGAGAATGCAGAATGAATAAAAAAAGAAAAACCAAACAATATACTGCCAAAATAGAACCCATTTTAAATAAAAGACATAGATAGATCCAAAGTAAAGGATGGAAAGAGATGTATCATGTAACTACTAATGAATAGAAACCTGGAGTAGCTATATCAATATGAGGCATGAGACTCCAGAGCAATGAATGTTATCAGGGATAAAGAGGGAAATTATATATCTATAAAAAGGGGTCAATTCACCAAGACTTAACAATTCTTAATGTGCTTGCAGCTATAATAGAAATTAAAAATCGTACATGAACAAGACCTTCTAGTTCTAAACAAGATGGGCTAGATCATTTTTCTTCTCATTTCTCATATTCTTCCCTGCAAAGTTTAACTAAAAACTATGGACATAGCAGACAGTGATAAGAGAACTCTGAAATGTGGAAGGAGGAAAATGGACTGGTTAATAAGGATCTCAGAATCTAAGGAACAACACTGCTAAGTTTCCTAGGTTACTTTATATCTTCTAAATACCCTAGACTGGTCTCTGGTGAAGCTGCAATCCAGAACCACCAACAGGCACAGGGATGGGTAGGGTGGGGTGGGGGGGTGCCAAGAAAAAGCTATCCTAAGCAAAGGACTGTGACAGGGAGAGATGAGAAACATTTTTTATAATATCCAGCTAAACTGCTGATGTTCCCAGCCCCCTGCAATATCATCAGAGGTTAACTGGGGAGTGTGGACTTCCACACCCCCTACCCAGCAGCAGCAGGAAGTCTGAGGCAGGCTTTCTTCTCCTGCCAATACAGTGTCAATGCAAACTCTCCGCTGACTAGAAATCTAGCAAGGAGCCTAGACTTCTATCCCCCTACCCCTGACTCCACCGCCACCCAGCAATAGCAGGTGGCATCCTCACCCTCTCGACTAGTGACTACAGGAAGAGGATCTCAAAGAGAAGAAACCTGGAGGAAAGTATTCTTTACGCCTGCACAGAAAAACCTGGACACACCCCTAGCTGATTCACAGGGGAAACTGTCTAGATTTGACAAAAGCATTGCATTGAGAACTGAACCACAGAACAGAATACCAGATATTCAGAGTGCCCCAAGGTAGCAATTAAATGGCACAGACCAGAATAACACTGCACGGGCTCTGGACACTAAACTGTCATTAGAACCACTTTCCACAAAGATAGGCCAGGATCTGCATCTCAAACCTAAACAGGGTGAATGCTTCCTAAAACAGAATATTTAGGGGCACACTCTTCTAGTCTCTGGATGGGATGCTGCCCAATTTGTGAATCACCTAATAAAGCCAAAAAAAAGAGAGTATTTAAAAAGGATCTAGAGTCTTATACTATTATACTGAAAATGTCCAGGCTATAATAAAAACACTTGCCATAGTAAAAAGCAAGAAAATCACAACTTGAATGAGAAAAGATAACCAAAAGATGTTACCATTAAGATGACTCGGATGTTGGAATTACCTGACAAAAATTTTATAGCTAACATAAAAATGCTGTAACAGGCAATTAGGAATACACTTGAAACAAAAGAAAACAAAACTGCTACTGTATGCACTACTTTTATGACAGTAACTACTCCATTATACAAATACTGTTAGGCTTGAGCCACACAGGGCCCAAACACTGCTATTCCTGACAGTTATATTTGTTATTAATCTATTATAGTTAGAAGGGGAAACTAAGTAACAACAACAAAAATTGGAAACAAAGTGAAGCAAATGAGCTTCACTGTATTATTTCAAATAAGTAACAACCACAATGAAGGGGGAAAGTAACTTATGAACACAGTATATGACCATGTACCCTTAGTCCAGGCAAGGGGGGAGGGGAGAGGGAAGACTCGGGTAGAGAGAAGTGGAAAAAAAAAATCTGAAATTCTTTCTCTGTTTGCAGAGGTGTAGCAGTAGATGTATTACAGAACTGAACAAATTCTGGGAGGGAAGACTGGAGGGAGGGGAAGATTGGGAGGGAAGATACTCCTTGTTGAAAAAGGGAAATACAAATACAAATGAGAAAGATAAAGAAGAACCCTATGGGGTTGTATCAAAAGTAGGGGTACTGGTATGTTCTAATCTGTACATATATATGTAGAACACAGGGACACAGACATGTGTATGTACACACATATCCATGTATGCATAGGTACAAGAATGTATATATTTCCTGAGCTCTATCTGCTGAAAGAAGCAAAGGCACCAGGTAGCAACAAGCATAGCTGGCAGCCATATCTTGGTTTCCTCAAAAAAAGATGCAAAGCTTCTCACGGAAATGGCTGATGCCAGAGCCAGAACAAGGAATCACTACCATGTTATGCTAGTGACTTATGCTGCAGCTTGCAACAAGGGATCCTTAAGCCACTGAGCGAGGCCAGGGACCAAATCCACAACCTCAAAGAGACACAATGAGTCCTTAACCCACTGAGCCACAATGGGAACTCCTTTTTTTTTACCATAGGGGTAAGATTTTAATCAAGTATGGGATATTTAGATGGTATTAAACTGTCTCTGTACAGATTTCTTATTAAGAGTGAGAAGGAAAACTATACATGAAGAAACTGACAAGGTGAACAAATAAGGGGCACAAAGATGTTAAATACTTCTAACTTGATACTCTGAGAAGAACAAAACATCATTTACATAGTATTTTGGCCACGAATGCATAACCCAAATGTAATTATAAGGAACATTAGACGAAGCCAAATGGGAAACATTCTATTTGGGGAAAAAAACCAACAACAACAAAGATTATTCTTTCGAAATGCCAATGCCATAAAGGACAAAGAAAGGTGAGGAACTGTTCCTAACTGAAAGAGACTGAAAGGCTACTATGACTAAATTTAACATTGTGATCATGTACTAGAGGAGAAAAAAAAATCCATAAAGGCCATTATTGGGTCCACCGGTAAAACTGGAATCAAGATGACAGAACTCTTTAACAAAGATGAATTTACTCACACTGAGAACTGTACTGCAATGAAAGAGAATATCCCTTTTCTTAGGAAATATACAATGAAGTATTCAGAAGTCAAGATTACAAACTTCTTCTTAGATGGGTTAGGAAAATATATGTGTACATATATGTATGTATACACAAACACAAATACATTCAGAGAGAGAGAGAAAAACTAATTCATAGACCAAACAGGACAAAATGCTAATAGATGAATCCATGTAAAGGGTGTGTATGTGTTTTTTGGTTTGTTTTTTGTTTTTTTTTCTCTTTTTTGGCCACCCCTTGGCACATGGAGTTCCTAGGCCAGCAATCAGATCCAAACCCCAGTTGCAGCTATGGCAACACAGGATTCCTAACCCACTGTACCAAGCCAGGGATTGAACCTGCGTCCCAGGGCTCCCAAGATGCCGCCAATCCCCTTGCACCACACTGGGTATTCTAGGGTGTATGTGTTGTTTATGATAATATTTCCACTTTCCCATAAGTACAAAATTATTTCCAAATAAAGGTTTTTGTTTTTTTTAAAGAATGCAAAATTAAGACGTTTTCAGACAAATAAAAGCTGAGAGAACTTTCTGTACTACAAGAAACATTAAATGAAGTTTTTTAGGCCAAAAGAATATGACATCAGGTGGAAATCTGGATCTAAGCAAAGAAGTGAAGACTACTACAAATAGTAAATATGTAGGCACACACAGGCTTTCCTTTAAATTTTTTAAATCTTCTTTAAAGGAAAATTGGCAGCTTGAAGCAAAAATGATAACACATTATCTCTAGAAAGACACCTAAGAAGCTGGCAGCAGAGATTGCCTCTGAGAAGGGAATGGAGAGAGACCAGCTGAAAGAAGGGCTGGCTTATCATAGAACACTCTAGGTACCTCTGGAAGGAGTACATTTGCATATCTTACCTATTATCAAAAATGTATTAAAAATTTTTCCCTGTGTTTTATAATCCCTAAGCCACACAAAATTGCTTTATCCAGAGAATAAACATAACTCATTGTTTTATTACTTTACCTGATTTAGGATGCAAAGCATCACACTGGGCATTGTACATGTGTACAAATTCTTGGTGCCTTTTAATGAGCTGTTGTTTATTTCCTTGAACAGATAATCCATGCTGTTTTAGCTTTTTCTTTAAATCTCGATCTGAGAGCAAGTTATATACAGTTTTGGGCAGCAGCTTCCTCTTCTGAACAGAACTGAAAAGGTGAAAAAAAGAAACCACAGAGGGTTATTGTGAATCATCAAATGTTTTTCATATAAAAGAGTAATTCGCCTTCTGACACAATACAAGAGTGACTGGGAGAATCACAGAACCATTAAGATAAAAACTGGAAAGACAAGAAGGATTAAATTTGCAAGAAAAGTCGACAGTATTGGAGTTCCCTGGTGGCTTAGTGGGTTAAGAATCTGGCATTGTCACTGCAGTGTGCAGTGGCTCAGGTCACTGCTGTGGCGCAGGTCTGATTCCTGACTTGGCAACTTTCACATACTGCAGGTATATTCCTCCCACCCCTCAAAAGTTGACAGTACTCATCTGACAGTGATGCCCCTGAAGTGGCAGTGGGACATTCGAATAGGGGAATCTAGGTGGCAGCCAAAATGTACAGAAAGTTAGGTCTTAGAAAGAGGTCAGGCCTAAAGACACAGACTTGGGACTCATACTGAGGCTTGTGGACTAAATGCTATGAGAACTTAGGATCACACTGTGAAATCTCTATAAAAACCAGTTATCTCAGGTGATTAGAGTACAGATGCTATCAAGGATCAGGCTACAGATTTAAGAATATCATCATATAAAGCTTCTTTGCAAACAGTTCTGATGCAGAAGCAAAACTGCTCCCTTAAACCCAAGGCGATTATTTTGCAAAGAGAATTCAGAGAGTTGATGGGTAGGCAGTATTCTTGTGGCATTATCTTCAAAAGAACACAACTGAAAGCAGCAGCAAGAAAAGCAACAGAGTTTTGTTTCTTTCAATTTCCATTAATTATATTGACAAATATGTAAGGTATTCTAAGAAATGCAGTAGCAAAATCACCACCTGGCTCTTCACTGTATTTACATAATGAATACAATAAGCACCAAGCTGCAATCTTAAACTTCACAAAGCCCTGTCTTGTATTCCCTCCAAAAAACCAACTTGGCTGGCACAGCAGTGACCCAAGCTGGATCCTTAACCCTACCATACCACAAGAGAACTTCCAAAAAATCAATTAGTAAACATTTATTACACGGAATATGTAGAAGTCGAACTACCTAAGCACATGAATGACTTGAGACAATCTTATAAACAGGAATTCTTTAGTAAATTTTAATCTATTTACTCTGATTATAGTCTGGTTCTCTGAGTACATCATCTGGCTCAATGTTATCACAATTAGGTGCTTAACAAATATATATTCAAAGTAGTCACTACATTTGCAATCATTTTTAAATGAACTATCAAAACTTCAGGTAAAAAATAATGGGAACTTGAAAGTAATAGATTTATCAAAAACAATATTTTACAAAGGACCTGAATGTAGCTAGTTAGCACAAGGCCATGCTGCTGAAACTTTAGTACATCTCAGAACCACCTAAAAAGCTTATTTAAAATGCAATTCTCGGGGAGTTCCCATCACGGAGCAGTGGTTAATGAATCCAACTAAGAACCACAAGGTTGCGGGTTTGATCCCTGGCCTCACTCAATGGGTTAAGGATCTGGTGCTTGCCCTGAGCTGTGCTGTAGACTGCAGACTCGGCTCAGATCCCACATTGCTGTGGCTCTGGCGTAGGTCGGCAGCTACAACTCTGATTAGACCCCTAGCCTAGGAACCTCCATATGCTGTGGGCGTGGCCCTAAGGGAAAAAAAAATACAGTTCTCAATCACTTTGCCATATCACCCACCAAATTTGACTCAGGTCTTAAGTGGGGACCTAAAATCTCTATTAACAAGGTTCCACAGGGTAAAATCTGATGCAAATGGTCCACAGACTACACTAAAAGATAGTACAGTCAAGTACAGACTGAAAACAACCAAACATTTCTCTATTAACCAACAGCACCATTCCCTGGCTGGGTTATTTCTTTCACACTCTATAAATAAAATCTAAAAGCCAGAAATAACTAACTGCAGAAAGACATACAAACTGTCAACAGATTACATTTTTCTGAAAATTGCTCTTCCTGTAATGACTGATGGGCTATTGGACTCTACAACACTGATGATGGTTAAACAAAATCACAGTAGGTAGCAAGAGCTCAAACATTTTGTAGGAGTTTATACAAGAACATTGTGAGGGACAATTCATTAAGTCTGTGTCACAACATTTATTTTATTAAGGGTAGATGATTAAATTTAAGACTGTGAAATTCTAATGGAAAACTGTACTGCTCACTGGCATTTACAATGAAAAGCACTAGCAGAAAGCAACAATAAAAACATGAAGCCTGAAAAATGTTTCCCCAAAACATGAAAATGACACTGACCTTTCTTTCATGATTTGGTTTAACAGTAAAGCTTTTAAGGGTCCTCAGAACCTGAGGACATCAAAAGGAAGAGTATTCTTTGAATCTACTCTGATATGAATCTACAGAGCTATCATACACATTAAAGCAGGGACCTGTCAGGGTGTTGTGGAGAAAATTTTCTAAATGCCAGAGACTCTTTTATGTGACCAGATCCAGGATGAGGATATAACTAAAGAGAAAGGTGACTCAATGTCTCCCGAGGTGTATCCTTCCAAATTCTAGTTTTGCAAGATTAAGTTAAGAGGACAAAAGAGTTTGGGGGGGGGGGTCAAATAAATATAGGAATTATTAGATAAAACAAAATCCAACAATCATATTTGATGTAGGACTTCTCAGAGCCTTCAGTCCACTAACTTGCACAGTGAATCTTTCCCTGAGAGTATGCATTGCTTCTAAAAGCACTACAGAGCAAATGGCAGGACTTTAGCTTTCCATCGAGCACTTTGGAACCACTAGTGGAACCTGAACTTCATTATTCATGGATGTGTATGTCTTTAGATAAATTGACAGAGCTAAGTATGTTAGAAGAAATATGATGGATGTATCTGGAAAAAGAGAGACCAAGCAGGATTATCAGTGCTGATTCCTTACTGGTCAAGGAGAAAATGCTCAGCTTCCAATCTCCCAACTCATTCTCTAGGAAAAAGCATTTCTAAAGAAGTCATCAGATTCTCACAGCTTATGGGAAATAACCCTCGAGATGATCCAGCTTCATTTATTCCAAATCCCAACTAACTAGGCATCCTAAAAATCTAAATTTTATTCCTGTCAACAAACTTAGCCACTAGGACTGATTGCTGTGCGTGCAAGACTGCACAGGCATCTGATGCCAGGATCCGTCTGTGGAGGAATCTTAGGCCCTATAGGCCACTATGGATAATAGGCAGGGACCAAGGCAGGGGGAGGGTCAGGTGGATCAGCACAGGCCCAGGCCCCTATTTCTACTTTAATGGAACAGGGCCAAGTTTACCTGCTTCACATATTATGGATCACTGTAAGATTTCACTTGAAAAAAAGGTTCTGCTAGGGAAAACAATATCAAGCTAAGAACACAATAATAACTGTTAATTGGTGTCCCCACTGTAAATTAAGAAAGTACCACTGTGCTTTATATGTTACCTTTCGTAAATTTTAACAGCAAGAGTCTGTCCCTTGGAAACTGAACTGAATCCAGATATACTCATAAAAATTAAGTGATACTATTTTATCTTTAACCATAAATATGATAAAGTACTCCTGCCTAACCAGCATGGTTTTTGGAAAAGACTCTTCCAAGTTCTTCAAAATAGACCAAATGGAAGTGCCAATTATTCTGTTCATTCTCACCTCCTAGATAGCATTGGTTTCTTCACTTTCCTTCCTCTCCTTTCCAGATACCTCTGAAATATCACTTATTCTCTCCCCTTCCTTCCTGTTTCAAAAGGGTTCTTTTTGCATGTCAAGGATAGCTTCATTACTGGACTTTTGATCTCTTATACTTTATATCATCTGTTCTCTCCCTGGAGATAGTGGAAGGAAGGAGGCTAAAAGCTTATATAATTTCTATTTGAATAAATAAAATCTTCCTCGATTTTGCTGCTTATTCCTTCCCCAAACCACCATTCCATCTCTCCTCTTTCCTTCATCACCATACTCACCTAATTTGCAACTTCTGCTTCCCTATTATCTTCATTAACCACTGACTCTTTAACACTCTCAATTTAACTTTGATTAAAATGTGATTCCTAGACAACTTGTATGTGTAAAAACAGCAGTCTAGTTTAATAAACTACTGTGACTTAAATGTATAAGAGGCAGAATAATGTGAGTTTAGGTACAAATATTGGGTTGACAACTTACTTATCTTACCTGGGTAACTGGGAGACAATATAGATTACATTTCAAACATACCCTTTTGTATCTTTCAACATCATGTGTGTATGGTAATTAACTATTCAGAAAAAATAAATTTTTGAAAAAGTTAGATTTAAAAAATTTAAACTTCTGAGCTTCCTAAGAACTAACATAAGCTTTGATGTGTTCTATGTTCAGTCTAACCTTGCTTTCTTTAGCCAAGGGTTTTATGGTAGTTCTAAGATTCTAAGAGAAAAAAACAAATCTAAAAAGAATTATTGAATTCTAAGTCATTAATTTCTTGTTCAGTCAAATTTTATTAGCATATAATAAAGTTAATTATATTTGGCAAGGTAGGAGTTGAAGAAAGAATAAAGAATGGACAGGTGGCTAATATTTTATAAAGCAGAAGAAGCAACAGCTAAAGTAGCTCAATGGTTGTGTTTAACTTTCTTACCTTCTGAGGCTTTCTTTCTTCTCTTCACGTGATAAACAGCTGTCTAAGTGCTTATTAATGTGATTTTCTGGAATATTAACCCCACAAACAGGACAATCCACTGTATTTTTCAAAAAGAGAAGAAGATTTCATTATTTATAGAAAAAGCAAAAATAACATAACCTGGCACCTTCTAGCAACTAAGATAAAAAACAGAATCCAATCTTAACACACACTTAAAAAAGTATAAGAGAAAAAGGGCAACAGGAGTGGAACAGACTCCTGATTACTGAATAATGACTATACTGTGGAAAATAATAATAATAATTAGAATCCTAGTTCTGAAGGAAGATACTGCAAAGAAGTCTGGAAATTCTTTTATTAAAAAATGCTTTAGTTAAATCTTTTCCACCAAAGCATGACCAAGCTATAAAACTAATCTTAAGTATTTCCTAGTCTTAGGATCCATTAATGTTTAGCACTGAAGCAATCATAACAACTTGAGTAAGACATACCCAGCTGGAGATGGAAGGTGGGGGAAGGGTATATGCAGCTAAATAAAAATATATATTGGCGTGGGCCAACCACTCTTCAAATTATTAATGGCTACAGATTTGTTAATTTAGCTCTCATTTGTAGCTAAAGACATATTTCATTTTACTGTGCTTCACTTTATTGTGCTTTGCAGATAACGCTTTTCTTTTTTAAACAAATTGAAGGTTTTTGGCAACCCTGTATTGTCTGGTGATGGCCAGCATTTTCTTTTTTAAACTTTAAGTATAGTTGATTTACAATGTTGTGTTAGTTTCTGATGTACAGCACAGTGATTCAGTTATATATAGATTCTTTTTCATATTCTTTTCAATGAGGTTGATTACAGGATATTGAATACAATAGGACCCTGTTGTTTAATATATTTTTAATATAAAAGTTTATTACCTGCTAATCTCAAACTTCTAATTATCCCTCCCTACCCTTTCCCCTTTGGTAACCATAAGTTTGGTTTTCTATGAGTTTGTTTCTGCCATACTTCAGATTTCACATATAAATGATACCATATGGTATTTCTCTTTCTCTTTCCGACTTACTTCACTTAGTATGAGAATCTCTAGGTCCATTCACATTGTCTCAAACGGTATTATTTCATTCTTTTTTTATAGCTGAGTAGTATTCCGTTGTGTGTATAAGTGTGTGTACATATATATATATATCTTCTCTATCCATTCATCTGTGGATGGACATTTAGATTGCTTCCATGTCATGGCTATTGTAAACAGTGCTGCTATGAACACAGGGGTGCATGTAGTTTTCAAATTAGTTTTCTCTAGATACATGCCCAGGAGTGAGACTGCTGGATCATATGGCAACTCTATTTCTAGTTTTTAAAGGAACCTCCATACAGTTTTACATAGCTGGCTACACCAATTTATATTCCCAACAGTGTAGGAGGGTTCCCTTTTCTCCACAACCTCTCCAGCTTTTGTCATTTGTAAATTTTTTAATGATGGCCATTCTGACCAGTGTGAGGTGGTACCTCACTGTAGTTTTGATTTTCACTTCTCTAATAATTAGTGATATTGAGCATCTTTTCATGTGCCTATTGGCCATCTGCATGTCTTTGGAGAAATGTCTACTTAGGTCTTTGGCCCATTTTTTGATTGGTTTGTTTGGGGTTTTTTAAATTAAGTTGTATGAGCTGTTTGTATATTTTGGAAATTAAGTCCTTTTTGGTTGCATAGTTTGCAAATATTTTCTCCCACTCTGCAGGCTGTCGTTTTATTTTGTTTACAGTTTCCTTTGCTATGCAAAAGATTTATAAGTTTGATTAGATCTTTTTTATTTTAGCTTTTATTATTGCCTTGGGAGAATGACCTAAGAAAACATTAATACAATTTATGACAGAGAATGTTTGCCTATGTTCTCTTCTAGGAGTTTTATGGTATCATGTCTTAAATTTAAGTCTTTAAGCCATTTTGAGTTTATCTTTGTGTATGGTGTGAGGAATGGTACTAACTCCATTGATTTACATACAGCTGTCCACCTTTCCCAACACCACCTACAGAAGAGACTGTCTTTTCTCCACTGTATACTCTTGCCTCCTATGTTGAAGATTAGCTAAGACAGTATTTTTAAACAAAAAAAAATTTTTAATTAGGGCATGTACATTTTTTTAGTCATTTTTTCAGTCATAAAGCACACTTAATAGATTATAGTATAGTGTAAACATAACTTTTATATGCACTGGGAAAGAAAAAACCTGTGATATTTGGATATTTGCCTTATTACGGTGGTTTAGAACCAAATCCTTCAAGGTATGCCTGTGCAAATGCAGTGTTAAAAAGTGGAAATATTATTCTCCATCATGTGAGAAAAAGAATGTGTTTGTGTGTGTGTGTGTGTGTGTGTGTGTGTGTGTGACTGGATCATTTTACCGTACAGCAGAAATCAACAGAATATTGTGAATCAACTATAATAGAAAAAATAAAAATCCGAAAGTATAAATAAATAAAAATAAAAAGTGGAAACATGATCACTTGGAAACTGTTTGATGAATTCCAGGGATATGTGGAGGTCTCTAGAGGCCACCATGGATAACAGGCAGGGACCACGTGGAAGGTCAGGTGGAGAAGCACAGCCTCCAGACCCTCCACTTCCACTTTAATGGAGCAGGGCCAATTTTATCTTCTATATGTTATGATTCACTGAGAGATTTCACTTGAAAACAAAGATTTTGCTGCAGGGGGGAAATGTTATCAAGTTAAAAACACTACAGTAAGAACTATCAATTCATTAAAGAAAAAAAAAACTGAGCCAAGATAAGATATGCTAGGAAATACAAGTAAAAAATTCACATATCCACATGAAGTTTTAACACTTGAGTACTAATAAACTAATTTCAACCCAAGTTTAGTAACCACAAAGAGCCCTGCACTGTGTGAGGCACAAACACAGCAAGGATGCCTAATACAAAGCTTCTGCCTGAAAGGTGCTCTGAACTTCACTGGCTAGAAGACACGGAAACAACAGGTTAAACAAGCTGCCCATGTCATCAAAAAGTTAAGCAAACTACACAAAACAGTCCAGAAAACAAGTGCTGTAACACTTCAGTGATATGAGAGACTGATACTGTGTAACATAAGTGAAGAATGCTTAGATCTGAGTAGAGTCTAGAATGGCGGAAAATAGCCAGCAGATACTTTTAGTAAAGTGCCAGGTAGTAAAGATTTCAGGCTTTGGGGGCCAGACAATCTCTGATCACAACCAATAAACTATGCCATGCAGTGTGAAGGCAGTCACAGACAACGGGTAAAGTAATGGGCATGGCTGTGTCCCCAGGAAGCCTTGTTTACTGGTGACAAGCCAAATCTGGCCTGCAGGGTGTAGTTTCCCAATCCCTAAGTGTTTTCCAGGGCTGGAGGGGAGATCAGCTTGGCTAGAACAGAATGACTTTTGAGAAGGAGAAGTGAGAAATAAGGTCGGATAGCTAGGGTAGCAGCCCAGTTGTCTAAGGCTGCAAGTGCCAATCAGAACAGCTTGGAAGTGTTCAAGCACTCATATAATAAGATAAAAAGAGCTCTTTAAGGTCAAACTGGAACTGATATGAAGGATGACGGGGGAAATGAATGAAAAGCTGAAAAACAGAAGCTACTGCCACCCATGAAGCATGAACTAATTAAAACTGCTCCATTTTCCCAGTGACCAGCCTGAATTTCCATTCTGCAAGAGAGGAAGAGTACACACGTGGGAGCACCACCTACTCCCATCTCTGAGGCTGTGACAGGCTGAAATATGGTTTGTCCTTTCCCATTCCTTCCTCCTCAAAACTGCTGCTTATTTTTTCTTACGTCATGTAGGATGAGTGAGAAAATACATGAAAATAATGTCCTACCTTTATTAACTTGTTTCAAGGCTGAGGTAGAGGGTGTCTCAGGAACAATGGCCTCTGAGGAACCTGGAGCTGATTTTTCTACAGAAGGTGGCCCTCCAGTCTTGGCAGAAGAGCTCAGCTCCTTCAGAGGGCTGAATTTGCTTTCATTCTCTTTTATCAACAACTCTGACATGGAACCACCAGTTTCTCTAATCAAGAAATTCTCCATTAACCTGCTCCCTTTCTTTAAAGAATGTCTGAAGCCTACAGGAGTACTTTGTACTTTGACAGCATGGTTCTTTGAAGAGGAGGAAGCAGGGGATACAGGTGGCGACTCTAAGGCAAACTGCAACAGATGATTCCTTGAAGCACAAAAAATAAAAAGGTAATTAAGGCATCAACTTATGGATACATAACAAGTTAGCTGACATAAACTGTCCTCTCAATTAACACTTGTTTCTGTGAAATACTGAATTTACTCCATAATGACAGCCAAAGCAGGGTTTCTTCTAGAATAAAATATAAAGCACTAAATCTGACTTTAAAAGCAGTTAATCTGTCTGTAGAAGAAAATGTAAGGGTTTCACATTCTGGCCATGGAGAATGGCTGGTACAAGACTCTCCAACTATAAATAACTTTAAAATCTGAACAGAACAAATAAAACTGTTTATAATCACAGACTATAATCAACACAAGTCTACAACCCTTGAGAGAGAAAGGAAACATGAGGTGATCCAACATTTCCACAACAATTTCTCTTGAAGATATGTTCTGGGAGCTGGGTATTGAAATGATGTTGAAACAGAGGCTGGTGACCTCACTAGGTAGAGGGAACAGGGATTACAGCTCTGGACAAAGGGTGCTAGGACTGTAGGCCAGGGTGCTGGGCAGGGGATAGCCACAGAAAGGGACCCCCAGAAGTCTGCTTAGAAATGCCCATCAATTCCAGATCATCTCCAGGGCTGCACAAGCATAAGATGAAGCCATGGGAGACAGTGCAGGAAGCAGATGCTGGGAAGCTGAGATTTTCAAGGACAATGCTGGGAAGTTGTTGAATAAAGGAGCTATGATATGGAAATGTTCTATATATTGACTGTGATGACAATTACACAGATTTATGTTTAATAACATTCAATGATCGAAATTCGAACTTACTGTATATATTTCATTACATGTAAATTTTACAAATTTTACCACAGTTTAAAAAAATAAGGAACTACTGAAAATAAAAATAACAATAATTTCAAAAAATTACTGATATACTGATATACTGATGAGAAAGGCTAAAACTAGAAAGACTGGGAATATCAAGTGTTAGAGAGGCTATGGAGCAACTCAAACTCTCTCCTTTGCTGGTGGAAGTGTAATTTATCTTAACCATCTGAAAACTCGCTTTATAAAGATGCCAATAAATTAATGAATGCTTACTCCCTGACCTAGCAATTACACTTCTAGATAGGCAAAAGAAATACATGCCAAAAGACATGTTCACAGCAGCAGTACTTGTAACAGACAAAAACCAGAAACAGACCAGATGTTTATCAATATGGAAATGGGGAAAAATAATCCACATAGTATCATCTGAAATCAAAAGACTCAGAAAAAGAGTAAATATTTATCACTACATTATTTGACCAGATTCCCCTTTCTCTGTTGGCCTGAGGTCAATAAAACCGCTATTAACACTCACACCACCTAGAGGTTTGTTACTTCATTGGGCAGGAATGACACAAAAAGAAAAAAAGCAGTCAATACCTTATTCTGATATACAGTTTTACAGAAATCTACAAAACTCTATTTATATCAAGATATCCAGCTTCATATCATATTTAATTGTAGTCATAATCTGAATGCTTTGACCATTTTAAATATGTCCTGAGACTAACTGGTATATCTAATATTTTAAACATTACTATTAAATATTTTGAAATGAATAATTAGGGTTGAGAGACAGTGAGCAGATGTGCAGAAGATCAAGACTGGCTGTAAGCTGATACATGTGTAAGTTGGGAGGGTCTATACTATTTTCTCTATTTTTGTATATATTTAAACTTTTCCACAATGAGAAGTCTGAAAATAAATAAATAAAAGCTACAGTGGGAGAAAGGTTTAAAAAAAAAAAAAACTAGGATCCTAATATTTGCAAAGAAACAGAAATAAAGTAAAAATACAGAACCACAATCAATAAGTCGCCTCTCCTTCTAGGCTCTGGATTTGGCACAAGAGGTTCTAAGAAAAGCTTTCATCTCATTATAACAAAGTAAAATATACACTTTCCAACTAATGGATAAAACTGTCACTAATAAATTGCATCCACACTACTACAAAGGAATGTCTTTTCAGCTAAGTGTCTACCCTAGAGATAACTTCTTTTTGCTTTTATTTACAATTGAGATGAATTTTTTTCCAATTTGCTCTTTTACTTCAATACAGGCTAGTAAGAGAATGTAGCAGACAGTTGCACCATCACAATAATAAAATTATGCTCCATTTAAAATTGAAATCCATTAACTTCTTCATGTGTCTGCTAATTTCAACAATAGAAATATAAAACAAAAGTGTCTGTCCTCAAGAAGCTTACACTACAGCAAGGGAAGAGAGAACAGACACATACAACATATGCAAAAAGTACTATGAAAATAAAATTAACACATTGAAGCTGTGAATGGGAAAGGGATGAGCTTGCTCCTCTTTACAGGACAGTCTCAGAAGCCATCACTAAGGAGATGACCTATGGAAAACAGTCTGAAGAAAGTGAAGGTTTAAGCCATACCTATCTCTGGGGAAACAATGTTTCACTTGGAAATAACAATAAGTAGGAGCTCCCTTTACGGCTCAGTGGAAACAACCCTACTAGTATCCATGAGGATGCCTGTTCTATCCCTGGCCCTGTTCAGTGGGTTAAGGATCCAACGTGGCTGTCTGTGACCTACACCACAGCTCGGATCTGGCATTGCTGTGGCTGTAGTGTAGGCTGGCAGCTGAAGCTCTGATGCAACCCCTAGCCTGCGAACCTCCATATGCCACAGGTGTGGCCCTAAAAAGCAAACAAAAAACAAAATAAATAACAGTAAGTACAAAGAGGTCAGAGTATGATTAACATGTTTGAGGAGTTCCCATGGTGGCTCAGTGGTTAATGAATCCAACTAGGAACCATGAGGTTGCGGGTTCGATTCCTGGCCTTGCTCAGTGGGTTAACGATCCAGTGTTGCCGTGAGCTGTGGTGTAGGTTGCAGACACGGCTCGGATCCTGCATTGCTGTGGCTCTGGCATAGGCTGGCGGCTACAGCTCCGATCCGACCCCTAGCCTGGGAACCTCCATATGCCATGGGAGCGGCCCTAGAAAAGACAAAAAGACCAAAAAAAACACAAAAACAAAAAAAACAAAAAACACGTTTGAGAAGCAGGGAGAAGGCCAGTGCGCTGGAGCTGAGTAAACATGGGGGGAGAAGCAGGCAAGAAGTTAGGGAGCCCACTATGCAGGGAGAAGACACTGAGAGGACATGGGCTTCTGCTCCACATGACACAGGAAGCTGCCTGTGACAATACGTAGCATGACCTACTTTTTATTTTCAAGCATCACTCTAGCTGCTGCCATTGGGAGAACTATTGGTGGGCAAAAAAGAAATAAGACCACTAGGAAGTGATCACAGTATCTAGACTGACTCTAGCCTGGACAGGAGAATATCAAGACGATGATGAAAAGCCATCAGACTCTGGAAGTATGGTAAAGACAGAGAAGGGTTGATTGATGAAATGACAGGCTAAGTTTGAAAGAGAAGGGTCAAGGATAACACCAAGGTTTTTGGCCTGAGGAAATGAAAGGATGGAGCTGCCATTTACTGAGATGAGGGAGACTGTAGAACAGCAGACTGGGAGTGGGGCTTTGGGGGCAGCAGAGGGAATCAGTTTAGTTTTGGCTTTAAGAAGTCCAAGCAGAGATGTGGGATAAGCAGTTGGATATCTGAGGCTCAGGTTAGGAGAGCACTCTAGCTGAGACACAAATTTGGAAGGCATTAATGCACAAATGGTATTTAAAACCATGAGACTATTTATGGGAATTCACATATCTTAAAAATGAACTGTGTGAAAATATTAACTCCAAAACTGATACCTGAAGTCACATTGAATTGGTAATTTTCCATTAATTGTCATCACTTTTATGAATTTACATTAAAGGGAAATGGCATTACAATGCCTAAGGGCATTCATCATAGACACTGTTTTAGATGAATTATAGACTATCAGAATAATTGTGACTCAGTAAACTATAGGAAAATCCTGCCCAATTCGTTAACTATACAGTAACCTTTCCTCTTCAGAATGTGGCTACGAATCAAGAGTGAAAACAGGTTTTTGAGTAGACACAGGCAGTCATAAAATCCATGCAATCAAGTCCATGGATTTCAGTAGCTAGTAGAAGTCCCTGTACATACTTATTTTGATATGGAACATGCCAACAGTAGTTTAGCACCATCTGATTAAACAGATAGAAACCAACCACAGTACAAGTTCTTATCAGCAACTTAGAGCACGCACATTTGTATAACAGGGCAACACTGTATAAATACAGATGAATCATTTAGGATAGAAATGATAGGAATATTCACTTGGGTTCCTTTGTTCCAGATACTGTGCTGGATATCTTTTAATATAACTCTTCATTTCTATTCCTTACAGTAATTTCTCAAAATGTCAACAACATTATTCCCATTTTTCAGTTGTGGAAAAGAGATCAAAAAACATTTGTGTGTGTGTGTGTGTGTGTGTGTGTGTGTGTGTGTGTATATATATATGTATATAATTTTTTTTTTTAGGGCCACACCTGTGGCACATGGAAGTTCCAGGCTAGGGGTCAAAATGGCCACAGAATTTGCTGCAGCCACAGCCACAACACCACCAGATCCAAGATGCATCTGTGACCTATACCATAGCTCATGGCAACACTGGATCCTTGACTCATTGAGAAGGCCAGGGATTGAACCCACATCCTCATGGATACTAGTCCAGTTTTTCACTGCTGAGCCACAAAGGAACTGCTACTATCTTGATCACACTCATTAAAACTAGTACAGGATTTTCCCTGGTGGCACACTGGGTTGGGATCTGGTGTTAACACTGCAGTGGCTTGGGTCACAGAAAGAAAGAAAAGAAAAGAGAAGAGAAAAGCAAAGCAAAGAAAGAGGGTGGGAGGGAGGGAGGAAGGAAAGAAAGAGGAATTTTCATTGTGGAGCAGGAGAAATCAATCTGACTAGTAACCATGAGGACACAGGTTCGATCTCTGGCCTCACTCTGTGGGTTAAGGATCCAGCATTGCCGTGAGCTTCGCAGACACAGCTGGGATCTGGCATTGCTGTGACTGTGGTATAGGCCGGTGGCTACAGCTCTGATTTGCCCTCTAGCCTGGGAACTTCCATAGCCACAGGTGCGGCCCTAAAAAGACAGAAAGAAAGACGGGGGGGGGGGGGGGGACGACAGAGAGACAGAAAGAAAGAGAACGAATGAACTAGTACAGTCAAGGCTGAACTAGTTCTCAAACCCAGTATGCTTTAAACCATGTGTTTGGAAAAGGCAAAATTTTATTCTATTTACTCTTATGAGATGCTAAGAGAATTATCTATTACAATTATTATCCAAAATGTTTAAATTCTTAAACTTGGAGCAAGCACCTAGAGAAAAATTCATACCCCGATGGTAGATAAGCCAAAGTCGTAAATGATGTGCTATACTCTCAACTTGTAAAAATAATGATATACATGCAGAGAGGCTGCTATGCAAAAATACAGAAACAACATTTTCTCACTTAGGTCAAGGATGATGTTCCACTTAGACAAAAATATTCTAAATAAATTTTGTTCAATACAATAGTTTCTTAGAATTATTTTAAATAAAACTGAGTCAAGAAAAAAACAACAAAAAAACCTGTTCCTTGAAAATAAAAGGCAAAAGTTAGGAGTTCTCTTGTGGTGCAGCAGGTTAAGAATCTAGTGTTGTCACTGGAGCGGCCTGAGTCACTGCTGGGGGGCAGGTACAATCCCTGGCCCAGGAATGTCCACATGTTGCAGGCGTGCCCCCCACCAAAAAAAATTAAAAGGCAAAAAGTTAGAAGAAAATATAAGATCTATCTATCAGCCTTGTGTCTTAAAAGCTCTGGAATTATTTCCAATACCCTTTTATATTGTTTAGAATAACTAAATTTTTTTAAATCGCATTATCATAAAATGGCAATGACATGAGAATGAAGGAAAAAATGAAATCAACAAACAATACAAATACCTTACATTTTACTCTTAAAGTTCCCTCCTCACTAATCTTAAATCATATTGCAAACAAATGATGAAACTGACTAGCCTGAATATCATCCCTACCAATTTTGCAAGTAAAGTACCATAGACTTTAGATATGACAAATGTCCAAGAAATGTTCACCAGAAGGCAATTCCAAGAAGAATGGCAACACAAGCAGAAGGAAGATAAAATCCATGCCAAGCCTATAATGAATGCTTCCTACCCCCCCCACCCCAGGCCAGCTATAATGAATACCTAAGTAGCCTATTTATTTTGGGATGGAGGAAGAAGGGTAGAAGGCCTCCCTTTAAGTTACCAAAAGGTTTATGAACCCAAAGATACTGATCACTTCTCTTCAACAAGCAGATGCTATTCTCTGTAACACTCCCTTTTTCCTAGCAGGGAGGTTATTATACTTTCAACACCAGCTGAGGAAAAAAAAAAAAAGCCCTGAAATACAATTTTACCCTGAAATACAATTTTACTGTCTCAGAGAAAAGCAAATAGTCAAACAACTCATTTCTAAAGGCAGGGCTCCATTTTTCTCATAGAATTAAAAATCTAATTGTTGAAGGACTTTAAAATAAGAAAGGCAATCACTTTATTCATGAGAATCAGAGAATCTCAGAATGTCTTAATCTAAGAAGTATACCTACCACCTTCTTATGACTTTGCTTATGCAAATAACAAACCAACCGATTTCTGGAATGTCCCATTAGGTGAATTCAGAGCACTAAATCCTATCATTCTTAGGATACAAACCAATGAATAAACATGCAATTCTATTGGATGAAATCTCTTTATGTTTTTGGAAACAATGTAATGTACCACCAAAAATGTCCTGACAGGCTTGGAAGTCACATACTTAAGTATGCTGGGCATGTAACTGTTAAGCTGTTAAGTAAACACAGTATATTTGTTTTGTTTTGTTTCTTCCTGCTTTTCAGTGCTGCACCTGCAGCATATGCAAGTTCCCAGACTGGGGATCAAATCAGAGCTCCAGCTCCTGGTCTGCACTACACAAAGCCACATCAATACAGGATCTGAGCCACATCTGCAACCTACACCATAGCTCATGGCAACACCAGATCCTTAACCCACTAAGCAAGGCCAGGGATTGAATCCACATCCTCATAGATACTAGTCAGGTTCATAACCCTCTGAGCCACAATGGGAACTCCAACAAAATATGTTCTTAATAAAAACCCCTGCTTGGCTTGTATGATTAAACTAAAAATAATTCAAAATATTGTTTGGTAAGACATGCCTTTTTATATCCCTTTGGGTGACCACTCACTATTGCAATCATGCATTTGACAGTTAAGTAATTATAAAGCAGCAGCAATTATTTATTTCATGTGACACATCATTTTACACATGCTGAGCAAATCAGATTGAGAATAGATTAATACATAACAGACACAGAAACCATTAGAGATATGTGTGTACACATGAGTTAGTATACACGTATGCAAACATGCATATATTACCCAGATCTGTCCACTCAGAATTCTTAGAAGCAATGACACCCCAGTAAAAATGAGCATACCCAATTCCAGACCCTGATTCCTAAATACCATTCTCCAACGAAAGGAAGCAGAGCTCCATGGAAAAAATGGTTGATTCTAATGCTGGGGCAGGAAAAATAAAAGATGAAGTTGAAATATCTCTGAAATACCTAGAAGTAAGTAAGTGCTCCAGGGAGTTCCTGTTGTGGCTCAGCGGTAACAAATCTGACTGGTATGCATGAGGACGTGGGTTCAATCTCTGGCCTCACTCAGTGGGTTAAAGGATCTGGCATTATCGAGAGCTGTGGTGTAGGTCACAGACGAGGCTCGGATCTGCCATTGCTGTGGCAAAGGCTGGCAGCTACAGCTCCAATTCCACCACTAGCCTGGGAACTTCCATATGCCACAGGTTCAGCCCTAAAACAAACAAACAAAAAAACTGTAAGTCCTCTAACCTGCATTTTAACTCTTGTTTTTTCATAACAGGAGATTTTCTGTTAAGAAAGAAAATCCTATTACAATTAGATTGTCCACGTGTGATTAACGACTGCTGTCACTTCCCTCCTTTCCTTCTTTTACCACCAAATATGCAACCCCGCCTTTCCTAAACCCCAAAAGTGCACAGAGTAAAGGGGGCGAAACACATATAAAAGGCAAAAGCAGTTAGGAATTAGTCACAAAACTAAATCATACCGTGCAAAATTCAAGCTTTTTACCAGTTCATCTAACACGCGGTTATTTTTTAGGTCCGGCTCTGTGACTGTCTAGAGAAGAAAAACAGCAGATGGAAAAAGGTCAGAAACAATAATTAACTTGTCATAATCTTGTTTTTGAAAACGTTGAGTCTCATCCTCCTGAGACTTCCCATTCCACTGAGTCTTCCAGGAAAGCCTCAAAATAAAGTTAATTTATTTCGCACTAATATGGAATTTTAAAACAGTGAATCACTATCTGCTGACTGGAAGTCTGATAAAAGCTCTCCAAAGCATCTGGGAAAAACATATGTATGCTGTTCTGACTAAGAAGAAACCTGATATGAGTTAGAATTCTCCTTCAAAATGTCAGCACTCAGCTTTCCCAAAAATTTCTCCTGAAAAGCAGATAAAGATGCTCTTTTAAGTGACAACATTGGGAAAGGCAGTAGGTGTTCAAAAAGAGTTTAAAAACAAGACTGGTGTTCAGGAATGCAAGAGGAAAATCATAAATCCAGTAGTTATTTAGCATAAATGACATATAGTTTATCTCTGTGACAGTACCATCTTGATGACAGCAGCATACCTAATGGTAAAAAGTTTAGACTTGGGAGCCAAATAAGTTCAACTACAACCTGGCACAAGGTACCTACCAGAGGTATCAAACAAGAACCCAAACCCTTTAACTAGCCCCAGTGTCCTTTCTGTCAGACATTACTGTCTCTTTTTCTTCTTTCTTCACCCTTATTTATGTTTACTTTCCCTTTCTACCTACTTTTTCACCTATTTCTATCACATGAAATGTCTCAGAAACTGTAACAAATTTCCTAGTATTCTCTCAGAAGGTCTGCTTTGGGAAAGAGGTAGGGGCCAGTTAAGTGGAATCTTTGCCTTCTGCACAAATACCTAAATATCAATCCTTTGCAAATAATACCTACCATTTTCTACCCTAGGTAAGAAATCACAAGAAAAAAAAAGCCATAAAAACAGTTCATAAAATTTAAAGTGTGTTATATCTTACTCTTAGTTCTTACTTCCTAAAATACATTTAGGTTATCAGAAATCTTAATGAACAGTTGAACAAAGTCCATTTCTCCGTATATGTATTTTAGAAGTCCTTTCTAAAAATGTTTTTGATATAGCTTAATTCAATAATTATACATCTTCCCATAGGCTTTTGTGTATGCATGAAGCAGAAATATCTCTAACAATCAGTTAGTTTAAAAGATAAGGAAAGAAAAACTTACCACACAACAAGTTGGACATTGTGTCTTATAGGACAGAAATTTTCTTATACAAAGAGAACAGTCTGCAAAAACACAAATGCAACACAATGTATTAGTTAAACTATATAATAACACTGGAGGAGTTCTCTGGTGGTGCAGCAGGTTAAAGATCTGGCATTTTCACTGCAGCAGCTTGTGTCACTGCTGTGGTGTAAATTCGATTCCTGGCCTAAGAAATTCTATGCTGCAGGCACAAGCAAAAACAAAATCTGACTTAAGCCTTAGAATATTTCCATCACCTAAGGTATATCATTATAATCCAAAAATTCTAGGACCTCTACTTTACCTATACACATTTGCAAATATAATTAAATAGCATTTTTAGGAAATGGAAACATAGCAAATAATAATAATCATGAGTCCCTAGCACATCACAACTCTATAAGCAATACGCATCACTGTAAAATGAAGGAAATATACATTTAAGACCTAGGATGGATTTATATAAACATGTAATGTTTCTCCACTGCCTAACACTCTAAAATACAAATTCTGAAATAAGACATATACACATGTTAAGAAATAATATATACCCATGTTATCAAATTAGGGATTTCTACATCCTAACTCTAAGGATATCTTAAATGATATCCTTCATCCCACATTTAACAAGTACTTTTGTGGCAAGCACTAAGAAAAGGACAGTATGTAAGGGACAGTTCTTGACCTCAAGGAGCTGAAATGGCAGTGAGGCAATTACAGTACAATGGTGCATTAAGGACAATGTATTAAGTCTTAACAAGTTAAGTGGAAATTGGCATGAACTAAATTCTCCAAACTCAAGGCAGTGTAAAATAATCTCCCAAAGAAAAAAACAGATGTGACAAATAGAATGGTACCTTACTGGTAGCTAATCTGCTACGAGCACGAATTCAGCTTAGTAAAGGAGCCTCATTAAAGGATTCAGTTTAGTTAAGGAGGAAAAGGAAGAGATAGTATTATTTCAGGTACAGATATCCTGGAAGTGAACAAATCATGTCAGCCTCAGTAAGAGCACCCAGGAAAAATGAAACACATTATGAAAAAGATAAATCAGGCAATGAACAAAGTTCTTTTGGGAAGCAAAGACAAATAAAGGGGGTTTCCAGTTTGGCATGTAAGCACCTTGGAAGTTTTATCACTCCACCTAATAACAAGTAAAAAGCTGAACAAACTAAAAAAATCAGTATCTCTTCTTAGATCCATTGGGGAACTGACCTTATGGGGCAAACTGCTGCCCCCAAAACTGGAGAGACAGGCTGGATATAGAAAAATACAATTTACCAGAGCAGAAACCTCCATGGGAACCAGAGAAGAGCTTTTGCTGTAACCAATGTTGGGACACAAAAATCTGAACTGTAATTGACAAATTGCTGGAGGTGCAGTGTGGACAAGTCTGAGAGTTAAAAACTCCACAGGGACATAGACATGGGGTGGGGAGGGGTGGGGGGCAGCAACTCACACTTATGTCAGTTTTTAACTCCAAGGGATATACCAGGTTCTCAAAGTGACCATAAGTGGGGCGTGGGGGGAATCCAAAATTCGTCTGCAGGGGAGGGGGAAAAATAATCATTTTAAAATACACCAGAACCCTCTGTTCTTAACAAGGCCTGCCCTCAAGATAAACTATTTTATTGGAGCCTATTCTATTAGGTTATTATCAGAGTCCAGCAGAACTGGCTGGAAGGGAAACAACCAACTCCAGTTACCTCTAGCCATCCTGGCCTTCCCAAGGGGGGGACAAACTGAGAACCACTTGTGGCGTTCACAGCCCAGGGCACAGGCTCACTAAAAGACACACCTAATTGTAGGAATATACCACACCACCCCTCCCCCCACATCTCACAGCACATTACTAAAAGGCCTATTTACTGCAGCTGCATTTAGCCAGTACATCAATGCCCCACTAATAGGAAATAATTATAGGGCATACTAAAAGGCAAAAAACACAATTTGAAGAAATTGAAAGCATCATTAGCATAATCAGATATGACAGGAACACTGGAATTGTCAGACCAGGAATTTAAAACAACTATGATTCATATGCTAAGGGCTGTACTGGACAAAGTAGACAACATTTAAGAACAAATGGGTAATATAAGCGGAGAGATGAAAATTCTAAGGAGGAGTCAAAGAAATGCTAGAAATGAAAAACACTGTAGAAGAAATGAAGAATGCCTTTGATGTGCTCATTAGCAGATAAAATGCAGCTGAGGAGAAAAAAATTAGTGCATTTGAGGATGTCTCAATAGCAACTTCCAAAACTATAAAGCAAAAAGACCAGAAAAAAAAAAACCACACACACAAAAAAATAATTACAGCTGACGTAAATTTTTGAAACTAATAAATGAACATAACTATTATCTAAAAACAAAACAAAATGAAATAATATTCAAGAACATTCTGCAGGGGGACAACAACAAAAGGTATACCTTTTGTTATACCTTGGTAATATCAGAAAGAGAAGAAAAAGAGAAAGAAAATAGAAAAAATATTTGAAGAATAAATGACGGAGAATTTCCCTCAGATTGTCAGACACCAAACCACAGATTCAGGCAGCCAAAAGAACACCACATAGAAAAAATGTCCCAAACCTACAACTTGATATATCACATTCAAACTGTGGAAAAAATAAAGAAAAAAATCTTAGAAAAAGTTAGAGGAGAAAAAACACCATACTTACAGATAAACAAAGATAATAACTAAATCTGTTCTCAGAAACCATACATGCAAGGATGAGCGAAATATTAAAAGTGTGGAGAGAAAAGACCCATCGACCAAGATCTTTATATTCTGCAAAATGATCCCTCAAAAGTGAAAGAGAAATAAAAACTTTCTAGACAAATAAAAATTGAGGACACTTGCTCCCAGTTGACTGGCACTGGAAGAAATGCTATATTCTTCAGAGAAAAGGGAAATGATATGAGCCTAACACTTGGATCCACTCTAAAGAAAAGAACAAATGCAGAAGAAATAAGTACAGGTAAAATTAAAACTTATTTTTCTTATTCTTAACTGATCTAACAGACAACAGTTTGCTCAAAACAATAACAGCACCAAAACATTAGATTACTTATGCTCATATACATATGCAAATGCTTGTATGTGCATGAAATGAATGACAGTAATGATATAAAGGACTGGAGGGAGGAATTAGGTGTCTTAGAAAGCTCGGCCTGCCATACCAAAATATCATAGACTGATTGCTTAAACAATAGAAATTTATTTTCTCCCAGTTCTGAGAGCTAGTTCAAGACTGAGGTGCCAGCATAGTAGCTTTGTGGTGAGGACTCTCTTTCTGGCTTGCAGACAGCTGCCTACTCACTGTGTCCTTACAAGACACGGGGAGAGAAAACAAGCTTTCTATCTCTTTTCATCATCAGGAGGCATGACCGCATCTAAACATAATAATCTCCCAAAGGCCCTATCTCCAAATACCATCACACTGAGGCTTAAGGCTTATGAATCTGGGGAAGTTGAGGGGGGGTGGGCCACAGGGGAAGACACTTTAGTCCACAGCATTCCACCCCTTACCTTCCAAATTTATGTCCTTCTCACATGCAAAATACATTCTTCCCACCCCACTAATCTCAAAAGTCTTAGCTCATTCCATCGTCAACTCTAAAGTACCTATATAATATAAATATTTAATTAATAGGATCACATGTACCAGAGTATATACAATGAGGCTATTACTTTCTCTTCTGCATAATCTTACACATGTGTTTTGTCTTGAAATATAGAGAACCAGACATTAGTCCAAAGTAGATCAAGCCCTCCACTTAATTCAACCTACCAGTCTACTACCAAGTATATGCTGGTGAACCATGGAGCAGCATAATTTATTTTCTAGTGAGCAACCATGATATTTCAATCAAAGTAGAGTAACTAAAGAGCTCTAAACTGTATATTCCTAGGTGGCTTTATTTAAATTGTCCGTGAAATTTGTTTTTCTACCCAAATGCCCAACCATGAGCCATGTATACAGGGTGGAAGAGGGAAGAAGCAGAGGGTAGCTTCACAGAAACACACAAGCCTGGGGAAAGAGGCATTTCTAATCTCAAACAGGATAAAGCCATCTGCTGACTTTCATATATCCAAAGAGCCTAGCATTCTAACAGTAAAATGTAAATTTCTAAAACTGAAACCAATCCTTTCTGCATGTGATCTTAAGGATTTTATGAGAAAGTGCACCATTTTAAAAATAATTGTTAAGTGTCCAAATAAAAAAAAAGAAAATCGAGGAGTTCCCTGGTGGCTCAGCAGGTTGGAGACCCAGCATTGTTACTGCTGTGGCTTGGGTCACTACTGTGGCAGGG
This sequence comes from Phacochoerus africanus, assembly GCF_016906955.1. Classification (NCBI taxonomy): domain Eukaryota; kingdom Metazoa; phylum Chordata; class Mammalia; order Artiodactyla; family Suidae; genus Phacochoerus; species Phacochoerus africanus. Next base: position 145,612,598 of record NC_062544.1, read on the forward strand.
GTTCGAACCCTGGCTCAACAACTTCCACATGCCACAGGCATGGCCGGAAAAAAAAAAAGAAAGAAAGAAAATCTAGTTACAAGTTTGAAAGGAATAGGAGATCCTGGAAAGTTGAGAAGGCTGGCTTCTGCCTCCAATAAAGTGACCAGTTAACTAACAGGAGATGACAGCCCTCCAAGCACTCCAACATTCCCCTAAGTGCAGGTCTGCAAAAGGGGAGGTCCTTCTGTATGTAGAGCTATCTCTTTTCTCCCCATCTTGTTTCACGGTGCTGCCTCCTAAGAGTGAAAAAGAAGAGTAACACAGATTATTTGCCTGAGAGAATATCACATTGCCTCTTAATTTGGCAAAGGCCAGTAAAAAACATTTCACATTTCACTTTTTTTAAAAATTAAATTGTTTTTTATTCCAACATGAGCCTCAATTAATTTTGCGAGTCAAAATCTACCAAAGGAAAAGAAAAATGACTGCTGGCCCATCTTTAAAATAGTGGCAATTTAACAGTGCCTAAAAGCCAGTGACTTCATCTAAGAGTAAATATTTTAAGCAACTCCATTGTCAAATCAGTAATACTGTGCAAATGCAAATCAAATTGGCACTCATGCAGATCAATCTATTAGTGAGAACATTTCTCATTTAATGGTATTTTAAGGATAGGAGTAAGTCTGGGCCCTCTCCCCTCAAAAGTACTCTAATAGCATGAATTTGGATTATTTTAATTGTCCTACATTCTGCCACTGCACCTCACTCAAACCTTAATAGCAGCAGTTTGTCACCCATATCTCAAATGCTGAACAGAGCAAAACAGAATAAAGGAATTTAAAATGACAAGTCTTGAAACATGTAAGGAGCATCAAAGTGGCTAGGATCCTGGGTCACCAATTCTAGTCAATCCAAGACAATACAGAACATGATGGCTAGCTCTGGCTCCTACTAAGCTCTGAGGGCCTTTGTGTCATTAAAACAACTACAGCCTCAGAGCAACTTTTAGTCTTGAAGGAAACTGTAACAACTGGTGATTAGGAGAAAAAGCCTACTGAATCATGACCGGTATAATATGAAAAATAAGTGCTCAAAAAATAAATCATCATTATTGGAAGTACTCTCCACCAACTTCCTTATATAAAGTTTCACTTCAGTGACAACTATGTGACAGAAACAAGCCAAAAAAAATTTTTAATGGAAATAAAGGCTAGTTTTTTGGCTGAGTTCACTGAATTCATAAAAAGTAAAGTTGTTTTTCCCTAAAACAACATAATTAAAAGCTACAGAATTGACTTTTATTTTTGTTCATGAGCAAGTAACCAAGATCTAGAATTACCATCCTTCTATAAACAACTAAAACACTAGGGGAAAATATGAAACAGCTATTTTCAGACTTCGGACAACTGCAGAAATAAGAGGAGTTCTACCCCATCCCAAGGTATCTGCCCCGAGGCATTTCTTGATCACTGTGCAGGGAGGAGAGCCAAAAGCCCATTAGTCTTGCTAGTTAAAGAAACAAAAGTCAGAGTTCAAAGCAATCTAGGTAGCTAGAATTTGCAAGGCAAAGTGCCAGAAAGAAAGAAGCCACACATAGAAAGGCCTCCAGAAACATGAATACAGATCCACTACGACTTAATACAAATCTGCACATATGCAGGGTGAAAACACAGAGGCCAGACAACTTCAGGGAAGGAACAGTAACTGGAGAAACTATACAGGGGCAAGAGTTCATAAGATGTCCAGCACCCACTTTAGAGGAACCTCGCTAAATGCACAGACATTCAGTAGACACCCTAGAATATCCCACCTTAGTATGAGAGTAAACTGGCCACAGAGTGGGTGATGTTAGCAAGATGGCGGAATATTAAGCCAGACTTTGCTTTTCCCATGGAAATACAAATCAACAACAGTATGTGACCCAAATCCCTTTGTGACAAATCCAGATGACAGTTATGATGCTCCTGTACCCCAGGGCAAGCACACAACTAGCCACATCAGAGCCAGTAGGCAGTTCATGACCCTTACTTGCCAGAGTCTCTCCCTTTGGCTCAGCACCACATGAACAGAAAGAAACTCCCAATTCCCAGCTTTTCCCAGGGGAAGGATACAGAAGACTGAAACACATATGAAATGTTCACATTTTGGGAACTCTGCCCAAGGGACTGGTTTCCATCTCGCCTGACTCTAAGCACTGACAAAACAGGGCACTGGGTTGGAGTCAATGAAAAAAAGGTGATAGTCTGGATTAATACAAACTTGTTCACCACCACCCCTCCCCTGGGAGTGCGCAGAAACTCCCACGTCTCAGCTTTGCTCTAAGGAGGAACATGCATCCAACATTGCAGCTTTTCATGAGGCTGCCCAAGAGACTGGTTTCTAGCTCACCCAACTCATATAGTGCTGGAGAAACTCATCATATTCCAGATGCCTAGACACTAATGAGAACAAAAAAGACCTGGCAGTTTGCTGCTATTGTTGCTCCAGAGACCCACAGTACAGCAGATGGAGGTCAATATAACTCTGTGACTTCTTTGAGGAGAAAGGTAAAAGAGAAGAATGCAACCAATATTTCAGCTTTTTAAATGGCTGCCCGAGGGACAGCTGCTACCTTGCCTGACTCAGAGTGCTGATGGGACCTGACATATTCTAGTGCTTGGGAGGCCACTAAGAACAAAAAAGAGCTGGGCAGTTTGCTGCAGTTCAACAAGGTCTCACGTACTACATATGTAAGAAGAAGCAAAACATTGTAAACTAACGAAAAAAGAAAGGAGCAAAACATCTCTAATTGGGAATTTACACTCACAAGTCCAAAGAAGATACACCCACAGAAAAGGTTTAAGAGGCCCCCAGAATCTCTAGCTGGGCTGGTTGGTAAATGTGGATGCAGGAACATCTAGCTTTCCCTATATGAAGGAAGTCTATAAAGCCTACGAAAGATGACTGCTTTTTCAAATGCATGGATCTCAACACAGTGTAACAAGTCACATGAAGATACAGGGAAACATGGCCAAAGCAATGGAACAAAATAAGTCTCCAGAAGTTAATCCTTAAAAAAAAAAAAAAAAAAAAAAAGTATATGAATTACCCAACAAAAAATTTTAAATTAAAAATTTTAAATAATAAAGACGCTCAATGAATTAAGGAAAATGATGTGTGAACAAAGTGAAAATATCAACAAAGAGATAGAAAATATAAATAAGAACCAAATAGAAATTCTGGAGCTAAAGAATATAACACAGGTTTTCACCACCATCTGAAAGTTAAGCATTCCTGTGAAACTTTTCATAAGCCAAAGTAGGCATAAAGTGAAAAAGCAATTACCTGAAGACACGCAGAAAATAAATAAAAATAAAGCACAGATGCTCACAGACACAGTTCAAAGCTATGGCAGCTTGATGCTGAGATGCTGAGTATAGTTGCTGGGGAAGGAACTTGGTGTCACTATCACTATTCAGGGTGCACACCTCTATAACAATTCACTATATATGCACCTTATATAGGAGCACACAAATACAAAAAACAAACATTAACACACATAAAGGGAGCAGTTGATGGTAATACAATAACAGTAAGAGATTTTAACAGCCCATTGACATCAATGGACAGATCTTCTAGATAGAAATCAATAAGACAAAAGAGATCTTAAATGATACAATAGAGCAGTTAGACTTAATTGATATTTTCAGGACATTACATCAAAAGGAATCAAAATATATATTATTTTCAAATGCACATGGAACATTCTCTAGGATTAATCATATACTAGGACCCAAAACTAACCTCAACAAATTTAAGAGTATAGAAATTATTTCAAGCATCTTTTCTGACTGCATGAGAACAGCATGAAACCAGCAATCAACCACAGGAAAAGAATTATGAAAAAAATGACCACATGGTGACTATACAACATGCTACTAAAAAAAACCAATGGGTCAATGAGGATATCAAAAAGGAAATTAAGGGAGTTCCCACTGTGGCTCAGCAGAAACAAATGTGACTAGTATCCATGAGGATGCAGGTTCAATCCCTGGCCTCGCTCAGTGGGTTGAGAATCTCGTGTTGCCATAAACTGTGGTATAAGTCACAAACTTGGCTTGGATCCTGTGTTTCTGTGGCTGCAGCATAGGCCAGCAGCTGCAGCTCTGATTCGACCCCTGGCCTGGGAACTTCCATGTGCCACAGGTATGGACCTAAAAAGCAAAAAGCAAAAAAAAAAAAAAGGAAATTAAAAAATACCTTGGGACAAACAATGAAAACACAACCATGCAAAATCTATGGAATGTAAGAGTTCTTTTGTGGTGCAGCAGGTTAAGGATCTGGCATTGTCACTGCAGTGGCTTGGGTCACTGCTGTGGCACAAGTTCAGTCCCTGGCCTGGGAATTTCCACATGCCACATGTACAGTCAAAAGACAAAAACAAAAGCAAAAAACCCCCAAATATGTGGAATGCCACAAAAGCAGTTCTTAGAGGAAAGTTCATAGCAATACAGACCTTCCTCAAAAAAACAAGAAAAATCTCAAACAACCTAATCTGCCATCTAAAAGAATTAGAAAAAGAAGAACAAACAAAACCTAAATTCAGCAGAAGGAAGGATTCATAAAGTTCAGAGAGGAATTCAATAAAGTAGAGATTTTTTTTTTAAATAGCAAAAAAAAAAAAAAAAAATCAATAAAACCAAGAGCTGGTTCTTTGAAAGAGTAAACAAAGTTGACAAACCACTGGCCAGGCTCACCAAGAAGAGATGAGACCTCAAATAAACAAAACTAGAAATGAAAAAGGAGAAATCTCAACTGATACCAGAAATACAAAAAGCCATAAGACAATACTATGAACAGTCCATATATGCCAACAAATTTGAGAACCCTAGAAGAAATGGACAACTTTCTAGAAATATACAGCCCACCAAAACCAAATTAAGAAGGAACAGATAAATTAGACAGACTCATCACTAAAAGTGAAATAGAGTCTGTAATTAAAAAACAAACAAACAACAAAAAAAAACCCTTCCCAAAAAAACCCAGGACCAGATGGCTTCACAGGTGAATTCTACCAAACTTAAACCAAGCCTAAAGAGGAGAGGACACTACCAAAGACAGGCTATGAAGCCACCATCACCCCAATACCAAAAACAGACAAAGATACTACCAAAAAAGAAAATTATAGGCCAATATCTGAGATGAATATAGATGCAATTTTTTTTGTTTTTGCTTTTTAGGGCCACACCTGTGGCATATGGAGACTCCCAGGCTAGGGGGTCTAAATCTGAGATGCAGCTGCTGGTTTATGCCACAGCAACACCAGATCCAAGCCGCATCTGTGAACTACCCCACAGCTCACAGAAACACTGGATCCTTAACCCTCTGAGTAAGGTCAGGGATCAAACCCACAACCTCATGGTTCCTACTCAGATTTGTTTCTGCTGCACCACGATGGGAACTCTGCAAAAAATTTTTAATAAAATTCTAGCAAACCAAATCCAACAACATATAAAAAAGATTACACACCATGACCAACTGGGATTCGTCCAAAGTTCACAAGGATGGTTCAACATACGTAAATCAATGGAATAGGTCACACTAACAAAAGAAAAGTCAAAAACCACATAATCTTCTCAATATACGCAAAAAATTTTTTGACAAAATTCAACATCCATTCATGATTAAAAACTCTCATCAATGGGGGTATAGAGGCAACATTTCTTAACACAATAAAAGCCATTTATGACAAGCCCACAGCCAATATAATACTCAACAAAGAAAAGCTGAAAGCCTTCCTGCTAAAATATGGAACAAGACATAGATGCCCACTCTCACCACTTCTATGCACCATAATATTAGAAGTCCTGGCCACAGCAATCAGACAAGAAAAAGAAATGAAAGGTATCCAAATTGGAAGGAAAGAAAACTGTCACTCTATGCAGATGACATGATACTATATAGAGAAAACCCTAAGGACACCACAGAAAAACTACTTATTCAAATTCAGCAAGGTAGCAGGATTCAAAATTAACATTCAGAAATGAGTAGCACTGATGTACATTAAAAATGAAATATCAGAAAGGGAATGTAAAATAATACCTTTTAAAATCGTACCAAAAAAAACAAAACAAAAACAAACCTAGAAATAAACTTAACCAAGGAGGTTAAAGTTAAAGACTTATACACTGAGAACTATAAAACATTAATAGAGGTCAGATACAAAATGGTGGAACAGAAGGACTCAAGTTCATCTCCTCTCACAAAAACACAAAAATCACAACTAATTGCTTAACAATCATAAACAAAATAGACTGGAAGCTACCAAAAAAGATATCTTATACCCAAAGACAAAGAAGAAGCCATATCAAGATGAGAGGAGCAATCCCATGCCTGCTGGGTGGAAAACCTACAAACTGGAAAATAACTGTATCACAGAGGCTTTCCCACAGCAGTGAGAGTACCTAACCCCATGTCAGGTTCCTATGACTGGAGATTGGACATAGGGAGGAGCCCCCAGAGCACTTGGTGTTGAAGGCTAGTGAGATTTGACCACAGAAGCTACACAGGACTGGGGCAAACAGAGACTCCACTCTTGGAGGGGGCACGCAGGGTTTTATGTGCACTAGGTCCCATGGCAAAGCAGGGACTTCATAGGAATCTGGGTCAGCTATACCTGTGGGTCTTGAAGGGTCTCCTGGGAAAGCTGTGGCTGACTGTGGGGGAAAGACATTGGAGGCAGAGGTCCCAAAGAATAATCATTGGTATGAGCTCCCCTGAAGGCTGCCATTTTGGGAAAATCTGGTCCTAACCATCAGGGCTGAGAACCTCAGGCCAAACAACAAACAGGGTGGGAACACAGCCCCACACATTAGCAAAGAGGCTGTCTAAAGTCCTCCCAGGCACAAAGCCACTTCTCATCACACCCAGAGACAAAGCCTCATCCACCAGAGTGATAAGACTCAGCTCCATGTACCAGTGGGCAGCCACCAGTCCTTCCCTTTAGGAAACCTGCCACATGCCCTTGTATCTATTTCCCCCACAAGGGAGGAGACACCAGAAGCAAGAGAGGCTATAACATTGTAGCCTGCAAAAAGGAGACCACACAAAAAGCTATACAAAATGAAACATCTAAGAAATATGAGCCAGATGAAGGTACAAGACAAAAGCCCAGAAAACAGCTAAGTAAAGTGGAGATAAGCAACCTACCTGAAAAAGACTTTGGAGTAACAATAGTAAAGATGATCGAAGATCTTGGAAAAAAACTGAGGGCAAAGAACAATAAACTACAAGAAACATTTAACAAAGAAATGGAAGATTTAAAGATTAAACAGACAGAGATGAACACCACATTACCCAAAATAAAAAATTCACTGGAAGGAACCAATAGCAGAATACAGGAGGGAGAATGAATAAGCGAGGTAGAAGACAGACTGGTACAAATCAATAATGAAGAACAGAATAAAGAAAATAGAATGAAAATAAATGAGGACAGTCTAAGAGGACTCTGGGACAACTTTAAACACAACAACATTCCCATTATAGGGCTGCCAGAAGGAGAAAAGAGATAGATAGGGCTGGAAAAAATATTTTAAGAGATAATAGCTGAAAATTTCCCTAACATGGGAAGGGAATCACTCACTCAAATCCAGGAAGCAAAACAAATACCATACTGAATAAACCCAAGGAGGAATACCCTGAGACACATAATAATCAAAATGACTAAAATTAAAGACAGAGAAAATACTGCAAGGAGGTAGGGAAAAGCAACATATAACATACTAGGGAACCCCAATAGGGTTATCAGATGATTTTTCAACAGAAACTCTACAGGCCAGAAAGGAATGGCATGATATCCTTAAAGTGATGAAAGTTAAAAACCCCCAACCAGAATATTCTACCCAGCAAGGCTCTCAATTACCGATTACCAATCCCACTCCTGGGCATCTATCCAGAGAAAACCATGACTCGAAAAGATACATATACCCCAGTGTTCACTGCAGCACTATATACAATAGCCAAGACATGGAAGCAACCTAAATGTCCATGGATAGAGGAGTGGGTAAAGAAGATGTGGGAGTTCCCGTTGTGGTGCAGTGGTTAACGAATCCGACTAGGAACCATGAGGTTGCGGGTTCGGTCCCTGCCCTTGCTCAGTGGGTTGGGGATCCAGCGTTGCTGTGAGCTGTGGTGTAGGTTGCAGACGCGGCTCAGATCCTGCATCGCTGTGGCTGTGGCGTAGGCTGGAGACTACAGCTCCGATTCGACCCCTAGCCTGGGAACCTCCATATGCTGCGAGAGTAGCCCTAGAAAAGGCAAAAAGACAAAAAAGAAAAAAAGAAGATGTGGTACATCTACACAATGGAATATTACTCAGCCATTAAAAGGAATGAAATAACGGCATTTGCAGCAACATGAATGGACCTAGAAATTATCATGCTAACTGACGTTAGTCAGTGAGACACAAACACCATATGCTATCACTTATATATGGAATCTAAAAAAAGGATACAATGAACTTACTTGCAGAATAGAAACTGACTCACAGACTTTGAAAAACTTATGGTTACCAAAGGACAAGACTGCAGGGGGAGGGATGGGCTCAGGGTTTGGGATGGAAATGTTCTAAAATTAGGTTGTGATGATGGTTGTACAGCTATAAATACAATGAAATTCACTGAATTAAAAAAAATTGGGGCAGAGGACCTAAACAGCCATTTTTTTCAAAGAAGACATACAAATGGCCAACAACCACATGAAAAGATGCTCAACTTCACTCATCATCAAAAAAATGCAAATCAAAGCCACATAAGATATCACCTCACACCTGTGAGAATAGTTATCATCAAAAAGACCACAAATAACAAATGCTGGTGAGGATGTCGAGAAAAGGGAACCCTAATACACTGCTGCAGGAATGTAAATTGGTGCAACATCTATGGAAAGCAGTATGGAGGTTCCTCATAAAACTAAAAACACAACCGCAATATTACCCAGCAATTTCACTCTTGGGTATATATCTGGAAAAAAAACACCAACAACACTAATTTGAGAAGATATATGCATCCCATGTTCAAAGCAGCATTACTGAACAAGAGCCAAGATGTGGAAGCAACCTAAGCATCTATCACAGATGAATGGATACAGAATAGGTGGTATACTGGGAGTTCCCATTGTGGTGCAGTGGAAACAAATCTGACTAGTATCCATGAGGATGCAGGTTCAATCCCTGGCCTTGCTTAGTGGGTCAAGGATGGGGCATTGCCATGAGCTGTGATAAGTATAGGTTGCAGATGTGTCTTGGACCCTGCATTGCAGTGGCTGTGGCATGGGCTGGCAGCTGTAGCTCCAATTCAGCCCTTAGCCTGGAAACTTCCATACCCCACATTTGTAGCCCTAAAAAGTCAAAAAAAAAAAAAGAATAGGTTTTATATATGTCTATATATACAATGGAATATTACTCAGCCATAATAAAGAATGAAATTTTGCCATTTGCAACAACATGGATGGAGCTGGAAGGTACTGTGCTTAGTGAAGTAAGTCAGAGAAAGACAAATACTGTATGTTATCACTTATATATTGAACCTAAAAAATGAAAGAAAAAAAATGAATATAATAAAACAATAACAGACTTACAGATCTAGAGAAAAAATTAGCAATTACCAACGGGGAGAGGGAATAGAGGAGGGTCAAAATATGGGTAGAGGATTTTATACAAACTACTATGTATAAAATAAATAAAAAAGAAAAACAAAAAAGAGAAAATAAATAAGCTATAATGATATACAGCACAGAGAATATAGCCAATATTTGATAATAACTTTAAATGTTATAAAAGCTATAAAAATACTGAATCATTATTATACACCTGAAACTAATATAATGTTGTAAATCAACTATACTTCAATTTAAAAAAAGAGAAGAAAGGCATAGTTCTAACAGTTTTACACTATTCAAGTGGCATAATATTTTTCAAAGGGAGATTGTAATAACTTAAAGATGCCTATCTTAACCACTAAAACAATAAAGAAATAGTGCTAAGTCAGTATTTTTAAATGTTAAATTATTTTTTTAAAAGACAGGAAGACAAGTCAGACAGAACAGCTGGACAAAAAAAAAAACAACAAAAAGCAAGGTAGTATAGGAGTTCCCATTGTGACTTAGCAGTAACAAACTGACTTGTACCCATAAGGTTGCAGGTTCCATCCCTGGCCCTGCTCAGTGGGTTAAGGATCCAGCGTTGCCATGACCCGTGGTGTAGGTCACAGATGTGGCTTGGATCCTGCACTGCTGTGGCTGCGGCATAGACCGGCAGCAACAGCTCCTATTCGACCCCTAGCCTGGGAACTTCCATATGATGCAGGCAGAGCCCTTAAAAGCTAAAACAAAAAAAGCAAGGTAGTATATCTAAATCCAGCTTTATCAATAATTAACCTCTGCAATGATGTAAATGTTCCATATCTACACTGTCCAATACAGCAGCCATTGGTCTCATGTGCAATTCAACACGTGAAATGAGGCTAGTGCAACTAAAGTTTTTACTTAACTTAACTTTGAGATGTTAATAGCCACATGTGGCTAGCAGCTACTATATTATACAATGTAGGTCTAAATATTCCAAGTAAAAAATAAATATTTTCAGACTAGACTGAAAGAGAAGATCTAAAATATATACTATCTAAAAAAGCTCAATTTAAAATGTCTCAGGAAATTAAAAAAAAAAAAAATGAAACCAGATTATGTTCTCTGACAAGAATATGTGGTTAGGCTGCAAGGGCCAGCCAATTCCCTTAGCAAGTCTCCCAAATGTGACTTGTGTGGTTTTTGTTTTTAAAAATCCTTCACTCCCTTCACTGAAGGCACTTTAGGTTACACAAGGCTGTTTATGCCCAGTTTGCAAACCTTGCAAACAATAAAGCTGTCCTTTTATTTATGACAATCCCAATTCTTTACCAGGATTTCTTTATAATTTAGGACAACATTCCTATATTGAAGACAACACTTAAAATGTCAATTACCCACAGACTGATCTCCAGATTCAGTGCAATTCCAATGAACGTCCCAGGCCTTTTTGTAGAAATTAACAATCTGATTCTAAAATTTATATGGAAATTTGGAGTTCCAGTCATGGTTCAGCAGAATCAAATTTGACTAGGATCCATGAGGTCTCGGGTTGATCCCTGGCCTCACTCAGTGTGTTAAGGATATGGCATTGCAGTGAGCGGTGGTGTAGGTCACAGACGCGGCTCAGATCTCGTGTTGCTGTGGCTGTGACAAAGGCAGGTAGCTACAGCTCCAATTTGACTTCTAGCCTGGGAACCTCCATATGCCATGAGTGTGGCCCTAAAAAGCCAAAAAATAAAATAAAAATAAAATTTATATGGAAATGCATATAAAATGCAAAGATCCTAAAAGAACCAAAATTTTGATAAAGAAAAACCAAAATTTTGATAAAGAAAAAATGCTAGAGTAGTTGCTATGCCTGAGTTCAAGATTTACTAGAAGGCCACAGTAATTAAGATAGCTTGGTATTGGCATAAGGATAGAAACAATGATCAATGGAATAGAAAAGAACCCAGAAACAGATGCATATCTAATTCCCTGGGGCCATATTAACTTAGATAGGGAGAATTCTATCAGGTGATAGAAATGTTCAGTATCTAAACTACAGTGGTTACATGCTATAAACATTTATCAAAATTTATTGATACTTGCACACTTTCCAGTGCACTTAAAATGGATGCATTTTATTATGTAAATTAAGCCTAAATAAAGATGATTTTAACACATATTTAGAATCTCCCAAATTTATCTTAGCTACTAATATGAATCTAGCTTAGAAGGAAACTAACATTTATTTACTAAAGGCCTATAATGTGCCAGACACTGGACTTTGCATATTAAATTCTCACAACCATCTTCTAAGGCAGAAACTTCTTACCAAAGTTTCAAATTTGAAGACATGCTAGGATTTGCAATTTCATCCACCTAGTAAGTGGGAAGGGAAGAGTCAAGCCCGAATGTATCCCTAATGCCTGTGTTGCTGCCACCACTATCCTCTTACTGTCTTCTTGATGGAAAATTTTCACCAAAGCTATGACTATTCACAAAACCTTTTTTTTTTTTTTTTTTTGCTTTTCGGTGCCACACATGTGGCATATGCAAGTTCCCACAGTAGGGGTCAAATCGAGCTACAGCTGCCAGCCACAGCAACGCAGAATCTGAGCCATGTCTGTGACCTACACCACAGCTCATGGCAATGCTGGATCTCTGACCCACTGAGCAAGGCCAGGGATCGAACCCGCATCCTCATGGATACTAGTCAGATTCGTTTCCACTGCGCCACAAAGGGAACTCCCACAAAACCATTTTTTAAGCCTAATTTTTTTAAAAAACTTTCCAAGGTAAATCAACTGGAAAATAGATAATAAGGGAGATCCCAAGCCTAGATAATTCATAAACTGGAGGGCAGATCCTGAACAATGACAGGTGCACTCCTATGCACTACATATGTCAAGCTACAGTATAACAATATTTACATACTAGCCTCATAGAGAGAAGTATAGACTCAATATATGAGTCTTTCCAGCATCACAGAGCAAGTTAAGTGATAATTCTGTCTGTAATACTCTTCAGTGGAAGAACTCTCCCACTGGGATTTTTTTTAAACTTTAAATTCCATGCCAAGGACTACTTGGTTGAACCACCTATCTCTTATCCTGTTAAAAACAAAAATTCTGAAATTTAACATCTAGAAGTGTTGGGGTAAATAAACATACATAGTGATCAAAACCATTACTCTTGTAAATGTTACAAAGGGCATAAAAGCATTCAAGAGGGAAGTGGTAGAAAAATATCAGAGCCCATAAAAAATATTTACTATTCAAGAGGGAGGTCATGGAAAAGACCTGAAAACTTCAAGACAGAGGAGCTAAATAAAAGTTAGAAATAAGTATGTGTACTAATTTTTGGTGTTAAATGAACACTACATTACATAAAAATCACACTTTTACTACCTCACAGAAGGAGTACATACTTACAGTTATGTGAACACTGAGGAATCATCATTGCAATGTTGAAATATTCAAAGCAAATTCCACACCGCAGCAAATCATCTACTGGCTGAAATGCAAAAATACGTATATGCCTATCAGAAAGCCACCAAGATTGGAACATCTGCCATAGATCTTTCTCCATCCCCTAAAAAAAAAAAAAAACTAATAATATTTCTTCATGCTAATAATAAAGATTTATTAATTTAATGCTTACCACATGCTAGATACCTTCAATCAACTAGCAAATCATTTTTGAGCACCATTGTGTTTAGGCACAGTGAATAAGCCAGACAGCATCCCAATTCACACACATTTAATCAGCCTTATAAACTATTTAGTTCTATCTCCAGTTTATAGATGAGGCAACTGAGGCTCAGAGAGGTTAGGTAACTGAATCAGGGTCACAGTTAAATATGAAGCAGAGAGCAGATTTAATCCAGAACCACTGGAACTCAAATCTGTGTTCTTCTCCACTGCACCACTGTGTCTTGGTGCCAAAGCCTCCACAACTTTAAAACCACAGCTTTCCTAGATCCTTCCATGATGTCAGCTTTTCACCATAGGGCTATCTCAAGTCCCCAAGCAATAGAGATGACACTGGTGACAGCAGGTAGAACATGGCCTTATACCTCCTTTAACCTCCCCCACGTTCCTTCACTTAATCCCTAGAGTCAGCCTTATGAGTCAGTGGAACAGACACCACAATCCTCAAATTTACCAAACTAAGGAACAGAAGGAGAAGGTGATCCTGCTCACAATCACAAAGAGAAACACAGAACAAGGAGAAAAACCAAGCAACTGATTGTAGCTAGCACAGCATAGTGTATTTGCTCTTAACCAAACATAGTAGGAATCCAGAACTCACCACTATGGTAAATGGAAACTGGAATGCCTCGCCAAAAACAAAGTAGCCACAAAAATCAGTGTTCTTTCAGTAAAATACTGCAATGAGACCAAAGGCCCCAGTCCTGATTTCTTTGTTTAAAAGAGATGCACAACTATTAGGCGTCAGGACACATCAGAGAGGAATTAAGACAAATTAGCACTAGGCTTCTTGAAGGTAGCTGGAAGAAATTAAAGAGAAATGTAAAGGAGACTACCTGCCTTGCTAGGCGATCAAGAGTTATCTGATGCAGGATTCACCCCAAATCACGTACGGTGTCAGATTCTCAACTAAAGAACTGGGAGAGTTTACATAATGCATGGCACGTAGTAAGCCCCAAGAATTAGGTGTCACTGTTGTTTCCATTGTTTGGAGTAACTGCTTCCCTCCAGTTCTCTGTTACTGTTGTGGCTGACTCGGAGAATGATCGGTTCCATACGAAGGCCAACCTCGGATCACCATAATGGACCAAGGCTTATCCCCGGCACCTCCCAGGGGAAGAAACTTAAGTCCAAAGCCAAGCGGTTGGCAAGTGGCAGCGAAGAGCCAGGTACCCTGGCCCAGCTCGCCACTGGCGCCTCATCCTTTCTCCTCCTTAAGCCGGGGCTGGCCTCCCGCGGACGCCGGGCGCCCCCAAGCCCCCCGAAACACTCACCTTCATGACTGCCAGCCCCGGAGGCCACCGTTGTTCGACCAAGGAGTCCATGGTCTCCCCTAAAAAGGCGGGGGGTATCCGCTACCCACTGGTCTCACTGCCACTCGAAATTCCCCGCGCTACTGAGGTACGTCAGCATTTCGCGACGCGCCTGACACGCGAGCTGTGCCTGTTGGGAGTTGTAGTACGTAGGCGGAGCGCAGCCAAAGGTGCTCTCATTGCGCACGCGCGGGGTTTCCTCTTCGCCTCTCCACGACATCCGGTTTTGTGCAGACCCTTAATAAATAAATGCCTGTTGAATGTTGGGAAAAGATAGCCTGGCATCAAAGGAAATCCCGGCCTTGCTAAACATTTCAAAGTCTAGGCTCACGCCCCCTCTTTCCAGCCACCTTCTCTGATTGCTATAACGATCTGTCCCTGCTGTGAGCCAGGTTTTTCAAATCCATTATTTCATCTCACCGCATCACAATGCTAAGAGGTAAACATTATCGTTAGCTTTCACAAAAGTTCGCTTTGGCCCCCAAAAGTGAATAGTTTCCTTGAGTCACACGGTGTCTTTGACCAGACTACAAATAGGGCCTCTGGACTTTAAATAAGAGCTCTTTCATCAACTAGGATGGTTAACTATCTTAACTTTGGAGTGTAGCCTTCCAGGTAGTTCCTGTGCAGATACATAATTACAGTTTTTTTGCACGAATATTATTGTGGTAAATCATACCTTTGTCAATTTGAATTTTTCTGTTAACTTAGATTCCTCCTGAAACGGCTCTGTTTTATGGATTTATCTCATTCTTTTTAATAGCTACATTGTCCATCATACAGATTACTGCAATTTATGTATCCACTCCCATACTGAGGACACTTTACATTATTTCCAGTTTTTCGATATTGCAAAGAGTTGAAGTGAACATACTATCTATGAAAATCTTGGCATATTTGAGCCAGAATATCTGGGGGATTTCTAGTAGATGGAATTACTAGGTCAATTTGTGTGCTGTTTTATCACTGTTATAGCTAGACTTTTCCAAAAAGGCTGTACCAGTATATTTAAACACTCACCAATCGAGTATGAGTGTCCATTACCCAAACATGAAGCACCGATCAGCACAATGTCCAGTCTGTCTGTTCAACTCAGCACTGATCCCCTGCCTGATGTGGGCCTCCATCACATTAGGTTTCATGGGCAGCAAATCAGCACAGTTACATTGTTCAGGGAAGACCTCTGCGGCTTGTCACTGGCACCCCACATAGTCCACGTACTCACTCCTTCAACAAATCTTTTTTTTTTTTAAGTACTTACCATTGACCAGTCAGAGCTTCCCTGTAAAGTAGGCAGAAGTGAGATTGTTATTGCCATTTTACAGATGAAGACATGGAGGCTCAGAGAGGTTAATGCTTCACTCTTTCAGACTCTCTTCATAAGG
This sequence comes from Phacochoerus africanus, assembly GCF_016906955.1. Lineage (NCBI taxonomy): Eukaryota > Metazoa > Chordata > Mammalia > Artiodactyla > Suidae > Phacochoerus > Phacochoerus africanus. The sequence continues at coordinate 145,628,576 of NC_062544.1, forward strand.
AACTTCTGGCCCATGAGGCAGAGATGTTTTCAATTGATTTTTCCTAACCTAACCTGTGCCCAAATCTCATTGGGCAATAATAATATTAATGGCATTTGGACACAGGACTTTAACATCCATTACAGTAATAGCTGACACTTATTAGAACTTTGTATGCAGAGCACTGTTCTAGATTTTTTTTTCACATGTAGAATTATTTCAGACTCACTCCAACCAAATGAGAAAAGGGAAATAAACATAACTGGCTTAAGTATGGAAGCGGAACTAGTTAAGTGCAAGAGGAAGGATTTGACTTGGGCAATCTGGCTTAAGAATCCATTTTAACCAGAGTATTCTCATAACTACTTCATCATGAGAAATCATCTCATTTTCTAGATGTAGGAACTGAATCTCAGAGATGCAAAAGGACTCATTCAAGAACACACAGCTCATCAGTGGCAAAGACCAGTTCTGAATCTAAAACTTTTAACTCCAAACCAGAAGGGATTACCCATTGACACTTTATCAAGGAATAACTGAGCAGAGAAGGCTGCAGGGCAGAGATCTGAGGACCCCAGAATGCTGGACCTAGTGAGGCTCCAATGGGAAGGTGGAGGAATGGCAGGTTAAGGATGCAGTGGGTTTGTATCAACCAATCAGAAAAGGGCATGCAAATGAATTCCAGGCTGCCTTGGATGTGTAGCCTGCTTCTGGATGCAGGCAGAATGCGGTAGGCTTAGGAAGACAAAGGAAATGAGACCAAGACCAGATCCCAGGCCTGAGTACACACACAGTAATCATTCTTTTATGGTACTAGTTGGTAACAAGTTTGAAGGTGGTAAAGCGCCAGAGAGGTAAGAGAAGGAAAGGGAGATGAGGAAAGAGAAAAGTAATGGGGAAGGAAGAGAAGCGAGAAAAGACAGGGAAAGAAATGCTCACTTCCTATCCAGCTATGAAGACAAACTTGGAAGCAGGCATCACTTGTTGGACCTGGGGCCCAAATTCATGGCCCATTTCTGGAGAGCCTCCAGGGTAGTACCCTGTGCTATTGTTCTCTGAGTTCCTGCCACCCAGTGCTTGGTGAGGCTGAATGAATGAGTAAATTACTGGAGTAAGCACACATTCCCATAAATCTTCTCCTTCCAGGCTGAGCAGTTCCTTTCCTGCCCTCTTCAAAAGCACCCAATCAAGGACACCTCTGGGCCCAGGAAGGAAAGTCCACACAAGAGCACAAGCAGGCTCTGAAAGCCACTCAGGACAAGGCATCTGTCTTGCCCTCTCCAAGATATTTATCCACCCCCAGGAGCCAATCTCCCCTAACAAGCTGCTATTCCCACAGACAGTCTCCCTCTGTTAAATCAATGCAGAGATTGTACTTCCTTATTCAGGAATAAAAACAAAATGTTCTGTACGAAAAAAGCAAGCCAGTGCTCAGTAGCATCTCCTGTTGCACTTGTACAGAGTGAGGATCTGAGATAGAGCTGCCAGATAAAATACAGGATGCCCAGTAAATCTGAATTTCAGATGAACAGTGAACAATTTTTTAAGGAAATCCTAAATACTGCATATGACCTACTTACACGCAAAAAATTTTTCACTGTTTACCTGAAATTCAAATTTAACTGAGCATCTTGTAGTTTTATTTGCCAAATCTGACAACCTTAATCAGAGAAACATTCTCCAGCTGAGTGTGGGGCCTGGTCTGGCTGAACCTTGAGGGTCCCAGGCCCCTGAATTCCTTTCCAGGATCTCTCTTCATCACACTCCTCTCCATCCTCCATTCTTCCTCCAGGACCCATCTTCATTCTAGTCACAGGAAGGGGATATTGAAGGAGCTCAGTCTTAATGTTTCTTTCTTCCCTTCCTCCCTCCATTCTAACAAATGTTTATTGAGACAATCCGAGACTATAGAGATGAACCAAAGTTGTGGCACCTGGTCTCAAGGAGCTGACACCCTGGGAAGTGGTGTGGAAACAAGAGAATGTCCTAGAGAGTGGGGGAGAGGCTGTCAATTGGATGATATAGGCAGTCCTTTCTGAGAAGGTGATATTTGTGCTAGGGACCCAACTGATAAGACAGAGGCAGGCATGCAAAGACCTGGGGGTGGAGAAGTCCAGGCCTTGAGAAAGAGTTTGGGTTTTATTTTACTTTATTATTTGCTTTTTTTTGGGGGGGGGGGCACACCCGAGGCATATGGAAATTCCCAGGCTAGGAGTTGAACCGGAGCTACAGCTGCTGGCCTACACCACAGCCACACCAATGCCAGGTCCCCAGTCCCAAACCACATCCTCATGGATGCTAGTTGGATTCATTTCTGCTGCACCACAACGGGAACTCTGAATTTGGGTTTTAGTCCATGTTAACTCAGGCAAATTATTGAACCTCTCTGTGCCTCAGTTTTCACATCTGTAAAATGGGGGCAATTGTAATACTATTTGCCTTATAGGGATGTTGTGAGAATTAAGTTGTTGAACATTAAGTGCCTAGAAGAGCATGTGGCACCTCTGAGCAAGTGCTAAGTGCCAGCTGTCAGGGTGGTTATGTTGCCTAAGCAGAGGTGGAAGCCCTTGGAGGGCTTTAGGCAGGGAAGTGGCATGATCTGATTTGCATTTTTGAAAAACTTATATTTTTGAAAAGATTTCAAATAATTCACATTTTCATTTACATTTTGTTTCTAGCTGCTGAGTGAAGAAAGGATGTTAGTGGGGAAAGTGTAGACATATCCATCAGGGACTGTGACAGGGCTGGACCAGGATGCAGCAGTCAGAGGCAACAAAGGTGCTTTGGGTCCTGTGCTTATGGGCGACTCTATCCCTGTGACCATGCCACCCCCCCAATCCCTTCTAGATGTGGCCCCTGTCTTGTTCGTACCAGTCACTCTAACGCTGGAGCCCAGCCCCAGGGCCAGCATGTGAACGAAACCTCAGAATGCTCCTGGATAATAAGAGACAATAACCAAGTCAGCATGGAGCCATCTGTGAGATGTGACTGAAGTCATCCCAGACCATCCAGCCCCAGCTAAGCCACCTGCTCACTGCACAGAGCAACTCAACCAGCTCTGCCCATGACCTGCTTGATATACCACAGCATTACAGTAAATAATAAAGTTTCATCTACTGAGGGGGCAACCACTTGAACCTGCTGATCCAAGTTATTAGCTCATCAATCCTAAAAGGGGGACCCGAGCAGCGTGCCCACCTCTGTTCAGAGGGTGAACGGAGTACTCACCCTCTGAATCTAATCAACATTTAGCTCCACCTCCCAGCATACCAGGCTAAGATAAACTCAGTGCCTCTGTACAGGGAATGCCCAACTGCTCCCCCTGTGGCTCTCTTCCCATGGGTCTCCTTCACTAGCCTCACACACAACACTTTGCACACTTCTGCTCACCCAACACATGGAGGTTTTTCCCCACAACAAGCAATTCTCTGTGACAATGGCTGGGTGTTCTGCAAGTGAACTCAATTCTGACACTGTCTACCTGGAGACAGCGTCAGGCCCCAACCCCCTTCAGAGGCCAATCAGACACTCACGTTATCATCTGGGCTTCTGACCAACAGCGATAGATCAGAGGTTCTAATGATTCCCTCCTTGGGTTTAATTAATTTGCTACAGTGGCTCACAGAACTCAGGCAAACATACTTAACCAGTGAATTAAACGATGTGATAAAGGCAGCAGATGAATGATCAGGTGAAGAGACTCACATGGTGAAGTTTGGGAGGGCTCTGAGTAAGGAATTTCTGTCCCCGTGGAGTTGGGGTGCATCACCCTCCCAGCGTGGGTGTGTTTGCCCACCTGGAAGTTTCCCCAAGCCCATGCTTTGGGATTTTTATGGAGGCTCCCTCAAGTCAGCATGACCATTTATTAACACCATTTCTAGCTCCTCTCCCTCTGGAGAAGGGTGGGAACAGGCTGAAAATTCCAAGCTTCCAATCACAGTTTCGTGTTTCTGATGACCAGCCCCGCTTCCAGGAGGCATCCAGGAGCCCAACTAGAGTCCTCTCGTTAGAACAAAAGATGCTCCTAGTGATCTTATCACTTAGGAAATTACAAGGGCTTTAGAAACTCTGTGCCAGGAACCAGGGTAGAGACCAAAATATTTATTTTCTATTATCTCTTAAGCATACACGAAGTCCAGCTACCAGGGATTCAACAGCTCAAGGAAGCAATCAGACAAATAGAGACCATAAGGTATTCTACCATAAATCAGAATTCTTCACAGATCATGAGCAGAGGTCACTGTTACAGAATAAAAAAAGACTTAAGAGGCATAGCCCCATTCTACCCTTGTTGGGCTCCTGGTTTGAAGAAATCAAACTTTAAAAGACATTTTGGGGAAAAACAAATTAAATTTAAATGTGAATTATGTATTATATTATACTGGGAAATTATGATTAATTTTATTGGGTGTGATAATGGGATTGTCATCAAGTAGAAAAACATCTTTTTTAGGGATGATGCTGATGTGTTTCAAGGTAAAAGGTCATAATGTTGGTGATTTATTTGAAATTTTTAAAAGATAAATTTGGAAAAATTTAAATTTTTTAAATCTAGGTGATAGACATAATAGGTTACACTATTCTCTTTATTCTGTAAGTTTCAAATTTTTCGCAGTAAAAATCGGAGACCAGATTCCCACATGCCATTTTATAAGTGGCCACATGAGGGCAGTAGAGTATCAGGATAGATGTGGGTCCAAGCTTTCAGGAAGAAATGCAGAAGGGCAATCACCCCCATGCATTATTCCTCGTGTATTTAATTTACCTTTCACTAAAGGGCCTGTGCAGGGCCTATAAGGGCACAAAAAAGTCAAATTCAGCCCCGTCCCTGCCCTCCTGCAGCCACTTGTCTAAGTAGTGTCTGTGAATCTGGGAGCCAGGAAGGGATGGTCACCAGAAGCCTCTCTCTTGGTGGGTCTGTGCAGACTTTGGTGCCTATGTGTTCCCCATCACTGGAATGGAGGCCTAGGCTCTGCATGTTGGAAACAAAGAAATTAATGTGGGGGCAGGGAGCGGGGGTAGGGGTGAGGGTGGAGCCAACCATCTGTGTTTTGAGTTCACCTCTTCCACAGGTTATTCAAGTTTACCGCTTATCAACCGTGATCTTGGGAAAATTACTGAACTTGATGGAGCTAGTAATAGTTCATACCTTATGGTTCCTCTGTTGGAAGAGAATGACACGGTCCACATAAGCTGCTTAGAACTGTGCCTGGTATATAGTAAGTGCTTAATACGAACGTATATACGTACACAAAGGTTCCAAGGTCCACTGGGGAAAAGGACAAATTTGGCTTTGGGACAGGAGACACTGGAATTAGGACTCTCCAAAAGGCGAGATCGTCAACATAGCAGTTACATTTATTGAGGGTTCTCCCTGTGCCAGGTACTGTCCCAAGCACCTCCTATGTACTAACTGATCTACTTCTCATGACAAGCCTCCAAGGCAGGTACTGTTACTGTCTCTGCTTTAGAGGTGAGGAAACTGAGGGGCAGAGCTATAGAGAACTTTCCCTAGGCTTCTCAGCTGGTAGGGAGGGGAGACCAAGATTTAAACCCAGGCAGTCTGAGCTTGGAGTCCTCATTCACGTCCACGAGGGTGGCTGTACTCCTCTTTGGCAATGGGTGCTGTGGGAAGACAAAGCATTTACCTAGAAGCAGGGATGTCATCCTGCATTGAGTCTGTCTGTGGACCTGGGGGAGGGGTGACAAAAAGATCCAAGATCCTGCTCTGACTTCATTTCTCAAGAGCTCCCCCTGGAGGGTGGTGCCCTTGTTACACTCCCAGGACTTGCCTGACCAGCATCATTTTCCCAGTCACAGATAGAATGCATCTCTTCCTGTGGGGGAGCCACTCTTATCTTACTCCCCACCAAGTGTTCAGGCAAGGCTGACCCCAGCCTCTAGCTCAGTGATTGGCCCATGGTAAACCTGTGACTTAAGCTAGGCCAGAGAAAATCTGAGACTTTTACTCATCTATTGGGAAAGAGATACACCTTTTTTTTTTTTCTACATGTGTAGTTGAGAACTAGGATGTAAGCTTGGAATCCCTTTCCACTTTTGCTGTCATGTAGAAAGAGCCAGCCTAGGAATGTAGACGACATGAAGGAGAGCAAAGCTAGGGGTGGAGAGACAGAAGCTTGTGACATTGTTGGAATTCCTAGATTCAGTCCTGCCTGAATCTCATTTTCCTTTTTGTTTAGATGGGGCAGAATTATTCCTTTTCATTTCAGACAGTCTGAGTTGGGTCTCTGAATCCTGATGTATGCATTTCTCAACAGCATGAAAGAAAGCAGAAAGGGCCAAGCTATTTATCAGGGCATCAAAGACCTAGGAGAAATGGTCTATGTTCAGTTAAAAGAACAGGCATGTGAAGAAGGAAACTCTTGTCCCATAGATTACAGGACTCTGTCAGCTGCCTCTATAGAAGGTCTGTGCATTGGCTCCATGCATAGGCCATTGATCTCCACATTAGAAAGAATTCAAATAAGCCCCTTGTGGGGTAAGATGGGGGATATATGGATGGGCTCAGATTCTGACTCCTTCTCTTCCTAGCTTAACCTTGGCAAGCCACTTAGCCTCTCAGAGCCTCAGCTTACTTCTCTGCAGAATGAGGTTTGAAAAAGGTACTTACCTTTAATAGCCATTTTGAGAATTTGATGAGAAAATGCATGTAAAGGGCTTCATCTAGTGCCTAGGACAGAAATATGTGTCAACGAACACATCACACACACACATACGCACGCATACAGAAAAATTCCTAGGGACTGTATCATGTGACAACAGGTGCTAAAATGTAGACAACAGGTGCTAAAATGGTTCATATGCTGTCACATTGGAAATCGGTATCCTGTGGCCTCGGATGAGCACTCTCGAAGGTGCTCTCTGAAGATGATGGCTCCCCTTTCCCTTGCCTTTGCCATGACAGTCCCAGTTCTTGCTTTACCAGCGGGCACCCCCCACTTACCTCCTTCATTTAGCTCGTTGTGGACATGCTCCTCCTTGGAACCTTGGCCTTCATCCTGTTGGATCTGAGCTAAAGGACATTTCAGAGATGCTTCCTGGGGGAAGTATGCAGACTGTGGATGGAGGGTAGGAACACTCGCCTCCTCCAGGACCTCCCCATCCCCAACAGGCCACCTCCCCTTTCCAAAAAGCCACCGGAGCACGTTTGAGAAAAGTTAAACTGTTTTATTTCACAGGATAGCTCCACGTCAAACCAGCAGGCACCATCAGAACACGCGACAGAGGATCCAGCCAGACGCTACAGGACGGGCGCTGGGGTGTAAGGTAGAGAAAGGATGTCTGGGAAAGGGCAACACATCTCGTCACATGGGGACAGGCAACCAGCAATTTCCTAGGGTGGTTTCAATTTGTTTTTCCTGACACAGTTTGGGGAGGAAGGAAACCAAAGAAAATGAAATAGACCAGCCACTCTGAAGCAATCAGAACCAAACCGAATGCCAAACCATGTAAACAGTCACACTGCCGGGAACTAGAGCCTGGGCAGAGACTCTGGCCAGAAACTCCTTCCATCTGAGGAAAGCAAAGTGCACTCTGGCTGTTCTGGTTCAAGGCTGTCGTTGGCCTGGGGCAGTTAACCCAGAAAGGAGGTGTCGGCAAGGGGCAGCGCGGGCCATTCAGCCGGTCCCAGAGGATGGGACAGCCGGTCGCTGGCCAGGAGGCCTCCGACCTGACAGCCAAGTCCCTTCTCCCAGCTCCCCGGCAGCACTGGGTTTGTGGGGAATTCTCTACACGCTGCTCAGAGGAGCGGGGCCCCAGAGAACCGGGGCGGTTGACAGGAAACGTCAGCATTAGCTCTGCACAGCAGAAAATCATCTTACAGCACCTGGCTCACCCTGCCCTGCCCTTTTCCTCCCCGACCCCCGTCCCAGGGCCCGGCAGGGCCCCCGACACAGCTGGGAGCCAGCCTTTCCTCTTTCTGGGTTTCTCAGGAGGATGAGGCGTTTGCTCTAGTGTGGAACCGTCTGGATGTGTGAAAAGTTAGGAAGAGAGAGACTGGAAGAACCATTACATGAGTCCGCGTGGTTTTCCGCTGGCCGTGTGCGCGCGCTCAGCGCCAAGTCACCTCCAGGTCCCAGGAAGTCCTCTACCTTCGTGCTTCCCGAACAAGAGAGAAACACCCCGACCAGGCGCTCCGAGGGCCTCCGACGGAGAAGCCAGCCCCACGCGAGGCCCTGCCCTGCGCTGGCTGCCCCCCCTGGGCACCATCACCCGGCTCTGGAGCGTTTATAAGGCGGATGCTGAACTGCTGGTTCGGCGGGCAGCAGAGGGAACAGCTCCACTTCCCCGCGTCTCTTCGCACTCAGATCTGTTCACAGGAACCTTTCCTCCCTTGGGAATACGTGTCTCTCCTGTCCCTGGGCCCCGGGGGCCTCAGAGAAGAGACTCCCCAGTCTAATTCCCAAGCTGACAATTCCCTCCAGCTGTGCGTGCGCTCCGTCCGGGGTTCAAAAGGCGCTTCAAGGTGAGAAATCGTTAGCACTGAAAACAAGGAAAGGCAAGAATTTTTTTCACAGAATCCCACAGCTCAGAGCAGCTCTTTAAGAGGAAAAAGGACTAAAGGGAGAGAGGGGAAGTGGGGTAAGGAGTGTGGCTTGTTCTTAATTTTATCCAAGAAAGGTCCTTGGCGGCTGGAGGCTGGGCCCCAGGCCCAGGAAACTAGACCAGGAACGAATTGTCTTTGGTCAGTTTTAAATGAACATCTTGCTGGCTCATTTCTAAAGTAGACTGAACACCAATTACACATAAAGACAAAAGGCTTGACCTCAGGGTAAATTGAAGGTTAAGAAATCATTCTGTGAAGCAAAAAATAAAAATAAAAATAAAAATTGCCCGTTATCAATGAACTGATCAGTACAGCTTTCAGGAATGGTGATGGACAAGTAGGTAAACACCACTTCTCCTCGTACAATTGGTTATATTGAGGACTACTAACTAGGTTACTACATTTCCCCCACACTCACTGTACAGTTAGGTTTCCGGTATTTGTTTTTTACATTGATCTATCTACTAGGTGCAAAGATTTGGTGAGTGGCATTGGCTATAATTTAGTTGTAGCCTTTTTAAAAATTACAGTTTCACATTTTAACAGTTACTTTCCAGCATGTAAGCAAATACAGCAATATATAGTGAACTAACACAGGCAGGAGTCAGGAAGAGAATGCCAATGCTCGTGACCATGACCGTGGGTGGGCCTGGATGCATGTGGAGGGGGCCTGAGACATGCAGGGCACCAGATGGGGGAGGTGGCGGGGGAGTGTTTTTCCATTTGGTTCTGCGTCAAGGCTCAGATTTGGGGCTGGATGACTGGGGTGTGAGCTTCCCTAAATGTGAACTCATCAGCCGTTTCCCAATGGAAAAATAGGTGCTTTAAGAAAACAGCTAAGGCTCTGCCTTCAGGTAATGTGGTAAGAGGCAGGCCTATTTACAATAAGGAAAAAAGTGACATTAGTCAAATCAGAGGAAAATCCCCATGATGTGACTGGTGTTATGTATATCAGGCAACAGATTTGAAAACTCACATGTTCTCTTTTCATCTGGTAGTTACAGGCAGAGGATGTGACATTTCACACAGGAGGCTCCTGCATTTATGGTCTGGGAATATCTCTGGGGTGGAAAAGAGGAGTCTTGTATCCTGCCTGCACATCACAGCATCCTTGCAAATAAACGACCTTAGGGGCTGGACCCAGCCCCACTCTCAGCCATCTATTAAATCCTGGACCAGTCACAGCCATCCCAAGGCCTTGTTTCTTTTCCTAAGTTGTAAAATGGGGATATCTCTATGTGCTCAAGGGCAGAGGGCTCCTAGCTGACCCTGAGGCTCTTTCATTTCCAGGAGTTCTAGGCACAACAAGGAAAGTCAGGTTCATTACTGGCCTCTCCCTGGCATTCTTTTTTTGTGCCCTGCTCCCCCTTTTCTTATTTTTACAGCTGCACCTGTGGCATATGGAAGTTCCCGGGCTAGGGGTCGAATAGGAGGTGCAGTTGCCGGCCACAGCCACAGCCATAACAACACGGGGTTCGAGCCACATCCGTGAGCCACACCACAGCTTGCAGCAATGCTGGATCCTTAACCCACTGAGCAAGACTAGGGATCTAACCCACATCCTCACAGAAATAACACTCGGTCCTTAACGCACTGAGCCACAACAGGAACCCCAGTGCCCTTTCTTAATTCTTCGCTCCACTGTGTGCTCTCAAGGCCATTCCTTCAGACAAGGCAGCATGACTCAACCTCCCTACACACCCAGGGAATGTGGCTTCACAGGTGCCTCCCTCTGCGGTCTGTTTACCTTTTTATGGAGGAACAGAGGAGGGGGTGACACTTAATCGGATGGGCTGAAATGTGAATGATGGAATTGCAAGCATCAACAGGTGATATATCCGCAGGACTGTGTTTCGTGGCTCTTCATGAAGCTGGCAGGAAAATTCCACTGCCCCCTTCTCAAATGCCATTAGATTTCAAAAGGAAGGTGCTGGATGGTTTTACCTTACTGATGACCATGAAAAGGGTAGTCGTGTTGGCACAGTGCTTCCTAGTTTGCATGGCTTGCTGGCTTACATTCTGTCTTCACTCACTTCATTTTATGGAGGAGGAAACTGAGGCTCTACGAGGTGAGTGACACGCCCCCCAATTCTATCCCCCTGGTTTCAGTTACATTAAATGTTCTGGCGGAGGTGGGCGAAGGGAGGGGAAGGGGGAGAAGAAAGCTATTTCACTGCATAAACTCCACCGGAGCAGAGTGTTCTCGGGGATGGCAAGTGCCAGGGACTCCTTCCCTGGCCCTGATCTGAACTGGGCACTTGGGCCTGTGAGCTTCATGCAAGAGGCCACCAGCCAGAGTGTATCACGGCCTGATTTCAAATTAAAGCGATGGGACGTGAAGCCTCCTTGCCTGTTTAGTTCCAAATCTGACACAGTATAATTAGTAGAAAGAGACAAAGAAAAAAATTAAATATTTTGAAAGTGGTATAAGTTAAACCTCAATAGTTACCACAGGTTTATTCCTACAGCGTTTCTAGGTTTTGAAGTGTTCCACACCACTGCGTTTGGTTTTTACTTTCCTTTCTCCCAACCACACATAATACTGTGCTACGATGGGGCTCAGGCTCTCACCATCCCCTCTTCTACGAACGAACGAAGGACGCCGTGGTCAGGGCTCTTCTTGCCAACGTCCTCCGTGCCTTTGGGGTGCAGATGGCCTTGGCCTCCGGGTGGAAAGGCAGGGTTTCTGGGGTGGAAAGGGAGGGGCTCTGTGGAGGGTTCCCCACCTTTGGGAGCAGCCTACCTGGGGTACCGCCTGCCCCACCCTTCCTTTAGGGGCAGACTGTTCTGGAAGGCCACGACTTCTAGAGACAGTGGGAGACTGGTCTTGTTTTTTGTTTTTCTGCAGGTTAGTGGTATATTGCTTCACTCGCAGTTACTGTGGGCCTTTGAATTCTCCCAGAAAAGTCCCTGCAAATCCCACCAAATAACTCAGCGGGAGATGTTTGGTGGCATGGGTCTGAGGTAAATCTAAGTTTCGTAAAAAGAAAAAGGAGATCCTATATACATTTAGTATGTGTGTCCAGATCTAGTATATGTATACAGGTGCATAAATATATATATACACACACCTACAGACACATACATACACACGTGTATACACACATATATGTACACGTGTGTATGTATGTAGAGAGAATGTCGAGAGAATACTTTTCCAGTGACGATATTCGGGCCAAGCCATTTAACCTCTGCCACAGTCTCAGGAGACGCTCTGGCTGGACCGCTCCTGCACTGCTCTGGCACTGTGTTCACACAGGGGCTGTGGAATCACGCCTGTGAGCTACAGCTCGGGCCCGGGTCTCAGCCCCGCACAGACCTGCTCCCAGGAGGACCTTCTGGTCCCTGCCCAGTGAGGCCAGGAGCACTGGGAGGATGTGGGTGTCACAGAGGCCACCCTTGGCCCAGGTGGCCACAGCAGGCTGGGCGGTGCTGCTCCTCCCGGCAGGTCACATGGTGCCTGACTTGTCGGCCGAGCTGCTGGGGAACATCTTTTCTGTGGGCGTCACGGCCGGGCTGCCCACGCCTGAGCTGCTGCTGCTGCTGGACCGATGCTGGACCACGGGCCGCACAGGCCGCATGGGGGGAGGGCGCAGTTGGGCGCCGGCCAGGCGGGCAGACAGGGCTGGCTTGAAGGTGGTCATCATCTCAGTGGAGGAGCTGCTGCTGCGGCGCATGGCAGCGTCAGGGTCACGGATGACGATGGTGTGCAGGGGGCTGGCGGGCTCCGAGCTGATGGGGCCTGGTGGGTTCTTCAGGGGCTCCAGGGTGTCCAGCACCACATCTGGGGCCTGCTTGACCGTGTTCTGCCTCTCCAGTTCCCGTAATTCGTGCAGAGCCGTGCTCATGGTCTTCTCGATGTCCTGGGGACAGAGAGGGCACTAGTCAGAAGAGAGTCTAGGGGCCTGGGGTCCAGTCCTTCCCCAGCTGCTAACCAGCCTGTGGGCTTCGTAGGGGGGCTTCCCCACAGGCCTCAGGGCTGGGATGCAGAGGCAATCCCAGGGTGTCTAACAAATGTGAGGGAAAATCAATGCGGGTATGGCCAGAACAGGAAGCAGACTTAGTGGATGGTTCAAATCCTGTCTCTGCCACTTCCTTGCTATGCTTGGGCGAGTCACCTTACCTCTCTGAGCCTCAGAATTCTCATTTGTCCGTTACAGGCAAGTGTAATACTGGCCTCAGGGGGGTGATGAGTGTATAAATGATATGGTCCCTCCGAAAAGCTTGGCATGGCAGCTGGCACAAAGTAAGCACTCGAAAATAATGACAACAACAATGACAATACTAGCTAATACCAAGCACCAAGTCATGACCTTTCCCCTAATAATTCATTTAATCCTCACACTTACCTGGTAGGAACTACCGTTATGCTCATTTCACACAAGGAAATGGAAGCTTCGACTAAGTAACTTGCCCAAGGTCACACAGCTAGCTAGCAGCATAGATGTCTGGCTCCAGAGTTGATGCCTTTATTATTATTTAATATATTATTTAATACATGCACAGACATATATATATCCTTGCACATAGGAAAATTCCTTGGAGGTTATATATCAGAATGTTCACTATGTTCACCTCAGGATAATGGGACTGTTACTTTCTTCTCTGTATTATAATTGGAATTTTTTTTTTTTAAATGGAAAATTTAAAAAGCAACAAGAATCCAGAGGGGTGGCCATGCTGGCCTCGGGCTCAGCATTCCAGGAGGGGCACTGGAGCTGGCCAAGGCCTTGAGCCAGGAGCTGGGGCCAGGACGCAGAGCCTGGGTTTGGGAGGGAAAAGACTCCTTTGCCACTGCTGCTGGACAACCTTGGACGAGTCTCCGTAGCTCGTGGTCCAAGTGCTGAAAGCCCACTGTGGGCCATGAAGGTGGGATGGACAGTGGATGCGATGAGCTTCCTGAACTGCTGGATGCGGGTTCTCAAATTCCCTTCAGCCAGGGTTTCTCAGGGATGCTGTCACAGAGGCAGGAGAGCTGCTCAGACCCAACTGAGCCACAGAGGGGACAGTGCTTCACACTGCTCCTGGAAGACACTGGCACAGCCTCAGGCTCAAGGAGGACTACTGAGACAAACCTGCTTTTCCGCCCTGGGGCAAATTTGGAAAACCTGAAAGTCTGGTTCAGACTGAGCTTGGGCGGGAGCCCGGAAGTGTCCTGATTGACCCCTTCCCAGGTCTTCTTTGACTTTCTCTCCTCCCCTGTCCTTGGACAAGTCCTGCCACATGGACCCCCAGGACAGGCTCTAATCTGGCCTTGGGCAGAGTCCCAGCCTATCGTTTCCTTGCTTTGTGGAGAGACTACTGATAATTACATAATGGCTAATACTAGCATGTAAGCTTCCCCATGACATTTTATCCTTTGTCCATAAGACTGTCTACTTTAAGAAGGCGCTGTTTGTGCCTTTATCCACAAGGATGGGGGCGGGCGTCTGCATGATGGGAGAGAAGACAGCCCTCTCCCCACCTCTGCTGCTTCCCAACCCCACACTGATGAAGCCCACTCACAAGCCCCAGTCTGCTTAAATTAAGTCCCCTGTTGACATCACGACTCTCTGTCTGCTCTATTCCAGAGTGAGCTAAAAGGCAAAACTAATAAACACAATATAATTTTCGCCCCTCCACCACCATCCGCACCACCACCACTCTACCCTCGCAGAGTGTGAGCCAGAAAGACAGAGAGCTCAGAGAAAGAGCAGCTGAGTTGCTTAGGCGTGAGCCTTGCATTAGCTTGAAAGGTAATGCTGTGATGTCCAGAGTGGAGGCGCAGAGAGGCACTGGGGGAGGACGGACAGCAGGGGATAGTGATCACTTTTCACCTCCTCCCACAGGAGATCTTCCTGCCTTGGATGGCAGTGTTGCAAGATCTCCAAACTGCCTCTTTCACTGGGTTCAAATGTAACTCCTAAAAGACATTTTGAGACCAGAGAATTTCAGGTCACTACACCTACTACTCGGATTCTCCATGCCACAGCTCCCCTCTGTAGCCTGCAAAGTGCTCATCAGAGCCAACGCAGAATGGGCTGGAGGTCGTCCAGTGTTCCCTTGGCTATTTACATATGGCTTCCAATGCTTTGCTATTTCCCCCTGTCCATGAAAGCAGCTCTCAAATGACAGCTATCAAATTAGAGATTTGCCTGCAAACGGAAAACATGGGCAGCGCCCCCCAAGTGTATTCTTTAGGCCAGTCTCACAAAATGCTCTGTGACTAAAGGTCAAAGAAGTCTGGGAAATGGGTGACTTGCTGTCTTTCTTGAAGATTTGCAATGCACATCAACATGTTTAATAACTCTTGTTGCAGACAAGCCGTGCAACTTCGTCAGACCAGCATTCCCCAAACCTTCTTGACCTATTTTTCCTCCATTAACACCCCATGCAACTAGTCTGCTGTGGGAACCACACTGGAAATCCTGGCCCAGACAGCATTTGATTCTCTATGTAAAGGGCTGTGAACCTGGCCTCAGCTCATCCTCTCCCTATCGTGGCCCTCGGTAGAGCTTCCAGGTAATGGTGGATGCTAGGGTGATGCTTTCCAAGAGGATGGCCTTCAGAAATGGAGGGACCAGCAGGCTGCTTAGCTCTTCTGGTGGACCCATGCCAAGGTGTGATCCCCAGGGAGAGGGCATCAGGACATGGGGCCAAGCTAGATCCTGAAGGGATGAGTTCTTTCTGTGTTGGCATCCCCTTAGAACCCTCCCTTGCCTCCTCTAGAACACAACCTCCAAGCTACAACTTTCCTTCCCCCTTGTGAACAGGGACTCAGTGCTGCTCTTTGTAACAGAATTCTCACAGCCTGGAAGGTTCTGATTGTCTCTTTTCAGTGGGAGAAGACACTGGGAAGGGGTACTCAAGGGGCACCCAACCAAATTCCAGACAGAAAAAATAGGGAAACTTTTGAACTTGATAGAATGGTCAAAACACATGAAAGCTGTTATGCAAATTATTAAACAATTTAAGCAAACTGTTGCATAACCATTTCTTAAACAACTTTGGTTTGTTTGGCAAGTGTAAAAACCACACAGGTTTCTCATCCAAATTTTTAAAAATTGTTTAAAAAAAACACAACATTCTAAGCTGTTTAGTCCTGCCTACCTTCTGCAACTCGGTGCTGTCCTCTGGGAGGACATCTCTCCCTGTCTCAGAGCAACCCCTGCATTTTAGACTCAAAACACAGGTCCCACTCCTTTAAGGTTCCTGACTTAGCTGCCATTTCCTGTAACTTGTGTGTTACTAGTTGGCAACTCTCTCTTCTCTAAACCACAAGCTCCATGTGGGCAGGGCCTGGGTCCATTTTAGATCATTATTATAGTCTCAGTGCCAGTCAGTGATTGTCACACAACAGATGCTCAATCAGGATTTGTTAATAGATGAATGAATGAATGAATGAAAAAAATGAGTAACACAATCTTTCTGTCTTGTGGAGACCCCTGCCACTACCACACCCCCCTCATCTGGGAATCCCCCTTCAGACCTGGAGACTTAGGCCTTTGGTCTTTACAGGAGCCCCAGCCAGGGGCTGCACCCATCCAGCCTCTGCTCCCACAGGGAGACCAGCTCACTATTTGTGTCCTGGCTCAGCCTCAGCCTGGCATGAAGGGCCAAGTGGCTCCCCAGTCTGCAGGTACCCACCCCTCCCCTCTAGGGGTGTCAGCTGGGACAGTCTGCCTTCCCACAGGCCCTTACTTCTGCCAGGGCCTCGGCCTCCAGGGACTTGTGGTCCCCCAGGCTGCTGTGCCTGGTGGAGCCGCACGTCGACCGCACAGAGTGCCCTTCAGAGAGCGCCTTCTTGTCAGGGTAGTTGATGCTGCCAGCACTTCCGAACGTTGCCATCCTCCGCTTCTCGGGGCTCTCGATCCGGCCCCGGGTGAGGGGGATTTTGTGGGGGCTGCTGGGGCAGGCGGCGGCCCGGGGTGGCGTGTCTATGCTGGGTCCCAGGCCCCGGGGCGGGCTGTGTGTGTCACCCCCACTTCGGCGCCTGGGGATGGCCGCTCCGTCAGATCGTAACCGCACTCTGCAAAGGAGCCGGGGGGCAGGGCATGGGGCAGAGGTCAACCCTGGCCAGTGTCATGGTGGGTCAGCCACCCCCCAGGCCACGTGTGACACACTAGTCTACACAGCGGTACAGTAAAGCCTCATTCAGCCAGACTCTGAGATTCTGCAGTAAAGGCACCGTCTGAGCCCCTAACTCAGGGCTGGCAGGTTGCACACATGAAGGAATCAGGGCATTCTGCTTCCAAGCAGCTGCCAGCGGTGTGCGAATTACACAGTGAATCTCTTCTACATGCAGTCAGGGCAGGGAAGATTGTGACCTGGGAACGCTTTGGTGATGCTTAGTTGGGCTCATGATATGTTCTTAAGCAATTTAGGCATTTCCATGATTCCAAAGGGCTTGTAACTGGTCTGAGGCATTGAGGCCTGACTGTACCAAAACGTTACCAGCTCCCTGCAAGCACAGGAGGAGCCTCCCTGGGAACTGAACACAGTCCAGTATCATCACCCTCCCCCATCTCCCCAGAGGGCTGTTTGTGTGAGGCTTCTCCAGATCTTGGAGAACTAGTCATTAAGAGTAAACCTTGCATTTCATGCATCTGGATACCTTTCACCTCTCAGGGAGGCTGTGGTGGAGTGAAAAGGGGCCTAGAGCATCTATCAGGAGGGCAAGTCCTTGTCTCCCCTTTGTCACAGACTTTCCAGTGACCTCTTTCAGACCCACTTTATTAATCTGTTACATGGGCATAACATTCCTTGCCCATGTTGGAGGGAGGTTCACTGGATGGGAACACACTCTGAAGAGGTTCCACAGGAGATTTTGCTACATCCTATGGAGGTCGCCAAGGACCCGAGGGCACTGGTGAGGGGAAGGAAGGCTGGAGGTGGGATGGGGTGGGGATGAGGGGCAGAGTGTGGGGATGGACTGTGACAGGGACCAAGCTCAGGGTGGTCAGCAGCGCTTTAGACCCTAATGCCACCAGCCAAGCTAAGCACCGCCTTCAGCCAGCCCAACAGGACCAAAGCAGAAGTGCTGGAGAGGAAGAGTAGTGGGGAAGAAAGAACAAAAAGGTAGGTGAGGGAGGACAGAGGGAGAGGGAGACTGAGGCAGGAGGCAACAGGCCCCCCTAGAGATCAAGGGGCCACGACTCTGTCATCTACCTACCCCGACCTTCCATTTGCCCAATTCTATCACCCATCATAGCACCGTGAACTGAGCCAAATGGGCTGAAGGGAGGTACTAGGACTTCTGCTGAAGTACCTCCCTGGTGCATCCGATTCTTCCTGCTCTATCTACAAGCACCCCTAGTGTGGGCTGATCCCATGACCTTCACCAAGAAAACAGAGAATGTGACATTTGGAGGATGTGGTTAAGAAGGAAGTGTGAAACTGCCAGATTTTCTTTTTTCTCTTTTCTTTACTGCATTTTTTGTTGTTGTTGTTTGTTTTTGTTTTTGTTTTTGTTTTAAACCCACATGCTTTGGACTTCACCTATACATTGAGCAGCAGCAGTTCCTTACCTGGCACAAAGGTCATGGGACACAGCCCTGCCCACAGGCAGGAGTGAAGAAATTGTCAAACGCTGCTCCCACCAAGTATGTAGGTGGAGCCGAGTTTCAATTTCCCCCAACGCAAGTGGGCGGGAGACTTCTGTTTATGCAGCGCACTTCAGGGAGTAAGTGAGCTTTACATCCTTAAATATAACAACTTAGGTCTTCAACAGAAAGTGGGGAGGAGGTGTAAGAACTGGAGAGAGAGGAAAAATACTTGCCAATTTGTAACTCTCTCTCTCCCATTTGTTATTATTTTAGATAAAAGGCGTTGGTTGCCAATATATGACT
Organism: Phacochoerus africanus; assembly: GCF_016906955.1. NCBI lineage: Eukaryota > Metazoa > Chordata > Mammalia > Artiodactyla > Suidae > Phacochoerus > Phacochoerus africanus. Next base: position 145,646,948 of record NC_062544.1, read on the forward strand.
TTCTTCTTCCTCCTCCACCCCCAGTGCTAAGCAGATCGGTTTATACCTGCCATTCTTAGGCCAGTTCCAGCCAGCCCAGCAGGTGTGCCCAATGTCACATCTTGTGGGGAACCAGGGGCCACGACCTCCCTCTCCCCTCCTGTGCCTTCGCTTCTCCCAAACCAGACAAGTACGGGCACCGCACTAGCAGGAAAGAGTGAATCCACATTTCCTACCGGCCCATCACCCCCCCAAAGCCGTAATCTGAGATGTGCTCCGTGGGGGACTGGAGGTCGTTTTTGGAGGAGGCCTTGTCGTCCAGCAGTGGTCCGCTGCTGGCCTCGCTGTCGGCCTTTTGACTCAGGCTGTCTGAGAAGGCGTCGTCCCTGGGGAGGAGGACAGACGTGAATTGGGAGTCGCTCCAGAGAAGCAGCATGTGCTGAGCCCTGAGGAGCCGGATCAACACTCACCTCGAGGTTCGCTGATACCTGACCGAGCTGCTTCCCACTCTTGCCTTCCCAGCGCTCCTCCAGCGGGAGAGCCGAGCAGGGTGGTACCGCCCCCACCCTCCTTCTCCTCCCTCTCCAGGCTCTTCTCCCCCTGCAACTCTGGGCTGGGACCAGCTCAGCGTGGGAGGGAGTGTTGGAGGAATGGAGAGGGAGCCTGCAGGCTGAGCCCTGGGCGCTGACTCTCAAGTGGCTCCTGGCAGCAGTTTCGCACTCAGCGAGGGCGCAGGAAGGGGCCTCCATCCCTCCCCTGACCCGGGGCTTTGGACGGGGTGTTAGGAGGCGAGAGCTTGTTGGGGTGCCCTGTCCACCTACCCCCATGCCCTCTCCCTTCCAGTGACCTGCCCCTGTCTCAGAGGCAGAATGCTGCCTTGGATCCTTTTGTTGTTTGCCCAGCCCTGGACTTTTATCTGGCTCAGACCATCCCCCTCTGCATCAAAACCTATGCCTCTGGCCCTTCCCCTTGAGGCCCAGCTTGGTGGCTGCTTCCTTGATAAATCAGTTCCACCTGAGCCTGACTGGAGCTGGGAGGGAGTGTGTGCAGGAACTTTCAAAGGCTTTCAAAGAATGGAAGGTGCACTTTTTTGTGGGCCTGATGGTGGGGCTAGGTATGTGGGATGGGGGGGGGCTTTTTTTTTTTTTTTCTTGGTCTCTTTTTAGGGCTACACCCAGAGCATTTGTAAGTTCACAGGCTAGGGGTTGAATCCAAGCTGTAGCCACTGGCCTACACCACAGCCACAGCAACACGGGATCTGAACCACATCTGCGACCTACAGCTTCACAGCAACACTGGATCCTTAATCCACTGAGTGAGGCCAGGGATCAAACCCACATCCTCGTGGATATCGGTCGGATTTGTTACCACTGAGCCATGGTGGGAACTCTGTTTTTTTTTTTAATACCTAAAATTATTTTTCAAAATATAGTACCATGTTATCTGGAAATGAGGGGTTGCCTGTTTCCACCTATCCCCTGAGAGAGCCACCTCAGAGATAGAGAATGGTGGGCAGTTAAGAGGGCAGTGGGAGGGCCACTGGCTACAGGGAAGGCCCAGGAGGGTGGAGGTATATGGCAAGATCCACTAGACAATGAGAACTGTAGTGGGTGACAAATGCCCTGGAGGCTGTCAGGTGGGTCAGGATGGTGGGCCAAGGGCATCAATCACTGTCTCTGTGTACTCTGAAGGATGAGCAATTTGCTGATTTGCTGTGTGGATCACTATTCAAAAGGCGGTTAAACATAATCCATTCTTGCAGAAGATCAAGTGTGTCATACAGGGGAGAGCAAATCACTGGCATACGATCCAGTAGTTCAGTTTCCATGCCCATTGCCCATTGCAGGCACCACTAATCAATTATGGTGTTCTTCAAAGAAGGTCCCAACCCCCACTTACATGTCCTGTACAACTATGTACTGATGTGGGATGAGCCCATCCACGCCATTGTGACGACCCTCCCACCAGTCCTCGGAGGCGCGGTGGTACAGTAGCAGCGAGGCCCCCTTCTTGAAGGACAGCTCACGTGGGGACCGTCCCACATAGTCAAACTTGGCAATGGCCTCGATCTGCTCCACTTCTGGAAGGAAAGCAAGAGGAAAAGCATCCATGAGGTCAGCAGAAGGGCAGTCCAGAAGCCCTGCTCAAATGGCCCTGGCTTCTATGGGCAGCAGAGACACCAAGCCTGGTGAAAACAGCGTGGGCTGGGGCTCCAGACGCCAGGTTCTAGGCTTAGATCCACTCTCCCCATGCTGTGACCTCAGGCAGGCCATCTAACGTCCCAAAATGGAAAGCGAGGCTGACACGCCACATCCTTACTTTCCATTGCCCCTCTTCTACTCCACTTTTTAATATGTATTAAAACAAGAGCATAAGAATTTTATTTTCTTCCATCCCTTTATACCAGCTCTGTTTCCATTTTGCCATGAACCTTTCTCCTCCTTGCTCACTAATAACACTGTCAGTGGTTCTTACCTTTTGGGAGGTCAAACAAATGTTGCATATGGATTCCCATCCATGCAAAATGTTAGACACAGTTTTTCACAGTTCCCAGGAGTTTTCAGAGCTCCTTGTTATAGACTGAATTCTGCCTCCCCTCAAATCCATATGTTGCAGCCCTGACCCCCACTGGGATGGGATTTGGAACTGAGGTGTTTAGGAGATAATTAAGATTAAACGAGGTCATAAAGGTGGAGCCCTAATGAGATAGAACTGGTGGTCCTCTGGGAAGAGGAGGTGACATCAGAGGTCTCTTTTACTATGCACACGCACAGTGGAAAGGCCATGTGAGGGCACGTCGAGAAGGCAGCTGTCTACAACCCAGGAAGAAAGCCTTCAGCAGAAGCCAACCTTGGACTTATAGACTCCTGAAATGTGAAGAAATAGATTTCTACTGTTTAAGCCACCCAATCTGTGGTATTCTATTATGGAAGCCTGAGCTAACTTAACATGCTCATCCATGAACTTGATTCTGGGTGAGGGAGAATTGTAATTGAGGCTATAGCTCATGCATATCTCTTTGCACCACACATTTGTCCATCAAACCTTTACTCTCGTCTCTGGTCAGTGACAGGCCTACCTGGGTTAAACAATGAGAATATGGCTCTTGCCCTTGAGACACTCCTGCTGCCCAGCTCTGTTACTTCTTGTTTGTGTGACCTCAGGCAGGTTACTTAACTTCTGTACATCTCAGTTTTCTTTAGGAGGATCAAAAGATGATGCATGAAAGAACACATGCAAGTGGCCAACAGGTACATGAAAAGTTACTCAACATCATTAATCATCAGGAAAATGCAAATCAAAACCGCAAGGAGATAGCACTTCATAATTCTTAGAATGGCTATTATCAGAAAGACAAGAAATAACAAGTGTTGGCAAGGGTGTGGGAAAAGGGAACACTTGTGTACCATTGGTGCAGATGTAAATTGGTGCAGCCACTATGGAAAACAGTGTGGAAGTTTCCTAAAAAAAATTTAAAAAAAATACTACCATGTGATCCAGCTATTTCACTTCTGGGTATTTATCCACAGGAAATGAAAACACTAACTTGAAATGATCTCTGTACCCCCATATTCACTGCAGCATTATTTACAATAGCCAAGAAGTGGAAACAACCTAAATGTCCATCAACAAAAGAATGGATAAAGAAGATTTATGTATACAACAATGGAAAATTATTCAGCCATAAATAAAGAAATCCTGCCACTTGCAACAACATAAATGGATCTCGAAGGCATTATGCTAAATAAAATGTCAGAAAGAAGACAAATACTGTATGATCTCTCCTATATGTGGAAGCTAAAGTAAAAAACAAACTGAATTCATTGATACAGAGAACAGACTGGTGGATACCAGAGGTGCAGGGTGGACAAAATGGGAGAAGGGGGTCAAAAAATACAAACTTCTAGTTATACGAGAAATAAGTCCTGGGATGTAATGCACAGCATGGTGACTATAGTTAATAATACCATATTGTATTTTGAAACTTACTAAGAGAGAAGGTCTTAAAAGTTCTTACCACAAGAAAAAAAAAAATGTAACTATGCACGGTGATGGATGTTAACCAGACTTAACTGTGTGATCATTTAACAAATACACACATACACTGATTCATAATGCTGTATATCTGACACTAAAAGCATTATATATCAATTATACCTCAATGAAAAGAAAGATACTGGACTTGAATACATTAAAAGGAGAGAGAACGGATGAAAGCACTCAGCAAAGCACAGACATACAACATATTACGTTGTCACATTCAGGTGACAGTGGCTCTTGGGATTTTGCCGAGAATTGCCAATGGGTTTAGCTTATAAGGAGGGTCTAGACAAGAAATCAGAGCTGCAGAGTGTTGAGGTAGTTTGCTCAAGACCCTACTGCTAGGAATGTTTGGGGAGGAGACTTTTGGGGGAGCAAGACGGTTATGCTTATGATTTATTGAACCTGTGTTACAGCTTGTATCCTAAAAGGTGCCCATGACTGGTAGAAAATGAATTTTGCATAAGTGTTAAGGTATTTGTATTTTTAAAGCAAGCACAGAGATGTTTAAAATGATATATATTTGGATATATATATATATATATATGTATACACATATACACTTAGATAAGATAGATCTATTAAATTCTAATCAAACATAGATGCTGAGCATCTGTGAGACAATCTCTGTTCCAGTCCACATGGATTATCCTGATTCCATCCATGCAGCCAGCCACCTGGCCATCATGGAGTAAAACCCAGGGATACTTGGCTTTGCCACTTTTTATCTGTGTGACCTTGAACAACTTAGTTCTCCTTTCTAAGTCTCAGTTTCCTCATCTGTAAAATGGGAATGATAGTAATAGTACCTGCCTTATTAGGGCTTTTATGCAGATTAAATGAGTCACTGAACAGGAAGTGCTTTAATAACACCTGGCACATAGTTAGCTTTATCTGAGTTAGTTGTTGCTACCAGAGCTGATGACTTCTAAGGACCACAGGCAGCATGTAAATCATCTCTCCCTGTTAATCTGACCTCTTCCCTGCCCCTGCCAACACACACACATACACATTAGGACTCCTCTCTGGAAATGGCTGGCTCAAGAAGACAGTGCCAGTGCCCCTGTGAGATGTAGTGGCCTTTGGATGGACCCAGTCCTCAGTGCCCAGGACAACTTTCTGCAGGGAGCAGGCCTCAGACAGTTAAGTCAGCTTTCCCCAGCTGACTCTCTGACAAATGTCTTTACGTGCTATTCTGACACAGTTGATGCAAAAAGACAGCCTAGTTAGATGGGTCAAATGAACTCAAATCTTGACTCAGAGTCACCTTCCCAGTAAAACGGAGAGATGGCCATCCTTCTCTCTGCTGCCTCTTTGAATTTCATGCCATCCACACGTTAGCACTGCCCCATAAGCTGTTTGTCTGCCTAGCTACAGAGACAGGAAGGCCAGAGGGTTTGTAAGACCAGGAGCTGAGCCATGAGGGCTGTGTACTCTCAGCTTTGACCCCAGAGGCTTCCTCTGGGTCTGCCTCCCACAATGCTGAAGGGGCCATGGACCAAACAGAGGTTTGCTATGTGGAAAGGAGCAAAGAGGGCTGGTTCTCCCATCTCAAGAGGCTCCAGAAGTCCTCAGCAGTAGTTGGGAGCCAGAATAAGTGGAAAATGTAAGGGGGAAAAAAAGAGGAGAAGCAGATCTGAGCTGCAAGTGGAGAAAGAGTGCCTATGTTTGCAGATGTCACCACGTAAGCATGTGTGGATGAACAGTGATGACAGCTAGCATTTATTAGGAAGTCTATTGTTTGGGTTTATCACACTCAAATTAGAACATGTGAATCTTCCTCTTAGCATTCTCCCACACACCCCTCTCCAAACTTACTGCATTCCCTCACCTTCCCCATCTTAGGAAACAAGACCACCATTGGTCCATTCCCTCAGGTCAAAGCCTTGATCTTGGGCATCGCATGTCCAATCTATTAGCAGCTCCTTCAGAGTGTCTCCTGAATCTGACCAGCCTCACCAGCTCCACTGCCACCCTCTGGTCCAGGCCACTGTTCTCCCTCTACCTGGCCTCCTTGCTTTCATTCTTGCTTGGTAGAGCCATTTCTCCCACAGCAGCCAGGGGACCTTTTAAAATCATAAATTAGATCACAAATCTTTCTTGTTCCAGTCCCTCTCAAGGCTTCACATTGTGCTGAGAACAAAACCCAAATGTCTTCTCATGGCTTATGGGGCCCTGCATGCTCTGGGCTCTGAAGACCCCGGTGGCCTCGTCTCTGATCACGCTCTCCCTCCCTCTGTCTTCTCCAGCCTCACTAGCCTTCTTTATGTTTCTCCTCCAACACTGCAAGATGACATTTTTCAAACACAAAGTTCAAAGAATTTTAGTGAATACAAATACACCTGCCTCCTATATTCTACTATCAACATTTTACTATACTAGTTTTACCACACATCTATCCATCCAATTTTTAAAATAATTTTAAAGTGCAGACATTTGTACTTTACCCCTAAACACTACAGCATAAATATTTATAGAGCCTTCTTGACGCTTTTAAAACATGCAAAGCATTTTCATGCCACAGGGCCTTTGCATGTGTTATTGCCTGCCCCTGGGATACTTTCCTCCTAAACATTCATACTCAGTCATATTCCACAAATATTTACACTATGTGCTGTTTTGTCATTTCATTCAGGTCTGCATTCAAATAATGCCTCAGCAAGACCTTTACTGGCAACCTCTAACTAACTGCAAAAGCGCAACCTCACATCACTCTATCATCTTCTTTTACTTTAATCTTCTTCATAACGCTTATTGCAACCTGAACGTATGTGCGTGTGTGCATGCGCATACAGCAACGTGTGGTTTTTCATACTTGTTTATTGTTGATCTTTCCTAGTAAGATGTGATCCCCATTAGATAGGGATTTTGTTTTATTTCCCCATCTTTACAATGGTCCCTGGGACGAGGAAGCTCAATACATACGTGTTAGTTGCATGAACAAACTAAGCTCTTACGGTGTGCTAAGGGTCCTACTTACATTACCACATTAAGTGATATCCTCACAATAGTAAATGCACACCATCCTCATTTTACAGGTGAGTAAACAGGCTGAGTTGAAATCATGTGTCACACGGGGACACGTCACAGAAGTAGAGAGTGATAAGCTGAGATCAAAGCCCTGGTCCCAGGTGTCATTAACAGAGCCTTCTTGGTGTTTTTAAAGCACGGTAAGTTTATTCCTGCCATGGGGCCCTTATGCCCACACATGTCAATATGAACATACACATATACCATGCCGCATGTCTGGTATTCGATTTGACCCCTGCTTCAGGAGAGCTAGTTGTGCCAGGTAGGTGTTCTATGGGCTCTACAGCAAGTGAAGAGATGGAGAGGCTGTTCCTGAGCTAAAGGGGAGTTGAAGACTGTCCCTGTAGGAGCCTGGCTGGAGTCACACTTTAGAAAAGTCACTCAGGAGCACAGCAGTTGCAGAGCTGGGGAAGGGCTGATGGGGAGAGGCTGGAGCCAGCAGTTCAGCAGCTGTTACAATAGTCCAAGGGCTGATGTGAGATGAAAAGACAGAGTGGAGCTTTGCTTTTATTTTAGAATCCCAAAGCTGGACACTTTGCAAGTCCTGAACTTGTTATCTTTCTCTACCCATCACACAACAGGAAGCTGAAATGCCCCCTCTACTGATACCACACAAAGAACACTTTTAGGTCATGGGGCAGCAGACAGCTCCATTCTCCTCAACACTTTCTCAACTGCCCCCCACCCCACCCACCCCACCTTACATACTGTCTCTGAAGAAAGAATCCTAATTTTATTAGGCCCATTTATCAAGGGCTACCATCACCATGTTAAAGGGTAGGAAGGTGGTTGTGCTCTCTCTCCTCGCTCAGTTTCCCAGCAACTAAAGTAATGACTTGGGGGCTGCCCACAGGGTCCTTCTTTTCTCCTCAGTTCACTCATGACCTTGAATTCTTTCATTGTCTCGGGCTATAGCAGCAGCTGGTGTTAAGACTTTGATCTTATTTAGGAGGAAAGGAGAGCTGTCAACCTGGCCTGACACTGTGAGGGGATCTGCTGACCCACTTTTCAGTAAAACTTGTGGAAAATGCAAAAAACAAGCAAACAAACAACCACTGAAAGGCTCTGGAAATGGTCCTAAAGGTAAACAACAAATGAAGAAATATCTACTCAGGGAGTTCCCGTCATGGCTCAGCAGTTAACGAACCCAACTAGTGACCATGAGGACATGGGTTCGATCCCTGACCTTGCTCAGTGGGTTAAGGATCTGGTGTTGCCGTGGGCTGTGGTGTAGGTTGCACAGGCAGCCTGGATCCTGTGTTGCTGTGGCTGTGGCTTAGGCTAGTGGGCTGCAGCTCTGATTCGACCCCTAGCCTGGGAATTTTCATATGCCATGGGTGTGGCCCTAAAAAGATAAAAGACAAAAGACCAAAAAAAAAAAAAAAGAAAGAAAGAAATACCTATTCAAGAAAATTAAGAAAGCTGACAGTCTATGGGATTTGAACCAAGACTGCTCCCTCCCTCCACCAGTGCCCCACCCCAAGCTCAGGGAGGCAGACTCCACCTCAGACTCCTGCAGCCCAAATATAGGGCTTCCTCTCCCACCAAGCTTCCAGTGGAAGGACTTTCTTGCCAGGAGGGGCAGGACATCAGTGTTTATCCTCTGCTCCCAGCTACCTGTTGCTGAGGCTAAAGACCCCAGTGAGGATGGTAGAGAGGTAAGGGCTCCTCCTTCCACCCAACCCTCACTCATGCAATGGAAGTTCTACCTTGGGCATGGTACCAGTGAGAATATTGGGGCCTTGACCACCTTGACCACCTCATGCTGGTTCCATGTGAGGAGAGGCAAGCTGAGAGTGTCAGGCTGCTGCCTTCCTCTCCACAAAGCACTCAGCTCCTAGAATGGGGAGGTCACTCAGAAGCTTGCCACTGTCCTCACCCCCAGCTCCAGAGCTTTATCTCAGAGATTTTGCTAGGGGGAATAAGGAAGCTATAAAACAGCTGCTCATCTCTTCCCAAGGAACTGACTTTATTTGCAACAGAGCTTGGGGAAGTTCAAGCCTCAGGGTGCTCTCAAGGACAGTGGAGGTGGTGATGAAAGGCATTTGGGGGCAGGTTCTTGGATTTAATGTAGTTACAGACCAGACTGTAGACCAGCTATTTTGGAAGAGGTAACCAGGGAATAAGAAGGCTGAGAGGTGCTCTTCTATCGTCAGAACAAATACCAAACAATGACCTCAGAAACCATTCCTTAAAAGGAGACAGAATTTGATAGGATTTGGTTTGTAGAATAGTTTATGACTGAGGATACTGTTGATAGGAATAGAGCAAAGCATCCATTAGGGTAGTTTAACAGGTGGATGTGGTTAGAGAAAGACAACCCTACCAAAACCACTATCATCCCAGGTAATGTGGACATATGCAAAGCTATTCCTTTCTGAGAAGGAACATCAGGATTAACACCATGAATATGGGGGAAGGGAGGGAAGGAAACTAGATGTCACTGACATAAACCAGTCAGTCACTAAACAGAGAAGCATGTAACAAGTAAGCCCCAAAGGGTAGGGACCAATACCAAGAATTGCTATAATATTTTATCTAAAATCTCCAGTTTCTAGTAAAAAATTTACAAGGTATGAAATGCAACAGAAAGCCTAACCCAAACACTGGGCGGGGGGAAGCAGACAACAGAAAGTGCCTATGAGAATGACCAATGTCAAATTTAACAGAAGACTTCAAAATAGTTGTTAAAAACATGTTCACAGCTAAAGGAAACCATGGTTAAAGAAGTAAAGGAAGGTATAATGACTATGTCAAATCAAATACAAAATATCAATAAAGAAGTAGAATTTATAAATTAAAAAAGAATTCTAGAATTAAAAACTACAACACCTGAAATTAAACACTTACTAGAGGGACTTGATAGATTTGAACTGGCTACAGAATTAGCAATCTTGAAAAGATTGATAGAAATAATGATGAATGCTAAAGAACAGAGAGGAAAAAGAAGGAAGAAAGATGACTAAGTACTCTCTAATGTGGGATACCATTAAGTGTGCCAACATACATGTAACAGGAGTAGTAGAAGGAGAAAAGAAATAGAGGAACAGAAAAAATATTTGAGGAAATAATGGCTGAAAACATCTCAGATTTATTGGGAAAAAAAAAACCTACATGTCTAGGAAGCTCAACAAACTCTAAATAGGATAAATGCAAAAGGATCTACATCCAGACATATCATAGTAATAACACTGAAAGTCAGAGACATAGAGACAATCTTGAAAGCATTAAGAGAAAACTGATTTATCTCTTACAAGGGAATGCAAATAAGATTAACACCTGACTTTTCAGTAGAAATAATGAAGGCTGGAAGACAGAGGGACATCACATTCAGAGTGCCCCAAAAAATAACTGTCAACCGAGAATCTTAAATCTAGCAAAGCTAACTTTCAAAAATGAGGCAAAATAATGAATTTTCAGAATTTGTCACTAGAAAAATATACCTTGTAAGAAATATTAAAGGAAGTTTTTTCAGGCTGAAAGCAAGTGACCCTTATAATAATTTGAATTCACAAGAAGAAACCAGTAAAGATAATTATGTAATCATAAAGGACTACAAATGTCTATTTTTCTCTTTTCTTCTCAATATAAAAAGCAAGTATATACAGTATGTATATAATGTTGTGCTTATAAATATATAAATGTAATATGTGTATAATATATTTGCAATAACAGCACAAAGATGGCAAGAGCAAAGCTGTAGTGGGCTAAGGAAATGACCAGAGATGGTAAAAAAAATAATTATAACAATGTGCTGTGAGGTTTATAAAATTAGAAAATGTAATAAGTATAATAATAATCCTATAAAAAGGAGAATGGGGAACATAACTATATATAAGTAATAATATCACATATTCCTGGAATTAAGTTAATATAAATCTGAAGCTTATTCAGAGTTAAGACGTAAATGGTAAATCTTAGAACAACCACTAAAAAATAACTCAAAAAAATACAGTTAAATAGAGTTTAAAAATCATTTAAAAATTAAAATACTACATTAGAAAATAATGCAAAAGAAAGCAGTAAAGAAGAAACAGAGGAATAACAACAACAAAAACCCACAACACATCAAAAACAAAATGAAACAAAAAATGCCAGGCAAAAATCCAATTATGTCAATAATAACATTAAATGTGAATGTATTAAAGAACCCAATTAAAATGCAGAGACCATCAGACTGGATAAAATAACATGATTCAACTAAATGCTATCTGTAGGAGACGTTTAAGATGTGAAGATACAAAAAGAGTAACAGTAAAGGGATGGAAAAATACATTATGCAAATTACAACCATAGGAAATCTGGAGAGGCAATACTAATGTCAGACTACATAGACTTTAACACCAGAAATTACCGGAAATAAAAAAGGACAGTTTATAATGATAAAAGGTTCAATCCATTAGGAAGATATAATAATGATAAATATAATGCATCTAATTACAGAGCAGCAAAATACATGAGGCAAAAAATGTCAGAAATGAAGGGATAAAAAATTTCAAAAAATAATAATTGAAGATCCTAATACTCCACTTCTAATAAGGAATAGAACAACTAGAGAGAAGATCAACAAGGAGATCGAGAGCTTAACACCATAAACCACGTAGATCTAACAGACATTTCTCGAATGTACTGACCAACAACAAGCGAATATAAATTCTTCTCAAGGGCACATGGAACATCCTCTAGGATATGACAAATGGTGGGCCAGAAAACAAACTTCACTAATTTAAAAGGATGAGATAATACAAAGTATGTTCTCCAATCACAATAGAATTAAACTATTGATTTCTCAATAACAGAAAACTCACAATTATGAGCAAATTAAACAATGAACTCTAAATAATCAATGGTCAAAGGAAAGATCAAAAGGGAAATGAGAAAATACTTTGAGATGAATGAAAATGAAGACACAACATACCAAAACATATGAAATGTAGCTAAAGCAGTGCTTAGAAATTTATAGCTGTAAATCACTGCATTCGAAAAAATAGAGCTCAAATCAATAACTTAAATTTCCATTGTAATTAACTGGAAAAGGAAGAGCAAAATAAACTGAAAGCTAGGAAGGAACTAATAAAGATTAGAGTAGAAATGAATGAAATAGTGAATAGAAAAACTATAGAGAAAAATAAACTAAACACAAGACTGTTTCTTTTAAAAAGATCAAACAAAATTCACACACCTTTAGCTTAACAACATTAACCAAGAAAAAAGAAAAGACTCAAATTACTAGAACCAGAAATGAAAAAGGAACACTACAACCAAATTTTTTAAAGGATGAAAAAGGATTATAAACCACTACTATATACATTTGTAGGCCAGTAAATTGAATAACTTAGATGCAATTAACAAATTCCTACAAAGATATAAACTTCTGAAACTAAAACAAGAAAAAATAGAAAATCTGAAAAGATCTACAACAAATAAAGAGATTTAATCAGTAATTAAAAAAAAAAAAACACTCCCAAAGAAATGCTGAGGCCCAGATAGCTTAGCTGCTAAATCCAATCAAACATTTAAAGAATTAACAACTATTCCTCACAAAACTCTTCCAAAAACTGGAAGAGGAGAAAACACTTCTCAATTCATTTTATGAAGTCAATATTACCCTTACACCTGAATTAGACAAAGATATTACAAGAAAACTATAGACCAACATCTCACGAATATGTGCACAAAAATCCTCAACAAAATACTAGCAAATGGAATCCAGTAACATATAAAAAGAATTATGACCCATATCCAAGTGGAATTTACCCAAGAAATGTAAAATTGGTTTAACATCTCCTCAAAATCAATAAATGTAATATATTTATCAATAGAATAAAAAACAAAAGAAAAAAATCATATTATCAGCTCAACAGATGAAGAAAAAACATTTGACAAACCAACATGATAAAAACACTCAGCAAACTAGGAATAGAAAAGATCTTCCTTAACTTCTTTAATGGATCTAGGACAAACCTATAGCTAACATCATCTTAATGGTGAAATACTGTATGCTTTCCCCCTAAGATCAGCAGAAAGACAAAGATGTCCATTCTTATCACTTCTAATCAACATTGTACTGGTGGTTCTAGCCAGGGCATTTAGGCAAGGAAAAGAAAATATCTGGAATAGAAAAGAAGAAGTAAAATTATGTCTAACCATATATGCTATGATCTCATATATAGAAAATCATAAGGAATTCAGTGAAAACGATTTGAATGAATGAACAAGTTCAGCAAGACTGCAGGATATAAGAGCAATATATTAAAAATCAATTGTATTTATATATACTTGTAATGAACAATTTGAAAATGAAATTAATAAAACAATTCCTTTACATTAGCATCAAAAAGAATAAAACAGTGAGGAATAATTTTAATAAGTACAAAACTCATATTCTGAAAACTAAAGATTATTGTTTTTTTTTAATTTTTTGTCTTTTTTAGGGCTGCACCTGTGGCATATGGAGGTTTCCAAGCCAGGGGTCTAATTGGAGCTGTAGCTGCCGGCCACAGCCACAGCCACAGCAATGCAGTATCCGAGCCATATGTGAAACCTACACCACAGCTCATGGCAACGCTGGATCCTTAACCCACTGAGCGAGGCTAGGGATCGAACCCACAACCTCATGGTTCCTATCAGATTTGTTAATGACTGAGCCACGACAGGAACTCCTTTTTAAAAAATTATTGTTGAAAGAAATTAAATAAGATATTAAAAAATTGGAAAACATCTCCTGTTCATGGATCAGAAAACATAACACTGTTAAGATGATATTATTCCCAAATTGATCTATAAATTCAATGAAATTCCTATCAGAATCACACCTGACTTGGTAGAAATCGATAAACTGACTCTAAAATTCATATGGAATTGCAAAGAACCCAGTATAGGCACACAAACACACACACACACACACACACACAAATTCTCTTTTTTTCTTTGCTTTTTAGAGCCACACCTGAGGCATATGGAGGTCCCCGGGCTAGGGGTCAGATTGGAGCTGCAGCTGCTGGCCTATGCCACAGCCATAGCAACACAGGATCCGAGCTGCATCTGTGACCTACACCACAGCTCACAGCAACGACAGATCCTTAACCCACTGAGCGAGGCCAGGGATCAAACCTGCAACCTCATGGTTCCTAGTCAGATTCTTTTCCGCTATGCCACGACAGGAACTCCAAAAATTCTTGGAAAAGAAGAACAAGGTTAGAGGACTCATACCTCCCAATTTCAAAACTTACTACAAAGCAAAAGCAATCAAACAATGTTGCACTGGCACAAGGATATATACAGATCAATGGAAGAAAAATGAAAGTCCAGAATTAAACCCATACATTTATGGCCAAATTATTTTTTACAAGGGGGCCAAGATCATTCAATGGGGTAAAGAATATTTTCAATTTACGATACTGGGAATGGATAGCCACACACAAAGGAATGATCACACCATATGTAAGAAATTAACTCAAAATGAATCAAAATGGATTTCTTAAACACAAAACCTTAAACTACAAATCTCTTGGAAGAAAACAAAGGGTAAATCTTCATAAACTTGAATTTGGCATAGAATTCTTAGTAATAAAACCAGAAACATGAGCAACAAAAGAAAAAATTGATAAATTGAATTTCATTGAGATAAAAAAACTTATGTTTCAAAGGACACCATGAAGAAAGCAAAAAGGTAACCCACAGAGTATGCAAATCAGGTTATCTGACAAACGACTTATATCTAGAATACAGAAAGAGCTCTTACAACTCAATAATAAAAACACAAATAACCAAATTTTAAATTGGGCAAAAGGTCTGAAGAGACAGCTCTCCAATTAAGATATACAAATAACCATTAAGCACATGAAAAGATGCTCAGTATCATTAGTCATGAGAGAAATGCAAATCAAAACTTCAAAGAGATACCACAGCACACCCACTATGATGGCTAGAATCAAAAAGTTAGATAAGGGAAGAAGTAAAACTATCATTATTTGCAGATGACATGATACTATACCTAGAAAATCCTAAAGACACTATCAGAAAACTATTAGAGTTCATCAATTAATTTAGCAAAGTTGCAGGATACAAAAGTAATACACAGAAATCGACTGCATTTCTATATATTAACAATGAAAGATCAGAACAAGAAACCAGAGAAACAATCCCATTTACCATCACATCAAAAAGAATAAAATACTTAGGAATAAACCTACCTAAAGAGACAAAAGACCTGTACTCTGAAAACTATGATGCTGATGAAAGAAATCAAAGATGACACAAACAAATGGAAATACACACCATGCTCTTGATTGGAAAAGTCAATATTACCAAACTGACAATACTACCCAAGGCAATCTACAGATTCAGTGCAATCTCTATCAAATTACCAAGGACATTTTTCACAGAACTAGGACAAAAGATTTTAAAGTTTGTTTGGAAGCACAAAAGATCCAGAATAGCCAAAGACATCCTAAAAAAGAAAAATGGTGCTGGAGCAATCATCAAAATCGTATGGTACTGGAACAAAGAGAGAAATATAGATCAGCAGAACAGGACAGAAAGCCCAGAATTAAACTCATGCAGGGGGGCCAAGATCAACTAATCTACGACAAAGGAGGCAAATACACAATGGAGAAAATACTGCCTCTTCAATAAATGGTGCTGGAAAAACTGGATAGCCACATGTAAAAGAATGAAATTAGAACACTCCATAACACCATACACAAAGATAAACTCAGAATGGATTAAAGACCTAAACATAAGACCAGATACTAGAAAACTCTTAGAGAAAAACATAGGCCGAACACTCTCTGACATAAACCATAGCAATATCTTCTCAGATCCACCTCCTAGAGTAATGACAGTAAGAACAAAAATAAACAAATGGGACTTAATTAAACTGAAAAGTTTCTGCACAGCAAAGGAAACCCTAAACAAGACAAAAAGACAATCCACAGAATGGCAGAAAATATTTGCAAATGAAGTGATGGACAAAGGATTAATCTCCAAAATTTATAAGCACCTTCTGCATCTCAATACCAAAAAAGCAAACAATCCCATCAAAAAATGGGCAGAAGATCTAAACAGACACTTCTTCAAAGAAGACATAACAGATGGCAAAAAAACACACGAAAAGAGGTTCAACATCACACATTAAGAGAAAAATGCAAATCAAAACCACTATGAGGTACCACCTTACACCAGCCAGAATAGCCATCATCCAAAAGGCTACAAACAATAAATGCTGGAGAGGGTGTGGAGAAAAGGGAACCCTACTACACTGCTGGTGGTAATGTAAGTTGGTACAACCACTGTGGAAAACAGTATGGAGACTACTCAGAAAACTAAACATAGAACTACCATTTGATCGAGTAATCCCACTCCTGGGCATCTATCCAGAGAAAACCATGACTCAAAAAGATATATGTATTCCAATGTTCATTGCAGCACTATATACAACAGCCAAGACGTGGAAATAACTTAAATGTCCATCAACAGAGGAGTGGATCAAGAAGATGTGGTACATATACACCATGGAATATTACTCATCCATTAAAAGGAAAGAAATAATGGCATTTGCAGCAACATGAATGGACCTAGAAATTATCATGCTAAGTGAAGTTAGCCAGACAGTGAGATACCAACATACGCTATCACTTACATGTAGAATCTAAAAAAAGGACACAATGAACTTCTTTGCAGAACAGATACTGACTTACAGACTTTGAAAAACTTATGATTTCCAAGGGAAACAGTTTGGGGGGGGTGGGGGATGTGCTGGGGGTTTGGGATGGAAATGCTATAAGACTGGGTTGTCATATTTGTTGTACAACCATAAATGTAATAAAATTCATTGAGTAATTTAAAAAAAAGTTAAATAAGGGAGTTCTTGCTGTGGCACCGTGGGTTAAAAATCCAACTGCAACAGCTCTGGTTGCTGCAGAGGTGCAGGTTTGATTCCCAGCCCAGGAACTTCCATATGTCATGGGTGCAGCCATTAAAAAAAAAAAAAAATCTTGTGGATAAATAATAAAATGACAATTTAAAAAAAGTCAGATCATAACAAGTGTTGACAAAGATGTGGAACAATGGTGTTCACTGTACCTTTTTCTCCAACTTTATAGATAAGGAGACTGAGGCCAGAGGTTCTATGGTTCATGTGTTTGAAATTCTTTATTAAAGAAGATATTGGGAACAAATATTTTAGAAAAAAAGTAAAAATCTTACCCTGATTTCTAGTCGATGCTTAGAACAACTGATGAAAACTGTGAACCTGTTCTCAGAGGCATATATTCCTACAGAAACAAAATCTTGCCAGTTATGGGCCTCTAAAAACCCATTTATAGACCACTGACATGTGCAGAGTTCATGGCTTAAAAGATTCTAGACGTAGATGATGGGAAGGCGTCAAAGGCAATTTGGAGAATTTGGGGACAATCAATGAGAGGATGATGGTTCAGATAACAACTGACATATTGTAATATACGAGCATGTTTCTGTTGCTGATTTTAGTGGTTTCTTTGTCTGGCAGTCTGGTTCCTCATTTAGCATTTCAGTTGTTATTGACTGGCTGCCTTAATGTTGTCATTTGGTTTATTTCTGATAATCAAGGGTTCATAGCCTAACCATGGTTTCTTTGTAAATCTTGGAGACGAAAAGAACAGGCAAAATGGATTTTACAGATTCCTACCCAGGATGTGCTGTGGACTCAAGACAGGGCAGTGGCATCAGTGAGGTACAGAATCTGCTGAAGCAGGAGAGGCAGGAGACACCAAAACAACAAACTTGTTCCTCCAATTTGGTCACTCATTGGGTGGCCCGCTGATTACAAGGACACAGAACTGTGGCTTCATGGCCCATTTAACCTTTGAAGGGCTGGGCTCCATTCACACAGCATATTTTCAAGAGAAACAAAAATAACTGACAGATCATCTAAATGAAATGTCTTAGAGGAAAGCAGGTCAAAAATCAAAAAATCAGGAGGGGAGGCTTCCAATGAACGGTTACATCAATAAAATTCACTGGACTCAGTTTCTGGGTTTTGTTTTTTGTTTTTTGCTTTTTTTTGCTTTTTAGGGCTGCGCTCAAGGCATATGGAACTTCCCAGGCTAGGGGTCAAACTGGAGCTGCAGCTGCCAGCCTACCACAGCCACAGCACGCCAGATCTGAGCCACGTCTGAGACCTACACCACAGCTCATGGCAATGCTGGATCCTTAACCCATGGAGTGAGGCCAGGGATCAAACCCCGCATCCTCACAGATATTAGTCAGATTCGTTTCCCTTGCACCACAACAGGAACTCCCTGGCCTCAGTTTCTTTATCAGGATCAGGAAAGATTTATACTGGATACACAGTCAATGAATGTTTTCTATCCACCTAGCTTTCCCAAGCAGGGCACTAAGCTCCTTCATGTATGTCCCCTCATTTTAACCTAGGCCATAATTCTTTTGGTGCTCTCATTCCCATTGTATAGACAAGGAGACTGAGGCCAGAGGTTCTGTGGCTTGTCAAAGATCACATGGTCGTAAGGTCTCAGAGTCCAGTGCTCCCTTGACTGTTCCTGCAGCTCAACATTTCTGTGACTTTTTCAGCTGGAGTTTGCATGAATGTAAACACTTTGAAAATGCAAAGCATGTCCGTGATTGAGCACCCCCACCCACACCAGGGTACTGCAAGAGCCTTCAGGGAGCATCAAACAGACACTTCCGGGGGTGTTGCCACGGGATGATTCTTTCTGCCTTTGCTATCCTCAGAAACCAGCAGCCTGAGGAAGAATTACAGAAGCAGCAGACATAAAGCTCTGGTCTGTTTCACTCTGGGGATCTATATGTCTGTGCTCTGAGTAGTCAAGGCAGCACTTTCTGGGGGTTCCTCTCCATGGGAGTGAAGCCTGCCTGCAGTGTTTGTCCTGTGGCAGCAACCTCTGTTCTCTATCCCTCCCCCTCCTTGGTCCTGGTGCTCACAGCACCTTCCACCCTCCAGTAAGGAGCTGTGGGGAAACTCAGCGGGTACAGGGTAACTGACAGTGACATCAGCCACCCAGGAAGGTGGGCTGTAAGCGTCCTCAGAAGGCACCTGACTGGCCTCCCCACAGGCCCGTCTTTCTCTACCAGCAGCAGCCCTGACAGGTCTTATTCCTGAAAAATCAGTCTATCTTGTTGGATAAGAGATGTTTTCTCCAGTGGAAAAAGAGAGTCTGAGAGCAAGCTCTAGAACAAGCAAGCACACACAGATCCAGGAAAAAACAAGCAACAGATGGTGAGAACAAGAAGGGGAGCCATTAAAAGTGATAGAGGGAGACAAAGAACTGGAGGTGGGAGGAAAAGGAGGAAAGAGAAAAGCAACCCACTGAAAACAAGCAGAAGGTGGCAGCTTTCACTTCTCAAAACAAAGGCTCTGTAGGACACTTTCCTCAGCTCAGGATGACTTCAGCCTCTAAAGATTCTGGCAGAGCTGAACATTACCCCCAGATTCACTTCCCTGCCCTGTGACCCAGCCTGATCCATCAGCTCCCTCTCAAGCCACAATGACTGGTTTTTGCCTGGATGTGTGACTGAAGGCAATGCAGTAAGACCATCTCAGGAGCTTTCTTGGAACCATTTTGAAAAGGAAGCTCTTTTCCTTTGGGACTTTGTGTAAAAGGATGCCGAAAGCCTGGAACTTCTAGAGACTACCACACAGGGAGATCCTACTTGAGAATGAAGCCAACACTGGGGGAAACAGAACAGCAAGATGGGGACACATTGCTGACAAAATCAACTAAGCTCCTGGATCCAGATGTACCTGAAGTCATGACTACCCTGGGACTTTCAAGTATATGATTGAATTCCTTTTACGCTTAAGTCAGTTTGAGTTGGAGGTTCTGTGATGGGCAACTGACATAGTCCCACTGGAGTGTGAAACTTATCAGTCTTGCCTCTCTCACCAACACTCACAGACCTCTTCTGAGTACATCCCCAGCTCTCCTGACAAAAACAGTGGCCAGCAGGGCCAGGGATTGCTCCACAAGAGAAACTCACATAAAAGAACCGCTAAATATCTTAGAGTATTGACAATAAAAACAAAAATAAACAAAAGGGACCTAATCAAACTGAAAAGTTTCTGCACAGCAAAGGAAACCCTAAACAACACAAAAAGACAACCCACAGAATGGGAGAAAATCTTTGCACGTGAATCAAATGACAAGGGATTCATCTCCAAAATTTATAAACACCTCCTGCAGCTCCATACCAAAAAAAAAAAAACCCATCAAAAAATGGGCAGAAGATATAAACAGACAGTTCTCCAAAGAAGACATATGGATGGCCGAGAAACACATGAAAAGATGTTCAACATCACTTATTATCAGAGAAATGCAAATCAAAACTGCTGTGAGGTACCACCTTACACTGGCCAGAATGGCCATCATCCAAAAGTCTGCAAACAATAAATGCTGGAGAGGGTGTGGAGAAAAAGGAACCCTAGTACACTGTTGGTGGGATTGTAAATTGGTGCAACTACTGTGGAAAATAGTATAGAGATTCCTCAGAAAACTAAACATAGAACTACCATTTGATCCAGAAATCCCACTCCTGGGCATCTATCCAGAGAAAACCACGACTTGCAAAGACACATGTACTCCAATGTTCACTGCAGCACTATTTGCAATAGCTAAGACGTGGAAACAACCTAAATGTCCATCAACAGAGGAGTGGATCCAGAAGATGTGGTACATATACACAATGGAATATAACTCAGCCTTTAAAATGAATGAAATACCAGAATTTTTAGCAACATGGATGGATTTAGAAATTATCATACTAAGTGAAGTCAGCCATACATGAGACACCAACATCAAATGCTTTCACTGACATGTCGCATCTGAAAAAAGGACAGACGGAACTTCTTCACAGAACAGATGCTGACTCACAGACATTGAAAGACTTATGGTCTCCGGAGGAGACAGTTTGGGGGGTGGGGGGATGTGCTTGGGTTATGGGATGGAAATCCTGTGAAATTGGATTGTTATAATCATTACACAACTACAGATGTGATAAATTCATTTGAGTAATAAAAAATTTTTTTTAATTAAAAAAAAATTTTAAAAAGCCCCCCCCTAAAAAAAGAACAACTAAATAATGATTTTTCAGAAGTGAAACTATCACAGGGAGAAAGGAGGGCTGTGCTCAGTCAGCAAAGGACAGCATTAAGACTCTCAGGCCTGAGGCATCTTCACTTGCATGGGTCCCTTCCTCCACTCAAAAAATGTCAAAAACTATATTTCACAGCTGCATTGATATAAAGATGGATATAATGAGGCTCATATTCTTTTTTTCTTATTTTAAAACATTAAAATTAAATTAAAATATTTTCATGGGTCCTAAGAGCATCGGTGGACCCTGGGCACTGTGCCTGATCTGCCTAAATGGAAGTGCTGGATCCAGACCCACATTATCCAGACTACTTTCCCACACAGTCCAGGCTCCTGAGAGATGAGCTAGATTCTCTTTTCCTTATCTAGAAGGGGTGGAAGGTCTGGGGAGGCCCTCAGAGCCCAGGCTGGCCTTTCTCTCTTCACCTGCACACATTTCCCTGGGTCACCACTGTTTGGCCTCGCCTTCGGGGACCCACTGCATAGGGGACACACCTGTAGTCTGGCAGTAACACTCTGCTTGGTGGGGAGCTGCTCCCAATCTGTCAGGTGACAAGACTGGGGCAACTTGAGGACCCATGCCTGGTTCATTGATGTGCCCCACATCCTAGCACAGGCCAGGCACAGAACAGACCCCAGGGCGGGAGGGATGGAGGACCAAGCCTGCTTCCTACCTAGTAAATTCTGGTCACTTAGGATCTGCACACAGGCCAGGCAGGACACAGGAGGGGAGGAGGCAGGCCGGGCTGGGATACTGTGAACTGGACATCTTTCTGCGCCCTTGTCTGCTCTAGAGGATGAAAAGCTGACTTGCAAAGCTGGAGGGGGCAGCCCATGGGTGGGAAGGTATGAGTCACCATAAGAGGCCCCCAGATGCATTCCTTGCCCTGATTTCCCCTCACTCACCTTCATCACTGGTGTGAGGCTCGGTGCCATTGTCGTGGTCCACTTCATCAATGGTCCCTGGCTCACTGTGTGGACTGTCGCTGCAAGGAAACACAGGGAGCACACTCTTGGGGACTCTGTATCCTCACACTGCCTCAGCCTCCCTCCCTCTGGCGTTGGCCTGCCCACCTCTGGGCCTTGACCCACATCAGGCCAGACCCACTTCAGCCCATCTTTTCCATCTGACTACCTACAGTCCTTCTAACAGAAAATAACTCCTTGGCCCCCTTGCCCATCAGGAAGAGTCTGTGAATACTACCCCACACCCATCCCCCCACTGCCCCCAGCACTGGCATTTGCTCGCCATCTTCTTGGTAAAGACTCTCAATGCCTAACTGTTCTGCAAGATCTAGAAGGCAGCAAACCCTGGCATTTATCTTTGGAATGACCACGGGTCAGAAGAGAAAGGAACTTGGGAAGTACTGAGAGTCATCCATGTGGCCTGGCTCCCTGTCTTATGGCGGAGGCGACGCACTCAGTGAAGCAGGTAAAGCTTCTAAGGAAAGGGGTCCTCAGGACTGCCTCGTGGTGCCATGTGCAAAGTCCACATCAGCCAGGCAGGGAGCAGGCTGGCAACCACCATGGGCTTGGGGGTAGAGTGGCTCCAGGCCCATCAAATTCAACCATTAACACACTGGGATAATTTCACCAGCTGCTGCCCCCTCACTGGATTATAAGATTCTTGAGGCCACGGTTCATTCACATGGTCAGCAGTCAGTTGTGTTTTCCAGCCACTGACCGAGTATGAATACATTCCAAACACCATGCTAGGTAGCAGGGATGCATTGATGGGTAGCATGGACACAGATCCTTCCCTCACAGACCAAGAATTAAAACTTGCAAGTTCAAATGTGTTATGTAGGAAAAAATTTGCAGAGCAGAGTCAAGAATAGCAGAGGGCACCTACATAGAGTGATCAGGGAAGGCTTCTTGGAGGAGGTGACATTTATAATACCACTTAAAGGAATACAGACTTTAGTATAAAAATTCTCCTGGATAAGGCCCAGACTCTGTACATGTCTTAGGCCTTTTCATAACCTGGCTCCTGCTGGCCTGTGGGACCTCCTCCCTCACCATCCCCCTGTCACACACAACAGCACATACAAAAACACTTTTCATTCTATTGCAAGCTCCAGGTCTTGCTCATTCTTTGTCCACTTTCACCTGGCTAACCGCAGTTCATCCCACAGACCTCAGTCAAGTCACTCTTTCTTCCTTTCCTAACCTCCTGACACTGGCTCCAGGGCCCTTCCTTCTGGAACTGCCTGTCTCCTCCTCTCTGTGTCAGGAGTTAATTCTGATTGGGTTACACCCCTGCCCCTAGCCCAGGGCCTGGCCCAGGACAGATGCTCAGTAACCATTTGGTGAATGGATAGATGATGTCACTGTGATGAGACCCTCAGCCAAATCCCCCTTTTTGGCTTTGAAAACTCCTCCTAAATTACGAAGTAATTAATAGTTTTCCTTTCCCATGGGGCTCACCTGGGATTAAGAAAAGTGTGGTTATCGTATATAGTGTTTTGACGAGTACGCTAAGATCTGTAGGTGCCTTTCCTGAGCACTCACTATATATATAGCAGCAAGAAAACTGGTAATGGGCTGAAAAAAACCAGTAAAACTTAAAAGCTTCTCTTTGTCTAGAAAGCATACTTGCTGGCTGTTGAATGTTTCTGTTATAGAAAAGAGACAGACCTGCTCCCAGTGCCTCAAATGAGATTAAAGAGCCTGTGGCCTGCTGTTTCTATGCAGGAAAGTGTTGCAGAGAAACAAAGAGGCTTGAACATTTCCCTTCTTTGAAGCAGCTGCCCAAATATTCCCACAGGAGTCAAGCAAGGCCAGGTCCAGGACCACTTTAACAATCAAAAGACAAGCACCCCTGCAGGCACCAGGCTGAAAGCAGTGTAGGCAATACCTAAATATATAGCTGTGTGTTGTCCTGGATTAGAAAAAAAGAGAGTAGGAACCCTTTGGTCTCTGTCAGCTGGTGTTCAGAATTTTCTATCTTCACTTCACCTACAAAAAATGTCCTATTTTCGCCACATGTGAAGGTCTTAGCCTGGAGAAGGCAGTCAGCCCTGAGTTTGATAAGATTCTTAAATATTCTGCCCAAGACCCAGTGTGACACCAGGCAGAGAAAGGTGCCAAATTAGCCACTGTCAGCTTGGTGTGGTGCTCTCAGAAAAAGGGAGCAAACTTTGCTGATAACTCCTGGGTGGGAGGGGACAAAGGTAGGAAGTGTTATTCTCAGTTCAAGAATTGAGGTGGGGGAGTTTCTGTTGTGGCTCAACAGTAACGAACCCGACTAGTATCCTTGAGGATGCAGGTTCGATCCCTGGCCTCGCTCAGTGGGTTAAGGATCCAGCATTGCTGTGAGCTGTGGCATAGGTCACAGATGCATCTTGGATCTGGTGTTGCTGTGGCTGTGGCTGTGGCTATGGCGGGCAACTGTAGCTCTGATGTGATCCCTGGCCTGGGAACTTAGATTTGCTGCACCTGAGACCCTAAAAACAAAACAAAGCAAAACAAACAAACAAAAAAGAGTTGAGGTGGGGATTATCCACCCCCGGCTGCCTGAGATGGACTTGCAACTCATCTGGTCAGCCACAGCATTCAACAACATTACATCTCTTAACCAATGTGATTAGTTTACAAGAACCAAGCCTCAGGAGGAAAAATAATTCTTGGGCTTGTGTTAAAACATTTGGGAAGGAGAAGTTCTTTTTCCACTGGGGATGCTGAAAGGATGGGCTCTAAACTAGAGTTACCAGATACCTTGTTGAAACTACCAGGGGAGAGGCTGCCTGAGAATGAAGCCAATGCAGAAGAAAGCAGAGCTAGGGGCTGGGAATTGTAGGGCTGATTCTCGATGATACAAGTTGAACCCCTGGATCCAGCTGTACCTGAGGCCATAATCCCAGACTTTTTAGTTAAAAGTAAATTCCTGTTTGGCTTAAGCCAGTTTGAGCTGTATTTCTGTTCCTTATAAACCAAGAGTCTTGACTGATGCAACCTATCCCTCATATAAGGCTGCCTTGAAGCTCAAATGGGAAAATGTATATGGGAGTACAGATAAAAAAGCAGTAAGAAAATCAAAGAGTTTCTCACCATTCTAGTTCCACAGCAACAATAACAATGATGATGATAATAATATTAAGAGAATGGAATCTTACCAATATTCTTCCCCTCCAGCCATGCATTTTTCATACACAGGTCCCTCTAGCTCCCGGGGGCTGGGGAAGATGGCTTCATGATGGATGATAATGGTTTTGATGACTTCATTGACGTGTGCCTGGCAGGACACAGGGTCTTGCCCATCAGGGATGTGCATGAGGGTGGGCCCGAAGCAGATGGCCAGGTTGTACGGGTCCATCATATTCTCGTCGCTATACTGAGAGAGGCTGCGAGAGAGGAGTATCACAGGTCACCAGGGCAAGGTGAATCCTCCCCCATGGTTTCTTTCTTTTGGAGGTTCTACTCAAGTTCAGAAGGGTTCCATGTTCTGTTTTAAGAACAACTGCACCTGCGAAAGCCTCAGGATACCCCCTCCCAAAGGGGGCCAGGGCTGAGTCCATGGGGACCCCCTGGCCAGGCAACTCACTGATTGAGGAAAGCGAAGAGGTATCTCATGACCACGATGACCACGCGGGGCAGGGTGATGAGGATCTGTTGGATCTGGTGCACCCTCTCAGCTGGGTTCTCCAGTTCTGTAATATAAAGGGGCTTTTCAGGGTGCCTTTCATCCTCAGAGAGCCAGGTAGCGGACATCTGTGAGTCCCACAGGTAAGATCAGCCCACGTGGTTCAGAGAGAGGCAGTTCTACTCTCAGTTCCAGGCACTGACATGTGACCCTGACCTGGCCAATCAGAGCACTTTATTCTCCAGGCCACAGGCCTGGACCCAGGGAAGGCTCTGTGGCTTAATCAGAACCAACTGGGGTTGATCCTTGGGACTTCACTGAAGAAACCTAGACAGAAGTTCCTTATTGAAACTGGGTAGCAGAGCACTGGGGGCTCCCAGGAAAGAATATCCTGCCTGGGAGTGAAGTCAGTCCAGAGATGGAGGGGAGAGATTCCTGCAGATGTCATGTGAGTGCTGGGTCTGGCAGGGCCTAAACTTTTAGGGGTGTGAGCCAATACCTTCCCTTTTATGGGTTAAGTCACCATAAGGTGAGTTTCTGTCACCTGCAATCTGCAAGTCCTGACAAATACAGGCAGGGACCATGCTTTATTAAACTGTTTATAAACACTAGCTGCAGTACAGGCCTGGCTCATGAAATGAACGCTGACTAAATAACCACCTCTCAAGATATATGTTGGTCAACGAGCCTGGCTGATGCTTAGGATTTCATCTCTGACCCCTGTTTTCAGGTCAGCCCTAGAGAGACAGACATTGGTATTTTTATTTGTCAGGCCAGGGAGGGGGGCAACAAAGTGGGTTTGCAAAGGAGAAAAAAGTGCTTTGTGGGCTTTTCTCTGTAGATAGAGAAGGCTCGTGCTAAGAGTGAGCTATCAAAGTTTCAATGATTATCTGGCTAATGTATAAACCCATATCAGTTTCTTTCTCAGAGAAAAACATGTTTTCCTCATGCAACAAGCCCTCCCCTCTCTAGCCTTCACATTCCATCACCATGTTCCCTTGAAAATACACCCCCCCCCCAAAAAAAACCACAATTTACACTCTTTCTCCTCTGTATCCAAGGCCCTCTATGATGGGGCTTGAACCAACCTTGCCTGCCTCATCTCCCAGCTGCTGCCCCTTCTCAAAGTATCTGAAGATGACTTAGAGCCACATTTCTCAGATGAAGTGGGAGTGTACCTCTGGAGCACTTGCCAATACATGAGGCATTTTCTGGGGCTGTCACAGTGCCTGGAGGGTGCATTTGGGATTCAGGGCCCAAGATGCTAAGTGTCCTGAATGTGTGGATGCACAACAAGGGACAGTTCTACCCAAAATCCAGTAGTGCACTGTGTAGGGCCCCTTACACAGAAGCTCTCCATCCCTGGGTCTTCACAGGTGACCTCTCTTCTATGCCTGGTATACTCCAGCCTACCATCAAGATCTGCCTCTAGGAAGCCTCACCTCGGTCTCCATTCAGAGTTGAAGGCTCTTGCACACCTGTCAAGTCTATTGCCCCTCATCCAGCCTCCTCCATGTCCTCAGCTTTAGTCACAGTGCCCTAGACCACCTCTGCCACCATTTATTAATAAGGAGACTTTACCTTACTCTGTAAATGAGAATCCAGGATCACTTGCCATATTAGAAGGTAACATAAGAACAGATACAATGAAAGCGAAACAAAGCTACCAAATTATAGGTGGACATTGTTTTATACAAAAGTTTCTGAGACTGAGGCCCAGCTCTCTCTGTTTAGCAGGAATATGGATGTGGATGGGTCCTTAATGTAACCAGAGGCTTGGGGAGGGAACTGAGGAGGGATCTGCTTGCTCATACTATGATCCAAGGTATACAATGCCATGACCTTGTACCAGAGACTGAACAGCTTGTCCAATCAGGGCCCTGCTCAGCAACTGGGCTATTGGAGCTTCTGCAAACACTAGCTGAGCAAGAGACACGGGGCTGAGATAGGTTTGGGCCTGTGTGGCCTGGAATTTCTGGGAAGTGATTTGGAGCCTGAAGTGGATCCAGAAAGACAAGCAGGAAGCAGTGGAGGGCAGAAGGATGGTGGAGGAGGTCTCTCACACAAGGCAAATAAGAGGGTTCAACCCTCCCTTGGCTGTCGTCACCTCCTGGGGCATTTTCCCAGCTGCAAATATCTCTCAGAACATTGTGAGAAGCATCCCTAGTGAAACTGGGTGTGGGGAAACTTTTCTGTAAATCAAACCAAAGAGTGTGTATTTGTTTGTTTTGTCTTTTTAAGGCCACATCCATGGCATATAAGTTCTTAGGCTCGGGATTGAATAGGAGTTGTAGCCGCTGGCCTATGCCACAGCCAAAGCAATGGCAACAAGTTGCATCTGTGACCTACACCAGTGCTCACAGCAATGCCAGATTCATAACCCACTGAGGGAGGCCAGGGATCGAACCCACATCCTCATGGATATCAGTTGGGTATCGCCGAGCCACGACAGGAACTCCAAGAGTTTATTTATTTTTTTTTTTTTTTAAAAAGGCTTAGTTTTCCAAAAGGCTAACATTCTAATATTCTAAGATTAAAAGTTTATTTTTAAAAACATTCCCAAAAAGTTGCCTTGGATTTTGGCATCTTACAGTCAAAGTGCCTTTACTTCAGCCCCTAGATTGGGCTCCTACCTTTTCTACAGAAGCACAAGCCAAGAAGGACTCTGATGGCTAGCAACATCATAGGAAGTCCCCAGTCAAATTATTTGCATCATTTCCCTCATTTGCATGTTGCTGACCTCACTCCCCCATTTTCCATGGCTCCCCATTATCTAAGAGGGAAAGCGCTAAGTCCTGGCAAGGCAATCATGGTCTTCCCTTTCCTGCTCCATTTAACCCTTCCAGCCTCTTACACCATGTTCTGGCTGTGACACCCTCCTGCTGGTCCCACTGATCTGTGTGTCCCTAGCTCTTCCCAGGATTCCTGAGTCTACTCCTCCAGGAAGACTCTATTCACATCATTGTCCCTCAGATGTGATCTGAGAAACCAAGCCTCCCTCTGCCTCTTCTTTTCTGAGCTCCTCCTATACCGAGGTGTACCAGGCCAAATAGCCCTTCTATCATAAATCATAAACCATACATTTCCACAACGAAGTTTTAAGTTTGAGGAGGACAAGAGCTGTACAGCTTCTTTCACGTATCCCCTTCTGCGTGCCTAGCACAGTGATGAGCCTGGAGCGCAACTTCAATAAAGATTTGTCAAGGAATTGATCATTCCACCTGGGAAATACTTACTAATAGTGGATATCAAATCTTGAAACCTTTCCTTAGGAAAGAGTGGGTTTTCCAGTCCTCGGAAATACAGTTTTAGAACACCAGCGACTGAATTGATGTCTCGTTCATTTTGATCATCTACAAGGGGGTCTTCGCCTAAGAGGAAACAGGAGATGATGATTCAGCTTGGCAAGGAGGTAGGGTATGTACAGATGGCAGAGGAGGTGACGTGGCCAGCCCTGGACTGGAGGACAAGCAGATGTGACAGCCTCCCCAATAGAGCAAGCTCAGCATTCTCCCTGCAAGTGAGTTTGAAACTATTCAAATCTATAGAAATGTTGTAAAATTAAAATAATGAACATCCATCACCCTTCACTTACACTCTTGCCGTATTTGCTTTCTCTTTCTCTGCTTAAGTTTATTATTGCTCAATTATTTGGAGTATTTTGTAGAATTACAACACTCCACTGCTAAATATTTCAACACATTTCTCCTGAGCATAAGGATATTCCCCTACCTAACCACACAATGTTGTGACACCTAAGAAAATGAACGAGAGTGCCAAACTACCACCTCATGTACAAACTACACTCAAACATTCCCAGTGGCCCCATATCTTTCATAGACTTTTTCAAAAGTGAAGATCTACTTAATGTTCACAGAATTCATTCAGTTGTTACACTTCTTTAGTCTTCTGAAGGTAAAATAGACCCGCAAATTTTTCACTGTTTGCTTTTCATAATACTGACTTTTTTGAAGAGTTCAGGCCAACTGCCTTATAGAATGCCTCACATTCTAGATTTGTCTGATTATTTCCTCATGATTACAGCCAGGTTAAATATTCTGGGCAAGAATACTACATGGGAGATGTGTGACCACTGTATTAAGATGGTGGTCTTCAGATTTCTGCATTGTAAAAGTATTTTTCTCCTTTGTAATAGTAAGTGCAAAATATAAAATGTTTTTGTAAAAAATAAGTGATCTATGTGCAAATCACCATGCTCAATGTATTTTACACAGTGCTTTGAGCATCCAATGATAATTTTTGCCCAAGTCAATTATTACTCTGGGTTGCAATGAAATGGTGGTTTTGTGATTCTGTCATTCTATCTAAAATTATTAGCTGGCATTGTTCCATAAAGGAGAGCTTTCCCCATGTTCCCTTCACCTTCCTCTTATTTTTGAACATTTTATAGACTTGTTTTTGTAATTTTTAATTCAGTGTGTTAGTCCACTACACCACTCTTCACTGGGATACTCAGACTGTTCCCAAATTTGGTAAGGGAGAGTCCTTTCTTGTGTCCTTTTGATGTGATCTCTATTGAATACTTCCTTGCTTTCTGGCATAAAAGATGTCCCTGAATCACCTTGTACTTTCCCTGATCCTGATCTGGAATCAAACATTTCTCCAAGGAGCTCTGCTTGCTTTTTGTAGGGAGTGGTATTTAGAAACCAAGCTCTAGGTTCTAGGTGTGCCCACTGCTACAGGAGTGTTATAAAGAGCTTTTAAGGCTCTTTCAGTAGATAGAGCTAGAATATACATACACACATTTTTTCAAAGTTCATACTAATATTTCCAATTCATGATATAAGGTTTTCTTTACCTTCATTTAATTTGTTTTGCATTTCGTATTTCTTACAGTGAAAATCTTGTTTTGAATAACGTTAACAAGAAATATTTTAATGTATCTGCCTTATCCTACAATATACATAAAATAGTTTCAGATTTTTAACTGCAATACTACCACTAACAGTAAACCTACCACATAAAATTTAAGATTTACTCATAGGGCTTTTGTTTTTGTTTTTTAAGTGCTCAAAATAAATATATCCCACTAAAGATATATAATCAAAAGACAGAAAACAGATCAGTGTTTGCCTGGGGCTGGGGGCTGAGGTGTAAGGGGTATAGGGAGTGACTACAAATGGATACAAGTTTCCTTTAAATGATGATGAAAAATTTCTGAAATTAGATTATGGCGATAACGCACAACTCTATAAATATACTAGAAAATACTGAAATGTATACTTTAAAAATGCATAAGCCTTATGGTATGTAACTCAACAGAGCTGTTAAAAAAATACATGACCAGAGCACATGTTGAAAAGAGACTCTTGGAGTCCCCGTCATGGCTCAGTGGTAACACACATGACTGGTATCCGTGAGGACAGCGGTTCAATCCTTGGCCTCTCTCAGTGGGTTAAGGATCTGGTGTTGCCGTGAGCTGCGGTATAAGTCACAGATTTGGCTCAGATCTGGCGTTGCTGTGGCTGAGGCATAGGCTGGCAGCTGCAGCTCCAATTCAACCCCTAGCCTGGGAACTTCCATATACAGTGGGTGCAGCCCTAAAATGACAAAAAAAAAAAAAAAAAAAAAAGAAAAGAAAAGAAAAGAAAAGAAAGAAAGAAAAGTTACTCTCTGTGTGGTCACCAGTCTGGTAATACAGCTTAATTGTTTCTATTTATGTTCAAGTTTAGAGATTTTACTTTTTTAGAAATCCTTTTTAAAAAAATTCGCTACTTGGAGTTCCCAGTGTGGTGCAGCCTGGGTCGCTGCAGGGGCACAGGTTCAATGCCCCACCAAGTGCAGTGGGTTAAAGGATCTGGTGTTACTGCAGCTATGGCATAGGTCACAGATGTGGTTCAGACTCAATCCCTGGTCCAGGAACTTCCATATAACACAGGTGTGGCCATAACGAAATTGCTGTTTTGAAAATATAAAGCATCCACGTGGTCCGAGAGTTAAAACCAGATAAAAAGTTGTTTACAATCCTTCTCCCCGCTACACCTTTCATTCAACCATTTTCATTTAGTCTCTGGTTTGTCCTGCTGTCTTTTTGCAAAAGTAAGCAAACACATATATGCAAATTTTTTATGTTCCCTTATTTCTTAAACAAAATATAAGTCACATACTCTACTACTACACGTACCTGTTTCTTCTCTTAACAGTAAATCCTGGAAAGCCCTTTATGTCAGTTCATAGCTCTTCCTCATCTTTTTTTTTTTTTTTAATGTTTGCAAAGTGCTCTATTTCATGGATAGACTATAATTTAGTCAACCACTCTCCTATGGATTGATATTCCAATCTTTTGCTGTTACAAATATTGCCACAACAAGTAACCTTGTACATGTGTTTGGTATCTGTGGAGGTGGGTCTCTGTGATAGGTCCCTAGAAGCAGAATTGCTGGATAAATAGTTGTGTAGTTTCACAGATAAAGCCAAATTCTCCTCCACTGGGGCTGCACCATTTTCTCCTCCTACCGGAAACACAGGAGAAGGCTAGTTTTCCACAGCCCTGCCCATGGGATGCTGTTAAACTTTTTTGCCAATTGCACAAGGAGAAATATCTCAGGAGAGCAGCACTTTCCAGTTTAACAGGAGCTGCTGAGCTAGCTGACCACCAGTCGATGGGAAAGGAAGCAGGAGCAATCGACACCTCCCTGAAGGTGCTGGGAGAGGTCTGTTTAACTCCTCCTCCTCTTCCCAGAACAGCCCAGAGCAATCTAACTGGCAAGCAATGAAGAGCAGAACTGGAAATTCACATTTGGATCTCTATACTCCGCCTTGCCTCCGTGGGAAGAGAATGAACGTCACTGCCAGGGCCTCTGCCAGCCCCAACATGCTTTAGTGCAAATTAGAGAAAGCGCGCCCCCTCTTCCTTCCTGAACCAGGGCTTGTGGCTTCCAGGGCATGAGCCAGATTTCAGCTCCTTCATGGCCAAGTACCCTTGTGCAGTGCTCAGCCTAAGCAACCAAGTGTATCACCCCAGGCACTGGTGTTCCGTAGGTCAACTCTCAGGTATTCCCACAGGAGGAGATGAGAATGTTTCCCCCACAAGACTTTCTCATGGAGAAGGAAAAGAGAAAACATTAAAAAATTATTGCCTACGCTAATGTAGCACTTTTCAAGTGAGAAGTGCATATGATCTCTCTTAATCCTGACAAAAGCACTGCACAGCAGCAAGGGAGGCATGGTTCTAGCACCACCACTCTCTCTCAGCGAGGAAGCTTGAGGCCCCAACACATGAAACAACTTGCCCACGTAGTCAAAACCAGACGCCAGGTCTTATGATGCATCTATCTGTGGTTTCAGTTCTATCTGACTGCCTGTTTGCATGCCTGCCTATCTCATCTATCTCTCTATATCTCTATCATCTTTCTATCTTCCTTTCTTCTCTCCCTTCTTCCTTTACAGTAGAATCCCAACCTTTCTTTTTCTTTTTCAAGAAACAAGTTCCCATGGATGCTCAACATCTAGAGCAAAGCTATCTTAGTTGACTTTAGAGAGCGGTACAAGCCCTACCTCCTCAGCTTCCCTCTCTCCCAGTAGCAGCCCTGACATCCCTCTGGAGGACCATGAGAGTTCAAAAACTGCATTATAATCAAGCTGTTTCCCTATTGTACCACACATTACTCTTGTGGTCTCATGATCCAAAAGCACATGGATTTTTTTCACCTTCTGTATATGCTCCCCTTATTAAGCATGGTTACCATATTGGTCTTACACCCCCCATCTCCCACCCCCAGCCCCATATTCATTCTTGTTCTCCCTCCCAGAAGGCACTCCATCCATAAAAGGAGCCGTGCAAACATTCCTTCCTCCTAGTCCAGGCTTTTGGCTCTCTGAAATGCTAGCCAATTTGGGCTCCAGAAGTGAATGGAATTCCAGAGCTCAAGATGAGCAGAAAGAAGTATGTGAATGATGGCTTCCTCCAGGAGGAAGAGAAGAGATAAAATTCTAGGCAAGTCTGAGAGAAGGCTGTATTTCCACTATGCTAGCTACTGTCCTGGGAGAGGTAGAATCATTACCAAACAGCTCTGCCTGCAGCCTGCTCTCAGCTGGTTGCCTGGCACTGCCAAAGGACTGAAGGCAGGGCTGTATTCAGGGCAGAGTGTGAACACACAGTGTGCACTTCTGGCTCTAGGGGAACATGCAGATGGATGGGGCCAGAGCAGGAAGCCTGCAGGTAGTCCCTCAAGGGCAGGTCTCTGTACCATGATCCTGCCAGCTCTGCAATGTGACAACCCCTTCCAGTATCTCCTGGCAACACTCCTTCTGGGATATGAAACAGATCTCAGAAAGGCCAGGTCCAGAGTCCAGAATGTTTCAGCCCCTACATGCAATGACTTCAGCCCCAAATCCAAACCCCATCTTCATCTGTGAAAGGCAAAGGGGCCACTGACTCCCTTTCCAGGCACCCTTCCATATAAGGAGAGACCATAGGCAACTCTTCCACCTTTCCATACAAAGAGGACAGGGGATTGGCTTGTGGTGGGAAAGAGAGGCAGAACACTAGCCTAGGAGACAACAGTGACCCATGGCTCTCTCTACAGCACAGCCACTGATTCCTGCCTTTTCATGGTGCTTTCATTTTCACTCAAAATGTGAGTGGTGAATTTAAGATGTATTGACAGCAAAATATAATAATAATAATAATCATATCAACTTAAACCATGGTTGACTAATATCAGAGAAAGAAAGTGGGTTTAGGAATAATAAGCCAAGAATGGATTTCCAACATGTAATTTTTCAGAAGCTTAAGGAAAAGAGATCTGTGCTCCTCTCAACAGCCTTATGCAAGGAATTTAGGCAAGAACTTCCCCCAGAGAGAGAAGGAAGGGGGCCAAGGAAGAAAAGACCCACATCTTTTTGAACAAGTGGCAAAGGACATGCACCCTATAGAGACTAAAAGGTTTAAAACTTTAAAAGTAAAAGGAAGAAAGGAAAAACACACGATGTATTGGCTTAAAGAGAAAGTTCTGTCACAAGTTAGAGCACAGGGGCCATGAGGAGTGGGTTCGGGTCCCCTGGCTGCTGGGGGCTGTGGAGGATGCACAGAGAGCCTGGGAGAGGCAAGCCAGTTTCAGGAGTTGGGGGAGAAGGTCCTCTGAGGGTCAGCCAGTCAGGAGCCCAGACCCAGGGCAGTTGGGTGGTGAACATCAAGAAGAAGAAAGTAATGAGGGTGAAATCTGGGCACTAGCCCAGAGAAGCCAGAACAGGCTTTTCTAAAAGAGACATCCCAGTAACCCTTCTTCTAGAATAAGCCATGCTTCCTTGTAGGCTCAGGTGGAGCAGAAGGATGAGGCTGGCAAGAGAAAGAGATTCCTTCTGGAAAGAAAGTAAGAGGGAGAGGAGCATAGATGAGGCAAAGAAAAAGCAGAGACAGTATCTGCAGCTGAGTTCTGGGTCGGGTGATCCTCTCGGTCCAAGGCTTGTCAGAGCAGAGAATTCTAATGCGCACATCACTCCTGCAAGCACTCAAGCAAGTGACAGAAGGTGCTGACCTTAGAAATCACGTCAGGAAGGGAAGAAAGCAGCCCACTGAGGTGGGGCTCATGCCTGGCTGCCGGGACAACAAGGGTACTTAGAAGACAAGGGCAAGGGAGAAAATACAGGGGCCTTAGGGGGGCAGTCCTGAGGCTGGTGGGGAGTGGGTTTACCCATGAGATACAAGGGACTCTGTATAAAGGGATATGTCCAGAAGGATGGAACCAGCAAAAGGTCCAGATCATGGCTCTCTTCCCCTACAATGAACATGGCAGCAGGGGTGCTAGGGAGTTGGGGGAAGTGAAGACACAAAACCCTGGCTGGCTGCCAGGCTGCCACTAGCTCAGGAAAATGATGGATGACAATTCCATCATGGATGCTGACAGGGCTGCAGGGTGGAGGGAAGATACTGCTCACTTTGCGGGCTTTGCGCATGCTTTTCCTTGGTCTAGAACACCCTTTCCTTGCTTCCCCTGACTCTTACTCTTCAGGCCTCAGTTTAGGCATTTCCTCTTCCAGGAAGCCTTCCCAAGCTTTGCTGTTGTGCCCTCCTTCCACCCAAGCTGGGCTGGGGGCTCCTGTGCTACCCAGTGCTTACTCCATCCTGCACTGATTGTGTGTCTGTTTTCTAAGCTGGTTCCCTGTTGGCAGTGACTTGTTTTTTCTTCTTGTCATATTTCCAGGCCCTAGTCTCTTACCAAGCAGAGTACAGGGCTCAGCGCAGGCTTGCTGAATAAATGCATGAGTAGGAGCTTGAGGCAGGGCAATTCTGGGGCCCTCTCGACATTCTAAGTGCCTAGGATTCTGGAGAGGACTCCAAAACCTAAGCTCCTCAGGACCCTAGGAGGCCACTGAGAGACACATCCAGCCAAATCTTGGTTCCAAGCCAAAGTGCCTAGGGCTGCAAAGCTCTGTGCTGGTGGCTACAGTGGTGACCATCTGGGACTGACAGGATGCTCCCTCCATGGGCCAGCTAGATCTCCCGATGAAAGTGGCAGGGCAGGGAGGATGAGCCTGCTCAGGGGGCAGGTGCTCCAGTGGTGGCCTGGCAATGAGTTGGGAGAATTCTAGGACTTGAATCCTGGAGAGAGGCTTGCCCAGAGCACCACCAACAGGGACAAACTGTACACCTTCCAAGGCTATTAGGAGGATCATGTAGAATGGTGAGAAATGCTTTGTAAATTTGGATGGGATGTACTGTGGGGAATGGGTTTGGAATTGGGGTCCTCAAACCAAACTTAACATCTAAGCACTCAGAGAAGAAGATAGTAAATCAGAGTGGAGGGTAACTCTGGAGATGTGACGCTTCCAGGTGCTGTTAAGCTAAGCAACATCTTGGGTGCCCACATACCAACCCCCTCTTCCTCATGAGATAAGCTTCATTCAATAAACAGGGAGCATGATGTCGGAAAATGTTTCCTTGACTGAAAATGCACAGGCTCTCAGTTCCACTGTAGCAGTG
This sequence comes from Phacochoerus africanus, assembly GCF_016906955.1. Lineage (NCBI taxonomy): Eukaryota > Metazoa > Chordata > Mammalia > Artiodactyla > Suidae > Phacochoerus > Phacochoerus africanus. The sequence goes on from NC_062544.1 coordinate 145,683,639, forward strand.
AGACAAACACTGGTATAAAAATGCAGAGGTATAGGAAGAACCAAGCTTTTCCTCATCCTAGTAAGTCCTTACTTTGCATGGACACTGTCACTAGCCATCTGTCCCCATCAGGGATCTGAGGCCAAGGGAGGCAAGACCAAATAAGCTGCATTCTTGTGGCCACTTCATTTCTCATAAGAAGTGGAAACTAGGTAACCTCCATGAGGGTAGGGGGAGTGTATGGTCTCTTCCTCCTAAAGGGTAGCTTTGCCAAAAATTCCACATAAAAGTGTCAGAATTAGGAGTTTCCATGTGGCTCAGTAGGTTAAGGATCCGGTGTTGTCACTGCAGCAGCTTGAGTTGCGGCTGTGGTGTGGGTATGGCCAAAAAAAAAAAAAAAAAAGAAGAAGAAGTAGGAAATAGGCAATGCTAAGCCACTCCATATTATCTATCTTCTTCCAACACAGAAGTCTTTAGAGACTGGAATAATGATTCTAAGGCCCTCTTTCCCAGCCACCACTCCAGAGCTCACCAGAGAAGGCCACCCATGTATGGTAGCAAATGTTCAACAGCTAGCTCTTTGGAGGGGAGAAAGAAAAATCAAAGGTCTTAGTGTTTGCCAGTTTCTATGGTGTAAATACTCCCACCTTGCCTGATCTCAAGCTGCCAAGGTGAAGTCGCTGAAGGTGAAATTGGGAAGAGATGTCGATAAAAGCCACCCAGCACCCTGTGCTAAGACATGTGTTAACACCTGCCCTGTCTTCCTCTGGACTCAAGCTGGAGATGAGATGATCACGCCACACCTTACCTCTCTCAAAGGAATTTTTGATGTCATTGACTTCAACCTGAGATCCTGGCACTCTGAAGATCCCTTGCTGCTGGAGCCCTAAAAGAAATAAATAAGAAAAAAAAAAAAGAGAGAGAGAGAGAGTGAGTGAGAGAAGGAGAGAAAGAGAGAAAATGCTTTGAGTTCATCAGACCACTGGGAACACCCACAACTCTCCCCACTGCTTGTCTCTTTCTCCCACCATCCTTTGTAACAGAGTCATTCCCAATGATTGTCTCCTGGCAGAAGCCCAAAAGGAGCTTTTGCAATGAACTTGAGCAGGCCAAAATCTTCAGCAGCATCCTGCTTTAAATGTCTATGATCTCCTGTTTGGGCTTAAAGGAAACAAGAAGTTTATATCAACACTGGGCCAGTGAAAAACTTCCAGTTTAACCCACAGCTCAACGCAATCAAATAAGTGGGTAGTGAATGCTGACTACTGAGCTCACGAGTTGCACTGGTCCCAGGTAGCTGACAAAGTGCCATTGGAGTTTAACAGCCACAGAGATTCCAAGCACTCCTTTCACCATCACAGATGTCTTTTTCCTTCCAGAAAAGCTAGAGTCTTGAGTGACTGTTGGCTTGGGATCATGGAGTTTGGGGGAGATTAATTTATTAAAGAAAGACAATCTCATTTTGGGGAGGGGGCTGCCACTGTGGCAGGTGGAAGTTCCCAGGCCAGGAATCAAACCTACTCCACAGCAGCAGTCTGAGCTGCTGCAGTGACAATACCAGATCCTTAACCCTCTGTGCCACGAGGGAACTGCAACGATCTTAATTTTTTTTTTTTTTTTGTCTTTTGATGATGAACCCATGGCATATGGAGGTTCCCAGGCTAGGGGTCAAATCAGAGCTGCTGGCCTACACCACAGCCACAGCAATGCCAGATCCAAGCCGTGTCTGTGACCTACACCACAGCTCAAGGCATCGCTGGATCCTTAATCCAATGAGTGAGGCCAGGGATCAAACCTGCATCCTCATGGATACTAGTTGGATTTGTTACCACTGAGCCATGACGGGAACTCCCAGCAATCTCATTTTTTATGTGTTTCTACAAGGCCATAACAAAGAGGAGACCTTGATACCTGACAGTAATGACAAAACAGCAACTGATAAAACTGAAGGAATTAGAGGGGCTCCCTCATCCAAAATGGGAATTAATGTGGGGAGACTGGGATCCTTTTCCTGAGATTCAGTTTTTTCATAGTATATCTTTAAGGGAAAGTGTTTACCCTTAAAGGCAGGTGTCAGTCAAAGTTGGGTTTGTATATTGTATGTGCTCAATACACATTGTTAATTTCTTTCGACACTGAATTTCTACCACCTGTGTCTCTAATCCCATCCTCCTGGCTCATTCCTGTCCAGTCACATTATCCTTCCTCAAATATTAGACATTTATGCTTGCCATTCTCTCCACCTGGACTGCATGGCTGGCTTCTACTCAAATACTATCCCCTCGGAGATGGCTCTCCTTACCAGCTAAGCCAAACCAGCCCTGCCCACCTCCAGCCATTCTCTACCCCCCCTTTAATTAGTTTCTTGGCATTAACACTATCTGGAATTATTTTCTCTCTCTGCTGGTTTATTTCCTCGCCCTTCTAATTGGACATATAGGCTACCTAGGACCAGCATCATACCTGTCTCCATGGCTATACTCCCATTGTCAAAAACCAGCACCTGTCATGCACTCTGGAAATCTATTTTTGGAGGAATGAATAAATAAAGAGCTGGAGGCACAAGTGCTGGGGACGCCATGCAGTAAATCCCAGACACCATGTTTCCTCCATGGAACTTACTGCTATCTATCTAGCAGTGTTAAATGACTAGTTGGTCAACCAGATCCAGCACTCAAAAGTGCAGAGCTCTGAGGGTGAGTGGGAGCCAGGAAGGAACTAACACTGTTCTCTCACGTGCCCTCTCTGCTCCTCTGTTTTCCTAGTTCTTGGGTTTTCTCACCACCACTTTTAGTCCCATATACACAGGGCTCAAGAGACAGCACTCAGGAAAGCAGCTGTTCTATGGAGCATTTTCCCTCTTGGAAGCAAAAAAGTGACAGGAAATCTTCCGAGATGAATCTGAATCTCATTTCTTATGAATACAGCCTGGCACCTGTTCTGGAAAGGGCTGAAAACACTGCCCCAGGATGGAGCTTACCATATAAATTGATGTATCGGATGCAGCTCTCAACAACAAGTGGTATAGCTTGTCCTGAATCCTTAAGGAAAAAAATCGTGAGTTGTACTGAACTTGGCAATTGTCACAGGGAAAAAGACACTGCAAACACAGATCATAAACTCAAGCCAGAAGATTAGTACCATCGGATTAGTAGGAAAACAAGCAAGGAAGTGCGAATCCTGAAATCTCTACAGACAGTGAAAATAGAAAGCCTTCTGTTATTGCAGGAAAGGCACAGCTATGGTGACTTTAAAGAAATGCTCTGCCTTCTTACTCAGCTGGGTAGGATCAGGGCTCAGGAGGCCTGACTGGCACTGGGGAAGGAGAGGGAGCCCATGTCCACAGTGGACTGGAGTCTGCTCTTGAAGAGTTCTCCACCTCCCACTCCCCTCAGCCCCAACTCAGCTCTTCTTCCGGTGCTCAGGGATAAAGGCGCAGGGTCAAGGCCTCCACCTCGTCTCCTAGTATTAAGAACACACTGTGGGGAAAGCAAGGCTGACCCCAGGGGTCCTTCTGAGGTCTGAGAAAGGGAGACCAGTTCTACTCATGGTGCAGATACTCAAGCACCCTAAACATCCAGAGAGATATTTTAACAGTAAGTGCATTACAAGAAAAAGTTCTAGAAATAGCTGATGTCAGCCATTGACCACTGAGTGGCCAACCTTAGTCAGAAAGGCTGAATAAGATGCAATTCTAAACACAGGCATCTGGGGTGTGAACGTATTTTCAATTAAATTTTCCTAGCCTGGCCCATGGCCAGAGGGAGCTGGGCAAGGGAGAATTTTCTTTTGGATTCCATGATTGGTTGACCTGTTATTTCAGGCCACTTATAGCGCATAAAATCTCCTTAAAACTCTCTTTTAAAGGGAGCCAAATTAAACATTAGCCTCCTCAGAAGGTTAGGGGACAAGAGGCATAAGTAATATGCTTGTGTAAAGGGACAGAAAAAAAACCCCATAAATTTGGATGCTTTCATGGTTCCTCCACACCCCACCTGCAAATTCTCTCCTTGATTAACTACAGTCACAGAGAGGACAATAAAGTGGATTCACTGGCAACAGGCAAGAGGGGAACCTGTGCCAGAGGCAGGACTAAAGACAGGTTTCAACCAGTTGAATGGGGCTAACGGAACTTTCCAGTAAATACCTGGTTCCTGGTTCGAGCATTTCTTCTTCCTCTGATAACAAAAAATAAACAGGCAGCAGAGCAGGAGAAAAAGAGAAGATTACGCAGGAGTAAGATCAGTTAGAGTAAGCAGATCCTTCAGAGTCCGGGAACGCCGAAATGCAATGGCAGCCAGCAAGGTCCAGGGAGAGGGCAACCAGCCTGTGGGGCGGGGGTGGGGGTGGGGGGAATGCCTGGGGCTCGAGGCCTCAGGGGAGCTCTACACCTGCCCTGGCCAGGCTTCCAGGGTGGCTGCCTGGGACAGCAGGGGCAAAAGGGCCTCTTTCAGTCCTTGTCAAATGCAGGAATGCTGTGTACTGAATGAACCCCTTCCTCACCCCAAGTCTAGCTTCTCCTCAACGTAGGGGCTGTTTATTCACGAATGGGCAAGAGCCCACCTAAGACCCCTAAGGTTAGCCCAGCTCTCCAGGCAAAGGACACACACCCTCATGTGTCTACTGTAACGCTATCCCCGCACATCGGCTCAGGAAATCTCGCTCCTAGTTCTTAGGGAACCAAGATCTCGCTTATCAGGTACCCTCTAGGTCGGTGGTTCCAGATTCTACACAGCTGCCTGGGTTTCCTACCACCTGGGGGAGCTGGTCCCAGGTGCCCACTTGGCTCCTCTCTCCTACCTCCTGCCCCTCGCCCTGGCACTGAAAAGGCCTCATGGAGCCCGCAAGCTGACAAAGCCTGGAGGAGGGAGGGAAGTGGGGTCCGGAGTCCTTCATGATCTTGCAGGCAGAATGGAGGTCGCCAGTTTTCCAAAGAGCAGCTGCCTCTTCTCTCTTCCATGTTTGCAGCAGGTTGGGTTCCTCAGGGGTGGGCACTGGCTCTCATCCCAGCTCCTGGAGGAGGCCACCCGACTGAGAAGTGGGAGGACGTGCGCCTCTGCGCTGGTATCATTCATCCAGCTGCTGGCATCTCAAAGACTAGGACTGTCTTATGGTGGCTTAGCCCACTGGAACCTAGGCCAGCAGGGCCAGGTGGTCAGTTGATGCCCTGGGCGCACTCAGGAAAGCTGGGCAACACTAGAGCTAACGCTTCCGTGGGGCTCACTCTGGGCCAGGCAGTGCTCTAGGACCTGTGTTAGCTCATCTGATGTCATCACATGCTCAAGAGGAGGATAATTATCATGCTCATTTTATAGAAACAAGATGAGGACACCCCGCCCACCTGCCACTGCCTCTCCCATTTGCCCTGGAGGTAGATTTCCTAGGCCTCAAAATTCATAATAATAAATTGAGTTTCCTTCTGTCTGAGAGGAGAGGAAAAAAAAAATTAAGGATTTTGAAAAGAATCCATTAAGGTAGGGTCCTAGAAACTTGTAAAAGTAACTCCAACAATGTTTATCCACCATTCTTAACTTGGGGATGCTTCCTTGTCCCTCCAAACCGTGATAATCATAGGCTCTCTGTGATCTTATTTTATTGAAAAGCCTTTCAGGAGTTCCTGTCGTGGCTCAGGGGTAACAAACCCAACTAGTCTCCATGAGGATTTGGGTTTGATCCCTGGCCTTGCTCAGAGGGTTAAGGATCCGGCATTGCTGTGAGCTGCGGTGCAGATCACAGATGAGACTTGGATCCTGCATTGCTGTGGCTGTGGTATGGGGCCAGTAGCTACAACTCACATTCAACCCCTAGCCTGGGAACCTCCATATGCTGAGGTGGGGCCCTAAAAAAAAAAAAGAAAGAAAGAAAGAAAAAAAAAAGAAAAGTCTTTCAGAGGTTTAGCATTTCAAAGCTGAAGACTCTTAGTTGACGCAGACTCTTCTTCCAGAGAGCATGGGAATCATAAGAGAAAATTAAATTCTGTTCGCAAAGGTGGAGGACTGAGTGGATCATGGTGCCCTTCATTCTCTGAGAGTTAACAATCCCTGAGCAGGGGCCATGCTGTGTGTAGTCTGTCTCCACACCTCGAGCCCATAGGAGGCGTGCAGAAGAGTTGGTTGAACAGTATTGATAGTATGTCATATAAGCACATGTGACTACAAAGAAATGCCAGTGCTTAACAAACATTTTTTTTTTTTCAGAAACCCCTGAGGAGGCTATGCTCTTATTCTAGCAATGTGCCTTGCCACTGCTGGGTGCCCTGGGGCATCCCTCTCTGGGGGCTCTTTTCAGGGCCCACTGCAGCCAGTGCCTCTTGCTATTTTATGCCTCCAGTGGCTGCAAAGCTGGGCTCCTGAATGGTACGTTCCATTCCAAAGACTGGGGTGTCCATTACAAGGCAGAGTTTTGGCACTGCTGACAAAGGCCCTGCTGCAGGCTCTCAGGAAAACTGACCAGGTGGAGCAGTGGCATGAAATTTGGAATAAGAATGTGGCTTCCTGGTGACTACCTCCAAGGGGCAAAACACTCCCATAATTGATGTGTTTATCGGGGAATAACTTCAAATTACTTGATCATCACACATTTTATGTAAGAGCTCTCTATTCAGAGATGATTTCACTAAACAAAACATTTAATTTTCAAATGCTGTCAGGTAAGTCAGCTCTTTCCGAGTCCTGACTAATCACCCATTTCCAAAGAGCTGAGCAAATCCTGGAAGGTGTCCCTGCTGTCTCTGAGCCATTGTATATTCTGTTCCTCCTCTTAGGGGCTCCTCTGTCCTGCTGCCCTCTGCTGTGTTCCTGCCCTTCCTTCAAAGCCTCCTGTGCCCCAGGGCTCACACCCCTCCTGCTCTGAGCTCCCACAGAACTTATTTCTGTGGGGATAAGCCACCAAGTGCTCATCCTGAATCATTTTCCACATTTAGCCTTCTATGTTGAAGGCCTCCTGAGTGACACCATAAGCTCCTGAGGGCAGGGTAACAAACGAGTCTCAGGCCCCTCTCAGCTCTAGAGTGTGGCTTCTTGGAGAAGAAAGTCTTGTTGGAGTGAGGAGGGAGGATGAAGAAAGGGCTCTTGACACAGCCCCCTCCTCCAGTGGCAAACCACTCACTCAGGTCACCTCCAAACAGCACCTCTTTCCTGGTGCACCCGGCAGCACCTCTCCTTTTGGGGTCCTCCATGCCTCCTTCCTCTGAGGTGTCCTAAAGCAGCCACTGCTGTTTCCCAGGCTGGGGCAGCCCTGACTTGTGCCCAACTGTTCCACTTCCCTTCCCCCACTGTCCCTTCCCCAGAACTCAGTTCACAGGCAGAGACGGTCCTGCCTTCCCCCTCCCTGAGGCCAACCCTCCCTGTTCCATAAGCCCTGTGCATGCCCTGTTTGAGGACAGAGGCTAGAGAGCCAGAGCAGGGGCAGCCTCCACCACCCTACAAGGGTCAGCAGAGCCTTAGAGCCTTTACTTTTCTCCTGGCTGACATGAGTCATATTTTTCTATAGAAACTGTCTTCATTAGATGGTGGTGGGCTCTCCAATAACCAGAAGGGATCTCCTGTTCCCCTAAGTAATGCTAAGAATGCATCTCCCCTTCCTGAAGTGTGGCCCCCACCTGTTGTCCTTTTCACCTCCATCACTAACTTAACTTGCCTCGAGACATTTTACCTGGGATGGCTTGCTCCTGCACCCTCTGCAGCCAAGAAGCAAGAAAAAGACACTCACTGAGGAGAAAAGCTGTCTTTAGTTAAAGGTCTGAAGGGTTAACCTGGAATTCTAAAGGACTACCTCAGCTCTCTTCCTTTCTCCCACACTCCCTAATAAGAAGCAAACTAGGCAGAGGGCTGTCTCCCATAAAAACTGTGTTTCCCTTGCTGATATATTCTCAACTTTTAAAAAAATCACTTGTATAAAAACACACTGTTACCCCCACGGTTTTTTGTTTTGTTTTGTTTTGTTTTTGTGCTGCTCTGTTCAGTCTCCTCTGGGAGATGTGAGTGTGACTGAGGTGAGGGCGTTTCTCTAATGGTCCCTCAGGCTGGTTGGGACTGCAGGGCCTGAAGCAGAGAAGCATGGTTGGCAGGGATGCTGTCTGGAAGTTGGACTTCACTGGGTTCCAGCACCACCTCATCCCTCCCCCAGGGCTGAGGACAAAGGGGAAGTACTTAGGAGCAACTGGTTAGGGACAAAAGCAGCTCTGCCTAGAAGCCCTCACTGAAGCTGCTGGGAGGGCCAGGCTCGCTATAGGGCCTGGCAGAGGGCACAGATTGAAAGCTCTAGTCCATCTGTCATCAGTTTGTTGGTCAGTCAGTTAGGGCAGGGCTGTTGGTCAGGGGAGGAGGTGGAGAAAGGCTGCCATTACATTGGGCACATTCTCGGACTCTGTGGCTCCCCACCAAGTACCTTAATGAACGCTTCCATACAGCCGTTAAATAGTTTATGGCTACACACTGAGAGAGGCCTAGGTCTCCTCATTTTCTGTGGTTTAGGGGGAAGACAGGGGGGCCTGGGGGAAAATGGAACAAAAGAAATCAAGAAAGCAACCAAGGTAAACATACAACAGGGAAAGACACTCGTATGACCCACAAAGGAGGAGAACACAAAATGCGAATGGAAGGCCTGAACCCCCAGTGCACTGGTGTCCAATGCTCCATCAGAAGGCCTCTGGATGGTTAAGGGGGTCTCAATTTACCCACAATGTCAGACAGGAGCAAGGCTCAGGTAACACAAATGCATTCTATGCATTCTAAATCACAGAGGGATGTAGCACGTGTCCAGGAAACCACTGAAATGCCAATCAGAGGCTGTCATCCCACAAAACTGACCAGATGGAGGGGGAGTCAGGAAGAGATGTAATCTGTAGCCCAAGAAAGCAAGAGACTTTCAAAGATGATTGGAAGAGTTAATTTTCATTATTTTGGCTTCAATTCATTACCAAGTCTCAAATCCCAATGTACCAGGGCACTGATCTTCCTAATGCTGCTTAGCATTTCAAATGCACTTGACTGATCTTTATTCCATTGATCTAAGAGCCAGGCAATTATTAATCTCATTTTAAAGATGAAGAAACGATGCCAGGAGGGAGGCTGCAGCTTCTTTGGGGTCCCCAGGCGACCCCGGATAATGATTATCTCCTGTCCTTTAACCAAGTACACTTTCAAGTAAAGTGTTTTCAAATCCATTATCAGCTCATCCCTGTATGTGTGGCCCCATTTGAGAGAGGCCTAAACTGAGGCCTAGAGAGGGAAACTGGCAGAGTTAAGCCTCAAACACAGGTCTATTTGGCTCCAAGTCCAATATTTTTCCCAGTAGGCCAGTCATGAGCCTTAGGGTACTTTTTCATTTCCAGCCAAAGCCTCATTCATCCTATTAACCCTTGCCAGTGGAGGACTTGTTGGGTCAGGTTGAAAGTGTCTTGCTTGACTTCAGGATCTCCATTCCCTGTGCTCTATTCTTGGCCACAGGGAGGGGCGACCATCCATGGTTCACCAGCAACAGGGAAACAGCCACAAACACCGGATCATTTTCCAGAGTTGCTCACATGCATATACCTGTGTTGGCTTATTTGCTCACCTTTCACCACCCACAGCCTGGCTCAATGCTGCCAGCCTTACAGGGCAAAGGGCTTTCTGAGGTTAGGAGGAGGGCCCCCAACCAAGAGAGGCACTTAATTTTTAAATGGCTTAGTTCACAATTTAGGAGGTGCCAGATGGGGACCCAGCCTGGCAGGGCCCATGTGTGACAAACACAGACCCAGCCCTCAATTCTTGACTGATTTCTGTGAATGGGCAAGAAATCACACGTGAAGCCAATCAAGGTGCTGAGACTCATGCTGCCTTGCTTGCTGGCCATGTGGGCCTGTCTCCTTCAGCAGCCCCACCATCTAGGGAACTCTTATCAACTTCCCCTTGGTGTCTGAATACTGAGCAAATGCTGCTAGCTCCAGGACATGCATGGGCAAAGACACAGCGGGATTCAAATATCATGCCACCCAAACACTGGAACCAAAATAACAGCACAAACCGAAATGTTGAAAAGAAACAACAGGCAAGATTATTTTGAGCCCATCTTGGATCTATGTCAATTTGGTTAGCTAAGTCCATGTCATTTCTTTTTCATAAGTTAGTTATTTTTTGAGGACGTGGGTATGTGGGAGTGATATTTCTTACAACAGATCTGCTTTTGAATTTCCAAATGCCAAAAGAGGGTGCCAAAAATATGACAGAGGGCCAGAGGTTTTACGTATAATAACTGGAGGATAGCAACTTCACCATCTTGTTTCCATGGTGTCTCGGGTTTCTGTTTTTGAGTGTTTTCAGATGATTTCTTTAAGTCACATTGCATGATACCCTCACAACAACCCTGTGAGGTAGGCAAGAACTAATTAAATCTACTTTAAATATAAGGCAAATGAGCCCATGAGCGATTAAGAGATTTGCCTAAGGCCCTAGGAATAGAATTCAGCTCTTCCTACTTCAGGTTCAGGTGTGAGTGTGAAAATTGGGAAATGGATTTTACCACAAACATCCAGCAGTAGCATTAAATTATCTACTGAACTCTCATGGCCAGCAAGAGTAGAGACTCAATGCAGGTGTTGGACACCCAATACCAAAAAATCCAGGGTGCCTTCAAAATTTCATTTCTTAAAGCAAGTCCTTAGGATTTTTCCTTTAAGTTACAAAATTTCTCCTGCCCAATCCAGAAAGCAAAGGACTGTTGGAACCACACTGGGATCTCTTTCTTTGTGTGGTGCTCTGGGCTCTGGGTGGAATCTCTGACAAGGAAACGTAGCTATCCCAACTTTGCATGACATCAAATCATTACCGACTTACTGAAGTGCTGGGTGGGGCACAAAGTGGGGAGCAGGGGGGCAGCTCAGCCAAGGAAAGTGGGGCAGCCTAAGCCTTCCATCTCTTCTGCTGCTCAGTTGCAGAGCAAAAAGGAAAGAAAGAGAAAGAGAGAGAGAGAGAGGCAGGGAAAACAGGAACAGGGAAAGCCACGAGAGGAAGAAAGAGAAACCAGAGACCAATGTCCCCTTTCTGCCTTTTAATCAAGATGAAAATTAACACGCATTAGCAACACAGAAATTGGCCTCAAAATTATTCTGTGACCAAAGGATGATGATTAAAATTTTTCCTTGACAACCCAACACATGTGGGTGTCGACATCCAAAATGGCAGCAATATTGTAATTCAATGGCAGTCGGGCTCTTGGAGGCTGTGCATGTGTGTGCACGGGGTTACATCTGTTTGGACAAGAAATCGCAAGTGATTCTCATTGCTAATTCAAACATGGAGCAAGTCAAACTAGGTTAGGGAAAATAGTTAACGGTTTGAATAACCACAATCAAACCTTATGTTTGCATCTGCTTTGCCATTTACCATACTACTTTCAACTGCATTATTGCATCTGGTCAGCCCAATCACAAGGTTATTACGAATTGGAGCTATTCTCAGATAAGGTTCTTAACTGTGAGAAAAAAATACACAATGTGTTGCAGCCTTTGTACAAAAACTGGCCTATCTATACAAGGCCAGCAGCAACTTGGCTGAGGGGACCTGCTCAAATGATCATTCGAAATAACACTGACCTTGGACAGGAAACTATGGGAGATACAGAGAGCCACAGTATAGAAATAGCTCACCCTGGGCATTTAAGATTAATTAAAAAAAAAAAAAAACACTTCCAAGTCAGCAATGCACTCCACAATAACTTAAAAATGATTTTTGGAAGTAAGAGGAAGCTTTTACTTTACTAACAAAGTTGCCTTTGACCTTGGCCAAGGGCCAAAGTGCAGATGGCTGGATTTGCTGCATACTGCAATGCATCTAAGTAGGAGGTCTGCAGTCCTAGCTTGGATTTCCCAGGCCCTGTGTCAAAGCGGGTGTGGAAGACAACATCTCAGAGGGCTTTATTTTTAAAAAACAAAACCCCTCAACTTTTCTGTAAGGAAGACCCTGGGGCCTCGCCAATGGTTTGATTCCAGATCTCTCCTCCAATCTGCTGGAACCATCTTCTCCTGCCTAAGTTCTAGGAATTAGGAGGAAGTGAGGGGTAGCTCAATTCATCCCCCATCTGTTTCACTATTTGCAGACTTTGGTGTAAAATGTGACTTTTGTTGTTTTGGGACTATGACAACATTCTCTTGAAATAAATAAATAAATAAATAATACAGTTTCTCAAAGGTTCTTAGAAAGTCACTCTGCACATCTGCTGACCCGTGTGCTAGAAGGGCCTGGTCTGACGTTATGAATCATCCTGATGTTCCCAGGCTGCCAAGGCCTAGAGGAACAGCTGCACAGGCTAAGCTTCTGGCGAGCCCTGAGGCTCCCCCACCCTGGGCCCAGCAAACTGAAAACCCCGGGGCTTTCCAAGCCTCTTCCCAGCCAACTCCCTTCCTGATAAGGAGGGAGCTGAGGGTCCATCCTCCCTCTTGCCAAGCAGGACAGCTTTCCAGGATCTCAGCCACTGGGAAGCACAATGAGGAAAAGATGTCTTTGGGTCACCGGGCCCAGAATGAGGCAAAAGTGCCTGTCAATGGCCACATGATGGAAAAGTGCAGCCTCTGGGCCACTGGCTGAATTCACGTTGGGCAGTGGAACAAGCATTGCTGGGAACACGGAAGTGGATGGGCCCCAAGGAACCTGGGCAGCGACAGGGCTGCTTATGGATCTAAACTCCCTGCAAGCAGAGGAAAGGTCAGTCCTGGTCAGCCCTTCAGCTATCAGCTGTTGAGTGAAAGTGTCCACTGGCTCTGGTCTGCTCAGGGAAAAGCACAGAGGGTGATGTGCAGTGAGCTGGAGAGAAAGCACAAGCTGCCCACAGTTAGTTCCCAACAAGGGGCTCTGCCACCAGGCATCCGTGCAGGGAGGTCCCAAGCCCACGTGGGCAGTAGCGGCGGCATCTGTGAGCACATGTGTGTGGATATGCACATGCGTATGCCCGGTGGTGTGTGATTCTAGCATATTCAAAGCTTTGACAAACCTGGACCCAGGGCTGGGCCCCTGCCTGGGCAGTTTGCTTGGCAGCCATAGAACAGATGGGGAGACAGGTTGACAGCTAACCCACAGCCTCTGGCTTCTCCTGGATGCCCTCTGCCACTCTGCAGCATGTGTTAGAGCCCCACCCTCCCGCCAGCTGGAAAATGCCCAAGGATGGTCCCACATCCACAGCACCATTGAAAGCCCCCTCCTGGTCACCAGTGTGATGCTGGTGCAGAGCAGCCAGAAGAGCTTTGCCTCTCCCCTCAGCACAGCCACACCACCCCATGGGGACACTGGTGAAGAGTTGTCCCCCACAAGACTCTGCCCCTCTGAGCCTCAGCAATGCCTGTCTACCCACCTCCCTGCCTGTTCTGCTCCTCCCACAGCCTCCTATTCCCACCTCAGGCAGCAGGTGAAGGAAAGCAAGATGCCCAGTTCTTACCTGGTTGTACCACATTCTGCTCTCTCCCCTAGAAAGAAAAGCATAGAGGGATGTTTAATTATTGGTTTTGTTTTGGGCTTTGCTTATCTTATTTATTTATTTATTTTACCAGAGAACATTCATCTTTTTCTTAAGACCAAGAAACAGCTAACAAAGTAATTATTTGTGAAATGTAAAATCTAATTATGCCCAAGGTCTAGTCTGTTGGGAAGAACTGAATCTTATCAAATCCTCAGTGCCTCTTAGTTGTAGGGCAATGTGCACATGTGTTTCATTTGTTATTGTTCATACACTTTTTTTTTCGGTGATTCTCAAACTACAGCCTGCTGACCACTGATATGAGAATCTTCTGGGGCTCTTATTAAAAATGCAGACTTCTTGGCTCTTTCTTGGGTAAGAACCCAGGAATCTGCGTTTTGATAAGCACCCCAGGTGCTTCCTTCTATGCAAAACTCAGCTCAAAAACTCACTCATTGCTTTATATCCACGGATGTTTAGTGACCACCTGTCATGCCTGGCACTGAAGGGGACTAGCCATAAGACACCTTCTGTTGTTTCTTGTCATGCCCCTACACCTGCCCCTCCTTCATTATCTGCTGAAGAACCTATTCACTTCCTTTACTGGAAAAGAAAATCAGTAATACAGGGAATCCGGGTGCCTGCCCACTCCCTCATGACCTCTTTTCCTGGTGCCCTGGAGGAGGTGTCCTGCTTCTGCTAACACTCAGACCCTGTGCTCTAGGTCCTGAGCCCTCAGCCCTTCTCAAGGGCTTTGCTTCTGTAAGTGTCTCCCCTGTGTACAGCATCAGCAGTCTCCTCTCTTCAGGATCACTGTAACAACACTACACTGGATACGTCCAACTTGGCTTTTGAGCCTCCCCTTGACCCTATTTCTACTCTAACTCCATTTCTCAGCTCTCCTTTCCAGCAACACTTCCTGCAGGAACTGTCTAGGGTCCCTGGGGCTTCCTCCCCTCACTCTGCAGCTGGCTTCTGTCCCCTCCACTCCATGGAGCCTGCTCTGTGTGGCTGAATGTCTCCTCTGCTCTTAGCTGACTACTCAACACTCACCACTGACTAACTCAGTTAATCACTCCCTTCTTATAAAGCTTTCTCCCCTAGATTTTCATGACTCTGTATACTTTCCAGGGGTCTTTCCTGCCCTGTCAGCTCTTCCTCAGTTTCTCTTGTCGTCTCCTCCTCATCTGCCCAAACTCTAACCTCCCAATGTCAGAATGCCCCCAGGATGCAAACTAGGTCTTCTCTTCTCTTTCTACCACCCACACTGGGGATCTCAACTGCTTACTGAGGACTCCCTAATCTTATCTCCAGATCTTACTTTTCCCTGGAATTCCAGGCTCATATCTACTGCCTTCTTTTTTAACAGCTCTATTGAGGTATAATTTACATATGCTAAAATTCACCCATTTAAAATGTATAATTCAATGATTTTTAGTAAATACTCAAAGTCGTGCAACCATCACCACAATTCAATTTTAGAACATTTCCATCTTGCAGAGAAGATCGCTTGTGTCAATTTATATCACTCACTACCTCTGCCCACCTCCAGCCTATAGCAACCACTCATCTACTCTGTCTCTATAGATTTGCTTATTCTCGATATTTCTTAAAGTAGAATCATATACTATGTGGTCTTTTGCATTTGGCCTTTTTCACTGAGCTAGTGCTTTTGAGGTTGGTCCATAGCATGATTAAGTATTTCATTCCTTTTATGGTGAAGTGGAGAACCTCTAAGCCAGTGCTGTCCCATGGAAATATAATGCAAGCCACAATTTCTAGTAGCCACATTATAAAAAGTAAAGAGAAACACGAGATTAATTTCAATGATACATTGTATTTAACCTAATATGTCAAAAATATTATTTCAACATGTATCAATATAAAAAATTAATAAATATATATATAAACACATACATATATATAGTATTAAGTCTTTGAAATCCAGTGCTGATTTTATACATCTCAGTTCAGACTAGCCATGTTTCAAGGGTTCAGTAGCCACATGTGGACTGTGGCCACCATATTGGACAGAACAGTTCCAGACTCTAGAATCCCATCCAGCATCCTCATGAAGGGACTTTATTTACTTATTTATCTATTTATTGTCTTTTTGCCTTTTCTAGGGCCACTTCCCACAGCATATGGAGGTTCCCAGGCCCAGGGGTCTAATTGGAGCTGTAGCCATCAGCCTACGCCAGAGCCACAGCAATGCAGGATCCAAGCCGCGTCTGCAACCTACACCACAGCTCACGGCAATGCCAGATCCTTAACCCACTGAGCAAGGCCAGGGACTGAACCTACAACCTCATGGTTCCTAGTCAGATTTGTTAACCACTGAGACACGACAGGAACTCCCATAAAGGGACTTTACAAAAGAAAGAACTGAGCATTTATTTTTGTTTCTAGAAAACAATGCTGAATGGGGCTGGAGAGAAAAATGAGGAGAGGAAGAGAGTGCGAGAAGTCTGAAAATAAAACTTGGAGTGAATCAACACACAGTTCCTTAATTCCTGACCAAAGCCACAAGCAGTTACAAGAGTGACTGCAGCTGGTTGAATTGAAGCCAAAGCAGGAAAGGAGAAAAATTAGGTAAAATGGGAAATTTGTTCTGCTTAATTTGACTGTGTACCTGGGGTCTGGGGCAAATTCCTACCAGACATCACTTGGAGTTAAATTTTCATGTAGACCCAAGACCTTGAGCTGTTGCCAACGGCAACCCATGAAAAGTTCAGCCAGGGCCTAGGTTGACTATGAATCATATTGTTTCCCTTGGGGCTGTAGTCACTGGGCAACTCTGACTTACAAAAGGGATGAGGAAGAGGTTCCTGCTCCCCATCCTCTTGGTTCTAGAACTGTCCACATCTCTATGTGCTGGGTACAGTGCCCTTCTTTTAGTCCTACCTCACCACATCCCTTCCTGCCTTTTCACGTGCTGTTCCCTCTGTCCCAACATTCTTTGCACAGTTTTTCATGTGGCTGACACCTTATCCTTCAGTCTCAGCTTAAACATCACCTCCCCTCGTGGCCTCTCTGATCACCCAACCTAAAGCAGGTGCCCCCGTGTCTCCCCCCCATACACATCCATTCTCTATCTCAGCCCAAATTTTTTATGCAAGGACACTCCAGATAGGGGCCAGGAGGGAAGGGGGGAAATAGGAATCAAAGGGTCTAGGTCCTCGAGTGGATGTCAGAACACACTCAAGACAGACTTTCTCTGGCAAGGAATCGAATCTATTCTCTTTCAGTTTTTGACTCACATTACAGCTCTCAAAAATCCCTTTACTGGGAGTTCCTCTTGTGGCTCAGAGGTAACAGATTACCTGACTAGTATCCATGAGGATGCAGGTTTGATCCCTGGCCTTGCTCAGTGGGTTAAGGATCTGGTGTTGCTATGAGCTGCAGTGTAGGGCGCAGACACAGCTCGGTTCTGGCATTGCTGTGGCTGTGGCGAAGGCCGGTAGCTGCAGCTCTGATTCAACCCCTAACCTGGAAATTTCCACATGCGAGGGTCTGGCCCTTAAAAAAAAAAAAAGAACCCCTTTACCAACATCCTTGGGAATATGGTGTTACAACTCCTAACAAATAACAGAAATCAAAAATATTCAGATGCCTTCTGATATCTGCTGGGATTTAAAAAATATATTTTACAGTTGGTAGCTCAGTCATTTTCTAGAAGTTCACAATGTCTGGTCCTGGTGGATATTTTGCTCTGTAATGGGCTATTAAATCTTGGCCTGAAAAGGTTATGTCCATCCTCTTATAGATAATGCACTATTCATCCTTGAGGGGCTAGGGTACATTGAAAAAGCACCTGTATCTTTGGTGTAAACCCTGAGCTTACTCACTACCCAGAGCAGTAAAAAGGTCAGAAATCTAAGACTCAGAGATGATAAACTAAGAATCCTCTCTGGCCAGTAAAATGACATAGCAACAGCCAGGGGCACATAAGGGTGTACGCTCTCATTCCCAAGATGCGGCAGTGACATGGGTAACAAGGAATGCCAATTTGCAAGGTCCCGAGAAGCTTCTCAAGTTGCGTGTCTGGGGTCAATCTTGTTAAAAAATCCACCAAGTGAGGGTGACCCAAAAAACCTAGTGTTTCCTCCAACTTGTGGTTTCTTTGAAGTGCGCTGTCAAGAGAGTACTTGAGAGAAAGCGAGGCACTAGACATGACATGTTACTTTATTTTAAAAAAAGCTTTGTATGTTTTTAGTCAAGATATTCTGCTTGGCCCCATATTTTGAAATTGTTTTCAAAACGACTAGATTATCCCCATACAAAATAGCTCTGGGAGTTCCCATTGTGGCTCAGCAATTAACAAACCCGACTAGCATCCATGAAGATGTAGATTCGATCACTGGCCTCCTTCAGTGGGTTAAGGATCTGGCTTTGCCATGAGCTGTGGTGTAGGCTGCAGATGTGGCTCAGATCCTGCATTGCTGTGGCTCTGGTGTAGGCCGGTGGCTACAGCTCCGATTGGACCCCTAGCCTGGGAACCTCCATATGCCATGGGTGTTGCCCTAAATAGATCAAAAAAAAAAAAAAAAAAAGCTCTGAAGTGATATAAAAATGCCTTTGATGTAGGTGTCACCCTACCCTAGCCCCACTTAGAAGAGCTTTCTACTGAATGGAAGAGTTAACATGCCCAGGTAGAAGGAAATCATTTGAAGACACTCAGAAGAATGAATCAGAAGATGCTGAGCTTTCTTTGGCCTGTTCAATTTTTCATGGCCCTGTTTTGCCCAATGGGCAAGAACTTTATCAAACCAAGTTGGTGAAAATTCTCCCCTTTCACCTAATGCCCTGAGAATCCACATATACCTTTATCATGCAAGGGAAATACATAAATGATTAAAGATTTGGTCTCAGCTTCAGTTTTTTGCAGTAATTTATTAACTTTAGTGAATAATAATACATCAATATCCATTACTTGTGATGAATATACCCTACACAGATAAAATGAAGATGTTAATAATAGCGAAAATTGGATGTTGAAAATATGGGAACTCTGTACTATCTTTGCAACTTTTTTATAAATATAAAACTATTCTAAAACCAAAAGTTAATAAGAAAAAAACCTCCCCAGAATTGACCCATCCCAGTTATCAAAAGGAGCACAGTAGGCTTTCCCCACTCTGGTTTATGAGGAAACAGGACTACAGAAATTCTTATAGATGGCTCTCTTTCTTAGCTGCCACTACACTTCTGAAGCTGCATTTTCCTGCATTTTTTTTGTTACTATTCAGCTCAAAATTCACAAGAAAGACTCATAAATCACATCTCAGAGCAAGGCGCAGCCGAAGGCTAAATAAACTTGGAAGACCAAACGGGTCAGGAGTTATGCCAACCAAAACTAATTATTATGATATTTTATTAAGGCTATTCAGGCAGGGGCAGGAATGAAAGGCTCATCTGATAGCACTTATGGAAGAGCTGGAGAGAACTTTCTCATCTGGGGTCTTATTTTTTAAAAGAATACCTTGTTTTCTAATGCAGGACATGCGAATTCAATAATACAAGTAGCCAGAAATCACAGGGCCCCACCTTTTGTTACATGGCTCATGAGAAAGAGCTCCCAGACCCCAATCCGATGGCCATAGAAACTGATCCTGCAAATCATGGAAGCTGCCCCCATCACGTACTCACCCAAGCTCCTCTAGAACTTTTTGTCTCTTCCCCTTCCCTCTGTTCTTAGTTTTGGTCCCTTCTGTGTTACTCACACTTCTCCACGGCCCCACTCTCCTGGTCCAATCCCCAAATGTCAGGATGGGCAGAATGTGGAGGGGTGGGGGTGGGGTGGGGAATGAAGAAAAAGCTCCCTGCAACTCGCTCTTCCCCACCCTTCCCCTTGTTCAATGAGTTCTGACAAATGAAAACACCCATGTATAACCACCACCCAAATCGGGACATAGAACATTTCCATCAGCCCCAAAAGCTCCCCAGCTCTCACCAGCAAGAACACAACAAAACTAGTCTAGAGTGATAGAAATCAGATCAGTGGTGGCTCGAGCTGGAGGATGGAACACTGACTACACAGAGGCACAAGGGAACTTTTGGGTGATGGAGATAGTGTTCCATATCTTGATCTGAGTGGTGGTTATACCTGGGTGCATATGTTTGTCGAAACAGACTGCTAAACGTAAAATGAGTACATTTTATGGAAGAGCCATTATACATCAATAACGTTGATTGAAAAAATTCATTGGTATTAGTTTTAAAGCCCTGACTATTCCTTCAAGCCCTAGTTATGCATGTTCCTTAGAGCCTTTCTGCCTCTTCAGAGCCCATGGTGAAACTGGCCCCTTGGGACTCATGATCCTCGGGGTCTACTGTACACCTGGGGATTCATTCAGTAGTTCTGAGTAACATGTTACCACTGTTTAATTTTTTATGAATTCATAGGTTGTCTCCCACCTCGACTCTAAGTGCTTTGTGACTGGTAGATGGCTTAATTTCTCTAAGATGGTTCATTCCTCTAAAGCAGGGGCTCAAAAATGCCAAGCACTTGCAGAGCCTGGCAGTCCCCTTGGTAGCTGCTGAGCAAATGGATGTGAGGGACTTGTGTGCCGGGGCACAGCCACTAAGATGTGCACCCACAGAGAAGAGGGTGTGCCAGCGAAGGGCGAGGACACGTTGAGTATGACCAACACTCACAAGCTAGTGACCGCTGGCTCCACAGCCCAGCACAACTCTCATCCTGCCACTCCTCCATCCCCAGAGTGCTCCTGAGTGATCTCTAGGCTGCTGCAGGCTGTCCTCTCAGGATCTACTGCATCATCTCCTTGAAAGGCCCCTTCATCTCTCCCACACTGTCCCATTTCCCAGACCTCATGTTTTCTTTCCTTTCAATGGAACATATCCTTTAGCCAACATCCCTCTCCAAACACAACACAACAATATATCTGAGTGTGGGGCTAACAGTGCTCCAAGCAGAGTCTAGCAGCTTCAGAAGCCCCAGACCAGGTCCTCCCCTCAAAGCCAAGCCTCATACCAGACTCAAGGGTCATGAGGACTTGCTCTAAACCATCCCTGACCTTGGATGGTTTCTAGTTCATGTGTCTGTGACCTTTCCATTCAACATTCATTCAGTGGCTATTAATTGAGTGTTTACTATGAGCCAGGCACTGTTCTAAGCACTGGAGATAAAATGGTGGACAAATTAAGCAATGAAGTTCCTACTCTGGTTGAAGACATGCTGCTGTTGTGGGCAGGGGCATGACCAATGACAACAAGCAGGTAGACAAATAAGACATTGGATGGTTTCATATGGTGAGAAGAGAGATGAAGAAAATCAAACAGAGAAAGAGTTGGAACAGAGGTGGTGATTCTTTGAGGTTGGGTGGCAAGGTGAGTCTTGCTGAGGAGGTGGTATCTGTGCTGATAGCTGAAGGATAAGGAGTCATCCACACAGAGATGTGGGGTAAGGGCATTCCAAGCAGAGGGAACAGCAGATGCAGAGGCCCAGAGGTAAGAATAAGTTGGATGAGTTTTGAGGTGCAGAAAGGAGCTTGGTGTGGCTGGAATACAAGAGGGGAGTGTAAAATGGGTAGATGAGGTCAGGGAAGCAGGCAGAGGTCAAAGGACCTCAGGCCTCATAGGCCATGGGAACAGTAGGGATTTTACTCCAACTGTTGTTGCAAGCCTTTGGGAAGTTTTGTTTTTGTTTATATGGCCACACCTATAGAATATGGAAGTTTCTGCTCTAGGGGTCGAATTGCAGCCACAGCTGCTGGCCTATGCCACAGCCACAGCAATGCAGGATCCAGCCATATCTGTGACCTAAGCCGCAGCTTGCAGCAACACCAGATCTTTAATCCACTGAGCTAAGCCAGGGAACAAACCTGCATCCTCATGGACACTATGTTAGGTTCTTAACCCGCTAAGCCACAACGGGAACTCCCTGGGGAATTTTAAGTGGAAGCCCCAGGTCCCTCAGGAACCAAACCCTGGCTTACACATATGGATTCTTCTTCTTGGACCTAGAATTCTGGCCAGGCACTTCTACAGTACTCCTAGCAAAGAGGATCTGCTAAAAGGCATCAGTGCAGACTCCTGCGCCCTGAATCCCACCCCCTACCTACAGATCTCTTATCACTTCACCTGGGACTCACCCCCACAACCTAAACTAAGATGTGTTTGCCCCATACTTTCTGCAACAAGACCGGACTCCTCAGCATGTGTTCCAGGGCTACTTTTCCAGCCTGTTCATCCTGGTAGGTGGCTCCAGTACCAGGCCTTTTCCATCAAGTGCCCGGAATCTCTACCTGAAACAGCTCGAGGGGCCACACAAAACCCAGATGGGAAGACCATCCCGCTTGCCCACTTCATTGCCCAACTTACCTTCACCCAGAGTCTGTTTGAGTAAGTCATGCTTGGCCTGCAGCTTAGTGATGAGGTTACTGCCATTCACATATTCTTTAAATTTCTGTAAGACACAAGGCACAAGGACGTTACAGATTGCAGGGCCAAGTCCTGCCATCTCTGCCTCCAGAACAGACCTCCGGGGAGGGAGGCCACTCTCAAGGACCCCAGCATGGGAAAGGAGGGTCTCTGCAACTGCTCCATTGGATCTCTCGCTCTGCCAACCTTGGCTGAATACTCCCATAAGGAACTGCATATCAGTCTGGGAACACAAAGAAAGCTCAGGGGACAGGCACAGTGAAAGGTGCTTCTGTCAGGTGAGGACTGCAGGAGTCCAGGCAGAGGGCTTCTTTAGCCATCACAGCTCCATGCTTCTGGGCCAAGAACAATAAAGATGAGACCTGTCCGTGGGGCACTTAGAAAGACAAGAGCATGTCATCAGATCTATCAGAGAGGAGCCTCCGAACAAGTTTGTCTTTTATCTGGCTGTGCTCTGAAGGCAGAACGGCTTTGCAGGCACCTAGAGACATTCCTATTAAAATAACCCAAACTGCATTGGGGGATATTATTTTCTTCTTTTCACAGATGAGAAAGTTGATGCTGGCACAGAGAATGATTTGCCCAAGGTCTCTCGGACCCCAGGCTCCTCTAGTTCAGGGGTCTGACCAAACACAATGCACTTCAGAGCAGTGCCAGGGACTGGGCGCCTGGAACAGAAACACTTCTACCTGCCCCCAGTTCTGCCTGGCCTCATCCACGCCTTTACATGGGTACGCCAATTCTTTCTGGATCCCCGGTGCCTACAGCTATACCTGGCATATAGCAGGTGCTAAGAAATTAGATTGAATCCCTGACCTGGTGGGACTGACACAGCAGTGTAGGGAGAGAGATAATAAACTAGTAAAAAATGTTAAGTAAAATAGACAATTGTCAATGGTGGGGAATGCTTCGGATAAAAACAGGCAGGAATGAGGGTCTGGGCAGACCTCACTGCAAAGTTGCCTTTTGAGCCCAGCCTGAAGGAGGAGAGGAAGGGGACATGTGGCTGCCCAGGGGAGGGAGGGGGGTCTAAGCAGACGAACAAAATAACAGAAGCCCTGAGAATGAAGGCACAGGAACAGATGTGATTGCCCAAATCTGCAGGCTAGTTTCTCACCAAAAATGTTCATTCTATGGAGGCTCAGAGATGCTGCACAGAAGGAAAGATGTGAGCCTCTGTTGCTCAGGATGCCTGACCATCACCACCTTCCTGCTGAACTCAGGTAGGGGGAAAAGGCCTGTGGGGTGGGGCTGACTGTGTCTAGGAAACAGTGAGGTCACCACACCCTGGCCCCAGGGTTTCTGGAGGTTGTGGTGTCCTCTCTCCTCAGCAGTGGTTATTAAGAGTCACTCTCCCTTGCATCTGTAGAGCACGAGACAGCTTTTAAACACATATGTGTGGTCCACTACAATCTCAGACAGCAAATGGGGGGACACCACATCCTCATTCTGCCCAGAAGGAGAAAGAGCTCAGGGCTGCAGCCATTCAGTGTGCGACCTTGGCCAGATTTCTGAACATTTCTGGGCCTTCATACGCTCCTCAGGGTGAAATGACGGTAGACTCTCGGTGCTTCTCCAAGTGTGGTGCAGGGACCAGTGGTCTCCTCCCCAGCTTCGGAGAGTGTGAAAATATAGGTTCCTGCTCTGCAGTACTCCTGGAATACCATGAAACTAACCAGAAGTGCTCACATTTCCAGGGCGCCACCCTGGGGAGGGTAGAAGTCTGGGAACCTATGTTTTCAATAAGCTTTCCACATGACTCAAAAGCACACTTCAGTTTAACAATGACTCACCTAGTGGCTTTCTCTGGATGCTTCCAGTAATATCGCACTTTGACTTTATCTTGTGTTTAAGAATTCACCAAAGGGGAGTTCCCCTTGTGGCTCATCGGTAATGAACCCAACTGATATCCATAAGGATGTGGGTTCAATCCCTAGCCTCACTCAGTGGGTTAAGTATCCAGCATTGCTGTGAGCTGTGGTGTAGGTCACAGACGTAGCTCAGATCCTGCACTGCTGTGGCTCTGGTGTAGGTTGGCAGCTACAGCTCCGATTCGACCCCTAGCCTGGGAACCGCCATATGCTGTACCTACAGCCCTAAAAAATAAAACCAAAAAAAAGAGAGCTGAGGTGTAAGTAGGTATTCTCATGCCTCATGGCCCCAAGCAGTTGAGCTCCCATTGTAACTATGTTTTGGTGGGTAATTCACTGGTCAGTGCAAATTACACCCTGGGGTTCTGGGACTTGTGGACCCTGCCAACTTCTTCCAAGCTTCACCCAGGCTTCACATATGATGCATGAAGGAAAGAATGCCATTGACTTGTACTGATGTTTGCATTAAAAGGCGTACCATGTCCTCAAAAATACCTAGAAAATGTCACAACATCAAGTCATGAGGTGGACTAGCCAACCAGACTGATAATTTGAATATTAAGATGAAAATATAACATCCATGACCCTCATCATGGATGCTATCTTCTACTTTCAAGCAAGCTGAACCCCCTTCTTTGCTTCTGCTGCCAAAATGACTTGATACTCACCCGTACTCCTCACTTATCTTTGTGACCCATAAACTCTCTGCAAACTAGTAGGCCCCTCATGGAGGTGGTAAATCTTGAAATTGGCATGGACTGATTCACTAAGTCTAGCTTTGTTTTCTTTCTTGAAAACAACAAAGCGTAAGAGCGCTGATCAAGGAAATGCAGTATGTGTCAACTATTGGTTTTCCATGGGGAGTTGACAATTTGTCATGAAATGGAGTTGGATGTTAGAATTGGGTGGGTCTGTGGCTGGTTAAATGACCATAATTTAAAAGTGCTGATTAATGGATCTATATCAGCCTAGTGACATGTTTTGAACAACTCTGTCTTTGGCCTTGGCCCTGGCACACCACTCAAGTTTTTTTGTTTTGTTTTGTTTTGTTTTGTTTTTAATTGACAAACTTACTGAATCTGCAGCTGACACAAGGTCTGAAGAGACAGCATATGTGATGAGAAACTGGATCAGGATCATGACAGTCTGGCTGAACCCATCAAGAGGAAATCTAACTGGTGATAAACATAAGACATACCCAGGACATCACCTACAAATCCCATAGGATGAAGGTGACCTGGTTTAACGGCAGTGTGGTTGGAAAAGAGATTTTTTTTCTTTTAAGTAGGACCTTAGGATGCATTAAAAAAAGGAGCATAGCACCTAAAGTGGAGAGAGGCGAAAGTCTGGCCCTGTTCCATGCTGGTCACACCACTGCTGGAAGCCTCACTTTAGAAGAAGTACTGACAAACAGAACAAGTTCAGGAGAGAGGCGCTAGGATACTGAGACTCGACACAAGCTTAAGAGGCTGGATTGAAAGAATTAGATATGGTTAGCCTAGAGAAATAAAAGCCCAGCTCCCTGAAACCTCGCCAAAGACTGTCGAGTAGAATTAGCCTCTCTGCACTGCCCCAGAGAACAGAATCAAGATCACTGACCAGAAATCCTAGTGAGGCAGATTTCCTAAGATAAGAGAGATATGGGGAAAACATTATAATACCTAGAGCCAGCTGCACACCAAGCAAAAGGGTTATTTAGGTAAGGAGGGTGTGCAGAATCTAGATGACTTTGGGGCAGGGAAAGGACTGAATAGGATCAGACATCGGATGGAAGACACAAGGTTGCTTACAACCAGGGCATTCATGTTCACTAAATTCATGTTGAACCGAAGCCCTTACACCCCCCATCCCTGTTCCTCTCTGGCCAAGTGGGGTATAAGTAATCTGAGATGTTACATGAAGGACGGGCAACTCACCAGCAATCTCCAAGGACCACCCAGGGCACAGCCTGTTTGCAGAGCCCATGCCCAAATTTGAGACAACTCAACATGACAACCATTCTCTAAGCTTGGGAGATGTTCCTTGGGGCATGCATGTAATTCTGTTAGCCCCTTTCCTCTCACCCTACTGAACACAACTCTGTTTTGTTTTGTTTTGTTTTTTCTAGAATAAGAAAATTGCAGTAACTATCAATCCATGATTAAGGCTGATGCTCCCTACTGGTAGCTCACTTTCTACATTTCCCAAAGCCAAGCCAAGCAACTTCATCTGAAAAGTGTGTTGGAAGAACTGTAGGTTAACTAACCCCTGTGGTTCCTCTGGCTCCCACTACTTTGGGCTGCTCCCCAAAAATCACAGTGGGTGGGGCACAGACAGCAGGTCCTGGGCCGGGATGCCACTTACTGTAAAGTAAAACATTTCTGTCTCCTGCTGGTTGGCTCTCCTTTTGGCAATGTTGATCTTGCTCATGTAGGTCTCAGAGGCAGCTGACTTCACAGACTCTGTGGACCGACTGTGTTGGAAGGCATCGGAGACATCGAAGTCCTCCACGGTCAGCATGTCCTGTAACGTCTGCATGGTGGCGTCCAGGGTTTTTCTAACCTGGGAAATGCAGCAAGTCAACAAAAATCCTTCAGCCTCAGGATGTCTTTGACAACTCAAAGTCCTTTCCCAACTGTTCCATTACTTCTTCTCCATACAGCCTCTGGGAGGCAGGCAGGACAATGATGCTCATTCCTGTTACACTGATTTGCAAAGTGGGGCCAGTAGCTGGTGGGGGTGAGAAGCCAGATTGCCCACACTAAGTCATGCCATGGGGCTGCTTCTGCTATGAGAACCTTGGAGGATGTTGTGACAAACAAGGAACTCAGGTCTGAGGTTTGTTTCTCTTTATGATTCCATAGCTTCAAACTAGATCCTTCTGGGAGGCAGGTCTCTGGGAAGGAACAACGCTCAAAATGCTCCCCATTCTCTTCATCCAGAGAGGGTGGGGGACAGCAGCCTCAATGAGTGCCCTCCTCAATGTCTGCCACAGAGTCCTCAGAAGCCTGACTGAAAAAGAGCGCCTCGGGGGAGACAGAAGCCGGGACACATGCAATGTAGATGCAGGGCAGGAAGAAAGAAAGAAAACACTCTTTTCATGTCCTCTCTCTTCTCAGGTTTGAAAAACAAATATAGAATGTGCCTGCACATGACCTCCCCCCAGGGACCGCTTTGATCCCTTCATCCTGAGCGACAATCTGGCTCCACCCTTTTTCGAGACACAGAGCAACCGGCCCTCCCTGGCTGGCACAGCCCTCCTGAGTCTGAAGACAGGAACCACCACTCCCCATCTCCAACTGCCACTGCACTTCTCAGGGGTGAGCCTGCCCACGATTTCAGTTGACACCCCCATGTCCTGGTGTCCTCCAGGTGGGTGACGTCCTCCCTGCGGGGCGGGGGGGGGGCACTTAGGCTGGAACAGGAAGTCTCCATGTGGCCTCATAATCTACATTAGAATGGAGCCACCCAGCTGTATTTCCACCTCTGCCACCCTGGTGGGGGTCCTGTGCCACCAGCTTCAGGGGATACGTGCTGGCTCTGGTAAGACAGAAGTTCCTTGGGGCTCAGGATCTATGAAATGGTCAGTGTGCCATGAGCTATTTCATTGTGTGATTTAAAATACCTGTTACTGGAGTTCCCACTGTGGCACAGCAGAAACACATCTGACTAGCATCCATGAGGATGCAGGTTCGATCCCTGGTCTCCATCAGAGGGTCAGAGATCCAGCGTTGTGTGAGCTGTGGTGTAGGTTGCAGATGCAGCTCAGATCCTGTATTGCTGTGGCTGTGGCATAGGCTGGCAGCTGTAGCTCTGCTTTGACCCCTAGCCTGGGAACTTCCATATGCAGCAGGTGCAGCCACAAAGAAAAGCAAAAAAATAAAATAAAAGACCTTTAATATTTTCTGATGATAAAAATAACACAAACTCTGCAGAAAAAAGAGAAAAGCACAAAGAAGAAAACAGAAATCACCTATACTCCCGCAACCCAGTCAAAAGCACTAGCAATATTTAAAAGTATTTCCCATCAGTCTTTTTTCTATGCCTGTGAATAGCACAGAAACATGCAGGCATACTTTAGTTTACCCTGGCTAGGACAGTACTGTACACAGAGTTCTACTTTCTCTTAGCTTTCCCTTAACATCTTATGAGCTTTCCCCACGCCAAAGAAGATTCTTGGTGTGTGTGGTATTGAGGTTTGTACCATGGACAACTTTCAGATGAACCCTAATTTCTTACATGTTCCATGGCAAGAGTGGATGCCTCAGGACCAGCCAGGCCTGTGAAAGGAAATCCCCTCCAGGGCAGAGGGGTTTACTCACCTCCTCATTCTCTATTTTGAGAGTGGCCAGCCTGGACTGCAGCTGGTGGTACCGCATGAGCAGCTCCGTCTGGACGGGCTGCTGGGCGCTGACCTGGCACACCTGCAGAAATGACAGCCATCAGCCCTTGTCACCAGTGCAGAGCCAGGGCAGGGATACCATTACCACTCCCACCCATAGCTGCAGAAATAGGCCTGGAAAGGCCAAGTGACCTCTCCAAGGTCACACAGCTGGTATCTGGGGACCCCAGAGCCAGCAGAAGCCAGGGACCACGCTCTCACACTCTATGCCTATGCCTGTACAGCACGTTTCTACTTGGAGAGTGGACAGAATCTCATTAAGTGAGAGTAACTGGTTAATTTCCAGGCAGGAAGCTGTGGTAAGGAAGCAACTGGCTGAGAGAAGCTGATGGAAAGAACAATGGGGAATTCCCATTGTGGTCAGCAGCAATGAACACAACTAGTATCCATGAGGATGTGGATTCGATCCCTGGCTTTGCTCAGTGGGTTAAGGATCCAGTGTTGCTGTGAGCTGTGGCGTAGGTAGCAGACTTGGCTCAGATCTGGCTTTGCTGTGCCTGTGGTATAGGCCAGCAGCTAGAGCTCCGATTCAACCCCTAGCCTGAGCACCTCCATATGCTGTGTGTGCGGCCCTAAAAAGACAAAAAGAAAGAAAAAGAAAAAGAAAAAAGAAAAGAAAAGAGCAAAGGGTGGGAAAGAGCAAAGTGGGCCCAGCAAGGAGATGCCTGTGGGAAGCATCCATGCAGTGGCGGCAACACTCACAGCCTGTCTTCCTTGATTGGTTGACCAAGAAAGGAGGGGGAGAAGAGAGGAATACAGGGGAATTCTGTTCTCCTCCACCCACACCCACACTCCCAGGCTAGGCTGTCTGGTGTAAGTGAGCTGAGATCATAGGGGATGGCAGGGCTCAGTTATTTACCACTAACAGCCTACCCAAACTCTGCATTCACTTTAAGACGATCCACAGAGCTGAACTTGAGGGCAGATGGAAGGGGCAGGAGCTACCGGGAGGCCCTGCAGAAGTCATGTCTTGTAAATGGAGAAAGTGGGCAGAGCCACTAACATGTCCAGCAAGTGCCACCTTCTGTGGTACCTCCTTGTCCCTCCCTGCTAAGCAGGTGCAGCAGCGACCCAGCTAAGCTCCCCTGGGATGCAGAGGCTGACTCTAGGGTGCAGGGGGTGATGTGTCTGAGTGGAGGTAACAGAGCTTTAAGAAAAAGTTCTGTGCATGTGCTCCTGGGGGTAGAGATGGAGGGGGGAGGCTGATCTGACTTCTGGTGGCTGTCCTCTGTTAGTTCCAGGGACTCGGGCCTGAGCCCTAGAGACAGGGAAGAAAGACAGGGAAAAGTTCAAGGAGATGTTTTCTTAAGAAACTTTGTGTAACTAGTGTGCTGCTTTAGGGCCAATGCCAAGTGCTTTCTCCCACTTTTCTTCCCCAGAACATAGTGAAGGTCTTGAGCGGCACAGGCCCTGAAGGAAATGTGATTGGTTGGGATGCCAAGGGTTCACAGCATTGGAGCACAGGCCAGAGTGGCTATGCTGAGACCCTGCCTTTGTTGGTCTGAGGCTATCACAAGGGACAACGTGAGATGATCATCTCTGTGCAGATGTGGGGCTCTTCCAGGGCCTGTCTAGTCACAACTGGGAGGGATTCTATGCGAAGCTAAGGTCCTGCAGTTCTGCAGGTGGAGGACTTGAGCCACCAAGATTAGGGTATCAGCGATATACTCCTCAGCCGGGAAGCCCAGGCACCAAGAACTTGACACCAAGCCTCTGAGCTGACTTTTTCCTCCCACCGATGCCCTGGGAGCCCATGGGAGACAGGCAGAAGCAGCCTCAAGCAAGGGCTCCTGAGAGAAGCCTACCTCATCACCCATGTGGGGCTGGAACTCAAACTTGAGAGGGGGACAGAAGACCTGGTTGCACATGTCCATGACCGTGTGCTTGTCGCTTCGGGAATCCAGGTTATCCACCGCATTCTCGATGACATCCAGCCCCTCGTGGCGAGAGGTTTCCAGGTTGTACTCAGCTGAGAGGTAGGTCCGGAAGGTGCGGGCCAGACTGGCATGAAAGCCCAAGTCACAGCACTTGGAGAGAAGCACACACAGAAGAGTGCAGTCAGAATGGTGACATGGAGGTAGGCCTGCCACAGTGACATGATTTCCTCCTACTCCACAGCCAGATCTTCCATGCTGGAGGCGCTCGAGCACTCTGGGAGCTTACCACACAGGTCACGGCAAAGTCCGTGGGGGGTGCTGGGGGCTGCAGTCCAGGCAATGGCAGTGCTTCTCTCACCTCCCCAAACTCATCACGTTCTTTCTCACCTCCAGGCCTTCACACATGCATTCTCCCTGCCTGGAGGATTCTCCCTCTCTCCTCCTGCCTAAATACTCTTTGGGTTTCAGTTTAGAGGTCACTTCCTGCAGGGAGCCTTCTCTGATGCTCGCCCACTGAGAGTTTAACGCCAGATGTTTCTCATCCAGGGGTCCACACGTCCCTCCATCTCCCTCACCATAACATCCACCACCTGGCACTGCAATTGCCTGTAACACATCAGGGTTGTGCAGGGTAAGCACCATGAGGACAGATCCACTGGCTCTTGTCCATGGTTACACCTCAAGACTGAGAGCTTGTAGGGACTCCATAAAAATTTGGTAAATGAAAAAATGAAAGGGCTGTGTGAAAAAGAAAGTTGAAAGGTAGGAAATAGGAGGGGGTCTGGCCTCCGGTGTTGTGAAGAAATGAGCAGGGCCAAGCAGCTCTCTCTCCTGGGGTTGGCAATAATGGCATTAATGGATCCCCTCTGCAGCTAAGGGACAAGTGGTGACCCTCTGAATTCCTGACAGGATACACAGGGCCAGAGGAAAAGGATGCATCTGCCTCACAGAAGCTGACAGAGCATCTGCTGGGCCAGATCCCTGTCTGTGTGAAGACATGAGAAGCAGCCCCCGATCCATCACAGATGACATGGAAGCCTGCCTCACAGTGTTCTCTCCCCAGGCCTGGCCATCTCCCCAGTGTGTTTTGCACAGCTAGTACTCAGCAGCCAGTGTTCCATCTTCCTTGTGCTTAAACTGCCTGATTTCTCCCAAGATAACAGCCCCCAAGTAAAACTACCTGTGAATTCTGTCTCATTCATTATTTTCTTCCATATGCATGTGTGTCTGGCCAACCAGACACCGGGGGTGCTGAACAAATAAAGATCTTTACCGCTCTGTGAAGTCCCCCATGTCATGAACTGTGTAAATCACACTTGTGCCCCCAAACCCAGCAAAGGGCCTGGTGTAGAGGAGGATGCTGGGAAAGTGCATGCTGGATTACAACTGCCCGGCCCAAGTGTTCAGGGGCCACCAGAGGCCACCCTCACCCACTGGGTAGAGGCCTCGAGGTGACACTCCTTTCCAAGATCCCAAATGCTTCTTGCCCTTCCCTGATCAGGGCTCCATTAAGGACAAGGGACAGCCCTCCCTGGACTGATGACTCGTGCCCAGACTCCCCAGGAGCTCACATCGATGAGGTCGGAGACATCATGGATGTAGTATTTGCTTATAGCTGCGTTGGTGGCTGCCAGATTCAGCAAGTAATCATTCCGGGCCTTGGTGCATTTCAGCTTGTTCTCAGAATACTTTGCCTGCCTCTGGAGGAAGGAAAGAGTAGATGTAAGACCCGAGCCACTGATGGGAAGGATTTAGGATTTTCTTTATGCTCACCGCCTGCACCCAATCCCTTGCACAGCCCTGGAATGCCTTACTCCATGTGTCAGGTGAGGAAGATCTGGACCCTGGATTCAAAAAGCTCACCTTAAAGGGC
Source organism: Phacochoerus africanus (assembly GCF_016906955.1). Classification (NCBI taxonomy): domain Eukaryota; kingdom Metazoa; phylum Chordata; class Mammalia; order Artiodactyla; family Suidae; genus Phacochoerus; species Phacochoerus africanus. Next base: position 145,715,451 of record NC_062544.1, read on the forward strand.
ACCCATGAAGCCAGCGACAGCACTGTTGGGTAAGCAGCAGACTTTTCCTGATGTCAGCCAGAGGAGAGTGTAAATGAGACCTCGGAGGCCCTACCCAACAGCCCCCCCCCCCACCGAAAGCCCATCCAACCTGGCTCTTCTTCCATGTTCCCATCATCACCTCCTCTGTCCATCCTCTAGAGGCCATATCCATTCCTGCCTCGAGACTTCAGCCTCATTCCTTCAGCCTGGCAGGCCATCCTTCCAGGTCCCCGTGTGGCTGCTTACCATGGTCACATAGTCGAGTGGGCCTCTGACGACAATCTTGCCTAAAGTGTGTCCCCAGCATCTCCGCTGTCTCTTCCCACACTCTATCCTGCCCTACATTTCCCACTTATTTAATCTTTATTCAATTTTTAGTGAACATTTTCATCTTTATTTGAATTTTTATTTTAGAGCAGCTTTTGCTTCACAGCAAGATTGAGAGGAAGGTACAGAGATTTCCTGCATACCCTCCTTTTCCCACAGGGTACATTTTTTACAACTGATGGACCTATATTGACACACTACTGTCACCCAGAAGCCACGGTTTAGTTCAGGGTTCATGCTTGGTGTTGTATATTCTGTGGGTTTGAACAAAGGTATAATGGCATGTGTCCATCATTACAGTATCAGACAGAGCAGTTCCCCAGCCCTAAAAATTCTCTGACCCCCTCCCTCCCACCTAAACTTTAGTAGCCACTGATCTTTTTATTGTTCCACAGTTTGCCTTTTTGGGACTGTCATATAGTTGGAGTCATACAGTATGTAGCCCTTTCAGATTGGTTTCTTTTACTTTGTAACATGTATTTAAGGTCCCTCCATATCTCTCCATGGCTTGATAGCTCCTTTTTTTTTTTTCCTAGCACAGAATAACCTTCCATTGTCTAGATGTACCAGTTACTTATCCCTCCACCTACTGAAGGACATCGGGGTTCCTCAATTTTATTTCATAATCACTTTTCACTAGCCAAAATTATATTTTTACCCCTTAGCTTACTTGCTGATTTTCAGTGTCCCCTGCTAGAAAGTAAGCTCTTATGAAGTTAAGGACTTGATGGGCCTGTTCATGGCCAGGTCTACAACCCCCGGAATAGTCCCTGCATGGGCAGCATGAAATGATTTTCACTGAATGTCTGACATGAGGGGTGGTGAGAAGGGGGTGGGGCAGCCCGAGTGCAGTCTTGCCCAGGAGTTGGGCCGCCTCCCTGGGAAGCTGCTTCTGTTCTGGGCCATCCTGGGCAGGAAGCAGTAAAGAGTCCATACGTTGGAAAGCGGTTCTCCTCCCCTTTCAGATGCATCACACTGCTGAGTAGAAAAACAGCTCTCCTTAAAGAAACAGGGTTTCCTCCTTCACCTCAGCACTCTCAACCTTCCTTACTCCAGATCGAGTTCTCCAGCTGTTCAGTAGAGGTGCCCCCACGGTCAGCCTTTCAATGCTCTTCGGACACCTCTTCTGACCTTTTGCCAGGATCCACTTATTCTGGGAATTTCTAGTAACAAACTTCTAGCACTTCCATCCTGGACCAGCCACACTCCCAACCTCCACGGAGAGTTTTCATATGCCTGGCCCATTTCCAGGGGGTATATGACCCTGAGACCATTTCCAGGTCTTCATGGATTCATAAAATGTTATCCCTGGAAAGGATTTTAAAGATATCCTAGTTTAATTCATCCATTTTACACATGAGGAAATGAAAATTGAAGAGAAGTGGGTTGTCCATGCCAAATGGCTAACTAGCACACAACGCTCAACTCAAAATTTGTCTCCAGACTCCCCTGCCAGAGCTTTCTCTAGCCATCTATATATCGTCCTATGTTGTAGTTCTGAAATTTCCTGCCTGCTTCTTTTATTTTTAAATTTATTTTTAATATATTCACAGAGTTGTAAAACTATCACCACTATCTAGATTTAAAATATTTTCATTGCCCCCAAAGGAGCCTTGTACCCATTAGCAGTCACTTTCTATTCTCTACTGCCCCAATTCCCAACACCCAATAATATACTTTCTGTATCTATGGATTTTTCTGGACATTTCATATAAATGGAATCATATACTATGGGGTCTTTTGTGACTGGTCTCTTTCACTTAGCATTCTGTTTTCAAGGGTCATCCATGCTGCAGTATATTCATTCCTTTTCATGGCTGAATATTCCATTACAGGGATTTAACACATTTTATTCATTCATTCATTCATTGGATGATGGACATTTATTTATTTGGGTTGTTTCTACCCTTTGGCTATTATGCATAATGCTGCTATGAACATTCATGTGCAAGTTTTTGTATGAACATATTTTTTGTTTATCTTGGGTAGACATCTAAGAGTAGATCAGCTGAGTCATATGGTAATTCTGTGTTTAACATTTTGAGGAACTGTCCGACTAGTCCTCCAAAGTGGCTGCACCATTTTTACATTTCCCCCCAACAATGTATAAGGGTTCCAACTTCTCTACCTCCTCACCAATACTTATTATCTGCCTTTTTTATTTTAGCCATCCTGGTGGGTGTGAAGTGGTACCTCACTGTGGTTTTGATTTGCATTTCCTTAATGACTAAGGGTGCTGAGCATCTTTTCACTTATTGGCCACTCATATATGTTCTCTGGAGAAATGTCTATTCGAATCCTTTGCCCATTTTTAAAACTGAGTCTCTGCCTGGTTATTGGGGAGCATATTTTTCTTTGCCTTTGGAATTACCCTGAAATTTTATTCTATTTGTCTCTGGTTACTTTTGTAACTTCCCCAGGCCCTGTTGGGTTTTGTTCCCACTCAATCTCCTACAATTTTTAAGAATGGTAGGATCATATGATCACAGAATTAGTCTCAGAGAAGACCAAATAAATCACTGATGCAATGTTTGGCAAATAGAAAGAGTTCAGAAGATGTTTGCTACGGCATGGGATGAATGAATGAAGAGAATTCAACAAGAAAATTATAATCTTTTAAGAAGAATAGAATCTGAAAAGTAACCTAGTCTCGGATGAAAAAAAACAGCATGTTACAATACCTCTCTAAATACCTTGGCCATGACAGACATCATTAATTGATCGATCACAGCACAGTCTTTAACCAAAGCCTGGAGAGGGCTCACAATCCTCAACGTAGAGCCTTGGGCAGCCGCTACCAACTGATCAGAGCTGACATTAGAGAACAGATTTGTTTGCCATTGCTGTCAGATTTTAAAACTGAAGTTCAGAGATTTGTTGTAAATATAGCTTCTTCAAAACCCAGCCTGTCTGACTCCGAAACTAGCACTTTCACTATGCCCTACTGAAGCACTTTTCCAGCACCAGCACACAAAGATTCTAAGTGGGCTGGCTTGGGCTTGGCAGCAACAATTTCAGAATGGTTCTTTACCTGGTGCCCAGGTGCTACTTGGTAGCCCAGTGCTGTTCCCTCTTGTTGAGACATGCTAAGTGTCAATCAACTCCCCAGCCACCAAACTGACCTCCAGGGAAGGCCCCACCTCCATGAACATGCTTGCTGACATGGGTCTCAACAAAGTTCAGCTCTCTTGGCAGCTATGCACCTCTTCCCGCTGTTGACCCTGGCCCAAAGCCTAACAAGTGCTAGCAGAGGCATAGCCAGCCCTGTCTCCAGCATGACACTAACCTCCAGGAGAGCAGAGGCTGGCAGCAGGATTTTACCTCAGCCCCTCAGGGTGCAGAGAGGGAGGCCGAGGTTGTGGGGAGCCTGGCCCTCTCTGTTTTGCCCCACCCTGACACCTCCCGCTGGCAGGGGCCTTCACTCGCCTTCTCCTTCATCTTTTCAATCTTTTTCACGGAGCTGCGGCGCTGAGGCCGGTCCTCATGCCGGAGCAGGTTCATGCTGAGGTCTCCTGACTTGTTGAACTGCTTCTCCTCCTGTTTCTCGGCCTCCTTCAGCTTGCTCTCCGCACTGATGCTCTCTGCGTGGTACATGTGGTAGGTTTTCATGACCTGGGGACACGCGAGCATGGGGAAACAACAAGCTATTACGGCTCTTGTGCTGCCAGCCCCCTTCCAAGTTCTGTGCCCCGTCAGCTCCATCCCTGCCCTCCTCCCCTAGCTCTTTACTTTTGCACAAACTGTCTGAGAAAAGGAGGAGCATAATCATAGCAGTTTCATCACCATCACCATCATCATCATCACCATTATTAAATCCTTACTAAGTGCCCAGAATGGACCAGCAAAGAGGAAATTTAAAAGGGCACCCACAGCCCCCAGAACCTGTGGGTCCTCAGAGGTGACATGGCGAGCATGGCCTTCCTCAGCTGCCCTCTCCAGCCCTGCCAGCTATGACTCCTGCATCCCTCTTCCTCCCCATAGTGTCATTGGAAGAGGCCCTCCTCCTGGGGATTTCCATGGGAACATCCTTCTTACTCACACACAGATCATTTTCTTAGCTGTTTCCTTAAGTAAAATTGGCCTGTAAATGGCTCTGTTCCCAAAAGGAGTATTATTGAATAACCTAATACATATTCTATGCTCTCAGAAATAAACTCATCCTTGGCTATAAAATGAATTCCTGTAAAGCAAATTGGACTTTACTATTCTACTTCCATTTTAAGCATTGAATATGATTATAATAAGGGAATTTTTGAGTCAGAAGAAATCCTAGACATAATCTAATCCAATGACCAAATTTTACAGATAGGGAAACTAAAGCCCAGAAGGACTAAATGGCTTATCCAAGATCATAAAGCATTATCAGTATAGTTCCCAGACTTTACATCCATGTGTCATCAACTCAATCAAGATATAAATCACTCCCATCACACCAAAAGGATCTTTCGTGCCCCTTTCCAGTTGATCTGCCCTCCTTGCCCAGCCCCAGGCAATCACCAATTTGCTTTCTGTCACTGTCAGTTGGTTTTGCATGTTCTAGAACTTCACATACATGAAGCTGTAAAGTATAATAAACTCTTTTGGGGGAGTTCCCACCGTGGTGCAGCGGAAACAAATCTGGCTAGGAACCATGAGGTTGCAGGTCCAATCCCTGGCCTTGCTCAGTGGGTTAAGGGTCTGACATTGCCATGACCTGTGGTGTGGGGCAGACGCAGCTTGGATCTGGCGTAGGCCGGCAGCAACAGCTCCGGTTACACCCCTAGCCTGGGAACCTCCATATGCTGTGGGTGTGGCCCTAAAAGGACAAAAGACAAAAATAACAACAAACCCACAACTCTTTTATGTCTACCCTTGTTCATTCAGCATAATTTGTTTTTGAGATTCTCCCGTGTTGTTGCATGCAGTAGTTCTTTATTATTGCTGAGTAGTATTCCCTTATATGCCTATACCACAATTTGTTTATCTGTTCATATGTTGATAGTTATTTCGGTTGTTTATAGATTCGGGCTATTATGAATAAAGCTGCTAAGAATGTCCACATACAGGAGTTCTCATCGTGGAATCCATTCTCAGTGGAATCCATGAGGACACAGGTTCCATCCCTGGCCTTGCTCATTGGGTTGGGAATCCTGCCATGAGCTGTGAGGTAGATCACAGACTCGGCTCATATCTGGCCTAGCTGTGGTATAGGCCAGCAGCTACAGCTCTGATTCGACCCCTAGCCTGGGAACCTCCGTATGCCATGAGTGAAGCCTTTAAAAAAATAGACAAAAAAAAAAAAAGAATGTTCTTGTACAATTCTTTATGTGGACTTATGTTTTCACTGCTCCTGGATAAATATCTAGGAGTAGAATGGAGGGTCCACAGTAAATGCATATCTAACCCCATTAGAAACCTGGTCTCAGACTTTTAATTCACCACTTATTCTGTCCTATGGTACTGTTTCTTAATTCATTACCATTTGCTCAGCACACGTGACTATTTTTGGCAGCCTGAGAGCAAGTTGGGCCAGTCCCATACCAACAGTATTCTATCTCCCAGTCTCCAACTAGAAGTACATTTTCCCTTTGCAATGTCAAGTTTATGATCATTTTTCTATACTAAGAAATTTCTGAAATTCATGGCTCCTGAGCCTTGCTGGTTCTCTTCTACTGTTGTTTGGATGACTACAACAGCTACTAGAGCACAGGCTTCCTCCTGGGGATGGGATGTGCTTCTGCCTAACCAGGCCCTTTAAGTCAAGGAACTCAGGATGAATTACTGGTCAACATTACAACCTTATTCCTTCTCATGTGAAATGAGTTTATCAGAATGAGGAATTCCTCTGTGACTCTTATCATGAAATCACAGCACTGATCTGTTGTTTAGGAAGCTCTTTGTCATATGTCAAGAGTCAGTGGGGCAACATTTATTGCAGAGCATGTCGGGTAAGAATAAGAACTCTAGCCCAAATGTCTGGGCTGAATCCTGATGCTGCCACTTACCAGATGTGTCCTTGGCCAAGTCACACAACCCCTCTGACTTCTCCCTCATCTATAAAATGGGGATAATACTGGCACCTACCCCATGGATTTGTTGTGAGGACTAAATGAATTAGTTTTTATAAGGTGCTGAGAGCAATACCAACCACACAGAGAAGAGCCCTGTTAAGCATTAGCGGCTACTATCACCACCACCATCAACAATCCTGATTTGGTCTGAGAGTTTGAAAATCTTGAACTTACCCACTTGACCTCAGGAAAATCCTCACAAACTCTAGATAACATTAGCTAATGTGAAAAAAAATATATCCTAGACCACATTTCTCCCTTCATCCTGAACACCTCCCCAAATTTCAAAACAATAAATGAAAACATGCAATCAACTTTCCTTGTGGGTCTTGGTGGAAAGAATTCTCTGCATCCCACCTATTTTTGCTCATTTGCAGTTGCCCTAAAGCCACCAGCCATTCTTGCTGATTTCATCCACTCCTTTTGCCAGTTCCCCTAAGCTTATTTCCAAACAACTCCATGGGCCAGAAAGTATGCCTGATCAATGTGTTCTCGACATCTAGTGGTCAAAGCAAATGACTGCAGGTTTACAGGTAACCAAAGCAGCCACCTACTCTCCCAGAACATAACGTGGCTCCCAGAACATAACGTGGCTAAGAGTTTGGAGGGCCTGCTGAAGTGTGTCTCTGGCCCCTAACCCATTCTTGAACTTTTCCTCTAACCCTCCACATTCACAGACACCTTGGCTTCTCTGCTCCTTCACTGTGCAGTTCTGAACTTCTGAACTCCATATCCTTTCTGGGTCAATGATTCTGGCTAAATTCTTTTTTTTTTTTTTTTTTTTTTTGGTATTTCAGCTGCTGAGGTTGCTTATCTCACCACTAATTTATCATGTGCATTGGGTATTTCAGAGGAAGAGAGAGCGTTTCCATTCACACCTTGATCTTCCTGTCTGATCATCCCATGCAAGCATCCAACCACTTGCTCAAGGTCAGCACCCCAGCTGGGTGTTCTCAGTCTCCCACATTTTCCTTTGCTCACTTTTCTACTCTTCTTGAACCACAGAGTACCCTTCCCATCCTCCATCAGGCCAGACTTCCCAGTACAGTCTCTGATGCTTGGAGAACCCTGAAAACCCTGGGCCCAAACTCTATGTGATCCAATTGGCAATTCCTGATCCCAAGAATAATGGTGAACTTGATCACCCAGGGTGACTGACATCAGACAGCTGCCACGAAAGAGTTTGCTTGGGGACCTCTCAGAAATGAGTTTAATGATTTATGTTTAGAATTCTCTAGATATTTCTTTTAATTACCTAAAACATGGATTTCAGCATGAAAGGCCCATAGCTCAATATCTAGAACAGTATGCTCAATACTGCCAGTCCAAGAGGTGTTAAATAATACAAAACATCATCTATTACTTCAGAGCTTGCAAACCTTTTTTAAAAAAAAAATTTACTATAGTTGATTTACAATGTTCTGTCAATTTCTGCTGTAAAAGCAAAGTGACCTAGTTGTACATTTATATTATCCCCAAGGAGCATTTCAACTAACCCTTACTCCAATCTTGGGAGGCAGCATGAGAACAATAACAACAGCAGCTAACACTTACTGAGCACTTATAACATGCCAGGTCTAGCACTAAGCACATCACATATGAACTCACTTATTTCTCACAAAAACTCTGTGAGGTAGATGCTAGATCATCCCCACTTTGCCATGAGGAAACCATGACACAGGGATGAAAGGACCCTTCACCCCACAGGAACTTGGGAGACCCAGTTTTGAGGGTTGGCCCTCCCACGATTTGCTGGGTGATGATGGCAGAGATTGTCCTCTCTGGCCACCTGGCAAGGACCAGAGAAGGGTGGCTGGGAGGGAGGTCCAGTCATCGTGACTATAGAGTTCTGGGCTGACAGCAGTAGGGGGCTGGGAAGGGAGCAGAGGTGGATGCAGAAGTTCATTTGAGCCAAGTCACTGGGATCTCTGGAGGGGCCCTCGGAGACACCCACCCAGTTCAGCTGGGAGTTCACTTCCCAGCCCTCAGACCCCATCAGGGAGGACCTCCCACAACAAGTCTAACACAGGCTGAGAAGCACCAGGTAGGGGCCTATAGGTGAAGACCACTGTTCTTGGACTTAAATCAGTTTCATAGGTTCTCAGAGACCCTCTAGAAACCTTGGTGTATTAACCTGTCATTGAAGGAAGCTGAGGCCCAGAAATTGCAAGCATGTGGCCAAAGTCACAGCACGCCAGAAAAATGGGCCTTCCAAGCTGCCGACACTGCATTTTCTGGTAATCATGCTGCCTTTGCCATATATATGCTGCCTTTTCCATCCCCCCACCCCACCAAATCATCAGATCTTGAAAGATGGAAGATGCTATGTGCACAGCTCTTCAGCTCTGCATTCAAATGCAAAATAAGGCCATGGTAATCTGAAAGTAGACAGTATTAATAAAGGAACATGCTGGGGCAGGATAAGGATCAGTTTTTTGAAAACAGGTTCTCAACAATGCAGTCTATGTATGCTTCCTCTACCCCACAGGCAGGGCCATCTGCAGGTCACACAGAGTTTGCATGGGGTGAGACCTGGGGCCAGTGCATGCCAAAACATCCTTGAAGGAAAAGAGAAGTACCCAATTTTCACCCTGACCACCCACACTGTGTGTGGCCTACGGTCTCTGTAGAACTTAGAGTCTAAAGTCCACAAGGGAAAGGAGCTCATTCATGATTGTATTCTTTGAATTAGAACAGAGACAGGTACCCAACAAGTATCAATATATATTTGCATATGTTTGTTCATAAATGAATGAATGACAGCTGGCTGGATGACTGGCTGTATAAATGTGTGGGTGGGCAGGTGGATGAATGGATGGATGAAATGATGGATAGATAAACAGATAAAAAGGTGGGTGGGTGGGTAGATGGATGAGAGGGTAGAGGTAGGATAAAATAGGGAAGGTACAGTTCCTCTGCCTTTGATCTGGAGAAGGTATTCAAGGGTAGGGGAATGGCTACTTTCAGTCATTAACTATTATTCAACAGTTCATTATGTGCTAGAGACTGCACTAGAAACTTACTAGGAAATACTGCAACGTAGAAGACAGATATAGTCTCTGTCCTCACAGAATATATACTCTAGTGGGGACACAGATGATTGTGCAGGGTGTGATAAGTGCAATGAGCAGGAGAGTACAGGGTGCTAGAGGAAGCGATACCTAAACTGAACCTTGAAGGAAGAATAGCTTTTAGCTTGGTAGATATGGCGCAGGGTGCGGGCAGTGTATTCCCACAAAGGGAGTAGTGTCAGCATTAAGCCCAGTAGAAGCATGAGCCAACTAAATTTGAGGAACAGCTTACAGGTAGAAGAACATCAGGTGTTTGTTTAAAAACTGGAGCCACTTTCTTCTCCTCCCCCGGATCTTCCCCCTCAAGGAACATCTATTTCTCTCTACCCAGGATCATCCAGTCCTCCTTCTTCTGTAAAGGCTTCCTGATTTTCTTTGAGGAAATCCTCCAAATTTCCCTACACTATTCTGAGTCCACATGGTTCAAAAGAAACCCACACTACCCTCCAATCCCTGGGTGTGGGCTGGAGACTCGGGCCTGACGGATCAGTAAACAGTATGTTAATCTGGCCACAGTGCCTGGGACTCCGGCCAGGCCAATTAGAGACAGCCCTGGGGCTTCGCTGGAAACACTGGGAGGGAGGGTTCGCATTCCACTAGGGGGCGCTGAGCAAGACAGGAAGTGAGCTTAGGTGGCAGGGAATGGACCATCTTTGTCACTGCTGGGGAGAAGTCAGGGACAGAGGGAGATAGGGAAGGAGGGAGAAAAGTGAGGGAGGGAATAAGGAAAAAGAGAGGATGTGTAGTTCTACTGCCTTTGATCTGGTGAGTGTATTGGGCAGGGGCAACTGCACCTTAACTTATTAAATATTTATTGAACGGCTTATTATGTGCCAGGTACTACAAAAAGGCTGGAAATACTACTGCCTTCGGAATAATGGTGAGAGAAACAATAAAACAAATGTGTCAGCCTCTAAGACTCAATAAATTGCCATTTTTCCATATGCCAGGTCGTTGTGGATTCCAGTCTCTTGCTACTGAATGAGTCCCAAGAAGGCAGACTTCCTTCTCTACTAGCCTCCCCACTACTCATATAAGTCCTGGTCCCGGCGGGCCAGACTTAGTGCATGACTCACAAACAAATACTGATTGGCTGAACAGGGGCTCCTCATCCCATACCCCAGCTTCTGGCTTTTCTGTGGCCATGGGTGCTGTTCCCTCTGCCTCCCCCTCCACCCAGGAAAGTCCACTGTCATTCAGCTCCAAATCCAAGGCCATCTCTTTCTGCTGACACTGTATGCATAACCCCACTAAGACACTTGTCACATGTTGTAGCCAAGTATCCTCTGCACACACTGATGATCAGGAAATATCTAGTGAGTGAGTAAAGGAATGTCTTTGTGAGAGGGCTGAGAAGGGTGAGGGAACTCTCGTTCCCCACCTTGTTCTTCTTAGGACCACAGCCATCCCTAGAGGAAACTGGCCTTACACCCTGACCAGGAGGTGGTGGCAGTCCTTCTCACCCAGAGTTGGTCTTCCTCCCAGGGCAGCATGGCATAAAGAGAAAGGCTTGAGAGGAGCCTCCAAGTTCCTTGAGCTTTGTGCCTTCATCCTGCTGATGGGGCTACTGAGGATCAGAGCCCAACTAACTTGCTCTGGGTTGGTGATTCCAAAAGTGTATGAAGGGAACTGCTGTGTTAGCAAGGTGATTTCAGGTGTTATAGATGTGTTATGAACCTTTTTTGATTCTCTTGGAAGAATTAGGAGGGAAAAAACATCAGTCAGGTACTCTCATGTCTACTGTCTGCTTTGAAGGCACCAGCAAGAATTAACATTGTTTCATCTTCATTTAACTTATGGGACCCTTCTGTTTATACAAAATTGTTTTTCATTTGCTAATGTGAAGTATCATTTCCTTCCAAAATAAATATATGTAAGCGGTTTATATATGTGTTTATACAAATAGTCAAATGTATTTATATAAGTACTTTTTTGGAGTAGACTTGAAGCAGGCCCTGCCACTCCCCAGCTGGGGGGACCTTGTGTTGGCTACCCTACCTCTCTGTGCCTCAGACTTCTCATCCCTAAAATTCAATAAGTGACAGGGCCTTGAATCCAGGTCCATTTGACTCTAAAACCTGTGCACTTTCTAGTACACAAGGCTGTTTATCCACTAATTAATTAGGACAGAGAGAGTTTTTAAAAATATACAAGCCAATTTAAAGAAAATTATTAAGTGGCAGAGGGCCCAAATGCATGAGCAAACAACAGTGGTTGTACCTCAGTGATGACAGATGTCAGTCCAGGAAGACATATGTGGGCTGGGCTAGAGCTGGGGCCAGAACCCAGGCTGCTGAGTCCCAGTCTCAGGCTCTCTCCACCACCCACATTCCTGAGAGTGGTCATCAGGAGGGAGATATCTTTGCAAAAATTTGTCAGGGGAGCTCAGCGTTAATTTTTATACCCTTGAGCTCAGTGCACAATCAAATCACAGCTCAGGTAGGAAAAAGGTAGAGCCCATGCATTACTCTAATTAGTGTCTACCTGTCACCAGCTTTGGTGTGGACACTCCAAGTCTCAGGGTCCGCTAGCAGTGCTGGGCTTAGAAAGTAGGCCAGTAGCCCTGCCTGGGAGAACCTGGAGCAGGAATACTGAGCACAGGGGAGGGCCAGGTGGGGAATGCTACAATGCTATCAGTTCAAAGCATAGCAGGTGCATTTCAGGATCTAGAACCATATTGAAAATCTGAATGTATTTTTTAGCTGAACAATGAAAACAGAGTGGGTTTTTTGTTGTTGTTTTGCCTCTTCTAGAAAGGCTGACACCCTGGCCCACACTCTCACCTTCAGCCCTTTTTTTCCTCCCAGGCCAATACGTGATAATCAAGAGATATAGTGTATCAGGCTGATGAGGGTTCAGGGGAAAAGAGGTGAAGTGTGATGTGTAGGGTGTGTGTGTGTGTGTGTGTGTGTGTGCACATATGAGTGCATGTGCACTTGCGTATTTTAGAAAGACAAGCACCTCCAGGCAATGAGGTCTGGGCAGAGGGAAGCCCTGTTGAGTGAAGGAATGAATGAACCAATGAATCACAGAACAAACGAACTAACAAAATGCCCAGCCCTCAATCATCTCTGTATCCTTCCTGGTGCCACATGGAGACCAGCCTTTTCCCTAAAGTGGGGAGTAGGTGGCCTTGAGCATTCATCTCTATCTTCATCATGCCCAGTTCCATCTCCTCTATAAAACACTAAAAGAAAAAAAAAGTGGGGCTTATTGGATAATCCTTTCTCTGCATTATTTCCTCCTCAGTCCCTGTGGTCATAACTCTGGGGCTGGTGGAAGAAGGAACATCCAAAAGCTCAGTAACCAGAAGTGCTCAAAAGAAATCCCTGGTAATGAGGCATGGGATTGGGGTCCAGAGGGCCAGCAGCAACTGGGTGCTGTGGAAGACTGTTTGTAAATATGGCCACAGTGACCTCCCTGTGGCCTCAGGTATGCCCCCTTACATTGTCACTTCGTAAGCAGTTTACTTCTCCATCCCTCTGGGCATGGCTGTGGACTTGATTTGGACAATAAGATAATAGCAAATCTGATACAAAGAGAAACTTGAAAAGTGCTTGCCCATTGGGGTTTTCCCACTTTGGGCTCTTTTTTCAATTGGCTAGGAAACTGTAGCCATGTCAGTGGCCCAAGTGGAACCCAGCCCAAATCACCAACCCATAGAATCAGGAGCAAATAAAATGGTTGTCATTTTCAGCCACTGAGTTTTGGCATAATTTGTTACACAGCAATTGATAACCGATATATAGGCCTTAAGTAAGGCTTTACTTCTTTGTGACTAACTTTCTTTTTCTGTAAAATGTATGTTCATTAAATATGTGTAAAATGTCTAATACAGCATGAGATACATTTTGGCCACAGTTGCTATTATTATCCTTGTTTAAACAATAAGGAAAATAGGGTCCAAGGAAAACATTTCACTTGGCCAGGCTGAGGACTGCACATACCCGTCACATACTAGGCTCTGTCTTAGGCAGCTGCATCATCAGTTCACAAGTTTCTTCTTGTCTCCCTGTGCAGATTCTAAACTACTTGTAGGCAAAGCCAGTTTCTCTCATTTATCCATAGATCCCTCCCTCTATCCTTCAACAAGTACCCCGGGAACAGCAAGGATGTACAAGACACTTCAAAGACCAACTCCTGAAATGTTCACAGCCTGCCACTAGGCCTCCTGTGGTGCCAAGTCCACAAAAGCCCCAAACGTCTGAATTCAAATGAGCTTCTGGGCAACTACTGAAACTCATTACCGTCAACAAATGACCTGGCGGGGGTCCTTATGGCACTGGAATGTTCTCACTCCTCTGCAGCAAAAGGCAAAAAGAGAGAGCTGGGGAGGGGCTGCCCTCCCCCACCTGCTCTGAGACCATCACCAGGCTTCTGGGAGATGGCAAGCAGGGACCAGCCTGCCCACCTGGCCTGTGTGTCTAACACCAGCAGCATTTCTGTCCAACCGCCCTTCCCTGTGGCCAGCAGGGACACATGTGCCTGGAACACCTGCTGGATTCAGGGCACTGTGCTGGGCACTAGCTTCATCCTCCTGGTCCCTGACAACTGCCTGCCCTGCCTACAAACTGGAGAAAGGCTCCATTGCCAGCCCTGCCTTTCAGAGGTGAGACTGAGCTCAAGTGACTCGCCTTAGACCACACAGCTGGGTTCAAACTGAGTCTGCAGGCCTTCCGTGCAGTGCTTCTCACCAAGATCTGACTCCAGGACTATACAGGCCAAGAGAAGAGACAGGGCAGAGACAGTCAAGATAACATAAGGGGGTTTTAAAAACTGAGGTAGGAATTTGAGGCCCAGAGGTGATGGCTTTCTTAAAGTGGTAGAGTTTGGTCTGAGCTCGAAAAGTAGGTATGACACAGATACACAGAGGAGGAGGGAGGGCAGCTACAGGCAGGGGTAACTGCACCAGTGAAGAAGCCAAGGCAGGGGAGATTTGGGGTGAACAGAGAGCTCCCAGAAGAGCCCTGCTACAGCTGAGAGGAAAATTTAGGGAGCGGCTGGGGTCCTGGATGTGGCCCCAGGTGCTGGAACACTGTGGAGATGGGGTGCCTGAGGAACATGACACAGTGGGGGAGCGCCTGATGGAGCCAAACTCTCTGCAGAGTTCCCAGGAGAAACATCTCACTGGTTCCCAGCCTCACCAGTTTATCACTCTACTTCCCCCACTGCAGGAAAGCACACTCTCCAGGGAGGCAGAGATAATGGGTGACAGGACTATGGGGACTTCTGATACGTTGTGCCTCTTGGTTCTCTTTGTTTTGAGAGTGCTTCACATATCTGATCCCCTTTAGTTCTCACAAGGAGGTGTAATAAGCAGGTATCACTGTTTCTGTTTATCAGCTGGATTTGAATCCAAGTCTCTGGCTCCAGAGTCTGTGCTTTAAGCCACAAAGTAATTTTCCCCCACAATCCCTGCTGACTCAAAGTCATATGTCTTCTCAAGCAGCAGTACTTCCTTTCCCATGAGCAATGATCCAGTTAAAAACTGTCAGGGCTTGAGGTTTTCTACTTAACTTGGAATCCTAGAAATGGGCCTTTCAACTTTTATGGATTAACTGCTAGGCACTCTTATCCCCATTTTAGTGATTGGAAAACTGGGTCCCAGAAAAGCAAACACCTGGTCCAAAGTCCCATAGCTGGTTGGAGTCTGAGGCTGGACTTCTGACCTGAAGTCCAGGCTCCTGAGCAAAGGCAATTGGGCCTAAGGGGTCCACCACCTGCCGGCTGTATAGGATGAGGACATAGAAAGATAACAACACCAAAGAGAGGGGACTTCTCACAGTCTGCTGTTCTTCGTCACATACCAGAGATTTTCAAATATAATTTTAGTAGCAGAATCTTCCCATTTTAATGAAAAACTTTATAAGCAATCTCCACATGTTGGTGGGAATGTAAATTGGTGCAGCCACATGGAAATGGAAAACAGGATGGAGGTTCCTCAGAAAACTAAAAATAGAGTTGTCATGTGATGCAGCAGTCCCACTCAGGATATATTGATTATCCTGGGCATCTATCTGGAAAAGATGGAAACTCTAATTCACAAAGATACATGGCAGTATTTTATAGTAGAGAAGACATGGAAGCAACCTAAGTGTCCAACAACAGAAGAATGGATACAGAAGATGTGTTAAACACACACACACACACACACACACACACACACACACATGAAATACTACTCAGCCATAAACATGAATTAAATAATGCCATTTGTGGCAACATGGATGTATCTAGAGGTTATCATACCAAATCAGACAGAGAAAGACAAATACCAAGCAGTATCACCTATAAGTAGAATCTAAAATATGACACAAATGAACTTATTTGCAAAACAGAAACAGACTCATAGACATAGAGAACAGACTTGTGGTTGCCGAAGCAGAAGGGAGAGGGATGCGCTGAGAGTTTAGGGTTGGTAGATGCAAACTATTACATTTAGAATGGATACGCAACAAGGCCCTACTGTAGAGGACAGGGAACTATATTGAATATCCTGTAATAAACCACAATGGAAAAGAGTGTGTGTGTGTGTGTGTGTGTGTGTGTGTGTAAATGAATCAATTTTCTATAGCAGAAATCAACACAACACTGTAAATCAACTATAATTCAATTTAAAAAAACTCCAAAAATATAAACATTTCAAAAAATATCCATTTTCTTCAAATTTCTAACACACACACACAAACACAAATAAGGACTCTCCACATATTTAAAACATAGCAGTTTTACCCCTGGCCTGACTGCCTTAGGAGTGGAGGGCCTGTAGCTCCATCTGCTCGGCCACCTCACCCCACTGCCCCAGGCTCTCCTCACTCCTCCCCTAGGAAGCCCACAGCTCCTCAAGCACAGACTATACCTGTCTGCACCACAACCAGTGTGCTTGTGTTGCCCATTCACTCTTCTTGGATTTTAACACCCATCCCAAATCCAGTTAGATCTTGCCTCCAAGCAGGTAGCAAGGTCATTTTTGGGCCAAACTGTAATGTTCTGAAGTTATTCCTCTGAGATGGCAGAGTTCCCATCATGGCTCAGTGGTTAACAAACCCAACTAGCATCCATGAGGACACAGGTTCAATCCCTGGCCTCGCTCAGTGGGTTAATGATCAGGTGTTGCCATGAGCTGTGGTGTAGGTCACAGATGAGGATCAGAACAAGCGTTGCTGTGGCTCTGGCATAGGCTGGAGGCTATAGCTCCAATCTGACCCCTAGCATGGGAACCTCCATATGCTGCAGGTGTGGCCCTAAAAAGACCACAAAAAATTTTTTAAATGAAATTAATTCTCTGAGATGGCATGGCATGCTCATCCCACCCCCACCTCACATAATCCTCAGAGCAGTGCTCCATTTCGCAGATGAGAATATGGAGACCCAGGCAAGCTACAGGCCTGTCTCAGGTC
The DNA here is from genome assembly GCF_016906955.1 of Phacochoerus africanus. NCBI lineage: Eukaryota > Metazoa > Chordata > Mammalia > Artiodactyla > Suidae > Phacochoerus > Phacochoerus africanus. The sequence continues at coordinate 145,732,320 of NC_062544.1, forward strand.
CCATGGTCAGTAAGGAGCTGGTCCCAGATTCAGCCTGTCCTACCTGACCCACGTTCTCCCCACCTGCACCTTAAGCCTTCTGCTTGGTAGGTAACACATTCTTCCCACAGCTGGGAGGGGATCCAGATCTCTGTAAACTTTTACAAACTAAACCTTCCCCCGGCCCCTCCCCAGATATACTGAATCAGAAGCTGGGGCTGTGAGTCATTACATCCCATTGCAATGACCCACTGTGATCAAAAGACACAGCAAAAATCAGGATCATCCCAGATCTCTGGTCAGCCTCCCTCCAATTCTGGGTGCAGAAGAAAGAGGGCCTGATCCCCAACAGTAGCAGAGCCTGAGCAAGACTTACTGTGTAGAGCTCGTTGGTGACCTTCAGGAGCTCTTCATGCATCTGCAGGCCAATCTCTTTGCTCTGGAACATGGAAAAACAAGTGTCAGAGGGGTAGGAGGGTGCTGCCTCACCGACCAATTTCTTTTTAACACAGAAAGGGCAGCAATGCTCGGGGTAGGGTGGGAAGGGGTGCAGAAATCAACATCAACCTCACTAGACCTGAAGCCCTCAACTCACGTGCATGAAACAAATCCACAGAGAGAGGCTCTTTACAGCAGGAATTCCTAGCCACATACATTAAGGAACCCTAGATATCACTCCCTACTGTAGTGATTCACAGGGATATCATATTAAAGATTCTGAGAAGCCCTACAGTCGATCAACCTATTCATCCTTTGTAATTGTGTGTCCTAAGCTGATGTGACCAGAGTGTGACCCTAGGTCAAAACCCATTAACATCTCATGAGACTGGGGTTCCAAAGAACCATTCTGAGAAACAATGACATAGCCTCTCAATTCAGTAAGCAGTTTAGGTAAACAGACAGCCCACTGGAGCATGAAGCAGGGGGTCTGGTTCCTGCTTAGCTGCATTGCTGACCGGCCACATGGCCTTGAAACCTAGGTTATCGCAGCTATAAAACTAAAAACTTTAAAAAAAACTGCTTGAGGAGTTCCTGTCGTGGTACAGTGGAAATGAGGGGAAGGGTTACGGGTTTGATCCCTGGCCTTGTTCAGGGGGTTAAGGATCCAGTGTTGCCATGAGCTGTGGTGTAGGTCTAAGATGTGGCTTGGATCTGGCGTTGCTGTGGTTGTGGCAGCAACAGCTCCGATTAGACCCCTAGCCTGGGAACCTCCATATGCCATGGGTGCGGCCATGTAAAGACAAAAAAGACAAAAAAAAAAAAGCTGCTTGACCAAAATGAGACAGGTATTCTTGCTGCAGAGCTTTTCAGGGCCTTTCATCCCCTCATGTTCATGGACTTTTTAAGTGGGGCTACAGGTGCAAGTTTATCAGTCCAAACTAATATATTACATTGAGGGATATGAGTCAGAAAACAATGAACAAGTTATCTCCAGTTTACCTCCAGCCTGAAGAGTCTAAGATTCCTTTATTTTGCATAGTATTATTATTATTTTATAGTCAGCCCTCCATATCCATGTGTTCTGCATCCAAAGATTCAACCATCTGTGGCTCGAAATAATTTGAAAAAAAATTTCAGAGAATTCCAAAAAGCAAAACTTGAATTTGCCTTGAACTGCCAACTATTTACATAGCATTTACATTGTATTCATAACTATTTACATAGTACTTACATTGTATTAGCTATTATAAATAATCTAGAAATGATTTAAAGTGTATGGGAGGAGTTCCCGTCGTGGCTCAGCAGAAGAAACGAACCTGACTAGCATCCATGCAGGTTCGATCCTGGCCTTGCTCATTGGGTTAAGGATCCAGTGTTGTGGTGAGCTGTGGTGTAGGTCATAGACTTGGCTCAGATCTGGTGTTGTTGTGTCTGTGGTATAGGCCAGCAGCTACAGCTCTGATTCGACCCCTAGCCTGGGAAACTCCATGTGCTGCAGGTGCGGCCCTAAAGAGAAAAATACATACATACATACATACATACATACATAAATGTGTATGGGTGAATGTGCATAATTACATGCAAATGCTGTGCCATTTATACAAGGGACTTGAATATCCATGGATTTTGGTATCCATGGGGGCAGAGAGGTCATGGAACCAATCTCCACGGTTATTGAGATATGACTGCATTGTTATGATTATTTGGGGGGAGGGGAAAATACCCTCCCTATTTGCCCAAGCCATGAAACTTCTGTACTGAAGATAGAAGCCTGCTCTCTGCTCCCTGACAGCTGAGTCATCCTGTCCTTTCTTTCAGCTCCCTCAGCCTCAAGCATGACCAGTGGCAGACTGGCACAGACCAGCCTTCCTCTGGCCCTTGCACAGGTCAGAGCCCCGGACTCTGCAGTAGCTGAGGACTCACTGATGCAATGTCTTCCCAGGCTTCTCCTGACCTGCAGCCTCCTCCCAGCATCTGCACCTGTCTACATGTAGCCCTTATAGGTGCCAGATCTCAGTTCCCATTGTGGCGCAGCAGGTTAATGAGGATGGGGGTTTGATCCCTGGCCTCAAAGTGGGTTAAGGATCTGGTGTTGCCGTGAACTGCCCTATAGGCTGCAGACCCAGCTTGCATCCACCATTGCTGTGGCTGTAGCGTAGGCCAGCAGCTGCAGCTCTGATTCAACCTCTAGCCTGGGAAATTCCATATGCAACAGCTGTGGCCCTAAAAACAAACAAACAAGTGCCAGATGTCTTAGCAGATAGCAAGAGCTCCAGGGCAGTTCCAGAGATCTGTTTAGACCTCCCTCCAGCTCTGGTGACTAAAGAAAGAAGGCTCCATCCAAAAGCACAGCAGAGTCTCAGCAGAACTTTCCATGCAGAACTCACAGGGAAACTGGGCACCTACAGAGGTGAGTGATGAGCCCAACCACCTGTCCCCACCTCCTCCCTTTCTCCCTGAATCTCAGCCACTGCCTCAGCCTCCCCAGTGGCCCCTCGCCCAAGGTTTGTTCCAGACTCTCTGACACCCTGCAGTGGCCTTCAGTCTTGTCAACGACTCTGACACCCAAGACACCGTTTCTTATATATTTATTTTTAGGATCTAATTTTTTCGATAGGTAATAAATGCACATGTTTAAAGGAACTCTAACAGCCAGCAAGGTAAAAAGTGAAAAGTTAAGTGTCCCTGACTCCCAGAACCCCACCCAGAGGCAACTGCTAATAAGTTTCCTCTGATATCTTCCAGAAACAGTTTATCCATAGACAAGCACACATTTGGATAGTGTATGTCCTTTTTTAACACAAATGAAAGTTTTCTTTGCATCTAGCTTTTTCCCACCTAACAATACATCTGAGAGATTTTTCCCTCACAGTCCATGTAGCTCTTGCATCTTTCCTTTTCTAACAGCTGCTTGGGGTTCCATATACCAGATACACCATAACTAATTAACTAGCAGGTTGTCTCCAGTCTATTTATATTCCAAACAATGAGGCAGTGAGCATCGCTGTACTCTGTCACTAAGCACACCGGCAGAGTCCCCTGTCACATAAATTCCTCAAAGCAGCTCTGCTGGGAAGAGTCCAGCCTGCTACGCTCTGCCCCTTGCGCTGCTGGCTTCAGCTCCCACTTCTCGGGACCAGAACCCATGTCATCATCTCCATGGCACTTTCTCTTGGGCTTCCCCTTGCATGACCTCCAAGACCTATATCTTCAGCTGTTGCAAAACAGTACAGTCTGGATGTCCCCTCATCATATCAAACTCAAACTACCTAAACGCAAATCTGTGACCTTTCCTCCATCCCCTCAATTTCATTCAATGGGGTAGTATCTCCCCTGGCATGGCAACTGGAAATCTGGAGCTATTTTTGACACTTTTTAAAAATCCCTCCTCAATCCAATCTGTCACTGGTTCCTGCCTTCAAACGGCCCAGTCCTTTGTTCCCCATAGCAGCAACACCAGCTCCCTCCCCAGTGTCCACTCTTGCCCTTCCTACTTCCTAATAGAGCCATGAATTTGGCCCTGCATTCATCCCTCCAGCTGAGTTATTCCAAGGATGTTGCTGACACCCAACTTGACTCAAGACGGTAGACTCTGGTTTGTGTTGTTAGTTCAGGGATGAGTACATGAAAGCTGCATGGAAGAGGACTTAGAAGGTTGAGCAGCTTTTCTACTGAGTGCAAACAAGAGAGCATGGAGTCCAAGCAGCTACCAACAGGCCTCTTAGGACCAGGAGAGGAAGCAGCCTTAGGTGGCAGAACATGAAACCTAGCTCCTAATGACTCCCAAGAAACTGGCTGAACTGAACCCAGAGCCCGCCTCCTGGTGAACTCCCACTTCTATGGCTTTACTGGTTAAGCTACTTCAAGCTGGGATTATCTGCCACTTACAGCCAAAGCAACCTAACGAATACATTTCTCTAACCAGTCCCAGCAGGAACCAGGTACTGAAGCTGCCCCTAACAAAGCCTTGACTCTTGTCCCCAGTTCTGCATGCCCAGTCCAGTGCAATCTCCTAGAAAGGTATTTTGTAGTGTCCCTATAAAGCTGCCACAACACCTACAGGATCAAGACCCCAGCTCTCTCACTTGACTTTGAGGCTCTATGTGACAAGCACAGGCTTGGTTACAGGGTGGAGAGGGTTGAATTTTAGAGTCACAGACACCAGGAATGGAGACAGGACTTTAAACCATTTAAACTCTCAGTATCTCAGCTTCCTCACATGTAAAATGAGAGCCGGTGTCCTTCTCTGCACTTACAAAGAGAAGAGTAGTGATTTTGCTTGTTTACTTGCTTATTCATTTGTCACTTGTTCCCCCACTTGAAGGGAAAGTCTCCCTGAGGGCAGAGACTTTCTGGAGGCAGACGCTTAGATCCCCCAGCTACTGAGAAGACTGGCAGCAAACAGCCCCCAACTGAGAGTAACCTTCAGGGATGGCCTCTGAGGACAAGGTGACAAGCCTTCCACAGACTGACACCTCATCCAAGAGGCAGAGAGGCCAACTCTCCTGTCTCAACCTGGACAGCTCTGGGGGTCGATCCGTCTTTAGAACTCCCATACCGCTGGCTAAGGCTTTGTGTAAGCCAGCCTGCACGTGGCTTGGCTTCACTCTGCTTCGTACTCCACCCCCAAGGGGTGGATCCCAAGGTCACTCCCTAATCATTCTGCTAAGATGTTAAATTCAGGTCTCAACTTCAGCTTCCTGGGTGCCCAACCTGCCATGTCTCACTTCCCCACTCCTCCCAGCAATGCCATAGAGCCTGTCACATAGTGGGTGCTCATTAGGTATGTTTGTTGAGTGAACCTATGAATGAATGAAGTGACAGTTTCTCTAAGACTTAGTTCTCTTATCTGTTAAAGTAGGACAATGTCACAAGTGTCATGGAGTCCCTGTGAGCGTGAAAAGAGATGACACATATGGTAGCCGGGAAATCAAGCCAGCACAGGTAAAGAGCTTGGGGAGTAATGGTATACACTGAACTGATACCCATTGGATGCCAGCAGCAAGGCTAAGAAATTACCCAGAAAAGGGAATATAGTATTGAATTTTTTATTAACTCTTTCCAGTTTGGATGGGTCAAGGGTCAAGAGCCAAATAATTCTAAGTCAGGAGGCAGAAAAGGCTGCAAAAGAGTGAAAGATGAGTCCTGTGGGATGAAGGAATGCAGAGGCTGGAGGGGCTACCACCAGGGCCACCTCACTTTGCACTAATAATGGCCAGAGACAGCTATTTTAGGCAGGGGCGTGGCCTGAGCAAAGTCCTAGCCAGGAAGAGGGAAAGGTTTGCTTTGCAAAGAGAGAAGCACAGCAACAGAAGAGCAGAGATGAGCTTGAAGTGGAGGTGGGCCAGATCACAGAGGCTAAAGGAGTGCAGACTGCAGTCAGAATGGAACTGGAGCCTCTGAAGGTTTCTGAGCAGGAGAGTGATGATCAGGGCTGCGCTTCTTCAGGAAGATGAAGACACCAGTGTTCAGAAGGGGGTCACACGGAGGCGCTGTAAGTCACCAGATGGAAGCTGCCTGAGTGTTCTCTCCCCTTGGGCACCCAGCCCGGGAGGGCCTGGCCACAGTGAGTGCTCAGCAAATAGTTACTGAACTGCAAAGGACTAAAGGCATTTTATTTTTTATGGTTGGATTTTGTTGGGAAGGGAAATAGCCTCAAGTACAGTTCCAGAAACTACTGAATGAAGAACCCAAACCAAACATTCCTCTAGGAACAGGAGGAGGCCAAAACCCTGATCATCCCCAACAGACATCACACACACCCAGCCCTTGGGGACTCTGGTGGCAGTATATTTGCACTCTCTGTCTGCATTTCTCACATGACTTTCATGCCTGCAGAGGTCAGGGTGGCAGGCTGCTCCCTTCACATACAGGAAATGTGTGGACTATGAAAAATGATTACACTGTGCCAAGGAGGGTTCAGCCATGGCAGCCCTGGTTCCTCAGGGTTGGAAGGACAGAGCCCTCTCCTTTGACCCAAAAGTGTAAGATTAGGTGGCAAGTGGCCCTGCCTTTTTTTCCTGTCCATGGCTAAGAGCATGGGCAGAAAGAACTCCCCTTAGGACCAGATAAGTCTTTGATGAGGGGCAGGAGCTGTCCTGGGCATTATAAGATGTGTAGCAGCATCTCTGGCCTCTAACCTGTAGATTCCAGGAGCATTCCCTACCCCCACACCAAGCTATGACAACAAAATTTATCTCCAGACATTGTTAAATGTTCCCTGGGGGACAAAAAAATCGTCCTGGGTGAGAAGTGTTGCCCTGGACCAAGGGCTCCAAGTGACAGCTTTTCTGGCCTACAGATGTGTTTTATTTGGTCACTCAGTGTTTCCAGAAAATCTGACTCTTCCCAGCATTTAAAAGTCAGGAAGTTCCCCATTATAAATCCAAATTTTCAGCTTTTCTTGAAAAACTAGAAGAGTAAGTGAGACTGAGCCCCCACTGGACAGGGCAGTGCTCTCCAGTTGGCCACAGTGCCCAACATGGCCCTTCACCTGTCCATGTGAGTTTGTGACCCAGAAACCAGTGGGCTATCACTGGGGATGGCCATCTGTATCACTGGTGCTCATGGAGGCAGCCTTCCCAGACCTGCCAAATCTGAATGTGGGAGAGGATCTTATATAAGAACCCTTCTTTCATCCCAACATTTGAGAGCTGCTGAAGAGTCTGGTCCTGAGACTGCACCTCCTGCCCCCACCCCCTGTGGACCCCAACACCACTGCCTACATGGAATCCCCTGAACCCATCCTCCTGCCTATAATACCTCCTCCTATACCTCTGTGGTCAGTGTCTCATCTGGCTTTGATTCCATTCACACCAGCATCTATCAAATGACCTGCTAGATACCAGCCTACACAAGGAAATGAAGACACAAAGCTGAGTGAGACTCGGTCCCTGCTCCATCAGCTGCATCCAGGATTTATGAAGCACGCTCCATTGGCTGCACTGTCCAAAGTCACCTACCTCCATATGTAACCTCATGTAAACCTTTAAGGCAGTTAATATTATTCTGCCCACTTGGCAGATGAGGGCTGATGGCTCAGAAGGGTTAAGCAACTTGCCCCAGGCTGCACAGCTAGGAAGTGGAGGAGCCAGGATCTAGCTTTTGGTTGGTCTAACCCCAAACTGGCATTTATGGCCCATTTCCCCAGGGCTTTGACAAGATGTGGGCACACAGGTGAAAAGAAGCCATTGCAATGTTGTCACAGAGATGAGTCCAGGACACAAATCCAGGCTGCAAAAGAAAGCATGCCCTCTGGATGCCTGTCAATGTGCTTTCTCACCACTTGTGCAAACATCTGCATCCCTAGTTCTTTTTTTTTTTTGTCTTTTTGTCTTTTTGCCTTTTCTAGGGCCACTCCCGCAGCATATGGAGGTTCCCAGGCTAGGGGTCCAATCAGAGCTGTAGCTGCCGGCCTACGCCACGGCCACAGCAACGCAGGATCCGAGCCGCGTCTGCAACATGCACCATGGCTCACGGCAACGCTGGGTCCTTAACCCACTGAGCAAGGCCAGGGATCGAACCTGCAACCTCATGGTTCCTAGTCAGATTTGTTAACCACTGAGCCACGACAGGAACTCCTACATCCCCAGTTCTTGCCCTCACTTGCAGGCAAGTCAAGTTCTCCTTGGCCTGGTCCTTCTTGGCCCACCTGCCCCACCAGGACTAAATCCTCTATGAGGGCCATCTTTGGCTTTTCCCTTCCTCCTTCTTCTGATGACGACAAATGAGAATGTACATGCGACTGACCCCTGCTTGCCTGGTCACCCCAGGTGGTCCATCTGGCCTGACCAGAATGCTCTGGTGCCTTGTCTGGTGACTGGGTCAGAGGAGGATTCCAGGCTGAGCCTGTAAGAATCTTCCCTACAGCTTTCCAAGAACCATACTCTCAGATCATCTCTCCTCTGGGGTTGCTAAGCTGGGACATCAGGGGTCTTGGGGTGCCCACGACAAGGAGAGTCAGGGCCTTGACAGCATTTGAGTCCTGACCTAGGGATGCTTAGATACCATGTACTTCTGGACTTTTCCAGCTTATACAATCCCTTGAATTCCCACCTTCACTCACATTAAAGAATACTGGCACACTCTGTGCTTCTATGAGTGTGAAGACACCAAAATGACCACAGGGTGAGACAGCCTTCTGAAAACCCTCCACCAAGCACCAGCTTTCATTTTCTGCAAAAGGACAAATTTCTAACCAATAAGAGAGAGTAAAGCCCCTTAAAAGCTAAAATTCCAACTTCCCAGAGTGCTGATCACAAAGACACACACACAAAAGGAACTCCATGCTGCCTGTGCTTGAGCTGACCCATATGCTGGGGCAGAGGGAAACAGAGAGAGACAGTAAAAAGGGGCCACCTTTGACCTTTGAGTCTCACTTTTTTTGTGAAAATAAAACCAAACAAAACAACCCATACATTCATGTCAAGATGGCACCAACTGACAAAAATTTTTTGATGCAATGGTTCCTGAGTGAAGTCAATGTCTTTACTGTGAGAGATTAGCCACGGATGGCTGAATCTGGTTTTCAATGCAGTGCTAATCATGCTGCTAAAGGAAAACATTCAAAACTGTTCCTATAGATCCTAGGACTTTATGTGCTGTATTTGAAAAGTTCTCTTTTCAAAGGCTACGTCTCTGTCTCCCTCAAACAAACTCAAAGGTGGAGTCCGTCACTCTCTACATCTAGAAAACATTCAAATGCTGGGTTTTAAGGGCAATACTCTCTCGTCACCTCTCCAGAGGACACCATTCAAAACAACTCTTTAGAAAACATTAAGGCAAGAACTAAGGTGGAGCCTTTCTCACCTTCAATCACTCCTCTTCCATATCCTCTGGCACCATGTCAACAACCCCTGTTACCCTTTTCTCACTCTTACTTGGTGTTCTCATGTTTTCCCCCTTTGGGGACATTCCATGGTTTTCCTAGTTCTGGGATTCCAAGCAAATAATGGGAAACAAATACACAAACAAAACTAAATAAAACCCCAAACTCAGTTTCTTTTAGTTCTACTCCAATGCTGTCCCCCACTCCAGCTTGTTTTCTCATCAAAAACAAAACTAGAGACCCCCAGATGTTCTCTATTTAAATAAATGATATATGCAACCACTGGTCATTTCCCAGAACAATTGTGTTTTTATTTCCAAAGCAAAGGTTTTAAGGGCATATCTCACAGGCACTGGGCTTCTCCAAGTCTGTCCTGGAAGGTCAGCTTAGCCTTGAACACAGCAGGTTGGACAGCTAACTAACTGGCCGATGTTCTCTGGGCTGTGTCCTCACTTGCCAATGACCAGGCTGTGGGCGCTGTGTCACATCACCCCCGCTCGCCTCCCAACATCATCTCGAGACCCCTCCCCCACCACTCTGGCCTCACGTCGCTCTTTCCCCCTCCCCATCTTCTTCCTTTCCCTGCTCCTCGACAATTCCTTTCTTTTCTCCACTTCCCAAACTAATTTCCGTCTTCTGTTGCTGCAACTCCACATACTTGTTTTTGCAAGGAGCTAGAGTACCAGGGCTGGAATATCAGACTGCAAGGAAACAGGAAGGCCCTGCAACCACTCATCAAATGTCCTTGGCAGAAGTGGGCACCACTGAGGCCTCCTTAGGAGCCCAGCAATGGGCTGAGGCAATAAGCCTAGTGCTGTGTCTGTCACCCTCTTCCCCCCAGAATTACTCCCAGCAACTCTCTTAGACTCTGTTCGCAATGAAAGCCTTCATTTTCAGAAATGCTTAAAATAACAGGTCTGAGGAAGTTCAAGGATACCTTGGAATGGCTGTGAACAAGTGGCCCAAAGTGGTCAGGCTGGGACTTTCTGGAGCTCTACTAATACTACTAAATATTATCATTAATAATAATACTTATTATCATGGTTAATAATAATACTTATCATTAAAGATAATAACCACAATAATAGTTTTTGTTCCTTGATCTCTGAGCATGTACCAGGCCCAATAACTGCTTTACAGACAATACCCCGTGGAAGCCTAATATCAGCCCTTTATGGAATATAACCCCATTTTAACCCCACTTTAAAGATTAGGACACAGAGGGAGGGTGAATGATTTGCTCGAGATCAGAGAGCTAGTGAATGGGATGCTCCCAACCATTCCACTCTGTGGCCTCCATGGGGAGAGCTGTTACTCTACATATCTTTAGAATTCTTTCCCAAACATTCCAAAGCACTTATAAAACAGATATTCCTCTGCCTTATCATTAGAAGCACGCTGATATTTGTCACTAAATATCAGACAACATAAAGTACCTGGTGAGTGCCATTTTGGAGCATCTCCTGTTATCGGTGACTAAGGCCTGGCCCCACCCTCTGGCTTTCAGGCCAAGGCATAAGTATGCGGTGGGGACTTTTGGGCTGAGTCCCCATGTCAGCAGAACATACTCAGGAATAATCTTTCTTGACTATTTCCCTGATTTTTTCTTGGGGGGGGGGGTGGTTGTGAGCGGACTTGAGTCTCCCACTCACAGATAAGCATCAAAATGTTCAGGGGACCGAGAGAGTCTGTTCCTAAAAAACAGATGGCTACAAAAACCAGAAACTGCTTGGTCTTGAGCTGTTTTCTCCCTCCCTACATTATCCTCAAGGTGAATATGAATGTTGTCAGGCTTATTTGTTGGCTTCTAAACATTATTGATCACTTATTATTGCTGAATCACTGACCTGAGACATCTCTCTAAACATGTTGTCATTTTATTTTATTTTATTTTATTTTTTAATTTTTTTGTCTTTTTTTGCTATTTCTTGGGCCGCTCCCGCGGCATATGGAGGTTCCCAGGCTAGGGGTCGAATCAGAGCTGTAGCCGCCGACCTACACCAAAGCCACAGCAACTCGGGATCTGAGCTGCGTCTGCAACCTACACCACAGCTCACGGCAACGCCGGATCGTTAACCCACTGTGCAAGGGCAGGGATCGAACCCGCAACCTCATGGTTCCTAGTCGGATTTGTTAACCACTGCACCACGACGGGAACTCCAACATCTTGTCATTTTAAAGTCTGATCTTCTACTTCATTTGCATTGTCTGTGACTAGTATGTAAGAGAGGATTTCATTGGCATTTCAAAAACATCTGTAGCCAGGTATCCGCCCATCTATTCACCTACTTTCACCCATCTATCTATCCACCCATGCACCCATCTATCTATCCACCCATGCACCCATCTATCTATCCATACATCACCCATCCACTGATGATCTACCCATGAGCCTACCCAGCCACTCATCCATCCATCCCTTCCTTCCTGTTTCCACTTCAAACTCCCAATCCAGGCCCCTATTACATTCCACCTCTAACCAGTATATTAGTGTGTATATATAATGATATGTAACTGCTCTCCTTGAGTCCAGCATCTCCCTTTTCAAAGCTATCAAGTTAATCATCCTTAAACTTGGTTCTGACCACATCACCCCCATGCAAGAACCTATAGTAGTTCTAGAAAATGAAGCCCTTCTTCTCCTTCTGACACCCAAGGGCCTTCTTGATCTATCTCCAACCTGCCTTTCCTTTTCTTCCCCTTAATTCCAACATTCCAATTTTGGGGGAGGGGTGGAAGTTGGGGGTCTAGGGATTGAATCCACACCACAGCAGTGATAATGCCAGATCCTTAACCCAGTAAGCCACCAGGAACTCCAATATTCCAATATTTTAAACACACATAAGGGTAGAGAGAAAAATAACAAATGCCTATGAATATGCCACCCAAATTAGATAACCATTAAGATTTTGCCATTTTTGCTTGAAACTCCCTCTTAGGAAGCAGAACACACTGTAGAGACCCCTGACATGTCCTTTGTCTCCCTCCTTCCTCACTCATGCCTCAAGAACTGCTGAAGCTGGTGTCTATCCTTACACAGCCCACCTTTGTAAATGCCTATTTTAGATATGCATCTAACAATACAGAAAATATGAATAATCATTTTTTAATATTTTTATAAAATTTATAAAAATATTATAGTGTACCTTGCTTTTTTAGCCCAAAGTGTTTTCAACTTTTGTACACAATGATATATGTAGATCTATCCTTCATCTAAATGACTGTAAAAGAGTCCATCATGTGACTCTCCATAGCTTAGTTAACCATTCCCTTCATGAGAGTCATTTGGGTGATTTCTCTCTGTTTCTTTACTACAAACACTATGGCAGCAAACCTCCTTGTATAAGGTTTTATGTGTGTCCAGAGAGGCTAGAATATCTTAGGTTATACCTGGAAATGGAATTGCTGGGATAAAGAGTGTGTATGTACCTCTGTCTTCTCTGTTACTAAAGAGTCCCATCGTTCTCCTATGGGGCTGGGCCAATTGACACATTTATTAGGAAGACACAAGTGGCTCCACTGCTCCACATTCTTACCAGCACTTAGGATTGTTTTGCCAAGTTAATGGGAGTCAAATTATGAATTGTTTTGTTTTATTTTACCCTCTCCTTATTACCAGGAAATATGGGCATCTTTTCTTATATTTTTAACCATTTAGATTTAATTTTCTGTGACTTATTTATAGCTTTTACCCATATTTCTATTGGGTCATTTTCTATTTTCTGATTTATTTGCAGGTGCTTAAATTTTAAATCCTGGGCATTAACTTTTTATTAATTCTTTGTGTGCCAAATATCTTTTCCTGGGAAATGTGTATGTGTGTATATATATATGTATACTGGGTCACTTTGCTGTACAACAAAAATTGGCACAACATTGTAAACTAACTATAATTTTAAAAACTTATAATAAAACTTCAGTCATTAAGAAAGTGTAATATTGTCACATAGGTAGACAAATAGATCAATAGGACAGAATAAAGTCCAGGAACAGTTACACACATGCATGTAGAGATTTGTTTTTTAATAAGCTGACATCAAAGAACAATGAGAAAAAGATGATCTTTTCAATGAATGGTACCATGGCAACTGGATGTCCCTATGGAAAAAATTAATCTTGCCTCTTACTTCACACTATAAGAAAGGTAAACTAATAAAGCTTTTAGAAGAAAGTTTAGGAGAATATCTTTGTGACTCTGAGGAAGGCAAATGTCATTGAACAGGACATTAAGAATACTGATAATTAGACTACACTAAAATCAAGAACTTTTGTTAATGAAAAGACACTATTAAGACAGTGACAGTGGAAAGTCAAGTCACTGAGAGGAAGAGGATATTTTCTGACATATTACTGGCAAAGAGCTTCTATTTAGTACATGGGAATAATTTCAACAAATCAAGTAAAAAGAACAAAGACAATAGAAAAATGGGCAAAAGACTGGGATAGGCATTTCACAAAGAGACTATCTGAGCTACAAACACATGAAGGCCTGTTCATATTCTTTAGTCATCTTGGAAATGCGAATTAAAATCACACTGAGATAACAATTACAAAAATTTTAAAGACTGATATTACTAAATGCTCATAAGAAGGATCTGATGGAATTCTTATCACAGCAAGAGTATAAATTAGAAAATCCACTTTGGAAAACTGTGTAATGTTATCTACTAAAACTGAAATATTCATATCCTATGACATAGTAATTCCACTTGTAGATATATACACAACAGTCCTGAATGCATATTGGACCAAATGATGTGTACAAGAATGTTCTCTGCATCATTATGTGTAATAACTCCGAACAGGAAACAACCCCAAAGACTATCAATAATAGAATGGATAAATAAAGTTCAGTATAGCCATTAAATGGAATATTACACACCAATGAAAATGATTGCCAACTCCACACAACATGAATCTTGCAGAGGTTGAGTAAAAGAAGGCTGACACAAGAGTACATCCTATAAGATTTTATGTATACAAATGACAAAAATAGGCAAACTAATCTACGGTGATACCATGGTGAGGGCAAAGAGTGACTGGAAGAAGGGATGAGTGAAGCTTCTGGACTGATAATGTTCTATATCTCATGTTGCTTATGATGTGCATTCACTTTCTGAAAATTTACCAGACTGCACTTATGATGTGTGCTCTTTTGTGTATGTCATACTTAAATTAAAAAAAAATCATTCACACACACAAACCAAATATCTTTTCCTTGCCTGGTTTGTATTTTCCCCTTATTTATTGCTGCTGTATGGAAGATTTTAAAATTTTTATATAAGGGAATATATCAGTACTCTTTTTGCTTTATGTTGTATGCTAGGCAGTCTTTCCCCACCCCCCAGTATCTCAACTAGAATCTTTCATATTTTCTTCCAATTTTTTAAAGTTTTGCTCTTTCCCTTTAGCGCTTTAATTCACCTAAAATATATTTTTGTGAACCAAGGTGGAAGTCTAATTTCTTCCATAAGGAAAAAAAAAAAGTGTGTATGTGTTTCAAGCAGTTCCTAACAAATAAGAAGATATGGACAAGCAACCAGCAGTATCCTTTACTGAACAGTCTATCCTTTCCCCAAGTCTGTAATGCACTATGGCCATATATGTATTCCCATCTGTGATGGGCTTTGTTTCTGGGCTCTGATCTGATGCCTTGCCAAGTTTAATGAGCACTGCTCTACTACTACCTGTTTTACTATCACTTTGGAGGAAGTCTTAATATCTGATAAGGCAAATGTTCCAACAAATGCCAGAAAAATATAACCTACAGACCTTATTTTCTTTTTACGGTGAAATGAAGTTAGAAATTAAAAGCAAGTAAAAAGCTTTTTAAAAAAAACTTTGGAACTAAAATATGTATAATTTTGCCCTCCCCCTCTTCCCCCAACAGGAAATGGGGGCAGGTGCATGCCTCAAGCAGTGATGTCCTCAAAGGCCCTGGGCTGGAAGTGCCCTGGCATGCACATGCATGGGCATGCTTGGAACCCCGAATTGCCAAAGGGCAGGCCAACAGTGCCAAGGAATCTTCACCCCTGAGAGCAGTCTCAAACCAATGACAAATGGAAGCTGAAGGGTAAATACATACACCAACTGTGGTAGACTGAATTGTCTTTCAAAGATACCAGCCCCTAAAACAAACCTTTTTCCAAAAAGGACAAAGGACTCAAATCAGTTGTACATAGTGCTCCTGGTTGGAAATTATTTGGTAAAGTCCCTCCCAGAAAGATCTTCAGAAAACTTCCAAGATCATTCAGCAGAATTTCAGATCTCATTTGACTCCTGAACTTGTGCTCCTCAGTACTAGGAGATCAGTAAGACTGGAAAGCAGTGAGACTGGTTATTTTGCAGCATTTTTAAGTTCAGAGAAGTTGTTTCTCAGGAGACAAAATGATAAAATTCCTATTTCTCTCCTTCCATTTGTCGTTTATCACATTTAGCACAACCAGCATTTATAAAAATAATCACATTAAGGAAATAATCATTTAACTTGGAAAAAATATCCTCCTTTAAGCACTCAATAGTGTTTTTTATTGTTCAAAAGAAAAACTGGTTTCCCAAGTAAATAAGAAAATGATTTTTAAATCTTTAAAAACATCAGTTGTAGTTAATTTTACTTACAGGTAATTAAAACATTGACCAGTTTATATGCTGCTGGGACTTAAAACATACTGCTGCGATTCCCAAGCTGTGTACCTAGGCACCCATATGCTATAGCTAAGCCAGGGGAGACCACTGCAAACTCAGTGATACTTTACATCGGTTGGATGTGGTGTAGACTGCTTGAGGTAGTACACAATTTCAACATTAAATGGCAATATATTATTGTCTGTGGCATCATATCTTTGTCAATCTGTTTTTTTTTTTAATTTTCTGTGATAAAAATTGGATACTATGCAAAAATCAGCTTGGAACAGGAAATAAAGGTGATGGTGTCCAATCTGATTTCAAGGTTTGTGAAATTGAACAGTGCACAACAGGCACACATGCCCAATTAGTAATTAACTGTGGTTATTTAAGAACAAAATAAAACTTTTTGCTTTTAAAATAAAATAAAATATGTATAATTCTGAGAAAGTTATGGGGCAAAGAAGAAATTACAAAATGGAAATTATGAAGTACTAATATCTGGCAATGAAAATATCAATTATCAAAATTTCTAAGATGCAGTTAATTTATAGCATTAATGGCATTAATTTTCATCATTCTTGTTTTCTAATGTATGCATTTTTAAATCATATTTTCTAATTAGATGTGACAGGCACACAGGAATGTTATTAATTTTTGTATACTGATCTTGTAATCAGCCATCTTGCTGAACTCTCTTCAGCAGGAAGTATGATATTTACTGTTGGTTTTTGATAAATGCCCTTTATCAGGCTAAGGAAGTTCCTATTTATTCCTAATTTGCTAAGAGTTAAATAGTTAAAAGTTAGAAGTGTGCTTTTTAAAAGTCAAGAACACCATTTCTCTACCATTTTCCTCTACACTACACCAATTGAAGTCCAAACCAATATAATAAGAAAAAAAAAAAAGAAATAAGAAGTTATTAAAAAAAAGAAAGACCACCTTCAGTTAGAACTAATCAGTGAGTGGTTTCCTGAGCATATTTTCTTATTTCTTATTTAACCTGTTTGCCCTGAATACTCTTTCATCTCATCTCTAAACTTAATTCTCACTATGTTCTTTCTCAAAGTCCCAAAAATCAACCTAATAATAGCTAGTATTTAAGGGTTGCTTATCGCATACCAGGTAGGCCTTTTATAACATCATTTTAAAAATCCTTATAACAACTCTATGAAGGAGGTTTTTATTAGCTCCATTTTGAAAAGGCCAAAATGCAGAAGATTTTGGGATTAGGCTGAACTCACACTGCTGGAAAATGGTAGGACAGGGATTAAGCAGTCTGTCCATAACCCTAACCACTGCACTAGACTACAATGATACAGGCCCCAGAACTGTTCATGATACTGGACCCAGACTCTTCTGCCCATGGGTTTTGCTTTGGTCTAGAATCCTGTCTCTCACTTTTCCCAAATCTCTGCATATCCGTTGGGGACACAGTGCTGTACCACTCAGATCCCCTTCAGGACTGGAGGGCATACTCCCCCAGACACCCACAGCTCTCAGCCCTCTTTGGAACTGCCTTGCCAAAGAGGCTTCTGCAAAAGGCCACATCCCCTTCCAGGAGCAACATGAGGGCAGAAAGATCCAGCTTCCTTACCACAGCCCAGGACAACCTGGAAGAGCCATCCCAGCCTCAGAGCACATCCCCTGAATCCTGCTTCCCTCCCTCCCGCAGGCGAGAGACCCAAAAGCATTTACTCTTTTACCCCCTGCACTGGAATCACTGTCTCACAGTCAGCTTCCTGGGAAACCCAAGCTGGGTGAGATCCTAATCTTCACTTCAAGATTCACTTCAAATGCTGCATCCCCACAATAAAGTCTTCCTCAAACTGCACCCCCAAGCCCATATTAGATATCCTCCTCCCTCTGAAGCAATAGCCCTCTCCACTTTATCTGCATCACTGATTACTGATACACATCTGTCTTCACGTCCATTCTTCACTGTGAGCTCCTCAAGGGAAAGCACGGTATCTGACTCACTTCTCTATCTTCTTTGGCACCTACCTTTACCAGTGAGCATGGCTCTGGAGTCAGGCAAATCTGGATTCAAATCCCAGCTTCTCCTCTATCAGCATCACTTTCCTCATCTGTAAAGTGATGACAGCATCTTCCTCTAAGGCTTTAAGAATTAAATGCCAGTGTTCCCTTTGTGGCTCAGTGGCTAACAAACCTGACTAGGATCTAAGATGTTGCAGGTTTGATCCCTGGCCTTGCTCAGTGCGTTAAGGATCTGGCATTGCCATGAGCTGTGGTGTAGGTCACAGATGCACCTCAGATCTGGCATTGCTGTGGCTGTGGCGTAGGCTGGAAGCTGTAGCTCTGATTCAATTCCTAGCCTGGGAACTTTCATATGCCATGGATGTGGCCCCAAAAGGCAAAAAAAAAAAAAATGCCTAGGAGGCGGGATCAGGATGGCAGAGGAGTAAGACATGGTGCTCACCCTCTCCCATAAACACATTAAAAAAAAACCATCTACATCTAGAATGATTCCCACAGAGTATCTACTGAATCATGAAGATTTGAAACCTCCAAAAAGGGCAAGAAATCCTCCACATAACTGGGTAGAACATAAAGAAAAAAAGAGAGAGAGAGGAATTAGGATGGGAGCAGCACTCCTGAGAGGGAGCTGTGAAAGAGAAAAGGAACCCACACCTTGGGAATCCACCTAACTGATGGAGAGATCAGCTGAGATGGAGGAACCTGAAAGCCAAGAAGAAAAGCGCAGAAGCTGGACTGAGGAGGGCAAAGCAGAGAGAGAGCCACATGGACAATCTGTACCACCACCCGCAGACATCACAGCCTGAGACACTTGGGCAGGGGCTGGGCACTGAGACTCAGGCTCTAGAGGTCAGGTGTAGGGAGAGGACTAGGGTTGGTAATGTGAAGACAGACTAAGGGAGCTAGGGAGCAGTGTGCCAAGGGCTGGGGAGTAGAGTGCCATATCCAAGGGAACCCAGGAGGAGGTCTGGGCTGTCAGGAGAGGAGAGGTGCCACTGCGGGGGGAGGGCAAGAGGAGGAAGGGTTGACCACCATAGGAATATCATTCTCTGTGCATGAATGGACTCTCAGAGGGTGGGGCTATGAACAGCGAGGCACCTCTTGTGTGGGCTATGGGCCATGGCCCCTCTTCTGCCAGCTAGGGGTGGTGGTGCCTCCTGTGTGGGCTAAGCAGGATGAGGCACTTCTTTCCTGATCTACAGGTGGCAGTGACAAACCACCACAGCTATCTCTGACTCCAGGGGTGGGAGTGGCTTGCCACCACTAGGGGTCCATGAACAGGCATCACCAGAGGCCCAAGTCACCTCAGAGGCAGGCACAGAGAAGGGCACTGCAACCAAGCACCACCTGGAAATTGTGTGTGCTCTCACTCCCCTGGGAATGCACACACTCTGCCACTGCCACTGCCAAATGCTGTAGGTGCCACGTAAGCCTGCCTGAGTCTCACTGCCACTTCCCAAGGTCCTGCAACTAGGAGTGGCCTATGCCACATTCCCACGAATCCTTGCTATTGTCAAGGGCCCAGCAACCAGGCTGTGGCTACTAGCCCTGCCCATTGCCTCCATCTCCCTGGAAGCACATGCAGCACCCTATCAAGGAGATAACAGCCTGCACACACTGAGAAAAGAGACAGCAAATATCCAATCCCTCATGCCAAAAGTAAATAATAAGCCCTCACAAAATATGCAGGGGTGTTCTTGCATATGAGTAGCCCTCCAAGACTACAATAGTTGGTTTCCCTAAACTCACAGAATAAGAAAAATATAAGCAAAATGAAGAAGCTCAGGAACCATTCCCAGTTCAAAGAATAGGAGAATTCTAGCAAACAATGAGACAGACTTCTGCAGTCTAACAGACACCGAGTTCAAAAAGGAGATAGTGAAACTATTAAAGGAATTAAGGTTGAATATCAAGGAATTAAGAGCAGATATGAAGAGCAATGCAGATTACTTTAGAAAGGAACTAGAAAATAGGGGGAAGGATCAAGATGGCAGAGGAGTAAGACATCTCGCTCACCTTCTTGCATAAACACGTCAAAAAAACACATCTACATGTAAAACGATTTGCACAGAACATCTACTAAATGCTGGCAGAAGAATTTAAACCTCCAAAAAGGACACAAAACTCTCAACATAACTGGATAGAACAAAAGAAAAAGAGAGAGAGAAAAAAAGGAATCAGGACAGGACAAGCATTCATGAGAGGGAGCTGTGAAAGAGAAGAGGAACCCACACCTTGGGAAGCCACCTAACTGAGCGGGAGATCAGCTGAGACAGAGGGACCTCAAAGTCACTGAGAAAAAGGCAGAAGCTGGACTGAGGAGGATAAAGTAGAGTGAGAACCGCACAGATCATCTGCACCACCGCCCTGGACACCACAACCTGAGACGCTCAGTCAAGGGCTGGGCACTGTGACTCAGGCTCCGGAGGTCAGTTCTGAGGAGAGGACCAGGGTTGGCTGTGTGGAGACAGCCTGAGGGGCTAAGGAGTGGTGTGCTATTGGTTGTGGAGTGGAACGCCACAACAGAGGGAACCCAGGAGGAGGTCTGGGCCTGCAGGAGAAGCAAGGTGCCATTGTTTCGAGAGAGTGAGAGGAGGAGGGGTGGAAAGCCATAGGAATCTCCTTGTGCACTCAGGCTCTCAGAGGATGGGGTGCCTCCAGCACATGCTACGAGTGGCAAGAAACAACTTTCTCGAGCTACAGGAGACCAGGTGCTTCTTGTGCAGGCTACAGGTAGCTGGGCACCTCTTGTGTGGGCTAAGGGCAGTGGGGGGATAAGTGTGACATGGTGCCTCTTGCATGATCTACAGGCAGCAGGGACAAACCAAAGCAGTCATCTCAGAAACCAAAGGGAGGTGTGGCCTGCCACCACTGGGGGCCTGTAAACAGGTTCCACCTGCGGCCCCAGTCACCTCAAAGATCAGCAAAAAAAGATGGCACTGCAACCAAGCACCACCGATTGTTGCTCTCTCTCCCCTGGGAACAAACCTGTCCTGCTGCTGCCACCGCCAAATGCTCTGGGCAGTGCTCAGATGCTTGATCACTGTCCCTTCCCAGGACCCTACAACTAGGAGCAGCATTTACAGCACCTCCTGTGGGGGCTAAGAAGGACAGGGTGCTTCTTGCATGGTCTACAGATGGTGGGGGCAAACCACCACAGTTATCTCTGATTCTAGAGGTGGGCATGGCCTGCTACCACTAGGGGTCCCTAAACAGGCACCATTTGTCTCCCTAATCACCTCAGAGGGCATCACAGAGGAGGGTATTGTGACCAAACACTACCCTGTTGCTGCTCTCACTCTCCAGAGAACACACACACCCTGCCACTACCACTGCCAAATGCTCTGGGCACCTTGTAAATCTGCCTAAGGCTCATTACCACTTCCCAGGGCCCTACAACTAGGAGAAACATGTGCCACCTTCCTGCATGTCCCTGCTGCTAAGAGCCCAGCAATCAGTCACTGACTACTAGCTCTACCCATTGCCTCCTTCTCCCTGGAAACACATGCAGCACCCTATCAAGGAGATAACAGCCTGCACACACTGAGGAAAGAGACAGCAAATATCCAATCCCTCATGCCAAAAGTAAATAGCAACCCCCCCACACAAAATTCAAAGGGGTGCTCTTGCATATAAGTAGCCCTCCAAGACTATAGTTTGGCTTCCCTAAATTCACAGAAAAAGAAAAACATAAGCAAGATGAAAAAGCTCAGGAACCATTCCCAGTTCAAAGAACAGGAGAATTCACCCAAAGCAGCAAACAATGAAACAGACTTCTGCAGTCTAACAGACACCAAGTTCAAAAGGAGACAGTGAAACTACTGAAGGAATTAAGGCTGAATATCAAGGAATTAAGAGTGGATATAAATAGCAATGCAGATTACTTTAGAAAGGAACTAGAAAATATAAGGAAGAACCAAGAAAAATTATAAAATTCATTTGCAGAGATGCAAACTGAGCTAAAGGCACTAAATAGCAAAATGAACACTGCAGAGGAACGAATTAGGAACTTGGAAGACAGAATAATGGAAATCACCCAATCAGAACAGCAGACAGAAAACCAAATGAAAAAACACAAAAGCAATATAAGAGATCTATGGGATAATGTAAAGGGTCCAATCTATGCATAATAAGAATTCCAGAAGAAGGAGAAAAAGAAAAGGGATTGAAAATATATTTGAAGGAATTATGGCTGAAAACTTTCCAAATCTAAATGAAACAGATATCAAGATACAGGAAGCACAGAGGGCCCCAAACAAGTTGAGCCCAAATAGGCCCACAACAAGACATATTGTAATAAAAATGGCAAAAGTTAAAGACAGGATTCTAAAGGCAGCAAGAGAAAAACAAAGTGTTAATTATAAGGGAACCCCCATAAGGCTATCAGCTTATTTCTCTACAGAAACACTACAGGCCAGAGAGAGTGGCAAGATACATTCAAAGTTCTAAAAGGGAAAAATTTGCAGGCTAGAATGTTCTACCTAGCAAGAATATCATTTAAAATAGATGAAGAACTATCACACCAGTCAGAATGACCATCGTTAATAAGTCCACAAATAACAAATCCTCCACTCTTGGTGGAACTGTAAATTGGTACAACCACTATGGAAAACAGTATGGAGGTATCTCAGAAAACTAAATATAGAACTACCATATGACCCAGAAATCCCACTCCTGGGCATATATCCAGACAAAACTTTCCTTGAAAAAGACACATGCATCCCTATGTTCATTGTAGCACTATTCACAATAGCCAAGACATGGAAACTACCTAAATGTCCATCAACAGATGAATGTATTAAGAAGATGTGGAACATACACACAGTGGAATATAACTTAGTCATAAAAAAAGAATAAAATAATGCCATTTTCAGCCACATGGATGGAACTAGAGACTCTCATACTAAGTGAAGTAGGTCAGGAAGAGAAAGACAAATACCATAGGATATCACTTATATCTGGAATCTAACATACAGCATAAATGAACCTATCTACAGAACAGAAACAATCTTATGGACGTGAAGAACAGACTTGTGATTGCCAAGGGGGAGGGAGTGGGATGGACTGGGAGTTTGGGGTTAGTGGATGCAAACTATTGCATTTGGAGTAGATAAGCAATGAGATCCTGCTGTATAGCACAGGGAACTATATTTAATCGCTTGTGATGGAACATGATGGAGGATAATGTGAGAAAAAGAATGTATACATATGTGTATTACTGAGTCACTTTATTACTGTACAACAGAAATTGACAGAACATTGTAAATAAATCAACTATAATAAAAAAAAGAAAAAGAAAAGAATTCAATTGACCATTTTTTCCTTCTTAAAAAAAAATCAGTTAAAATCAGAGATTTTAACTCAGTCAGCAAGGGGAGCGGGATGCTTGGTCGGGATGCATGGTAACTTCCGTCTACATTTCTCTATACCTTCCTGTGAACTGATAGGTATTACAATATTAAAAGTTAAAAAAAAAAAAAAGAATTAAATGTCTATAGAACGCTTAGCCCAGAGTGGGCACAGAGTAAGTTCTTACTAATTGTTTGTTATCTATAATTACTGTTTATCTATTGTCATGACAGCACCAAGATAGGTTTGTCGAGTGAGTTGAGAATGCCTGCTGTTGACCAGCAGAGTGCAGAGCGAGCGTTCACAGCTCATCTCCCCGGGCGACAGTGGAGCAGGCTGAAGGCTCCTCACCCCTGGCAGTCTGCCCACTTTGCTCTCTCTCTCCCTGCAGGCCTCAGAGCTGGACCCTCCAGCATGCAAACCCTCACCCTCTCCTGCAACCAAAAAATAAAAAATAAACTTGGCTTTGAATCCAAGGCCATTGGTGCTTTTGATCTTGGTTACAAAGCAAGGCAATTACTGGATACAAAAGCCCTGATTTATTTATGAAATGCGACGTACATCTTCAAGGCGGGAGCGAAAAAGCTCGCTGCAGACCAATTCCTTATTGCCACACAGTGAATGGCTGCTTTCAAACACAAGCCCCCCAATGCCCTCTCTTCTCTGCTAAGAGTCTTTCCTCATTAGTGCTTCCTTCAGAACACCGCGGCGTCCAACAATCACATTCACTTCACGGCAGGACAAGTAATTCAATTCTGCAGGCATCAGAGCAGAGAATAATGGATGGCTATTGTTAAGGAAGCGGAGGCTGGAAGTGGAATGGGCCTCAATGGCTGGTCTCAGAAATGGTTGGGGCGGGAAGAGAGAGCAAGCAGGATGCAGGTGGACCCTCCTGCTGGTGCACCATGGGGGGCAGTGGATTCTGGACTGAACCTGAAGTAGAAAACCTGGGTCTGGGGCTGGACTCTGTGCTTACCAGAGGAGGGCCTGAATTTCCACACCAGGAAAACAAGGAGGTTGTACTAGATTCTCCATGGGTGGTCACCAGATCAGCAGTGCCTGGGAACTTGTTAGAAATGCAGATTCTCAAGCCTTACTCCAATCTGGTGAATCAGAAACTGTAGGGGCAGCGCCCAGCCCTCCAGGTGATTCTGATGCTAGATTTCTCGGGCCACTGGCAGATCATGTTTAAAGATGATGCCACAAACTCAAATGCACAAAGGGCCAAGGAGCTAAAGTAAAGGAGCCGAGCAGGTGACACACATCAGACAGCGCAGGGACTTGGACTACTACAACTACCTCCAAGTGCGCCAAGAGTGGCCCCATGTGGATCTGGTATTGTCAGAGCTTCCGGCTTTTCAAGAAGAATACAAAATTATGCTTTTTATGTAAAATCCCATGATTTAAAAATATCAGTTGAATTTTTCTTAACATAGGGAGGGCCAGAGCAGATTATATTTGAGAACCAAGTTGCAGCCTCCACTCCAATTTGCCTTGGACTTCTATCACGACACTCTGTCCACTGTGCTCTTGCCTTTCTCCTAGTCCTGAACTCCCAACCTCCTTTCCCTACTCAAGAGACTCCTATTCATCCTTCAATACCCAATTCAAGGATCACCTCCACTGTGAACTCATTTGCAACCCTCTGTCTCAATTTCCATCTTCTCCACTAAGACAGTCAAGAAGAATCAAACATGGAGCCAAAGAATTAACACATTAAGGAAGGTAACCAGAGAAGGAAGACATGGAGAAGTTATAAAGCAGGCTTTTCCCACAGAGGAGGAATTAGGACCTCTTGGAAAAGCTACCCTATTGCTGCTTGAAAAATCACTTAAACAAGGACACTGATCCCATTTTGACCAGAACCTAATAAAATGAAGCTTTAAAGGGGCAAATATAAAGAAACACAAGTGCAGAACTCACAGGATAGATTAAAAAACATTTGGTACAAAATCCCCAGGAGATTTGAGCTGAGAGTTCAGAGTGAGTCAACTGTGTGAAGAGACCATCATGAAAAAAGCAAGTGCCTTTATAGGTTTCATTATTAGAAATAAAGTGTCTAAACAGCCCCGCTCTCCTCTTAGCTGGTTAGACCTTCCTGGAGTGTTCTCAATGGTTCTGAATACAAAGGTCTGCAAGTCAGAAGAGACCTGGAGCATGGCCCAGGAGGAGAGAAAACTCAAAGATAAGTCTCACAGGCACTTAACTGAAGGAACCTGGTGTGTTTACCCAGCAGTGGGAAGAGCCTGGGTGTGTGCTCATGATATCTGACTCCAAGTAATTGACAGGTTTCCATGTGGATGGATCTAGGTGGCCCACCAGACCTGTGTGTGGAAACCCTGGAAGATTTCATCTCAGGTTGGGAAGAATTTTCTGTTGAGCTCAGTTGTCCCCAGAGGGAATGCAAGGTAATGAATGCCCTTTATTGGGGGAGATCTGGCAGAGGAGGACAGCTCTTGAAGATGTTGATAAAAGGACCAGAATAGAAGGGCAAGTAGACACCCATTGTTTTATTTTACCCTTCTTCTTGTAGAAGTACCCAGTTTTTCCTGGGGGGCCACCCTCACCCATTCTCTGTCCATTGGGAGATTTGAGTATATGCTTGATTTTAGGGTTGGGAATGCCTCCCAGGCCTGGTGAGTCTGCACTGCACCTCACCTGCACAGATACAGCTTCAGGAGAACCCGCGGAAGCCACAATGGACCCATCAAAGCCTGTAAGGCTCAATCCTGAGAGAAAAGACCCCTCACTTTCTGCTGGACTTGAATCAGGTAGGATGTAAGCTTGGGGCTGCAGTCAGGGGTGGGGTGGTAGGTGGGCATGTAGTCGTTACACAGAGATTGCCTATGCACAAGCCCCACTCCCACCCCCTGTTAATACAAAAAAAAGGTGGGGGGGGGGACAGAGAAAACTGGAGCAGAGTTGCAAAGAGGTTGAGTTCTGACATCTTTTGTGCCCTTGAAGCTCCCCGACCTGAAGCCAGCCTTGGCTCCCAAGAGCTCATAAGCTCCCTTTCCTCTCTCAAGCCTGCTGAGCTGGTTTGCAACATAAGCGTCCTGATCACTGCAGTGGCTGCTAAGATCTCATTCAGTTCCATCCTGCTCTGGCAGACCCACATCTCACACTTCAAGCAAGGGCCACATGCATGCACCAGCCCATCTGCCCAGACGAAGCCTAGGATGGCTGTGGAAGGAGAAGTTCTGCCTCCAGGCATAAGAACACACTGCACTGCAAAAGGGGAAAGGGAAAATCAGGAAAAGGTGACTTACTAAGTCAAAGAGTACTCTGCAACAGTGAGAAGCTGGCAGGTGGGGCAGCTGCCCAGCCTCAAGCACAGGAACGATTTGCCTGGCCTGGAAGCCACTCTCACCTCCTGCAGGGGCAGTGCCAGACTGTGACCTGGTGGATGGCGAAGAAATTCCCACCCCAGTGTGGTATTGTCACCATCTCTACTTCCCAGATGAGAAAACTGAGGCTCAGAGAGATTGACCTGGGGTCATAGAGTCAGAGAGAGCAGTTCTGAGACAGACTCTGAAAGCACCCCTGTGCTGCCTCCTGCAGATGAAGACAATTGGCCATTCTTAAGCTTTAATTCCTCATCTGTAAAGTGGGCTGAGTGATGATCCTGTTCCCCTCAGAAGCTAGTATTATGTAAGGATGCAGCTTCAGTGTTGGGATCACCTATAACTGATGTGACACAAGGGGGCCATACTGTGCTAAATCAGCTGGCCATGCCCATTCCCAGCTCCCTCTTGGCCCAGAGGGGCCAGATCATTTCCTTTGTTCCATGGGCACAGGCCTGGTAACAAGGCAGTCAGGAGCTCAGCTGTAAACCTTTTTTCATTATTTTCCACCCTGTTAACCTCCATCAGAAGTGAGGCTGCTGTCAGCCTAAATGAGAGCTGAAAAGATTTATCTCACTTGTCCCAGGGCTCAGCTCAGGGAAAGACCCTTCATTTTCTAAAGGCCCTGATGACCCTTTCTCCGTGACTTCCTCCCACTCAGGAAAAAAGATGTGGGAGTGGTGGCAGGCAGGGGCTTGTGATGGGACCAAACGATCTGAATCACTTCTGTTCAGCTTTCCAAAGTGTTATGTGGCTCTTTATTATTACACTGTGTTTACCTTCCTAATTATGCCTGCTTTTGCAAATATTAAGCTTAGATTTCACTTCATAAATACAGGGGAAGACCAGTACATACTGTGTGGCAGAAAGGAATTACCTTGCCTTACAATTGTGCTATAGAAGTCATCCTCAAAGTGGACAATCTGTATATGGGCCAGGGAGGGATGACTATATTTCAAATTGGCCTGTCTTCTTCCTCTGTGCATATAGAAATCCCAGGTCACCTAGTCCCTAAAACTCGTGCCTGCCAAGAACAGGAGAACTAGATCATTTTAGTAGTAATTGTCTCTTACATTCATATAAAAATAGCCAGCTTTTCTGAGCACTTAACTCAGTACCAGGCACTGCCTTACATGCTTTACTTGGGATGAAAAACTCTCTTAATCCTAGCAACTGTCCTATGGGTATTTCTATCCCCATTTCACAAATAAGGAAACTGAGGCTCATAGAGTTTAAGTAACAAGCCCCCAAACACGCAGCTAATAAATGATGGAACCAGGATTATAAACCTAGATATTTAAGAATTCTGGATCCAGGGAGTTCCTGTTGTGGCTCAGTGGTTAACGAATCTAAGAACCATGAGGTTGCGGGTTCAATCCCTGGCCTCACTCAGTGGGTTAAGGATCCAGCATTGCCTTGAGCTGTGTGTAGATCACAGACGAGGCTCGGATCCCGCGTTGCTGTGGCTGTGGTGTAGGCCGGCGGCTACAGCTCCAATTAGACCCCTAGCCTGGGAACCTCCATATGCCATGGGCGTGGCCCTAGAAAAGACAAAAAAAAAGAAAAAAAAAGAATTCTGGATCCAAAGACCACACCCTCAACAACCTCTCAATAATACCTCCCTCCTTCACATGTGCCCTTTCATTTAACCCTCACACTGCCCCCTGGGAAGTGGGTGATCTTAGCCTCATTTGACAAACAAATGAGCAAATTTTGACCCTAAAATTCCTATTACAGAAACTGATCTTAAGAAAAATAGCAGTGGCCCATCATCAGATGAATGGATAAAGAACATATGGCATATATGTGTATATACATATATATGTGTGTGTGTATATATATATATATATAAAATTCAGCTATTAAAAAGAATGAAATTCTGATATTTGAAGCAACATGGATGAACCTAGAGAACATTATGTTTAGTGGTATAAATCAGGAAAAGACAAATTTGTATGATTTCATATGTGGAATCAAAAATATACAAGTGAAGGTATATGCAAAACAGAAACAGAGTCACAGATATAGAAAACAAACTACTGGTTACCAAAGGGGAGAGAGGCTAATCAGGGGTATGGGATTAAGAGATATAAACTCCAATATATGAAATAGATAAGCAACAAGGATACATTGTATAGCACAGAGAAATGTAGCCATTACCTTGCAGTAACTTTTAATGGAGTGCAACCTATAAAAATACTGAATCACTAGGCTTTATACCTAAAACTAATGTTGTAAATCAACTATACTTAATTTAAAAAATAGCAGAGACTATGACAACACATAGAAGCTCACAGCAGCATTATTTATAATAATATGGAAATCACTAAGTGTTCAACAATAAGGGGTCAGTTAAAAAATTAGGGTACATCTATATGATGAAAATATTATGTAATCTTTCAAAATGTTATGGAAGCATATTTATTGATATTGCAAAATTCTGTAATCCAGTGTTATATAATTTGTTAGGTGACATAAGCAAAGAATAAAATCATACATGCAGTCTGATCTCATTTGGGAAAAGTACATATATATTTTAGAAAATGTATAAATATGAGCAATCATAGAAAATGTATTTGCATATGTACATATAAAGAAATTCCTATGACAACCCAAGTGATTATGGCTGAGTGATAACATTTCAGGTGAGGTTAATTTCTATGTGTGAGCTCATCTCCCTTTTTCCAAGTTTCCTACAATGAATGCACTATTTACCTAACCATGCAAAGGCTTTTATTTTTGTGGTAGAAGTAGCTGCTGAAATGGCTGAGACCCCGAGCCACAGCCAGGACTCAAACTTTGGGTCTGGGGTGCCAAGTCCAACACTCAGCCCCCTGCACCTTCAACTCGCCTGCCCCTAGACCCCATGTCCCCACACCACATCTCATCCTGGCTGGCACAATCATGCCATGGCCAGCCTGGGGCAGAAATGCAGGTGGCCCAAGTGCCCACCTTTTTGAAGAGTCTGATGACATCTTCGCTGATCTGGGAGAGGCGGACGATGACATTGTTCATGAAGATGTCATTGAGGGTGGCATGGTCTCGGCTCTCCCGCCTGGTCTGATGCAGGACTAGATACCAACAGTTCACAGGAGAGAGGAGATACTGGTCCTTCCTGTGGAAACAAGACAGTGCAGGTTTGGTTCACCAGAATTGCCATCCACACAGTTCTATGTTGTTACCCCCCACAGCTCTTTGATACTTATGGAGCCCTTTCAAACTTACTTTATTATAACACATTTAACAACTGGAGCAACAGAGACCATGAGGTCTGAAGCAATCCTCCCAAGTTCACAGAGCAATGCTGGTCCCAAACCCAGGTCTTTGACTCAAACTCCTATCCTGTTCTACTCTCCCACTGACTGTGGCACTTGCTACATGCATCTGTCCCTTCTGGGAAGATGTCTTCCCCAGTGCTAAGAACTTCTCAACCAACTGTGTTTGAAATATTTGAATGAGTTCTAGAAATATCCAGTGGCAAGAACAGAAAGTGGACCCTCTCCTTCCCCTCCCTGCCTCCACCAACTTCTGGGGTCCCCTCAGGCTCTTAAGCTCACTGTCCTCCTCCAGGGTCATTCTCTAGAAGATTCTAATGTGCAGCCATGGTTAAGAATGCCTGCTGTGGGAAGTGGGGAGCCATGGAAGTCATTTAAGCAGAGGTATGATCTAACCAATGCATGTCTTAGAAAGATCATTGAGGGCAGATTGGGAGATGATGGATGGATGTGTGGATGGGTGAATGGATGAGCCAACGGATGAGTGGAGGGGTGGATGGGTATGGGCACTGGCATGGGGCTGGGTCAGGAGGACCAGTCAGGAGATGACCTCAGTCCAGGAAAGGAGAGATGATGGGGCCTGGGTGGTGGCCAGAGAAGGCCTGACTTAAGAGACTTCTCACCAAAAGAGCAGATAATCTTGGAGACTTCCTGGAAATAGAGAGGAGGAGGGAGAGGGAGAAGCGGATGGTGATTCTGAGGTTTGGATCTCAGGCTACTGGGTGGATGCTGATGACATGAACCGAGATAAGAACTACAAGAGGAGAAGTGGATTTGGGCAAAAAATACTTTACATCCCATTTCTGTTGCTTCCTGGGTGGTGATGGAAAAAGAACGATTAAAGGAGAGATGAGACAATTGAGCTATTACCAAAATTACTTCAGGGGCTTAGCTCAGCCTGGGATTCAAGAATTGAACAGCATCGGGGAATTAAATATGAAAATCTTATGGAAGTTATAGCCATAAAGACAGTTTCAGGATGAAGTAAAAATATCTTGAACACGTATGGAAATGCTGGGAGAGCTTGGGGACCATTAATTAGGTCACCTGGTCAGGGAGACTGGATAAGAGAAAGAGCAGAAAAAACGATGCTTTCCTTATCAGAATCTGTGGGCAGAAGGCAATACATCCTCAGATGGGATTACTGGGGAGGCAGAATGATCGGAGGCAAGGAGAAGAAATGTACACAAAAGCAACCAAGCTCACCAAGCTGAAGTGAGAGGCTGCCAGGAAGATGCAGGCCTCAGTTCATCCAGACTTTTATTCATTCATTATCTGTCTCTGGGTGTACATGCCAGGCAGGTGACATGCTGGGGATGCAGCAGTAACCACAGCAGGCAAGACTCTGCTTCCACAAGCCTTCTACTCAGATAAGGGGGCACACAGGGAAAAATATGATCATGCAGCCTCATAAGTATAGTGATGGGAAGGAGACCGTGGGGCAGAGGAGATCTGGTGGAAAGGTGAGCATGGATGGGTCACTGAAGGAAACACTTTCTACGCTGAGTACTAAAGGCTAGAATGGAATTTGACAGAGCAGCACTTTTTAGGTGGAGAAATGTGATGAACAAAGGCCTAGACAGAGCATGCTGGTAAGCTCAGCACAACTGAGAGGGCTCAAGCAGGGTGTCCTGGGTGATGGGGGGAGAGTGGGAAACAGGGCTGGGGAATTAGGCATAGGCCACATACCCAAGAGCCTTTAAGCCCCAGTAGAGAGTTGGAGCCTTGCCCTCGGGCTGGTGGGGAACCATTGAGGGGTTAAGAGCAGAGAAACAGAAGGGTAAACTTCCACTTTGTAATTCTCATCTGACTTCTGTGTGCAGGACGGGCTCAAGGGAGCCAAGAGGGAAGCTGAGGGATTCGAGAAACACCCAGGTTTGGGGTGGGGGGATGGAATTTAGATGGCAGAATAGAAGGACTGGAGCTCAATTTCTCTCATAAAAACAACAAAATTACAACCAAATGGACTGGAATCCTGCAAAAAGATATATTACTCCAGAAGACAAAGAGGAGGCCATATCAAGAGGTAAGAGGGGTGATTATGTGATATAAGCAACCCCATATCTCCCGGGTGGGGAAGCCCACAGACTGGAAAGTAACTGTATCAGAGACTCACCTACAGGAGTGAGAGTTCTGAGCCCCATGTCAAGTTCCCATGCCTGGGGATCTGGCATTGGGAGAAAGAGCCCCCAGAGCATCTGGCACTGAAGGCCAGTGGAGCTTGTGCGGAGGAGCTCCATAGGACCAGGGGAAATCCCATTCTTAAAAGGTGCATACAGACTTTTGTGTGCACTGGGTCCAGGACAAAGCAGAGGATCCATAGCAATCTGGGTCAGACCTGACTGCAGTTCTTAAAGGATCTCCTGGGAAAACAGGGGGTGACTGTGGCTCGTTGTCGGGGAAGGATACTGGGAGCAAAACTTTTGGGAATATTCATCAGGGTGCATTTATGAGAAATATTCATCTGATACCCATTTCTGATAAAAAAAAAAAAAAACCTTTAAGAAAGTGGGAACAGAGGGAACCTACCTCAGCATAATAAAGGCCATATATGACAAACCCAGAGCTAGCATCATTCTCTATAGTGAAAAGCTTAAAGAATTCCTACTGAGATCAGGAACAAGACAAGGATGTCCACTCTCACCACTATTATTCAACATAGTTTTGGAAGTCCTAGCCACAGCAATCAGAGAAGAAAAAGAAATAAAAGGAATCCAAATTGGAAAGGAAGAAGTAAAACTATCACTAACTGCAGATGATATGACACTATACTTAGAGAATTCTAAACAGGCTACCAAAAAACTGTTAAGAGCTCATCAATGAATTTGGCAAAGTTGCAGACAAAATGAATACACAAAAATCAACTGCAATTTTATACACTAACAACAAAAGAGCAGAAAGAGAAACTAGGGAAACAATCCCCCTTTACAATTGCATCAAAAAAGAATAAAATACTTAGGAATAAACCTACCTAAGGAGACAAAAGATCTTTACTCTGAAAACTATAAGATGCTGATGAAAGAAATCAAAGATGACACAAATAGATGGGAAGACATACCATGCTCTTGGATTGGAAAAGTCAATATTATCAAAATGACTATAGCACCCAAGGCAATCTACAGATTCAATGAAATCGCTATCAAATTACCAAGGACATTTTTCACAGAACTCAAACAAAATATTTTAAAGTTAGTTTGGAAGCATAAAGGACCTAGAATAGCCAAAGACATCCTGAAAAGGAAAAATGAAGCTGGAGGAATCAGGCTCCCGGACTTCAGACTATACTACAAAGAAACAATCACCAAAACTGCATGGTACTGGCACAAAGATAGAAATATAGATCAGCGGAACAGGATGGAAAGCCCAGAATTAAACCCACGCACCTACAGCCAACTCATCTATGACAAAGGAGGCAAGAATATAATACAATGGAGAAAAGATACCCCCTTCAATAAGTGGTGCTGGGAAAACTGGTTAGCCACATGTAAAAAAATTATATTAGAACACTCCCTAACACCATACACAAAAATAAACTCCAAATGGATTAAAGACCTAGATATAAGACCAGACACTATCAAACTCCTAGAGGAAAACATAGGCCAAACACTCTCCAACATAAACGACAGCAACATCTTCTCAGATCCACCTATCAGAGTATTGACAATAAAAACAAAAATAAACAAATGGGACCTAATCAAACTGAAGTTTCTGCACAGCAAAGGAAACCCTAAACAACACAAAAAGACAACCCACAGAATGGGAGAAAATCTTTGCACTTGAATCAACTGACAAGGGATTCATCTCCAAAATTTATAAACACCTCCTGCAGCTTCACACCAAAAAAACAAACAACCCCATCCAAAAGTGGGCAGAAGATCTAAACAGACAATTCTCCAAGGAAGACATACAGATGGCCAAGAAACACATGAAAAGATGTTCAACGTCACTCATTATTAGAGAGATGCAAATCAAAACTGCTGTGAGGTACCACCTTACACCAGCCAGAATGGCCATCATCCAAAAGTCTGCAAACAATAAGTGCTGGAGAGGGTGTGGAGAAAAAGGAACCCTAGTACACTGTTGGTGGGATTGTAAATTGGTGCAACCACTGGGGAAAACAGTAAGGAGATTCCTCAGAAAACTAAACATAGAACTACCATTTGATCCAGCAATCCCACTCCTGGGCATCTACTCAGAGAAAACCATGACTCGAAAAGACACAGGTACTCCAATGTTCATTGCAGCACTATTTGCAATAGCCAAGACATGGAAACAACCTAAACGTCCATCGACAGAGGAGTGGATCCAGAAGATGTGGTACATATACACAATGGCATATTACTCAGCCCTAAAAATGAATGAAATACCAGCATTTTTAGCAACATGGATGGACCTAGAAATTATCATGCTAAGTGAAGTCAGCCATACATGAGACACCAACATCAAATGCTTTCACTGACATGTCGCATCTGAAAAAAGGACAGACTGAACTTCTTTGCAGAACAGATGCTGACTCACATTGAAAGACTTATGGTCTCCGGAGGAGACAGTTTGGGGGGTGGGGGGATGTTCCTGGGCTGTGGGATGGAAATCCTGTGAAATCAGATTGTTATGAGAATTATACAACTACAGATGTGATAAATTCATTTGAGTAATAAAATAAAATAAACTCAAAATGGATTAAAGATCTAAATATAAGACCAGATGCTATAAAACTCTTGGAGGAAAACACAGGCCAAACACTCTCCAACATAAACGACAGCAACATCATCTCAGATCCACCCCTTAAAGTAATGACAATAAAAACAAAAATAAACAAATGGGACTTAATTAAACTTAAAAGTTTCTGCACAGAAGAGGAAACCTTAAACAAAACTAAAAGACAATCCACAGAATGGGAGAAAATATTTGCAAATGAAGCGACTGACAAGAGATTGATCTCTAATATTTATAAACACCTTCTGCAGCTCAATACCAAAAACAAACAAAAAACAAACAAACAAAAAATCAACAAATGCGCAGAAGATCTGAACAGACAATTCTCCAAAGAAGACATACGAATGGCCAAAAATACATGAAAAGAGGTTCAACATCACTAATTATTACATAAGAGCAAATTAAAATCATTATGAGGTACCACTTTATACTGGCCAGAATGGCCATCATCCAAAAGTCTACAAACAATAAGTGATGGAGAGGGTGTGGAGAAATGGGAACCCTATTACACTGTTGGTGGCTGTGTAAATTGGTGTAACCACTGGGGAAAACAGTATGGAGATTCTTTGGAAAACTAAAAATAGAACTACTATTTGATCCAGAAATCCCACTCCTGCGCATCTATCCAGAGAAAACTAAGACTCAAAAAGACATGTATACTCCAATGTTCATTGCAGCACTATATACTGCAGCCAAGACATGGAAACAACCTAAATGCCCACCAACAGAGGAGTGGATAAAGAAGATGTAGGACATATACACAATGGAATATTACTCAGCTATTAAAATCAAAGAAATAATGGCATTTGCAGCAACATGGATGGACCTAGAAATTATCATGCTAAGTGAAGTCAGACAATGAGACGCCAACATCAAATGTTACCACTTACATGTGAAATCTAAAAAGAGACACAATGAACTTCTTTGCAGAACAGATACTGACTTACAGACTGAAAAACTTAATTTCCAAATGAGACAGGTTGGGGGGTGGTGGGATGCACTGAGGGTTTGGGATGGAAGTGCTATAAAATTTGGTTGTGATGATCGTTGTACAACTATAAATGTAATAAAAATTCACTGAGTAATAAAAAAAAGAAATGGAGCTTTTTGGGGTCAAATAATGATTAAATTAAAATGAGCATTACTGAATACAATCAAAAAAGAAAAAAAAAAGAAAGAAAGAAACTGACTGGTTGGGAAGGAGAAGACAATGTCCAGAATGACTCCCAAATCTTGCAGCCTGGGCACCTGAGAGCAGAGCGGCCTTTACTGAGATGAGGACCAGCACCTGCAGCAGTGGGGCAGGGAGGGAAGGCGGTGAGTTCCACTTGAACATGGCAAGTCTACAGGGTCTGTGCATCACTCAGAGGGCGCTATCTGGGCTAGACAGACAACTGTAGGGGCCAGCAACAAGCACTTGGATGACATCTGAAACCATGGGATGACATGGAATGCTTCAGAAATGCCTATGACCATGGGGAGGAAGGGGCAAACCCTTAGGAGGTCTGGTGAGGCTATGCTGGAGGGAGGTGGCAGCACCAGGCAACCTCTGCCCCGGTGACCTGGAAGAGGGTTAGGACAGGGATGAGGTGCCAGCCCACTTTCTGCAGAGACACTGTCCAAGATGTGCCATCCAGCCAGAGGCACACCCCTCCATCCACCCCGGCATAGGAGGCTGCTTCTGCTCTCCCCATCATCTCCTAGCCCTGGCTCCCCTCGTGTGGGGCAGCTCTCTTGTGTACTAAAAGGTCAGGGTAAAGAGAGCTGTCCACAAGCATGGGCAGAGATGACCGCTCTCTGGAGAGCTGCCATTAGTGACCTTGGCCAAAATAGTACCTGGCTCTCAGGACTTGGGAGTGGGGAGGAGCACTTTCCCCTGAGTCCATACTGCCTGGAACACAGCTGAGGGGGCTGAAGCAGGGTGTCCTGTGGTGATGGGGGAAGAGTGGGAAACAGGGCTGGGGAATTAGGCATAGACTACATAGGCAGTCACTGAATGCCTGGGGCCTGGCTACTCAGACCATACTATCAACCTTGGTGTTAAACACCAGAAAACAGCTCCATGGTCATTCACTCAGGGTCATTCTGCCATTCATTCACTCAATACATTTTGTTGACTATGAACCAGTCCCCAGGGATAAAAGCTGGAGCACAAAAGACACAGTTCCTGCCTCCACGGAGCTACAGTCTAGTGGGAAAGACAGATAACCCTGGGAGAGTCCAGCACATGTGGATGGAGTCATAGCTACAGAAAGTGCTAGAAGGGAGAGCGTGGTGTGTGAGGATACATAACAAGGGGACCTGCTGATTCCAGGGGTCACTGAAGTGTCCCTAAGAAAGGGTCTTTTGGCTGAGCTCTCAAGGAAGGGATGGGGGAGCTAGATGAAGGGTGCCAGGAGGGTGGCCTTAGGGGAGAGGGTCCCAGGCAGAGGGAACAGAATAGGCAAAGGCTAATAGTGGAGGGGAGCTTAGTGCATTTAAGGAACCAGATAAAGGCCAGTGTGGCTGAAGCCCAGGAGGCAAGGCAGAGGAGGACGAGGGAGAATGCAGAGCTCTGGCCAGTGCACTGATCACCTTGCTGCTGGCCATCTGATGCAGGAAGCAGCATCCAGGCCATGTATGGCAGAGCTAGACACCAGCCTCCTCTTTTCAAGAGGTTACTTGTCCCTTCTGAAAACAGGACCCCTTTGACCTGGGACCCAGCTCTCCACACTCACAGCCATCTTTTCCTGCTGCAGCCACACTTCTGGAAGATGTCAGAGTGAACCTGGGCAGGCGCTCTATCCTCTATGGTACATCTTGAGGGCCTTTCTGTTTTCCAGTCTTGCATTACTGTGTTTACACAGCAGGTGGAAGCTGCTGAGCTAAGGTATAATTGAGAACTTTCACATCTATATGTATATATTTTCTTTTTTACAGCCGGAAAATAGCAACAACAATTTCTGGTGAGTCACAGCTTTCTTTCTTTGGCTAGGGGAGCTGAGTATGAAGCTCCAAGTGATTGCAGCTAGAGAAGTGAGGCCTTGCCAAGCTGGTGAGTTAGGAAAATGAAATCCGCAGTGAGCCAGCTTCTCCTGCTTCCCAGCTGGGGACCAGAAAATTCCACTTAGCAAGCAGAACCTATTTCCAGGCCTGCTGAGCCCAATGTTGCAGGTGAATCCAAATCCACTGGCCTGGGATGGTGGTCCCTCTGGGGGGAAGGGAAGCTCCTGCAACTGACACTGTCCCCAAGATGCCAAAGGCCTGCCTCTGGGTTCCTGCTCCCTTCTAGAACATTCCCAGGTCTTGCACTGGGCTTGCTTGGGCAGCTACCAAAAAGCTGCCTCTGAAAATCATGACCTCAATTAGTTCCAGAGCCCCAAAAGTGTGGTTAACCTTTTGCTACCTACATTGCCCCGAGCAGGATTTGGAATTCATTGTCCTTGCTAGGAGCATGAATCATTAATTCTGCAAATATTAACTGGATGCCATCTTTTTTGCAAGACAATAGTAAGGAAAATGAGTCATGGGGCCTCAGATGACAACCAAATAATTGCATAAGTAAATAGGAAATGACATAGGTGATAGGAGCTATGAAGGAGAAATGCATGGTACCTCCAGAGTCTATAAATAGGGGAGGGAGTCCTTCTTGTCTCTAAGACCTTAGCTGAGATGCTTCTCCTTGTTGAGGCCTTCCCCAGTCTCTAGCACACACTTTATTTTATTGTTATTCCAGCACTACCACGCCTGACACTTATCCT
This sequence comes from Phacochoerus africanus, assembly GCF_016906955.1. Taxonomy (NCBI): domain Eukaryota; kingdom Metazoa; phylum Chordata; class Mammalia; order Artiodactyla; family Suidae; genus Phacochoerus; species Phacochoerus africanus. The sequence goes on from NC_062544.1 coordinate 145,770,613, forward strand.
GTCCATTTACCTTTTGTTTCTTTGAACCCTTTCTAGCTTACACGTGTCTTGCTCACTCTCCACTGTTTCTCCCCAGTCTCTAGCACACACTTTATTTTATTGTTATTCCAGCACTACCACGCCTGACACTCATCCTGTCCATTTACTTTTTGTTTCTTTGAACCCTTTCTAGCTTACATATGTCTCGCTCACTCTCCACTGTTTCTCTGATGCCAGGCAGGGCTGGGAAAACAATTAGCTGAGAGGTGAAAGTGCCCAGAAGGATGAGTTGGGGCAAGAAAAAATGGATAGGCTTTCTTGTGGCCTAGGGAGAAGGGAACACATTCCCAGCGGTCAGCGTGAAGGCTCTGTGTGCAGAGAAGATGGATAGGGGTGGAGACAGGGCCAGAGAGGCAGCAGGGACCAGGGCCTGGAAGGACAGGATGAGTGCTTGGGCCGCATATTGCTGGACACAGGGCTGCTATAACAAAGCACCACAGATGACGCTAAAGCAGCAGAAATGTATCACCTCCCGGTTCTGAAGGCTGGAAGTCTGAGATCTGGACATCAGGAGGGTTGGTTCCTCCTGAGGGTAGGACTTTGCTCCATGGCCCTGCCCCAGCTTCAGGCAGTGTGCTGGCCATCTCTGATGTTCCCCAGCATGTAGACACATTACCCCCAGCCCTGTCTTCTCGTTCACATGATGTTTTCCCTGGATGTGTCTATGTCCAAATTCCTCCTTCTTTTATAGGGACAGTCATGTTGGATTAGGCCCACTGCAATGACCTCATCTTTACTTGATTCCCTCTGAAAAGACCCTATTTCCCAACAAGGTCACACTGAGGTACTGGGGGTTGAGGACCTCAACATGTGAACTTTTGGAGATACAGTTTAACCCATAATAGGCTGCAACCCAAATGGATCAGGAGTCTGAGGAGGGTTTACGTGGTCACTCGGGCATCTTGCTTGTGGTCCATGAGAGAAGCAAATGGACCTATGACATGGAGGATGAAGTGTGACCCCCTCAGCTGAATTTAGGGCCTATCCAATCTGCCACTGGCCTCACGTGACCTCTCCCTTAACCCCCTCTTTGCTCCAGGCAGTGGGTGAAGCCCTGAGCCAGGAATGGATTTCTTCATTTATCTATCTTTTTCCCCTAAGGAATCCAAGGCTACTATACTGGAAGTTGGAGAGTATATTTTGGGTTGTGGCTCTGTTGCTAATTGACTGTGTATCCTTGAGGTTGTAGTTCTGCCTCTCTGAGGCTTTACTGTCTCATCTATCGAATAGGTGGGTAAGGGACAGAGTGGCCATTGAGGACCTTTCAGACCTCTGTGACAACAGTGACCATATTTTTCAAAACCAAACGTATACACATGACCTGATAAAGGATTTTTTCCAAATTCCCCAACTTATATATTTGATAACCCCTAACAAGAAGTGCAAAAGTGATAGCAGTGAATGGCTATTCTCTACCCTCTCATGCGTGCAGTTTAAAGATAGGGATGTGAAGCTGCTGAAACCTGGGAAACGGGTTAGCTCTTCCTGAGTCACATGCATTCCTGCCTCGGGGGCATCTCAGCAAACTCTTCACTCAAGTGAAATGCCTTCCCCTCTTCACTCCATGCAGCAAAATTCCCCTCATCAAGGTCTAGAGCCTTCAAGAGTCTTTCCTCCAGGGATCATCTGAGATCCACAGAATGTTCTGTCTGAACTTCTCATTTTAATTTTCTCATACAGTTACTTCTGGATGACATCTTTTATCTTGTTATTTAACTCAACTCATTACCCACCAGTTGTCCTTCGCACATGTGGGCTTGTTTCATCTCTTATTCCATAAGCCTCTTAAAGTCAGGAACCATCTCTTATATTTCCTTGTATATCTCCATAGCCCTTAGCAGAATCTCATTCATTCATTCATTCATTCACTCTCTCTCCTAATATCTTTTGAGTATCTGTGATGTGCTAGGTACTGTCCAGTCACAGAGGATTAAAAAGATGACTCCTCAAGGATGAGCCTTGAGAAGGCTCACAATCTAGTAGCTTAAATTAATGCAAACCAAGAATTATTATTATTATGGATCAGAACACATAGTTGAAGTGACAGAAAAACTCACTTCAGACTGGCTTAAGCAAAAGTGGTGGTAATGGGAGGAAGAAAAATTTTAAAGATTAGAAATTTTAGGAGTTCCCTTATGGAACAGTTGGTTGAGGATCCAGCATTGTCAGTGCAGTGGCTTGGTTCAGTCCCTGGCTTGGGCACTTCCATATGCTGTATGCATGGCCAAAACAAGAAATTTTTTAGTTGGAAAAAAAATGTAAAGGAATAGGAGGTTGTTGGTCTCAGGCATAGCTGCATCCAGGGGCTCAAAGGATGTCAATAGGACCTGGTCTTTCTCTATCTCTTAGCTCTGCTTTCCCCTCTCTGTGCTGGCTTCACTCCCTGGCAGTTCTTCTCCAAACCAAAAGTACCCCGACTGCTAGCAATCCCAGTAAAAAGAGAGCCTTTCCCATTGTTCAAGCTAAAGTCCTGGAATTGCATGTCGCTGGATTAAAGCTCTGTGGCCAAGCAGACGCAATGCTGGGCACAGGCTCACCATTGTTCAGGGATGATTCCCCAGGGGAAAATCTGGTCTTGTTATGAAAAGAAGGGAGGGAGGCTGAGCAAGGGAGAGTAACAGATGTCTGCTGTGTTATGCTGTGTGAGGAAGGGGATCCCAGAGGAGGGAGAGAGGGAGGGAGGGAGTACTTAATTCTGCATCAGAGTGGATGGGGAATCACAGAAACAAGTACAGTAAGAGTTTGCCAGGTGGCAACGTAAAGACAGGTGCATCCTGCAGGCAGCAGGAAGACTTGAGTGCGAAGCTTGAGGTCAGACAGGACATGGGTGCTCCAGGGCTGAAAGAAGTTCTATCTGGCTCAGGCTGGGGTAATGCAGGGCGAGGTGGAAGAGAAAGCAGGATGGGAAGAGCCGAAAGGACTTTGTAGGTCAAGGCCAAATGAAGGTTTTGAGTGGGCCGGTGATAGAATCAATGGGTAGGAAAGCCAGTGGGGAAGCAGAGCAGCTGTCAAGGTGAGGGGTTGGTGTCTTACAGTGGGCCTGAGATTGCAGGGCAGGGCAGCCCCTTCATGCAGCTGAAATCCACTGACTAGAAGCTGTCTTTGGCTGATGCCAGCCCTGAGACAGCCATTCCCAAGGGAAAGAACTACACCCACTGGTTCACCTGGCAGAAGCAGGTTCTGCTTTACCCAAGCTGAAGTGCAATGAAGTCAAAGTCTGGGGTTCAAATACCAGTTCTTCCCCTCATCAGCTGGGTGAACTTGGGAAATCAGTTAAAACTTTTCTTTCCTTACCTATAAGATTCAAAACACCCCCTCACAGTGGTGCTTTAAGGATTAAATGAGGTAATTCAAGAGACGCTCTTAGCATCAAACCCAGCATCTGATAATAATACTAATTATGACTGGCATCCCTATTATTACCAGCAGCACCTCACTAGGCAACTGGGGAAATCCAATGGCTGATGTGTGTAGATGTACAGCCCATGGTAGGTTGGCTACAATTGCTGGTTTTCCTCCTGCCATTACTACCTTCTCCCCCAGGAAGCTCTTATGTGCACTTCAAGGCCTAGTGCCAATGGTCCAGAGACTCCCCCTATGCCCTGAGGCAGAATTATTCACTCCCTTGTTCCTCACACCTTGAAGTGAAGGAGCACTGGGTCTGGTGTTCAGCAGTGCTTCTGAGCACTGCTCCTGAGCTCCCTTTTGACTTGTTGCATGTATTCTTCACACTGGAACAAAAATCCCTGCCTCATTAGGCAACATCTGGCCACCCTCATCTTCTCATTCCCTGCAAGACCCTTTTGCCTTGGTTTATCTACCAGTAAAATGAGTGAATCACATGATGTGTACAGCACAGGCAGAGGAAGGGCTCTGATCCACAGCTGTTGGGCCAGCCCTTTCACTGCCCAGTGGGGGATCCTAAGCCAGGCCCACCCTGGCTGGCTTTCAGGTCCCTTGCCTGTCATATGGGGATGGTGACACTTCCCTGACTCCCTGGGCCCCACCAGGATTTGTGGGAGGATTTAAGCAGTTACAGGCTGGGGGAGAGGGGCACTTTGCAAAGTGTAAGATGGAAAGTCATTATTATCCTCTTTGCTTAATGGAATTGAGTCAAAACTATACTCCCTGTATATTACTGCTTGTTAAAATCTTTATTACAACATTTATTTTTCATTTTATAATAAAATTTAAATGATATGCAGAATAAAATTTAAATGATATGCAGATATACATGTATATCAAGCATATCCAAATATAAATGACTCTTGTCCTAGTTAACACTTCGGAAGTTGCCGATTATAGTCTCTGAGGATTCCAGAAAACTGAAATCAGGTTCTGGATTTGAGGGGGTGGGTGCAGAAGGAAAAACTGGAAGGAGAAAAAGGGGCTATAGCTTCACAAGGACCACTCAAGAAGCTGCCTTAAAGTCCTTCCCAGTCATGAAAACAGAAGTGGAGGATGAGAGAGTGGGGGAGAAAGACGTTCGCTCTCCAGGAGAGCTGGCAGGGGCCCTCAGGCTGCTTCACACTGGCTTCAGGACTTCTGCCACCCGCACGCTGCCACCACTTCATACCTCCCTGCTGACTGTCTCTTTTTACTTAATGACTGTTTTTACAAAGGGCTTTTCCTAGTTTTTGTTTTTGTTTTTTTTGTTTTTTTGTTTTTTTTTTTGTTTGTTTTTGCGGGTGTGTCTTTCGTTTTTTTAGGGCTGTACCCGCAACATATGGAGGTTCCCAGGCTAGGGGTCTAATCGGAGCTACAACTGCCAGCCTATACCACAGCCACAACAACGCCAGATCCGAGCTGCATCTGTGACCTACACCACAGCTCACCACAACACCAGATCCTTAACCCACTGAGTGAGGCCAGGGATTGAACCCGCAACCTCATGGTTCCTAGTCGGATTCGTTAACCACTGAGCCACGGTGGGAACTCCCCCTAGTCTTAGTTAAAATAAAATTTTAAAAAACCAACATCACTTGCCCTAAATAGAAGGTCACTCAAAAAGCAGGTTCAAGGAAAACAAAACAGTCCTAGGCAGAAGCTAATGCCCAAGGTCTGTTGCCTATTTGTTAAAGGGAGATGAGAAAGGTGTTAGGATACACTAGAACCAAACTGTAACCACAAAGACTGAAAGAGAATTGAAAAGATCAGTCTGGATTTACCACCCATGTGCTCCCAATGACCCCTCCCCGATTTTGAGGAATACCAATCTGGTCTGAGCAGCCTTCACTACAGAAATGTGCCCCTAAAACCTCCGGCCTTTGTGTGCACACCTGCACGGATTGGAGACACACACCTCCCAAGGCAGCTTTTCTTGATGGACAGCTCTGGCTACTAGAACATTCTCAAGGTTGAGTTACATTCTGCTTTCTGAAAATGCTTTCATTGGACATGACTTCTTTCCTTCTGCAGCCACACAAGCAAAGTCTAGTTCCTTCAAGTATTTGAAGAAAGCATTTGGTCATGCTTTGGTCTTTTTTGGTTATTCATTCAAAAAAATTGATAGAACTTCTACTGTATATCAGAGAGAGAGAAGGAGAGATAGAGAAAGAGAGGGAGAAGGGGAAGGAGGGAAGAAAGGAGAGAGGAAAGAGCGACTAGAAATGGACCCTTGCCTTCAAGCAGCTGGCAGGCTGGAGTGGGTAAAGCACACATATGAACTGGTCATTCCTTGATAATCTGACCTGCAACCAAGGAGAGTGACATACAGCTCACCATGGGAGGCCAGGGGAGGAGCAGCTCTCTGTGGGCCTGGGTCCAGCAGCAGGGGCTTCTTGGAGGAGGTGAGCTCTGAGCTGGCCCTGGGGAGCTGACCAGCAGGAGAAGAGGGGAGCTTCTGATGCCCACACTTGGTCTGGGCTGATTGGTGACTCTCAGGAAAACTGAGCCAGCAAAGAGAGATGAGGGGACATACCCAGGGTCAAGCAGCTAGGAGCATTTTTGCATTCTGGAGCCAGCTAAACCATGATTAGAATCTTGGCTCTGCCACTTATCTGCTCAAGCTGTGTCTCTCTGGACAAATTATTTGATTTCTCAAAACCTCAATGTTTTCAGCTAGAAAGACAGAGATGGTACCTGCCTCAAAGATCCCAACATCTACCATGAAGGTTAAATGAGACAATGCATATAAGCCATCCAGTAGAGCATTTCACATGCAGTTATATGGCTGTGGGGGTATTTGAAAGATTAAATGACCTGCACAGCACAGACACAGAGTGATCAGGAAGGATTCAGCTGGCAAAGTGTCCTAGGAGAATACTGGCTCTGGAAGGTATCACTGGTGTGATGGGAGTCATAGTAACAGCAGTAGCTATGACTGGAAACACGAGTCACACCTGGAGGACCTCCCCCATCATCCCCTCCTCAGTCTGAGCACATTTACAGGCTCCATTTATTCACTACAAAAGTGTTTCTCTCCTCAGGATTCCACCTGGAAGGCTAAGTCTAAACTACAGCCTCTTTTTAGGGAAATGCTACATCTGTGGAAACAAAAAGTCTGTGATGTTTTATCCCCCCAAAGAAGCATTTTCTTGACAGTCAAGTTAGTTGCTAACTGAATTCTCCCTTTCAACTGCTCCACGAAGCTAAGAGGTACTCTAAACCCCCTTTGCACAGAGGAGCATTATTCACTGGCTGAGCACCTCCCAGCTCTTGCCACACTCTGACTTCCCTCATTTTAAACATATTTGAATAGAATTCCCTATTGCTTTTTCCCACAGCTGTCCAAATATCAGCAACCAACACTTAACCTTCCAGAGAGAGCATTTTTGTCAGGTATATCCCCTGGAAAGTCAGGGGACTCAAAAACAAAGAGAGTCAGAATAGAAGGGGGCTCTGTCATCTCCCACACAAAGCACTATTTACCTGCAGTGTGAACATTCCAGAAGGGAATCCAGAGTTTGTCTCAACAGGGCTTTCGAACTGGGTCCCAAGGAGTGCTGGTTTGGTAAAATGTTGATCAATATTATAGGGGAGAGAGAATTCTATGGTCAAATAGCCTTCAGAAAGAAGTCAAATAGCTTTGAGAAAGAAGTTAACAGGCTTACTTATTGCAAAATTTCTCAGAGCTTCCCATACCCTAATGTGTGTTGAGAACCTCTAAGGGGTATGGAGTATATAATCCTTTCTTTTCTTTCTTTGCCCCCACCCCTCAACTAGACATCGAAAAGTAACGGAGTTTAAGAAAACACTTTTCTAGAGGAAGAAAAAGTCTTAGTTCCAGGAAACATCTGGCTTCCTTGAAGTACCCAATTTGTTTCAAGGACATCCACCTACACCAAGAGGCAGGTTTTAAGATCCCCATGTGCCACCTTCCATGCCACACTCCTGCTAAGAAAGGGATCCCCACTCAAGGCCTTGAAAAGGACAAGGTAGGCCCAAGCGAGGCCCAGCTGCAAGAGGGCGGTGAGTTATGGTTTGATGCTGGGGAAGACAAGAGGCCTGGAAGGCCAGCAAAGCCTAAAAGTGAATTGTAAAAAATTTAGTCTCTAGAAAGTCATCATACTGGGCAATTCTTCCACATGAATGGTCATCAGAATCCTCTGGAAGGCTTGTTAAAACACAGATTGCTGGGTTCCACTCCCAGAGCTTCTCATTCAGCGGGTCTGGGGGAGGCCACAGGTTTTACATTTCCGACAAGTCTCTGCAGGATGCCCCAGCTGCTGGTCAGAACACTCTGGAAACCAATGCTTGGCTTTGTGGTCCCAATTCCCCAGTGAAGGAGGCCACTGAAAGTCTACACTGTCTTCTCAGAAACCCTGTGCCTGAGCCAGGTACCAGAGTAGCTGGCCCTTCACCCAAATGGCCTCCCCAAGCTCCTAATGCAACCAGAAGACAAATGTCCCCTTCCCTACCTCCTATCACCCCCAGCCCAGGGCCACTCTAATTACCACCTGACCTTCATTCATGCACTCAACAAACCATAAGCCAGACTGATGCCCAGTGGCCCCATGGAAGTCACATGTTGATACACTGCTCTCAGTGTGATGGTATTAGGAGGTAGAGCCTTTGGCAGGTGATTAGGTTAGATGAGCTCATGAGGGGGGAGAACCAATGGTCCACAAGCCACAGAAGGGCTCTCACCAGAACCTCACCATGCCAGCAGACTGATCTACAGCTTCCAGCCTCCAGAACTATAAGAAGTATGTTTCTATTTATAAGCCACCCTGTCAATGGTACTTTGTAATAGCAATCCAAATGGACTACGACTGTGCCCATCCCAGTTTTGCCACTAATTTGCTGTGACAGCTTCGTCAAATCAATTCCCTCTCTGAAACAAATCTCTTAGCCAGAGTGAACTTTATAAACCAAGTAAATCTCCTTCCTCCTTTTCTTCCTCCCTTCCTCAGGCTCACTCACCAACACCCCACCTCTACCTGGCACTGGGCTCAGTGTAACAGGAATAAAATGACCAGATCTGGGCCTCGGTCCCCACACCCTGAGAGGCTATCTGGCATATATGTGGACACTCTTAATAAAGTCTACAAGATAGCAGGACGAGGCTCCTGGATAGCCAAGACAAAGGGGCCAGAACACAGCACAGATCTGTGCACAGAGCTCCAAACAAGAAACAGCCAGGGGTCAGTGCTGCTTGGCTCTAGGGTCAAAGGGCAATCCCAAGCATCCCCTGGAGACTTCTGCTCCCAAAAGCCATTGGGGGCCCTGCCGATGCATTAGCCTTGCGCAGAGGGCCGGCAGCAGCTGCGCTGGCCTGGGCCACACCCTAATTAGACTTTCATAGTGTGTCCAGCAGCCTGCTTGGCCCGGCTGCCAGCTGGGCTCCTGTTCTGTCTGGTGGCCTCTGTTAATGAACCCATGAGGGGCTGACTGAGCTCATTACAGGCCATGCAAGGGAACAGGGGACCGCCCCCCCCCCCATACTTCCACAGTACCCCTTTCCCCCCTCCCCCATGTTCACACTGAGAATAGGAAGGGAGCTGATTCCGAGCGAAGAGGAAGGGGAGGGGCAGGAGCTGAGGCTCCAGCTGGATCACACGGCCCCACAATGGCTCCCAGGACAGCTCAGCCAGAGACATGGGTTTCTGCACATGTGTCTGTGTCTATGGTTTTAGGAGAGTATTCAGTGTCCATGGCTGCTCTCAGACTCCATCCAAACCATTTTCTTATCTCAGGCCAAGAAGGCAGAATGAGAGCGAAGGTTCAAATCTGTTACTAACAACTGGTTCATAGACAGGTTTATACAAGCCGCTGAGTCACAGCTTCGCTGTCCTCACCTCTAAGGTGGGGTGCTAATACCCACCTGGATCAAAGTAAGTGCTCAGTTAATGTTATCATTGTCATTGTTATTAAAAGATGGGTGAGAAAAGGCACCAAAATGTGAGCTTCTCTGTGATAGAACTGTGATTTTTTTCTTCTACTTTCCTGCATTTTCTAAATTGTGTACAACGAACACTTAACTTTTTTCATTGAAAAAAGTACACACATTCTCCAAAAAAAAAAAAAAAAATCAGTAAAAATGAGATTATTCATGAAAGGGCCCAGATAGTGCCTGGGAGGAAGTTAACAGAAGCATCCTCTTGGAATGAAAATTTGAATAGATGAGATTGGAAGGAAAAACATGCATGGTATTTGCAAATGTGTAATAAATTTTTGCCCTTTAATAAAGAAATTTCTTCTCCCCAAATGTCAAGGGAAGAAGGCACAAAAGTGAGTATTTGAATGCTGAGGCACCAATTAAAGGAGGTATGTAGGAGGATTTAAAGGAAGAGCATTCCCTGGCCAGAGCAGAATGCAAAAAAACATACAGAGGAAGGTGGAAGCCACTGACCATTGACAAAGGAATGGATAAACAAAGCGTGGCCTTTACACACAATGGAATATTATTCAGCCTTAAAAAGGAAGGAAATTCTGACACATACGACAACATGGGTGAACCTTCAGGACATTTTGCAAAGTAGAATAAGCCAGTGACAAAAGGATAAACAGTGTGTGATCCCACTAATATGAGGTCTCTGAAGCAGTCAGACTTACAAAGAAATAAAGTAGAATGGTGGGTGCCAGGGGCAGGGGAAGAGGGGATCAGGGCATCATTGACAGGGTGCAGAGTTTCATATTTGTAAAATAAAAAGTTCTGGGGATGGATGATGGTGATGGCTGCACAAGGGTATGAATGTATTAAATGCCACACACCTGTACATTCAAAATGTTTAAAGTGCTAAATTTTATGTAATGTGTATTTTAGTTTAAACCCATGTACGAGGGGAAAAAAGAGATGGAACTCAGAGGAAAGAGGAACAGTGCAGACAGAATAAAGCAGGTTTCTGGTCTTCTGGGCTTGAGGGACATCCCATGGAGAGATGCCCCATGGAGGGGGGACATCTGGGGAGCACGGTAGAGGAGGGACAGATGCAGGGTGGACATGCCCCAGCAAGGTCCCAGCTCCAGCTCGTACTTAGCCGCTGGCCCTACAGGCTCCAAGCTAGGAGGCATTTGTAGCCAGAAGATACAACTAGGTGCCTGCCCAGGAGCCTCCCTCAGTGAAATCAGAGCTTGGGGTGTGAGAAATTAGGATCTGGAGGGTATGTGTATGTAAACAAGCAACTAAGGCAGGTTAAAAGCCTAGCCCTGTCCTCCAGAGGAGTAATTAAGAGGACTGCTTTGAGCATCAGAACCATGGAGAAGAAATGCTGAAGTCATTGTGCTGAAGGAATCACACATGGGCTGGCTGAGCCCCAGATAAAAGAGAACTAGGTAGAGTCAGGATGTCCCAAAAGGAGGTTGGGTGTCTCCTTGGCCCAAATGGAGGCTGGCACGGTGCCTGGTGGGATAATAATAAAAATTTATTGAGCATTTATTGTCTGTGACAAGCACTTCTCTTGGGTCCCTCATGTATTCCTTTCAGCATCTTTATGGGTAGGAACTCTCTATCTTCACTTTACACTGAGGAAGACTGAGGCTTGGAGATGTAAGTCAGCTGCAGACCCCAAGGCCTTAAAAGCACACCACCCACCCCCAGTGAGTCCTTGCCTCCTTTCTGCTTTTCCTCCAGCACTGCCCCCCACCGCCCCAAGCCCCTGGCTCCTTCTCACTTGAATTGGTGCTCCCGGGAGCTGCGGATCTTGGAGGAAAAGCGCTCAGCCAGCTTCTCCAGGCTGCGGGAATACTCAAGTTCGATCTCGGCTTTCCGGCGGAAAAACTCCTGGAGGTCCTGGAGCAGCTGCAGCCTCGACTCGGACTGCTGCTCCAAGCATTTGAACTGCTCCACCAGCTGCGTGCGGATCTCTGCGGGCAGAGCAAGAGCAGGCTGTTAGGTGTAGTGGGGACAGCAGAGGGACCCATCCAGCTCACCCAGTGCCACTGGTCCAGGCACTGCAATTCCAGCAGCCCCCTCCCTACCACCCTACCATCTGGAGCCTCTCTAGGCATTGGGATAATGATTTGTCACATGCCTGGGTTTGCCACACAGTCTAACCCAATGTTTCCCAAAGTTGAAGCACGTACATCACCAGCATGATTTTGGACATATCCACACACCACCATCATACATAAGAAACATATGATCTAGTGCATTCGCTCACTCTTCTTACTGAAAAGAACTTACTTAAAATGTACAGCTTAATGTCATCACATCAAGGGTAAAACTAGGACCACTTGCCATCCTGCTACATATAAAATGGATATAACAAAAACAAAGATTTCATAAAATTCTCTCTAGAAACTACTGCTTACCAAAAGCTCTAAGCCTAAGGTGCTCAGCTTCCATCAACAGGAGAAAAATGGGAAAAAGAGAAGAATTAAAGACAGACTTTCTCCGGATATAGTCAAGACTGAGAGAGGGCTGAGCAGGATGCCATTTACTTGTCGGTTTCAGGGTCACTTAAGGCAATGTCTGTGTTCCACTTTGAATTAAACTGAGATCCATGCATTAACATCTCAGGTACCACCAGAGAATGTAGCCCAGACTTCAGGAAATACTGACAGAGAAAACCAGGTCTTTTGCAACCAGGGCAAAAGTTCAAAAGCAGGGGCTAGAGATAAAAATCATGGCTGAATCACAGTGGTTTTGTCATTGCTGCCCTCTCCATGCACAACCCTTTCCTTGCCACCTATAAGCTGTTCAATAGACCAGTCTCCCCACACTACTTTGCTCACACTAGCTTCCTGCTCAAAACACCCCAAGCCTCCCCCTCCTCCCCCCACCCCGTCTGAGTATTAAGTCCAACTCCTTAGTATGGAATTCCAGGCCACCCACCACCTGGCCCCAAACCTCATCACAAATTCACCCAAATCTCTGGATTCTTCCCCAGTGGACTCTACAAGTTGTTAAGCCAGTGCCTGAGATGTCCAATTCCTCCTGCATAAATGGGCCTCTTGAAGGACTGGAACTCAACTTCTCTCCTAAAAACAACAAAATTCACAACTAAAGCCTGAGCAATCTCCACCCAAATGGACCGGAAACCTTAAAAAAGATATCCTACTCCAGAAGAAAAAGAGGAGGCCACATCAAGAGGTAGGAGGGGCGATTTTGTGATATAAACAACCCCATACCTCCCAGGCAGGAAGACCCACAGACTGGAAACTAACTGGTTCACAGAGACTCACCTACAGGAGTGAGAGTTCTGAACCCCACATCAAACTCTCACGTGTGGGGATCTGGCACTGAGAGAAAGATCCCCTGGAGCATCTGGCATTGAAGGCCAGTGGGACTTGTGCGCAGGAGCTCCACAGGGGGAAACGGAGACCCCATTCTTAAAAGGCGCACACAGACTTTCATGTGCACTGGGTCCCAGGGCAAAGCAAAGTCTCCATAGGAATCTGGGTCAAACCTGACTGCAGTTCTTGGAGGACATCCTGGGAAAACAGGGGTGAATGTGGCTTGTTGTGAGGGAAGGACATTGAAAGCAAAGCTCTCGGGAATATTCATATTCAGCAGTATACCTTTCTCTGGAGGTGGCCATTTTGGGAAAATCTGGCCCCATCCATCAGTCAGAGCTGAGAAGCCCCAGGGAAAACAACAACCCAGGTGGGATCACAGCCCCTCCCCTCAGCAAACAGGCTACCTAAAGACCCCTCAGGCACACAGCTGCCTCTAATCCCATCCAGAGACTAAGCCCCACCCACCAGAGGGATTAGAATCAGCTCCACCTACCAGAGGGCAGGCATCAGCCCCTCCCATCAGGAAGCCTACAGAAAGACCCCATACTGACTTCTGCCACAAGGGGGGGCAGACACCAGAAGGAATAGAGGCTACAACTCTATTATCTGTAAAAAGGTCACCTCACCAAAAACCTATAAAAATGAAAAGACAGAGAACTATAACTCAGATGAGGGAGAAAGGAAAAACCCCAGGAAATCAGCTAAGTGATGAGAAGATTCTCAGCTTTAGATTGTTGATGCTGAAGATGATGCAAGACATTGGAAATAAACTGGAAGCAAAGATGGAGAACTTACAGGAAACACTGACCAAAGAGATACAAGATATAAAACTTAAACAAGAAAAGATGCAAAATACAATAACTGAAATGAAAAAATTCACTAGAAGCAGCCAACAGCAGAATACAGGAGGCAGAAGACCAAATAAGTGAGATGGAGGACAGATTAGTGGAAATTACGGATGCAGAACAGAAAAGAGGAAAAAGATTGAAAACAAATGAAGAGAGTCTCAGAGAACTCTGGGACAACGTTAAACGCACCAACATCCATATTATAGGGGTGCCAGAAGGAGAAGAGAGAGAGAAGGGGACAGAAAAAATATTCCAATAGATAATAGCCAAAAACTTCCCTAACATGGGAAAGGAACCATTCACTCAAATCCAGGAAGCACAAGTACCATATAAAATAAACCCAAAGAGGAATACCCCAAGACACATATTAACCAAAATGACCAAAATTAAAGATGAAGAGAAAATCTTGAAAGCAGCCAGGGAAAAGAAACAAATAACATACAAGGGAACCCCAATAAGGTTATTGGCAGATTTTTCAGCAGAAACTCTGCAGGCCAGAAGGGAGTGGCATGATATACTTCATGTGATGAAAGGAAAAAACCTCCAACCAAGATTGCTCTACCTAGCAAGGCTCTCATTCAGATTTGAAGGAGAAATCAAAAGCTTTACAGATAAACAAAAGCTGAGAGAATTCAACAACACTAAACCAGCCTTTCAACAAATACTAAAGGAACTTCTCTAGGCAGAAAAGAAAAGACAGCAACAGGAAACAAAAATACCACAAATGACAAGGCTCACCAGTAAAGATATATATACAGTAAAGATACAAAATCATCCATGCAAAATTATACCACCAAAATCAGAAATCATGAGATGAGATGGGTACAAATGCAGGACACTGGAAATGAACTTGCAATCAAGAGAACAACAACTTAAAACAATCTCATATACATATAGACTCTTATAGCAAAACTTCAGAATAACTGCAAACCAAAAATCTACAATTGATACACAAACAAATAAGAAAAATCAACTCAAACACAACACTAAAGATAGTCATCAAACCAGAATAGGAGAGAACAAGAGAAGAAGGGAAGAAAAAAGAGCAACAAAAACAAATCCAAAGCAATTAATAAAATGGCAATAAGAACATACATATCAATAATTACCTTAAATGTTAATGGACTAAACGCCCCAACCAAAAGACATAGACTGGCTGAATGGATACAAAAACAAGACCCAGATATATGTTGTCTTCAAGAGACCCACTTCACTTCCAGGGACACATACCAATTGAAAGTGAGAGGATGGAAGCAAATATTTCATGCAAATGGGGATCAAAAAAAAGCTGGAGTAGCAATACTCATATCAAACAAAATAGTCTTTAAAATGAAGAATATTTTAAGGGACAAAGAAGGACATTACATAATGATCAAAGGATCAATCCAAGAAGATGAAATAACAATTTTAAATATCTATGCACACAACATAGGTTCACCACAATATATAAGGCAACTGCTAACAACCTTAAAAGGACAAATTGACAATAACACAATCATAGTCAGGGACTTTAACACCCCAGTTACAGCAATGGACAGATCATTCAGACAGAAAATCAATAAGGAAACACAGGCCCTGAATGATGCATTAAACCAGATGGACTTAATAGATATTTATAGGACATTCCATCCCAAAGCAACAGAATACACATTCTTCTCAAGTGCACATGGAACATTCTCTAAAATAGATCATATCCTGGGCTATAAACCAAACTTCCATAACTTTAAGAAAATTGAAATCATATCAAGCATCTATTCTGACCACAATGCTATACGACTGGAAATCAACAACAAGAAAAAATCTGCAAAAAGCACAAACACGTGGAGACACAACAACATGCTACTAACCAACCAATGGATCACTGAAGAAATCAAAGAGGAAATTTAAAAAATACCTAGAAGCAAATGACAATGAAGACACAACACTCCAAAACCTATGGGATGCAGCAAAAGCCATTCTAAGAGGAAAGTTTATAGCAATACAAGCCCACCTCAGGAAATAAGAAAAAGCTCAAATAAGCTAACTTTACATCTAAAGCAGCTCAAGAGAGAAAAACAGACAAGACCTAAAGTTAGTAGAAGGAAAGAAATCTTAAAGAGCAGAGCAGAAATCAATGAAATAGAAAAGAAGAAAACCATAGAAAAGATCAATGAAACAAAAAGCTGGTTCTTTGAAAAGATCAACAAAATTGATAAACCCCTAGCCAGACTTATCAAGCAAAAAAGAGGGAGGACTCAAATCAATAAAATTAGAAATGAAAAAGGAGAAGTAACAACGGACATCACAGAAATACAAAGGATCATAAGAGGCTACAACATACAACTCTATGCCAATGAAACAGAAAACCTAGAAGAAATGGACAAATTTTTAGAAAAGTACAAACTTCCACGACTAAACCAAGATGAAACAGAAAAGATGAATAGACCAATCACAAGTACTAAGATTGAAACTGTGATTTAAAAACTTCTAACAAACAAAAGTCCAGGACCAGATGGCTTCACAGGTAAATTCTATCAAACATTTAGAAAAGAGATAACACCTACCCTTCTGAAACTATTCCAAAAAATTGCAAAGGAAGGAATACTTCTAAACTCATTCGATGAGGCCACCATCACCCTGATACCAAAACCAGACAAAGATACCACACACAAAGAAAATTACAGGCCAGTTTCACTGATGAACATAGATGTGAAAATCCTCAACAAAATACTAGCAAACTGAGTCCAACAATACATTACAAGGATGGTACATCATGATCAAGTGGGATTTATCCCAGGGATGCAAGGGTTCTTCAATATCTGCAAATCCATCAGTGTGATACACCACATTAACAAACTGAAGAATAAAAACCATATGATCCTCTCAATAGACACAGAAAAAGCCTTTGACAAAATCCAACACCCATTTCTCATAAAAAAAAAAAAAACCCTTCAGAAAGTCAGCACAGAAGGAACCTACCTCAACATAATAAAGGCCATATATGATAAACCCACAGCTAACATCATTCTCAATGGTGAAAAGCTGAAAAAATTCCTGCTGAGATCAGGAGCAAAACAAGGATGTCCGCTCTCGCCATTACTCTTCAGCATAGTTTTGGAAGTCCTAGCCACGGCAATCAGAGAAGAAAAAGAAATAAAAGGAATCCAAATTGGAAAGGAAGAAGTAAAACTATCACTATTTGCAGATGGCATGATACTATACCTAGAGAATCCTAAAGACTCTACCAGAAAACAGTTAGAGCTCATCCATGAATTTGGCAGAGTTGCAAGTTACAAAATCAATACACAGAAATCGACGGCATTTCTACACACTGACAATGAAAGATAGAAAGAGAAATTAGGGAAGCAATCCCCCTTTACCACTGCATCCAAAAGAATAAAATACCTAGGAGTAAACCTACCTAAAGAGGACAAAAGACCTGTACTCTGAAAACTATAAGACACTGATGAAAGAAATCAAAGATAACACAAATAGATGGAAAGATATACCATGCTCGTGGATTGTAAGAGTTAACATTATCAAAATGACTATATTACCTAAGGCCATATACAGATTCAATGCACTCCCTATCAAATTACCAAGGATATTTTTCACAGAACTCAAACAAAATATTTTAAAGTTAGTTTGGAAGCATAAAAGACCTAGAATAGCCAAAGACATCCTGAAAAGGAAAAATGAAGCTGGAGGAATCAGGCTCCCGGACTTCAGACTATACTACAAAGAAACAATCACCAAAACTGCATGGTACTGGCACAAAGATAGAAATATAGATCAGCGGAACAGGATGGAAAGCCCAGAATTAAACCCACGCACCTACGGCCAACTCATCTATGACAAAGGAGGCAAGAATATAATACAATGGAGAAAAGATACCCCCTTCAATAAGTGGTGCTGGGAAAACTGGATAGCCACATGTAAAAAAATTATATTAGAACACTCCCTAACACCATACACAAAAATAAACTCCAAATGGATTAAAGACCTAGATATAAGACCAGACACTATCAAACTCCTAGAGGAAAACATAGGCCAAACACTCTCCAACATAAACGACAGCAACATCTTCTCAGATCCACCTATCAGAGTATTGACAATAAAAACAAAAATAAACAAATGGGACCTAATCAAACTGAAGTTTCTGCACAGCAAAGGAAACCCTAAACAACACAAAAAGACAACCCACAGAATGGGAGAAAATCTTTGCACTTGAATCAACTGACAAGGGATTCATCTCCAAAATTTATAAACACCTCCTGCAGCTTCACACCAAAAAAACAAACAACCCCATCCAAAAGTGGGCAGAAGATCTAAACAGACAATTCTCCAAAGAAGACATACAGATGGCCAAGAAACACATGAAAAGATGTTCAACGTCACTCATTATTAGAGAGATGCAAATCAAAACTGCTGTGAGGTACCACCTTACACCAGCCAGAATGGCCATCATCCAAAAGTCTGCAAACAATAAGTGCTGGAGAGGGTGTGGAGAAAAAGGAACCCTAGTACACTGTTGGTGGGATTGTAAATTGGTGCAACCACTGGGGAAAACAGTAAGGAGATTCCTCAGAAAACTAAACATAGAACTACCATTTGATCCAGCAATCCCACTCCTGGGCATCTACTCAGAGAAAACCATGACTCGAAAAGACACAGGTACTCCGATGTTCATTGCAGCACTATTTGCAATAGCCAAGACATGGAAACAACCTAAACGTCCATCGACAGAGGAGTGGATCCAGAAGATGTGGTACATATACACAATGGCATATTACTCAGCCCTAAAAATGAATGAAATACCAGCATTTTTAGCAACATGGATGGACCTAGAAATTATCATGCTAAGTGAAGTCAGCCATACATGAGACACCAACATCAAATGCTTTCACTGACATGTCGCATCTGAAAAAAGGACAGACTGAACTTCTTTGCAGAACAGATGCTGACTCACAGACATTGAAAGACTTATGGTCTCCGGAGGAGACAGTTTGGGGGGTGGGGGGATGTGCTTGGGTTGTGGGATGGAAATCCTGTAAAATTGGATTGTTATGATCATTATATAACTACTGATGTGATAAACTCATTTGAGTAATAAAAAATAAAATAAAAAATAAATGGGCCTCTTGTCTGAAAAGGTGGCCAATTCCATCTTA
The DNA here is from genome assembly GCF_016906955.1 of Phacochoerus africanus. Taxonomy (NCBI): domain Eukaryota; kingdom Metazoa; phylum Chordata; class Mammalia; order Artiodactyla; family Suidae; genus Phacochoerus; species Phacochoerus africanus. Next base: position 145,789,271 of record NC_062544.1, read on the forward strand.
GCATCCTTTGGAGAAGTGGGCTTCAAAGGAGCCAGCCCTACTCTGGGGAACTTGAAGGCTTCCCAAGGGGGGCACAGGCAGGAAGTGTTAGAAAGGAATCAGTTTGAGATCATGTTTCCATTCCCACTCTTTCCTGCTCTGCCTGAGAATGCACTTCAGTGTCTCTCCTTTTCCACCTGTCCTTCTCCCTCTTTGCAGAAGAAATACCAACTTCTCCCCCATGCAGAATCTGGCCATGGTACAGTGCCCCAAAGTGTCAACAGACTTTGAGAACAATTCAGAATGCTAGTGCTGGCAAATCTTCTTTAATCTAGGGACCACAAACCATTGCCACTCAAGGTGTTGTCCATCTCACAGCAGCATCAGAATCACCTGTATGCTTATCAGAAACACAGAACCTCAGGGGCCAACCCAGACCTTCTGAATCACAACCTCCATTTTAGCAAGATCCCTGGATGGTCCTTGTGCAACTTAAAATGTGAGGAGCATTGCCATCAACCACTCTACCCACCTCATTATGAGAAGCATTTCCCATACTATCTGACTTTTTATTTTTTATTTTTTTAGGGCCACACCCACAGCATATGGAAGTTCACAGGCTAGGGGTCGAATCGGAGCTACAGCTTCCAGCCTACGCCACAGCCACAGCAATGCGGGCTCTGAGCTGCATCTGCAACCTATACCACAGCTCACAGAAACACCAGATCCTTAACCCACTGGGCAAGGTCACGTCCTCGTGGATCCTAGTTGGGTTCGTTAACCACTGAGCCATGAAAGGAACACCTGACTTTTTATTTTTAGTAATTATTTATCCAATTATAAAATATTGACATTATTTTGATGAACTGTGTGGATAAATCAACCTGAAGAAAGATTCTTAGGGTTTTATGGTCAAAGGAAATTTTTTAATATTTATCTCAATTTACATAAAATTGAAATATTTTGGATAAAAGTAAAATAGAGTAACCAATTTAAAAGTTCAAGCATAAAATATATTAAGGTAAAATTCTGTGAAGGGAATTAGGAGTTCAAGAAGGTAAAGTCAGGAACAATGTATATGTAAAATTTCTGACTTGTACAGGTAATTTTTGATGAGTGGTGGTGGAGACCAATGTATTGTGGTATTTACCTTACAACCTGGCAATTCCACTCTTGGATATATATCCAAAATAAATCACTGTTTACATTCACCAAAAAAAAATATGGAAAAATACTCATAGACGCTTTATAGAAGAATATTAGAAACAACCCAAAATGTCCCGTAAGAGTAGATATGATTTTTTTTTTTTTTTGCTTTTTAGGTCCACACTCACAGCATATGGAGGTTCCCAGGATAGGGGTCTAATTGGAGCTACAGCTGCTGGCCTACAACACATCCACAGCAATGCCCGATCCAAGCTGCGCCTGCAACCTACACCAGAGTTTATGGCAACACCAGATCCTTAACCCACTAAGCAAGGCCAGGGATTGAACATGAAACCTCATGGTTCCTAGTCAGATTCGTTTCTGTTACACTATGACACGAACTCCACGATGTGATTTTTTTAAATGTGAGGTATTCATTTGGTGGAATACTATACGACAAGAAAAAATGAAGTACTGCTACTGGCTTAGGTCTCCTTGTGTTAACTGAAAGAAGCAAGAAAAAATGAGATCATGCAAAAGTAGTTTATGGCAACAAAGGTGAGAGAAACAATCACCTTTTGGGGGGTATTGACTGAGAGGGGCAGGAGGGCACATTCTGGAATGCTGGAGATAAACCAGAACACCTTGACATGGGTGATAGGTACGTTGGTAAAAATGAATTGAGCTGCACACTTAAGAACTGGGCATTCTATTGTATATAAGTGATACTTCAATAAAAGGGCAAAATAAAAATGGCCATGATAGTTTGCATTTGATACATTTAAGAGAGTGGTGTAATTTTATTCTACAAGGTTAATATTTACCATATGGCATAAATGATATCCTTCGTAACTATTTAAATTTCTAATGAAACATTTCAGATAAGTTAAAATGTGTGAGGCAAAAGAGATTTCTTCCACCAAAGTTCATTTAGAGGGTAGGCAAGCAAAAAAGCTCTAAAATCAGTACTTTAGAGCCCAAGCACTGTTCTGCCAAGGAAGTCCTAGACTACTCAGCCCTCGTGACCCTCCTCTGAACTCCACCGTACTTACAATTAGTCTCAGTCTGTCTCGTGCTGTTTTTTTTTTTAATTCTTTCATGCATGTGCGTCATATCTGCCTTAGCTCCATGAGTGAAACTTAAGCTCTGAAGATGGATTCTCCCAGTACATACGGTCATCAGAATATCAATATCTGTGTAGCAAATTACTATTTACCTTCAGTAAGTGCTTTTACCCAAGGACATTAAGTGTTTCGATTATGGAAATCTCTCCTAACACACACACACACACACAAATATATATATATACCACACATACTCACATACAATGCATGCCACAGTCTCACACACACCACATATCACACACACTCACATACCCCACTACACACATTCATACACATTACCATACACGCATATTCATATGCACACACACCACACACATTCACACACACTACACACATACCAGACATAGATATTATTATTATTCATTTTTACAGATGAAGAAAGCAAGGCTCTATGTGAACCCAAAGGAAAATGCCCAAGGACACACTTTGCTCTATGAACTGTAATGATCTACACAGGTGTGACTTGACATGGCCTGCTTGTTGAATTGGATTGAGACACCATCATTCCCGCAACTACAGGCCCAACACATAGTTATAAAAATGCTTTCCAAATATATGCCTGGCCACATCCACAGCATATGGAAGTTCCTGGGCCAGGTATTGAATTTGAGTCACAGCATGGCACCACTGGATCCTTTAACCTACTATACTGGGCCAGGGATGAAACTCACGCCTCTGCAGTGACCCAAGCCATTGCAGCTGGGTTCTTAACCCAGTGCACTATAGCAGGAACTCCCCAAATATATATTTTCGTCCTTTTTAAGGCCACACCTGCAGCATATGTAAGTTCCCAGGCTAGGGGTCAAATTAGAGCTGCAGCTGCTGGCCTACACCACAGCCACAGCAACTCAGGATACAAGACGCATTTGTGACCTACGCAGCATGCTTATGGCATTGGCCAATCCTTAACCCACTGAGTGAGGCCAGGGGTCAAACCCGCTTCCTCACAAATACTATGTCGGGTTCTTAACCTGCTGAGCCACAACAGAAACTCCTCCAAGTATTTTTAATATTACTTTTAGGCCATCTACAGTTTGGGACTCATAATAAGCTTAATAATAACTGTGAGCCCTTAGCACATCATTTGTTCCATGCCTGCTGCTGTATTCTTTAGATATTTATCTCACATAATCTGCACAGCCTCCCCTATAAGGTGGGAACCACTAATACACCTTCAATTCCTCCTCACAGATGAGTAAGTGGAGGCTCAGAGGTAGGCAGCCTCTGGTCACAACAGCTGGAGGGTGGCGATTAAGCCAGGAACCAAGTCCAGCTCCCTCAGATGGGAGCAGTGACCTTCCTGACACCTCACTAAACTGAGGCTGCACAATTTTTTAAAAAAGATTTTAATCCACCTGTATTTAACATCTTATATGCTTTTTGTAACAAGATGGTGGTCTAAAGAGATATCATTTATCAAACTTTTTACAGCCACTGCCTTCCTCCATTACAGGGCATGCATTACAGGAGCCAATGGTCTCATATTTTAGAGGAAAATCTCATAAATCACAGTGTGCTAACAGAGACAATTTGGAAGGAGCAGAGAAACCTCCCCTAGTTCACACAAACAGCTGGAGCCTCTAGCAGCTTGGACGACTCTGAGTCAAGTCTTTCTGGCAGGAGAGACCCTGGAGAGAGCACTGACACCCTGACCGCAGCCTGCGGTGCTATGGAACCTGAGCGGATTTGATTTCCCATCCTATCTCTAACTCCCTCCAAGTTGCTCCTACTTGGAGCCAGCATAGATTTGGTTTTTCTCCTGGAAGATTTCCAAGAGAGAGAAAAAAATAAAGAAATAAAACAACTGTATCCAAGGCATAGACTTCATTCAGAAGACACCCCCGCTCCTGCCCCCCCCCCCCCCCCCAGGGAGTGGTTCCAGTCTCAGCACAGCACTGAGTGGAGGAAAAGTAAAAAAGGGTTGGGCAGGGAGGAGAAGGAGGTGCTTGGAAAGTGAGAAAGGCTTTGATATCAGAACCTTAGAGCTACAGATGACCTCCCTGTCTCCTGGGGCAGCCTCCTAGTTTTACAGACAGAGATGTGAAGCCTTCAGAAGGTCTTCTGAAGCAGAGCTCTCCCTGTGGCACTCCCCAGATAAAACTCTCCAAGGTGAAACATGGAAGAACCATTCTGACTGCAGACTGGATCTGTTTCTTTTACTTTAACCTTTGTATTCTATTGCTTTTGCTACAAGTTAATCAGCCAGAGAATGCTGCCTGTACCCTGAAACACAGGATAGCCCACTACCAAGGCTCTGGCCCTTAAAGATGTAACACTTTTCCATTCATAGAGAGATAAAAAGTTGCAGAACAGAGAAAAACATTTGTCTTTTGGGAAGTTTATAGGAACACTGTGAACAGATCTACATGGATTGCTGTAAGAACAAAGGACTCCCACACCAAAAGTTTGTAACAACCAACCACACCCCTTCCCCTTTTGGTACAAAAGAAGCCTGAATTCACTCTTGGGTAAAACAGTTCTTTGGGACACTAGTCATCTCCTCAGTCTGCTGGTTTTGTGAATAAAATCACTATTTCTTGTCCCAGTGACTCGTCCCCCAAATTACTGGTCTATCATGTGGTGAGCAGGACAAGCTTAGACTCCCTATTGCTTATAGGATAAAGGCCAAACTACTCGGACATTCAAAATCCAAGAATCTACAGGCTGCTTAACCACCCCCCATAGTACTCCCGGTTACTCTCCAAGTACCAGTCTCACAAAAGACCACTGTGCCTATACCAATGCTATCGCCCTTGGCAACCCTCAGATGATCCATGTTCTGGAAGAATATGCATCCACACATTCCCCACCCCACTCACAACCACAACCTCACAAGCAGAAGAATCAGGGAAATTCTTTAGATCCAAGGTAATCAGGAATTCTATTTTTTAAATTAATAGACTGTTTTTAGAGAAAAATTAAACAGAAAGTAGAGAGAGCTCTCATCTAACCTCTCTCACTGCCCTGCACAAATTCCCCTATTATTAGCCTCTTGCAATGGTATGGGGCATTTATTACAACTGATGGACAGTAGTGGTGCAGTATTATTAACTAAAGTCCATAGTTTACATCAGGGTCACTCTTGCATTTTACATCCTATGGGTTTTGAAAAATGCATGATGCCATGTAGGCATCATTATAGTATCATACGGAGTAGTTTCACTGACCTAAAAAACCCTGGGCTCCTCCTGTTCATCCTTCCCTCCCTCCTCGCCCCAACCCCTGGCAGCTACTCCTATTTTTACCATCTCTGTAGTTTCACCTTTTCCAGAATGTCACATAGTTGGAATCATATATTATGTAGGCTTTTAAAACTGGCTTCTTTTACTTAATAATTGCATTTACAGTTCTTTCATGTCTTTTCATGGCTTAGAAGTTCATTTCTTTTTATTGCTGAATAATATTCCATTATATGTAATAATAGTCTTGGTTTCTTTATTCATTCACTTTTTTGGCAATTATGAATATTTCATGCAAGCTTTTGTATGATCACAAGCCCTCACCTCATCTGGATAAAATACCTTTCTGTTAACTTTTGCAACAGACTAAATTTAAGAGCAGTTTTAGGCTTACAGAAAAAAATTATATTTTTAAAACACAGGAGTTTCAAAAATTAGTATAAAATTCAAAAAGTAGAAAGGGTATAAAGAGAAAATTCTCTCTCTAGTCCTTGTCCACCAGCCACTTAATCCCCCTCTAGCGAGGTAACCAAGTTTCCAAGTTCATGTGTGTCTTTCTAGAAATAATGGCATATTTCAAAAATATTATTTCTCCTGTTTTTATACATATTATAGCACACATGACATTCACAGTGTTCTATACCTTACCCTTTTCTTTTAAGAATACATCGGGGAAATAAATCCATGTCATTTTATAAAGAACTTCCTCATTCCTTTTTACAGCACTATAGAAAAGCCCCTCTTCTTCTTCTCCTTATGGAAAAGAGTAGAAGGATGGAATAAGATGTGGCCATAAGTAGAATCTCCTTCTATGATTTCCTTTTATTCTTTCACAGGAAAGTGACAAAGGAGTTCTGTGCTTTATTTCTTTTTTTTTTTTTTTTTTTTTGCTATTTCTTTGGGCTGCTCCCGCGGCATATGGAGGTTCCCAGGCTAGGGGTCGAATTGGAGCTGTAGCCGCCAGCCTACGCCAGAGCCACAGCAATGCGGGATCCGAGCCGCGTCTGCAACCTATACCACAGCTCACAGCAACGCCGGATCGTTAACCCACTGAGCAAGGGCAGGGGCCGAACCCGCAACCTCATGGTTCCTAGTCGGGTTCGTTAACCACTGCGCCATGACGGGAACTCCTGTGCTTTATTTCTTAAAAGTAAGAAGTTAAAAATGTTTGCAGAGCATCTCAAACTTCCATTTTTTGTTTTTTGTAGCATACAAAATATCTTTGGGTAGTGGAATGGCCCAGTCTGTAGACTTCTGCTTTAATATGCTAAAGATATTTATCAAGCCCCACTTGCTAAGATAAGGAAAACTTGTCATATAGCAAATAGCCAAGAGGCACTCAAACTAGAAGTGCCAAATTTTCCAGGAGATCCATAGCACCTTGCCACTCAAGGTGTTATTTCTGGATCAGCAACATCAGCATCCCCTAGAAACTTATTTCTAACAAATTTCTGCATTTCTAATATCTCACCCCAGACCTACTGATTTAAAAACTGCTTTTTAACAAGATCCCATGAGATTGGTACGCACATTAAACTTTGATAAGAATTGTCTTCACACATATAGAAAATAAGCTAGTAGTGCCCAGTGGGGAGAGGAGGGGAGGGGCAAGATAGGTAGGGATTAGGAGGTACGAATTACTGTGTGTAAAGTAAGCTATAAGGATATACTGTATAACACAGGAAATACATACAATGTTTTATAACTATAAAAGGGTATAATTTTTTTAAATTGTGAATCACTACATTGTATACCTGAAACTTAAGTTTTTACAGCACTATAGAATTCCATATTCTATATTACAAATGTAACAAATTTTTAGCCAGTCCCCTTTCCTGGACCTTTAGGGGGTTTTTTTGTTTGTTTGTTTGTTTCTTTTTGTCTTTTTGCTATTTCTTGGGCCACTCCCACGGCATATGGAGGTTCCCAGGCTTGGGGTCTAATCGGAGCTGTAGCCACCGGCCTACACCAGAGCCACAGCAACGCGGGATCCGAGCCACATCTGCAACCTACACCACATCTCACAGCAACGCCGGATCCTCAACCCACTGAGGAAGGCCAGGGATCGAACCCACAACCTCATGGTTCCTAGTTGGATTCATTAACCACTGAGCCACGACAGGGCTCAGTGGACCTTTAGGTTTTTTGCATTCATTTACCACCATCAAAAATGCTGGAATAAATAACCATATACAAGCCTCCTTTTGCATGCAGGGATGTCACTTGTATAATCAAAAGGCATTTGTGTTAGTATTTTGAGGCTGCAAAAAGTGCCCTTCGCTAAAATCTTACCAACTGGTATTCCCACCAGAAGTTTGTAAGAGGGTCACAGGGACTATTAGAAAGCTGATGTGCTGCTGGGATTTGCCTCAAAATAACCTTGGATGGCAGGCTGGGGAATGGTAGTGTTATAGGTAAAAAACATGGTTGGCCTTGACTTGATTGACGAAATTTAATTTCAGTGATGAACGGGGGAAGAGGCTTCTTATACTATTCTCTCTAGGTCTGTAATGTCTGGAACTTTCCATGATAAAAAGGAGAACAAAGACAGTCAGACAAAGCCAGAAATGTGATACAGAGCTTGCAGCTCCCCTTAACAGGTCTGACCAGTTAGGAATTAAGACTACCAATAACTTGTCCCTAGAGGCCTCTGCCCCTAGCCTGGGCTAGAGGGCTAGAGGGAGGATCCAGAGTATGATCCCAAGAGCAGGTCCCACCCAGTTCTCACCCCTGACCCTGTCATGAGAACATGGTAACTTTTCTGACACTCCCTGGGACAGTGAGGCCCCACGTTCAAGGTCTGTATATATCCTGAAAATCAAGATCAAGTGAGTGTTTGTCAGTCTGCTCCACAGAGGCAGCTGGTATGCCCTCTCTGGGATAAAGTTTCAGGAGCTAATGAGGAGTATGGTATGTTACACACTTGCACACAGTCATGCCCGAGGCTGGCACTATTCTCATGCCAACTTCATAGATGAAGGAATTGAGACTCGAGGACAGAAAGTAGATGCCTAGGGTCAATCAGAAAGTGGCTGAGCCAGGGTTCAAACCCAGAGTAAGGGGCAGACAGGAATCAAGATGACTCAGTCTCCAGGTCATGATTCCCCTGGGGGGTTTCAACACCCCTATTTCAAGGATCATGCACCACTTCACCTACTGTCTCCACCCCCACAATCCACATGCCATTTCAGTGCTATTCTCACTGGTCTTGGTTGTCACTGTGCCCCCCAGTGGATCGTGACCTTGACCTCAGGCCCTCCTGAGTGGAGGGAAACATCAGTTTGGTAGCACAGTGTAGCAGACCCTGGGTTTACCTGCCTGGAGGGTTCAAATACCGGCCTTGCTACATATTCAGCAAGGTAAACTTGGGAACATTTCCTCATTTCCCCCTGGGATTCAGTTCCCCCCTGGAATATGGGGATGAATAATAATCTACTTCACATTGTTGTTGTAAGGGCTGATAAGTGACCATAGATAAAACTCTTAGTATAGTGCTTCATTTATATTAGCACCGTACACAGCAGCCACTAGTCACATGTGGCTATTTAAATTTAATGAAAAATTTTAAAATTCATTCTTCAATCATACTTGCCACATTTCCACTGTTCAAAAGCACATGTGCCTAGTGGCTACTGTATTGGACAGCATGGAATAGTTCCATCACTGCCGAAACTTCTATGGGATAGCACCATATGAGAAGCTTGAGGTTAGCTATGATTATCATTTATTATTACTATTGCTTTCCACAGCCATTTATCATCTCCTTAAATGGAAAAAAGTCCTAAAGCAGAGGTGACATCCATGTTTTATTACTTAGAATTTGTGTACAATGCCTCCAACAAGAGCAGTGTAATGGGGCCTATGAGGCCCTCAGAGTAGCATGGTGGACACCTACTCTCACTGTCACTAGCCCAATGCCCAACATGGTCCCCCGCCATCCCACTCCAGCCTGAGGAGAGGCAATAGACCCAGCAAAGCCTTTACTCCAGCTACTGTCACAAGGTCTTTGCCAGAGACTGTTGTGAGGTCTTAGGCAGACAAGTCATTTTTTCTGAGCTGTTTTCTCATCTGCATGCTTACCCTGCAGGGTTGCTGCAAGGATCAGACTAGAAAGAATGCATAGAATGTGCCTGGCACCTAGAAGACCCTACAGACAAGTGGCATAGCAAACAGACCCTACAGAGAAGTGGCATAGCACTGCAGGAAGGGCACAGCTTACAGGTCTTGGGGACAGCCAGATCTGGGCTCCAAACCTGGTTTTCTCCACTTTTTGCAAAAATCACTTCAGCTCCCTGAGTATCTTTTCTGGTCTATAAAATGGGAAATAATACCCTCCTCTTGGGCTTGTCCAAAAAGGGAGCGATGGTATGCATATAAAACACCTGGCTTGGTGCCTGGTACATAACAAGCAAGCAATAAATGGCCAGAATGAGGAGTCACTGCTGCTGGAGCCACAGGGAGTGAGCATGGGGCACGCAGGACACTGAGCCAGATGTCTCCCAGGCCCTTGTCTAGTCCTCCATCCACAACCCCGCAAAGAGGGCTTATCACTTAGAGAAACCCTGGGGTATCATCCCCCAACCTCTCTGGCACTGGGTTCCCTCTTCCTTCCCCTCCTCCCTTCCAGCCTGCACCAAAGGTTCTTGCCTTCCCTGGGACCTTCATAAAAGTTTCCGCGCCCCTGGAGCGGCCCTGCACCGCTGCCCCTTCTCCCAGCCTCCTATACACAAAGAAGCAGCTTGTCCTGGGGCCCCCGCTGCCCGAAGGGCGCCCAGTTCCGCGCTGCGCCAGGTGCACCAGCTGCCGGGCCGGAAGCGGCGCCGCGCAGTTTCCCTGGCAACCACTTTGGGCTGCGCGCCCCGCCCCACCCCGACCTGCCCAGCCGAGCTGGCTTCCCCTTTGGAAGCAAGCGCCTCTCTGAGGACTAGAGCAGGCTCTGAGCATCTGGTGTTGTCTTCCCTCATTTTGCTGAGGGCCCGTCCTTTATTAACCTTGACCAAGCCCCTTCGCATCCTTCAACGCTTCTGACCACAGAAATGGGCGGCAGGAAGGTGTTGGGTTATCACACCATTTTACTGATAAGGAAATTGAGGCTCAAGAAAAGTGGAAAGACTTGCCAGAATCACAGGACTCAAACCCAGATGGCATGACCCTGCCAGGCGCTGACCAGTTCTATTTCTGCTCCCCACCGATCTGAGGGAATCAGACTCAGAATGGGATTGTTTCTCAAATCATATCACCGCCTCAGCCCTGATGAAGATCAGTAGGCCACTGGGTAATGCACTGCCAAGAGCTGGGTCTGGTAACAGACTTGCAGAGTTCAGAGCTTGGCCTTGAAATTTACTAGCTCTGTGAACTTCAACAAATAAGTTAGCCTCTCTGGGCCTTGGCTTTCCCATCTGCAAAATGGAAAGCAGAGCATTATGGCACTTGGCGCTTTCCCACAAATTGTCTCTTTGTTGAAGCAAAGCAGCAAATATTGTGCAACAACCTTAGGAGGAGGTTGCTATGACTATTATCCCATTTTGAAAAGGAGGAGAGTGAGACACAAAGAGGTGAAGTGATTTGCCTAATTTCACCTAAACATTAAGGAGTCTTTTGGCTCCAAATCATGTACCACTTGCCAGACATGTTTCCTGAGTTGCTTATCATGTATACTCTACCAAGTCAGCCAAGTTTTCACACTCTGTCTTTAGCCATCTCACAATTATTCAGGGTAGCAAAGGCCAGGCTTAGAAGAGACAATCAAAGCATATCAATTTCTGAGGCTGCCTTGGAGCAAATTAGGTCTGCTTCCAGCTTGCTGGGTGGTGGGGGACACACATGCTGGGAAGGAGATGGGTGAAGGGACTGGCATTTCACCACCAGTCCCTCCCCTAGAAAGGAAGCACAGTAAATGGGCTAGTGTTCTGAAAAAATAAGAATTATTTAATGATGATGCTACTGTCAACAAGGAAAATCTTCCTCTAAGAGGAAATTCTATGGTCCCAAACAAATTAGGGAATTAGCCCTGGATATACTTTCATAGTTGAAGAGATGGGAGATGAGATTTTCAATTCCCACTGTGGTCCATAAGCACAGATCCAGCTCTGCAGCACCCTGAGCATCCCTACCTGGACTGCTAAACCATTTCCCTTGAGCTGAGAGTTCAAAGCAGAGTGGGTGAGAGAGAGGGTTTCCCCACAGCATCTGGGCCGTGTCCAAATTACAGCCATTCCTTCTCATGAAGAAGTCAGACAGAAGTTACCTCCCTGCCTTCCAGATAGTCAGTGAAAAGCAAAGAATGGTCAGAATAAGGCCATGCCTCTTCTTAATGGAAGCTCTGAGTTAAAATGGGACGTGGTCAATTTCAACCTGAGATTAATATTCACAGATTTGCTGCTCAATGGTCCTTGCAGTATCAGATGTGTTTAAATGGGGAAAGATCAAGAATCATTAACGCTGAATTTCCATCTGCATACCTCTTACTGAGGAAGCTTTTCTTTATGTATTCAATTCTATGCTGCTCCCAGTATTCATAAGTCAGAGAACTGGGCACCCTTAGAAATATCTAAGTGTTTCCCAAGCTTCATAGCCATTTTCACAATGTGTATGCTATAAATAACCTCTATCCTATATTTAGTTAATATATTGCTTTAAATCACCTCATTTTTATATAAGACACTTCATAGTATTGCCAAACTTGAATCACTCTCAATTAATGGAAGGTAACCGTAAAAAATACATAAAATGATCACAAAATAACATGATTAAATTCTACCTAGATTCTGAAGCCTGAAACCAGCTTTCTTTTTGATAAAAGGGGTTTAGTAAATATTAGAGGAAGTGTTGAAGACACACTAGCACCTAACAGGGATTTTCTCCTTGGAAGAGTTGAAGGAGGATTAAAAAGGAAATGAGTATCTACTTCTGTGAGTCAGTGCTATTAAGTTCTCTCTGTGTGACGCACCTAAAATTATCCTATATATACACCATCAGTGGTGCTTATCCCTCACTTCAGGAAACAGTAATTGGTCCAACCTCTTAATGCACAAAAGGGAAACTGAGGAACTGAGAGCCTTACCCTAATGTGGTACCAGAACCTGGGTCACCCACCTGTGTGGCCTGTGCTCAGCTCTTGTGATTACAGTTTGTCATCTACAAGTGCTTTCTTCTCTGTTGTGATGACAGGCAGCTTGCATAGAGCCAGCATCTGTGACCAAATTGGTTCCTCAGAAATTTTTTTAAATGAATAAATTAACCAATCAAATGAAGTGATGTATTGTGGTAGGCTGAATAATAACCCCCCAAAGGTATTCAGATCCTAGTCCCTGTAACCCTACAGATGTAACCTTAAATGGAAGCAAAGGACTGTGCAGATTAAGATAAGGATCTCGAGATTAGTAGATTATCCTGAATTACCGGGTAGACTCTAAATGTAATCACAAGTGTCCTTACAGGAGAGAGGAAGAACGTGTTGGGCACAGAGAGAAGAGGAGGAAGTGATGCAACTACAGAGGCAGAGACTGGAGTGATGAGGCCACAAGCCAAGGAATGCTGGCAACCATGAGAGGCCAGAAGAAGCAAGAAATGGATTCTCCTCTAGAGTCTCTAGAAGAATCAAGTGGGGTCCCCTGCCAATATCTTAATTTTGGCCTGGTGAAACTGACTTCGGACTTCTGGCTTCTAGAATTGTGAGAGAATTAATGTGCATTGTTTTAAGTCACTAGGTTTGTGGGAATTTGTTGCAGCCATAGGAAACATATACACCACTTTGAAATCTCTAAAGCTTTATAGAATATGGTTTAAGCAGTGAGTGATACAAAAATTCAGAAGGCCAGAAGAGGGAGGGAACCTAAGGTGCAGGAGAGTCAGCTGAGAACTCATGAAGGAGGAGAGCTGAGGCAGGATTTGTAGGATCCGGAGAGGCAGAGAGAAGGAGTGGGGCATTCTATTATATATACCCATGAACATTCACAGACTGCCTACTATGCCTGTGTTAGAGGACAGGGGAATCTGAGATAAAAATACTCGTACAGGAGGGCCCCTGCCCTCAAGGAAATGCCAGTGTGCTGGGAGAATGAGGTATACCCAGGTGAAAAAATAATTGGCAGTATAGATGGGATAATTCCCCTTTTAGGATCAGAGATACACACCAAAAAAATGCATGTGCAGGGATTTTTATTACAACACCGTTTAGAAAAGTAAAAACTTGAGCACAACATAACATAATCCAAGAACAGGTTATTGGTTAAATAACAGAACACTCGATAGTTTAAAAATTATGCTGTTTAACAGTTAATGACATAATGATATAATAGTTGTTGTAGATAATATGTGATAGTTAAGTAGAAAATGCCTATAATATACAGTTAAATAACAGAAGTGGATTACAAAAATAGGTAAGTTTAGTCATCTCAAAATATAACTATAGCTATTTATAAACAGAGAAAAACTGAAGAATATATACCAAAATGTAATCATGGCTATCTCTAGGTGGTGAGATTACACACTGATTCACTTTTTTTAATTCACTTTTTTGATAAATATTTACTGAGTACCTCAGTGCTAAGCCATGGCTAGGTAATAAACATTTTAGGTTTTGCCGGCCATACAGTCTCTATTGCAACTACTCGGTTCTGTCCTTGTATCACAGTAGTGACCATAGACAGTATGGTAATGAATAGAGATGGCTTTATTTCAATAAAACTTTATTTCCAAAAATAGGCAATGGGCCACATTAGACCCAGGGGCCCTAGGTTGTCAACCTGTACTAATCGCTGTGCTTTTCTGTATTTTTCATAGCCTCCACATAACAGGCATTACACCTCCTACATGGAGAGAGGCAGTAAACTTTTAAAAATACTCATTATCAATTGGCCCTGGAAAGGCTATGGTTGGGTCTATTAGGTAGCATCTCCTCTAGGGGTGACAACCTCAATTATCTCCGGAGGTTATGCAGCTAACAAAAATGTTATTAGAGGAGTTCCCGTCGTGGCGCAGTGGTTAACGAATCCGACTAGGAACCATGAGGTTGCGGGTTCGGTCCCTGCCCTTGCTCAGTGGGTTAACGATCCGGCATTGCCGTGAGCTGTGGTGTAGGTTGCAGACGCGGCTCGGATCCCGCATTGCTGTGGCTCTGGCGTAGGCCAGTGGCTACAGCTCTGATTCAATCCCTAGCCTGGGAACCTCCATATGCCGCGGGAGCGGCCCAAGAAATAGCAACAACAACAACAACAACAACAAAAAAGACCAAAAAAAAAAAATGTTATTAGATACCTGGGGTAAAACAACATAAAGAGGACAGATCTGACCAAATATAGTCAAATTCACTCCTTAATGTTAAGGCTGTGTCTGCTAAACAAAAGTGATCTATAAACTTCTAGCTTATGACTCTAGAAAACCTTCCCAGCAAATGTCACTTTAGCTAGTGCCAGCCCTCCCAAATTCAAACTCAGAGCATGGCAGACCCGGCTCTGCCATAGCTGTCCCCACCTTGACCCCATTAGCTCGTGTTGAAATGACCAGCCAGGGAAAGAGCTGCTAATCTTCATTGAGAAGGTGCCTCCGGCCATGTGTGCATTCAACTGACAGTAATAGGATGCAGGATGAATTTCCTTGACCTTCTGGAAGAATATCCAAGGCCCCAGTGAAGCCCAAACATTTTATGCACATTGTAGCTACTGCTCACAAAGGCTTGCCATGGGGTAGAAAGGCACTACATCAGGCCGAGTGATTTATGTTTCTGAAAGCCACATGAACTACTGGCCATTACCTCATCCTGGCAACTTTTCAAATTCTTGCCAATTGATTTTAAGAAAGGAGAGAGGGAAAAATAAGAAGGGCTGGGAGTGTGTGTGTGTTTTCTCTTTAACCCAAACTCTGCAAAAGTTCTCAAAGGGAATCTTTATCCATTCCACAACAGGGACAGATGTTAAATTTTCATGGAGGTCAGTGAGTGGGCCTGGTAATCTAGGGGAGTTTTATTTTTACAGTGCACATTAAGCAAGTCCTTACAATCCCTGCTCTCAATTCTTGTCAGTCAAGAACTTACCAGGGAAACTCTTCAGGAGAACTTCTATGCCTTGGAGCCTAGATGAAGAGCAACAGGACATAACAAAATAATCCAGAAGTGTATCTTCTCAAATACTGAGTCCAGCAAACTTTAAGAAAAGACTCAGAAAAAAATACAAAATCATTACAGTTGCCTAATGGTTACATATATAATGTTAGCACGTATACACACTATGGTCTGGGAAGATTATTTTATTCAAACATGGCCTTAAAAAAATAGGATGAGTTCCAGCTCTGCCTCAAGGCATTAACCTCATCCATAAACTGGGATTAATAACACCTACCGAGGAATTGTGGTAAAATCAAATTAGGAAACAGACACATACATGAAAGAGTTCTATAAACAGCAAAAAGTTAAACATGATTCTTCTTCATAGTATTATTATTATTACTTTATAAGGGTCCACTGCCTGCAAATTAGAACAAAATGTGGCCAGCACATCCATTGACTGCAATAGTGACACAAGCTCAACCAGAGGAAGAGGCTGCAGTGTCCTTAGTGGACGTGTCTCCCAGGGTTGCAGCAAACCTCACCAGTCAGGTTGGAAACCAATCATTCGCACATGGGCTTAGAACGAGCACTTACTACCCCAATATAAATCTATTTGTCCTTTTAACGCAATATAGAACTTTCTGCCAAGCACATATTTCATGTCTTGGGTCCTATTACCAAAGAGGAAAAACACCTCATGTTTATTCGCCTGCCACTTGGCAGCAGAACGCAGTGGGCTCTTTCTGTTCCCTGCTGGGGCCATAATTCTTTGTGAGATGTTGGGCAAATAGCCTTACTCCTCTGGGTCAGTCGGTCAATGGATTGCTTTTGCGGTCCTACTGTGGATAGAACTCTGGGCTTCAAATTCCACACAAAGCTAGGTTGTTGGATTAAGGTCTGTTTCAGCATTAAGAGCTTACTGGATGTCAACCAAGTGGGCAATTTCTTAGTCTAACACCCTTCTGTGCCCTATTTGGGCATAAATCAGGTTATATGCTTGACAGCTCTGTAGCAATCACCTCCGAGCCAAGGTATCCACCACCTGCACCCATCACCTGCAGTGAAATGCAGCCCTTCATCCTTCTCCATCCTCTTCCCTTGGCCTCTATTAATTTCTCCCAACGCTGAAGTGTGTGGCTGGCAAGAACACAGCAAGAGCAGTTTCTGACTTCAGAAGTACTGCCTGTTCCTCTGTTTGACTCTTACTTTCTCCCTCCTTGATGAGGGCGGCTGCTATGGGTCAGCTTATGGGGGAAATGAGCAGATAACATGCCATCTAATGCATTCCAGTTTCCATGACCAAACCTTTTGGATCCTAACTGCACTTCATGGTAGGAAATATATATATAAAATATCAACAAGGAAGACCGCAAAAACACAAATGCCAGCGATGCTGATTCCTTTTCAGGGACTCTCTTTGAAAGGCTGAGGAGCACTGGGCAAAACCACAGTCATTACAAGGCTCTGGATCTACTGCTTCCCAGAAGAAAGGGAGGTAATGGATCTCCAAGCACCTAATGGGGACGGTAGGGTGGTTGTTTGCCTCAGGTCCTACTTTCTGAAATTCTAGGGACCTGACTGATCAACAGAGCCAGCAGTTCCTCCCGGGGAGTCCCACAGACCCCTGTGCCCATGAGGTGCCCCTCTCTCCCACTCTGAAACTCACCCCTCCAAATACCCCCTAAGCAAGGAAATGGCACTTTGATTCCCCTACTCGCTCAAGTTAGAAACTGGCCCATCACCTTATCTCTCCCTTACCCCCAGACCTCTATCCCAATCCATCCTACTGCCTCAAGACTTCTAAATTCATCTACTTGCCTCCATCTCCACCACCACCCTAGGGAAAGCCCTCATCTCTGACCTGGACAATCACAAGAGCCTCCAAAACCAGTGTCCACATTACATTTGCCCCCTTTCTGATATTTTCAAATCAATTCTTCTTTGGAAAGTAAACATCTCATTCATGTCACCACCAGCAAGTCCCTGCCCTTCCCACTCTCCACCTCCAGCCTATAATCCTTCACTGGATTATCATCCCTTTGGGGATAAAAGACCAAACCCTAGCCTGGTGTACAAAACTGTGTATGATGTGGTCTCTCTACTCCACCACAGCCTCATCTGGTTCCATTTGCCCCTTGCTTACAGTCTTTCAGCCTCCCTGCCTTCTCTCTACTGCCTGAACATACCAAGCTTTTTCCTGCCTCAGAGCCTTTGCACTTGCTATTCTTCCAGCTGAAATGCTCTTCTCTTCTCTCACTTCTCTCTCCTATCCTAACTCCCATTTATCCTCAGGTTTAGAGAAATTAAATGACTGCCTTATAGTATTGCCACAATCATTAAGTGAGATTATGCATGTAAAGTGCTTGGCCTGAGTATTCAATAAATGTTACATGTGCATTATCCATGTTTAAATCTGAAAATTCATTCTTATTCACACACATCTAGTCTTGCTTTCTGTCTTCTCTAAGTTAATAGCATTATCTTCAACTCCAGAAAGTCTTTTTGGGATGCTCAGAAGGGAGATAAAAGTTTTTCTTGTTTCTACTTAGACCTGGAAATCTCATGGATACTTCCTTCATCTCTGTCCTATATAAAGTTTATGTTTTACTCAAAAACTCAAAATCATCTTTTCCTCCTAAGATGTGAGTGACCCAATTGATATCTAACTTCCTATTTCTATATTCAACCATTCTCTTACACATCCATTCAGTGTAGATTAGCATCTGCCAGGCTCTGTGCAAGAACAGGAGGATACAATAATGGGGATAACCCAGGACCTGCCCATGAAATTCAGCAGAGACCAACAAATACAAAAAATTATAACAACAAGCTAGGACAAGGTATGCACAAAAAAGCTTAGGAGTGTACTAAGAAGGAAGCAGGAACCTCTTCTGGAGAGATTTAGGGGACAAAGAGATCAGAGGCTTCACGTGGCATCTGAGACTGGTCCTGAAGGGTGGATAGGTATTCACCAGGTAAAATGAGAGCTCAGTGAGCCCACCAGTTAAGGAGTTTGGGGGGATGCAGAGGCTCAGGTGGGAAGGGTTCTTTGGATCCAGGTTGTGAATGACCTTTAAGGCTACATTCAGGGCCTCAGCCTTTGCCCCACATACACTGTTACAGAAAAACGTGGTGACAACATGGGGGACAGGTGAGAATAGATGGGAGACAAGGAGACTGGTCAGGAGGCTACTGTGATACTACAGTCAGGGCCAGGGGAGCTCAGCTGAGAGAGACAGATTAAGTTCCTTTCACAAAACAGGTGTTTCAGGTGATGATGGACAAATCCTGCTTTCTTAACTTTTATAAGAGCCCTGTGCATGTAGAGCTTACAGGGCCAGTTTCAAATGCTAAGTTTCAGTCAGTGGATGCCATACAGAGCCTCTCCTTTACAGTGTCCAGCTGAGAATTCTGATCCACCTTTGCTAGTGGTGCTGAAGGCCTTGATGTGACATGCTATTGCTGCCATGTGCAGGCAGTTCTGAGCCCTAACTGAAACCAGAAGTATAAGGCAGGCAACCCCAGCTTCTATTTATGTTACTGATTTCATAAACTTGCGAAAAGGAAGACAGTCTGGAAGAAGAATAACTTCTAAGTAAAATATGGGTATGACATTTACTCCTCAATTTGTGAACTCCTACTCATACATCAAGGCCCAATTCAGAGGTCCCATGGGAGACACTGTGAGCTTTCATGATAAAGATTAGCAGAGTAGGAGAAAAGAGCTTCTTCCACACTTTGGCTTAGAGCAGAGATGGCTCTGGGGTAATAAAGACCAGCAGGATCACAGTGGCATCTAAGGGGATGCAGCTCAGAGAGCACCAGGACCAGGTCCTGGAATAGATGTGGTAATCCCACAAGGCCACCCAGCTGGGGAAAGGGAGGTGATGCTCCAATCCTGGTTCCCAGCAGGAAGCAGACATCAACAATAGCACAGGTGCACTTGTTCATGGCACATGTGAGGTACCTGCTGGACATGCGGCACTGCTGGGCCCCTGCCCGGATTTCCGCTTCAACAGAGGACATGAACATGGGGTCGTGGCAGGCACCAGAGAAGTGAGATGAGGGATCCAAGGCTGACTGATCTCAAATCAGACTCAAAACCTGTTGCTTTGCTCATGACAGCTTCACACCTGACCTCTCTTAGCGTAACAGCAAACCTAGAGGAACTTGTGGATAAGGAAACTGAGGCTCACCTGACAAGCTCCCCAAGACCACTCGGCTGCTCACCCACCATGTGCTGAAGCCAGAATCTAAGCCCAGGACTGGTGAGCCCAAGAAGGCTCATCCCCCAAATCTCAGTGCTTTAGCTCACCACTCATCAGTGTGCCAGGGTCCCTGATTCTGGGGACAAAATCATTAGCCAAGTGAACCTCTCCAGGGAAGATTCCAGACACAATGATTCATGAGAGAGGGAAGAGAAGAATAACCATGTGCTACCAGAGGAAAGCATTCAAGCGCTTCCTTTTGTGCTTTTGTGGGACTTGGACACGCTCTGACCCAGGTGTTTCCACATAGCCAGCCAGAGTGCCGGCCTCTGGAGAGATGGAAAGCCTTAGAAAGGAACGCAGCCTGCACTGGCC
This sequence comes from Phacochoerus africanus, assembly GCF_016906955.1. Classification (NCBI taxonomy): domain Eukaryota; kingdom Metazoa; phylum Chordata; class Mammalia; order Artiodactyla; family Suidae; genus Phacochoerus; species Phacochoerus africanus. Next base: position 145,809,327 of record NC_062544.1, read on the forward strand.
ACAAAAACAGATGACATGGTGCAAGCTGGAGTCTGTGTGGGCTCACATGGGCACCCAGACCCTGAGAATTGATTGCCATTCCCTAGCCTCTCCCTCCCATCACACAAGCCCCACCTTTCAAAAGCCCCCTTTCAGACCTCAGGAATGAAAGTTCCGGAGCGCAACTTCCCACCTCTGGACTATCTCAGGAGCCAGGAGCCAGGAGCCAGAGAGGGACTGTTGTTTTGATGGGGGTTTTCCTCCCAACCCAGTGGGAGAAAAGCCCACAGATCCAGTTTAGCTCAAGTGCCCAAGCCTACCTCTCATTAGCATTTCAGCGTTGCTAATCAGCAAGAGCCATAAACTCAAGGGAGGGAGTGGGGAGAGATGAAGGAGACGCCTACTTCTCCAGAATCACAGAGATCTCTATGTGAGGGGACGACCCAATAGGAGTGATATAAGGAAACACTGAGAAGGCACCAACCCTAGCATTTCTCTAGCCTGGGCTCATGGAAGGCCAGGGAACCTGGGGCACAATCACCAGCATTTTGCAGGCTGAGCTGCGTGGTGTTCATGCAGAAAAAGGACACCGAGCAAGTGTCATCTGCCATTTTCTTGGGCCATGGAAACATCTTTATAGAACAACTTGCTCCAACCATCTCATCTCCTGGGGAGACAGAGGAAGTGCCATGGGGTAAAGCCAGACTTGTCAAACAGCTACTTTGGCAAAGGTAGCCTCGTGTCTAATAATAACTTACAACCACATGATGCCTGATGTTTTTCAAAACCCATTTACATCCATTATTTACTAGACCACACACTGCCTCCAGTTCACAATGGAGAACCTGAGATGTAGAAAACGTAGGATGTGGAGCCAGCAGGCAGGTTCCTGCTCTTGCTGTCCACCTGTGCCTCCACTGACTTCCACTCCTCCCCAGTTTGCTGGGCAAATGCCCATGGGAGAGTGATCCTGCTGCCCACATCACAGCACTTTGCTGATTAGAAACTGCTCCCCAAACTCTGGGTGTGAGCCGAAGAAAGAATGAATGAATTCACTGTAATTATGTGAGATGGGCAGGGCAGATATCAGCATTCCATTTCCCAGGTGAGGAAACTGAAGCTTACAGCCCAGCTGACATGTGACCTTCCCAAGACCCCAGCTGGTGGTGAACTGTGAGCTGGGATTTGTGATGCCTAGTGTGACAGGTTTTATTTAAGGCCCCAACTTTTTCAGTCCCTCCCTGTGCCCACAGTCTTTGCCATGTGACTTTATAGTTCCTCTCTCACTAAAGAGGTGAAATCTGTGTTCCCCACCCTCTAGATCTGGGCTGGCCTAAGACTTGCCTGGCCAAAAGAATGTGGTGTGCCAGGTCCAGCCTGGGCCCCAGAGGCCTTGAGTGTTTTCACCTGCTCCTACGCACGTGTCGCAACCAGGAGCACATGCCCAAAACCAGGCCGTGGGAGGACAGGAGTCACAGGAGTGGAGGTGTGTTGCCCCAGTCATCCTGGCCCCAAATAGCTAACCTCAGACATGTGAGTGAGCTGCCTAGCTGACCTCTAGATAACTCCAGGTGGATGAGCAATAAACACATGTTACTGATGCCGCTGAGTTATGCAGGTGGTTGTCATACACATTCTATGGCAATAGCTACCAAGTAGAAAGCCCCTATTCCATCCATCCTCCTATGCCTCCATTGACTCACTCAGCATGTATTTCTCGAATGCCCATTACATGTCTAGCACTGTGCTAGGCACTGGGGACACAGTGGTGAGCAAAGTACCCCTGACCTGCCTTCAAGGAGTACGCAGACCAGGAAGGAACACTGACAATTACAATTCACAGGGAGGAGGAGGAGGGCTGGGAGGCTAGGACAGGGTCTTAGAGGGAGTGCCATCTCAGCAGAAATCTAAAGGCTGAAGAGGAGTCTGAGGGGCTAGGAGGAGTGTTGGGGAGGATGTTCCCAGTAGAAGCCTCCATCTGGCAGAGGCCTGATGAGCTATCTAGTGAGGCCCATCTTACCCACTTTTTCCATATTTATTTTCAAGGCCAAGTGAAACCTAGAAGAGGAAACAGAAGCATTTTCCGTACACAGATGGAGAAACGGAGGTAAAAGCCGCAAAGCATTTCCAGTGCACCCTCATGGGAGCAGGACCTGAAGACAGCCTTCTGAGTGCAGCAGCAGAAGGTCCTGTGTTTTGACTGTAAGGGAAGTCTGCTACCTGCCTTAAGCTGTAGGTTCTTTGCTGCTTCTTACACAGGACAGTCAGGAAATGAAAGCTAATACCTTGAGAGGAGTGAACCCATGGCATTCCTCTAAAGCAGCCAATCAGAGGGACAAAAAAAGGCTCATCTCTATGGAGAAAAAAGGGGGAAAAGAAAATCCCAGGGGAGGCTGTATGCTGTGGCATTCGTTTACCCATTCATTCATTCTTTCTTTCTTTCATTCAGCCAACAAATCCTCCCTAACCAGCCACATTCTGCCAGCCCTGAGGAAGACTAAAAGATGTCTGGCCCCCTCAATCCTGTCCCCAAAGACCCCTAGTCCAGAAGAAACTGGGGCAACTGCAGACTTTCTGTAAAGACAGAACCTAGAGGTGGCAATCTGATGGAGGTGGACACCAGGGAAATTGCTTTGAAGCTGGTGGAAAAGAGGGAGAGCCTGTTTTTACTTAGATTTTGTATTTCTCTGGGGTGGCTTGGGGCGGGGAGGTTGAAGTCACCCTTTGGCTCAGCCACTATGTAGGGAAAACCATGTATGTGTGGAATGGCCTGCAATACTGTTACTAAGTGGTAAGAGAGGGCAGCAAGATTCAGATGGAATTCGGGGAGTTCAGAAGTGGGTAAGATGGGCCATTACTGGCTGAGTGAATCAGGCAGGGCTTCTAGTAAGAAAAGTGAGTCAATGACTGAAGAGACTGAGGAAAAGGTCTAGAGGGGGAAGGAACCACCCAAAGGCATAGAGGTAGGGAAGCCTGGAACTAACCTGGAGACTCATTCTGGGTTCTTGGAGCATAGCCGGGAACAATAGGGGAAAGTAAAAGTTCAGCTGGAAAGGCACACTGGAGCTGGATCAAGGAAGTTCTGAGACACCAGGAGAAGGAGCTTGAACTTTATCCAGAGGATAATTGTATCAAAGAATGTGACATCAGGGGTGCATTTCAGGAATATTAATCTGACCAACTAATGGGTTAGAAAGGAGAGACCAAAGCCAAGAGGAGCAATTAAGAAGATCCTGCCAGAACTGGTTGGAAAAGAGGAGACAGATGTGAGAAACAGATTCCAAATGACTCAACAACTGGCCAGATGGAAAGAGCAGAGCCAAGGGTCATCCCCAGGTTTCTGTCTGTGAGAAGGACTGGAATCCACTGCAGTGGAGAGGATGGGAGGTCTGCCGTTTTGAGGGCTGTGTCAGACACGACGGGGTCAAAATGCCTGAGAGGCGGCCAGCAAGGAGCTCAGAGGACAGCAAAAGTGAGAAAGATGCTGCTGCTCCTGAAAGACAGGCCAGGTTTGGAAATGAGAAAGAAGCAGTGGGGAGCCAGTCAGAAGGAAACTACCAAAGGTGCAAGGGAGAGAGACAATAACAACAGGACTAGGAGCTCGTCCCTCTCCTCCCCATGTTATAGCCTGTGTGCAACGGAAGGGGAGTTCTAGGTCCCCAGCCCTACCTGGAGGTCAGTCTCATCCGAACAGAATGTGCTCTCCATGAGGGACTGCGTCAGCTGGATTCTTGCAGCATCTCCTGTACCTTAAACACTGCATGGCACATCAGAGGTGCTCCTAAGTATCCCACAGACGTGTCTGATGTTGCCTGACCTGGCCACAACCCCTGAAAAGGAGAGCTACAAAAGGAGAGCCAGCCCCTCACCTCCAGTAACTAGACTGGGAATGGACAGTGATTAAGCTGGAGGTGGAGAGTGTATCCACTCAAAGGCTGGTCAAAGCCAGCCAGGCTCTCTCTGATATTTTAACTAGGACACAAGAGATGAGAGCAGTTGCGATGGGCCTTAAAGCCATGTAGGCTCTGGGCTGGTGGCCACTGTGGGCCAGGAACAAAGTGAGCAGGTGAGAAAGCCAGTGGTCAGAGAGAAAGGCAGGAGAAGGGAACAGAGAAAAGCAGGGACAAAACACACATGACCCCTGAGAAATGGGAGTAGCCTCCCTCCCTAAATTCTCAACTCCAACCCTGCAAGCACTAGCTTAACTTTGCTCTCAGCCCCAGGCACTAAGGAGCCACCAGATTTCCCTCAGGAAGGAAGGCTTCATCCTCCCAGTTGCTGGGAGAGTTTCCAGAAGACTACCTTCGCTGCCAGCCCCCCGAATACTGAAGAACACTGCCTGGCCCAGGGTCACACTCTTTCTAGCGGAGGCCCACATCCATAGCTGATCAACATGGAGGTGTAAGGAAAGACCTGGACCCCTTGCTCCAACTTGGGACAACTCCCATGGACATTCACTGGGATTTCATCAGGGCTCAACGGCTCCCTTTGGCCAATCCCACTGCCTTGGCCTCACTTCTGTGGGGCTTGATCCCAATTGAACTGCCCAATAAATGCCCTGTATACTAATCATCTCAACATCTGTTTCCCAGGGAACCCCACTCTCAATAGCCCTGATATTGCCTATTATATCCTTATAATAATCTTTTGGGGGAGTTCCCATCACGGCTCAGCAGAAACAAATCTGATTAGTATCCATGAGGACGCAGGTTCAATCCCTGGCCTCGCTCAGTGGGTTAAGGATCTGGCATTGCTGTGAGCTGTGGTGTAGGTCAAAGATGTGGCTCAGACCTGGCCCTGCTGTGGTTGTGCATAGGCTGGCAGCTGCAGCTCTGATTTGACCTCTAGCCTGGGAACCTCCATATGCTGCAGATGTGGCCCCAAAAAGACAAAACAAAAAAACAAAAAACTTTTCGTAAATTAGCCAGCATGAGTAAATCTTGATTAGACTGATGGTACCAGTTTCTGTATTCCTAAGAGAACTTACTATGGTGTTTTGCAAAGAAGAGCAACAAGAAGAGTACTTACTATGGTGTTTTGCAAAGAAGAAGAAGAAGAAGGAGAGGAGGAGGAAGAAGAAGGAGAAGAAGAAGAGCATTTACTATGGTGTTTTGCAAAGAAGAGGAAGAAGGAGAAGGAGAAGAAGAAGTAACATTTGTTGAGCAAATACTGTGTTCCAGGAATTGTTCTAAGCATAGAAAAGGATCAGTTAAGCTTCACAGCATCCTTATATCATTCTTATATGAGGTATATACTATTATTCCCATTTTACAGATTTTAAAAGAACAAAACTGAGGCATACTTTCCCAGAGCCACACAATTAAGTAGGAGGAAAGTAAAAATGAGAACCAGTCTGCCAGACAGGGAACCTTTGTCCTTAACCACGTTCAACTTTGCCACCTGCATCAAGGACTCATTAAATTACAAGGTCAAAGAAAGAGTCAATGATTTTGAGCTAACTGGGAACCGATAAATTATCTATGCCACTTGTTTTATTTTAGAGGCCCAAAGTGATGGCTTTTTATGCTCAAGTTTATATAATTCAATTGTGATATATGAGAATTTAACTGAGACAAAAATCAAAATACACATATGGCAAAAAAAAAAAACAGTGATAAAAAGATAGTTTAAATAATGTAATTTTCACCACAATAAATGATCTTGTTATATGGGCTCTACTCATGGCACTTTGTTATTTACATTGTACACACACAGTACTGTATAGAGTTACACATACTAAACCATGTACATTCCATTTTAAGGGCAGTTTCAGGGAATGACAAGGCCCAACATGCTGACTTTGGGATCTAAACCCCTGTAAGACAGGCTCCACCTTTGAAGGAGCAGAAGGCAAGAAGCAGACTAGAACTGGGGTCTCCTGACTCACAATCCAGATTCCCTCTACCACTCCCACCCACGTCCCCTCTACTTGTTTATCTGGTTTTATTTCAAAGAAACGAACTGGCTCAGAGCATTGCAACACTGCCATTTAGAAAAGCTCAGAGCCAGAGACTCCAGTTATTGAGAAATCCACGTGAATCACCACACTGCAGCCATGCTTTGGAAATCACTGTTTCTAATTAAAGGATCAGCTGACACATTACATGGCTCCTTGGGAAGCATCTCATCACACCACATACTCTCCCAGATGTCCCTGAATCTCTCCTTCTTGCCTTTTTCATTGGCGTTCTCACCCTTATCACCAAGTAGCGCTCATTTACTCACCATTCCTGTCCCTGGGGAATGATGTAAGCCACTAAACAATGTGACTCAAAATAGACCAGCTTCCAGATCTTAAGGAGGACACAAGGATTCAGGACAACATTCAAACATCTCTGGCCCCAACCAACCTCACCTCCTCTTCCCAAACCCCACCCCACCAAATTCATTATTTCCTGAGCCACGACGAATATGCTCCCACCTCGAGGTCTCAAGAGCCTTTCCTGCTCCTCTCCACAGACTTAAACCCCATCTGTCCTTCAATTTCCAGTCCAAGAACACATCCTCTGAGAAGGCGTCTCTGCCCATGTGACAGAGACCAGAGAGCCAAAGGAACATTCAACACGGCTGTACCCGAGGTCACCAATTGCAGGCTGAATTGCCATACAGTGTTATATGCTATACATGGCTGAAACATTCTTGAGTCTACAAGGTATTGAGAGGCGTGATTGCTCTAATTTTGTTGCAAACCCTTAAAAGTCAGGGAATTTCACATAAAAGTTCTGGCTTTGTGGCTGGTCTTGAAAGACCAGTGACCTGGAAACACCTGGCTTATTTCCTATATGGTAACAATCAGATGAAAGGAAGAAGAAACTGCCCTCTCTGCATCTTTTTTTGCATAAAGTTTTGGTTTTGCACTTTAAAAAAAAAAAAAACACTATCAATGATTATATAAATCTTCCATCAAACTGCTTCACCATTTTCTAGGCTCAGGTTGTTTTCTGCATGCCATTTTTTTATTAATCTAAACACTCAATCTCACTTTTCTTCTTGGTAAAGTTCATCTTTTAGTATTTCTTCCAGCAAGCATCAGTGTGTACTACACTTTCTTCTTTTTGCATATCTGAAAATGCCTTTATATCATTCTCACTCCTGAGTGCTGGTTTAGCTGAGCTGAGGCTTCTGGGCTGACAGTTGTACTTGCTCAGCTTTTTCAAGGTGCTTCTTCATTGTCTTCTGGCAGCTGCTATTGCTGATGAGAATTTGCCGTCAGCCTAGTTGTTATTCCTTTGCAGGTAATTTCTCTCTTCTCTGTGGAGCTTTTAAGTTTGTATTCTTGAGTTTCTGAAGCTGTACTACAATAAGTCTAGATGTGAATTTTTGTCGTTCATAGTGCTTTTTTCAACCCTAGAACTCACATCTCTCTTCAGTTATGAGAAAATGTACATTCACTATCTTACCAAATACTGCTTCTCATTCATCTCCTCTTTTCTTCTGAAACTCTGATTGACTTATACTGGAGCCTTTGTTTTGTTTTGTTTTGTCGTCTTTTTGCCTTTTTCTAGGGCCACTCCGGGCATATGGAGGTTCCCAGGCTAGGGGTCTAATCAGAGCTGTAGCTACCGGCCTACGCCACAGCCACAGCAACGTGGGATCCGAGCCGAGTCTGTGGCGACCTACACCACAGTTCACGGCAATGCCCACTGAGCAAGGCCAGGGATTGAACCCACAGTCTCATGGTTCCTAGTCAGATTTGTTAACCACTGCGTCAGGATGGGAACTCCTATACTGGAGCCTTTTGATCTATTCTGTATCTCATTACCACTCTCTCATATTTTTAATTTCCCACTCTGGGTTGGACCCTTGATGAACTCCTCAGTACCAACTTCTAATTCACCAGTACATTCTTATGTCCAGTATTGAGTCTGTGCCATCTATTGAAGTTATATTAAGAAATTTAAAATTATACTTCATATCTCCTGATTGCTAGTTGGTATTTTTATATCCTGTGTTCTTTTTTTGTTTCTGCTTACTTTTTATTTCATTTATCCTTATTCTCCTTTATAGAGTCTATTCCTTTCTTCAGCCTGCTAAGGATCTTCACACATATTTTGAAGACATCATTAGCTTTCACTCTTAATTCTCATACTCTGAAGTGAATTCATTTCCCCATTGTTGGTTTTGGCTATATTCCTTTCTTTCTCTCTTCTTTTTCTTAGCAATAGTTTTCCTCCCAACTATTTAAGAATTTGGAATAGTAGGCTCATCTTTAATGGGAGGTTTGCTGTGTGTTTGTTGCATTCTCTATCTATCTATCTATCTGGCATTTTACACTTGGCTTTTCCTGGACCACTAGGGTCCCCAGTGAAGACCAGATTCCAGTAGCAGCTGGAGAGTTAAATCCCGTGGTCATACTGGGGACAGTCAAGCTTATCACTGAATGCTGGGGACTTGTTGGGTACTATCTGCAATGATATATTTATACATCACTTTGTATTTGCCATATCCTTATGCAGCAATCAGGAGATTTTTCCAACCTTCTTTTCCAGATGAGGGAACCCCACTTAAGCCCCAGATTTCAAGCAATAAACCTGGTTATGAAACCCTGTTTCTCATGAAGCACTTTGCAATTCCCATGTCTTCCCCATAATGTATTCCAGTGGAAGCCGCAACTTGGTTTTATCACTAAAACTCTTGAGGCTGCAAACCCAGAATGGGGAGGAACTACACTGGCTGGAGGAGCAAGACCTATTTACATATTTCCCTAGCGACTTACACTAGTTCTGGAAAAGAGAGGGCAGCAAGGAAAAGCCCAACCAAGTATGTATTTCAACAGACAGGATGTAACCAGGCAAGCATAGCAGGGCCAGGCACCTCAGAGGGGGCACCCCATATCCTTCCTTTCCAAATAACTAAAAATGTTTATTAAGACAGTACTCACTACCCCCAAGTACCGTAGTTTTCTAATATTCTAAGCATCATTCCATGGATTTACCTGAACTTTTCAACCTGTTTATATTTCTGGGATGTATATTTTTCTTGAAGTAATGAATACCATATATGCTACTTTAAGAAGACATTTACTAAGTGTTCACTATGCACCAGGTACCATCTAAGGACTTTACACACATCAGCAACATTTCAGCCTCAGAACAACCCTGTGAGACAGAAACTGCTGTTATTCTTATTTATGAAAGGGGAAATGGAAGCTTGGCTATGACCCACAGCCAGTAATGACAGAGTCTGTCCCAAGAGCTCCAGTTCTCGGTCATCATATAGCTGGCCTTCCTTAGTTTACACTGGGGGACACCAGGGATTAAAGTAAGAGGACCCTAAGAGGAAAATGAAATCCAGACCAAAAAGTTGAGGACAACTTCTGCTTCTCTAACCCATGCATATGTAGATACCGAACAATTAAAATGCAAACTACTACAGGCAGGAGGGACGATTTCCTGTTTCATAGGAAGTCATTCAGAGGAGTCTTTTTAGACCTGAGGGATGATTTTTCAAGGGGAAAATCATGCTTAGAAGTTGCTTGTATATCATTTAATGAATAACAGCTATTGTTGTTTTCACCTAATCCTTTTGTGGACTCTGTGAAAGACCAGCTAAAATAACTCAGGTATTATCTAGAAATACCAGGCCTGGCTGGACCCACCAGGGCTATGCAAGAACAAAGCCCCTTCCCAGCTGAGGTGAAACCCTGTGGCCCAGCCAGGGATTCTACCTGGCTCTCTTGTCTGCTCAAATCTGAGGGGTTCTGTATGAAACATTCACAGGGGACATCGGTCCTTTACAAAGAGTTGGGAGTGGGGAGGGATTCTAGTCAAATTGGAGGTTTTATCCACCAGGATCATCTCGAGCTTTCATTCTATGAGCCAAGGGAAGTACATCATGTCTGTTGCTCCCCTAGGACATCCAGGTTCCTATTAAAGAGGAGCCCAGTGACAAGACTGTTCAGCTCTCACTGGCTGGAGTTTGTTTCACAGTGATATTCCCTTACATTCACATAGCACCTTGCTGTTCAAACAATTATATTCACATCTCTGATTGAATGGATTTTTTTCCCCCAACCCTGGGAGGTGGGTATTAATTAGCCCCATGTCCCAGATGAGGAATTATCCCATATCACCTGCCTACAGTCCCATAAGAAGGAAGTGGCAAACCTGGGGCTCAAATGACAAACCTTCACCTTCTCTTTAGGGAAATTTAAGAAGCTAGTCCCTCTCTTTGCACAGAAGGAAAAATACAGAATTGCAGACAGGCTTCCACAGCAGTCATGTTCCTTGGGTCTCATTTGCAGTACAGGACTGGGTATCTCCTAAGGAATTCAACACTAAAAACCCCTTGAAATTAGGTTCACCCTCTCTCCAATCCACACCATAAACCACAATTTGGGCAAGTGAAGGCCTGAGAAACCTGCAGGACACATTGCAAGAGGGTGGCCCAAGGGGAGCCCTCTGCCCTTTCCCAAGCTCCCTGACATAGCCCCTCGGCAGCCTAAATTCACTCCAGTCCCTTCCTTCACATTCCTAAGAATAGGCCCCTCAGATAACAGCTCAGGCCCCAACGAGGTTAAAGGACACCAAAGGGCAAAGTGTGTCTGTCTCAGACTCTGGTCCATGTTCTGTACTCTGGTCCTGAGGCTGTAATTTTCTTTGCCTGCCCACATAGCTTCCAGGTTCTGATACCTGCTACCAGATTCCCCTGGCCAGACCCCTCCTGACTTCTGGTACCTTCCTGTTTTTGAGTTCTCAGTCCACCTCCTGAAGCTTGTCAATCTTTGTAGGTTCCTGATGACACCTCCTTGGCTGTTAACCTCTGATAATCCTCCTTCCTAATCTAGCCTTCTGAGGCCAGATTCTTCATAACATTCACCACCATGGCCAGCTTGCCTGGCCTCACTAGCCACTTCCTTCTTGTCTCTGCCACCCATGCATGGAAGGCTACCAACATGGTGTGTGTCTTTCATTCACCTAACAATCAATAAGCAAAGCTTGTGATGAACAGAATGTGAGAGAAGTGATATTGTATGACTTCAGAGACAAGGTCACACAAAGCACTGGGGTTTCCTCCTTACTCTCTCTGTGAGATCACTCTCTCTGGAAGCCAGGTGCCGTGTTGTGAGGACACTCAAATAGCCCTGTGGAGGGGTCCATGTCAAGAGGAAATGAGGCCTCCAGCCAACAGCCAGGTGAGTTAGACAACTACAAAGTGAATCCCTTAGCCCCAGTTAAGCCTTTAGATGACTGCAGCCCTGGGATCTCAACTGCAAGCCCATGAGAGAGTCTGAGCCAGAACTGCCCAGCTAATGCTCCTGATTCTTAACCCATATGAATTGTGTGAGGTAGTAAATGTTTGTTGTTTTTAATTGCTATGTCTTGGATTAACTTGTTTCACAGCAGTAAATAAGAATTACCTATGTGAAGAATTAATATATATAAAGAGTTAATAAAGAGATTTAAAATAGTACCTGACACATGGAAAATGCTCAGCAGTATTATTGTTTTACGTTACAACCACACTAGTCTATGTATGATTCTCCAAGTTTGCCAGATATTTCAAAATTTATAAAAAAACAATTCGGGCATCAAAATAAATAATAGTTGTGGTGGATTATAGCCCACTGAATAAAATAAAAATTCATGACTTTTTGCTGATATAAATGAATGAATGGACAAACAAGTAAAGGTGGGGTGAAGGCTCTACCTTGTATTAGAATTCCAAATAATAAATGTGGAAGGAAAATGTAATAATCATTTGGCAAAACGTGATGCTAAAACTACAGGGTCAAAGTTTGATGAGGAAGAGAATATGCACGTGGTCTCAAAGCAGTTCGCACAAAATGCTTATTAAATACAATTTATTATTGAGTACAAAATACTTGTTAATTAACTTTGCAATGGAGAAACCCGACAGATACCATCTTAATCAACTGATAAATGTCAATATCACCATAATGGGACAAATCAACATCCTGTGCCTTTCAATATGATGCACCAAGAAACCCCCTGGGCCAAAGCCTGTCTCGTTTCTCTTTACCCCCGGCAGTGCCTTGCAGCAGCAGCTCCTGGTCACTGGGTGCTGTGTGCCAGACCCGGCACCAAGATGCACTGAACACCTAGCATCTCATGTGATCTTCACAATGACCTTAAGCTCTGAGAGGCAAACAAAGTACCCAAGGTCCCACAACCAGTGAGAGGCAGAGGTAGGATACAAACTGCTCTGTGCTTCTCCACACTGGACTGGCTTCCTTGGGGGCCAACAAACATTGAATTCAGTCCTCTCTACAGCTCCAGGAGGTTTCTGGACACAGGGAAGTTGCCCCCAGAACAGAGCTTCATTCTCCCTCCTTCCTTTGATAAATATCAGAGCCAGCAATCAGAGGGAGAAAAGTGCTAGATGCAGGGTCTGAACGCTGTAGTTTGGGCATATAAATACCGTATTCATGGGTCTCTGTCTTCCCCAACTTTGGTCTAGTGCAGTGGTTTTCAAACTTCTTTTAGAAGCCGTATTTTTTTCTCAAGCAAACTTTCCCACAAAACCTCAATATATCATAGCAGTATTATTTGCAACAGTCAAAAGGTGGAAACAACACCTTGTCTATGGATGAATAAAGGAATAAATAAAATGTGCTCTAACCATAAAATGGAATATTATTCAGCCTTAAAAAGAAAAGAAATTCTGGCACATACTACAATGTGAATGAACATTGAAAACACTATACTAAATGAAATAAGCCAGACAAATATGACATGATTCCACTTATATGAGGTCCCTAGAGCAGTCAAAGTCATAGAGGTAGAAAGTATAATAATGATTACCAGGGAAGGGGGGAATTGGGAGTTATTATTTCAAGGGTACAGAGTTTCAATGTGGGGAGATGAAAAGGTCATAAAGACGGATGGTTGTTCAACAATATGAATACACTTAATGCCACTGACCTGTATACTTGAAAATTATTAAAATGGTAAATTTTATGTTACATATATTTCCAAGTAAATAAATGCTTTAGTATATGCAATAGATTAAGCAAAAATAGAAAATAACAAGGACGTTCCTTTAACTCCCCCCCTTTCAGTGACTGTGAAGAATCCCTACTCCTGAGCAGCACATGGACTATTTCTTTTTTCTTTCTTTTTTTTTTTAGGGCTACATCTGTGGCATATGGAAGTTCCCTGGGTCAGGGGTCAAATCAGAGCTACATCTGCCAGCCTACACCACAGCTACAGCAAAGCCAGATCTGAGCTGCATCAGCAAACTACATCACAGCTCACAGCAACACCAGATCCCTCAGCCCACTGTGCAAGGCCAGGGATTGAACCCACATCCTCATGGATACTAGTTGGGTTCTTAACCTGCTGAGCCACAATGGGAAATCCCACAATGACTATTTAAATCCAAATATTTGGGCCTCTGGGAGCAACATCTGCCTGTGGAGTTTGCTGCCTACAATGTCGATCCCAAGCAGTCCCTGCTTCCTCTGCTGCATTTGATTCTGCTGTAATGAAGTCCCCGAGTTAAACCATAGTGAGGACAAGGCTCTGGGATGCTGGCAGGTGGGGGAACTCCCAGGGAGTCTGGCTTTAGGTGAAACACTCAGGGTGGGCATAGCAAAGAGGTAGAAGCTTGACAACCTAGTGGCACATCTGCACTCATCACCCCTCAGCTCCCCACACAGACCCTGGGTGAGTCAATTAACTCAGAGAGCATCAGTGTGCACTTTTGTAAAAGGGAACAGTAATAGTAGTACCTACCGCATAGGGTGTGTTGAGGTTTAAGTGAGATAATGTACATAAAATAAAAGTGCCTGGTGTATAAGTAATTCAGAAAGAGCAATGCTATATGATGGTGGCAATGTCTTGTGGTGGTCAAAGGCTGGGTTTGGGAGGTGGCCAAATTTCAACCATGGCTCTGCCACTTACCTGCTGTATGATTTTGAGAAAGTTACCTACTCTGTCTGTTTCACTTTCCTCATCTATTAAAAAGAGGCTGGTCATCGTACCCACTTCTTAGGTTATTAGGAAGATGAACTGGGCTGATAGAGGTAAGACTGTTAGGACTATGCCTGGTCCATAGCAAGTGTTCAATAGATGTGAGCATCTCCCAGGGCTGTCTGACTAGGCTTCCAAAGCAGCAGGCCTGGCAGGACTGAGGGGGATGGAGCCTGCATGATGAGGCTGGTTTTTCTCAGCCAAAACCAGATTTGACTGGCCAGACCAAACACAGGCCAAGGGGGCTGCTGCCACAGCCCAGGGCCCCCATTCCCAGAAGAGAAAACAGCTCCAAGCTGGAGTGGGTGAAGGGGGTGCTGAGGAAAGAGACAAGAAGGAGTAAGACTGTTCTCTAGTCTTCCCTCAAAAGCAAGCAGAGGGCATGAACCAAGGGCCTCAGATTTGCTGTTTATGGTCTTGACCAAAGGTATTTTGAAATTGTGGCCATCTTTGTGCCTTCCTTTTGGTCTTCACCTGTGGCTCACCGCTGAAGCCAGAAGGCTAAATTTAGGCCACTCTACTGCTCAGGCCCAGCAGAAAGCCTGCTGTTTTCAAAGCAAAGAGGGCAGAGGAAGTGGCGGGTAGGGGGTGCACAGGAAAACGGAGGCAGATTCCACCAAAGGGCTGCTCGTCGCTGCTGGGATCCTGGCCATCGGCCTGCATGAACAACTACAAAGATCTCGGCTCCAGGCCTCCAGCAAGCCACAGCTGGACCTGGGGCCTGTATACAAACAGGGCTGGGGTGAGTCAGAGACTCTGGTTTCCCACCTTTGGGAAACACTCATAGGAAACTCTGACACTCTCAGTGGAAACCCTTGTCATTGTCGCCACTGGGACAGACTCAGCTCAACTCTTTGCAGATGAGGAAGTTGGGCCCACTGTTTCCACTGAATATGCACCAACAATTCCAGGATGGTATGAAGCACCTCAGGTGTGGTATCCTCTTTAATTCTCAGCAGCAATAATTCCTTCTATATTATTATAAGTCCGTAAGTCCATAGCTGGTAAATGGCTTGGCAGGATTTTAAACCAGGCTTATCTTTTTCAAGACCTCTTGCCTTTAAACATCATATCTATCATATAAATTGGGGAACCAAATTGCTCAAACCTCCAGCAAGTACCATTAGTGCTGAGCTTGGACCCCCAGCCTCCTGACATCCAGACAAATTCACACACACTCATACACACACAGACTTATTCTGAAAAATCTCTCTAATGGAGACATCAGATGTGGCCACTGCTAAGCCTTTCCTTGCTCACTGAACCTTATCATCTTTCTTCCCACACAATGTACTTATTTTGGGTGGATGTCACAGCCACTCCATACTCCATATACATATGATTATTCTCAGTAGCCACATTATTCATACTGCACCTCACTGTTAGCTGATCTTCCCTTTGATCATCTTAGAAACCCTTCTTTTACAGATAGGAAAACAGGTAAATAACCCAGATGGAGGCACACAGCATCACACCCAGCTCCAGATGGAAGCCTGAAGCTCATGAGCCCCTTCCCTGTCCCTCCATCTGCTCCTTAACTCCCCACCTCTACTTCCCCTGTGAGCCACAAACTCTGCCCAAGGTGCCCCTCTGTCCTTCCTGTTCTCTAACCTTTCTGACTCCTTTCTGATCTTGGTTTTGCACCTGCTATCTATGCTGCTGCAAAGACACTGCCTCATGGACTTAGCTCTTTTTGGGTTTCTGATCATGTCCCTCTTGCCTAAAACTCCTCTGTGGCTTCCCTTGGCTCTTAGGATAAAGGCCAAAATCTCAAGAAACTTTGGGTTCTGGGTATACTCGCCCTGAATTATCTTTCCAGTGCTCCTCCTCCCCACGCCCACCACCACCATGCCTCAGCCACACAGGCCACTTTTCAGTCCTCCATCCCCAGGGCCTTTGTACATGCTGTTCCTTTGGTCTGGCTGCTCCTTATCTGGTTAATCCCCATTCATCTTTCAAATCATCATTCCTCCTTCCCTGGACCCTCTGTCTGGATCAGATCCCTTTGTTATATGTTCTCACAGATCTAAACTTTGCTCCTTCAAAGCCTTATCTCAGGTGTAATTATTCATCCCATGCATGTGATTACCTGACAAACGAGGAAGAAAACCCTACTAGAAAAAAAAAAAAAAAAAAGCACAATAAGAGTGAGTACTGTAACTGTTTTCACTTAGCACTATATCCCTATCACCAAATGACTGTTGATCATTTGACTGAGTCATCAATGAAGGAATGAGTGCATGAATGAATAAATATTCCTCTACCTACTGCCTAAGCCCTAGTCTAACCTTCCTTGACTACTCTCCCCACTACAGCCGTCTCCTGTGAAGACTGCCCATGGCAGGCCCTCACTTGGTTTGTTGACGGCTGTCACCTGATTCATCTACAGCTGTCACTCAACAGCTGCCTTTTCCTACTCTGAAGACCACACCATCCACTAAGCAGTGAGTGGGAAGGCATCATGTCTATCTCCGTCTCCTCCCTAACTCTAGTTACCAGCACATAAGAGGTGCTCAATAAACATTTGTTGAATGAGTGACTGTCCATTCTTAAAAACATCTTGGTCCCACAAATTCTGTTTCCTTCTTTTTGTTAACTGACCTCATCGCTGCCCCAGAAAGAAATTTCCCAGCCTCTCTTGCACTAAGGGTGACCCTGTGACTAAGTGCTTTCCAGTGGAATGTGAGTAGTTATCATGGGACCCAGTAACATCCTAGAAAATGGCAGAGCCATAATACAGAAGTTCTGAATGACTTCATGGAGCAGAGCCTTGCTGACAACTGAAGACAGCAAGACTGTTAGATGAGAGAGAAATCAGTGTCTATTGTATTTAAGCGTAGTTTATTTGGATGTCTCTACCCTAACATGTTGTCATTTCCAGACCTCCAAGCCATATCCGCAAGAGCGAATGTGGACTTGGCTGCTAACACACAGCTTCCTCACAGTGTGCCCTGCTGCTCTTATCTGAGGCCAGCTAAACATCCATGCTGATGACCCTTTATCACCTGACTTCATTTCTTTGTCCTCACTAATCTGTCTTCTCTACCCCTCCTCAGAGCCCTCTCATGTGGTCCCACCCTGACTTGTCAGCTCCCAGGAACTGCCCTACCTCTGAAATCTTGAACTGAAAAACTCCTCATTCTAGCTGCAACTCATTTATTTCTGCTTCTACCCAATTCCCAACCACCCGTGTTCCCCAGCCTCCTGGATACCTCTAGTCCTGGGTTCTCCATCCTCTCTATGAACCAGCAGCCTTGAGAGATGCAGTGGATCCTTCCATCAGCAGAAGCTCACCTACAGCAGCGATTCCCATGGGCAGAGAAAGGCAGCATCAATCCTAGAGGGGCTGCACGTGGTCCTTTGGTGGGCTCTCTCCGGCATCCATCTGCCTGCCCTCCCTGCGGCCCTTGTTAGGCTACCCTTCTCTCCCACCATGCAAACCACAAGAGGCTATCACTCATCTGGCTGGCTTTCCACCTACTGCCTCTTCACACCCCCTCTCATTCTCTGATGCTAATTCCCTTCTTAACTCAACACTTGGTTCCTAGACGTCACTTCTCTTGTTCTTCTCTACTCACATCTCATGTTCTCCTTAAGCAATCTTGCCTTTGCCTTTACTTCACACACATGCTGACAATGCCCACATCAGTGGCCCATTCTCTGACCTTACCTACTTACTCCTAATGTCCATGGGCTGAATTCCCTACTGCCTTCAGGACCTGGGCTACCAGATGCTCCTCACCCTCGACATGTCCAAACAAAACTTAGCATCCTCTGCTGTTCCCCTAAATGTGAGCCTTCTCCTGTGTTCCCTGTCTGGAGGAATGGCACTCCACACATACTTGTGCAATGAATGGAAGTGTGACTACTTCTGGACAGGCATAGGAAGGAGGTGCTGGATGGAGGGAACATCAGAGCGAGAGTGCAGAGGTGGGTGTGAGCATGAAGCAACTGGCAGACAGCAAAGAGACCACTCTAGAAGGAGAGAGAAGGTGGGATCTGCATGCCTTTGCCAAGTCCCTGGCTTTGGGCTGGCTTCATCCTTGGGTTGTGTTAATTTTAAGGAACATCCCTGGACATCCAGGGTACAACATAGGGAGGAAGGAGAATCCAGCTTCCAAACTCACATCTGCTGAAGACCACTGACTTTCCCACTTCAGACTGAAAAAAACCAAAAACCATTTTCTCCACATCTGAACAAAAGCCCCAGCCTAAAAGTCTCCCTGTCTTCTGCCTGCCTTGCTTCCCACCCTCCTTCTCCATCAACACCACCTCCAAGCAGACTCAGCAGATGCAGCTGGGAGAAAAATGCCCCCAGGGAATGGCAAGAAAAGCCATCTAATGACAAATAATGGAAGTTAGAGCATCTGCACAGCCCTTTACAGTTCACAAAGTGCTTTTTTCATAAACATTAGCTCAGTGACTCCCCACCACAATCCTCTGCAGGAAGTGACATTCTCCTCCTTCTGCTGGGGAGTAAACAGAAGCCCGGAGGGGTTAAGAGACCTGTCCAAGGATGCAACTAGCAAGCGGCAGGCCTCTCTGTCAATAGGAGGTGCTACAAAGTCATAAGTCAGGACCCAAGTGCACAACTTGACTTCTCAGCCCAGAAGTCCATCAGAGAGAACTCTGTCCACAGGCCTCTCCAGTCACTTGCTTTTATGTGTACAAACTCAGACATCTATTTCTATAGATATTTCATCCTAAAGCCCCAATTTTGCCTGTCATACAGGCCCAACCATCAGTTCTGCTGTTCCCAGCTGCTCCAAGTACACTCGGAAATTCAGTGGGTTGAGTAGCAGCCAGCCCACTTCATTTCTTAGAGCTGCTGAGCCCCATCCCCCTGGAGAACTGCGTGCTCGTGCACCAGGACAAGAACCAGGACCAGTATTCATGCACGAGCAGAATGTACCATTCCTGCAGTGCTTTCAAAAACCACTGTACTGTTTCAGTGCACCTGTGGCTTTCTAACAACCTCTTAAAAACTGTCAAAGGTCCAAATGGGAGAATGAATTTACCTAGAATAAAAGACAACTATGTAACACTTAGAGCTCTAGATGGAGATTCTTTCTGGGTTTTTAGGCATTTCTTTGTACCTGTCACAAGGCACGTCAACTGAAATACGTTTCTTAAACTAAGTGACATTTTGGGGTTTGTTTTTGGTTTTGTTTTCCTTTTATGGCCACACCTGAAGTATATGGAAATTCCTGGGCCAGGGACTGAATCTGAGGCACAGCTGCGACAATGCCAGGTCCTTTAACCCACTGCCCCAAGCTGGGGATCAGAGCTGCTGCAGTGGGATTCTTAACCAAGTGCACCACGGCAGTAACTCCCTAAGTGACTTGCTAAGTGATGACCTGTTCCTTGCAGTAAAAAAAGGAAGGAAGAAAAGGAGAAACCTACTGGTTCATAATCTCCCTTTCAACTACATTTGGGCTCCTACTCTATGCCAAACCCTGGCCATATGAATAGACATGTTGATATTCCCAAAACGTCACAGTGGTTAAGAGTCTTTACCCTGGAACCAGGCTTATGGTGCCTGTGTGCCTCTTCCTCCCAACATTCACAGCTCTGCACCAGGGTGAGAGCAAGATTTCAGCCTCAACTGAAATTGAGCATTGCTGGATGAGAGCTCCCTCTGGTACTCACTGGGCAACTCTCAGCAGCAGTTCAGTGCTTCTCTGAAGGGGAAGAGGGGGCAGCAGAAGTCCTAGAGGTCAGGACATCTGGGGTCCAGTTCCTCCTTTG
Organism: Phacochoerus africanus; assembly: GCF_016906955.1. NCBI lineage: Eukaryota > Metazoa > Chordata > Mammalia > Artiodactyla > Suidae > Phacochoerus > Phacochoerus africanus. The sequence goes on from NC_062544.1 coordinate 145,828,988, forward strand.
AGGAAGTCACCATTCCCCTTCCTGAGCCTCAGTTTCCTCACCTGCAGGATGAAGGGACTGGGCTAGAGTTTCTTTAGGCAGTACATGGTATCCGCTTAGACCTTGGTATCCGTCAGTCAGACCTGTGTTTGACGTTTGTTAAAAGGATAAGGTAAGGACTTAAAATATGTACAGCACTGCATGCAGTGACAGAAAGCACTACGGAAAGGAGAGAAGGTTTCATCGCTGCCATGAGGTGTCTTTGGGCAGTGCACAGCCAGCACAACTGTACCTGGCAGCACTGACTTCAATACTAACTCTGCCACCTACTGTGTAACATTGGGCAAGTTTCTGAGCCTCTCTATGAATCTGTATCTTCATCTAGAAATAAAGATAAGTAGAGGTGTCTATGTGATAATGTCATGAAGGATGAAATGAGATAATGCACAGAAAGTATTAGCACACAGCCTGGCTGTAAGTAAGCACTTTTTAAGTACTATTATTAGCACTGTGTATAAGACATTGTTCACGCCTTTGCAGAGTTTACAGTCTAGTGAGAGAAGCAGATTGTTGAACTATCACATCTATTTAAGACTAGGGTTGGGGAGAAGAGTGGTAAGACAGGAATCAAGAAACTGCTCTTGAAGGATGACTAGGAGTTCACCAGGCAGAGAATAAGAGGAGGCTGGGATCCGGAGGGAGAAACTCAGGGCTTTGAGAACAGTATGTATAAAGGAAATGAGGCATTACATGTCATTGCATGTTCCGGGAATGGTGAAATGTTTCCGCACTATTAACTACTAATTATGAATTTTTGCTGAGCTCAAGTGCATGGTAGCAGAGCAAATAACTCCCTCTGGGTGCTAAACTTATAAGTCCAGACACTTGACTTTGAAACTCAAAGTATCTGTCCTTTGGGCCCATTAGGCCAAAGCCTTTTGAAGGAGACAACAGCTTCAATTAACCAATAACCACTTTTGCCAGGTTTAACAAAGACCTCGCTAGGATGTAACTGCAAGAGCATTGCTGGATGAGAGCTCCCTCTGGTACTCACTGGGCAACTCTCAGCAGCAGTTCAGTGCTTCTCTGAAGGGGAAGAGGGGGCAGCAGAAGTCCTAGAGGTCAGGACATCTGGGGTCCAGTTCCTCCTTTGAGGAAGTCACCATCCCCCTTCCTGAGCCTCAGTTTCCTCACCTGCAGGATGAAGGGACTGGGCTAGAGTTTCTTCAGGCAGTACATGGTATCTGCTTAGAACTTGGACTTTAAAATCAGTCAGACCTGTGTTTGACGTTTGTTAAAAGGATAAGGTAAGGACTTAAAATATGTACAGCACTGCGTGGAGTGACAGAAAGCCCTGAGGAAAGGAGAAAGGGTTTCATTGCTGCCATGAGGCTGTGCTGGCATGTGGGACATGTCAGTGACTGTCTCAGAATGAACAGGCCCTCTGTCTCCACCCTTGGAGAGTTCCAAAGCCCTGCGCCAGGGCCATGCGACAAACTCCAACAATTTCAGACTCCATAATATCGTCTTTCTGTTTGGCTTTAATGGGTTTTCCAGATTTTCCAGATTTTTTACATGGAAAACACTCACATGACAACCTCAGAGCTGTGGTGGTGGTGGCAGAAGGGTGGGGAGGGATGGAGTGGAAAGAAACCCTCTGATGATAGAAACCAGAAGAGTTTTCTAAAAAGGCCAAAGAACTGCAAAAGAATTTGAATCACACCCAGACACAACAAAAGAGAGGCAAAGGCAGCAGAGCAGGACAGGACTGCTCTTTAGGAAGGGCCAATGGTTCTTTATGGCTCCTCACAGGAAGAAGGATCTATGGTATTTGCTCCCAAAGACTCACAGACATCCACTATTATTGTTGTTGTGATAACACTGAGGTCAGCTTTATAAAGAGCTCCCACTGTGTCATCTCCTCCTCACCTCCACCTGGTAAGCTGAATACTCTCCTTCTGCCATGCCACAGGTATGGGCCCTGAGGCTCAGTGAGGCCAAAGGAAACTTGCCCAGGGTCACAGAGGCTGGAACTCAGGCCTCAGAAACCTGAGGCTACTCCCCTTCTGCAAGCTCTTCACTTGGTGCAGCAAGTACTTCAAAGTCCCGAGGATGGCTACAAAGTGGCCCGAGACTGCACAGCGCCATGGTGCTCTGGCTTGCCAAGGGTCAGGACCATGGGAATTGGAGGAGGACAGCTCACTGTCTGTTGAGTGACAATCCCACCCCTGGACAGCCAGCAGTCCCTCTGCTGGGTGCTGTAAATGAATCATCGGGGCCCACTCCCACAGTAGGACCTTGCTGGAGCAGGGGCCCAAGAACACCAGAGGACCCCTGTGTCCACTACAAAGTCCTACAAAAAGGTGGCTAGGTTCTGGCAGGCTGATGTTCCCTCTTCCTTGCTCCTGAAAAAGGATCAAAGGACTGTGTTACTCCTCAGGCCAGCAGGCAAGGGCTCAGCTGCCCTTCAACCACCCCATCTGTTCCAAGTTCAGGGGCAGCTGTGAGCATGGAAAGAATATGAGACTGAAGTCAGAAGGCCAACATTTAAATCCCAGCTCTGCCACCTAAGACAATTATGGGACATCTGTGAGCCTCAGTTCTCTCCTCTCCAAAATGGGAATGCTCATAGTACCAACCTCCCAGGGCTGCTCAGAGGACCACGTGGAATAACAAATAAGAAAGCTTTTTGTAGACTGGAAAGCCCTATAAAATATATGTGAGATCATTGTTCGTCTTATCCCTTGCCCAGCTCTATATAGTCAGAAGGATATAAAAAAGTTCCTAAAATCTTATTAAAATTCTCATTAGAGTCTTATTTAAAGTTTCTATTATTATTATCAACATCATTGTCTAGATACCTCAAAATAGCCCCTGTATATCCAAACTAAATAAGATGCGAAGAAACTTGATGGCTAAAGCACCTTGACCTATAATTGGAGGTGACAGGCTCTGAAGGTATTCAAATACTATATTCATTTCCTACGGTTGCCAACAACAAAGGACCACACACTGAGTGACTTAAACAACAGAAACTTACTGTCTCAGTTCTGGAGGCTGAAAGTCTGAAATCAAGGTGTCAGCAGTGTTGGCTGCTTCTGCGGGCTGTAAGGGAGCATCTACCCACATCTCTCTCCCAGCTAGTGGAGATTTGCAGGCAATCTTTGGCATTCCTTGGTTTGTACATGCATCACCCCATCCCTGCCCCTCATCTTCACATGGCATTCTCCCTGTGCATGTCTGTGTCCAAATTTCCCCCTTTTTAAGAACACTAGTCACATTGGATGAAGGCCCACCCTAATGATCTCAACTTAACTTGCCCTCTGCAAAGATTCCATCTCCAAATCAGGTCACACTTGCAGCTCTTGAGGGGTCAGGACTTCATCTTTTGAAAGGACACAATTCGGCCCATAACGAATATCTTCCTCCAAGAATCTGGGGTGCTCAGGGCCGGATCCTCAGCTCATGTCTGCCTCCCCATGTGTGTACCCCACTCATCCATTTTTAGTCAACCTCTGGGCTAGGCCACTATGGAATGTTCATCCCATAACTTCAAGATTAGTCTGTTTCTGACCCCCAGGAGCTGGTCCCCTCCTGGGCACTTAATGGAAGAGCCCCAGATGCAACATCATAGGTTTAACGTGAAAAAGCACACAGATCCTCCTTCACAGAGAGCTGGGGGCAGGGTGAGGAGCATGGCTGGGAGGCCGAGCCAAAGACAGCACACGATCTGGAATGAGGCCACTGTGAAGGGGCCACTGCAGGGGCTGTGTCTAGTACAGCAGATTAGACTGGAGGTGGCATGGGGACGCCACAGGCAGGGAGGCCAGAGAGAGACGTAAACAAAGAAAGAAATCATGTGAGAGGAAGCTGGGATGCTACCAAGGCCAATAGACGAAGTGACAGGGCACAGCTCACAGCCACCACCCCATGAGCACTGCTTCACTGTGGCTTAGAGTCGGATAGCCCGGGCTGGCACAGAGAGGCTGGACATCTGTGGACCTGGGCAAATGCCGCTTGGGAGGCTTGGCCACATCTGGCCCAGCCCTGGTAGGATGCTTTCCACACTCCCCACTTAGGAGGCTAGCCCAGGAAAGCTTCAGCCATCTGAAAAAGGCAGCCCTGCGCACTGATGCTGGCACATGCAGGGCACATGGGGCAAGAGCACAGAGGAAGAGCTCACACTGAGTCAAATGTCCTAATGCCTGCCCCCTGTGCAGCCCTGGCAGGGCCCAGATGGTGGCAGGCTCCGTGTTTAGATGGTGTTGGGGCATTGCCAATGAAACAGTTGACCCCCTTCAGAGAAGCATCTGTTTGAGAATCACTGGCACCTACCAAGATATGCAATCATGCCCACCCCCAATAAAATAAAATGATAGTTCCTGCACTTGAGCAGCTTAGTGGTCAATGGGGCAGTGTGAGTGGATTGGAATAGTGCCAGGATGGAGAAAGCCATGGGGAAGAAGAAATACACTAGGCCTGGGGGGCAGCAAGATGCTCCCAAAGGAAGGGCACAACCAACTGACAATTTAGGGACAACTTGCCACCTCTGTTGCACTTCCGCAGCTTCACGCATGCTCCTCCTTCTGCCTGGACCTTCCCTGCACTTCCCCTCCTCATCTCCCCATCCTTCAGGCCACTTCCTGAGGAGGAATTTTTACTCCCATGTGATGGATAAGGAACCCGAGATCAGTGAAATGAAGAGCCTTGTGGGCTCAGGTTAGTAAGCTGGAGACATGTGAATGAGTTGGCAACACTGGACACCAGGGAGGAGTCCTTCCATGGGCTGAGGGATACTGCATGCATACAGATGCCTGCTGCCCAGATATGGTTAGTGGCATAGCCTGAGGCTGCCTCTTGAGCCAGCACCTCATTCCCATATCCCTCCCTGCCCAGTGGGGCAGGTGGGCAGGAATTCTCCAGGATGCTTCGGAACACATGGCTGCTTACCGCTGTCAACCAAACATGTGGACTTGCCCATTGTCCAGATGTTCCAGCATCATTTAGGCATGAGCTTAAATCCACACCAAAATTAATCTGGTTAATCAAAAATTGAGGAGTTCCCATTGTAGCTCAGTGGAAACGAATCTGACTAGCATCCATGAGGATGCAGGTTTGATCCCTGGCCTCACTCAGTGGGTTAAGGATCTAGCACTGCTGTGAGCCGTGGTGTAGGTTGCAGACATGGCTTGGATCCTGCGTTGCTGTGGTTGCGGTGTAGGCCAGCGGCTACAGCTCTGATTTGACCCCTAGCCTGGGACCCTCTAGGTGCTGCTGGTGTGGCCCTAAAATGACCAAAAAACAAACAAAAAATGAAAGAAAGGAAGGAAGGAAGAAAGGAAGAAAGAAAAGAAGGAAGGAGGGAGAAAGCAATTTTGCTCACATCTCAGAATTCACACAGCCATTCTCAGTCTATCTTGTACTTTTTATTTGGATTTCCTATGTACTAATCTGCCTCTCACTAGACAGTGGATGTCTCCAGAAAACAGACACTATTTTATTGGCCTCTGGATCCCCAATCCCCAGCACAGGTCCTGGAGCACAGAACATCCTCACTCAACATTTATAGAGTGAACGTGTGTTTTGCTATGATCTGATTTCATGGACATGACTCAGGGCAGTACTCCACTGAGGGAAGACACACAGCTGAATGGTCTGAGGAAAGTTCAGAGACAGGCGGGCTCTCAGTGGAGCAGCCCAGGAGCAGACTATGGTCTGCTCTGGGTGCCCCTGGGCAAAGAGGATGTGGGCTTATGCCCACCAGCACCAAGCGTGGCACAAGAGGTGCTCTAGAAATATTTGTGGAATTGAGTCTGTGCCACATACATTCTTCCGGTCTTAGTCCTATTCAACATGAATAAAGTCTTCACCAGCACGTTCCAAATTAGGGGTGACCCTTGAGATCTTCTAAGTGTTTGGAAAGAAAAGGGTTCTGTTATCAACAAATACAGGGTTACACAAAGCCAAACTGGTCCTACCATAAATTTCTCACATCTTCAGCGATTAAAGAGATTGGACACCTATCAGACTGCTGGGATTTGAGTTCTATCTCTACCACTTCCTAGAAGATAACCTGGGATTCTTAATTCATCCAAGCATTCACTTACCTTCTGTAACATGGGGTGATGCGATGTATTGCCTAAGGCTATTCTGAGATTACTTGTGAAAGTAGATATGAAGGACCTAGTAAGGTACCTAGCACATAGTGGGCCTTTGATAAATGATAGTTATACTAACAATAATTTTTTAAAATATATTACTATTATTAATGTATTTTGCAAATCTCCAAGTGGAGGAAGATACATCAGATAAGAGAACGTTTCCCAAATTTATTTGACCACAGATTTTACCCAAACTAATTGTCCATAGGATTCCACTTAGAAGACATCAGCTTAGGTCAGTGGCACTTAGATTGTCAGGAAAACTGGCCCAGGTAGCAGGGAAGGTCCTCATGTGCATGGCTCTGCTTTAAGTGAGCTGCCTGTCAAATGCTTTCATTTTTTATTCTTCACTTCTTAACCTGAGGTTCAGAGACTGAATCTAGGAAGGTGTACGCCACTAAAAATTTCAGGAAGGTAGTTCCCTGGTGGCCTAGTTGTTGGGATTCAGCACTTTCACTGCTATGGAACAGGTTCGATCCCTGGCCTGAGAACTGAGATTCCACATCAAGCTGTTGCATGCTGCAGCCAAAATAAAAATTAATTAATTAATTCAGATAAAATTGTATATTTTGAAAGGTAAATACTTATCTACTATTAAGAATCAACTATATGTCAGACACTCTACTGGGTGCTATAGATATAAAGGGAAGCCAAATCAGCTCCCTCCTCTATGGAGCCTCCATTCTACAGGGAGAGACAGATATTAGCCAAACAACCACGTAAAAAGTTTTAAACTGCTCTTGTATCAGGCGCCAAGGAGAGATTCACAACGCAATGAGAATATACTCAGAGATGATTAATTCAATGGGAACAGCAAGTTCAAGGCCCCTTGGAGGGAGGCCGCATGGTGAAAACAAGGAACAGCTAGAAGACCCGTGCGGCTGGCTAGGGGTCTGGGAGAGGCAAGAGAGACTAACCATACAGAACCTCAGAGGCCATGCTAAGAAGTTCCGTGTGTCTTTCTAGGGAGGGAGTTAATGGCTTCCATGGCATTCTCAAAGGGCTCCATGACCCTAACACAGTTTAGAGGGGTCCCATTGTCAGTGGTTAGAGACAGTAATGCCAGCCCTTGAATGCTGAGAAGGGCATCTGAGGGATTTGCCTGCCCAACATTCATTCCCCCTTCTTCTGGCATCAGCCTTTTCATATTTCTTTGGAGAAATCACCCCCTCCCACTCCATGTGATTTCTGTGGCACTAACTATAATTTCAACTCTAGGGAGATCATGTGACCCCAGTCTGGCAAATAAGAGGCAGGCATCTCTGGCCACATGACCAAGCAGGACAAATGAGCTGTCCTAGGATCTGTCCTGGAGCTTCCACAGGAACTACTAACAGATGCTCTCCTCCCGTGGACTGTAAAGCTGGTAGAAAATAAACGTGGAGAATTTGCCAGTCACCTTAAGATCTTGAGTGCTGAGCCTGCCTGTGACACAAGGCATCTCAGCAGAGAAAAGAGCCAAAAGATGGAGAGAAACACACACCTGATGATACCATTTGAACCTTCAGATACAGCCACCCCTAGAATCAGAACTATCCCTGGACTTTCCAATCCCTGTTGAGTCAATAAATCCCTATTTTCAGCCAATTGAATAATACTTGTCACTTGCAACCAGTAGTTCTGACTGATACATCTCTTAAGTCAGAGTTTGGAAAACTGAAGCCCAGAGAGGAATCTAGATTCCAAATTCACAATGCTACACAGGAGTGTAGCATATGGATCTCCAGACTCGTAGACCAGGTAGCACGCGCAGCTCTCCCACCCCTCCCTAGGATTGGTCCCCTCCATCCTCCTTCCTCCCCCAGAATCTAGGATAAAGCAGCTCTTCTCCTCTTCTTTGCTAACCTCAAGGCCCAGAATGAGAAACAACAAAAAGGGCATGATCTTTGCTCTGCCCCAGACTAGGGATGGCTCCGTGTATTAATTTCCTTTAGTGGCCAGGGTGTGGGCAGCTGGGCCACAGGGTCAACAGCAGCTGGAACAAACTTCAGTTTCTTTGCTGCAGGTAAAGCCATCTTATCTGCCACTGCTCCCCCACATGCACCACATTCCAGAATCCCCTTCCCATCTCCCATCCTCCCCCAAATCCTGTTTACTTCAGGCTCTGCCCTTCTGAGGTTCAAATCCTGCCTGTTGTTCAAGATTCACTTTCCCAATAAATCTAGGCTATAGGAAGCCATCCTTCTTGATGCCCACAGTTCCCACTGCCTGGGGCACACCTCTGTGTGTGTATGTGGGGGGGGGGGGCAGGTAATCACTGCCAGTCTACCCCCTTCCTACTCTCTTGTATACTTTCTGGTCATTTGGGGCATGTCAGCTTGAGCTGCCCAGCTGGATAAGCAACATCACAGAGGTTACAAGTCTAGGCTCTAGGGTCAGATACACCTAAGTGTGAATCCTGACTCCATCTCTTCATAGAAAAGTGGCCTTGGGCAAATGACTTATCCTTGCTGAGCCTCAATTTCCTCATCTGGAAAGTGGGAATAATATCAGGCATATAAAGGATTTAATCTAGGCCTTGGCATATAGTAAACAGTTGATGAATGTTAGTTTATGAATGCTGCTATTATTGAAAATGTCATTAAACCATATTACCAGTGAACTCCTAGGGCAACAATATGCAGTTTCCTCCCTCAGTGAAGAAACTAAACATTTACTTTCTATTCCTGCTCCCACTCTTCAAACTCTGAGTCTTTCTTATCCATAAAATGAGTCTAACAATTGCCACTGTGCCTACCTCATGAGGTAACTGGGAGGATCAAGTGAGGAAATAATAACTAATAATACCCTCTCCACGGAGTTTACCATTTACAACACACTTGCAAAGTGCCATTTTAATCATTGTAAGACATGACTGTGACACAGAGGTGAGGTGACAAGCTCAGGGTCACGCCACTAGCAAGGGATGACACATGGTTGTCCACTGCCTTGTTCAGTGCTGTGTCCCTGAGTCCCAGCACAGGGCAAGGCACACAGGAGGTATTGAACAAATACCTGAGATCTTTCCACTGAAGCATGAGAGGCCATCATTTCTGGCCACCCCCACAGCTCATGGCACACAGGTTAGAAAGGGATCCTGAACTGGAGAGCACGCCAAGACATGCGGGAGATAAGAAGGGAGCCAAGGAGCTTTCCAGTCCCTAGGGAGTTTAGGCTTGGGAAGACACTCTCTAAGTCCCCTCAGCCATGCAGGCTCAAGAAGCACAAGAGAAAAATTGCTAAGGAAAGTTTAATAGGAGGGCAGCTGCCCTCAAAAGACTGGCTGTTTGGTTCCCACCCACAGAAAGACAAAGAGAGTTAATAAGAGTAACAGTGGGTTAGTGGGGAAGCCACAGGAAGCCAGGCTGGGCAGGAAGTTATTCTCCGCCCGTACTTCCCTTACCCCTCTGCTCTCCTAGCACTGTTCTTTTGGCTGCAGGAGCAAGCAACCGCAGGGTGTACCCTCACCAACCACGAGGGACTTGGTCGGGAGGAAGGGCTGGCAGGTCAGGCCAGGGGCCATGGCATCCCCTCACTTCAGGTTTGACCCCGTTCCTGCCTGCAAGTTTCATCAAAACAACTGGAATCGGAAGGCGTGGGCAACAGACATACCCTACAATCATGCCAGAAATCCAAACACAGCCATCCCCTCCAAGTACTGCTCGGCCTCCTCTGTGAATCTTCTGTGGGCTGCTTCAGGGCCGAGTAAGCTTTCTCTTGTCTGAACCATGGTACCAAAAGCTCATCTCTCTTCCTGCTGTAGATTCTGAACTGACCAAGGGCATTGGGAGACACCTGCCAACATCCTCCCACAGATGGCAGGGATTCCTTCCTTGGCATCCCAAGTGAATTACCCACCAGCTTCTGCCTGACCAGGTCTCAGCAAAAGGAAGCTCACAGTCACTTAAGGGGCCCAGGCCTTTGGACAGCTCTGATTGTGTTCTGACAGCAGGTGTTTGGGGAAAGAGGCAACCATAGGCTGTGGCAAAAAGCACTTGTGATTTGGAAGCAGGAAACCTGGCTTGCCATCTCACTTCTGTGAGGCCTAGGGCAAATCACTTTCTTCATAATCACATGGATTCCTTCTTTTAAAAGGGGAGAATAGTTATCTCTACACCTCAGAGGGCTGCTGGGGGGAAGCAAGTGAAATTTTGTGAGAAATGCACTGGGAAACATCACACTCTGCACAGGGCAGTGGTATTATGCAAAGGCCCAAGAAAGTAAATGTGAGGCCCCAAGAATTCCTATCATGGCCATGTCTTTGGCTTAAGGCACTGAAGGGCCAGTGAAATGGGAAGATAAATGTATTTCTTTTCCATTACTGTCAGAACAAATTTCTATTGACCAAGCAACTTAATAAGCATAAATACATTATTTCACAGTTCTGAGGCTCAGAAATCCAGGTTGACTCAGTTGGTTTTCTGCTTAGGGTCCTACAGGGGTAAGAGGTGTTGGCTGACTGCACTCTTTGGGAAGATTCTAGGAAGAATCCACATCCTCAAAGATTGTGGTTGTGGCAGAACCTTGTTCCTTGCATTTGTAGGACTGAGGTCCACATTTCCTGGCTAGCTATCAGCTGGGGGGCACCCTCAGCTCCTAGAGGCCTCTCTCTTGTCTTTGCACTTGGACAGACCCCTAGGTCTCAGAACCAGGGGCGGTACAGTGCATCATGTCCTTCTGGTGCCTCTGGGCACCTCTTTTCTGCCTGCAGGCAGAGAGAGTTCTTAGCATTTTTTTTTAATGGCCCCACCCACAGTATATGGATGTTCCCAGGCCAGGGATTGAATCTGAGCCACAACTGCCAACCTACGCCGCAGCTGCAGCAACATCACATCCTTTAACCCACTGTGCTGGGCCAGAGATTGAACCCTCACCTCCACAGCGACCTGAGCTGCTGCAGTCAGATTCTTAACTCACTGCACCACAGTGGGAATTGCAGTTCTCAGCTTTTAAGGACTCATGTGATTACACTGGGCCCACCAGATAATCCACAAACAATTTCCATATTTTAAGGTCGTTATGGGTTGAATCATGTCCCCCCAAAAAAGTTATGTTGAAGTCCTAAGCCCCCAATATCTCAGAATGTGACCTTAATTGGAATAGGGTCTTACAGAAGTAATCAAGTTAAAATGAGGTCATTTGGGGGGGCTCTGATTCAAGATGACTGTTGTCCTCATAAAAAGCAGAAATTTGGACCCAGAGACAGACATACACAGAGAGAAGACAATGCGAAGACCCACGGGGGTGGGGGGGGGTGGAATCTGGAGTGATGTAATTACAAGACAAGGAACGCCAAGGACTATGGGCAAACACCAGAAGCAGAAAGTGGCGAGGAAGGATTCTCCCCTAGAGTCGACAGAGAGAGTTCAGTCCAGCCAACACCTTGATTTCAGACTTCTAGTCTCCAGAACTGTGAAACAATAAATTTCTGTTGTTTTAAGTCATCCAATTTTGAGTGCTTTGTTACGGTAGCTCTGGAAACTAACGCAAGGGTCTTAACCTTAATTACATCTGCAAAGTCCTCTTGCCATGTGAAGTAACATTCATATGTTCCTGGGGAATCAGGCACAAGGCTCTTTGGGGGAGGTGGGGGGAGGCATTATTCTGCCTACCAAACATATCCAGTGATGATCAATCCTTATGCTCAGGCCTGCTTTCTTAACAGATTCAATGAACAAACCCGGCCCAGAGAGAAAGGCTGTGCTCAGGAACCTGGGAGAGGAGGAGGTGGTGAAGGCCAAGAAAATGGCCCAGAGCAGAAGCCCCACTGGAGAGAGGGCACATAGGACCCCGCTTTGTTATAAACAAAAGGAATAGGACTAGTGAGGAAGTGCACACACCTTGCAGCCACGTTTCCACCCACTGGTGCTTCACAAAGTCTCACCTCCCCTGTCCTGTAAATGGGTATCATGATAATGCCTAACTTCACAGAGATGTAAGAATTAAATGAAGTCATGAAAATAAAGAAAACCTCATGTTTACTATAAAGCCTGGCACATACGAAGCATTCAAAAACACTTAGCCATTACAGTTATATATGTATACACAGATATTTAATTATGTATTAGAAACACAGTACACACACACATAGAGGAGTCTGAGAGGATATATCCACAACATTAACATAATGCAATTTACGGTGGGTGACAAGAGCTTTCAGTGTTTTATTTAGAGTTTTATATATCTTGATATTTGAATTTTTACAGCAAGCATGTATTACTTTTATAATTTAAAACTATTCTTAATTAAAAACACATATCTCCCTGGGAAACTAATTTTTAATGTCCTTCCACACCCACATAGTTGTATTCTAGCACTGAAACAAATCTGCTATCACACACACACACACACACACACACCCTGGAAGGCTCCCTAAAGGCCATTTCCTCATCAGCCCTCGCCCCCAGCCCCAGCCCTGGTCCCTCCGTACCCACAGCATTACCCTGAGCTGAAACACAATCCTCTTCGGCCCCACTTTTTGGTGGAGGCAGAGGCAGTAGGCAGTAGCAACTCAGGCCCTACTGCTCTATTCTCAGCTTGCAAGGTCCCTACCCCTTGGAGCCCCTCTCCTCCTCAGGAGCTGTTCTGAAAGGCTCTATGTTGCTCAGCAGAGCGCTTTTGGAGGCTCTTTGAAAAACAACCTCTGCCATTTCCATCCACTCCCAAGGCTCCATCTCCAAGGGGCTTGAGGAAGGAAAGGACACTAATCCAGGCACCCCAGGTTGCACACCCCCTCAATCTCAATCTTCACCTCCCCGCCCCCATTCAACCAATCAAGTAATTCATGAACAGAGGTGGATTTTTTTGGCTGTACTCACAGCATGTGGAATTTCCTGGGCCGGGGATCGAACTCATGCCACAGCAGTGACCCAGACTGCTACAGTGAAAATGCCAGATCCTTAACTCCTTTGCACCATAAGGGAATTCCATGAACAGAGATTATTCAGCAAGGTGATGCTGGAGGCTGAGGTGAGGAAGGAGTGTGGTAATCCACTGCAGAGTCATGGCCTTTAACAAAGACTGGTTTCAATAAATTAGAATGATTTTGTTTCACAGCATAGCACAGGGATTAAAAGTACAGACTTTAGACGTCATTTGACTCTTAACTGCAACAGTTACTAGTTGTGTGACCTCCAACACTGGATTTCTAAGTTCTTTGAACCTCGGTTTCTTCATCTGTCAAAGGGGGGAATAAGCTTGCTTCAAGGTCTTAACATGAGGATTGAATCAGTCATACATGTAAATTTCCCAGCACTTAGAAGAATTGGAGAGATGGACACTGTTGGTAATGTTCTTATTACTATTAGAAATGTAGGCACAGATCCTGCCCTGGAGGCATTGGTGGTCAAGGTGGGAGTTAGGCAGAGCCCCTAGAAAGTTCATTGAGGACTTGGATACAATGTAAAAGGCATTTGGAGACTGAGAGTCAAACAAATAATAAAGAGCTAGTTAGTTGCTTTACAGAAAAGATAGAAGAGGGAGTTATCCAGTCCAGACTGGCTTTTTAGCTTGTATCTCTCCTCCCAAGAGCTGCTACCCCAGCTCCAGAGAAATCCCTCCCAGACAGATTTTATGAATCAGCTCTGCCCACCATCCCTTACCCCCCACCGCCACCCCGCTCCATGCAGTATGAACCCCAGCACATGGCCAGAACCCCACCTTGTTCCCAAACCCTGGTGTAGATGCTATTCTAGTCACCTGCCTGGTGTATCTTGCTCTGACCATCTTTCCCCTCTAAGACAGAGGTCTTCCCCTAGGCAGCTCTGTCCTAGATCCCCAAAGGCCCCAGGCCCAGACTCCCCTCCACAGCATTCCATCCATGGGACATTTGTGGTTTCAGAAACACTGCAAACCCTCTTAACTGCCTAGAATCCAACCTCCCACTGATGTGCTGGGTGTCCCCAAACACTGTGCCACACTTTTCTACCAGTTGTGCCTCTCTAGCCCCCTGTGTGCCTAGTCTTGGGCAGATTCCAGCCCCTCTCATTAGCTACCCTGTGTTCCAAGAGAAGGCAGAGATCGTGGCTGGTATGGCCAGACAGAGATGGTCAGTGGAAGAAGGAGCCACCTGTGACTTGGGCTGACTGCAGGAGGAGAGGGTATGCCACTGGCACCCATTTAGAAAAGAGTGAAAAAAGGCTTAGAAACAAACCATAATGAGCCCCAAATGCCATGCTTGATCTCCCTCCTAAAAGACTCCTGGAAGGATTAAATGGAGGAGCAGGGAGTAGGCCAGCACACAGGGTTCAATGCTGGGAGTGCTCCACTTTCCAACCAAACCAGACAGTTCTGTACTCTCCAACCCCATCACCCCTCAAATCCGAGGGCTGCTAGAGATAGTCACCAAGCCCATTTCACTCGTGCCACACTACACCAGTGGATGCTTCCTCTGAGAGCACCAAGCCGTCTCCAACCTCGCTACCTGTGGACTTGCAGACTCCTCTGCCAGGAATAACTCTTCTCCGCTCTTTTGTGTTCAGCTTGGTCTAACATGAGAGACCCCTACATGAGAGACCCCTCCTCTAGGGAAGCCTTTTCTGTTTCTCCAAGAGAGGATCCTCTTCTCTGTGCTCTCACAGAACTCCGAGTGACCCTTTATTACAATGTTTACCACACTTCCTTGTGATTATTTCCTGAGTATTATGAATCTCTCTTTATTGCTGCATGGCCAGCCCCTTCAGGACAGGAGTTCTGTATTATTCATTCTATAACAGCACCTGGGACACTCAATACATGCTTGCTTGTAGTATCATCAATACCACTTTTTACCAAATGCCAATGACATGCCAGAGATGACACTAAGTAGGTGAGAGAGAAAATCTCATTTAATCCTCATGTAACTCTGCAAGCTAAGTATCACATACCCCATCTTACAGATAAGGAACCTGTCCTTTGGAGAACCTCAGCTAAACATGTACCCTGTCCTTAGGTAGCCCAAAGTAGATGTTTATTTCCAGTTATTGAAATCTACTCAATTTGAGTCAGTCCAATCAATAAGCTGCTCTTGAATAAATATTGGGGCATCTGCTCTTCTACAGGGGAGCAGCTTGTCATGAGGGCAGCCCCAGAGCCAAGTTCATTAGAGCTTTCTACAGCCAGTGGGTACTAAATTCTCCCTATATCTTACCTTCCCATCAACAAAAAGAGCTGTAATGGCAATCTCTCTAAAAGGCAATGTGTCTCCAGTGGATTAAGTGAGGAAGGGGCCAGGGAGGATTTAATCATTGTCACACAGTAATTGAACGGAGATGTGAGGTAATTAAGGGGAAAACCACACCAGCACACAAACTCCACGCTAAGCGGTTTGCATCCATTATCTCTCCACATATCATCTTCTGTTTACCTCTTCAAAGAAGCACCATCTTCCCCAAACCCCTAATCACAAATCCAGTGGCCTGTCTCAGCTCTGGTCCCACTCACCCTCACCAGAACTCAGTACCACCCCCCCCCAACTTCCCTGACTCCCAACCCCCTTGGCTTATATGCATCTAGGCTCTTCTGCTGCTTTCTCTTGGCTACTCCTTCTGACAGCATATGCTCTGTTCCTCCTAATTCTTTTCCTCCCGGCTCCTTTTCCTCTGCTGACCTCTTCAGTCAGGGCCTTGGCCTGTGTCTCATTTCACTAGATGTCTGCTCCCTGGGGATCTCATCCAAGCCTGTGTAAGATGTAGCTTCTACAATCAGTGACGCCCTCAGAACACTTGCAGACCCTCGCATTAACCATAAGGGTGATTAGCAAACTCCCCTTTCCGGAGGCCTCTGGAAGCAAGAGATGTGGGACTCTTGTCCCAGGGTCCAACCCACATTAGAAGACGGAGGAGGGAGGGGAAAGAGGATACAAGAAAATGGTCATAAAAGCAAGGGTAGAGCTGTCTACTTATCAAACAAGCACATGTCTGTATGTGTATCACATTTTACAAACGCAGGTTTTCAAAGACCACCCCCCCCAAATAAAAAAAAAAAAAAACAGCTGAGAAAGCCATAGCCTAGAGCAACAACACTGGATAACTGAAGAGAGAGAGAGAGAAATACTAGTTCACTTTCCTTTTCCTAGTAATGCCCATGGGAAGACTGGGCAAGGAAATGCTTATGGATTAGAAGTAGGTAAACAGCGTGCCCATTTGTAATGTTACACAACTATAAATCTTCAGAAATACTTTGGCAGAGGGCTGTAGACCTAGAGGGAGGGACCTGAAAGGTTACCTAATCCAGCTTTTCATTTTATAGATGAGGAAAGTGAGACTTAGAGAGGGAAGGAGTCTTGTCTCAGTCCAGTGATCATCAACCACTCAGGCCTCCTCTACATTCTGATCCTATGGGATACTGATCAAAAGGGTGCCAAACAGGACCACAAAGGTCCTAGGAGAGCCGAGGTGCACCTGCCACTATCTCCCGGGCTTAGAGAAAAGCTCACGGCACCTGACACGGCCAGTTACAGCAAATCATATCCTGTCTCCTGGGTGCCACGTCTTCTTTTCCCTTTGATGTTATGATCACTTAATTCCCTCCTTGATTGCTTTTCAAAAGCAATCTAAATTAATGCGAACCCACAAAGGGCAAGGCTCTCTGTGAATAATTAGTGCATGATAATAACTGCAAATAGGGAAAGATGCAAAGTTGGGCTAAGAACTAGTGCTCCCAGCTCTCTGATTCACTCACTCTCTTCTCATTAGGAATTCTCTTTACACCATTAAAGAATGGGTTTTGAGGAGACTTGAGAAAGGGTAGTATTTCTAAGGAGGCCATGGGTTCATTGAAGGATGGTCAGAAGGAAAAAACAGAAGCAAAATCAGACAGTGATTGTTACTAGGCCTTTGCCTTTTTCCTAGCTTCTGGTGGTGACTAAACACTTGTTCAAATTTCTGCCATTTAGAGAGGAAATATCATCACAGTCAAGGACCCACCATCACTTAATGCCATCCATGCAGGGTTTCCTCCTGCAAAACTTTAGTCCAGCCAGTCTTGTCTCTTTCTCTTTTAGCCTAAAGTTCCTATCCCCAACCTTTACTCCTATTTTTGCCCCTATCTGAAATGTCCCTCTGCCTACCCTTTGAAAAAATCACAGCTTATACAGATGTCAGAGGCCTTCTTAAAGCTTTCTCTGACAACTCTACATTTTTGGAAGTTCCTGTGATTTCAGGGTATGTGGCAGAAATTGCTAGTGCCCACCAATATCTACATTTCTTCCCTCTTTCCCAGACACACAGCTTTACCTTTCCAGGCCTAAACCATAAAGAATTCTCAGGCATGATCCTCACTCTCTCTTTCCACATCTATGGCTGGAAAGAAAGGATTCCATAGGCTTTGAGGAGGGGCCAAGTCACAAGATGGAAGAAGCCTGGGCCCCTGAATGACTGTGTGGAACAGACTTCCCAGCCAATTCAAAATGAGTCTGAAATTTTTTTTTTGTCTTTTTGCCTTTTCTGGGGCCACTCCCACGATATATGGAGGTTCCCAGGCTAGGGGTCGAATCAGAGCTGTAGCCACTGGCCTATGCCAGAGCCACAGCAACGCGGGATCCGAGCTGCATCTGAAAACTACACCACAGCTCATGGCAACGCTGGATCCTCAACCCACTGAGCAAGGCCAGGATCGAACCCGCAACCTCATGGTTCCTAGTCAGATTCGTCAACCACTGTGCCAAGATGGGAACACCTGAAATAAATTTTATTGTGCCAAACCACTGATATTTATCTATTACAGCAGCTAGCTTTACACATTTTAACTAACACAGTACGTCATATAGATTTTACTACACATGCCAACTCTGACCTATTGTAGTGGCTGCCTGGAGCTCCACAGAAGGATTACTAGGCAGCATCTGGGCTTACTATAAGAAAGCCTGTAGTGGAGTTCCCGTCGTGGTGAAGTGGTTAACGAATCCGACTAGGAACCATGAGGTTGCAGGTTTGGTCCCCGCCCTTGCTCAGTGGGTTAACGATCCAGCTTTGCCGTGAGCTGTGGTGTAGGTCGCAGACGTGGCTCGGATCCTGTGTTGCTGTGGCTCTGGCGTGGGCTGGTGGCTGCAGCTCCAATTCGACCCCTAGCCTGGGAACCTCCATATGCTGCGGGAGTGGCCCAATAAATAGCAAAAAAAAGACAAAAAAAAAAAAAAGAAAGCCTGTAGTGACTAATTACTTATGTCTGCCATGCTGTATTTTCCTATCTCTGATCTATAATTCATATTTTAGTACTTAATTTAGCAACTGGTTATATATAACTTCACACTTTTTTCACTGTTCTGTGTGCCTCAATCCTACCTCCCCTATAAAGTAATAAACTCCTCGAGGGCAGAGGCCAAGCCCTGTCCACATTTGCTTAAAAGAGGACATACAGATGCAAATACTTATGAAGTTGACTTAAAAATAAAATTCAAAGATGGCAATAAAGTGTACTCTTGATTTTCACCAGGATTGTCTTAAATCATGCAGAGAAAACTGAGGTTTAGGAAATGTTACAACCCAGCTAAATGGGATACAACAAGTCCCCTTAGAAAGTCAGTTTTTACCTACTATCGTACTTAATAGGCAGTTATATGGGAAGGGAATGGACTATCTGTAGGGCCTGAAAACTGGGCTCCACACACCCCTTTATTTAAGATTATGGATTGTCAGAGCCAAAACATCATCTACTCCAGGGACAGAAAACAGATTTCAAATCAGATGCTATCTAATACATTCACAAAGGCTGCCTGGAGAGCTGTATTCAGAAGATTCTGAGATCATATATGAGGCTAGTAGGAAATGAGTAGGAAAATCCAGAAGTTATATTCCCTTCATGTATCTGTCATTCCTGATCTAATCCACACTCATCATTGGACTATAACCAAATTAAGTCCCAAGAGGAAGAGCTGATTTACCTGATGTCACAGAATAAGTTGGTGGAAGAAGCAGGACTCAAACACAGGTTTCCCTGCATCTTTCCCAGTATTCCAGGCTTAAGACAGGAGGTGGACCTGAGAGAATAATTTGGAGCTACAGATAATCATAATACACATAATTACTTATTAGCACTTACTCTGTGCCAACCACTGTTCTAAGTGCTTTTCACATACAATCCTATTCAATCCTGCCAGAACAGCAAGAAAGGTGCTATGGTCACCCCCACTTTACAGATGAAATTGAGACAAAAAAGAGGTGAGTTACTGCCCAAGATCCCAGGACCAGTAAGTGGCAAAGAACAGATTTAAACACAGAGGGAAGGAAAAAATCAGAAAAGAACAAAAGTAGATTTAGACATATCCTCACATAATGCATGGAAGAGTCTTGTAATTTCACCAACAAATACAAAGTCAACTAACATTGAGAAAAATATCCCAGGAAGCCCTAATGATCTTTTCAAAGCACCTAAAGGCTGCAGAATAAGGAGTGAAAAGTCCTGGTTGCAGTGGAAGGGAGCAGCAGTGAATGAGTGAGGAGACAGAGATGAGAACAGGTGAGTCAATAGGACCCAGGTAGGACACTGAGCTCCTGGCATGAACATATAGGTCTCACCATGATCTCAAGCATGTCAGGTTGGCCCCAAAAGGTCTCATTTTGCTCAAAAAACTCCTTAAACTAAAAAATGTGGTGCATGGAATAGCACCGGCTGGCTCTGATCTCCAGGGCTTGCTGTTTCAGAACAGAAAGATATATTTATAAGTTTAAAGCTGGCAAGCAGTTAAGCTACCTGGGGTTGCTCGACATCTGTTTCAGTGCACATTTCCCCCATTTTTTTGTTTCACTAGATTTTAATCAGCCAGTTATTTTAAGCCTGAATTATGATTTCACACATATCCACAGCCAAATGACATAAAAAACTACAAAAACCCCATGACCAAATCAGAACTCAGGGCCAGCAGCTCAGCAAGGGCAGCCCCTCGGGAATAACCCCTGCCTGGGATCAAAGGAAAGTCAAGTGGTGGGTCACATCTGAGGGCTCGGGCCTCTGGGTAAAGAGGGGCCTCTCAGCCTTCAGCTTAGCTACCCCAGGCCATGCACGGCCAGTCACCCCTTTGTTCCATGACCTTGGCCTGGAAACCTCTTTCCTCCCCTTGCTGAGCAAAATCCTCAGCTCCTTCAAGACCTAGCCCAAATGTCAAGTTCTTTGGGTAGTTTTCCCTTGCTCCATCCCTACCCTATCTCTGCTTCCTGCCAAAAAAAACTCACTCCTCCTCCGTGTTGCCAGCTACTTTATCATACCACAGTGAGCTGTGCAGGGCCTGGCTTCCTGACCACACTGAGCTCCTCAGCACAAGGGCTGTGTCTTCCACAACTCTATGTCCTCAGCTCCCAGCCCATTCCATTCCATGTGTTTCTGGATGAAGGAAAGGAGAAGGGGAGAGATCACAGCTATGAACCACCCTCCTTCACAGCCTTACAGAGATTGAGGCAACATCAGGCAGCAACCTGGAGGCAGAAGCTGGTCCAGGTACTATAGTCACTATGGAAAATACTGGAGAGAAAAAGCTAAGAAGCAAAAGAGTGCCACAATTTTTCTAACATGATTAAGTATTACTTTTATCACTGGAAAAAACACAAAATAAACATTATTTTTAGGGAACTGTGTTTTTCACCCTGAAAGAACTTATAGAGTTCCCTATTTTGTGGGAAACGGACACTGCATGATCTGTTTACAATGCTTTGGGTGCACAGGAAAGGAGAAGCTTAGCCTGCCTGGTGGCATCAGGAAAGGCTTCTCACAGGAGGGGATGTTTTTCTGGAGACTTGAGGATGAGTGCGAGCAGGTAGACTAGGGTAGGAGAAGTGGAAGGGAATTCCAGGGAGAAGGAACAGTGTGTGCAAAGGCACAAAGACATGAGTGTGTAGGCTAAATGATAAAATGGAGTGCCAAGTGCATGAAAGAGAGTTGTGGGCATGAGCTTGGAGGATGTGCAATAAAAGGTTAATAATAAAGGGTGTTCCAACCCTGCATATTCCAAGGAAAGGACTGATTCTTGGCCAGCTCCTAGGAGAAAACCTGAGTTCTTGGAATATTAAGCCTGATAGCGTCTTTGTATTCTTGCGGCTATGGGCCACACCAGCTAGTTTAGGCTAACAATGTAATTTATGGTAAAGGCCTGGGTTTATTTCCTAAGGCCTTAGTCACATGGGTGATCCCTGCCTACATGACTGACCCCCCAATAAAAACTCTAGACATCAAGACTCTGGTAAGCATCCCTGGTTGAAAATACCTCACATGTATTGTCACACATCATTGCTGGAGAATGAAGCACTGTCCCGGGACTCCACTGGGAGAGGACAACTGAGGCTTATGCCTGGTGTCCCCTGGGTTCTTCACTACAAACCTTTTCCTTTGCTGATTTTAATCTGTAGCTTTTTGCTATAATAAACCATAACCCATGAGTATAACAGCTCCTCTGAGTTCTGGGAGTCCTTCTAGCAAATCATCTAACATTGGGTGGTCTTTTTTTTTTTTTTTGGATATCAAGCCTGCTGGTTTTCTTTCCTTTTTTAATTTTATAATGATTTTTATCTTTTCCATTATAGGTGATTTACAGTGTTCTGTCAATTCTCCACTGTACAGCAAGGTGACCCAGTCACACATACATGTATACATTCTTTTTTCTCACATTATTATGCTCCATCATAAGTGACTAGACATAGTTCCCAGTGCTATACAGCAGGATCTCATTGCTTATCCATTCCAAAGGCAATAGTCTACATCTATTAACCCCAACTCCCAATCCACCCCACTCCCTCCCCCTCCCCCTTGGCAACCACAAGTCTGTTCTCCATGTCCATGATTTTCTTTTCTGCGGAAAGGTTCATTTGTGCCATATATTAGATTCTAGATATAAGTGATATCATATGGTATTTGTCTTTCTCTTCCTGACATACTTCACTCAGTATGAGAGTCTCTAGTTCCATCCATGTTGCTGCAAATGGCATTATTTTGTTCTTTTTTATGGCTGAGTAGTATTCCATTGTGTATATATACCACATCTTCTTAATCCAATCATATGTCGATGGACATCTGGGTTGTTTCCATGTCTTGGCTACTATAAATAGTGCTGCACTGAACATGCGGTTGCATGTGTCTTTTTCAAGGAAAGGTTTGTTCAGATATATCCCCAAGAGTGGGACTGCTGGGTCATATGGCAGTTCTATGTATAGTTTTCTAAGGTATCTCCATACTGTTTTCCATAGTGGTTGTACCAATTTACAATTCACCAACAGTGAAGAATGGTTCCCTTTTCTCCACACCCTCTTCAGCATTTGTCATTTGTGGACTTATTAACTGTGGCCATTCTGATTGGTGTGAGGTGGTACCACATAGTAGTTTTGATTTGCATTTCTCTAATAATCAGGAATGTTGAGCATTTTTTCATGTACTTGTTGGCCATCTGTGTATCTTCTTTGGAGAAATGTCTATTCAGGTCTTTTCCCCATTTTTCCATTGGGTTGTTGGCTTTTTTGCTGTTGAGTTATATAAGTTGTTTGTATATTTTAGAGATTAAGCCCTTGTCAGTTGCACAATTTGAAACTATTTTCTCCCATTCCATATGGTGTCTTTTTTTTATGGTTTCCTTTGCTATGCAAAAGCCTGTCAATTTGATTAGGTCCCATTGGTTTATTTTTGCTTTTATTTCTGTTGCTTTGGGAGATTGACCTAAGAAAACATTTGTAAGGGTGATGTCGGAGAATGTTTTGCCTATGTTCTCTTCTAGGAGTTTGATGGTTTCTTATCTTACATTTAAGTCTTCAAGCAATTTTGAGTATATCTTTGTGCATGGTGGGAGAGTGTGTTCCAGTTTCACTGATTTGCATGCAGCTATCCAGGTTTCCCAGCACCACTTACTGAAAATACTGTCTTTTTATTTATATTCTTGCCTCCTTTGTTGAAGATTAATTGACCATAGGTGTCTGGGTTTATTTCAGGTTCTCTAATCTGTTGCATTGGTCTGTATGTCTGTTTTGGTACCAGTACCACACTGTCTTGATGACTGTGGCTTTGTAATATTGCCTGAAGTCTGGGAGAGTTCTGCCTCCTGCTTGGTTTTTGTTCCTCAGGATTGCTTTGGCAATTCTGGGTCTTTTGTGGTTTCATATAAATTTTTGGAGTGTTTGTTCTAATTCTCTGAAAAATGTTATGAGTAATTTTATAGGGATTGCATTGAATATGTAGTTTGCTTTGGGTAGTATGGCCATTTTTACAATATTAATTCTTTCAATCCAGGAGCATGGAGTATCTTTCCATTTCTTTGAATCCTCTTTAATTTCCTTGATTAATGTTTTATAGTTCTCAGCACATAAGTCTTTCACCTTCTTGCTCAGATGTATTCCCAGGTATTTGATTTTGGGGGTGCAATTTTAAAAGGTATTGTATTTTTGTATGCCTTTTCTAATATTTCATTGTTAGTATCTAGAAATGCAACTGATTTCTGAATGTTCATCTTGTATTCTGCTGCTTTGCTGAATTTGTTGATCAGTATGGGTAGTTTTTGGGTTGAGTCCTTAGGATTTTCTATATATAGTATCATGTCATCTGCATTCAGTGACAATTTTACCTCTTCTCTTCTAATTTGGATACCTTTTATTTCTTTTGTTTATCTGATTGCTGTGGCTAGGACTTCCAATACTACATTGAGTAACAGTGGTGAGAGTGGGCATCCTTGTCTTGTTCCAGATTTTAGTGGGAAGGCTTTCAGCTTTTCTCCATTGAGTATTATATTTGCTGTGGGTTTGTCTTAAATGGCTTTTATTATGTTAAGGTATGTTTCCTCCCTACCTACTTTTAAGTTTTGATCATGAATGGATGTTAGACTTTGTAAAATGCTTTTTCTACATCTATTGAGATGATCATGTGGTTTCTGACTTTTCTTTTGTTAATGTGGGATATGACGTTGACTGATTTGTGTATGTTGAACCATCCGTGGGAACCTGGGATGAATCCCACTTGGTCGTGGTGTATGATCTTTTTAATATGTTGTTGGATTTGGTTGGCTAAAAATTTCTTGAGAAGTTTTATGTCTATACTCATCAAAGATATTGGCCTAAAGATTTCTTTTTTGGTGGTATCTTTGTCTGGTTTTGGAATTAGGGTGAAGGTGGCATCATAGAATGTCTTTGGAAGTGTTCCTTCTTCTTCAACCTTTTGGAAAATTTAAGAAGTATGGGTATACTTTACTCTTTGTATGTTTGGTAGAATTTGCCTGTGAAGCCATCTGGACCTGGACTTTTTTTTTGTAGGGAGTGCTTTTATTACATATTCAATTTAGTGTCTAGTGCTTGGTCTGTTCAGCTGATCTATTTCTTCTTGATTCAGTTTTGGCAGGCTGTAAGTCTCTACAAAGTTGTTCATTTCTTCTAGGTTATCAAATTTGTTGGCATACAATTGTTCATAGTATTCTCTTATGGATTTTTGTACTTCTGCAATATCCATTGTGACTTCTCCTTTTTCATTTTTTATTTTGTTTATTTGGGTTTTTTCTCCTCTTCTTGGTGAGTGTGGCCAGAGGTTTGTCAATTTTGTTTACCTTTTCAAAGAACCAACTCTTGGCTTTATTGATTTTTTCTATTGTTTTTTGAATCTCTATTTTATTGATTTCCTCTCTGATCTTTATGATTTCCTTCCTTCTGCAGACTTTAGATTTTGTTTGTTTTCTTTTTCTAATTCATTTAGGTGGTGGTTAAGTTGTCTATTTGAGATTTTTCTTCTTTTTTGAGGAAGGCCTATATTGCTATTAACTTCCCTCTGAGCACTGCTTTTGTGGCATCCCATAGATTTTGAGTGGTTGTGTCTTCATTATCATTTGTCTCGAGGTATTTTTTAATTTCCTTCTTGATTTCCTCATTGACCCATTGGCTTTTTAGTAGCATGTTGTTTAGTCTCCATGTAGTTAGTTGTTTGTCCTTCCTTTCCCTGTGGTTGATTTCTACTTTCATACCATTGTGGTTAGAGAAGATACTTTTTTTTTGTTTTTGTTTTTGTTTTTGCTTTTTAGGGCTGCACCCACAGCACATGGAAGTTCCCAGGCAAGGGGTTGAATTGGAGCTACAGCCACAGCAACGCAAGATCCAAGCCATATCTGTGACCTACACCACAGCTCATAGCAACACTGGATCCTTAACCCACTGAGCAAGGTCAGGGATCAAACCCAAGTCCTCATGGTTACTAGACAAGTTTGTTACCACTGAGCCATGATGAGAACTCCAAATCATCTAACCTCATGATGGTCTTGGAGACCCCCCCACTACAGAGAGTCAAGCAGGAGCAGAGCAAAAAGAGCTTTGCCTTGCAGGCTAGTGAGTTTGAACCTCATTATGCAGTCATTATAGAACTGAAGGGATCCAACTTGGGGCTGGCATGACAAGATAAAATGAACATTTCTTGAAGACACTTCAGACTACAGGTTGCAATGGATGGCAGGAAGGGAAAAGGCTGGATGAAGGAAGACCAAGACCAGGGAGGATACTGCTAAACCCGTCCAGGCAAGAGTTGGCGAGCCCTTGGTAGTGGTTAGTGGCCACAAGGAAGGACTGAAAGCAAGAGAGATTCAGGAAATGGATGCCACAACTAGACTCCGGGGGGAGGGAGAAAAGTCAAGGCTGACTCCTAGGTTTCTGGTCTAGGCAACTAGACAAGTGGTAGTATCAGTCACTGAAGTGGTGGATCCTGCAGGGAAAAGTTTGAGGGTGTCCTGACTGCCAACGTGGCTTTTCTCACTATATTCATTTCTACCATCTTGGGCAAATGGACTGCTTTGTCCATTCTTTTTTCTCTCCCTCACGCTATCTGTTCAGCCCTTTGCCTTCCATGATCACTTACAGATTGCATCTCCTTAAAAACCACCAAAAGGTATACTTGGCAGATCTCCCTGACCTCGATTTCTCTGCTGGCAGAGTCACAAGAAAGGCATTAGTGCCTGCTGTGAAATAAGCCAAGCAGAGGACACTCACAGCTTGGGTGGCAGAGGTCTCACGAAACAAGGGACATGTGAGAAGATTTCAAATACCAAGATGGGATCCTGGGCCAGACACCAGGGAGGTGAGACTCAGATCCCTGTTACATGGCATGAGAATGTGGGGCTGAGAGGAACAGGAAGAAAGAAAGGCTCTTTGGTGTGAACAGACAGTCTCCCCTTGCCTGGGGCTAAGCTGAACTTTATATGTTTCCAGGTGACAAGGAGTCAGTGTGACTTGTGGTCCCTCCATGCTTGGCCCCAGGATCAGGCATCATAGAGTGGCCCAGCCTTCTGGGTGCAGGTGATCCAAGCTGTCACAAGCCAAGGGTGAACCCCACATCCCTGGCTGTGCTCTGCCAGCCCAGCAATTCCAATAGCAGCTCCAACAGCAGCACAGAGCCTGTAGTGCCCTGGGGATGCATCACTGGGTCATGCTCGAAGCCAGGTGTTTTGCTCCTCCACCCAGCACTGTGCATCCCAGACACACGGTTGAGTGCACAGCTGGCTTCTGGCCTCCTGGCCTTCCTCCTTCATTTGCTTATTCAACAGCTACAAAGGCCTTAGTTACAGCCCATTCTACCCAGAAGAAGGCCCAGAGTGAGAAAGGCAGAGGACAAGTGAAGAGGAGTGGAATCATCCAATCTTTGGGTCCCAAATGGGGACCATGATGTGGCAAGAGCTTCACATACATACATTCCCAAAAAGGGAATATGGGAAATGGGTGAAAGCACAGGCTCCAGAATCAAGTAGACTGAGCCTGAAATCCCAAATTGACTATTTACTAGTGACTTTCTCATCTAACACACCCTACCTCAAAGGGTTAATACATGGATTCGATGAGCTAAGTTCTAAAATGCCTCCTATATATTAAGTGCTCAATAAATGTTATCTACTTTTACTGTTGGCTCTCTAAGCCTGGGGATTAGAGAGGAAATCTTTGAGTGGTAGGTCCTATAAGTACTACAGTGAGATGTAGTTCCTGTAAGGCTCCCAGTTCAGGCCAGATGGATAAGAGGATCACACAGTTTGCAGCTGTGCAGAGCTGGAAACCTCCTGAGAGATCATCTGATCCCTCCTGTCATGGATGAGGAAACAGAGAGGTGAAGTAGCTCTTCCAAGGTCATTCAATAAGGTAGTAGTAAAGTCAAGACCAGAACCCAGGGCTCTAGATTTTGATTCCATTGATTTCCTCTCCATGGAAACTTATAAAAACAAAAGAGAGGACACCACAAATCAGGTCATGGATGAAACATCAAACAACTTGCTGTAGTATAGAGGATACTATTAGTGTCCTGTGCAGATCCCTTTTCCAGGCCATGCAATAACCCTCTGTCACTGTATTAGCTGTTAGTGGCTAACAGCTGCCCCCTCTTCTGGACAATCACCAACACCTTCCCAAGCCTCTGCTCCTGCCCAGATGATGGAAACTGTTTCACCCAGAGTACACCCAGTACAATCAATGCTGGCAAATGCTTAACAACCAGCTTTTTAGTGGTGGAGGAGAGGGAAGCCCTGGTTTGTGTGTTTGCCATTTTCTGTAATGCAGACACTCCCACCATGGCTGATTTCAAGCCACCAACATAATGTCACTGAATATGGAGTTTCAAGGAGACACACAATATCTCTCCATCATATGGTATTTCCATTATAAAGATAAAGCAGACAAAAATAACCAAAAGAGCATAGATAAAAGAAAATTCTAACAAAATAAGTAGGAAGCGAAGAGGTCTGAACATTTATTATAATTGTTTTAATACTGGTTATTTAGTTTAAAGTTTTATATAATGTAACTTTTTTTTTTTTTATCTTTTTAGGGATAGAAGTTCCCAAGCTAGGGGTCAAATCAGAGCTGTTGTTGCTGGCCTATACCATAAACACAGCTACACAGGATCTGAGCCACATCTGCGATCTATACTGCAGCTCATAGCAACGCCAGATCCTTAACCCACTGAGCAAAGCCAGGGATCGAACCCACATCCTCATGGATACTAGTCAGATTCATTACCAATGAGCCAAGATCGGAACTCCTATAATGTAATATTAAGCATGGTGATGATCATTGTGCAACTATAAATGCAATAAAATTCACTGAGTAATTAAAAAAAAGAGTGGCTTATAAAATTCCTAAAAATTTGACAATGGGCTCCTCTGAGGTCATAGGGGATAATTCCAACACATCAATGATTGATACTCTACCCCATTTCCAATAGCCCAAAGCCATGACATGCGGGTGTAAAACACTGGCCCCCAATCTCATCCAGGGAATAACTCTGTAGTATGAATAATTCCAGAGCCCCCAGCAGATCAGTCTAAGGCTAGACTTTAGGTGGGGCCACTTCTCTCACTTGCTCTTTCTCCTTCCCTATCCTGGTCCCCTCATACAGGTTTTTCCTGAAGGACACTACTTAAAGAAATCACAGAGCCCCCAGCCCCATCTCAGACTCCACATGAAATCCAACCTAAAATGCTACAGTGTGAAAATTCAGGGAGAAAGTAGAAAAGACTACTGTGGATTTGGAGGAATTCTCAGGAGGCTGTCTGGAGGGGGTGGGATTCAAAAACTGGGTGGAATTTAGGTTTGGAAAAGAAGAGTGAGAAGATATTCCAAATGGAAGAAGTAGTTTAATTCAGGTTATACGAACCACCATGCAGATGGAAGATCCCTCTACCAGGCTGGGCAGAGTTCTCACAGGGACAAGGCATGGACCCTGGGGCCACCCAAAGCTGGAGGAGAAGGTGTTTCCATGGCTACAGTGTGATCAAGAAAGTTAAACTGTTCCTCTGTCAAGAGGTGTGGCTCTCCAGCAAGGATATTATGGCATCCTAGTTTGTGCTAAAACATGGAACTAGAACGTCATTTTCAGGCCATCTAAACATGGAACTAGAAGGTCATTTTCAGGCTATATTGCTACTAATGAATGAAAAGTTTCAGGTGATATAAGGGTAATATTATTTCATAGTTATATTGTCTTTGCTTTGAATTTAATTTTTTTTAATTTTGGTAAAATATACATTAGCATAAAATTTACTATCTTAACCATTCTTTGCTTTTGTTTCTAAAGTTACCTTCAATATGTAACAATGCTCACTTTTCATTTGCGGAAGTATGTAATGTTTCCTTTTTAAATAATTTGTACAGCATGGATTTGTTTAAAGAAAATATGCAGGAAATAATAAAAAGGTGATACAGATATCAAAAATTCACAAAGGCAGAACTCAAAACCCCTGAATTTTGCAAAATATTCCAATGCTCTCATTTTAAGTCAGAAAACTTGCACCCAGAATGGGTAAGGGAACTGCTAAAGATCACATGCCAGTTAGTTGCACAAACAGGATTAGAACCAAGTCTTGTAATTCTTGCTTCTATATTTTTCATTCTGCACTGTTTCTCCTTTAAAGAAGGAAGAAAAACAATGTGTTCTTTTTTAGAACACACCTTTCCAAAGTTTTATCCTCCCTCCAAAAGATATATAACAGAGAACCTATAAGGTTCTTTGTCATGACAGGAAAAAGTCACCTTCCCTTTTAAATCAACCTCATTGATGGTTTTCAGAGTAGAGAAGGGACTCATGGATAACAGGGTGTGCTGGCCTGGAAAGGACACAAATACTCTTGAAATCTGTCACCTCTGAATTTATCATTCTGCTAACATCAGATGTCAAAGTTGTAAAGGAAAGAAAAGTTGGCATTTTGATGCCAGTGTCCACCTCCAGCTGTTCCACAGGGCATGCCTGTCAAAGAGGTAGTCTATTTGTTTTCTAAACTAAAATGTACAAGCAGAGTTGGTTTAAAATGCATCTTGATAAGAACTGCAAAGTAGAAAACTGACTGTCTTTGCCATTAAGTGCCTCTGGAACTTCAGGCTCCCTCCTTAACCTCTCCTGGACTCAGTTTACTACTCTCAAATAAAGACAATAATTTTGGCTTATCTCAGTATTGTTTCTACAGCCGCTAAATGTTTTGCAGGACAACTTAACAGTTTACATATTGTTTCCTCAGACCTAGTGTCTCCTTTAATCCATACAATTGTGTTGATAGGGGTTTTATTATTTAACAGTTGGGGAGACAGTGTCCGAAAGAGGTCATGTAACTTGTTCATGGTTGTGAGTGGGTCTCAAACCCAGATCCTGTGTCCATCCATTTTAAAAGTTTAGAAGACTATCACCAATGTTTCCCAAAACATATTTTTAAGAATCCCTGTTGACTGATAGATAGATAGACACACAGACAGACAGATAGAGTTGCTAGTTATTGCTTTTCAAAAGAGGTGTCGTATATAACACTGTATTAAAAAGTGTTGACAGAACATTGTAAATCAACTGTAATAGAAAAAAAATTTTTTTTAAGTTTTAAGGGCTTCTTTGCTGTTGTGGAACTTTCATATGAACTATAAACCTCCAAGAGGGAACAAATACAAAACATTTCTAAAACTGATTTATCAAATTACCAAATTCATCATATTTATCTCTCTCTAAAAATTAATATTTTAGGAATTCCCATGTGGCACAGTGGAAACAAATCTGACTAGTATCCATGAGGATGCAGGTTTGATCCCTGGCCTCACTCAGTGGGTTAAGGTTCCAGCATTGCCATGAGCTGTGGTGTAGGTCACAGACACAGCTCAGATCCATTGTTGCTGTGGCTGTGGTGTAGACCAGCAGTTACAGCTCCATTTTGACCCCTAGCCTGGGAACTTCCATATGCCATGGATGCAACCATAAAAAGGTAAAAAAAAATAAATTAATAAATAAAAATTAAAATTTTAGAGGTCATTTTGGAAACTGAAACTATCTATTGTAATTACTCTTAATTCTGTTATTACTGTCCATTATGTTATCTGTTGCTTTACGAAAACTGCGAACTCTCTACTCCATATTAGCATGCAGAAAACAGACCTTTCTATAAGGCCTATCTTTCAGGCCTATAACAATTAGACTGAGTACAGCCTAATCATTTGCTCCACAGGGCAAAACGTGGAATAACACAGCTGTCTATCACCATAATTGATTACATCCAGCTATTTTCAGAGAAGTTGAACATTCCATGTATGTCTGTGTGGCCTACCTGCAAGTCTCAAGCAACCAATATTTATTTAATATTTATTTTGCCTTTTGTCTGTGTTCAGGTGTCTCTCTGTAGACCCACTGAGTCAAAGAAGACAACCTTCTCTTCTGAGGTTGCTCAATTCCCACACACAGTGATAAAAGGATTGGGGTAATAAGGAAGGAATAAATTTTTTTTTTTTTTTTTTTTTTTTGCTTTTTAGGGCCAAGCCTGCAGAATATGGAAGTTCCCAGGCTAGGGGTACAATCGGAGCTGCAGCTGCCAGCCTCCACCACAGCCATAACAACACCAGACCTGAGCCTTGTCTGAGAGCTACACCACAGGTCATAGCAATGCTGGATCCTTAACCCACTGAGCAAGGCCAGGGATTGAACCCGCATCCTCATGGATACTAGCCAGGTTCATAACTCACTAAGCCACAAGGGAAACTCTCAAGGAATAATTTTTTAATAATTTTTTTAGGAGTTCCCATCGTGGCTCAGTAGTTAGCAAATCTGACTAGGAACCATAAGGTTGTGGGTTCAATCCCTGGCCTTGCTCAGTGGGTTAAGGATCCAGTGTTGCCGTGAGCTGTGGTGTAGGTCGCAGACACGGCTCAGATTCTGCGTTGCTGTGGCTGTGGCGTAGGCAGAGGCTACAGCTCCGATTGGACCCCTAGCCTGGGAACCTCCATATGCCTGGGAACGGCCCTAGAAAAGACAAAAAGCAAGAAAAAAGAAAAAAAAATTTTTAATATAGGGTCCCACATTTTCATCTACTAGGCCCTACAAATTATGCATCCAGTCTCAAACAACCAGTGTTTAACTGTAAGGTACATGAAGGAAAAGACCATGTCCATCTACACCCAGCACCTAGCATTGTGCCCAGCATGAGAAAGGGGCAAACTCCTTATCTATTGAGTAAACAGGTGTAAGGAAAGGGCTGTAGGGAGGAGAGACCTGGTCCTTCTTCTTACCAACAAGGCGTAGGAATCCCCTTAAACTTTGAAGGGTATTCACATGAAAAACAGGATCAAGCATCCAGAGAGAATGAAAACTGGAGACAAGCTGGAGAAATAGGCCAGCATGTGAAATTAAAACCCAGCCTATAAGAAGGCAAGCAAGCAAAAGACCAGAAGCAGGCAGACACACTGACCTCTCCCCAGAAACCGGTACATTTTCCAATGCTTTTCCAGGCAACAGACAATATCAGAAAAGAGCACTAACCTGAATGTGATGCGTTTTCCTTTCCATCCCCACACGATATCTGCCCCACCTCCCTTCCCTTGCTAAGCCAGCTATCTCTGATCCCCAGCACCTCTCAGCTGCTAAAAGCCTGAAAGGTTTAATCTCCAAGAAGGATGCTCCAGGGCTCTGTTATCAGAGTTACTTAATTCTGCATTTGCCACGGGCTTAATCATCTGCATCAGACCACACTCCCGTGACTCATGCACACACACTGGCTCTCTGGGAGCTGCAAGTTGTTCTCACTTCATCAGCACCTCAGAAGCATTAATAAAGTGCAAATGTGCAAAGGCAAAGGCGGGGATGGGGAGGGCTTCAGTTTTGTGTTTCTGTTTCTCAATAACACTGATGTTCTAGCAACAATGACAGAAATTTTAAAAAAACAAACCAAAAAAGAAAAAGAAAGAAACCAGTCATGGCATTTCACACCAACCACCAACTGAATGGTATTCATTTCCCCATGTTTCCTTCCTTATTCATTCTATAACATTGCCATGACAATAAATACTTTTACATGTTGCTATCTCACTTTCAGAACCCTCTTATCTAAAGGCTGAATAATATTCCATCAAAGAGCTGTGACAATCTGTGATGCACTAAATGTATGCAGCTGCTCCAAAATCATATAGGTGTCTTTAACCCCCAATGTGATGTTATTAAGGGGGCGGGGCCTTTGGGAGTTAATAAGATTTAGATGAGGGTGGTGCACCTATGATGGGATTAGTGTCCTTATAAGAAGGGGAAGAGACCAGAGCTCTCTCCAGTACTCTCTCTCTCTCTGCCATGTGAAGGCAGAATAAGAAGACAGATGTCTGCAGGTCAAGAGGGCCGTCACCAAGGATTTGCCACACTCCAGAACTGTGAGAAATTAATGTCTAATTTTTGAGTCACCCAGTCTGTGGCATTTTGTTACAGCAGCCCAAGCTAAAATGCCATCCAACACTTAACAATTTTCTTCCTGTTGGACGTTACACAGGATGAGCTTTTGTGCTTTTCATTTCTGAAAAAGGGTTGGAGGAAGCAGAACTGCATTCAGATTTTAGCTATGTCATTTACTAGCTAGTGAGCCCCTTGAGAAGAAATAGTAGTTTTCTCTCACTCAAAGCACTGATGACGGGAAAGTGCCATGTAAACTATACGGCACTGTACAAATTTCATTATGAGTGGAGGTACTAAGCCATGTCCAAAAAGAATTGCAAACGTGTGGTCCCTGCCTACTGGAAACCTGCCATTGAGATAGCTGTTAAATAGAGGAAATATGACACAGAAGTAGGACACTAACCTCTAGACTTCGAAGTATAAACGTTAGAGAAAAAGTAGCATTCAAAAAGGCCTTAGGAATTACAAAATGCAATATAGGTTGTAGGCTGACTAGTAACCAGAAAAATGGCATTTAAAAGCAAACCGTTTAAAGTAGAAGCTAAAGGAGTTCCCACTGTGGCGTAGTGGGTTAAGAATTGGCATTGTCTCTGCAGCAGCTCAGGTTGCTGCTGAGGCACAGATTCAATCCCTAGCCTGGCACAGTAGGTTAAGGATCCGGTGTTGCCACAGCTGTGGTATAGGTCATAGCTGCAGCTTGGATTTAATCCCTGGCCTGTGAGCTTTCATATGCATGGGTGCAGCCAAAGAAGAATAAATAAACAAATAAATAAATAAATAATAAATAAATAAATAAAATGGAAGCTAACAACATGACAGTTACATGCAAGGCATCATTTGTGTACTTAGGGAAAAAAACTGCTACAGCCAGAAAGATAGTAAATTGTGTCCTATGCGTCCTATAGAGCCATTAACCATAAAAAAAAAAGTTATGTGTCCTTTAAATACCGCTAATACATTTTTAAGATAAATGAGCTATGTTGTTAAAACTAAAACTGTCTTATTTGAATATACTTTATGAAGACCCTACATACAGTAAGAGTGTGTTATTAAAGGGGTGGGACAAGATTCTTTGTTCAGTCAAATAAATATTTATTGGTGCCTATGACATGCTAGTCTGTTATATTCTAGGTTAAACAGAAAGATAAAGATGAGCTCCCTGCCCTCAAGGAGCACATAAAGCCCAGGATAAATGTGATGTACCCGCAAAATGCTACGGAAGCAAAAGGAGGAAAGAGATTCTACCCAATAAATGGGTGTTCAGAAAAGTTCTCACAGTTGAAGTCACTTTTGATCTCGTTTTTAATGGATGACCAGTTTTCCTGCAAAGAAGAAAGAATATGTGTGTATATCCTTGGGATGGAAAGCAGAAGAAATTCCAGATCCCCAAAAGACAGGGGGATCTTGCTCTGAGTAGTCTAAACTTACTCGCATCAGCATTACCTGAGTGCTTGTATCAGCTGCAGATTCCTGGGCTCTATCACACACCTACTGAATCCCCTGGTGGGGTCCAGCAATCTGCACCTTACTAAATCCTCCAGTCACTCAAACACATACCATCATTAAAAACCAGTGGTGCCAGAGTTCCCATTGTGGC
Organism: Phacochoerus africanus; assembly: GCF_016906955.1. Classification (NCBI taxonomy): domain Eukaryota; kingdom Metazoa; phylum Chordata; class Mammalia; order Artiodactyla; family Suidae; genus Phacochoerus; species Phacochoerus africanus. Next base: position 145,863,776 of record NC_062544.1, read on the forward strand.
GCAGTGGTTAACGAATCCAACTAGGAACCATGAGGTTGCGGGTTCAATCCCTGGACTTGCTCAGTGGGTTAAGGATCTGGCGTTGCCGTGAGCTGTGGTGTAGGTCGCAGACGCGGCTCAGATCCCATGTTGCTGTGGCTGTGGTATAGGTCGGTGGCTACAGCTCTGATTTGACCCCTAGCCTGGTAAATTCCATATGCCACAGGAGTGGCCAAAAAAATGGCAAAAAATAAAAATAAAAAAAAAAAAACAGTGGTGCCAGAGTTCCCACTGGTGAAGTGGGTTATGAATACAGCATTGTCTCTGCAGTGGTGTGGATTCAGTTCTCAGCCTGGCACAGTGGTTTAAAGACCAGGTGTTGCTTCGGCTGATGCATAGGTTGTAGCTGCAGCTCAGATTCCACCCCTGGCCTGGGAACTTCCATATACCACAAACATGGCCAAAAAAGAAAACAAATGATTTTTTTTATAATAAAAAATAAAAACCAGTGGTATGAACAACATGATTGCACTTTCCAAGCATAAATCAAGTGACAACAGCCTTCCGAGGTAATCAGCTGTCAATGGTATGGAAATGCACCAACAGAGGCCTAGAGGAGAGGGGTGAGCATTCAGGCATCTCCTTTAAGTCACTTCCAAAGATGTGACCCTCTGCCCCGCCACCCACCCTTGGCAGCAAGCCAGTTTGTTCAGCTGGATATATTCCCTAATCAGGCAGACACCATTTTATTAGCCTAAATTTGGTTTCCCAACAGGAAGGCTCAGTAAAAACAGACAGGACATGAAGGACAGTGTTAGGAGCCAACAATGCCTCGCTCTTGTCCTCTCTTGACCACCACCTCTAACTCTAACAAATCAGACTGACCCCAAGAACCTGAGTGAGGAAAGGGGAGAGGGAGCTCCTCTTGACATCCATTGGTGGCTGAACCAGTGGTAAAGCTCAGGTGATGGAAAAGCCCGGAAGCCAAGGCAGATGTTCAACCAAATTAAGTGGTTCCAGGAGAAAATGAAGGCTTGCCTGATGAGACATCTGGTGTCCATTAACCTCCTAAGCAGAGCTTCAGCAGAGCCATCTGCTGGAATAGACTCTCTGGAGGCAAGGAGCTTCCCCCACCTCCGTGTGCCTCTGCATGCTCCCAGCAAAGGCCTTAAGAGAGAGAAGGACACTGGTCCATTTGATTTCTTCCAAACTCGAGGGCCAGCAAAGAGAATGGTCAAGGGACACACCATGAGGCTGCAGTCATGGGGCAGAGTAAACCGACATCAAGGAGAGCTTATTCAGTATCAAGTGCCTGTGACACTCAAGGAGACAGTGTACAAAGGCTGTGGGTGCAATTGGAGAAGTATGACTTCTAAATGATGTAACTGACCAATACAGAGAGAAGAAAAAAACTAACATTTACTGAGGATCCACTATGGTCCGTGCAACTTGCTAGGCATTTTCAGATACATTTATCTCATTCAATCTTTGCAACACTCTATGCCCTAGGTGTAGTTATTTGCATTATACAAATGAGGAGACTGGGATTCAAAATTATGTCTACTAAACTTCCGAGAAAAGTTCAATACTTCTTTAGCCAGATGATTGTGCCACAATTAAGCCAGTTTCTTTGGTTTGGAGGATGGGTGGGAGGGATGGGGGAAGGGCCGTAACAAAAGCTATTTGTGGGACTATAACAAAAGATTATGCATGGATGAGGTTTGCTGCCTTTGATGCTTTTGAAGATGACCAGACTGAAGCTTGAAATGTATCCATGGAAACAGCTATGGTAGGAGCGGAGGCCAAATTAGTTCACCCCTGAGACATTTGGGTTGGGGACTCTGGAGACTGTTCCTTGATGCAGAGAGAGCGGTATCAGCTCCCACTTCATCTTCTAGGTTCTGCCTCCCCTGTTGCCACAGCTGGACCACTGAAAGCCTGTCTCCTCCCAAGATATCAGCTACCCCAGACACCAGGCTTTCTGTGAAGCCAAGCTTTAATCACCTCTGAGACCCCAGTTCCAGGGGGCTGAATACCCTCCCAGGGAGGCCCAAAGACAAACTTCCACTCTGGCTTGCCCTAGCCTTCTGCTTTGGCAAAGACCTGGGCCCCACCATGAACTCTAGTCTGCAGCAGAGGTTTTACTGCCCCCTGCTCAGACCTCTAGATAGATACGGGCTGCCTGCCCTACCCTTGAGCCCCCCTCCTAGATTCCTGTCCCAGCTCTGTCCAGCCCCTTGGAACCACTCTTTCTTTCCCTCAGAACCCCCAAAGTGACATTTGGCCTGATTCCCCACTGAGCCTGTGAGCCTGGGAGTTTGTCTTCCCCACCTAGACCTCTATTGATTCTCCTGCACCCATTCCCCAGGCCGGACGATGGTACCATTCCCTGGCTGCTCCCAGGCTGGCAGCCCACAGCCCATCTCCAGACACATTCTAGGCCTCTCCAAAGATCACAGCTCCTTTGCGGGGGGGGGAAACCAACCCCAATGACAGTTTGCTGTGAGGTTTAAGTTCAGCCACTTGCCCAATTTGCAACAATTCCAACTTCAGGGCTCCCTGTGAGATCAGCTGAGGCTTTTTTTTTTTTTTTTTTTTTGCCACATCAGCAGCATATGGAAGTTCCTGGGCCAGGGATTGAATCCAAGGCACAGCTGTGACCTACACCACAGCTGCAGCAACAACAATCCTTAACCCGCTGTGCCAGAGCGGGAACTCTAGCCATCAGCTGAGACTTTTCATTTTTGTCCCCTTTTAAACTGGAGGGCACCATATCCAATGCCCCTCCCAGCATATCCCTATTCTGGAGCAATCACCCACTTTCCCAAGCTCAGGAGAATCACCTTGGGCATTGAACCTAGATACTAGTTCTAACCCAGCCACATACTTTCTGGACCCCTTAGGGAATTACTTAACCTCTCTGAGTCAGTTTCCTATCTATAAATTGATAAATGAACATGAGGGCAGTATTCTTGCAGCTCATACCATTTTAAATTATCTTATTCATTTGACAAACACATACTGAGAACTTACCACAGGTTTTCATCCCTCAGACCCCAGTTTAGATGACACTTCCTCCAGGAAGTCTTCTCCAGGCCCAAAGCTGGGAGATATAATTCTTCTAGTTCCTGCAGCCCCAATCTTACCCTTCCTGTAGCTCTTACCCCCAAGTTGTAATCACCTGCTTTATGCCTTTCCTGCCATTGGATCATGAGCACCATGAGGGCAGAAGGTATTTTCCACCTTTATATCCTCCATGTATAGTTCAGGGCCTGGCCCATCGTAAAGGTATAAAAATATTTGTACACTAATGAAGTCACTAAGCTAATGGCTATAGGAAAAGCAAAGACAACATCCTGCATTCACATAGCCCTTCCCAAGGTGCAGATTGCTTTCATTCTCAGGTCTCATTTGGTCCTCATGACAACCTCGCAGAGTAGGCAGGGCTGGAAGAGTATTTCCATTCTGTAGATGAAGAGACAAGGCCAGCATGTGCCAAACTGACTTACACCCTGCTGGAGTCTAGTCTCCTGTCTGCTCAGCAGGTGTCTCCCTTCCATCTCCTCCCCTACCAAAACACAGCAAGGCAGAGGCAGGCCTTATTGGTACATTGACCGGCTAGAAAGGGTTTGCAACTCCACCATCCCCAGCCCACTCTTGGGATCTGTGATTTCCCTCATCCGGAGACCACCATCCCAACAGTGAATGAAGGAAGCCATTAAGTATCAGGGAACCCATCTTGGACACTATTTAAACTCCAAGTCAGAATATCACATGTGACAAAGACCCATGTGAAACTGCCTGGCTGCCTGAAATGACACAGGAGTGGAAACCTCAGCACTTGGCCTCTAACTCCGGGCAGAGCATTAGTGCTAGTGTGGGAAGGGCCCAGGGATGACCCAGCAGAGAGCAGGGGGTTGGTGAGGTGCAGGACACACCCCCAGGCCTACCAGCCTGGCCACAGTGGGGTGGGTGGGGACCCGCCCATCCTGTTTCTCTCCTCCCCCAGGCCTGAGCTAGCTGTGCCTCTTCTCCCACTAGCTTGGCTCTGAACTTATCTCTGTTTCTGTGTGGAACACTCGCTGTCTCAGCTCCCTCAATATCCTATCGGGAGATAAAATGAGGAAAGAGGGAGGGGCCTGCACACAAAAGCACTCTTCCAGCTGCAAAATAGAAATTCTTTTCTCCTCTGCCCCGTAGGGGGAAAAAAATTCTACACCCAAACACGCTACCAAACAGATCTTAACTCTCCCTAGGGTCTTTTCATTTTTTAAGTCCTAAATAAATGCATGAATTTTCCCTAAAGAAACTGTGGTAATATAATTAGCAATACACAGAGGCTTTAGCTGGGAAATGGCTGGCCCTCCCTGCTTCCCAACCCTGGCCTCTGTAGCAGTCAGGCTTTGAAAAGAAGAAATCTATTGTCACTGGGGAACACGGAGCTGAATCACCAATCCCAGCAGAGTGGTGATGCTGAAACCTCCCTTTGTGAAGGCTGCACGTTAATGGCTGGCCGTTATTTGCAGCAACACGGGCGGGGCCTATTCTTCTCTCAGCATGTTTAAGCTTCCGTGGGCCATAAACATTGATCACCATTTGGACTGCAGTACCTTCACCTTCATGATATAAATCACATGTCCATTTGGAGCTCCTGGAGACAATCTCCTTTCAGACCCCAACCATCCATGGGAGGAACCCCCAGAGAACTGGCGATTGAGATTGGAAAATAGGTGGTAAACTCTAGACCAAAGTTATCCAATTGAAATCTGAAGCAGACCACAATGTCATTTTAAGTCTTCTGGTAGCCACATTAAAAAATAAAAAGAGGTAGGTGGGGACAAGATAGGTGAGGGGGATTAAGAGATATAAACTACTGGGTATAAAATAAATAAGTTACAAAGATGCAATATACAGCACAGGGAATAGAGCCAATATTTTATAAGTATTTTATAAAAATACTGAATCATCATATTATACACCTGAAACTAATGAAATATTGTAAGTCAACTATACTTGAATTTTTAAAATAATAAAAAATAAAAACAAAAAGAGGTAAAATTACTTTTAATAATATATTTTTTGTTTAACCAGGAGGCAATAGGCATTATACCCAAAATGTTATTATGTCACTATATAATCAACACAAAAATTATTACTGAGACATTTTACATTCTCCTCATTCTGTACTAAGTTTTCAAAATACATGTGTGTTTTACATTTACAGCATGTCTCAATTTGGACTAAACACATTTCAAAGCTAAGGAGTCACATGTGACTGGTGGCTACTACATTGGACAGTGTAGCGCTAAAGTTTGCATAATGTATATAACTTGATCTTTACAACAAGCCCCCTGACGCAGGCATTAGCATTACCATTTCATAGATGAGAGAGAGAAGGCTCAGATGGAATAAAAGTTGGCCTCACAGAAATCTAGGATCTACATTTCCTGCCTCCTAGTTATAAGCACCTATCATTTCCTTGCACTTATATAAAACAAGATAAAAATGATGACAAAGATAAATCCAGTGTTTACACAATGCAGGTGCTGGATTCACCACAGCCAAAGGTAGAAGCAACCCAAATGTCCATCAATAGATGGATGCATAAACAAAATGTGGTAAATGCATACAATGGAATATTATTCAGTCTTAAAAAAGAAGGAAATTCTGGGACATGCTACAATATGGATGAACCTTGAGGACATCATGCTAAGTGAAATAAGCCAGTCACAAAAAGACAAGCACCGTATGATTCTACTTATCTGAGGTCCCTAGAGTAGTCAGACTCAGAGAAAGAAAGTGGAATGGTGGTTGCCAAGGTCTAAAGGAGGGGCATGGGAGTTACTGTTTTAATGCAACCACAGTTTCAGCTTAGGAAGATGAAAAAAACTCTGGAAGTGGATGGTGATGATGGCTGAACGACAACATGAATGTACTTAATGCCACCAAACTGTACATTTAAAAATAGTTTAAATGGGAGTTCCCATTGTGGCGCAGAGGAAATGAATCCAACTAGGAACCATGTGGGTTCAATCCCTGGCCTTGCTCAGTGGGTTAAGGATCCGGTGTTGCCATGAGCTGTGGTGCAGGTCGCAGATGCGGCTTGGATCTGGCGTTGCTGTGGCTCTGGTGTAGGCTGGCAGCTCCGATTGGACCCCTGGCCTGGGAACCTCCATATGTCACCACCGCCTTAATAAGACAAAAGGAAAAAAAAAAGAAAAGTTTAAATAGATCAATTCTCTGTTATATGTTACCACAATTTAAAAAATCAGCTGTAAAAAGAAATGGAAGTGCTATGCTAAATGCTATGAGCATTATCACATCTGATCCTCATAACAAACCCACTTCATAAAGTACATGGGTTATTATCTCCATTTTATTGATGTGGAAGTCAAGGCTTAAATACATTAAGCAGGAGTTCCCATCATGGCTCAGTGGAAACAAATCTGACTAGGAACCATGAGGTTTTGGGTTTGATCCCTGGCCTCGCTCAGTGGGTTAAGGATCTGGTGTTGCCATGAGCTGTGGTGTAGGTCACAGACACAGCTCAGATCCTGCATTGCTGTGGCTCTGGCATAGGCTGGCAGCTACAGCTCCAATTTGACCCCTAGCCTGGAAACCTTCACATGCCACTAGTGCGGCCCTAAAAAGCAAATAATTAATTAAGTAAGTAATTAAATACATTAAGCAAACATTCAAGATCCCATGGCCAGTGAGAGGCAGAATGAGGATTTGAACTCAGGAAGTCTGATTCCTGAGCCCACAGTCTTAAACATGATGTCCTCCACAACATCCTCTCTGATTGTCCCCAAATAGAAACAGAAGTATAAATAATCCAGGAAGGAAATAGAAATGGCATTTGCTATAATCTATTCTCAGCACAACACTCACAAAACCCCCTTTGAAACATAAATTCGATCATGCCACTGGCCTTCTCCAAGCCAACTTGCAATAAAACCCAAGTTCTCTATTCCCAGCTCTCAGGCCCTGTGGGATTATGCCTCTCCAATCTCATCCCTCTTGGCTCATGATGTGCCTCCACCCACCTCCTTCATCTTTCTTCTCTTTTGCTTTTTATGCCCACACACTCAACATATAGAAGTTCCTGGGCCAGGGGTCGTATCAGAGCTGTAGCTAAGGCCTACACCACAGCAGTGCCAGATCCGAGCCACATCTGCAACCTATGCCACAGCTATGGAAATGCCGGATCCTTCACCTATTGAGTGAGGCCAAGGATCGAACCCATATCCTCACGGAGACAACATCAAGTTATTAACCCTCTGAGCCATAACAAGAACACCATTCTTCATCTTTCTTAAACCTACCAATGCCCAGGGCCTGGGCACGTGATGTTCCTCCCCCCAGAAGGCACCTTAACAGGTATCTGTACGGCCAGTTCCTTTCTTCATTTAGGTCTTTAACCAAGAGTCCCCTTATCCCAGAAGGCTTCTTTGTCTCTTGTCTCTAAACTAGAACACTTCCTCGTCTTCAGCCCAGTGCTCACTGAAAGGTGACTCCAAAAGGGCAAAAACTGCTCTATTTACTGCTGTACCCCTGGCCTAAAATGGAACCAAAAACATAGCAAGATGCTCAAATGAACATCTGTTGAAAGAATGACTGAACTGATGGATTTATTGAGTGCTCAGTCAATCCTCACCACCACCTGGTTCACAAGGGTTTCCTAGGACATCAGACTTTCAGTGCTGGATCTCAGAAACTCAGACCCAGAGGTTAAGGAATGGGAGCTCTAACCAAATGAATTTTGAGTTCCTTTCCAGCAACCTGATTTTATAGCCTCATGGTTTCCATTGCTTAAAGTCCCATGCCTACAGGTAGCAATATAGAAAGATTGCACTTTGGGTACAACTAGACTTGGTTTGAACCCAAGATATACTGCCCCGGAGTAAGCCATCCAACCGCCCTATATCTGAATCACTTCATCTTCAAAACAGAGTAAGAAATCCAGCTCAGGAGTCTCTCATGAAAGTAGATTGTCATGGACTGGGCTCTCTGAGTAGCACACACTCTGAGATGGAGATCATCATGCAAGAGTATTTAAGGGTACGCTTTTCTTTTCAAAACCTGTAATGAGGGAGAAGGAAGCAGGATTAGACAGAGTGAAAAGCTGAGCCACGATGCACTCCCAGTGGTGGCACCAAGCTGAGTGGGCTCTTCAAGTTGTCCCAGGTTTTAGGGAAGAGGGCATAATCTGGGGCTATGCAGCTCCCTTCAGCAGAGGCAGTTCTCAAAGAGGGCTGACAGCCAACAGTTCCTCCAAGACCTCGGGATAAGCCCTTCACTTCTGAAGGGGACTGCCTTGTTTGTCACTCCCTGAAACATATGTGCTAAGTGCTCAACAAATGATGTTGTTGTTGTCATTATCACAGGACATAATTCAAGGCCAGGTCTATCTCACTTCGAAGTCAGTGCTCCTTCTCCTCTGCCTCCCCAGCTCTGTATCTGAAGACTCTCTACCTCTGCCTTAGTTCAAGCAATATTTGATAGATCCCATCTCCCTACCCAGATGATGAGTCCCCTGAGTGCAGGCCCCACAGTGACTCATCTTTGTATCCCCTCCCACAGTTGCCCTTGGCACTCGAGGATTCCTAGGTAACTGACACATGAGCAAGAGTAAATCCATCTTTCCAAGATCCCCAACATTTTTATGGATTTTTGACCATATCCTTTCAAGATCTTCAATATCCCCAGTCCTATCCAGATTAGGCAATGGAAAGACCCAGGGTCAAATATCCCAGGCAGATCCATACTAACCTAGACACTATTTGACATCAGAGCTGAGGCCTGAAGCACCTCTCTTCTTCCACTACCCCAATCTCCCCCACGGGGCCCAGATCTAATTGCCAACAGCCAGCTCACTCCTACTATGGAGCAAACAGAAAACCCATAATGGTCTTTCTGCCTTCCCTCCCTAGACTCCAATGCAAACACATGCTTCTTTCCTCATGACAAGAAGAGAGAAGAGTTTTAGGGGGTTGAGACTACAATCCAGAGATCTTGCAGCTTAAGTCAGTGGCCGTCTCACTATAATACTATACCACCTTCCCAAGCATGCACATCCCTTTTTAAAGCCTCTTCAAATACCTCCTTATTGGTCAGAGCTAGGTCAACTCATTGAATGCTTCAGGAAGGGAGGATGAAGGAGTCCTGGTTAAGCAGAGGCTTTGGTGTCAGGCAAACCTGTCTGAATCCCAGTGCCAGCATCTGTCAGCTATACTAGTGAGCAAGTTATATGGAGATCCCTGCATCTTTTTTCCATGGGGAAATAACTACCTACCTCATAGAGTGACTGCAAGGATTAGTGGGAACAAACGGCATACAGTATGTATTCAATTAATGTCAGCTGTCATAATTATTACTAGCAAGGGGGTTGGAGGCCAAAAATACCCCAATTTAGTTCTGAGGTTTTGCACCAAAATGTGGAGACTGTGCTTCTACAACACCAGAACAACCATAAAGCATTGAAAAAATTTTTTAAATATTAATTAAATATTAATTATTTTAATATTAAAATATTAATATTAAATTATTAATATTATTCAGATACTTAGTAGATGAAGTTATTTGGAGATCATATTGTATTCCTCAGTTTTCTCCCCTATCAATATTTCACCTTCCTCACCACCTTCTGGGGATATTATTAACATTGTAAAATATTCACAGATCCTTTTTTTCCCTAGCAGATATGAGTACTTCAAAATGTAAAATATCTGGAGTTCCTGTCGTGGTGCAGTGGAAACGAATCCAACTAGGAACCATAAGGTTGTGGGTTCGATCCCTGGCCTCACTCAGTGAGTTAAGGATCTGTCATTGCCGTGAGCTATGGTGTAGGTCACAGACACAGCTCGGATCTGGCGTTGCTGTGGCTCTGGCATAGGCTGGCAGCTGTAGCTTCGATTAGACCCCTAGCCTGGGAAACTTATGCTGCGGGTACAGCCCTAAAAATCAAAAAAAAAAAATCTGTATAGCAAAACTACCATGAATAGAGTCTTTGAGGAAAAAAAGGATAAGTTAAGGAATGAAAAATTTGCAGTTCACTTTATAACCAAAGAGCCAATTTCCTAAAATACAAAGAGTTATTTCAACATCCTAGGACAAGATAAACAAACCAGTAAAAAAAATCACAAAACTGACATATAAATAAATGGTCAACACCTTCTTCAATAAGAAAAAAAAAGCCAATTAAAATGACAATGAGAGAGCCTGCTGTATAGCACTAGGAACTATATCTAGTCAATTATATGGAGCATGATGGAGGATGATGTGAGAAAAAAGAATGTACATATGTGTGACTGGGTCACTTTGCTCTATAGTAGAAAATTGACAGAAAGTGTTAACCAACTATAATGGAAAAAATAAAAGTCATTTTTAAAAGTTTTTAAAATAATAAAAAAATAAAATGAGGAAACAAAGAAAAATGAGATATTTTTCACTTATAAAATTAGAAAGAATGGAAATATTCCTTCTTGCACATGACAAGTACATAGGGAAACAGTTAAGTCGCATGTGCTGCCAGGGGTGGGAGGTATAAATCGGTATAGCTTCTCCTGGAAGAAAACTTGATTCCAGCTATTGAAATATCAAATGTTTCGATCTGTTGACTCACAACTTCCCCATCTAAACATATATCCTTCCAAAACATTCACCTATATGCACAAAACTATATGCATACAGATGTCCAATATAGCATTATTTGTTCATCAGAAAAAATCAGAATCCAAGCAAATGGGCATCAGTGGGATTTGGCTAACATATTATATAGGGACAGTCATAAAATGGAACTCTATACATGCACTCAAAAGAGTGAAACGTGAAATGTATCCACACAAAGATTTGTACACAAATGTTTGCAGAAGCACTACTCATAACAGCCCCAAACTGGAAACAACCCAAATATCCACCAACTAGCAAATAAACAAAATGTGGTATATACCAAAATGGAACAGTATTGAAAAGGAACAAAGGTCTATTACATGCTACAAAATGAGAGAACCTCAAAAACATTACACCTTAAAAGAAGTTAGACATACACACTATATATATATATTGTGTTTATAATTCCATTTATATGCATGCCCATAAAAGGCAAATCTACAGAGGCAGAAAATAGATTAGTGGTTGCCTGGTGATAGAGATGAGGAGGAGGGTAACTGCAAACGGACACAAGGAATCTTTTAAGGGTGATGGAAATGTTCTAAAATTGGACTGTGGTGTTAGCACAATTCTGAAATTTCACTAAAAAGTTAATGAATTGTACACTTAAAATAGGTGAATTTGATGGCATATAATTTATACCTCAGTAAAGATAATTTCAAAGTAAAATGAAATAGATCAATAAATACTCTCATGCAAAGATGTCTGAGACAAATTGCTAATTTCTTTTAAAAGAAGAAAAATAGGGAGTTCCCTGCCTAGGGAACCCAACTAGCAGCCAAGAGGACAAAGGTTCGATCCTTGGCCTCACTCAGTGGGTTAAATGATCCAGTATTGCCTTGAGCTGTGGTGCAGGGTAAATACAGGCTCGGATCCTGCGTTGCTGTGGCTGTGGCATATGCCAGCAACTACAGCTCTGATTCAATCCCTAGCCTGGGAACTTCCATATGCCTCCAGGGCATCCATAGAAGGACAAAAAAAAAAAAACTAAAAGAGAAATAGTATAAATAATACCATATGACTGCCAAGGCAATCATAATAATATATATTCACATACACATAGAAAAAAAATCTGGAAGAATATATACGAAACAGGTAAAAGTGACGTTCTCTCCAGGAGGCAGGATTATGAGAACCTTTTACTCTCTTTATGGGACCCTTCTGACATATCTGATTTTTTTGGCCGTGTCTAAGGCATATGGAAGTTCTCGGGCCATGGATTGAACCCGTGTCACAGCAATGACCCAAGTCGCTGCAGTGACAACATTGGATCCTTAACCTGCTGTGCCATAAGAGAACTCCCTTTTTTTTTTAAGTAGGTATTTTTGCTCTATGTTTGAACACTTTCTTAATAAACTGTTGAGGGGAAAGTGGGCATTACTTTTATAATCTTAAAAAACACAATATAAATATTAAAATAAATAGGTAAATAAAGGAGTGTTGTTTAAAACTGATTCTGTTTTGCTGATACTGCTGATTCCCCAGTTAAAGATGCCACATCTGGTCACAAGATGTATGGAATCTCTCATTCTCCTGGCTCCACCACAGCCTGGAGAAAAAAGAAGAAATCTGAAAACCACCCAGCTCTTTTGCTCATTCCAATCTCCCCAAACAAATGATGACTAATTCTGTTTCCCAGCCACCTTGAAGCTGGAGAGAATGAATACCCAAGAGAGGTGTATGCATGTTAACCTGTCCATGGACAGCAGAGCTTATGAAGCAATGTTCTGTGTGTTTGGCTCACTAAAAAAAATTTTATTTTAATTTTTAAAGGATTCCTCAAAGGCTGATAATTATTCACTAAGCTGAAGAATGGGGTCAAGGGCCTGAGGACTCTCTCAAGACACAGAGACCCCTGGAGTGCCTGACCCACCTCCCTATCTTGAATTCTCTAAGCCCAGACCCTGGCACCTCAACAAACTTAAGTAGTTTTCTCATCACTTTTTATTAAAGTGTGGTAATCATACAGAAACTGTATACATTTTAAGTAGATTTTTATAAAGACTCTAAGGCTCAAGGATAAATCTTACCCTTTTACAACAGCTTTTTTCTTTTCCTTTGGCTTCTCCTAATCAGAGGTGAAAAGTAGCTGAGCTAATCCATCTCCCTGGAAGTCTGGACTAAGGTGTAAGTGTGTTGCAGGTGGTGGGCACTGTTTCCCAACCCCAAGAGGTGCTTCCAAGTCAGATGCCGATACTTCATGTCTCAGAGAACAGGGGCTGATATTACCTCAGTCTTCTCCCAAAGAAAGCTCTCCAGTTGCCAAGAATAAAGATGGAATGATCTCTACTAGACTATAAGCTCAGTGAGGGCCAGAAGTGTGCCCGTCTGTTCATCAATATAAACCCAGTGCCAGGTACATAGTAGGTACTCAATAAATATTTATTAAAACAAATGCTGATTGACTGGAATAGAAAAGGTGAAGATAGACCCTGGAAACCAGGCCACAAAGCAGAAACCCTAATGGCTGGGAAAGGGCTACTGCTAACGCAGAGAGTGTCTTATTGCCAATTAGAAAAAGACAGTTCATGGAGTTCCCATTGTGACTCAGTGGATTAAGGACCTGACATAGTGTCCATGAGGAGGTAGGTTCAATCCCTGGCCTCACTCAGTGGGTTAAGGGTCTGGCATTGCCGAAAGCTGTGGTGTAGGTCACAGATGCAGCTCTGATCCAGTGTTGCCGTGGCTGTGGCACAGACCCTCGCTGCAGCTCCAATTTCACCCCTAGCTGGGAACTTCCATGTGCCACAGGTACAGCCCTAAAAAGACAGGGAAAAGACAGATCTTTCTTCCTACAGATACTCCTCCACACCAGACAAAGTGCTTGGTGAGCAGGGATTGGACTGGGTTTCAGGCCCCACCTCTCAGTCAAGTGTCCTTGTATAGGGGACAACTTGCACTGCCATACGGATGGCCTTGCATTGGTATCTCTATTGAAAATACAAAACGGGTAGACAGTCCCTTGCCAAGCTTCTAAGCAGATGCCCAGTTTGTCTACAGGAAAGGTTGACTTGAAGTAAAAGGCTAGAAAAACTTTCCTCTAGTCAATAAATGCTTATGGACTAATTATAGGAACATGTAGTCCCAAACCCTGCGTCATCTAAAAAGGAAATGTGGAATTTCCCCCTGCCCACTTTAACTCCCTCCATACTCCTAAGCAAGAGCAAAGCAGATGGGAAAAGGAAAAGAAAGAACATCTCATTTCACACCAGAGACTATCCTTTTCCTATGGAAACAGTTACACAAGCTTCATACCCAAACATCTCAAGAATGACTTCATCTATGCAACTTCTGGTGTATAGGCATCATCTCTTGCCTAGACTACGGCAATGGCACCTCACTGGTCTCATTGCTTCTCCTCCTCTACCCACAATCTATCCTCCACATTCTAGGAGGAAGGATCTTTCTAAAGGAGAAAACTGATCATGTACTCTCCCTGCTTAAAATCTCTAACTAGACATAGAATAAAATGCAAGGCCCTCGATGGCCCTATTCTAGCCAGTCTCTCCCAGTTGTTGTAACATTCTCTACCTCCCTCACTTTGTTCTTGCCTACCTGCTCTGTTATAGTTCCTTCCCCATTTTTCTCTTTCAATTCTCCAAACCTGTTGTTCTGCCCCCAGGACCTTTGCACTTGCTGCCTCCCAGGCCTGCATTCTCTTCTCCAGCTTTTCACAATATTCAGCTGTCAACTTAGAGAAGATTTTCCTGATCTATTATCAGAAATTATAACACCCCTCCCCCTTCATTCTCTATTCTATTACTGGTGGGTTGTCAGGGGTTTTTTTGGTTGGTTGGTTGCTTGGTTTTGTTTGTTTGTTTTGGTAATGGTTACTATTATCTGAATTCATCTTGTTTACTAGTTAACCTTTTTATTGCCAGTCTCCCTGCCTTCCCTTATGCCCCTACACATACCCCCACACCAGCACACATAAGAATATAAGCTCATTTCCTACTCTATCTCTAATATCTAGAACACAATGGAAGCTTAATAAATACTTTTTTAAGCATTACAATAATTACAATTGTAAGGCTCTTAACAGTTTGCAAAGTATACTTGCATTCACTGCCTTATTTAACCTTAAAAACAGCCACATTAGGCAGGTAGCACAATGCTCATTTTACAGATGAGGAAACAGATTCAGAGAGGCCAAGCAGCTTAACAAAGATCACACAGCAAGAAAGTACTTATTTTGCACTCAGACTCAGGTTTTCTCCCTCCAAGTCCAGAGTTCTCTCAATATATGGTTAACATCTGACAGGGCTTCCCACTCAGTGAGCAAAAGCTTTACAATAACCAATGAAAAAGAAAGTTATTTGTAAGACTGAGTTAAGCTCCAAGGCAAAAGAGAATATAAAGCTATGAAATCATTTTGGAAATCATCAAAATAGAAAATTATGTAAAATGAGCCTTCTCTGAAGTCCACGGAGGGAGAAGCTGCAAGGCGTCCAGATGTCATATCTTAAGTTGATCTGTGCTTATAGAATTCCCCAATTCAAATGAAGGATGGGGAACTTGGGAGTAGAAAAATATGGAGAAAGATGAAAAGCGCTGTATCTCTACCCAAGAGTGGCAGAAAGGAACTATGACTAATAGGGAAAATTCACTGTAGGAAACTAACCACATGCTACAGAAGGATCAAATTTCTCACCCTTCAGACCAGAAAGTTAAAGGCATAACAACAAAATCATGTTTAAAACTATCTTCTCAGACCAGCTCAAAGAGGATGAGAGTAAAAAAAAATCTCTGAGAGGATAAAGTGAAGTGGTCTTTGGGGAAAGGGAGCTGTGTGGATAAGAGGAAATACGTTCCACTATGTTTATAGTGCTTTATATGTGTCCATACCACATATTCAAAAAGTTAACTAAATTATAAACATTAAAATGAAGAGAATGACAGGGTTCAGGAAGCAGTTTCAACAGGTCAGGTCTTCAGATCCCAGCCTTCCTATCAGATTTCATCCTTTCCACCTCAAACAAAGGTAAGCAGTCAGATATAATCTTCCCTCTTCAGAGCATGACAGGTAGGAAGTTCTTCCTTTGGTCTCACTCAGATCTAAGACATTTCCCCTTCAAATCCTGGAGCCAGAGAGCTGAAAAGAACCATCTTCTCTATAATCCCCATCTTATAGATGAGACCCAGAGACGGAAGAGATTTTCTCAAGGTCCATCAACTAGTGAGTAGCAAAATGGGTGCTTGAATGCAGACCCCCAGTCTCCCAGAGCTGTGCTCCTTGTGTGCTGTCAAGGATCCCTCTCTGTTCAATACCCAGAAGACCCAAACACCAACAGCTAATATGCAGTTTAAGACCATGAGCCCACCTGGCCATTCTCTAAAGACTCTGCTTTGCTATACTGCATCTACTTTCTGCCTCTGACCATTCCGAGGCAGGTAGCCAATGGCTCTCACCTGGAGGCAGGACCATTCCCCCAAAGGGAATGCAAAATCTGTGGGGCAATGTCATCAAAACTAAGAAGCACTACCAGCATCTAGTGGGCAGGGGCCAGGGGACATCTGCAATGGAGGGGACAGTCCACACTGAGACATGCCCCATCCAAAATGCCCTGTAAGGTGGCCCCACCCTGTCATCTCTGCATCTGTCTCTCCTACCCTTCAAAAGCTGAATGTCCACAGGGTAGTAGGAGCCCTGACAAAAGCTAGCTAAATTTTATCAGAGATAACTACAACAATAAGCAACATTTGATGGATTTTGCAGCAAAATACTGTCACAGACAAACATCCTTATGACCCTAGAAAAAGGACACAGCTGTTCGAACTCAACAAAGAGACTGAGGTACTGAGGGGGTAAGTCAGTTGCCAGAGCCATGCTAAAATCTGACAAGGCTGGTACTCATTAACTGAGTCCCCCAAATCCATAATTCCAAACACTGCCATCTTTAAAATAAACTGGGCTGAAGGAAATTTAAACTACTAATAAAAGTCACCCGTGGACCAATCCCGTGCCTCAGTGGCCTCGCTGGGATGACAGAATGCATCTTCCAGACTGTCCAGAAGGCATATTGCATCTGGATAGATCTCACCTTGGTTAAGGCTGTAGTTTTCAGATCAGATTTCACAGTTCAGTAAAATCGACTCCCCAGAAATGTAAAGGGGCATCTATAAAAGGTGGCCAACATTGCAAAGGGCATTAGGTAGGAAAAACTACCCTTATTGTTTAAGAAAGGGTATTGCGTGCACACACACACACACACACACACACCCCAGAAAGGAAAAACATAATTTAGAATAAAGGTCAGGCCATTAATTACATACATACATACAGTGAGCTTTATGGAGAAATTCGTACATCATCCTTAGGTTTTCCAAGTTGCTGCAGAATGGGAGACACTTCAAGGACTCACAGTTTTCCAGGGACCTTTAGGACAACCTCACTGTGACAAGGAGACCTGTGGCCTTTGGACTCACTGTGCTGGCTGCAGTCCCTAGCCTTGCTGAAGCCAAACCACCGAGAGAACCACAAAGGTGGCTGAATATGGTGACAGCAGAAAGGAGCAGCAGGGCACTCCCACAGCCTCTGCTGGAGCTCTCCCTCCCACAAGGAGCCATGTGTCAGTGGTCCTCACCCACGTGAGAAGGAAGGAGAGCAGAAGGGGAAGGAGGAGGCATCGCTCAGACTGGGTCCGGCTCTCCTACCCTTCCCCCTCCTCCCTTTTCTCCAGCCACCCTCAGAATTCTGAGCAGTCTGCACGTCAGCTTTATAAACACAGGGAAAAGTGAATGCGGCCTTTAAGCTGCCTTCCCAGGATCAAGGGATGTGTTACAAGTTTCGCTGGCCTCCCTGTTGTTCAGAGTACTTCTGAAAGACAGTGCTTACATTGGGCTCCATATTTAAGAGATATTAATAATTTGGAAGTTTTATCAGCGGGCTGCAGACTCGAAAATGGTCCTCCATTTGGGAAGTTTTCCCAAAAAAAATATTGCTCTAGGAGAAACTCTAGCCTGGCCAGTAAGATTGGTTAAATCCACCCTAGAGATGAATTACGTGGAAGATTTGACAGCCAGATGGCTTTCAAAACATTGATAAGCTGAAGTGTGGCAGGAAAAACAGACCAGAAAGTAAGAGAACAAGTCCTCTAAAGCATAAAGGAAGAATCAAGCATGAGAATGCCTAACAGCAAAAACAAACACCTTCCACATATATCACCACTGCTCAACCCAAACCCACGATAAGTGAGATCTTTTCCTACTGAGCCTGGCACACAGCCTCAGAATCCTTCTCAACACAGCCCCACAGCAGCTACTTCCAATCCATCACTTTTGGCACTCAGTTGGGGATTGTTCTATCCCAAAGCAAGAGCTCTCTCCACAAAAGGGCAGAAATTGCACAGGAGATATAAACTTTTCCCCATCCCTGATTTAGGAATACATGAAAGCAGTCTTCACATCATAGAAATGTTACCATGGGAATAAGCTTAGACTTATTCTGGTTGTTCCAAAGGATAGAGGTATCATACAGTTCTATTCAAGGAAGATCTTTCCAACAAAGCTTTCCAACAATGGGACAGTCTGATTTACGAGGTGGTCAGTGCCTTGCTACAGGAAGTTCTACTCAGAAGCCTCAAAGATTCCTGCCTAGGGTAGGCATTCAGGAAAATTCTGTTATTTTAAGTGACTTGAGGTTTAGATATAATATGCATATACTGAGCATCTAATGTGTGGCAGGGGTTGGCACACAGACTACCATGATGAATATTGTGGGCCCATTTACAGAAGGGGACAATGTGATGGATCAAGAATTCAAATCCCTGTCTCCCCACACCAAATGCTGCCTGGCCCCCCTGCCCTTGCCTCTTTTAGCTGCAAATGAATACCAAGACAAGGCCTCCTCTGAAGCTAACTGGTCCTCAGACAGTACCTATGTTGGCTGTTTTTTCCTCCCTAAAGATGCTGCCCAGTTATGTGATGGCCCCACTTCTGCTGCTCTAAAAATGTTCCAGTCTAGGGCCAAAGCTTCCTCACTGCTGGACAGCTGGCATCTTGTTTGCTCATTCTATTCCCAAACAAAGGGGCACAGATGGAATCTTTGATGTTGCACTTAGTATCTCAGTCCTAAAATCCCAGGCACTTATACTCTTTGGTATCAGGCATTTGTGGCTTCTGTTCCAATGCAAAAGTTCCTAAAACAGGGTGACAACTGAATCAATCACTGGCTTGCGAGATGATCAGCTAATTGCTAGCTTCGAGGTCCTGGATAAAGAGAAAATTTCAGTGAAAGAAACGAAAAAAGATAGTTTGAACTTCTCCTTTCTTCTTGGGGGTCCTGCTGCAGCAATGAGAAGGTCGGATTCAGATTCCTGACGATTCTTTCTCATACCCCAACCCCCACTGTCTCCAGTCCCACTTGTCTCACCCTCTGTCACAGCATCTGCCTTGTTCCCCAGTGTCTGGGTCCTATCTCTGACTTACCCAACCCCATTGCGAGGGCGTGCTTTTTGCACTCTCCTAGGGCACTACCCAGTACCCCCATCCCACACTTGACACTTCCACCTGGACAGACCTCACCTGCCTGGGTTTCCTCTTGCCCCAGTGGAGCTGGGGACCCTACCCCCAGGGGGTAGAATTCTAAGCGCTCCTGTTATAGCCCCACCTGACCTCCTCCTGCTACAGTTAACCAGACCACCATGGACCATGCCTCCAGCAATGGCTGCCACTTTCCTGAGTGTACTTCCAAATGCTCTCTAAAGTTACCTCCCTGATCTTATTAAGGAACCAGATCACACTCATATTTGTAATTCTATTTCCTTATATATGCCCAATATCTCCCGACTGGGAGAATCTCAATCTCCCAATCAGAATTTTTTGATTCCCACTTGCCCACATCAAACATATACATGCTGCCTAAAATCCTTCCTGGTGATGCCAGCCCTTTCCTATCTCTCTTTTCACACTCAATGTTGGTACAGCAAAATCAGTCCCTTACTTATACTATTATCTTCTTCACTGCCTAATGAAGCAACTTAGCACATCAGACATTCTCATCGCCACTAAGTACTTGTTTCCCCTTCCAACTAGTTTATAAATGTCGGTGAACAAAAATATTCTATTTCAATTTGCACCTGCTCAGTGCCTGGCCAGCAGAGCTTTGGAGACCTTCTTTGGAGAGAGCCTTCCCCACCAACAGTGGTAGGATGCTACTGGTAGAGTTGTGTTGTTAACCCCATGTCATGACTGGTTCAGGAACTGCCTAAGCTGGACCACTCTGAGTCTCTTCCCAGAGGTACTGAAGTGAAGGAGAAGGAAAGAAGGCAAATGAGAGAGAGGGAGCAAGAGGGACAATCTTTCCATGTGTTCACTCCAGCTGAAACATGAAGTTAGAAGCTCTGGGCAACCACTGTCTACCTGTCACGTACAAGCATCAGAAACAGTCAGTCTGCTACGAAGAAGGATTGAAGCAGATGTATAGACAGAAGCCAAAATGAGAGATAGTACACTAATTAACATCTAGAACAAACCAGGGCTCCTGAGCACCCCATTCTTGGTCCCAGGCCATCCTGAAGCCAAATGTATTTCCCCACCTGGGTTCCACAGATCATCTTGCATCTTTCCAAAAAACTCCACTTTCACCACCACCGGCTTCAGCTGGCTTTTGTTGTTGTAACCAAAAGTTCTAATTAAAGAGAGAACACATGTTAGGTGTTTAGTCAGTCCTTGCCCATTGATTGAATATATTCGTGATTTCTCACCTCATACAAGTTAAATAACACTGGTGAATCTCTCTAGCAGTTCTCATTAGGTGCTTTGAAACAAGGACATGTAACTTGATAATTTTTCTATTGGCTATAGTCATGCTTAACAACAAAATACCATAGTCATACTCAGACCAGCTTGAACGCTAACACCCACATGAACCTACATGCACATCGCTTCGATTACACAAAACAGGCACTTGGTGCATTTTGCTCCCTTCCTGGGTCTTTTGTGCCAAAAACCAGAAAACAATGAAAAACAAATCGAAGTTATACTCAGGAGCCTGAATGACACCTCTGTGATGGCACTTGGCAGTCATATACCCTGAGCAAAGCTTCTACATCTGAGCCACATTCAATAAAACACTGCCACTGTGCCACCTGTTCCAGGCGGCTGGGAGTGTAGTCCTTATCCAGGACTCTGGACACTCCAAGCAGCATCTCTCAAAGGATGCTTGTTCTAGAACAAGGATCTGCAAACTACAATCCATGAGTTGAATATGGCCCACAGCCTGTTTTTGTAAAAAAAAAAAAAAAAAAAAAAAAGTTTTATTGGAGCATAACCATGGCCATTCACTTCTCTATTGTCCATGGCTTCTTTTGCACTCAAGAGTAGAGCTGAGTAGTTGAGACAGAAAGCATATGGCCCGCAAAGCCTGAAATGTTTACTATCTAGCCTTTTACAAAAAGTTTGAATATCAAGAAGATGCCAATACATAGACTATTTTTTAAAAATAGTACTTCATGGAGTGCCCGTTGTGACACAGGGGAAACGAATCCAACTAGTATCCATGAGGATGAGGGTTCGATCCCTGGCCTCGTTCACTGGGTTAAGGATCTGGCATTGCCATAAGCTGTGGTGTAGGCCACGGACATGGCTTGGATCTAGCATTGCTGTGGCTGTGGTGTAAGTCAGCAGCTGTAGCTCCAATTCCACCCTTAGCCTGGGAACTTCCATATGCTGCAAGTGCTGCCCTAAAAAAAAGCAGAAAAATAAAAAATAAAAATAAAAATAGTACTTCAGTTAATGAGTTCTGGTTAAATAATTTCTTTTTTTAAAAAACAGGACTTATCAGAGCCTTTAATATGAAGATGTACACTATGGCACTCTTGGGAAGGAACACACTAGAATGCTTCCCATGCTTATTTGAACAAACAGCCCTTTTTACAGTTGATATCTTGAGAGACTGGTGTTCTAGTAAAAGAGATGATAATAACCCAGCTCCACCTGTCTCATAGGGCTTTTATGAAGGCCAAATGCAACAATGATATGAGTGAGACAAGCAAACCACAGGCAAATGAGAATTATACCTTCAGCCCAGTAACTTAAAGGCATTTCCTCTCCATTTCCCACCAGCCAATCTGAGGAAAGACACAAATGGCTTCAAGGAGTCGATTGTTTCCAATTACCTGCTGATTCTGAAGCTCTCACTGGCCTCCATAACAAAGTACACTACTGGAAGCTTAATGGGAAGGGTTGCTAAGAGATTCAATTTGTTTCCATTAAAGAACATCAATTAATCTCGATTCTGGATGGGAGACAGGCACTTCTCCTCTGGAAGTTTTGAGTAGCTCCCCACACTACAGAAGTGACATGGGCTCCAAATAGACTGTTTCCTCATACAAAGACCTTTTACTAGCCATGGGATTCTGATGGGGACAGATGCTTCTGCGAGAGGAACATCTGCTCTCCCCCCACAACAGAGTCCTCGTCATACTCCATATGTACATGCCCCATGCTTCCCCACATGACACCTACAGCACCAACTGGATTTTATCACCAAGCATTACCCAAGGGTGCCCGGGCAAGGGGAAACAGCTCTTTGAGACGCAAGACCTCTCTACTTCTGACTCAGATGCAAGGAAGTGCCCAGGGAAAGCCGAAAAGGTCAGGTAGGGACTGGCCAGGGCCCCAGATTATGAAACAACAATGACGTTACACTGAGATGTCATGCTATTTACAAATGGGTGTCACCACTTCCTTTTCCAAAACAAGAAGTGGGAAGTGTGCCCAAGGGGATAGAGGGAAGAAAGTGGAAAGGGAGACAGATATATGGAAACACCATCCCCCATCCCCCCACCCACCATCCTGTAATCCTAACCTTCTCCAGGCAGTTTAAATGGTGCCTGCATATCTTCTCCCCTACTATACAGACACCAGCATCTTCCAGATGACAAGGAGTCACTGGAAGTCCCAAGAGATCACCCTTCCTAGAATCCCCACAATTCACAAATACTACTTCTATCTGTGGAAGAAAGGCCCTAAGTAACAGCAAGTCTTCTTCTTCTTTTTTTTTTTTCCAGGGCTGCACTCTCGGCATATGGAAGTTCCCAGGCTAGGGGTCAAATTGGAACTGCAGCTGACAGCCTGCACCACAGCCACAGCAACACCAGATCAGGGCCACATCTGCGACCTACACCACAGCTCGCGGAAGCACCGGATCCTCAACCCACTGAGCGAGGCCAGGTATCAAACCCATGTCATCATGTATACTAGTCAGGTTGGCAACTGCTGAGCCACAACGGGAACTCCAATGGTAAATCTTTAAAAAAAGAGATTAGGGAAAGGTAAAAGGAAAATAACAGGCAAAGGATGACTCAATTAAGGGGTACACTGAGGCAACTGCAGTACAAACATAAAATTGCTGCCAGAGGGCCTGTACCATGGAGAGCCAGTCACACTAGAAATACTCGGGCCAGCAGGGCATTTCCTAAGTGATAAGCCTGAGGCCCCATGCAGGGAGGGGCTTGCTCTGTAAGGAAGTGGAGTTGGAGGACGTCCCTAAGGATTCTGAAGTCCTGGGTTGGACAGTTTCAGTCTGAGAACCTAAGAGGTTCACTCAAGCAGGGTGAGGGTCTAGTAGACCCTATCTCAGAATCAGGCAGTCAACCAATACGCCCACAGTGAGCCCCACTCCCATGACGCCAAGCAGCCATCAGATGCTGAGCTAACAGCCTTGACCATCCTCTGATTTTGGTGAAATTCTTGCCATTTCTACCACCAGATACCAGAGCTTCCTAAGAAGATTCAGTTCTTCTCCATCTCACTCAGGCCCCAGAAGCTGACAGAGGTTCTAAAGCTGGTACCTGGAACCTCTGGAGAAGAAGTGAAAACTCGGGCTTCCAAGAAGAAGCTGCCCAGCTTGGGAGCCACCTGAGAGCAAGACTATCCCAACCACCTCCATCTGGTCTCTCTACACCTGGCCCCCACCACATCTCCTCAGAGCAGGAAAGGTCAGCCAGCTCCCCAACCAGATGAGACCACTAGGGAGACACCTGCAGGACTGTGCTGGGGAAGGGGAAGCCGCTGTTTGCATGGCTCCAGAACAGCCCCACAGTGTGGTAGTTACAGGATGAAGATTTGGGTCACTATAAGGAAACCCATCAGAAGCCTGGGAATAGTTCAAAAGAAGAGCTAGAGCTGTTTGCTAAGAGGCAAGCAATGAAGCTGGTGGCACACGAGCCACAGTTATGCACTAGGTGCAGCTGCAAAAGCACCTCTGCTCCCCCAACCCTATTCCCAACCTTCACCTGTGGCCCCCAGCTGCCCGCCCCACCACTGGGGGCGAAGACCAAGAGACATCCAGGACTGCACCTTCAGGATATCTCTGACTGTCCTGGCCATTTTGATGTGGCCTTGAAAGCAAACTCTGCCTGCCATCCTGGTTATGCCTGCTCCTAAGCGTGAGGCATCCTCTAAAGAGTTAGCTCTGGGAGGAAAATCTCAACTTGATGTAAATGGTGGTGCAGTTTGCATTCCCGTCCCATCCCACCTTGTCTTGGCACCTAGGACAAGTCTTTCCTGAGACACAGACTTCATCTCGGCTCCAGGTGCTCTGAAGATGTCTATTCCTCTTTGAGGTACCCCGCCCAACCCGCCTCCTAGAAGTGAAATCCAAGTAAACTGCAAAGGCTATATTTTAAGTCAGACCATCCCAAACATGATATGCCCTCCAAAGGCAGGGAAAATTAATCAGGGACTTTTATATAATGAAAATAAAGTTCAGTGACATTTTTATTAAAATCAACACCACCACCACCACTACATCAGGGGTCCTAACTCCACTCCCTCTGGGGTCCTGGGGGGTCAAGGTGAACTAGCAGCACAGGCGAGGCTAAGGGGATGAGGACGGTGGCCAAGTGAGACCTCAAACCCTGTGCAAGGAAAGGCTCTGGCACTTAGCCCCATCTCGTGCTGCCACGTGGGAACACAGGCCCAGCACTGCCAGACCTTCTGACTTTTTAAAAAGGTGCTAGAAGTCCAGAATTTATGTGAAATCTCCTTGTTTTTACTTGTTGGCATCTAATTCACATTTTTCAAAGACACGGTACAAGCCAAATCAAACACATCTGAGGGCTGGATCTGGCCTGTGTGCCGTCAGTTTGCAAGCTCTGCATAAAAGTTCAGCTTAAACAAATTACCAGAATGTGCAAAACAGATCCTTCCCAATCACCCCCTCCATCTCTGAGAAATGAGGCAGGGGTCAGGAGTGGTGCTGCAGGCAAGATGAGCTTCAGGGATGAAGCACGGCCAGTGACATGTGTTGTCCAATTTGCTTGGTGAGCACTGGAAATTTACATTTCCATTTTGACAGAGTCTCAGCAAAATGGCTGCCTCCTCAGCGTGTCATGCCTTCCTCTATCAGAAACCAAGATTTCTTTTTTTTTCTTTTTTTTTTTTTTTTTTTTTACTTCTGTTAAGGAAATTATCTTCTACTGGGCTGCAGAAGGCAGAATCACAGGATTGGCAAAGCCCTTGTGTGTCACCTAGAACAAACCTCCCTCTGATGCCTAAATCCCCTGACAATCTTTTCCTAGGACATGTCATCCAGCTTCAAATGCCTCCTACACCAGGGAGCTCGAGGCTTCCTGAGGCTGTCTGCCTGTCTTTTCAAGACAGCTCTAATTGTTAGGAAGGTCTTCCAGACACTAGACTTCCATAAACTCAGCCCAAAATCAGATTAGGTTTTTTGGCAGCTGCCTCCCTGTGACTCATACCAAACTTAATGTCAACGGGAACCTAAAGTCTTTTTCACAAGTCCTCAGCCAGCTGGGTTCTTAGACAGAAGGGCAAGTTTTATACTTTGTACCTTATTAAATTTCAGCCCACCTACATGTTGCAATGAGGTGGCCGTCCATCCACAGTTACAGATCTTTGTTAGTGTCCCTGATTCTCTGAGGAGGACTTTGATCCTACCTCTGCCCCACAGAGGGTTGGAGCCGAGGGCTCTGCACTTAATCGATAACACAGAAGGCACTGAGGCATTTGCAATCTACCTTCTTCAAAGCCTGGGGTCCTAACTCTAGGGTTGCTGGAAATATTTTAGAGGATTGAATGAGGGTTGGTCCATTCCTTCACATCAAACACCTCAAATGCTCACAGGATCCAAGCAGGTAACAAAAATGAGTGAAGTGGTTGAGGTGGGCCCTAGAACAAAGTGGAGCCCATGCCACAATTGGAAGGGGGCAATTTTTGCCTCTTTCTGAGAATGAGGGCCCCATGTTTCTAGATCTTCCCATTCATAAGAAGTGCCAGAAATCTGGAATTTTTTAAATGTAAACCCTCTTGATTTTTTAAAAGACTTTCTTAATTTTTAAATGTTGAGAATTAATTCACTTTTGTAAATGTTCCAAAGGCCAAACAAAACACACTAGTGGGTCTAAGTTTGCCTGCAAGCTGCCAGTTCTGCTGTAGATACTATAAACCTCATTCTTGGACCATATCAAGCCCTCCAAACCTGGGGAAGCATAGTAACAGAGTGTGGCCTACGTTCCAGGCACTGAGCTAAATACTGAGTGTGAATTATCTCATTTAATCTTCATAAGAGTCCAACAAGGTGCCCATTTTACGGAGGTACAAGCTGAGGCATAGAGAGAATGCCCAAGATAGGTATTATTGTTGCTATTTTACAGTGGTACAGAGAGTTGAGCCTCAGAGAGGTTAAACAGTTTGTCTACAATTAAAAAGCATCACAGGTAGAACCTGAGCCCAGATCTACTAGACTCCCAAACCTGCCGTGTTACTCTTGTAGTTGTGATTATTAATAACAACAGCCAACACTGAGCCCTTACTATGTGCCAGGCACTGCATGGAAGGCTTTACATGCATTATCTCATTTAACTCCTAAATAACTCCTTAAGATTGGATTATTATCTTCACTTTACAGATGAGGAAACTGAGGCTCAAAGAGATGGAAAGACTTTCCCAAAGTCACACAGCTAGAAAATAGTAGAGATGGGCTGAAAACCTCAGGCAGTTCAATACCAACAACCATGTCCATCACTAAGCCTGCTTTCCCTGGTTTCCTAACTTTCTCTAAATGGATAGGCACGCTCACGTTCTTATTTGAATATGCAATTAAAACACTGAACAGGGTAGAACCTTTTGGTAGGCCACTAGAGACTGAACCTAGTCTGACAACAGTCCATGCAATAATCAGCACATATTCAGACTACTATGAACCCATCCAATGATGCTCTCTGGTTATCCTGTGTTTAGGGAATTGGTACGGGAAAGGCAGAAAAAAGTGTAGATTCATGGCAAGACTGGAGAAGGGTCAAGATTACCAAAGCTGAGATTGGTCCCCTCTGTCCTAACTGCAAGACTACACCAGGTCTCTCTTTCCAGACTTGGCCCCCAATCCTCCCCTCCACCCATTCAGATGATAATTATCTGGGTCTTAGAGGTACTAGAGCTCCCTAAATTGGGCCTCAGATAACCCTTCCTGTTTTGTCAAGCAACTTATTTTTCAGGGGAAATAAGGGACTTCGTGGTCCTCCAGCCAAGGTCTGGGGTAGAGGCCAAGGAAGGCTTTTGTCTGAGAAGTCCAGAGAAGGCTTCTTCTAGGGCTCTGACAAACTATAAGGGAAACTGGTGATCCAGGGGGCATTCCTGTTTCTTGGGAGACTTTTCTCCAGGAGTATCAAGTCATTCATCTTGCCCTCCTTGGAAACAGCCATCCCATAGTTGATAGTAATGAAGATGAAGAAATGTGGCCGTCTCCTTACAAACCGGGCAATTAAATTCTCCTTAATAAAGTTCTCTTCCTCCTCCTAGCAGTATCGCTTCTGTTGAGGACTTGGATATTTTTCATTCCTTTAAATAGAAGTAGAAGACAATGTTTCCTGGAAGAGCATCTTAATATTTTCATAAGCCCAAACCTAACTGTGCGTGTATTTTTCAATCCTTGATAGCTATTCCAGAACTTGCTTTCAATGCCTCCTGTGTGGCAGGCACTAAGCATAAGAATTCAGGGAATGAATAAAACAAGGCCCCTGCACTCAATGAGCTCACAGGGAGACAGACACATAAACAACCCCACTGTAACAGTCCAGGGGAGGAACTAGGCAAAAATAGAAGTAATTAACATTTCTGCAGCACTCCCAAGTTTACTTTCTCACCAGCACCTCATTTGATCCTCACAGCAACTAGCCTTTAAGGTAGATAACACCCTCCTTTTACAGATGAGGAAGCAAGGATGAAGAGCAGAGACATGCCTTGCTCAAAAGACAGAGCAGAGATGGATAATCAGGTCTATGCCTCTGAATCCCAGTCTCTGGACACAGCACCACAATGGCTTCTGATTTAAACCCAATAAATTAAATGGTTGGGCCTGACTATTCTGCTTCTATACCCGTCTCTTAAATTTTAAAATGGCAGGGGAATAATCCAGTAAAATAATATATTTCACCTCAGCAATCATTCTTCCAGTATAAAATGAGCACCACAAGAAGTTAAGCATAATAAACATCTCTTGCGGGTGTTTTTACTTCTATCTTTCTTTTCCTTTCTTTTATAGTTCACTTGATGTCTGAACATTCGCCATAGCAGGAAAATTTGTCAAATTCCTTACTTTTTGTCAACTTGGTGGGTTTTCCATTAGAAAAGTAATCATGCTCATGATTTTAGAAGTCAATCAATATTGAACAATACGGGGGAAAAGATCTCCTTTCCACTGTTCCCTATCATTATCACCCTCCCCATCCCTGACCTCCACCCCATTCTTAGTCCCCAAGGATAAATATTATTACCAGTCAGTGAGAACTATCAGACTCTAATTGCATACACGCAAATATATAAAGACGTACATTTTTTTTGTCTTTTTTGTTGTTGTTATTGTTGTTGTTGTTGTTGTTGTTGTTGTTGCTATTTCTTGGGCCGCTCCCGCGGCATATGGAGGTTCCCAGGCTAGGGGTTGAATCGGAGCTGTAGCCACCGGCCTACGCCAGAGCCACAGCAACGCAGGATCCGAGCCGCATCTGCGACCTACACCACAGCTCACGGCAACGCCGGATCATTAACCCACTGAGCAAGGGCAGGGACCGAACCCGCAACCTCATGGTTCCTAGTCGGATTCGTTAACCACTGCGCCACGACGGGAACTCCTTATTTTTTTTTTTGTTTGTTTCGTTTTTGTTTTTGTATAAAGACGTACATTTTTTATTTTAAAAAATTCCATAGGGTTATAATAAACATACGCACAGGGGGTTCAGGTTCATTAGGGTTTTTTTCTCATTCATCAGTAGTTCTATATGACAACTAAATATTGTTTTGCCTTCAAAAAAGATACAAAGGAGTTCCCACTGTGGCTCAGAGGGTTAAGAACCTGACTAATCTCCGTAAGGATATGGGTTCGATCCCTGGGTTAAGGATCCAGTGTTGCAGCACAGGCTGCAGATGTGGCTTGGATCCAGTGTTGCTGTGGCTGTGGTGTAGGCTGGCAGCTATAGCTCTGATTAAACCCCCAAGCCTGGGAACTTTCATATGCCGAAGGTGCAGCTGTGAAAGAAAAAAAAAAAGATACACGCAGTCAGGTTGGTGATTTTACTACAGTTCAGGTCCAAATATTTCAAGTTCATGAATACTGGGACACTTGTAAAAGGTAGGTTCTCAGGTCCACCCACCTCCCACCCCCCATCCCAAGATTCTGATGCAAGTGGCCTAGGAGCCACACTGAGAAAAACACTGCAATAGGCAAAGAAAGCATCATGCCTAAGATTTACTGGAAACTTCCTTTCCCAGTTGCCCATGCTGGTAATTCCACATCTACTGATGGTTTTTTGGTGCTGCTCCATTTTCCTCTCCTTTCTAATCTGGTACACTCACTAAGGGCTTCACTATAGGCTCAGGTTCACAGTCTGGGACTTGATGCTGATTATTGGTATAGCTAACATTTCCACTATTTGATGAATGCTCTTGTGTACCAAGCAGCTAATTCTCACACACACCCATGAGTGTGGTATTACTATCCCCATTTTTCAAATAAAGAAACTGGTGAGGTATTATCCCTATTTTTCTTCTATTTCTTGGATAAAAAAAAATTATCACTCAGTTGATAAGCCATAAGCCAAGACTCAAACCCAGGTCTATGCAATTCCATCCAGAGCCTGGTCCCACTCACACCACAGCTGCCTCCTTTCACAATCCATATTCTTGTCTCACCCACTTTCTGTGACTTTAACATAACTCTATTCAACCAAGATGGAATTCAATCCTCTTCAGTTGATCCCTGTATTTAATTTCACCTTAAAAGCACTTATCCTATGATTATATTTATCAACTTGAGTATAGCTATTATAAAATTCCTTTTCTGGGACCATTTTTTCCTTTTACACAAAGAACTGTGTGTTTCTCTTAGAAGTACTGATATTCCTGACCTTTTAAATATTTTGATGGCTTCTGACCCTTCTCTAAATGGAAAGATGGTTCCATCTAGATCTTAAATAACTCATGAAATAATGGTGGTGAGGTAAGCTTAGCCAATATGATTCAGCTTTATACATCAATATCAGAAATCACAACATTTTCGACCCTTTAGCTCAATTTGCTATAGGTTCCCCTAAGAACTCTGAACTACCCTTTCACAATACTCAATATTTTTGTAAGGATAAGTTAAAATGTTCTTCCTCACAGAATTATAAAGTTGATGAGGGCAAGGAACACAGTAGAAACTCAATAAATACGTGTAAGCTAAATCAAAGTGAACTGGCCCACCACATTCTCAACATTTCTTTCCCACTATTCCCAATAGTCTAACAGTTCTCTGTTTCTGGCAGAGAGCAATAGGGCCTCCGCCATTTTTGGCGCAGAGTTTCAACAGCAATATTATGCCAAGAATGAGATCCAGCAAGACAGAAATACTCAGGGTAAGGCCTGAAGCAGGAGGATCAGGCCAAAACTAAAGCCCCAAATTAGCTGAGGGTCAAGGGACAAATACACTAAAAAGACCACAACCAGGCAAAAGATCAGGAGTCCAAATGGCCGAGTCTGGAAGTCAAGGAGTAGGTGTATCAGAAGCTAGAGAGTGGCTATTGTTCTGCCTCAGTTTTCCCAAGGTTATATCTCTTCAGGAGATCCAAAACATACTGTCTGGAGAGGCCACTGATCAAAATAAAGAAGCTTTAAAGTAAAAAGTAATGTGCTGATAATTCTGCTTGGAAATGCCCTGCTGAGATGACAGCTGGGGAGCAGCCACACTGCTCAGCTAGTTTGCATTCTTTAGTACAAATGACACTAGAGAAGAGACACACACACTTTTGTGTCCCTAAAGGTGGCTAAGGTGCTTCACTGGTAAGGGTCCTCTCATGGCATCTCTCTCTGAGATGGGACTCTAACCCATGGAAGGTCCCCCATGGAGCTGTTCCCTCCCTCCAAGCACCAATCCCTTGGTGGGAACTCTGCCCACCCTACAGGAATCCAGTTCCTTCTCTCTGACAAAGAGTTAGAAAATTTAACTGATCTACAGTAAACTCTATTCTGAAACTACCCTCACCAGCCATGAGAAGCAAGGGAACAAGAGGTTACCACTGCTGCAGCAGACCAGCAATCTGGAATCCCCAAAGCACCATTGATGGCCAGGGACTTGGGCAGAGAAACGGCAGGGAGGGGGAACCTGCTACAGAGGCTCAATTGTTTGCCTTTGAAAAGATTCTCCTTTCAATACTTCCTGCCAAAGGCAGGAATGGCTGCCTGGGTACCAACAGGGAAGTGAGGCTATAGGGGACCAGAAAGGGGACATTTTTTAGCTGAAAGTATCAGGGTGAATGCAGAGATGGACAAGTTCTTGAGGAGTTTTATATAAATCTTGTGGGACAGAACCTAACACACACAAACTATCATCACAAGAGAATGGTTTCTAACAAACTAATCCCCAGCCCTTGGGGACCATCAAAACACGTGGGAGGTCATGTTTATTGACTGATGCTCTTGGCAAAGTCTTTATTTTAAGGCTGCCCTCTATTTCAAGCCATAGGCCTATAGGCCTATGATGATTTGCCTATCAGCTTTATTTTCATAACTTTTCATGAAAGAGCTATGATTCCATTTTTGTTATATGTAGATATAAAACAGATTTGATAGATATCTGAAGTCTGAAAAGTAATACACTGAATGTTTACAATGATTATCTCAAGTAGCAGTTTCTAGATTCATTTTTTTCTTCTGTATTTTCAAAACTTTTAAAATAATGAGCATGTATTATATCCATAATCAGAAAAAAATGTTATCAGAAAAATAACACTCTCATCCACTATCTCCAAAGCCAAAGACTCATAGGAGTCAATGGTTAGAAAAGAACTTAAAACTCCTATCAGTTCTATCTCATCTCCCATGCCTGCTCCATTCTACCTATTCTGGATTTTAGCCACATCAAACTTGTCAGCACTTCCCAAGTACCCAGGCCCTTTCATGACCCACCCCCCCATGCCTTTGCACATACCGTTTCCTCTTCATGAAATGCCTTTCGCCACTTGGAGAGCTTCTACCCATCCTTCAAAACCCTGCTCAAAAGTCCTTCCTTCTAGAAGAACTTCTCCAGCTCTCTCCACAAAATGTCACTTTCTCTCTGAGTCTCCAGTGTGTGATTCCATCACTGTCCCAGTACTTACCACACTGTGTAATTATTAATTTATTTATTTTTGTAATTATCTTCCCTAGAAAACTATGAGTCCATCAAAGACAGGGATGGGAACCATATTTTACCCATTTTTGTGTTCCCATATCAGCCACATAGTAGGAACTCAATTAACAGAAAATATCAAATTCTCTGCAGTATCCCTGCAAGTGGGCACTTGGTCTCTCTCCCTCATGCCCCTCTAAGCCAAAGGGGGATGGCTTCTTCAGATTTTTTGTGTCCTTGAATTACTTCTCAATCAGGGTTAGGGAAAGCCTGGATCTGCTCTACTATGTGCCTCTAAACTGCAATTCCCAGTACAATCCCATGCACCCCAAAGCAGACTATATATGTGTGCTTATGTACAAGGTCCATCACAGGACATCTACATTCACCACTCAGTCACCAAATCTTAGGATCACTTATTACACACCACATGCTATTTTAGGTACTAACAAAACACAAATGAACAAGAGAAGCAAGAGTCTTGCTCTTATAGACTTTCACTTCTGGTAAAAAGAAAAAAAATTAAAAGAAGGGAAAATATCTTATAACTATAAGTGCTCTCCTGAGACTTCAAGTGAGCTGATCCAATAGTTACTCCATAGCTGCTTAAGAATGGGTGGTCAGGAAGTGACATGGAAGCCAAGAGCTGAATACCTAGAAGAAGCCAGCCATGCGACAGTGAACAGAAGTCCAGAAAGAAGGAAAAGTTAAGTACAAAATCCTGAAGCAGGTACTAGCTTGGAGAATTCATGGAACCAGAAGAGCAGAGAGGTGAAGTGGCCAAGATGGGCAGAGCATGGCTTTGTGGGCCCAGCCAGGAGTCTGATTTGATCATTGAGCAGTGAAATGCTACTGGAGGATTTGACACTAGGAAGTGACAGGATTAGATTTACACTGTATAAGGATTGTTGCTGTAGGGACAATAGACTATGAGGATAAGAGAAGAAGTCGGGAGACCAGTTAGGGCAGTGGCTTTAACTGGGGCCTATTTTGGCCCACAGGGGACATTTGGCAATGCCTGGAGGCATTTTTGGTTGTCCTGACTTGGGGGAAGGGGGAAGCGGGGGGAGTTGCCACTGATATGTAGGGAGAGGTCAGGCTCACTGCTCAACATCCCACATTATGCAGGACAGCCGCCACAGCAGAAAGTGATCCAGCCCCAAGTATCAGCAGATGGAGGTTGAGAAACCCTGAGTTATGAGATGTCACTATGGTCTGAACGAGAGCTGATGGTGGCCTGGGCCAGGATGGTGCAGATGGAGAGGGAAGGAAATTCACTACATTTAGTATTTAGAAATATTGAAGGTTTTTCTTCCAGATTTCCTCAGACTTCCTGGACATTATTCAGGTGGTGGGGCTGGGGTGGAGGGACATTCTATGCTCACTGTCCCAGGGACAGTAGAGAGAAAGAGTCAGTTCTTGGCTTTTGATTTTCAAAAGCCTAGCCCTCAGGGAGAAGAGAAAGAATGTGGGTTATGGACAATAGCTATGAGAGAATGTCTGATGACAAAGAGCCAGGATATCACTCCTATTAACCCACCTGCCCCCTCCGCCCTCCCCCACATTTGGATTAAAGATTCTGGGATTCTGTAGCAAGGAGTATGTAGATTGTAAGGATCTGTAAGAAAATAACCTGCACCTTGCCTCACCCTAGACAAGCCCAGGTGTCCATAGAGATTTGCAGAATCTGGGAACAGAGGAGCAGGGCCACTTCCCCAGGCAGTACCCTAGGGAGGCACTGGAGAAGTGAGTGCTGGGCATGCCAAGACAGGCCTGAGATAAATGTCCGGAGTCTCTCACGACCCAGAATGGTGTGTGAGCCCCAGGATGACCTCTGGTGCCTGCAAGTCGCATGGAAGGAGGTGAAGAAGAGAACACACAAAGTGGCCTCTGGCTTGGAACAAAGAAGGATCACTGTCAGAGCAGACCACTGAGACCCAAGAGGAAGGAGGATACCTCAGGAGTTGCCAAAGTAGACTGATGATAAATCACAACAGATGTCCCTTGGTACTCCCTAGTCCCCCTGGACCTTGGGACACAACACTGGAGAAAACAAGAGGAAAACCCCAAATTCACTTGGATTTATTTCTGCCACCCCCAGCAGAATAGATATGTGAAATGTAAATTAAGCTACAGAAAAATAAAGAAAAACCTGTCTTTATTGCATCTGGATTTGCGGCTGAGATTCGTTCATTCTGAGGCACCACCAGCCATGGACTTCTGTGGTCTATCTGCACCATTATCACCTGGCATTGACAGCACAATCTCAGGGGCAGAGCCAAGGTCCATTCAAGGCCCCTTGAACACTGCCTGCAACTGAGTGCATGCCCTTACTATCACACACAGAGGGGCACACCAAACACGCCACGAATATTGATTAGGAAAGAGCTGTCGCCAAATTACCATTTAAATCAATGGCTGAGCACTCAGTAATTGGAAATGT
Source organism: Phacochoerus africanus (assembly GCF_016906955.1). Lineage (NCBI taxonomy): Eukaryota > Metazoa > Chordata > Mammalia > Artiodactyla > Suidae > Phacochoerus > Phacochoerus africanus. Next base: position 145,898,473 of record NC_062544.1, read on the forward strand.
CAAAACCCACATTTTCTAAGTGACCTCAGAACGCTACATTGATATCACTTAGCTGAGCTGGATACGAATTTGTTTTACCTCTTTCCCTCTTCAAACTGTCCTCTTAGAAAAGTATAAAAATTAGGGAATTTGGCAAAAGGAAAAAGGAGAAAGTATCTGGATAATCCATAAAGCGCACAGCTTGATATTGTCCAAAATGTAATCTCAGAAACAGAGATGTGTGGGATACTGCATGAAAAAGGTTTACAGGACTGAATAAGTTTGAAGAAAGGTTGTGGCCTTTTCTTGGCAGATCACAAGCAACATTGCAAGATTCCGGTAAGTCCCCTGGGAAACAAACCTATTTAACTCACTTTATGCTAGAACTTCCAAAACCTATCTGACCACAGAAGTATTTTTTCCTCCCGATGCCTCTTTACATCCAATTTCATGGAATATACCTCAGAGAACACTACTCCAAACATAAATTGGCCTAATGATTAAACAAACTGAGAGAATAGAGCCAAAACCCCACTCTTGGCCAAGGATTTTATAAACACCAACAAGCCATCAGGAACAAATCATTTACAAGTGAAATTGAGCCCAGGATACAACTTGCTGAGGCCTATATTAGGCCAGAGGCTCTGAACGGACACTCAGCACCTTTAAGACATCAACCACTGTCTCTTTCCTGGCAGCTACCAGGACAGGACCCAGTTTCTGAACCAGCCTAACCCCATCTCCTCTGACCTCTCCAATCCTTACCCTGTTATGTCCTCGCCTCATCCTGTTTTCCAAAGTACCACTCAACTTTGCCTCCCAGGCAACCACTGCCACCTGGGCTTGCCCCACCCACCAGAGCAATTCAACTGTAAACAGTTCTTAATTACCAATGAGATGCCAGGCACAAGGCTACAGCAATGAGCCAAGCAGATGGACCTTTCACCTTCATGGAAATATGGTCTATGAGTGTCTTCAAGCCAGAACCTTTCTCTGAACATCAGTTTCCACATCTGGAGGGGGGAAAAGTGGGAGCATCGGACTAGAAGACACCTAAGATGTCTGGTTCTATATCTCCAGGTTGGTGGGCCTTCTGTCAAGTCTCCAGTCTCCAAAGACGACTCCCTGGGGAGGGAACAAGGGATCCAACACAGCTGGGTGGCATGGGGGAGGCGGTGGATAGGAGAGACTGGATTAGAATTTCCATGCTCCTTCTAGTGCAAAGACCAAGACCCACCCCAGACTGCCTCCCCAGTGAAGGAAGCCCTGGGTTTCAGGGTCCAGTTGCCCTGGCATACATCTTGCCTCCCTGCACACCTGCAAATCAGGAAGCCTCCAGCTTAAACCTGAGCTCCACCACTGTTCACTGTGCAATCTGATACAAGCGATTTTATTTCTCTGAACTTTAGGTTTTACTAAATAAAATGGGAATAATAATGACTATCTCACAGACTTTTGGGGATCAAAGAATGAGGTATAATGTGCATGACTGAGACCTAAAGACAAAAATTAATACCTTCCATTGCTAAACAAAGCTGTATAACTTGAAGTATGATTTGTAACAGTTACTGAATGAAAAAGTGAGTGAGTGAATGAATGGCCAAATTTTCTGGAAAGCCATGGTCATCCCTAACATATAAACTCTGGTGGTTAGGATTCCAGAAATGGCCAATATATAAGCCCAGATCCACTAATTTCTCCAGACTGGATGGTGCTAGGTGTGCAGTACTCTCAAGCTACACGCCCCCCCCTCACCTTGACTGTGACAAACACCACCTCATCATTACCTTGGCTTTCAACATATCCACCTTCATCCAATCTGCATAGATAAACATCTCCCCTATCAGGGACAAACAAGTAAATTCATCAAACCTTGAAGACTATTTCTTCAACAAATAGAACCCCTACTTTCAATGGAACAGAAAGTATGATGTTTTGGGTTGAATGTTTGTGTTCCCCCTGAAATTCATCTGTTGAAGCCCTAACCTCCAATGTGGTGATATTTGGAAATGGGTGAGGCTTTTGAGTGATTCAGTTACATGAGATCATGAGATTGGTGCCCTCATAATGGGATTAGTTGCCTTCTAAGAAGAGGATAGAGAGTTTTCTCTCTCCACACACAGAGGAAAGACCATCTGAGCACAGCAGGAAGGTCACTGTCTACAAGCCAGGAAGTATGCTCTCACCAGGAGTCAAGTCTGCGGGCACCCTGATCCTGGACTTCCCAGCCTTCAGAACTGTGAGAAATAAACGTCTGTTGTTTAAGCCATCCAGCCACCAGCCACCCATGGTATTTTGTTATAGGACCCCAAGCTAAGACAAATGTCAAAGAAATGTTAACTCTAGCTTGAGCCCAAGCTATAAGAGTAAAACTTATTAGTAAGTTATCAGCCACTCTTTCAACTGATCGTATGCCAAGCACACTGGGGAAATGAAAGTGACCATAGCATTTCTGCCTTCAATAGTTCATGGCCAAAGGACTAAATACAAAATTGTAATGAAGAATGGTGAAACTCAGAATAGAGGGGAAGATGTGAGGAATCACTAATTCTGCCTAGGAGAGTTATCAGGAAGGTATCATGGAAGAAGGGATCATTTGAGCAGGCATCAAAGCATGATCAGGAGTTGGCCAGACAAAAAGAGAAAGAAGAGGGAGATACCTTAAGCAGAATAAAGGCACAAATGGGGAAATACTTGGAGGCAAGAAAGAGTATGGAGGATGCAGAGACAAGGAACTGGTCTAACATGGTCATGAGAGCACAGGCCTATTACAGAGAAAACAACAGAAGATGAAAGAGGTGAATTAGCCGAGGCCCCATCACCAAGACCCTTCATGGACTTGAACTTGTAGGCCAGAAGTTGCAGACTGGTGGGCACAGGCTGAAGCTCTCTTACTGACAGGTTTGTTCAGGTAGAAGAGTGTTTCTTAAAAACTTGGGCTACCACTTAAAAGTCAAGAGATTTTCATTGTGGCCTTGGATTTGGCAAGGATTCTTAGATATGACACCAAAAGCATGAGAAAAGAAAGCAAGAGATAGATAATTAGAACTTGATAAAAATTTTAAAGTTTTGTGCTTCAAAGAACACCATCAAAAAAGGGAAAAGACAACAAATAGAATGGGATACAATATTTGCAACTCATGTATCTGGTAAGGAATTTATATCCAGAATGTAAAAAGAATGCTTACAGCTCAATAATGAAGACAGCCCAATTTCTTTTAATGTTTTAAGTTGAAATTTTAAGGAGTTCCCTGGTGGCCTAGCAGTTAAGGATCCAGTACTGTCACTGAGGTGGCTTGGGTCACTGCTGTGATTCCAGTTCCATTCCTGGCCTGAAAACTTCCATATACTATAGGCGCAGCCAAAAAAAAAAAAGTTAAAATTTTAAATATTTAAAATAAAAATCAGGAGATTTTGTTTTAAAATCCAGAGGCCCTGGAAATACTGAAAGAATAGAACACTCTGGGCTCACATCCCTTCATGGCAATGACAGGCTAGAGCTGAGACAGCAGTTGCCTCCTCTAAGTGAGCTCCCCAATCAGTCATAGTCCTCACTACTCCCCACTGTTCCCCAACCAGACTACTTTCCTCACTGAAGCCTACTGAAGGTAGGGAGGTCTCCTAAGGTCATTGTCCAATCACTCTATGGCACCATCTCTTTAAGACTTAAATCATTCTGGTGCTGTGTTGGAAGTTTTTTGTGTTTTAGATTTTTTATTTCTTTTCCTTCACTGATTTTATCAACATAGTCCAAGAAAACTCTTAGAAAGCAAAGAATGCATCATATATTTTGCATCTCTCACAATACCCAGCACAAGATAGAAAACAAAGTCAATGCTCAATGTTCATTGAATGAATGCATAAATGAATGAGTAAATAAATACTTCTCTGTGATCTTCCTCAATAGCTTTCTTTTTTCCTCCAACTCTAGACTTAGGCCATTAAGAAGATGGCCTAAAATGAATATGGATGGGTAATAAAAAAAATAAAACACTGAAGTCAATCATTGTATTTCTATTTTCATTTTCTATTAGGGTGAAATGGAAATGGAAACTCTCAATAAATGCAGAACAGACCATTATGTCTGACAGCAAGATGAATTAGAGCCCAGGATACTGGGGCATGCCTGCAAATAAGATTACCAAACACTATCTGTGATCTTTGAGGGAACTGTGAAAAATAGGATAGGTGCCAAAAAGCTGGAAATGGGCAAATGTTCTGATTTTTCAAAAGGGGAAAGAAGTTAGAGCTTGCCAGTTCCAGACTAGAGAATATGATGTCACTCTCAGGCAAGGTTCTTGAACAGACTCATTAAAGGACATTTGCAAACACCTCAGACAGGAAGCAATGTCCATTTGGAACCAGCACAGGGTCACCAAGAACAAGTCATATTCAATTCATTTCATTTTTTTCTCTCTGACATGGCTCCTAGCCTAGTGGATCGGGAAAATACTGCAGATATAATACATGGTACAATGAAGGAGTAAGCAGCGAAAAGGGTTAATACAACCCTTGGACTATATTAATAGAAACATTACACACACCGTAAAGGAAGTGATAATTATTCTCTTTCTCTGACCACATCTAAAGAATCTCATTTAGAACTTGGTATCCCTCTTGAAGAAGGCTTTTGACAGTACAGCCTTTTGGAAGCCCATTTGGCAAAATTTCTTTGAAAGTATAAAGCTCAGATCCATATTACTGGCATCTACAGAAAAATTGAAAGATCTGGCTGGACCTACATTCGAAATAGCAACACCTGGTTGAATCCAAGTAGTGACTGCCCATTTGGGCAGGACATGTGCTCTCGGGCCCCCCATAATTACCACCCCTTCTTACACTGCTCTGGCTGAGGTAGTGGGCCAGCTGCCACAAATCATCCTGGCTGACTTCACTCACTTATTCTATCTGCCAAGCACGCAAAGGCACTGGAGTCTGCAACCTAGGATGCAGCAGATAAGATGATAAGCAGAAGTGAATCATCTTACATGAGGAAATGAAAGATCATCATAGTCCAGTGGTTATGATCAGAGGCTCCAAATAACCAATGGATTATGGGGAAGAAGCATCTGTCTCATTCTATGAAGTTCCATAGTACATAACAAAAAGGGGGATGAGAGACATCTTAGCCCAACATAAAAACCCTTTACAGCAGATGGAGTGGTCCAAAAAAAACAGAATACATGGGCTTGAAGTGGTGAGTCCCTCGTCACTGGAAATGTACAAGCCTATGTTGTACTACTGTGTGTTACAGGTATATAATCAAAGGGATTCAAGTATCAGATAAGGCAAGAGAAGGCTCGAGTCTGAAATTTCTCACGATAGGAAAAAAACAAAAACAAAACTTTTCAAACCTTTCCCTTTGTTAGGTCAGTAAATTCTTCAAAAAGAGAAAAAAGAAACTAAGCCAACAAAGAACTCAGTAACATTTTTAAAAATCAAAAGTTCCCCTCACAAAATGCACAGAGGACAAAATCTGTCAAACTAGTTGGGGCGTTTGTGCCAAATTGGCCAAATGATACCCAGGGAAAAAGGTAATTGGCATCAGGCGTTATTTTTGGTGACTGGGCAAATGCTCTTCGGAGGCAGGCAACAAAGGCAAGGCAGGAAAGTAAGAGAGTAAACAATGGACCCTGCTGGAGAGGCGATCAGTCCCCACCACAAAACTGCCATCTGCTACTGACATCAACACTTCAAGGGGCAGCTTCAGGCAAAAAAATATATCAGGGACTCTGGGCCTAGAAGAAAACCAGAGGCCTTCACATTTTCCACGCTGTGACCTTGGGCAAGTCATTTAACATTACAAGGCCTCAGTTTCTTCATCTCTAAAACTGAGCTCCTACAAACTCTTTTTGTATTTTGTATATGCCAAGGGTGGTGATTTCTGGGAGTTAGCCATGGAAACTGTCAAGCCCTACATACACATCAATACTTACGAGACATTTAGAGTCTAAGACACAAGATCATTTGGACAAATTTCCTGAGGAAACGCATTACCTTGTCTTTGCTCATCAGTTGTTAAAATAAAGGCAAAGGGTAAAAGGTTAAAGGATGAGCCAGAGCTAAAAATGTTTAATTGATCCTTAAGAAAAGTTCACAGGCCCAGTGGTAGCAATCCTTCAAAAATGAGATAAGCACATTCCCTACCAAGGCAGTGCTTATAAAAACCCCAAACTGTTCAAAAGTCAGCTCACCCTTCTCTCTTATGGCATTTTCCATGGGACGCTAAGTTTAAAAAAAAATAATAATCAGCCAAATTAGGCTTATAAAACACAAAATCCCTAAAAAGTGGGCATGCAAAGGCTGAAACAGACTTGTATTGATCAGCTGGAAGAATTCAGATCTCTGGCAAATAAAGGGTTGGCTTCTAAATTTTCAGCAAAGCTGAAGCCCTGTAAGTCACTGTTCTCTAAACTGAACTGAAAACCAAAGAGGAGGAGCCCAGGGATGAGCAAGGTTTTCTGCTCATTTCTCCCTGGGATCTACAGAGAGGTAATTTGCATGCCAGGTTTGACCAGAAATAAAAGGCACAAGACGGTTGGTTAGCCTGGGGGCAGGGTGGGGGGGGAGACCAAGCTCTCCTCTAATAGCTGATCCCCACCCCCCAAAGTTTCCCAAGCATCTGAAGCCTGTGTAGCAGCTGTGATGCACGGCCTCCCACAGCTCCCGGGGAGGCCACCCAACTTCCCGGGTCACTGAGTATTGAGCTGCAGCAGCACCTAGAAGCAGGTGTGGAACCTCAGGTTGCCGGAGCCCTAAATAACCAACTTAATAGCCCCCCTGTAACCTCAGGGGCAGGCATCAAAGCCCCCCCACCCCGAAAATGTATTTTGCCTTTACTCTTTTTACGAGAGACCACAACATACCCTGTGTCGCAGCAAAGAGAACCATGACCAGAAAGAAAACAGATGCCAAGAGGCCCAGGCCCAGTCTTCCCTGAGGGTACATCCTCAGAGAAAGCATGAGTACGGTGAAGAGTGCTTTCCAGTTTTCCTTGCCAGGGTTGAACCTATAACCGATGGAGTGGGAGAAGCCCCATTCTGGCATGAATAAGGATTCTGCCTGAATCTGTGTGACTGTGGCCAGCTTCCTCTTTTGCCTTGCTAGTGTAGATTTAGGGAGCGGCTTCTGAGAGGAGTGTGCACACAGTGAGTGGCACCAAAGCTGGAACAAGCAGCCGGAGGTCATCTCACCCTCCTGGCAGGCTTCCTCTGGCACTATGGAAGCCAGGCAGCGCCCAGCAAACCGGCACACTAAGCTGTTGGCTTTCAATGAAGGCTGATGACCCTATACACTAGGGCACAGACAGTGATCAGGGCTGCACACTGCAAGAGAATACATTTTCTGCATCCAGCTCCCTCTTTATGCCTAAACGCCTGCATTAGTTTGGATCAATATGGTCCATAACAGTTAATCCATGGCAACCCAGGCCAGTCCAGAGTCACCGACAAAGAAGTGCAGCCCAGAGATGCTGCTCCCCTGAGCACATGCATGTGATTCCAGCCCAGAGAAAGGGGCAGAGGCAAAGCAACAACAAAAACCAAAAAGGAGAAAGAAGGAAAAAAGCATATCATTAAAAAAAAAATCATATTAAGAGGCTCTTTGCGTGGGGGTGGGGAAGAGGCAGTGACTGTCAAGATGGCCTTAGAGTGACATGTCACGGCCAAGATGATGGAGTATCGGCGACACTCCTAGCGCTGGGCGTAGGAGCCTCCTCACACACCTGCAATGCAGTGATCGCCCATCTACAATCCCTACTCCTGGCGCCAGCATGCTCTGCAGTCCAAACCAGCCTGGACTTGTGAGGCTGCCACCGTTCCTCCTCACAATAAGATTATTGATGCATAACAACATTTCATGATGGCAGAGAGGAAGGGTGGGGGGAGCCAGAGAAAGAGAGAAAGGAAAGGGGAGGGGAGGCATCTCCCCAGCCCGAATCTCACCTTTTATTTGGGCTTCATATTCGGCGATAATCTCTTTGTCTTTCTTGAACTTAGTTTGAGATGACATCTTCTAATGTGGCCAAAGGCACTGACAGGCTGTTGGATTTATTGCTCCTTTTCTTCCCGAGTCCTCACACAAGCCCTGGTAACCACACGGCTCTGGTTGATTTCACAGGTGTAGGGGCTAATCTCTTTCTGTGGGCTGCAGAGCCAGGGGAAAAATCCCTCTTGTTCTCGGAGTAAATTCTCTTTACTCGCCAAAAAAACGTCTCTAGTAGCTTGGTCTGGTCAACTCCTCTTGCAGAAGAACCACCACCCTAGGAGCACAGTAACCTGCCCAAGACTTCCAAGATTTTTCTTCCAAAAAAATAAAAACCGAGAGCACTCACACACAAACACACACACACACACACACTCACCGCGTGCACTCGTGCACTCATCCGGACAGGCACACACCCAGTCGTGATGCAAACACACACCCTCACAACCGCTCACACACACTCACACACTCACACATATACATCCACAAGAGGCGCAGCGCCTCCTTGGTCGTGCAGTCAGCCTCAGGCTGGCTTTCGAAGGCTCTGCTAAAGAGATGGTCAGGTTGCCAAAGGGCCGGTCATCTCGCATCCTCCCTCCCTTCCGTGCCTCTGGTCTGATGTACAGTGAGGCTTGAAGCCAGGAGAACGAGGTGGAAGTTCTCTTGCTGCAAGGCTTAAGCTCGGGTGAACCGGGGCCGGACTGCCCGCCCAGCAGGGCTGGCCAGAGCACTCCCCCACCGCTCTCGTCACCAAGCTCCACCTCCCGGATTTTATAACTGACACATTGTAGCCTACAGGAGAGCAGAACTCACTGCAAGCAGAAAGGGGAAGAAATGCTCACAAAAGGGAAGGAGACAGGAAAAAGAATAGGCCTGAAAGGCCCCTGCAACTCCGACCTTTAGCAGCTGGGTTAGGGATTTTTCCTCCAAAAATTCTAAAAGGTCCACCTTTTCTTTGCAGCATGCAATTCAATTTCTCAAAGAAATGGCTATGTTACGGTTTGTCACTCTGCCGGAACCTGGAGCAGAGGAGAGGGGCTGACCCATGTAGGCAAGCTCATTAATATTTGTTGAGCAATTACGGGGTGGCTGGGACAATGCCAGATGTCTCAGACACGCAGCTTTGCAAAGCTGTTGGGATCAGGCTTGCTAGAAACTCAGCCTCCTCAGGGTCTCCTGGGGCTTTGGGCAAATCAATAACTCACTAAGCTTCAGTTTTCTCACCAGTAAAATGGGTTTTCTTTGGAAGCTTTTTCATTCCTTCTTTGAACAAATATTTATTGAAAGCTTACTATAGGCCATATATCATTCTGGATATGGTAACACAGCAATGATCAAACTAGGCAAGAAAGAAAAAGAAAAAAAAAATCCCCCACCCCCCTGGAGCTCCAGGTCTCCACATCACCCAACTCTGGGAGGTCAGCACCAGTCATGTTAATCTTCTCAGTAAAAGCAGCCCCAAGCAGAGCTCAGAATGCACTGTGAATGGTGCCTCCTGGAATTGTGCAAGGCAAGAGGTCCTGGGAGGGGAAGATGAAAGATAAACAAAATGAGTAAGCTATATAATATGGCAGAAGATGATATGTGCTGCTAGGAAGAAGATATCGCAGGGCCTTTGGGAATGAAGGAGCTCTTGGAAGGCTCAAGTAAGAATGTGAAGCTGGAGTTCCTGTTGTGCCTCAGTGGTTAACGAATCCGACCAGGAACCATGAGATTGCGGGTTCGATCCCTGGCCTCGTTCAGTGGGTTAAGGATCTGGTGTTGCCGTGAGCTGTGGTGTAGGTTGCAGATGCGGCTCGGATCCCGCATTGCTGTGGCTCTGGTGTAGGCCAGTGGCTACAGCTCCAATTCAACCCCTAGCCTGGGAACCTCCATGTGCCACAGGAGCAGCCCAAGAAATGGCAAAAAGACAAAAAAAAAAGAAAAAGAATGTGAAGCTAAGCTTAGCAGAGACCCTGACAGTAAGCGCTCAGTGAGAAGAATTTTTACTACCCTCAAAACCTCACAACATAGTGTAAGTACCCCTCTTTCTTAAGTAAAGAGGCACAGATTATGGGACATGACTTACCCAGAGTCACCAGCATTCAAGCTTTGGTTGTCTAACCCCAGATTCTGCCTGTGCAAATGTGCAAAGTCTCCTGTATTCTACTAGAGATTAAACCCTTTTCACATGCACTTAAGGCAGAATAATACCTGTTCTATAAAAATAAAATCAAGTGCTATAGGGTTGCTGCCACTGAATTTCACAAAGTAAGACTGCCACTAACATTTATTGTCCCCCAAATGTGGTATTTTCATAAATATCTCAAAATAATCTTCCATTGCCTTTTTCTGAGTACACAGTAAATAATTTGTTTTGGATTCAGAAATGAATGTTACCCATGCTAGTCCACTGAGGCTTCCTAGAGAAAGTGGCAACTGTAGTGAGTATCCCCAGATTGGTATGGCGAGGGGAAGGGCATTCCTGTGGAGCAAATAGTACAAGTCAAGGCCTACAGCTGGGAATGCATGGGATCTGCTTGGAGAAAGCAAGGGAGAAGTCCAGCTAGTGAGTCACAGGGCTTATTACAGCTTCATGCTTGGATACAGGAGGTCACAGAGTTCACAAATAGATGCCACTAGCCCACAGCCATCACCATCACCCCCCTGCCTCTCCCTTCCCACAGGTATGCTCAGGCCCTCTGCAATTCCCCTTTAGACGATTTTAAAACAGCAAAAGCCACACGTTACCTAACAAAGATATGCTCAGAGATTAATATGTCTGCCTCAAGCCTAGACTCTCAAAGGAAAATGGGAGTTAGTACCACCCAGTTTGGGAGGCAACAAACTGGATTCCCTGCCTGGCTCTGCCACTGACTAGCACTGAAAACTGGAGCATGCTTCTTCCTGTTTGAGGCAGGAACTAGTAAATGTCAGCTCTTCTCATCACTACTAAAATTTTAAATCCATGAGATTTCTGGGAGACCCATGTGTAAGGAACTGAACCACAGCAATGTTGCAAAAAGCCATATAAAACTGAAGTATGGTATAGAGGTGCTGAACAACAGAAGAAGCTGGACTCTGGCATAAAACAGATGGTGATTTAAATTCTGGCTCTGCTGGTTTCCCAGCTTGTGAGAGGCCTTAGGTAGTTTCCGTGCCTCAACTAAGTCTGTTTCATCTATAAAATGGTGGGGATCCCACTCTGATTGGATCCCACTCACTGGGGATCCAATGAGATCAAGGATTTAAAGTGCCTGGCACAGGAGTTCCCATCATGACGAAGTGGAAACGAATCCGACTAGGAACAATGAGGTTGTGGGTTCAATCCTGGCTTTGCTCAGTGGGTTAAGGATCTGGCATTGCCATGAGCTGTGGTGTAGGTTGCAGATACGGTGAAGATCTGGCATTGCTGTGGCTCTGGTGTAAGCTGGCAGCTGTAGATTCAATTAGACCCCTAGCCTGGGAACCTCCATATGCCGAGGGTGCGGCGCTAAAAAAAAAAAAAAAAAAAAAAATTTAAAGTGCCTGGCACACAGCAGAGGTCCCATAGAGTATTTCTTTTTTTTTATTCTTTTTATTATTTTTTAATAGTTATTTCCCCAATATAGTTTTATTCTACTGTACACCATGGTTACCCAGTTACACATGCATGTACACATTCTATTTTCACACATTATCATGCTCCATCATAAGTGACTAGACGTAGTTCCCAGTGCTACACAGCAGGATCTCATTGCTAATCCATTCCAAAGGCAATAGTCTGCATCTATTAACCCAAAGCTCCCCAACCACCCCACTCCTTCCCCCTCCCCCTTGGCAACCACAAGTCTATTCCCCAAGTCCATGATTTTCTTTTCTGTGGAAAGGTTCATTTGTGCCATATATTAGATTCCAGATATAAGTGATATCCTATGGTATTTGTCTTTCTCTTCCTGACTTATTTCACTCAGTATGAGAGTCTCTAGTTCCATCCATGTTGCTGCAAATGGCATTATTTTGTTCTTTTTTATGGCTGAGTAGTATTCCATTGTGTATATATACCACATCTTCCTAATCCAGTCATATGTTAATGGGCATTTGGGTTGTTTCCGTGTCTTAGCTATTGTGAATAAAGCTGCAATGAACATGCAGGTGCATGTGTCCTTTTTAGGAAAGTTTTGTCTGGATATATGCCCAAGAGTGGGATTGCTGGGTCATATGATAGTTCTATGTATAGATTTCTAAAGTATCTCCATACTGATCTCCATAGTGGTTGTACCAGCAACAGAGCAGGAGGGTTCCCTTTTCTCCACACCCCTTCCAGCATTTGTTATTTGTGGAGAGTATTTCTTTCCAAGATCCAACCATGTTGGGTCTAAGATCAGAGCTGGGGCTCCACAGATACCTGGGTTGGGAGCAGGAAGAGAGGAAATTAAAAAGGGGAAGAGCAAAAAAGGGTTTGTGTCCCCGCAAATACATCACCACAGCCGAGCATCTCAGGAAGAGGTGGTATGACCTGAGCAAGCCCATAGGATAATATCCTTGCTCTTTTCCTTCTGACCCCCCCCCCATAGCTCGCCCCGGTCTCCCAGCTGCCCTCTGTGACATTCCTCTCCATGTGGCCACTTCCTCCTTGCTCTATGAGAACCAACTGCCATTCCTGATGATTACCCTTCACATGGTAGTAACAGAAACCAGACTGCTCCAAAAATAAATGTGGTATGCGGCAAGGCAAAGGGCTCTGCCATGTGATTTGATCTGTGCCACACCCTCAAGGATGTGAAGACCCCCTGGAAGGGTATATTTTGTTTCCCTCAGGCTCATTTCCTAGATTCTTTTATATATTCATGAATTATACTAATAGCTAATGTGTATCAAGCCCGCATTCCATACAGGTACTGGGCCAAGTACTCTATGAGATTTTATCACCAACATAGATTTTATCAATAGGTCAGGTGCCGTTAATCATCCTTGTTTTACACATAGGGAAACTGAGGAACAGAGCAGTGAAGCAATTTGCCCAGGATTATACAGCTAGCTACTAACTGAATCACATGCAAGCCCAGATCCAGCCATATCAGGGCCCAAGTACTCAACCACTATAGTGGTTATAGAATTATCCCAGAGCAATCAGTGTAGAAATAACTGCAGTCAAGCAGTGATGTTTTTCTTCAATCAACATAGTGTTCAACCTGAAGTTTGTCATTTAAAAGAATTCAGAGTTTAAAATATAAGAAAAACATGCCACAGCCATTGATGAAGCTTAAATTACAGTTACAGCTGAATAACACAAAACTCACTGAACTGGTTTCTTTTCCTGGTAGGAAAAAAAGGAAGAAGAATACTTGCAGAGTTCCCATTGTGGCGCAGCAGAAAGGAATCCGACTAGGAACCATGAGGTTGCAGGTTCGATTCCTGGCCTTGCTTAGTCGGTTAAAGATCCAGCATTGCTGTGAGCTGTGGTGTAGGTTGCAGACCTGGCTCAGATCTCACTTGCAGTGGCTGTGGCATAGGCCGGCATCTGTAGCTCTGATTAGACCCCTAGCCTGGGAACCTGCATATGCCATGGGTGTGGCCCTTAAAAAAAAAAAGAATACTTGGAGGAAAAATGACCAGAATAGTTTTTGGTTAAAGGTGATTTTATTTTTCTGGTCAAATATGAAACCCTCCCAAGATGACTAATAAGAGTTGATATCTTTTGTGACATTTTCCAATGCTACCAACTAATGATGCATCCTTGGCTGGCTTGGTGAATAGCTCTGACCTTAAATCTCCGCAAAATGAAAGCAACAACAGAACTCAGCTTGTTGGTGCCAGAATTTGCTACAATTAATAGTGACCATGACAGCATATCTTGTGTATAGGTATTGTTTAAATGTTATAAATCCCTTTTATATCGTTTCTCTTATTTGGTTTTCACAATCACCTCGGGGGGTTGGGAGTGGGAGGCAAGCGGGGCTCTTTTTAATCCCTGTTTGACTGATAAGGAAATGAGTAGATAAGTGGCAATTTTAATGGGAGAATTATTTTATAACCTCAAGCATAAGGATGGCCTTTCTGTGTCACAAAACCTGTAACCCGTAAAAGCCTGACAGATTCAACTACGTAACAATTTTTTCGAAATTCTGCCTGGCCAAAACCACCATAAGCAGAGTCAAAGACAAACTGAGAAACAGTATTTGCAATACCTATTATAGGCCAAGGACTAATTTCCCTAATGCACAAAAACATACTAATTTCCCTAGTATACAATTCAAACAAATACTTGTACATGAATGTTCCAGCAGCACTGTTCATCATAACCCAAACGTGGAAATAATCCAAATGTTCATCAATGGCTGAATAAATAAATAAAATATGTTCTATCCATATAATGGAATATGATTCAGCCATAAAAAGGAATGAAGCAGTAAGGATGAGACTTGAACACACTCTAAGTGACAGAACCCAGACACAAAATGCCCATTCATATTCTGGAAATATCTAGAATAAATAAACCCATAGAGATAGAAAGCAGATCAGTGGTTGCCAGGGGCTAGGGGAGGTAGGGAATGGGAAGTGATTGCTTAATGGATATAATTTGGTGATAACAAAAATGTTTTGGAACTAGACAGAGGTGTTAGTTGCACAACATTGTGAATGTACTAAATGCCACCGATTTGTACACTTTAAAATGGTTAATTTTATGTTCTGTGAATTTCAATTCAATAAAAAAATAAATACCTCCCCCAAAAGTTCTTTCAAATCTGTAATAAAAACACCAACGGTCCATTAGAAAAATCAGTAAAGGATATGAATAACGCTTCACAGAAAGGGAAAGATATATGAAATGCTAATCAACCTCATTCATAATGAACATAAATCAGGCATGGCTGGATCCAGGGGGTCTAATATGTTCAACTCTCCAACTCTCCACTCTGTTTCAGTCTTTCCCAGGAGTTCCAGCAAAAGTCCCAGGAGTGGTCAACTGGCCAAGGCTGGAGCACATGGCTATCCCTGAACCCATCTATATGGTCAGAGGGATAGAATGTTCTATTCGACCAGGCCTAGATTGTGGGTTTGCCCCTGGAGCTGTAGGATGGAGTCAGATCCAAACAATCCACATGGCCCCAAGAGATTCCCAAAGAAGGATCAGGGGGCTCTTCCAGAAGGAGGAGTGGATAGTGAATGTGCATTCAACATGTGTATGCTATGAAAAGGATGTGGGAAGGAAGGGGGATTTACAGAAAAGATCCATGGAAAATGTGATAAAGCAGCTTGAAATTATCCAGCTTTATTGTTTACAGAGCACCTTCTCACCCATTATCTTGAGTCTCACACAGTCTTTTGAGATAGATGATAGCACTCCCATGTTACAGATGAGGAAATGAAGGCACAAGGAGTCTGAATGACTTCCCCAAACCCCCATGACTAAAAAATGGAAGCCAGGCGAGAAACAAGGACACCTGACCCCACATTCGGTGTTCTCTCCCCACCCCTGTAGGAGCCACACCCTACTAAGAGACACAGAGATACACACAGGAACCTACAGGCCTCGGGAACCTGCCCACTTGGTTCTGTTAGGAAAAGGGGAGAAGGTTGTTTCTTAGTTTATCGTTTGTTTGTTTTATGGCCACATCCGTGGCATATGGAAGTTCCCAGACTAGGGGGTCAAATTTCCCCCATCACAATGTGGATCTGAGCTGCGTCTTCCACCTACACCACAGCTCACAGCAACACCAGATCCTTAACCCACTGAGCGAGGCCAAGGATCAAAGCCGGCGTCCCCATGGATCCTAGTCTAGTTTGCTACTGCCGAGCCATGATGGGAACTTCTTTTTTATTTCTTTTATGGCTGCATCTGCAGCATAAGATTATTTCTTAGAAATCAAGACCTGTCACTAAGCCTGAGGAGGGCTGATAGCTGATGCTGCAGAAATCCTCTGGCTTTTCAAGAAGAGCAGTTCCTGATAAGCAGCCCAACTGTCCTCTTGTCCATCTAAAGGCTGGGCATCCACAAGGACAGTGATTCACAGCCAAGCCTCAGAATCCTAATTCTGGAAGAACAGGCAGAGGACTTCAAAGCACCTGAGCCCTTGACTTCATTGCTAGCAGTTTGCTCACTTCCAAGGATGATGAGGCATTTGGCCCATGGCCTCCACCGGCTTCAGGGGAATATTTATTCCACCTGGAGAGACCTTAGTTCCATGAACACTTTGGCCATTCTCCCCATCCCTCACTCACTCCTCCCTTAAGGAGGAAAAATGACTTAGCAGATTGGTAAATTTGGAAGGAGACATTGAGCTCACCCCTTGGAACTAGGTTGAAAGCCTGGCTCTACCACCTACTAGCTGTGTAACCATGGGCAGATTTCTGACTGGCACCTGGTAAGTGCCACATACGTGCTTGTTACATAAATAACAAAGTCTCCTCTGCCTGTCTCGTTATCTACTTCTCAGTTAGTTCAAAACAAAGTGGGAAACAGAGTTTGATATATTGACTCTGTGAAAGTCCAACACTAGAGAACTTACACCTTCCAAAGTTTGTTGGTTTTTTTTAATTCTAAGATATGGAGGAATCATAGCAATGCATAGTCACGGGTGCTTGATTAGGTGGCCCAGAGTCTTAGACTTTCCAGGCTGCTGAAACAAAATACCACAGACTAGGTGGCTGATAAACAATAAACATTTATTTCTCACAGTTCTGGGGACTGGAAGTTCGAGAGGAGGGTGCCAGCCCATTTCAGTGAAGGTTCTCTTCTAAGTCAGACTTCTCATGTATTCACCAGAGAAGGAACTAGGGAGTTCTCTCAGATCTCTAATATAAGAGCACTAATTCTATTTCTGAGGGCTCCACCCTTATGACCTAATTATTTCCCAAAAGCCCCCCTCCTAAGGCCATCACACATGGCGTCAGGATTCCAACATGTGAACTTGGGGGAGACACAAACATTCAGACCAAAGCACTAAGCTACAGGACTCGGGCCAGAGCCTGCAAATCAGCAGATACCACCCCAGGTCACAAGTCCTCAAGATCAGACGGGGGTAAGGAGTGAAACAGGAAGCCATGAAACAAGAACAGGGACAATGTTCTGGGATCAGGACAAAGAGCCTCACTGGAGACTCCCAGAGTCTCAGCCTCCTCATCTCTGCAAAAGAAAAATAATACGAACTCTTAGGGTTTGGGAGAGGATTAAATGAGGTCATAAACAAGAGGTCTTATGATACAGAGGTAAGGAATTATTGAAGTGCCCACTGAACTTGTGTATGAAGTTAACAAGTGTCCTGACTGTCTTAAATGCCCTCTATTGAGTACTTGGAGAAGCAGAAGATGATGTCACTTGATCAAGGTGTTATAATTCATAAATGCTGGAGCTGGGCTCTTAACCTAGGTCATCTGACTACTGCATAATGCAGGCCATCAACTGCCAGTGGATTCCAGGGTAGGAAATGGGGAACCTGTGTCAAATTCCCACCTTGTCTTAGAGTTATAGATTGAATGTTTGTGTGCCCCCCTTCCCAAATTCATAAACTGAAGCCCTAACTTCCAATGCAATAGTATTTGAAAGTAGGACCTTTGGGAGATAATTAATTAACATTAGATGAAATCATGAAGGTGGGGCCTCAGGATGGGATTAGTGTCTTACAAGAGGAGACACCAGAGAGCTCTCTCAGCAATACTCTCTCTCCCACCCTCCCTCTCTCTCTACATATATATACATGTATATATATATATCTTTTTCTCTCTTTCCCCCACCTCTCCCGCCATGTGAAAACACAGTGAGAAGGTGGCCATCTGCAAGCCAGGAAGTGGGCCCTAACCAGAACCAGACTATGCTCACACCTAATCTTGGTCCTCCAGCCTCAAGAACTAGGAGCACATAAATGTCTACCTTTTAAGCAACCAAGTCTGTGGTATTTTGTAGCCTGAAGAATGGTTGATTCAAAAATATAGTAATAATGGGGAAAAAAAGGAGCATATAAGAGAAAGAAAGTAGCTAAACCAAGGGATATGAATAGAATATTTTTATTAACTCATTCACTCACTCATTCAACAAATATATCTTAAGCACTTTATATGGGCTAAGTTTAGGAAGAGCTAATCCCAATCATGAACCACACAGATAACAGTCCCAGCTATTATGCTAGTTTAATGGAGGAGACAGGTAAACAAGCAATTATAATTCAAGCAGAAGAAAAAGTAGGGTTCCATGGGATCTCAGGATAAATGCACCTGACTCTCACTCAGAGAGCCAGAGACTTCTCAGAGGTGGAGATTTCTAAGCTGAGCCTAGAAAGACAGAGAGCAGAGCAAGCCCAAGACAGGAAGAGAAAGTGTTCTGGGCATGGGGCATGGCATGAGCTGAGAGGTGATGATCAGTGCAGGTGGAGCTGAAGGAGATGATACTGGAGAGAGATGTGGACTAGAGTGTGAAGAATCTGCTAAGGAACTTTAACAAGTTGAGAGCTTAGCCGAGGTTCAGTCAGGAGCCCCTGAAAGGAAGTGACCTCATTAAATTTGCCTTTCAGAGAAGGTGACTCCAAAGACAGTGTGGAAGCTGGGCTAGAACAGGTAAGACAAGGAACTAGAAAGCAGAGGAGAAGCTGTTACCATCATTAAGGAGAGCTCTGAAGGGGACTGGGCAAGGTAATGCCCATACAGCTATGCTACGAAAATTGGGTCCTTCACAAACATTGCCTTTCTATATCCCTGTATCAGTGACAGCATACACTGGGTACTATAATTGTCCCCTGCAGAGCTGTTCCTCTGCGGTTAGCTGCTGCCCTGGCCCCTGATGCCAAGACCCCAGCTTCTTTCATCTAGACAGTTTTTTAATATCCTCCTTTTTGGTTCCTCTGTCTCCAGCCTTACTCCCTACAATCCATGATCAACCCACCAGCCAGAGTGAGCTTTTAACATGTAACTCAGATCCTGATGCTTCTCTGATAAATAACTTGCAATGGCCTCCCACCACTTACAGTTAAATACACACTCTTTCCCACAACCCACATAACTAGGCCTCTGTTTTGCTCCTGATCTCATTTCCCACTGCTCTTCCTGCAGCTCCCTACTCCAAGCCACAGTCATGTTGTTACACTTCTAGAATGTTCCAAGGACTTGCTGTTCACCCAGCTCCTTCAAGGATCTTGGCCCTTCTCACCTTAGAGAAGCCCACCCTGACTTCCCTACTCAAAAGGCCAGTTCCCCTGTTCTGTTTTCTTCATAGTACCACCACATCCAACGTTATCTTATTTACCTATATGTTTGTTCATTTAATGACCTTTTCCTAACTCTCCACACCCTACCCACTTAAGACCAGTGGGTCTGATAGACCCTTTCTGCAGTGGTGGAAATGTCCTTTATCTGTGCTGTCTGATACAACGACCATTACCCTGTGAGCACTTGAAATGTGCACATGTAGATGAATACTGAATTTTCAATTTGATTCCATTTTAATGAATTTACATTTAAATTTTGTGATTATTGTATTTGACAGAGCAGCTCTGGAGTATAAGTTCTGAGAAGGCAAGGACTATGTCTGTCATCGTGTTCCCTGTGCCTAAACCTGCTATTTAGTAGGTGCTCAATAAATCATTCTTGAGCGAATGGCCAAGGATATGAACAAGTAACAATAAAATCCCTTCTGACCTCCTCTTGGCCCTGCTCCCCACCTCTCACTAGAGGCCCCGAGGCCTCCCTCCACCCAGTCAGGGAGGGAGAGTTTCTCTGCTGCAGTGACCTCAGGCATTTGCAGAAACACCAGGTGCCAGGGCAGCAGAGTCAATTACTCCCTCCACTGCACTCCATTTGGAGATGAACACCCCCTGTGAGGAGGTGGGATGGTAATGAGGCCTTACCAGGCCCCAGTAAATACTGCAGCTGTTTCCTATACAGTCATTTGGGCTTTATGGAATGTGGAAGTGGCTCGGTCTATAAATCTACTGGAATCGCTTTATTTGTCTATTCCTCCTCCTCCTCCTCCTCCTCCCTTGTCTAATGTTGGAAAGTACTGGGAGGGAGAACCAAGTCAGTGTCAGGTCAAGAGGCTGAATTCAATTAAAGCCTTATTTGGACCCAATCTCTTTTAGGAAATGAAATCAGCATTGGGCTGAAAAATATATTTTTTGCAAGTTAGGGTCCCTCCTGGGCTCCATTTAGGCAGAAAGATAATTCAGAACAGACATTTAGTCTGGTCTTATTTCTGCACAGCAAGGACTAGGACATCTACATGATCCCGTGGTAATAAGACAAAGTTATACTTCCCCCACCAGAGCCCCTGTAATGGCCCCAAATGATGACTGGGAAAGATAACGCTCCTGAGGCCTTTGGAAAGCACTGCTCCACCTTGTTAATTGTGGCCTGGGTCACGTGGGGAAGAAGCAGACACAGATGCTTTGAGACAGAGAAAACGGCACTAGTTTAAGAGACAGCTCAAACTGAGGTGGACCGAGTGAAGGTGGCTCAGGTGGAACTTCTTGGAGAACCCAGTACACAGGCAAGGGATGCAGTAAGGGGTCTGGTTTCTAGGGTATAAAAGAAAACCCTTAGGCCTGCTCTGAGTGGCTGGCATGGAGGTACAACAAAAGGTAAGATTACTGGATGCTTCATGGAACATCTCTGAGAACTGCCAGTCCCATGGCCCGAGATGCTTCAGGAAATGAGCTGTATTTTCTCTGTGGTTTAGAAACTGTCCTTAACCTGAGGAAGACTCTTTGTCATAGCAGGGGACAGGTGGCATATCCTCATATGCAATCTGGACAACAGCCAGGATCCAGAGTATCACAGGCTCAAAAAAAGTATAATGATAGTAATAATACTTACCATTTAGGAAGCCCCAACAAGGTACCAGCCTCTATGCAAAGCTGTTTTCTACATTATGCCAGTGAATTCCCACAACTCTTGAGATCTCTAACTATCCTGATTTTACAGGGTGAAAAGGGGAATGATTCAGAGAAGTTGAGTCATCTGCCTTGTTGGAGA
The DNA here is from genome assembly GCF_016906955.1 of Phacochoerus africanus. Lineage (NCBI taxonomy): Eukaryota > Metazoa > Chordata > Mammalia > Artiodactyla > Suidae > Phacochoerus > Phacochoerus africanus. Next base: position 145,919,356 of record NC_062544.1, read on the forward strand.
GGCCCCTGTGGAAGGAACAAAGGGTGACCTCTGACCAACAGGCAGCAGGAACGGAGGCCCTCAGTTCAACAACCTGTGAGGAACTGAATCCTACCAACAACCATGAAGTCAGCTTAGAAGTAGATCTGCTATGGACTGAACTGCATTCCCTCAAATCCATATGTGAGGCCCTAACCCCAAAGTGCCAGTTTGGAGATTGGAGCTTTGGGAGGTAATTAGGTTTAGATAAGATCGTGAGTATAGCCCTTATAAGGAGAGATAAGCAATCTTGCTCTCTCTCCCTCCACCACAGGAGGACACATAGCAAGAAGGTGGCCATCTGCAAGCCAGGAAGGGAGCTCTCACCAGAGCCCATCATGCTGGCAGCCTGATCTCAGACTTCCTCTGGAACTGTGAAGACACAAACCTCCGTCATTTAAGCCATGCAGTCTGTGGTACTCTGTTATGGCAGTCCAAGCTGACTAATGTAAGACCCTTTCCCAGCTGAGTCTTCACATGAGATCTCAACTGCAGCCTCACAAGAGACCTTGAAGCAGAGGACCCAACGAAACCAAACGTGGATTCCTGACCCACAGAAACTGTGAGATAATAATTGCGCATGTTTTATGCTACATTTGGGGGAGTAATATGTTAGTCAGCTGTAGATAACAGCTACAGTCATACAACCCAAAGTGCCTCATCTCTGACTCTAAATCAAATCACCTGGGTCCCAAAACCCATCACACTACCTTTTATGTTTTCTTCCATTGCTTTCCCCAGAAGTGTCAATACAGGTGCCTATCACTCTGAAACAGTCTGACACTGACCCCTTTCCTGATGTCTGTCCACCAGGCATAAGAACAGAACCATAGGAAGTTCCTGTTGTGGCTCAGTGGTAACGAGCCTGACTAGAATCCATGAGGATGTGGGTTTGATCCCTGGCTTTTGGGTTAAGGATCCAGCGTTGCCGTGAGCTGTGGTGTAGGTTGCAGGCGTGGCTTGGATCCAGCGTTGCTGTGGCTGTGGTGTAGGCCGGCAGCTGCAGCTCCAATTTAACCCCTAGCCTGGGAACCTCCATATGCTGCTGGTGCAGCCCTAAAAAGCTAGGGAAGGAAAGACGGAAGGGAGGGAGGAAGTGGAGGAAGAGAGGGAGGGAGGAAGGGAACAGGACCATATACATTCCAGGAGGCAGCACCTCAGAGTGGAAAGCAGACAGAATCTGGAGTTAGGTGATTTAGATTGAACTCAAAGCACTGCCAGCACACCCTAACTATGTGACCTTGGGCAAGCCACTTCCCTAATCTGAGTCCCCACAAGTCATCTCTTGAAAGACAATTTCTTGCAAGATGAATAGAAAGCCTTTACATGGAGGGATATACTCAGCACAATTGTTTAAGAGACAATTTCAGCCTAACAAACATTATCTCAAGACAAAAAGAGTCAATGGGCATTTTTCCCAGCAGACCAAAGTCAGGCCTGCCAGTCTAGAGTCTCCCAGTGGATACAGTGCTTCTTATGTGTGCTGAGTCATGAAGCAAGAGGGACGGTTATTATTCAACCAAAACTAAGTGTTCAGACAGTGTCCCCAACAGAGCCACATAGTTACCTTCCTTCAAGATATCTGTCTCCTCTGCCACTGACGTGTGTCTGCCTACCTAGACTTCTGAGGACCAATTCTTATTTGGGAACCACAAGTGTCAGCCCTCTGTATCATTTGCCTGGATAAAACTGTTATTCACCAGTTCTGCATGAGATAAGGTCTGTTTGTAAATCTTCTCAAGAAGAACTGAAATCATTCCACCTGAACACATTTCCAGCATCATCATGCTAAATGGTGATGAGAGCCAGTAAAGGAAGCTGCCCACAAATGTGGTCATGTTGGGAAGGAGTTATCCCAAAAGAAGGCAAAAGCCAAAACAGGCCGCATTTAGCCTCATTAGTACATTTACAGACCATACTTAGTCTGGATAAGTTAACGCACTACCTGTTATGACATGGTAATCCTTCTGATAAACTGCTACATGAAAAGGTGGAATGTAAAAATATGAGCAGAGCATGATCTCATCTAGGAAAGAAAGGAAAGAGAAAAAAATCCTAAGAAAATGTTTCTCAAATACCCAGTATCAGAGAAATGAGGAGGACTTCTTTTTTTTTTTTGTCTTTTTGTATTTTCTAGGGTCGTACCCAAGGCATATGGAGGTTCCCAGGCTAGGGGTCTCTGGCCTACACCACAGACAAAGCAACACGGGATCCGAGCCATGTCTGCGACATACACCACAGCTCACAGCAACGCCAGGTCCTTAACCCACTGAGGGAGGCCAGGGATCAAACCTACAACCTCATGGTTCCTCGTCAGATTCATTAACAACTGAGCCACGATGGTAACTCCCTGGAGGACTTCTTTAAACACACTGCTAAAGTTTCCAATTCAGAAGGTCTGGGATGAGGCTGGGAATTTTGCATTTATAACAAGTTCTCTGATGTCATTAGTCTGGAGACCAGACTTTGAAAACCACTACTATAAGAAAATATGCCAGATTCAGTAGTTACCTACAGGGAGTGGATCTAAGGACAATAATTTTTAATGTGGCATAGTATTATTCTACATTAATGTTGGTAATAAAAGGATATATACTTTTAACAGCCAGGAAAATACATGAGTAGTCTAAAAGAAAGGAGCAAAATTTTTTTTCTTTTTTCTTTTTTTTATGGCTGCAATATATGGAAGTTTCCAGGCTAGGGGTCGAATCGGAGCTGCAGCTGAGGCCTACACCACAACCACAGCAATACGAGATCCAAGCTGCATCTGAGACCTATGCCACAGCTTGCAGCAACACCAGTGCCTTAACCCACTGAGCAAGGCCAGGGATCCAAACTGCATCCTCAAAGAGATAGCAGGTTCTCAACCCATTGATCTATAATGGGAACTCCTGGGTTTTTTTCTATTTTTTAAACATGCATGTATCAAATGAGTCAATCCTCTATGCTTCCTTTCACAGGACAGACAAAACTACTCCATGATGATAAAAATCAGAATCTTGGCAATGATTTCTTGGATATGACACCTAAAGTGCAATCAACAAAATAAAAAATAAGAGAACTAAAAAAGCACTTCTGCACAACAATTGAAACCATCGACAAAATGAAAAGGCCACCAACAGAATGGGAGAAAATATTTGCAAATCATCTGATAAGGGGTTAAGATCCAAAACACATAAAGAATCGATAACTAAATAGCAAAAAATAAATAATCCAATTAAAAAAGGACAAAGTGCCTAAACAGACATTTTTCCAAAGAAGACATACAAATGGCCAACAGATAAATGAAAAGGGCTCTCAACATCTCTAATCGGAGTTCCCGTTGTGGCACAGAGGAAACGAATCCAACCAGTAACCATAAGGTTGCGGGTTCAATCCCTGGCCTTGCTCAGTGGGTTAAGGATCCAGTGATGCCATGAGCTGTGGTGTAGATTGAAGACGTGGCTCAGATCTGATGTTGCTGTGGCTGTGGTGTAGGCTGGAGGCTACAGCTTTAATTTGACCCCTAGCCTGGGAACCTCCATATGCCGCAGGTATGGCCCTAAAAAGCCAAAAAAAAAAAAAAAAAAGCAACCTCTAATCATTACAGAAATGCAAACCAAAACCACAATGAGATTCTACCTCACGCCTGTTAGAATGGTTATTATAAAAAAAAGACAAGAGATAACAAATTTCCAGCCAGGGTGTAGAGGAAAGGAAACCCTTGTGCACTACTGGCGGGAATGTACATTGGTGCAGCCACTATGTAAAACAGCGTGGACGTTCCTCAAAAAGTTAAAAACAGAATTACCATGTGGTCCATCAATCCCATTGCTGGTAACTTATCTGAAGGAAACAAAAACACTATGTCAAAAAGATATTTGCCTGGAGTTCCTGCTGTGGCACAGAAGATTAAGGATCTGGTGTTGTTTCTGCAGCAGCTTGAGTTGCTGCTGAGGTGTGGGTTCAATCCCCAGCCACATGCAATGAGTTAAGGATCCAGCATTGCTGCAGCTGCTGCAAAGGTTGCAGCTGTAACTCAGATTCAATTCCTGCCTCAGGAACTTCCATATGCTGTGGGTGTGGCCAAGGGGAAAAAATGGTAATTTTTGTTGAATGGGGAAACCAGTTGTCCTAAGTTTTTTGGAAGTTTGTGCTTAGGTTTATGGGACTACTCTCAGCAACTACACTGATGAGGGAGCAAGGGCAGCAGAATTGATCCCTGGGATGCTCTCAGGCTGTGAGATGCTCTCGGGCTGTGATGGTCCTTCAGAGCTGTTCAAAGTGTAGCAGGGCCACCTGTACCCCATAGTCATTGATGCAAGTACCTGAGGAGGGAGCATAACTTGGAGAGAGTAGTCTCCTGGTTTGAGGTCAAAGCCTGAGGGGAGTTGTAGCTGGGAGGCTCCAATAACCAACACTCCTAGGCATTTAGGGGGTGAGTGCCTCAGTCCTGCTGGGGATCTGGATGGAACAGCATACTCAAAATATGGATCCTCTGCTTTGGTCCTTAGGAATTATTCATGCTCAAATGATCTTCCGCTGTGATTACAATGTGAGAAGTGCCATGAGAGGGTTAGGCGTAGAGTGCCCATTACTTCACTCAGTCTTGAGGTGTTTCCTATAGACATAAATTGGCTGTAAGGTTCATTTTGCCTTGTTAGCACAAGCCTCCAAAAAACTTAGGACAGCTGGCTTCCCCATTCAACAAAAATTACCATTTTGTAGGGTGGATTTTCATTACATCAGCCTTGCCTTCAAGGCAAAATGAACCTTACAGCCAAAATATGATGCCAGAAGAAGAAAGCACAGAATGACAGAGAATGGGGAGAAGAATTAGCAATGTACACCTCTGTCCTATCTCCTAGAACATATTATGTCTATAGGAAACACCTCAAGACTGAGTGAAGTAATGGGCACTCTACACCTAACCATCTCATGGCACTTCTCACATTGTAGTCACAGCAGAAGATCATTTGCATGAAAGGTTTCAGACCTGCTCCATTCTGATTTTACAAGAGTTCTAGAGTTTGGATATATTAATGCCAAAATTTGTTTAGTGTGACAGTAATCAAATTAAAATTTACATTTTTACATGCCACAATAGATAAATGTCCAAAAACTGTCAAAATTTCTACAGCCACAGGTCCACAGCAATGAATGCCATGGCCATCGTCTATGACAGCCTGCCTTTGGGGAGCCATCACCAGTTATCCACAGTCTACTGTATCGCACTATTTCTTCATGGTACAAAATGTTCTCAGTCTTTACACTGGTGTGATTTTTAAATGTGATCACTTTTTTTTTACTTAAAAAAAAATCTGGAGTTCCCTTGTGGCACAGCAGGTTAAGGGTCTGGTGTTGGCACCGCAGTAGCTCAGGTTGCTACTGTGGCATGGGTTTGATCCCTAACCCAGGAACTTCCACATGGCATGGCATGGCCAAAAAAAAAAATATCCTGACCATGGTAAAAAAAACAAAACAAAACAAAAAAAACCCACATATGATTGACCATCTTAACCATTTTTAAATGTATAGTTCAGTAACATTAAGTATATTCACACTGTTGTACAACCATCACCACCATCCATCTCAGGAAAATTTTCATCATCTCAAACTGAAACCCTGCACCCATTAAACTCCCCAGCTCCCAGAAACTTCCTTCTACATTCTGTCTCTGATTTTGACTACTCTAGGTCTCTTATATAAGTGGAATCAAACAGCATTTGCCCTTTTGTGACTAGGACATTTCATTTAGCATAATGTCCTCAAGGTTCATCCATGCAGTAGCATATGTCAGAATTGCATTCTTTTTTTAAGCCTACATAATATTCCATAGTTTGGATATACCGCATTATGTTTATTCACTCATCATTGATGGACACTTATGGTAATTCTATTTTTACTCTTTTAAGTAACTGCCATACTGTTTTCCACAATGGCTTTACCATTCTACCTTTCCAATAAACGTGGACAAGGGTTCCAATTTCTCCACATTCTCATCAACAATTCATTTTCTGTTTTGATAGTGGCCATCTAATGGATATGAAACAGTATCTTATCTTGGGTTTTGATTTATATTTCTCTAGTGATTTGTGATGCTGAACATCTGTTCATGTGCTTATTGGCCACTTGTTTCTCCTCTCTTGAGAAATGTCCTGCACCCATTTTCAATCAGGGTGTTTGTTTTTTGCGGTTGAGTTGTAGGAGTTCTTTATGTATTCTGGATATTAACCCCATATCAGATAGGTAATTTGCAAACATTTTCTCTCATTCTGTTGGTTGCCTTTTCACTCTGTTAGTGTGTCCTTTGTTGCACTGAAGTTTTAATTTAGATATAGTCCTATTTATTTCTTCTTTTGTTTCCTGTGCTTTTGCTGTATATCAAGAAATCATTGCCAAATTCAATGTCATGAAGTTTTCCCATTTTTTTCTTTTAAGAGTTTTATAGTTTTAGCTCTTACATTTAAATCTTTAATCCATTTCAAGGTAATTTTTTTTCATATGGTGTAAGATAAGAATCCAATTTCATTCATTTGCATGTCTATAAACAGTTTTCCCAAAATTATTTGTTGAAAAGACCATCCTTTCCCCATTGAATGGTATTGGCATTCTAGTTGAAAATCATTTGACCATATATGTGAGAGTTTATTCCTGGGCTCTTTATCCCATTGGTTACACGTCTGTCTTTAAGTAAATGATCACTTTTAATATCCTTTTAGAACAACTCTGCTCTTTGGCCTCCCAGATTGAAGTTTTCCACTGTAACTATTTCCATACATGCTCTGCCAAAAGACTGTACATTCCTTAGGAGCTAAGACCATGTCTAGTCTTCTGTAACCTCAGTGCTTGGTATTGTACCTGGCACATGGTAGATGCTCCAAAAAATATGTGTCCCAGATGTGGCAAGTGAGCAAGTTTTGTGCCCACATGCCCACCTTGAACTAGGACTCAGCATTTCAATGCATTCTCAAAAGAAATTAAACTACACAACACATTAATAAGAAAAGTCTGTTTTACTAGAGACTTCTTGGGAAGGCAGGAGGGAAAGTTTATACTGCACACAATATGACAAAATTTCATAAAAGTCTCTTTAAATATTTTTTTTCTTTCCCCTCAGTCTTCTCCCCTGCTGGCCAGTTTATCTTTGTTCCTTCTCTTCCTCTTCCTTTTTCTCAGCCTCTAAAAAAATATGCTCTATTGTCCCAAAGATATTTAGTTCTCAGCCTTAGAGTGCCAACTCACTCAACCAAATATGAGCCTGGTTGTTAGTTAGATAGAACCACCTATCTATTGATCTTCAAGCTTAATGCTTAGGAACACATCTTGACCTCTACCTCAAGCAGTTGATCAGGTGTTCACACATCACATGGGTCTCCTGAAATGAGGAGGGACAGGGAGTGCTAAGGGTAGAAATCTACTGCTAAGAAAAGATTTTCTTCACTGGGTTACTGGTTTCTCTACTGGTGTAGGTCACAGACACGGCTCGGATCCCACTTTGCTGTGGCTGTGGTGTAGGCTGGCAGCTGTAGCTCCGATTAGATCTCTAGCCTAGGAACCTTCATATGCAGTGGGTGTGGCACTAAAAAAGACCCCTGAAAAAATTAGCCCTGTGCTGGGAACAGCAAATTACTGTGCAGCATAAGTCATGTGAAAGTACTCTGCATATTGTGAAATGTGTCACAAATGTATTTAAAGTCAGCATGGAATAGTGGAAGAAACACTCTTTGCAGCCAAAAGAAATGGGATCACACTGGAGTAACTGGGTATCCTGGGCAGGTTATTTCACTTCTCTGAGCCTCAATGTCCTCTTGAATGAGGCTATATCCTAATCTGTCACTTGCAAGTGACAGAAAACCCAACTCAAACAAGCATTTGCATTAAAAGGGAGTTTTTTCTGACTCAGGTATCTGGATTACAGTTGAGGCACACAAACAAAGTAGCCAAGTCACAGGCGCTCTCTTTACCTCTTAATTCTAACTCTCTGCATTGCTTCATTCTTCTTAAATCATAGGACCCCTCGGGGCAGCACATCAAGATTACATCCAACACCCTAAAGAGCCACAGAGCAAAAAACTTCTTTTTCGTGCAAGTTCTGGAATAATTCTCATTGACCTTGCTTGGATCATATGACGATACCTGGACCAATCATTGAAGCCAGGAGATAATCATATTCTGATTGGCCAGGCCCTGGAATAAGAGCGATGGGATGAGCCCCACTAGAGCTGAGAATGGGGAGTGGTTCCCCAAAAGACAAAATGCTATTACCTGGAAAGGGGGTGATGGATGCCAAGCCAGCAGCAACAGATGTCCATGACAGATGATGCTATAGCCACTTGGTGGAGTGGTCTCCAGGTTTAAACGAGCCATGCATGTAAGTAGGAGATTGTGACGATTATAGAAGAGAATAGGGCTCTGCAAAGTAACATCCAAGCTACTGAGAAGTCAGTTTGATGAGAACAAAATCAGTGCCCTAATGAGGTCAATGGGAATGTTCTGAGACAAGCATAAGGTATGGACCCCACACTGGACTGGCGCTGTGGCAAAGGTCAAGATCAGCCCCACAAGGAGCAAAGTTTAGGGCTCAGAATGATGCTTAGGTGATGAGATATGATTGGATTGTAGCCAAAAGGCCAGTGCTGGCAGAGCTGTGCCTCTGGCTTTCGGTTGAGTGGACAGCTTGTCCCCCTAAAAAGGCCAGGCCCAGCAGGCAAAGGAAACCATAGCAACCACAAGTTGAGGAAGACGGATGAAAAGCTTGTAAACACAGCTTCCAGCCATGTGGCATAGCTTTGGGCTCCTAGGAGACAGCCACATAAAGACCAGTCTGGCTCATGGCGACCAGGCAAAGGGACTATTTCTGGGCTCAACTGTGGGTCGACGCAGAGTCTGCAAACCAGACAAGCAAACAGTCAGCACAAACAGACATCACTACTACAAAAGAAGAATCTTTGTGGACTGCGTTTCTAGTTGCTCATGTGTGCTGATTGGCCAAGCTAGCTTTCTTTGCCCACACCAGTTCATGTCCACCTCCCCTTCCCACCCGTGCAAACTTCTGACCCAGCCTCACTGCTGGGTGAAAAGTAACTGTGTATAGAGTGGCAGCCACTAGGAAACCTACTAAGAAGCTCTGTGTTTCTCTGTCATAAATAACCAGCTGTCTCAGGCAATTTCCTGAGCTGCACAACCAGCAACGACAACCTGCCTTTCCATCCATCATTGGACAGTGATTGTCGGTCCTCAGCAGAATGCTGACAACTCCATTTTACAAGGCTGTGGCCAAGCCCACTTTTCACCACGGGAGAGTTAACCATTACACCACAATGCTGGGTATAACAGTACCCACCCAGACCAGACAATTAATAGGAAGAAAAAAATCTATTTTTTTCTCCGATTTTCCAAAGAGAAAAAGAGAAAAATCAGCAAACTCTTTTTGCCTGATAAATACTTGAAATTTTACGTGCACAGAACCCAAATAGTAACCATGGCAACGCAAGCCACTCCAATAAGACTAACACAGATTATTTCCAGCACAATAGCCTGGCTTGTGCTCAGAAAGCAGAGGTAATGTTAGCTGAAAGCAGTTTCTGAATTGGAGAGAATAAAATCCTCCAGCAGTGAAAGTTTCATGCTTTAGGTTTCTGGTTTCGGGACTCTAGGATTCAGTGGCAAGATGAATTAACTACTGGATTAATATCTTGTCATTCCACACTAATGAACTGGCAGCCTCCTCATCCTCTGCTTGGACTTTTTCATTTCTAACCACAAAGCATTCAAACCCCAGGACTCACAGCAACAACAATAAGAATATGGGTCATGAAAATTACAGAATCAGGCAGTTTGAATAGGGATCACTTAGCCTGGGAGTCTCTTGAAGGTAGGGGAATATGCTATATGATCTGCACAGAGCTGAGGAGCTGATCCACGGTGGACAAAGCTCAGTCTAATCATTACAGATGGGGAAACTGAAACTCATGAAAATTAGGAGATTTGGCCATGCTTACTCAGAATCAAGAGGTGACAGGAACTCCTGGTTGAGGCCACCGGCCGTAGAACAGGACGGAATGGGGTAAGCATCATGACTGTTAGATTCTGGGCAGTCATTTAACTTCTTTGAACCTGGGTTTATTTAAGAATAAGAATTATAATGGTAATAATAAGGCCTACCTTTTAAAGTTGTTTAAGGAATAAATGAAATAATCCATGTAGCTCCATGTAGTGTACTAAGCATCCAATAGGTGGCCCCAAATTAACTGATACTACTATTATTAATGGCAAAGCCAGAACTAGACCAATTACTCCTAAGAAGACTTCTGCCCAATGCAAGAGGAAATCTGACTTCATCTTAATCTATAGGACCACTTCTTTCCATACTATATCGTCTTCAGACATAAACTGACCATTTAACCCATCCATTGAGATTTAACAATCTTTTCCTTTAAAGCAATGGTTCTCAAAAATTTTGGTCTCAGCACTGAGGGTTTGGGATGGAAATGCTATAAAATTTGGTTGTGATGATTGTTGTACAGCTATAAATGTAATAAAATTCAGCAAGTAATTTTAAAAAAAGAGACTAGCTTCCAAGTTCCAGAGACAAGAACGAATGCTAAATATATATATATATATATATTTGCTCTCAGGATCCTTTTCCACCTTAAAAATTACTGAGATTCCCAAAGAACTTTTGTTTATATGAGTTTTCAGAATTATTTATTGGTCTATTTTAAAACAACAAAAATAAATTCATTACATTGTAACATTAATTATACATTTTTATGAAATATAACTATTTTCCAAAACAAAAAAAAGTGTAATGAGAAAAATGACATTGTTTTGCATATATGCAAATCTCTACTGTCTGGCTTGACAGAGAGCAGCTGGGTTCCCATATCTGCTTCTGCATTCACTATTGTAATAAGTTGTTTGGGTTGAAGTATATGAAGGAAACAGTCTCACACAGATATATAGTCAGAATAGGAAGGAATATTTAATAGACTGTTCAGATAAGTCTGAATTTTCCTTTGATAATCAGTTGCATCAAAACTCAGCAAGTATTAGTTTCTTAAAGATTAGTTGTATGCAGAATCTAAAACCACATCAATGAACTCTTTACATTAAAATCTATTGGTCTATCATGCTCTTCAAATATATATATTTTTTTACCTATGCATGATTTTTTTTAACATCATGCTTTGGTCTTTTGGAAAATACTGGCTCACGGAGTTATGCAGACCTCCCAAATGTTGCATTTCACTATGCAAGATCACATTCATTAACATCACCACCAATCTCATGAGGTAAGTCTTTAAATGTTAGGAAGCTGTCAAGTTCATAGTGGCAGATATTCTAATTTTCACTTGAAAGCTTGAATTTTATCTTTGGTAGAAAATACTGTCAGTGTTTTCCTTGACAGGATCATTTCAATTATTTTTGAGAAATTTTCTGCCATATATCCAAGCTGAAATAACTATAGTTTTTCATTAAAAGATAAATTTTTAAAAAGGTAAAACCATAACACTCCTACAGATATAAAATGAATGCATTAAGGATTTTATTTAAGTCATAATGAGAGAACCAGGCAGATGTTTGAACAAGCTCAAAGGAGAAGTCAAAGAGGTGCAAATTTACAATGAATAAAAGAATGTTGAAATGAATGTGCACATGGCACAAAACTGGCTTTTCACAGAGGGGGATGGGCTATCCCTCCACCAGACACAATTCATTTGCATATCTATAGAAAAGAATTATTTTGCACTGCTATCAGTTATCTACAACTTACAGAGTTGTGAAATAGCTCCATAGAATCATAACCAGCTAAGCATGTGCTATAGACAATGCACAGTTTTCCTCTGAAGCACAAATCTTCCCTTCAGTCTTCTGTCACTCATTCTTTTGAGTAAAAAAAAAAAAAAAAAAAAGGTTGTGAAAAAAGCAGCTAGTTCAACTCACAGTCCAACAGTTGCATGAGTGCTATTCCTGAGACAATCGTCCTACTTTGGTATGCAACACAAGTAACATTAGAAAAGACTGGTGCCACCGCCTTGATATCTGCTAAGGGGCCAGTGGCTTTAGCCACCACTGCTTCTGCACCATTAGTGCAAATGTCAACACAGTGAAATGGCAAATGATAGTCTTGGTATTAATCTAAGAACAGTTTTGACTTTGAGGACCCCCTGAGAGGATCTTGAGGAATCCTAAGGGGTCTGTGAATCTTTCAGAATTGTTGTTGATCAAGGTAATGACCTAAAGAAGAATGAGGAAAATGAGGCAAAGAGCCAGGCAATCTGCAATCTGAAAAATCAGATCTCTCATGGGTCACTGCTTAGGAGGGAAATGTGATCAATGAGAATCTGGGAACAGTAGCATGGAGTTGGGGGAGTGGAGAATTTAAATAATGAAACCCACTAAAAGTTGGAAGTGCTTTGTTGTTATTGTGACAATGCCTATGACAAAATACTTCTCCCAGCACAGGCAGACCAAACCCACTGTTCCCCACTTGTTCCCCACTGCCCAGAAGTACAAACTTGAGTGAGACACAGGAATCCACTAGAGCATTAGAGCTGTAGACTGTATGGGCAGAGATAGCAACCACTCTCTTCCTATTCTTTTTAGTAACTGATAAGAAATCTGACAAGCGTGGATGCCTGTCAAAATCCAAAGTGAACAGCATCTTGATCCTCATCTCCTCTCAAAAAACAAGGATTATAACTCTTCAACTTCAGTCACATCCTCCCTCAAATTTTGAACCATTGTTGTCATATATTTCAGGTTTATCTTGGTTCTTTTTAACCTTTCAAGAAATTATTATTGTCTTATAGAGTTGATTTTTTTTAATTGATCCATGTATCTAACATTTTCTTTGCTCTTCATTCCTTCTTGCATCTTGGATCTGCCTTCTGCCTAATGTATATTCTTTAGAATTTCCTTTGGTGAGAGTTTACTGATGATGAATTTTTGCAGATTTTGTCTGCAAATCCTTCTTTAAAATATTTTGCTAAATATATAATCCTAAATATATAGTTATTTTCTATCAGCACATTTAAGTTATTTCAATGGTTCCCATTATTGCCATTGAGAGGACAACTATCAGGATAATGGCTATTCTTTAAAGACAATCTGTCTTTCCCTATGATTGCTTTAAGCTCTTCCCTTTGTCTTGGTGTTCTGAAGCTTCATTTATACCATGTGCAAGTGTGGATTCCTTTTTCTTTTTTTCTTTCCCTTTTTACAGCCACACCTCCAGCTTAGGGAAGCTCCTAGGCTAGGGGTCTAATCGGAGCTTAGGAGCTGCAGCTGGGGCCTACACCACAACCAGAGCAACTGGATCCAAGCCACATCTGCAACCTATGCCATAGCTTGTGCATAGCCAGTTCCTTAACCTCCTGAGTGAGGCCAAGGATCAAACCTCCATCCTCACAGAGACATCAGGTCCTTAACCTACTGAGACATAATGGGAACTCCTTGGATTTCTTTTTATCTTACATGAGATTCAGTGGGATTCCTGAATGTGTGGACAGGTGTCTTTCACCAATACTGAAAAATTCTCAACTATCTTCTGTTCAAATATTGTCTGTGCAACATTCTTTCTCTATTCTTCTGGGACACCAATTATATGTGCATTAAATTATTTCATTCTATCTTCCAGATTGCTTAACTATCTTTCACATTTTCCATCCCTTTGTCTTTCTGTGCTGCATTCTGGATATATTTTTATTTTATTTTATTTTATTTTGCTTTTTAGGTGGATATATTTTTAGAACTCTCCTCCAGGTTATTGATTCATTCCTCAGTTGTCTAATTGTTGAATTCAGAAATTTTTATTTCCAGAATTTTTTTTAAAAATATGCTTTGTCAGTTTTATAGTCTGATTATTTATGCATAATTTTATTTCTTTTTTTTTGTCTTTTTTTGGTCTTTTTAGGTTCACATATGTGTCATATGGAAGTTCCCGGGCTAGGGGTCAAATTAAAGCTGCAGCTGCTGGCCTACACCACAGCCACAGCAACTCCAGATCTAAGCCATGTCTGTGACCTATACCACAACTCATGGCAATGCCATATTGCCTTAACCCACTAAGCAATTCCAGGGATCAAGTTCACATCCTCATGAATACTAGTCAGGTTCATTACCACTGAGCCGCCATGGGAACTTCTATTTCTTATTTATTTAAATTTATTAAAATACTTATTTTTATATACTGTGACTGATAATTCCACTATCTATAGTTTTCATGGGTCTCATTCTGCTGTCTGTTGTTTCTGCTGGCTCAATTGTCATGTGGCATCACTTCTTTAAGCATTTAATTATTTTTGAGCATGAGCTGAAATTTCTTAAAACTTTATCATAAAAAATTCCTTGAGGCCTGGGAAAGACAAGTTCCTCTAAGGGGGTGTGCACTTGGTTCTGCTAGGTACCTTAAGGACACTATCAATCTAAAATCACTTTGGTTGTGTAAATTCACGTTATAGACCCTCATAAGTGTTGACCTGTGATTGCAAATTCTCAAGGAAGATTTTTCTTGACCACTCAGTCCCAGTGTTCAAAACAAGCAATTGTTTTTATTCCTCAGGTGACAAGTTTATTTCTAAATCACTCTTGCACTAAAAGGCCTTTACACTGAGATATGGCCAATTGAGAGCCTCATTTTATGGAAAAGGTCCTATTAGACCCCTACCTTGGGCAGATTCTAGGCTTCATATTCTGTCTCCTCATAAATGAAGCCATGAAAAAACCAAAGCTCAAAAATCAATCAGCTCAGCAAGTATCTTTGAGGCATAAGCCAGATTTGGGGCTCTGCTTACTTCTCTTACTTAGTTTTTCACCTTTAAGGATTCCTTAACAACTTTCTGACTAATGAACACATTTTTAATGGCTTTGTATGTCATTCAGCACATTTAGTTGTTTTCAGCAGGAGGATCAGTCAAGGTAAGCTATTCTATTCCACTGCTAGAAATGAAAGTTCATATAAAAGCATATGGTATGTTAATGATGATTTATCTGACGAAGTTTGTGTGGAACAAGAATAAGGGAGGGCAACAAGATTACAGCTGGGGGAGTTCCCTTGTGGCTCAGCGAGTTAAAGATCGGGTACTGTTGCTACAGTGGCCTAGTTGCTGCTGTGGCGCAGGTTTGATCCCTGGCCCAGGAACTTCCACATACTCTAGGAGTGGCAAAAAAAAAGAAAAAAAAAATCGCAACTGGCGAAAAAACTTGTCAGGGACTAGCCATTGAAGGGTTTTGAATGACATTCTATATTTGAACTTTATCCAATAGGTAACAGAGGTTCTTCCAAATTTGGACTACAAGATTCATAAAGTTTTTCATACGCTAACATCTTAGGATTCTATTGTTGTTTCTCTTTAAAGCAGTGCTTCTCAAGGTGTAGCCAAGTTTCCCCTGCATCAGAATCATCTAGTTCCCTTATCAAAACCTGTAGCTTTCCAAGTTCCAACCCAAACCTACTGAATCGGTATCCCCAGAGAAGGAAGGTGGTGGGGAGACCACTAGAAGTTGAGTAAAATAGAGTAAAAACCTGCAGAGCATGTCTCTTGCTGTAAGGATGAGTATTATTTCATTAAACTTTTGTTTAGGTGTTATAAAGTGTGCGTGTGTGTGTGTGCCCGTGTGTGTGTGTATGTTTAAACACACACTGGGCCAAGCTGTAAAATGTTTTTCATGTGTTGAGGTCAAAAAAGTTATGGAGTTCCCGTCGTGGCACAGTGGTTAACGAATCCGACTAGGAACCATGAAATTGCGGGTTCGATCCCTGGCCTTGCTCAGTGGGTTAAGGATCTGGCGTTGCCATGAGCTGTGGTGTAGGTTGCAGACTCGGCTGTGATCCCAAGTTGCTGTGGCTCTGGCATAGGCCGGTGGCTTCAGCTCTGATTTGACCCCTAGCCTGGGAATCTCCATATGCCACAGGAAGCAGCCCTAGAAAAGGCAAAAAGACCAAAAAAATTTAAAAAAAAAAAAAATCAGAGAATCATTGTCTTAGAGGATGCCCTTTATATTGTTTCTCTTCAGACTTTACCTGTAATGAATATATCATAAGGAAATGAATGCAGTATAGTTTCCCCCGGAATAACCCTACCCATAGCACAGTAAGATACACCTATGTTTTACATAAATCAATTAATTTGGGCACTTCATGACTCAAAGTGATGAAAAAGCATCTCTATGAACCTGGTATGGGCAGAAACATGATGTTAATTGTCACGCATTCAATGTTTTCTTCTTTTCCTCAAGAAATTATAAAGCCTGTGTTTCAGTTGTCATCACATCTCAGCAACCTTATACTTTAGAAAAAGAAGCATCACAAAATCCTGGCACAATTAACTCCTAAGGACTGAGGGGGATCTTTTTGCTGCACAGGATTTTATTGTACTTAGTCTTGTTCCCACAAGCAGTCATAGGTTTTTTGCCCAGAATGCCTTTTCCTATTTGGATACTTTTTTCTTTTTTTTTTTTTTTTTGCTATTTCATTGGGCCGCTCCCGCGGCATATGGAGGTTCCCAGGCTAGGGGTCTAATCGGAGCTGTAGCTGCCGGCCTACACCAGAGCCACAGCAACGCGGGATCTGAGCCGAGTCTGCGACCTACACCACAGCTCACGGCAACGCCGGACCCTTAACCCACTGAGCAAGGCCAGGGACCGAACCCGCAACCTCATGGTTCCTAGTCGGATTTGTTAACCACTGCGCCACGACGGGAACTCCCTGGATACTTTTTTCCCTGGCACTTTACTTGCTTAGATGTGGCCTATTCTCCCAAAACGCCAATAAACAAGGACAAATACAAATTCACCCAAACATCCACCACACACACACACACACACACACACACACACACACACACACAACTGTCTTAAATATACTTTGCAATTTCAATCATTCATGTAATACCTTTTTTATGTTTTTTATTTCCATAAACCTATAGTACTTTTATTTTTTTTCTTTAAACTGAATCACATTTTTTACATAAAAAAAAGTTTTCATAAAGAATACTTTCTACTTCTTTTGCAAAAGGAACACTAGTATCACTTGCCAAAGGAGAAGGCAACTATAAAAATAAACGTGAGGGAAGGGGAACCAAGTTATCAGAGTCAAGTTAGGTTCTGTTACCTGCCAGACCTCTGAACCTGAATGCAGCCTGTTCTCTTTGTTTTAAAAAAGGCTTGAATGTTTCTTTTAAAGATCTACTGGGACAAGACTCTTTTTCTGTGATGTTATCAAAAGGCATGGGATATTGGAAAAGGAAATAACTTTCTTGACAGTGGTTCATTTTTAAGGTTGAACAGGTACCTCTTAGAATTATCTCCTGTTTCATTAGTATCTCGAACTTTAGGAAAGGTTAGTACAGATTTTTGGTTCTCAAACTGGAATGTTCATCAGAATCACCTGAAGGGCCTGTTAGACCACCGATAGCTGGGCCTCGTACCTAGTTTCTGATTCAGCAAGTGAGGCCCAAAGATTTGTATTTCTAACAAGTTCCCAGGTGGCGCTGATGTTGTTGGCACAGACCACCCTTTGGGAACCACCGAACAGACAAGATAAATCCTACACATTTTTCACAACCCTCTTTAAGTGGGTCTCTCCTTCTCTGCACCCTCTATCCACATTAAACTGCTCCTAATCCCTTCCTGTCCATCTTCCTGATTCCCAATCTTTTCACCCAAACCAAACATTTTATTATCCTCCCTTCACAAATCCCATGCTTTAAATGCTTTTTGTCTATCAAACAAAACACACTTATTGAGTAATAATTCATTTCCTCATGTTTTATTAATCAAAGACAAGGATAACTGCCAATCAGAGCTTCCAGTCAGCATGGGGTAACTGGTATTTCTATACTGACTTGTTATAATTCTAGCCCAGAACAAAGAAACCTGAGGTTTTAGTTTAAAGAGCCTGTGCATCTAATCCCTGGCAAATATGAGCTTTTTTGGTTAGTCTTTTTGAAGTGCTGAAAATAGCTCACAGGCAGCCCCTCCCTTATTTCCCCATTGCCCTGTGGGGCTGGGAAGCTCAGGTTGGGACCACCTGGTACCTATCACTCATCTGGTAATTAATCACTGATTATCTTCTGTCATTTTTTCTATTGTTGTCCCTTAACAGTATAAAGAGGCTGCATCTGGCCCTTCTTTGTAAACTGCATAGTACCTGGCTTAGGGCTTTAGAATATTAGCAACTACCCCCCAAAAAAGAAGAAAAAAAAACCCCAAAACTGTTTATTTCATTTATATGTTTGACTATACCACAATTGCATCCAGGGGAGAGCAAAACAATGAAAGAATACTTCAGTGAAGTAGACCAGTATGGTAAATAGAAGACTGAAAATTTACCCTTTGGGGGAGGAAAATGAGTCAACAAAACAATTAATTTCCAGGGTTGGTAAAGAGACTGGAAAATAACCACTTGCCTGATTAAGTTCACCAGGATATGATTCCATTGGATTGCTCTGCCTGGGGCCTCCTGGAAGGCTGTTAGGAGGAAATGTTTGAAATGAGTCCGATTTAACCACAAGCAGACAAACTGAGGATTTGGAGTGATGGTAAAATCCTAATGAATCAGAAATAACTCTGCCTTCCTCAAGAGTGTATGAACAGTATACTCTTCCTTTTCCCAAAACTCTACTTAAAACTCTTGTCCTCCTGGAAGCCATCCCTGTTGATGATTACCACCTCCATGCCCTCCTGATTCCAATCACATGTTATTCTGAACTCACCGCATGTTGCATTAAAATTGCTACTGAAGATTTTAAAGTGGGGGGAGGGGGGGGCGGTGCGCACCCGCTTGGGAAGGTGCCCTTCTTCCCTCCAAGAAATGGTTCCCCAACCACTGTGACAAAGACCTAAAGCTTGACTATTATAATTTATTTGATGACCTTGTTTATGCCAGGTATCTTCATTCAAAATGCCAATGACAGTAAGCTATTATCCATCATTAATCTGTTGCTGCCCCTTTGCTGATGAATGGGACACTCAAATAGTGTTGCTAGCATTGCTGTGGATAGTTCCCCCAAGGAAATTCCAAGGAAATCTTTCAACGACTGATGACTCCAGAAAAGACGCAAAAAACAAGGCTTTGGGTTGTTGTTTTACTTGTTCCAAACACTTATTAGATTTTGCTAATTACACAGCTTATCAAAGTAAAAGATCTTCTGGGTGCCATGTGCTAGTCTACGCATCATTCATGCCTGATTGAATAACATGGTTAAAATCCAAGAAGCTCCTCCTCTAATGAAGTTCCTGTCCTGATCTGTTGCTACGGCAACTTAGGGCTAGACTCCAAGATGACAGCAAATATATTAAATATTGCAGCAAATCCATTTTCTCCCTGCTTTAATGACCTCAGAGCCAAAACTGGATTTGATAGCATACAAGTTGAGAAAAAGTATTGTGCTTGCAATTTTTTTTTCTTTTTAAACATCGAAACCGATCATATTTATATTCTTGAGCACAGTGCCATCCATGTAGCAGGCATTAAAAAACTACTTGAGGGGAATTAGTCAGACATGATGGATTGACCACACATATTTACTGCCTTTTTCCTGACACCCCACCAAAATGACAATAAAAGAATTAAAAAGAAATATGTTCACAAAGATGAAGAAAACAGGAAATGATACCACAGTAAGTAATTTCCATTTGTTTTTTTAGCCCTTTTTTAATTTTTATTTTCTTTTATTTTGGAGGCCCATGCCCACAGCATGCAGAAGTTCCCCAGGCCAGGAACTGAACCCACGTCACAGCAGTGATCCAATCCATGCTAGTGATAATGCCAGATTCTTAACCTGCTAGGACAGTAGGGAACTCCTCAGCTTTTATGTTGTGTAGTAAATCACACATAACATAAAATTTACCATTTTGCGGGGGGAGAGGGATGGGCTGGGGGTTTGAGATTGGCATATGCACACTAAGGTATATAGAATGACTGATCAGTGGAGACCTCCTGGGGACTCTACCCAATATTTTGTGATGCTCTATATGGAAAAAAGAATCTGAAAAAGAATGGATGTGTGGGAGTTCCCATCGTGGTGCAGCAGAAACGAATCCAACTAGGAACCATGAGGTTGCGGGTTCAATCCCTGGCCTTGATCAGTGGGTTAAGGATCCAGCATTGCTTTGAGCTGTGGTGTAGGTCACAGACGAGGCTCAGATCTGGCATTGTTGTGACTGCAGTGTAGGCCAGTGGCTACAGCTCTGATTGGACCCCTAGCCTGGGAACCTCCATATGCCGCAGGCGCGGCCCTAAAAAGACAGAAGAAAAAAAAAAAAATGGATGTGTGTATATGTGTAACTGAAATTATCACAACATTATAAATCAACTATATTTCAATAAAACTTTTAAAAATGAGAAAAATAATTTACCATTTTAACCATATTTAAGTGTACAGTTCAGTGGCATTAAGTACATTCACGCTATTATGCAACCATCACCGCCATCTAGCTCCAGAACTTTTTCATCATCCCAAACTGAAATTCTGGAGCCATCAATAATTCCCTATTCCCTCTCCCCTCAGCCCATGGTAACCATCATTCTACTTTCTGTCTCTATATAGTTGAATACTCATATAAGTGGAATCAGATAATATTTGTTCTGGTATGACTGGGTTATTTATAACACTTAACATAACATCTTTAAGGTTTATCCATGTTGTAGCATGTGTCAGAATTTCATTCCTTTTCCCCCTACTAAATCAGCTTGTATTTCATTTTTCGCTTTATTGAAGGGTAACTGATAAATTTTACTCCTTTTTGAGGCTGAATAATATTCCATTTTATGAATACAACACCCTTTGTTTATTCATCCATCAATGGATATTTTGGCAGTTTCCATCTTTCAGCTATTGTGAATAATACTGCTATGAACGTTGGTGTGTAAATTTTTATTCAAGCCCCTGCTTTTGGAATTCCCTGATGGCCAAGCAGTTAAGGATCAACGTCATCACTGCTGTGGTGCAGGTTTGACCCCTGGCCATGGGCTCAGCCAGGAAAAAAAAAAAAAATTAAGCAGCCACCAGTGAATCTCTCAAGCTGTTGAGGAAAAAAACTCCCTCCTTTCAGAACTTTTGTGTATATACCCAGAAGTGGACTTGCTGGCTCAAAGGTAATTCTACATTTAACTTTTTGAGGAAACATCATTTTCCACAGCTGCACCATTTCACATTCCCACCAACAATATGCAAGGGTTCCAATGTCTCCACATCCACCCCAACACCGTTGTTTTTTCTTTGGGTTTTTTTTTTTTTTAAATATGCCATCCTAATGGATATGAAGTAGTACCTCATTGTGGTTTTGATTTGCATTTTCCTGATGGTTACTGATGTGGAGGAGCTTTTTATGTGCTTATTGTCATTTATTCTCTTCCTTTTTAAAAAACAGAAAACAAATGGAGGAAAGGTAACATCATAGCAGAGCAAGGGAGGGGGAGGAGGGAAGGTGTGTTACAAACAGGTGAGAAGCAAATTTATTCACCCTACAAAACCTCTGAAAGATTTGGGCCAAATAAAAGGATGGACCAAGATGAGGATTAGGGTTGAAAATCTCCTCTGCCCTAAAAGCCCAGCTATTATTCCTCACTCAGGCAGGAGAACAGAAGCTTAATCCCAAGCAAATCTGAAGTGGAGAAGCACTAGATTCCAATATAACTGGCACAGTAGCCAGCAGAAGTGAGGTAAGGTCTGGAAATGAGGAGACTCAGCTAGAGTGCATCCTGAATGGCAGGACACCCAGACTTCTTCCTCAACTCTGCTCCCAAAATATAGGCGATGTGTGTTACCCCTAGATAGCAGATGAGAGGATTCTTTTCCAAAGAAACTGAATTGCTGCAGGGGAAAACCATAGATAGTAACTTTTGAGGTTCCAAAAATAGCAAGATCCCCATCAAAAACCCAATGGTAAAGTCTTCCACTTGATAAGTACTGTCTATGTACACAGGGTTTCCAATTAGGTCTTAGGCCCCACTCTAAAATATGAAGTGACAACTAACATTTGAGGAAACCCCATCATGAAAGACAGAGACTGAAACAACCCCACCACCAAGCTGAACCAGGAAGATGATGCCAGAAAGAGAAGAAAGCTTCCGATAAAAATTACAATTAATACTCCCAGAGAGTTAAGAGAAGATATTGCATCCATCCATTTTTTAAAAAACACTATACTGGAGTTCCCATCGTGGTTCAGTGGTTAACAAATCCGACTAGGAACCATGAAATTGCGGGTTCGATCCCTGGCCTTGCTCAGTGGGTTAAGGATCTGGCATTGCCATGAGCTGTGGTGTAGGTTGCAGACGCAGCTCGGAGCCCACATTGCTGTGACTCTGGCGTAGGCCAGCGGCTACAGCTCCGATTAGACCCCTAGCCTGGGAATCTCCATATGCCATGGGAGAGGCCCTAGAAAAAGGCAAAAAGAGAAAAATAAATAAATAAATATAAAATAAAATAAAAAACAGTATACTATGAAAAATAAAAAGAACCCTTGAAAATCAAAAGTGATCATCAATATTTAAAAATTAATAGGGAATTTCCCTTGTGGTGCAGCAGATTAAGGAGCCAGCATTGTCACTGCAGCAGCTCAGGTTGCTGCTATGGCATGGGTTTGATCCCTGGCCCAGGAATTTCTGCATGCTGTAGGTGCAGCCAAATAATAATAATAATAATAGACAAGTTGGAAGTAATAATAAGTCAAAATGATGGAAAATAATAGGGATAGGATAAAGATAAAACACTTAGGGAATAAATTTAATTGAACATTCAAGTAAGAAAGCAGAGGAGGAAGAGATTATCAAAGAAATAATTTAAGAAAAGTTTCCTGGAACCGAAGGATCTGAGATTCCAGCTGAAAGCCCAATGAATGAAAAGAGACTAATGAAGACTAGGTTTTAGCAGACCTACAAGTGTCCAGATAGATAAGTCACATACAAAGAAATAGGATTAAAAATGGTACTGGACTTCTCAAAAAGGACCCTAGAACCTAAGAACACAATGGAATAATGACTTAAAAGGAAAATAATTTGCAACCTGAATTCTATATGGCCAAACAGCAAATCCAGAGTGAGGGTAGAAAAAAAAGACATTTTCAGGTAAGCAAGGACTCAAAATAAAAAATAAAAAAAAATATTTCTCCCCTATACCATTTCTTAGAAAGCAACAGAAGGAAAAGTGTCACCAAAACCAAGAAGACATGAGTCCTGGGAAATAGAGGTTCTAACATAAAAGAAAAGCAAAGGAAACTCTCAAAATAATAAGGGAAAAGCCTAAGGTAAAACCTGTCTATACTGGAGCAAGAGGGCTTCAAGAAGGAAAGTTCCAGATAGGGTAGTGTACACTCTTGAGCATTAAAAAAAACTATTGATAAGCCATAAAAGAAACAGAAGATGACACAAACAGATGGAAAGATATGAATTGTTCTTGGATTGGAAGAATTAATATTGTCAAAATCGCCATATAACCCAAGGCATTCTACAGATTCAAAGCAGTCCTATCAAAGTACCAATGGCATTTTTCACAGAACTAAAACAAATAATTTTAAAATTTTGTATGGAAACGAATAGCCAACATAATTTTGAAAAAGAAGAACAGAGCTGAAGAAATCATGCTCCCTGACTTCAGATTATACTACAAAGCTAAAGTTATAAAAATAGTATGGTACTGACACAAAAACAGGCGCATAGATCAATGGAACAGAACAAAAAGCCCTGAAATAAACCCACACACTTATGTTCAATTAACCTATGACAAAGGAGGCAAGAATATACAATAGAGAAAAGATGGTCTTTTCAATAAGTGGCGCTGGGAAAGCTGGACAGCTACATGCAAAAGAGTGAAATCAGAATTCTCAGAGTTCCCATCGTGGCTCCAGTGGTAATGAACCCAGCTAGTATCCATGAGGATTCGGGTTCAATCTCTGGCCTTGCTCAGTGGGTTAAGGACCCAGCATTGCTGTGAGTTGTGGTGTAGGTCTCAGATGTGGCTCAGATCCTCAGATCCCACATTGCTGTGGCTATGGTGTAGGCTGGTAGCTACTGCTCCAATTGGACCCATAGCCTGAGAACTTTCATACATTGCAGGTGTGGCCCTAAAAAGCGCCCCCTCCAAAAAAACCTCTAACACCATATACAAAATAAACTCAAAATAGATTAAAGACCTAAATGTCAGAACAAAACCATAAAACTTCTAGAGGAAAACACAGGCAGAAAACACTCTGACAAAAACCATGGCAAAATTTTTTGGGGGGAATCTCTCCTAAAGCAAAGGATATAAAAGCAAAAATAAACAAATGGAACCTAATTAAACTTAAAAGGTTTTGCACAGCAAAAGAAACCATTGACAAAATGAAAAGACAACTACTAAATGGGAGAAAATAATCTGCAAATGATGGCCAATAAGAAGTTAGTATTCAAACTATATAAACAGCTCATACAACTCAACATCAAAAAACCAAAACAACCTGATTATAGATGCATTCTAATATTTAAGCATAATCATTAAGAGCATAGATTCTGGATTCAAACAGCCTGAGTGCTCAGCTTCACTCTGCCACTTTTTATGAGCAGGGTGAACTTGGGCAGGGTAGCATAGCACTCTGCCTCAGTTTCCCCATATGTAAAATAGGAAACATAACAGTACCCACCCAAAAGGAATACTGTGATAATGAAATAATACACTGACAGCACTTAGAATTCTTTCTGGCACCTGTACACATTCATAGAGTATTAGTGATCATTGCTGTCATCCCCTAGTATGGCTCTATCAAGACATGCCACTCTGCTACCTTTCAGTGGCCATTCCAAAAAGATCACTGTGTCAGAGTGACAGAGTAAAGACGCACAACAGGTAACTGGAACTTAACTCCTGCTCCCCAATTAGAAATAGCCAGACCCTAAATGCAAAGCTACACAGGCTTGGTGTCTTCCTCTGCCTTGTTCTTTTCTTCTTGGGACAAGAACTGAAGACAATCTGGTGTAGTACTATAAGGAGTGAACCTGAAACCAGATAGACCAGGTCATATTTTGGTTCCCACCTATTAACTACATGAGCAGGAGCTAACTACCTGTCACTGTCGGCTGAACTGTGTCCCCCTAAAAAGTTTTCTGTTGCAGTTGTAACCCTCAGAACCTCAAAATGTGACTGTATTTGGAGACAGGATCTTGAAAGAAGTGATTAAGGTAAACTGAGATCATGTTGGAGGCCCTAATCTAATATGACTGGTGTCCTTATAAAAAGAGATTAGGACATGGACACAACAGAGGAAAGACCATGTGAGGATGCAGGGAGAAGACAGTCACCCACAAGCCAAGGAGGGAGGCCTCAGAAGAAGCCAACTCTGCCAACACCTTATCTCAAATGTCCAGCCTCAAGAACTGTGAGGAAATAAAATTCTGTTGTTTGATCGGCTCAGTCTGCAGTACCTTTTTATGGCAGCCTGAGGTGACTAACACACTTGATCTCAGTTTTTTTAATGGTAAAATAGGAATATATCTCATGAGCTAAACATGAGGGTTAAATTGTGGGAAAAAGTACTTACCACAGTGCTTGGCATATAATATGTGCTCAATAAATGTAGGCTGGTATGACTATTGTATTATTATTATTATTATTATTATT
Organism: Phacochoerus africanus; assembly: GCF_016906955.1. NCBI lineage: Eukaryota > Metazoa > Chordata > Mammalia > Artiodactyla > Suidae > Phacochoerus > Phacochoerus africanus. The sequence goes on from NC_062544.1 coordinate 145,944,957, forward strand.
ATTATTATTATTATTATTATGGCTTTTTAAGGCCACACCCATGGCATATGTCAGTTCCCAGGCTAGGGGTCAAAATGGAGCTACAGCTGCCAGCCACAGCAACATGGGATCCAAGCTACATCTGTGACCTACACCATGGCTCATGGCAATGCCAGATCCTTGACCCACTGAGCAAGGCCAGGGATCGAACCTGCATCCTCACGGATACTAGTTGGGTTTGTTACTCCTGAGCCACGATGGGAACTCCTGCTTTTATTATTAAAACACAATTACTCTGGTCTTTTCACAGTAACAGAAGGAAGGAGAGAAGGTGAGTGACCAAGTCAATCAAAATTAGCAAAGCTATTACAATGACGTCATAATTCATATTCATGTCTTTGGCTTTGACCTCTTCAATCCACCTCCACAACGCCACCAGAATATTCCTTCTGGAATGAAAATCTGTGTGATATCCAGAACCCAAAAATGGCCTCAAATTCCACTCTTCTCTCCCTGTATATGCATCCTATCAAAAGTGGACCCCATGTTCCCTCCCTGTGAATCAGGGCTGTGCCTGTGACCACTTTGACTAGAATACTACTACAGAGGAAAATGACATCCTGGGACTTCCAAGGCCACACATTAAAAGGCCCAGGAGCTACAGAGCCACCAAGAGAATAGGATACTCTGCTGGAGAGAGAAGTCATGGGGAAAGGCCCAGAAGGAAGAAGAAAGAAGCTACATGGAGGAACATCCAGGTAGGAGACATGCAGCCCCAAGCCACAGCAACAGCCACCTTCTCACTGCTACTGCATGAGAGAGCCCAAGCAAGACCAGCAGAAGAACCACCCAGGTGAGCCCCAGCCAACCCATGGAATCATGAAATACAATAAAATGGCATTGGTTAAGCCAGTAATTTGGGGTGGTTTGTCATGCAACAAAAGATAACTGAGACCCTGCCCATGATATTGGTCTACTTCAAATCTTTGGCTCTCAAAACCAAATTTCCATAATCTTCCCAAGCCGTGTACTGGGAGCAAGTTACCTAATCCCTCTGTGCATTATTTTTACTGTCTATAAAGTGGAAGTAATAATAACACCTTCCTCAAAGGGTTGCTGGGAAGATTAAGAAACAATATACATCAGCTACTTGGAACACTGTGGCATACAGTAAGTGCTCAATAGAGAAGTTAATCATCATCACTGTCCTCATCACCTTTCTTGCCCTGCTCTCTCCAGCTGCTCCCTGACCATTCCCCTGTCCACTCTGGGACACAGTCACATTAGAATCCTTTCTCCCCAACAACATGTCACGCTTAACAATTCTTGACCTTGTACATTCCATTCCTTCTGCTGAGAATGTCATTCACCTGCCTTTCCTTCCAGAAAATCACCATGTCCTCCTGTGAAGGCTTCTTGGATCTCCCATCAGTGCAGCATCTGCCCCTGTGCCCCTCAGAGCATCTAGCACTTGTCCCTGTGGAGGAGCTTCACATACGTTGCTGCCTGTGTGGCCCTGTCTGTCTCACCAGCTGAACTCTAAGTCCTTTAAGGACAGAGTCCATGCTTGATTCATGTGCCAGCAGAAAATGGTTCATAGCAAGCTGTTTCTGGAAGGGAGGGCATCGGCTTTTAGCACTGGTTCTCAACAGGAGTGGAGGAGACAATTTTGTCCCCCGGGGGACATGCAGCAATGTCTGGGGACTTTTCTGGCCGTCACATGACTGGGAGGGTGCTACCTGCATCCAGTGGGTAGTGGCCCAAGAAGTTGCTAAATGTAGGAGAGCATCCACAATAAAGAACTACCCAGGAGTTCCCATCGTGGCGCAGTGGTTAACGAATCCGACTAGGAACCATGAGGTTGCAGGTTCGATCCCTGCCCTTACTCAGTGGGTTAACGATCCGGCGTTGCCATGAGCTGTGGTGTAGGTCGCAGATGCAGCTCGGATCCCTGCGTTGCTGTGGCTCTGGCGTAGGCTGGCGGCTACAGCTCCAATTCGACCCCTAGCCTGGGAACCTCCATATGCCGCTGGAGTGGCCCAAGAAATAGCAAAAAGACAAAAAAAAAAAAAAAAAGAACTATCCAGCCCAGGAGTTCCCGTCATGGCTCAGTGGTTAATGAACCCGACTAGTAACCATGAGGTTTCGGGTTCGATCCCTGGCCTCCCTCAGTGGGTTAAGGATCCAGCGTTGTTGTGAGCTGTGGTGTAGTTTGCAGATGCGGCTCGGATCTGACACTGCTGTGGCTATGACTGTGGCTGGCAGCTACAGCTCCAATTGGACACCTAGCCTGGGGAAACTCCATATGCCGCACATGTGGCCCTAGAAAAGACAAAAAGACAAAAAAAAAAGAACTATCCAGCCCCAAATGCCACTGGGTGCAGAGGTCAAGAAACCCTGTTTTACAGGATTATTACATCGAGAGAGAGATATATAGAGAGAGAGAGAGAGAAAGGGGTGAGGGAGGAGGAGAGAGCGCATGCATTGACATACTCAGTGGCCTGGGTGCACCTTCCCATCCCTGTCCCAGCTCAGCTCTCTTCTCAGCACCTCTGGGAGCTGAGGTACCAGGAAAGGTGCCAAGGAGAAGTTAAAGGCCTAAATATGATTACCTTCCTTCCTGCCCAGTGTGATCCTGAATGAGAACCTTCCATTATCACATTCCTCTTCTCTTTATCCTATGGTCCCTTCTAACCCTGACTGATATCCTGTGATTCTGCAGTTGTAGGCTGATGCCTGCTGTTTCTTTCTTGGCTAAAAGATGTCAATACTGCAGACTCTCTCACATGCCAAGAGAGGAAAAATCCCAGATAGGCTGGCCTGAGTCACTGAGAGCTCGTGTTACATCCTGGATCACCCAGAACTCAGTGAACTCACGTGCCTGCAACACAGGCACCCAAGCTGCCCAGGTAGGCAGCCAGCAGGATGCAAAAGAAATGGGATGGCCTTGATGGCCGTGTAGCTAACTCAGCTCTAGTCTGAAGATGTCTCTTTGTTTTGTCAGTCAGAGCATGGTGTGTCTTTGTCAGGGAGCATGGAGACATCTGTGAAATCTGCTTTGTCCCCCAGGAACAGAGTGGTAGGAAACCATACCTTGTGGGATTGCTTCTGAGAAAGCAGTCCTGCAGAGTGGCAGTGGGCAGAGTGGACACCTGGGGCTCCTCCAGGAACTTGATTTTGTTGTTTTTAATTGGCTTCAATTGGAGGTCATATAGTATAATGATAAAAAGCCTCAGCTTTGGCATCAGATAGGCCTGAGTGTGAGTTCCAGTTCCATCACTTACTGCATGATCCTGGGTCGATGCCTTGGTCTTGACTAAGCGTCAACACTGAGTTGGGGACAATAATAGTACCCATGTTGTAGGTTTAACTGAATTAACTGAAATCATGGAATCATAGGTTTGGGACACTGCATAGCATAACTGCAGGTATATAGCACTTGTTATTATGAAAAGATATGATAGATGACTGAGTAATTGAGAGTGACGAATCAGACTGAAATTCTCACATAAACTCCTATATCCAGGTAGGATGCTGGTGAGTTAGGACACTGAGAGCTAACACTGCTATAGTTCTTCCCACATGCTTACAACTGTTTCAAGTGTTTTGCACATATTAACTCAATCCTCATAAAGACCATGCATGACAGGTACTTTATGACTCCTATTTTATAGCTGAAACAATGAGACACGAGACTGGTAAGGGGAAGACAAAGGTTTGGACAAAGGCAGCTTGGCTCCTGGGTCTCTGCCCTTAGCAGGATACATACTGCCCTGACTGACTCTAGAGAGTGGTTAGAAATGCCTACTTAAACCCCTGCCCTGCTCCCTAACACCTCTCCACCCTCAGACAGAAGAGCACTGCAAATGCCCAGGAGGGAAGCACCTAGCTCTGCAAGAAAGAGTCTAGAAGTGGCTGTGGGGATGTAGACAAAGGATGTCACAGGTAGGCAGGAAGAAAATGAGATTCAGAAATGGGCAACTTGGGACTCCACCCAGGCACCACCTGGTGACTGTGGGTGACTATGGGCCCAGAGACATACTTTCTCAGAGCTTTATTTCTCTCCCTCTAAAACAAGGGCTTAGCTCCCTGCTAGCCCTAGAATACTAGGTTCTCATAAGGAAAGGCTGCCTGTGGAGTCTTAGGCAGATCCTACCGTGGGGGAAGAGCACCCCCTGGTGAGACGTTCCAAGAAATGTCCCAGAGCACTGGGCCAGAACTCAGGACACCTGGTTCCTCTGGGCTGCTCTGCCCATATTTAACTGTGCAGACCTGGGCAAGGTGTTTCACCTTTCTGAATCTCAGAATTATAATCAGTAAAATGATACCAAAAAAAAAAACCCTAGCAATAACAATAATATTTATTATAGCCAACACTTTCCCCCCACATTTTTTCATCACTTTATTTTGAAATAGTAGTGGATTATAAAGCAACATGAATGATAAATTTTAGAAGTGATATATTTGTTCTGGGAAGTATAATAAGTTGGAACATTGCCTCTATTTGTTCCTATATATTTCTGTCCTTCATTGGGTTTTTGTTTCGATTTTGGTTTGAAGGGATTTATTTAATTGTGGTAAGAACAAGAAGAATTGTAGTTATGGTGAAATCTATTCTTTTAACAAGTTTTTGAGTATATAATACAGTGTGGTTAACTACAGGCACTTATCCTGCATAACTGAAACTTTATAACCACTGATTTAGCTAAGGCTTTTTGAGCATGTATTATATGACAGGCCCTGTTCTAATATCACACATATAGAACACAGTTAATCCTTCACATAACCATGTAAGAAAATTCAGAAAGACTGCTCAGCTTTCTACATTAATCCACAAGAGACTTTACTAATTAGAAAAGTCTACAATAATGACATTTGTAAGGTGATTTATATTTGATCAACATGACCCCATTGACTCCACACAACCACTCATGAGATCAGTGCTGTTAAACAGCTCTTTACAGTAGGGAGATGGAAGACCTCTCAGTCACCATGTATTTGCCTATGTATGCAGAGCCCTGCACCAGGCCCTGAGAGAGCACGTTATCTCAGAGTTCTCTGTCTGGCAGGAAAGGGAGACACAGTAAGTACCCACGGGATGAGTGTGCACTATAGAAAAATCTGGGAGCCAGAGGAGCTTCACTTGGTCTGAGAGGGGAGCAATGGCAAAAACCATCCCATCTAGAGTCCCATGCTGCCAAGCTCTGTGTTGTCACCTCACCATGGAACCTGGCACACTGTTTACATACCTGTTTATCCACCCCTGGCTTCCGAGTTAGCATCTGCGCTCTTTGGGGACAATGCCTGTGTCTTAATCGCCTTCATAAGGCCACGCCAAGCAGAGGGGCTGCCATATGGTGGCTGCAGTGAAAGTCCTGCTCCTCTTCCATGCCAACATGCCCTCCTTTCATTCCCTAGACCTTCCTCTTCCTCACAGCAACCCACAGAGATCAAGACCATGGATCCTGAGCCCAGGTCTGGCCATAATGCTCAAACCCAGAGAAGTTACAGTAACATTAACTATTTCCATGTTATTCGAGTATAACAGAATAAACGTGCTGGGCCAGGCTGAGGGGTGGGGGCGGGGGAGACCCAACAGTTTTCAGGCACTCTGTGCTGAGCATTCTATCATTATGGTAAATCTAATAAAAAGCCTGGGAGGTAGGTAGTAAGCGGCAGGGCTGGGATTTGTCCCTGTGCAGCCTGGCTCTGCTCTTTTCCACACATTCACCATGTTCTGCTGCCCCTTAGCTCTTTCCTCCAAGCTTCAGGGAGTGGCCAGTGCTATCTTCAGCAAAGGACAGGGCCCAAGGATGGCCACTCAGGCTCTACCCCCCACCCCCCACGTTTGGAACTCCCTAGAATCAGAAGATTCTTCTGGAAGCTCCAACTCACTTTCTAAAGGCCACAAAGCATCTTCCAAGAATTTCCCATTTCCAGCTTCTAGACTCTTGTTCCTGAAGAAACTGTGAAGGACACATAGATGCAGGTGCAGTCCACTGAGTTGACCCAACCAATGAAACTGACACCTGAAAGATACCATTCTCCCCCTGCTCACCTGGGGGATAAAATCAGAGAGGATGCTAACTATATATATATATATATATATATATATTATATATATATATTGGCTTTTTAGGACCACAGGTGCAGCATATGAAAGTTCCCAGGCTAGAGGTCAAATTAGAGCTATAACCACCAGCCTACTCCATAGCCACAGTTATTCGGGATCTGAGCTGCATCTGCAACCTACACCACAGCTCACGGCAATGCCAGATCCTTAACCCACCGAGCGAGGCCAGGGATCAAATCCGTATCCTCATGGATACTAGCCAGGTTTGTTACTGCTGAGCCACAATGGGAACTCCAACAATGTGTGTTCTTGGCTGAGCTCTTACTTGGTGCTGGCATTCCACTAAGCCTCCTCAAATATCCTACTGAACCCTCACAACAACCTTCAGAGGTATGTACCTACTTGATTCCCACCAGGTAAAGTTGGTTAGGGCCTTCCAGGAAACTGATTCCAAGACAAAATCAGTCATGTAAGAGACTTTTTAGGAGAAATAATTCTGAAGGATAAGGGGGAAAGAACAAGGGTAGGTAGGAAAGCCTCTGACTCTGATGCAGGTCTCACACCTAAGAAAGAGACAGGGAAGGAAGGATTGGGCAGGAAGAGCCCAGGATGCAGTGCACTAGCACCCTCACTGCAGCCTCAGTGTGAATGTGGTGGTGCAGTGGAGGGAGGCTAAAATTAGCATGTTCACTGCTCACAAGAGGTTCTCTCTTAAAGTTGCCCTGAGTAGCGTGATCCCACTGCTGCCATAAAATATTGTGTTCCCAGCCCCAGGAATAGTGCCTAGCACATTGCATTCAATAAAAATTTATTGAATCAGGAGTTCCCGTTGTGGCGCAGTGGTTAACGAATCCAACTAGGAACCATGAGGTTGCGGGTTCAGTCCCCGCCCTTGCTCAGTGGGTTAATGATCCGGCGTTGCCGTGAGCTGTGGTGTAGGTTGCAGACGCAGCTCGGATCTGGCATTGCTGTGGCTCTGACGTAGGCCCCGGGCTACAGCTCCAATAGACCCCTAGCCTGGGAACCTCCATATGGAGCGGCCCAAAGAAATAGCAAAAAAAGAGACAAAAAAATAAATAAATAAAAATAAAAATGAGGTTTTCACAAAAAAAAATATTGAATCAATCTATTATCTAATTAATCTCCATCTGTGTATAAGGAGACTTAAGTGCAGCAATGACTTGCCCAAGGTCACACAGCTAGTATGTTGTTCTGCCCAGATTTGAGTCCTAGTTTTTCCACTCTAAAGCCCACACACGTAAGGCCTCCTCCACCTCTCTCCTCTTTCTCTGCACTCAGCACCAAAACACTGCCTAGCTGTGATATCACGACCTTTTCTTGACTTTATTCATTCTGTCAATCACTAATTCATTCACTCAGCAAATAGTGCCCAGGTACTGCACTGGATACCTGGGTGACACAGACCAATAGGAAAGGTCCCTCCCCTGAGAGGTTCACGGCCCTGGGCAGGGAGGCAGTCAGGTAACAAAGGATTACAAAGGATTATAGGGTTACAATGGCAGGGCACTCAGGATGAGTGAATTCTCAGGACAAGGAGGGTCAAGAAGTGGAGCAGGAGCTAGCTAGCTTCTGTCACTGCCCACCTCACCTCACATCCCAAGCCCTACTGCCAGCCAGGGTACCAAACTTCTGGAGGGAATTTGAACTCTGAACATACATGCCAGCCAGGGGTCATCAGAAATGCTGATAGTATGAAATCACTTTAAAAAGGGGATGGTAGCAAACCTGGTAACCATGGTTACAGACATAAACTCAACAATACAGAGGGAACTAGCCAGGCTAGGGAAATAGCCAGGCTAAGGAACTAGACAGGCTAGGGACCCGCCGCACAGCTATTCAGGTGGTATTTTAGTCGATCAAATGTTTGATACATATAAGGAAAAGATTGAATGAGGGCCTTAAAATTTTATCATACGTTACTTGAAAACCACTTAGAAGGAGTTCCCATTGTGGCTCAGCAGTGAAGAACCCAACTAGTATCCATAAGGAGGCAGGTTCAATCCCTGGCCTCATTCAGTGGGTTAAGGATCCAGCACTGGCGTGACTTGTGGTGTAGGTCGCAGATACAGGTTGGATCCTGCATTGCTGTGGCTATGGCATAGGCCAGCAGTTGCAGCTCCAATTCAAGCCTTAGCCTGGGAACTTTTGTATGCCTCTGGTGCAGCCCTAAAAAGCAAAAAAAAAAAGGAAAAGAAAACCACTTAGAAACTCCTTTTAGAGGTCCTAAGCAGAATAGATATCAAAAATGCCCCCCCCCCCAAAAAAAAAAAGCCCACAAGGAGTTCTCTGGTAGTCTAATAGTTAGGACATAGTCTTTCACTGCTGCAGCCTGGGTTTAATTCCTGGTCTGGGAACTAAGATCCCGCATCAAGCTGTTGCATGCTATGGAAAAGGAAAAAAAAAAAAAACCTACAGAGATGGTATCTTAAGCAAAGTAGAAAAATATGTCCCAGGAACACCCTGGGTGCAGAGCTGAAATCAGAGAATCAAAAAAGTATTTCATTCTACTTGCAAAAATTAGAAACAACCTAAATATCCATCAATGTGGAATTCAACAAATTTATACCAATCTCGTTTATTGCATCATGCACACGTATTCACTGAAGGATGTCTGAGTGCTAAATGTCACTAAAATGGTGCCTTTGGGATGGTGGGATTTCAAGAGGGTTTTTTTGTTTTTTTTTTTTTTGTTTTTTTTTTTTGGTTGCTCTTTAGCATATGGAGTGCCTAGGCCAGGGATCAGATCAGAGCCACAGACACGACCTAAGCCACAGCAGCAGCAACACTGGATCCTTATAACCCACTGTGCCAGGCCAGGGATCGAACCTGTGTCCCAGTTCTCCCAAGATGCCACCGATACTGTTGCAACACAGCAGGAACACCTCAAGAAATTTTTATACTCTTCCTTTCACTTATCTGTGTGTTCAGATATTTTTTTAAAAGCATATGTCTTTTTTTTTCATCTTTTTAGGGCCACACCAAGAGCATATGAAGGTTCCCAGGCTACGGGTCAAATCGGAGTTGTATCCACTGGCCTATGCCACAGCAATGTCATATCCAAGCCAAGTCTACAACCTACACCACAGCTTATGGCCACGCCAGATCCTTAACCCACTGATCGAGGCCAGGGATGGAACCCACGTCCTCATGGACACTAGTCGGGTTCATTACCATTGAGCCACAAAGAGAACTCCCAACATTCCAGCCCAGCTACACCCTTGCCTCACTTGTTCATTTGGTTTAGAAACCAGGATCTCTGAGCCGCCCCGCGCCAATGAATCCCACATCCTGATATTCACATTCTTGTATGGGGTTCCCCATCCCCATACTGACCCTATGCATAGCAAAAAGGCTTGCTTTGGCCAGTGGAATACCACCAAATGCAATGTAAGCAGAGGCTAGACAAGCTCTCATCACTGGCGCTCATCTCCTTAGAATGCTCCCTTTTGGGACACAGCTGTCACATAAGAAGGCTGGGCAAAACAAGCAAATGATGAGAAGCCACATTAGGATAGAGACCTAGACCATCCATCCTAGCATCCTGCCTTCTCAGCCACAAGGGACCTAAAGGTGAGACCACAGAATAACTGCCACAGAATTGGTTTAATTAGAAAAATAATAAACTGTGTTAAGCCATTACATTTTAGAGTGGTTCCTTATGCAGAAGTAAATAAGTGAAATAGCCTCTGATCCCTATTTCTCTGTCAACACTGTGAAGAACTCAGCTGCTATGCCTCTTCTTGGAGCTTACTCCACTTCACCCACACTGACTGCCTTGCCATTCCTCTGACACATGAAGTGCCCACCTCAGGGTATTTATACTTGCTATTCCATTCACCTGGAGAGTATTTTCCTCCAACAGCCACATGGCTTGTTCATTCATCTCCTTCAAATCTACTCAAACGCCACCTTCTCAATGAAGTGTTCCCTCACCAGTCCATTAAAAGTTATCCTCTTTCCCTATTGTTTCCCCTTTGCACATATCCACTTTTTAAAAGCTTACAGTTTGCTTATTTTATTGTCTGTCTCCACCCATTAGAATATAATTCCTTGAAGGCAGGGATTTTTGTCTTGTTTACTGTTGTATCTTAGTGTCTGGAACAACACTGTTACGTGGCAGGCACTCAATAATAGTTACTAATAAATGAATGAAGATATAATGTGAAAAATATAACATTTGGTACATAAAAGAGCTTATGGGAATACTGAGGAGAGATGTCTAACCCATTTGAGGAAGTTGGGCAGAGCACAAGAGGGTGGGAAAATGTTCAGAGCAGAGACCCAAAGTAAAGACACAATCTCTGCATACAGAGCAGGAGAGAAAAAAGGGTCCATATGATGAAAGAGATGCAATACAGCCAACTTTCTGTCTTACTATAGCCCCTCACAATATGTACCCAGCCTCCCCTTTCCCTCTCCAGCTGAAGGGACATGACTTCCCATCTCCAAATCCAGTCCTGCTCCTCGTTCCCCAGACAGACCTGACCTGAAATGGCAAGGACATAAGCTGCTCCAGCACCTCCATGGAAACCAGCATTGAATCAGGTAGGAACTAGGCAGGAACTAGGCAACAGGAGCAGAGGGACTATGGTGGCATTGGGGCCCAGTTCTGATGACTAGACTCCAGCCTCATTCCCAGCATCTGGAGCCTTATCTTGGCTAATATCCAGTTCCTTTGGACTCTAGACCTGCCTTGACATAACTGCTTTTAAAAACAGAAAACTGGGAGTTCTTGTGGCACAGTGGAAACAAATCCAACCAGGAACCAAGAGCCTTGCTCAGTGGGTTATGGATCCTGCGTTGCTATGGCTGTGGTGTAGGCCAGCAGTTATAGCTACAATTAGACCCCTAGCCTGGGAACCTCCATATGCCATGAGGGCGGCCCTTAAAAAACATAAATAAATAAAGGCAAAAATAAAATACAATTAAAAATAAAAATAAAAAAACAGAAAACCCCTTGTTCTCATCATGGTTCAGTGGTAACAAACCTGACTAGTATCCATAAGGATGCGGGTTCGATCCCTGACCTTGCTCAGTGGGTTAGGATCTGGCATTGCTGTGGCTGTGGCGTAGGCCAGCATGTGCAGCTCCAATTTCTTAGCTCTGCCTTCAGTGGGGTTGGCTTCATTCATCCTCAGGCTCTTCAAACCCCCCCAGCCTCCGCAATAGCTTCAGGCTTTCTCTTCAGGGTGCCAAACTGGCTGCCATGCCTCCAGCTCCACCTTATTTTTTTTTTTTTGTCTTTTTAGAGACACACCAGCCACATAATCCATTCACATCTTAGGGGTTCAATCTAAGCTTAAGCTGCCAGCCTACCCCACAGCCACAAAGCAGGATCCAAGCCAAGTCTGCAACCTACACCACGGCTCATGGCAACCCACACACTGACCGAGGCCAGAGATCGAACCCAAGTCCTCATGGATACTATTCGGGTTGGTTACACTGAGCCACAATGGGAATTCCCAGCTCCACCTTCTCCCAGACTTTAATATTAGTGGGAGGAGGGCACCTGCCTCTTTCTCCCACCAATCCCAGAAAAGTACTGGCTGCATTTCATTGGCTATGAAACCAAACTCTATGCTCTTCCCAACCCCCCACCCCAACCCCCACCCCCCCTCCATCCCCCCACCCTCCCACCCCTCGTCCCCAAGCTGGGTGAGAGAAAGGATTTGCTAACTTGATTGGCCTGGAGCTAAGAATGGAGCCTTGCAGAGATCTGTAGCGGAAAGGAGAAAACACAAATCTGGGCTGGAAACAGAAAGAAGGGGAATGGCTGCTGGAGGGGCAAACTACAACCTCTTAATCCAAATTTAGTTCCATAGCATGGCCTCCAGCAACCCAGCCAAAGAGATAAATAACAGTCCTTGATTAGAGAATGTTTTACACTTTCTGCCACATTCTACAACATTCAAAAATAAACAGTGAAATCATATCTTTTATGATGAAATGAATATTAAATACATAAACCATTGAAACATATGGGGATCTAAATGATGATAATGATTTTTCAATATAATTTGCTTTCAGGATTTTCAAAAAATAATGTGATGCTATTAGCATTCATCTTCAAAAAAGTAGAATAAAATTCAGGAAAGTAAAACAGAGATGACCTAAATCATGCCTATTATCAAAAACTCATTTCAACAGATTCCAAAGGCTGTCTGAACTCCTCTCTGGCAATGCAATTTTGCTCTGTCAAATATTTCATGAAAGTGGGTCACTGGCTAGAGTCAAAAACAGGGTTGTGTTTTTCTTTTTTAGTGTAGCAATTTGTCCCACATGATTTTTTAAAAACTGGATTTTTAAATTGAGCCAGTGTTTTTGTCCATCTGAAGGAATGCATCAAATATATTTGTTTAGAAATCAGCTATCCTGGCTGATTTATAAAACTTAAAGAAACATATAATTTAATAATTGTTCCTCCCCTTAACTACTTCCTGCTAAGCATCTCAAGGCGGGAGAGAGGTTAGATGAACATCTGGGGGGGGGGGGTTGGTTTTTTGTTTTTTGTTTTTTTTTTTCTTAAGCCTGAGAAACTGGAACTTCCCTACATTTCAAAGCACAAAGACATTATTCAAGGAAAGGGGCCAGGGAGGCAGAGCAATTCAATTTTGTAGGCCGCTGTGTACTTCTTCCTTTCTCCTGCCAAATCAGGGCTCACCCCGGTCCCAAGTGGACTACATGCGAGGCAGCCCTCTGTGAAAAAGTGAAAGCAGTCGAGGAAAAAGAAAAAGCGGCCAGCCAGGAGAGCCTGGGGAGCACTCATTATATCTGAATAGACCCAGTGAAAGGGGCTTTTTGCTGAGCGGCCTGGGTGGGGCCACTCCATTCAGGCTCCCATTGTAAATTCCATCTGTGTGCTATCATTTCCTGACCCAGAAACAGGAAAATGTTTGGGCCATAAATTTCCCCAGGACCTGGCCTGGCCACAAAATTCATTACCTTTTAGGTTCACTGGCTCCTTGGATGTTTGGTAAAGGTTTGAGACCTCTGAGACCTATCTGCCTATAGTCACAGGCTAAATGCTTCCTACAGTAGTAGTTACAGCTCTGAATCTACCACACAGTTATAAACAAATGAAAAAAAAAAATTTATAACTGAACTTCATTCTTGGCCCCTATTCAACCAGAGTGGTAAAAATGTAATCTCAGCTAATTTATTACTTATTTATTTATTGTCTTTTTAGGGCCGCATCTGCAACATATGGAGGTTCCCAGGCTAAGGGGTCGAATTAGAGTTGCAGCAGTCAGCCTATGCCACAGCCACAGCAACGCAGGATTAGAGCCTCATCTGTGACCACAGCTCACAGCAACTCAACCCACTGAGCAATGTCAGGGCTCAAACCCACATCCTCATGCATACTAGTCGGGTTCATTACCACTGAGCCGCAGTAGGAGTGCCACCTCAGCTAATTTAAAGTCTTCATCACGTTTTTTAGGGAATGCCTCTTGGTTCTGGGTGTTTATGGAGAATCATGGGGGGTGGGGCATGTATTCTGGTCCCTGCTGTCATGTATCCATGCAGCTGTCAGATGAAATCACCGTCACCTTGTTTGGCCTGTAGGCTGCAATCCTCACTGATCATCACTTGACATGTCCCTCACCCAAGCTTCATGATGCCTTCCGGCCCAGCACCATTTCTGGGCCACACAGGGAAACAGGAATCTGCCAGTTGTGTCCTTTCTGCTCTACAAGACTTTGCCCAGAAAGCAGGACATAAGGCCCCTCTCTCTGGTCCCTGCGGCATCTCTAGGTCTATCATACCCCCAGTGTCTCTCCTCCTTCCCACCCTCACCTCCCCTTCAAAAAGTGGATTTTCTGTTCACCTGAGGGAGAATCTCTCTTCAAACCCCTTGTCCCCACTCATTCTGGCCATGTTCAGTGCTCTCAGTGTTCCCCTAAGAGCTTTAGACTTTTGGAAACCAAAGCAAGAAAGATTCCCATTTGTTTTTTTTTTTTTTTGCTCTGACATTTTCTTCCCTGAGTTAATGAGCACAGAATGGCCTAGAAGCTTAAATGGAGAAGGCTACATAAACAGAAGCACTTTCAGAAGGGTGAAAAAAACTAATTTAAAATACACACATTAGCATTTTAGAATTATTATGTACTGTTATCTTGTAATATCTGCATTCTCCTTTTTTAATCTTTTTTTTTTTTTGTCTTTTTGCTATTTCTTGGGCCGCTCCTGCGGCATATGGAGTTTCCCAGGCTAGGGGTCCAATCGGAGCTGCAGCCACCGGCCTACGCCAGAGCCACAGCAACTTGGGATCCGAGCCGCGTCTGCAACCTACACCACAGCTCATGGCAACGCCGGATCGTTAACCCACTGAGCAAGGGCAGGGACCGAACCTGAAACCTCATGGTTCCTAGTCGGATTCGTTAACCACTGAGCCACAACGGGAACTCCCTCCTTTTTTAATCTTCAAGGCAATCCTGTAAGGTAGATATTATTTTTCCTGTTTTACAAATGAGAAAATCGGGGTGCAGAGAGATTAGAAAGCCTTGCCTAAAGTCATATATGCCAGGTTTTGAACTCAGGGCTTTTGGTTATGAATCCAAAGTTAATTCCACTATATCTCAGCTTGTCCTCCCAAAGAAGAAAGTGAGAGACAGAGGCCTATTGATTGAGAAAACAAAGCCCAGGATACCGATCAGTGTTAGGAAATTATTTGGTCCATGAGATACTATTTTTGTTCTTATTTGGCCTCCCTGTGGCATATGGAGTTCCCAGGCCAGGTATCAGGTCTGAGCTGCAGTTGCCACCTACACTGCAGCTGCAGCAATGTTGGATCCTTTAACATGCTGTGCTGGGCTTGGGATTGAACCTGCATCTCAGCGCCGCAGAGATACTGTCTATCCCATTGTGCCACAGCAGGAACTCCATGACATACTAGTAAGCCAAAACGTAGTATAACAAGGCAGAGTAATAAAATAAATCAAGAGACAGGATGCAAGGGAAGTAAGCACCAGAGACTAAGGAGTAAAAAGGCCCCAAGTCAAGGTCACAGGTCAAGGAGTAACTGCTTCCTGACCATGAGAGACAGGTTAGGAGTCCAGAAAATTATGACCAAAACCAAAGTGCCCTGTGCCCTCAAATCCTAAACTGGCCAGGAGTCGCGACTACAGAAGTCACAAGAGCAAATCAAGGCATCGACAGTAAACACTAGACTTTAGACTATGAAAACATCCATTTGCCCTTTAAGCTGTCCTTCTGGGAAACTCAGAGCCCACAAGTTGAGTAGGAACATTACTGTGAAGGTGAGGACTAGCTGAATAGAAAGCCAGGGCAGAAACGGGAAAGTAGAGATTAGAAATCCTTGGGGACAAAAGGCATGTCACTGTGCACAGGGAATGTCTGTTGTCTTTGCCCAGCATGCTCGCTTCTGATAACAAAGCCCATCTCATCCTGTGGATAAGGAACAAATTCCCCAGCCTTAGTTCACAGGTTCAGGAGGGACTGCCTACTGGCCAGTGGCCAGGCTCGGATTCCACATATACCACAATAATTGGCTCAGGGGTGAGTAAGTGACCCAAGGTAGGCCAATCAGCATTGCTGTGGTCTGAATGTTTGTGTCCCCCCACCAAATTCATATGTTGAAATCCTAACCCCCAAAGATGATGGTATAAGCAGGTGAGGCCTTTGGGAGGTGCTTAGGTCCTGAGGGTGGAAACTTCATGAATGAGATTGGCATTTTTATAAGAGATCCCCTGCCATTTCCACCATATGAGGACAAAGCAAGAAGGTAACACCTATGAGCCAGGAAACAGGCCCTCATCAGACACCACACCAAATCTGCCAGCACCAAGATCTTGGACTCCATCTTCCAGAACTGTGAGAAATAAATTTCTGTTGTTTGTAAGCTATGTGACTATGGTATTTTGTTACGGCAACCCAAAGAAACTAAGACAAGCACCACCTTGGCACTTTTCTAGAGTGACAGGAAAATAGGCAATTTGATCTAGTGGGCTTGCCAAGCCAGTAGAATGTCATGGTGCTCTCCATTTGGACCACCTCCCAGGGAGAATCTGCCTGAGAATAAAGCCAATAGAGCAGAAAGGGCTAAAATACAGGGGCAGACCAGAAGAGAAGAAAACAGTATCCTAGCAACATTTGGGGGGGCCCTGGATCCAATCATAATAAATTCATCCCCTTGAACTTCTCAATTAAGTGAAAAGTAAGTTCCTTTTTTTGGTTATCTCTCCATGTCTGAAAGAGTCCTGCTAATTCACTCTGCATAAAAATTTGCACTGAATAATGAAAATATGGACAGATGCACTGAAAGTACAACACTTTTTTATGGAATTACACAAGGAATAAGCCCTAAATGTGCTTTCCCTCAGCTTTTTCTGTCAGAGGTCTTATCTCTGCATCTCTAGCCAAACCTATCAGTAATAAAGGAAATTGTCTTTAAGTCCCAGTGAAGGGCAGAGAGATTATTTTCCAAAGAAACTCTTTCCAATTAGTGAATATTCACTGTGGGCATGCTAGATAAAAGGCTCTGAATAATGTTATTTCCAAGTGTTACCACCAAAAAAACAACCCTTAATTTCAACACTTAATTACTCATAGTGCTATACAAGGCCCACACAGACCGTCTATGTCCAATACGTGCACAACATCTGGTGGTTTTTAAAAAGTCCACAAATTATTTGACATTCCTTCCTTTAAAATATGGGGTTTAATTTACTGCCCCTTGAAAATGGGACAGATTTAATGACTCACTTCTAAGAAACAGAATGTGATGGAAGGGATGCTTTCTGACTGGTGCCTTTGCTCTCCTGCTCTCTCTTTCCATTCTAACTTTTGGAACCAAGCAAGACACCACATTTTGAGGAAACCTAAGTCACAGGCAGAGGCCACACGAGGATGTTCATAAAACAGCCCCAGGCTGGCCTTCAGCCAACAATCAAAATCAACCACAAGACAAGGGAGTGAACAAGCCTTTAGATGACTTCAGCCTCAGCCTTCAAGTCTTCAAGTCCCCAGGCCTGGTGGAGCAGAGACAGCCATTCCACTGTGCCCTTTTTGAATTCCTGACCCACAGAAATTGTGCAAGACTGTAACTGATGTTTACTGCTTTTAAGCCACTATGGCTTTTTGTTTTGTTTTGTTTTGTTTAAGGTGAGTTTAACAACTTTGGCTCAAGGACTTTGCTGTAATTTTTTTGGCTGCACTTGGTGGCATGGAGAAGTTCCTGGGCCCCAGGGATTGAACCCCTGCCATAGCAGTAACCAGAGCCACAGCAGTGACAACACTGGATCCTTAACCTACTGAGCCATCAGGGACTCCATAAGCCACTATATTTTGAGGCACTTTGTTACACAGCAATTGATAACTAATACAGAGTCCAAGAACAAAATAGCAAATGGTCATCAGCTCAAGTGCTAACTCCAATCAACTGAGAGTTGTCCTGGAGAAAGCTTCATCAGGACTGAGAAAAAAAAGAAAATGGATGTCTTTATAAGCACAGAAGTGGGAAGTGACAGCACTTGTGTTTTTTATTTACCAACCCTGGTCGAAGACAACTGACTACAGACCCCAGGAAAAAAAAAAATGTTCTAAGAGGGAAAGGGAGAAAAAGGCCAGTAGATAAGGTAGCAGAAAAAGAACTAGGCTTGGAGATAGGATACACAGATTTAAAGCTCAGCTACTTAGCAGCTGTGAAAACTTAAACTAGCCATTTAACCTCCCTGGACCTCAGCCCCCTCATCTGCAAAACCACAGGACTATTGTGAGGGTTAAATCAGATATTACCATGACACAGATGTCTGGCAGTAGGTCCTCAACAAATGGAAATATGGTTGGAGTCCTGGTGGAAACTAAGCAAAATGCGGACATGGGAGATGGACTTGAGGTCTATTTGACTCTCAAATACAGCATTGTCACAGCATTCAAGGCCTTCCTAAAGCTTTATTTCCCAAGTGTGAAATACTAAGACCGTAGGATGTTAATAGCACATTCTGTGAAATACTGGTTATGTAAAATCTTAATAGGTGTGGCGAAGATAAAAAGAGTTTGCTTAATGCACTTACCACATGACCCAGCACTTCCCATACCGTAAAGAAGTAAAAATTTATGTTCACACAAAAACCTGTACATGAATCTTTATAGCAGCTCTATTCATAATCACCAAAGGCTAGAAACAACCCAGATGTTCTTCAACAGAATAAACTGTGGGACATCAATACCATAAAATACTACTAAGCAATGAAAAAGACCTAACTCTTGATACATTCAACATGGATGAGTCTCAAAGATATTACCTGAGTGGAAGAAGCCAGTCTCAAAGCCAGTATAATTTCACTTATATGACTTTCTTGTAAAAAAGAAAACTATATTGGTAAAGAACATGTCAGTGGTTGCCAGGAGTCAGAGGAGTAGGGGATGTGACTATAAATGGATAGCACAAGGGTGTTTTGGGGGTGTGATAAAACTGCTCTGTATCCTGACTGTGGTGGTGGTTACAAAAATCGTATATGTGTAAAACTTTACAGAGCTGTACACCCAAAAAGATTACTTTTACTGTATATTATTTTTCAAAATAAAATTAAAAGAAGAGTTCACTTAAATTTGGGAAAGTCTGGGAGTTCCTGTCATGGCACAGAAGAAATGAATCCAACAAGGAACCATGAGGCTGTGGGTTCAATCCCTGACCTCACTCAGGGTTATGGATCTGGCGTTGCTGTGAGCTGTGGCATATGCCAGCAGCTGTAGCTCCTATTCGACCCCTAGCCTAGGAACCTTCATATATCGTGGATGCGGCCCTAAAAAAAAAGCAAACAAACAAACAAAAAATTGGGGAAAGTTTGGGTTAAAGTGAAATAAGGGGAGTTCCCGTCGTGGTGCAGTGGTTAACGAATCCGACTGGGAACCATGAGGTTGTGGGTTCGATCCCTGGCCTCGCTCAGTGGGTTAAGGATCCGGCATTGCCGTGAGCTGTGGTGCAGGTTGCAGATGCGGCTCAGATCCCGTGTTGCTGTGGCTCTGGCATAGGCCAGTGGCTACAACTCCAATTCGACCCCTAGCCTGGGAACCTCCATATGCTGCGAGAGCGGCCCAAGAAATGTCAAAAAGACAAAAAAATAAAATAAAATAAAATAAAGTGAAATAAGGTATTTTACAACAGGACTTCTCAGGGCCTTTGACATGCTTTGATCACATATTTAATTTAATATATATTAATTAATTTAATTTAATATTTAATCACAAATGAGCATTTATGATTCTGGAAGACTGAAAGAGAATATGCAGCATTTCTCAAGTTTTTGGCCAAGAAACCTTTCTCAGAACATCCCCGGAGGCTGTTGTTTCCTATATTCACTCTGAGGAATTCAGATCTGTTAAGAGATTATGATTTGGGATCCAGAGATACTAAAATGACAGGTTGTAAGTTACGTTCCATTTATTGCTAAAGTCTCAGTGCTGTACATAAATGCAAGGATGAAGAGTTCGAAGTAATAAAAAGTAATAGGAGCAATAAGATCCTACTGTATGGCACAGGGAACAGTGCCCAATATCCTGGGATAGATCATGATGGAAAATAATATTAAGAAAGAATATATACGTGTGTGTGTGTGTGTGTGTGTGTGTGTGTGTGTGTGTGTGTATGACTGAGTCACTTTGCTATACATCAGAAACTGGCACAACATTATAAATCAACCATAATTTTTTTAAAAAGTAATGAGCACTTCCATGCTATTAAAAATTACACTTGTATAATATGTATATAACTAAAAATATACACAAATCACACTCTCTAACACATACTCATTCCTATGTGCATATGTACTGAAAAAAAGTCTGGAAGCTAGGGGAATTTTCACCAAAAGGTTGCTAGTGACCAAATCTGGGTGGTAAGATACTAGGTAACTTTTTTTTTTTGCTTTTTTCGGGGGGCAGGGGGCCTCATCCTCACCATATGGAAGTTCCCAGGCCAGGGGTCAAATTGGAACTATAGCCACCGGCCTATGCCACAGCCACAGCAACTGGGATCCAAGCCATGTCTGCAACCTACACCACAGCTCACGGCAATGCCGGATCCCCCACCCACTGAGCAAGGGCAGGGATCTAACCAAAATCCTCGCAGATACTAGTCAGATTCTTTTCCACTGCTCCACAACAGGAACTCCAATACTAGGCAATTTGACATATTTTTTCTTATTTTGCATTTTCAGATTTTCCTGAAAAGAATGTTGTGAATTACTTGTTTAAAAAAAAAAAAAAAAGGACTTAAAAAGAGGGAAACAAAGAAGGAAAATGCAAATAGCAAAGGCTGCAAAGATCCAGCACCGTTAAACCTTTCAAGTTCACAGTTTTTAAAAAATGAAGAAATTAAGGCCTAAGGAACTAGAAAGTCGCCTGCAACAAGTGGATGCATTCGAAAAGCCCAAGCTACTTCTAGAACAGTATCCAACAGGCCACACATTGTAGCATGTATGCTCTATACAATCCACAATACATATGATGACATTGAAAATAAAATGGTTGCAGATCTAGGATGTGGCTGTGGAATGCTTAGCATCGCAACTGCAATACTAGGAGCAGGGGTTGTGTGTTGGATTTGACATAGGTGAAGATGCATTGTAAGTATTTAATAGGAATGTAGAAGAGTTTGAGTTAACAAATGTTGGAGTTCCCGTCGTGGCTCAGTGGTTAACGAATCCCACTAGGAACAATGAGGTTGTGGGTTCGATCCCTGCCCTTGCTCAGTGGGTTAACGATCCGGGGTTGCCGTGAGCTGTGGTGTAGGTTGCAGACGCAGCTCGGATCCCACGTTGCTGTGGCTCTGGCGTAGGCCGGTGGCTACAGCTCCGATTGGACCCCTAGCCTGGGAACCTCCATATGCCTCGGGAGCGGCCCAAGAAATAGCAAAAAAAAAAAAAAAAAAAAAAGACAAAAAACAAATGTTGACATGGTTCAGTGTGACGTGTGCTCATTATCTAACGAAATGTCCAAGTTATTTGATACAGTAATTATGAATCATCCCTTTGGGACCAAAAATAATAAAGGGACAGATAGAGCATTTCTGAAGACTGCCTTGGAAATGGCAAGAACAGCAGTATATTCTTTACACAAACCCTCAACAAGAGAACATACTCAAAAGAAGGCTGCAGAGTGGAAAATCAAGATAGATATTATTGCAGAGCTGCGATATGACCTGCCAGCATCATACACATTTCATTAAAAAAAAATCAGTGGACATCGAAGTGGACCTAATTCGGTTTTCTTTTTTAAAGCCTTCAAAGACAAAAGCAGCTTAAAATCTAATTAAAATGAATAAAACAACAACAACAACAACAGGAGTTCCCATTGTGGCAAAGTGGAAATGAATCTGACTAGTATCAATGAGGTTGCAGGTTTGATCCCCGGCCTCGCTCAGTGGGTCATGGATCTGGTATTGCCATGAACTGTGGTATAGGTTGCAGAGGTGGCTTGGATCCTGCATTGCTGTGGCTGTGGCATAGGCCAGCAGCTGCAGCTCCAATTTGACCCCTAGTCTGGGAATTTTCGTATGCCGCAGGTATAGCCCTAAAAAGCAAAAAAAAAAACAAAACAAAAAACAAAAAAAAACAGGATTTAGGAGTCCCCACTGTGGCACAACAGTTTAAGGATCCGGTGTTGTCTCTGCAGCAATGCAGGTTCAATCTCCAGCCCAGCACAGAGCTTAAGGATCCAGTATTGCCACTGCTGTGGTTTAGGTCACAACTGCATCTTGGATTCAATCCTTGGCTTGTGAAACTTCTATATGCCATGGGTATGGCCGAAAAAGAAAAGGAAAAAAAAAAAAGCAAGATTTAAAATAATAAAATTAAAAATTAAAATTAGCAGAGTTCCTTCTGTGGCACAGTGGGCTAAGAATCTGACTTCAGTGGTTTGGGTTGCTGCAGAGGTAAAGGTTCAGTCCCCAGGCCGGTGCAGTGGGTTAAAGGATCCAGTGTTGCCAGAGTTGTGGCATAGGTCACAGCTGCAGCTCAGATTAAATTCCTGGCCCAGGGACTTCCATATACCACAGGTGTGGCTATAAAAAAATTCCTAAAATTAGGAATTCCTGTCATGGCTCAGTGGAAACAAATCTGACTGGCATCCATGAGGGTGCAGGTTCCATCCCTGGCCTCGCTCAGTGGGTTGGGGATCCAGGGTTGCCGTGAGCTGAGGTGTACATCACAGACTCGGCTTGAATCCTGCATTGCTGTGGCTGTGGCGTAGGCTGACAGCTACAGCTCCAATTCTACCCCTAGCCTGGGGACCTCTATAAAATTAGCTACCATTCATTGAATACCTGCTATGTTCAAGGAATGATGTGAAGCACTTTCTATATATTATCTTTTTCACTGAATCCTCAAAATTTATGTGAGAGACATTGTTACTACTCCCATTTTGAAAATGAAGAAATGAGACTTGAGGAAATTTTCCCTAGTCTGACATGGGTTGATTCTAGAATACAAGTATAGAAACAAACACATACACACTCAGCTACTCTCACACATGCTCCACTTTAGGGTCAGCTGGCTCCGCTAGCAACTAAGACCCAAAACCCAGATATGGCCACTCTTGCCAGTCCCAAATGGGCTAACAATTCTCTCCTAGATAGTTAGCCATGTGAGAAAAACTTGGCCACAACATACTGGGTCTCCTTCTCTCTCTCTCTTTACTTATTTATTTATTTTTGCTTTTTAGGGCCACACCCTCAGACTAATGGTCCAATTGGAGCTACAGCTGCCAGCCTACACCACAGGCACAGCAATGCCAGATCTTTAACCCACTGAGGAAGGCCAGGCATCGAACCTGCATCCTAATGGATCCTGCCCAGATTCGTTAACCACTGAGGCATGACGGGAACTCCTAGGTCTCCTTCTTACAAAAAGGAGACTTCCCATTCCTCAAATCTAAGCTGATTTTTTGTTTGTTTGTTTTTTTGCCTTTTCTAGGGCCACTCCCTTGGCACATGGAGGTTCCCAGGCTAGGGGTCTAATCGGAGTTGTAGCCACCGGCCTACACCAGAGCCACAGCAATGCCAGATCCAAGGCACGTCTGCAACTTACACCATAGCTCATGGCAATGCCGGATCCTTAACCCACTGAGCAAGGCCAGGGGTTAGGAACCTGCAACCTCATGGTTCCTAGTCGGATTCGTTAACCACTTCGCCGTGACGGGAACTCCAAATTTAAGCTGATTTGAGACTTGCACTGACAGATAGAATAGGGTAGAGTGACACCATGTGAGTTCCAAAGGCTTTTCAGCTTCCACTTGCATCCTCTTCGAACCTCAAGATCAAGGATACAAAGAACCCCAAAATGAAATACCGCATGGAGAGAGAGGTCCAGATATTCCCACTAACCCAAATAAGCCCCAAGTTACCTTTCAGATGAATGTAGCCATGTGAGTGAGCCCAGGCAAAATCAGCAGAAAAACTATCCAGCAAACCCATAAAATAGTGAAGAGTAATATACTGTTGTTAGTTTAAGCCACTAAGTTGTAGAGTGATTTGTTATGCAGCAATAACTAACTGATACAACTTGAATTGACAAAGCCAAGAAAAAATCTCAAGTCACTGAGGTGCCTGTGTTGGGTCAGTTCCAAAAAAAAAAAAAAAAAACTAAAGTAACACAATGTGAGCTTTCAGTGAGCTTTTTTTTTTTTTGGCACTTTTTTTCCTAATACATAGATAGATCAAGCCATACTCCATGCCCTGAGAGTGATTAGATATCTCACACTTCCTTCCAAATAGACCACAGAGCTCTTCTGAAAGTAAGAAAATGTGGAAGATTATGCAAAAAAAGAATGTCAGGAGAGCTCCTTCTACAAAAAAACAAGGAATGGTTTACATAGGAAAATGTGTGCTGAAACCAATTAATTTTTATCCTTTGCTATTAGGGCACATTAGGTTTTTCTTCCAAGATTCATTGAGTCATGAAACATATTAACTGTGGCAGGCTGAGTTTCAATTAAAGACAGAAGGCAAGGGTCATTTACCTACAACTAAATGCTTCTTCAATAATAAGACTCATGAGCAAAAGGAACTTGCTCCAAGAAGAATATGATGAATTGTGAATACACTCATTGTTTTTATTCAGACGCAAATGGCTCTAGACCAGAAAATCATATTAGTTCAAAACATGATATGGAACCTACTGCTAATACTAGGAAATGTTTCTCACACATGGATAATTCACTATTGAAATCAGCAACCATAAAAAAAAAAAAAAATCAGGAGTTCCTGTCATGGCTCAGTGGTTAACAAATCTGACTAGGAACCATGAGGTTTCAGGTTTGATCCCTGACCTCGCTCGGTGGCTTAAGGATCCGGGGTTGCTGTGAGCTATGGTGTAGGTTGCAGCCGAGGCTCGGATCCCGTGTTACTGTGGCTCTGGCATAAGCCAGTGGCTACAGCACCAATTCTACCCCTAGCCTGGGAACCTCCATATGCCACAGCTACAGCCCTAGAAAAAACAAAAAAAAAACAAAAAATCAGCAATCACGATGATAGGGAAAAAAAATACCCTAGCTTCTCAACCTATCATCTCTCTTGACAGCATGACTTAGCGTACTTTAGTTTTTCTTTTTTTCTTTTTTTTTTTTTTTGTCTTTTTGCTATTTCTTTGGGCCGCTCCAGCGGCGTATGGAGGTTCCCAGGCTAGGGATCCAATCGGAGCTGTAGCCACTGGCCTATGCCAGAGCCACAGCAACGCAGGATCCGAGCCGCGTCTGCAACCTACACCACAGCTCATGGCAACACTGGATCGTTAACCCACTGAGCAAGGGCAGGGACCGAACCTGCAACCTCATGGTTCTACTTTAGTTTTTCTTATAGCCTACATTTTAAAAGCAACATCACCACAAAATCTTGTAGTGGCATTTGGGGTTTAATGATGGCAATCCTTTTCAGAAGAAAGTATATCAGGAGGAAAAGAATACAGATGGTATCTGGTGGCTCCTTCACAGCAGGTCACTTGGCATTCTTTCCTCTCATTTAACTACTATCTACAGAAAGCCCTCTCAAGTCTGTCCTTCCTCTCCATTTCTCATATTTCTTGGCCTATTCCCTTTGCTGATTGCAATCACTTGGCCCCATCTAATTTCACCTTTCCTTGAACATTAGCCCTCTCTTTACTGCTTTACTTGATATACTAAGAGTATAGCTGCTCCTCACATGATAGCCCTGCCTTCTCTGCTGTTAGCACAAAGAAAGAATTCTCTCTCAGACAGGGTCTGGTTACCTCGCAATTTCCCATGTCCTTTTCTTGAAGATACCAGTCCGTCTCAGTGTCTCTCTTTCTCTCTCTCTCTGGGCATTCAGTCTTTGACAAAACAGTGAATATATCTGATTCATGTTCAGATGGAGTGAAAGCAGACTTAATCGTGTGCAACTTTTAAGTGGTACATAACAGACACAGCTTCTAACACAGAAGTAGAAATCATGTTCAAATCAACAATGACTGACTTTTTTAAACAGAAAACATATCTGAAGACTAGACTTGGGGTTTGGGCCACCAACAGGTAACTTCCATGTAAAGTAATGTTTTCAGCTTTGGAGAAGAATATGTGAGTGAATTTGTCCTAGTGCCTCCTCAGGGATGTATATAACAATGGGATGGATATCTTTGAGTACTGCAGAAACTAAGCCCCCACTCAGGTGGAGGATGGTGACTACATGGTGACCACAAGCCCATAGACCCCAGACTGGTTGAAACCAGAAGGGTGATAATTAAGATGTCTGAAACATCACCCCATTTCCTCACCACCAACTAATCAGAGGAAAGAAATACACTCTGCAGTCCTAAACGTTGTCCTTAAAAAGCCTTCCCTGAAAATCACTGGGGACTTTGGGTCTTTGGAGCATGAGCCATTGTATTTTTTTGCTGGGCCCTACAATAAATACTGTACTTGGATTTCCGTTGTGCTGTAGAGGGTTAAAGATCTGGCACTATTGCTGCAGTGGCTCAGGTCGCTGTTGTGGCATGGGTTCAATCCCTGGCCTGGGTTCCACATGCTGCAGGAGCAGCTGAAAAAAAATACTGTATTTTCATCACTACCTAGTGAAGTAAATTGGCTTTAGAGCATGGTGAATGAGTGGACGCAAGTTTGATTTGGTAACAGGAGAAAACTCCAAAGTTTGAACCTTGATAAGTAAAAGAAAACATAGCCACTGATGGAAAAAACTAAGAGGAAAGATTGGTTTATGGACAAAAATAGGATATGCTCAGTTTTCAATGTGTTAGTTTTGGAGTCGTGGCAGACAGAGGTCTGTAAGAAGCATCTAACAGTTTTTGGAATTAGATTTGTCTGAGAAACATCAAAAGCATAGCTCAATTTAAGAATAATCAGCATAAGAGTTGGAAACTAGGCCGCAAAGATACCCTCTTCACCACAATTGCCTATTTTCCTCAGCCAAGTCAATCCTTTTTCACTGAAAGGGGCTTCATCATGAGGTGCAAGCTTCCTATGCCAGCTCAGGTCCTCCTAATAACCCTCCCAAAGGAACACAGAATTACATTTATTCCTGAGCATAGCTCTGGGCTGCAGGGTGATAACCAAGCAACATCAGCAGGTCGTTTAAGGAAATAAGCCCTGGAAGAAGCTCCTTAGATGTGCACAGAGGATTAACTTTGGGATTTCACCACACTTATGGGACACAAGTCAACCGTGGACAGAAACAGTATGCCCTCCTTGTCATGTGCAATGGTGCCCTCTACTACAGAGCTTCATTATTATGAAATCTCAAAGTCCAAGACATTCAGACACCACTAGTTTTCAAATAAACTTCATAAGCTAAGACACCACACTTGCAATCTTCTGGCTCCTTGTACTCATGAAATATGCCTGAGCACCATCAACCATTCAATAATTACTTACAAAGTGCCTATTTTGCACTTGGCCCTGAATGACCCACTGTCTTTTCCTTCACACTGGACCTCTGGAGTCACACAGTCTCATCTTTAAATCCCAACTATAACCTCTCTTGGCTCTATGAGTCTGATGAAGTTACCTAGC
Organism: Phacochoerus africanus; assembly: GCF_016906955.1. Classification (NCBI taxonomy): domain Eukaryota; kingdom Metazoa; phylum Chordata; class Mammalia; order Artiodactyla; family Suidae; genus Phacochoerus; species Phacochoerus africanus. The sequence goes on from NC_062544.1 coordinate 145,972,021, forward strand.
TCCTTAAGGCTTTGTTTCTTCTCATCTACAAAAATGAGATTAAAATGCCACATTCCTTTATTTGTGTTCAAGGTTATGTCCTTTCCTTCAAAGCTCCTACCATGTAGCTTTGACTATACTGAGTGCAGGTACTTTCAGAAGGTTGAGGGAAAAGGTTCTCTTGACCCTCTTAGGGTACCTAGCTGGACCTGAAAGTTAAACTGACATAGACAGATTAACAGAAGGAAAACATACACGTTAATATAGTACAAGTTTTATGCTACACAGGAGCCTTCATAAGGAAATGAAGACCCAAAGAAACAGTTAGACCTGAGCATGTTAATACTAGGGTTAATGAAGAGTAGATAGTCGGGGAGGAGTAAGAGGGAAACTGAGCAAGACCTGCTTGTTAGGATTCTTCTCAGGGTCTCTTTGTTTTCAGAGATAAGGATGCACCTTCCCTCCAGGGGCTGCAGGGACAACGTTCTAGATCTTTCAGTTTTGAAGAGAAGGAGGAAAACTGGATGTGGGAAATCCCTGGGTTTAAGTATTGGCAACTAATTTCAAACCCTGGGTACCCAGATCAGACCCAGGGGCTGCCTGTTTGCAACTTCCCCAAGAAGACAGGGCACTCAGATAACTCACAGTTTTAAGCACCTTTTGAGGCATTACCCAGCAAGACTAAGGGACGCTCCAGTAAAATCCTCATTTCACTCTAGCTCGGTCTCAATCAATCACCCTAACTCTCTTCATGCTACAATGAAACAAGAACCCAGTGTGACAGGATCATTATCACCAGAGGAAAGGACAATATCATCATGGGTCATCAGCTTGCATTATATAAACAAATCTAAGGGCTCTATATGAGGAAACAATGAAAATGCTCTCAACAGGGCAGTGAAGCATAAGCAGTACAGGAACAGAATTATGCTGATCAGACTTACAGGCCCAATCACAGACACATCAGGAACATTCAGTCAGCACTTTCAGGTGATATTTTCCCAGTGTGATACTCACTGCTTTCATGCTTCCTTCATCTCTGACTCATTCTTTCCAGTTCAATCTATTTTGTTTATGGATTTAATGTCTGGCACAATTCCTCTAAAGAGCTCATGATTTCCCTCTGACTTCTCTTCCCCCTCCTGCTTCAGAACAGGGCAGATGGCAAACCAAATAATAAATAATGACAGATGTAAAAGGATATGGATATTTATATTGTTTCAATTTGGGGCCCCAAATGAAGCTGGCCCAACAGACATAAGATTGGAGCTGGCTCATGCCTTCCAAAAGGGTCTAAGCGTTGTTGTCTCTGACAAATGCCTTGCCAGTAATTATAACTCTGTGCTAAAGACGCACACTTTCCCTCTGAATGTGTTTCTTTTTATTCTGCTACTTAAGGGTAACTGAGCATTCCATGAACCAACAGACATGAGTCATCTTCTAGAGGCATGATCCACCATATCCTCTGGGAATACCAACATCCAGTAGTCTTCTTACCTGTTGGGAAGGTTTGAGGACAATGAAACTGGTACCCAGGATATTCCCTGAGGTGCATGGGACACAAGAACACTAAGGGAGAACTGTTGAACACAGCCTATAGTTGGGATATGCTAAAACCCTGTATGATGGACAGGGGAGTTCCTTTTAAAAAAAGGCTCAATTGTTAGAAGAGACAATAGGGTCACTAGGAGAAAAATCACCATAAATGAAGGAGTGGGTGATTTGGAAGAGTGGGTAACTTGGTCAGGTGAGGCCATCATAACAAAATACCATGGCTAAAATAAGTATTTGGGTAGTTCCCAATGTGGCTCAGCAGGTTATGAACCCAGCTAGTATCCATGAGGATGTGGGTTTGATCCCTAGCCTCCCTTAGTGGGTTAAGGATCCAGTGTTGCTGTGAGCTGTAGTGTAGGTTGCAGATGCAGCTCAGATCCTGCATTGCTGTGGCTGTGGAGTAGAATGCCAGCTGCAGCTCCAATTCGACCCCTAGCCTGGGAACTTCCATATGCCACAGGTGTGGCCCTAAAAAATGAAATAAAATAAAATAAAAATAAGTATTTGGATTATGTTTTGAGAGAATGAAAATGACTTTCATGGGAATCTGGGCTTGGCAGTACCCTAGCATATGGTTGTAAATTAGCTCTAAATTGCCAAATATAGTGGGAACTTTTTAGCACTCCTATTACTTGACCTCTCTGGTATCTGATGTTGTTGACAATTCCTCCCTTAAAATTCTCCTTAACCTCCTTTTCCCTGTGAACCCCTCTGGCCACATGGGGTATGCCTAGGCTGAATCTGGTGCAGATGGAGAGGCAGTAAGAGAGCACACATAGGAAGTGCCTGGAGCCCAGCAAGGATTTGCCTTAAAAAATAGTACCCAGACCCTTGAGGGTGGCTGGGCCCCTTCCCCACCTGAAAAGCAGTGAGTGGCAGATGAGACTTGAGAAGAACTGTGCTGACCCCTGAAATCTGGTCACAACTCAGCAAGGAGCAGGAGAAACTCCAGCATCTACTCACTCAGTCCTTGCTTGCACATTTGGTAATAAGCTGAAATGAAAGCAACCTTGAACCTGTCCAACTGGTCATTCTTGCCAGGCTTTGAACCTGGAATAGCCTATCACAAGCTGACCTAGCTCACCGTCCCTCCGTCTTTTCAGCGACCGCTTCTTCCTCATCCTGTTCCCAAACTGTTGAGGTTCCACAGGGTTCCTTGCTCAGCCCTTTTCTTTTCTTTTCTTTTCTTTTTTTTTTATTTTCCCACTGTACAGCAAGGGGGTCAGGTTATCCTTACATGTATACATTACAATTACATTTTTCCCCCACCCTTTCTTCTGTTGCAACATGAATATCTAGACAAAGTTCTCAATGCTATTCAGCAGGATCTCCTTGTAAATCTATTCTAAATTGTGTCTGATAAGCCCAAGCTCCCGATCCCTCCCACTCCCTCCCCCTCCCATCAGGCAGCCACAAGTCTCTTCTCCAAGTCCATGATTTTCTTTTCTAAGGAGATGTTCATTTGTGCTGGATATTAGATTCCAGTTATAAGTGATAACATATGGTATTTGTCCTTGTCTTTCTGGCTCATTTCACTCAGTATGAGATTCTCTAGCTCCATCCATGTTGCTGCAAATGGCATTATGTCATTCTTTTTTATGGCTGAGTAGTATTCCATTGTGTATATATACCACCTCTTCCAAATCCAATCATCTGTCGATGGACATTTGGGTTGTTTCCATGTCCTGGCTATTGTGAATAGTGCTGCAATGAACATGCGGGTGCATGTGTCTCTTTTAAGTCGAGTTTTGTCCGGATAGATGCCCAAGAGTGGGATTGCGGGGTCATATGGAAGTTCTATGTATGGATTTCTAAGGTATCTCCAAACTGTTCTCCATAGTGGCTGTACCAGTTTACATTCCCACCAACAGTACAGGAGGGTTCCCTTTTCTCCACAGCCCCTCCAGCACTTGTTATTTGTGGATTTATTAATGATGGCCATTCTGACTGGTGTGAGGTGATATCTCATGGTAGTTTTGATTTGCATTTCTCTTATAATCAGCGATGTTGAGCATTTCTTCATGTGTTTGTTGGCCATCTGTATATCTTCTTTGGAGAAATGTCTATTCAGGTCTTTTGCCCATTTTTCCATCGATTGATTGGCTTTTTTGCTGCTGGGTTGTATAAGTTGTTTGTATATTCTAGAGATTAAGCCCTTGTCGGTTGCATCATTTGAAACTATTTTCCCCCATTCTGTAAGTTGTCTTTTTGTTTTCTTTTGGGTTTCCTTTGCTGTGCAGAAGCTTTTCAGTTTGATGAGGTCCCATGGGTTTATTTTTGCTCTAATTTCTATTGCTTTGGGAGACTGACCTGAGAAAATATTCATGATGTTGATGTCAGAGAGTGTTTTGCCTATGTTTTCTTCTAGGAGTTTGATGGTGTCCTGTCGTATATTTAAGTCTTTCAGCCATTTGGAGTTTATTTTTGTGCATGGTGTGAGGGTGTGTTCTAGTTTCATTGCTTTGCATGCAGCTGTCCAGGTTTTCCAGCAATGCTTGCTGAATAGACTTTCTTTTTCCCATTTTATGTTCTTGCCTCCCTTGTCAAAGATTAATTGACCATGGGTGTCAGGGTTTATTTCCGGATTCTCTATTCTGTTCCATTGGTCGGTCTGTTTTGATACCAGTACCACACTGTTTTGATGACTGTGGCTTTGTAGTATTTCTTGAAGTCTGGGAGAGTTATGCCTCCTGCTTGGTTTTTGTTTCTCAGGATTGCTTTGGTGATTCTGGGTCTTTTGTGGTTCCATATAAATGTTTGGATTGTTTGTTCTAGTTCTGTGAAAAATGTCCTGGGTAATTTGATAGGGATTGCATTGAATCTGTAGATTGCTTTGGGTAGTATGGCTATTTTTACAATATTGATTTTCCCAATCCAGGAACATGGAATATCTTTCCATTTCTTTACATCTTCTTTGATTTCTTTGATTAAAGTTTTATAGTTCTCGGCATATAGGTCCTTTACCTCCTTGGTCAGGTGTATTCCGAGGTATTTGATTTTGTGAGGTGCAATTTTAAAAGGTATTATATCTTTGTATTCCTTTTCTAATATTTCATTGCTGGTATACAGAAATGCCACTGACTTCTGAATGTTAATCTTATATCCTGCTACTTTGCTGAATTTATGAATCAGTTCAAGTAGTTTTGGGGTTGAGTCCTTAGGGTTTTCTATGTATAGTATCATGTCATCTGCATACAGGGACAGTTTGATCTCTTCTCTTCCTATATGGATGCCTCTTATTTCTTTTGTTTGTCTAATTGCTGTGGCTAGGACTTCCAAAACGATGTTGAAGAGCAGTGGTGAGAGTGGGCATCCCTGTCTTGTTCCAGATTGGAGTGAGAAGGCTTTCAGTTTTTCCCCATTGAGGATTATATTTGCTGTGGGTTTGTCATAAATGGCTTTGATTATATTCAGGAATGTTCCCTCTATACCCGCTTTGGCGAGGGTCTTGATCATGAATGGATGTTGGACTTTGTCAAATGCTTTTTCTGCGTCTATTGAGATGATCATATGATTTTTGACTTTTTTTTTTGTTAATGTGGTGTATGATGCTGATTGATTTGCGTATGTTGAACATCCTTGTGAACCTGGGATGAACCCAACCTGGTCATGGTGTATAATTTTTTTGATATGTTGTTGGATTCGGTTGGCTAAGATTTTGTTGAGAATTTTTGCATCTATATTCATCAATGATATTGGCCGATAGTTTTCTTTTTTGGTGGTATCTCTGTCTGGTTTTGGAATGAGGGTGATGGTGGCATCATAGAATGTCTTTGGGAGTATTCCTTCTTCTTCAACCTTTTGAAAGCATTTAAGGAGGATGGGCACCAATTCCTCTTTATATGTTTGATAAAATTCACCTGTGAAGCCATCTGGTCCTGGACTTTTATTTGTAGGGAGTGATTTTATGACCTCTTCAATTTCATTTCTAGTGATCGGTCTGTTCACTTGGTCTGTTTCTACTTGATTCAGTTTTGGCAGGCTGTAAGATGCTAGAAAATTGTCCATTTCTTCCAGATTGTCAAACTTGTTGCCATATAGTTGTTCATAGTATTCTCTTATGGTTTTTTGTATTTCTGCTGTATCCGTTGTGATTTCTCCTTTTTCATTTATAATTTTGGTTATTTGGGTTCTTTCTCTCCTCTTTTTAGTGAGTCTGGCCAGGGCTTTGTCAATTTTGTTTACCTTTTCAAAGAACCAGCTCTTGGTTTTATTAATTTTCTCCATTGTTTTTTGAGTCTCTATTTTATTAATTTCTTCTTTGATCTTTATAATTTCCTTCCTTTGGCTGACTTTAGCACTTTTTTGTTCTTTTTCTAATTCATTTAGGTGGAGGGTTAAGTTGTCAATTTGGGATCTTTCTTCTTTTTTGAAAAAGGCCTGTATTGCTCTAAATTTCCCTCTGAGCACTGCTTTCGCAGCATCCCATAGATTTTGAGAGGTTGTGTCTTCATTATCATTTGTTTCAAGGTAGTTTTTAATTTCCTTCTTGATTTCCTCATTGACCCATTGGTTTTTTAGTAGCATGTTGTTTAGTCTCCATGTAGTAGGTTTTTTCTCTTTCCTTTTCCCATGGTTGATTTCTAATTTCATGGCATTGTGGTCAGAGAAGATACTTGAGATAATTTCTATGCTCCTAAATTTATTGAGATTCGCTTTGTGTCCCAATATGTGGTCGATTCTTGAGAATGTTCCATGAGCATTTGAGAAGAATGTGTATTCTGCTTTTTTTGGATGTAGGGTCCTGAAGATATCAATGAAGTCTAACTTTTCTATTGTTTCCTTTAGGATCTCTGTTGCTTTATTGGTTTTCTGTCTAGAGGATCTGTCCATTGATGTGAGGGGGGTATTAAGGTCTCCTACTATGATTGTATTCTCATCAATATCTCCCCTTATGTCTGTTAATATTTGTTGTATGTATCTGGGTGCTCCTGTATTTGGGGCATATATGTTGACAATAGTAACATCCTCTCCTTGGATGGACCCCTTAATCATTAAATAGTGTCCTTCTTTGTCTTTCTTTATGTCTTTTGTTTTAAAGTCTATTTTGTCTGATATGAGCGTTGTGACTCCTGCTTCTCTGTCATGTCTATTGGCGTGAAATATTTTTCCCCACCCTTTCACTTTCAATCTATATGTATCTTTTGTCCTAAGGTGAGTTTCTTGTAGGCAGCATATTGAAGGTTTTTGCCTTTTTATCCACTCAGCCACTCTGTGTCTTTTGATTGGGGCGTTCAGTCCATTGACATTTAAGGTGATAATTGACAGATGATTATTTATTGCCATTTGAACCTCGTGTTCCAGTTGATTCTATGGTTCTCCATTCTTCCTTTCTTTTTTTTTTTTTTTTTTGGTTGGATGGTCTCCTGTTATTATCTGCTTGAGTGTATTTTTTTTTTCATTTTTTGCAAATGCAGTATTTGGTTTTGGCTTGTGGTAGCCCTGTTTTTTAAGTATGCTAACCCCTTCCCATAATTGTGTGTTTTAGCCTGATGGTCCTGTAAGTTCAAACACTTCATTACTATATTAAAATTAAGAAGAGGAACATACAAACAAACAAAAAGGGTTATTTACTTCCTAACATCCCTTGCCCACATGTTATGGTTTTGATGACTCTTTTTAATTTTTTTCTTTTTAATTTTATTTTGTTTGAAGCATGTTCATGATTAAATCTATATGCTGGCTTATTTGAGTGACTGCTCTCTGATTGTGGTTTCCTCAGTCCTAGTTCTTCCTCTTCTTTTTTTTTTCTTTTCTTTTTTCTTCCCTTTCCTTCCTTTCTTTTTGGTTTAGAGAAGCCCTTTCAATATTTCCTTTAACCTGGGTTTTGTGTTGCAGTATTCTTTAAGTTTTTGTTTGTTGGAAAAAATTTTTATTTCCCCTTCTATTTTAAATGATATTCTTGCTGGATAGAGTATTCTAGGTTGCGTATTTTTTCCTTTTAGCACTTTAAATATCTCTTGCCATTCCCTCCTGGCCTGTAGTGTTTCTGTAGAGAAGTCAGCTGATATTCTTATGGGGGTTCCCTTGTAGGTAACATTCTGTTTTTCTCTTGCTGCCTTTAGGATCCTCTCTTTATCACTAACTTTTGCCATTTTTCTTATGATGTGTCTTGGTGTGGGTCAATTTGGGTTCAGTTTGTTTGGGGCCCTCTGTGCTTCTTGTATCTTGAACCCAGTATCCTTTAGATTTCAGAAGTTTCCAGCGATAATTTCTTCAAATATATTTTCCATCCCCTTATCTTTTTCTACTCCTTCTGGAATTCCTATTATGCGTAGATTGGCCCGCTTTATATTATCCCATAGGTCTCTTATATTGCTTTCCAGCTTTTTGATTCGGTTTTCGGTCTGTTGACCGGATTGAGTGATTTCCATTATTCTATCTTCCATATCACTGATTCGTTCTTCTGCATTATTCATTCTGGGTTTTACTGCCCTTAGTTCCGTTTGCATCTCTGCAAATGAATGTTCTAGTTTTTCTTGGCTCCTCCTTATATGTTCTAGTTCCTTTCTGAGGGCATCTGCATTACTGTTCATATCTTCTCTTCATTCCTTCAGTATTTTCACTATTTCTCTTTTGAACTCCAGGTCTGTCAGACTGCAGAGATCTGTTTCATTGTTGACTGTTTTAGGTGAGTTCTCCTGTTGGTTTGACTGGGGGTGGTTTCTCAGCTTCTTCATCTTGCTTGTTGTTTTCTTTCTCCTGAGGGAGTTGTACTCTCCGTGATCGGGCAGTGTTTGCCTTGTCACTGCCGTGGAATATTTCCTGAGGGCTGGCGTTGTTGGTCAATCTTTTTTGAGGCAGTGTGGCTTTTCTGGAGTGTTGATGGGGCTAACAGTGTTTCTTTGAAGCAAAGGAGGGCTTCCTGAGGGCAGACAGGACTGGGAGGTCCACACCACGATGGTAGCAGATTTCACTTGGTCAGGCAGAGCTTGCTCTGGTGTTTTTAGGCTGTGGGGTTCTTGCAGGGGGTTGGCGGTGTTGGGCAGCTGTTCCTCAGGAGTGCAGCCCCCCCTGGGGGCTGGAGCAGCTATCTGGGTCACTGAGAACCTAAGAGGCTCTTCCTTAGGGCAGCCCAACTCAGAAGGATGGCCTGAGAATGTAGGCAGATCTTTTCACTGTCTGGCCAAGCTTGTTGCAGCTTTTCTGGGCTGCAGGGGCTCTTCTAGGGGGCTGGTGGTGCTGAGCAGCTATTCCGTGGGAGTGGGGCACCCCCTAGGGGCTTGGACGGGTAGCAGGGCCACTGGAAACCCAAGAGGCTCCTTCCCAGGGCAGCCCGACTCAGAAAGACCACCTGAGATCTTTTCCTGGCTTGGCCAGGCTTGTTGCAGCTTTTCTGGGCTGTAGGGGGTCCTGCCTGGAGCTGGCAGTCCTACGCAGCTGATCCACTAGGGCACCCCCTGGGGGCTTGGGCGCATAGCAGGGCCGTTGCAAACCCAAGAGGCTCCTCCCCGGGGCAGCCCGACTCAGAAAAACCGTCCAGGAATTAGGCAGATCTATTCACTGCCTGGCTAGGCTTGTTCTAGCTTTTCTGGGCTGCAGGCCTTTTCTCGGGGGCTAGTGGTGTTTGGTGCTACTCTGCGGAAGTGTAGGCCTTCCAAAGGGCGAGGAGGCCTGTGCAGGGACAGCCCCTGTGGTGGTAGGCTTCAGGCAATTGTTGAGGCCAGCCCTCCTGGATGGCAGGCAGCCCCAGGTTCGGCGAGAGCGTAGGGGGTGGCAGGGGTCGGGGGAGGGGATGCACTGGGAAGCACAGCTTTCAGCTAGCTAGCGGGCCTGTAAGCTTGCTGTGGCGTTGGGGGTATTCTATGGGGACCCACCCCTTCTTCTCTCCCCTCCCCAGCACGGGCGCAGACCAGGCTCTTTTCCCAGGTTCCCTCTGATGAGGCTTTCCACTTCCCCGCCCCTAGAGTATTGCTCCCTTCCTCTGCGACAGCTTTGTTTTCTAGTCTCCCAGGCAGTCTCTGCCCCATCAAATGGTTTCTAGACCTCCCAAGCAGTTTCCGCTCCGCCCCGCCCCTCCCAGCCAGGGGACTAACCTCTGGAGCCTAGGTCTCAGTACCCAGCCCCCACCCAGGCGTCCCCCGGCCCTTTCTCGGGGACTAACCTCTGGAGCCAACGTCTCGGTGCCCAGCCCCCACCCAGGCGTCTCAATTTTTGGTGACTGTGCCTGTAGTTCAGACGGTCCGTTCGGTTCTTGATCAGCTTTTCCGTACTCCATCTTACTGCTACACTCTTCTCTGAATCTGGAGATTCCTCCAGTTCGTTTGATCTTTCCCCCATGTAGGTGACTTTCCAGGGTGCGGGATCCCTTTCTCCTCCGCAGTTCCCTTTCGGGAGCGCCCATCCCACTCGAATTCACCTTCTCTCACTCTCCTCTTTTCTCCCGTTCTGCCCCGTAATGTCACGAACTTCTTGCCGTTATTGGAGTTTAGCTTCTTCTGCCAGCGATTGGTTGCTGTTCCGTGCGAGTCACTTATTCTGTAGATGTGCTTTTTTTTTGTTGTGTTTGTGGGAGAGGGCGAGTGTGTCCCCCTACTCCTCCACCATCTTGTCCTCTAATCAGCCCTTTTCTTGATGTTCACTCCCAGGGAACCTGATCAACCACTTGATTTTAACTTTTGCTCATTTACTGATGACCTCTAATTCTGTTATCTACTGACCAGAACTGAGCTTCAAATTCATGTACCACAGCTTAATGTAGGTCCCCCAAACCCTTCAAACTCCACATGTCCTAAACGGAATTGATTCTCTCTTTCCACAATCCAGTCCTCCTCTCACATTCTCTTTCTTGGTCAACTGGCCCTCCATTAACTCAGGTGAAAAGGCCAGAAAACCGAAACCCTTCATCAGAGTTGGTGCTGAGTTTTTTTTAAGTGCGTATTAGAAGGAGATACTATAAGAATATAGATGAATCATGTTGTCTCTTTTTAAAAAATCAACTTTATTGTTGACTTAGAAGGTTTAGTATGCATTTATTCTCAGATGACTACTGAATGTCTTCAATAAGCTTTTCCTTCTCTATCCACACTGCAGTAGCCTTGGTTCTTACTTACACAGTCTCTTGCCAGAATCACTGCAATAAGCTCTCATGCAATCTCCCTCATTTATATTCTTCTAACCACTGCTGCCAAAGTGATTTTTAAGCACATTTAAATATATTTTTTCTTATTACAGAATTAATACATGTTTACAGTGGATATCTGAAGAAAAGTCTGCAAAAAGATAATCACTATTAACATTGTGTTATGTATACTTCCAGCCACTTTCTATGAATAAACACACTTCTTTAGATAAAGTACTATATAGGAGTTCCTGTTGGGAATCAGTGGAAATGAACTCGACTAGTATCCATGAGGACATGGGTTTGATCCCTGCCCTCACTTAGTTGGTCAAGGATCCAGCGTTGCCATGAACTGCGGTGTAGGTTTGAGAGGTGGCTTGGATCCCATGTTGATGTGTATATAATATATACTTTATACGCCCATTTTAAAATTGGGGGGGGTTGTTGGGTGTTTTTGTTTGTTTGTTTGTTTGTTGTCTTTTTTAGGGCTACACCCACGGCATATGGAGGTTCCCAGGTTAGGGTGTGAATCAGAGCTGTAGTCACCAGCCTAGCCACAGCCACAGCAATGCTGGGATCCAAGCCGTGTCTGCGACCTACACCACAGCTCAGGGCAACGCCAGATCCTTAACCTGCTGAGCGAAGCCAGGGATCAAACCAACATCCTCATGGATGCTATTGGGTTTGTTAACCACTGAGCCATGACGGGAACTCCTAAAATTAATGTTGTGAACAATTTCCTAGCATAAAATTTCCTACTGTAAAGATATGTTAAAAGATGCTATGATAAACATCATTGTACATGCATCTTTGTTCATATCATAATTGTCTCTTTTGAGGTAATATTGCCAGGGATAGGGATGCATACATTTAAGACTGTGAACCTTTGCCAAATACTCCCTGAAAAGGTTTTATCCATTTATTATACTTCTATCAATAATAGAGTGTCATTTTAATGTAGAAATCAGATTGTCACTCCAGGACTTGGAAGAAAGCTACAGGTTCAAAAAGCTATAGGCCAGAGAAGGCTCAGAAATAGAGCTGTCAGAGTTCCCGTCGTGGCGCAGTGGTTAACGAATCCGACTAGGAACCATGAGGTTGTGGGTTCGGTCCCTGGCCTTGCTCAGTGGGTTAACGATCTGGCGTGGCCATGAGCTGTGGTATAGGTTGCAGATGCGGCTCAGATCCCGAGTTGCCGTGGCTCTGGCGTAGGCTGGTGGCTGCTGCTCCAATTAGACCCCTAGCCTGGGAACCTCCATATGCCATGGGAGCAGCCCTAGAAAAAGGCAAAAAGACAAGAAAAAAAAAGAAATAGAGCTGTCAGATTTAGAAAACAAATTCATGGTTATCAAAGAAGAAAGGTGGGGGGAGGGATAAATTAGGAGTTTGGGATTAACCCGTATATACTACTATACATGAGGTGGATAACCAATAAGGATCTACTGTATAGCATAAGGAACTCTAGTCAATATTCTATAATAACATATATGAGAAAAGAAGCTGAAAAAGAATAAATATATTTACATGTATAACTGCATCACTTTGCTATACACCTGAAACTGACACACCATTGTAAATTGACTATACTCCAATTTAAAATAAAAATTGGAAAACTTTAAATTTAAAATTTAAACTTGTTTCCATCGTGGCTCAGCAGTAATGAACCTGACTATTATCCATGAGGACGAGGACATGGATTCCATCTCTGGCCTTGCTCAATGGCTTAAGATCTGGCATTGCCATGAGCTGTGGTGTAGGTCACAGACAATGCTCAGCTCTGGCATTGCTGTGGCCGTGGCACAGGTCAGTAGCTGAAGCTCCATTTCAACCCCTAGCCTGGGAATTTCCATAGCCCTAAAATAATAATTTTTAAAAAATTAAACTAAAATTTAAAAAGAAAGAAATAAATAAAAGAAATAAGACTGTCATAGTCATTGGGCAAGTCTTACATTTTCATTTTTCAAGTAAAGTTGCAGCCCATTAGAGCCTTCATGATGAAACATGAAGAGGTTGAAATACAAAAATGTTCATCCTTCAACTCTTAGAGCAAATGCCATGCAAAGCCAGGGACTTTCATGTCTACATATGACTAAGTACTTAATAGCTTCCTTCGTTAATTATTAAGAGTAATTAAAATTTTATATTCTCAAAAAAAAAATGGAGGACTGCCAATTACCAAAACTTTGGCTGCAACAGAAAATTTGGTGATAATGCACATTTCCTGCCACATGTGTGATAACATGGATTGCTGGAATTTGCAATATTTTCAGTAATGCTCTTTTAGGGGTAGGGGTACTTCATATCTTGAGTTTCAAATATAGCCATTCTTGTATCTGTTATACATGTTATTTGACAGGTCAAATACAGCTGTTCTTCTGGTTTTGATCATGTTGTTCATGCATAAATGTTATGGTCTTGGTCTTTTGTTTGTTTGTTTAGGGCTCCACCTGTGACATATGGAGGTTCCCGGGCTAGGGGTTGAATTAGAGCTGTAGCTGCAGCTGTCAGCCTACACAACAGCCACAGCAATGCCAGATCTGAGCCACATCTGGGACCTACACCACAGCTCATGGCAACGCCGGATCCTTAACCCACTAAGAGAGGCCAGGGATAAAACCTTTGTTCTTATGCATGCTAGTTGGGTTCCTTACCACTGAGTCACAAGGGGAGCTCCCATGCATAAATGTTATGATGTTGCCCTGTGGGGTTGCTATTTTGTTCCTCTCTTATTCTTTGTTACCATCAAATTCTCTTCCCACCAGAAGTGGAATGGATGGGTTAGGTATTATTGTGGCAGGGGGAGCAGTGCCAATTAAGTTAACATGTTTGTGAACCATTGGTCTGAATGCCTCAAAATCTCACTACACTGAGTCTAGGTTTACTTACTAGATTGGTTAGCCTAGTAAAGAGGCCTGGTGAATTACTGCCTACAAGATTATGTTTGAGGGAAAAAAGAACAGAGTGACTGAAAATAATTTTGAGAAAAAGTAACAGGAGGCTCACAGACTAACCCTCTCTCCTTCCAACTCTTGGATTTTAAAACACTGGTCTTTTGTGACAGAAAACTATATGCAGGAATATATGGCATATGAATATATACATATACATACATACATATATATATATACATACACATATATAAAACAAGACTCTATTAAATATTAGCAGGGTTAAGCGATCTCAGCTACCTTTAGCCTAACAGAAACATAACCAAGGCTATGTTGAGAACCATGTCAACATTGTTTTGTACTCAGCTCAGGCTACTCATCCACTGGCCTGCAGATTCATGAAACTCCTGATGTGACTCTGAAAGACTAGCAGAGAAGAGGAGAGAGTTCTTCCTACATGAGTGATTATCTGAGGAAAATAAGACATTCATATAACTGATTCTGCTAACAGGACCAAAGATGCTTATTTTCCCATCCAGCTCTGGGAAAGTCATGATTTTAAAAAACACAGGATTTACCCTGACAAACAGATTATGAACAGATATGGAAATCTGGTTTCCATCAATCCAGCTTGCATTTCAGCAGGAATTCTGTAATGTTACCAGCTTGAGAAAGACTGGTCCACTGCATGGCAATACATCTCCATTCCCTTATGGAGAAAAAAGGGAAGAGAAAATTAGCTAAATCAGTTCTGCTTGATTTTGCTCACATCTTTTCTGCCAAGAGTAGCAGTTACCCACCAACAGGCTCTAGAAACACCCACACACCCAGAGACATGTACAGTCAAGCAATTGTTGGGCTATAAATTCATAAGCTTGTTGTTTTCCATTATCTAGGCCTCTAGTTAAAATATTCAGTAGCATCAGAATTGGGCTCACCTCAATAGCAGAATTTTATGTGCAGTTCTAGGTCAGCTATGAATCACAAATAGTAACAGTTCACCCAAGGCTGCAAAATCTTTCCTCTGCACGTCCTCTAAGGCAGGGTGAAACAACACTGATGAGGATCCCTGACAGGCTATAAGTAAGGGTAGGAGAGAAGATTCACAGACATAAAAGAAAAGAAAAAAAAGGAGTTCCCATCGTGGCTCAGTGGTTAACGAATCTGACTAGGAACCATGAGATTGCAGGTTCGATCCCTGGCCTTGCTCAGTGGGTTGATGATCCGGCGTTGCCCTGAGCTGTGGTGTAGGTTGCAGATGCGGCTCGGATCCTGAGTTGCTACGGCTCTGGTGTAGGCTGATGGCTACAGATCCGATTGGACCCCTAGCCTGGGAAGCTCCATATGCCGTGGGAGCAGCCCAAGAAATGGTAAAAAGACAAAAAGAAAAAAAGAAAGGGACAAGGTGGAAAAGAAAGAGAGGAAAGCCCAAAAGTAATAGACTATTTAAAAGATAAATGTGAATGATTGCATGTACTGAGCTGTCATAGAGCAATATCTACCCTATGCCAGACATTGTTCTAATTTACTTGCATTATTTAATTCAATCCACATACATTCATGGCATACCTTCTGTGCGCCAGGCACTGTTCTAAGTAAAGATTATTCCCTACAGAGCCAAAGAGATGAGAATCTCCTCCTTTCTGGAACTTATATCTCAGTAGAGAAGATCTTATTTAATCATCATAATAAGGAAAAGAGATGGGAAAAGCATGGTGAGAAAGGAAAGGATAGGAATGGACAGAAAAAGAGATCACAGGGAAGGGGATATAAAGGAGATGAAGGGCTAGGTTAAGATGATAAGTCTCTATTCAGGCCTCAACTCCTCCAATATAAAGGCTTTGGAAGATACCACCATAACCAATTAAAAGAAAAGTGTGAATGTAAATGTTTGAAGAAATATACTTCTACCTTATTTCAAATGTGTATAGCAACTTGAAATGCTAACAAAGTCTTTCGGAGTAGATATCCAACAATAGTCCACTTTAATTTTTAAAAAGTCATATTTGTTTTTGTTTTGTTTGTTTTTGCTATTTTGGGGCCACACCCGAGGTATATGGATGTTCCCAAGCTAGGAGTCTAATCAGAGCTACAGCTGCCGGCCTACACCACAGCCACAGCAACAGGGGATCCAAGCCATGTCTGTGACCTACACCACAGCTCACGGCAATGCTGGATCCTTAACCCACTGAGCAAGGCCAGGGATTGAACCCATAACCTCATGGTTCCTAGTCAGATTCGTTTCCACTGCGTCACAATGGGAACTCCTAAAAAAGTCATATTTGTAATAAGCAACCTTCAATTGCACATACAACCCTTGTTTCTCCCGGCCTATTCTAGTGAATTGGGAGAAAAATCAGTTACCTAAGAAAAGATAAACCAGGGAGTTCCGGTAATGGGGCAGCAGAAATGAATCCGACTAGTATCCATGAGGAGGCAGGTTCAATCCCTGGCCTCAATCAGTGGGTCAGTGATCCAACATTGCCATGAGCTGTGGTGTAGGTCGAAGACATGGCTCGGATCCTACATCCCACATTGCTGTGGCTATGCTGTAGGCCAGCAGCTATAGCTCTGATTCAACCCCTAGCTGGGGAACTTCCATATGCCACAAGTATGGCCCTAAAGACCAAAAAAAAAAAAAAAACAAAAAACAAAAAAAAAACGAAGAAAGAAAGAAAAAGATAAACCATTTTTGACTGAATTCCTCACCAGCATCAATGATAATACTAATAGGCAGCATATTGAGGACTATCTATTTGAGGACTTTCTGTTTATTGCATAAAAAACTAACTCAAAACTTAGTAGTTTCACAACAATGAATTATTATTTCTTGTGATTCTGTAGGTTGGCAGGTTGGTTCTAGTCTCAACAGCTCACTCATGGGGCTGCATTCAGGTGGTAAGCTCAGCTGGGACACTGGCTTCACAGTGCCTCTTTCTCCACATGGTGTCTTACTACAGGAGAATCTAGGCTGAGCTTCCTTACAAAATGGCATCAGTAGTCTAAAAGAGCAAAAATGGAAGGTTTCAGTCCTCTTAAGACCTAGCCTTGGAACTGGCCAAAGACACATCTGCCACATTCTACTAGTCAAAGCAAGTTGTAAGCCCAGTCAGATTCTAGGGGAAGTAAAAAAGATTCCATCTCTTGTTGGCAGGAGTGGTGACCCTTATAATGACAAGAGTTGTTGGCAACTATTTTGTAGGCAAGACATCTCACTTGCCACATGCCAGAAACTGTATATTACCTCAATGAATCTTTAAGAGCAACTTATGAAATAGGCACCATTTTATCCCTACTTTACAATTAAGGAAAATTAGTTCCTGAAAGGTTAAGTATCCTCCAGCAAGTAGGTGGCAGATCTAAGACCAGATCTTAACCACCTTAAGAGTTCCAATCCACAACTATCCCTCAATACAAGTCAGTAGAACTAGAGGGGTTGAACCCCATGTTCCCTCTCCATTAGGGAAGCAAGAAAGCATAGTAATGAAGAGTTTGAACCAGAGTCAAACTGCCTTGATTCAAATCTTGGCT
The DNA here is from genome assembly GCF_016906955.1 of Phacochoerus africanus. NCBI lineage: Eukaryota > Metazoa > Chordata > Mammalia > Artiodactyla > Suidae > Phacochoerus > Phacochoerus africanus. Next base: position 145,989,034 of record NC_062544.1, read on the forward strand.
CTAAGTCTCATTAGCTCAGTTATTTTGAGCTAGTTACTTAGCTTCAAGTTCATCATCCATAGAACAGGGCTGATAACAATAGTCCAAGTCTCCACAGGGCTATTAGGAGATAATGCATCTAAAATTCTACCTGGATAGAGTATGCGATCCATAAATATTAATTTTGTTATTTCAAATGTCCTGATTAGTTTACTTTGAATCAAGCAATAATACAGTCCCAAGACCATGGTCTCCAGAGCTGTTTACCATGGTCAACCGGGGGTGTTGCTGACCAGTGATCCTGAGTCTATGCGACTTGATCATCACTGTCCCTGCTGGCCTTGCTTGTGATTCTGTTTTGCTTCTGGACCCTTGCTGCTGCTCCAGTGACTACTGCTGAGGGTCCTGCTCACTGTAGTCCCCCTCTGCTCACTTGTTACACGTTCTGCTTCCTTCTGGAGCTGCCACTTCATGCTAGAGATCTGGAGGCTGTCTGTGTTTACTTAACAACATTCTCCCTTTCTCAGTTCTCTGTTAATTCTTCTGGTTACACAAAAGAAGAACAGCTCTCAGAGGCTAATCCCATTAATACCTTGTTTTGTTTGGGGGTATTTAAAAAAAGGTTCATCAACATCCCTTTTTAACAAAGGAGTAGGAAATGGGAGTTTCCCTAATTCAGAACATTTGCTGGATGTTTCCTGAACTAACTCAGTTCCTTTTCTGGGTCTTTGCAATGTATAAGAATGATTAACCACTAGGTGGCAGGGATGTTTCGATACCCAGCTCATTAGCTTCTCACACTGCAATCTCAATTTCAGCCAAGACACAGAGTTCCTTTCAAAATGAATGAGTTGCATTTAAATAAACTTACTTATCTATATGAAGTTCAAGGTGAACAATAAACTTCAAGTACATTCTCTTGAAAATTCACTGTGTTGTTGCTAATTCTATCAGAGAATTCTCACAGGAGTTACATTACTAAAGCAGTTTTATATATAGCCTTTGGCTTGAAAGGGCATGGGAAAAGTAAACATATCTCAGCTTGTTCAGGGCACAGCCAAAGCTGATTGTTTCCCTCTCTAGTTATCATCACCTGATGAGCCAAAGGTTAAAAGTTCATGAACTTCTAGTCTATCATATCATTTTGTTAATGAGATTATAGACACATCACTCATTTCCCAATGAGGTCCCAAAAGTTTTCTTGGGGAAGATGTAATTTCAGTAGCTTCTTGAGTGAGATAACAGGTATAGGGGCATCCTTTCTTTCAATTACATCCCCACATGAATCCAACCTGCCCAGTGGAATCCCAACAAAATAGGTTACGACCCATAAAGGAAGGTAAAGAAAGGTACAAATGAGGTAGAGGAAAGGCCAGAAGCGCTGATATAACCCTCACCTTACAGTATGGGGAAAAAAAGAGATGCTGTCTATACTAAACAAAAAGATGTTCCATATATCACTTAAATTTACCTAAGTAAATTTAACATAGAGGAACAAACTATACTGGGTTGTAATTTTTTTTTTTTTCTCTTTTTAGGGCTATACCCACAGCATATGGAGGTTCCCAGGCTAGGGGTCAAATCTGAGCTGTAGCTGAGGCCTACACCAGAGCCACAGTAATGCGAGATCCAAGCCACGTCTGTGACCTACACCACGGCTCAAGGCAATGCCGGATCCTTAACCCACTGAGCAAGGCCAGGGATCAAACCTGCAACCTCATGGTTCTTAGTCTGATTTGCTTCCACTGAGCCACAACAGGAACTCCGAGTTGTAACTTTAATGGGAGGAGAAGGAAGGGGAAAATAGGATGGTGGGATGTTATCAATAGGCTAAACCTCAAGTACCCTAAGAGTTAGCACATAATGCTTAAAACTGAAAGAAAAAAAAAAAAAACAAAAACATAGCACTACAAGCATATTATTTAGAGACATGGAGGAAATCACCATGAGAACTAAAGGCAGAAGTGGCTAACAGTCCTTGCTTCTGTACAAGAGCAGAGGAAGGGACTGGCCTGGGGAGTGGCTGTACTGTTTAATTTTCTAAACATGACATTGTTTTACCCTTAAGAACAGGAGAGGATAAACAGCTACTAGGATAAAATAGATGCCTGTGTTCATGGGAGCAACTACCACTCAGTTCCTAATATGTATCACTATATCTGATAGGAGTTATCAAATTTAATCATTTGCTTATTTATGTAGGGGTTGCTTTAGTTCACCATAACACAACTAGTTAGAAATTAGAGGCTTCAATTTCCACAGGTTTGCTACTTATTCAAAACTGGCATTTTCAAGCAAGGATGCACTTTAGTCTATGTATTCACAGCAGATCACCAGGGTTTTTCTGATATGAGCTCATATACTATTACTCTTTGCAATAAATCAGAATAAGAAAGAGCAAATGTGTCCATTTTTACTTCCTCTGTAGAATTTTAGTCTGAACTTTCTTTTTTGATTTTTTAAAGTTTTATTAAAGTACAGTTGATTTAGAATGTTAGCCTGAACTATTTATTGAGCATTCATCCCTCAGCAGAACATGGGCACTTTTCACCAGCAAAATCTGCTAGGCCTGACCTTTAAACTTCCTGTTCTTTACCTTGCTTTCAAATTCACATGCAATTCATCAGCAAGTCATCTTTCAAAATATACCAGAATTTGACAATTCTCCTCACTGCCACCCCTAATATCCTAGTTTGGGTCATCATTCTCTCTCACTTGGACCACTGAAATGGCCTGGTAACTGCTTCCTTTCCTGCCCTCTACCATTCATGTAGCAACCAGATTAATTATTTTAAAATCTAAGTCATGGTGATAATGTGTAAAACATTGGTCTATACTATGTACCCACCCCATCTCATCTTCTCCCTCTCCCCCTTATTCTCTCTCCCTGGCCAAGCTGGCCTCCTAGCTGGCTACTCCTAAACCCTCTTGAACATGTTTCTGCCCTTGTCCTGGAATGCTCTTCTCCCAGATACCCAAAAGTCTTGCTTTCTCATTTTCTTCAGGTTCTGCTTTGGTACCTTATCCAAGAGGCCTTCCTGACCACCTGATATTAGATAGGCTTTACCCCTCCATCTCTATCATGCTTCATCCCCCTTTCTTTCTCAGTTTTTCTCCAAAATACTTATCATCATAGGAATGTATGTGTATTTTTCTGTATTGTCTGTCTTTTCCAATAGAAGCTCTAGAAAAAATTCTCAGCACTTTACCATTAGTGCCTGAGACTGTCTGACATGTAATAGATGTTTCAATAAATTCTGTTACTAACATGATCTGCCATGGGCAAATACTGTCTTAGGATAATGTTTCCCCACATGTGTGACCTGTTTATGAGAGATGATTTAAATAGTATAAATATATGCATTAAATAATGCTGAATCAAATGTAAAGAATCTTTTCAATATTTTAATTCATTAGATCAACAAGATCTCATTTAGTGCAATTTTGTCTCTAACATTTTATAATTTAACCTCTTAAAAAGAGAACAGACCTTACATTTATAGCCGTTTTTCTGGACAGAATTTAACAACATCATTTTGTTGTTATTTATTTATTTTTATTATTTACTTATTTTATTTATTTTATTATGTATTTATTTATTATTTATTTAATTTATTTCATTTATTATATTACCAATAAATTTATTTATCAATATTAATAAATTTATTATTATTTTTAAAAAATGTATTTATTTATTTTTATTATTATTATTTTGCTTTTTAGGGCCACACTCACGGCATAAAGAGGGTCCCAGGCCAGGGGTCTAATCAGAGCTACAAGCTGCTGGCTTACACCATAGCCACAGCAACACCAGATCCCAACTGTGTCTGCGAACTACACCACAGCTCACGGCAACGCAGGATCTTTAACCCACTGAGCAAGGCCAGGGATCAAACCTGAAACCTCATGGTTCCTAGTCAGATTCATTTCCACTGCACCAAGAGACGGGAACTCCCTCCACTGTATTTATTTATTTATTTATTTTTGTCTTTTTGCCATTTCCAGGGCCACTCCCGAGGCATATGGAGGTTCCCAGGCTAGGGGTTGAACTGGAGCTGTAGCCACAGGCCTACGCCAGAGCCATAGCAATGCGGGATCCGAGTCGAGTCTGCAACCTACACCACAGCTCATGGCAATGCTGGATCCTTAACCCACTGAGCAAGGCCAGGGATAGAACCTGCAACCTCATGGTTCCTAGTCGGATTTGTTAACCGCTGTGCCACGACGGGAACTCCCACTGTATTTATTTTTAAGGGCACCATCTATTTTAATTATATGCCTGGTAACATGTTAATCTCACTGAAATCTTACAAAATCTCTTATCATTTTGCATATGAGGAAACTGCAAGATGAGTTACCAATGAGACCAAAAGTTTCCTTTGAGGTAAAATTTACCAATTTAAATGTCTTAAACTGTACCACTCAGTGTTTCGTAGTATAGTCACAATGTGGTACAACCATCACTACCATCTAATTCCAGGACATTCTCAACACTCCAAAAAATAAACCCCATCCATACCCTTTGGCTATCATCCCCCCACCTCATTCCCCCAGCTCTGAACCACAAATCTGTCTCTATATAATTTGCCCATTATAGACATTTCATACAAAAGGAATCACATATGTGGTCTTTATGGACTTTTTTTCACTTTGCATGTTTTCAAGGCTCGTCCATGTTGTAGCATGCTTCAGTACTTCACTTTTTTAATGACCAAATAATACTGTATTGTATGATTGTGTGGTGGATATACCACTTTTGTTTATCTATTCATCAGCTAAGGACATTAGGATTAATTCCAATGCTGCTAGGCACATTCATGTCTAAGTATTTGTTTGAACATCTGCTTTCAGTTCTCTTGGGTATACCTACCAGGAGAAATGCTGAGTCATATGACAATACTCTTTTTTTTTTTTTGTCTTTTTGCTATTTCTTTGGGCCACTCCCGCGGCATATGGAGGTTCCAAGGCTAGGGGTTGAATTGGAGCTGTAGCCCCCAGCCTATGCCAGAGCCACAACAACGCAGGATCCGAGCCGCGTCTGAGATCTACACCACAGCTCACGGCAACCCCGGATCGTTAACCCACTGAGCAAGGGCAGGGACCGAACCCTCAACCTCACGGCTCCTACTCGGATTCGTTAACCACTGCGCCACGACGGGAACTCTTTTTTTTTTTTTTGTCGACAATACTCTTCAACTTTTTTGAGGGAAGTACAAACTGTTCTCCAAAGTGGCTGTACCATTTTTCATTCCCACCAGCAATGCCTAAGTCTCCAATCCACCACATTCTTACTGAAACTTGGAACTGCCTATTTTGAAAAAAACTTTTAGGAGTTCCTGTTGTGGCTTAGCAGAAACAAATCTGACTAGTATCCATGAGGAGGTGGGTTCAATCCCTGGCCTCACTCAGTGGGTTAAGGACCCAGCATTGCCGTGAATTGTGGTGTAGGTGGCAGATGAGGCTCAGATCTGGCATTGCTGTGACTGTGGTGTAGACCAGGGACTACAGCTCTGATTTGAACCCTCGCCTGGGAACCTCCATGCGCCACAGGTATGGCCCTAAAAAGACCACAAAAAAAAAAAAAGAAAAAAGAAAAAAACTTTTAACCAAATAGGTATTTTACCGTAGCTTTACTTTGCATTTTCCTAATTACTAGTGATACTGATCATCGTTCCACGTGATTATTTACCATATGTGTATCATCTTTAGAGAAATATTCAAGCCTCTGCCCATTTTTAAACTGGGTTATCTTTACATTGTTGAACTGTAAAAGTGCCCTTCTAAAATAATTTAAGTTGAAGATATGTATGACGAAATAAAATTTATATTTTAAGGCAGGACAAGGAAAAAATTAAAGGCAAAATTCTCTGTTTGGCCTCCTCCCTCGCTCATGTGCTTTACACATTAACCAGAGCTACTCAAAGATGGAAGTGCCTGCTCACCGCAAAGATCAATTTTTTTTTCCTTCTAACCCCAGCAATGTAACTTCTTAAAAGAATAGTGTACTTTCTCATCTCTGAAAGAGGTTATGGTGACTTGTTGCTTACCTGGACTATGTATCCTTGGTGAACTTTATAAAAAATATCAGTATGTCATTTTGATGTATGATTCCTTGTCTAAAAAACATATATGACAAGACTCCCCCCACCCCATCGTGACTGAGTGGTTAAAGATCCCGACTAGTATCCACGAAGATTCAGGTTCAATTTCTGGCCTCACTCTGTGGGTTAAGGATCCGATGCTGCCATAAACTGTGGTGCAGGTTGAGGACTCAACTTGCATCTGGCGTTGCTGTGGCTGTGGTGTAGACCGGCAGCTGTAGCTCCAATTCCATCCCCGGCCTGGGAACTTCCATATGCCGGTGGGTACGGCCCCAAAAAAGACAAACAAAAACAAGACAAAAAACGTATATGGCTATGCCTTCCGAGGCAAAACGATTCTCAGGGTTTTCAGAGAAATCTCCTTCCAGGGTTATAATCCTCAGTTTGGCTTAAATAAAATTCTCTTTTAAAATTCTTGGCAGTTAACCTTCCTCAAGTATTTAAAGAAAAATACTAAGTAAACAATAGTAACATACGTTAGGTAACATGTGACTTGGGGGCAAAAACATTTAGCCTCTGTGAGACTCAGTTTCGCCGGCTTTAAAACAGCGTGGCCCCTGCTTGAAAGTTGCTGGAACAAATGAATTTACGTGTGTGAAGCGCTTACTCGGAACCAGCGGGATAAACACTAACATCGACCACTACCACAACTGACGACGAGGCCAACGGCGTTCCAGATTCTGCCTGCAGGGAGTCCTGCCCCCAACTGCAGGAGCGGACCACCACCTACCCAAGGCCACCCTGCAAACATACGCTCTTCCTCCCGACCTGCACCAGAGCCCGCCCCCAGGTTGGTGCCGCTATGGCCGTGCCACTCGACTTCCGTTTCCGGGGCGCCGAGGCAGTTTCCGGCGGCGTGACCTGAGCGCGTCGGGCAGCGTGGTCCCGGAGCCGGAAGGGTCAGCGCAGGCGGCTGGTAAACGAGCGGTGGGTGGGAGTGGCCGGGTAGGGTACCAGTGACCCTTGGGAGGGAGAGTCAACCGTCCTCTTGAGACCCTGGCTGTCGACGGGTGCACTTCAGCCCGATCCACGGCGGAGCCCTTCTCACTCCTTTTCACTGGGTTTCATCAGCTCCCCTGGTTTCCTGTGATTTGGGCCCTGGGGGTGGGAGTCGGGAAACGTGGGTTTCATTCCAGCCGGCGCTACTGGTTAGCTCTCTGATCTTGGTAGGTCTTTCCGTGAGCTTCATCTGCCTTATTTGGAAGATAGAAGTCGTATCACTGATTGTGCGCTCCTTAATGGCGGGCACTGAATGTTATTTGTGTTAGACACCGTGTCCTGTCCCAGATTCAGAACAAGGACAGTGTAGGTACTCTGCGCCTAGTTAAGTTGTTTTGATTCACAAAATCTTTGAACATCTGTTGAGAGCTTTTGATCTCCACTCCCAGCTTTCTAGACCCTTATACTCCACCTCGTCCCTTATCCTACCAAATGCTCAGGTAAAGGAAATTTGGCTTACTGTTCACATCTCTCTTGATGCCCATCTTTGGATCCCAGGGCCTGGACTATCCTAGACATTCAAATATTTGTTGTCACTAGATAGTAGGTACTCTTTTTTGATCATTTTAAAATGCATGAATAACCACTTCAAGGAGAAAAATTGACATCCTTAATCAGTATGCTCAATAGCAGTATGCTATTCCCACTTAAGTCTTTCAACAGCTGCCAGAGAGAGTCATTATTCGGTTCTCATTTGGCAGGTGAGGAAATTGAGGCATTGGAGAATAAACTTTTTTTAGTCATTCGGCCTTTGAATGGTGAGGGCAAGAATTCAAACCTTGGTCTGAAATCCCAAAGCCCCATGTTCCTAACTGCTTCCTGAAACAGGACTATATGCCAAAGTATTTTTTTGTTTGTTTGTTTTTTGTCTTTTTGCCTTTTCTAGGGCTGCACCTGCAGCAAAGTATTTTTGAATGTGCTCTAGCAGCTTCTGTTTTGGGATTAACTTTTATTTATGTGATGGCTGTTATCAAGCTAGGTGCTCCCAAACCAAACATTGCATGCTGTGAAAATACTGTCTCTTTTTCTTCCATAGTATCTACATTGCTTGTTTATTAATTTTTTTTTTAATCTTTTTAGGGTCGCACCTGCGGCATATGGAAGTTCCCAGGCTAGGGGCTGAATCAGAGCTGCAGCTGCCTGCCTACACCACAGCCACAGCAGCACCAGATCTGAGCCGCATCTGCTACCTACATCCCAGCTCATGGCAATGCCAGATCCTTAACCCACTGAGCAAGGCCAGGGGTGGAACCTGCATCCTCACGGTTACTAGTCGGATTCATTTCCACTGTGTCACAATGGGAACTCTGAAAATATTTTTAATTGTAGTTGAAATAAGAGGTGATAATGTTTGGGCATGATTTCTTTATCTGTACTACTTTTGGAAGGATTATATTCAGGATCTTGGAAGCACTGCCAGTATGTCTGATGTTCAAGAGTCCACTAACCCACTCCTGGATGTGAATCTTCTTGAGAACCAGAGCTCTACACAAGTGACCGAAAGTGGCCCCAAAAGTGAGTCCGAGCATCTCCGAGTCACTGTTGGAGCCACTGTGCCTACTGGTTTTGAGCAAACAGCTGCAGATGAAGTGAGAGAGAAATTGGGATCATCATGCAAAATCAGCAAAGACCGGGGCAAGATATATTTTGACATTTCAGTGGAAAGTCTGGCTCAGGTTTGAATGAAGCAATATTTAAAATAATTTTCTAAATAGATCGTTTTATGGTTGCTTTCTAGTTTTGCTTTTCTCTGCTCTGCCCCAAATCAGGTATTTTTAAAGTATTACTATGTTTGCCATTGGGTACTGATTTGTGAGTTTGATTAGTAGGTTTGCTCTCTTTTGTAGAAGTGATCCTAATATTTCCTGAGGATGAATTTGCCACAAAGAATCTTCTGTGACTTGTGAAGAAATTCTTAGTATCTGCTACACATCTTGGAATTTACTTCAGCATCTAGCTGAAGCTTAGACCTCAGTGGTGCAGCATAAAAGCTTCATTTGTGTCAAATTTATTCTTGCTTAAAAGTAATTAGGAATCACTTAGTGTGAGAAGTGAAGGTCAGCAAACTGCCATCCCACTAGAGTGAAACCTAAGGTGTTTCTCATTACCGCATAAGTAACATGAGGGCAGGGATTGTTTTCTGGGTTCTGTGGGGGTTTTTTGGTCAATATCTTCCAAGCTCGTAGTATCTGGCATATGATAGACACACAGTACATATTTGTGGGTTGAATTGGTAAGCAAGTATTTTTCATTGAATGTTTTATTTAACCTAAGCGGCTTTATGAAGATGGGCACTACCATTATCCTCATTAATGATCAGGCTTAGGACTAAGTAATTATGCAGTGTTGCTTAGCTAATAACCACAGAGGTAGAGTTCAGACCCTACACAATGTACCCTAGGGAGCTATGAGGGTATTATAAAGCCCCACTTGACTGTCTTCATCTTTGGCTTCCCTAAATCCGGGTTGCCCACACAGCACTTCAAGCTTCTATTCTTCCATCTGTCCTTTTTCCTTTTCTCTAGGGAGAAAGAAACAGATGGGTGACCAAAAAAAAAAAAAAAAAGGAGACTGGGGAGATGGGAAATTTTTAAATACAAATTATAGATATTAGCTGCTTTAAAACCTTTACACCTAATTTTTATATTTAAATGTTGATGGTTAATGTGCTTCAAAAGCTTTCTCAGGAATTTGTTTCTAACATTTTTTTTCCCTCCCAGGTTCATTGTCTGAGATCAGTTGATAACTTATTTGTGGTTGTTCAAGAATTTAAGGATTACCAGTTCAAAGAAACAAAGGTGAGTTATCCCAAATGTAGTACCTGATTTTCAGCCATCCTCTCAAAGAGATTATTTCCACTTTTCTCATTTTGTGTTATCATTTAGCATTACTGCTATTTTTAAAATATAGAATACTGATAGGCTTTTACAGTAAAATCCAGAAATTTGTTCATAGTTCATCCCAAAAGTTTTTTTTGTTTTGTTTCGTTTTTTCCTTTTTTTTCTTTTTAGGGCTGCACTCTTGGTATATGGAAGTTCCCAGGGTAGGAGTCAATTTGGAGCTGTAGACACTGGCCTACACCACAGCCAGTCCAGCAATGCTGGATCCTTAACCCACTGAACGAGACCAGGGGTCAAACCTGAGTCTTCATGGATACTGATTGGGTTCATTACTGCTGAGCCACAACAGGAATGCCCTGAAAATTATTTTTAAAGATCATTTTTGGAGTTCCCGTTGTGGCGCAGTCGTTAACAAATCTGACTAGGAACCATGAGGTTGTGGGTTCGATCCCTCGCCTTGCTCAGCGGGTTGGGGATCCGGTGTTGCTGTGAGCTGTGATGTAGGTTGCAGACGCGGCTTGGATCCCGCATTGCTGTGGCTCTGGTGTAGGCCGGCGGCTACAGCTCCGATTGGATCCCTAGCCTGGGAAACTCCATATGCCACGGGTGCGGCCCTAGAAATGGCAAAAAGACAAAAAATATATATATATATATATATTTTTTTGCAGGGGGTAGGGAATGGGTAAAATGAGTGAAGAGAGTCAATAACTACAGACTTCCAGTTATAAGATAATTAAGTCCTGGGGGTGTAATGTAAAGCATGGTAACTGTAGTTAATAATAATTATTGCATATTTTCAAGTTGCTAAGAGAGTAGATCCTAAAAGCTCTCATCATAAGAAAAAAACTTTTTTGGAGTTCCTGCTGTGGTGCAGTGGGTTAAGGATCCAGCATTTGTGTCTGCAGTGGCTCTGGTTGCTGCTGAGGGGCAGATTTAATCCCTGGCTCTTTGCAATGTGTTAAAGATCCGGCGTAGCCACAGCTGTGATGTAGATCACATCTTCAGTTCAGTTTCGATCCCTGGCCCAGAAGCTTCAATGTGCCAGGTGTTTTGTGTATGGCCAAAAAAGAAAACACTTTTTAACTACGGTAACTGATAGTAACTAGACTTATTGTGGTGATCATTTTGCAGTGTATATTGTACCAAATCATTATTTGGTACCCCTGAGTTGAAAGTATGTTAATTGTACCCCATTTTTACAAAAGATGAAAGACTAACAAGATAAAGAAATAAAAAATATTGAAAAACATAAAAACTTATAAGAAATTTGAGTTCTTTTGTGGTGCAGTGGGTTAAAGACCCAGCATTGTCACTGCAGCAGCTCAGGTCACTGCTGCAGTGCGTGTTTGATCCCTGGCCCAGGAACTTCCAGATGCCTCAGGCTCAGGCAAAATAATAATAATAATAAAATAAAATTTAAAAAAAAAAAACAAAAACTTATAAGAAATAGAGCAGATTGTTTGACTTTCTTACAAAAGATAAAGACACTTTAGATGAGCTTTGCTGATATATATAGTTTCAAAATAGAATTGCTTCCAGGCTGTGAACCAAAGAGCAAGTGACAGTTTATGTCATCTACAAATAGCACTTTCTCTCACCATTCTGCTTTTGTCCTGCTTTCTTCTGTAACTTGTTTTTTTGAAATAAAGCCAAAGTAATATCTAAATACTCTTTCAGTTGTTAGGCACCAGCTTTGTCCCCAACTTGTATTTAGTATCTGATTCGTAAATATTAAGGTGCTACCTAAGATGAAGGCCAAAAATAGATCTCAGTGAGGCTTTAGTATTTTTCCACATTGCTTTTTTGGTCTGGTTTCCAGCATCAAATGTTTGAAAACCTTTTTCTGTTCTATTGCCTATATTAGAAATGATCTTTTTAAAAAATTATGATAATGCTACCTAATACTCTAATTTTTATTTATTGGCAACAGATTAATTTCCAAAACATTATTCAGAAACCAGCCAAAGTGCTATGAACCTACAACCTGGGGAAAAAAACAGACCTAAAAGAATTTAGACTGAGGAAGTTCCTTTTGCGGCTCATCAGGTTGAGAACTTGACATAATGTCTGTGAGGATATAGGTTCGATCTCTGGCTTCACTCAGTGGGTTAAGGATCCAGAGTTGCCACAAACAGATGTGGCTCAGATCTGGTGGTGTTGTGACTGTGGCGTAGGCCAGCAACTCTGATTCAGCCCCTAGCCCAGGAACTTCCATAGGCCACAGGTGTGGCCATAAAAAGACCCCCCCCCCAAAAAAAAATTTAGATTGAAAATAGATGATGATTTTATTAACTAAAAATGTAACTTTCAACAGTAGTGTTATAGCCCTTAAGCCTTCAGATAGGCATTGCCAACCAAATCATGTATAAAACTGGTAAATAACAGGCTACTCTCAATTTTTGCTATTAAGGATTTCAAAATTTTAATAGTGAGTTCTATAAATGAATACATGTTAACAGGTATTTTAATTTTTTTATTTTTTAATTTTTAGTTTTTTTCTCATTTTAGAGCCACACCCACGGCATATGGAGGTTCTTGAGGTTCCCAGGATAGGGGTCTAATTGGAGCTGTTGCTGCCGGCCTACACCTGAGCCACAGCAATGCCAGATCTGAGCCTCATCTGTGACTTATACCACAGCTCACGGCAGTGCCTGATCCTTAACCCACTGAGCGAGGCCAGGGATCAAACCCGCAATGTCATGGTTCCTAGTCTGATTCGTTTCCGATGCACTACAACAGGAACTCCTGTTAACAGGTATTTTTAAAAACTGTAAGTTTTCATCTTAAATTCTTGCCTCCAGCCTAATAAGGTTTGTTTGTTCGTTTTCCTTTTTCAGCTGCACCCACAGCACATGGAAATTCCTGGGCCAGGGACTGAATCCGAGCCACATCTGTGACCTACGCCAAAGGTATGCTGTGCCAGATCTTTAACCCACTGAGGTATAGTGGGAATCCCTAGGGAATTATTAATATTTTCTTCCGTTTCTATGTTTTTGCCATCCTTGAGTTTGTATTGTTTTGAGTGTTTTTGATTTCTCTAATTGGAGGTGAATTTGATTCTATGAAATAGTTCTGTATGAACCAGGTTTTCAGAGCTGTCTTGTAAGTAACTGCAAAAGAGGTTGCTGGTGGAAGTCCCAGAAGAAGACGAGCAAGGATTAAGGCAGATTTTCAGATCCCAACAATGGCAACTTCTCTTGTATTTGACCATGAAAAATTAAGAAAAATTGTTAAGCCCATCACTTTGTGGTCTTTTTTTTTTTTTTTTGTCTTTTGTCTTTTTTGTCTTTCTGTTGTTGTTGTTGTTGCTATTTCTTGGGCCGCTCCTGCGGCATATGGAGGTTCCCAGGCTAGGGGTCCAATCGGAGCTGTAGCCACCAGCCTATGCCAGAGCCACAGCAACTCGGGATCCGAGCCGCATCTGCAACCTACACCACAGCTCACGGCAACGCCGGATCGTTAACCCACTGAGCAAGGGCAGGGACCGAACCCGCAACCTCATGGTTCCTACTCGGATTCGTTAACCACTGCGCCACAACGGGAACTCCACTTTGTGGTCTTAAACTGCAACAAGCGCTCAGTAAAACCTTGTTTTTAAACATTTGCTTCTAATTTTCATTCTGTTTTCCATCAGTTGTATTCTTTGTTGCATTATATTTTCCCATGTCTTATAAAAGCCTGTTAATTTGATCATTCTAATGGGTTCTTTTATTTTTAAATATTCAAATGATATGAATTTTATTAGCCTTTTTATTAAGTATAAAAACAGGCTAGTATCTGTGATTTAAAAAAATTTTTTTAACTAGTTTATACAAGCGCTTAGAGCAAAATTGTAAAGACTGAAAAGAAATACAGTGACGAGAGAGATTCCTCTCTTCCCATACTATGCATTTCCCTCCTTGGAGACAACAGCTATTACCAATTTCTTAGATCACCTTTAGAGATATTTCTTTAATATGTGTATTTTATTGACATATTTACACAAATAGAGGTATATCTTACATACTGTTCTGTGCTGTGTTTTTTGTTATTTATCTTGGAAATCCTGCCAGTGTCATTGTTGGATTTGACTGCGTCACAGTTTAATCAGTTCCATTTTAGGACATTAGGATTTTCCACACTCTTGCTATTATAGTAGCCTAGTGAACATCCTATATACATTTCTATACATTTTCAGTCTGAGGGTCTTTTTTTGTTGTTTTGTTTGGTTTGGTTTGGTTTTTTTGGCTGTACCTGCAGCATATGTAGGTTCCCAGGCTAGGGGCCTAATCAAAGCAACAGCTGCCAGCCTAAGCCACAGCTATAGCAATGCCAGATTGAATCCGTGCCTGTGACCTAGACCACAGCTCATGGCAACACCAGATCCTTAACCCACTGAGCAAGGCCAGGGATCGAACCTGCAACCTCATGGTTCCTAGTCGGATTCATTGACCGCTGAGCCACAATGGGCACTCCTCTGCTGGATAAGTTTATCACATTGATATGACAGAAATGTTTGGCCTTGGTTCTGTCACATTTATGTTACATATATGCTGCTTTCTTTTTCTTTCTCTTTAAAAGCTTGTTATATATGTTGTCTTTGCTTTTTCCACATGCATGCATTTTAAAATATTTGGAGGGTTTATATTTGTTCTCTAGCTGTTATCTTTTTTTTTAATTTTCTTTTTTTATCTTATCTATTCTAGCTGTTACCTTTTGTAAATACAACGTAGTATATACTATTTACACAGTATTTTGTGAATCTCTAAGAGCAGTGATGAGATTGGCATATTTTTGGAGTTCCCTTGTGGCTCACTGAGTTAAGGATCTGACATTGTCACTGCTGTAGTTCTAATTACACCTATGGCTTAGATTCAGTTCTTGGTCTGGGAACTTAACGCATGCTGCAGGCATGGCCAAAGAAAAAAATGGCGTATTTTCTCTCCTTCCCTTAGACCTTCCAGTTTTTTGTTTTTTGTTTTGTTTTTGCCACACCCATGACATTTGGAAGTTCTCATGCTAGGAATCGAATCCATGCCACAGCAGTGACAACACCATATCCTTAACCTATTGAGCCACCAAGGAACTCCTCACTTTCCAGTTTTATAATTTTATTTTTTTTTCCTTTTTAGGGCCACACAAGCAGCATATGAAAGTTCCCAGGCTAGGGGTCTAATAAGAGCTGCAGCTGCCAGCCACAGCCACAGCCATGCAGGATCTGAGCCATGTCTGCGACCTACACCACAGCTCCCCAGCAGTGCCAGATCCCCAACCCACTGAACAAGGCCAGGGATCGAACCTGCATCCTCATGGATACTAGTCAGATTGTTTCCGCTGAGCCACAATGGAAACTCCCTATAATTTTTCTTAGTGTTGACTCATCATATACCTTTAAATCCTTTAAATATACGTCTTTAAAAAAATCAGCCTTAGGAGTTCCCAGGTGGTGCAGGGGCATTGTCACTGCTGGGCTCAGATCACTGCTGTGGTGGGGTTCAGTCCCTGGCCCAGAAACTTCCACATGCCACAGGTGTGGTCCCCCCAAAACTGTGAGAAAAAAAAAAAACACATAAGGTTTAATTTTTATCCTTTGACCTCAGAGTGTAAAAAAAGAGGATATAAGTGTGCCTAAATTACTTCCTGTTTCTGTTACCTTTACCCTTCAACTATGTGCCCATTTATAACATTTACTTTTTGCTTTGCAGCCATAATCCCTATATTTGTTTTTTTAGTCCTACAGTTAAATTGATGATAGGCACAACTCCCTGTCCTTTAGTTACAGTTTTTGTCTCTTGAATGGCACAAGTTCAGAAATGTGTCATTCGCATTTTTAATTTTTTAATTTTTATTTTTTGTCTTTTGAGGGTTGCACCTATGGTATATGGAAGTTCCCAGGCTAGAGGTCAAATCAGAGCTGTAGCCACCAGCCTATGCCAAAGCCACAGCAACGCACCATCCAAGCTTTGTCTGTGACCTACACTACAGCTCACAGCAACACCGGATCCTTAACCCATTGAGTGAGGCCGGGTATCAAGCCTGCATCCTCGTGGTTACTGGTCAGATTCATTTCTGCTTAGCCATGATAGGAACTCCCACATTTATATTTGATTAATAGTTTAAGTTTAAAATTTGGAGTCACACTTTCCTTCCTTAAGAATGTCATAAACAATGTTCATTCTCTTCAAGCATGAAATGTTGCCATGGAAAATCCTGAAGCCATCCTGTTATCTTCCCCCTTATTTGTTGCTTGCTTTCTTGTTATTTTTACTTGATGTCCTAATTTTTTTTGTTTTTTTGTTTTTTTTTTTAAGGCTGCACCCACGACATGTGGAGGTTCCCAGGCTAGGGGTTGAATCAGAGCTATAGCTGCTGGCCTATACCACAACCACAGCAACACAGGATCTGAGGTACATCTTCGACCTACATCACAGCTCCTGGATCCTTAACCCACTGAGCAAGGCCAGGGATCAAACCCAGAACCTTATGGTTCCTAGTCGGATTAGTTTCCGCTGCACCATGATGGGGACTCCAGATTTTTTTTTTTTTTTTTGTCTTTTTGCCATTTCTTGGGCCGCTCCCGCGGCATATGGAGGTTCCCAGGCTAGGGGTCCAATCGGAGCTGTAGCCACCGGCCTACGCCAGAGCCACAGCAACGCGGGATCCGAGCCGCATCTGCAACCTACACCACAGCTCACGGCAACGCCGGATCGTTAACCCACTGAGCAAGGGCAGGGACCGAACCCGCAACCTCATGGTTCCTAGTCGGATTCGTTAACCACTGCGCCACGACGGGAACTCCCAGATTTTTTTTTTTAATCTTTGAAATCTTACAAGTACACCAGGCTATGTCTCCTTGATAATTTCCTGGGTAAGACATTTCATTCTCTACAGAAATTCACATTTCTTGAAAGTTTTCTTTTTCTATTTTTTTTTTTTTTAATGACCACACTCATGGTATATGGAAGTTCCCAGGCCAGTGACTGAATCTGAGCTGCAGCTGTAGCAACTCTGGAACCTCAATCCACTGCACTGGGGTAGGGATTGAACCCATACCATGGCAGAGACAATGTTGGATCCTTCCTTAACCTGCTGTGCCACAGCAGGAACTCCAATGGTTTTGTTTTTTTATTCCCCTTTTTATTTGAACTCTATAAGCTCCTGTTTCATCTTCTGATGGCTCCTCCATCTTTTTTCTTCTACTGTTATATCTCTGCCTTGAGTTTTTTTCTTTCCTTTTTTTTTTTTGGTCTTTTGAGGGCCGCACCCATGGCATATGGAAGTTCCCAGGCTAGGGGTCAAATTGGACTGAGCCGTGTCTGTGATCTACACCATAGCTCACAGCCCATGTCTTCATGGATACTAGTCAGGTTTGTTGCCTCTTAGCCACAATTGGAACTCCTTGAGCTCTTATTCTGCAAAAGTATGTCCTTATTTCATTTTTTGATGTCATGTAAACATAATTGATTGCATTTTTGAGTGGCTCTGGCAGTGTCCTTCTGGTCACTTCTTTTTTTTTTCTTAATTTGTTTTTCTGTCCCTTTCCTCCTTTTTCTGTTTATGTAAATCTTATCCTGATAACTTTAGATAATTGCTTGTCTTTGAATGAGGGAGTGCCTCTTGGGCCTACTATTTATAGGAGGTTCAGGAACTGTTTGAGGCCAGCAAGAAATCCCCCTTTTTTAGTGGGAAGTTCCTTCTGACAAAAGGTTGTAGGTGAATGAGTCCTTCTCTGCCTTCTTTTTAAAAATCTCTTTATTGTATAATTTCCATAAAATTTAATGAGTTCTTGGAAGTTTCCATCATGGCTCAGCTATAAGGAACCCGACTAGTATCCATGAGGATGTGTGTTTAATCCCTGTCCTGGCTCAGTGGTTAAGGATCCGGCATTGCTGTGAGTTGTGGTGTAGGTCACAGACACCACTAGGATCTGGCACTGCTGTGGCTGTGGTGTAGGCTGACAGCTATAGCTCCGCTTCAGCCCCTAGCCTGGGAACTTACACAGGCTGTGGATGCAGCCCTAAAAAGACAAAAATAAAATGCAAATAAATAAGGGAGTTCCCTTTGTGGCTCAGCAGTTAACGAGCCCGACTATGATCTGTGAGGATGTGGGTTTGATCCCTGGCCTCGCTCAGTGGGTTAAGGATCCAGCATTGCCGTGAGCTGTGTTATAGGTCGCAGATTGAGCTTGGATCCCAGGTTGCTGTGGCTGTAACATAGGCTGGCCGCTACAGCTCCAATTCAACCTCTAGAGTTCTTCATATGATGCAAGTGTGGCCCTAAAAAGCAAAATAAATAAAAAATTAAAAACAATAAGTAAAAATTAAAAATTTTAATGAGTTCTTATAACCATTATGGCTCCCTAGCTCAAAGGGTGCAGCAGCTTTAGGGTTATTCACAATGTGGAAATATCTCTCCTCAACTCTCCTCTATTTCCAGCAAATAGAGCATGTCTGTGAACTTCCTTGTTTGGCCTCCATTTTCCCCCTGGCAGATGGGGTCCAGGCAGTTTCCTGCTCGGTGCATGTAAATCCCTGCTGTTCCAGAGGGGAGTTGATTTGCTCTTGCTTTGCAGACTGCGCTCTACTCTCTGAGATCTGTTGGCACTCTCCCTCTCTTGTCTTCCTGCCCTCTGCTTGATCTTCACTGCACTTGAGAATTCTTATGTTAGAATTCATATGTTAATGGTTCTAGATCACAGATACTGTGTAGGTTTTGTTAGGATAGAGTTGGCATTTCTATGGTTCTTTTCTTTTAGAATGGTTTTTGAAGAAAGGAAGTAGCTCCACCCTGTTAAACCTACAAGTGCTATAGATGCCCTTTATGTGGAAATTATTTGTAAATAGAATTGAATTTGCCAAACCTGAAATTACCATTATTTCATCAGGTTTCAAGTAGTATTAGAGCCTTCACTCACTTCCATTTCAAGTCTCACTTCCATCTGTCAATACCAGTTTCTTTCTACTTGGATTTTCATTACCACATACTGTCCACACCAGTACTCTGCAGCAGAACTCTCTGAGGAAAATGTGTATGTTCACACTGTCCACCATCTTAGCCACTAGCATTAATATGTGAAGTGTGGCTAACGTGACTGAGAAACTGAGCATTTAATTTTAAATCTTTTAAATTTCATGGGGTTCTTGTTGTGGCTCAGCGGAATGGAATCTTACTAGTATCCATGAGGACACAGGTTCGATTCTCAGCCTTGCTCAGTGGGTTAAGGATCTGGCATTGCCATGAGCTGTGGTGTGGGTCACAGACGTGGCTCAGATCTGGCTTGTCTGTGGTATAGGCCAGCGGCTACAGCTCCGATTGGACCCCTAGCCTGGGAACCTCCATATGCAGCAAGTGAGCCCCTAAAAAGACAAAAATAAATTTCAGTAGCCGATGTGATTAGTGCCTGCTGAATTGGACACCACAGCTCTGTACCACATTTAAACATTTAACAACATGTCATTCTGTAGCTGTTTATTGAACACTTTTTGTACACCAGACAAGGCTCTCTGTGTGGTTTACAGCAATGGTCAGGACAGATAAGTACATTACACCCTGCACTTAGCTTTTGGGAGGAGCCTTGATAGTGAACAGTACATAAACCTAATAACTTTAGATAATGCTGAGTTCTGTAAAGAAAAGAAATGGAGAAAAGAATGATGTGAGTTCCCATTGTGGCTTGGGAAACGAATCTGGCTAGTATCCATGAGGACGAAGGTTCGATCCCTGGCCTCACTAAGTAGGTTAAGGATCTGGTGTTGCTGTGAGCTGTGGTGTAGGCCGGTGGCTACAGCTCCAATTGGATCTCTAGGGGTCAAATCACAGCTACAGCTGCCAGCCTACACCACAGCTCACAGCAATGCCAGGTCCTCAACCCACTGAGCAAGGCCAGGGATCAAACCCACAACCTCATGGTTTCTAGTCAGATTCATTTCTGCCGCGCCACAACAGGAACTCCCATAGCCTGGGAACAGGTGTGGCCCTAAAAAGAGAAAAAAAAAAAGTGCTTAAACTAGAGCAGATATCTCAGAGGATATGCCTTTTAAATTGCTGTTAAGTAGTGAGAAGGGAACCAGCAATGCAAAGAGACCATGTGAAGCAAATATCTTCCAAGCAAAGGTAGAAATCGAGGAAGAGAATGATCCTGAAGTGAGGCAGGAGTCAGGTTATTTGGGCTTTTTAAAGAATTTAAACTGGGGGGAGTTTCTTGAGAAGCTGTTGAGGAGTTTTAAGCAAGGGAGGGGCATGATCGAACTTTTTTTTTTTTTTTTTTTGGCTTTTGTCTTTTTTGTTGTTGTTGTTGCTATTTCTTGGACCGCTCCCGCGGCACATGGAGGTTCCCAGGCTAGGGGTTGAATCAGAGCTGTAGCCACCGGCCTACGCCAGAGCCACAGCAACGCGGGATCCGAGCCGCGTCTGCAACCTACACCACAGCTCACGGCAACGCCGGATCGTTAACCCACTGAGCAAGGGCAGGGACCGAACCCGCAACCTCATGGTTCCTAGTCGGATTCGTTAACCACTGCGCCACGACAGGAACTCCCTCGAACTTATTTTTTAAGAAGATGGCTGTAGGTACTATTTAGAAATTGGATAGGTATATTTTTAACTAAGGTTTGGGTTTTTTCTTTTAAAAATAGTTAATATGTGCATACACAGCATAAAATTCAAAAGGTAGTCTGTCTGTGAGAGTTAAATTGTCTTCCCTCCCTTGTCTTTCATCCACCTACTTCCCTCCCTGTAGGTAACTGTTAATCTTTTCTTGTTTGCTTACATTTTAATCTTAAAGCCCAACTTCTGATCTACCATTCTGTTCTGTATTGTTCTGTAGTGGCCTTAATTTGTATAAATTTTAATTTTCAGTGAGACTTTAATTTCTTTAAATGCAGGCATTATATTTCTTACTTTTCTGCACTTTTACTACCCCCAACATAACAGTTAATGTAGTCAGTAGACAAAGTAGGAGTTTATTTGTTCAACTTAAGTGGTAATAAATGAATGAAATGAACAGATATCATACTCTTTTATAGGAAGAAGTTCTAAAGGATTTTGAGGAATTGGCTGGGAAGCTTCCATGGTCAGACCCTTTAAAAATATGGAAAATTAACACCCGTTTCAAGAAAAGAAAAACAAAGCGCAAAAAGATAAGTCAGAATACAAGTAAAGAGAAGATTGATAATGGTCAAGGAGACAAAACAGATGAGAAGGATGTTAAAAAAGAGATCACTAACAATGTCTTAGATTCACAGATCTTAGACTATTATGAAAATCTAGCCATCAAAGAAGAGATATCAACATTAGTAGGTGATGACTTGGTGTCTTGCAAAGATGAGACTGATGAAAGCTCAAAAGAAGAAACTGATCCTGAGGTGCTAAAGTTTAGAGTCACATGCAACAGGGCAGGAGAGAAACACTGTTTTTCCTCAAATGAGGTGGCAAGAGATTTTGGGGGTGCCGTTCAAGATTATTTTAAGTGGAAGGCTGACATGACCAACTTTGATGTGGAGGTAAGTGCAGGCTCTTAATTGTGTTGATTGAAGAAGGCTGCCATTATAAATTTGTAGAATTTTCAAGGCTAGTCCAATCTTAAGGACAATTTAACAAGTTGACAAAGCTAATAGGGTATCATTGACAAGAGCCTGGGTTATGGAGATGGATCTATATCCAAACGTTGTCTCCATAACTTTGTAACTTTGGACAAAATATTATCTCTGAGCATCTCTTTCAAATGGAACCAGTCATAGTTTACACCTGTAAGTGTGTCCTGAAGGTCAAATGAGATAATACATAAGTTTCTGGTGTGATACCTGGTCTATGCTGCATGCTCAATAGATGGTAGCTTTTACGACTTGGGTTTTCTAATTTCTAATCTAGTGCTTTTATAACATTATATGGAATTTCAGATTATAAAATTCAAAAGAATTAAAACAACTATTTTGACTTTGTACATCTTGGTTGCAGGGTTTTTCTCCTAAAGTGGCATACATTTTTAAAACAGACCTTGACCAGGAGTTCCTGCCATGGCTCAGCAGTTAATGAATTTGACTGGCATACATGAGTTTGCAGGTTCAATCCTCAGCCTTGCTTGGTGGGCTAAGGATCTGGTGTTGCTGTGAGCTGTGGTATAGGTCAAAGACTCAACTCGGATTCCTTGTTGCTGTGGCTGTGGCATAGGCTGGTAGCTGTAGCTCCAATTCGACCCCTAGCCTGGGAACCTCCATATGCGGCAGGTGTGGCCCTAAAATGACAAAAAAAAAAGTAAAATAGATCTGGACCTTCTAAAATCAGGACATTGTTGCTAATATGCATCCTAGAGCCAGCTCTTCTCTTACATTCTGCTAGGTTCCCAAACCCAGAGCTCCTTTTAGCATGTTTACTCTCCTTGGTCTCAGTTCTGCTATACCAGTTATTCCCATGAGAACCATACTAACTAGTCTTTCAATCTCTGAAAGCTTAAAAGGCTCCTAGCAGCTGACATTTTTACCGAGGAGTCATTTATTGTTGCTTTTGGGACACTTGAATCTGGGGCAAGTCACTTATTCTCTCTGTAACTTTTTTTTTTTTTGCATATCAAATCAGAAGAACAATTCCTTATTCCTTTTTATCTCCTAACAGCTGTCATAAGAATGAATAGGCTAACTAAAACAGTGACGTCCAAAAGTTAGCAAGGGGGCTCAGAGGACAGATTCTGGAGGTGCACTGCCTGTGTTTAAATCTCAGCTTACAAGCTGTATGAATTTGGGCAAGTAGGTTGACCTCTTTGTGCCTTAATTTCCTCATCTATATAAGGAAGATAATAATGCCTAGCTCAGAAGGTGTGGATATGAAACGAGGTAACAAATATAAAGTATGTTAAACAGTGGTTTGCATATAGCTAGGTAAGTGTCAGCTGCTGTGCTGTTAAGATAATAATGAGGAAATTTTAAGTGGAAGATTAGATAACATTTTTATTTGAATAGTTGATATTTAACTCTGTGTTAGAAAAACTATAACTAGGATTAAAAAACAATTTCAGGGACAAAAGTGAGTTGTTTTAAAAAGTACTAAGAAAATAATAGGTGATAAAGCGCATGTGGGCGTGGTGTTAACAGCTGGTTAATCTAAGTGAAGGGTATACTTAAGAGTTCATTGTACCCTTGTTCTTATAATTATTTCTATATGTTTGGAATTTTTTCCAGAAATGTTAAAAAAAAAAAAAATTTTGGCCGCATCCATGGCATGTGGAAGTTTCCAGGCTAGGGATCAAAACCCACACCACAGCAGGGATCTGAGCCACCACAGTGACAGCATCAGAACCTTCATCTGTTGAGCAACCAGGAAACTCTCTAAACTGTTAAATTTTTTTTTTTTTTTTTGGCTTTTTAGGGCCGGACCTATGACATATGGAGGTCCCCAGGCTAGGGGTCTAATCAGAGCTATAGCTGCCGGCCTACGCCACAGACACAACAATGCCAGATCTGAGCCATGTCTGCGACCTCTACCACAGCTCATGGCAGCGCCAATCCTTAACCCACTGAGCAAGACCAGGGATCAAACCTGCAACCTCATAGTTCCTAGTTGGATTTGTTTCCGCTGTGCCACAACGGGAACTCCTAAAATGTTAAAATTTTTTTAAATGTGCATTAAAAACCTAGAAACCTTCAAAATGTGTTTCTATTATAAAAATTGAGAAATCTGGTTACAGCTAACTTATAATTATAGTGTGAATTAAAAAGAGAATAAAATAGATTTAAAATTTTTAAAGTAGTGTAGACATTATTTCATTTATATGAAGCTCAAAAAAAGACAAAACTAATTTATCGTGGTAGTGGTCAGATTAATGATTATTTTGGGTGGGTATTGACTGTGAGGGCTAGACAACTGTATGTCTTTATCTGGGTGGTAGTTATATAGTGTATATATAGATAAAAATTCACTTATTCTATCTTACATTATAGGTTCTTCTGAATATCCATGATAATGAAGTTGTTGTTGGCATTGCGCTGACAGAAGAGAGTCTCCACCGAAGAAATATCACTCATTTTGGACCCACAACTCTTAGATCTACTCTCGCCTATGGGATGCTCAGGTAAGAGAATGGATTTGCTGTCTAGATTTATCTCAGTCATATGTTCACCCAGATCCAGCAGCAATGGCTAGGTGTACAGGGCTGCTTGCCACCAGGAGGGTTGCCAATGATTCTGTTGCCATGTGTTGAGAAACATGAATAGGGAAGTAGAGTTGGACAGATACTGTAGTAAGAATCCAGTGCTAGTCTCTAGGAATCTCAGTTTTGTGAGAGATAAAGAATAACCTTGGAGTTCCCGTCCTGGCTCAGTGTTTAACGAATCCGACTAGGAACCATGAGGTTGTGGGTTCGATCCCTGGCATTGCTCATTGGGTTAAGGATCCAGCGTTGCCTCGATTTGAGGTGTAGGTTGAACATGCAGCTCTGATCCTGAGTTGCTGTGGCTCTGGTGTAGGCTGGCAGCTACAGCTCTGATTGGACCCCTGGCCTGAGAACCTCCATGTGCCGCAGGAGTGGCCCTAGAAAAGGCAAAAAGACAAAAAAAAAAAAAAAGAACCTTGCATGTAATAAATAATCCTAACAGAACATGGAACGATTAGCAGGACAAAAGGAGATACTTTGTCACCTGTCTGAGGAGGGGATGCTTCATAGAGGAGGTAACATTTAAGCCCCTGACGGTAATGCCTCTAATCCTGACTCTGTCCCCTACTAGCTTTGTGTCCTTGGACAGTTTTGCATCAGCTTATGTGTTAAAGAGAATAATAATAGTAACTTGTCTCACAAGGTTGTTAAAAGGATTAAAAGAGATAATAGGTGTAAAGAGCTTAATTCTAACACTCCTGGAAAATACTAAGTGCTCAAAGTAAAGCAGTTGTTTTATAGCAAGTTTATTATCTTTAAAATTAAATTAATTAGGAAAGGAATACTGAATGAATAATTGCCAGTAAACTTACTTATTTTTTTTTGGGCCGCACCCAAGGCATAGGAAGTTCCCAGGCTAGGGGTCAAATCAGAGCTATAGCTGCTGGCCTACACCACAGCCACAGCAATGCTGGATTCCTGACACACTGAGCAAGGCCAGGGATGGAACCTGCATCCTCATGGATACTAGTCAGGTTCTTTTCCACTGCGCCACAATGGAAACTCCCACCAGTAAACTTATATAGATACACATTCTACTTGAAGTATGTTTGAGGTTTAGTTTAGTTTTTTGTTTTCTCTTTTTTGGATGCCCTGTGGCATATGAAATTCCTGGGCCAGGAATCTAATCTGAGCTGTAGTTCAGCCCAAGCTGCAGTTGTGATTCTTTAACCCATTTCCTGTGTCCCAGTGCTTCCAAGATGCTGCCAATCCCCTTGCACCACAGCAGGAACCCCTGAGGGTTGTTTTTTTTTTTTTAATGTAATGACACAGGTTTATATACAAAATAAAATGTGTTTTCTAAAAGCATACACACACACACATTAAAAGACCTTGAAGCTAAATTCCATTGGGGGTGAAATGGGATTTCAGATGATAGTTAAAGGGGACTTTTATGTTTTGTTTTGTTTTGTTTTTTTCTGTCTTTTTAGGGCTGTACTCATAGAATATGGTAGTTCACAGGCTAGGGGTCTAATTGGAGCTGCAGCTACCGGCCGATGCCACAGCCACAGCAGGTTGGGATCTGAGCTGCATCTGTGACCTACTCATAGTTCATGGCAATGCCAGATCCTTTAACCCACTGAGCAAGGCCAGGGATCGAACTGGCATCCTCATGGATATTAGTTCATTACCACTAAGCTATAATGGGATCTCCTTTTTTTTTTCTTTTTAAATGTTAGGAGATAGAGTCAACATGTAATTACAAATTAATTTTTAAAATAAATATTGATTAGTGTTTCTTCATGCCAGCATAACAGGCCTTTGGTCTTACAGCTTTAGGAATAATTGTTGTGGAAGTCTTTGCTCTTAAAATCTGTTCACTTAGGCTGTTTTCTTCTCTAGGCTCTGTGCTCCTCAGCCTACTGATATAATAATTGATCCAATGTGTGGAACAGGGGCAATACCAATTGAGGTAATAACTTTTCTTTAGCTTTTTGATGAGTAATTGATACATCTGGAATGTTCTAGAACTAATGAGTACATTCAACATAATGAAATCACCAAGGTTGGGTCAGTGGATCCAAGAATTCTGAGTGAATTATACTAGTAAACTGGAACTTCTGTGATGAGGACGTAACCACTTGTTACAGTAGCCAAGGACTCGATTTAGATTGTAAATCATCTTTGCTCACTACATTATGGAGGAGGCTGACAATTACAAACTGGTGATTCCCATTTCTATAACAGACAGACTGGTACACTTGAACAGAAAAGATAATTGAAGGCATAAGCATAACCCAGAGGAGGGTATTTCATCTGTAAAGTGGGATTATGCTTCTTAATTCACTTAGGTTCTTGAGGGAATAAGTATAGTTGTAAGATGGGGAAACATATGAACATTATTTAGATTTTTTACGAAGTCTAGCAAAGTTAACAAGGTTTTCAAAAAATACCATGAATTGAGAGAACTTAGAAACTGCACTAAGCAAAGCAAGAAATAGAAAGGCATTTTAATAGGAGAGTCTCCTTGAATCAGTGTTATTGAATCAGTATTATCTAAACTTTTATAATAAATAATTTGGGAAAGGAAACTCCCAGTAAAATTGCTTAAATTTGTGGAGTTCACTTGTGGACAGCAGGTTAGGATCTGGCATTGCCATTGCAGCAGCCTGGGTCACTCCTGTGGCACAGGTTCAATCCCTGTCCCAGGAACTTCTGCATGCCATGGGGGTAGCCAAAAAAGATTACTAAATTTGTGAAACCTGGTAAGTTCTTACATATAGTATACATAAAGCCAATGGGAGCAAATTGCAGGGAGATACCACAGATTCCGTGAGTGAGCAGAAACTGGACAGATGAGCAAATCCAAAGTAATCCACAAAGGGAAAAATAATCCAGACTGCAATTAGAAAATGACATCTGCCATCTGGGAATTAGAATCCCAGAAGGAAATCATAGTAGTCTAGATGACTGCTATTTCCTCCTAGTATCAGTTCAAGAGATTTACTCTGGCTAAAGAGCCACACAGATGAAAAGCTGTCAAGAAGAATTCTAGAAGTGTTCCCTAGTGGCTCAGCAAGTTAGGATCAGGTGTCGTTACTGCTGTGGCTCAGGTTGCTGCTGTGGTGCAGGTCCTATCCATGGCCCTGGAACTTCCGTGGGCATGGCCAAAAAAAGAAAAGAAGAAGAATTCTGGGCGCAAAACAGAGTGTTCTTCCCTAGCATTAAACCATGATGTGTCTATCTTGGAAATAACAGCAAAGATCACTATGTGTTAAGGAACACACAAGAGAGCTGAAGAGTCCATAGAGTTCCCCACACAGACAAAAAAAAAAAAGATAAAAATTTGAGACATTTCCGGAGTTCCCGTCGTGGCGCAGTGGTTAACGAATCCGACTAGGAACCATGAGGTTTCAGGTTCAGTCCCTGCCCTTGCTCAGTGCGTTAACGATCCGGCGTTGCCGTGAGCTGTGGTGTAGGTTGCAGACGCGGCTCGGATTCTGCGTTGCTGTGGCTCTGGCGTAGGCCGGAGACTACAGCTCCGATTGGACCTCTAGCCTGGGAACCTCCATATGCCGCGAGAGTGGCCCAAGAAATAGCAAAAAGACCAAAAAAAAAAAAAAAAAAATTTGAGACATTTCCATGCAGGGGTAGACATGACAATGTCAATATAGATAAACCTAAGTTGATATAGGATCAAAATGAATGAAATTATGAAAGGAATTGATAGGGTATATATAATAAAGATTTGTTTACCAAAGTATAAAGATTTAGAATACTGTCCTTAGAGACTGAAATTCTAAACAGGTTTAGAAGAAAAAATGATTTGGGGAATCAGAATCACCTGAGAGGCCTTCATCATCCTCTACATCACCCTTCTCCATTACCCTCAAGGGCCCTGAGAAAAGAAAAGCTGTGAAGCACTACGTTCATGGATGCAGGTGTATCACTGTTTACCAAAGAAAAGGTCTTTGTTACTCATCCCTGAACATATGGCAGAACTGTCTCTGCTTTCATGTCAGAAACCTTCTGTTGATCTGCATAGAACATTGTTCAGGCCTAGGATAGTCTGCCACCTCATTCTACAAGTAATGGAAAGCTTGGTATTTATTTTCTGCTGACATGTTTTTTATTAAAAATTACAAAATTCTTTTTTTTTTTTGTCTTTTTGCTATTTCTTGGGCCGCTCCCGCGGCATATGGAGGTTCCCAGGCTAGGGGTCCAATCGGAGCTGTAGCCACCGGCCTACGCCAGAGCCACAGCAACACGGGATCCGAGCCGCATCTGCAACCTACACCACAGCTCACGGCAACGCCGGATCGTTAACGCACTGAGCAAGGGCAGGGACTGAACCCGCAACCTCATGGTTCCTAGTCGGATTTGTTAACCACTGCTCCATGACGGAAACTCCTAAAAATTACAAAATTCTTTCAAGAATATGGAGTTCCCATCGTGGCGCAGTGGTTAGCGAATCCGACTGGGAACCATGAGGTTGCGGGTTCGGTCCCTGCCCTTGCTCAGTGGTGTAGGTTGCAGACGCGGCTCGGATCCCGCGTTGCTGCGGCTCTGGCATAGGCCAGTGGCTACAGCTCCAATTGGACCCCTAGCCTGGGAACCTCCATATGCCGCGGGAGTGGCCCAAGAAATAGCACAAAGACAAAAAAAAAAAAAAAGAATATGGTGCTTGTCATTCAAAAGCCTATGTAATGGAGATTACATTTTATTTAGAATTCTCAAATATTCCAGTTTATCGGCTTATATAAAATTTCATAATGATGAAAGGGTTATATAGGTTAGTTAATTTGTTTAAGTTTTTCAAACTACATTTGTATTTAAGGTCTGTAATGCCTACTATGTGGGAGACCTGCTGCATGAGATACTGAATAATTTACTAGACTTACCCTTAAGGAGTTTCCAGATTCATTGAATGACAGATAGGTAGAGAAAGAATTAAAAAAAAAAAAAACAAGTGCAGTGGTAGTTTTATGTACAAAGTGCTTTTGGAGGGGCAAATTAGAGACAGCTTGGAGAGTTAGGCTTGATGTCACAGAGGGCAGGACATTTGAGCTGGGTATTTAAAGATGAGTAAGAGTTCAGCACACAACAGGAGGGTATTACAAGCAAGGAGAATGGCAAAGCTGACAGTATGCAGTGTTTTGCCACTTAAAAGCATTGGATTGGATTGTCTTATTTATTGACAAGTGATTGAAATGACTTTACCTTTAATCTTTTCTGTTTTGCAGTTTGTTACTTCTCTTTTAATATATTCTCTTGTCTTTTAGGGGGCTACAGAATGGTCTAACTGTTACCATATTGCTGGTGATAATAATCCATTGGCTGTGAATAGAGCAGCAAATAATATTTCATCCTTATTGACCAAGAGTCAAGTTAAAGAAGGGTAAAAATTTTAAAGATTTTATAGCATCTATTAAACTTAGAGAACCACTTTCCATATTGACTGATGAATTAATACACCCTGTGCATTTTGACAATATTATAACCAAGATGAATATATTGTGAGATTCCATGTAAATTTTAAGTTTATGGAAAATAACATATTTTTAACTATAATTTCTCCTACCCTAATGCAACTGTTTTTACTTCTGCCTTCCTTTTTCTTCCTTATTCATATATCTTTTTTCCCACATAGTAGAAGAATTGCATAGATTCATTTTTATTTCATAAATTTTCAGATACTTTTTATGTTTTTGTTTTTAATGACTGCATAATATTCCATTATATAGAAATACTACATTTTACTTAGCCTTTCCTCTATTATCTGCACTTCAATCTCAGAGTTGGAGGAGACCTGAAAGCCATCCCTGCAGTGCCTAACTATCCTGTAGGAAATCCTGACCAATGGCCTTCCAGCCTGTGTAAGCATCTCTAATGATTCTGCCTCTGAAGGCTGTTGAT
The DNA here is from genome assembly GCF_016906955.1 of Phacochoerus africanus. Classification (NCBI taxonomy): domain Eukaryota; kingdom Metazoa; phylum Chordata; class Mammalia; order Artiodactyla; family Suidae; genus Phacochoerus; species Phacochoerus africanus. Next base: position 146,018,931 of record NC_062544.1, read on the forward strand.
TCCATCTTTGCACAGCTTTGAGTGTTAGTCCTATCTTTTAATATCTCACTGTACCTTCTACAGATCTAGGTTTTTTTCTTCCATGTGAGTCCATAAAGAAGCATCTTAGCTCTGTGTCACAATGATGATTGACATCAGGTATTTGAAGAGCTACCAACACCCTTTCTCCCTCCCTCCCAGCTCTCCAAATCCTCTCTTCTCCAAGCAAAATAGTCCAAGGTCTTTTAACCATATCCCTTTGATATCTGTGCACTGAAATTGTTAGCCTCTGGGAAATGTTTTTTTCCAATCTGAGATATATGCTGTTACAGTATCTTAAGCCCTAGCCCACTGTAGAAATTATATTTGATCACACCATCTGTGCCATCCTTTCACCATTCTTTCAAAGTCTCACCTGTCTTTGGGAAGAATGGGTTGAAATATCACTTAGTCTCTAGTTTCCTACCAGAGAGCTCATCATAAAATTGTTTATCTGGTCTTTGTGCAGGTGTCCTTTGTGTTGTAAAGTTGGCAGGAATAGGTAGTGGTCAACAGATTTGTTAGGTCTTATGGGGTTCCACATCCAGGTGCCCAGGAAGTCGTTATATCCCATGATTGGCCTTATAGCTGCCTCCATAACCCATAGTGTCAGGTTGATATTTGTAAGTAGAAATCACTTGTTTTTAAAAATATATGTGGACTTAATGCAGATATTCATATTTATTATTTATACATGCTATATATCTTAATACTATTTTATGTCTGTATGTTGGTTAGCCTCTTTACTCATTTTGTTTTTTCCCTTATTTTATTAGAATTGCCAGCACTTTTTGTCTTTTCCTGTACTGTTTGTTCTATGATTTTATGCTTGATGCTTTTTTAATTTCTCTTTCCTATTGAGATTTTTAAATTTGTTATATAAAATCTTAAGTTATATGCTGTCTTTTTTATTTTATTTTATTTTTTTGGCCTTTTTTGGGCCGCTCTTGCGGCATATGGAGGTTCCCAGGCTAGGGGTCTAATCATAGCTGTAGCTGCTGGCCTACGCCAGAGCCACAGCAACGCGGGATCTGAGCCGCGTCTGCAACCTACACCACAGCTCATGGCAATACCGGATCCTTAACCCACTGAGCGAGGACAGGGATCAAATCTGCAACCTCATGGTTCCTAGTCCAATTTGTTAACCGCTGAGCCACGACAGGAACTCCTGTGTCTTCTTTTTAATAATAAAAGTTTTTATTAGAGCTTTTATGCTACGTAATCCTGTAGATTTTGATAATTCCCTATTTTGGTTACTTTCTAAGTAATTGGTTATATACTTGAATGTGTCTGATCTAGTTGTTTAGGACAGTGCTTTTCAAACTTTAATGTGTGTGGAATCTTCTGGGGAACCTGTTAATTATACAGATTCTGATTCACTAGGTTTAAGATGGGACGTGGGAGTCTGCATTTCCTAGAAAGCTTCTGGGTGATGTTGATGCTGCTGGTCTTGGCCTTTGAGGACCAAGGGTTTAGGTCATCTCTTATACTTAAGTAGTTAAAAGCTTTTTAGGAGTTCCCTGGTGAATCAGCAGGTTAAGGATCTGGTGTTGTCACTACTGTGACACTGAGTTCGATCCCTAGCCCTAGAGCTTCCCCATGGTACAGACACAAGAAAAAAAAAAAAAAAGCCTTTTTATTTATTTATTTATTTTTGCTATTTCTTTGGGCCACTCCAAAGTAGCCACTGGCCTGCGCCAGAGCCACAGCAACGCCAGATCTGAGCCACGTCTGCACCCTACACCACAGCTCACGGCAATGCTGGATCGTTAACCCACTGAGCAAGGGCAGGGACCGAACCCACAACCTCATGGTTCCTAGTTGGATTTGTTTCTGCTGCACCATGACAGGAACTCCTGATCCTTAATATTTTTTGGCTTTTTTTTGTTTTATTGTAGCTTTTGGTGCCTGTGATTATAATACTCATATTTTAAGTATCTGTATTTTTTCCTGTTATGTAAATGATTGCCTTTAGTGCATTTTTCTTAAATTCTTATTAAAAATCACTATTATAATAATTTCTGCTCATAATCTTTAATTTTTAGCCTGTGCATTATTGCCTGTTGTAATTTTCTTAAACTAGTAGCTTGCCTTTTTTTTTTTTCCTCTTTTTGTCTTTTTTGTTGTTGTTGTTGTTGCTATTTTTTGGGCCGCTCCCGCGGCATATGGAGGTTCCCAGGCTAGGGGTTGAATCGGAGCTGTAGCCACCGGCCCACGCCAGAGCCGCAGCAATGCGGGATCCGAGCCGCGTCTGCAACCTACACCACAGCTCGCGGCAACGCCGGATCGTTAACGCACTGAGCAAGGGCAGGGACTAAACCCGCAACCTCATGGTTCCTAGTCGGATTCGTTAACCACTGCGCCACGACGGGAACTCCCCCGTAGCTTGCCTTTCTTTATGGCTGCACCTGCAGCATGCAAAAGTTCCTGGGCCAGGGATCAAACCGACACAGCAGTGATAACACTAGGTCCTTAACCTTGTAGGCTACCAGGAAACTCCCTTAAACTAGTAGCTTTGCTTAATTGGAAGAATTTAAATCATTTATATTTATTGTTAATTTTGTCTTATATCATCCATTTTTTTTATCTTAACTTTCTTGTTCTTTGCCTTGTTTTTTTTAATAGTATGGTATATGTGTTTTAATATTAAGACTAGTACATTTATATTTCCTAATTTTACATATTTGTTTCTTTAGGTTTCCTGTTCTTACTATGTAGACTTAAAGTTTATCCTTCAGATGTCCATTCACCACGTTTTTACTCTTTAGTGTTGGTTTTTTCCAGTGTATCAGATTCATCAACAGTGTTACATCATCAGTTATTTACTGCCTGAACGCTATTTTCAAATTAGTTATTTTGTCACATTCTCTTCCCCTTAATCTGTTTTCTTGTAGATGAAACAGATACAGATATCTTTTATAACTCAATCCTAATTTTTTTTTTTGGTCTTTTTGCTATTTCTTGAGCTGCTCCCGTGGCATATGGAGGTTCCCATGCTAGGGGTTGAATCGGAGCTGTAGCCATCGGCCTACGCCAGAGCCACAGCAACGCGGAATCCGAGCTGCGTCTGCGACCCACACCACAGCCCACGGCAACGCCGGATTGTTGACTCACTGAGCAAGGGCAGGGACCGAACCCGCAACCTCATGGTTCCTAGTCGGATTCGTTAACCACTGCGCCACTACGGGAACTCCTTAACTAATTTTTAAATTTGTCATTCTTGTAGTTCTCATCGTGGCTCAGTGGAAACAAATTTGACTAGCACCCATGAGGAAGCAGGTTTGATCCCTGGCCTCTCTCAGTGGGTTAAAGATCTGGCGTTGCCGTGAGCTGTGGTGTAGGTCACAGACTACGCTTGGGATCCTGCATCGCTGTGGCTGTGGAGTAGGCCAGCAGCTACAGCTCCAGTTTAACCCCTGGCTTGGGACCCTCCAGGTGCTGTGGATGCGGCCCTGAAAAGACCAAAAAAAAAATTTTTTTGTCGTTCTTATGGATTGTTATTATAAAAACTTTGACTTATCCTTTCCACCTACGTGCTACTTTAAATGTTACTGATGTCACTATTATTTTACCTTTTATATTTTGTAGCAGTCTCTTCAGAAGAAAAGGTTTTTAAAATTCATTCTTCAGATATTGAAGCCCCTTTCTTTTGTCCCCACAGCAAATTGTCCTGGGGCTTGCCCATAGATACTGTTCAATGGGATATCTGCAACCTACCATTAAGAACTGGTTCTGTGGACATTATTGTAACAGACATGCCATTTGGAAAAAGGTGGGAGTTGGTCCTTTTAAAAATGAATTTTACCTTCACTAACAAGTTATATTAGTGTTAGTACCCACTTGTCTTTTAAATCTGTTGTATTGAGCTTATTCTGTCAGAAATCTTCCATTTCTTTTAGTAGACTCAACGTTTTTCACTCAAGAATTGTGGATTCACCAATTCGGTTTTTTCTGAGAACTCAGGAATGTGTTAACTCCATTTTGATCCTGGCCATCACAGATTCATCCACTTTCTAGCCCATTGTTGGGCTAGAATAGAACATAATAATAATAGAACATAATAATACTTCAGAGATTGATGAAGACTTGGTTATTTCTCAGGATAAATGCTTTTTTTTTTGTCTTTTTGCTATTTCTTTGGGCCGCTCCCGCGACATATGGAGGTTCCCAGACTAAGGGTCTAATCAGAGCTGTAGCCACTGGCCTACGCCAGAGCCACAGCAATGCGGGATCCGAGCCGCGTCTGCAACCTACACCACAGCTCACGGCAACGCCAGATCCTTAACCCACTGAGCAAGGCCAGGGACCGAACCTACAACCTCATGGTTCCTAGTCGAATTTGTTAACCACTGCGCCACGACGGGAACTCCAGGATAAATGCTTTTTAATCATTGGTTAATTTGACTGCTTATACTAAGAGGACAAATATTAGTTAATTTTTTTTCTCACATAACTGATGCATTCTATTCAAAATTCTAAGCAGTTTAAGTCTGATCAGTCATTTCACTGACAAGTAATGGCAGAGCTCTGGCTTCTAAAAGACAAATGTTTTTCTTACCTCAGGTATTCTTATTGCAATGAGATTTTAATGACTCATTTCATATAGTCCTTGATACTAATCTACAATAGTGACTCACCACATCTTCTTTTATAGGATGGGTTCCAAGAAGAGAAACTGGGACCTTTATCCAGCTTGCCTACAGGAGATGAGCCGTGTCTGTAGACCAGGGACAGGCCGAGCTGTACTACTGACGCAGGACAAGAAGTGCTTTACTAAGGTGCTCTACATTAGCTCAGAAACTCAGCCTGTGGCAACTTTAGGACTATTTTAAATAGACTTGGGGATATTTGAGTAGCATTTGTATTTTCTCCCAGTGTTTATTAATGGCAACTAAAACCCTTGGTTGGTCTAGAAGCAGTTGTCCACTTACTTGTGCTTTTTGTGTTTACACAGGCATTATCCACAATGGGACATGTATGGCGGAAGGTGCATACTGTCTGGGTGAACATAGGGGGACTTCATGCTGCAGTTTATCTTCTGAAACGTACACCTCAAACTTTTGTTCATCCTTCAGAACAAGATGGAGGAAGATCTCCTTGGTAATGCAAAGAATGAAGTTTTTATGCTTCCTGACACTAGAAATGTCCACATGAAGAACTTATTTTGAGGGAAAAATAGTATTAATAAAGGTGTACTTGGGAAAAGCTCTTCACCCAATTAGCAAAAGGTGAATGGCATGGAATGTCTTATGAGAAAGCACAACTTTGCTGTGGAACTGTTTTGAAGGAGTAGTTGGGCAATAAGTACTTTTCTTAAAATGCTTTAATGCTAAGCCTACTAAAATGCTCTGGTACTTGGATTTAGAACATTTTATTTTCAGGCTTTATAGCACTGTAGCAGGTGGAAAGCTACCCTAGCCTAATTGAAAGGCAGAGTTTAATCAGAGGATGAGGTTACATTTCATTGCCCATACAGCTTTGATATTTAGTTGGTCAGGTTCTTTACCTGACCTTTAAAAAATGAAGCACTGTAAAACAGTGTTTGCCCCACAACAAGAGCAAATCTCCTAAGATCTATGGGAAAGTTTACCATCTGCCTTAAAAATCATAATATGTACCTGTTATTCAGATTAATACATAGAACATTATAGACATTTCTATTTGTAAATAGAAGCAAAGAGCCTTGTAGATAAAGTATGCGACCAACAAGCCATATTTAAAGAAATTTTATTTTTCATTCAGTACAGAAAGGTGGTGATGTTTGGGCTTCTTTACTAGAGAACTGACGTCTTTGAATTAAAAACTTCATGTAAATTCTTGTTTCCTCTTGGTCACTATTCATCCTTAGTTGCTTTTCCTGTTGCAGAAAGTCTTTGCTAACAGTAGGAATTGAAATAACCTAAACACCTCCCTGGGACCAAGAGAAGTTGGGATCTTGTGTGGAATTCTGTATAGTAGTCTTGTTTCTGGCTGCATTCAGCTTAGATGTTCAGTGTCATGTTAATAACATAATAGTGCTACTCATATCAACTTGTTTTCTCCTTTTTTGGCTGCACCCGTGGCGTATGGATGTTTCTGGGCCAGGGATGAAATCTGAGCCAGAGCTGCAACCTACCCCACAGTGGTAGGCCAGGGGTAGAACTGAGAGACAAGCCAAATCATTAACCCACTGCGCCACAGCCACAACTCCTATTCATGTTAACTTTGACGTCTCATTTAGAAAAGGACATAGGACTTCTTCCCTTTGAAAGAACAGAATTCACATTAGTAGCACAGCCAACAGTCCTAGTCTGGTTCCTCTCTGATATACTACCTCCCAGAGGTATGAGAATGAACTGGAGAGAAGGACTTATAAGGCTCTTATATCCCAGACTGGAGTTTTTACCATCATCAGAATGCACAGTTGATTATGGGGTTCAACATTAACGCTGTTTACAAAAGAAACTATATATATAAACCTCTGGTCACCAGAACACAGAACTGGAAAAGTACAAGGACCTTGTCTGTTTTCTCCACTGTTTACCTGATAAAAAGTACCTACCAGCGGAGTTCTGTCACGGCTCAGAGGTTAACAAATCCAACGAGGAACAATGAGGTTGCGGGTTCAATCCCTGGTCTTGCTCAGTGGGTTAAGGATCTGGCATTGCCCCGAGCTGTGGTGTAGGTTGCAGACACGGCTCGGATCCCGAGTTGCTGTGGTTCTGGCGTAGGCCGGTGGCTACAGCTCTGATTCGACCCCTAGCCTGGGAACCTTCATATGCCGCAGGAGTGGCCCAAGAAATGGCAAAAAGACAAAAAAAAAAAAAAAAAGTACCTACCATGAGTATTTAATATTGGTTGAACAAATGGATATTTTTGCATAATGGCTGTTTTTTATGCTTGGTCCATCATAGCTAAAGGCCCAAAAACATGAACAGATTGGTTTCAGATTAAGTATGTAGTGAACAATGTCTGCAAAAATTTGCCATCTCCCCCCACCCCAATATTTTGTTATCTGTTGACAGAAAATGCATTACATGAGGATTCAGAAAAACTGAGATTCTATACGATACTGCCAGGTACCTACCAGTTGTGTGACCTTGGTTAACTTCTGAAGTGGGCTTCCTGCATCATGGGATTATAAAAAGATGGTTAAGATAATTTTAATAATCTGAACACACAATTCCTGCCATGGCACAGTGGGTTAAGAATCCATCCACAGCAGCTCAGGTTGCTGCAAAGGCATGGGTTCAATCACCAGCCCTGTGTAGTGGGGTTAAAAGGATCCAGCATTGTTGCAGCTGCAGCTGGGATTCAGTCCCTGGCCCAGGAACTTCCATATGCCAGGGGTGTGGCCATTAAAATAAATAAAATAATCTGAACACAAAATGACTAAGTTATGGACCAGACATTCAATATATTCTAGAGGGGGGGAAAAAGACACTGAGAAATATAATTTTAATGAAAGGAAAGTCATTTATCTTCCAGTGACTGTCAGTGTACTAGTGCCTAGAGAGGGAAACATTTTTAAACATTGTAACAAGGTTTTCAAAAACTTTAGACATTCTGTATCAATGCCAGATGCACTCAGGTCTCCATTGCAAGTACCAAAGGATAAGACTAAGACTGAAAAAAAGGAGGTGGTTTAAAAGTTTTATATTGGAAGCTCCCTTGGCATAGCAGGTTAAGGATGTGGCCTTGCCACAGCTGTGGTGCAGGCTACAATTGTGGCATAGGTTCTAATCCCTAGCTCAGGAATTTCCACATGCCATGGGCGCAGCCGGGGGCAGGGGTTTAAACCTGTAAAGTACATAAATTACAATAAAGCCCAAAAGGGCTTAATACTACTGAGCAAGGCATAGAAAAAGTAGCCCTTTCCATCAAGTTCAGATGAGGTATTATGTGGGAATATGATGAAAGTTTGAAAATTCTAGGACACAAAAAAAAATTGAAATACTGTACCTTGGTTATTTTTTTTTTAAGTTGAAGAGGAACACCGTATAGACAGGTCTCTCCTATACTGCATTTTTTAATGTGCACAATGTGAAAAAACTTACCATTGCTTATGAGAAGCCTGCTTTGTCACCCTCATACTTCTGCCCCAAGGCAAACATGTATGCTAATCAGCTGTGGGATTGTAGCTATTCAATCATATAGTTTATGATGAAAGCAATTTTCACTGGAAAGGAAAACATGGTATTTTAGTTTTCTCAAGCCCAAATTCTGAATTTCCAGCTGCCTCCTGTGATTACCCCTGCCTGTCCTACTTAAAACTCAACTTGAACCTATCTTTCTCCATTAAAATCTGCTCCCTGTCCTGGCATGCCCACCCTCCCAGTAATCCAGGCTTAAAACCTGGAGTCATTTTTCACTACATCCAGCTATTCAACAGGCATTTGAGTGTTTACCGTGTGTACTCACTATGCTTAGCAGCTTCCTCCAACTTCTTGGTCTCAGGATATCTTCACATTATTAAAAGCTGAGGGTCCCAAATGCTTTGTTTACCAGTATTTTACCATACTAGAAATTAAAACTGAGGGGAAAAAAACATAGTGACAAATACATCACATTAACATTTTCATGGAAGTAACTATATTTTTCAAATAAGAGTGGCGTTTTATATTTCTGCAATTCAGTTCGCCTTAATATAATGCCTAAGTACAAGACACCTGGATTTTTTTTTTTTTTTGTCTTTTCTAGGGCTGCTTCCCGCGGCATATGGAGGTTCCCAGGCTGGGGGTCTAATCGGAGCTGTAGCCACTGGCCTACACCACAGCCACAGCAACGTAGGATCCGAGCCACGTCTGCCACCTACACCATAGCTCACGGCAACACCAGATCCTTAATCCACTGAGCGAGGCCAGGGATCGAACCTGAAACCTCATGGTTCCTAGTCGGATTTGTCAACCACTGCGCCACGATGAGAACTCTCAAGGCAGCTGGATTTTTATCTTCTGTATTCAAAGTTGGTTATGTTACTTAGAATTTCTTGTAATTTTATATATTGATCATATGGAAAATATTGGTTAAGTCAATTGTATAAATCTTCCAAATTTGGGAGTTCCCAGCATGGCGCAGCAGAAACGAATCCAACTAGGAACCATGAGGTTGCGGGTTCGATCCCTGGCCTCGCTCACTGGGTTAAGGATCCAGTGTTGCCGTGAGCTGTGGTATAGGTCACAGCCGTGGCTCGGATCTGGCGTTGCTGTGGCTCTAGCTGGCAGTTATAGCTCCAATTAGATCCCTACTGTGGGAACCTCCATATGCCACAGGTGTGGCCCTAAAAAGACAAAAAAAAAAAAACCTTTCAAATTTTGGCCCACATCGTTATGCATTATCTAATGTTATACTAACATTCTCACTTATTTAAAAAAAAAACACTAGGGACAGTACTGATAGTCAGCCTCTTGCTAATAGATGTTTCCCCAGAATTCTGTATTTTCACTTCCAAGTTTGAATTTTATCATTGACAACAACTGCTGTCAGTTTTCCTTGAAAGGCTAACTTCCTTCGTATTTGAAAAAATGTCTGCCAAATAGCCAACTGTGACAATCAAAATTTGACAGTCAATCTTTCAAGTAAAATTAGTATTCCAAGAAAATAGGAGCTACATCAGCTTGCAACTCAACTGTCTTGAATGTTTTTTCCTGAGACAACCATTATACCTTTTAGCATATGAAGTACCACGAACTTTCCATTTCATCACCCACATGTGTATTATGTACTCACGGTCCAGATTTAATAAAAAAAAATTGTTTTCACAAGGACTTTTTTTTTTCCCTCTTGCCATTTTTTGGGCCACTCCCTCAGCAATATGGAGGTTCCGAGGCTAGGGGCTGAATCGGAGCCGTAGCCACCGGCCTACGCCAGAGCCACAGCAACTCGGGATCCTTAACCCACTGAGCAAGGCCAGGGATCGAACCTGCAACCTCACGGTTCCTAGTCGGATTCATTAACCACTGAGCCACGACGGGAACTCCCACACAAGGACATTCTTTAAGTGAAACTGCCACCCCCTATTCTGCAAACGGATGGCAGAAAATGACTGCTAGTTTTGTGCCACTGTCTTTCTTTCTGCCAAGTCCTCGCAGTTTTACCCACCTTTGCATTTCACCATTAGTGAAAAGGTCAGGATAAACCGTTAAGATTTTAAAGTTATTTAATAGGACATGTTGTGTTTGTCGTACTTCATGTTAAGAGTCTGTTTGACTAGCTGTTAATGCCAGACAGGTAAAAGCAAAATAACAAGCCCAACCATATTTGAAAACTCATCCATTGTGAGGCACACATACAGTGCTACCAGTGTGGTATTAACAGGCTTCATGTCTGAGCATAAATCTTAACAAGTTACTATATTGTTATAAAGCAGCACTACCATGGATTTTTACTTTTCATCATTCAAGAGCATCAGCTGTTTATGGCTTTTTGTAAAGTTTCTCCACTAATATGTATGTTCTGCCAGCCATATGTTATATAATTTATCATGATACTTCAGTAGGTTTTTCTTATAGTTTCTATTAACTTCATCTTCTTAGCATTTTTAAACATAGATGGTATAGTTGTGGGCTGAACATGTCATTTTTTAAGCCAATGATCTATTCTTAAAAAATATTACTTATAGTATTTATATATAGTATTTATATAATAAGAAAAATTGGTTTATTTTGAATAAATTATTAAATCCTAGGGGTTCCTGCTGTGGCTGAGTAAGATCAGCAGCAGCTCTGCAGCGCCAGAATGCAGGTTCAATCCCAGGCACCACACAAGGGATTAAAGGATCCAGCGTTGCCATAGCTGCAGTGTAGGTCAAAACAGTGGCTCACATCTGATCCCTGGCCCAGAACACCATATACCTTGAGGAAGCCCCCCCCCCCCAAAAAAACTCTAAAACAAGTTGTAATTAAATTTAAAAGTTAATAAGTTGTGAGAAAATATTTAAAACTTTATTTCATAACAAGACCACAGAATGTATTTAACTACAGAATTTTGTAATAACAATTACATAATTCTGAAGGTTGGTGGGATTTTAGAGGTATAACCTAAAGAAAGTTAATTTCTAAAGTTACAAAACATAAACCTACAACCTTGGGAAATTCTGGAAAATTCACATAGCCCCTACACACCTGTGAGAAGTTAAGTTACATCGTAGTGTTATGAAAATGGGCTCTGGCCACACCCACAGCAGTGACAATGCCAAATCCTTAACCCATAGGCCGCCAGAGAACTCCTATGAAAATAGTTTTGACCTGAAGACCTCCCTATGATTGGACAACAGGAATATAAGCACCATCATCCCCTCAAGGAGCAACCTTAAAAAGCAAAAAAAAATTCCCCCACTTACTAATCTAATTACAGTTGTGAGAAGTGCTATGACAGCTTTCAAGTGGGGAACCCAATATCGTGGAGTTAAGGGCATCAAGGAAGGCTTCCTTGAGAAGTGATGTGTTGAGACCATTCTTTTCAGTGACTGGTGTTCAGAGTCCTTTAACTTCCTTTCCATTTTGATTGCCATCATTGTATAACAGACCCCATCGCTTCCTGTCAGGACTACTGTAAAAGAATCTCCTAAGTTTGGTCTCTCTGCCTTCAACCCTACAACCCATCCTATATCTGTAGCCAGATTAAATTTCCTAAAAGACTGTTTCTAGAGAAACATGGTACCCTAAGCTAAGTAAGGGATACCGACTAGGTAAGTCAGATTAGAGTTTTGAATCTGTAGCTCCTAATTGCTGTGTTTACAGGAGAATTATTAAACCTCACTGAGCTTTAGTTTCACACTCTGTAAGATGAAGTTTTATACATCAGAACCACACTAAACTCACCGGCAAGTCTGCCATACTAACTGGTACAGAACTGTCACTCAACGAATATTAGTTCATTTCTTCTAACCTACTTTTCCATTAGCTTTTGCCTATGGTATGCACTAGGGTAAATTGCTGTTACTTGTAATAAAAAGTCTGGGGTGGGATTTTAACCAAAGGTTAATAAAAAGAAAAAACCTCTGTCCCTACACTAGAGGGTGGGGTTAGTTAGCTAGTAAAATAACGAATTCTATAAATGTGCTGAGAAAATGTGTTACTGTTGTCAGCAGGAAAAGCCAATCACAAACATGTTAAAAAAAAAAAAAAAAACCTAGAAAACAAAGGGTGACTAAGTACCAGTACAAACTAAATATCTGGGGGAAAAGGATGGAAAAGTAGGATTAAATGCAACCATGACTTTGAGATACAATCAGAGAGGCAGAAAGAGTCTCTAGTCAGCAAGAAAGGTATACACCATGACACCAGTAATAAGTCATCAAGTTTGACTCTGGCCTAGATAAAATAGACCTAAATATTTCATTCCATGCTATTAATAGTTCTTTAATAAACCAGTTTCTCACCCACTCCATCAAGAATGGGGATCATGGGAGTTCCAATTATGGCTTAGCGGGTTAAGAACCCAACTAGTATCCATGAGGATGTGGGTTTGATCCCTGGCCTCATTCATTGGGTTAAGGATACGGGGTTGCCGAAAGCTGTGGTATAGATTGCAGATGCAGCTCTGATCCGGTGTTGTTGTGGCATAGGCCAGCAGCTGAAGCCCTGATTTGACCTCTAGCCCAGGAATTTCCATATGCCACAAGTGTGGCCCTAAAAAAGCAAAAATAAATAAATAAATGAAAATAAAAAGGAGGAAGGATAATGGATAATAAAAAACTTTTCTGGAGAAAAAAGTTCCCCAACATGAACAGTATACTACTAGGTCACAAAATCAAGAATTTTTAGCCTGCAAAGTATGAGACTCCTGAGTATGTGGCTGAACAATGGGCTGTACAATTAAGTCTGGCCTAAAACAAACTAGTCTTACCCTGGGAAAGTGGATCCCTAACATATTCTGGATTAAGAATTGTAAACTGTAATTATAACAAACCTCCTCCATACATAACAACTGTTAAGAGAAACAATGCGTAGTTCAAATTTTGTATATCTTTTTTTTCTTTTCTTTTTTTTTTTGTCTTTTCTAGGACCGCGCCCACAGCATATGGAGGGTCCCAGGCTAGGGGTCTAATCGGACCTGTGGCTGCTACCACAGCCACAGCAATGCGGGATCCGAACCACATATGGACCTACACCACAGCTCATGGCAACGCCGGATCCTTAACCCACTGAGCGAGGCCAGGGACCGAACCTGCAGCGTCATGGTTCCTAGTTGGGTTCGTTAACCACTGCGCCACAACAAGAACTCCAAATTTTGAATATCTTAAAAAAAAAAAAAATTAAAGCCTTTATAAAAAACCTTCAGTGTTCTCATGCAATTATTATGGCTCTACTTCAAAAAGAGATATATAGTTGGTTTATTTTAAAAACTGTAATAAAGCCTGAGGAAGTATAGCACAGGAAGAGGATAAGTGCAATGGTTTGCACAGGAAACCCAAGGAAGAGCTCAATGGTAGACAGATGTATTATTCAGAGACCATGAGGCATGAGTTTCCTTTATGAACAGAGTATTAGGCAACTTGGGTTACAAGTATGATCCTAAAGTATCTCCATAAAAGAAGCATTGTTTCTGTGGACTTAAAAACTATTATTTGAAAAACAATTTCACATATAAATCAATAAAATCAACATTTACTGAGAACCCAGGTCTGTGTTAAGGCACTGAGGAATCAAGAACAAACTGGGAATCCTTGAGGAATGCATTTAGTGGGAAAACAGACAAAAAAGGTAACTTCCTTGCTCAAAAAAAAATTACTTGGAGGGAGTTCCCATCGTGGCATAGCGGAAACGAATCTAACTAGGAACCATGAGGTTGCAGGTTCAATCTCTGGCCTCGCTCATTGGGTTAAGGATCCAGCGGTGCCGTGAGCTACACAGTTGCAGACACAGCTCAGATCTGGCATTGCTGTGGCTCTGGCATAGGCTGGCAGCTACAGTTCTGATTTAACCCCTAGCCTGGGAACCTCCATGTGCCACAGGTGTAGCCCTCAAAAGAAAAAAAAAAAAACTTACTTGGATCCCTTTTAAAAACAATGTGACCTACAAGTTTCAAAAACCATCACATATTACTTTCTGCCTTTCAAAATGCTTCCTTTAGGGACAAAGTAGATTAGACATACAGTTTCCCTGATGTAATCATTTTTCAGATACGTATACTGTAGCCCCATGAGGGCTGCACTAGCATTGTGATTTCTAGGCCACCAAATCAGAAGCATATAAGGAACCTGAAAAAGAATTCTAGTAACCCCTGCTCTCCAATCTTAATTCAGAATCTCTGTGTGAGGGACTGGGAATCTGCATTAAACAGCCAAGTACAATTGTGTACTTAGTTCTCATATTTTAAGGAGAAATTTTAAGTTAGCACATAAACCATAAAGAATTTTGGTATTAAAATATATCTTAAATTTATAATTCATCAGATGAAAACTTACTTTGTGATGGCTTCCTGTAACTTAGTGCCCTCTCTGATGAAAGTTTTTCCAAAACTGCAAACTTTGTAGGACTGAAATTCAGGGGTAGTTTCACAAACACCAGATATAGTCTGATTCTTCCCTAAACTTATGTCAGTATTATGGTTTAATGAAATCTCATTTTCTTAAAATTTATTAGGCATTCTTTGGTGAAATCCAACTAGTCAACACATTGTTGTCCAAAGCAGGTTATCTACAGTACTGGTTTGTTGGCTTTAGCTCTCAGCTAAAGTATAGAAATAGGTATTCAAACAAACCAATCAAGTACAAATACACATGTAACCTAAATGGACCACAGAGTTTCAACTTTTATTTCCTTACTGCTTAGTATGAAAAGAAAATTATCAATGTCCATATTAATTATTCTGCAATCCACAGCACAAATTTGTGGCTACAGCCACAATGTACACAGTAGCAATTTAGACTTAAATTACATAGCATGAAAAATTCAGTTTTGTCACAAAAGCCATATTTCCAAGGCTCACAAGTAACATATGTTAGTAGTGACTACCATATTAGACAGCATAGCTATAGAACATTTCCATTATCAAAGTTATACTGGCCAGTGCTAATCTAGAGCACTACCAAACATACAAAAGAACTGTTTGAGAGACCAACCTATCAAACCTTTTAAAGACATCTACATGTCACTCACTGCATTTTATTTAGGGTTGGCTAGACATCAAGGACTATACTAGGTGCTTAGGTACAAGACTCAACAAGAACCTGTGCCCTCAAGAAGCTCCAAATAGGAGAATTTAAGCAAGCAATGACAACAACCTGATAAGTGCTATGATTCAACCTGCTATGGGATCAGGAGAAAGCAATACTAACTTTTTTATGGGGGATTCTGGCTTAAAGGATGACAGATCACAGAGATGATATTTCCGTCTTAATGCTCTTTACTTGAAGGGTAAGGACTATGGAGGGTAGCATTCCAGAGGGAACCACCCTACAGAGATCTGATAATGTTACTTTGATTTCAGTAAATAGCAATCAACTCAGTGTGACTTGAGCAGAGAAGTACTTTTTGTAGGCATGTGTGGAAAACTGTGCAAAGAAAAAGGTGTTGAGAAAAGATAAGGTTAGTCCACTGAGGGAACTCCTTTTTCACATTTATGATGATAGAATTCATTGTTTAAGTAGTTAGGAGCCAGTAATGGAGTCGTGTCAGTTATTTTCATGCTTTATCTTAATTTTAGGACAACTGTCCCAGCAACACCTAAGATTTATCAGATACTGGAGACAGAGACACTAGTTTGGAAGCTATTAGCATTATGGCAACTGAGCTCAGTTACTAACTAATGAAAATACAAACAGATTTATTGAAAAGTATTCAAAAGACATAAAGGGGAGTATTGCTGAACCTCACGTCCAATCGCAGTGGTAGTCAAGATCATCTGACTGTGAATAGGATAAGGAGTAAAATCCCAGCTTAAGAAAAAGAAAAAAATGAAAATCAAGGTAAATATTCACGAACATCAGTAAATGAGGAATAAATGTACTGTTGGGCTCAAGATGGGTAGTGTTAATTGGTGGTGGAACTTATCTGATTTCATGACTTGCCGGCTACCTAAAACAGGTGAGGAGAAAGCCAATGCTATGTCTGGGACTGGATGAGCAAGTACAACAAACAAAATGGGCTTAAAGTATGAGTGAGAGTTATCTGACAGTAAGGATGCAAGGGAGGGGGCCTAAGGTTTGGAGATTAATATTTAATCTCAGATGCTATACTTTGGTGGTGTAGCAAAAGTCTACAAATGGGATGACTGTAAAACTCAGTAGATCCGTGCTTTTTAACCTATCTCCCTTCATCAGGAAATTGCGACACAAAGATCTTTAATAATAACACGCAGTCTCAATGCATAAAATCAGACTTAGGTGTTGCCTGGACTCATTTCCCATCTCCACCCCACTATAATTATTTTGTGACACAAACTCAAGACTGTGGGAATATAGAGAAATTGGGCTCGTCCTCGTACACCTGCTCAATCCCCGGCAGGACAACGCCCAAGAATCAGGTTAAGCCAGGGCAAAAGAATCCCGCCCATAATCGAGAAGGAGCAAACCGACATGGAGGCGATGACGAGATCGCGGGGGAGGGAGGGATTTTTCTAGGCCCAGGGCGGTCCTTAGGAAAAGGAGGCAGCAGAGAACTCCCATAAAGGTATTGCGGCACTCCCCTCCCCCTGCGGAGAAGGGTGCGGCCTTCTCTCCGCCTCCTCCACTGCAGCTCCCTCAGGATTGCAGCTCGCGCGGGTTTTTGGAGAACATGCGCCTCCCACCCACAAGCCAGCAGGACCGACCCCCAACTCCTTCCTCCACCCCCCCCGCACGGGACCGAGAGCAGGTAGAGCTAGTCTCGTCCTTCAGGCGGCGGACGCCCAGGGCGGAGCCGCAGTCACCACCACCCAGAAGCCTCGGCCCGGCAGCCCGCCCCCGCCTCCTGAGCGCGCTTCCTGCCACGTTGCGCAGGGGCGAGGGGCCAGACACTGCGGCGCTGGCCTCGGGGAGGGCCGTACCAAAGACCGCCTCCCTGCCGACTCGCGTAGTGGTTTCGCTCATTTGGGACCCAAGCCAATAACAAGGGGCCGTTCCCAGTACTTCAGCAGCCAATCAGATACCAAAGCCGAGCAGGCGGCGGGTAAACCGACTCCCCCGGAGGGGAGGGTGGCAGGACGCCCGCGCGGGAGCCACTTTCACTGACCCTCCCCTCCCCCCGCAGGAGGCCGACAGTGCCCGCCTGTGCAGCTCTCTCCACCCCACCTACCTACCCACCCAGGGGGCAATGCGAGAGTTCCTGGGAGGCTGCGCACTCCCGAGGCTGTAACTGACAGGAGCTTTACTCCAACCAAAACACGCCATTTGTGTTTTCACACACGGCGGGAGGAGAAGCGGCCAATCAGTGACAAGAGAAGAGCAGGAAGCGCTCCTCCCTCTGCGGGAGCAATGGCTCCGTCCGTATTCCAGGCTTTTCCGCTCCCTTCTCCCTCCCCCTCCGGTTGCCGCAGGGCGGGCCGCACTCCCGCCTGCCTCTCACCACCTCTTCCCCTTCCAGCGTAACAAACGATATGCTCCCGACTTCCCGCTAGGGAAGGCGACCCCCGTTACCGGTCAGACCACCTCAAGCACCCATCCCCCGCCAAACCGCCGGCCCTCCCCCAAACCAGAGTCCCGCTCCCCTACCTAGCCGAGGCTCTCTGAGGAGCCGGAGCCCCAGAGCACAGCCTCTTCTCTAGGCGGCCCCGGCGGCTTCCGCTGATTGGCGGGGAGCTGGCCAATGGGTGCGAGACGGTGGGCGGAGGGGCCAATGGCGCGGCGGGAGGGGGCGTGTCCCGGGTGCCCCTGGCGCCGGCGCTGGGAATCCCCGTGCGGTCAGTGGCGTTTCCGCTCGGGCAGCGGGCTGAGTGAGCTGCTGCCGCCGCCGCCGCCGCCGCCGCCGCCGCCGCCGCCGGGGGAGGGGCGGCCGCCGCCCGCCTGCGCTCAGAGACTCACGCAGCCCCAGTCCCGCCAGTCCGCCAACACAGTAGTGCCGGCCCCCCTCCTTCCCTGGCCCTCCCCCCTCACCGCCTTTGGCTCGCTCCGCCTTTTTGCCCCCCACCCCCACCTCACGGGCACGGGCCATTCCCGGCCAGGAAACGCCGTGGCGCCGCGCTGGGCCTAACTCGAGTCCTGCTGCCTACCGGGAGTGCCGTGCGCCGCAGCCCGGGCCCAGGCCTGGGACAAGGTAAGGGTGCGACAGAAAAGAGAGACCTCCCCTCACCACCGGGCCCCGGGGGAGGGAAGGGTCACCTCCTCCGTCTCCTCGCGCTTGCTCTCGGGACGTGGGCCTGGCCCTCCCCCGGCTCTCAGCAGGAGGATGCTGCCCCTTCCCATCCCCCCTCGCCCCCCCCCCCACACCGCTGCACCCCTCTTTCCCAGGCGGAGAGGCCCCCTCCTTAATCTAGTCGACCCCACTACCCTTTTCATGTCTTTCCTGGGTCAGGACGTTTCCCCTCCCCCCACGCCTCTTCACCCCTTTTCCTGTGAACTGCCTACTCCACGTATACCTTTTACTTGAGAATAGGCCTCTCGCCGCCCTCCTCAAAATACACAGCACACTTTTTTTTCCCCTCCCCAAACCCCACCCCCACCCCCGTTCGCGCGGCCTTGTGACAACTCTGGTCGCTCTGGGGCCCTCGATCTCCCCCCTCCAAGAATGTTCCTGGACGCCTTTCCTCTCGTCCTAGGGTCCCTATTGCAGATGATTGCTTCTTTTCCCACACTAAAGACGTTGGCCTTCGCCACCCCCACCTCACATTCTTGGGCTCTCAGTGGCGTATGCCCCAGTATCTCTGAAATGGCCCCACTGAATTTGTAGGGTTCTAGCTTGGAGTTGAGCCAGATTGTGTCGTTTTCCCTGTCTTGGGCGTGGAGAGAGATCATTTGAGAATATCTTTAAAGGCAGAAAAATGTAGCCTCTGTTAATTGCCTTTCCCTCTGCGTGGAAGCCAGGGATGCGAAGTGAATGGTGGTGAGAAAAAGCCCTGGTTTTTAAGTAGGTGAATCGCGTGACAAGGAAAGTTTAACTGTTGGGAAAGCCCCTTCTATGCTAATTTATTCTATAGAGCTCTTTGCTTGTCTCACTTCTTGGGAATAACTGGTCTTTCCCTTGGATATTGATGCTGCAGCCAGCTCTGCTGGTCTGGGTCAGGGGTGCGTGTATGACCTGCATTTTCTGCTTTCTCATGTTACTTGTGCAATGTGTTCACCACCAAGTCATTTTTTGCCCAGACCTCTGGGTTCCATTGGGCTTTGTCTATACTTAGTTCATTTTTCTAGTTTTCCCTGTGCTCATAGTACTGAAAGAATCCCCAGGTTCTCTGATAATTTCCTTTGTCATTTTATTAAACAAGTTGCATTTAAATGACATATTTGTGACCAAGGTCATATTTACATTTTTTTTGTTGTTGGGCAGATGTTATTTAGCAATACTTTGAGTAGGATCCAGCTGAGTTGAGTATTCTGAGCTCTTCAGGAGAATGTGTACCCCCTATTTGGGAAAAATTTCTTGATTAGTTTTATATCATTAATGTTTTTAGGTCACTCAGAAAAATTGTAAGTGGTAATTTTAGATGTGTGGAATCTGAGCTAGTACTAAAGCAGAGAATATTCACATTATCAGAGGTTTCTGGGCCTCTTGGAGGACAGAGGTAATTTTTTTATTGGATTCCTACCAGTTTTCTCAGGCGGATCATTAGTTTTCTGTTATAACCAAAAATTCTAACCTATTATAGGATTAAAGTCTTTAAGGTTTACTCAGACTGTCATTATGTATAGGAGAATGAGTTGTGTCCTTTGGTAGGACATGACACAAGCCTCTGTCCTTAGTTGAAATTTTATATTTGTCTGTAAGGAGAGCATTTGGCAAATTGGCCTTTTGAAGACTAAAGCTTAATCTTCACTCTTAAATTGCTGGCTTATTAAAATGGATATTTTGGATTTGGTAAGTGTTGATTTTTCTAATAAAAAGCTTTATTTAAAACTAAAAGGGTGACCTTAGGATTGTTTTTTCTTCTAAAGGCATAATTCCAACCCTTCTGGCATGAGGCACTGGTCCCCCCCCCCAAAATGTGTAAGGAGTGGGGGTGGGGTAAGGAGAAGGTTGTTCCTTTGGGTTGGATCACAGGGGTGAGTATGCAAGGCAGCAGCAGCTGCTGGCTCTGGAGCTGTGGTTGCTACGTGAGAAGCTTGAGTAGTGCTGGCTGCTGTCTCCAGGGAAGGACAGCAGTGCAGCGTCCATTAATGCTGTTGGCTGCAGGGAGCTGCACTTAGGCAATGGCTGCTTTAGGACTAAGAAGAAGCCTTGCTTTCCTGGGAATTTTCACTGCTGAGCTGGTTTGCGTTTTATTGGTGGGGAGATGAGAATTAGCAATTCATAACCTTCTACCCATTTATGGATATTTAGCATCTGGAAACTGTATCATAGTTAAAGACTTTTCTTTTTTGTTTGGTTTTTGGGGGTTTTTTTTGGCAAATTTTTTATTTGTATCTAGGGATTTTGCTTGGCTAGGACTCAAAGTTCCATTCGAGTTTTAATTTTTCAATCCATTTAAAACCAAAGTAGTAAGAATTTAAGGATCTTCCTGAGAACCAGAATGGGGAAAACATCAGTTTATTTTTCTGCAACTGACCTGCTTTTCTCTATCTCTTTAATTGTTAAATTAATTTTAATACTTCATTGTTTGTCTCCTTCCTTCCTGTTGTGAGACCATATGTAACCTTATTGAACAGATGTTTTGCCAAACATTTTACTCATTTGGAAATCTTAAACTCTTAAAAGAACTATCCTTTTTGGAATGATTTCTAAATATAAATATCAGGTATTTCCTCTTATTTTCTTTATTAGTAATAGACCTCCCCAGATTAGATTATTTCTTTAGAATTTGAACTATAATATTGATTCATTATAATATGTGTTGAATATATAGTCTTCTAAGATCACAAGGATGTATATGTTTGGCTATGATCCATCTGAAATATAGGGCAGACTAGAAGTAATAATCAGAAATCAAATAAATGCAGTGTTCAGGATACTTGAGAAGACAGCCTCTGAGCCTCTTATTTGGTCTCCCTTCCCCCACAGTTCCTACACTTTAGGAAGATCTCTGATTAAGCAGAACAGTTTGTTGAGTATGGAGGTACTTGAAGGAGAACCATCACTCTAGTACAACATCAGTTACATATGATACTTAACAAATGCCTGTGTGATGTTTTCTTTCCCCCTAAGACTCTTGCATCCTGTATATTTTTTCCTTGAGAATTTTGATAGGATCAGTTTTGTGTAAATGTACACAGTAGGTGTGATATGACTTGGCATTTGTGGCGGGAACCAAAAAGAATGGAAATGAGTTTTGTCATTCACAAATGTGGCTTGTATTGTTTCTCAGTGATGAAAGCAGACTAATGAAACAGAACTTTAAGTGAATAATATTTTAGGTGGCTCTAATTCTTATTACTACCAAAATAAAAGATGTTGTATCAGATAAATAAGGTTTGGCTCATACTGGCTGTTTAACATAATTCAGTTTTGTCTTTTAGTTTAAGTCATTGCATTATATGGAAGCTACCTTAAAAATCATTGCTTTAACTTGTATTTCCTGTTTGGAACTCCCTTGTGATCTTAATGTAATCATTTCCTTAAAAGCATAAGGGGCCTTTTTATAGGAATTATATGAGTATGCTTGAAATTTTTAATATCTTTTGATAGTATTTTGTGTCCAGGAATTTACATATTTTCTGGACTAATTTTGGCCTTTCTGGAGAAACGTGGGTATTCCATTTTTTGCTTTTGGACACGAAAATAATTCAGTACAAAATGCAGATGTGCAGACAACCAGTTTTACTTTATCCTTTTCATATTCAAATAACTTACATTAGGCCACAATTAAGGACAGTCAGTGATTGTTGGATACAACTCATTGAGAAGTTGGATCATGAATAGAATAAAAAAATTCTTCTAATTTTTGGTTCAACTCTGGTGATAATTCAGTTTTACTTGAAACTAAAAGGCCTAGTGAATTTTTTTATAAAAATTGTTTCAGGTTTGATAACTAAAAACATTGAAAAGGATGTTTTGTTTAAAACAGAACTTTGCAAAAGTGAAAAAATATATTTACTAATATAGCTGGTGGTTATTTGTAATTTGATTAAAAACATCCTTTCAGAGGCACTTACTAGAAGAAAAGTATACAGTACCTGTTGTAAACAGGGATTCATTCGTACCATTCTTCATTGCCAAAAATTCCAAAATATGTAGTGAAATGGCATTTTTAACCTTTCCCTTGATGCAGTGAGTGATTTCTCCTGTGGTAAGAAGTCCGGGAAGTTCATGAAAGGTTGATAAAATAACACTTCTTTAATTTCTCAATACATGTTTTGTCAAATCAGAGTCTTATGAAAAGTATCCTTTGTATATTCATTCTAAATTGAGTAAAAGATACCCCATAAATTTGGGGTATTGGAAAGCATCACTTTAGAGAATTCTCTTATTCTGACAGATATATTTAAACACTTTATTAAGAGAACTATGAGAGATAATAAAGAAACAATGAAGCAGAATCTGTCTACTTTGTATGAGCCCTCCCTGAGCTAGGAATTTGTAATCCCATCCTGCCTCACTCAGTTTTTCCATCATATTGATTTTGTTTGCTGAGTACCTCAGGGAGAGAGATGTAAGGGTCACGCTTACTATCTTTGATATAAAGACAGCGAAAAGAAATTTTCTGCTTATTGGAATAATGTCTTAGTATTTTTAAAACACTAAGACTATTGGCCTGTTTTGCCTGGCATATATGACTTTCTATTTGATCTGCTGTGCTCTTCTGTCTTCCTTGAAGTATGAGAATTCTGAGTTTGATGGCAAATTGAAGTAATAAGAATCATTTCTTTAGCCTGTTAGTCATGTGCATATACCTAAAGCTGAGGATACTTACTGGCCTATGTTAAGAATCGCAAAAAAAAGCAGTAGACATAGGACTTTATACTGAATTGGTTTGTATCTGGGGAATCAAGTTTTTGATGTGCTACTTAACTGAGGGAAAATGCAGGATTCCTTGCTGCACTATTTGAAAAATAGATGGAAGCATGGGAGGAGCCTGAGACCTCTGCAGCAGGATTTGGTCTGAGTAGAAAAGGAAGATTTTTGTTTCAAATTGCCAGCTGCTTATGTCAGACTGACTCCCTTATTATGCTTCTAGTTGGCCTGTCAATATGGCCAAACAGCTAGATAAGTGCAGGGCAGGACAAAGGGCTCTTTGCACAGCAGGGAGGCAGTGTTAGTGGGGGAGGGGCAGGAGGTAGGAAAGGCAAGAGAAGGAGATTCTTTTCCTTGGGAGATTATTCAGTTTGGCATACAATTAAAGAAGTCATTTATAGTTCCCACTCAAGCATTGAATTTGTGCCAGCCATATACTGTTAACCCCCAATTTAGTGTATCCCTGAATATCTGGTAGGAGCTCATCCCCTCCTCCAAGGAAAAGTAAAAAAAAAAAAAAAAATTGGAGCTTTATATAGTTTAAAAGAAAATAAATCTCATGTCCTCTACTCGCCTAAATACAAATCACTTCCTGAGTAGACCAGTTCTAGAGTGTTTTACAGCTGAATTCTCATTAAAAAAAGATGGAACAGAATCTTCTGTCTGAATAAATGTGCATTTAATAAAATGTGTATTGTCTTATTTGGATTAGGATTAGACTGGAATAAATAGAATAATTTGTTTCCCTTTGTGAAATAGTTGCATATTGTGAGCTCCATTTTATATCAGTATTATGCTGAGAACCCTCCAGCAGAACCCTCCAGCATTCATGTGTTGGGTTGCCATCAAGTAAAATGCTAACTGCAGAAAGGCTACTTAGTTTCAGTCTCATCCCTGCTTCCTGGAGAACTTGCTATTCCTTGAAGATTACCCACCCACCCCCTTTTAAATTAGGCACAGCCTTGTTTGTTACATTTATGCTCAGCTCTCCCTCCCAAGTAGGATGGATGCATTTAGCTTATTAGCATTAATATGAATCACAGAGTTGGAAGATATTTTTCATTATCTGGTTAAGCAAAATAATAAGGTTTAAAATATACATTAAAGTTTGAGCCTCTAAGGAAGTTTTCATTTAAAATGTTAAAAGTATCAATGTCCTGAATAGTAAATATAGTTTAAAAATGAATATCTAGTAGGTGTGCCATTTCCTTTTTTTAGTGTTGTTTTTTATTTTTATTTTTTAATTATTCTTATTTTTTTTCCATTATAGCTGGTTTACAGTGTTCTGTTAATTTTCTCCTGTACATCAAGGTGACCCAGTCACACATACATATATATTTTTTCTCACATCTTATTAAAAAAACAAAATATTAAAGAATTGCATTCCTAAATTGGATAGCAATTATTTTGATTACAATTGGATTCCTAGTTTATAAAAAGTTTATTCTGAGGTTCTTTGAAATGTTGACCATATTTAAGAGAATTTGATTTTTAGAAATAATTGGCTTGAACTCAGTTTTCCAAGAGTACATCTGTTGCTTGAATTTAGATACCACCTGTATTGTAATGTTCTTAAACTAGCCCTTAAAGTTTTCCCTCTGTCCAGACTGCAGGAGACGATAAAGGAAATTGGAGTACTAATTTTTACTTAGGGATTCAGAGCTTGTGGCTGATAGCAAAGAAAAGATGTTTTAACTTAATAGAATAACTTAAAACTGCCTTTAGGAGTTCCCGTCGTGACTCAGTGGTTAATGAATCCGACTAGGAACCATGAGGTTGCGGGTTTGATCCCTGGCCTTGCTCAGTGGGTTAAGGATCCGGCGTTGCTGTGGCTTTGGCGTAGGCCGGTGGCTACAGCTCCAATTGGACCCCTAGCCTGGGAATCTCCATATGCTGTGGGAGCGGCCCAAGAAATGGCAAAAAAGACAAAAAAACAAACAACAAAAAAAAAAGCTGCCTTTAATGCATATTGTAATACTACACAAACCTAGCCAAGCTTTGTGTCATTTCCCTCTGTAAAAGAAACATAACTGTGTTACCTCCTTAACATTTATAATTTTATGTGCAGTGGTCTTGGCAGTAGTGATATATTTTGACCTGAAAAGGGAAATTTGAGTGACTAATTATCATTGCCATTAGAAGTTTTTAAAAAATCTGTAAAATAGTAACAACATTAACATGAAATTTAGTGAGCTGTATTTTTTATTCCTATAGATACTTAGGATAGTCATTTCTTCTCTTTATAATTCATTCACATGGATTATTTCCATAGATTTGTGAGACTAAAATAGAAGCCATCTAGTTCAAACCCTGGCCTCCATTCCAGACAGTTTTCTCTGCATGTACTTAAACCCACATTGCTAGTTCTGTAAACATCCTGTACACATAAGCGTGTACACACATACACATAGTTCCCAACTAATTAAAAATCTCTTTATTGTGGCTTTTAGTCCTCTAATTACTTGAATCTTGCCATGGGCCTAAAAAGTTCCTGGTGAAAGCGGGGGCATATTTTAATCCTGAAGGTCTTAATAACTGCTTTAGCTCCCCAAACAACTCATCTCATTTTCAGTAAGACCTGGTCATCAGTAGGCTAGAATGGAGGTGAAACGCACAGCACTATACCTCATCTTGCCTGTGCAGCAGTTCCACCTTATTTCCTGCTATTATTATCCTGTAACACCTCTCCCCAGCAAAAGAAGAAAGTAGGACAAAGGGGGAAATTGGTTGGGCTAATATGATTTTTATTATGGTTAGATTGTGGATTTGTTTTTTATGTACAAATAGAGCTAATTTGTCCTATTTTTGAAAGTCAGTAGTGAAAGAGATTTTATAACTTTAGTATCTTATAATGTTTCCTAAAAAACATTTCAGTTGTTAACCTTACAGGTTTTAAGCACACTTACTTTTCATTGGTTCGTCACATAATCATTTTTACCACCAGATGGCCACTGTATTATTGGCTTGAAAAAAGGGAGAGTCTTCTGTAGATAATATTTGCAATCTGAATTGGGAATTACTAATTCATATAATTCATATAGTTATATAAAATAAGGTTAAAAATTAAATATGTATGCTTGCCCCTTTGCCTCGGTGGAGGTGAAATTAATTGTTTGAATATAGATTTTTCACTCCTCAGAGTTCTTTCTTCCAACTGCATAAATTATGTTCTTCAAGCCTTCTTTTTCCCACACAACTCCCCCACAAGACATTTTATTTTTTATCATTTTTATTGTTTTCTGGTGCTGAAATTTTTCCCTCCCCATTCCTGAAATGTGAAGATAAAAACCCAGTACTCTAATAGGGTGAGTGTACTGCTGAGTGTAGTAAGAGGATTATTTTATAATTCTTAGAAATTATGATCTGGTTAGGATGTTCTATATTTAATGATGTCGACTTATTAATTTTCATGTATGTCCAGGTGGATCTCATTGTTTTATGTTTGCACCCATTGTCATTTTGTATTAGGTGGGGTTTTGTTTCTTTTCCTCCCTATCTCCATGTTTTGGGTTTTTTTATTCCTGTCCAGTTGTGGGTTTTACCTGTGTTGAAAATTTCTATTTCCTTCCACCAACCTCTGTGCACACCACAACATATACAATTTGTATTCTCAAAGCTCTATGAAGGAGGATGTTCTGTAGTTAATAACCAACTATTTGGGCATTCTTGGTTTCCAAGAATGGTATTGTTTATTAGGAAGAACCTGGAAGAACCTGTTGGCATTTAGACTGCCTCTACATTTATGTTACATTTTCCTTTATTAATGTAGGCTGTTGAGAATTGACTTATTCTATAAGAGAAACTAGACAAAAACAGAAGGGCCGCAGTTAGATCAGGTTATTTAAAAAATAATTGTTTATTATGATAACATTTGTGATAGAGTCTAAAGGTCATTTTTAAACTGTATTTTAGTTCTAAAGAATTTAATCTCCTAAAATAAAACAAAGAGAAGAACTTCTGAGGCAGTGTGACTGATGGCATGCTGAATGTAGCATTAGATTGTTGTATGAATACATAATTTTTTTTTGGTCTTTTTGTTTTTTTAGGGCTGCACCCACAGCATATGGAGGTTCACAGGCTAGAGGTCCAGTTGGAACTATAGCCGCCAGCCTACACCAGAGCCACAACAACATGGGATCTGAGCCACATCTGCAACCTACACCACAGCTAATGGCAACTCCGGATCCTTAACCCACTGAGCAAGGCCAGGGATCGAACTCGTGTCTTCATGGATGCTAGTCAGGTTCGCTAACCACTGAGCCATGATGGGCAATTCCCTGAATATATAAATTTCTATTTTCTCCGTTTATGATGCAGACTCCTATAGCCATGCAAGTTAAATGTCTTTATGTCCACAGCTTCATAAATATTACTTTAAAAAAAAAAAAAGATTTGAAGAAATTATAGAAACAAGCCCCATTTACTTTTTTTTATTTTTGGTCCACCCCACAGCATATGGAGTGCCTAGGCCAGGGATCAGATCTGAGCCACAGTTGCAACCTAAGCCTCAGCTGAGGCAACACTAGATTCTTAACCCACTGTGCCAGGCCAGGGATCAAACCTGTGTCCAGTGTTCCCAGTTCACCACCAGTTCTGTTGCATCACAACAGCAACTACAAATTTTTGAAGTCCATTTTTGATTATTTTTGTACTTGCTAGACAAATTTAGTTTTATTTATAGCTTTTAGAACCTTAATTTTGTAGCTTAGTAATAGCACAAAATAAAGGTGGCTTGACATGGTATCCATGTATGTTTTAGGATGGGACTAAATTGTACCAATTTGTTACATATTTTCATATTTAGGCTTTTATTGAAAAGATTTACCCAATATTTTAAAACCTATGAAATAGCATAAAATATTCACATTTTAGTAGATAGCCATCTGTTGGTGGAACATTATATAAGCAATGCTAAAACCAGATATTTACTTAAAATCAAAAATGTGAAAATTATGTTAACATGTATGGAGGTCTGCAGTTACTATAACCGTATTACTTTAGAACAAGTAGGTAAAAAAAATGCCAGCCCCAAGGCTCTTCCTTTGGAGTCTAGGCTGGTTGACCTAATCAAAACGTTTTTGTTTACTCTTCCTTACTTTACCCCTAGGCTGTTAAGATTGAAGTGTTGCTAGGAATAAGGTATCCATTCATATATTGAGTAGAAGTCTGATTAGGTCATGTGTGCAAGCCCATAGGAAGGCATGAATTTTTAGAAGAGCAAGGCTCTCGGTAAGTGTAACTTTCCTCTAATAGTTTATTATGAATAGTTGGTATGAAAAGGAATGGTTAGAGGTTTGCAGGATACACTGAGCAAGAAGAGAGATAGACATATCTCATTTGATATAAATATGTCAGACAAGAGAGATGAAAAGTAATTTTTTATGTACAATGCCTTAGCTTTTCTGAACTCAATAATATTAAGATTGTATTTCTGTGGAAAATAGCTTACCCAAAGGATTGAGTTGAATATCTTTTGTGAAAATGATATTTTAAATTTGATCTTTTATGGATAGAGGAAACTTATGTCTTGATTTCCATACGATAGTCCTGGTTTATGTCTACCAAGTAATTAGTAATAGCATCCCTTTCCCTCAGAAATGTCCCGCTTTGGACCATAAATTATATGCTCACCCTAATTAGAGAGGATCATGAAATTTTTCATCACTCCATAGCAACACATTTTTCTTTTCCAGAGCTCTTCTGATTCTTCTATCCGCTAGGATTTTTCTCTTGGCTTCTCTGAATTCGCATTTCTACATGGACAACTTAATTTTTTTAATTTTGTAATTATAGTTTATTTACAATGTTCAGTCCATTTCTGCTGTACAACAAAGTGACCCGTTATGCATATATGTATGTTCTTTTTCTTGTATTATTTTCTGTCATGTTCTATAGTTCATAAGTGCCTGGATATAGTTCCCTGTGCTATACAGTTGGACCTCATTGCTTGTCCATGTTAAACGTAATAGTTTGCATCTGCCAACTCCAAACTCCCAGTCCATCCCATTCCCTTGCTCCCCCAACTTTGGCAACCACAAGTCTGTTCTCTATGTCCCACATGGACAATTTTAGAATAACTTTTTCTTTTCTTTTTAGTTGGTATTGAGGGAGGGGATAGATAACAGATTTACTTTTTCTATTATGAAAAATTCCAAATACAACAAAATAGAAGGAATAGAAAAATGGACTCTTTTTCTCATACTATTTTCCATCATGTTCTATCCCAGGATTTTATTTAAACCATTCCATATGATCAAGATAAGGTCCATATAGTCACTTGATTGATAAGTTTGTGTCCTTCTAATTTATAGGTTCTCTCTTTTTTTCATATAACACACTTGTTAATGAAATTTATCACTGTGTTGAGTTAGCACTCTTGGTTTTTGGAAATTTATATCTCCATGATGTCATTTAACATATTCTGTTATTAGATGACCCTCCCCCCATATTTTAAGTAAATTAGTGATTAGATCCATTGCAAGTATACTTTATAAAAAGTACTGTGTACTTCCATTAAGAGTTATATAATGTCTACCTGTTTATGTGATATCAGGCAGCTGTCAAAGACCCCACAGTTTCTGTGTGTGTAGGTTCTTTGGAGAATTTACTGTATTAGAAACTAAAAGTGAGAATACTTTTAAAATATTTATTCACTAATTTTAGAGTAGCAGTAACAAATCTTGACATAAAATGATTGTTATGAAAAGTAATTTTTAATAGCATTGTTTTACATTTTTGCAAATCTCTTTAGTAACTGCTTTTTTTTTTTTTGCTTTTTGGGCCTCACTCACAGCATATGGAAGTTCCCAGGCAGGGGTTCCAATCAGAGCTGTAGCTGCTCACCTACACCACAGCTCAAGGCAATGCCAAATCCTTTAACCCACTGAGCGAGGCCAGGAATCAAACCTGCATCCTCATGGATACTAGTCAGATTCTTAACCCACTGAGCCACAATGGGAATTCCTGGCAACTGCTTTCATATAGGTGCTTCTACATTTAATTTGTTGTGATAAGTTGTTTTGGTTGAGGACTGAAGAAAATCTGGCTTTATACAGGTGTGTAGTTGAAAAGGGGAACACTTAACTCCCTGAATCTCAAGAACTCTAGAGTTCTCAAGTCACATTTTGAGAAGAGTAAGCTTAGATCCATTATTTCCTTTATGGTTATGAAATAGTGATATTCTATCACTATTTCATTATTTTCTGTAATACTCTAATTAATTATTTGGATACTGTTTGAAAACAAAATTAAGATCAGTACTTGTTTTCTTTTTATTAAAGTATACTTTATTTACAATGTTGTGCCAATTTCTGCTGTATGGCAAAGTGACCATATATGTAAATTCTTTTTTTTTTTTTTTTTTTTTTGCAGAAAGAGACACTTAATATTTACTGTTCAGAACAATGTTCTGGCAACCAGGGGGCCTCAGGGGTGAGCAGGGAGAGCCTGGTGTCCTTGGCTTTACCAGGTCACTGGAGGATGGGAATGTGAACCAGGCCCAGGGTCCCCTGTTTAGCCAACTTTTGGACTGGGCAAGAGAGGAAGTGGGTGCAGGGCTGGAACCCTGCTGGTGTTGGCAGCTGCCTACCTTGGTCTGGTGGAGACAGCCTGGGCCACTGTCCAAAGGCGGGGGGGTATGGTGACCGGCTCAGGACAGAGAGGCGCCTGTGATTCCCCCACAGGGCCCCAGCAGTCGGGGTCTACATTCTTTTCCTCATACTATTTTCCATCATGTTCTATCCCAGGAAGATTGGATATAGTTCCTTGTGCTGTACAGCAGGACCAACCTCATTGCTTTATCCATTCAAAATGTGATAGTTTTCATCTACCAATGCCAAACTCCTCATCTATCCCACTGCCTCCCCCCTCTCCTTTGGCAACCCACAAGTCTGTTCTACATATCTACAGAACATGTTTCTGTTCTATAGATATGCCCATATTTTAGATTCCAAATACAAGTGATGTCATATGGTATTTCTCTTTCTCTTTCTGTCTTTACTTATTATGAGAATTTCTGATTGCATCCATTTTGCTACAAATGGCCTTATTTCATTCCTTTTTATGACTAAGTCGTATTATTGTGTATATAAACCACATCTTCCTAATTCATTCATTTGTTTATGGACATGTAGGTTGTTTCCATGTCTTGGCTATTTTGAAATAGTGCTGCTATGAACATAGGGGTGCATGTATCTTTTTCAAGGAAAGTTTTGTCTGGATATATGCCCAGGAGTAGAATTGCTGGATCATATGGTAGTTCTATATTTAGTTTTCCGAGGTACCTCCATACTGTTTTCCATAGTGGTTGTACTGATTTATATTCCCACCAACAGTGTAGGAGAGTTCCCTTTTCTCTACACCCTCTTCAGCATTTGTTATTTGTAGACTTATTAATAATAGCCAATCTAATTGTTGTGAGGTAGTACCTCATTGTAGTTTTGATTTCCATTTCTCTAATAATTAGTGATGTTGAGCATCTTTTCATGTGCCTGCTGGCCATCTGTATGTCTTCTTGGAGAAATGTCTATTTAGGTCTTCTGCCTGTTTTTTGATTGGTTTGTTTGTTTGCTTTGTTGTTGAGGTGTTTGTATATTTTGGAGATTAAGCCCTTGTTCATTGTATCATTTGCAACTGTTTTTTCCCATTCCTTAGATTGTCTTTTCAGTAGGTTTTGGGGGTGGGGTTGATTTCCTTTTCTGTACAAAGCTTTTAGGTTTGATTAGGTTCCATTTGTTTATTTTTGGGTTTTTTTCTATTGCCTTAGGAGAGGACCTAAGAAAACATTTGTATGGTTGATGTCAAAGAATGTTTCTTCTGTGTTCTCTTCTAGGAGTTTGACGGTTTCTTCTCTTATGTTTAGGTCTTTAAGCCATTTTGAGTTTATTTTTGTGCGTGGTGTGAGGGTGTGTTCTAGTTATCATTGATTTACATGCAGCTGTCCAGTTTTCCCAACACCACTTGCTGAAGAGACTGTCTTTTTCCCATTTTATATTCTCACCTCCTTTGTCGAAGATTAATTGATCGTAGGTATCTGGATTTATTTCTGAGTTCTCTATTTTTTTCCATTGGTCTGTATGTAGTACTTGTTTGGTTTTTTCTTCCCTTCTTTACTTACCAGTTCTAACAGTAATGGGTTGGTAACTTAGCAACCTCTAGAAGTGAGCAGTGAAATGTTTTATTATTATTGTGTACTTAAAATTTCATATCTGTTTATATCTTTCAGTCTCTTACAGTTTTTAATTTTGACATTTGGCTCTTGGCTCCTAAGTCCTTTTTGCCCATTCTCAATAGTTTCCTAGCTTTTTTTTTTTTTTTTTTTTGATTCCTTGCTTTCTAATATGACAAGATGTTCTAGGATCATTTTGTGCATTTCCTGCCCCAAACCTGGGATTACTCATTTCTACAAAACTCTGGTTTCTTTAGTGGGAAATGGTACTTAGAGACCATGATCTGAGTGTTGGGAGTATTTAATGCTCTTGGGTTGGGACTTGTTTCTAGGCCTTTTCAATGGGCAGAACTAAAAAATGGTTTCTTTCCTTTCCTCTTTTTTTCCTGTTTTTAAAATATCACTGGTTGGTATTTGATAAATTCAGTTTTGAACTTAGTGCTACATAATATTTACAGAAACTTAATTGTTTCTTTATGCCCCAAATCCCAATTTCTACTAATAAATGATGTAATTACTCTTTGCTTTGTCCCACAGCACACACACAACAGTTTTATTTTATTTTTTATTTATTTATTTATTTATTTATTTTTGTCTTTATAGGGCCTCACTTGTGGTGTATGGAGATTCCCAGGCTATGGGAGCAATCAGAACTGTATCTGCTGGCCTGTGCCAGAGCCACGGCAATGCTGGATCCTTAACCCACTGATCAAGGCCAGGGACTGAACCCACAGCCTCATGTATGTATGTCGAGTTCGTTAACCACTGAACCACGATGGGAACTCCATACACAACAGTTTTAAAGTGGCAGAACTGGGAATTCCCATCATGGCTCAGCAGAAACAGTCTGAGTAGTATCCATGAAGACACAGGTTTGATCCCTGGCCTTACTCAGTATGTAAAGGATCCGGCATTGCTGTGAGCTGTGCTGTATGTTGCAGATGCAACTCACATCTGGTGTTGCTGTGGCTGTGGTGTAGGCCAGCAGCTGCAGCTCCGATTCACCCCTAGCCTGGGAACCATATGCCATAGGGGTGGCCTTAAAAAATAAAAAGATAAATGAAATGGCAGAACTGGCAGTACTTTTTTGTATGAGTACTGAAAAGTGAGTTTGTTTTTGCCCTTAGGATATATCTCTTCAAGGATATATAGTCACATTACAGTGGTTTCAGATCACTTGGGATAGTTCTCTATGTGGTTGATATACCAACTTGATACACAGTGAGGTTAATTTGTTTTATTTCACTTTTGGATGTTTCAGGGATTAGTTTCTGTTTTATAATTGTATAAAATATGGTAGTTGAATGAAATTTGCAAATCTGAATATAGTCAAAGATCTAGCTTCTAGTTTTTTCTATTTTTTCCTCTCCTTGTCCCTATGTGTAAGACTTGACAGATTCATTCATTTATGAATATTATTTAAAGTGATATTTTATCATGGTATTTGTTTTGTAATACAAGAAGCATTTAAGTTAGTTTATTTACTGATACTGTCTGCTTCTAGATTTTTCAGTAACTAATAGCTTTTAGGCCATGCAAGAGGAACATAGACCTTTCTTCTAGGATCCATAATTTCTTGCCTTGATATAAACAGTTCAAGATAAGAAACCTCCTTCTCAAGTAAAAATTATCTCTTGAAATGCTAGATCATTTTCCATTTGTCACTAATGATTTCAGATACTTAAACCTGATGATCACTTGGGACACTGGTGCTACTTGTAATAGAAAGGTCATCAGTAACATTTTTTGAATGGTTCGCCCTTAGACCTGAAATTTAGATGTTACATTAAAAAGGATGTCATCTAATTTTTACCTTTGTCTTTTAAAAGTCAAATTATTTGATTGTATTAAGTTTTAAGTTAAAAATAAAATAGTTGAAAATCCTAAACCTGTTAAATATAAAATCTATTTTGTCCTTTCAAATTATAATATCTAAAAGGAGTTATAATATCATTTCATTAATCTGTCACATTATATTTATTTTATAGTCTAAAAAATATTAAAATCAAGATATGCAAAATGGTAAAGCAGTCGTGGTTAAAGGCATGAGGATTCTGAAACTGGATAGACCTTGGTCTATTTTGCAGTTTTCTTGCTCTGTCCTTAAACAGGTTTCTCAACTTGGTAAGTTTAATTTTTTGATTACACAAGAATAGTACCTTACTCGTAAAATTGTTGTGGACATTACATGAATTGATGCATGTAAAGCGATTGAGGACACTGTGGCTATTAGAAAGTAAGCACCCTGTAAATGTTAACTTTTATTTTGCTAGTTGTTATTATTAGGAAGATATGATCAATCCTCTAAACTCTATCTGCATCTTAGGATAAGTAATGCTTATATGTTGTAAATACAGCACCTGATTTTCATAACTCTACTATATGAAAAGAACCAACTGTTAACAGAGGAATAATAGAGGTGTCTAGCTAAAGTTTGAGACTTCTAGCAAATACGCCAGTGCTTGCCATGTAAGTACAATTATGTTAAAATTTGTAGTAGAGAAGAGAACTTTAAGGGAACAAAACTCTTTTCAAGATGCTTTTCAGAAGTTATTAGAAGTTTTATTTGAAGTAGCTTTAGGGCACCATGTATACTGAGGTAAAGGAATTTTTTTTTAACTCTGGAATTTTAGGGCACATCAGCCTTT
Source organism: Phacochoerus africanus (assembly GCF_016906955.1). Lineage (NCBI taxonomy): Eukaryota > Metazoa > Chordata > Mammalia > Artiodactyla > Suidae > Phacochoerus > Phacochoerus africanus. Next base: position 146,053,706 of record NC_062544.1, read on the forward strand.
TAAGTGCCTTCACATAAAGCTGTGGCTCCCTATTAGGTCAGGTGTTTGTGGTTTTTAGTTTTGGGTTTGTTTGTTTTGTTTGTTTATTGAGGTATAATTGACAAGATTGTAATATATTCATAGCATACAACATGATGATTTGATATACACACATATTCTGAAAGGATTCTAACAGTTAATTAACACATTCATCTCTCACATGTTTCCCTTGGTGAGTGTGTGAGAACCTGTAAGTTCAAATATCTCAGCAAATTTCAGTTTTACAGTATGTGTTAACATTAGATCCTCAGACCATATACACGTTTATCATCAAAGTTTGTACCCTTTTACTAACCTCTTCCCATTTCTCTTTCATTCCAGCTCTTGGAAGCCATCATTCTACACTGTTTCTCTTGAGTTCAATTTTTTTTTCTTTTTTCTTTTTATCAATTCCAAATGTTAGTGGTACCATGAAGTATATGTCTGGCTCTTTCAAGGATCTATTGACTTTTTTTTTTTTTGGTTGTCTTTGGGAAAATGTCTGTTAAGGTCCTTTGCCTGTTTTTTAGTTGAGGTTTTTCGTTTTTCTTTTTTAGGCTGTTGAGTTTGAGTTACTTAAATGTTTTTGATGTTAACCCTTTATCAGCTATGTGACTTGCAAATGTTTTCTTCCATTCCAAAGATTGCCTTCTCATTTTGTTGACCGTTTCTTTTGCTGTGCAGAAGCTTTTAGTTTGTTGTGGTCTCTCTTGTTTATTTTTGCTTTTGTTATCCTGGCCTTTGGTGTCAAAAAAGTCATTGGCAAGATCAGGATCAAGGACCTTATCCCCTATGGTGTGTTTTTGTTTTTGTTTGGACTTTTAGTGCAGTATATGCAAGTTCCCAGGCTAAGGGTTGAATCAGAGCTGCAGCTGCTGGCCTGTGCCACAGCCACATGGGGTTCAAGCTGTGTCTGCAACCTACACTGCAGCTCATGGCAATGCTGGATCCTTAACCCACTAAACAAGGCCAGTGATTGAACCCACATCCTCATCCATACCAGTCAGGTTTGTAACTCCCTGAGCCACAATGGGAATTCCCCCTGTTTTCTTTTGGAGTTGTATGGCTTCAGGCCTTACATTCAAGTCTTTAATACATTTTGAGATTTTTCTCTGTGATGTAATATAAGGAATAAGGTCCTGTTGCCTTTTTTTTTTTTTTTTTGCTGCCCTTGCAGTGTGCAGAATTTCCTGACGCAGGGATCAAACCCAAGCCACAGCAGTGACAACATTGGATCCTTAACCTGCTAAGCACCAGGGAACCCCCTCTAATTATATTCTTCTGATTGTGGATATTCAATTTTCCTGGTACCATTTATAGTAAAAAGAGACTATCCTTTCCTCATTATATATTCTTTTTTTTCTATGAATGAAAAATTTAATTACATACATTTCTATGTTACATTTTAATTATATACAAATTTAAGAGCCTCTTTTCTTGCACAGCCTCTATGATTTACAGAAATTATTTACATAATTTAGTCAGGAAATATTAAAATGCTGTTGTATAAATTTACATTTAAAATTAAATTCAGATTTAAAACAAACTGATTTATAGGAAGAGTTAAATTTACAAGAAAAATTATTCCATCACAATCACCAGCTCTCAAAGTACTATGATTTATATTTTAAAATAATTTATCAGAAGTTTTTCCCATTCCCCCTTCCCCTTTGGTAATCACAAGTTTGTTATGTCTGTGAGTCTGTTTCTGTTTTATAAATAAGTTTGTGTTAACTTTTTTAGATTTCACATATAAGTGATGTCATATATTTGTCTTCACTTATGTCCCTTATTATGATAATCTTGAGGACCATCCATGTTGCTGCAAATGACAGTATTTCATTCTGTTTATGGCTGAGTAATATTCTATTGTATAACAGCTTTAGTAACAGTTGGATCAGCAGAAAGATACTTCTTAAAATTAAAGGATATCCAAAGAAGTCCTTATTCATAGCTTTTGTTAAATTTCTTCACTTTGTTGAAAAGTAGTTTACAAGTACATGCATAGGTTTATTTCTGGTCTCTCTAATCTGTTAACCTGTGTGTCTGTTTTTGAGAGAACACTATTTTGGACCTTCGTAATATAGTTTGAAGTCAGGAAATGTGATACTTCAAATTTTTCTTTCTGAAGATTGCTTTGGTTATTCAGAGTTTTTTGTAGTTCCATAAAAGGAATTTTAGGTGTGGTGTTTTTTGTTTTCTCTGAAAAATGTCATTGGAATTTTGCCGGGATTGCGTTGAATCTGTAGATCACTTTGTGTAGTATGGGCATTTTAGCAGTGCTCTTTCAGTTGATGAGCATAAAATATCTTTCCATTCACTTGTGTCTTTCATCAGTATTTTACAGTTTTCAGTGTCTAGATCTTTCACTTGGTTAAATTTACTCATAAGTATTTTATTCTTTTCAGTTCTGTTATAAATAAAATAATTTCTTGGAGTTCCTTTTGCGGCTCAGAGGTTAACGAACCCAACTAGGATCCATGAGATTGCCGATTCAATCCCTGGCTTCTCTCATTGTGTTGGGGATACAGCATTGCCATGAGCTGTGGTGTAGGTCCCAGACACGGCTTGGATCTGGCATGGCTGTGGCTGGCAGCTGTAGCTCTGCTTCAGCCCCTGGCTTGAGAACTTCCACATGCTGCAAATGCAGCCCTAAAAAGCAAAAATATAATAAATAAACCTGAAACATTTTTAAAAATTGTTATAAAAAATAATAATTTCTTTTTCCTGTAGTTCATTGTTGGTATATATAAAGAACTGATTTTTTTTTAACATTGATTTTTTTTTTTAATCCTGTGACTTTACTAAATTTGTTTATTCTACAAAATTTTTTGGTAAAATCTTTAGGGTTTTCTAGATATACCATGACATCTGCAAACAGACCATTTTACTCTTCTGATTTGGATGTCTTCTTTCTCTTTTTTCTTTCATTTCTTTTTCTTGCCTATTGCTTTGGTTAGGATTTCCACTACTGAACTGAATAATAGTGATGTTTAGTAGAATGCTAAATAACAGTGGAAATCTTTCTCTTGTTCCTGGTCTTAAATGAAAAGCTTTCAGCATTTCACCATTGATATTAGCTGCGGGTTTGTCATATATGGCCTTTATTATGTTGACGTACCTTCCATCTATACCTTATTTGCTGAGAGTCTTTTAGCATGAAAGGATTTGGAATTCGCTAAATGCTTTTCTGCACATATTGGGATTATCATATCATTTTTATCCTTTTGGCTGGTGATGCCCAAAGTATATGGAAGTTCCAGGGCCAGGGATAATAAAGCAGAGCTGTAGCAGTAACAATGCCATGTAGTTAAGCTGTGGGCTACCAGGGAAGTCCTGATTTTTATTTATTTATTTTTTTCCCTCACTCTCTAGGGCAACATCTGTAGCATATGGGAGTTCTCAGACTAGGGGTTGAATCAGAGCTACAACCATCAGCCTACCCCACAGCCATAGCAACACTGGATCCCTGACCCACTGAGCGAGGCCAGGGATTGAACCTACATTCTCCTGGATACTAGTCAGATTTGTTTCTGCTGTGCCACAATGGGAACTCCCTGATTTTTATTTTATTTTATTTTTTTTGTTAATGTGTATCACATTGATTTGGGTAGATGAACCATCCTTGCATTCCCAGAATAAATCCCAATTGATGGTATGTGATCCTTTTAATGTACTGTTGAATTGAGTTTGCTAATATTTTCTTGAAGATTTTTGCATCTGTGTTTGTCACAGTTATTGATCATTAGTTTTTTTTGTAGTACTCACATCTGGCTTTGGTATCAGGGGAAAATGAGTTTGGAAGTGTTCCCTCTTTAATTTTTTGGAAACTTTTTGGTTTGTTTACTTTGGGATTAGAGTGAGATTGAGGAGTGTTAAAACGAATTCACATGAGATGGCAATACTTAAGATATAAGAATGGGAGTTCTAGGAGTTCCTGTCCTGGCGCAGTGGTTAACGAATCTGACTAGGAACCATGAGGTTACGGGTTCAGTCCCTGGCCTTTCTCAGTGGGTTAAGGATCCAGCGTTGCCGTGAGCTGTGGTGTAGGTTGCAGATGCTGCTTGGATCCCATGTTGCTGTGGCTCTGGCGTAGGCCAGTGGCTGCAGCTCTGATTAGACCCCTAGCCTGAGAACCTCCAGATGGCGTGGGAGCGGCCCCAGAAAAGGCAAAAAGACAAAAAAAAAAAAAAAGAATGGGAGTTCTAGGAAATGACAAAATGGTGGCTAAAGTTATCTTACCCCTAAAACAAAACAGGAACTAAATTGCACATTTAAAAAAAAAAAGAATTTATCTTTTAGAGATACATGCTGAAATATTTATGGATGAAATGATGTATTACTGGCATTTGCTTTAGAATGGAGAAAAGGTGAAATAAGATTGACTGAGTTAGTGATTATTGAAATGATGTAAAGTAAGTGAAGTTCCTTATAAAATCCCGCTTTTATCACCTGTTTAAATTTTTCATAGTAAGAAGTTTTAAAGCTTAAAATTATAGACGTGGCTGTTGTGGTTCTTGGTTAAAGCAGATTAGTCACATACTCAGATGTTTTGGTCTCCCCATTGGTGCTGCTTGCCTTCTGAGCCCAATTCCTCTGTGACTTTCACGTGATATTTCCAATCAGTGGAAAAACAGTGACTACACAGATATACAGTGATTTTGTACTGAGAGGGAATCTTCCTATTTTAAAGAAGTCTGTTTAGATTTCTAGAAAGCATTCCTGACAAGAATTAAGACAGGATTGAAGAACAAGTGGGTAAATCAACAGTATGTTCAGAAAAGGAATGGATATATGTGTATAAATAACTGATTTACTTTGCTGTACACCTCAAACTAACACAACTTTGTAAGTCAACTATACTCCAATAAAATTTATATTTTAAAAAACTGTATTTAGGATATAGTAGATTTCATTTTATGAGGTGGTTGAATTTCTAAAAATATATCTTATAAATATCAGATCAATGGCAAACAGTTAAGATTTCTCTAAGAAAATTAATAGAGTATTTGACTAAGGGTGCAGATTATTCTATGACTGTTAGCAAGTCTTAATGTTAGTGGATTTAAGTTACCAACAAAGCTCAAACCGTAGATTCTTCCACTTCACACTATTGCCTTGGAAGCAGGAAATTGGTTTCTATTTGCTTTCCTTTTGCTCTCTATTTACTTCTTTAATATTGTAACCCTACATACCAAGAGTTGGTATCTGCAATATGCTAGGTATTTTGGTAAGTTCTCTTAAGGATGTTATCTTACATAATTCTCAGAGAAGTGCTCTAGAGTGGTTTACAAACAATTGAATCAGAGTGATCGTACAACTAGCAGTAAGGTGAGTCAACTCTATGATTCTAGGATCTTTTCATTATAACATATTACTTATATTATTTAAGGAAGTCCCCATCAATATAATGGGCCCTTTGTTCTTCTCCTTATTTTGGGTGTTGCCATCCATCTGTAGTTTTTCTCTTTTCACTTTTATCTTCTAGGGTTCTTTGCCTGTAATTGGATGTGGATAGAGGAACTGGATGGAGCTTTATTGAACTTTGTCTCCTACTAGACTAAGTGTATATTTTGACTTCCTTGGTATTTAAAAAAAAAAAAAAGTAGGCCTCTTCCAGTCACCTTTCAGTCAGTTACAGGTTTCCTTCATTCTAGACTGCCTGCAGTTCAGGAAAGGGTGTAGATCACAGGCTTATGAATCCCTTGAATTTTTACCTCAAGTTTTGTCGCTATATTTTTGTGAGGAAAAAGTTCATAATCTTTATAAGATTCTCACAGAAATCTGTGATTACTTTTCAAAAAGTTTAAGAACCTAGATAACCTAGGATTTGGTTCCTAAGAGACTGACTCAACTCAATTGATCCTTCACCTGAAAAGGGGCCCCCCTTTGACCTATTGAGCCAAGCAGCAAACCATCACAGTGTCCACCTAAGAATATACTTGTTTTCTTATGAAGAAATAATCTGTGAATTATTTTTTATGTTTGAAAATTTAAATAATTTTGCTATTAGAGATAGAAACCTACTTGTATCACGTTGACATAAATGAATACTCATTTTTGCTTGGTAAATCAATTTCCCAAATAAAATACCTTTTAAAAGGGAAATAGGCATTCCTGTAGTGGCTTTAGCGGAAATGAACCTGACCAGTATCCATGAGTATTCGGGTCTATCCCTAGTCTCGCTCAGTGGGTCCTAAGTGAGCTGTGGTGTAGGTCAAAGATGATGCTGGTGCAACAGAAGAAAGGCTGGGGGAAAAATGTAATTGTAATGTATACATGTAAGGATAACCTGACCCCCTTGCTGTACAGTGGGAAAATAAAAAAAAATTAAAAAAAAAGATGATGCTGGGATCCCTCGTGGCTGTGCCTCTGGCCAGCAGCTGTACCTTTGATTCGACCCCTAGCCTGGGAACTTCCATATGCTGTGGGGGCAGCCCTAAAAAGCCAAAAAAAAAAAAAAGTGAAATGAAAAAAGGAATTAATAATAGGTCTAGAGGTCAGAAAAGCTTCCTAGAGGAATTTGTCTTTCTATAAAATAAGAAATGGTGACAAGCAGCTACCAAACATTTGTCTTTAAAATTTTTTTTGGCTTGTAGATTAGGATTTTATGGAATTATAATAGGGAGATAGTCAAATAAATGTTGACTGTAGTTTCCCTCAAAGAAAGATCAGGCAAATGCTGTTTCCTTTGGACAGTTCAGTAATGCAGAGTTGGTAGGAATTCAATGAATGTATGTGTGTTCAAATAATAGCTAAGAAGTATTAAGTTTGAAATCTGCTTGAAAAAACAGTAACAAAGGAATTCCTTTCATGGCTCAGCAGTAATAAACCCGACTAGGATCCATGAGCACGCAGCTTCTATCCCTTGCCTCGCTCAGTGGGTTAAGGATCCTGTGACTTAGGTCACAGACGTAGCTTGGATCCCGCATTGCTTTGGCTGAGGCACAGGGTGGCAGCTGCAGCTCCGATTCAGCCCTAGCCTGGGAGCTTCCATATGCCAGGGATGTGGCCCTAAAATGACCAAAAACAAGAAAAGCAAAGAAAAATGATAACAAGGTAGTTATACCCCAAATGAACTTTGGTATATTAATACTAAAGCAAATAGAGAAGCCTGCCTTGTGGGTTTCCTTCTTGCTTTCATGTACACATTGGGGAAGAGTTGGAATTTAAAGCATGAAACATAATCTTGAATCTCGGTAGATTCTTAAGAAACCCTAAATTCATTGAAGAACCGTGGTTCATGTTAAGTTTTTTTGAAAATTCATCATTGCTTTAACAGGGGGCTCTATGGTGGTTTAGCCCAAGGAAGGCATCTTTTTAGACAGGGATCTTCTTTGTTTCCCTTTTTTTGTTACCTTAATAGGTATCATCTGATATATTTATCAGAGTATAAATTGTTTAGTCCTGTCATGACTAAATAGATAACAGCCTTTAAGGACATCAATGAAAGGTTCTTGTGCAGAAATATTGTCAGTTATCCATAGTTATTATTCTTGGACACTGATACTTTGTGGGCCAGGAGCCCCAATTGCAAAGAAGCTAATGTGTTGACCAATTCATGGTATATTTTTTAACTGTATTTTCCGAATCAACATAAAAGATTTCCTGCACTTTTTTGGGGGGCTAAAAGTCTGAGATCAAGAAGTAGGCTAGGAGTTCCCGTCATGGCTCAGTGGTTAACGAATCTGACTAGGAACCATGAGGTTGCAGGTTCAGTCCCTGGCCTCGCTCAGTGGGTTAAGGATCCGGTGTTGCCATGAGCTGTGGTGTAGGTCACAGACTCAGCTCGGATCCCATGTTGCTGTGGCTCTGGCATAGGCTGACGACTACAGCTCTGATTGGACCACTAGCCTGGGAACCTCCATATGCCAAGGGCGCAGGCCTAGAAAAGACCAAAAAAAAAAATGCAATGTAGGCTAGGTTGATTTCTTCTGAGACCTCTCTCCTAGACTTTCAGATTGTTGCTCTCTTGCCTCTTTATGTGACTGTCCCTATGTGTGCACATCCCTGATATCTTTGTATGTCCAAATTTTCTCTTATGAAGACATTGGTCGTAATAGATCAGGGTCTACCCTAATGGCCCTGTGACTTTTTAAAAAATTTTTTAGTTGATGTGTAATTAACATATTAGTTTCAGGTCTACAACATAATGATTTGATATTTGTATTTATTGTGAAATGATCACCACAGTAAGTCTAGTTAACATTTCTCACCTTAAATAGTTACTTTTTCTTTCTTTCTTTTCTTTTTTTCCCCCCATTTATGGCTGCACCTATGGCATATGGAAGTTCCCAAGCCAGGGGTGCAGTCTGAGCTACAACTGCGGCCTATGCCACAGCCTTGGTAACTCTGGATCCAAGAGTTGCAACCTATGTCATACTTGTGGCAGTGCTGGGTCCTTAATCCGCTGAGCAACGCCAGGGATCAAGCCCTTATCCTCAAGGAGACAACGTGGAGTCCTTAACCTGCTGAGCCACAAAGGAACTCCCAATTTTTTTTTTCTCATGATGAGAACTTTTAAGATCCATTCTCGGAGTTCCCGTCGTGGCGCAGTGGTTAACAAATCCGACTAGGAACCATGAGGTTGCGGGTTCGGTCCCTGGCCTTGCTCAGTGGGTTAAGGGTCCGGCGTTGCCGTGAGCTGTGGTGTAGGTCGCAGACTCGGCTCAGATCCCAAGTTGCTGTGGCTCTGGTGTAGGCCCGTGGCTACAGCTCCGATTCGACCCCTAGCCTGGGAACCTCCATATGCCGCGGGAGCGGCCCAAGAAATGGCAAAAAGACAAAAAAAAAGAAAAAAGAAAAAGATCCATCCTCTTAGCAACCTTCAAATATGCAATATAGTATTATTAGCTAGTCACCATGCTATAGATTACATCCCTGTGACTTACTCACTTTGTAGCTAGAACTTTCTACCTTTGACTCTCCCACCCACGCCATTTCTTCTGCTTCCAAAAATTTTTCCACTTTAAAAAAACTATCTTCATGGCCAAAAATATTGGTTACCCACTACTATAAAGTTATTAGTTGTGATCTATAAGAAATTTATCAAAATCTGGAGCATAGATTTTTTTTTTTATTTATTATTTATTTTTTTGGCTTTTCAGGGCTGCACTGGCAGCATGTGGAGGTTCCCAGGCTAGGGGTCTAATCAGAGCTGTACCCACTGGCCCACACCACAGCCACAGCAACTTGGGATCTGAACCATGTCTTCTACCTACACCACAGCTTATGGCAACGCCAGATCCTTTACCCACTGATCGAGGCCAGGAATCGAACCCGCAATCTCATGGTTCCTAGTCAGATTCGTTTCCACTGTGCCATGAGGAGAACTCCTGGAGCATGGAATTTTTTTTAAAAAGATGTCTTAGGGGGTTTTTGGGGGGAGGGAGGTACCAAATACTGGAAAGGGAAAAAAATACTCAAAAACAGGTAATATTCAACATTTAGGAGTATTTTACTCAGGAAAAAATAAGTTTGTAAATTGAATATGCTCTAACAAAAAGGATGAGTAGAAGCTAACTCCTGGAGTTCCCACAGTGGTGCAGTGGGTTAAGACTCCAACTGCAGTGGCTCTGGTTGCTGCAGAGGTGTGGGTTCAATCCCGTCCCAGGGAGGTGGGTTCAATCCCGTCCCAGGGAGGTGGGTTAGGTGGCCATGTATATATGTGTGTGTATGTATATTTGTGTGTGTGTGTGTGTATATATATATATTTTTTTGTTTTGTTTTGTTTTTTAAGCTAACTCCTAAAAGGAGTATTTCACTCCTCTTTATTCAGTCTAGAATTCTGGGCTTTGCTTAGGGTACAACTCTGGTGGGACAGGAAAACCTATACAAAAAATTGAAAGAGACAATAACTGGGAAATTTTAACATCATAAATGGTTGTGATTGTATTTTGCATAAGAATTTGGAAGAATTCCCTTTCTGGCTCACCAGGTTAAGGACACAACATTGTCTCCATGAGGATAAGGGTTCAATCCCTGGCCTCCCTCGGTCAGGGATCCAGCATTGCTGTAAGCTGTGGCATGGGTCACCAGTGCAGCTCGGATAGAGTGTTGCCTTGACTCTGGTGTAGGCCTTAGCTGCAGCTCAGATTCAATCCCTGGCCCAGGAACTTCCTTATGCTACATGTGCAGCCATAAAAATTTAAAAAAAAAAAAAAAAAAAAGGAACAACTTACTATACTAGTTGTATTCATTTAAAAGTACTGTTTTGTTCATGTCTTTACTAATGAATGAGAATTTTGCTCCCAATACAACCGAAATGTTTACTGAAAACGGTGTCAAAGATGAGCATCTGTGTTGAGGTTTTAAAATTATTTTTCATATTAAGATCTCCAGAGAATATTTCTACAGTCTCTAATATTTTTGATGTTTTTGCACAATGGCAACTCTTAAAATTCCTGGGTCTCATAACAAATTACTAACTAAGCTAATGGTCCAGAGATGTTCTTCCTCTTGAACTTCTAAGGAAATAATATACTTACCATAACAAAGATTTCATTTTAGTCAGTAACCTTCTATAAAGGTAAATACAGGCTTGTTTTTTGCTTAGGCAAAAAAGTGTACATCATTGTTTCCTTGAGTTGATCAATGTCTTCATCATTGTTACCTTTTAGATTACAAATTATCCTGAGTTTAATTTTGCTGTTAATATAACTTACAGAGAGTAGTTTGATAATAGAATATGTAGGGGTATATATTTGCATTGACAGTGGGCCTGTTTTCCACTGGCTGGATCTTAAGACATCTCTGCTTTGTGGTTTATATACAAATCAGCCATATATATCCCAAATGTTTCTATTACTGAGTTATTTTTTTGACTCAAAACATACCTCTGTGGGGTAGTTGAGCTTTTTTAACCCTAAGTTTGTCATCACTCTAAGGTTCTCTTATTACTCTTAAGAAACTTCTCATTAAAAGCACGGCCAGGGGCAGGAGGCGGGGGGACGGACTGCCACCTCAGATTGCTAGTGTGATAAAATCAATCCTTCTCTTTAATACACTGGTTTATCACCTTTATCTGCTTTGGTGTTTCTTCTGTGTTTTATCCATATTTACTTATTGGTATAGCATTTACGTATAGAAATGCTAGGTCACAGATATGGGTCACGTGGATACTGTACTTCACTATACTGTAAGAAGAAATTTGCATACCCAAGAACACAAGAAATTTTATTAATAACAAACTCAGAGCAAAAAATAATCACAGTGATTTCATTTTTAAGAAATTTTGTTGTTAACAAACTCATAGCAAAAAATAGTCATAGTACCTGCAGCATATGGAAGTTCTTGGGCTAGTGGTCGAATCAGAGCTGCAGCTGCGTGTCTTTGCCACAACTACAGCAACACTGGATCAAAGCTGAATCTGTGACCTATATCATAGCTTGTGGTGACACCAGTCCTTAACCCACTGAACAAGGCAAAGGATCAAACCCCCATCCTCATGGAGACAATCTTGGGTCCTTAACCTGCTGAGCCACAGTGGAAACTTTTTTTTTTTTTTTTGGCCTTTTTAGGGCTGCACCCATGACATATGGAAGTTCCCAGGCTAGTGGTCCAATCAGAGATGTAGCCGCTGGCCTACACCAGAGGCACAGCAACTCTGGATCAAGCCGAGTCTGCAACCCACACCATAGCTCACAACAATGCCGGATCCATAACCCACTGAGCAAGGCCAGGAATCGAACCTGCAACCTCATGATTCCTAGTCTGATTAGTTTTTGCTGCACCCTGTCGGGATCTCCTCCAGTTTTTTTTAAGTAAAGAATAATTAAGATATTTTTAATAGCCATAAGTGTATAATTGTAAAACTTAAACATTTCTCAGCAAATCAGTTTTGATGAATTCCAGTAAACTTTTTATCCAGTAATTTTTGCAGTGGAATGATAGTTTGTCTTTCTCTATTTATGATGAACGAGGGACAACTTCGCTCAGCAGATGTGATATGTATAACTGATATTTCTGGCATTACCTTTAAAATAATGCTGTTGAAGAGGAGAGGTTACAGATAAAATAAGACTGGCTATAAGTTGATTGTTGATTACAGCATCAGACAGAATAAATCATGTGATCAAAATTTTGAAGGGAAAAAAAACTAGTGAATAGCTCATTAACAAAGAAGATGGTCTTACTACATTTAGGCAAAGGAGTTTGAACTAACCCCATAGGTATTAAGAAGCCATTGTAAGTTCCTAATAGTAGGATGATAATGATCGAAGTTATGCTCTAGAAGGTTAACGTCATGGGAGAATGAAGAGTAGACTAGAGGGTTGAGAACCTAGAGGTAGTGAAACCGGTTCATTGCAACCTTAAAGTGGTGAGTAGTATTGGCGAATGGATGGATAAAAGATAGTCTGTGAAATATTTTGAGGGAGAAAGAAAATCTCTATCCAGGCTCTCAGTGTGGTGCTACTGCCAGCACAGCAAAAAAATGAGAGGTTTGGGGTTTTGTTGTTGTTGTGTGTTTTTTTTTTTTTTTTTTTTGGCCATGCCCACAGCATGTACAAGTTCCCAGACAAAGGATCAAACCTGCGTTGCTGCAGTGACAATGTCGGATCCTTCATTAACCCTCTGTGCCACAAGAGAACTCCTTGATGAGCTTCTTAATGTTTCAGAGTTTCTTCTCTATCCAAGGGTAATTAAAAATGAAGGCATCATATTTATACTACTGAGACAGAACTCGTAGAACAGAGTTTTGATAACCTGTTTAAAACTTGAGATCTCACATCTTCTAGGTTACTTGAATTTTTTGGTCATAGACCTATAAATGCCAGCTAGATTAAAGATGGCTAGCATAATTTGTTTTTTCATTCCTAGAAAAAGAAATTGAGAGCTTGTTGCTACCTTCTATTAAAAGTTACCTCATGGAACAGCTGTAAGAAAATTCTTTGGTTTTGAAAATAATGCCTGATCTAGGTTTTATTTTGACAGTCCCAGCCCAAATTTAGTGAAAAAGCAACTGAGATCTCAGATGACATCCAGTGTATCCAGTAATAGCATTAAAAATGTTTTGGACGTATTATGTGGCCATTGGGTTAAGAATCCAACTACAGCGACTTGGGTTGCTGCAGAGGCACAGACTTTATCCCTAGATTGGGAAGTTCCATAAGCCAAGGGTGTGGCCGTTAAAAAAAAGTATATCACAGAATTGTTAAGAATTTGCAGTTAATTTTCATTTTAAGGTTTTCTTTTAGGATGTAGAGTGTCTTCTAAGGAAGAGACTGAGGAATGTTGAAATTATCTTGGGGAGTTCTTGTTGTGGCTCAGCGGAAACAAATCCACCTAGGAAGCATGAGGTTGCGGGTTCGATCCCTGGTCTCGCTCAGTGGGTTAAGGATCCCACATTGCTGTAGCTGTGGTGTAGGCCAGCAGCTATAGCTCCAATTTGACCCCTAGCCTGGGAATCTCCATATGCTGTGGGGGTGCCCTAAAAAAGATGAATTAAAGTGAGCAAAACAGATTAAAGAACAGTAGGGTTATCAACTTTCATCTTTAGGGACTCTTTGGGAAGTAGAATTCTGTGAGAATTTCACTTCTACTTTTTATGCTTTTGTAATGTTTGTGTATTTCTACAAGCATTTATTTTTATAATAAGAATGAAGATACAGGAGATCCCGTCATGGCTCAGTGGTTAACGAATCCAACTAGGAACCGTGAGGTTGCGGGTTTGCTCCTTGGCCTCGTTCAGTGGGTTAAGGATCCAGCGTTGCTGTAAGCTGTGGTGTAGGTCGCAGATACTGCTCGGATTTGGCATTGCTGTGGCTGTGGCTGGCAACTACAGCTCCAATTCGACCCCTAGCCTGGGAACTTCCATATGACTCGGGAGCAGCCCTAGAAAAGGCAAAAAGACAAAAAGACCAAAAAAAAAAAAAAAGAATAAAGATACAGCTGTTGGTTGAGAGAGGATCTTTACTGTGGGTATCAGAATTATTAAGCTTTAAGTTCCTTTACTGCTATATACTAAGCTTCTTTGTCTGCCAAATAATTGCAGAACATGTATAGTCAGGTTCTGTTCATGATTTGAAAGTTCTGGCAACCTGTTGTTCTTTGTTCTATTAAGAATTCTTTAGGAGTTCCTTGGTGGCCTAGCAGTTATAGGATCCTGATGTGGTTTAAATCACCTCTGTGGCTTGAGTTTGATCTCTGGCCCAGGAACTTCTGCATGCTGCATGTGTGGCCAAAAAAAATTTTTTTTAATAATTTTTTATGAGACCAATAAATGGTAACTTTTGCCTAAATAGTGTAAGAGATTTGTAGAAAAATATGTTTTCAAACTTGTCTGTGTCACTGCTAACCTTTGGAGTGGTTTAGGGTTTTCTTTCTTTGATGGGAGGGTTTTGTTTTCACTTTAGGTTGACTCCTTAATCCTAGAGACACACTTTAGGATTTCCTTTCCCCTTCATGATTGTGAAAATGCAGTACTAGATACATAAGCAAACCAAGAGAGTTTGCAAAGTACCTAACCTCTTCTACTTGGGTAAGAGAAACATCTTAAAATAGCACTTAACATAGTTTTCTTTTATACATAGTAGTTACGCATCTCATGATTGTTGAATGACTGGAGAAAAACCTGATAAATCTAGATAATAGAAATGGAAATCCCAAGAGAGCCAGAAATGTTAATCTTGACTTGTTTGTCTAACACAATACCAGGAATAATTGGTGCTTAAGTTTTTAAAATTTTGTTTTAATTCAAACATTGCTGTCTAAAATAAGTAGTAATTATTGGGACTTCCCACTGTGGCTCAGTGGGTTCATGATGCAGTGTTGCTTCAGCTTGTGGTGAAGGTTGCAACTCTGGCTCAGATTCATTTCCTGTCCTAGGAACTTCCATATGCTGTGTGTGTGGCTGAAAAGGGGGGGAAATAGTAATAAAATTAAGTAAGTAGTAATTACTTTAGTAAATAGAGCCTATACAGTAAAATTCTAATTTTCTTTCTACTTTACTCCACCACTGTGTGACTTACTATAAATTAACTTTTTTGTAACTCTTGTTTCTTCATTTTTAAAATAACGAATTAGACTCTAAACTTAAAACTAAAGTTTTTATCAACTGGAGAAATTTTGCGTAAAGTACAGAAAAGCATAGCTTTGGGGGTTTTTTTTTTTGGTTTTTTTGGTTTTTTTTTTGTTTTTGTCTTTTCAGGGCCGCACTCACAGCATATAGAGGTTCCCAGGCTAGGGGTCAAATAGGAGCTGTAGCCACCGGCCTACGCCAGAGCCACAGCAACACAGGATCTGAGGTGCATCTGTGACCTGCACTATAGCTTATGGCAACACCAGATCCTTAACCCACTGAGCGAGGCCAGGGATTGAACACACAACCTCATGGTTCCTAGTCAGGTTTGTCTCCGCTGTGCCACGACAGGAACTCCATAAACTGTACTTTTATACAGTATAGTTTATAACCCACTTTGTGCATAACCCACTTTGTCTGCAGTAAGTATACATGGTTTGCATTTCAGGATTTGAAAATGAAAAAGGTATGGATTGAGAGTCAGCAAACACAGGTAGGTTCTTTTCTGATCTAGTGTGGTACATGCCTCTAAAGCATGATCTGAGAGTTGAAACATGGTAAGATAGAACCTTTAAAAAGTCTTGGGAATATAACTCTTTAAAGAGTTCATTGTTCAGAGTTCATTGAGAGTATCATCTTTGAGACTCAGAAGCCTAAAATTTTCCTAATTGATTATTGTCATAGGTAGAGTCTTCGCATCCTTGGTTAGTTTAGCAGTAAAAATCATTGTTAAATGGGTTATGAATACAATATTTCTTTTTCTTCATTGTTAAAATAATTTAAGATTGGAGTTCCCATCATGTCACAGTGGAAACAGATCCACCTAGGAACCATGAGGTTGCAGGTTCGATCCCTGGCCTCACTCGGTGGGTTAAGGATCTGGTGTTGCTGTGAGCTGTGTGGTGTAGGTCGCAGATGCGGCTTGGATCTAGCATTGCTGTGGCTCTGGCGGAAGCCGGCGGCAACAGCTCCGATTAGACCCCTAGCCTGGGAGCCTCCATATGCCGCGGGTGCAGCCCTATAAAGCCCTATAAAGACAAAAGACAAAAAAAAAATTTAAGATTATAGCGTTTAGTTTTACTATATATAGCATGTACTCTTATTCTGTTACTCGTCCCCCCTTCCTTTCAAGTACAACAATGTATGTCTTGGCCTCTATAATATTACCATTAATGAAGTTTTTCATGGGGAAAGAACTTCTTACAGGATTCCCCATCCACACCCCCTGCCCCATCCTTGCCGCATATGGTAGTTACTGGGCCAGGGATTGAATCCTAGCCATAGCTGCAACCTTTGCCATAGCTGCAGCAATGCCAAATCGTTAACCCACTATGCTGCAATGGGACCTCCTACAATAGGTTTTTGTTTGTTTTGTTTTGTTTTAAACTAGGTTTTGGAGTTCCCGTTGTGGCTCAGCAGTTAGTGAACCCGACTAGCATCCATGAGGACACAGGTTTGATCCCTGGCCTCACTCAGTGGGTTAAGGATCCGGCGTTGCTGTGAGCTGTGGTGTAGGTCACAGACACGGCTCAGATCCTGGGTTGCTATGGCTCTAGCGAAGGCCAGCGGCTACAGCTCCAATTTGACCCCTAACCTGGAAACCTCCATATTCCACAGGTGTGGCCCTCAAAAGACAAAAGGACAGAAAAAAAAACCCACCAAAAACTAGGTTTTAATTACCACCTCTTCTAGTAAACTTAGAGCTTTTGTAGACATCAGTTTATTGTGCCAAACCCAGTAGCCCCTAGAGGGAGGTTAGACGGAGGAGCCAAGGGATAAACAAGTGTTGAAGAAGAGGTGAGAGAAAAGGAAAACTTTATCTTGGCTCCTAATTATTAAATCATGGAGTTTCTTCAGTCTCTTATTTGTTTATCCCAACAGTTCTCTTTTCTTCTTTTCAGCCCTGAACTTCTAGATCCTTGCCTGCATTAACTTGCTCCAGACTATAAGCCTAACTTAAAATTTACACTACTCCAAGTAAATGAACTTTTTACCAGATCTCTGAACTTTCTCTTTTCTTGGAGTTCATCTCTTATTTTCCATGCTTACTGCTTACCTCTCCAATACTTTTTTCCTCCCATGTTTCCCACATATCCTTTTCTCACATTATTTACTGTAACAAAATTGAAATACTCACTGTTGGAGACAGTGAAAATAAATTTTAGCCACATTCAGGTTATTAGTAGTAACTTCTCTTTGTTTACATGTATTTAAAAGTTTCAGGGAGCCATTTACATTCTAATTTACTACAAATGATAATCCATGTGCACCTATGAGTCAGCAGAACAGTGAGAAAATGAGAAAACTGAGACTTTTCAGACATTTGCATGAATTGCCTGAGCCAGTACCAAGATTCATAGAAGTTTAGAGCAGGAGAAAAATCTAATGAAGATTTTACTTTGAGGAAGTTAAGGTTCATCTATAAAAAAGATTTTCTGACTAATTAAGTTGTAGCCTAGATCTCACATTTCCTAACTCTTAATGTAGTACTTGCTCTTAACATAGCTTTTCTTCTCCCAAGATAAAAAGCTTTATGTTACAGTACAACAGCTGTGTTTTTCCTTGATATTTTAGTGTAAGTTGGAAATTAAAGGATAAGCGTGTAATGCGGCTGCAACATTAGTTCCTAAACAAGTTGGTTTTAATAAAATTTCATTTGTATATTTATTGCATGTTTAACTATTTTTGATTTAAAAATCAAGTTGAGGGGTAGTAGTCATACAAAAAAAAAAAAAAAGTCTTCTAACATTCTTTCCCCATCTTCCCTTTTTACTGTTTGGTCATTCCAAAAGTAGAAATTTTAAGTATAAAAATATTTAATAATAGAAGTTCCTGCTGTGGCACAACAGGATCAATGGCATCTGTGGAGCACTGGGACGAAGGTTCGGTTCCCCAGCCCTGCCCAGGGGGTTAAGGATCCAGCTTTGCTGCAGCTTCAGTGTACATTGCAGATGCATTCTACATTGCAACTGTGGCTTGGGTCTGATCCCTGGCCTGGGAATTCCATTTGCCATAGGACAGCCAGGAAAGAAGTACTCAAGATCAATTCAACCTAGATGTATAGCAAAATTTTGAATAATGAGTAGATTCAGAAAATGAATCTTAAAATTAAAGGTTATTTTCTTTTAACCCTTATTGAAAATTTTTCTGACTTGTCTCTTAATTTAGTTGAATTTATTAATTTATTGGACTACTATAAAGATCCTTTGCCGCCAGAGTTATTCTGTGTATCTGTTCATTTTCATTATTTATTAGTTTAAATATAGGTATAGTAGATTAGACTGAATACATTTCAGAATACTTTTTTCCCCCCACATCACAGCATATGGAAGTTCTGGAGTCAGAGCTGCAGCCTTCACCACAGCTACGGCAACATCGGATCTTTAACCCACTGTGCCACAGTAAAATCTCCCAGAATGCATTAGAAACTTGTGTTTTTAGTGAATCCCAGTTAAAGGGTTATTCCTTTCAAAAAGAAATATAGTTAATTATGGCTTCTGGCTAGTTGGAATTTAGAGAAAAATGAAGTGTATTCTATACAGGGTCTTTTATAATGATTTTTGTTTTTTCCATTATAGCTGGTTTATAGTGTTCTGTCAATTTTCTGCTATACAGCAAGGTGACCCATTTACATATACATGTATACATTCTTTTTTCTCACATATACAGTGATACAGTGTCTTTTATTTAGTATGTGAAGAGGGAAAAAATTCTAGTAGTTTTATGACAGTACTATGTGAACAACCTGACATCAAAGCTCTGAAAAAGAAACCAGGCCTAGGAGATGAAAATCTAGGTAGGATTTTTAAGTTGAAGATATTTTAGATTCTACGATAGTAAGTTGTGGTTAATAGGAGGAAAATTATCATTAATTCTCATATGAGATCTGAAGTAATTGCTGCCCTTGAGAAAAGTGGGCATTGAAAACTGATATTATTCAATCTGCCTTTTATGTCAGCCTAAGCAAGATTTTTTTTCTGTAATACATGCCTGTTTTTAACACTTTGAGTTTCACATAATTTTTAAAATACCTCATTTTTAAAATGAAATTTGCCTTTCTGGCCCTGACTTAGTGAGTGTACATATTTGTCTTTACTTTGAAATCTCATAATTGGACCCTAGATTCTAGAGTGCTTTTAATACTTAGGGTAGCCACTACATGCCAAAACGTTTTGGGTTTTTTTGTTTTTTGGGGGGGTTTTGTTTTGTTTTGTTTTGTTTTTATGAGAGTGAGGGGGAAAAGTGTAAAATTTTGGTGTAAATAGCTTGCTGTTAACATGGGAATTCATAAAAGTAAAAATGATCTGATTGGTTTATTTAAAATTTAATAGAGGAAAAGCCAAAGAAACTAAAAAGGGACATCCTCAAAATGGCTTGTTTGTATGTCCCCAAATATATATTCACTTACATGTTTTGTCAGAGACCAAAATTCAGGAAGAAAAATTTGGCTTCCTGGTGGTTTCTGGAGAGAATTGATCAGAGATTGCTTCTTGGCTAAGTTGCTGTCTGCATAGGCTGTTAACAATTGTTTCTCTGGTAGCAGATCTTGTTCATCAGCATTGCATCATTTCTGGGAGAATGGCCAAGGTCCACAGCCACAGTACAAAGACTGTCTGAAGCATATGAGGCCTGTTCTTTTTCTGAAGCGGCACTCCTCTTCCTGCCAGTCCTCTTCACAGGATTACTGAAGCAGACTTGTTCTGAATTTCTTTCATTGGATTGGCTGTTTATTGGACTCTAAACTCCCAGCTGCTTCCGGCTCACCTGGCTGATGCAATTTCTTTTTCTGAAATCTCTATTGGAGTTGTTCTTAAAGCACTTTTGTCTGTCTTCTCTGAGAGTGACCAGACATATCAGATGGGTCTTGTGCTTTCAGCAAGTCATATAGGAAAGACACTGTCAGAATGTCAGATACAAAGACTGTTGACTGTTTCTGAAACCAATTTAAACAAATAATTACAAACCATTTCTGGCATGTTCATAACAACCTGTTTCTTAGAAATTGTATGTAAATGGTGGCTTCTCAACAGGCTGGTTCTGCTTCTGAGTCCAAGAACTTAACTACGCTTCCTGGGGTTCTGATAGATTGTTCTAGAAATAGTAAATTGAAATGCAGTTGAAGTTCTGATGCATTCCTTTTCCCCCCTTCTGTATACTCGTGTCCTTATTTCTCTTTTTGCTTCTGTTATTCTTTCTTTTTTGTTGTTGCTAAGGGAGTCTACTTCTTTGACTTAATTTTTTTCTTCCTCTTACTGTTACCTTCATACTTTTTAACTTTTATTTATTTTTTTTTTTTAGGGCCACACATGCAGAATATGGAAGTTCCCAGGCTAGGAGTCGAATCAGAGCTACAGCTGCTGGCCTGCACCACATCCACAGCAGCACCAGATCCTTTAACCCACTGAGCAAGGCCAGGAATCGAACCCACATCCTCATGGATGCTAGTCGGGTTTGTTAATCACTGAGCCACAAGGGGAACTCCCATACCTTTTATTTTTACAATTCTGAGTATACTCGTTTAAAATTATTTCTAAAGAATAGATTATTTTCCAATTCTTAATAAAAAGTTAGAAATCTATAAGATATCGATGTAAAGTACATTTTTAAAGTTTTTTTAAGTTTTTTATTTTTCCTTATTAGAGCCCCACCTGCAGCATATGGAGGTGTTCCCAGGCTAGGAGTCGAATTGGAGCTGTAGCTGCTGGCCTACACCACAGCCATGCTAGATCCAAGCTGCGTTTGCGATCTGCACCACAGTGGGATTCTTAACCCACTGAGCAGGGCCAGGGATCGAACCTTCATCCTCATGGATACTAGTCAGATTCATTTTTGCTGAGCCACAATGGGAACTCCCATCATAAAGTGCATTTACTCTCCATTGCCGGTAACTGGAATCCCACAAACAGATCTGTTCATTTTTATGATATGTTAACATATAACATGTTTAGTACCCCCTTCTGGCTAATGTTAAATTTGACTCTCTGCCTTCCTCCTCTCCCCCCTACCAAGCCCTGGATCATCACTTATTTTCCTTTCCTTTTTGGAGTGTAGGAAGCTACTTAAAGCTCTGTTTTCCACATTTTCCTTTGAGTAGTTGACCACAAATAGAATTAACTATTTGCCACTCTATAGTAGGACAGTAGGATGGTAGAATGGAGTGGGGGCAAGAAAGGAGTAGTATGAACTTTAGTAGTTGATGGTAGATCCCTGTCTGGAGAGTAATTCTGACATTCAACTAAAGAAGAGCCTCTGATTTTAGGAATGGGTCAGTAGAGAAGAGAAGCACCTCCTAGGAGAGATGAAAAAATCCTTTGGGAAATGGGAGAGAATTCTCATTTGAAGGAAAGAAAAAAAATTTCCCAGAGACGATATTTACCAATTTTTAAGTCAAATAAAGACATTTTCCTTTTATGTCCTTTGTTTTAATAGGTTCTGGCTTTATAAATAAGTGAGATGACAATATCAAGGGACAAAGATATAGTACTAAGTGGAACACAGAATGGTAAACAAGGCAATATACAGAAATGAAACAGAATTGTGAATAAAGTATTATTTCCAGAAGTTCCTGTTGTGGCCCAGCAGTAGCAACCCAACTAGTGTCCATGAAGAGTCGGGTTTGATTCCCTGGCCCCACTCAATGGATTAAGGATCTGGCATTGCTGTAAGCTGCTATGTATGTCACCGCCGCCGACACAGCTTGGATCTGGCTTGGCTGTGGCTGTGGTGTAGGCCAGCAGCTGTAGCTCTGGATCAGCTCCTAGCCTAGGAACTTCCATATGCCACAGATGTAGCCCTAAAAAGACAGAAAAATTATTTCTGTAGAATTCTATGTGTCTATCTATGTTATTTCTTTTATACTAATTATGTCTCAACTTTTTCTAGGTCTTCAGAGCTACTGGCAGATAATTTTGGGGGACTTCATATTCAGAGGTCTATAAAAAGGTGACTGAGCCAAATAAATTCTTTTAATTTGTTTGAATTTTTGTATTTTAATGAAGGCTAAAATTATAATTTTGATATAATGGTGATCATAATTTATTCAGAGAATATTCTCAAACACCCTTTATGTGCCAGGCACTGTTCTAAACTTTGGAGCTACAGCAGAGGATGAAACACAAAAATCCTTGTTTTCACAGAGTTTATGTTTCTGGTAGGAAGAGAGACAGACAAATTGTTTACAAGTAAAAGAAATCTTGAAACGGTTCCACCTAGAGACACTTAATTCTTTGCTGTTGTTGTTATTGTTGCTTTTTAGGGCCACACTTGTGGCATATGGAAGTTCCCAGGCTAGGGGTTGAATCAAAACTTCATCTGCCAGCTTATTTCACAGCCACAGCAATGCAGGATCCTAGCCAAATCTATAGCTTATAACACAGCTCATGGCAATGCCAGATACTTAACCCACTGAATGAGGCCAGGGGTCAAACCCACATCCTCATGGTTACTAGTTGAGTTGGTTACCACTGAGCCACAATGGGAACTCCAATTCTTGTCTCTCTTTCTAGGACATACCTCCAAACTATGTGATAAATTAGTAACTACTTTATCTACTAAGCTTGGTAAACTGTAGTTTACTAACTATATACTATTATCTTATAAAACTAAAGTAATTATAATAAAATACTGCATATGGATGGTCTGTTAAAAGTTTTCAGTTAACATTTTAATAGCTACATTTTGCAGAGCCTTCTTTAGGGAAGGAACTAGTTTCAGGATTATATGGGAACTTTGGTTTTGTTTTGTTTTCTAGTTTAAAAAAAGTGCCATTATTTTGAAAGCATTATTTGGAACAAGATAGCCAAGCGCTTCATCACAAGAGTAGAAGTCATGTAAAATTACCCAAAAAGAAAATGGAAGAATGCATGGGAAGAGAAACTCATAGTTAACTACTTAAAGTTATTTATCAACTGTCCAAATTAGCTAGGTCAGGAATTTATTCAGGAATGTATTAATCACTTGCTCATTTATTAAGGAGATACTGTCTGAAATGATTTCTTCTTCTTTTCCTTTTAGTATTCTTTTTTAAATTACTTAGAAAAATAACTACTGTCAGCTTAGTTTTCTAAGTTTTCTTTTATCTAGACACCTACTTTTTTATGGGCATATAGTAGTAATGGCTATGGCAAAGGATTTTTTAACAGTGTTGGGGAAAGGGGGCATCCTTTACTCAAAACACATGGTTAAGATTCCTGTGTCGGTCATGGGTGGTATGATCATTATTAGAGTCTGCTCTGGTTATTAAATCAGGCAGCCTTTGGGTTGTTGTTTTTTTCTTTCTTTCTTTTTTTAATTCAAATTATGCTGTGAAACCAAATAGAGAAAGAATAGTAACCAACAGGTCCTCCCCTGACCCCCCACTTTTTCTTTTGCTTTTTAGGGTTGCGCCCATGGCATATGGAGGTTCCCAGGGCAGGGGTTGAATCGGACCTATGGCTGCTGGACTGCACCACAGCCACATCAACGCAGGATCCAAGCCACGTCTGCAGCCTACACCACAGCTCATAGCAACACCCGATCCTTAACCCGCTGAGCAAGGCCAGGGATCTAACCTGTATCCTCATGGATGCTAATCAGATTCATTAACCACCATGCCGCAACAGGAACTCCCCCAATGTTTAAATATGCCCCTTTGGGTTTATTTGATAAATATTCTCTCTTCTATTATTGGTAGATTTTATTTCAGTTTCCAAGAGCCTTGGAGGATGTAGTCCTCTACTCTGTTAGGATGTGTTGTTAGAGAAATCAAACATTTATGAGTAAGATTGGCCCAAAGGCATAAAGTTATATTAGTCACTTCTCTTTTATGAGCTGTGAGGAAGCAGTAGGTTGGAAGATTTGCCCTTCTCGTTTCAGTCTCAAGTCTAACATGTCACCTCAGGTTGAGTAGAAGCAGGTATATTGCCACACCCAAATCTGGAGAGTCCTGGGTCCAATTAGTGAGATCTAGCTCTTTCAAAATGTAGGTGCCAGGGAGGACTGCTTAGTTTATAGCTGTTCTAGCATTTTAAAATAATGATACAAACAAGTAATATTACCTTTATGTGTTGTTAAAAGTCTTAGCCTGATTCATTGGTCATACTTGGCTTTTTTAACCTTTCATTTGGTTTGATTTTTTTAGTATATAAATAAACATTTACTGCTCTTGTCTTAATCTTAATTTGTCTTAATCTGTTAATAGAATCCTATTAATATCATGTATCAGTATATCAGCCATGACTTCTTTTGTAGTCTTCAGCAAAAATCTTTATTAACCTAGGTCTTTAACATTCACATTGACTTTCTTTCTTCCCACATAAAATGCTTCTTGTTTCATTCTTGTTTTTTTGTTTTTTGTTTTTTGTCTTTTTAGGACTGCAACCGCAGCATATAGAGGATCCCAGGCTAGGGGTCCAGTCAGAGCTATAGCCACCAGCCACAGCCACAGCCATAGCCACAGCAACGCCAGATCTGAGCCAAGTCTGCAACCTACACCACAGCTCACGGCAGCACCGGATCCTGAACCCACTGAGGGAGGCCAGGGATCGAACCTGCAACCTCATCGGATTCTTTTCCACTGTGCCTCAATGGGAACTCCTTATTTCATTCTTTTAATGCTTTTTTGTTTTTTGGTTTTTTTTAACAAAACTATAGAATCACTAATGTAAAATCAAAGTACACTTTTTCCCTTTACACTGTACCTCCAAATCTCTTAATCTACCTTTGTTTCTTTACACTTTGTTAGTTTGAGAATCTTTCTGTTCTAATTCCACTGGCTTTGGTCACCAGCTCAAGGTGACCATACAAACTTTTCAAATCTTTACCATGAAACTATACTCTTTGTAGTTTGTTTTTATTTGTACCTAATGATGTTACATCACAAATATAGTTAGATACAGTATCTTCTCTCAAAATTATAGTTATTAAAAAGCTTTAAAAGACAGAAAAGCATATTCTATGAGAGAAAGTGACAGTAAGAAACAGTTGTATTCAGTTGCATATAAACAAATTGATCTCTTATCATCGTATTTATTTTGGAATGAATAACATTATTGACTAATGGTAAAACTCTTTTATTTGTGACCAGGTAGAGTGGGGGGGGGCAGTTTAAATGAAGATCCTGAATTGTTAAAGAAACTATGAAATTTCTTTTAACTGTTCTCTGTCTTAAAACTTGTTAGTTAGATCCTAGGATGCCAGAAATTTTTGTTGGATAAGCAGTTGTGGAATGGGAGGAATGTGCCTATTATTGGTGAGCAAACTATTACGTTCCCTTTATCTGAAAAGGAAAAAAATTAAGATAGAAATGAAAAGTGAGCAAAACTTTTACTACCTCACTTTGTGAAACATTAACGCAGAACATAGTAAAAATGGGACAGTTGTGTTGATCCCTTGTAATTGTTTTATATTTATCCCTTAAAAGTGTTGTTCAAAAAAATAGAAAAATATTCAATAGCATTTGCAATAAATTAAAAAAACTGTTGACTAGATATTTTCCTTTTCTGTGGCAGGATTCCCCATGTCCGTAACATGTTGGTTAAGGCTCTGCAGCTCACCCCCACTCTCAGAGTGGCCAGTCTCCAATAATTGGACCCCGTGATTTCCACTCTCTGCTGTGTTGGACGTCATGAGCATTGCAATCCCTCTGGGAGTCACCACACCAGATACATCCTACTCAGATATGGCTGCTGGATCAGAGTAAGTGCTGCTTCCTAGGTAGTAGGTGCATTGCCAGATTGTGTGGAGATAAATTTCTTACGGGCATCTAGTAATAAATACATACAGTATTTTCTAAACCCAGGCCTAGCCCACTGTAAATGACATTAGACCTTTCCCTTTCACCCATAGAAGCTAGAGGCAAAAAAGAGTTAGAAGGGGGAGGAAAAGAATTTGGGGGGATGAGAATTCTAAATAAATAATTAATAGAATTATATTTGCAAAGTAGTGATTACATTTTCGTTTGTTTTGATGGGCAAGGAAGATCGAAATAAGTGGGTGTCACTACCTGCTTCTATAGATTATCTGATGAATGCAGTTGATAAGGAGGAGTTCTCTCCAACTGATTTTCCTTGAAGGCCTCTTCCTATGTACTTCTCATTGTTCTAGAGTAAAGGGGCTACAACTATATGGGCACATTACTTAGACCTGATATTTGGGATAGAAAATGTGGAAAGTAGTGTCATCTGTTTTTTATAATACTCATTGCCTAGAAAGAGGACCTTCAAAATCAGTGGTACCAAACTTTTTTTTCAGCTAAGAGCAGCTTTAGGAAATCAGAATTTGTCGAAAAGTCCAATCCCTAAAATAGACTCTCAGTTCTTGAAGAATTTAAATGCCAAATGGCAATGAAGGTAGGCTTTCATTATAAAACTTTATATATTATTCACAGTTAATAAAAATTTTAGCCTTTTGTATCCCTTCTCTTTTAAGTTGTCCAAGATTCCCCCTGCTCACAGATTCCCCCTCTTGTCCTTTTACCTCCCTTGTACCCAATCTTCCTTGCTTACAGAAAGGAAGTGGAAGCCCCCTACCTTTCAAGACGAAGTGGCACTACACCAGGATGTGAAAGTCCAGCGAAAGAGACCCAAGGGGCCTAGGGGGCAGCACACCCCCAGAAGCCAAGTCTATTCCAGGCAGTACCAGGGATTAGGGTCTGGGCTGGAAAAATCCTGGTGTTTTGAATATGTTCAGGTCCAGTTCAGACTCTTGATCCCACAGCCACTTCTTGAGTGAGGTGGGTGTTGCTCTAATTCCCCTGTTTCTCTTGCCATTTTCACAGTCCCTGGGGATTCTTTCCCCTTCAGCAAAGTAAAGAAACTGTACCAGAATTCTGGGTTCAACTGCATCCCTGATTATAGTGCTTTTCTTCCTTAAAACTGAGAATATTAGTAAAGAGCATGTATGTTTCTTCACAAAGCCACCTAGGATAACTGAACTGTTTACCTACTTCCTTAAAGAGGAAGACTTAAAATGAAGCTACCCTAAGAAGCAGTATATTATATTCTGGGGTAGTCTAGAACTGAAAGCTGTTTTTAGCCCTATTCCATATAAAAATGAGGATGGAGGGTGGGGGAAGTGGGAGGATGGATTGTGTTTATTTTTATTTTATTTTTTGCATGCCAAGAGATTTGGTTAAGCCAATAGCTGGGACTTACAAATTTACAACTATTTCCCAAAATAAAGTATTTTAAAATCTTCCTGCATTAATAGATAACATAGTTGTATAGTGTTAATGGATTTGTATAAGACCAACCACTAGGCTCCTATACAGATGACTGACAAACTATATGAGTAGACAGTATTAACATTTGTGGGAAATTTCAACAAAAAGATTATATCAATGAGTTTGGGATTAATAGATAAGAAAAATACCTAAAGCAATTAATTATCCCTAAAATAGGTATTTTTCCAGAGTACAGAGCTGACTGCCCATAAATATTGCTAGGGAGTCCAGAAGTAATTGCAAAATCAAAAAAAAATACTTCTGGCCTAAAAATTTGACTATAATGTTTCTATTTCCTAAAACATTTTAATTCATAATCTCCAGACATATTTCTGATACTGTGGTCATAGCTAATTATAGTTACTTGTTTAGTATTTCTACAAAGCAAGAGAATGTCAACAGTTAGCTCATACACCATTCTGTTAAATTATTGATGGTATTTGTTAATGCTTCACCATGCATATTTCACTGTCATGTATATTCCACTATTCTGGGCACTCTAAGATTAAACCTGGTATGAAGGACAACATATTCAACTAAGTAAAAGACTTAGAACTTACCTTGTGGAAATTTAAATCTGATGGCAATGGTATGCATTATGCTTTTTTTTTTTTTTTTTTTGTGTATTTGTAGGAAAACCTCTAGATGTAACAATAGAAGCAAAGACTTTTTTGAATTTACAGTACTACCATAAATGAATTTCAGACATTTTCTAAGAGGTAGTGTTAAAGCATCAGGCTGCGTATTGTACTTAGAGCACAAATTGATCTATTGTAAGCATGGCTTTTGGGAATGTGCCCAACTGTCATAGCAGGTCAGATATAGGGGAAGAAAGGCTATAGTTACACTTGCATAAAATGGTTGGTTAATAAGAGATGCAATCCTAATACTCCAAATCTTTAATCCATATTTTAAAACATAGATAAGAGCGTGTGTGTGTGTGTGTGTGTGTGTGTGTGTGTGTGTGTGTGTGTGTGTGTGTGTGTGAAGGAATATCTTAAGAAATCCTGTTGTTACCTCTCAACGTGTAACTATGTATTTAATCAATGGCCAGTTTGGAAATTGCAGTTTCCTCAAAAGATAATGAGCTTAAAGTTTAGTATTTGGCACGCATAGCCATATATTAAGTGCTATGCTTGACTAGAAAGTATTTTGCAGTGGGATGGCCTTTTAACCTCCACAATATACATTTTATTTTTATTCCGTAGACTTGCACATGAAGTGCATATGTTCATATTTACCCAGTTTGGAGATGGGTAAGATACAACCAACATAGCTCCATCTCCATGGCCATCTTTTATTTCATGCCACTTTCCTTTTTCCCGTCCAAAAAAAATCCATTTCTAATAAACAGCTGTCATGTTTCACTCCATGTGTTCAGTGGTACAAAATCTCTTGTGTAAAATATGCAGCTCTTTGGAATTCTTGTTTATCAAATAAATTAACAAAGTTGTAATATAAAGTTACTACTTTCTCTTAACTATTCATCATAGAAACTAAAATCTACCTTCATTTTATTAATGCTTGTTTGCCTTTGGTTTCATTTAGGAAACCCTACCTGTTTCCTAATACTAAGAGCTGATTGCCTCTCAGTGAGCCATGTTCAGATCATCTTTTTCTCAAGAATACTGACCTGCATTCTTGATGTATCCCCCCGCTCCACCCAGTTCTCATCTTGCAGACACTTTTAAGTAATAAAAATGCATGCACTTCACTAACAGAGAATACTTTCCTGTGTCTAAAGTTCTTCTTCACCTAGAAATTACCTTTGCTGTTATTTATAAGATCCCTTCTCACAGTTTTGGAGCATATAACTGGGTGAGTTGGATACATATCAGAATTTTCTTTTGTCCCTCACTTCTCAGCTGACATTGCAGCACATTGAACTACACACTTTATTCCTGCCAAGTACTATATAATGTGTATTCCCAAGCAGGAAGAATGAATATTACTTGAAGCAAACAGTATTCTTTATTTCTCTAAATGACTCTTTGATCAGTTGCTAAAGCTGAGTTATGCCTGTCTTTGAAGTTTCTAATTTGTGAATCTCAGTGCTTATTGATTTAAGTGACAAATAACCCATTATTCAATTCTGCAAAGTCAAACAGTATTCCTTAACTGTCTTTCAAAATTCTGCAAAACCTAACCAGATAACTAAGCAATAAGACTTAATTATTTTTGTCCCAAAACTTGAATTTGTCCTTTGCCATTTAAGCCTTTTTTTTTTTTTTAATCAAGTTAAGGCTTACATTACATTTCTAAATTTGAACACAATTATAATTTTTTATGTTAAAAAAATTGTATTTGAACAGTTTATTTTCCACTTAATGAGGGTATAAATCAAGCTTCTCAAGCTTCTCACTAAGCCGGGTTACTTAAGATTATGTAATTTTCTCTAAAGGAAGAAAGTTATTCTAGTTTCCAAACCGATTAGGCATAGTGGAAAGAGCACGGGCTTTGGGGTCACACATTGTTTCACATCCTGACTCTGTCACTGTGTGACCTTGATGAAGTCATGTCACAACATCAACTTCTCATTCTGTAAAAGTGGGGTGTTATTTACCATGTTTAGTAGTTGCAGAATAAATAAATTAATACATACAAAGCACCTGGCAGATAATGGGCAGTTCAAAGTGGTAGCCAATACTGCTGTTGTTATTTGTCACAAGACTAAACTTCTGAGTAGTTTTGATTAGTTTGAAGTTTTATGGTATTACCATGCAGCTATTAAATAATTGTGTCCTTGATATGCTTGCATGTCATTGATGGATGAGAAATTATTACTCTGATATTTGAAAGGTGTTTGGGGGTTCATCAAGATGAGAGGTATGATAAATATAAGATGCCATTGTTTTTACCTGTACTTTCTTCAGGGTATCCTGTCTTGGTAGTGAATGGAAGAGGGCCTGGTCCCTGGGGCAGTGCAGAAGGCACTTTCATCATCTCACTCACTGCAAATGTCATGTGAGGTTTCATGGAAGTATTAAGAGATCCAATTAAGAAGAATAGTTCTGAGTCTAAACCAGCCCAGAGTGGCTTCTCTAGGGGAAACTCCCTGCTCAGCTGGTACGTTTGTGTTTGTCATTAGGGACACCTTGTATCCCAGGTGCCTGCCTTGAGACATCTGCCTGTACTGGCTTCATGTTGCACACAAATCCACATTGAATAACACTCCTACTGTTATTTATAGGGTTAGTTGTGTTAATCAGATTGTTTCACTGAGTTCTTTCTCTTATTCTAGTGGCTGGTGGTTGTGGAAAGAGGAGGGGTTAGAATGGGAAGTTAAATCTTAGTTTCAGGGAAGATTAGGTGTTATGCTATCATGCATTGCTTTTCGCCTTTGTGCAGCCCTGAATCTGTGGAGGCTAGTCCAGCAGTTAATGAGAAGAGCGTGTATTCCACTCATAATTATGGGACCACTC
This sequence comes from Phacochoerus africanus, assembly GCF_016906955.1. NCBI lineage: Eukaryota > Metazoa > Chordata > Mammalia > Artiodactyla > Suidae > Phacochoerus > Phacochoerus africanus. The sequence continues at coordinate 146,084,364 of NC_062544.1, forward strand.
AGAGGCATGGGTGTCGAGGACTGCCTTATGCTGTGAGTATGCATTTGTTTCTCTCCAGAGCAGTGATCTTCCTGGAGTGTAATCCATTCTTATACATTGTGACTTTCTTGAAATGTTTATATGCAGCATGACGAAGTTGCCCCTTTTGCACTTCCCTGCCTCCAGCGGACGTCTAGCCCTGCATCATTGTTCTTGTTTTTATGTCCCAGTTGACCTTGGCATTTTGTTTTATCACTTTCCTGGTTGAAGCCAAAAAACGAAGGGTACTACTTTCTTCTTTCTTTCCATATGTACCATACTTTAGGGGAGAGAGGGGCCAGTGTTTGGACACTGTTGATTTAAAAAATCTTATTTTCAGGATCATAATTACGGAGCCCCTCCTCCTCCGACACCTCCTGCTTCTCCCCCTGTCCAGACGATCATCCCTCGTTCTGACCTGAATGGCCTGCCGTCGCCCGTAGAGGAACGCTGTGGAGACAGCCCGAACTCTGAAGGAGAGACTGTTCCTACCTGGTGTCCTTGTGGTCTTTCTCAGGATGGCTTCCTTCTCAACTGTGACAAGTGCAGGTAAGATCGTGTTCTATCTAAATCCAAGCCTGGGTTACTGGGATTAGGGTTTCTTATTAGTAGGGAAAAGCTCAAAGTATTCTTTCTTGTGTTTGTTAATGTAGATGATTCCTTAGTGCTCCTTGGCTCGAATTCTCTGCACTAGGTGAGAATTGCTGACAACAAGGAATGAGAGATTGATGTTAAAGCTATTGAATTTGATATGAAATTTAATGTCCTGGAAACATTTGGTAGGTGGGAGGAATGGGGTAGTATATGCAGAGACACTTCTCCCATGTGTGCAGTAATGTGCTGCATGCTGTTGAAAGGACTACTTTAAGTTTATTTTCCCTCTTTAGGGGAATGAGCAGGGGGAAGGTTATTAGACTTCATCGGCGGAAGCAGGACAACATATCAGGTGAGCAGAGATGGGTTAGGCCCATGTTTTGACATATACTATTTTATGATTTTAATATTCATCCCAAGAACCCCTCTTGTACGTTCCCATGGTCCCCAGCTCTTTTCATGGAGAGAGATTGAGGTCCTCTCAAGACCGCTGTAATTCTGTTGTTGAGAATTAAATGTATCCACAGTCAACATTTTAGCCCTGAAGTAATCAAAATGTTCCCTGTGAGCACATCTGCGCGCACACATCCTTTTCTTTGTTATGTATACATTGAGGCAGTGAGGACTAAATACATACAGTGTAGATAAGTGCTATATGCTTAATGGCAGTTATGTAGAGTCTTGTTTTCATATGGAATATGGTTATTTATGTTCTACAAATTACAGAGTTAATAGTAGTAAAGACTTCTGGATATTGGCTGGATCTCAAGAAATAAGCTTCTTTTAATGAACTTTTGAGGCTTTTTGTACAACGTGAACTATGAAATAACCTTTTTTCAGGTGGGGATAGCAGTGCAACAGAAAGCTGGGATGAGGAGCTTTCTCCTTCCACTGTGTTGTATACAGCAACACAGCACACACCTACAAGCATCACCTTAACCGTTAGAAGAACCAAGCCCAAAAAGCGGAAAAAGAGTCCAGAAAAGGGTCGTGCAGCACCAAAGACGAAGAAAATCAAGGTATGAAGGGCTAAAGTATCTTAAATAATAGAGGTATGTCTGAAGTAGCTCAAATTTTGGACCAAGAATGCACCAAAATTCTTTAAAGAAGTTTGATCCAGATGTTTGTAGGGCCACTTTTGCTCTCCTTGCAAAAACCAGCTAATCAGTGTTGTGAACATGTAAACCAACCTCTCTTCTGCCACTCCATACCATCACAACTGGAAGAAAGTTTCTTTTATTCCAGCCCCCATCTCAGGTATGAAATCCTAGCCCCACCTGGCTCAAGCCCATGTGTGCTGCAGCCTCCAGTCTAAGCTTCTGCTGTCCTGTAGTATCTCCTGCCTCCTCAACCCCAAAACAGTGTGCAGTTCTTGTCCTGGTACCTGCCCAACTCATGTCATTGGTTGATTGTTTTTCCCTTGTTTCAAAAAATTGAGGGAACATCTCTTGAATGGTCTAGGCTTACTCAGTGTTGTGGTCACTTTCCTGTATTCTCAACTAAAAAGTTTTCCAGGAGGAACCTCTTCTGTTTTGTGTTCTTTCTTCCCCATCACAGCAACTTTGTTGCTCATAGGTGACTTGCCCACCCCTTGTTAAGGGGATTGGTCTTTGTTTCCTTCTTAATTTCAAAGCTGGTAAATCTGCAACCTTACTTAACATTTTAATTTACTTTTTCTTTTAGTGTCAGGGTTGCACATAGGATTTAAGTGATGCATGCTCTTCCCTATTAATTACCTAATTCAGCAATGGAAAGTATTGGAATTAGCCTTAGACTTCACTGGCCTTGTGTTACCCCTATTCTTGATAAAAGTGTGGGGAATTCCATTGTATTTGTTACCTAGGGAAAAGGGGACAGAATAGAACATTAGTTCTTGCCTTAGTTTTAGTCTCAGATAGGTATAACTGTCATTCTTGGTACCAAGTTTTGTTTTGTTCTACTTGTTTTCCTCTTTGGGATAGGCATTTCGAGAGGGATCCCGGAAGTCCTTGCGGATGAAGGTAAGGGGTATTCTTCCCTGATGCTGTGTTTTACTTCACTGTGATCTTGCGTTTTGGTCAGCTTCTTTCCTGACATTGATGGTCTGGGAATCTTGGACTCTGCTTTTCATTAGTTTGTAATTGTTGTCATTCAGTTTTCATAGAGGCTTTCTCCAAAGTAGATTTTCTTAGCCATTTTCTGAAATATTTTCCCTTTCTGTAATCAGCCTTCATTTATTAGTTTTTCATTAGCTGCTATTCTGGGGGTGGGGGTAAGTGACATTTTGCCAAACAAAATGAGACTGATGTTTCCTGTCACTGATTAGCCTCAACCTCAGTAGTAAGAGTTTTCCAGTGATAGAGGATCTCTTGTAAATCCACCCTAGCACCATGTGGGCTTTAATTACCAGTTGGAAGAATAAATTTCATCAGTAGAAAAGTAATAGAAGTGATAAGAATTATTCTTAATGGAATTACTTATTTTTGAGCTGTTTTCTCTTGGCGTATGTATTTGGTATAGAAGACTCAGATGATGTTAGTATGCTTCTTTTCTTCAGTTATCAAATAAAAGAGCTTACGAGGCATGATTTTAAGTAGTGGTTGGAGAGTAGAGAAATTATGTGCAATGATTTAAAGGGACTTTCAGTTACTAGGTGATAAGGAAATGGTGTACCCAGAGGAGATTTATATACTGTCTGGTGTCTTCTTAAACTGTGTGTACATATAGGACAATATACCTCCAAACCATTACTTATGCCTTCAAAGCATTTAATTAGAATTAAAATTTAGCTTAATTCAGACAGACTTGTGGTTGCCGAGGGGAGGGAGTGGGATGGACTGGGAGTCTGGGGTTGATAGATGCAAACTATTGTATTTAGAGTGGATAAGTAATGAGGTCCTGCTGTATAGCCCAGGGAATTATATCTAGTCACTTGTGATGGAACATGATAGAGGATAAATGTGAGAAAAATAATGTATATATGTGTGTGACTGGGTCACTTTGCTATACAGTATAAATTGATAGAACACTGTAAACCAACTATAATGGAAAAAATAAAAATCATTAATGAAAAATTAAAAAGATCTAGCTTAATTCTATAAGTATTCCTATGCCTGAATGTGTAGATGGTATAAAAGCAGGATCTTTCATGTTGACAGTTATGTAGCAAACATTAAAATCTTTCAGTGGGAGTTCCTGTCGTGGCTTAGTGGTTAACGAATCCGACTAGGAACCATGAGGTTGTGGGTTTGATCCCTGGCCTCGATCAGTGGGTTAAGGATTTGGCGTTGCCATGAGCTGTGGTGTAGGTTGCAGATGCAACTCAGATCTGGCATTGCAGACCCCTAGCCTGGGAATCTCCATATGCCACAGGAGCGGCCCTGGAAAAGGCAAAAAGACAAAAAAAAATCTTTCAGTGAAGATAAACCTTCTTAGGATTTATTTTTCTATATATTTGTACTTATAGGGAGACCAGCATGACTCATGTTTAAAAGATCACAGATGGTGGAGTTCCCATCATGGTGTGACAGAAACAAGTCCGACTAGAAACCATGAGGTCATGGGTTCTATCCCTGGCCTTGCTCAGTGGGTTGGGGATCCGGCTTTGCCGTGAGCTGTGGTGTAGGTCGCAAATGCAGCTCAGATCCCAAGTTGCTGTGGCTGTGGCATAGGCCAGCAGCTATAGTTCCGATTCAACCCCTAGCCTGGGAACTTCCATGTGCTGCAGGTACGGCCTTAAAAAGCAAAAAATTAAAATTAAAAAAAAAAGTTCACAGATGGCACTTTTTAGTAAATAAATGTATAAAATTAGAAGGCATCACCTTGCGTATACTTAAAAAAGACTTGTTCGTGTCTATAAAAGAGATGGGAGAGGACTTAGAGCTCAAGATCATCAGAATCCTAGGGTGTCTTAGAACACAGTGGCTCTTGCTTGATTATCTCCTGCAGGGAGCCATTTACTTAGAGGAGACCTTAAATAGACATAGCCTTGATCCTATCTTTTAAGCCCTTTTCTCTTTTATCAGCTAAGTATTATAACTTGCCTTCAGAGGTTTGAAATCTTTTGAAAGTTATTGACCAGCTCTCCCAGAAAAACTACATGTAAATCCCAAACATTGCTTACAGTTTTGCGACGTTGACAAATAGTTCCATAAGCATGTTAAAATTTAGATAACAAAAAAATACAATTTGGTTTATTTTGATTCTCATATCAGAATTTTAAGTTAAGTTATAAATTTTATACCCAGAATTTATTATTAGCAAAAACTCCACCAAAGATCTGAGTGGGAACAAGATCTGTTACTTGGATTATTTACCCCAAAGTTCAACTTCCTTACTGGAGACTGCTCTAAACCAGGATATCTCAACCTCAATATATTGAACCAAATAATTCTTTTGTATGGAGCAGAGCTGTCTTTTGCATGACTGTAGGGCATGCAGCAGCATCCTTGACACAAGTACACTGGAGTTCCCGTTACATCGCAGTGGAAACAACTCCAACTAGTATCTGTGAGGATTTGGGTTCAATCCCTGGCCTCACTCAGTGGCTGTGGCATAGGCCGGCAGCTGCAGCTTCAGTTTGACCCCTAGCCTGGGAACTTTCATATGCTTCAGGTGTGGCCCTAAAAAGCAAAAACTTAAAAAAAAAATTTTTTTAATAACAGGTACCAGGTGATAATCAGAAATTACTTCAGATGTTACTAAACATCTCCTTGGTGGTGGAATCACCTCTGGTTGAGAACCGCTGCTCTAAACTCACTGAAATGGGGTCTTCAGTTCTCTGAAGAATGGGATAGAAGAATAGACAGAGCTATATTAGTGTTCAATAGCTAAAACTTTGGGAAACGTTTCCAATATACGTTGTTTAACAAGTCATAAGTTTAGTGATCATACTGGATGCTTAAACCTGGAAATAACTGTTTGGGCACCTTTAATCTCTAGTCTTATAAGCACCTTTAAGTCCCAAGTTTTGTACTTTTCTTTTGCCTAGCTGTTACTAACACTTCAAGCCAATGATATTGTGTTCTCAAAGTGTTGGCCTTAGGTGTTTGTTAGATCCCTTTGTTTATCGTTTATTCTTTTGGACTCTAGTAAGAAACATGGAAAACAGTGGTGTTTTTTCCTTCCATTTCCCTATTCCTTGGGGAAAAGATAAAAGATGATAGACAATAATCAGTCAAAACTAGTGATACAGAAGTGTAGGAAAGTAAATGTTATGATGGGTTTAATGCTTACTCTGTCATTCGTGGAAACCATATTTAATTTTTTTTATACCTGTTGTTGCAAGTTTAGAGTCAATCAACATGGATTTGCAGGTAGCTTTGGTGCTATAATGTCTTTTCCTTCTAATCACTAGTGTGACATCATCATTATCAGTGTTTGTTTTGTTTTCTAATGATACATTAAGTTTTAAACACCATGGAGAAGAACATGTAGCAGACTTAAGCTGTGTCTGTGTAGCTCAGGCACATATAAAACTGTCTATTTAGGAAGATGTTGCTGAGATGTAATTATCTTTTCTCAGTACTATAGTATCCTGGCAGTAGTTTTCCTAGATAAGTGTGTATATAGCAAAGTACCTCTCAGTGTTCCTTACGCTGCACCCTTACCCATGCCCATCCCCACACTTCACCTCTTTTAAACTGTCAAAAATAGAGTGCTAGAAGGATGTATTCTAAATGATAACTTTTTCTCTGGGAGGTGAGATGATGAGTTACTTTTTTTTTTTTTTTCCAAGAGAGATTATTTTTATTTGAAGAAAACTGAAAAAAACTCATACGCTTAACATATCACACCTTTAATAAAACTCATATGAGTTACTTCTTTATTTGGGTCACCTGTGTTTTTAGAATGAACATGTATTAATTGTATTAATAAAAATAATGAGTCATACAAAAACATTCTCTTAGTATTAAAACCATAACTGATGTTTGATAAGTATTGAAATTTAAGTAGCGTGATATTTTGAGGTGTCTCTAGTGTTTGTTTTTATGATTTTTCTTTTTTTTCGGATGCTCCCTCAGCAACCTGTGCCACAGCTGTGGCAAAGCCAGATCCTTAACCTGCTCTGCCACAGTGGGAACTCCTATAAAGATGTTCTTATGAATTTAATGTCTTTTTTTTTAAGTATAGTTACAGTGTTTTGTGATGTGATTCTTACAAGTTTGATTTTATGGCTAAAAATGGTCATAAAATAAGTGATGGGATGGAATTGCAGTCCTGATTAATATCTTTACTCATAAATGAGGAAACTGAGCCTCTTACCTTATTAATAATGAAACCATGATAGAAGCCAGATCCTGACTCCCAGGCCATTATTCTTATGCCACACCAACTGCCAAGGGAAAAAAATTTTCTCTGGAAATTCAACCTGTTCCCCTACTCCACCCCCACCCTCACCCCCACCACTTTTTTATATATAGACTCTCCTAACCTACATGACTTTTGTTCTCTACAGAATTCTCCTTCTGAAGCACAGAATTTAGATGAGAATACAACTGAGGGATGGGAAAATCGGATAAGACTATGGACTGATCAGTATGAAGAAGCCTTCACTAATCAGTACAGTGCAGATGTACAGAACGCCCTTGAACAACATCTTCATTCTAGCAAGGAATTTGTGGGCAAACCTGCTATTTTAGACACTATTAATAAGACTGAATTGGCCTGTAATAATACAGTTATTGGTTCCCAAATGCAGGTAAGGATCAAAGGGTTAAAGACTCTTTAAGTAATTAAGGTTATAAGAACCCAGGAAGGGAGTTCCCGTCATGGCGCAGTGGTTAACGAATCCGACTAGGAACCATGAGGTTGCGGGTTCGGTCCCTGGCCTTGCTCAGTGGGTTAAGGATCTGGCGTTGCCGTGAGCTTCGGTGTAGGTTGCAGAGTTGCAGATGCGGCTCGGATCCCGAGTTGCTGTAGCTCTGGCATAGGCTGGCAGCTACAGCTCTGATTCGACCCCTAGCCTGGGAACTTCCATATGCCGTGGGAGCGGCCCAAGAAATGGCAAAAAGAGCAAAAAAAATAAAGAAAGAAACAATGAACCCAGGAAGAAGACATATTTTGAAATTACATTTCTTTCAAGTTTATAAGGTGTTAGAATAACAAATTAGCCAGACACTGAGCATCTTTAACCAAAAGCAGGTTATAGTAACTAGAAACTGTTCAGATACATATTTTTAAACTATGTATCTTCATTAATTAAAAATAGATAAATTAGGATATATTTTATACTGCCTCAGTAAGAATTATTCAGATTAATAGAAACCTAAACTCGTGCTTTCTCATTCTTAGATTAGCAGTAGAGCTGCTAAAATCTTAATCATGTATTTTTCTTTGATTTTTCTTTTTTTTCCTTGCCTTCAGGGATTAAGGGGTGGCAGATTCACTAGATGGAGCCTGTTTCCTAGAATTACTGTTTTATGAAGTTTTATTTTAACATTAATACCTGATCATTAAGCTAAAAAACATATATAGGAGTTCCTCTTGTGGCTCAGCAGTTAAGGAACCCAGCTAGTATCCATGAGGATGCAGGTTCAGTCCCTGGCCTCTCTCAGTGGGTTAAGAATCTGGCGTTGCCGTGAGCTGTGGTATAGGTTGAAGACGTGGCTTGGATCCCTCGTTGCTGTGGCTGTGGCGTAGGCCAGTGACTGCAGCTCTGATTTAACCCTTAGTCTGGGAACTTGCATATGCCACGGGTACAGCCCTAAAAAGCAAAAAATAAATAAGTAATATATATAAATAAAACCTACAAATATTGGTGCCTTTTTCTTAATTAGGAAGTATTTTATATTTTATTTTTTGCTTTTTAGGGCTGCATGTGCAGGATATGGAAGTTCCCAGGCTAGGGTTTGAATTGGAGCTATAGCTACCGGCCTACGCCACAACCATAGCAACTCGGAATCCAAGCCGTGTCCTCAACCTACACCATAGCTCACAGCAACACGGGATCCCTAACCCACTCATTAAGGCCAGGGTTCGAATCAGCAACCTCATGGATACTAGTCCGGTTCATTTGTGCTGAGCCACAATGGGAACTACTCAATTAGGAAGTGTTTTAAATGTCTTTTAAGCTGCTGTTGATATTGTCTAATGTTAATACTTTGATTTTATTCAGCTACAGTTGGGAAGAGTCACTCGTGTTCAAAAGCACCGGAAAATCTTGAGGGCTGCAAGAGATTTGGCTTTGGACACTCTCATAATAGAGTATCGAGGCAAAGTCATGTTACGGCAGCAATTTGAGGTCAATGGGCATTTCTTCAAAAAGTAAGAACATCCTTCTTGGAGCATTGAGGTTCAAAGTGGGTCTGGCTGAGCAGTATGGCTGTAAAAACCATCCTGGTTGATAGTATGCTCTCGAAGGAAAAGATTACTCAGATAAGCTCATGCCTTTCTGCTGTTTGTAGACAAGTGCAAATAAATCTGCAAATTGTTTAATGTATAAAGTGACAGTGACTCCTTTCCAAGCCAAGCATTCCTTGCTTTGTGCTTATTCTTTAATCAGAAGCAGACAAGCATGTGATGTTTTTCCAAGTTTAGGCATTGCAAAGGATTGCTGCTTCTTCTGTCAGCATATGCTTCTTGTTTGAAGTCATGGGGTGGCCTTTTTATTTGTGTTGATAATTACAGGAATTTTAATTATATCCCTAGACCATATCCCTTTGTGCTCTTCTACTCAAAATTCAATGGTGTAGAGATGTGTGTGGATGCACGTACTTTCGGTAATGATGCTCGGTTCATCAGAAGATCATGTACACCAAATGCAGAGGTAAGATTTTTGTAGCAACTTCTCTTTGAATGGAACCATCAAAAGGACAAGTCAACTGAAGAAACAGTCTGAAAATTTCACCCATATTAAGGTCTGTAGATAATGGTTATGATCTTTAATTGTACGAAATGAAAAACAGAAGTAATAATGCTTGAAGTTTCCTTCATGGCACGGTAGTTAACAAACCCGACTAGGATCCACGAGAATAAGGGTTCGATCCCTGGCCTCTCTCAGTGGGTTAAGGATCTAGTGTTGCCATGAGCTATGGTATAGGTCACAGACACAGCTCAGATCCCACATTGCTATGGCTATGGCATAGGCTAGTAGCGGTAGCTCCAGTTCAACCCCTAGCCTAGGAACTTCCATATGCCGTGGGTGCAGCCTTAAAAAGCAAAAAAAAAAAAAAGAAGACGAAGTAATGGTGCTTGTCTTCTGTGAGGATGGGGACAAGAAATGGATTTTCTTTAGAGAACACAGAAATGGAAAAAAGCAAGTTAGCGTTTGCTAAAGAGAACAAGCTAGAAAGGATGAAAAGTCAATGAGATTCTATTAAATAATCATCATATAACAGAAGATGATATTATTTGGCCAAAACTAAGGTGTGTAGTTGCAGTTTTTTAGAATTTAGGTGTTAGGGTTGTAAGAGAGATTCTAGACATTTCTATCATTCATTAGTCTGTATTCTGCATAATGAGTGCAACCACATCAAATGCAGGAAGCAAATCTACAGAGTTCTTACAAAAGAATTTTAATTTTCTCTTATAACTAATAACTTTAAGATAGAGAATATTGATCTTCGGGAGTTCCCATTGTGGTACAGCGGAAGTGAATCCGACTAGGAACCATGAGGTTGCCTGGGATCTGGCATTGCTGTGGCTCTGGCATGGGCTGGCAGCTGTAGCTCCAGTTAGACTCCTAGCCTGGGAACCTCCATATGCCATGGGTGTGGCCCTAAAAAGAAAAAAGACAAAAAATAAATAAATTTAAAAAGATACAGAATAGTGATCTTAACCCTATAGCTAATATCTCAAAATTTCTCCATTTATTTCTAGAAATATCATAAGTTTTCAATTATTATGATAGTTTCAAATGAAATGATGTAGTTAAATAACAAGATTACCATAACTTTAAGTGGGGAGATATTTGGGTAAAAGGTTATCCTCCTATGGAGAATTCCTGGTCTTTTTGATAAATCATAACCTTAAGCGTTGTTCACACAGGTGCGACATATGATTGCAGATGGGATGATTCACCTCTGTATCTATGCTGTGTCTGCCATCACCAAGGATGCTGAGGTCACCATAGCATTTGATTATGAGTATAGTAACTGGTAAGATCTCCACAGCCTTTGCTAACATGAATGGCCTTGTCTTACACATTAAGCTATTCTATTAAGTCTGCTTTTGTGCCTTACAGTTCCTCCTCTTTTTTTTCACCTAGTCTTTTCATAAGTAGTGCATTTTCTGCCTAGAAATTGTGGAGGGAAGAATAGACTCAGGGTGTTTTTTAAAGAGACACAAGTACAGTGAGATATTGTTCATCAGTCAAGGCTGTTTTCACTTACACCTCTGTAGAGTGAATAACACAAAGGACATTACCAGGTACTCTCAGAAATTGCATTATCTGTTATTATACACACAGCACCTGTACCAGGGATCATATAGAATAAGAATACAAAAATTCGCCCCATCCATTCAAATCGTGTAATCTCTATATATGACAATGCAGAAAGAACACATGGCAAGTCATAGATGATTATATGATGGGTTTTATTAAATGGATGCTTTTTCCCTTTGGTCCTTTCAGGCAAAAAGGGGTTATGTGGTAAACTGATGTTTAACACAGATATAAGAAAAGGTATTAAATAGAGTCTCAGAAGGTAAAAGTAAAGACATTGTGAAAGTAGACACAAGTATGGCCCCTGTAGACTCTGTCACTGATTCACTGCCAACTAAATAGCATAAAGACTGTTGGAAGAATTGAATTTAGTGGGATATGTAGGAGAAGAGTTGGGGCTATAGAGAAACACAGAATATTGGAAATATCTGTAGGACTCTAATGTCTCTGAAAGATAATATCAGAGGAAATTACTGTAGTAAAATTTCAAGAGAATGAATAGGTAATATAACTGATTTTCAAGGGTACTGAGACAAGCACTTTTGGTTGTTTCTCTGGAGCAGTAATTATAAAGTGGACTGTGCATGTCACAAGGGGAACCGGAATTGCCCAATACAAAAAAGAAATCCCAATGCTGCAGAACTGCCACTTCCACCTCCTCCAAGCCTACCCACCATCGGAGCAGAGACAAGGCGTAGAAAAGCACGACGGAAAGAGCTAGAGATGGAGCAGCAGAATGAGGCTCCAGAAGAGGATAACAACCAGCAACCAGAACAAATTCCTGAGAAAGTAACTGTATCCAGTGACCATGAGGTAAACTCCTTGGTCAGAGGATGTTGCTATGATGTTGATCTTCTCCAAATGAGGAATATTCTAGCTTGACACATGTTGTTTTATGTAGGGAATCTATAGTAACACTTACTACCCTTCTTATCAAGGTGGGTGTGCTTTCATTCATTCTTTCTGACTTTTTTCAATGTCAAGAACATTCTTTCAGGTACTTTTTCAAGTTTCAGTCAGAGAAGGGGGTTTATCACCATATGACCCCACATGGATAATATAAAGCACTAGAAATTGTTTCTAGAAAGTTTTAAGTTACCAGGGTTGGAGGAGGGAACCACAAGGATTGATTTTTCTTGGAGCCTAAGAGTACAGCTGAATATTGCCTCTGTCTCAAAGGAAATAGACAATCCAGAAGAAAAAGTAGAAGAAAAAGAAGAGGTTATAGATGACCAGGAGAACCCAGCTCATAGCAGGAGGGTAGGTACCTGCTGATTTCTGCAGCCTGTAGCATGTATACCCCTTCTCTTCTGAATGTGTCTTCTTTGATAAGTTAATATACCATCACCTCTGGGTCACAGTTTGGGTCTTCTCTGTAAAGTGGATTCCATTATGTTTTTTTACAGACATGGATCCACATAGTTCACCAACTTAAATGAGGATAGTTTTAGTTTTAATTTTTTGTTTTGTTTTGTTTTCTGTTTTTTTGCTTTTTAGCGCCACACACACAACACATGGATAGTCCCATGCTAGGGGTAGAATGGGAGCTGCAGCTTCTGGCCTACACCTTAGCTCTCGGAAATGCCAGATCCTTAACCCACTGAGCGAGGCAGGGAATCCAGCCCATGTCCTCCTGGATCCTGTCTTGGTTCATTAACCTCTGAGCCACAAAAGGAACTCCACCAAGAGATTTCTTAACAGCATTCTTGTTCCAAAAATTTTTTTGAAATAACATATCTATGCTTTGGCTACTTTCTCTGTTAAGGATCCACTGTTGCCACAGCTCTGGCTCAGATTTGATCTCTGGCCCAGGAACTTCCGTATGCCATGCATGTGACCATTTAAAAAAGAAAAAAGAGACCCATATGGATTCAAAAAATGTTTTTCATGGCTGAAACCAGTCATGTTTATTTCTGTCCCTGAGAAGCTACTTAAGAAAATCTAGTTGAATTTTTTTTTTTAATTCTGAAAATGCAGAGAAAAATTGGATTTGATTGCTGTTTTTCTTTTGTATTAAAAAGTTTCAGGAAAAGGAGTTCCCATCGTGGCGCAGTGGTTAACGAATCCGACTAGGAACCATGAGGTTGCGGGTTCGGTCCCTGCCCTTGCTCAGTGGGTTAATGATCCGGCGTTGCCGTGAGCTGTGGTGTAGGTTGCAGACACAGCTCGGATCCCGCGTTGCTGTAGGCTGGCGGCTACAGCTCTGATTCGACTCCTAGCCTGGGAACCTCCATATGCCGAGGGAGCGGCCCAAAGAAATAGCAAAAAGACAAAAAAAAAAGTTTCAGGAGTTCCCGTCGTGGCGCAGTGGTTAACGAATCCGACTAGGAACCATGAGGTGGCAGGTTTGATCCCTGGCCTTGCTCAGTGGGTTAAGGATCTGGCGTTGCCATGAGCTGTGGTGTAGGTTGCAGACGCGGCTCGGATCCTGCGTTGCTGTGGCTGTGGCATAGGCCAGTGGCTACATCTCCGATTCGACCCCTAGCCTGGGAACCTCCATATGCTGCAGGAAGCGGCCCTAGAAAAGGCAAAAAGACAAAAAAAAAGTTTCAAAATAGCTGACCTTTTCTGAGACTTTCAAGTTTGACCTTGCCTTCCTTTGCAACTCTTTGCAACATTTAAAATGAAACGCTTTCATTTTAGTATTTATTTTATGTTCTGCAAGATACATGTCTTGTTTTAATTGTGGTTTCTATAAATGTCCATGAATTTCCATTAATAATACTTGTGAAAAGCTGTCCCCTTCTCCTGGTTGAAGCATCCTTCTATGCTAATGTTATTTCTTTCTAGACTCGGGAAGATAGGAAGGTTGAAGCCATCATGCATGCTTTTGAAAACTTAGAGAAAAGAAAGAAGCGGCGGGATCAGCCCTTGGAACAAAGCAGCTCTGACATAGAGGTTACTACCTCTACCTCAGAGACTCCTATGGGAGAAGAAACAAAAAATGAAACCCCTGAATCTGAAGTTAGCAACCCAGTTTCAAACATTGCCATCCCAAGCAACCCACAGAGTGTTGGAGTAAACACCCGGAGGTCTTCCCAAGCAGGGGTAAGATGACTTGACTTCAGGCCCAAGACAGCCTCAATTTTGCTTATGTCTATTACCTATCTTTTTCGAATGCTTGTAGTCAGCATTTTCAACTTCGCGTTATATTGCAGTAAATAGGGCGGTTTATAATCAGCCAATCTGGGAGTTCCCTTCATGGTGCCGCGGAAACGAATCCGACTAGGAGCCATGAGGTTACAGGTTCGATCCCTGGCCTTCCTCAGTGGGTTAAGGATCCAGCATTGCCGTGAGCTGTGGTGTAGGTCACAGACACAGCTCGGATCTGGTATTGCTGTGGCCATTGGCATAGGCTGGCAGCTACCGCTCTGGTTCAACCCCTAGCCTGGGAACCTCCATATGCTGCTAGTGCAGCCCTGGAAAAGACCAAAAAAATAAAAATATTATCAGCCAATCTGTGGGATTTGGAGAGACAGAATTTGAATGACTAGAATGCCAGATAAATTCTTGGTGGTAAGTTCTTAAAAATCATTTGGGGAGTTCCCACCGTGGCACAGTGGGTTAAGAATCCAATTACAGCAGCTTGGGTCCCTGTGGAGGTGCAGGTTCAATCCCTGGCCTGGGAACTTGCGTATGCTGCAAGTGCGGCTGTTTAAAAAAAATTTTTTTTTAGTCATTTTGCTTCTCTTTGGCCCTCTGAATAGCACGGTTATATACCTGACCTTTCACAGGATTCTCAGAATTAACTCTCCTTTCCTTTTCCTACCTTAGCCATGAATTCTAAGCCTTAAGCTAAAACCTCAGTATCTGAGGGAAAACAAAGGGAAGAACTATCTTCTCTGTTGAGAATCCTAAAAATTAGGTGGCTATTCTCAACTTTTTGGCCTATTTTGTAAATACTTATTAGCAAGAAATAATTAACCGAGACATTCTGTTATTGCATCTTTAGCTGATTTTAATATATCAATTTTGTAAGGATTACAGTTGAAATTAATGGGGGTTTTTGTTTGGTTTCTTTTGCTTTTTTTTTTTTTTTTTTTAAGGCCACACCTGCGGCATATGGAAGTTCCTAGGGTAGGGGTTGAATTAGAGCTGCAGCTGCCAGTCTATACCACAGCCAGAGCAATGTGGGTTCTGAGCCACATCTGCACCCTACACCTCAGCTCATGGCAATGCCAGATCCTTAACCCAAAGAGCAGGTCCAGGCTTTAAACCCACATCCTCGTGGATATTAGTCAAGTTTGTAACGCACTGAGCCACAACAGGAACTCCTGAAACTTTTTAATGCTCACTTTTTTTTACCAGTAAACATTTAGAATGCTTAAAGTGAATAGGAAACTGACCAGAATGTTTACTGACAAGAAATTTCTGGTAAGCAGTTGACTTTGCTATCATTATAGGATGTTGCCGCAGAAAAACCAGTTCCCAAACCACCTCCAGCAAAGCCCTCTAGGCCCCGACCGAAGAGTCGAATTTCTCGATACCGGACCAGTTCAGCCCAAAGACTAAAGCGTCAAAAGCAGGCCATTGCACAGCAGGCAGAATTGTCACAAGCTGCCTTAGAAGAAGGAGCAACTAACAGCTCAGTAACTCCTACTGAAGCAGGGAATGTCGACAGTTCAGGAGAAAATAGACAATTAACAGGGTCTGACCCAACTGTAGTATCAGTTACTGGATCCCATGTCAACCGTGCTACGTCTAAATACCCCAAAACCAAAAAGGTAAGCTCAAGTATATCTTCATAAGTGTAGTCTGGCAAAAGGTGTGGCCTAGTAAAGTGAAAGGACTTGTAATCCCCAGGGGGAAAAAAATAATCTAAGAATTATTAGATTGAAAGTTTTAGATAAAATGGCTATTAGTTGCAAAAGGCTGAGGCCACCCTGCTACCTTACTATTGTTTCCATAATTTTTAGGCAGAGCTTAAATTTCTGATAACTGAAATCATTCCTCCCGTAGTGGTCTTGGAGAAGGTGAAAGAAAACACTCTTGTGCTCTGAATGCACAATTCATACTTCCTGCAGCTGCTGTATCTATCTATGTCCTAGTTTCTAGATGAACCACACTGCTGCCTCTGACTTTGACATCTGCAGCATTAACTGACATCCTTTTTTTTTTAACTTAGTATCTAGTTACAGAATGGTTGAATGACAAAGCAGAGAAGCAAGAATGCCCTGTTGAGTGCCCTTTACGGATCACCACGGACCCAACTGTACTGGCAACGACCCTGAACATGCTACCTGGTCTTATCCATTCCCCATTAATTTGCACCACCCCCAAACACTACATTCGCTTTGGCTCACCCTTTATCCCTGAGAGGCGTCGAAGGCCACTTCTGCCTGATGGCACGTTCAGCTCCTGTAAAAAGGTATGTTTGTGTTTACATGTTCCTGTTTTTGTTTTTTTTAACCTAGGATTCCTGTAATGGTGACATATCTAACGTGGTTCTCTAGACAGCCGTACTCTACCCATGTGAGTTTACAATGAGTTAGCTGTTAAGCCGTGAATTCTAATGCATTAAGGGTCGGTGATGTATACTGTATTTTTGGTACTCAATTTGTGAGTATTCACTGACGTCTTTTCTGAAAGCCCTTGAGGTTACTGAGTTGGGAACACACAGCAGTTGGAGACTGAGTAGGGAGGGATGTTTTGTGTGTGCTCTGTGGTGTTGGTTAACATGTCCATTGTGATTATTGTGTGAGATTGGGCCCCAGGTACTCTAGAGCACTGTTGCACAAGTAAAAAGTGATCAAATTGTGTTTTGAATGAATTCAATTGATATTATCATTTGAATGAGAATAGAGGAAAAGTCTATTACAATCGGCATAATTTCTGTTCCTTGATCAAATGACAAGTTGGACTGTTTATTCCCTAGTGATTATGAAACCTACTATAAAATTTCCTCTCTTTTTCTCTTTCTCTCTTTTCCCTGTAGTTACATATTGTTTTTGGATCTAGTGGCAGTAGTATTGGTGGTTGTTTGGTTTTGGAATGCTCTTTCTTAATTCCCAAAAGCCCTGCATATTTTCCAAAGGTGTCTCAAGAATAAATCATGCCCTCAGACCTATGACGTTTTTGTTTCTACAAGTATAGAGCACCCTTTCATTTGGTCTTCCTTTGAGGTAGAGTCTGTTCCCTGGAACACCCTTTTCTCTTATCCTCAGATCTGGATTCAGGCTGCCTTCCTCAGTGTCTGCTATTGCCCTCCTCCACTGGCATCACGTACATGAGGATGCTGCATATAGATTATTTGATGTGATGAAGTCTCCAGCTCCAGGCAGGTCTTCCCTGACTCCTCCAAACTTAAAGCTTTTCTCTTTTCCCAAAGAGCAGATAATTATTTCTTGGGGGGAGGGGGCATGAAAGAAGAGCCACAGTGGTGTGGGATATGGAGGGGAGGAGGGCAACAGGGATCTGTACACAAAGGAAGGGGACTTCCACTGAATGAGCAGCATACAACAAAGAAAGCCTTTCCTAATTACACATCTTATCTAAGTGTTTGAGTCACTTAGTGGTTTATTTAGGGGAAATTCTTAAGTGGAAAAACTCCTAAAGAGAAACTTGACCATGAAATCTTTACCAGAAGGTTTTGTGGATAATGGAATAACATGAATAACTTTCAGGTATCAGAAATGAAAACACTGACAACTTTCTTAGGAAGAAAATAAGACTAGAAATTTGCCAAAATGATAAAGGATGGTTGGCTCTCTGGAGATACCAGTTTACTTATCCTGGCTATTTCAAAAGGAGAAAAAAGTATTCGCCATTTAATGAGCATTATGATTAACCTTATTCTGTAATAATTGGGAAGTTCTGTTAACTCCAAGTATGGCATGCAAAACTAAACTCCTTATTGCGTTTAGCCCCATCTCTCATTAAGAGTAATAGCTCGGAATCAGGCTGTAGTGGCTCAGGTCGCTGCAGAGGTATGGGTTCCATCTCTGGAGCAGCACAATGTGTTAAAGGATCTGGCATTGCCATGGCAGTGGCAGAGGTTTCAGCTGGGGGTTAGATTCAATTCCTTCTGAGGGTGGGGCTGTTAAAAAAAAAAAAAGAAAAAGGTGGCGTTCCCATTTTGGCTCAGCGGGTTAAGAACCCACCAAGTATCCATGAGGATGTGGGTTCAGTCCCTGGCCTTGCTCATTGGGTTAAGGATCCAGCATCGCCACGGGCTGTGACGTAGATTACAGATGCAGCTCGAACGTCATTTCTGTGGCTGTGGTGTAGGCCAGCAGCTGCAGCTCTGATTCGAGTTCTAACCTGGGAACTTGCATATGCTGCAAGTACGGCCCTAAAGAGACCAAAAAAAAAAAAAGCAACAACTCAGAATCTTAACTACATTTTCAGAGTAGTATTGAACAATTAGAGAAGCTATAAATATGGTCTTTTGTTTGGAGGAGCAAGTCAAAAGAAGGGTTAATACATATATGAAATAAAATAAATTTTTTCCTTTTGTTCTGGGTATAGAACTAGGATATTAACTTTTGTCAACTCAGATATTACAATTTGTTATCTTAAGGGGACAGGAGTTCTTGTGGCACAGTGGGTTAAGGATCCATTGTCACTGCACCAGCTTAAGTTGCTGTTACGGTGTGTTTAATCCCTGGCTCGAGAAATTCCATATGCCGTGGGTATGGCTGAGAAAAAGAAAAAAAGGTTAGACAATTATTACTACAGATTAATAGTCTGAATTGTAAAGAGTATGGTCTAGCCATGCTATTTGAAATGACATGATCATTCTGATGCTGGGTTATAGTCTTTCTGTTTCCATCTTGCTACCCCAAGTAGTAGAGTTGTGTGGAAATAAAAAAACATGTAGAACTGTGACTTCAGATATGATAGAAAGTCCATTTCTTAGAGCCTTCTTTACCTGCTTATTATTTGGGACTTGTATTTTTATCTCATTGAACTCAGCTTTATCCTAGGTAAGGATGGAGAAGATTTTTTTTTTTTTTTAAGATTGGTTAGAAAGTACTCATTCATGTAGTGCAGGACCTAAGATTTCCATGATTAAATAAAATTGTAATAAATTTATAAAAATCCCTCAAATGAGAATGTAAGTTAGATGAGAATGACCATCCTCCTTGTTATTAGTTTAAACAGTTTATATTCCTAATAGGCTTACTCTTTCATCTCTGACTGAAAAGCTTCATATGTTAAAAGCAGTGTAAAGTTGCTTATTATATTTGCACCTAGATTCTTAGAGTATTTGTCAAAATGTTTGATGATATCTCTATAGTTAAACTGAATAAGAGTTCTTAACTAGCATGTTATGGTGTATCTTTTGTTAGATTTTTACTTGTTATTTTAGAATAGAAGCATTTATATGTGGCTAGCAAACTTTTCAGTAGTATCCCTCCCTGTTCTTGTTCAAGCTCTAAGTTTACCTTCTAGGCATAATACGTGTGGGACATTTGGTCTCCCATCCTGACTGAAAATGTAACACCGTGCTTTGCATTGATATTTCATTGTGTGTACTGGAGGGTTATTAATCTGTGTATCTCTATATAGCACTGAAATTCAGTTGAACAAGTCCTCACTGAACATATGTGCCCAGTACTAAGCTCCCAGCTTTCCTCACATGCATTCTCTCACTTAGCATTTGTGATAACCCTGTGAAATTGGGCTTTTGGCTTAATTTACAGATCCAGAATCTTTGGCTCAGAAGTGTTAAGTAACTTGCCCAGAGGCAGGCATCTAGTAAGAGGCATGGCCAAGTTTCAGTCCAGATCTTTGGACTCTAAAACCCAAATTAGTTCTTTGCTCTTTCTCCATCGTAATGAAACTCTTTAAGACATTCCTCTTGCCCATCATTAAGCTTCTTAAAAAAAAACTCTTTTGGAGTTCCCGTCATGGCGCAGTGGTTAACGAATCCAACTAGGAACCATGAGGTTGCGGGTTCGGTCCCTGGCCTTGCTCAGTGGGTTAAGGATCTGGCGTTGCCGTGAGCTGTGGTGTAGGTTGCAGACGCGGCTCGGATCCTGCGTTGCTGTAGCTGTGGCATAGGCCAGTGGCTACATCTCCGATTCGACCCCTAGCCTGGGAACCTCCATGTGCCGCGGGAGCGGCCCAAGAAATAGCAAAAAGACAAAAAAAAAAAAAAAAAAAACTCTTTGATACAGAGCTTCAGAGAAGGTTCTTTTGACCTTAATAACCATAGCTAGAATTTAGGGGGGGAAAGTTGTCTAAAGTTAATTTGTTATCTAATAAGAGTGATTGGAACTTGTTAGATACAAGAAGCTGTTCACATTCCTTCATTATGGGCCCTACAATATTGTGTAGACATACAATAGAGGAAGGAGGAATGGGTTTGATCATGTTTTTGTTTGACCTTAAGCTAACCAGAGCAGCATCTTATTCCTTAGACTACCTCTGTCCTGGCTTTATTTTCCCTTTTTGTAGTCCTCAGACCCAGATTATAAGGTCTTTTATGGGTGTATCTACTTGAACCTGGGAATATAAGAAATTAAGTTCTTTTAGAGGAAAGCACAGCGACCCCAAATGAGTCCTGTCATCTGCCCTGAAAAGAAAAACTTGTCCTAAGGTATCTACAACAAAGGATTTTGACTCATTTTGTCTTCCTGAGCCTAATTCTCCCCCATCTCTATGTATAATGAATACTTTGTACAAGATGACCTCCGAGTTCTCTTCTGTGTAAGGAGCTATGGTTCTGACAGTTCGTCTTTATCTCAGTATTTTATATATAAAAGAGTTAGTTCATACTTGGCCTTTGGCTTTTTTTTTTTTTTTTTTTTTTACTTTTTAGGGACCTGGTCATACCCTAAGATGTTGATGTGATTCAGTTGACTGTCGAGCTCTCTTTTTTAGATATTTATTCATTCTTTATCTCCTCATATTTATAATTTTATTTTTGCTTTCATTTAGCAGAGCACAAAGCTATTTACATGATTTCTTGGTTTTTTCACATTATTTCCTAAGAAATAATTATTTGAGAGCATAAATCTATTAGAATTGCTCTCTTGTTAAAGAGAATATTTACTTACCTGTAATATTTGTTCTCTAAAGGTGTAAAGTTATAATCACCTTTGCTCTTCCTATTTGGGATAGGGTCTGACTCAGAAATTGATGTTTATCAAAATTCGATCTGTCTTATGTCAGGGCAGGAGAACCACAGAGTGGTGAGCAACCTACAGCTCTGTATCTTAAGAGAACACAATTACAGGTAAGAAATTTTCTCTCTTCCACAGGATGCATTCTAACCTAAATTTGTTTCCATCGTTTTAGACTCCAGTATTCAAGACAAAAAATGTGACTGACTAGAGAGCCCTTTTTGACTTTTTTCTTCTTTTTGATTCTGCAAAAGGTCACTTATTCTGGTGATTTGCATTATTCATGCGTAATTTAACCAAACTACTTAACATGGAGGGGAAACTCATAGGATATTCTGAGAGACTTTTTGGACATCTTTAGGTACTTGTAGTGAAGAACTATTTATTCTCATCCAAAGTTTTCTTGTGAATCTTTTCTATTATTTCTTCAGATATCCCTGGCACAAGGCAGACAACTCTTGAGATCTTTTATCTTCCTTCTGTGCACTTAGTTTTATCATGTATGATAAGAATCTCTCTTAAATACATGATGAGATTTCTTCCTTATCTTTTCCCATTTATCTCATTTTAAGCAATGTGAAAACTTAAATAATATGTCTGTATTTTTGGTTTGTTTTTTTTTAATGGGACTTTATTCTGTATAATCCAGGTTTTCTCATTTGTGCCCTATAGAAAGAATTAATGGGGCAGTATCCTAAAATGCTGAAGCACAAGACAAAACATACTTGACTGTGGACCTGAATGTGTTAGATTGTTTCTCTCACCATTCGATGTGTAATGACCTGGTTAATGCATTTAAAATAGGTGAACTAAATGATTTTAAATGATTATTAATAATTCTCTGCTTCTTTTCCCATTATAGCGCTGGATAAAGCAAGCCTTGGAAGAAGGGATGACTCAAACATCATCTGTACCCCAAGAGGCTAGAACTCAGCACCTATACCAAAGTAATGAGAATAGTAACTCTTCTAGTATCTGCAAAGACAATGCAGGTACGTGTCTCAAACCTTTCTGAATACATGAGCAATGATTATTTAGGGTCTACATAAAAAGTTTCAGTATGCATACTTTAAAGGTCTGCCACAGAAAAGAAATAGCACTGTTCTCTAAATAGTTACTTTATATCTGTCTTTACAGAGGAAGAGAGATCTCAAGTCAGGAATCAGTTTTCCCAGGACGACAAAGAAGGAACTAGACAGTGTACAGATAACAGCAGGAATGGTTATAAAAAGGTTAGAAATATATAAAGTAGTAAGTTTAGGAAACCTATTGCCATAGTTAATAAGAGGGGAAATAAGCAAGAAAGATGTGGAGGTGGGCACTGTTCAGGAAAGAATCAAAATTATAGGTGATTGAATTGGGTGGAACTTATTTGGAGGGGCAGGGAATGATTGAAATAAATGAGAAATTATTATGAAATGGTGATTTTCAAAAGAGTCTGCCCAATTAGGTTTGGTTTTTTTTCTTTTTTGTTTTTTTTTTGCCTTTTATGGCTTCATACTCGGCATATGGAGATTCCCAGGCTAGGGCAGAGCTACAGCTGCCGGCCTACAGCACAGCCACAGCATTGCAGGATCTGAGCCACATCTGCGACCTACACCACAACTCAGGCATCACCAGATCCTTAACCCACTGAGTGAGGCCAGGGATGGAACCCGAAACCTCACGGTTCCTAGTTGGATTCATTTCTGCTGCACCACAGAACTCCAGTATAAATTTTTTTAGGAGGCATCACCTTGAATCCAGTTTGAAGTCCTCATGAGTTTTCAAACTAGAGAGTCCTGAAAAATCATCTAGTCCATCCATTGTTTTCCAGTGACACTTGGAGCGATTTTCATTGAATTTCATTTGAATGCACTGATGCATGGACTTGTGATGCCAACTTAACATTCTTTGGGATAGTCTTTTTACCAAAGTTTTCCTTGGTAATACTAGTTTAATTGAAAAGTTCCCTGTGATTTCTGTAAGTTTATCTCAGAATCAATTTTGTGAATATTATGCAATCAAAACAAAATACTAGCAGTTCCCATTGTGGCTTAGTAGTAATGAACCCAGTCTGTAAGGATGCAAGTTTGATTCCTGGCTTCGCTTAGTGGGTTAAGAATCCGGTGTTGCTGTGAGCTGTGGTGTAAGTCACAGATGTGGCACAGATCTGGCATTGCAGTGGCATAGGCCAACACCTGTACCTCTGATTTGACTCCCAGCCTGGGAACTTCCATATGCCATGGGTGTGGCCCTAAAAGTAAATAAATAAGATGCTGAGGTTCATGCAAGGCTATAGCTAACATGATAATATTTCAGATTTCCATAAAAACCACCTCATTGTTGATATTTGCTCCCTGAGTAAATGCGAACTTGAATTAAATAAGGAGATTTGTGCTAGTAATATTGACTTTATATTCAAATTCTTTTTTGTTGTTGTTTTTTGGTTTTGCCTTTTGCTAGGGCTGCTTCTCTCGGCACATGGAGGTCCCCAGGCTAGGGGTCAAATCGGAGCTATAGCCACCAGCCTAGGCCAGAGCCATAGCAATGCGGGATCTGAGCCATGTCTGCGACTTACACCACAGCTCATAGCAATGCCAGATCCTTAACCTACTGAGCAAGGCCAGGGATCGAACCTGCAACCTCATGGTTCCTAGTCAGATTCATTAACCACTGTGCTACAACGGGAACTCCAGTATTGGCTTTATATTAAAATTCTGTATGATACTGGGAAAAACATAGGCTACTAAAAATAATTATTTTCAAATTATTGACTTTTTATTTTTCTGTCCCCACATTTGGATTATACTTTGTATGTTATCATATGTGTAACCTCAGGATAATAAAATCCCAGTGTAGGAGTTCCTGTCGTGACTCAGTGGTTAATAAACCCGACTAGTATCCAAGAGGATGCAGGTTCAGTCCCTGGCCCTGCTCAATGGGGTAGGGATCTGGCATTGCCATGAGCTGTGATGTAGGTTGCAGACTCGGCTGTGATCCCGAGTTGCTGTGGCTTTGGCGTAGGCCGGTGGCTACAGCTCTGATTCGACCCCTAGCCCGGGAACCTCCATATGCTGTGGTTGCAACCCTAAAAAGACAAAAAGACAAAAATAAAATAAAATCCCAGTGTAGAAAACATCTGGAAGATAAATGACACTGTGTGTTTAAAATATCTTACCCTCTCTACCAAAAGATAAGGGAGATTTACTCAGACCAAGTTAATATAAAAAAAATGCTGGTTTTGGATATTACCGAATTTGTTGGACAGCTTTTAAAGAATATGCTTATAATTTAACCAGCAATCTTCTATCTCATATACACACAGACATATGTGTATGGTCTGTGTGTTTTGTGTGTTGTATGCATTTAAGTTTGGGAAAAAGAGTCTGTATTAGCAATTCATGTCCTGAATGGCAAAGACTCATAGGAAAAGTGCACTTATTACTATGTGCCCTGGTTGGAATGGAATTAGGACTGTAGTCACCAACCTTTATTGAACTTCTCTCATCTCTACCAGTGAGAAATATTCAAAGAATGTACCTTGCCTTTAAGGTACAACATAAACAGAAAATATTTAATTGAAACTAAGTAGTACTCAAGTGACTTGGTATACTGCTGCAAGTTAGTGTAAATTCTGAAGAATTATTTTTATGTTTTGTTTTTGGTTTTGTTTCCCTCTCCAAAAGATCAAGAAAATGTAAATCAAGAAAGGGATGGCTGTGGCATAGACCAGCAGCTACAGCTACACTTCAATCCCTAGCCTGGGAACTTCAGTATGCCTCAGGTGCAGTGCTAAAAAGACCAAAAAAAGAGAGAGGGAGAGAAATTGGTGTAGTAGAAAAAAATCTACTACAGACCTGAATTTGAATACTATCTCTATCCTTGTAAACTACGTTAGGCAAGTTATAAAACCTCTCTGAGCCTCATTATGAAATAGGTATGGGAGTTCCCTTTGTGGCTTAGTGGTTAACGAACCCAACTAGCATCCAGGAGGACATGAGTTCAATATCTGCCCTTGCTCAGTGGGTTAAGGATCTGGCATTGCCATGAGCTGTGGTGTAGGTCACAGATGGGGCTCAGATTGGTCATTGCGGTGGCTGTGGCATAGACTGGCAGCTACAGCCCCAGTTGGACCCCTAGCCTGGGGTGCTCCTTCCCTTGCTCTGCGCGGACAGGTCCCTGGGAACCTGTACATAAAGCACAGTATCAGACCCTAATAGGAATTATTACTGTCATCATTCTACACAAAATTCTATTTCTTATGAAGCATTTATGAAACATTTGCAGAAATCAATCAGAAACTAGGATACATTAAAGATTCAAAGTTCCCAGAGTCCCCTGGTGGCTTACCAATTAAGGATCTGGCATTGTCACTGCTGTGGTACAGGTTCAGTATCTGACCTAGGAACTTAGACATGCCAAAGCTCAGCCAAAAAAAAAAAAAAAAATTCTAAGTTCCTAAAAGCTTAAGTCGTATAGAAATAAAAGGTATTACTCTTGAGGCAGAGGAGGACATGATGTACATTATTTGCAAGTGAGGTGGATATATACCTAGGAGAGCCTAAATAATCATTGAAAAAATTAATATTTCAATAATACCACTAAAAGAAACATATATATATGTGTGTGGCTAGGTCACTTTGTTGTATAGCAGAAATTGGCACAACATTGTAAGTCATCTATACTTTAATAAATAATAATACCACTGGATATACAAAAATTAATAGTATTTATGTACCAAGAAAATAAATGAAGGGAAAATTTTCATTCCCAAACTTAACAAAATTAAGAAACTGCCTAGGAATAATGGTAGGGACATGTAGAATAAATCATTAGTGAGAAATATATAAGCAGTTTCTTTCCTGTCTTCATATAATTTACATCAAACTAGCTTATTATGGTGTTTGATTCAATGATCTTAGAGGTTTATCCTAAAGTAACGTATAACACAAATGACCTTACATACAAAACAAACCCACAGAACAGACATAGAGAACAGACTTGTGGTTGCCATGGGGGTAGGGGTTAGGGAGAAGGCATCGATTGGGGGTTTCAGATTAACAGATGCAAGCTATGATATATGGCATGGATAATAAAAAGGTCCTATTGTATAGCACAGGGAACTATATTCAGTATCCTGTGATAAACCGTAATGCAGAAGAATATGAAAACAAATGTATATATGTATGTATAACTGGATCACTTTGCTGTACAGCAGAAATTAACACATTGTAAATCAACAGTACTTCCATAAAAGAAAATTCAAAAATCAAAAGAGAAAATAAGAAAAAAATTGAAAAAGAATGATGAGGAAGTATTTCACCCAGAAGTATAAAACTAGTTTCTAATATGAAACTAGAAGCTAGTAATTAAATTAGTAGAATAGTGGTGCAATAATAGATATGTACCTATGCAACAGAATAACAAGAAACAGGCCTCGTATAAATGAAAGATTTGATAAATTATTCTGGAATTTCTGCTTCAGAGGTTGGAAAAAAAGAACGTTTCCGAAGTAAATTCTATGCACATTCAATTTGTTTCTTTTGATTATAGTTAAGTAACAATGTTTTTGTGTCTTTAGTTTTCTGAATTAATAGAGGACAAAAATATTGGGAGAAAGGATTTGCAATAAAAATGGCAGGGGAGTAATATCTCTACTAGTAATTTAGTAAGATTTATCTTATGTATTACAAATACTTCTATTCCTTAACCTTGTAATTGTTGTTCTAGGTACTTCTTTTTTTTTTTTTTTTTTGGCTTTTTGCCATTTCTTCGGCCGCTCCCGAGGCATATGGAGATTCCCAGGATAGGGGTCGAATCGGAGCTGTAGCCACCGGCCTACGCCAGAGCCACAGCAACACGGGATCCGAGCCACGTCTGCAACCTACACCACAGCTCACGGCAACCCCGGATCGTTAACCCACTGAGCAAGGGCAGGGATCGAACCCTCAACCTCATGGTTCCTAGTCGGATTCGTTAACCACTGCGCCACGACGGGAACTCCTCTAAGTACTTATGCAGAAATAGATGTGAACCAAAATTTTTGTACAAAGTGTTAGTCTTGGGATTATCAATAATTGTAAAATACACACAGGATTAAAACAATCTGAGTTTCAGAGTTCGCATTGTGGTGCAGCAGAAACAGTCTGACTAGGAACCATGAAGTTGCGGGTTCAATCCCCAGCCTCACTCAGTGGGTTAAGGATCTGGCGTTCTGGCGTTGCTGTGAGCTGTGGTATAGGCCAGAAGCTATAGCTGAGATTCGACCCTTAGCCTGGAAACCTCCATATGCCGTGGGGGTTGTTTTTTTTCTTTTTTTTCGTCTTTTGTCTTTTTTAGAGCCACACCTATGGCACATGGAGGTTCCGAGGCCAGGGGGTCCAATATGAGCTGTAACTGCCAGCCTACACCACAGCCACAGAAACAGGATCCAAGCCTTTGTTTGCCACCTACACCACAGCTCATGGCAATGCCAGATCATTAATCAGATCATTAATCAGAGCAAGGCCAGGGATTGAACCTCCATCCTCATGATTACTGGTTGGGTTCATTAACCACTGAGCCACAACAGGAACTCCAAATTTGTGGTTTATCTTCTATTGTACCTGCTTTTTTATGGAATACTATACAGTAGCATTCACTCTTGATGTATTAAATTACCCCCCACGAAAAAAAAGCATTGTACTACTTTTAAATTAGGTTTCAGTCATCTGAATCTTGACTCTGTAAGAATATTAAAAGAACAGTATATTATGACCAAATGAAAATTTTTCCCTGGAATGTAAAGGTGGTTCAATATTTGAAAATGTATTCATAAAATTAACTTACTATCCAGCTAAATGGAGGAGGGGGGGAGTAATAGGATAGCAAATGTGAATCTAAGAATAAATCTAATAAAATAACATACTTTTTTTTTTTTCTTTTACATCTATTTGAAAAGAATTGGCAGGTATGCTTCATGGTGAAACTAGTTAGATTATATCTTTAAATGGGTTATCAAATTATCTTACTGTTACCATTCTTATTTAACAACATTTAGAATTGTTATCCATGGAGTTCCCGTCTTGGCTCAAAGGTTAACGAATCCGACTAGGAACCATGAGGTTGAGGGTTTGATCCCTGGCCTCACTTAGTGGGTTAAGGATCCGGCGTTGCCATGAGCTGTGGTGTAGGTTGCAGATGTGGCTCGGATCCCGCGTTGCTGTGGCTCTGGCATAGGCCGGTGGCTACAGCTCCGATTTGACCCCTAGCCTGGGAACCTCCATATGCCGTGGGAGCAGCCCAAGAAATGGCAAAAAAAAAAAAAAAAAAAAGAATTGTTATCCAAAGTGATTGCCAAAAAAAAAAAAAAATACTCTGTGAGATAAAAGTATTGGTAAAGAGAATGTGTATGTTATTGTATACAAATAATATATTTAATTGAAAAAGCCAAGAGAATTAACTGAAAAACGTGGACATCGATAGGGTAGCTTGGCACAAAAAATATGTGAACATTTTCTTATATGTTAGCAATAACATTTAGATAATATTCAGTGAGAAATACATCCAGTTCACAGTAGTAACAGGAAATAGGGAACACTGGGGCATAAACCTGATTTGAAATGTAGCAAATCTGTAATGAAGAGTGATGTAAATGAAGGCATGAGTAGCTAAAAGATTATACCACTATGCTGAATGAGAATTCTCCACAAATTATTCATGAATTTAATACAAGCCCAGTCACCATTTGGAGGATGGGGTAATGTCAGCATAGTTGAATGATTTCTACAGTTTGTTGACATGAACAAGTATGTTGGAATAGGCAAAATATTTTGGAGAGCTAGAGTAGAATAACTGGAAGTGCCCAAACAATTTCACTAAAAAGTGGACAGAATAACATTCTGGTAGGACAAATGTTGTATTTCAAATCAGTGGAGAAATTTTGATTATGCTGCTTTATACTAAAGTATGTTCTATTTGAGTTAAATTGAAAAATTAAATATGGGGATAAACGCTAAATAGGTCAGTGTTTTTATAGTTTTGGGTTGGGATGTCAAATACATGCATCTCAGAGGCAGAAAATAAAGGAAATAGTTGATACTTATGACTGTATAAAAGTATAAAACATTGTATAGCCAAAAAAGACTCTTAATATTAAACTATAATTGTAGCATTTTGGTCATGGTCATGGAAAGATTTTTGTTTTTATTTATTTGGTTTTTTTTCACTCCCTCAAACCATGTAGAGTTCCCAGACAGTCTATACCAGATCCTTAGGTCACTGGGCTGGGCCAGGGATTGAACCTGTGTCCAGTGTTTCAGAGATGCTACCTATCCCATTGCACCAAGTGCTCTGTGGGCACTCCACAGAGATTTTTTTTTTTTATCACGACACCCATGGCATATGGAAGTTCCCAGGCCAGAGATTGAGTCCGAGCCACAGCCTTTACTTACACCCCAGCTGTGGCAATGCAGGATCCTTTAACCACCTTTATCAGGCCAGGTATTACGTATTTCTGAAGGAAAATAGTAGGTTATTATCCAGTATGATTTAGACAAGAGTCAGTAAGGCCATGTCAAGAAAGAGCTCAAGATGAAAATACACCAGGATACTCACAGTACCTTAATTTGTGGATGTGATTTCAAGTTACAAATGTATTTCAGTGTGTGGATGTTTGTTTATATAATCTTGGGAATTACTTGAGTAAAGGTTTAAAAAAAAAAAGTAAAAGATGGATTTAATCCCTTGAAATTTGATAATTATGTGTGGCAAAAAGAAAAATTAAACTTGAAAAAAATTTCAAGTGTAGTGCTATTCATCGAAAATATAGGCGTATTACAAAGTAAACTTTGGGCAAGTATCAGATCTGGGTTTTTTTGTTTGTTTGTTCGTTTTGTCTTTTTGCGTTTTCTTGGGCTGCTCCTACGGCATATGGAGGTTCCCAGGCTAGGGGTCCAATCAGAGCTGCAGCCACCTGCCTATGCCAGAGCCACAGCAACGCCAGATCCTTAACCCACTGAGCAAGGCCAGGGATTGAACCCGCAACCTCATGGTTCCTAGTCGGATTCGTTAACCACTGTGCCACGACGGGAACTCCACAGTAAATATTTTAAAAGAACATTATAATGCTAGGTCCAACACTGTGACTGCTAAAGGCAATTTTGTAAATGATAAAGTTCATTACAGAAAAGTTACAAAGTTCAGATAAACTCTCCCATCCCCAAATCAACTTAAAGATCATTCACTTAAAATGCATTCACTGAGTTATTCAACAAAACAGATATGATACTGGAGTTCCCATTGTGGCGCAGTGGTTAACGAATCTGACTAGGAACCATGAGGTTGCGGGTTCGATCCCTGACCTTGCTCAGTGGGTTAAGGATCTGGTGTTGCTGTGAGCTGTGGTGTAGGTTGCAGACATGGCTCGGATCCTGCATTGCTGTGGCTCTGGCGTAGGCAGGTGGCTGCAGCTCTGACTGGACCCCTAGCCTGGGAACCTCCATATGCCGCAGGAGCAGCCCTAGAAAAAGGCAAAAAGACAAAAATAAGTAAATAAGTAATAAAATATTTACTGTTTAAAACTCTTACAGTATAAAAGGTATTCTAAATATGTCATGAATCACATGTTTGTTTTTCTTGGCACTTTTCAAAAGGAGAAAAGAAAAAGAAAACTTAGTATCTGGAATAAAAGGAATATTCAAGTATACTTCTAATCTAGGAAAGTAAAAAATTCTGAGATATCAAAAAAGGAAAATATGTTTCTCCTTTTTTTTTTTTTTTTTGGTCTTTTTAGGGCCATATGTGAGGCGTGTGGAAGTTCCCAGGTTAGGGGTCAAATCAGAGCTGCAGCCTCGGCCACGGCCACGCTAGGTGTGAACCACATCTCCATCCTACACTGCAGTCCACGGCAACGCCAGATCTTTAACCCGCCAGATCTTAACCTTGAGAGGGACCAGGGATCGTACCTGAGTCCTCATGGATACTAGTCAGGTTCATTACTGCTGAGCCACAACAGGAACTCCTTCAATATTTTTTACTTTTATTTCTTCTCTATCCATTTCAACATCTACTGCCCTAGTTCAATGCCCCCATAACTCTGTTTTAACTATTCGATTAACTTCAAAGAGTTTCCCAATGTCCACTATCATCCTAACCATTGTTGCCAGGGGATCTTCTCAAAGCATAGCTTTGATGCTGTCCCAAAACTTTCCCTCAAAGGTTTAGGATAACTGTCACTCCTTCTACCAAGCTTTGGGGATATAATTTAACCATATGATTAAGAATAAAAATGGAGGAGATCCCTGTGGCACATAGGGTTAAGGATCCAACATTGTCATTGCAGCAGCTTGGGTCACTGCTGTGGTGCAGGATCAGTCCCTCACCCAGGAACTTCCTCATGCCACAGGCACTGCCAAAACAATAGTGCTGGGTTTACAGAGTTACTCAAATTAAATGTGGTAATTCACATAAAGCACATGGTATAGTACTTGGTATGTTAATAAGCATTTGCAGCATAGTTTTTTGTTTTTTCTTTTACTAACACATGATTACCTCTGTTGAGGTTCTTAAACCTATATTAAACATGTTTTATATTTTTTTCTTACGCATTTGTATACCCCTTTAAATAGAATACATGGTAACAGTTTTCCACACACACCTAGTTCACTGGTTTTCATATAGTAGGTACTAAGTAAATAAATAACCTTGAACTGTAAATGAATAAAAGTAGATTTTTCCTCTGAGAAAGTGAGATAGGTACATTAGCCTGAGTGGTCACAAAAATTTATAGCCTTTCTTAAGTAGATGTAAAAATATAAAGAACTGCTGGAAAATAGCAAAAATATATAAAAGGAGTATGGAGTTCGCATTCCAGAAGCTTGAGCTGGTGACATGGCAGTTTAGTAAATGGTAATTTTTAAGATGTGTCACAGATTTGAGATTTCAGAAACTCAGTGTGAAAAATGTAAGATTATATTTTATGCTACAAGAGGTTAACTCAGCTCCAGTCATTAAAAGTGTCACATTCATCTCATGATATTTTGGGAGGTAGAGAGTTTTGAGAATTACTTTAAGTGTGGCCGCTTCTTTGGGCTTTTGGTTTTATTATAGGCATGAGACAAGAGATGAGTTATGAGCCATTATCAGCTAGAGATTAATGGCTTTACTACAAAGCCTCTCTTTAAACTGTAGTTTCAAACCTCTCATCCCAGCTTTGTATTTCACAGACTTGTTGAGCCCATTAAAGAAATGGAAGTCTCGCTATCTGATGGAACAGAATGTCACCAAGTTATTGCGGCCTCTTTCTCCAGTCACACCACCCCCTCCCAATCCAGGCTCAAAGAGCCCTCAGCTGACCACACCTGGCCCATCTCACCCAGAAGAGGAGTGTCGAAATGGATACAGCCTCATGTTCTCACCAATCACATCTCTTACCACTGCTAGTCGCTGCAATACTCCTCTACAGTTTGAGGTGATTTGGGATTGGTGGTTGGGTGTGCTAAATATGAAGATCATCACTTGTACCTCCTCATTTAAAGTAGACGTGCAAATTTTTCCTTCCCATATTCTTTGCCCATCTTAGCAAGAATATGGGAATCCTCAGGATCATTGTGACCTATTACCTGGTAGCCTCTCATCTTGGCAGTCCCCCTACTTCCCAAAATAGGACTAGTGGTCCCACTCGTGACATTTATCTGTCTTTTGCATGCAATTCATAGTCTCCATAACTTCAGATGGTAATCATGCTAGATTTTCATCTTTGCCTAACTATATGCCTTGGTTAAAATGGGCCTCTAGGACTTCTCATGTGGCTCACAACAAAATGGGCCTCCAGCTCTGTAGTAACCATTAATGACACTAGCCTGAAAGCTCTCAGGTCATACTGATTTGTTGTAACTCTGTGTCTAGGCCTTTAAATCAGTGAAATGTCTTTGTTATTTTGCATTCTCATTGTAGCCTTAGTAAACTGAATTTAGAAAGCATTAGGGTATACTTTATAGCAAATTAGAGGTTTTTTTCTTACTCCAGGTTACTTTTCTTTCTTGTATTAGGAATGAGAAGTAGAAAGAGGCTACAATGTGCATTTATAAGAAGAAGATAGATGATACCTACTCTCTTGTCAGCTGTTTCAAAAAGTTAATTCCAAATTGTTTTAGTATTCAAGTTTGAGTAACAGCAGGTTTAGGAGGTAGAATCCATGTACATTTAAAAAAAAATGTATTGCATGTTGCTTTGATATATAAACAGACACTATCTATTCTCAGAAAAATTTTTTCCAATAACTAAATACACTTAGGTCTGACCCTAGCTTGAACTTCTCCGTATGTGTTCTTCAGTGAAAGTTAATGTTCTAACCAGTGCCATCCTAACTGTTCAGTTTTTATGAGTGCAAACTTTTAAATGGCTGACTCAGGTAAATAACAGTGTTGAAAAGAAGAGGCAGCTATTCTGTACCTAAACTAAAACATTAACTAACTTTTGGGACACACCTCTTTCTGAAATATAACCTTCCTCGTTACATTTAATTTTCAGGGTGGTTACTCTTTACCGCATTCCCTGTGGCATTCTTTTTAGCCAGATTGCAAAATAGCTGATGCAGACTTTACTAACTTTAGTCTAATTGCAATTAACTTTTCAGTTAGCAGCTAAACTTTGACAGTAAAATTTCAGGAGAAGACATATTCCTTGGGGGAAAGTAGATTATAGGAATAGGATTTCATACTTTATTATAATTAGAGGTTTTATTTTAATTAAATGTGAAATTAGAAGGTAAGTCACCTTCTAGAAGGGCTGAATTTAGCATTCAGTATTTGGGTAACTATTAAGCAAATATAAGGGTTTTGGGGATTTTTTAAAATCAGTGATTATTTTAGTGATGCATAGTTGTAAGTATATTAGAATACTAAGAGGGAAAGAAAATATTTTAATAAATAGCCCATCCCTTCAAAAAGTGTAGTGCATGTTTTTACTGTTTTAGTCTCATGATTTAACTAAAGAAATTTGGCCTTTTTCAATTAAAAAAATTTCATCATCCTGACCATCTTTATCACCAATCTAATTTCCATACTCTTTCCTACATTCTAATATGTGGAGGTGGGGAGCCTTATTTCCATCCAAGACTGTGACAAAGAGTCAAAGAATATCAGAAAAATGTTGCAAGATCAGCTTGATTGAGGGAAGAATATTTTTGAAAGGAAAAATGTTAAGTATTCCAAGAGAAGAATGGGAAATGCCAAGGGAATGATTTGAGGAGACATGTAGTGGAAGAGAAAAAAGATCATGAGGAAGGGAAAGCATCACAAAAAGAGTGGAAGCAGCACTGGGAGGGGGGAGGTCAAGCTTAATTAGCCTCTGCTTTCCACCAAACTACCCTTCTCTTGTCTTCTTGCCTTAAGAGCCATACCCCACCACCCATCTAATTTATACTACCACCCCACCAAGTAACAGCCAGCACCCCTGCTCTGCTAAAGCAGCCTCATTTCCCCTGCCATAGGATAGATCAGCCACCCAGGCCACAGCTGTCTAGAGGCTGTAACATTAGGAATCCCCCCGCCCTTACCCCTGAACCCTTGTCACAGCTACCACCATCATTTTCTACTTATTTATCTTTCATATTTTCCTGTCTGAGCTCTCGGCACAGTTCCTATTTGATACGGGAGTGCTCCCTCAGGCCAAAGCCCTAAAGGTAGCCAGGGACTTGAAGCTTGAAGTGTACACATGTGCTGCTTTGGGATTGGGTTTGTTTTGTTTTGTTTTGCTTTTTTGTTTTTTTTTTGTTTGTTTGTTTGCTTTTTCCCCTTTTCCCTCTCCCTCTTTCCTCCAAAGTATAATGGATTTAATATTGAAGAAATTGAAGAACCTTAGTAGAGGTGATCAGATCCAGTTGGGTTATGTTAAGTACCATCTAGCATATGAGCTAGAGAGTCCATCAGTTGTAACCCCTGTAACTGTTGTTCAAGAGAAACTGGCCATCTCCCTAGCCCTACTGGCCCCAGCATGCTAAGCAATTTCCCTGGGTAATGGTGGTGGGCCTTAGTCACACAAGAGAATGAGGAAATGTGATCAGAACAGGGTGTGGGGTGAAGTTGAAAGGTGCCCTCATGGAGGAATGAGTGGTAGAGTGCCCATCAATAACAGATACTATAGGTTGCTCATATCTCATATAACATAGAAAGATATAGAATAAAATCTCACAAATTTAACTTTTTTGATAGCTGTTTGAGATGTTTACTTATAGCATGAAATATAACCAATGTATCTTTAAATGCTTTCAAGGACACCAGGAAGCATTTTAACAAGTCATTCTGTCCATTGAGATGAATTCTGCATTTAAACATTTCCCCTGTGCATTCTCCCTGCCCTCCCCTCCTCAAAAAAGTTGTGGCTAACCATCTATGCTTGCCTTTGCTTTATTTTTTGTTTGTTTTGTTTTGCTTTGAGTAGATGAATAACAAGATGCTTTTCCCTCCTCTAGAACATATCCTCCCCTGAGAGTTCCCCTGCGAATAGGCCCGAGTCCCTGTCACCCGAGGTAGTTATTACACCATCTCAATCACACTTGGAGGCTGAGAGTGAGTGTGCATGAGTGTGTTCTTGCGTGTGTGGGAAGGGCTGGGGTATCTGATTGAATGGGGGTGATGGGCTAGAGAGTGGCTGATTGGTCACTCTAAGTTGAGTGTATCTTCCGATGTGTGACTGTGTTTACTCAGAACTCTCAATGTAGATGGAGGAAAATAAAGTAGCTGTGTATGTGTGGTGGGATTTGTTTTTTTGTTTTTGTTGGGGGAGGGTATGGTTGAAGAGTTCTTTTAACAAAGAACAGAATCTAGAAGTCAAGTTTAAAGGAGCTGAAGATGTGGTGGGAACCTTGTTCAAGAAAATCCAACAAAGTGTGTTTGTTAAAAAAGGAAAGTTAAATCACCAGTTGGTAGGAGCTGTCTTTTGGTATTTATTATCTTGGGCCAATAAAGGAGCCACTTACGTTGGAAAAGTTAGGCAGTGATTTATACCTTATTCCAGGGTGAATGCGATAGCTCTGTTTAAATGGGTATTTTGAGCTCTGGTTGATAGATTAAGCAGCTTCTTTAAGAAGGAAGAGTCATGCCTCTCAGCTTTCTAAGGCAGCCCATGGCTTCTGTGACTCTAGCCTCAATTCTGCAGTGGTTGGGAATGGTTGCTACACAAAGGATATCTCTTAGAATATCAGTTGAGTGCTTTTCTTAGAAATCCTACTGCTTTGAAAATATTAAATTCAGATTTTAGTGCTAGAATTTCTTACAAGATTTGGACAAATGTAGTAACGATTTACTCCATGAATCCACGTGGAGCATTTTTTTCTCTTGAAGAGAAAGTTGTAGTCTCTCTGAACTGTTAACCCCACACCCTCCCAGTAAAAAATTAGTGCTAAACAGGTGACCAAATCCTGAATGAGTAGGATTTTATAGATCTGTGTGAAACTGAAGAAGATTGTGGTCTTAGTGTACTAGAGGTTTTCTGGATGTTTTTTACTCTATCTTGTAATAGATTTAAAACTCTTTCTTCTCAGTTGCTAAAGATTCTCAGCTTAATTTGGAGGCTGACATGGTATATAGTATCTGGGTTTCTGGTCCTTTTCTTTCTAGAGAGTTAGCTTTAGTTGACATAGTGGCAGAAAACCTTGATGTTCAGAGGTAATTATGACCATATAGATGGGTTTATTTTTGGTACGTTTCAGCATTTCACGTGCTCTGCAGTGATGAGCATTAGTGGTCTTGTGGTGTGTTGACATACATTAGAGGATGCAGAAAGAAGAATTGAGTGGCCAGAAAGTTTTATGAGAAACACACCTACTTAATAGTGAAAGCGAGTGAAGAACTGATTGGTTGATGTCTTCAACTAACACCATTCTCTTTTTCTGAACCAATAACTTAAGTACTAGACTTCTCGTCTACTTTGTATTTTCTTTCACCTTTTCCCCTCCTCCCACCTTCCATCAGTATTAGTTTAGAAATGAGTAAAACAGAAACCAGTTATCCTAAGACACCCTTTTCACCTCTGTAGCATCCATGGGGCTCAGGTAAAACCCTGATTATGCTGCCAGTACCTGAATGTAGTACAAGGTGACTCAACAAACCTGATGAAAGGCTAAGCAGGCAAAACTGTCACATTTGGCCAATTATCTAATTCTGACTTTCCCAGTATTCTCATCCAGAAAGATTTTCAAGAAATTTGGGAAAGGCCAGGGTTCTTTGGTCATCTGGCATATATACACTGGTGCTACATGGGACCTATACAGATGTTAATGGCTTTCTCTCTTCTACTTCTATGCCTCTTTCCTTGTTCACCTGTGCCCCCTCCCCCATTTCCCTTCTTTTCTGCCCTTTGACTTTTGCCTTTTTCCCCCACCCCATTTCTCCAATGATTTTTATTCTTTCAGCTTTGTCACCGGAAAGACCTGGACTTGACAAAAGTAGGCTACCTTGACTCCAACACTAACAGCTGTGCTGACAGACCTTCCCTGATCAACTCAGGTCATTCTGACCTGGCTCCTCATCCTTCTGTTGGGCCCACCTCTGAGACCAGCTTTGCAAGCAGGACTGGAGATGGACATCAGACCCTTGTGAGAAACTCGGACCAGGCATTTCGGACAGAGTTTAACTTGATGTATGCCTACTCTCCATTGAATGCTATGCCTCGAGCAGATGGATTATATCGAGGATCTCCCCTAGTAGGGGATAGGAAGCCTTTACATTTGGATGGGGGCTATTGTTCCCCTGCAGAAGGGTTTCCCAGCAGATACGAACATGGTTTTATGAAAGACCTCTCTCGTGGATCCATGTCACCTGGAGGTGAAAGGGCTTGTGACGGAGTCCCATCTGCCCCCCAGAACCCACCACAAAGGAAAAAGGTAAGTGTTTCACATTTTATAGGCCTTTTTGAAGAACATTAACTGAATAAGTCAGTAGATTTTTACTGAGGTAGCACTATGTTTTCAGCACTGTTCTCAGTGTAATGAAAACAAAGATAGTCGTGGTTTCAGCACGTCCATTGAAAGACTTTTAATACAATTTCATGAGTGTTGTAAATATTCACCACATTTAAATGCCTACCATGTGTGTGTTGTAGTCTTGGCTAGGCAGTTCAAAGGATAAAGCATTGAAAAGGAATAATGCTACTTAATGTACTTTGTTTTTGCTACACTGTGCAGTGGCTTGATATGAGATCTTGGCTCCCAGACAAGGGATTGAACCTGGGCTACAGTATGAAAGTCCTAACAATTGGGACCACACCAGGAAACTCCCTTGTGGCACTTTTCATGTTTTAGGTACTTACTTCAGCATTTAATCTCACAATAATCCTGTAAAATGAGTAATTTCCCATTTTGCAGATGATGAAATTAAGGCAAGTCAAATAACTTGCCCAGGGTCACACAGCTAGTACATGGAAGAGTCAGGACATTACCCAGGTCTCTCTGATTCCAGATTGCATGTTCTTGTTGCCACCATGCTGTATCATATCCCCTTCTAGGTTCTGCCCTCATGAAACTGATAGCAAGTGAGACTGAGTTTAGCAGGTAATTATATTAATAATGATAGACACTCCAAAGGAGTTGTTGAGATATGATGAAAACAACTTAACAGTGGAACATAGCCAAGTTGGATATATGGAGGGAACTTTGAGAACAAATGAGGCTCGTAGCCAAGTTTAAGGGGTAGTAGAGTGAAAGGTGGCAGATCACTGATTTGGCTAATCTCAAATGATAAATTTGAGGAAGTGAAGATGTTACAGAAGAAAGAGCAGAAATGAGCAACTATGTAACACTCCATAGATTGAGCACCAGGGATGCAATGTGGTTGCTATTGAATGTTGCTATGGTGTCATATGAAAAGTGAGGAGAGTCTGGAGGAGAATACAGAGAGGGCCAGACAGTGGAGAGCTGGTGTGGGGTCTGCCTTGTAACAAGTAATCCTGTTCTAGGAGTCACAAAGCCAAAAAGATGCTTTTTGTGTCAGTGGTTTTCAACTAGGGGCATTTGGAAATACATGGAAGTATTTTGAGTTTTTACAACTTCTATTTACTGGTCAGAGCTAGAGATGCTTAATGTTCTCTGTGTGACAGTCTCAAATAATTGCAGAATATCTGTGGTACTCTTGTTGAAATGTAGCCTAGTGGTTGTTTTTTGTTTTTTGTTTTTTGTTTTTTTTGTCATTACAACGAAATACGTTACCAGATTGTTATTAACTTTTTTCCAAGATTGTGCAAAGAAAATGCATGCACAAAGTTATCTTTGCAATTTTGTTATATTTTGTGTTTGAACATAAAAATGAGACACCTAAGCCGATAGAAGGAGGAAACAGTGGTAGATAGTTTGGAATAAAATAACATTGGGTTTCAAAGACTGTCGCATGAATAGTATTGACTATCAGTAACAAAAATGGAAACAGTCGTTGGGTTTTATTCATTATGTGCAAAAGAGGTTGGAATCATGATTTGTTATTTCAGAAATATTAAAAATATAGGGCAAGCCTATTTTTTACCCTCATAGAACATATAGTTTACAAATATATTAGAATATACTAGACGTTGTAAGAGGTCAGCAGCCTCTGTGCGCAGTGTGCTATGGCAGCAGAGAGGAGATGGACTAGCAGGCGAGGGAGAGGAGTTCTTTTGGGGCAGTCAGGAAAGAATAAGGGAGATAAATGGTGAGAGAGGAAGGAGTTTCCAAGTAAAAGTTTTCTGGTGCTGACTTGCTGAAATGTAAACAGGAAATCATTTCCTGGCTCCCTTTATTTACATTAGTTTCCTTATGTGTAAAACAAAAACAGTAATAAAGCCCTAGTATATCTTGAAAAATCGAGCACACTTTAAAACTCTGAAGCATTGCCTTTTTTAAAAAAACAAGTAACTCCAGGGATTCCTAGGGAGTGAGGAAGAACTATTTGAAACACTGGGAGACCTTTTCAGCTATACAAACTCCCAACTCTTCACCTTCCCTTTTCTAGGTGCTGTACCACTGTTGCAAATAACTATGACAGCACAGTTCTATTACTGGGAACTGTGAGGCAACAGGTTTTTTGGAAGGTGTAGTAAAGGTTGAGGTGTTCTGGTGAATGCCATTTTCAAAAATATCTCCTAATAAATTGTTTTCCTGACCCATATTTGACTCTTTTTTTTTTTTTTTGCTTTTTAGGGCTGCGCCCATAGCATATAGAGGTTCCCAGGCTAGGGATCTAATCAGAGCTACAGCTGCCAGCCACAGCCACAGCAATACCAGATCCAAACCACATCTGTGACCTGCACCATAGCTCACAGCAATGCTGGATCCTTAACTCCCTGAGCCGAGGCCAGGGATTGAACACACAACATCACGGTTCCTAGTCAGATTCGTTTCTGCTGCACCATGATGGGAACTCCATTTTTTGACTAATTTAAATATTTAGCTGTGCTCAGATGTTTCTCAGACCTGGAAAAAGTCACCTGTTGGTGCCTGCTTTGTTTACATGGCTTGCTAGTGGTATACTATGGTCCCGTCCTCTTTCGCCATTGCTAGTGATCTACTAATGATGTCTAGCTACAGTCTTGTTTTTTGTTTCCTTCCTAGGTATCCCTGCTGGAGTACCGCAAAAGGAAACAAGAAGCCAAGGAAAATTCTGCTGGTGGGGGAGGTGACTCTGCACAGAGCAAAAGCAAGTCTGCAGGAGCTGGGCAAGGCAGCAGTAACTCACTTTCTGACACTGGTGCCCATGGTGTGCAGGGATCCTCAGCCCGAACCCCGTCTTCCCCTCATAAAAAGTTCTCCCCATCTCATTCCTCTATGTCTCATTTGGAGGCAGTAAGCCCATCAGATTCCAGAGGCACTTCATCTCACTGCAGACCTCAAGAGAATATCAGCAGTAGGTGGTAAGTTTATCTTTAATGCTTTACTGATTAAATTAAGGAGGGATGTGTACATCTAGGCTAGCTCCCAGTTTTACCTAAAATATACGGGAATGCTTATCTGAGAAAGCCAGCCAAAAGCCAGCCAACAGTGCCACTTACCCTATTCAGCTGATTTAATAGTGTCAGCCATAATCCCTAGCCTTACAGAAGCAAAGAATTGCCACCAAGCCTGCAGAACAACATGTTGGACAGCATATAGTTGTGGACACAGAGGAGCTATTTTATTTGCTGGGCACTAACACTGCCTCTTCTGTTTTCTCATTTCTTGTGAAAGGTAAGTCAGGAGTTCAGTTCAGTTCCACTTAAATTAACAACAGATGTCTCAGTTCCACGTGGCTAGCATATACAGAGAGAAGTGACATGTTCTGAAAGGAATTGTCTGATTTAGAGGAGACCGCAAATAAATAAACAGTACTAGTCTCAAGTACTGAGTATCAAATGAATGAAATAAAGAATGAGGCATTTCATTCAATGAATCAATGAAGTCTGAGAAAGAAGAGACATGGCTCTAATGATTAATTTTCATTAATCTGTTAAATATTAAACTACTACATGCCAGGCACATGACTTCAGAGAAGATAAAATTTAGCATATTAAGATGGGGATTAAAAGAGATACACATCTTTAAATCCTCCTTTTCCTTGATTGCTTTTTCTTTTCTTTTTTCTTTTTTTTTTTTTTTTGTCTTTTTGCTGTTTCTTTGGGCCACTCCTGTGGCATATGGAG
This sequence comes from Phacochoerus africanus, assembly GCF_016906955.1. NCBI lineage: Eukaryota > Metazoa > Chordata > Mammalia > Artiodactyla > Suidae > Phacochoerus > Phacochoerus africanus. The sequence goes on from NC_062544.1 coordinate 146,126,013, forward strand.
GTTCCCAGGCTAGGGGTCTAATCGGAGCTGTAGCCACTGGCCTATGCCAGAGCCACAGCAACACAGGATCCGAGCCGCATCTGCAACCTACACCACAGCTCACGGCAACGCCGGATCGTTAACCCACTGAGCAAGGGCAGGGACCGAACCCGCAACCTCATGGTTCCTAGTCGGATTCGTTAACCACTGCGCCACAACGGGAACTCCTGATTGCTTTTTCTTTTCAAGTGTTTGTTGTTCTGCGCCTGGCATAGCTTGAGGCAGAAAAGAATACCTTGTTTTAAATTGGTCCTACAGAAAAATAATGTTTAAAAAGAGGGTGTCTAAAGAGAATCTGTTGTATAGCCCTTTTGTCAGAGCTTTGTTTGTTCTAGACTCTTGACTCTGAAGTCCTTTAACATAAACCGGCACCTTTTGCCTTCACAGGATGGTTCCCACATCAGTAGAAAGACTCCGAGAAGGAGGGAGCATCCCCAAGGTCCTCCGAAGCAGTGTGAGGGTGGCCCAGAAAGGAGAGCCTTCCCCCACGTGGGAGAGTAACATCACAGAAAAAGACTCAGGTGAGCCCATGGCCTTCTCCTGCCAACCAGGTTCAGGGACACATGAGCCAGGCTCCACACAACTCACACCAAATGCTGGGCTGAGGTGAGTTCCTTTCTTAGGCAGTTGGGCTCCCCTGTGTGCAGAGTTTCCAGTATAGTCTTGCTTTCACTCTTTGGGGCTATAGCATTCTTAAGATCTAGCATTGCTTGCTCTCTGTCTGCTCTTTTTTCCCAAAGGATATCTTTCTGTAGCTCATCTCTCCAAAGGCCTGGAAATCACCCTGATGAAGGATGAAGAGAAAGGAGGAGACAGGAATCAGATCAAGCGTTTAAAATAGCCCATAATTAGGAGTTTCCTGGTGACTCAGTGGGTTAAGGAATCTGATGTTGCCACTGCTGTGGCACGGGTTCGATCCCTGGCCCAGGAACTTGTGCATGCCTTGGGCGCAGCCCAAAAAAAAAAAGTCCATGATCATTTCTTTTGCCCTTCTGGCATGCTGCACTTAACTTGATTTGTCAGAAAGAAAGCAGCATGTGTTGGTGCTGGCATTGGTGACTTGAATGAACAATGGCTCTCTCTCATTTATTGTAAAAAAATGAGTTTATTTCATATTACTTTCCAGACCCTACTGATGGTGAAGGCCCAGAGACACTGAGCTCAGCACTCTCTAAAGGAGCAGCCGTTTACAGCCCTTCCCGATACAGCTACCAGGTGAGACAAGAAAGTGCTCATCTCTGGGCATAGGAATTTGTTCTGGGTTCCAAATGTGTGTGATCCTGGCCATCCTTTGCAGTTGAGATGCCGTCTTTGCATATAGTTTCAGCAGCCTTGGAAATATGTCATCATCTGCTCATCTTCAGGTAATAAGTCATGCCAGAAAAATTGTGACCAAAGACAGCCATTTTACTTTTTAATCCTAAAAAGAACAGATGGTTAAGAAGATGAAGAAGAAGAAGAAAGTAGGGTATTTTAAATATTCACAAGCCTAAATGGCTTAAGTAGGGACTTTTTCACCTCCTTATGCTTTTCCTCCCAACTCTTTCTAGCTCCTGCAGTGTGATAGTCCACGGACAGAATCACAAAGCCTCCTTCAACAGAGTTCCTCCCCCTTTAGAGGACATCCCACCCAGTCTCCAGGATACAGTTATCGAACTACTGCACTGAGACCTGGGAACCCCCCTTCTCACGGTTCTTCAGAATCCTCCCTCTCTTCTACGTCCTATTCCAGCCCCGCCCACCCTGTGTCCACAGACTCATTGGCCCCATTTACGGGGACACCAGGGTATTATAGCAGCCAGCCACATTCTGGAAACAGCACCGGCAGCAGTCTTCCAAGGAGGAGCTGCCCTTCTAGTGCTGCTAGCCCTACCCCACAGGGCCCCTCAGACTCGCCGACCTCAGACTCGGTTTCCCAGTCCAGCACAGGAACTCTGAGTTCCACCTCCTTTGCTCAGAACTCTAGGTCGTCATTGCCATCAGACTTCCGGACTATCAGTCTGCCCAGTGCTGGGCAGTCAGCTGCCTACCAGGCCTCCAGGGTATCTGCGGTTTCCAATTCACAGCACTACCCACACCGAGGGAGTGGGGGTGTGCACCAGTACCGGCTCCAGCCACTGCAGGGGTCGGGGGTCAAGACTCAGACAGGACTTTCCTAGGGCTTCTGGATTTGGGCAAACAGAACTGAATGAGCCCATAGCTGCTTCCTTCCAGCTGCCTCTGGAACCTAGGCCGAGCATATTGCTGAGGAAGGGGGTACAAGGTGCCAGAGGATTGGGTCTGGTCGACAAGAAACAAGACTTATGGTCGCGACTGGCTCTGGCCTTGGAGAAAGATGTAAATCTTGTCTGAAGCAGAGACTATAAAGAAGTTTCTCCCTGCTGTTAAGGGTACATTGTTGACAAGCAAATGGTGTTTCGGTTAGTAATGGTTCTAAGTGCAATGAGTTGTGTTGAAGCCTCCATCTCCCATCCTTGCCTGTAACCTGAAGTCACTTGTGCAGTGAGGATATCTTTTTAAATCAAAAAAAAAAAAAAAAAAGTTTTCAAAGGAAAAAGTGAAAAGAGCCAATCTCAAAGCCCCAAGCCATCTGAGTAGTGTTAGGGTTTTATGCACTTAAGAAAAAAGGTAGGTATGTAAATGTTCACCCTAAGACAACCATTCCAAAAGCAAGTATCTGGCCAAGATGTTTCCACCAAGAATATTCCCTCTTTTGTCTTAAAAACATCAAGAAGAAAACGGATAGTGAAGCTTGGAATGTGCTCTGACTGAGGGGTGCCTGGATCTCTGAAGAAGAGCTCATGTTCAACTCTTGATTATTCAGGAGCGGATTATCCTAGTAGGTTGTCTGAGCCTCCAGCTGGTACCATCCATTTCACAGCTCAGTAACCCATGAAGTAAGTAGGCAAAGAAAAGGGATACATAACTGAGATGTGCCAATTTCGTTGCTACTTATCAGCTGTTGGCAATAAATTTGATTAGGAAGGGTCCCCCATGCTTTGGGAATTGTTTGAATTTTATTTTTTCTACTCCCCATTAATCAGGAGTTAACGATCCCCTGAGTAGGACCGCCTCCATGATTAGGGAGCATGCACTCGTGACTGCAGGGTAAGAGTGGAAAGACATGTTTGTGGAGTGGCACCGACAGGACTGTGATTGTGTGTGGGCATGGCCCACGTTCCTTTGGGGGATGCTTCTTTGAGAGTGGCCTAGGTGAGAGTATTCTAAAGCCACCCACACACCTACACTGTTCTGGATGAGAGACGAGAGCAGACTGGCTTCTCCCCATCAGTGCATTGTGCCTGTTGTACACCCCTGGAGTAGCCCTGGAGCCAGCCAGGTGGGGTACACAATCTTTTTAAATTCCATACGGTTGCCAGCTTATTTCTTTCACTTGTTTACTGTAATATCTGGTGTGTTTTTATTTATCTAATTTTGTATTCAGTTATAACCATGGTAGGGGTAGCAAATATATGACAGGTGTAATCCCTGGTGCTGCAGTGGACCTTCTTTCTTTTGGACAAGATAATACTGTGAGTCTCCCTCCTTCCTTCTCTCCAGTTTGTTTTCTCCTTTTTTCCCTAGCCTCTTGCATCCCCTTCCTTTCTACCCTCTCCTACAACTATCATATGCACAGTCTTCTCTCTTTGTGTGTGACTGTTACAAAATTTCACTTTTTCAAAATTGAAATCAGGTGTTTGCTCAAATGAGGGGAGATTTTTTTTTTTCTTTTTTTAAATGCTGAGACATCAGCAGAATACTTTTCTTTCTGATGTTTCCCCCACAAAACCCATCAGTCTGGGAGAGAGTTGGGAATGGAAATCATGTTGCCTGGGATGCTGGTTTCTTTGTATATTATATAAAACGTATGTAAATGTCTCTCCATTTGAGCTGGGGTTTGCATTCTCCCCTTGGCTATTAACCAGGGGGAGAGGCCAGCGGGCAGGCGGCCCTCACCCTGCCTGGCACGTGCAGAGACCCCAGCCACTCTGTGTGGGCAGGGTGCTGTCAAGACCAGACCTCTGGGGGGGGTGGGGGCGGGGGGTGGGGGGGAACTCTTGGAAGGGAAGAAGTATCACTTCTTTCTCAAGTGGAGTGTTTACACCTTGCTGTAACATTTGAACTTTCACAAGAGATGTAATAATTTTGATAATAAAATTCTTAACCATAATAATCATAAGTTGAGAACTTTGTCCAATTTTGTGACCTTGCCTTGCCTGGTTTTCCTAACTCTGTCCTTAAGTGAAGAAAGCAAAATGGATACATGTTCAAGAGGGTGCTCTTGGTAGAGTTGTTTTGCCCATAATGGGCTCAGGAATACGGATTGATCTTCCTTCACACCCCTTTTTTTTTTCTTTTTTTTTTTCTTTTTTTCTTTTTTACTTTATAGGGCCACACCTGCAGCATATGGAAGTTCTCAGGCTAGGGGTCAAATCAGAGCTACAGCTGCCAGCCTACACCACAGCCACAGCAACTCGGGATCCAGGCCGCATCTGTGACCTATAACCAGCTCTTGGCAATGCCAGATTCTTAACCCACTGAGTGGGGCCGGGTATCAAACCCACGTCCTCATGGATGCTAGTTGGATTCTTAACCTGTTGAGCCACAGTGGGAACTCCATGATATTCCTTCACACTTTTATGATTAAAATCAGGCCATTATTAGGACCAGTCTGCAACAGTGAAACTGAATTTTGAAGACAAACTTGAACTGGACTGGAGTTCGTGACCTTGGCCTCATTTATTCCACAACTATTTATTGACCTCTTTTCCATTCAAAGATAATACAAGGCAGGGAGTTCCCATCGTGGCTCAGTGGTTAACGAATCTGACTAGGAACCATGAGATTTCAGGTTTGATCCCTGGCCTTGCTCAGTGGGTTAGGGATCCGGCATTGCTCTGAGCTGGGGTGTAGTTCGCAGATGCGGCTATGATCCTGCTTTGCTGTGGCTGTGGCACAGACTGGCGGCTACAACTCCGATTAGACCCCTAGCCTGGGAACCTCCATATGCCACGGGAACGGTCTTAGAAAAGGCAAAAAGACAAAAAAAAATACAAGGCATTGTTTTTGATGGTGGGTTTATGCTGATTAGGGGTAAGCAGATAACATTTCTGCTCTCATAGAATTTACATTCTAGAGCAGTGTGGAAACGAACCTAGTCCATAATTTCAAGAGGTCCTGACCGTGTTATTATTTCATAGCAGGTATGTAACTAGGGAGATTGAAGGGGCAACTCTGGATTGGTTGATCCAGGAGGTCTCTAAGAGGTTGACATTTCAGCTGAGATCTCAGTGATCAGGAGTCAGTCATGGAAATCAATATGAATAAAGATCTTTGCAGTAAAAGATACTTAACAAGAAAAGCCTTGGTTGGGATAGAGTGAATAAGCAGGGCAGGGAGAGGGGGCAGCAGATAGCAAGAAGATAGGGTCAGATCATATAGAGCATGTCTCAGCAATCTTTCTATAAGGAGATAGAAAGTTAATACTTAGGCTTTGCATGCCATGTGGTCTCTATCCCAACTATTTTACTCTGCCCTTAAAGCATAAAGACAGTAGGCAATACTGGCTATGGCCAGTAAACAGTATTTACAGAAAAACATGGTCAGTCAGATTTGGCCCCCAGGTCATAGTTTGCTGGTCTCTGATGTAGAACCTTGTGGGTTTCGTTTAAAGAATCTGCATCCTAGTGGGAAAGTCACTGCAGGATTTTAAGCAGAGAAGTGACATGATCTAATTTATGTTTTGTTAATTGGTTAGTTTTTTTAAATTACTCTGTTTTGATCCAGGAGGAGTTAGGAATAGAAACCAGGAAACCAGTCTGGAAGCTATAGTAGTTCAGGCAATCAGCAATCCAAGGTGGCTTCTATGTAAGTGGTCATAGGGAGAAAGAAGTACTTAGAGTCAGGATGCTTTTTGTAAGTAAACAACAGTGCTTGCTAGTGAACCGGTGTGTCAGGGTTTTGTTCTAACATACATTTCACAAACATTTATCAAGAGAGAGTTACAATAGACTGCATTTGCTAATAAACACAGGGGAGTCAAAGACAGAGAAGATGCTAATTCTTAAAGAAGCTTAGAAAGTAACCAATTGAAGACAAAATTAAAATCATTGTCTTCTTAGAATGCCTAGGTGACCTTCCACAAGCCACAACTGAATTCTGCTTGCTCAAAGAGGAGAATAGGTGGGTGCGTAGTCCTCTTTTAAAAGCATTTTGATATTCAGCGTCGTATTTGGTCTCAGTTCTGTGATGAAAGCAGGTGAGGTGCTAGAATTTAAAGATGAGAAATTGAGGTCTAGTGCAGTGTCCTGTCTCTACAATGGAGCTTCTAATAATGGAAGAATAAGCTCATCTGATTTTTGTTAGAATTGAAAGGTTCTATTTTATAATTGTTTATTAGACAGCTACTGTGCTAGGCTGTGCTAGGTGCTAGGAATATGAAGGTAAGTAAGACACCCTTATCTATTAGGAATTTGTAGTCTATTTGCTATTGTTACCAAGTGTCTGCTCTGTTATTAGGTACTTTGCTTTTGATGTGGTATAAATGTTAGGAGCTGAACTGTATTAAATAATCAAGTGCATTAGTGCACTTTGTACACAACTTCTCAGTTGTGGTTCTTCCGTTTATGTCCATCAGCTATCTCATTCATCCTTAACAGTGTGTAAGGTATTATTATCATTTTACAATTTTAGTTTTAGAGGATGCAAATGTCCAAGATTTTGCTCTTCTAAAGGCAGACTCCACCTGACAGTCTTAGAAATTTTGCAGTTTACCCAGGAAACAAATAGAGATAGCTAGAGATGCTTCAAAACTGACTACAAGCAGTGGCGCCTAGAAGTTAAGGATCTGGTGTTGCTACAGTTATGGCTCAAGTCACGCCTGTGGCTCAAGTTTGATCTCTGAACTTGCAATTTCCACCTGCCATAGGCACAGCCAGGGTGGGGTCCGGGGACTGACTTAACTAGCTGAAAAAGTGTATTACACCCTTTGTTGCCTTAAAAACAGCAATCTGGCCTTTTCATCTCTCAAGCATCGGATTGATGGTTCAGGGTTTTCTGTTTAGCAAAGGACTCCCTGAAGAAAAAAATTCAGAATTGTCCCACTGGAGGAGGCTATTTACTTTGAAACTGCACTGATTATCAATTCATCGATTACAGAGGGGACAACCTCCATAACCTGCTATGAAACTTAGAGAGATAAAGGTCCTGTGCTGAAAATAAATAAAGGAAGCAGCTTGGAAAAAAAGCATAGTTATGGAAAGAGATGGTGTTCTCCTCTAACTTTTCCCTGCTTTTAGGTTCAAAAGCTTACCTGGCAGAGAATATGAGATAATAGTTTTGAATATTCTCACATACATCATAAAAACACACAGAAGTCATGATAGCAAAACAAAACCTTGGGCAACTTTGTAGGAAAACTGGGTATCCCCGTGACCCTCAAAACAAAGGAAAGAAAGGGCATTTCCCTGATGGTCTTGTGGATAGGACTCAAACACTGACTGCTGCATCTGGGTTTCAGTCTCTGGTAAGGGAACTAAGACTCCACATCACGCCTGCATGTCAAGCCCCCCCCAACCAGAAAAAAAAATCTCACAAAGGAAAGAAACGACCAATAACCACAAGATCTGCGTGGTAATCACGTTTTGTTCCAGAGAAAGCAATGGCATGTCTGATGTGTCTCAGAACTCCACAAGCACTCAGTCAGAAGTTCAATGAGCCATTGTGAAAATGACAGACTAGGAGGGGCTTGCTGTATGTACAAAGAAAGGGCACTTGGTTAGATCTGAAGGGGTTGCAACACTTTGGGCCTAAGAAAATTCTAAATAGCAAAGTTCACAGGATTGAGCACACAGACTACTGATAGAATCCAAATTGAGCAAGACAATAGAGTTGGAGAGGTAGAGGATCCCATTAAATGAAGTATTTTGAATAAGAGTGTGAAGCTAGGATTGTCCATTTAATCCAGTATTACCCTTCTAGGAACAATATGAAAGTATTAAATAATTTGTTCTTTAACTCCTGAGAGAAACAATTGATCATAAATTGGTCAATTAAAGCTGAATTTAAACAGCTTTTATTTTCACAGTCCATATTTTAATATTTTGCATGAAAAAAAGTACTATAGAACCTTGAACCTAGGAAAACTAATAAGTCGTGCCTTCTAAAAGTGCAGGAAAATCTAACTTGTATAGTAAATATGGGCAACAGAAAGGAACAAAGTCAAAATCCAAACAAGTACAAGAAAGCAGAATAATATCTGCACAGACAATGAAAGCATGCTAATTTAACAGAACAAAAAAAAAAAACAGGTATACAGATTGAGAAGGAAGAAGTAATAAACAGTCTTTGTTCACTATGGACATAATTGTTTTGTAGAAAATCCAAAAGAATCAATCCCCCTCCCCCAAAGAAAACATGCAGCTAATAATCAATTACATCAAGGTTGCAGAGTACAATGTTAATGATAGAAATATCAGCTGCTTTCTTATATGCCAGCAACAAACTATTGGAATTTAAAAGTTAAAACAGTTAACATTTATTCTGGAGCCAACAAAAAATGAAATAGTTATAAATTAAAATATCTAGAAGGCCTATATGGATAAGACTATAAAACTGATGAAATTAAAGAACTAAATAAACAGGAATATTCCATGGTCATGTATGGAAAGATTTGATGTCAGGATGTCAATTCTCAACTTGATTTTTGGATTTGTAATCCCAATTAAAACCCTAGCAGGTTATTTTGTGGCTATCCATAAACAAAGCTTATACACAGAGGGGAAAGACCCAGAATAGCCAACACACTGTTAAAAGGGAAGTGTTCTTTAGGTCAGACTTATTCTAAAGCTATAGCAATCAAGACAGCGTGATAATTGGAATAAGAACAAATGGATTGGTGGAAAAGAATAAGAATGCCCATAAAACAAACCCACACAAATGTAGTCAACTGATATTTGACAAGTAAGGGCAATGCAATGGAGAAAAGATAGTCTTCAACAAATGGGGCTGGCACAGCTGGACATCCGCATGCAAAAAATGAGTGTAGACACAGATGTTGACACTCTTCACAAAAGCTAACTCAAAATGAATCATGGACCTAAATATAAAAAGCAAAAGTATTGGAGTTTCCTGGTAGCCTAGTGGTTAAGGACTTGGCAGTTGTGTGTCTGGCAATGACTTCTCAGATACAATACCAGAGCCATCATATGCCACGGGTGCAGCCAAGCAAGGGGGGGGGGTGGATAAATTAATCAATTGATCAGTCTCCTGGAAGGAAAAGTACGCAGCGTCTTCCTTGACACTGGTCTTGGCAATGATTTTTTGGCTTTGATACTACAAGCAAGAGCAGCAAAAGTAAACAGGTGACATTACATGAAATTTAAAAGCTGCACAGCAGGGAGTTGCCGTCGTGGCGCAGTGGTTAACGAATCCGACTAGGAACCATGAGGTTCCGGGTTCAGTCCCTGCCCTTGCTCAGTGGGTTAACGATCCGGCGGTGCCGTGAGCTGTGGTGTAGGTCGCAGACGCGGCTCGGATCCTGTGTTGCTGTGGCTCTGGCGTAGGCCGGTGGCTACAGCTCCAATTCGACCCCTAGCCTGGGAACCTTCATGTGCCTCGGGAGCGGCCCAAGAAATAACTAAAAAAAGACAAAAAAACAACAAAAAAAAACTGTACAGCAAAGGAAAGGAAACCGTGTTCAATATGAAAAGGCAACCTACTGAGTGGGAGAAAATACTTGCAAATTATGTATCTGATAAGGGGTTAGTATCTAATAGATATATAAAGAACTCATAACTGAAAAATATTTCAATAAAAAATGGGCAGATCTAAACAGCTATTTTTCTATGTAAGAAATACAGATGGCCAACAGGTACATAAAGGGTGCTCAGCATCATTAACCACCAGGGAAATGGAGATCAAAATCACAATGAAATACCACTTGAGCCCTGTCTGTGGGGATATAAATTGGTGCACCCTCTCTGGAAATCATTATGAAGGTTCCTCAGATTAAAAATAGAACTATAATTAGGGTTCCTGTTGTGGCTCATTTGTAACGAACCCACCTAGTATCCATGAGGACGCAGTCTTGATCCCCGGCCTCGCTCAGTGGGTTGAGGATCCAGCATTGCCATGAGCTGTGATGCACGTTGCAGACATGGCTCAGATCCCGCTTTGCTGTGTCTGTGGCGTAGGCTGCAATTACAGTTCCAATTTGACACTTAGCCTAGGAACTTCCATATGCCTGGGTGCAGCCCTAAGAAGATGTAAAAAAAAATAGAACTATCATATAATCCAGCAATTCCACTTTTGGGTGTTTATCTGAAGAAAACAAAAACACCAAGTCAAAAATATGTTTGTACCCCTGTGTTAACTGCAACAAGATAGGGAACAACCTGTGTTTGTTAGTGGATGAATGGATAAAGAAAATGTATGCATGACAGCTATAAACAAAAAATGAAATCCTCCCATTTGCAACAACATGAATGCACATTGAGGGAGTTCTTCCTGAGTAAATAAATTAGAGGAAGACAAATACCTTATGATCTCATACAAAAATATAGAGAGTCTTCAAAAAAAAAAAATGAGCTTATGGGTACAGAGAACAGATTGGTGGTTCCCAGAGGTGGAGGATGTGGGGTTAAGCCAAATGGGTGACAATGGTCAAAGGTCAAACTTGGAGTTATAAATAAGTCCTGGGGATGTAACACAGCATAGTGACAATAGTTAATAATACTGTATTTGCTTGTCACTAAGGGAGTAGATCTTAAAAGTTTTTAGCACAATAAAACAATTTTTGTAACTGGGTGATGGATGTTAACTAGACATTGTGATCATTTGTGTGTATGTGTGTATATATATATATATATACACATATATATACAAATTGTGTGTATATATATATATACACAAATTGTGTGTATATATATACACACATACACACAATTTGTATATTTATGTACGTATATATAGATGCATTATGTTGTACACATGAAACTAAAAATGATACATGTCAATTACATCTCAGCTTTTTTTTTTTTTTTGACTTGGAGTTCCCACTGTGGTGCAGTGGGTTAAGAATCTGCAGCTTAGGTTGCTGCAGAGGTGCTGGTTCAATCCCCAGCCTGGTGTAGTGGTTTAAAGGATCTGGTGTTGCTACATCTGCAGCTCAGATTCAGTCCCTGGCCCAGGAATGTGCCATGGGCATGGCCATTAAAAGAAAAAAAAAGTAAGACTTGAGTGGGGAGAGCATGACAGCATATCTGATAGCCTTTATATCAGCCAATATGACTTTAATTTCTTTATGGTCAGGATTTTTTCACAGAAGAGAGGTGACTTTAATTTCTTTATGGTCAGGATTTTCTCACAGGAGAGAGGTGAGAAGCACTTTTTCAAGAAATAAATGAATTTTCCTAATTAGAAGATCCAGTAGATAAAGTTGAGGTCATAAAGTACAAGTTAAGGAAAATTTTTACCTGAAGAAACTTAAAATGATGATAAGGAAAGGAATAATGTTTAATTTACTATTTAACAGTTTAGCAAATCAGTCAAGCACATTGGTTTTTAAAGGCTCTATTTCAAGATATTTGTACATTTTAAGGTCCAGTGGTATTGACAGCCACCAGTAGGTATAAATCCTACTAGAACTCGTCAATTCATATGAAGCTTTATTTGTGGTTATCTACAGAATGCTTTCCTATCATATCTTGGCAAGATAAAATAGCCTTATTTTCAAATGGGCAAAGGTCTGAACATACACTTAGTATATATGCAAAGATGTTCAACATCATATGTCATTAGGAAGTTGCAGGTTGAAACAATGTGATGTCATTTCCTACCTATTAGATTGACCACAATCCAAAACACTAATCCCACCACATACTGCTGAGGATGTGAAGCAGCTGAAACCCTCACTCACTGCCGGTTGGAGTGCAAAACTTGGGAAAACATTTTGGCAGTATCTTACAAACTAAACATGCACTCAGTATACAGTCCAGCAGTTGTGCTTCCTAGTTTACACCCTAAGAAGCTGAAAATGTATGTCTATACAGAAACCTCTTTATAGATGTTGTAAGCAGCTTTACTGATAATTGCCAAATCTTGGAAGCAATCAAGATGTCCTTCAGTAGGTGAGTAAATAAACTAGTATTTCTGAAAAGTGAACTGTTACTCAACACCAACATGAAATGAGCTATCAAGCCATAGGAAGAACATGGAGTGGAGTTTCCACTGTGCTGCAGTGGGCTAAGGGTTCAGTGTTGCTGCAGCTGTGATACAGGTGTAGCTGCAGCCGTGGTATAGGTCGCAGCTCCAGTTTCCCTGGCCCAGGAATTTCCATGTGCCATGGATGAGCTAAAAAAGAAAAAAAAAAAATGGAGAACTTAATGCATATTACTAGTAGAGAAAAACCAGTCTGGAAAATCTACATACTATGCGATTCCAATTATATGGCACTCTAGATAATGCAAAACTGTAGAGATGGCGAAAAGATCAGCAGTTGAGGAGGGGGGGGGAATGAGTGAGAGGAACACAGGATTTTTAGGGTGGTGAAGCTATTTATGTGATACTGTAGTGGGAAATACATGCAATATACATTTGTATATACCCATAGAATGTGAGTGAACCCCATCCTAAACTATGGACCTTGGGTGAAAATGATGTCCAGTGTAGGTCCAGCAGTTGTACCATTTAGTGGGGGTTGTGGTTAATGAGGGAGGCTGTGAATGTGTGGAGCAGGGAGAATATAGAAAATCTCTGTACCCTCTGCTCACTTTTGCCGGGAACCTAAAGCTGCTCTAATAGTCTTTGTTCCAGTGACAAATACAGAAGACTGGCAAAAAAAAAGACATGTGTTAATACGTATTTCCAAATAAAGACAAGGCAAGGGAAAGAATAAATACCAAAAGTTTTATCTCAAGACTTTTCCTGAAATATTTCAAAGTAAAAATTGACAGAACATGTTGCATACCTTGTAAATTCAACCCAGAATGGTCAATATCAAAATATCCTAAAATTTTTGGAATGTAAAGTAAAGGAAAAAAATCCTTGGGTATCCAAGTAACTCCTAAAGTTACTTATAATGGAAAGAAAATTAAGCTGTATCAAGGTTTTTGAGAGCAACACATTATAGCAAAAGAGTAACACGTTTAAAATACCATGACTAAATGAGAACTTTCATACCAACTATACAATAGCAGCAGACTGTCATCTGCATTCAAGAACCTAGGGAACTTTATTCCCATTAACTCTTAGGAATCTGTTAAAAACTGAGCTCATTCCGGCAACCAAACTCTAGAAACATCAACAGAGGGAGTTCCCATTGTGGCTCAGTGGAAACAAATCCAACTAGTATCCACGAGGATGCAGGTTCCATCCCTGGCCTCGCTCAGTAGGTTAAGGATCCAACATTGCCATGAGCTGTGGTGTAGGTCACAGACGCTACGCAGATTCCATGTTGCTGTGACTGTGGCTCCAATATGACCGACCCCTAGCCTGGAAACTTCCATGTGCCACAGGTGTGGCCCTAAAAATCACACACACACACAAAAAGAAAGAAACATCAACAGAAAGTCTAGTAGTGAGTTAATTAAATGCAGTTAGCTACTCGAACAAAAATGAATGGGGAATATAAGGTGAGACGTCAGCTGGTTTATGTGAGTTAGGCAGTGTAAATACAGAGCAACTACAAAGAAGTAAGAAAATATTTTTTAGTGATTATACTGGTGGTGGTATATCTGAGGGCTTTAATATCGGATAAAACAAATGAATCGTGGCTCAGTGGTTAACGAATCCGAGTAGGAACCATGAAGTTTCGGGTTCGATCCCTGGCCTCCCTGGAGTAAGGATCTGGCATTGCCGTGAGATGTGGTATAGGTTGCAGACACTGCTTGGATCCCGCATTGCTGTGGCTCTGGCATAGGCCGGCAGCTACGGCTCCAACTCGACCCCTAGCCTGGGAACCTCCATATGCCAGAGATGTGGCCCTAGAAATGGCAAAAAGCCAATTAAAAAAAAAAAAATCCATTGCCCTTGAGAACCCAGATTCTAAATGAGGGGGAAAAAGGTGTCATTGATGTCAAGACAGAGGATGTTAAGCCAAAACCTTTCTTATATCAGTACCAACTCAGGAAGTTTTGTGTTTGTTTGCTCTTTTTGGCCACGCCTGAGGCATATGAAAGTTCCCAGGCCAGCAATTGAACCTGAACCAGAGCAGTAGCCTGAGCACAGCAGTGACACAGAGTCTTTAACCACTAGGCCACCAGGGAGCTCCCTAATGAGGTATTTTATCACAGACAGATTAGATAGATCCCATATCCACATATGTGTGTGTCCATATCTTAGCTCTATCGACTGGGAAAGGCTTAGAAATAGGGCTTCCTAGAGAAATGGCAGATTTGGGGATGAAGGAGAAAATGTCCAATATCAGTCTAAAACATCTTGTCATTATCAGAGAGCAAGGATACTATCAAAGATAATTAGCGTTAGGTTTAAAAGACTTCCGAGGTGGCTACCAAGTTTCTCTTTGGTTATGGTCAAAAAGGTATCATAGTTCATCTGCCCGTACATTTGTTTTATGCTGCAGCATGTCTAACAAAGAACAGAATCTTACATAGCTGCAATGAACAGGCAAACAACGCTGTTGCTAAGTGGCCTAAGATCATTTGAATCCAGGTCCTCTGTCTGATTTATTTGTGTATTTCTAGAGCCTGGCAGTACCTGACCAGAACAGGCATTTAACAAATGTTTTGTTGAATGAGTAAATAAATCCGAAGAAGGCTCCAACCCACACAGGTTGAATTTCAGCACCTAAGTGAGCTCCCAGCACCTCCGGGTCTGTTTGGATGCCAGCAGCCTTCTTCTCTGCCTCAGTGGACTTGAGAGGGGTTTCAAACCAGAGCCTGGTTGGAATCATGGAATCTGGTGAGTTCTCCCCACTTCACTCTCCTTAGTCACCCCATGAAATAGTTCTCCATGTCCTCTGGCTTTCCAGGGTTCTCTGCTTTTACCATTTCCCATCCTTCTCTCCCAACTTTCCTGTGGTGCTGTCCTCCTCCATCTTGTCTGTCAACCTTTACTGAATACAGTTCTCTCCGGAGGACACCACCTCCTTTGCAGCCCTTGATGTGGAGGCCGCTCCTGCTCTCACTTCTCGTTGCACGGAGGGTCTCCCCAGATGTCTCCAGACAAAACTTATCTTGTCCCTCAGATAAAAATATCCTGCACCCACCCCGAAGCTCACACATTTGGTTCTTGTGTTTCAACCCTCTTCACTGCTGTCGTTTTAACCTTCCAATGTCTCTCTCTGATTCTTTCTGCTTTTTGGCTTTTTAGGGTCATACCCATGGTGTACGGAAGTTCCCAAGCTAGGGGTGAAATCGGAGCTACAGCTGCCGGCCTACCACAGCCACAGCAATGTGGGGTCCAAGCCATGTCTGCAACCTACGCCATAGCTCACAGGAACACAGGATCCATGGCTCACTGAGTGAAGCCAGGGATTGAACCCGCATCCTCATGGATCCTGGCTGGATTCGTTTCCACTGTGCCATGACGGGAACTCCCTCTCTCTGATTCTCTCGAGTCTTAACTTTGGCTTGTCTTCTCCACCCCACTTTCTCCCACTGTCCTTCCCATTTGGGTGGACATCCTAACCAGGATGCCTCTCATCACAAAATCTTTTGCAAGAATTACTCAGAATAATTAGAAAAAGAAGAATAAACAAAACATAAAGTCAGCAGAAGGAAGAAAATCATATGAAGATCAGAGAGGAAATCAATAAAAGAGAGATTCAAAAAATAATAGAAAAAAATCAATAAAACCAAGAGCTGATTCTTCGAAAAGGTAAACAAATTTGACAAACCTCTGGTCAGACTCACCAAGAAGAGGAGAGGAAAAAAAACAAATAAACAAGAGAAATGAAAAAGGAGAAATCTCAGTGGATACTGCAGAAAGACAAACCATAAGAGAATACTATGAACAATTGTATGCTAACAAATTTGACAACCTTTAAGAAATGGACAACTTTCTAGAGACTTAAAGCCCACCAAAACTGAATCAAGAAGAAATAAATCAAGTGAACAGACCAATAGCTAGAAATGAAGTTGAGTATGTAATAAAAACATCCCTATAAACAAAAGTCCAGGACCAGATGGCTTCACAGGTGAATTCCACCAAACATACAAAGAAGAACTTATACCCATCCTTCTTAAACTTTTCCAAAGGTTGAATAAAAAGGAATACTCCCAAAGACATTCTCTGAAGCCAGCATCACCCTAATACCAAAAGAAAGATACTACCAAAAAACAAAATTATACATGCCTATCTGATGAATATAGACACAAAAATTCTCAATAAAATTTTAGCCAACAAATTCCAACACCATATAAAAAAGATCATACACCATGACCAAGTGGGATTCATCCCAGGTTCATTAGGATGGTTCAACATATGCAAATCAATCAATAACATACACCACATCAACAAAAGAAAAATCAAAAACCACATGATCATTTTAATAGATGCAGAAAAAGCATTTGGCAAAGTCCAACGTCCATTCATGATATAAAAAAAAAAAAACTTACCAAAGTGGGTATAGTGTGAACATACCTTAACATAATGAAAGCTATTTATGACAAACCCAGAACCAATATATTACTCAATGTAAAAAAGCTGAAAGCCTTCCCACTAGAATCTGGAACAAGACGAGGATGCCCACTCTCACCACGTTTATTCAACATAGTATTGGAAGTCCTAATCACAGCAATCAGACAAACGAAAAGTATCCAAATTGGAAGAGGTGAAATTGTCACTTTATGTGGATTACATGTACTATATGTAGAAAACTCTAAGGACTCCACACAAAAACTACTCAAACATGGGGAGCTTGGGGTTAATAGATACAAATTCTTGCCTTTGGAACAGATTAGCAATGAGATCCTGCTGTGTAGCACTGGAATATGTCTAGTCACTTATGATGGAGCATGATAATGTGCAAAAATAGAATGTGTGCATGTATGTGTAACTGGGTCACTATGCTGCACAGTAGAAAAATAATTGTATTGGGAAATAAGTATTAAAAATAATCATTTTAAAACAATTGTCAAACAATAAAAATGGCAATAAGTACATGCCTATCAATAATCACTTTAAATGTCAATGAACTAAATACTCCAATCAAAAGTCACAGGGTCGGTGACTAGATGTTAAGCCTTTAGCCAGGCTCATTAGGGTTAGCATTAGACAGGGAAATAAAGTAAGAAATACAAGAGGAAAAGTTACAACTGATATCACAGAAATATAAACAATTCTAAGTGAATGTTATGAGCTGGTATAAGTCAATAAATTGGACAAACTAGAAGAAATGGATTAATTCCTAGAAACATACATTTTTTTCAAGAATGAATTAGGAAAAATTGATAATCTGAAGAGACTGTGTTGAAACTGAATCAGTAGTCAAAAAACTCCCCCAAAACAAAAGTCTAGGAACACATGGCTTCACTGGGGAATTCTACCAAACATATAAAGAGGTAATACCTCTCATTCTCAAACTATTCCAAAGAAATAAAGAGAGGGTAACACCCCAAATTCACTCTACAAGGCCACCATTAATATGACACACACACACACAAACTTCTCAGACTGATCAATGAATTCAGCAAAGTAGCAGGATACAAGATAAACATTCAGAAACTGGTTGCATTTCTGTATACTAATCATACTATCAATTAGAAAAGGCATACAAAAATACAATACCTTTTAAAATTGCACCCCACAAAATTAAAGACCCAGGAATATACCTGACCAAGGAGGAAGACTTATATGCTAGGAACTATAAAACGTTAATCAAGGAAATTAAAGAGGATTCAAAGAAATGGAGATATTCCATGCTCCTGGGCTGGAAGAATTAATATCGCAAAAATGGCCATACTACCCAAAGTAACCTACAGATTCACTGCAATCCCTGCCAAATTACCCATGACATTTTTCACAGAACTAGAACAAACAATCCAAGAACTTATATGGAATTTTAAAAGACTCAGAATTGCCAAAGCAATTCTGAGGAACAAAAACCAAGAAGGAGCCATAGCTCTTCCAAACTTCAGGCAATATTACAAAGCCATGGTGATCAAGACAGTGTGGTACTGGTACTAAAACAGACATACAGACCAATGGAACAGAATAGAGAACCCAGAAATAAACCCAGACACCTACGGTCAATTAATCTTTGACAAATGAGAAAAGAATATAAAATGGGGAAAAGATAGTCTTTTCAGCAAGTGGTGCTGGGAAAACTGGACAGTCGCATGTAAATCAGTGAAACTGGAAAACACCCTCACACCATATACAAAAATAAACTTCAAATGGCTTAAAGATTTAAATGTAAGACAAGACGCTATTAAACTCTTGGAAGAGAACATAGGTAAAACATTCTCTGACATCAACTTTACAAATGTTTTCTCAGGTCAGTCTCCCAAAGCAACAGAAATAAAAGCAAAAGTAAACCAATGTAACCTAATCAAACTGACACACTTTTGCAACACAAAGGAAACCCCCCAAAAAAACAAAAACACAACCTACAGAATGGGAGAAAATAGTTTCAAATGATGCAACTGACAAGGGTTTAATCTCTAAAAGATACAAACAACTTAAACACAATTCACCAGCAAAACCAACAACCCAATTGAAAAATGGTCAAAAGACCTGAATAGACATTTCCCCAAAGAAGACATACAGATGGCCAACAGGCACATGAAAATATGCTCAATGACTAATTATTAGGGAAATGCAAATCAAAACTACCATGAGGTACCACCTCACACCTGTCAGAATGGCCATCATTAACAAGTCAACAACAAATGCTGGAGAGGGTGTGGAGAAAAGGGTCCTCTCCTACACTGTTGGTGGTAATGTTATTTGGTACAACCACTATGGGAAACAGTATGGAGGTTCCTCAGAAAACTAAATATAGAACTACCATATGATCCAGCAATCCCATTCTTGAGCATATATCCGAACAAAACTTTCCTTGAAAAAGATACATGCACCCCTACATTCATTGCAGCACTATTCATACTAGCCAGGACATGGAAACAACCTAAATGTCCACTGACAGATGAATGGATTTAGAAGCTTTGCAATATATAAACAATGGAATACTACTCAGCCATAAAAAGAATAAAATAATCCCATTTGCAGCAACATGGATGGAAATAGACTCTCTAAGTGAAGTCAGAAAGAGAAAGACAAATACCACATGATATCACTTATATCTGGAATCTAATACATGGCACAGAGGAAACTCTCCATAGAAAAGAAACTCATGGACTTGTAGAACAGACTTGTGGTTGCCAAGGGAGAGGGGGAGGGAGTGGGATGGACTGGGGGTCTGGGGTTAATAGATGCAAACTCTTGCATTTGGGGTGGATAAGCAATGAGATCCTGCTGTATAGCTCAGGCAACTATATCTAGTCACTTGTGATGGAACATAATGGAGGATAACGTGAGAAAAAGAATGTCTATGTGTGTGACTGGATCACTTTGTTGTACAGAAAACTGACAGAACACTGTAAATCAGCTATAATGGAAAAAATAAAAATCATTAAAATTAAGTAAGAGCTGAAGAAAAAGAATTACTCAGAATATTCAGGTCAAATACCTTTCTAACTATAATCTCCTAAACGTCCAGCTCTTTCACATGCCTTAATTTCTCCATTTTCATTGTCAGTCTGCCCCATTTTCCCATAACCAGCCTATATCTGATGGTGGGCCTCTGACTGTGCTGACCTTGCACCTGCCTTCCAGTTTATATAGTCTTACTTCTGTGTCTACCCTCCCATCTCTTGGTGCCACCATAGTTTCATGGTCACTAATCAGTCCTTTCATATCTTTTGACAGCTCCTTTAACAGCTGTTCCAAATTTTCATCATTCTTCTCAAACCCCTTGCTCATTCCCTTGACTTTCAGTAGAGAATATTGCCTCCTGCTTCACTGAGAAAAATGGATGCCATCAGGCAAGAGTTCCCTAACTAAACCTTATACATCCTAGCCTTTTCCATTAGCAACCTCTCTTAATCTTTGAACTCTTACTGGCTATGACCCACAAATATTCAGAACTCTTCCATATTTAAAGAAAAAGGGATTCCATTTCCTCCTTTAAATTACATGCTGATCCTTGTCCACTGCTTGTTCACTATGTACACTTAGCATTTCCTGAATGAATGGAGTCATTTCTTTCCCCTTCTTAGCCACTCTTCTCCAGAAGGTGATCTTCTCAGTTAGCTCCCATTCTCTCCCTTAACAGGCCTCAGTGTGGCTCTCCTCACACTCCTCTGAACATGCTTTTATCAAATCCAGCAGTGGCCTCTTTGTTCCCAAGTTTAGTGGGCACAGATTTCAGTCCCTAATTCTCTGCTCCACCTGACCAGTTGAACTTCCCCTTAAGTTCCAAGTCCTTGGTTTCCTTAACACCACGTCCTCACTGTTAAGTAGCTCCGACTCTCCTTTTGGACAGCCATTCCTCTGACCTTTATACATTGGTGTTTTCCAGTGATTCGTAGCCCCATGCTCTCTTCGCACTACACAAGTCACCCTGAACAAGTTCATCTGCACTTCACGTTTCAGCCATTACATGCATGTTCGTGTTTCTCTTGGGCTCCCAAATCCATGTAAGTCAGCTGACTACTGGGCAATCTACCAGGATGTCCCATATGCATGTCTCAAATTGAACTGTTCATCTTGTTCCCCCACTACACTGGCAAACTTTTCTTTTCCCCTAAGCCAAACGTTTTAACTGTCCTCCTTGATGCCACTCTATCCCTTATCCCCATAATCGGTCAGTTACTAAATATCCTCAATTCTACTTCCTAAATATAAAATTTCTTACCTCTCTCAAAACCACTGCCATCACCCTGCTTCAGGCCTTCCCTTTCATTAAAACTGATCTTTCTGGAATGCATATCAAATTGTATTTTTTTCAGGCTTAAAATCCTTCCCTGGTTCCCAAGGGTCCGAACTGCTGTACACAGCCTCTAAGCCTTTTCATCATCTGGCCTTTGCCAAGCTCTGCATGTTAATCTCTGACTCTCCCCACCTCACAGTTTACAGTTCAGCATTACTAAATTGCTTTTACTTCTCCACAGGTTCAATTCTGTTTCTCACCTCAGTCTCTTTCCTCAAGCCGCCTACTCTTTCATGAATGGCTTTCCTGGCACCTGCCTGCCTACCTCCTGTTCATCCTACTGCAAAACCTTCCATCCCCGGCTCTACTCATCCCACCTCAAGCCACACAAGGTACTCACAATACCCTGCACCAGGTAGATTTCACATTGTTTTTTATATGTTTATTTCCCCAATCAGACTGACCTTGAAGGATTTTGTTCAAGTGCTCAGCAAATACTATGTTCTCAAAGTATGTTGAACGAAGGCTCACTTACCAAGTGCAAAAATTATAATCATTGTAGTTCCCACATGAGGCGTGTTACTGTGTGCCAGACACTTCAAAGCAATTCACACGCATTCCCTCGCTGGTTCCTTAAAACTTCCCAGAGATCACTGTCATCATCCCCACTTATTCGGTGGGGACTTAAATAGAGGTGAAGGGACTTGTCCAAGGCCACACAGGCTGAGAAGGGTGGAGCCTTGTTTTCAAGCCCATGCAGGAGCTGGCAGACACTGCCAGCTGGCAGAGACTGCCAGCTCTTCTCTCCTCTTTCTTTGGAAACGTCTCCAATTGTATTTGTTAACAGACTACATTTCAGTTAGGTGTGCTGTGTGCCTACTCAGTCTTGTGGAATCTCCAGAAGTCTCCTTAAAACAAAATGTGGATCAAAGTGACTAGAGCCCCAGCAGCCACCCTGGGCCATGAGGTGTCCTTGAGGATGGAAGCCAGGATTGAAAGTGTTCCGGGGTTCCTGATAAAACTGGCCATGTCAGTCATGGTCTGGCTACCTCCAGTAAGCTCTGGTAATATGCAGCCACACCTGATACAAAGGGTCAAGTTGAATCTAGCCCTTCTTGATCCCCTGGGGGCCAACTCAGAGAAGGAGAAGCTAGCATGGGTGATATAAAGTGTTTCTTTATTTGAACGTCATTCCACCTGCACTGAAGCTCAAATCCAGCAGCAGCAGAAGGGGTGAGGACCAAAATCAGTTACCAAATTGGACGACAGACAGCGCGGACACATTCAGACATAACTTACTAATGGGGTGTAGACAACACCAAGCTATCCTAATGACACAGCAACGGCCCTCGCATGGCCAGAGCTCAGGGAAGGACTGTGGCTCCCTTGTTCCCTTCTCAGAAAACTCCAGTCCCACCTGAAGGCTGGCCCTGAGCCATGCAGGGGCCTGTGGAAGTTTCTTGTGCTGGGAAGATCCCAGCTTCTCCAAAGAGAGGGCCTCCCTTTCTCAGTTCACACTGGAAACTGGAGAAGAGTGATTCCCGTGCCCAAGCAGAACCGTGAGACAAGGCTGCGGGGGGGTTTCCCCATGGCCTCG
Source organism: Phacochoerus africanus (assembly GCF_016906955.1). Taxonomy (NCBI): domain Eukaryota; kingdom Metazoa; phylum Chordata; class Mammalia; order Artiodactyla; family Suidae; genus Phacochoerus; species Phacochoerus africanus. Next base: position 146,148,542 of record NC_062544.1, read on the forward strand.
TCTGAAAGCTCTTCTTGGCTAAGCCAGGCCTGAAAAGACCTTCGATCATTTGATCCTACCCATGGTGTTTTCCTCCATGGGTACTGGTCCCCAAAGAGGAAAGTCCTCACATTCCAAGACCTGGAAGGACTTGAGCAAGTGGTGCTCAGAACCTCCCCCCCCCAAAAAAAAAAAAATGTTGGAGCTGCCTTGGCCTCTCCTGAGATAGTCCCCCACCAGGCAGAGGGACCCAGGTGGTGCCACAGCCCACTGGTCCAGGCATGGCTTGGGAAGGAGTGCCTCGGTGGGCCACTCAAAGTGCAGCCTCTTTCAGGGACCAAGGGACCGAGCCCAGGTCAGGAACAGACAATCTCCTCTGCTTCAGTCTCCTCCCAAAGGTGAAAGCCAAGCCAGCCGTGGGTGAGAGCAAACCACAAAGTGCTGTGATGGCTTCCTGGCCCCCGAGAGCCGTCTGAGCCATAGGCTTGGCTGCAGCCTCACCTGGGGCCTCTGGCTGAAGCATCTGTTTCCCCCCTCTGCTGAAGCCTCAGAGACAGGGCTTTGGTTTGGTCCCCAACTGAAACTCTTTCCCTTCCCTAAGGTACTTGGTGTTCCTCCAGCTCCACCAACACTGCCCCCTTCACCCCAAGCTCCTGGGTGATTATCCTAACTGCCCCTCTCTCAGCCAGAGCAGCAGCTGGAAACCACCCTCCCTCTCTCCCACTAACCTGCTCCGGGATCACCTGGACTCGGTTCTCCTGATGTGATGCCTCAGCCTCGGAGGAGGTAGGTTCTAATTTCCTCCCAGGGCACAGGGGTCTGTGGCCCCCTTGGGCAGCAGGCACCCATGGGGGAGTGGGCTCTCCCCTCGTAGAGGGCACACAGCAGCCTGCTCCCCGCTCCTCCGAGTCCTGTCTCCTGGCCTCCCACAACTCACCTCTCCCTTTGTCTCCTTCCCCTTCCTCCAGCTCTGGGCACCTCCCCGCCCCCACCCCAGTTCTCCATCCATCACCCCCTCTCTGTTCACTCTTCCTCCACCTCTGTACCTCCTCAGTCTCCCCCTCCTCCTCAGACTCCCTCCCTCCTCTCCCTATCTCTGCACCTCCCTCTTTCTCCCATCTCTGTCTTCTCCCCATTTCTAGTCACTTGCTTTGAGTTCCTCTCTCTGCTGCCTTCTAACATTCGGCTTTGGTTTGGATCTTGGAGGAACTCACTTTTGCCCTCCTCCCTCCCCACCACAAGGCTCCCCCAACCCTTCCACTCAGCCCCGGACCTGGTGGGGCTAGGAGAGAAGCACAGTGCTGGGGCTGGAGCACAGGGGTAGCTGTTTGCCCAGGAGGAGGGAGTAGAGAGGTTCAGGGTCAGAACTTCGTAAGTTCCAGGTTTCAGGAATCCTCTGAGGACCCAGCACGTGATTCCAGTTAGAGTGCAGGCTGGGGACTCAGGCAGAGGATTTCTAGGGTCTGTCTTGGAAACCCTAACTCTCAGGTCCAGGTCCTATGGAAATGAACACAAGGTTGCAAATACATGGCACTCGCTGCCTTTCTCCCAGGCGGACATGACATGGCAACATGCTCCCCCTCCACAGCTGGAGGGGTACCTGGAGACAGAAGTAGGCACACGAGATGAAGCCAATCGGCCACTGAACTGGGGGCTGGAAGAGGCCATCCACACCCCAGACCAGATGGCTCTACCATCAGGTCCGCAAGGCAGTGAGGAGGGGTCAGAAACACCTGCAATCTCCCTCCTGTGCTCCCTGCCAGGCGGGGGAGATGCCCCCACAGGGGTTAGAGAGGGATGAGAAGACTCATCATCTGCCCCACACACACCTACACACACACACACACACACACACACACACACACACACATTCACTCATGCCTTGGCTCTAAGCATGCCCGTCAGGCTGCAGACCCTGGGCAGACCACAAGGCGAGAGGTGGGAAGAAGGAGGAAGTGGGGACAGGGTTACAAGGCCTGGGGAAGGGGACAGGGGGTACCCTGTTCAGAGGTGACCTGCAAGTTCAAGTTATGCAGAAAAGTATCAAATAGGCAAGACAGTCTCTGCTCTTGGCAGATGTCGGGGGGGGAGGGGGACATGAGAAGGGGCAAAGGGGTGATGCATCCCCTAATTCCCACCCATGGGTCCCCCTCCCCAACCCCCAACCCTGACAACAGGGCCACAAAGTCTGTGCTGTACAAAACAGGCCAGAGTCAAGGGTCCTGTCATTGGTGAGCCATCTGAGCAGGGAGAAGGCCAGGCCAACCCCAAGCTGAGCCACTTGCAGCCCCAGTGGCCAAGTGCCACCAAAACGGGATCTCAGCACTGCCTCCGGAGCCTGCCTATCTTTGCTCAGCGTCTGTATGAATAGGGCCCCAGTCAGCAGCTGACCAGCAGGCCCTATGCTCTCTCCCTTGGTGCAGTTCGGACTCCTGTGGGAGAGCTGGGAGCAGGCTGGAGCAGGAGAAGAGAGGCCCCAGGGCAGCCGGGGGTGCTTGGAGCTCTGTGATGAGATGATGGAACCATCATCAGCCAAAAGAAAGGTAGGAAAGAGTCTGGTCTGCCTGGATCAGTGTCTTAGTTGAGTTTCTGCAGGAGGCTGGGGACCAGAGGAGGGGAGGACAGAGCCAGGCAGCAGCCCTCCAGACTGAGGGAGGCTGGGGAACCAGAACCACGGTGCCTCCTGCCCCTGGAGACTCTGCAGGGCCCCCAGCCAGGATGCAAGGGAGGAGGAGGCCAGGGACTGGGGGCCAGCTCCCTTCGGCCAGTTGAGGGAGGTGCAAAACCAGGCCTTCCTGGGGCCTTCAGGGCCTCCTCCCCTCCCCCAGGCTGCATCCCAGTCCCAACCTCTCTTCAAAGCCTGGAGCTTGCAGACGGGTAGCAGGTGAGAAGTCAGTCCAAGACCGGGGTCTTCCCTCGGAGCTTGAATGGAGGGATGAGAGGGCAGGAGAAAGACAAGCTGAGGGCAGGTCAATTCCTGGGCTGTGGTCCTGGCCTTCAGGGTCCCTGTGAGTGAGCGACGGGACAGGGGAGGACTCCCCATCCAGAGACATCACCTCCTGGCCGCAACACGGAGCTTACTGTAGAGCCCACAAAATCTGAGAGAGAGAGAGAATTGCAGAAAGTAAGAGGCCGCCCAGCTCTGGGGCTCCCTCAGGCTAAAGCTGGGCCTGACTAGTTGGATGGCCTAAAGCCGGCCATTTGGCCTCTCTGAGCCCTAATTTCCTCATCTGTAGAATGGACATAACAGCCTACTTCTCCACAGAGTGATTCTGAGGGGTCAAAAAGACCTAAGTAATGCCAGCCAAGGGTTCTGCATGGTATTTGGCACATAGTAAATATTACGTTTGTTCCAGAGGTCTCTGGCTCAGAACTGAACTGTGAGGCTCACTCACCTTGAGCTCCCAGTGAGGGATGGAGATCCCTGGATGCTGAAGGAGGCAAACTGGGGATCCCTTGTGCCACTTGTAACATACCAAGCTGTTACGTTGCGTCAGGGAGGGAGGAGAGGATGCTGAATGGGCCCATCTCATCCCCAGGCCCCTTCCAAAAGGCCACATGGAGGTCCTAGTCTTGCACTTCTGGATGCTGCCACCAGAGGGCAGGCCCCGACCTCACACCAAGACCATAGAAATCACTGGGTGTCAGAATCTCCAGGGACAGGAGGTCAGGGGACAGCTTATCAGCCCCAGAGGGTCTGAAGCAGAAAAGAGCTTGCCTCTGGACTTATACCTGGGCTCAAATCCTGGCTCTACCACTTTGGTGAACTTGGGCAAGTTATTGGACCTCTCCAGACCTCTGCTTTCTCATTCATAAAATATGGTCATAATGCCTGCCTGGTGGGGAGCTGTGAGGAGTGACAGCATTCACCAAGCATTCCCCACTGCCCCTCTGTGAATACAAACTTTCTTCTGTACAGGACAGCCTTTTTTTTTTTTTGCTTTATAGGGCCGCACCTGCAGCATGTGGAGGTTCCCAAGCTAAGGGGTCTAATTGGAGCTACAGCTGCCAACCTAAGCCACAGCCACAGCAGTGCAGGATCCGAGTCACGTACGTCTATGACCTACACCATGGCTCACGGCAATGCCGGATCCTTAACCCACTGAGTGAAGCCAGGGATCAAACACGCATCCTCATGGTTCCTAGTCGGATTCATTTCTGCTGTGCCAGGACATGAACTCCCACAAGACAGTCTTTTAAGGCAGTATGAGTTTCACCACTCTTGCTTTAGGTAGTACAGGAAACTGAGGTTCCAAGAGGTGAAGGCATTTCTTAGCTCAACCTGCTTCCAACACAGTCTGCCTTCACGGTCCAGGGGAATTCATACCTCAATTCTAGGGTACCTCTTGTCAAATCAGATAATAACCCTCACTGTCATTATCCCCATTTTATAGATGAGAGACACCAAGAGATGAATGAAACTGAAGGAAAGGGACCATAGACCTAGCACATGCTAACAGCTCAAGGAAAGGTGAGACCACGGGAACAAGAAAATCTGACTTCCCATGGCAGAGAATGCTCACCCAGACAGATTCAGTATACCCCTTTCTCTGCGGTCAAGGGCTGGGTCAGAAGACTGACCTTCCTTTAGAGAGCAATCTTTTTGTTGTTGTTGTTGTTGTTGTTGCTATTTCTTGGGCCGCTCCCTCGGCATATGGAGGTTCCCAGGCTAGGGGTCGAACCGGAGCTGCAGCCACCGGCCTACGCCGGAGCCACAGCAACACGGGATCTGAGCCGCATCTGCAACCTACACCACAGCTCACGGCAACGCCGGATCGTTAACCCACTGAGCAAGGGCAGGGACCGAACCCGCAACCTCATGGTTCCTAGTCGGATTCGTTAACCACTGCGCCACGATGGGAATTCCTAGAGAGCAATCTTGAATTATCCCTACAACTGTGAGTGTACAATGCACTTCTGGAACAACACTGAAAAAACTCTTGTGTATAAGAAGGCAAAGACAACTGCCTCACACCAGTCAGAATGGCCATCCCTAATAAGTCTGCAAATAACTAATGCTGGAGAGGGTGTGGAGAAAAGAGAACCCTGCTACACTGTTGATGGGAATGTAAAATGGTACAACCACTATGGAAAACAGTATGGAGGTTCCTCAGAAAACTAAATATAGAACTACCATATCATCCAGCAATCCCACTCCTGGGCATATATCCGGACAAAACTACAATTCAGAAAGACACACGCTTCCCTATGTTCACTGCAGCAGTATTCACAATAGCCAAGACCTAGACACAACCTAAATGTCCATCAGCAGATGAATGGATTAAGAAGATGTGGTACCTATAAGCAATGGAATACTACTCAGCCACAAAAAAGAACAAAATAATGCCATTCGCAGGAACATGGATGCAACTAGAGAGTCTCATACTAAGTGAAGTAAGTCAGAAAGAGAAAGAAAAACACCATGATATCACTTATATGTGGAATCTAAAATATGGCACAGATGAACCTATCTACACAAGAGAAACAGACTCACAGACATGGAGAACAGAATTGTGGTTGCCAAGGAGGAGGGGGAGGGAGTGGGACTGCCTGGGAGACTGGGGTTAGCAGATGCAAACTCTCCTATTTAGAATGGATAAGCAAGAGGTCCTACTGTATAGTACAGAGAACACCTGTGATAGAACATGATAGAACATGATAGAAGATAATATGAGGAAAAGAATATAGACATATATATGTGTGCGTGTGTATGACTGAGTCAATTTGCTACACAGCAGAAATTGACAGAACATTATAAATCAACTATACTTTAATAAAAAAAATTTTAGTAAGTTCCTGTTATGGCATGGAAACGAATCCAACTAGTATCCATGAGGATGCCAGTTCGATCCCTGGGCTTGCTCAGTGGGTTAAGGATCTGGCAATGCCATGAGCTGTGGTGTAGGTTGCAGACATGGCTCGGATCTGGTGCTGCTGTGGTTGTGGTGTAGGATAGCAGCTTCAGCTCCGACTCGACCCCTAGCCTGGGAACTTCCGTGTGCCATAGGTGTGGCCCTAAAAAAGCAAAAAAATAAATAAAAATAAAAAGAAGGCCAAGATAAAGATGGTCTCCAGTAATAGTAAAAACTTGGAAACCTTCATAACAGCCCCTACAAGGAGAGTGGTTAAGAAACTACAATTCCCTCATCTTATGTAATGCTAAGCACTGGATATAAAGGGCAAGACAGTTCCCCATAAAATGATAAATATCTTTAAGATGTGCTCTAGAGTCGAGCACAGAAAGCCAACTAAGGAGGGATTTGTTTCACATGATGTCTCTCCTGCATGAGCACATACTACCACCATACATTTCATAAAGGGATCTAACAATGTGCTTAGATACACAAATAAGCATCTAATAACAGGTTATTCCTGAGGCTCTGGCCTTAGGTGTCAATTTCTTTCTTTCTTATATATTACTGTTACTTGAAACATATGAAAGTTTATGCATAATATACTGGGTATAAAGCAACTGTACCAAACATCTGTGGGCTCACCATGCAAGAACATAACTCACCCATAATTTGGACATACCTGCCTGTCCCCCACCTCATGCCCTTGCTTCCCTGCTTCCATCCCAACCACAGAGAACCACAGTCCTACCTACCTTTTGTATTGATCATTTCTTTGCTTTTTTAAAAAAATACAATATTTTTATATATACATATATATTTAAACTGTATTTAGGGTAGTGTTGCTGAGTTTTTTAGCTCAAAAAAAATTATCACGGAGTTCCCGTCATGGCGCAGTGGTTAATGAATTTGACTAGGAACCGTGAGGTTGCAGGTTTGGTCCTGGCCTTGCTCAGTGGGTTAAGGATTTGGCGTTGCCATGAGCTGTGGTGTAGGTTGCAGACACGGCTCAGATCCCACATTGCTGTGGCTCTGGTGTAGGCCGGCAGCTACAGCTCCGATTAGACCCCTAGCCTGGGAACCTCCACATGCGCGGGAGTGGCCCTAGAAAAGGCAAAAAGACAAAAAAATAAAATAAAATTATCACTCTGTCATCTTCTGGAACTCAATTTTTTAACTCCTCTCTCTCTCTCAATATTATGTTTCCAGGCTGTATCTATTCATTCTGTTACATATAAGTGAAGTTCATTCATTTCCACAGTTGTGAACTGTGCCGTGATGTGAATACATCACCATGTATTTATCCATCCTCCTGTCAATGGCCATTTAGGTGTTGGCTATTTTGAAATTGCTGCCAAGAGCATATTCTTAAACATTTCTCCTGAGTTTATGCTCATGGAAGAGTTTGCTGGGTCAGGCATGCAAATGTTGAGATTTGAGGGATAACTTCAAACTGTCTCCAAGGCAGTCTGCCTGTCTGTACGGTTTCTAACTTGTGCTTCACTTGACTTTTAAGGTGCTCCCGCCCACACACCCCCACCACCGCCAGCCGCCCACCAGAAGCAAAGCGGAAGCATGCACGCTCGCCTTTGTTCTCCTGCTTGAGTTCCTCCTGCAGCAGGTCTGTTTGCCGGTTGCCCAGCACGAAGGCGAGGAAGGAGAGGATGAGGGCGTTGAGGATGCCGATGATGGCCAGGATGTATGCCCAGCGCACCGAACAGTCCCCCAGAGAGTACTTCCCAGTCTTGGCCCCGCACATGTCCCGGATTGTCTCGGCGTCCCAGCCGTCGGGGAAGATCATGCAGCCTAGCACGAGGCACAGAGCTGAGAGGGCACCAGGCCGGGCCCACCACCAGGGTCAGGAAGGAAGAGAGAAGGGGATGATTACTCCCCAGAGCCTGAGGACCACCAGAAGCCCCCTAAGGCTGGGCCCCACACTCCTGCTCCACCCAACAACCCAGGAGCTTATTAACCACCTCCAGTGGATCCAGAAACTCTGCGTTTGGGAGGGCCTCATGTGTTGGGGAGCAGAAACTTTCCAGAATGCACAGTGCCTTCCCCTACCCCCATCAAATCAACTCCACCTCCAGGAAGCATTCCTGGAAATAGGAGAAAATAGCAAACCACAGTGACCTCCTTCAGCTCCTTTTATGCTTACCCTCTCCCATCCTCACCATCCTTTATTTTTTTCATGTATCCAACAAATATTCATTGAGCATTTTACTTTCCTTCATGTAGCTAGAAAAAAAAAAGGTCTCATTCACAGTTGAGCAATGCACTTGGAGCGAGAACAATGGGGTTTGAGCCTAGTTCTTTCACTTAGTGTATGACTTAGGGGATTCTTCTTGTTTGCATCTGTGCAATGGAAATCATGGTACTTACCTTCCAGCGTGGCTGTGAGGATTTAATGAAGTTATGCTTAAGAGAACGCCCAGGACGAGTCCAAGAGCACTCCAGCATTTATGGGGCAGGAGAAGAGGAAGAGCCTATCCAGAAGGCTTGACCCATCCATCTCCCCATACATCCCTGACATTTCGTAAGACCCTCCAGGACCCTAAAAAGGGGAGAGGGTCAAACTGCCACGGATGCGGAAGTGGGAGATAAGGAGCCTCCGGAGCCCAGCCCTTCACATCCCAGGGCCCGTTGGGAGAGGGAGATACATTCCTACCTCTCCATCCTTAACCCCTTGGTTCTCCAGCTTGAGGCAGGGGTGAGCAAAGAGCCTGGAGGGGAAACCCACCCAGCCCCTCCACCTCCTCTCTCTCCTCTCCCGGGAACAGCGCGTTTCCTCTCCCGCGCAGGGCATCAACGTCTCCATGGAAACCGCACCAGTATCCTGCGGGTGGTCCTCCTCCCTCTGCAAGCCCTTACTGGGCGCTCAAAGTGGCTTTCTTCCTGAGGCTGTGCGCCTGCACTGCATGTTCTCTGTCTCTCTTCCTCATCACTAATGTACCTCTAGCCGTGTGTGTCTAATGCTTTTTCTTCTCCACCCTTTTCATCTTTTTTTTTTCTTTTGCCTCCCCCCCTCTCTCCAGCTAGTCTATACCTGCTCAAGCCTCAGCCTCTTTCCTCCCTCTTCCCTTTCCTCCTTGGATCTCTCAGCATTTGACATTCATTCAATACCCCTCCTCTTCTCTCTTCCTTTTCTCACTTCTCTTCCTTCTCTTTATCTATGCCTTCACCCTTTCCTCTTCCTGCCTCTCCCTTCGTATATTCTACAAATAAATTCTGAATGTCTTCTAAGGGTTAGGCACTGTGCAGGGTGCTAGGGACACTGGCAGGTATGGTTTCTTGCCATCAGGAGCAGAGGTGTGTGGAGAGGAATCAAGTCAAATCAACACACAAATAGAGAATTTATACATGTCAGGGAACTCTTGGAAGGTGACCCAGGCTGCAGGGGCACTCTCCATCTCTCACTCACTCTCTGCCTCCTTTGCTTTGCAGTGTTTTAGGTGGCAGCTATGGGGCCCCAGAGGCTGCTCTGGGAACGAGAAACAACTAGAGGTCAAGCAAGTGAAACAAACCAACCAGATGGGTTTCCTGGGAACTGGGGGAAGAGAGCAGGGGACCTCTAGGGACAGCCTAAGCCAGGTAAGTGACCAAGAGGCTCAACCATCAGGAGGTGGAATAACTAGAGGCAAGGAAGCCTTCAGCACCCCCATTTGCTGGATGAGGAAACCAAGGCTGAGGGTTTGGAGTCTAAGTTCAAGTCTCTCTTGGAAATAACAAGTTGGCTGAAGAGTAAGCTGCAGTGAGGCACAGAAACAGATGCAGGGTTCAGGGTAAGTAAGGTGGGATGGATAATGGGATGTTTAGCATCACCCCTGGCCTCTAGCAACCACCTGCAGTCAGAGCCATTTTTTTTTAAGCCACAAGACACAGTTGAATGTCCCCTTGGGGGCAAAGGTGTCCCTGGTCGAGAACCACAGGTCTTAGGAAAAGGGGCCCTCAGATGGGGCATCACTCTCCAGTCGCCCTACAGCTTACTGACTTCCAAAGCAGCAAGGAGGTGTTGTGACAAATTTAAGATGTATAATATTAATATTATTAGTAATATGATAATGTTAACAAATAGTATTGAGTGCTTAACTATGCGCCAGGGTGCTAAGCTCCTATGTTTCATGATCTCATTTAATCCTGTAACAAATCTATGAGGTGGAAAAAATGATCATCCTCACTTTACAGATAAGGAAACCAAGGCTTAGAGGAACTAAGTATTGTACCTGTGTCACACAGCTAACAAGTGACAGGTTTTGTATTCAAACCCAGACAGGGTTTTTGTTTGTTTGTTTGTTTTGTTTTGTTTTGTTTTGTTGTTTGTTTTTTTGTCTTTTTGCCATTTCTTGGGCCGCTCCCCGCGGTATATGGAGGTTCCCAGGCTAGGGGTCCAATCGGAGCTATAGCCACCAGCTTACGCCAGAGCCACCGCAATGCGGGATCCAAGCCGTGTCTGCAGCCTACACCACAGCTCACGGCAACGCTGGATCCTTAACGCACTGAACAAGGGCAGGGACTGAACCCGCAACCTCATGGTTCCTAGTCGGATTCGTTAACCACTGAGCCACAACGGGAACTCCCCCAGACAGGTTTTTATTTAATGTTTCTCTTTGAACACTTAATTTTATTTTTTGGCCACACCCATGGCATGTGGAAGTTCCCAGGCCAGGGACTGAACCCTCACCACAGCAGCAAACCAGGCCACTGCAGTGACAATGCCAGATCATTAAACCACTGCACCACAAGGGAAATCCTGAACACTTTTTTTTTTTTTGGTCTTTTTGTCTTTCCTAGGGCCGCTCCCGCGGTATATGGAGATTCCCAGGCTAGGGGTCTAATCGGAGCTGTAGCCACCGGCCTACGCCAGAGCCACAGCAATGCGGGATCCAAGCCGAGTCTGCAACCTACACCACAGCTCACGGCAACGCCAGATCCTTAACCCATTGAGCAAGGCCAGGGATCGAACCTGCAACCTCATGGTTCCTAGTCAGATCTGTTAACCACTGCGCCATGACGGCAACTCCAATGAACACTCACTTTTAAACTGAGAGGAATTTAGTTTATTTTTTACTTTTTTTTTTTTTTGTCTTTTTAGGACTGCACCCACGGCATGTGGAGGTTCCCAGGCTAGAGGTTGAATTGGAGCTACAGCTGCTGGACTACACCACAGCTCATGGCAACACCAGATCTCATGGTTCCTAACAGATTTGTTTCCACTGCGCCACAACAGGCATTTACTTTAAAAGTAAGTTTTATGTCACTATCAAAGAAGAAGCCAGGATCATTTGCCATAGATAGAAGGAAACTATAAGCATAAATATAATCAAACAAAAACATTGTTCCTAGGTTCTACCTGGATACTTTTTTTTTTTCTTTTTTAGGGCCACACCAACAGCATATGGAGGTTCCCAGGCTAGGGGTTGAATCGGAGCTACAGCTGCTGGCCTACACCACAGCCACAGGAACGCAGGATCTGAGCCGATTCTTCGACTTACACCACAGCTCTTGGCAACGCCAGATCCTTAACCCACTGAATGAGGCCAGAGATTGAAACCACAACCTCATGGTTCCTAGTCGGATTTGTTTCCCTAGCTGAATACTTTTATCTGCCAAGCGCTCTAGAGGAGCCTGAGAGCGGCTCCCTCTTAAGACTTCTTAATGTGAGTGGAATTCAGAACACATCAGCAACAAACTGAGACTTTCTCCTTGAAGTTATGAAACACTGCCCACCCTGTACTGCCTCAGCAGGAAGCTCAAACCACTCTTTACTGTGTGATCTTAGGCACAGTCAGATGACTGATCTGGCCCTTGGTTTCTTCACTTGTGAAATGGGCATCTGCCCTACTGATTTCTTAGAGCTTTTGTGAGAATCAAAAGATCGGCAAGAAGACATGTGGCATGATATTAAGGGTGAAGTGGGGGCAGGTCATGGCAACTCTTGGCAGAGTGGAAAAAATTTTTGGACAACTGAGACAAGCCTTTTCCCAGATACTCAAGAAATGCTAACAGTGACTGCCTGGAGATGGAGATAAGCTTAATTTTTACACATAACCAGGACAGAGACTAATAGTTTACTATGGTATCTATTTATCCCTTCTTCCTTAGTATTAGAATTCCCAATTTTAAGCTGAAAACTTAACTATTGAAAGTAAGGACTACATTTTCCAGCCTCCCTTGCAACATGACTAAGTAAAAAAAGCATGCAAATGTATTATGTGTCTTTAAGGAAAGATATCATATATGATATATATATGCAATGATGTGCATATGTTATTTTTGCCCCTTTTTTCTTTATTCTTTTATCTGGCTGCCTGGAATGCAGATTTGATAGCTACAGCTCTAGCAGCCATCTTCAACAACAAGGACAAGGCATTTGCCCCAGGAGTGGTAGAGCAGAACTCTGGAAGGAGCTGCTGACTTCAGGGGCTACCATACCAGCTCTGGAATGCCTAACTTTTGGGCATTTGTTTTATAAGACTCACACACTGCCTACAGTGCTAAGGAGGCAACTTGGATTTTTGTTTTACATGAGAGACTAGAACCTGTGTCATTAAACTACAATTACTTTGGATTTTCCTATAACCTACCTCCAAACCTAGGCCTAATTGATATGATAATATATTATTCCTTTTCAATTTTTGTCATGTGTGTGTACTGGGAAAAAAACTTTAACTGTGTGTCCTTGGGCCAGTCACTTCACCTCTCTAAACCTCAGTTTTGTCATCATAGAAATGGTAATGCCTCTATCCCAAGGCTGGGAGGTAGATTGGATGGTCACCATCATCACTGTAATGGTGGTACACCTCATTGTGGGGTGGGCACCTGAATGGTACATTCAGCCTGTTGGAGGACAACATGGCAGTGCCCATAAAAATCATAAATGCTCTTATCCTTGACTCGGAAATTTATCCTATGGCTAAACCTGTGCATGTATACAAAGGATGTATACGAGATGTTCCTTATGCCACCATCTATGTAACAAAGGACTGAATGTCTATTTAGAGGGAACCAGCTAAACAAAGTATGGGGCATCTATGCCAGGGAATACTGCAAAGCCATTAAAATGAACGGGGTGCTACTGTATATGGTGTCATGGAAAATCTTCTAAGTATATTAAGAAACTTAAAAATCAGGAGTTTCTCTCATGGCTTAGCAGAAATAAATCTGATTAGCATCCATGAGGATGCAGGTTTGATCCCTGGCCTCGCTCATTGGTTAAGGATCCAATGTTGCTGTGAGCTGTGGTGTAGGTCGCAGACACAGCTCGGATCCTGTGTTGCTATGGCTGTGGTGTAGGCCAGCAACTTCAGCTCTGACTTGACCCTAGCCTAAGAACCTCCATGTATCGTGGGTGCAGCCCTAAAAAGATTAAAAAAGAAAGAAAGAAATTTAAAAATCAAAGTACAGAATACTCTATAGAGTGTGATCCTTCCTGTGTTTTCTGAAAAGGATGTACCTATTATGGAATACACACAAGAGGTAGAAAGGAGGGGTGAGTCCATAAGGACTGACACAGCAAGCTCTCAGAGACATGAGATCTACTACAAAGAGACGTCATAATTTTTTTGAGGCAGGGAGAAGGAAGGATTTATTACTTGCAAAAAGGAAGGAGAAAACTGGGGCTCCTTCTCAAAGCAGTGTCTCCAATCATAATTTTTTAAAAAATCAAACAAGTGGCATTCCCATCATGGCACAGTAGAAATGAATCCAACTAGGAACCATGAAGTTGCGGGTTGTAATATAGGTCAGAGACGTGGCTTGGATCTGGCGTTGCTGTGGCTGTGGTGTAGGTTGGCAGCTGTAGCTCCGATTAGACACCTAGCCTGGGAACCTCCGTACACCACAGGTATGGCCCTAAAAAGCAAAAAATAATAATAATAATAATAATAATAATTTTAAAAAATAAAGCACGTATTCAGTGTTTTCTATGTGCCAGGCACTATTCTAATGGCTTTATGTGTATTAATTCATTGTTATCCACATTTCATAAATGACAAAACAGGCCCAGAAAGGTTCCAAGGTCACAAAGCTAGGAGTCAGGCCCAGTCTGCCTGATACCACAGTGGTGCTCTGTGACATAATAATCAGGTATGAGTCCACCTGCCCTCAGGCTGCTGGCGCCATGCCCCTGCTGCAGTGATTCCTGCCCTTCCGAGGGCTTGCTGGGTGCTCACGGGCCTGAAGGACCTGCACCGAGTTCACGTCGGCACATGTGGACCCCGACAGGGCCTTTGGCTTGGGGCCACCCTGCCTGGGCACCCCTTACATTGAGGACAACCTGCTGCAGGGCTTCCTGAGGAGACACCTGCCCCCTGAGAGAGAAAGCCAATGACAAAGAATTGCCAAATCAGGATTAATCAGGATGGTGGAGCAGAAGGACTGGAGCTCACCTTCTCTCTTAAAAGCAACAAAATTACAGCCAACTGCTGAACAACCTTCAACCAAATAGACTACAAACTATCAAAAAAGATATCCTACTCCAGAAGACAAAGAGGGGGCCACATCGAGATGGTAGGAGGGGCAATATATATTATATGATATAAGCAACCCCATACCCACTAGGTGGGTAGCCCAGACTAGAAAGTAACTATATTACAGAGGCTCACCAACTGGAGTGAGAGTTCTGAGCCCCATGTCAGGTTCCCATGCCTGGGTATGGGGTGGGAGGAGGAGCTCCCAGAGTTTTTGGTGTTGCTGTCCAGCAGAGTTCGTGTGCAGGAGCTCCATAGGACTGGGGTAAACAGAGACTCCACTCTTGAAAGGTGTACACAGGCTTTCATGTGCACTGGGTCCCAGGGCAAAGCAGAAGACTCCATAGGAATCTGGGTCAAACCTGCCTTCAGTTCTTGGAGGATCTCCTGGGAAAACAGGGGGAGACTCATTGTGGGGAAAGGACACTGGAGGCAAAGGCCCTGGGAATAATCATCAGCATGAGCTCCTCTGGAGACAGCCATTTTGGAAAAATCCAGCCCCACTTGTCAGGGCTGAGAATCCCCAGCCCAAACAACAAACTGGGTGGGAAACAAATAACCCATCAACAAATAGACTGCCTAAAGACACCCCCAGGCACACAGATGCCTCTAATCACACCCAGAGACAAAGCCCCACTCACCAGAGGGATAAGAATCAGCTCCACCTACCAGTGGGCAGGCACTAGTCCCTCCCATCAGGAAACCTGCAGCAAGCCCCTGTACCAATTTTAGCCACAAGGAAGGCAGATATCAGAAGCAAGACAGGCTAACACAGTTGTCTGCAAAAAGGAGACCACAACAAAAATCTATACAAAATGAAAAGGCAGAGAATTGTGACTCAGGTAAGCGAACAAGAAAAAAACAGAAAAACAGTTAAGTGAGCTGGAGATTACCAACCTCCATGAAAAAAAACTTTAGACTAATGACAGTAAAGATGATTCAAGATCTTGGAAATAAATTGGATGCAAAGATTGATAAATTACAAGAAACATTGAGCAAGGAGATAGAAGATAGAAGGATTAAGCAAGCAGAAATGCAAAATACAGTAGCTGAAATAAAAAATTCACTAGAAGCAACCAATAGCAGAATATAGGAAGCAGAAGAACGAATAAGCAAGGTGGAAGACAGACTAGTGGAAATCACTAACATGGAACAGAAAAGAGAAAAAAGATTAAAAAGAAATGAAGACATTGGAGTTCCCGTCATGGCTCAGTAGTTAATGAACCCGACTAGTATCCATGAGGACACAGGTCCAATCCCTGCCCTTCCTCAGTGGGTTAAGGATCCAGTGTTGCCATGGGCTGTGGTGTAGGTTGCAGACAAGACTCGGATCCCACATTGCTGTGGCTGTGGTGTAGGCTGGCAGCTACAGCTCCAATTTGAGCCCTAGCCTGGGCACCTCTATATGCAATGGGTGCAGCCCTAAAAAGACAAAAAGACAAAAAAAAAGAAAGAAAGACAGTCTAAGAGAACTCTGGGACAACATTAAATGCACCAACATCCATATCATAGGGGTGCCAGAAGGAAGAGAGAGAGAGAAGGAGCCACAGAAAGTATTTGAAGAGATAGTAGCTGAAAACTTCCCTAACATGGGAAAGGAATCACTCACTCAAATCCAGGAAGCACAAGTATCATATAAAATAAATCCAAAGAAGAACGCCCCAAGACATGTATTAAGCAAACTGACCAAAATTAAATTAAAGACAAAGAGAAAATCATGAAAGCAGCTAGGGAAAAGAAACAAATAACATACAAGGGAACACTGATAAGATTAACAGCAGATTTTTCAGCAGAAACCCTGCCGCCTAAGGGAATGGCATGATATACTTAAAGGGATGAAAGGAAAAAAAAAAAAAAACCCTCCAACCAAGATTACCCAGCAAGGCTCTCATTCAGATTTGAAGAAGAAATCAAAAGCTTTACAGACAAGCTAAAGCTAAGACAATTCAGCACCACTAAATCATATTTATAACAAATACTAAAGAAACTTCTTTAGGTGGAAAAGAAAAAGTCACAACTAGAAACAAAAATATTACAGATGACAAGGCTCACCGGTAAAGGAATACATACAGTAAAGGTGGGAAATCATCCACACACAAATATGCTACCAAAACCAGAAATCATTAGAAGAGGAGGGTACAAATGCAGGATACTGGAGATGCACTTGCAATTAAGAGACTAACAATTTAAAACAATCATTATATATATATAGGCTTCTTTATCAAAACTTCATGGTAAGCACAAAGCAAAAGTGTACAATGGATACACACACAATAAGAACAAGCAATCCAAAACACAACACTAACGATAGTCATCAAACTGCAAGAGAAGAGAACAAGAGAAGAAAGGAAGAAAAAATAGTAACAAAAATAAATCCAAAACAGCTAATAAAACGGCAATAAGAACATACATACCCATAGTTATCTTAAATGTAAATGAACTAAATGCTCCAATCAAAATCCCCAATGGATTTTGTATCCATTCCATCCTGAATGAATATAAAAGCGAGACCCTTATATACACTGTCTCCAAGAGATCCACTTCAGTTCTAGGGACACATACAAACTGAAAGTGAGAGGATGGAAGAAAGTATTCTATGCAAATGGAAATCAAAAGAAACCTGGAGTAACAGTATTTATATCAGAATATTATTTTTAAAATTTTTATGCTTAAAGAATATTATAAGAGACGAAGGAGGACACTACAGGGAGATCCCATCATGGCGCAGCAGAAACAAATCAGACTAGTGTCGATAAGGATACAGGTATGATCTCTGGCATTGTGCAGCTGGTCAGGGATCTGGTGTTGCTGTGAGCTGTGGTGTAGGTCACAGATGTGGCTTGGATCTGGTGTTGCTGTGGCTGTGGCATGGGCCGGCAGCTGTAGCTCTGATCCAACCCCTAGCCTGGGAACTTCCATAAGCCACAAGTGCAGCCCTAAAAAGGAAAAAAAAAAAAAAAAAGAAGAAGAAGAAGAAGAAGGACATTACATAACGATCAAAGGATCAATCCAAGAAGAAGATAGAACAATATAACAATTGTAAATATATGTGCACCCCTAATAGAAGCACCTCAATATATAAGGCAACTGCTAACAACCTGAAAAGGAGAAATTGGCAATAACACAATAATAGCAGGGGACTTTAACACCCCACTTAGAGCAATGGACAGATCATCCAGACAGAAAGTTAACAAGGAAACACAGGCCTTAAATGATGCATGAGACCAGACGGACTTAATAGATATTTATAAAAAATAAAATAAAAAATAAAAATAAAAATAAATTAAAAAAAAGGAGTTTCCGTTGTGGCGCAGTGGTTAACGAATCCGACTAGGAACTATAAGGTTGCGGGTTCGATCCCTGGCCTTGCTCAGTGGGTTGAGGACGCGGCGTTGCTGTGGCTCTGGTGCAGGACGGCAGCTTCAGCTCCGATTAGACCCCTAGCCTGGGAACCTCCATATGCCGCGAGAGCGGCCCTAGAAACGGCAAAAAAAAAAAAAAAAAAAAAAAATTATACATTGTGATATAGCAAAAATGAATCTGAATAGTATCCAGGAGGAGGCAGGTTTGATCCCTGGCCTTGCTCAGTGGGTTATAAATCCAGGATTGCAGTGAGCTGTGGTGTAAGTCTCAGATGCAGCTCAGATCCCATGTTGCTGTGGCTGTGGTGTAAGCTGGCAGCTATAGCTCTGATTGGACCCCTAGCCTGGGAACTTCCATATGCCACAGGTACAGCCCTAAAAAGCAAAAAAAAAAAAAAAAAAAAATTAAGAACTAAAAAATTAAAATAAAAGGTATTCATATAACTTTCATCCAAAAGCAACAGAATACACATTCTTCTCAAGTGCACATGGAAAAATATCTAGGGTAGATCACATTCTGGGCCACAAATCGAGCCTCAGTAAATTTAAGAAAATTGAAATCATATCAAAGCATCCTTTCTGACCAAAACCCTATCTAACTGGAAATCAACAAGGAAAAAAAACAGCAAAAAAAACCCAAACACATGGAGACTAAACAACATGCTACTTAACAACCAATGTATTACTGAAGAAATCAACGAGGAAATTCCAAAATACATAGAGAAGCAAATGGCAAGAAAGACACACAATCCAAAACCTATGGGATGCAGCAAAAGCAGTTCTAAGAGGGAAGTTTATAACAATACAAACCTACCTCTGGAAACAAGAAAAGTCTCAAATAACCTAACTTTACACCTAACTTTACACCTAAAACAACTAGAAAGAGGACAGACAAATTCCAAAGGCAGCAGTAGGAAAGAAACCATAAAGATCAGAGTAGAAATCAATGAAATAGGAATGAAGAAATTCATAGAAAAGATCAATGAAACTAAAAGCTGGTTCTTTGAAAAGATCAACAAAGCTGATAAACCCTTAGCCAAACTCATCAAAAAAAAAAAAAAAAAGAGAGAGAGAGAGAGAGCGAAAGGACTCAAATCAATAAAATTAGAAATGAAAAAGAAGTTACAACAGGCATCACAGATACAAAGGATCATGAGACTACTACAAGCAACTATATGCCAATAAAATGGACACTGTAGAAAAAATGGACAAATTCTTCAAAAGGTACAATCTTCCAAGACTAATCCAAGACAAAATAGAAAGATGAATGGACCAATGACAAGTACTAAAACTGAAACTGTGATTAAAAAACTTCCAACAAACAAAAGTCCAGGACCAGATGGCTACACAGGAGAATGTTATCAAAAATTTAGAGAAGAGCTAACACCTATTCTTCTGAAACTATTCCAAAAAATTGCAGGGGAAGGAACACTCCCAAACCCAATCTATGAGGCTACCATCACCTGATACCAAAACCAGACAAAGATACCACAAAAAAAGAAAAGTACAGGCCAACTTCACTGATGAACACAGATGCAAAAATCATCAACAAAATACTAGCAAACCCAAATCCAGCAATACAATAAAAGGACTGTAAACCATGATAAGTGGGATTTATCCCTGGGATGCAAGGATTTTTCAGTATCTGCAAATCAATCAGTGTGATACACCACATTAATAGGCTGAGGAATAGAAACCATACGGTCCTCTCAATAGACGCAGAAAAAGCCTTTGATAAAATCCAACACCCATTTCTAAAAACAAAAACAAAAACCTCCAGAAAGTGGGCATAGAGGGAATCTACCTTTACATAATAAAAGCCATAAAAGCCATATACGACAAACCCACAGCTAACATCATTCTCAATGGTGAAAAGCTGAAAGAATTCCCACTAAGATCAGGAACAAGACAAGGATGTCCGCTCTCACCCCTAAACTTCAACATAGTTTTGGAAGTCCTAGTCACAGCAATCAGAGAAGTAAAAGAGATAAAAGGAATCCAAATTGGAAAGGAAGAAGTAAAACTATCACTAATTGCAGATGACATGATACTATACCTAGAGAATCCTAAAGACTCTACCAGAAAACTGTTAGAGCTCATCCATGAATTTGGCAAACTCACAGGATACAAAATTAACACACAGAAATTGATGGCATTTCTATATACTAACAATGAAACATCAGAAAGAGAAATTAGGATAGCAATCCCGTTTACCATCACATGCAAAAGAATAAAATACCTAGGAGTAAACCTACCTAAAGAGACAAAAGAACCTGTACTCTGAAAACTATAAGACACTGATGAAAGAAATCAAAGATGACACAAAGAGATGGAAAAACATACCATGCTCTTGGATTGGAAGAATCAATATTGTCAAAATGACTCTACTACCCAAGGCAATCTACAGATTCAGTTCAATCCCTATCAAATTACCAACGGCATTTTTCACAGAACTAGAACAAAATATCTTAAAGTTTGTTTGCAAGCACAAAAGACCCAGAATAGCCAACGCCATCCTGAAAAAGAAAAATGGAGCTGGAGGAATCAGGCTCCTGGACTTCAGACTATACTACAAAGCAACAGTCATCAAAACCGTATGGTACTGGCACAAAGATAGAAATATAGATCAGTGGAACAGGATAGAAAGCTCAGAATTAAACCCACGCACCTACAGCCAATTAATCTACGACAAAGGAGGCAAGAACATACAATGGAGAAAAGACAGCTTGTTCAATAAGTGGTGCTGGGAAAACTGGACAGCCACATGGAAAAGAATGAAATTAGAACACTCCCTAACACCATACGCAAAAATAAACTCACAATGGATTAAAGACCTAGATATAAGACCAGACACTATAAAACTCTTAGAGGAAGACATAGGCCAAACGCTCTCTGACATAAACAACAGCAACATCTTCTCAGATACACCTCTTAGAGTGATGGCAGTAAAAACAAAAATAAACAAATGGGACCTAATTAAACTTAAAAGTTTCTGCACAGCAAAGGAAACCCTAAACAAAATGAAAAGACAACCCACAGAATGGGAGAAAATCTTTGCCAATGAAGTGACTGACCAGGGATTAATCTCCAAAATTTATAAACACCTTCTACTGCTCAATATCAAAAAAACAAACAACCCCGTCAAAAAATGCACAGAAGATCTAAACAGACAGTTCTCCAAAGAAGACAAACAGATGGCCAAAAAGCACGTGAAAAGATGTTCAACATCACTAATTATTAAAGAAATGTAAATCAAAACTACTATGAGGTACCACCTTACACTGGCCAGAATGGCCATCATCAAAAAGTCTACAAACAATAAATGCTGGAGAGGGTGTGAAGAAAAGGGAATCCTCTTAAACTGTTGGTGGGAATGTAAATTGGTGCAACCACTATGTAAAAGAGTATGGATATTCCTCAAAAAACTAAAAATACAATTATCATTTGATCCAGCAATCCCACTCCTGAGCATCTATCCAGAGAAAACCATGACTTGAGAAGCTGTGTGTACTCCAATGTTCATTGCAGCACTATTTTCAATAGCCAAGACATGGAAGCAACCTAAATGTCCACTGAAAGAGGAGTGGATAAAGAAGAAGTGGTACAATATACAGTGGAATATTACTCAGCCATAAAAAGGAATAAAATAATGACATTTGCAGCAACATGGATGGACCTAGAAATTATCATGCTAAGTGAAGTTAGTCAGTGATACACAAACATCATATGCTATCACTTATATGTGGAGTATTAAAAAAGGGTACAATCGACTTCTTTGCAGAACAGAAACTGACTCACAGACTTTGAAAAACTTATGGTTACCAAAGGAGACGCGTTGGTAGGGGAAGGAAGGGGTGGGGGTTTGGAATGGAAATATTGTAAAATTGAGTTATGATGATGGTTGTACAACTATAAATATAATAAAATTCATTGAATTTTAAAAAATAATCAGGTAAAAAGACAGTGCATGATCTGTCTTGTTTCAAAACAGTAGGAAGTATTCTATATACACAATGAGATGTTATTCAGCTTAAACAGGAAAGAAATTCAGACACATTCAAAAACACGGAAGAATCTTGAGGACATTAGGCTAAATGAAATGAGCCAGTGACAAAAGGTCAAATATTGTATGATTCCACTTATATGAAGAATGTAGAGGAGTTCCCATTGTGGCACAGCAGAAACAAATCCAACTAGGAACCACGACGTTGTGGGTTCAATCCCTGGCCTCGCTCAGTGGGTTAAGGATCCAGCATTGCCATGAGCTGTAGTGTAGGTCACACATATGGCTCAGATCCAGCGTTGCTGTGGCCCTGATGTAGACAGCAGCTGTTGCTCCAATTGGACCCCTAGCCTGGGAACCTCCATAAGCTGCAGGTGTGGCCCTAAAAAGCAAAAGAAAGGAAGGAAGGATGGACATAGAGTAGTCAGATTCCTAGAGACAGAAAGTAGAATGGAGGTTGTCAGAGGCTGGGGGAGCAGGGAGTGGGAAGTTAGTGTTTAATGGGGACAGAGTTTCAGCCCTGCAAGGGAATAGAGTTGTGGAGATAGTGGTGATGGCTGAACAGCAGTGTTAATGTGCTTAATGACACAGAACCAGACACATAAGAGGAGTTAAAATAGTAAATTTTGGAGTTCCCAAAATGGCAAATGGGATTGGCAGTGTCTTGGAAGCACTGGAATGCAGGTTCAATCCCCAGCCGGGCACAGTAGGTTAAGGATCCTGCATTGCCGCAGTTGCAGCGTAGGTCATACTGTGGCTCGAATATGATCCCTCGCCCAGAAATTCCATATGCTGAGGGATGGCCAAAAAATAAATAAATAAATAAAAACAAAGTGGTAAATTTTATGTTGTGTATTTTACCACAAAAAGAGAGGAGGGAGGAAGGGGAACACAGAAAATGGCACAATGTATTTTCCTCACGGATGTGTATGTAAATGCACAGAAAAAGACCAGGAAAAATAAAAATTAAGTTTATAAAAATTGTGGCCTCTGGAGAAGGACTGATGGGGACTTGAGTGTGTTTGCAATGCTTCAGCTTTTCAAGGAGTGAACGTATTCATATATTACTCATGAAATTAAAAGCTTAACTTAAAACCCTGGTTTTTCAAAGAATAACATATATACATACATAAGCTTGCATCTCTATAGACATCTCTGTGTTTTTTGTTTTCTTGTCTTTTTGCCTTTTCTAGGGACACTCCCACGGCATATGGAGGTTCTCAGGCTAGGGGTCTAATTGGAGCTGTAGCTGCTGGCCTACACCAAGCCACAGCAACGCGAGATCCAAGCCGCATCTGCGACCTATACCACAGCTCATGGCAACGCCAGATCCTTAACCCACTGAGCAAGGCCAGGGATCAAACCCGCAACCTCATGGTTCCTAGTCAGATTTGTTAACCACTGAGCCATGGCAGGAACTCCTCTATAGACATCTCTAGAAGGATAAAGAAGCAACTTAATGATGAGTACCTCTGAGACATGGCCCAAGGTGATGGAGGAAGGGAGGGAGATACCAACTTTTTGTTCTCTGCCCTCCTGTACTATTGAAAGTGTTTAACATCAGCATATATTACTTTAATAATAAAAATGACATTATTATATCCAGTCCTTTTCTACCTATGTCTGGCCATGAAATCCTCTTACACTTTTTAAAAATAATTAAGAAACTAAAGCAAAGTTAAAAGCAAAAACAAGAGAAAATTAAATACAGAACTACCATATTATCCAGCAATCCCACTCCTGGGCATATATATGGACAAAACTTTCATCCAAAAAGATATATGCACCCTATGTTTATTGCAGCACTATTCACAATAGTCAAGACATGGAACAACTTAAATGTCCATTGACGGATGAATGGATTAAGAAGATGTGGTGCATGTACACAGTGGAATATTACTCAGCCACAAAAAAAGGACAAAATAATGCCATTTGCAGCAACATGGATGCAACTAGAGATTCTCATACTAAGTGAAGTAAGTCAGAAAAAGAAAGAAAAATATGGAGTTCCCGTAGTGGTGCAGCAGAAATGAATCCGACTAGGAACCACGAGGTTGTGGGTTTGATCCCTGGCCTTACTCAATGGGTTAAGGATCCGGCGTTGAAGTGAGCTATAGTGTAGGTCGAAGACTCAGCTTGGATCCTGCGTTGCTATGGCTGTGGCATAGGCCGGCAGCTGCAGTTCTGATTGGACCCCTAGACTGGGAACTTCCATATGCCTCAGGTGTGGCCCTAAAAAGCAAAAACAAACAAAAAAAAGAAAAATACCATAAGATATCACTTATATGGGGAATCTAAAATATGGCACAAAAGAACATATCTATAGAACAGAAAAAGACTCACAGACATGTAGAACAGACTTGTGGTTGGCATGTGAGAGGGAGGAGGAAGTGGGATGGACTGGCAGTTTGGGGTTGGTAGATGCAAACTATGACATTTAGAATGGATAAGCAATGAGGTCCTACTGTACAGCACAGGGAACTATATCCAATCACTTGTGATAGAACATGATAGAAGATAATATAAGAAGAAGAATATATATATGTGTGTGTATACATATATATATATATGTTTGACTGGGTCAATTTGCTATACAGCAGAAATTGATAGAACATTGTAAATCGACTATTATAAAAAATGTTTAAAAAACAAAGTACGGAGTTCCTGTTATGGCTCAGTTGTCAACAAATCCGACTAGGAACCACGAGGTTGTGGGTTCGATCCCTGGCCTTGCTCAGTGGGTTAAGGGTCCAGTGTTGCTGTGAGCTGTGGTGTAGGTTGCAGACGCAGCTCAGATCCCGCATTGCTATAGCGCTGGCATAGAGCGCTATAGACCCCTAGCCTGGGAACCTCCGTATGCCGTGGGAGTGGCTCCAGAAAAGGCAAAAAGACAAAGATAAAAAATTATAAAATAAAAAGCAAAGTACAATAAGAATTTTTTTTTTAAAAAAAGGAAAAACAATACTTGACTTTGGGGAATAAACGCAGGATGGGGCTAAGAAGTAATATACAATATATTGGGGGGTTGTTTTCTGTAATGCTTGTGTACAAATGTGCCTTTATATAAAGCTTTTTAATGATGCATTTTATGCTTAGATATCTTAATAGCGTTTCATTATGATACCATTACACTATCCTCAAGAGACATCCACTGAGCTGGTCACTCCTAAAGGGAGGCCTTGGTTTATGCTCAGCTGTCCCTCCTGATGCACCACAGCTGCTACCCATTACTGGAGGGACAGGCTAGATGTCCCCTAGGGCTTTCTGTCCCTGAGCTGACTGCAAAAAGGCTTGCTATGGCCTGAACTGTGAATATCCCCACAATATTCGTATTTTGAAGCCCTAACAGCCAATGTGATGGTATTAGGAGATGGAGCCTTGGGAAGGTAATTAGGGTTGGATGAGGTCATGAGTGTAGAGCCCCAAGATGGGATTAGTGCCTTTATAACAGATACCAGAGTCTGCTCTCTCCCTGCACCTGCCATGTGAAGACACACCAAGAAGGTGGCTCCTGCAAGCCAGGAGGAGGACTCTCACCAGAACCAGGCCATGCTGGCACCTAGATCTTGGAATTCTACTTTCCTGAACTGTGAGACAATAAATGTCTGCTGTGTAAGTCACCCAATCTATGGTATTTCATTATGGCAGCTTCATGCAACAACTTAGATGAATCTTAGAGTCATAACACTGAGAAATAGTGTGATTTCACTTGTATAACATTCGCACTGATAATCCTGGTTACTTTTAAGGAGGGGACTGAGGGCGGGAACCCAGCATAGGAGGAAGACCTTGCACTGCTAGCCTGCTGCATTTTTCTTTTTTTTTCCTTTTTTTTGGGGGGGGGGGTCTTTTTAGGGCTGCACCCACAGCATGTGGAAGTTTCCGGGCTATAGGTCGAATTGGAGCTGCAGCTGCAAGCCTACACCATAGCCACAGCACCTCGGGATCTGAGCCGGGTCTGCGACCTACATCACAGCTCACAGCAACACCAGCCAGATCCTTACCCCACTGAGTAAGGCCAGGGATCAAAGCCACATCCTCATGGATACTAGTCGGGTCTGTTGCTGCTGAGCCACAATAGGAACTCCACTATGCCTTATGAATTCAGAACCATGTGAATAAGTTACCTACTGAAACTGTAAGCTAGGTGGGAGTTAACCACTAGTAAGTGACTTCTGCCAGAGAATTTCACTCACTTGGCTTTTTTTTTTTATTCACTTGGAATGAAATAATTAAAGCAACAAAAAATTGCAATGCACAAGCCAAATGGAACTCACAGAAATAATGGATTAATCACACAAAAAAAAAAAATGTCTAGACCCCTTTTGACTGAGCTTGCCAATTTCTAGGAATTTTTCCTAAGAAAATCCTCAAGGATCTGCTCTAAGATTTAGCTGTGAGGATGTCTATTATGTCACAAGAGAGAAGAAAAGAAAGAGGAAAAAGATGAGGAGGATAAGGGAGGAGAGAAGGGAGAAATAATAAAGGAAGGAAGGAAAGAAGAGTTCCTGCTGTGGTGCAAAGGGATCGGCAGTGTCTCTGGAGCACCAAGACACAGATTCAATCCATAGCCTGGCTCAGTGGGTTAAACAATCTGATGTTGGCGAGTAGGTCGGAACTGTAGCTCAGATCTGATCTATGGCCTGGAAACTCCATATGCCAAAGGGCGGCCAAAAAAAGAAAAAAAGAAAAAAGTAAAAAAAAACAGAAAGAAAGAAAAAAAAAGGAAGGAAGGAAAGAAAGAAGCAACTGATTATTGAACAACACTGGAATATTCTTTCATACTGTGGACTACTATTCCACTATGAAAATTATAGTGAGAGGGATTTAATGATACAAAAAATATTCATGATGTGTTAGGTTTCAAAAGGATATAAAAAATAACACAATTTCACTTTGGGAGGAAATACATAGTTATAGCAAAGAGTTATATAAAATTTAACACACCAGACACCATGCTAAGTATTTTACACACATTACTTCATCCAATTCCCACAACACTCTGTGGAGTAAATACTGTTATTGTCTTCTTTATACAGATGAGGGCACAGAGAGGTTTTTCAAGTTATCAAGGTCACACAGCTGGTAATTTACAAAACCAGGATTTGGACCCAGACAGCGTGGCTCCTGAGTATGCTCAGAACCAGTACTCTAAATTCTTACAATTGTAAACAACAGTTAAGAATGATTGTTTCTGGAAGAGTGAGATTAAGGTGTAATCTTGCTCATCTATAGCCTCCAAATTTCATTCAAAGAACAATGATAATTTTACAGAGCAGTAGAAGTCTTAGAAAAGGTGAGATACAGAGAACCAGGACAGCATCTGAGAGGAGCCCAGAGAAGGGCTGGTGTTGGGACTGTGACCACGGCATTCCACACAGCGTCCCACGCAAGTGCTGCCCCAGGCCTCACACTGGGGGCTATAGGGAGAACCACCTGCAGCAAGACGCCCCCCACCCAGAGAAGAAAGTTGTCCTCAAGCCCTCACACCAGTTGCACCAGCTCCAACCTGCCCACCCAGGGCAGGGGCTTATTGTACAAGGGAGAATGGGCATCTCCTAAGAGTCAACCCCAACTGGCTAGATGTGAAGATTCAGGCCCAATCTTAGTGTCTCCATCAGCCAGCGACCTCAGGAGACAGGAGTCACCTGGCTCCCTACACCCCATCCAGCTCCCAGACATTAAGAGGCACCCTGATTCCTCCCTTTCCCTCACCCCCACATCCAATCCAAGGCCAACTGGCTGGACCTCTAAAAAATATCTAGGACTGACCTCTTTTCTCCATCCCCACTGCCACCATCTGTCCAGCTGCCATGAGCTCCCTCCCCGATGACCACAGTGGCCTCCTAACTAGCTTCTCCACTCTCCTCATTGCCCCATCATCATCTGTTCTCCACTCTGCATCCAGAGTGATCATTCAAAAGCACATGCTGCCATGCCACTCCCCTGCTTGGCACACTTCGAAAGCCGCCATTACATTCAGGATAAACCCTGATACCTGGTCCTGGGCTAAGTGTCCCACAGGTTTGCCCCACCTTCCCCAGCCTCTCAATCCCTATTCTCTGGCCACACTGGGCCTCCTTTCTAGCCTTCACCCTCACCCTTGTTTCAAGTTCAGCCCCCGCCTGGAGCCTTTGCACTGACCGTTCTCTCTCCCTGGGACGCTTCCTCCAAGTCATTCAGTCCCTGGCTTGTGGTTCCTGATCTCAGGGAGACTACAGCTTTAGTAGGGGGACATTCAAGAATGCACATAATTGTACCTGGTGTCACAGATGCTGTTATGAAGGGATGCAACACCCATCACTTTGTGTGGTAATTATTCAGGAGCAGTATTTACTTTTATTCCACCGCCCCTGGGCCCAGCCTGCACAGAGCCCACAGGGCCTCTTGACAACCTCTGGAGCCCCTGTCCACTGCATCCCTGGCTGCCCTGGCTCGGCTCTGCTGCACTCATCTCCAGGGTTGGGTCTGAAGCTCCCCACACCCTGTCTCACCCCTCCAGTCTGGCCCAGGCCCATCCAGGGGGTCCGACCTTCCCCGTCCCCTCTGGCTCCTCCAGCCAGCTGTCCTTTCTCAAGGCTATTCTGTTTCTCGGTTGCTAATTTGAGCAGCCCCTCTGGCTCCTCCTCCCCCTGCAGCTTAAAGGTTGGTGCTTCCAGGCTGTCTCCCCTTTTCGCTCCACACGCTTTCCCTGGGCAGTTTCCCCCACACTCAGTCTCACATCTGCATCTCTGAGACCTCTCTCCTCAGCTGCAGGCCGGAACAGCCCACAGCTTGTCAGACCCTGCCTCTTGTGCTCCCACAGGGACCGCACATTCAGCACTTCCCAGCTGAGTGGATCTCCCTGCTGTGTCCCTTGGAAGTGTCATGCCAGAGACCCAGTCCCCTGATGAGGGGACCTGAGTCTTCTGCAGGGCCTGCCTGTCCTCACCCCCAATATCTGCTGGGCTCCTAAATAGGTCTCCAGTTTCTTCCCAACCTCTCTCCCCCAGCCCCAGCCCCTCTCACCAGGACCACTGCCCACTCCTTGTCTGCCAGCAAGCCTTGGTCAGATCCATTCCCTGTAGCAGCTGCCCAAGTCATCTCTCTACACCCATGTGGCCCTGGTCACTTCTATGCCTTAAGAGTGACTGCCCACCACCTAAGGATAGGACCTACACTCCCAATTTTCAAAGCTCCCCATCAGCCAGCCCTACCTCTTTTCCAGGCATTTCTCCCACTTTTCAACCTTTCCTCCCTGGCAGTAGCACAGACCAGGGAATGTTGGAACCAAAGGGTTTTGATGCAAGTCACGCAACAGCTAATAATACTCGCTATTTTGCAAACTGGGTTTCCTTTGTGCCAGGGTCTGTACACATATTCACAATCAATCCTTCAACAGCCCCACAAGGCAGTTACTAACATTACAGCCCCTATTTTATAGAGGAGGAAATGGAGAGTCAGAAATTACATGACCTTCCTTTTTTGGGGGGGCTGTGTCGGCAGCATGCAGCAGTTCCCAGGCCAGCGATTGACCAGAGCTACTGCAATGTCAAGCTGAATCCTTCACCCACTGCTCCATGAGAGAACTCCTGAACGACCTTCCTAAGGACACTTAGTTGGTAATGTCACACAGGGTTCCAATTCAGTTGGCTGACTATCGAATATGCTGCTTCCAAAGGAATAAGTGGTGGAGCTAGGACTTAAATCAGAGCTTATCACTCATTCATTCAATAGGCACTTGTTAAGCACCTACTATGAACCAGGCACAGACTCCTGACCCAGGGCTCTCATTATGCCATTATGCCAGCTCTAGAATTAAAGTAAGGTTGATAATGATAAATAATATGAAATGGGAATGAAAAGAAAAAGACAAAAATAAGAGTCTGTCAGGATAGGAACAGTTCAGCCCTCGTCCTCCTGACACCTCCAGCCCATTCTCTCTCCCAGCACTCAGATCCCTCCCCTGATTGCTCCCCTGCTCAAAGCCCTCCAAGGCCTTCCTATGTATTATACTACGCCCGGGAGCCATAAAGGAGGGAACTGATGATCTGCTTATGTTAAGAAAAAACAAATTTCACCATAAGGAGAACATCCATAGCAAAGTCAAAAGATGACCTGAGAGACAATATTCATAACATATCACAAAGAGCTGACTTTCTTAATTTATAAAGAGTTCTTACAAATCAAAGAAGAAAAATACCATTAGCTTGGTAGAAAAATACTTATGAACTGACACCTCACAGAAAAAACACAGGCATACTTTGGAGATATTGTGGGTTCCATTCCAGACCACCACAATAAAGTAAGAAGACAAAATTTTCTTTTTTTTCTTTTTAATTCTTTTTTTTTTTTTTGGTCATATTTTTAGGGCCGCACCCGCGGCATATGGAGGTTCCCAGGCTAGGGGTCGAATCGGAGCTGTAGCCACCGGCCTACACCACAGCCACAGTGACAACCACGCCAGATCCAAGCCACGTCTGCAACCTACACCACTGCTCATGGCAAGGCCGCATCCTTCACCCACTGAGCGAGGCCAGGGATCAAACACGCAACCTCATCATTCCTAGTCAGATGTGTTTCCACTGTGCTATGGCAGGAACTCCAAAATTTTCTTTTTTTGGTTTCCCAGTGCATATAAATGTTTGGAGTTCTAGCTGTGGCGCAATGGGATCAGCAGCATCTTGGGAGCACTGGGGATGCAGATTCAATCCCTGGTCCAGCACAGTGGGTTAAGAATCCAGTGTTGCTACAGCTGCAGCCTAAGCCCAAGAACTCCATATGCCTCAGGGCAGCCAAAAAAGGGGGGGGGGGAAGGAATTATGTTTACACTGTATTGTAGTCTATTAAGTGTTCAACAGTGTTATGTCTGAAAATGTACAAATGTGGGAATTCCCGTTGTGGCTCAGTGGGTTAAGAATCCAACTAGTATCCACAAGGATTCAGGTTCAATCCCTGACCTCATTCAGTGGGTTAAGAATCTGGCATTGCCACAAGCTGCAGTGTAGGTCGCACATGCAGACTGGATCCAGCGTTGCTGTGGCTGTGGTGTAGGCCAGCAGCTGCAGCTCAGATTCAACTCTTAGCCTGGGAACTTCCATGTGCCACAGGTGCAGCCATAGGAGGAAAAAGAAAAGAAAAAAAGCACAAATTTAATTTTAATACTTTATAGGTAAAAAAATGCCAAAACAGTTAAAATAATAACATTAAAGATCACTGATCACAGATCACCCATAACAAATACAATAATAATAAAGTTTGAAATATTGTGAGAGTTACCAAAATATGACACAGAAACACAAAGTCAGCAAATGTGGAGCTCCCTGGTGGCTCAGTGGGTAAAGGAAACTATGGTTTTGATACTGCTGTGGTGTGGGTTTGATCCCTGGCCCAGGAACTTCCACATGCCATAGGCATGGCCAAAAAACAAAGGCAGGGGAACAAATGCTGTTGGAAAAATGGCACCAAAAGACTTGTTCAACACAGGGTTGCCACAAACCTTCAATTTGTAAAGAAAGAAAAAAATAACACAATAGCTGTGAGGCATAATAAAGCAGAATGCAATAAAACAAGATCTGCCTATATATATAAAACATGCCCAACTTCATTCATAAAAGAAAGACAAATTACTTCTGCCCATCAGGTTGGCAAAAATAAAGTATTTGTTAACACACTCATTTGGTAAGAATGTGGGGAAACGTATTCTCAGACATTGCCGCTGGGAGTAACTTTTATGGAGGGGACTATGCCTGGATCTGTCAAAAGTATAAACATGTAGAACATTTAATCCAGCAATTCCACTCTAGGTCTTTATTTTATCCTCATATACATAGGTACCAAATTATTTATATACA
Organism: Phacochoerus africanus; assembly: GCF_016906955.1. Classification (NCBI taxonomy): domain Eukaryota; kingdom Metazoa; phylum Chordata; class Mammalia; order Artiodactyla; family Suidae; genus Phacochoerus; species Phacochoerus africanus. The sequence goes on from NC_062544.1 coordinate 146,180,039, forward strand.
TTATCCATTGAAATATTGTTATAGTTGTATCAAGTTATTTATATACATTATCCATCCAAATATTGTTATAATTGTTAACTGTAAACAACTTAAATATTTATTACACATATGATGACACATCTGTACAAAAGTGTATTATGCAGCTCTTAAGAAAAAGGTAGCTTTTTATATGCTGATTTGGAACAATCTCTAAGATATGCGTTCAATTTAAAAGGCAATATAAACCAAGTGCTTAGTATGCTACCATTTGTGGTGGTTTTTAAATATGTCCACAATTTTTTAAAATATACTTCCTTTCAAGAGGAGGAGTTGAATTCTCCTCCCCTTGAATGTGGGCTGGATTTAGTAACTCACTTCTAATAATAGAGTGTGGCAGAAGTGATGGTATGTGATGTCTATTAGGACATAAAAAGCAGTTGCCACGACAAAGGAGGCACAAATATACAGTGGAGAAAAGACAGTTTCTTCGGCAAGCGGTGCTGGGAAAGCTGGCCAGCTACATGTAAACCAATGAAATTAGAATACTCTCTCACACCATATAAAAAATAAACTCAAAATGGTTTAAAGACCTAAATATAAGATATGACATCATAAAACTCCTAGAAGAGAACATAGGCAAAACATTCTTGGACATAAAATGTAGCAATATTTTCTTAGATCTGTATCCCAAGGCAAAAGAAACAAAAGCAAAAATAAATAAATGGGACCTAGTCAAACTTAAAAGCTTTTGCATAGCAAAGGAAACGGTCAACAGAATGAAAAGACAACCAAGAGAATGGAAGAAAAGTATCTGCAAACAATGCAACTAACAAAGGATTAATATCCAAAATATATAAACAGTTCACACAACTCAAAAGCAAAAGAACAAAATACACCAATTTTAAAATGGGCAGAAGATCTAAATAGACATTTCTCCAAAGAAGACATACAGATGGCCAACAGGCACATGAAAAGATGCTCAATACCACTAATTATTAGAGAAATGCAAATCAAAACCACAACGAGTTATCTCGCACCAGTTAGAATGATTACCATCCAAAATTCTACAAAATAATAAATGCTAGAGAGGGTGTGGAAAAAAGGGAACCCTCCAGTACTGCTTTGAGAATGTAAATTGGTGCAGCCACAATGAAAAACAGTATGGAGGTTCCATAAAAAACTAAAAATAGAGCCACCATATGATCTAGCAATCCCACTCCTGGGCATATATCCAGAAAAAATAAAAAAGACAAAAAAGATGTGGTATATGTATACACACACACACACACACACACACAATATATTACTCAGCCATGACAAAGAAGGAAATATTGCCATTTTCAGCAACATGGATGGACCTAGAGATTATCATACTAAGTGAAGTAAGTCAGACAGAGAAAGACAAACATTACATCACTTACATGTGGAATCTAAAAAATAGTACAAATAAATCTATATACAAAGAAGAAACAGACTCACAGACATTAAAAAAGCAACGTGCGGTTACTAGAGAAGAAAGGGAGTGGGGAGAGGGATAAATTAGGAGTATGGGATTAACACATACAAATTACTACATATAAAATAAACAATAAGGATTTACTGTATAACACAGGGAACTATACTCAATTTCTTGTAATAACCTATAATGGAAAATAATCTGAGAAAAAAATATATAACTTTGCTGTATACCTGAAACTTAACACAAATGGTAAATAAACTATACTTCAATAATTACATATATATTTTTTTTTTACTTTTTTTTTTCTAGAACTGCAACTGAGGCATATGGACGTTCCCAGGCTAGGGGTTGAACTGGAGCAGCAGCTGCAAGCCTATGCCACAGCCACAGCGATGCCAGATCCGAGCCTTGTCTGAGACCTACACCACAGTTCATGGCAATGCCAGATCCTGAACCTGTTGAGCGAGGCCGGGAATCCAACCCGCATTCTCATGGACACTGGTCGAACCTGCTGAGCCACAATAGGAGCTCCAATAATAATAATTTAAAAAAAGGCAGTGTGATGGCCAAAACAATCTTGAAAAAGATGAAGAAAGTTGGAGGACTCAAACTTTCTGATTTGAAAACTCACTACAAAGCAACAGCAATCAGGACAGCCTGGTACTAGCATAAAGACAGACATACAGGTCAATGGAATAGAACTGTAAGTCCAGAAATGAACCCATGTATCTACGGTCAATCAATTTTTGGAAAAGGTGCCAAGATCATTCAATTGACAAAGAACACTCTTTTCAATAAATGGTGTTGGCAGAGATTAAGATAGTGGAATAGAAGGACTGGAGTGCAACTTCTCTCCTAAAAACAACAAAATTCACAACTAAATGCTGAGCAATCTTCAATCAAATGGACCGGAAACCTTCAAAAAGATATTCTACACCAGAAGACCAAGAAGAGGCCACATCAAGAGGTAGGAGGGGTGATTACATGATATAAGCAACCCCATACCTCCCAGGCGGGAAGCCCCACAGATTGGAAACTAATTGGCTCACAGAGACTCACCTACAGGAGTGAGAGTTCTGAGCCTCACATCAAACTCCCACATATGGGGATCTGGCACTGGGAGAAAGAGCCCCCCAGAGCATCTGGCATTGAAGGCCAGTGGGGCTTGTGAGCAGGAGCTCCACAGGACTGGGGGAAACAGAGACCCCATTCTTAAAAGGCACACACAGACTTTCATGTGCACTGGTCCCAGGGCAAAGCAAAGTCTCCATAGGAATCTGGGTCAAACTTGACTGCAGTTCTTGGAGGACATCCTGGGAAGACGGGTGAATGTGGCTTGTTGTGGGGGAAGGACACTGGAAGCAAAGCTCTCAGGAATATTCAGCAGCCTGCCTTTCTCTGGAAGCAGCCATTTTGGGAAAATCTGGCCCCACCCATCAGCACTGAGAAGCCCTAGGCCAAACAACAACCCAGGTGGGATCACAGCCCCGCCCCTCAGTAAATAGGCTGCCTAAAGACCCCCACAGGCACACAGCCGACTCTAATCCCATCCAGAGACAAAGCCCCACCCACCAGAGGGATACGAATCAGCTCCACCTACCAATGGGCAGGCATCAGTCCCTCCCATCAGGAAGCCTACAGCAAGCCCCCATACCAACTTCAGCCACAAGGGGGGCAGACACAAGAAGTAAGAGAGGCTACAACTCTATTATCTATAAAAAGGTCACCTCACCAAAAACCTATAAAAATGAAAAGACAGAGAACTGTAACTCAGATGAGACAGAAAGAAAAAACCCCAGAAAATCAGCCAAGCAATCAGCAGATTCTCAGCCTCCAGGGAAAAGACTTTAGACAGTTGATGCCAAAGATGATTCAAGACATTAGAAATAAACAGAAGGCAAAGATGGATAACTTACAGGAAACACTGAGCAAAGAGATACAAGATATAAAACTTAAACAAGAAGAGATGCAAAATACAATAACTGAAATAAAAAATTCACTAGAAGCAGCCAACTGCAGAATACAGGAGGCAGAAGAACGAATAAGCAAGATGGAGGACAAATTAGTGGAAATTACGGATGCAGAGCACAAAAGAGAAAAAAATTGAAAACAAATGAAGAGAGTCTCAGAGAACTCTGGGACAATGTTAAATGCACCAACATCCATATTATAGGGGTGCCAGAAGGAGAAGAGAGAGAGAAGGGGACAGAAAAAATATTCCCAGAGATAAGAGCCGAAAACTTCCCTAACATGGGGAAGGAATCACTCACTCAAATCCAGGAAGTGCAACAAGTACCATATAAAATAAACCCAAGGAGGAACACCCCGAGACACATATTAATCAAACTGACCAAAATTAAAGACAAAGAGAAAATCATGAAAGCAGCTAGGGAAAAGAAACAAATAACATACAAGGGAACCCCAATAAGGTTATTGGCAGATGTTTCAGCAGAAACTCTGAAGGCCAGAAGGGAGTGGCATGATATACTTAACGTGATGAAAGGAAAAAACCTCCAACCAAGATTCCTTTACCCAGCAAGGCTCTCATTCAGATTTGAAGAAGAAATCAAAAGCTTCACAGAGAAACAAAAGCTGAGAGAATTCAGCAACACTAAACCAGCTTTACAACAAATATTAAGAAACTTCTCTAGATGGAAAAGAAAAGGCTGCAACAGGAAACAAAAATACCACAAATGGCAAGACTCACCAATAAAGGTATATATACAGTAAAGATACAAAATCATCCATGTGCAATTATGCCACCAAAATCAGAAATCATGGGAAGAGGTGGGTATAAATGCAGGACACTGGAGATGCACTTGCAATTAAAAGACCAACAACTTAAAACAATCTCATATATATATATGTATATACTCATATCAAAACTTCAGAATAACTGCAAACCAAAAATCTACAACTGATTCATGAACAAATAAGAAAAGTCAACTCAAATACAACACTAAAGATAGTCATCAAACCAGAAGAGGAGAGAACAAGAGAAGAGGGGAAGAAAAAAGAGCACAAACACAAATCCAAAGCAATTATTAAAATGGCAATAAGAACGTACATATCAATAATTACCTTAAATGTTAGTGGACTAAACACCCCAACCAAAAGACATAGACTGGCTGAATGGATACAAAAACAAGATCCACATGTATGCTGTCTTCAAGAGACGCACTTCACTTCTAGGGACACATACAAATTGAAAGTGAGAAGATGGAAGAAAATATTCCATGAAAATGGGAAGCAAAAGAAAGCTGGAGTAGCAATACTCATATCAGACAAAGTAGACTTTAAAATTAAAATATTTTAAGGGGAGTTCCTGTCATGGCGCAGTGGTTAACGAATCCGACTAGGAACCATGAGGTTGCGGGTTCGATCCCTGCCCTTGCTCAGTGGGTTAACGATCCGGCGTTGCCGTGAGCTGTGGTGTAGGTCGAAGACGCGGCTCAGATCCTGTGTTGCTGTAGCTCTGGCATAGGCCGGTGGCTACAGCTCCGATTGGACCCCTAGCCTGGGAATCTCCATATGCCATGGGAGTGGCCCAAGAAATGGCAAAAGGACAAAAAAAAAAAAAAAAAGAATATTTTAAGGGACAAGGAAGGTCACTACCTAATGATCAAAGGACCAATCCAAGAAGAAGATATAACAATTTTAAATACCTACACACCCAGCATAGGTTCACCACAATATATAAGGCAACTGCTAACAACATTAACAAAATGAAGAATATAAACCACATGATCCTCTCAATAGAAGCAGAGAAAGCCTTTGATAAAATCCAACACCCATTTCTGATAAAAACCCTTCAGAAAGTGGGCACAGCAGGAACCTACTTCAACATAATAAAAGCCATATATGACAAACACACAGCTAATATCATTCTCAATGGTGAAAAGCTGAAAGAATTCCCACTAAGATCAGGAACAAGACAAGGATGTCCGCTCTCACCCCTAAACTTCAACATAGTTTTGGAAGTCCTAGTCACAGCAATCAGAGAAGTAAAAGAGATAAAAGGAATCCAAATTGGAAAGGAAGAAGTAAAACTATCACTAATTGCAGATGACATGATACTATACCTAGAGAATCCTAAAGACTCTACCAGAAAACTGTTAGAGCTCATCCATGAATTTGGCAAACTCACAGGATACAAAATTAACACACAGAAATTGATGGCATTTCTATATACTAACAATGAAACATCAGAAAGAGAAATTAGGATAGCAATCCCGTTTACCATCACATGCAAAAGAATAAAATACCTAGGAGTAAACCTACCTAAAGAGACAAAAGAACCTGTACTCTGAAAACTATAAGACACTGATGAAAGAAATCAAAGATGACACAAAGAGATGGAAAAACATACCATGCTCTTGGATTGGAAGAATCAATATTGTCAAAATGACTCTACTACCCAAGGCAATCTACAGATTCAGTTCAATCCCTATCAAATTACCAACGGCATTTTTCACAGAACTAGAACAAAATATCTTAAAGTTTGTTTGCAAGCACAAAAGACCCAGAATAGCCAACGCCATCCTGAAAAAGAAAAATGGAGCTGGAGGAATCAGGCTCCTGGACTTCAGACTATACTACAAAGCAACAGTCATCAAAACCGTATGGTACTGGCACAAAGATAGAAATATAGATCAGTGGAACAGGATAGAAAGCTCAGAATTAAACCCACGCACCTACAGCCAATTAATCTACGACAAAGGAGGCAAGAACATACAACGGAGAAAAGACAGCTTGTTCAATAAGTGGTGCTGGGAAAACTGGACAGCACATGGAAAAGAATGAAATTAGAACACTCCCTAACACCATACGCAAAAATAAACTCACAATGGATTAAAGACCTAGATATAAGACCAGACACTATAAAACTCTTAGAGGAAGACATAGGCCAAACGCTCTCTGACATAAACAACAGCAACATCTTCTCAGATACACCTCTTAGAGTGATGGCAGTAAAAACAAAAATAAACAAATGGGACCTAATTAAACTTAAAAGTTTCTGCACAGCAAAGGAAACCCTAAACAAAATGAAAAGACAACCCACAGAATGGGAGAAAATCTTTGCCAATGAAGCGACTGACCAGGGATTAATCTCCAAAAAAAATTTTTTTTTCTTTTTGCCTTTTCTAGGGCCGCTCCCATGGCATATGGAGGTTCCCAGGCTAGGGTCTAATTGGAACTGTAGCCACTGGCCTACGCCACAGCCATAGCAACGCGAGATCCGAGCCGCATCTGCAACCTACACCACAGCTCACGGCAACACTGGATCCTTAACCTACTGAGCAAGGCCAGCAATCGAACCCGCAACCTCATGGTTCCTAGTCGGATTTGTTAACCACATAGCCAAGACGGGAACTCCAATCTCCAAAGTTTATAAACACCTTCTGCAGCTCAATATCAAAAAACCAAACAACCCCATCAAAAAATGGGCAGAAGATCCAAACAGACAATTCTCCAAAGAAGACAAACAGATGGCCAAAAAGCACATGAAAAGATGTTCAACATCACTCATCACTAGAGAAATGCACATCAAAACCACTATGAGGTACCACCAGCCAGAATGGCCATCATCAAAAAGTCTACAAACAATAAGTGATGGAGAGGGTGTGGAGAAAAAGGAACCCTAGTACACTGCTGGTGGGATTGTAAATTGGTGCACCACTGTGGAAAAGAGTAAGGAGGCTCCTCAGAAAGCTAAAAATAGAACTACCATTTGATCCAGCAATCCCACTCCTGGGCATCTCTCCAGAGAAAACCGTGACTTGAAAAGACAGATGTTCATTGCAGCACTATTTGCAATAGCCGAGACATGCAAACAACCTAAATGTCCATCAACAGAGGAGTGGATCAAGATGATGTGGTACATACACATAATGGAATATTACTCAGCCATTAAAAGGAACGGAATACTGGCATTTTTAGCAACATGGATGGACCTAGAAATTATCATGCTGAGTGAAGTCAGTCAGACAATGAGACACCAACATCAAATGCTTTCACGGACATGACATGTGGAATCTGAGAAAAGGACACAATGAACGTCTTTGCAGAACAGATACTGACTCACAGACTTTGAAAAACTTATGGTTTCCAAAGGAGACAGTTTGGGGGCTGGGGGGATGCGCTGGGGTTGTGGGCTGGAAAGCCTATAAAATTGGATTGTGATGATCATTGTACAACTATAAATGTAATAAATTCATTGAGTGATAAAATAAATAAATAAATAAATGCTGTTGGGACAACTGGATATCCACAGGCAAGTAATGAAGTTGAACGCTGACCTTACATCATATACAAAAATTAACTCAGATTAGAGACCTGAGGGTAAGTGCTAAAACTATAAAACTCTTGGAAGAAAACATAAAGGTAAATTTCTGTGACCTTGGATTTGGCAACAGATTCTTTTTTTTTTTTTTTGTCTTTTTAGGGCTGCACCTGCAGCATATGGAGTTTCCCAGACTAGGAGTCAAATCAGAGCTGTAGCTGCTGGCCTACACACAGAGCCACAGCAGCACTGGATCTAAGCTAAGTCTGCGACCCACAGCACAGCTCAGTGAGGCCAGGGATCGAACCCACGTCCTCGTGGATACTAGTCAGGTTCATTAACCACTAGCCACATGACGGGAACCCCTGGCAATGGATTCTTAGGGCATCAAAAGCACAAGCAACAATAACTACAAAAAAAAGATAAAATGGACTTTGTATAAATTTAAAACTATTTTGCTTCAAAGAACACTATCAAGAAAGTAAGACAGTCACAGAATGAAAGAAAATATTTGCAAATCCTACATCTGATATGGAACTTTTATCAAGAGTATAATGAACTCTTACAATTCAGTAGTAAAACAAAAATTATAATAACCCAACTAAAAAATGGTGAAAGGGGAAGGAGATAGGAGGAGGAAAGAAATAGGTGAGGGAGATTAAGAGCTACAAACTCCCAACTATAAAATGAGTCATGGGTATGAAACGTCCAGTGTGGGGAATACAGTCAATAACCAGGTAATAGCTTTACATAGTGGCATATAATAACTAGACTTATCACGGTGATTGTTTTGAAATATATAGAATATCAAATCACTGTGTTATACAATTAGAACTAATATAATGTTATAGGTCAATTATACTTCAAAAACAAATAAATATAGAAAAACAGATCAGACTTGTGGTTACCAGAAGGGTGCAAAAGGAAGATCAGACTTGTGGTTACCAGAGGGGTGCAAAAGGAAGGGGGAAACTTGATAAAGGCAGTCAAAAGGTCCAAACTTCCAGTTATAAAGTAAATAAGTACTAGGGATGTAATGTACAACATGATAAATATAATTAACACTGCTATAGGTTATATATAAAAGTTGTGGGGTGGGTTGGGGGTTTTTTGTTTATTTGTTTGTTTTTGCTTTTTAGGGCTGCACCTGAGGCTGATGGAAGTTCCCAGGCTAGGGGTCGAATTGCAGCTACAGCTGCCGGCCACAGCCACAGCCACAGCAACATGGGATCCAAGTCGTGTCTACAACCTATACTACAGCTCATGGCAATGCTGGATCCTTAACCCAATGAGCAAGGCCAGGGATGAAACCCTCATCATGGATACTAGTCAGGTTCATCATTACCACTAAGTCACAACAGAACTCCCATAAAAGTTGTTGAGAGTAAATCCTAGAGTTGTCATCACACACAAAAATTTTTTTTCTATTTCTTTAATTTTGTTGTGATAAATCATTTCATGACATATGGAAGCCAAATCATTTTGCTGTACACCTCAGGCTTATACAGTTTCATACAATTATATCTCAATATCATTAATTATTAGGAAAATGGAAATCAAAATCACGATGAGATAACAGTTCATACTGAGTAGGATGGCTATAATTAAAAAGTCAGATAGGAGTTCCAGTTGTGGTGCAGCAGAAACGAATCTGACAAGGAACCATGAGGTTGCATGTTCCATCCCTGGCCTCGCTCACTGGGTTAAGGATCTGGCATTGCCGTGAGCTGTGGTGTACGTTGCAGACTCGGCTTGGATCTGGCGTTGCTGTGGCTCTGGCATAGGTCGGCAACAACAGCTCCAATTAGACCCCTATCCTGGGAACCTCCATATGCTGTGGGTGTGGCCCTAAAAAGACAAAAGACAAAAAAAAAGAAAAAAAGTCAGATAATAACATAAGTGTCAATGAGCCTATGAATAAGAACCTTCATACACTGCTAGTAGGAATGTAAAATGGTGCTGCCACTTTAGAAAACAATCTGGCAGTTCTTCACAATGTTAAATATAGAGTTGCCACTTCAGCCAGCAATTCTACTCCCAGGTATACATCCAAGGGAAATGTAAACCTGTATCCACACACAAATGTGTACACAAATGTTCATAGCAACATTACTCATTCACAATGGCCAAAAGGTGGAAACAACCCAAATGTTCATCAGCTAATAACTGGGCAAACAAAAGGCAAGATATCCATACAATGGAATACTACTCAACGGTAAAAATGAATGAAGTATTGACACAGGTTACAACGTGGATCCACCTTGAAACTATTATGCTAATTAAAAGATGCCCATCACAAAGACTACATATTATATGATTATACTTATACAAAATATCCAGAACAGGCTTAAGAGGCAGGAAGTACATTAGTGGTTGCTTAGTGGCTGGAGAAGATGGGGGTGGTAGGCTTAGGAAAGATAGGTAAAGAGTATAAGGCTTCATTTTAAGGTGATGAAAATATCTTAAAATTGACTGTGGAGGAGTTCCCGTCGTGGCACAGTGGTTAACGAATCCGACTAGGAACCATGAGGTTGCAGGTTCGATCCCTGCCCTTGCTCAGTGGGTTAACGATCCGGCGTTGCCGTGAGCTGTGGTGTAGTTTGCAGACGCGGCTCGGATCCCGCGTTGCTGTGGCTCTGGCATAGGCCGGTGGCTACAGCTCCGATTTGACCCCTAGCCTGGGAACCTCCATATGCCGCGGGAGCGGCCCAAGAAATGGTAAAAAAAAAAAAAGACAAAAAAAAAATTTGACTGTGGTAATGGTTACACAACTCTGTAAATATGCTAAGAACTACTGAATTGTACACTTTATATGTGTGAATTGTACGGCACATGAGTTATATCTCAATAAAGCTATTACCAAAAGAGGGGGAAGGGCAATGGAATGTCTTATTTCTCTCTCTTGGATCACTCATTTGGAGGTCTCCTCCAGCCCTAGTCAACCTTCAGATGATCCCAGACCCCACTAAGGTCTTTTTTTTTAGGGTCACATTCTCGGCATATGGAAGTTCCCAGGCTGGGGTCAAATTGGAGCCACAGCCACAGCAACGTGGGATCCAAACCATATCACCGAACTACATCACAGCTCACAGTAACACTGGATCCCCGACCCACTGAGCGAGGCCAAGGATCAAACCAGCAACCTCATGGATACTAGTTGGATTCGTTTCCGCTGCACCCCAATGGGAATTCCCCCCACCAAGGTCTTGAGTGTGACTTCATGAGAGACCTCAAGCCAGAAATACCTATCTAAGCTACTCCCAAATTCTTGTGACTCACAGAAAGAGAAATAAATGCTTATTGCTTTAAGCCACTCAGTTTTGGGGTAATTTGCCATGTAGTGATAGATAATAATATGCCATTTATGTAAAAAGAATATTGTTTGCATTTGCTTGTGTATTTATGAGATTTCTTGGAAACGATATTCAAGAAATGGTAAAAATGGTTGCTTCTGGGAGGTGACCTCTGGGAAGACCACTGGAGGATGAAGGCAGGAAAGAGACTTAGATCTGATTATATACCATTTAATCGTTTGAATTTCATTTCATGTGCATGTATTAACTTTTCCAAAAAGCAAATGAAGGTCTGAAAAAAATTAAATGCTTGAAAACAGAAGTCAACAAATTAACTATACTCCAATTAAAACAAACAAACAGGAGTTCCCGTCGTGGCACAGTGGTTAATGAATCCGACTAGGAACCATGAGGTTGCGGGTTTGGTCCCTGCCCTTGCTCAGTGGGTTAACGATCCCACGTTGCCGTGAGCTGTGGTGTAGGTCACAAACGAGGCTTGGATCCCATGTTGCTGTGGCTGTGGGGTAGGCCAGCAGATGTAGTTCTGATTTGACCCCTAGCCTGGGAACTTTCATATGCCAAACATGCGGCCCTTAAAAGACAAAAAAAAAAAAAAATGCCAAGCAAAAGTCAACAACTATCTGCTGCTTACAGATAGAGTCTCAACTCCTGACCATGACTTAGAAGGCGCCCACAATCCAGCGCCTGCCCATCTCCCCAGTCTCAGCTCTTACTTCCCCTTGTGCTAATTGTTTGTTGTGCCCCAAACACATCAGGCTATTTCTTTCCCCCATCCCTTAGATCATACTATCTCTTCTGCTTGGTTCCCCTTCTCCTTCCTTCCCAACCTTTAAGACTCAGCTCAAATGCTGTAACATTTTGGGGAGAGGACCTCCCTGGCTGTCCTTAACATATCAGAAGCCCCCTCTGTGCCCCCAGGATACCCTTGCATGATTCAAGGATTTCATGTTTTGTCCTGCAGTGTGATGATCTAATTTCTTTCCTGCTTCTTCCATTAGACTAGGAGCTTCCTGGGATCGAGGACTCTTACTCAGGATTCCCTGAGCCTAGCACAATGGGTGACACACAGAGGAGGCCGCCGGTAAAGGACTGACATGAGAAAGAAAGGAAGGGAGTAGGGGGAGAGGGAGCAAAACAAAAACTGAAAGAGGTGGAGGAGGGAAAGAAGGTGGTAAGTGGGAAAGAAGGAAGGAAGGGAGAGTTGGGGGAGAAAGAAAATGAAAGAGGGGAGGAGGGAAGAAATTCCCCCAGTGTGCTCAGCAGTGCCATTACATACAACCAGGACTCACGAGATGAAGAAAATCCCAAACCAAATCTGAAATGCACTCCAAAAGTGGGAAGGAATATGGATGCATGTTCTACTCTGCAGTGACACTGCTGCTCTGCACCCAGAGGCCTCTGATGATGGAGGACACACACCTGGAAGGCTGGAAGAGGCTAACCTCTGGATCACCAACCAGCCCTGACCCCTCCACCTTCAATCTCCACAGCTCCCACTCCATCTCATTCTGTTCTCTGCTCTGATTCTAGCACCAGGCACTGCCTGATGCAGAACAGGCTCTTAACACTGAGTAAATGTGCTCAAAATCATCTCCCTTCTGGGGACAGTAGAGTCTTGCTTTGTGGCCATGACTTGTCTCTTCTCTCTAGGACGCAGATTTTTCATCTGTACAAGGAGGGAGTTGGGCCAGCTGATTAATAAGACCCTTCCCAGATGACAGTCTATGACTTCTCAGGGCCTTTGATCATCTTAGGAAATCCTAACTCTTTCACCTGAGTAGCAAGGATTCCTCACAAGCTGCTCTTCACTCAGCCTATGCCACAGGAATAACGGTGACAATTTATTGAGTGTTCACTGTACACCAGGAACCACATTCAGCATTTCAGCTCCACAGTTTCATTTATTCCTTTCTATCACCTCTGAAGTAGGTACAATAATCATCTCCATTTTACAGATAAGGGATCTGAGGCTCACAGAGGAAACCCCACTTATCCAAGGTCACACAGCTGGGAAGAGGCAGAGCAAGAATTCTAAGTCCTTGGCTTTTACACCCTTACCCTGCACTGCCCTCTGGGACCCTGGACCAGGCTTCCAGCCTGGGTCTCTACTTCAGCCAGCAACCTCCCCTTGGCTACTCTCACCCAGCCCACTGGTAAACACTGAGTACACAGAGCTTACAGTTGTAATCTGTGTATTCACATTCTGGGTTCCAATTCAGGGTTAAGAATAAGTTCTAGATCCATTTAGACTTGTGCAAAGTTTCAGCTTCACCCTTCACTAGATGCATGACCTTTGGCCAAGTCATTTTAACAGATGAAGGTAAATGGCATAACAAATACAAAAGTGTCTAGCATAGAAGTTGGCTGTCTCGCACAAAGGCTTGTGTGTTCTCCATAAATGAAAAAGACCAAATGAAGAGCAGCAGAGATATCCTGAGAAGCCCTGAAAAGCTGACCCCTAACTCCACAAAGAGCCACCTGAGTCTCCCAGCCTTTCTGCATGGCATTCAACTCTTTTGGCAAATTCATTCTGTCTCTATCCCCATCCTAAATGCTCCTTTATAAATCCTTCATAAATCCCTGAGCTTTAGAGTCAGACAGACTGAGTTACAATCCTGGCTCCACCACTTACCCCCTACATGACCTTGGACAAATGACTCTTTCCTTTCTGAGGCTCATCGTTCTCATCTATGAAATATTCATAATGGTACCTACTCCACAGGATTGTTGTGAGGATTCAATAACAGTATGTATGTATATATTTAGCACATGGTCAAGCATCTAGGAAAGGCTCAGAAAATGCTATTTTTTTTCCTGAATAATAACAGTGGTAATAGCTTTGAACTGCCTACTGGTTAAAGTCCAAATTCCTTGATCCCGTATTCAGAGCCTTGCACACTGGACCCCATCATTCCTTTCTGGCCTCTCCCCAGGCTGCTCCCCTAAGTGGATGCCACAATCAAGCCAGAGGTAGCTTTTTCACTTCTGTGTCTCTGCCCACGATCTCCCTGTCCATTCAGAATGTGCTCTCACACCTCACAGCTGTGCATACCATGCCTCACTCAAGCTTCACCTCTCAGCTAGGCCAGTAGCCTCCTGGATTGCCCTGGGTTTCCACAGTACCTAAAGCCCAGCACATATTAGTGCTTAGACTGTCCAGGGCGAGGCTTGACTGCACTTGTCTTACCTACAGTGCCCCTCTTTCAGTAGGCACACCTGATTTCCCTTTGTGGAAATTTATCTTTCTCCCCTATTAGTCCATGTGTTCCAGGAAAGTCGCACTAATTAGTTAAGAAGTAGACACTTGACCAAAGATGAGCCCATCAGAATCAGCCCTGAAACTTTTGCTGGAACCAGTGGGGAACTGGTATTCTTTTTCCATAGGCATTGCTAAGCACAAGCAACCTAAATTCAGAACTGCTGGTAGCCTGCCTTTCCACCTTCAAGAGAGAAGTGGACCTAAAAATGAGCTAATTTAGAGGAACCAAGAAATGGAGAGAGATTTTTTTTTGGGGGGGGTGTTTTGTTTTGTTTTGTTTTTGCTTTTTAGAGCAGCACTCATGGCATATGGAAATTCCTAGGCTAGGGGTCCAATTGGAGCTACACATGCTGGCCTACACCACAGCCACAGCAATGCCAGATCCAAGCCTCATCTGTGACCTACACCACAGCCCTTGGTAATGCTGGATCCTTAACCCACTGAGCAAGGTCAGGGATTAAACCCGCATCCTCATGGATACCAGTCAGGTTCATTACCACTGAGCCATGACAGCAACTCTGGAAGAGATTTATTTTTAATGATGTTATTTGAGCATCTGGGTCCATCTGTGCCTGGAGCCAGCCCTCTTGACTTTTAATGCACGTAAGCCAAAACCACCACCCTCTTTACGGTATTTTAGTTTACTTAAATCAGCATGAGTTGGGTTTCTATCATTTTTCACTGAAAGACTGCTGACCAATATAGTGATTCAATGAGATAGTAAGCTTCCTAAGAGCAGGGATTGCATTTCATAGACCTAAGATTCTTGTGGCCAGTATTACAGTATTATAGCACCTAACAGAGGTGAGATCACTGAGCAGGTGGGGAATGAACAAAGAAATAAGTATTGCTTTGTATTGTCCCAATGGTCCAGTGTTCTGCACTCAGAAGATTCTAAAATATTACTTTAGAGTATTCTAATTCTTTTCTTTCTTTCTTTCTTTCTTTTTTTTTTTTTTTTGGCTTTTTAGGGCCATACCCAAGGCCTGGAAGTTCCCAGGCTAGGGGTGGAATAGGAGCTACAGCTGCTGGCCACAGACACAGACACAGCAACGCCAGATGTGAGCCACGTCTGCAACCTATACCACAGCTCATGGCAACAACGGATCCTTAACTCACTGAATGAGGCCGGGGATCAAACCCACAACCTCATGGTTCCTAGTCGGATTTGTTTCCTCTGCACCACAACTGGAACTCCTAGAGTATTCTAATTCTTATCTGACACAAAGAAGGCCTTCTGCTTCTCTGCAGTTCATCTGAGGATGACTGAATTCTCACTTCCTGAGTGGGATGATCTTGGTGAAAGAGTCGTTCTAGGTACCTACCCCACAAGACTGAAAGAGATACTGACTAGTATTCCACTGCACAGATGAGAAAACTGAGGTTTAAGCTAAAAACAGTTGCTTAACGCTGCATAGTGAGTCACAGGCAGAGTCCACTAAGAACCCTCCCCCAGTCCATGACTCCCAGTCCAGTGCCCTGGCCTATGCCCTGGTGTCACTTTAAGCAAAGTGAATCAGTCACTTACCCAGAGAACTCAGCAATATGTAAGTAAAACAGAATGAACTGCTCAACTCTGATAACTACCCTCAGGGGTGAGGCAGTAACACAAGGAAAAGAGCACTGGGCCAGGAGTCAAGACTAGTTTACTCTATGACTGGCTGTGTGACTTTGGGTAAGACCTTCATTGCTCTAGGCTCATGTCTCTAAAATGGGGGCAGAGGAAGGCAGCGTTTGAAGGAGCTTATTTCTAAGATTCCTGAAATTCTATATTTACATGGTGGTTGTTGGACAGTTCATCAAATCCCCAAGATTAAACCCACATAGATTACAGAGTATTGGAAGGCCAAGAGGTCAGCAACCATCAGCAGACTACAAATTAAGGCTCAGGAAATGGGTGCTCCAGTTGAGCATCTATTCTCTCCGGTTTGACTTTTGAGAGTAGAATAGGAAATACATAATATCACCTTCTGGGTACTGATAAATAGGGTGATAACCCTCATATTTTACAATTCCCCTTCCTAACTTTCTTCAAAAATTTTAAAAGACCTCCATATAAGTTGGAGTGAGATGGATTTGAAACAAGCCCACTAGAATGTCCACACTGAATAAATGCTAACTTCTTCAAAGTAATCCTTTTGGGAGTTTGAGCAATTCAGCTAACAGTGCAGTAATTCCTCCCAGCATTTGTTACCATTCTCTTGGGGAAGCAAACTAGCCTCATGGTTTTGGCTTGACACCTTGGCATTTATCTCCAGTGACAATTCTTGGTTTGATCACCTATTGTTTTTTCTACACTTGGCTGTTTCCAAAAATCATATTCCTCCTTTAAACGATGGAGGTTTCCCCTCAATGATGAGGTTCAAGGGTGTACACCCCATAACCCAAAGGCAATTCCCTACACTGTTTTGCGCAAGTGATGTAAGTGATATAACACCTTCAGGAGGTCTCTTGTGAAAGGGCTGACACTTGTTGAACGTCCTGAAGTGTTTATTTTTTTTAAAAAAATCTCAGCTGCATGATCATTACATTTTCTCTTTTCTTTCTCAACTTGGAGGGCTCTAAATTTTTTCCTTCACCAGCTTCATCAGCCTTCCTTCTCCACCCCTGCCATTCCCCTGGCCCCACTTTCCCCAGCCCAGCTCTCTATCTGGCCTGCAATTAGGCAAATGCCCAAGTTGCTGAATCTTCAAAATCTGTCTTCAATCGAAAGGTACACAGGGGACTTTAGATGGGGGACTCTAATGGACACTGGAAAACCATCTCAGCAGTTCTCATTCCCAAAAGCCTCTTCTCTGGTTCTTAGGGCAAGTTGTTTGTCTTATTGAAACATTTCAGAGGGCCCCAGGGACTCATTCCCACTGGGCATAGCACCACAACCTTTTCTGCCTTGGGTGGGGGTGGCTAGAGACCTGCCCTTTCCAGACCCATGTTGTCCAGTGCTGTCAAGCACCCACACTTCTAACACTGGATAGACACTAACAGACAGCCTTCTCCTACACCACCCCCCCCCCATGTCATAGCACTTCACAGTTTACAAGATACTCTTTCATGAGTTCTTGGAATCTGAACTGTTTTATAGATGAGGAAACTGAGCCTTGGAGAAGTAAAGAGAAACATAGGAGTTGATAATGTTAGTAAGTTAAAGGTCAAAGTCAGATCTCCTGATTCTTCATCTCATGCTTTTCCCAATGCAACAGAAATTGCTCACACCTAGAGTAACTCCTCATTCAGAAATTATTTCCCCTAAGACAGCGAACAGCCTCTCAGAGACCCTCAGAAACTCAAACATAACGCTAAACCACCAATAAACGCAGTCTGCCCATATTCAAGCACACAGAACTACAGATCCTGCTCCAAGGTGTCTCAGAGAATCCCTCCCCAGTGGTTTCCAAAAGTCAGCAAAGGAGGTGTGTCTTTAGACAGAGGAGTAGAATCTATCTCTGACTCCTCCAAAAAGGGGTCCCGGAAGGAAAGAGCCCCGTCCCCCGTGTCTGTTCTAGGAGTCCCGCTCCCGCCCCTACCCTACCTGCCAAGAGCTGCATCCAGGCGCAGATCTTGTAGACCGTTGCGGTGTTGCAGAAGAAGAAAAGCGCAAAGCAGGTGATGCAGCCGAGGATCAGCACCATGGAGAGCAGCACGAAGAAGGCAGCCGCCTTGAAGGCGCCAGACGGGATGGTGCTGAAGTCGGTAAACGAGCCGCGGCAGGTGAGCTCTCGGCCCGCCAGCCCGCTGCCCACACAGTAGTGGAAGAGGCCGAAGTAGCCAGGCTTGGGGGTGCTCACGCTGTCGCCCACCCAGTAGGGCTGGATGAAGACCACCACGTTGATGATGGCGAAGCAAATGGTGAAGATGGCCCATAGCACGCCGATGGCCCGCGAGTTCCGCATGTAGTGCTCGTGGTAGAGCTTGGAGGCCTCCTGCGAGGGCAGCATGGTGCCCGGGGGCGGGGCCGGCGGCGGCGGCTGGCGGGGGCCGCCGGCCCAGGACCGACCGCCGGGCTGCCGAGCAGGAGCTGAGGACGCAGGCGAGAAGGGGCCCTGAGCCCAGGAACCCGCGAGGGCGGGGCCTGAGGCGGAGCTGAGAGGACCTGGGGGCTGGTAAGGAGGGGCTAAGAGGGGGTCATGAGTGTATTGGGGAGGTGTCGGGTGGGGAGCACTGGCAAAGATCTCCAATTGGGGGACTTAGGAAGAACCAAGTGAGTGTTGGGGGGCGCTGGGATGAGAATATGGGAGCTGGAAGGGAGGCGCTAGAAAGTGGTCATGGTGGCTTTGGGGAGGGGGTTTGGAGGATAATATTGGCGGAGTAAGAGTGGGCCGTGGGGAGAAGGAATGGAGGCTGGAGACGAGTGCTGGAGAATTAGCAGAGAGGTTTTAGAGGGAGCTCGGAAGGGTATTTAGGGGCTGGTATTAGGGGTAAAAAGAGGTCTGGAATTGGGTGTCTAGAAAGGGGCTGTGGAGAGGGGGGTGGGCACTTCTATGAAGGGGTAAGAAGGGGATATAAGGGGCTCATACTAGGGGACAGGGAAGGTGATCAGGGGCTGGAACAGGGAGGGCGAAGTGGAGGAATCAGGATGAGGCTAGAGAGGAATCGTGGGCTGGGACTGCAGGATCTGAACACGGGGCGAGGGGGTTGGGAGGGTCCTCCAGAAGACAGGGCTGGATGTAGGCGGGGGAGGGGGGGGAGCCTAGGTTTGGCGGGCCAGGGCTAGAGAAAAAGCTTCTCCAGGCCAAGGGGAGGAGAGACCGGGGACGGCAGGCAGCCTGGGCGGCAAAGGGCGGGCAGGGGGCCAGGGCTGTCCCCGGGGCGCGGGGGAGCGGCCGGGCCCGGGTAGGGCCGAGGGTGGGGGGAGCAGCTGCCCCGCGCCGAAGCCCGACGCTCGAAGAGGCTGCGGCCGCCGGGAGTGGGTGCGGGGTGACCAACCTGGGCCCGGTCCGGGGCAGGGTCCGGGACTGGCACGGCTTAGGCACCGCGGCTCGGCGCTCCCAGTAGCGGCTTCCCGGGCCCAGGCGGCGGCCTCGGCGCGGCCTCCATTTTGCTCGGGTTCTCCCCGGGGCGCGCTCCCGCGCCGAGGCGCGAGCTCTCGTGCACCTGCGCGGCCCGACGGAGGCGCGCTCCTGCCGCCGGCGTGCGGGGCGGAGCGGAATAGGAAAGGAACGGGAGCTCCTGGTTCAGGCAGTCAGGGAGACCGGTAGGCACCGTCCCCGGGGTCCCCCGGCCGGAGCAGTAAACCCACTTCACAGTAAAGCCTTCTAATTTGGAGGACCCCCTTCTTCCAGGACCTCACGGTAGGGTTGAGGGTCTCCGCAAAGCCCCTGGGAATGGGGGAGGGGCCGAACAGGGTATTATTTGATAGGGTTTGAACGGATTTCTTGCTCCCAAATTACCTACTGAACAGCCTATCACAGTTGCACCATTACGCTTCCAGTCCTTTGGGTCGTGGAGGCGTTGAAGTTTCCCAGAGTCTCCTAGGAAACTACCAACATTTCTGGGAAAGGGAAGCCCCGAAACTTAGCAGCCCACGCCAGCGGTGGGGATTCGTTGGCCGCCAGCGTGTGGAGCTGGGCCTGGAGCAAAGGACCCCGGGTGAGTATGAGGAACAGGAGAGAAGAGGGCTGGGGACGTGTTGATTTCTCTCCCTACACTCTCCCAGGGCTTGGTGTGAAGTGGGCACGTGATGAAGATATGTTAAATCATGGAGTCCAGGCCCGCAGAGAGGCCCGAGGACGCACGGGGGCCACTCTAGGGGAGCCAGTACAGGTCCCAAAGGGATATAGGTTTTGGTTTGTGTTCTGCCCAGATGATCAGGGTGGGCATCCAGAAAAAAGTAGCTACTATTTAACTGTTTTCGTGGCCTTGCACTTGCTCTCTGAACCTCTCCTTTCCCATCTCTAAAGTGGGCAGGTTAAGCCCCACCTCACAGGTATTGGGGTGGTGTGGTGAAAATAATGTTAGTGAGTTCCAAATACTAGATCTACACAGGGGTCAGTCTGACAAAATTTAGATCCTAAAAAAAAAATCATGTAAAGTTGTAAACTTTGCTGCAGTTGGATTATTTTTATTTTATTATTATTATTTTGCTTTTTAGGGCCACACCTGCAGCATATGGAAGTTCCAAGGCTAGGGGTCGAATTGGAGCTACAGCGGCTGGCCTATGCCACAGCTACAGCAACGAAGATCCAAGCCATGTCTGCAAGCTATGCCACAGCTCACAACAATGCTGGATCCTTAACCCACTGAGCAAGACCAGGGATTGAACCCATATCCTCATGGATACTATGTTGGGTTCTTGACTCACTGAGCCACAAAGGAACTTTCAAAATTCCATTTTTAAAAGAAATGTTGATGATAATTAATGGCAAGGTTTTTTTTCATTGCCTTTATTTGGCAAAATAATAAATAGGCAATGTTATTTCTTCTCAAATTAAAAAAAAAATGTGTGAGATCTCCCACGGTGTGGGGACCACAGGCCCACGTGAAGACCTGATACAGTATGCTAAATAAATTTGGTTTCTCCTTCCATTGGTTCCTTAAAGAGATATCCAGGCTTTTTCCTGAGAACCCCAAAATCTTAGAATCATGAGCTGGAAGGGGCTGTGGAGAGAGTCCCATTCTACACTTTCTCCCACTTGACAGATGGAGAACAGAGGCCAAAGAGGGGGACTGACTAGTACCAAGAGGTGAGTCCATCCTGCCTTAAACTAATCAACTCGATTCATTAATTTTTTTCATCCACACAATAAATTCATGATGGGCTCCTGCAGTTGCGAGCACAGCACTGTGACAGTGCTTGGGAGAAGATGGTGGGTGAAACAGAAGTGGTCCCTCCTCCCCTGGAGATAGAAGGTGCTAGGAGATGGGAAGTATCTCAGAGTATCTCAAAGTCTCTTTCTGTGGGTGCTCCTGCTGTGGATACTGTTATGAACATAATTGATGGAGCCAGAAGCACCATCTTTTCTCCTTATTCTGCCATGTATTCTTGCCCTTTTTTCCTACCCCACTGAACCAATCTAGGCATCCAGGAAAAAAAAAAAAATCAGAGGTCCACACTATTACTACTCTCTCTTGAAGGAAGAACTAAGAGTTCTTGCTCAGATGGGCCCCCAGCTCCTCACCGGTTGCTCAATTTTAGCTCTGCAGAGCAGAGGCACCCTGAAGGGAGCTGCCCACCACCCATGCCAGTTCTGACATCAGTACTATTTCTTTAAAGAAATTCCTTTCCCCCTCACTCATTCCATCGATTTAGTGAGATTCACCCTCCACCACCACCATATTCCTCTCTAGAGTAGGGCAAATGATCAGGCCCAGGCAATGAGAATACTCCACTGTTCCTGACACAATGAATGTCTCAGGGGTGGCCCCATAAGCCAACTCAGGTAGTTGAGAAGGATATCCAGGTCATTTTCTGCAGTTTACAAGAAAGAGGTTGTTCCGTTTCTGCTGAGTTTGTTGAGCTGGGGCTTTGGCTTCAACCACAGGGGGCCATCTTGGAAACCCCAAGCAGAGAGATTATCTAAGAATAAAATGAACACAGAAAGACACTAAAAGTGGAGAGAGACAGTCATGATGACATAGTTTGAGTACCAGGATTCATCCATGCCTTAAGACCTGCTTCTGGATTGTTCTGTTAGGTGAGCCATTAAATTCTGTTTTTGCTAAAGCCAGTTTGAGTCAGATTTTTGTCACTTCCAATCAAAATAGTTGCAAATAATTTACTACCTACATCTCCCCCAAGCAGAGCTGGTATGCTGGATTATTTATATTGTAAAAAAAATGCCTGAAAGGGTAAGCTACCCCTGACATATTGGAACCATGCAACAAGAATTTGAGGTCCATCTCTGCCCCTGACCAATTCTGTGACCCAGGACAATGATGCTACTCCTCATAGCCTTGTTTTCTTCATTTATAAAATAGAGGAAAACATCCTTCTTCCTACAGATGTTATGAGTGTTAAAAGACAGAATGCATGGAAAAGAGCTTTGTAAACTGAAAATGGCTTTATAACTGTTAGTAACTGTCATTAAATTTTAACAAGTGGCTCACCCAAGGAGTAGAAATAGCAATAGCACTGGGAAGGCATTTGCTGAACAATGAGAAGCTGGGACAAACTGTCCTCATTGAGCAGTTACAGAAAGGAAGTTCGAGAACTCTCTATAGAATGAACAGAACAGAACCATTATGGGCTCAAGATTGGGACTATAGAACATTAGGCAAAGATGATCCTGGAATGAGAGCACCTGGCCAAGTGATGCCCTCAGGGCAATTTCAGCCAATCTCCTAGCAAAGATTTGTGACTTGCCAGACACCCTTATGCCTCAAATAAGTATTCAGTTACATTGAACATGTATTGGAAGTTCACTGGTGGTCTCATGGCTAGGACTCAATGCTTTCTCAATGCTTTTACCTCTATTGTCTGTGTTCAATCCCTGCTTTAGGAACTGAGATCCACATCAAGCAGCTGTACACCACACCCATAAAAAAATAGGTAACTTAAAAAGTCACTTACTAAGCTCTTACAATATTCTAAGTCCCCCAGTTTTTTCTTTAGATATGTAGTCCCACTTAATCTTCACAATAACCCTATGAGGTGGTCTTATGGGCTGAATTGTATCCCTCCCCAGCCCCTAAATTCACATGTTCAAGTCCTAATTTTCACTACTATGAAACTATAGTAATCACAATGGTATGGTACTGGCATAGAAACAGACAAATAGATCAATGGGACAGGATAAAAAGCCCAGAAATAAACCCACACACCTAGGGTCAATTAGCCTATGACAAAAGAGGCAAGAATATACAATGGAGAAAAGACAATGTTTTCAATGGGTGGTTCTGAGAAAACTGGACAGCTACAGGTATAAGAATGAAATTAGAACATCCTCAAACACCACACACAAAAATAAACTCAAAATGGATTAAAGACTTTAATGTCGGACAAGATGCCCGAAAACTCCTAAAGGAAAACATAGGCATAACACTCTTTGACACAAATTACAACAATGTTTTGGATCCATCTCCTAGAATGATGGAAATAAAAACAAAAATAAATAAATAGGACCTAATCAAACTTAAAGGCTTTTGCACAGCAAAGGAAACCATAAACCAAATGAAAAGACAACTTATGATCTAGGAAAAAATTACTTGCAAACAATGCCTCCGACAAGGACTCAATCTCCAAAATATACAGACAACTCATACAATTCGATAACAACCCAATCAAAAAATGGGCAGAAGACCTAAATAGACATTTCCCCAAAGAAGATATACAGATGGTCAACGGGCACATGAAAAGATTCTCAGTAATTATTAGAGAAATGCAAATGAAAATTACATGAGGTAACGCCTCACACAAGTGAGAACGGTCATTAAAAAATCTACAAATAATAAATGCTAAGAGAGGGTATGGAGAAAAAGAAATTCTTCCATGCTGTTGGTGGAAATCTAAATCGGTGCAGTCACTATGGAGAAGAGTTTGAAGGATCTGTAAAAAAGTAAAAATAGAGTTACCATATGATCCTACAATCCCATTCTTGGGCATATATCCAGAAAAAAACCTTAATTTGAGTCTGGCACCTTAGACCACTTGGCCATCCTGACAGCGATAGAAAACCCTAATTTGAAAAAATTATGCATCCCAGTGTTCATAGCAGCACTATTTACAATAGCCAAGGCATGGGAGCAGTCTAAATGTCTATCAAGAGATGAATGGATAAAGAAGATGTAGATATATTTGTACAACATATATAATGAAATATTACTCAGCCATAAAAAGTAATGAGTAATGCCATTTGCAGCAATATGGATAGAGATTATCATACTAAGTGAAGCTAAGTCTGACAGAGAAAGGCAAATATCATATGATAGCACTTACATGTGGAATCTAAAAAAATGACTTATTTACAAAAAAATGAACTTATTTACAAAACAGAAATAGACTCAAAGACAGAAAATAAATTTATGGTCAACAAAGGGGAGAGCAGGGTGCGGGGTTGGGGGATAAATTAGGAGTTTGGGATTAACATATACACACTAATATATATAAAATATATGGAAGTTCACACTGTGGTATAGTGGGTTAAGAATCTAGCATTGCTGCAGCTATGGCACAGGTCACATCACAGCTCCTGACTTGGGAGCTTCCTTATGCCACAAGTGCAGCCAAAAAAGGAAAAAAATAAAATTAAAAAAATAAAAATATATAATCAATGAGGACCTATTGTGTAACACAGGGAAATACAGTCAATGTCTTGTAATAGTCTATAATGGAAAAGAATCTGAAAAAGTATATGTATATATGAAACCGAATCACTTTGCTGTACACTTGAAACTAACACAACATTGTAAATTAACTATAATTTAAAATTTTAATAAAAAAGGTTTGTGCATTTCTTTGTAAAATTCATTTCAAAAAAAATTGCAATCAGATATTCAACTTTAGTTAATGAAGTCTTTAAGGGAAAAGGAACTGTTTCTACAGCTTACTTTGAAATGCTCACAAAATAAGATGGCTTAATAAATGGATAGAAAGGTGGTGAGATTGGAAGTTCCCTTGTAGTATAGCTGGTTAAGGATCTGGCGTTGTCACTGCTGTGGTGCAGGTTCGATCCCTGACCCAGAAATTTCCACATGCTGTGGGCGTGGCCAAAAAAAGGGAAAGATTGATAGGTAAGTGAAAAAGCAAATACAGAGTAAAAGTGTAATTGGTAGAATTAGGCAGTGAGTATTCGGATGTGCACTGGAAGATTCTTCCAGTGCTCTGAAAAATGTTGGCAGGGGTGGGGAGGGGGAATCCCCCCATTATAATCACTGACTTTCCAGTTTCTCCTTGTGAGTCTATTGATTTTCTTGCCACATATATTGAGACTAAGTTACTAGATGCATCTAATAACTAATAATCTTTTGACTAGTATTTCCCT
Source organism: Phacochoerus africanus (assembly GCF_016906955.1). NCBI lineage: Eukaryota > Metazoa > Chordata > Mammalia > Artiodactyla > Suidae > Phacochoerus > Phacochoerus africanus. The sequence goes on from NC_062544.1 coordinate 146,205,249, forward strand.
AGTATACATCTTTTTACCTTTAGTCTTTCTGTGTCATTATGGTTTTGGAATGTCTTTTTTTTTTTTTTTTTTTTGGTAAAAATCCAAAAGCTTTAAAAAATCCAGTATGAGGAGTTCCTGTCGTGGTGGAGCAGAGACAAATCCAACTAGGAACCATGAGGTTGCGGGTTCAATCCCTGGCCTCGTTCACTGGGTTAGGGATCTGGCATTGCCGTGAGCTGTGGGGTGGGTCACAGATGTGACTCGGATCCGGCGTTGCTGTGGGTCTGGCATAGGCCAGCAACAACAGCTCTAATTCGACCCCTAGCCTGGGAACCTCCATATGCCTCGGGTGCGGCCCTAAAAAGACAAAAGGCCAAAAAATAAAATAAAATAAAAATAAAAAATCCAATATGGGTCTCTGGCTTATTATAGGTAAACATTAATCTGTTTACATTTATTGTAGTTGATCAATTTGAACTTATTTATACCATGTAATTTTATGTTTACATCTCCTGTGCTTTTTCTATGCATTCATTTTCTACTTTCCAACTATTTTAATATTTTAATTTTCTTTATTCTTGTTTTGCTTCTGCTGGTTTGGAAGATCTGTAATTCATACCTTATGAAACATTTCCCAATAAACATTTCCTAGAAGAATCTTCTTGGTTTTCTTTTTTTTTTCTGATTTACCTTTTTATTTTTAATTTTTTTATTACTCAATGAATTTATTACATTTATAGTTGTACAATGATCATCACAATCCAATTTTATAGGCTTTCCAGCCCACAACCCCAGCGCATCCCCCCAGCCCCCAAACTGTCTCCTTTGGAAACCATAAGTTTTTCAAAGTCTGTGAGTCAGTATCTGTTCTGCAAAGACGTTCATTGTGTCCTTTTCTCAGATTCCACATGTCATGTCCGTGAAAGCATTTGATGTTGGTGTCTCATTGTCTGACTGACTTCACTCAGCATGATAATTTCTAGGTCCATCCATGTTGCTAAAAATGCCAGTATTCCGTTCCTTTTAATGGCTGAGTAATATTCCATTATGTGTATGTACCACATCATCTTGATCCACTCCTCTGTTGATGGACATTTAGGTTGTTTGCATGTCTCGGCTATTGCAAATAGTGCTGCAATGAACATCTGTCTTTTCAAGTCACGGTTTTCTCTGGAGAGATGCCCAGGAGTGGGATTGCTGGATCAAATGGTAGTTCTATTTTTAGCTTTCTGAGGAGCCTCCTTACTCTTTCCCACAGTGGTGCACCAATTTACAATCCCACCAGCAGTGTACTAGGGTTCCTTTTTCTCCACACCCTCTCCATCACTTATTGTTTGTAGACTTTTTGATGATGGCCATTCTGGCTGGTGATACCTCATAGTGGTTTTGATGTGCATTTCTCTAGTGATGAGTGATGTTGAACATCTTTTCATGTGCTTTTTGGCCATCTGTTTGTCTTCTTTGGAGAATTGTCTGTTTGGATCTTCTGCCCATTTTTTGATGGGGTTGTTTGGTTTTTTGATATTGAGCTGCAGAAGGTGTTTATAAATTTTGGAGATTAATCCCTTGTCAGTTGCTTCATTGGCAAAGATTTTCTCCCATTCTGTGGGTTGTCTTTTCATTTTGTTTAGGGTTTCCTTTGCTGTGCAGAAACTTTTAAGTTTAATTAAGTCCCATTTGTTGAGAATCCTCTTGGTTTTCAATACCAGAACTTCACACAAATTTTCTATCTCTTAATGCAACATTTTCTATAAGAAAATTTTGTATTTACATCCCCTAAAACTTGGCACAATGCCTTAAACAAAACTCAGTGTTGGACTTCCCACTGTGGCTCAGCAGAAGTAAACTCAACTAGTATCCATGAGGATGTGGGTTTGAACCCTGGCCCCAATCAGTGGGTTAAGGATCTAGCATTGCTGTGAGCAGTGGTATAGGTCGAAAACACCTTGGATCTGGCATTGCTGCTATGGCATAGGCTGGCAGCTGCAGCTCTGATTCAATCCCTAGCCTGAGAATTTCCATGTGCCGCATATGTGGCCCTGAAAAGCACAATCAAAAAACTCAGTGTAGGAAATATCTTTATATTCCAACTACTATTGGTAAAATATCAGAATTAAATATTCTTTGTAAATTGTGCCTCCATGTCGACTAAAGAGGTGTGTATCTCAGGGAGTTCCCATCATGGCGCAGTGGTTAACGAATCCAACTAGGAACCATGAGGTTGCGGGTTCGGTCCCTGCCCTTGCTCAGTGGGTTAATGATCCGGCGTTGCCGTGAGCTGTGGTGTAGATCTCAGACGCGGCTCGGATCCAACGTTGCTGTGGCTCTGGCGTAGGCCGGTGGCTACAGCTCCGATTCGACCCCTAGCCTGGGAACCTCCATATGCCGTGGGTGCGGCCCAAAGAAATAGCAAAAAAAAAAAAAAAAAAAAAAAAGACAAAAAAAAAGAGGTGTGTATCTCAGATATTGTTGGTGCTAAGGAAAGTGCCACAGTATAATGCTATTGCTCACAAAGCTATCATTTGCTAACAGCAGTATCATTTGTTTGGTGGTTAGGAAGCAATGGTTTTTGAATCAATTTGTGTGTGTGTGTGTGTGTGTGTGTGTTAAAATATCCATAACAAAACTTAGCATTTTAACCATTTTTAAGTGTGCATTCAATGGCATGAAGTATAATCACAATGTTGTGCAAACATCCCCACTTCCATTTCTATAACTTTTTCATCATTCTCAACAGAAACTCTGTACCTGCTGAACAATAACTCCCTATTTCCCTATGTCCTTCAGCCCCTGAGAACCTCTACTCTACTTTCTCCCTCTATGAATTGGCCTATTCTAGGTACCTTATCTAAGGGGAATCATACTATATTTGTTCTTTTGTGTCTGGCTTATTTTACCTGCAATAATGTTTCCAGGGTTCATCCATGTTGTAGCATGTATCAAAATGTTATCCCTTTTTAAGGTTACGCTTTCATTGTATGTATCATATTTTCTTTATCCATTTATCTGTGGATGAACATGTGTGTGTTGTTTCTAGTTTTTGACTATTGAGAATAACGCTGCTATGAACATTGGTGTACAAGCATCTGGGTCTCTGCTTTCAGTTCTTCTGGGTATATAATTAGAAGTGGAATGCTGGATCATGTGTTAATTCTGTGTTTAACTTCTTGAGGAACCACCAAACTTGTTTTCCATAGCAGCTGCACCGTTTTGCATTCTTACCAGCAATGCCAAGAGTTCGAATTTCTCCATGCCCTTGCCAACACTTATTTTCTGTTTTGTTTTGTTTTTGTTTTTTTATAATTGTCATTCTACTCCATATGAAGTAGTATCTCATTGTGGTTTTAATTTGCATTTCCCTAATGACTGAGGATATTAAACATCTTTTCATGTGCTTATTGACTGTTTATGTATCTTCTTTGGAGAAATGTCTGTTCACATCATTCCTCATTTTTGGGGTTGGGTTGTTTGATGTTGAGTTGTACGAGTTATTTATAAAGTCTCAGAATACTAATTTCTTATCAGATACGTGATTTGCAAATATTTTCTCCCATTGAGTGGATTATTGTCTTTTCACTCTCTTGATAGTGTTCTTTGATGCACAAATGTTTTAAATTTTGATGAAGTCAAATTTATCAATTTTTTCTTTTGTTGCCTGTGCTTTTGTGTCATATCCAATAAATTATTGCCAAATACACTGTCATGAAGCTTTTCCTTGTGTTTTTTCTAAGTTTTAGTTCTTATGTTTAGGTCTTTGATCAATTTGAATTAATTTTTGTAAATGGTGTAAGGTAAAAGTCCAACTTCATTCCATTCCATGTGGCTATCCAGTTGTCCCAGCATCATTTATTGAAAAGATTGTCCTCTCCCCCATTGAATGGTTTTGGCACCCTTGTTGAAAATTGGTTGACCAGATATGTGAGGCCTTATTACTGGGTTTTCTAATCTGTTAAATTGGCCCATGTCTATCCTCATGCTAGTACTACACTATTTGAAGGAAGCAATGGTTTTAATCATATTAAATCTTAACATGATAGACTGTTACTTATATGCAGGTGTTTCACTGTATCTTATGTTTTAGGAAACTGGGGTTTGGTGTTGATACCTCATGTATTATAATTTTTCCCATTTAATGGGAACCAGACTTTCCAATGGTCTGCTTTATCATGCAGAACATCTGATTTCTAACACAGATTCCTTGTAGGAACTCCAGATTCTTGATCTTAAGTAAGAGATTCTTGTATATTTCTACCCTTTATTGGTTAGCCCTACATTTTTTAAACAAAAATGCTTAACACGATATCTAAAGTAAATTAAGATGTCTATACTCCTCCTACCCAGAAATGGATTTTAGCATATTCTAAACTTAGAACTGTATTATTCCATCTTCGTTGTTGCTGCCTATGTTTTTTGGGGAGTGGGGTGGGGAGGGGTTGGCTGTTCTCGCAGCATGCAGAAGTTCCTGGACCAGGGATTGAACCCACACCACAGCAGTGACCGGAGCCACAGCAATGACTGCTGGATCCTTAACTGCCAGGCCACCAGAGAAACCCTGCCTATTATTTTTAATCCCATCTTCTAAAGCTTCCCAAAGTATAATTTTTAAATATCAGATTCATTGAAATACAATTTACATACAATAAAATTGACTCTTTCAGTACTGACAGACACATAGAGTTGTGTAATCCCTGCCACAATTGAAATAAAGGACAGGAGTTCCCGTCGTGGCTCAGTGGTTAACGAATCCGACTAGGAACTATGAGGTTGCGGGTTTGGTCCCTGCCCTTGCTCAGTGGGTTAATGATCCGGCGTTGCCGTGAGCTGTGGTGTAGGTCACAGACGTGGCTCGGATCCCATGTTGCTGTGGCTCTGGTGTAGGCCGGTGGCCACAGCTCCGATTAGACCCCTAGCCTGGGAACCTCCATATGCCTCGGGAGTGGCCCTAGAAAAGGCAAAAAAAAGACAAAAAAGGAGTTCCCGTCGTGGCGCAGTGGTTAGCGAATCCGACTAAGAACCATGAGGTTGCGGGTTCGGTCCCCGCCCTTGCTCAGTGGGTTAACGATCCGGTGTTGCCGTGAGCTGTGGTGTAGGTTGCAGATGCGGCTCGGATCCCGCATTGCTGTGGCTCTGGCGTAGGCCGGCGGCTACAGCTCCGATTCGACCCCTAGCCTGGGAACCTCCATATGCCGTGGGAGCAGCCCAAAGAAATAGCAAAAAGACAAAAAACAAAACAAAACAAAAAAAAGACAAAAAAAAAGAAGAAATACAGAACAGCTCCATCATCCCCCTAAAAAACATTCCCACACCCTTAGCCCTGAGCAACCACTTGGTTGTTTTCTTTCCCTGGGGGTTTTGCCTTTTCAACAATGTCACATAAATGGAATCATGCAGTATGTACCATTTCAGCCTTACTTCTTTAGCTGGCATAAAGCATTTGCAGTTCAGCTGTGTTGTTAGGTGTATCAGTAGTTGGTTTCTTTTAACTGTTGAGTAGAGATTCATAGTATGAATCATAGTTTATTTATTCAGCAATTGAAGGTCATTTGGATTGTTTCCACATTTGGACAATTATCAATAAGGTTATTATAAACATTCATGTATAAGTTTTTGTAGGAATACAAGTTGTTATTTCTTTTAAGGTAAAGACCTAGGCGTGAGACTGTTGAGTCATATGGTAAGTATATATTTAACTTTATAAGAAACTGCCAAATAGTTTTCTTGAGTGGCTGTACTGTATTGCATTCCCACTAGTAAAGTATATGTGTCTTAGGTGCTTCATATCTTCACTAGAACTTGGTACTTTTTTTTATTGTGTTTTAATTTATATTTCCCTAATGACTAATGATGTTTAGCATCTCTTTATGTGCTTATTGACTTCACTGTTGAAATATCTGTTCAAATCATTTGCCCATTTTCCATTGTGCTCTTGGTTATCTTACTACCAAGTTTTAAGAGTTCTTTATTCTAATAATAGTCCTTTATTAGGTAAATATTTGTGAATATTTCCTCTTCATTTGTGGCTCATAATTTCATTTTATTAACAGTATCTTTTGAAGAGCAAAATTTCTTAATTTTGATGAAAGCCAATGTATCATTTTTATTGACTGTAATTTTTATAAAATATGTAAGAAACATTTGCTCAATCTAGGTAATAGAAATTTTCCTCTGTGTCTTCTTTCAGAAGCATTATAGTTTTAATCTTTACATATAAGTCTGGGAGTTCCCGTCATGGTGCAGTGGTTAACGAATTTGACTAGGAACCATGAGGTAGTGGGTCCCTGGCCTCGCTCAGTGGGTCGAGGATCCAGTGTTGCCATGAGCTGTGGTGTAGGTCACAGATGCGGCTCGGATCCCGAGTTGCTGTGGCTCTGGCGTAGGCCGGTGGCTACAGCTCGAATTCAACCCCTAGCCTGGGAACCTCCATATACCGCAGAAGCAGCCCTAGAAAAGGCAAAAAGACAAAAAATAAAAATAAAAAATAAAACATAAATAAAATACATATAAGTCTGTCATCAGTTTTGAATTACTTTTTTATTTATGATGAGAGCTTAGAATTGAAGTTCACCTTTTGGATATGAATATATACTTGTTATGGCACTATTTGTTGAAAATACTATCTTTTCTCCTTTGAATAGCCTTTTCACTTTTGTCAAAAATCAAGTGAATCACATTGAGATACCTCTACAACAACTAGGGTGACTAAAATTAAAGAGACAGATAATAGTAAGTGTTGATGAAGATGGAAAAATTGGAACTATCATACATGGATGGTAGGTATACAAAATGGAAAGCAACTTAGAAGTTTTTCAAAATGTTAAACCTAGTATTGACCCAGCAATTCCACTCCTCACATAGAACACTGACTAGGTTACACCCTCAGATCTGGACACAGGAAGGCTAAAAGATGCAGAAGTGATTGCTCCTGGGAAACTCTCAAAGACTAGCAGATGCCCTAGAAACAGATTCACACAGTGGTTCTAGCCTGACCATCTGGAGATTTACGTACCCTAAATATACACAGTTCAACTTAATTTGGGGGCAAGTGAGTACTCTCCATATGTTCCAAGCTCGAAGTGTTCCTAAGAGAACTAGATGTTCATAGTGGCACTATTCATATTTTTAGCACAATAGCTAAAAAGTGGAACAACCCAAATATCCATCAACTGATGACTAGGTCCATAAAATGTGGTGTAGCCATACAACAGAATGTTATTCAGCCATAAAAAGGAATAAAATAGGAGTTCCCATCATGGCTCAGAGGAAATGATTCTGACTAGCATCTATGAGGACACTGGTTCAATCCCTGGCCTTGATCAGTGGGTTAAGGCTCCAGCGTTACCGTGAGCTGTGGTGTAGGTTGCAGATGTGGCTCAGATCTGGCATTCTATGGTTGTGGTATAGGCCAGAGGCTACAGCTCCAACTAGACCCCTAGCCTGGGAACCTCCATTTGCTGCCGGTGAGGCCCCCCCCAAAAAATGAACGAAGTAATAATACACTATGCTAAGTGAAAAAAGGCAGTCACAAAAGACCACATATTGTATGATTCCCTTTACATGAAATGTCCAGAATAAGCAAATCCATGGAGACAGAAAGTAGAAGTAGATTAGTGGTTGCCTAAGTCTGGAGGAGTGAGGAATGACTGCTAATGGGTATGGAGTTTCTTTTTAGATGATGAAAATGTTCTAAACTTAGATTTTGGTGGTTTGCACAACTCTGTGAATTATATCTTAATAAAGATACTTTAAAAATAAATTGACCATGTATGTTTGGATCTTTCTGAACTCTGTTTTGTTCCATTGATCTGTATCTATTCCTTCAATGATACCAGTTTACCCTGGATAATATAGCTTCATCATAAGGTTTGGCATTAGATGATATGAGTTCTTCAACTTTGTCCTTTTTTTTCCAAAATTATTTTGAGTATTCTAGTTCCTTTACTTTTCAGTGTAATTCTTAGCATTAGACTTTTGATGCCTCCCAAAATTCATGCTAAAATTATGAAATGGATTGGACTGAATTTATAGATCTATTTAGGGATAATTAACATCTTAACAGGAGTTCCCGTCGTGGCGCAGTGGTTAACGAATCCGACTAGGAACCATGAGGTTGCGGGTTCGGTCCCTGCCCTTGCTCAGTGGGTTAACGATCCGGCGTTGCCGTGAGCTGTGGTGTAGGTTGCAGACGCAGCTCGGATCCCGAGTTGCTGTGGCTCTGGAGTAGGCCGGTGGCTACAGCTCCGATTCAACCCCTAGCCTGGGAACCTCCATATGCCACGGGAGCAGCCCAAGAAATAGCAACAACAACAACAAAAAGACAAAAGACAAAAAAAAAAAAAAACCATCTTAACAATATTGAGTCTCCTAATCCATGAACAAAGTACATCTTGCCATTTTTCTGTTTTCTTTGATTTCTTTCACTAGTGTTTTGTAGTTTTCAGCATACAAATTTTATACAACTTTTGTTAGATTTATACCTACTTGATGTTTTTTTTTCACTCGATGTTTTTTTATGATCTTGTAAATTACATTGTTTGTTACATTTCAATTTCTTTTTTTGTCTTTTTTTTGTTGTTGTTGTTGTTGCTATTTCTTGGGCCGCTCCCGCGGCATATGGAGGTTCCCAGGCTAGAGGTTGAATCGGAGCTGTACCCACCGGCCTACGTCAGAGCCACAGCAACGCGGGATCCGAGCCGCGTCTGCAACCTACACCACAGCTCACGGCAACGCCGGATCGTTAACCCACTGAGCAAGGGCAGGGACCGAACCCGCAACCTCATGGTTCCTAGTCGGATTCGTTAACCACTGCGCCACGACGGGAACTCCTACATTTCAATTTCTGATTGCTCATTGCTACTATACAGAAATACGAATAATTTTTTTTTTTTACATCCGCACCTGTAGCATATGGAAATTCCTGGGCTAGGGGTTGAATTGGAGCTGCAACTGAGGCCTGTGCCACAGCCATGGCAACAATGGATCTGAGCCAAATCTTATGGCAACGCTGGATCCTTAACCCACTGAGCAAAGCCAGGGATCAAACCTGTATCCTCACAGAGACAACACTGGGTCCTTAACCTATTGAGCCACAACAGGAAATCCATGACTTTTGTATGTTGACCATGTATATAGGCACCTTGCTAAATTGCTTATTAATTCTTTTTTTAGAGCACATAGACATAAGTGATTTATTTGGACTTACTAATTCTAATAGTTTCATTTATAGATTTGTTGGGATTTCAACAGTGATTGAGTCAGAGATGAAATCATAAGAGAAGTTTTTCAAAAAATCTTGAAACAAATGAAAATGGAAGCACAACATACCAAAACTTATAAGATGCAGCAAAGGCAGTCCTAAGAGGAAGATATAGTGATAAATGCCTACAATTAACATAAAGAAACATCACTAAACAACCTAACTTTACACCTCAAAGAATTAGAAAAACAACAAACTAGCACAAAATTAGCAGAAGGAAAGAGATGAGGAAGATAAAAGTAGAGGGAGTTCCCATCATGGTACAGCTGAAATGAATCCGACTAGAAACCATGAGGTTGTTGGTTTGATCCCTGGCTGTGCTCAATGGGTTAAGGATCTGGCGCTGCCATGACCTGTGGTGTAGGTCGAAGACGTGGCTTGGATCTCGTATGGCTGTGGCTGCGGCATAGGCTGGCAGCTGTAGCTCCAATTCGACCCCTAGCCTGGGAACCTCCATATGCTGCAGTGTGGCCCTAAAAAGCAAAAAAAAAAAAAAAAAGAGAGAGAGAGAGAGAGAGAGATAAAACTAGAAATAAATGATATAGAGGATAGAAAAACAATAGAAAAAAGTCAATGAAACTAAGAGTTGGTTTTTTGAAAAGGTAAACAGAATTCAACCTTACCTAGACTTACCAAGAGGAAAAGAAAGATTCAAATAAAATTATAAGTGAGGAGTTCCTATTGTGGCTCAGTGGGTTAAGAACCAGACTAGTATCCATGAGGACGCAGGTTTGATTCCTGGCTTTGCTCAGTGGGTTAAGGATCCAGCATTGCAGCAAGCTGCAGCACAGGTCACAGATGTGGCTCAGACCCTGCGTTGCTGTGGCTATGGTGTAGGCTGGCAGCTGTAGCTCTGATTCAGCCCCTAGCCTGGGAACTTCCATTATCCACTGGTGCAGCCCTTAAAGAAAAAAAAAAGAAATTTTTAAAAAAGAGAAAATATTACAATTAATACTACAGAAATATAAAGGACCATAAGAGACTACTATGAACAATTATATGCCAACAAATTGGACATCTAGAAATAATGTACAGATTCCTAGAAACATATAACCTGCCAAGACTGAATGACAAAGAAACAAAAAATCTGAACAGACCAATAATGAGTTAGGAAACTGAATATGTAAATTAAAATGTCCCAACAAAGAAAATCTCAGGCCAGATGTCTTCATGGGTAAAATCTACCAAACATTTAAAGAAGAATTAATGCCCATTTTTCTCAAAATGTTTCAAAGAATGGAAGGGGAGGGAACACCCCCAACCACATTTTATTTTATATTTTATTTTATTTTATTTATTTTGTCTTTGTTTTTTCTAGGGCTGCACCTGCAGCATATGGAGGTTCCCAGGCTAGGGATCTAATCAGAGCTGTAGCTGCCGGCCTACACCACAGCCACTGCAACACAGGATCTGAGCCGCGTCTGCGACCTACACCACAGCTCATGGCAACACTGGATCCTTAACCCACTGAGCGAGGCCAGGGATCGAGCCTGCAACCTCATGGTTCCTAGTCAGATTCATTAACCACAGAGCCACGACGGGAACTCCCCAACCACATCTTATGAGGACAGTGTTACCCTGATACCAAAGCCAGATAAGGATATTACAAGAAAAGAAAATTACAGGTCAATATGCCTAATGAATACAGATGTAAAAATTCTCAAATACTAGCAAACTGAATTCAACAGCACATTAAAAGGAGCATACCTTGGGAATTCCTGTAGTGGCTCAGTGGTTAATGAACCCAACTAGTATCCATGAGGACTTAGTTCAATCCTTGACCTCACTCAGTGGGTTAAGGATCCAGCATTGCCATACCTGTGGTGGAAGTCAAATATGCAGCTTGGATCCTGCGTTGCTGTGGCTGTGGTGTAGGCTGGTAACTGCTCCGATTTGACCCCTAGCCTGAGAACCTCCCTATGCCACAGGTGCGGCCCTCAAAAAAAAAAAAAAAAAGCATACATCATGACCAAGTTGTATTTATCTCTGGGATGCAAGGATAGCCCAACATATGCCAATCAATAAATGTACTATATATCATATTAATGGAATGAAATACAAAAGCCATATGATCATCTTAATAGATCATTGCAAAAATAATTTAACAAAAGTCAACATAATTCAACATCGTTTCACAATAAAATCTCTCAACAAATTTGGTATGGAAGGAACATACCTCAGAGTTGCTGGTGGCTCAGAGGGTTAAGGATCCAATGGTGCTGCGAGCTGTGGTACAGGTCTCAGATGCAGTTCAGATGCAGTGTTGCTGTGGCTGTGATGTAGGCCACTGCTGCAGCTCTGATTCAACATCTCACCTGGGAACTTCCATATGCCCTGGGTGCAGCCCTAAATAGCATAAATAAGTAAATAGATAAGGAAGAAGGAAATACCTCAACATAATGAAGACCATATATGACAAATGCACAACAAACATAATCCTCAATGGTAAAAAGTAGCAAAGATTAAAGTTTCTCAGGTTAACTTTGTAATTCAATAATGACAAGGACCAGAGAAGTTCCCATCTTTCCTCTCTGCAATCCATCTGTAATAGTCTTCATTATGATCACGGGATGGCTGTGATGGCAGAAGAAGGGGCACTTCCTCCCACGCATCTCTTGAGGAGTCTTCCCTGAAGTCCCTTTGCAGACCTTCCCTCAGATCCCATTGGCCAGGACCCAGTAACCTGCCTATCTCCGTGAGAGAGGCTAGAAAAGTGCATTTGTGCATCCTCCAGTCTCTATAGAGTGGGAGGCAAGGCTCTTCCAATGGTGAAAGAAAGGCAAGTTGCAGTTGGAAATGGTTTTTATTTTAATTTTCTTCTTAGGGCCGCACCTGCAACATAAGGCAGTTCCTGGAGCTGGGGGTCAAATCGGAGCTTCAGCTGCCAGCTTGTACCACAGCCACAGCAATGCCATATCTGAGCCTCATCTGTGACCTACACCACAGCTCACGGCAATGCTGGATCCTTAACCCACTGAGCAAGGCCAGGGATCCAACCAGAATCCTCATGGATACTGGTTGGTTTCCTAATCTGCTAAGCTACAACGGGAACCCCTGGTAATGGCTTTTCAGTAGGCAGCATTTCCAAACATTTTTAGGAGTGTGGGCCAGGAGAAAAGATATTTTGTCACCAACGCAGTCTACCATATTGGCATAAATTCAGTATTTTATAATTAGAATAAAATAGGGCTAATTTACTTTTAAAAACTCTGTCCCCCAAATCCCAGCCATTTTACACAGGTGAGCCCTTGAAGACCACGACTGCTCCAGACCAAATACCTTGACCTGTGAGTGGAGTCAGTCAATCTTTATCTCAAGTGCGTTGAAATTTCCAGATCATCAACTATTTTTTCAAAAAATGAAAACATCTATAAACTTCCTTAAACTTCCTTATAGCTGATACCTTACAAAAAATGTGATAATTTATTTTAAGCAAAGATTGAGGAGTCGATATAGTTATTGTTGTCAGTTGCAGTATAAACTTAACAGCTATAGTCTAATTATGGACAAGATGGACATTTCCAATAAATGTGTTATGATGTGTTCCCAGGGCTTGATGATTTCACATTTCTTCTCTTTTCTAAATGTCTTTTCTACATTCCCATGAAGGATAATTCTTATTACTGTAAACAGCCAGCAATTTTTTTTTCCTGAAGTGTCAAATATCATCCTAGTTTGAAAAAAAAAAAAAAAAAGACCAAAGAGATATACAACTAAATGAATCCCTAGGATAAAATTTGGTTTACTTAAAAAAAAAAAAAGAATAACATCCATTTTAAACTAATTCCTGGCCATCCCCTCTGGAAAGATACCCAACCTGTTTAGAAAGCCCAATTGATTGGAATGTCACTTTGTGCAGGAAGGAAGAAAGCAATGTTTGTTCTTGACAAGCGATGTTTTGGGTCTTTACAATATGTATTATCTTTAATCCTTTTGATGACCCAGTGAAAAGATGCCAGGGTCCCCATTTTACAGATGAGGAAACTACAACTTACAAAACAGAAGGGCCTTGCTCAAGGTTACATTGCCTGGAACCCCAGCATAGCCAGGTCTCCAAAGCTCCAATGTTCATGCACTTTTCTTTGGGCCATTCTTCCTCTTGATTCCCTGTCTCAGTTAATTGTAAGGAGAGACTTGAGGGTCAGCATTGTCATTTCCTGGACTTCAACTGAGCCCAAAACATCCATCTTAAAGTCAGAAGTCATCAGAGTGGGGCTTCTTTAAAATAATCCACCAGACAGGCCCTTGATTAGCAATAGTGAAATTCTACCTAGAATCTCTCTGGGGATGCCATTTAGCAATATTAAATTGAGGCCGTAAATTAGTCTGGCTGAAGAGTTAATTCTCTCTCTGATTCAGGCAACTGTCCTGAGAGCAATGTCCACTGGGAACTCAACATTCTGGTTCAGATTTTCTGCGGATGAGATTCCAGAAGAGCAAACTTTTCCCCGAGCTTCTAAACTGCTCTTTTTCTGCACTCAACCCACTGAATATCTGTTTACCCTCTGCCTTCCCTACAAGATGGCGTGAACAGCAAAGCTCCCCGACCTGGCTCACCGCTGACACCCAGGCCCTGCAAGGAACCTGACATGTGGTAGCACTCTGTTCAGACATGGGTAATTAGTTGATTGATTAAAAATCATTGAGGAGATCCCCTTGTGACTCAGCAGTAATGAACCCAACAAGTATCCATGAAGATGCCGGTTTGATCCCTGGCCTCATTCAGTGGGTTAAGGATCCTGCGTTGCTGTGAGCTGCAGTGTAGGTCACAGATGTGGCTCGGATCCTGCGTTGCTGTGGCTCTTGCATAGAGGGGTGTTTCTGCTTTTCATGAAAATTTCTGAATATATTATACAGTTTTATTTTGTGATTAATCACCATCTTGAACATTCCCACCGAATCTCTCCTTCCCGTCTCCTCATGCTCTCAGGGCAGATCTGGAGGTTTGTTGCTCTACTTCAGTTATTTCCATGTACAAGTCATGATCTTTGAGGACAACAAGGCATCACTGTTTATTTTCTTAGGTGCGATAATGATACTGTGGTTATGCAGGAGAATGTGTTTATTCTTAGGAGATGGGTACAGAAGCTCTTGAGGGCGGAGTGTCTTGCCTTCTACTTACTTTCAGTTGGTTCAAAAAATAAAAGTAGGAGTTCCCGTCGTGGCGCAGTGGTTAACAAATCTGACTAGGAACCATGAGGTTGCGGGTTCGGTCCCTGCCCTTGCTCAGTGGGTTAACAATCCGGCATTGCCGTGAGCTGTGGTGTAGGTTGCAGACGCGGCTCGGATCCCGCGTTGCTGTGGCTCTGGTGTAGGCTGGTGGCTACAGCTCCTATTCGACCCCTAGCCTGGGAATCTCCATATGCCGCGGGAGCGGCCCAAGACCAAGAAATAGCAAAAAGACCAAAAAAAAAAAAAAAAAAAAAAGTAGAGATAGAAGTAGAGGTAAAGTTAATGTAACCAAATACTAACAATTACTGCGTTTAGGTGGACAGTACTCTAATGTTTTTGTACATTATTTCAATTTCCCTATATGTTTGAAAAATTACCACATTAAAGGCTGGGGAAAACAGATGCTTAAAAGAGTCCAGTCCAGGAGTTCCTGCTGTGGTGCACTGGGATCAGCAGCATCTCTGCAGCACCAAGGACACAGGTTGGATCCTCAGCCTGGTTCAGTGGGTTGAAGAGCCAGCATTGCCACAGGTGTGGCATAGGTTGCAACTGAGGCTCAGATTGGCCTGGGAACTCCATATGCCATGGAGAAGCCAAAAGAAGAGTCTAGTCCACTCTAGAACAGTTTAAATCCTCAATGTTCTTTCCATCTTAGGGTGCCATGTCTACCCCTCCCTACCACCCCAGCCAGATATTCTTCCTCTCCTCATGTTCCTCTGCTCTGAACTCGCCCAGGGTTGAGGTGGAAGCAGGGATTAAGGACAGCACACAAAAGGACAGAAGAAATCCCTTCATGGATGCTGAAGTCCTCTGCATGAACCAAACGCTAGGTCATTTGGGGGCCACATGTATTTCTTTTGGAAGTCCTGTAAAGACTCTAACACACACACACACACACACACACACACACACACACACACACACACACACAAATGCAGCTCCCAGACGTTGGAGTGACATCCAGAAGGCCACTTCTGACACTCCCCTTTCCTCTGCCCACCACACTCATGGCCTCCTGATGCTAGAGTCTGCTTACCCGGCAGAGAACTCTTTGAAGTACAGGACGCTGAAGATGGCTTAAGCCACAGCCAGCTTCACTGTCCACATGACCCACAGGATGCCCATCTTTCCTTACAATGCACAACAGCATATAGCAATGCAGGCTGCCCATTGCTCCTACAATCTCCCCTTGTTTCCCCTTTTCCTCTGTTCAAACAGCCTGGAGAGCAAACCAGCAAGTCTGCTACGTGAGATGTCCAATAATGAATGAGACAGTCATCGCCCCTTCTTGCCACCAACACAGTCTCTCTGAGTGGTTCTCTTTGGACACCCCACTTAGCTAGTCATTCTTTTTGGACACCCCACTTAGCTAGTCATTCTTTTTGGACACCCCACTTGTGTGGAGGGCAAGGAGTAGTCACCTTTGAGGTGTGGCTCACAGATTCAGCCAATCCAGGAAGACTCAGAGGTCATGAGAAGGAAACCCAACAGGGCAACGTGGACCAAAAACTGAAGACAAAAATGAATGAGAATGGCTCGATGGATGCCACCATGGGTGGCTATCTCCCCACCTCCACCATGTTTCGCCACCCTGGCATAAGCCCTCTGGATCTCTGACACAACTCTAGGTAAAGGAGAACTTGGGGGTAAGAGGGTCCTGAATTGAAAGACATTTTTTTTGGTCTTTTTTTTGTCTTTTTCCAGGGCCACACCCATGGCATATGAAGGTTCCCAGGCTAGGGGTCGAATCAGCACTGTAGCCACCAGCCTACACCAGAGCCACAGCAATGCGGGATCCGAGCTGCGTCTGCAACCTAAGCCACAGTTCACAGCAATGCCAGATCCTCAACCCACTGAGTGAGGCCAGGGACCAAACCCGCAACTTCATGGTTCCTAGTCAGATTTGTTAACCACTGAGCCATGATGGGAACTCCAAAAGACATTTAATTTCATTTATGCAATAACATGGGAGCTTTTCTGAGAAATTATATTTTTCGAATTCTTCGGGCATGTAGATCTTGCTCTTCCTATTACAAAGCAAGGGCTTTCCACTTGAGGAAGGACTTGCTGAGAAGGCATCAAAACTAGATACAGCGTTTCACAACAGCTGGTTCCAACACCCCTGCCACTCAAAATGTCATTCTGGAACCAGGAGTAATGGCTTCACCTGGGAATTTATAAGAAATCCAGGGAGTTCCCGTTGTGGCGCAGAGGAAACCAATCCAACTAGCATCCATGAGGATGTGGGTTTGATCCCTGGTGTCACTCAGTGGGTCAGGGATCTGGCGCTGCCGTGAACTGCAGTGTAGGTCACAGATGCAGCTGGGATCTGGAGTTGCTCTGGCTGTGCTGTAGGCCAGCAGCTAGAGCTCCAATCTGACCCCTAGCCTGGGAACTTCCATATGTCGTGGGTGTGGCCCTAAAAAGCAAATAAGCAAGCAAGAAAGAGAAAAGAAATGCAGAGGCTCAGGCTCCACCCCAGACCTTCTGAATCAAATCTGCATTTAGCAAGTTTCCCAGGTGATCCATGCACATCCAGTTTTGAGAATTACTGGTCTAACCAAAGCCAAAGCTGATAGAGGACCATGAGCTCTAGCTTGGACCCCAACCAGACCTCAATGAAGACTCCTTCCCAGTCAGGGAAGAGTGAATTGTTTTAAGGCACTGCTGAAGGGTATGCTGGATCCAGGGTGTAAGGTCAATCCTTAGCACAACTGTGATGACCCCCACTCCCTTTCTAGCACAAAAGAGTCGTGGTTTCACCCCTGCAGGGAGCATTCAGTGAGTATCTTCCCTGCCCGGCAAATAGATCACCTTGGCTCTTGCGTTGATCACTATAATGAACATCGTTTTCCAATAACAGTTGCTGCTGTAGGAGCCCCTTCATGGCTTGGCGGAAACAAATCTGACTAGTAGTATCCATGAGGACTCAGGATCGATCCCTGGCCTTGCTCAGTGGGTTAAGGATCTGGCGTTGCCATGAGTGGTGGTGCAGGCTGCAGACACCGCTTAGATCTGGCATTGTTGTGGCTGTGGTATAGGCCAGCAGGTACAGCTCCAATTTGACCCCTAGCCTGGGAACCTCCATGTGCTGAGGGTGCAGTCCTAAAAAATAAAAAAATAAAAAAAGTTGCTGCTGTAAAACTTCCCCACCACTGGCCTAAATATCTTGCTCAGGGCAGTCTGTGGCCTACCCAACTTTACAAGGGTTTTCATGATGAGAAAAATAATTGGAAAAATGAGTTGTGAGTTGGGTACTCAGAATGAGTTTGGGTTGGGTGAAAAGTCATCAACAGAGACAATGGTCTATAAAAAGTGAACTGAATTATGACCACCTGTCAGAAGAAAGCACATTTCCACTTGAGCTAAAATAACTGAAATTCATATGATTCTGGGTATGTTTGACATAGTCCTGTGCCTAGAAATCCCAGTAATCCTGGCTTGCTCTTTTTACTACAAGAGCACTATGTTTAGCCCACCGAATGCTGGACGAATCAGGCAGTCTCAGGGGGAGTTGTTAATGGGCACTGGATCTCCAACATCAGCATCAGTATCCTGCTGGGAGACTGCTAAAAGTGCAGATTCTCGGGCCTGACCCCCAGGGCTCTGATTAGTTGTCCCAGAATCTATAATTTAAATAACCTCTCTAATCAGTTTGATACAAGCATCTACATTTCACAGAAAGTTGGTTTTCACATGTCCATCATGCACTAACGATCTATGGGGAGTGCCCATTGTGGCTCAGGGGGGGGAAAGGACCTGACTTTGTTTCTCTGAGGATGCAGGTTTGATCCCTGGCCTCAGTGGGTAAAGAGTCCGGTGTTGCCATAAGGTAGGGCATAGGTCACATATGTGGCTGGGATCAATACTGGTGTGGCCA
The DNA here is from genome assembly GCF_016906955.1 of Phacochoerus africanus. Taxonomy (NCBI): domain Eukaryota; kingdom Metazoa; phylum Chordata; class Mammalia; order Artiodactyla; family Suidae; genus Phacochoerus; species Phacochoerus africanus. The sequence continues at coordinate 146,223,536 of NC_062544.1, forward strand.
TGGTGTAGGCCAAAGCTGCAGCTCCAATTTCACCCCTGGCCCAGGGAACTTCCATATGCCACCAGTGGGGCTGTAAACAAACAAACAAAAACTACAGGGCACAAGGTTCTTCCCACAGTAATCTCATTGAGAGGAAGGAGAGGGTCTTAGTGTTGCCCGTATCCTTGCTCAACACAAGGCATGTCCCAGATTCCTAGAGAATGTTTGCTGAGGAAATCAGCCCAGGTTCCCCCCTCAGTTAGCCCTGAGGCTGCAAAGTGGGTGCCAATGGAAAAAATGTGGGCTCAGGACAGCCTGCCTGGATGCAGAGTTCTGCCACTTTAGCTGTGGGTCCTTACTTTACCTCTCTGTGCCTTGATTTTCTCAAAAGCAAAATGAAGTCAGTTAAACCAAAAAGTAAATGAGTTACCACATGAAAACATTATCAGTTATCCACAGTGATACAAGCATAAGCTATGCATTATGAGTACTTTGTCCGTAGCTTTGGCAGCCACCAAATACTGGATAATGTTATGTTTCAGACACCCTGATAAAGGCTTCACATACACTGTCACATCTCATCCTACCACCTCTCTGAGGCAGAGGAGGTATACCTGTTTACCAGTGAGCAAACAGACTCAGTGGCAATGCCAGATCCTTAACTCACTGAGTGAGGCCAGGGATCAAACCTGCGTGCTCATGGACAGTATGTCTGGTTCTTAGCCCGATGAGCCACAGTGGGAACTTCAGAAATTGGATATTTAATGAGGACTCCTTAGCGGGGAATTCCCTGGTGGCCTAGCAGGTTAAGGATCTGGTGTTGTCACTGCTGTGACTCTGGTTACTGCTTTGACACAGGTTCGATCCCTGGCCCAGGAACTTCTGCATGCCATGGGTATAGCCAAAAAAAGGAAATCTTTAGTAGGATATATCTTCAGGAGAAAAAGAATTATGAAGCAAACAAAATTGAATTCACTAATCATATTATTAGTATAATCTTAGTATTATTATTTTGAACTGTTAAAAACAAGACAATGAGCCCAAAACGGAGTCACTTATGCTAAGATCCCTGGCACCAAACTAAGATTTAACGTAATTACAATTTCAACTCTTCCAGAAATAGTAATCTTAAACCAGTCAATCAGGAATCACCTGATTGGCACCAGTTAAGTAATCTCCCTGATAGACATCTGCCACCCCCTAGAGAAAGGTGACTTTGCCATAACCAATCTATTTTCTGCTAGTATAACTTCCTTGTCCTGTTCCCCCCAGCCTATGAAAGTCCTTCTTTTTGTACACCTCCTCAGAGCAGCTCCTTTCTATATTTAGACTGGATGCTGCCTAATTCATGGATGGTTGAATAAAACCAGTAAGATCTTTAAAATGCACTTAGCAGAATTTCATTTTTTAACAGTTTTAGTGGCAGTTATGGAATCTGAGAGAGGCATTAATACCCAATGAACCCTGTGAGTTCACAGTCTTTCTCTCTGTTTCAAGGTCTGTAGGTCAGTTCCTCTCGGATCCCAGCTCTCCCCTCTTTGATTTGAGCTCCTAATCTAGTTGGTTTTCAGGGTAATAGATCAGTCTAGACTGACGGGAGGCACTAACAGAGTACCAGTTCCTAGCCCTTGGTTATCCTACAACCTTGATTTGCTGGTTTCTGCTGGTTCCACCCAAACTTGGAAACTGCTGCTTTTGTTCATGTGCACCTAAGGCCTTCTTTTGATCAGTTCACAGAACCACCACCTGCTGATGTCCATAGTTCTGTTCCCTTGGTTACTGTTGGTTTCTTTTCCCAGGCCAGGGATGGAGCCCAAGCCACGGCAATGACAACACTTGATCCTTAACCCGCTGTGTCACCAGGGAACTTCCTATATGAAGTTTTTTGACCTAGAACCAACTTTGGGACTTCCCAAAGGGCCCTTGGAATATTTGCTCTCTCTCCCTATAAAAAGATAAAGTTGGATAAACAACAAGTTCCTCCTATAGAACACAGGGAACTACAGTCAATATCCTGGAGTAAACTATAATAGAAAAGAATAGGAAAAAAAGAAAAATGTTACACTAGTTAGACTTATTTGATATGTTCAATTACATAGGAAACAGTGTCAAATAAAAAGTGATGTCTGGGAGTTCCCATTGTGGCTCTGGGTTAAGAACCCGACTAGTATCCATGAAGATTCAGGTTTGATTGCTAGCCTTCCTTGGTAGGTTAAGGATCCGGTGTTGCTATGGCTGTAGTGTAGGCCGGCAGTTGCATCTCTGATTCAACCCCTAGCCTAGGAACTCCCACTTGCCACAGATGTGGCCCTAAAAAAAAAAAGTGATGATTAACTTTAGGTTACATTTCCATGGATATATTATTACAAACATAAGTGTTTCAGAAACTATATAAAAGTTCTAAAAATCTGATATGTTTTATTGTAATGTCATCAGTCATGATTCCAGTTAACATCTTTAAAATGTTGGGTGTCACAGAAATAACCAAATTTCCTTGTCAATTTGATCATAATGAATTCTCATCAGATCTCCAACCGTGAGCATTTTAAAATCTTTTGTCATTTAGTGACAATTATTGTCTTATTTGATTCTTTTGCAAAAATGAGATTCCCAGAAAGGAGCCTATTAAATACTCTTGACCACTAACACCACTGCCAAATTACAAGGTGTCAAAACTTGGGTACACATTTTGAAAAAGGCTCCACCTGTCTGGTTCTACGTAAACACAAGGACCTCAAAATCTAATTGACTAGAAAGAGAAGTAGCGGACACTGAGGTGCAACCGCCTCCTCCCAAGAAATCAGGTTAAGAACATTTCCTTCCATTCCTCCTTCCTTCTCTGACCATCCTTTTCCCAATTCTTACATTGTGAAGGTCTTTATGATTCTTTTCTCCACCTTTTGCCTTGCTCTGGCCTGGGAAGATAACTGTTCACATATCTCTGCCCATTTCAAAGGAGGATAAATTAACTGTTGGCTTTGCTTTAATGCTGGTGATCCTATAGTTCTTTCTACCAATCAAAAACTTCTCCCTGATTTCCACTGCCTCAATTTCTCTGGAACAAGTTCCGTAGATAAATACTTTTAGTAAATAGTTACACAAAATACATGAACACACTGACTGGCTTAAGGGAATGTCTCTAGTTTTCTTGCTGGTTTGAAACAAAGGGACATTGGCTCAGGAGTACTCTCCAAATCACAGACGTTGTTTTGTTGCTAGTAATTATTATTGTCAGCCTAATAAGCTGGGTTCTCTCAAAAGTTTTAAATGTGTATGGGCAGCCATTGACCAGCCAACAGATGGTCTCTCTCTGAAGTGCAATGACAAAAGTGAAAGAAAGAATGGAACCAGCTCCAAGAATACAAGCCTGACATCACTTTTTGTGAATACTACACTGAGACCAGAAGAGGCAGTGGTGACTGAGGGTCATGTTAATACTGAATACTGATTTCTTTTCTTTTTTTAAAGGTTTTATTGAATTATAGTTGATTTACAATGTTGTGATCATTTCTGCTGTACAGTAAAATGAATACCGATTTTTTTTTCCAAACTTCTTAGATGATCAATAGGATGATAAAAGGGGGAACTGCTGAAATATATTTCTAGGCCAAAGATGGAGCCACTCCTGCCCAGGCTGCCATGGCAACATACCAAAACTTAGATAACTTTTGTAAATGTTCTGCTTGACCAGTAACATACTATATCTAGTCAGCCAATCCCCAAATGCCAAGCCAACTGTAGGCTCTATACTTACTTCCTTGCTCTTTAATCATTTTTTATTTTTCACTTCCTTATTCTTTATCCTACAAAAGTTTCCTGCCTCCAGCTCCATTTTGCAGTTCTTTGGCCCCTTGAGGACAAACACTGGAGGCTTCATGAAGTATTAGTTTCTTTAACACCTAAATTGTCTTTCTTAATTATTTTTCTAACAATACTAATCTATTAGAGATAAATCACTGACGTATTCTCAGGTTAAACAATGAGATGCGCTTTGAAATAATTCTACTAGATGAGGAAAGGCTGATTAAACAACAGGGTGGTATATGCTGATTATTGTTGAAACCAGCTAATGGATACATGGGGGTTCATTATACTATTCTCTCCTTTTCCGTGAGTGTTGGAAATATTGCACTAGATAAAAAGAACAGTAATATGGGCCTTTTTCATCATGTAATTTCAAGCCAGTCATTCCCACCAACCCCCGCGTTTCTTCTTCAATAAAATGGATTGACTATTGCAGCACTGTATTCGTAGGGACATTTTGAGGAGCAGTGAAAGCAAAGTGCCTTAGAAAATGCTGTTTTCTTACTTACTAGGGTTGCCAACACTAATTAGTTGCCTCCAACAGTTCCCTCCTCCTCTCCTTGTAATGGTTCATTCCACTGTTCCGCTAGTCTTTCCCGTGGTGGTTCCTTCCTCTCAGTTACCACGCTATTTCCCCCCCCCCCCCCCAGCCCCAATGGTTTAGTCCGGCTTCCCCGGGGGAAACCCCGTGGGGAGGAGCACAAGGTTTCTGCGAGTGGCCGCGGTCCGCTCCCTGGAGACCACTTGGAAAGCTCCGCGTCAGGGGGTGGGCCGATAATCTTGAGGCGGGGCGCTAATCTCGGGCTCCGATTGGCCAGAGCCGGAGTAAACATCCGGCAGGGTGGGGCGGGGCCGGAAGTGGAAAGGCAAGGCGGCGGCTGAGGCGGCTCGGGAGGTTCCGGACCGGAGTATGTTCCTCCCGCTGCTATGGGCTGTCCAGATCGGTGGTGAGGGGGCCTCTGGGCGCTAAAGGGGACGCGGGACTGGGCCATGGCCGGCGCTCGGGCCGCCGCCGCTACTTCGGCGGGGTCCTCGGCTTCTTCGGGCAACCCGCAGCCTCAGGAGCCGGGGCTCGGGGAGCTGCTGGAGGAGTTCTCCCGGACTCAGTATCGGGCCAAGGATTTTAGTGGGACGGGAGGCTCTAAGGTGAGTCGGAGGCGCGGTGAGCAGCAGAGGGTCCCTGGCTTGGGAAGCTACTGAGGAGAGACATGTCAAAGAAAGGAGGGAGAGAGGGAGATTGCCAGGATCTGGACCTGTAGAGCAAGGGTCGGGTTTAAAAACCGAAAAGGAGGAGCTGGGATCAGAATGAGCCAAGGAAGGACGACGTTTTGGTTTGAGACAAGGGATTTGGAGGCTAGGGATCCGAGCTGAGGGGCCATTCAGAGATTAGAGAGGAGGAGCTGAGGAGGGTTGTTCCCCTGCATAAAATACTAGCACAGAAGCCTCCAAGTCTAGAATTAAAAATCTAGAGGAATTTTCCTGGAGGGGTGGGGCAGGATGAAGTCAAGAGTTAAACTGGAGTGTGTTGATTCTTTATACAGTCTCAGAGTGACTTTAGAATTAGGACCATCCCTTTCCTTTCCCTTTGCGCATGAAGGCAGCCCACACTCCCTCTGTTCCTTTATGAAAAACAAGTCTTGGTTCCTCTTTTTTTTCTGCCTTTGAGTTTCCTTTCAGTCTCCTTATGGCCAGACCTGGAAGGCTTCCAGTCTGATCAGGCCATTCCCATCCTAGGGAATCTTGCTGACCCTGCCATCTTTCATTCCCCACGTGGTTTTGGAGGGGTTAGCATCAGGTTTTCCAATGGGATTCTTTTTCATCCTGGGTCATGAAACTCTGGTTTGGCTCCAGGGGTTACCTATGCTGGGACACACAGCAGTTGGCATCTGCTAGTCTCTAGAGTAACCCAGGGAAGGCTTCAGTAACTATGAGTTTCCTCCACTGTCCAAATGACTTATTTCTCAGCTCTTAGCCTGAGGACTACCCACTTCAGCATCATCTGGGGTGCTTGTTGGTTTTTGTTTGTTTTTTGTCATTTCTAGGGCTGCACCCGTGGCATATGGAGGTTCCCAGGCTAGGAGTCTAATTGGAGACGGCCTACGCAACAGCCATAGCAACGCCAGATCCGAGCTGCATATACAACCTACATCACAGCTCATGGCAACATCGGATCCTAGATCCGCTGAGTGAGACCAGGGATCGAACCCGCAACCTCATGGCTCCTAGTTGGATTCGTTAACCACTGAGCCACGACAGGAACTCCTGGGGTGCTTGATAAAAAAGTTTCTTTGGTCCTATCCAGTCCTACTGAGTTAGAATTTCTGAGAGTAGTAATTTGTATTTTTTTAAATAGGCTTGTTAATGATACGAACCTTGAAATTTGAGGATTGCTAGTTTAAGCCACTGAGTTTTTCCCTCGCCATTGGTCTTTTGGATGGGTAGAGGGTCAGTGGTTTTGCTGGGCCCCCTTTCCATTGTAAACACCCCTGAAGATTAGGGTTGTAAAGAGTTACACCTGACTCTCACTCTAGCTGGCCTTAAATTTATGATCTCTTGCAGGCTTCTTGGGATGTTACAGGTCTTATGTCTTTCTTCTAATGGGCCTTTCCCTGAGATGAGCAAAACCACAGCAATTTTAAGGGTGCTGTTTTTTCTATTTCATAAGCAGATTGTGTGTAAGGAGACAGCTTTGTCTGCAGCTTTTACTCATTATGCTAACTTGAGCTTCTAGGTACCGGTCTTTGGCTGGAGAATGAAGGAGAATTTCGGGGCAAAGGAAGATAATGGATTAGTGCTACTTAAAGTAACCTAGGCAGGAGTTCTTAATATTTCATGGATTGTGGACCCCTTTAAGAATCTGTAATCCTCTCTTCAAATGCTACAAGATTTCCCTGAAGCATTGAGGGAAAGAGTCTGTCCTAAAGCCTACCATATATGGGTTCATGAACTACACATTTAGAGCCTGTGACCCAGCAATGTGTCTCTTCCCAGCATTGAATTATCATCACAGAGGCACATGGCATTCCCAGTGACCTCTCCAGTGATTCAACCTCAGAACCCCAGAATCTTCTTTATGCTCAGGTCTCCTCCTCTGTGCAGGTTGAGCGCATTGAGAAGAGGTGTCTGGAGCTGTTTGGCCGAGACTACTGTTACAGCGTGATCCAGAATGTGAATGGGGATATCTGCGGCCACTACCCCCAGCACATCGTGTTCCTGGAGTATGAGAGTTCTGAGAAGGAAAAAGACACGTGAGCATCTTGTAACCAAAGCTGCCTGGCTGGGGAGACCTCAGCAGCTTATCCCCAGGGTCAGGAACCCTCAGCTGGGCAGGGCAGGCTCACTTTTCCCAGGTGTTAACCCTTATTGCCATCTTTGTTTGCTTCAGGGGTTGCCATCTTAGATGGGCAGAGTAGCACAGCATAGGAGGAGGGGTTCGGAATCATAGCCCTGGATTCTTATTTTACTCCACCCTCTAGATCATTGTCCTAAGGCAGCTGATTTCACACCTCAGCCCTCTGAACCTCAGAGTCCTTTTTTAAGAGAGGGTGAGTGGTCCCAGTAATCCAGTATATTAAAAAAAAAAAAAAAAAAAAGGGAGTTCCCATTGTGACTCAGAGGTTAAGGTACCCAACTAGCATCCATGAGAATGTGGGGTTGATCCCTGGCCTCACTTGGTGGGTTGAGGATCCAGCATTGCCATGAGCTGTGATGTACGTTGCAGATGAGGCTTGGATCCAGTATTGCTGTGGCTCCGGCGTAGCTGGCGGCTACAGCTCCAATTGGACCCCTAGCCTGGGAATTTCCATATGCTGCAAGTGCGGCCGTAAAAAAACAAAAAGACAAAAAAAAAAGAGTGAGTGAGAGGTATGCTTTGTCAACATGATTATGCACACTTACCATGTGTAGCGCTTAGGATCCCAAGGTCTGGGGTCAGACTGCTTCACTGTACATGCTGCCTGCCCCACTTGCTGGCTGGGTAACTAACTTGGAAAAGTTTCTTAACTTCGTTGTCTGTTAGTTTTCTCATCCGCAAGTCTGACTCTATTTAGAAAAGCAGCTACTGTAGTCTCTGCTGATAAATGGGGCTATTCCAAGCCTGACATGTTTGCTATAAGAATGAAGAGTAAGAGATACCATATATTGAGGGCCTACAAAGGCCCAAGTGCTGTCTTCATGGTAATAGTTCACAGCAGAGCAGACAGAGATCACTGGCACAGGATGCAGCCCATAGGCAGTCAGTAAAGGGTAACGCTTGATTGACACAGCCCTGAGGCTGTAGGAAGTGCTTTATATTGCTCTCAGAGTGTGTTTCCTTAGGCTCCCTGCTTGCTGTTGATTTTAAGAGAGTTCCAGGAGCTGTTGCCAAAATATCTGTGAGAGCTGAGCCCTGTGGAAGCGCTGTTAGGATGAGAGCTATGGTTGAGTCCCACTGCAAAGTGCAGTGGGCCCTCACTCCTCAGAGCATGCCCATCGGTGCACCCAGGAACTGCCTAGAGATTCTAAGCCATGCTTAGAGCTGCCACATCAAAATCTCAGCAGAACAAGATGGCACGATGATTCGTCTGCACATCAAGCTTTGAGAGACACTGCTGTAGAGGAACTGGAGAGAAGGGTTGATTCCGCCTGGTGTGTGAGTGTTTGGGGAGACATGTTGCGATGCCTTTCAGTGGGAGTTGGAAAGATGAGTAGAAGTTTCCCTGACATATCCTTAGTTTTTGGGACGAGCCTGTAGAGGGTCTTGATCATCAGGCCAAGGAGTGTGGACAGCTGCGGTTAGTTAGTGGTTGTGTTGTGCTAGTATCTCCTGAGCACTTAGTGAAATCAGAGTCAGAATTTCCAGAAACTCCATCTCAGCTCCCTAGATGAGTCTTACCTTTGCCATAAGCTGGGAACCTCAGGGAGCCAGAGAAGCTCCAGGGTGGAGGGGTCTCCTCATCTGCAACATGAGATAAATGGCCCTTCTTATGAGGTCGAGGTGGTGTTCACTGAGAAGAAGACATGTATTAGAAAAACAAGTTGTATGTCGATCTTAGGAATTGTATGCCTGCCGCTTTCTGTCACCACCATGGCGCTTCCACCTTATTTAGCAGGGTCTTGCCTTCCAGAAGTCTTACACGGCCTTGAGATGATACCCAGTAGGCGATGCCTGCTGAAGACAAGGGAGTATGCGCATGTTGAAGTGGGAAGAAGTCAGACTTTTGACTTCTTTATGTGTGCCCGGGTTTGGTGTTAATGTGACACTAACTAGACTGAGTTACACAGGGTAGAACTGGACTCAGGAAGTGAATCGGTCCTGTTCGCCCTCCTCCCCAGTTTAGCCCATTATCTGGGAATAAACACCTAGATAGGGATCCCTAAATGGCCAAGACATGTGTTTGTTATCAAGACAAACTGCTGCCATGTGGCAGACCCCAGGGGTCCAGTTGGAGGTCCTACCAGAGAGATGAAGTCCCTACCTTCAGGTTTGGTGTGTAACACGGACCCGTAAATGAGCAGTGACAGTGTAACAGGGCTGGAATGAGAGCAGGTACAGGTGAGGCACTGGGAGATAGTGGTTAAAATTCTGCACTTGATGATTACGGCATGTGCGTGTGTGTACATGTGCATGTGCACGGTGGGGGATATTGGCCCACACCATTAACTTTTGGGCACCAGCTGGGTGCTGGGTGTCCTACAGTTCTACTCAATTCTTTTTTGTGTGTGTGTGTGCTTTTTAGGACCGCACTCATGTCATATGGAAGTTCCCAGGCTAGGGGTTGAATCGGAACTACAGCTACCAGCCTACACCACAGCCACAGCAACACAGGATCCCAGCCACTTCTGTGACCCACACCACAGCTCATGGCAGCACCATATCCTTAACCCACTGAGTGATGCCAGTGATTGAACCCACAACCTCGTGGATCCTAGTCGAGTTCGTTAACCACTGAGCCACGAAGGGAACTCCGATTCTACTCAATTCTGACACTCTCTACCCTGAGATAACATCAGATCCCACAGCTTAAGGGACACATAAGACAACATAAATAAACAAACCTATAGTTTTCATTTGTTTAATTATGAGTATCATGTGCCAAACTCAGCCCACTGCTCAATACAGTAAGAAAAAGATCCTAATGTCCAAAGATAATAAAAATAAGAACAGGAACCACTGAGAACAGAAATTGAGTTGTTTCTTTGAGTAGGGGACCCAGGAAAATACACCACCAGGTAGCCTAACGAGAAAAAGTGCGCCTTCCTCCACAAGACTTCCAAGAAGAGCCCCCCAGGGAGAAGTGCTGGCATGTTCTCTTTCTCAGTTTTGTGGAGTATTGCTGAGTGGAAGGATTCAACTTCAGGGAATCAAATGCAGTCTCAGGGCATTTGGAGCTGAGGGAGCAGCTGGTGTGAGTTCAGTGAGAGTCAGCTGAAATGCGGTGCTGACATGTCTGTGCAAATGGCCCGGGGCCATCAGAGGTGGGAGGAAGGCTGCTTTGAGCTGTATTATGTGTGCTCTGTTTATATTCTCATGACGTCTGAATTTAATTAGGCCATTGTTTCATACTGAGGTGCCTTTTTATTTCTTAGAGCACTTGAGTGTGAGGAAGGTGGCAGAACTTGGTTTTCAGTGAGCATGTGTTTTCTAGGGCCTGGCTGGTTGGCTCATGCCACTGTACAGTCACCTTGAAGAGGTGGCCCAGCCTTCCTCTTTCCTTCAAAAAAGGGAAAAAAATCTTTTTTTTTTTTTTTTTTCCCCCTTTTTAGGGCCAAACCTGTGACATACAGAAGTTCCCAGGCTAGGGGTCGAATGCAGAATCCAGGCTGCATCTGTGATCTACACCAGAGCTCATGGCAACGCCGGATCTTTAACCCACTGAGCAAGACCAAGGATCGAACCTGCATTCTCATGGATACTAGTCAGGTTCATTACTGCTGAGCCACAATGGGAACTCCCAAAAAGAAAAAAATCTTGATTATAAAAGTAGTATCTTGGGCGTTCCCATTGTTGCTTAGTGGTAATGAACCTGACTAGTGTTCATGAGCATGCGGGTTTGATCTCTGGCCTTGCTCAGTGGGTTAAAGGATCCAGCATTGCCGTGAGCTGCGCTGTAGGTTACAGATGAGGCTCGGATGCTGAGTTGCTGTGGCTGTGGTATAGGCTGGGAGCTATAGCTCTCATTCAGCCCCTAGACTGGGACCTTCCAATATGCTGTGGGTGTGGCCCTAAAAAGACAAAAATAAATAAATAACAGGAGTTTCCATCCTGGCTCAGCGGAAATGAATCTGACTAGTATCCATGCATCCTCATGGGTTAAGGATCCAGCGTTGCCATGAGCTGTGGTGTAGGTCTCAGACAAGGCTCGAATCTGCTGTGGCTGTGGCATAGGCTGGCAGCTGCAGCTCTGATTCAACCCTAGCCTTGGAAGCTCCATATGCCAAGGGTGCGGCCACAAAAAGCAAAAAAATAAAAAATAAATAACATCTTACATAGTCACATCTCTGTTGTTTGAATCGGTTATAGTAAGGATGTAATTTGTGATCTAAAACAAAATAAAGTGTTTTTTTGTTTTTGTTTTTGTCTTTTCTAGGGCTGCACTCACAGCATATGGAGGTTCCCAGGCTAGGGGTCTAATCGAAGCTGTAGCCACCGGCCTACGCTGCAGCCACAGCAACGTCAGATCCGAGCTGGGTCTGTGATGTATACCACAACTCACTGCAATGCCGGATCATTAACCCACTGAGTGGTGCCAGGGATCAAACCCGCAACCTCACGATTCCTAGTCGGATTTGTTTCTGCTGAGCCACAACAGGAATTCTAAGGACCCCTTTTTAACTTCAATTTCAAATCCACCCTTGATATAGTTATTATAGTTATTTTCTTATTAACTGGCTTGAGAATATAGCTATGAAGGCTGCTAAGAAATTAGCAGTGCAGTTCCCGTCATGGCTAAGTGGTTAATGAACCTGACTAGCATCCATGAGGACTTGGGTTCGATACATGGCCTTGCTGAGTGGGTTAAGGATCCAGCATTGCCATGAGCTTTGGTGTAGGTCACAGACACAGCTCGGATCTGGCATGGCTGTGGCTTAGGCTGGCAGCTATAGCTCCAATTGGACCTCTAGCCTGGGAGCCTCCATATGCCGTGGGTGAGGCCCTAAAAAGACAAAAAAAAAAAAGAAATCAGCTATGTTTTTATTTTTTTAATTTTTTGTCTTTTTGCCTTTTCTAGGGCTGCTCCTGCGGCACATGGAGGTTCCCAGGCTAGGGGTCCAATCGGAGCTGTAGTCTCCAGCCTACGCCACAGCCACAGCAACATGGGATCCAAGCCACATCTGCGACCCACACCACAGCTCACGGCAATGCCAGATCCCCAACCCACTGAGCAAGGCCAGGGATCGAACCCTCGACCTCATGGTTCCTAGTCAGATTCGTTAATCACTGAGCCATGATGGGAACTCCTAGCAATGTTTTTAAAGGACTGTAGTTTTATGAATGCTAACAGCATCCACATATGCTTTAAAATGTACCACAAATGTAGGCGTCATTGAACATCCTCATGCTGAAACAGTTATTTGTGTGCATGTGCAGTGCAGTCACATGGGATCCCCAGCAGGATGGGGTGTGGGAGGAACAAACGGCCTCTCAGACCTGGCCTGGGAGCTCAGCCCCTGTAAGGAGGGAACAGGCGTGTCCTCTCTCCATCCCTCCTGGGTGATTCTGCCTGGCGGTGCTTCCCAGTCCTAATTTTTCTGCCTCTTGTTTCTCTTGCAACCAGAAGCTCTAACTGGCTGATCTGGAGCCTTTTGTTAAGATTCAGTAGTTAGGATCTACTGCTGTGGCACAACGGGCAGACTCTTAGGAGCCGCTAGGATGTGGGTTCGTTCCCTTTCCTGGCACAGTGGGTTAGGGATCTGGCATTGCTGCAGCTGCAGCTTAGGTCGAGACTGTGTCTCCAATCTGCTCCCTAGCCCAGGAGCTCCGTATGCCACAGGGTGTCCAAATGTGACCAAGAAAAAGAATTGGTAGGTGAATCCAAAAAAACCTTTTTTTTTTTCATGTTCTAGGAGCTCTCTTAGTAAATCTTGTGTATTAACTGCCATGCTTCTCTGCCACCAATAGCTTCTTCTTCACCACCTTTGCTCCAGCGTTCCCTGCCCTGTTGGTGTCCAGACTGTTAGAGGTAGTTGGAATGTTGGTGAAGCATCAGAGGCTCAGAGCCGTGTGGAATGTAAACCTTCATCTTATCCTCTAAAAGATCACAAAAATGGTGATTTCCAGAGGGTTCCCCATGCACATATTGTCTTACTTTGGGAGTAAAAAACGACACCATACACATAGTCAACATTCAATTTGCTATATGTTTCTATATCTTATATACCATGCCTTCAGAGTAGCTTACCTTTTTTTTTTCTTTTCATCTTAAAGGTCCTAAAATCAGGATGACTTTAATTTTAGTATCTATAATACAGCATTTTTTTTTTCCTTTTCCTGAAAAGCTTAAAATGTCCATGGAATTTTAACCATCTATTAAGTTTCAAATGAGTATTCACACACACTTCCCCTAGTATGGGGTACCCAGTGCACACACAGAAGCAGCCTGACCTGTCTCTCTTGCTCTGTTAGGTTTCAGAGCACCGTGCAAGTGAGCAAGTTGCAAGACCTCGTCAACCGCAGCAAGACAGCCAGGTGCAGAGGACGATTTGTCTGTCCAGTGATTCTGTTCAAGGGCAAGGTAAGATCATGCCATAGCTCACACGGGTACCTGGCTTAATGCAAAGGTCTTGTTCTTTTGCCAGCTGAGTGTTGGGTGCCTGGTGCTTGGCAAGCAGGACAGAGAAACAGGCCAGTTTTGACACCACTTTCGGGGTGAGTCTAGGTAGGAAAGGGATAGTCACACCAGAGGACCCACCCTGCATTCCAGAGCCAGACTGCCTAGGTTCAGATCCTGGCTCTGTACTTCCTATCTGTGTGAGGCCTCAGTTTCCTTCTCTATAGAATGGGAAGATTAATCTTGCCTACATCAAAAGTTGATGAATTGATTAGCTCAAATGAGTTAATACATTGTTAGTTCATCCTTTTAATTGTATATTTCAAAGAATTTATTGAATGTGTATCATGTTTCAGGCCTTCAAATATATCACCATGTAAAGTAGACAAAAGTCCTTACCCTTATCAAGCTTATATTCTAGTGATTTGTTAACTTGGCTCCACAATATGGTCTCTTTTCACCTCTTTTTATAATCCTTTGGTGTATTGGATGTTCCCATTTTGCAGATGAAATGAAGGCTCAAACTGGTTCAGTAACTTCCATAAGTTTACCTTACATGACAGAGAGCTGGGATTTGAACTTAGGGCAAAACTCTCTCAGGCTCCCACATTGCAGCTTAGGGTCACTCGGTGTGGTTTCAGGAACCCACTTAAGATGAGCAGCACTGTGGACTGACAGACATGGCCTCATGAAGTAAGCGGGACTTGGCCAAGAGCTTCAGAGGATAAGCAGAATGCTGACTGATGGAAGGGTGGGAGGGTGTCCCAAGCAGGTGGCCAGCAGTGGGGAAGCACTGAGGCAGGTGCCTGAGAGGCCGGGAGACTCCCTGACTGGAGTGGAAGGTACATGGCAGAGCCAAGGGTGAAAGGCACTGAATGCAGGAGGCCAGATGCCAGTCACAGTGTTTATGTTTGCTGGGAGAGCCACTGTGATTTCTGAGCAGGGAACACAGGATACACATAGCATTTGTTTTTAAATTTTTTATTGTGATTGATTTACAATGTTTTGTTAATTTCTGCTGTACAGCAAAATGATCCAGTCATGCATATATATATATATTCTTTTTTTCACATTATCCTTTGTCATGTTCCATCACAAGTGATTAGATACATAGTTCCCTGTGCTATATAGCAGCACATAGTGTTTTGAGGAAGATTAATCCAGAAGGAACAGACTAACATAGAGAGCAGGGGTGTGGCTCCTTATTTAATTAACAGCTACCTGAAAGCATCAGGACCCACCCCCACCAGGGTAGGGCAGTGGGGAGGGGAGCCGCAAGGCTTGTTTCAGTCTCTACATTTCTTTCATCAAATGGGAGAAGGGCAAGTTTGAAAGGGGCAGCAGGAAAGGCTTTCATAGGCAGGTTGATTTTAGGGAAAGGTATGTCTGGAAGTTAAGTTCCATAAATTGATCATCTTAAAGCTATTTCATTCCCCCTTCCCCTTAGGAAGGTTTTGTGTTCTTCTCAGCTATCAGAACTCCAGGGTTTTTGTGTTTATTTATTTTGTCTTTTTAGAGCCGCACCCATGGCACCTGGAGATTGTGAGGCTAGTGGTCGAATCGGAGCTATAGCCATTGTCCCACCACAGCTCAGGGCAACGCTGGATCTTTTAACCCACCGAGCAAGACCAGGGATCAAACTGGTGTCCTCATGGATGCTAGTCAGGTTCGTTAACCGCTGAACCACCACAGGAGCGCCAAGGCTGGATTCTTAACCCACTGACCGAGGCCAGGGATCAAACCTGTGTCCTCATGGATACTAGTCAGATTCAATTCCCCTGAGCCACAATGGGAATTCCTATTCATTTGTGTTTAGTTGCTCCTCTGTCATGTGGAAGTTCCCAGGCTAGGGATGGAATCCACATCACAACAGTGAAAGTGCCAGATCCCTAACCCACTGATTCACCAGGGAACTCCTAGATCGCCAATTTCGATAACCGCACAATGACACACTGCTCTGTGGAGCATAGTACTTGTCACTGTAATTTGTGAAGGAAATCATCTAACCGGTGTTTCCCAAAGTGGGTCCATAGAACAGTGGTTTTAGGATATACTTGTGCAAAGCATTCCCTGTCAAGCAAGAGAGAGAGATCACACCTGCTGGTTTTGGCCTGACCCCAACACTCCAGATGCAGGAATACATCCACGTGTGCACATTGACATAGGAAGGGTTCTGAGAAGTCCTATAGCAGAAGGACCTGTGTAGCTTTGTCGGGCATGCCATCTCTCACTCTGCAAAACTGTGAGGATGAGACTTTACTGAATGCACTTGGGAAACAGCACACAAACAGCTGAGTCCAGTGAAACACCGATAGGGCCCTTTGTGAGCACTGGCAACTGACTTCTGAAGGAGAGTGGTGAGGAGTTCCCATCGTGACCGTGAGCTGTGCTATAGGTCGCAGACATGGCTTAGATCCTGTATTGCTGTGGCTGAGGCGTAGGCTGATGGCTACATCTCCAATTAGACCCCTAGCCTGCGAACCTCCATGTGCCCTAGAAAAGACGAAAAGACAAAAAAAGGAGAGTGGTGAGTCGAGGGAGGTGGCTTTGGCGTTTAAATGTTGATGAGGGCTTTACCATTCATCCCGCTTTTTTCCCCCTTTCTCCCATTTTCTACAGCTTCCCCTGACCTGTTTGCTTGCACAATCTCCTTAGATAGTTTTGCTCCAGCTGTGTTTGAACGTCTCTTGTCTCCTGTCTGCCCACTCTCTTTGGAGGGCACAGGCCTTGTCTTCCTGTATCCTCCCAGCGCCTAGCACATGCCCACCCAGCTTGGAAGTACAGACTCGGTTGGAGGACACTCTTCTTGGGTAAAGCGGGAGTGGACTCTGCTAGGTTCTAAGAGTCCTTGTCCCTGTGGTGCTCAGGGAATGGGAAAGGCAGGCCTGGGAACTAGCCCTTGAGAAGGAGATTGGGACAGGTCGGGGTGTGTCTTGTGTTGTGAAGTGGGGATCTCTTCGTCAGAGATATGGCTCCTAGCAGGCCCCCAGCAGCCAGTGCGGTGCTGGCTGAGTTTGGTACCAGCACACCCTTGGAAGCACCTACACCTGCGTGCTGGGGAGGGGGTTGCATTCAGAAGGGACTGCTTCCTTCCAAATTCAGTTCAGTGTGGCTTGTATAACTGAGGAGCTAAGTGTCTGATTATATTTCATTTCAGTTAATTTACATCTTGTAGTGAAGCAGTGTGGACATTTTTTGGTTAAACAATTTTATTTGGGGACAGGACTGCATTTCCCTTTTTTGGGGGGGGGGGTCTGTTTGTCTTTTTTAGGGTCTCACCCGCTGCATATGGAGGTTCCCAGGCTAGGAGTCTGATCGGAGCCACAGCTGTCAGCCACAGCCACGGCCACGCCAGATCCGAGCCTCGACTGAGACCTGCACCACAGTGCACAACAACGCCGGATCCTTAACCCACTGAACGAGGCCAGGGATCAAACCCACAACCTCATGGGTCCTAGTCGGGTTTGTTTCCTGCTTTGTCACACCGAACTCCCAATTATATGTTAACGTAGTAATCTTTTGGATATATTAAAACTCAGTTCAAGCATTTAAGGGTTCTCCCCCAACACTTGTATCTGGCTTTTAGGCAATAAAATTTGGAGCAAGCCATATTTCTTTGTTTCCTCCCATAAGTGATGGGAAGCATAGGTCACCTCCTTTTATTCTGTATGCCCAGAGTTGCTTACTACATTAGCAAATCCTACAGAGCAATATTCCTCCTGCAGAAGTAGAGGCCACTCCTAATTAGGTGAATGGAGAGCTTGCAGAACCCATCCTGCTTTTTCAGTCAAGATCTAAGCTTGAAGTACAGAAAGGACAGGTGATGAATTAGAGTCCTGAGGCCAGGGAGCAGGGTCAGGAATTAGACTCTGCAGCTGGCTCAGCTTCCCCAGGCCCCAGCTTGGGACCTTTCTGCAGAGCTTGGTGCTTCACTTGGGGAGATGGCTGGCTTGCCCATTCTTCTCCATCCAGCAGGTCCTCTGGGGCAAATGTGGCCACCTCTGTTACCAAAAAAAACAGGGAATGATACTTCAAAGGGATGTGGAAAAAGAACTGGGAACAGAAAGAAGAATCTGAACTTTGAAAAGAACTCAAAGCTCACCAGCCAAAGAGGGAGTGTATGTCTTCTCTGAAATGATCTAACAAATAATGCAGAGAAGAGTGAGATTTGGTGCCAGCAGCTTAGATGATAAAGGGTAGGCATGATAACACATGCCAGTTGCCCTCAAACCACACCCCCCAACACTGTCTTGCTGTCAGAATCAGAATCCCCCCTTACCATTAGAGTCTTGGGGGTCTTCAGCTTTAGGATTTCCACTTCTCTGTGGCAGCTCCCCACTTGACTGCTCCTAGTTACCAGGCTGGTCCCTTCAGAATCGGGGATAGCATTGGGTCCCTGGATGGACTCAGGACCTAGAGATGGAGGTAAGCTCTGGTGTGTACATTTTTATCCAGAGACAGTATCATTTTCATCAGATTTTCAGAATGCTTTTGGACCCGGAAAGAGTGAAGCAGCCCCCACAGAGTGCATCCTGCTCAGGCCAGCAGGAGTCTCTACCCAAGCCCTTCTTCATAGTTTCCAGGACAGCCTTCCCCCAAATCCATTGTTGCCCTCAGCACTGGAAAATTGCCCCACCCTGCCCCAGGGTGTAGCCAGGTTTCTTTTCTATTAGCGTCTCCTGCCCCAGGCTGCCACCACCTCAGAAAGCCAGGTGATGACCTGCCGATTCTCACCACACTCCTTTCCTGTAGCAGCAAAACTTTCCTATTATCTTACATGGTGGAGAAGGAGAAGCCCTCGGGCAGTATTTTGCAGTCTTCTAGGGGCCCACAAAGCCTGTGTGACCCATTCAAAAATGCCTTCACACCCTCTCTCTAGGGTAATCTCCCAGTCACCCTCACTGCCACCCCTAGCCTTTAGTTAAACCCTGTGGTCACCAGGTATCTCCTCCCATTTCCCCAACCCTTCTGGATCTCATCAAACACAGTTTATAAAGATTCAGCCTGGGAGGCTGGCAGCTCAGTGGGTTAAGGATATGGCTTTGTCACTGCTGTGGCTCTGGTTACTGCTGTGGTTCAGGTTGGATCCCTGGCCTGGAACTCCCACATGTCATGGGCGTGGCAAAAAAAAAAAAAAAAATCCAGCCTGAAAAATTGTTGGCGAAGTTCATGCCAGTTGCAGGGTTGCTAGAATTCTAGCTCTCCTTCAGTGATGAGGAAGAGTAAAAGTGTTATGTAAGCAGTAAGAGCTATTATATTTCCTTGACGCAGAGAAGACAGAATTTATGATTTCTTTCAAAAAAAAAAAAAAAAAGCCCCCTGGGAGTGTGGTGTGGTGGAAACAAATCTGACTAGTATCCATGAGGATGCAGATTTGATCTCTGGTCTTTCTCTGTGGGTCAAGGATCCAGCGTTGCTGTGGCTATGGTGTAGGCCAGCAGCTGCAGGTCTGATTTGATCCCTAGCCTGGGACTTATGCCCCAGGTGCAGCCCTGAAAAGCAAAAAAAGCCCCAAACATTGCTCCCTTAATTGACCCTCCAGCTAAAGATTGTCCATCCCTGTGCTGAACAGTTCAGGTAATGGGAAGCACCATCAGATCCCAGCTACACCCTCATCGTGGGACCTTAGGCATCACTGCATCTCTCTGTGCCCCCTTGTCATCTCCTTGTCACTGTCTGTATCCTTGTCATCTGGGAAGTAGCAACAGTCGTGCCACCTGTCACATCTGCCTCATGGGCTTGTGAAAATTCATCAAGAAGTGGCATAAATATTTCAGTTCCATGCTTAGCACACATATATGTGTGATAACCACCAGGTGTTACCCAGGTACACACACACCAACCACTGAATCTCCTCATTACTGTTAGTAACTAACGCTCTGGTGCCTCTAATTCAGTAGATAGAACCCCTTGACAGGCAGTGGGTTAAATTCTAAGCATATCTCAGACTGATAGCTATGGCCTTGATGCTGAGAAAACTTGGGGAAGTGTTCCTGCACCCATTTTGCTGGCCAGGAATGACGAGAGCAGTCCCAGGTGTGCCTTCCAGGCATTCACTTCAGAAAAGCATCTGTTGGTCACAGGGCGCAAACTTCCGGTTAATGAGATGAATAAATGCTTGTCTTATAATACTGTGTTATATACTTGAAAGTTGCAAAGAGAAGATTTTAAAATTTTCACTACAAAAAAGAAGTGGTAATTAGGTGACATGATGCAGGGGTTAGCTAACTGGAGGTGTCAAATCAGCACACCTTGGACTTACACAGTGTCATATGTTAGTTACATCTCTAGAAAAATAGAACCAAAAAATTCTGGAAAACCACAGTTCCCACTGTAGCTCAGTGGGTTACGAACCTGACTGTATCCATAAGGATGAGGGTCTGATCCCTGGCCTCATGCACTGGGTTAAGGATCTGCCATTGCTGTGAGCTGCGGTGTAGGTTGCAAACTGGACTCAAATCTGGCATTGCTGTGGCTGTTTTGTAGGCCAGCAGCTATAGCTCTGATTTGACCCTTAGCCTGGTAACATCCATGTGCCACAGGTGCGGCCCTTAAAAGAAAAAAGAAAAACAAACAAAATACTAGGAAACCACCTGACCCTGAAAATGCGGTTTCCCTCTCAGCACATTTGCAGGTCGGCTACCCTTGCTGGATGGGGGGAGCTGTATGGACGCACCGGCTACAACTATATTTTCTCAGGTGAGCCTTGAGATCCCCATGTCAACCCGTGACTAAGAGCAAGAGCCCCGTTGTGGAGAACAGCCACCCCAAAAAGCCTCAGTGGCCTAGATGGAGGGTGCCAACAATTTGGTGGTTGGGGGGAGCAAAGGAGTCTGGGGTCCTGCCTTTCTTCCTCTCTTGTGATGCTTGGGATGAAGAAAACTGCCAGCCCGTGGAGTCTCTGGTGCTGAGAGACAGGGAGCTGGGAGGAGGCTGATGCGGAAGCCCTGGCCACCACCTCCTTGGCAATGACCACAGGCTTCTCCTGCAGGGGGTGCAGACGACGCCTGGGCGGATGTGGAGGACGTCACAGAGGAGGATGGTGCTCTTAGGTCAGTGCCAGGCTGTTATGTGTCGGGGCTGGGCGGGGGGCCATGGTTCCGGACCAGTGGTGGCCGTTTTCACACTGATGGTTGGGACCTCCTCAGTGGTCCAGGTACGTGGATTGGCTCCCTCTCTCCCGCCACCAAGTCCATGCCCCTGAAACAGGGTTGTTGAAGCCCATCCTGTAGCTTCACCCCAAAGCTGACTTTCTGGATTCCCTGCTCGCCAGGATCCCAGGGAGAGTGCCCCAGCCCTGGGGTTCCTGGCACCACAGGGCCAGGACAGGGGCCAGACATCTGTGTGTGTCTTCAGGCCCCATGGTTGCCAGGCTGCTAACGTCTGGCCTGGCAGGTGATGCCTAGTATGCCTGGTGCCAAGGCCCAGGGCGAGGGCTGTGTCCCATCATGGATGCCATGGCACTTGCAGCTCCCCAGCCATGTGTGACAGGTGCCATGAGAGCTGGGTACAGAGTTGTATTTTAGGCCCCCTTGAGGGGAAGGAATGGGCTGGCTCCCTCTCTTCCTACCTCTTTTCCTAATACTTTTAGAGAACAACAGTAATGGATATTTTGGAAAAGCTCTTTTGCATGGTCTGTACCATGTGGAAAGTCTCCGACTGGTGTCAGGTGTCTCTGGAATGCAAAGCAGCACCCTAATCAGATCAGTGGCCCCAAAATCATGGCTTGTTGCATCAAAAGGCATCTCACTACGCCCGCTTCTGCCCATTAATTCCCAGAGCAGCGGTTCTGGCTTGTGCTCAAGAATGCTGGGCTCTTCCCCCGGGAATAAGTAACCTCTGCCCCAGCCAGGCCATCTCCCACAGCAGACACTGTTCTTGGCAAGGAGTCTGCTGGGGACAGCAAAGCAGTGGGCTTTAAAAAAAATTAGTGATGACTGTTACTCGTTCTGCTTTTGCCTTTATCTGTATGGCTGATCAGAAGGCTTCCTGGGGATTAGGAAAATTTTATCTTTCTCCTTGCTTCATAGGCCTTCTAAGTAGAGGGAATTCACTTGCTTGAATTTCACAATCAGTTGATAAAATATCTCTAAAAAGTCCATCTCCCAATGAGAATTTTAATCTGTTACGTTTTGAGCAAGTCATATGGCTAAAAATGATCATAAATGGGGGAAGGATGGAGGATGGAGAGAGATAAACTCCAATGGAAGCTCAAAGAGTCCATCAGCCACTAGAGATTATCTTGAGTCTTCTGGCTTAATGTCAAGCAGTGCCAAAAAGCCCTTTCCTGTTCCAGCTGCAGATTGCTCCTCTTTGAAATTCGCCCCAGAGAGTGAGATAATCTCTTAGAAAGTCACCTTCCCTGCCATCAGTTGTCCTGTCTTGGCCCTCCCTCCCTCTTCTGGACAAGGGGACAGAAGTTCTTCTGTAGAAGAAGTGGTACCCACACCTCCTTGAACACGGCCCCCACCCCCAGACCTCTGTGAGTAAATGCTTCATGCAGCTTCTCCCTCTGGCTCTTTGTTTCAGAAGTTCCGACACGCATCTTTTTGATAAGGTCAGAGGCTATGACATCAAGCTGCTCCGGTACCTGTCAGTCAAATACATCTGTGACCTGATGGTGGAGAACAAGAAGGTGAAGTTTGGCATGAAGTGAGTGCAGGGCACCCCTGCCAAGTGGGTGGAGGTACTGTGGTCACAGGCACGGGGGGGTCGGTGATGGCACAGAGCAGTTACTCACTGGATCTTCACATGGCCCCACAAGGCAGGTTTCAAGTCTCCCTCTCTTGCCGGGGGGAACTGAAGCACGGAGAGGTTCAATCTCCTGCCCAAGGTGGTCCAGCTGATAGTGAGGAGGTGTGTCTTTGACCTGTGCTCTGCTGCACAGAGCGGATTAGATTAGAGTCTCTTAAAGTGGATCCACAGAATCAGCATTTACTCAATTTTTATGTCCTGTATGGACCACATCTTCATAAAATAAGGCAAAATTTCATAAAATGGAGCCTGGGCTATGGTGATGACATTTGGGGGATTTTTCCAAAGTGTTGTTTATTTATGTTTTATAATAGCGGCTTTTAATTATGCTGAGTTTGTCTTAGAAAATAAGACTTGCTGGGGTCTAAGGTACAGCTCAGCCGTCAGCAGATGCCCAAGTGTTCCCCTGGCCCTCTGTCGCCTGTCAACATGGCCCTGCGTCTCTCAGGTGCCGTTTGGGAGTGTTCTCAGTGAATGTTGAAAAGGGGGTAGGAGTGACAGTCCCCCTCAGGGTCCCTTATGGACAGTGTCATGGCTTTTTGCTCCTAGCTCACTCTGCCCTCTGGTTCAGAGTCGTTTGTGGGACTTAGACGGAAGGTGGTTCTGCATCTTGGGTTCCATTGCGTGTGCTGCAGTGCTGGGGAGAGGAAGCCCTCACCTGGTGAGTTAGGGTAGGTGGCAGCCAAGTTCTGCCGGAGGAATGGTTCCTCACTCTGAAGAGTAGTTCCTGTAGCAGGAGGATGATTCCAGCTGTTAGACGCTCATGGGGAAAAGTGTGTGTGCCTTGTGATGCTTTACATGTTTCCTGTTTTGTAGTGTAACCTCCTCTGAGAAGGTGGACAAAGCCCAGCGCTACGCCGACTTCACTCTCCTCTCCATCCCATACCCAGGTAGGAGCTCTTTTCAGGGTCCAGGCAAAGGACAAGCTTCCTAGGGCTGGGGGCTCTCGGAGGGTGCCTGTAGGCCCTGGTGTCTCATGCTGGGGTAGAACACCATCCTGGGAGGGTGCAGGATCCTGGCTCAGGTGTGCCTGACTGCAGCCTGGAGCCAGTTACTTCAGCTGTCCCAGCCCAGGGTTTTGTAAGAATTAGACGAGATCACTTATGTCGGAGTGCTTCCCTGTGAGATGACTCGTCGGTCCTCCCTGTCAGCAGCCCACTGTGCTGCGCTAGCTGTTGGGGATGATAGAGGACATAAGCACTGTCTCCTGTTGCACATGGTTGGTGGCCTCACCCTTCACAGAGCACTTTGGTGTACACACAGTCGCTGCTTTGTCTCTGGCACACAGAAGTGTATGCGACTTGGGGCCAGGCCAGTTTTCTCTGTGCTGGATAACAAAGCTGTGTTGGTCCAGTTGGTAGCATTTAAGCTTGCTGGCAACACCTGCTTGTTCAGGGAGGTATTAGAGCGCTAACATCAGCTTCAGACTCTGTCAGCAGACAGCAGGAAGTGACCTCTTTCTCCTTGAAACCTCTCTTCTGCTTCTCAGCACTAGCATCTGCCTTCCATCCTGTGCTGGATCCTGTCTCCTTGGAACTATGTAGCCAATAGCAAGAGCAGACTGGTGACAGCAGGTCACTGTGTAGCCAGGAGGCCTTCTTAATAGAAGCTCAGGCTCCGGTGTGGAGAGGGTATCCTCATGGGTTAGAGCTTATGGTATCCCAGCCATGCCCCCAGCTAGCCTGGCTCTCACATGGGCCTCCATTGGAGTCTCTCCTCACTCTTCTCTGCCAGATTAGCATTTGTGGCATGTAGAGCTGGGCACGGATCTCAGCTCCAGCACTGTGTCCTTGAACGAGTCCCCTTAACCTGTCTGAGTACTGGTCTCATCCTTCATGAAATGAGGATAATGGTGCTTACTTTAAAGTGCCAGGCCCATCGTAGACATCAGGCTGAGTGGCGGTTATACGGGAGGAAAGGGTCACTTTGGGCAGGTGCAGACCGTGACGATGATGCCATGGGCTCTGTGGGGCCAGAGCTGTATCATGACACGGATGTCCCCTCAGGGTCTGCACTGTAGCACCCATCATGTAGCTCTAAAGCTGGTCTTTAAACCAGGCTCCTGACTCTAAGGGGATGCTTTGGGGGTCGTCTGCCCAGCAGGCAAGGTCTGTGTGGATGAGGAACCAGGCATCAGCTTTCTTTATTTGTATTCAGGTCCTAAGTAGGACTTGGTTTAGGAAAAACTGTTTCACTCCACAGAAGTAGCAGTATCCTTTCTGCTGTGGTTTGGCAACTTGTTACAGGACTCCCAAAATATTACCACCCTTTGATCCATAATCCAGCCAGCTTGGGGCTGAAGATGTTCATCATGTGTGTTTATTTTATTTTATTTTTTTGTCTTTTCTAGGGCTGCTCCTAGAAAAGGTATATGGAGGTTCCCAGGCTAGGGGTCTAATCGGAGCTGTAGCTGTCAGCCTACACCCCAGCCACAGCAATGTGGGATCCAAGCCACATCTGCGACCTACACCACAGCTCACGGCAATGCCGGATCCTTAACCCACTGAGCAAGCACAGAGACCGAACCTGCAACCTTATGGTTCCTAGTCGGATTTGTTAACCACTGAGCCACGACAGGAACTCCCATCATGTGTGTTTATACCAACCACACATGGGAACTGTTTTCAGTGTTCAGAGTAATGATTATGTAAATGATGATAGAGCCATCACTAGTAGAATGAGATATTACATTATCATAGAAAAATGCTTAGGAGTTCCTGTCATGGCTCAGCAGAAATGAATCTGACACTAGAATCCAGGAGGATGCAGGTTTGATCCCTGGCCTCACTCAGTGGGTTGGGGATCCAGCATTGCCGTGAGGTGTGTAGGTCATAGTCAAGGTTCAGATCCTGAGTTGCTGTGGCTGTGGTATAGCCCGGCAGCTGTAGCTTCGATTAGACCCCTAGCCTTGGAACCTCCATATGTTGCAGGTGTGGCCCTAGAAAGACAAAAAAAAAAGATAAAAAGAAAAGGTACTAATAAGCAAGATATGAAATTAAATAGCACAGTCTCAACGGTCAGAGAAAAAGCACACCAAAGGGTAAGAAAGAAATTTGCCAAGATGGTAAGATGATACCATCTATGTGTGAGTTTTTTTACCCTCTTCCCCAAATATTTACATACCATATCTGATAGTCGTGTGTGTATGTGTTGAGGGGCGAGTAAGGGGGAGCAATAAGAACAAGAAAGCCCGGGGCGGGGGGTGCCATTGTACACCCAGGTGAGGGGGCAGGAGGAGCACTTTTTTTTTACCTGCTGTGTTTGAATTTCTTTACATGCTTATATTCCTGCACACCAAGGGAGAGGAACAAAATTGCCATCATGCAAACCAAGTCCTGAAGTGCACTCTGCTGCCGTTTCAGGGGTCTATGTTGAGCCCTCTGATGGCTTTGAAGCCCAGACAGGAACTGTGGTGCTATACGTTCTAACTCAAACTAATTTTGGCTTAGACTGGCCCTTGAAAATGAGAAGTGGTCTGGGAGCACTTCCTCAGGGCACCAAAATAGACAAGCCAAAAACTCCCCAGCGCGTGTCTGCTGTGGTTCCTTCTTGAGCGAACGGCCGTCCTCACTTCACTCTTGGTCCTGTCCCTTTGCCTCTCAATGGGCCTCGAAGCCCACACAGGTAATGAAACTCAGGGCATCGCCTAGGGTACCGAATCTGTTTTAATTCTCTCCATTTCTCACAGTAAATTGCTTCTGCGTCAGAAACCAGTCAGAGCTCAGCCCAGAGCCTGCAGTGTTGATTTGAGCGCTCAAGTTTGGGAAAACAGAGCTCTTCACGGGTGTTCCGAGAGATAATTGGTGTCTCTTCTCAACCTGGGTTTATAAGCTCAGGACATCTGTCTGACAGATTTCTTTCTCCCAGTGAGGCACCCAGAATAGGCTGAAGTGTTATAGCTAAGGATTGTTTCCTGACTTCCAAGTCAGCCATGAGGCCAGGGGATCAGATGCAGGACTGTGTTGGGGGTGAGAGCCAGGCCTGCGGGGCACACAGGCTGGTCCAAGAGCAGCTGGAGAGTTCTGTGAATGTCCATGGCCTGTGGCTGCTTTGACAGAATTCAGGAAACTGTTTTGTTGCCTTTGGGGACCTCACCAGGCTTGGACCTGTGGCCAGAGCCAGGTGCTCTCCGGAGGGTGCACAGGAAGCTGCTTCGGCACTCTCTGGCCCACGACCCTGGGGTGCAAGCTGCAGAGCTCAGCTGCACTAGGCTCTCACTGCAGCAGCAGCATGACGATGGCACCAGCATGCTGTCACTTGTACCAGTGCTTTGCCAGGTGTTTTATATGTTCTGTAACAACTTTACAAATGAGAAAATCAAGGCTTGGAGAGAGAGGTTAACTTGTTTGAGTCACAGAGGCGAAGTGAAAGCCTGAGGTTTGAAGCTGGGAATATTGCCAAGGCCCTTTTCTCTCCACAGTTGTTCTGTGTGTTCCTGAGCTCTTACCCTGGTGGAGATTCTAAATTTTTCTAGCAGATGATACAGAAAACACATCTTAGCAAGGTTTGTTGGAGATGGAAGTATCCCCTGAGCACTTGTCACATTTCAGGCACTGTCTGTGGGCCTCTCCAAAGTGAGGGTGTCCAGTCCTCACCGAAAGCCTGGGAGGTTGGTACACTGTTACGCTTCACATGTTGTTTTTTTTTAGGGCCTCACCCAAGGCATATGGAAGTTCCCAGGCTAGGGGTCGAGTTGGAGCTGCAGTGCTACAGGCCTACACCACAGCCATAGCAACTCCAGATCTGAGCTGCATCTGTGACCTATGCCATAGCTCGTGGCAATGCCAGATCCTTAACCCACTGAGCGAGGACAGAGATCGAACCCACATTCTCATGGATCCTAGTAGGGATCGTTAACTGGTGAGCCACAAAGGGAACTCCCACTTTTTTTTTTAATTGTTCTTTCTTTTTTCTTTTTTTTTTTTTTTTTGGTCCGCTCCTGCAGCATTTGGAGGTTCCCAGACTAGGGGTTTAATTGGGAACAGCTGCTGGCCACAGCCACAGCCACGTGAGATCTGGGTCGAGTCTACGACCTACACCACAGCTCACAGCAATGCTGGATCCTTAACCCACTGAGCAAGGCCACAGTTCAAACCTGCATCCTCATAGATGCTAGTGAGATTCATTTCCACTATGCCACAAAGGGAATGCCCACTTTTTTTAATAATTTTTTTATTTTTTTGGCTGCACCTGTGGCATGAAGAAGTTCCTGGGCTAGGGATCAAACCTACACCAAGACTGCAGCCTGCGTTGCAGCTGCAACTTGTACCACAGCTGCAGCAATGCAAGATTCTTAGCCTGTCATGCCACAAGGGGACTTCCTGTATTGCATTTTTTGTAGCAACCCCGTGTCAAGTCTTTCGGCACCATTCTTCCAACAGTGTGGGTGCACTTCATGTGTCTGTTATATTTTGATAATTCTCAAACTGTTTCAAACTTTCATTATTACATTTGTTATAGTGACCTGTGATCAGTGATCTTTGATGTTACTGCTGCAGCTCAAAGTAGACTCAGATTATGGTCAGCATTTTTTAGCAATAAAGTATTTTTTATTTAAGGTATATACATTTTTGTTAGACATAATGCTGTTGCAGATTTAATAGCGTAAACATAGCTTATATATACTTGGAAACCAGAGTATTTGTGTGACTCGCTTTGTTGCAGTATTTGCTTTATTGTGGCGGGCTGGAGATGAACCCAGGATATCTCCAAAGTGTGCCTCTGTTAGAGAGATAAGAGGGTAAGCCTCTGAAACTAAGTACATTGCTGAGAAAGTATTGGTGGGGCTCATGTTATAAGCCACATTTTTGTTTGCTGGCCGTTGGCACTTCAGTGACACCTAGGACCAAGGGACTTGAAATGAGAAA
The DNA here is from genome assembly GCF_016906955.1 of Phacochoerus africanus. Taxonomy (NCBI): domain Eukaryota; kingdom Metazoa; phylum Chordata; class Mammalia; order Artiodactyla; family Suidae; genus Phacochoerus; species Phacochoerus africanus. The sequence goes on from NC_062544.1 coordinate 146,251,689, forward strand.
TGACCAACGGCTGGTGAGCAGAGGTGGAGAGAGCTACAGAGGTGTGTGGGCAGGCAGTACCTCATCAGGAAGGGCTGTGACTAGAAGCTCAAGGAGTGTGGAGGCTGGTTCCCCAGCTCTCCCCCATCGGTTCTAGTCCCCACTCATGTCAGCTTTGGGCCTCCTCTGGGGCCTGGTGTGGAGTGTATGAGCTGGCGGCCGCCTCGGTCCTTCAGCACTCAGGGGCATCTCAGGAGACGGGGCTAGGAAGGGTGGTGCCATAATTCTGCCCTCTTTTCCAGGCTGTGAATTTTTCAAGGAATATAAGGATCGGGATTACATGGCTGAAGGGCTTATTTTTAACTGGAAGCAGGTATGAAGAATAGCTTTCTTCAACTTGAGTCTTATGTTTCTTTGTGAATGGGCAACAGCTAGTAATCTTTTGAAGGAAAACAACTACCGTTTCTCTTCTCTTCCCTGAATGAGTCTCGGTTGTTTCTCTCCCTTTTCTCCTTGTATATACATGTTTAAACTCTCATTAGTCACATCTTCCTCTCCCCCTTACTTTCTCTGTTTCTTTAAAGGAGCTTTTAGGGACAAGGTGGAAGTCCTTCTGCTCTGCTCACCCTCTGTGGAAAGAGCAGGAGCAGCAGTCTGCTCCTTCCCAAATTACTGGGAGCAGGCACAGGAGCTGTCAGAGGCCGAATACAATTGATCACCCCATCTCAGCAGCAAATACTTGAACGGCCAACTAAAAAGTTCCACTTGACAGCAGTATTTTGTCCCTTGAGGTTTTTTTTGTTTTTTCTTTTTTTCTTTTTCAGTCACACTCACAGCTTATGGAAGTTCCCTGGGCCAACAATCAAATCTGAGCCACATCTGTGACCTACACCCCAGCTGTGGAAACGCCATAAAGACTAGCCAGAGACAAACCAGATCCTTAACCCACTGCACCACAGTGGGAACTCCTGGTCCCTTGATTTTTTTAAGCTGTCACTCACAGGGTGGCACAGAGAAGGCAAGCACTGTGGGAGGATATCTGGCCTGCCTGTGGTAGCCACAGCTTCAGGGGCTCGGCCTGCCCAGTCCCCAGGGTTTCTCCTGGTGGCCTACCCGTGTCTCATGGTGTCTTTCTGCCCCCAGGACTACGTCGATGCCCCCCTGAGCATCCCCGACTTCCTGACTTGCTCTCTGAACATTGACTGGAGCCAGTATCAGGTGAGGGTAGTATAAGGGAGGGCGCCGAGGGGACCCCTGGTGCCTGCCCCACAAGTCCCCAGGCAGAGGCAGCCTGGCTTGTGCTCTCTGACCTCTGACAGCCTAGGAAGGGAGGAGCTGCTTCTTTGTTTAACTCTCTCCTGATTTGCTCTTGGCCCAGAAAATCAAAGCTTTCTGAACGTGACTCACTCAAAGATTTACATCCACTAGGGGTTTCTGTTTCCAGAGGAGGACCTCATGGAGTCTGCTTTTCCAGCTCTGGGCTTCAGTGGCTTTTTTTATTTTACCTTTTAAATGTGTGTTCTTTCATAGGAAGTATGGAGCTGCCTGACCTGATTTGATTATAGAAACCTTAAAGATATTTCCATTGTGCTTCTCTCCTCTGTCATGTGTGCCAAGGAAGGGGCCCTGGTCTGACTCGATGGATTCATATTGATACCATCTTTAGCCCACCATCCAGGCCCACAGGCCGTTAGCAGTCCTGGTGCCACTTGCCTCAGCCAGGACAAGTAGCCTCGTTCTTCCCATTGCCTTCCCCACATCTGAGCCCTCCGCGTGGCTGGCCCTCCCCACCTCCTCTTGGCTGGTTGATTTGGCTCAGATGTCCACTCCAGGAAGCCTTCCCTGACGTGCCTGCTCTCCCACATCCCCGCTGGGCTGGATGCCTGCATCTACATTCCCGTCAGCTGCTGGGCATGTCCACCTTGGAGTTTCCCACTGAGCCACAGTCCTAAATTAGAGATTTCAAGAACCGCTTCCACGTCTCCCATGGACTAAGCTCCAGGAGGATGGGGAACCATGGCTTGTGCCTCCCAGCCCTGAAACCAGCCTAAGCTGGAAAAGCTGAGCCAGTGAATACCTTGAAAGCATCCTATTTCCCTCCTCATTGATCCTAACCCCCAGTCTGGACACATCTGTCCAGCCCTGAACTCTTCCTGTTAGGCAGCTTTTTTTTTTTTTTTTTCTCTTTTTGTCTGTTGTTGTTGTTGCTATTTCTTGGGCCGCTCCCGCGGCATATGGAGGTTCCCAGGCTAGGGGTTGAATCGGAGCTGTAGCCACCGGCCTACGCCAGAGCCACAGCAACACGGGATCCGAGCCGTGTCTGCAACCTACACCACAGCTCACGGCAACGCCGGATCGTTAACCCACTGAGCAAGGGCAGGGACCGAACCTGCAACCTCATGGTTCCTAGTCGGATTCGTTAACCACTGCGCCACAACGGGAACTCCCTGTTAGGCAGCTTTGTGTTCCAGTATCACCAGGTCTGTGAAGCTAGAGGCCTTGCTTTTATCCTGTTTTATCTTGTCCAGCCCCTGGCCACAGAGCAGATGCTCCGAGACAGTTTGACGTGTCTGAGTGGTATTGGCTCTTCTCCCTGCAGATGTTTCTCTGGGAGAGGAGCCTTAGGATGCAGAGCGGGCGAGTTGTTTGTTGTGCCCCAGAGGCCTAGAGAAGGAACAGGGTGGGGGTTAGGAGGGTATGTCTCCTGCCCTGAAGTCCCAGGCTGTCCCTAGACAGGTAGGGTAGCCAGAGGAACTCGCAGGCCTGCTTCTGAGCTTGCTGTGTGGAGAGCCCTCAAACAGGCCCCTCCAGCCCCTGTCACTCTCCTTCTGGTACTGTTCTTTCCCCTTATGTGTAGAGAGTGGGTCTGAGAATTGCTTCCCCAGCAGTACCAACCGCAGGGTGGTATTGCCAGTGTCATATTGGTGCTGCCAAGGATGTTTGTCTCTGGGAAGGTCCCTCGAAGTGAGGTCTGCTAGTGGATGGAGGCTTTGGACATGAGCTCACTGGTCTCTTTGCAGGGCTCTGTGGCCTTGAGCAAGTACCCTCACTTCCATCAAAAAGTGGACTGGGCAACGCCTCTTTCTGAGTTGTGACGAGGTTCAGATATGATCACTTCATGAACGTGTTCTCCTAACTGAAATGCCAGACCAGTTGGATGATGATGATGATTAGGAAGTAGGCTATTGGCTTGCTAGCTCAGGGGGTGAATGCACTTAACATTCCAGATACGGGAGCAGCGGAGCACGGCTTCTGCTGCCCCTCCAGTGTTGCTCAGCCAGACATGGGCTCTGCCCTTTCAGCCCCTTCATCATGGGTCCCCTCAGCCTCCAGGTCCATCTCTCCTCTCCTCCATTAGCCCTCTCCTGGCCATCCACACCTACCTCACCTCCATGGGTCCCTTCGTGCAGCCACCTCAACCTCAAGCTACCAGTTCAAAACAGAATTGGCCCCAACCCACAGCACTCCCAGGCCTTCCACCATGTACCTGGAGGCACAGGCTGGAGATCTGGTTGCTCTTCCTCCCCCACCCATGGCCAAGTCCCATTGATTCACCATTGAGTGAATGAGGTAGACACAGGGCTGGGTCCACTCAGCTCAGCTCAACTGTGTGACCTCGGGCCTGGACACAGTGGCGGATGGTGTCTGCTGCCACTCCCTGGCCCCCTCAAATCACCACCATGGTTGTGGGGCCCTGCAGACTCGTCCTTGGTCACTGCCCACCTGCCTGGCCTCCCCAGGCTATCAGCTATATAGCTCTCACCCCTCCTGCTCTTCCTCAGCCCACCATAATCACAGCTCAGAGGAAATCTCTTGGCAGTGGCAGGTCTGACACATTGAACCAGATGTGGAGGGACCCCTGAGCTGGTGTGGATAATAACGTGATGAGTGCAGTGCTACAGTAGCTTCCTCTAGAGCTGCTCAAAGTGGGTCAGGACTCTCCAGGGGCCATGGGAGGGTCAGGTAAATGAGCCTGTTTTCAGTTCCAGGGAAAACCATTCCAATTACAGGTGCTATGTTCGCCCCCCATGGGAGCGCTCTTGCTGGCATCCCCCGCCCTCCCTGCTCAGCTGCAGACACTGAGAAGTAGTTGTGTTAAGAGACTGTCCCCAGCTAGGGGGAAGGGGACACAGAACTGGGTCAGGCCCCTCCCTGGAGTTCCGGATTCCAACGTGGACTATTTCTCTGAGCATCTAGTCTAGACCTTTTGCTCAGGCTACAACAGAGGTTCCGATCTCCACGGTGTTTGCTTATTTTTTGTCTCCCATGGGCCTCCAGTTTTAAGAGATTTTTGTCTACCAAACAGACCTCATTTATTAATCATGAAGAGACAGTATGCAGGGAGTAGCGTTAAAAAGTGAATTAAATGTGACTGATGCGAAAGTTGGTACTCCTTAGTTCCTGTGATATGATAGCAGATGAAGAAATGGCTCTTCCCATTTGGTGACAGTGGCCCTGGGCTCACGGCTCTTTGTTTGCTTCTGTTAACTCCCTGGACAGCTGTGCCAGGAGACCAGGGCTCAAAGGCTAATTCCCGGCTGCTGCTGCTGCTGCTGCTGCTGGTATGGGGCTGTGGGTTGTCCAGGCCTGTGTGTGGTTTCCCCATCCTCACCATCAGGTTGGGTTAGAGCACTGAGGGTGCAGGGAGAGGTGGGGGCAAGGTCTCAGTGAGTCTGGGATCTTCAACCTGTCACCTGTGACCAAGAGCTTGGGCCACTTCTTGCCCCAGAATTACTCTTAGCATTTTATTTTTTAAATACTTTTTTCCCATTCTGTGTTAAATACCTATTCCTAGAATACTTTTATTTTTCTTCTCCAACAGAGTTGGGACCTAGTACAACAAACACAAAACTACCTGAAACTGCTGCTTTCTATAATTAATAGTGACGGTGAGTTTTCCTCTACCTGCCTTTTTATTTTTTATTTTTTTATTTTTTCTTTAAAAATTTTTTTTTTCTTTTGAGGGCCACACTTATTGCACATGGACGTTCCCAGGCTAGGGGTTGAACTGGAGCTACAGCTGCCGGGCTACACCACAGCCACAGCAATGCTAGATCCAAGCTATGTCTGCAACCTACACCACAACTCATGGCAACACCAGATCCTTAACCCACTGAGCGAGGCCAGGGATCAAACCTGCGTCCTCATGGATCCTAGTCAGGTTCGTTACTGCTGAGCTACAGCGTGAACTCCTGCTTCTGCTCACCTTAAGCCATTGTATCCTCTGGGTGTTCCCAGGTCCTGACATGGCAGATGTGTGTTTACTGGGGCCATATGCCCACCGGTTGCTCTTTGGGATAAGGATTTGGGGAATCCCTTGTTAATGGAAGATTTTATTCTATGTCCTCAAAATCCCAGAAAACAAAATTATGAACTTGTTATCATCTGATCCACACACAGGGTGTTTGTGCACTGGGTCAGCTGGTCTTGAGCTTTGAGTATCAGCCTTGTATGGGGGCCACAGTGGCCTCTTCCAGTTCAGAAAGGTGACAGAGAGTCCTGGCTCCCTTCTGGGCACACACAAGCCGCACAAGGCCTGTTCTCTGGATGATTCTCCAGCCAGTTTGGCTGTATTGACTGGATAAGCCCGTCACGCTCAGTGTCCTAGGGCAGCCTGACTCTGATTCCCCTGTATTAATTGGGACTTCTGTGTGATCACACTTGCTTGAGCAAGTGGAAAGGTATTCATTTATACAACCAGGAAGGCCCAAGAGCAGAGGCAGGTGCCCAACAAATTCCACAGAGACTCTCTCATACCTACTGTTCAGTTAGCCTCGTGGTGGGACGTGTTCCAGACTTGGTTTCCTGCCATCTTACCTCTTCTAGAAGAGAGAGGCAGCCTCTGTCCCAGAACTCATGCTTATTGCCTCAGTTTGGGTCAGGTGCCCATCCTTGAACTGGTCACTGTGGCCAGGTTGGCAGCCCCTGAAGCTAGGCTGTGGGTGTGAGGTGGCCTGGTCAGGGCAGCAGCACATGCCCTCTCATCAGCCCATGTCTGCTCCATTCATGAGTAGATGACAGCGGACTGCTGGTTCACTGCATCTCAGGCTGGGATCGGACACCGCTCTTCATCTCTCTCCTGCGCCTTTCCCTGTGGGCTGTGAGTACAGATGGGTGAGGCCATGGGGTCCAGGGGGGTGGGGGGGGTGGGGCGGGGCGTGGGGAGCGTGTTTGGAGGCCCTACCAGGTTCTACCCTTGGACTGTCTTCTAAGCAGAGGGCCCTTGAGTGTCCAGAGCAGGTGTGGTGTTTAATCCTGCTCCTGAGGCTGCTGGCAGCCTGGTGTCACTGGGTCTGTGGCTGTGACGTGGAGAGGAGGCTGTCATGGGGAGGCTTCTTTCTGATCTGGGCGCATGTCCCCATCTCCTCCAGGATGGGCTCATTCACGCATCCCTGAAGCCTGCTGAGATCCTCTACCTGACTGTGGCCTATGACTGGTTCCTCTTTGGGTGAGCCTGTGGGGACTGTCAGGCGGTGGGATGGGAGCCGTACATTGGGAACTGCATTTTTATGTGCGTGGGTGTGGGGGCTCCTGTGACAGGGTCAAAGGTGAAGACAGAAGGTGCTGATCAGGCCCACCCCACGTGCTGTCCCTGTGGCTCCAATCCCCCTCTGTTCTCCTGTCTGGGCTTTGACCTCCTCGCCTTCTTGTTTCAGGCACATGTTGGTAGATCGGCTCAGCAAAGGAGAGGAGGTGGGTACCACTCGTGGTGTGCGAGTGCTCATCAGGGCCCGCAAACTCTGGCCCCTCCACTCACGAGAGGGTCAGGATGATGGTCTCTCTGGTCCACTTTGGAGGCGGTTCCTCGCCTGGTGTGTGCTAGAGTCAGGCAGCCTGGCAGGAAAAGCACCAGCACAGTAGCCCGGCTCTGAGGTTCAGAGGTTCCCTGTCACCTTCACATGTCAGTCCTCTGCCTCCTCCGCACCGTCCTTTTTACCATGACCTTGTTTTCTGCACTCAGCTCTGAAACCAGTTTCCAAGGCCTTTCCTGTGCATCCTCATCCTTCCAGCAAAATTACGGAAGCTCTTCCCTGTCCTCTCTTCTCTCATCTCACCTGCTTGGCAGCTTTTAAGCCCCAGGGCCATCCATGCACAAGGGTCCTGCCCGCTCCTCATCACCAGCCCAGCCCCAGACCAGACACGCCAGTAGGCTGTGGGTCCCCATCCTGTCAGGTGCTGTCCCTCTCTCCTCTCTGCCCTGTCCACGCCTCGTCCTTTTGGCTGCTTTTCCCAGTCTTTGCCTCTTGTTTTCTGCCTGTTTCTCTCTCTCTCTCTCTCTCTCTCTCTCTCTCTCTCTCTCTCTCTCTCTCACACACACACACACACACCTGGAGTTGTATCACCTGGGTGACCTTGGGTGATGTGATTAACCTTGAGTCTCTTAGTGTCGATCCTGCTGCCTCAGGGAGAGAATGAGTCCAGACGCCCACGTACTGTTGGCTCTTTCTGCCCCCCCATCCCATTTTCCTGAGGCCTCTTTCTCACCCTCCTGAGGTTGCCTCTTTCTGTGCATCTTATCTTGTGCCTGCTTTTGTTCCTCCCTCTCGGCCGTTTCTTTCCCCTTCCAAATCTCCTCTCCTGAGCACTTATCGCATCTGCAGAGCTCGTAAGCCTGTTTCTCAGAGGCCATCCCAAACTCTGTCAGAGGCAGTGACTTTGGCAGTGAAATTGGCACATCAAGCCCCTTCTCAGCCTCTCATTTTGAGACCTGCTGGTGCTGACGTCTCAGGACCTTCTGCCCTCTGTGCTGTCTCCCCACCCCAGAGCAAGCCAGATTCCATTTTCAGAGATTGAGCAGGGGTTGAGGCTCAGCCCATGGCGTTCTGGATTCAAACCCTGGCCATGTCTCAGCATAAACAAGACGGAGTCCTCAGCTGGGAAGGTTGACAGGATGGGGGCCTTTCTCCTAGCCCTCCTTTCCCTACCCCCATGTACTCAAGACACTGACACTGTAAAAAATAAAAAGTAGGAAAAGCTGGGGCCTATTAAATATCACTCCATAACCCTTCTTTGCCTTTGAGGCTCACAGAGCACATTTGAATATTAAAGAGTAAAAAGTCCAGGAGTTTCCTTGTGGATCAGTGGGTTAAGGATCCAGCATTGTCACTGCTGTGGTTCTAGTTACTTCTGTGGTGCAGGTTTGATCCCTGGCCCAGGAACTTCTACACACCACATGTGCAGCAGAAAAAAAAAGTAAAAAGTCTATGGTAAAGACATTTAGTTTTCATACTGACCTCACCTGGACAGCCTCCCTCCTTTTTTATTTTTGGAAGAAATCATGTGAGGCGAGGTGGGGGGCTCTAGGATACCCTATGGATATTTTTCCAAGTGAGGGGTTGACGGACCACACCTTTCAGAATCACTGGGGAGTTTGCTTGAAAACTGCATTTGTATGTGCTTTATGGAGGCCTGTTGGACTAGGGCACTGACTGGAGGGGAGAAGAGAGAATTTGCTCACACAAGTGGGGGTGGTGATGTGGGGTCAGAGGTCAGGAGCTTCCTCCTGCCCCAGCTCCCCTCAGACTTAGTCCTGCCCCTTCCCGTTTGTGAGCAGTGCAGGCTGTGGGCCAGGTAGTGGCTGCCTCTCAACCCTGGTTCTCCTAAACCACTGCTTCTGGGTATTTCCCCCTACAAATCGGATCCCTTTCCCTTCCATTGTGCTGCTGCCGTGTCCATTAATCTTGTCCTAAATTCTCTCTCCCCCAGCTGTCTGCCTCTCCCTAGGCTTCCCAGGAGAGGCTGAGGGGAGAAGCTACTGTCTCCATACTTTTCAATAGCTTGAGAACATGTGTGTTGAGTTGCAGGTAGTTTGAAGCATCACCAGCTCACGTCTTACATTCTCAGGAGAGAAACAGTCCCTTCCTGCCCATCCAGGTCTAAGCACACCTGCCCGACCTGCTAAGCCTTCCATCTCCCAAGCTATTTCTGCCCCACAGTATCCAGCGGGGTGTCTAGAGCCAGGCTGCTGTCCAGCAGGGGGTTGAACAAGGTCACTGGCTGTCCTCTTCTGAAAGTTCTGCCACCTTGAACCTTCTCTCTAGAGAAGGCTGTCTTCTCACATGTGCTGCTTTTTGGTCTCTTCTTCAGATTTTCTTCTTCTGCTTCAATTTTTTGAAGCATATCATCTCTGAGGAGTTCTCTGCTCTGAAGACACAGAGGTACGGGGAGGCCTGCCCTCACACCAGAACCAAGGCTCTGGGCAGGGCTATGCCAGAGCAGGCGGGGTCTGGCTCTCTGTCTTACCCTGCCCTGCTTCCCTGCATGCTTGACAGGCTGGCCTCCTGTTCCCTGCCTTCCCTCTGAGGGCAGGTAGGGGTACCTGGGGAAGGCCAGTGGGTGAAGAAAGAGGCTTGTCTTGTACAAGGAGAGCAGGGAGCATTGCTGCAGGGAAAAGCCAGCCCAAGGACAGGAGGTCTCCCCACTCCCCATGCCACCCCAAGGCAAAAGACTCTCTGGCCTGAGCCAATTACAGCCCCACCTAGGCTACTGGTCTGCCCAGCCCAGTACCATGGAGCAAAGTCTGCATCCAGCCTGGGAAACACAGGGTCTTGCCTGGCAGTTACTTTAGGACTCCTGTGAGAATAGGTGTCTTCTGCATTCCCTTACCTTCCAAATGCAAGCTCCTAGTGTGTTGGGCCCTACTTGAACTCTGAGGGGCTGAGCTGATAGGGAGCAGGCAGGCTTTGCTCACCTCCCAGAAGTGGGCCTGGCCTTTTGCAACACTGTAGGTAGGACTTGTCTCCATGAGTTTCCTGTGAACTGGAGCTTCTGCCCCAGATAGACAGCATAGAGGAGACAGAGGCGTCCTAGCCCAATCTGGAGTTCACCATTCTGGCTTCTGTTTACAGGAGGAAGAGTTTGCCAGCCCGGGATGCAGGCTTCACCGTGGAAGATATCTGCATGCTGAGTGAGTCATGGGCCCCAGCAGACTTGCTCTATGCATCTTCTGAGTATACAACACGTAGGGACTGTTCTAGAAACTTTTTTTTCCAGATGTATTGTGTAGAAGAGGTGGGTTCCTATAGTGGGAGAAGATAATGTGCTGACTGACAGCACTGGCTTCTTTCAGGACGAAAGGACCGTGGCAGCACCACCAGCCTTGGCAGCGACTTCTCTCTGGTCATGGAGAGCTCCCCAGGAGCCGCCGGGAGCTTCACCTATGAGACCGTGGAGTTGGTCCCTGCAGGAGCACAGACTCAGGCAGCTTGGTGAGGAGCCAGGCTGGAACTAAGTTTGCTCACAGCTGGGACCCTGAGCTCTGGCTCCAGGGAGCCCCAGGAACAAAGGGGCCCCCGACTGTGGTGCTGAGAGCTCAGCTCCCTGCCCTGCTGTCACTCCTGGGCCTCAGAGGCCAGCCATCTGGTTGGTGAGGGGCACTGCCGTGTGGCCTGAGAGCATACAGGGCTGGGGCTCCCTGTGGGATGAAGGAAGAAGCTGCAGCACTGGGTGGGGTGAGGGGAGGCTGGTGCTAAAGGGCCTCAATGGGGGCACTCCTTTGTGTGGTTTGCCTAGGAGGTGGGGGTGGGCAGTTTAGAAGAAGGATAAAGGGGGTGAGTACACAATGATGATTGGGAATTGGGAGCTTGTTTGGGGTCAGCTCCTTTGAGAATCAGATGCTTTCCTCACCAGACAAAGGGCTCAAGGTTATGTATAATATTTGGAGGGAAGGGAAGGCACTATAGTGTTTCTTAAGAATCCATTTCTGGAAATTCCCATTGTGGCTCAGCAGTAACAAACCTGACTAGTATCCATGAGAATTCAGGTTCGATCCCTGGCCTCACTCAGTGGGTTAAGGATCTGGCATTGCTGTCAGCTGTAGTGTAGGTCTGACGTGGCTTGGATCCAGTGTTGCTGTGGCTGTGGTGTAGGCCGACAGCTACAGCTCCAATCTGAACCCTAGCCTGGGAACTTCCATATACCGTGGTTGCTGGCTTAAAAAGACAGAAAAAGAAAAAAAAAATTTTCTGGAGCTCCCGCTGTGGCACAATGGGTTAAGAATCTGACAGCAGCTGCTTGGCTCGCTATGCAGGCATGGGTTTCATCCCCAGCCTGGCACAATGGGTTAAAGGATTGGGTGTTGCTGCAACTCGGATTCAATCCTTGGCCCAGGAAGTTCCATATGCCATAGGTGAGGTCTTAAAAAGAAAAAAAAAAAAGAATATCCACTTTCTGGCATGTGCACTGAGGCCAGTAAGGCCATTATTGTTTGGGTGCCACAGTCTGTGTGAACACCCAGCTCTTGTCCATGGCCAGGCCCCAGGGAGTGCGGATGGGTGTCCACTTCCCTGTGGCATTTCTCCAGTGGAAGTAAAAACTGGGCCCTGAGATTCAGAACAAGTGGGCAGAGGGCTTGCCTGAGGTGGCCCCTTAGCCACCAGCCCTGTCTTTCCACTGCAGGAGGAAGAGCCACTCGTCCTCTCCACAGAGTGTGCTCTGGAACCGGCCACAGTCCTCAGAGGACCGCCTGTTTTCCCACCAGGGGCTGGTGGAAGCCAAGTCCTCCAGCTCCTCATCCTCGAACCATTCTGACAACTTTTTCAGGATGGGTAGCAGTCCCCTGGAGGTCCCCAAGCCCAGGTGAGGAGTTCCAAAGTCCTAATGGTGGGGGGGCTAGCCCTTCACTCTTAATAAGGCTGGAGAATGGGTCCCGGCACCTAAGCTGGTACCACAGGTGGTGTCTTAGGTCAGGGCCCCAGGGTGTGCGGCCTGGTAGGCAGTATACCCAGGGGGCCAGAGGGCTTGACAACCTTCAGGCTCACCCGCTGTTTGGAGGATGGGTAAATGTTGGGATACAGCGCAAGGGCTGGTTTTGGAGTGCTTTGAGACTTGTCTATCCTGGAGCCCTGGGGGTTCAGATGGGGAATCCAGCAGGTGTGAGATGATAGGCAGGGCACTGAGACTGCTCCACCTGATGCCTTTGCCAGGTCTCGGCCCCTGTGGACTTCACATTCCAATTATAGAGATGGAGCTAGATCCTCAGAGTTGCCTCTGGCTCTCAGATTCCTCATTTCAACTGGTGGGGTACTGAGGAAAACAAACAACAGGGAGCGAGGCTAAATGTGTGTGGCTCTGGAGACCACATACCTGGAAAGGGAGCAGTTCAGCCAGGGCAGACAGGTGTTGCTGGAGTGTGCTACAGAAATGATGTTTCCTAGATGAGATTAAAGCTGAGCATTGGGCAGGTCTTCGATTTGAGGGATGGCCTGGCATTTGGGGAAAGCATTTCCTGGCTGACTGCTTGCCACTTTTCCATGTCATACCCCCCAAGGAAGGAACCTTGTGAATAACTTTATTTTCCAAAGCCTTGAGAATATCTGGTCCTTCTGGAGAGAGCAAAGCAGTCTGTAACTCAGGAGGTCCTTAATAAATTCCAGGGAGAAAGAGACATTTAGCAGAAAGATGAGTGGTGGAGTCCACTCCAGATGCAAGCCCAGCTCTGTGGATGCTGCTCCAGAATTTTAGCTCTTTCCTTATAGCACACCTGTTATCAAAGAGGAAACTGAGCCCCAGGGTCACAAGTGTATTGCAAGGAAAGACCCAAAACTTGAGCTCTCCTTCCATCGCTATCCTCCCGTTTTTCCTTTCTGGGTAAAAGCTGGCAATGGAGGAAGGTGGGGAAGAGCACCCTCCCCACATAGGCTGGCGGGTCAGCTGTGGTGAGTAGCAGCTCCACTGTCCAGAGGGCTCCTGTGTGCTTGCCTCTGAAGGTGAGCCCTTCAGCCTGGAGCACTGCTGTGTCAGCACAGGAGCTGTCTGTCAAACAAAGGCTACAGCCCCTCCATCCCCATGGGTCTGATGGCAGCAGCCGAGCAGAGATGGTGCCAGGCCAATAAGTCCACGTGCCATGCTCGTTCGCGTCCCCCATGTGCCACGCTTGTCTGCACGCGAAGCTTTCCTCTGGGCTGCACAGGACTGCGCGACCCTTGCTCTTCTGGGCTGGAGCTCTTGCTCATCATCCCTGTCTCCTTTTCTGCCTGTGCGACATTGCTGGACAACTGGAAAGGAAGCCGGAAGATTGCTCTTGTCCTCTAGGTTGTAGTTTGCTCTTAACTGTCCCCAGCTGGGGGCTCCTCCACTGAGACAGCACCCCATCATACACTCCAGCTTTTTACCGTTCCCTTCTTCCTGACAAAAGACCCTAGTCTCCAGTCTTAAGATCGTTTCCCTCAGTCTCAGCAGTGCTCCACCACCTGCACTGGGTGGCTTAGATGCTTGTGGCTGGTCCAGGATGGCCACCAGGGCCCCTCCCTTGGGGGGTTGAGGTGGATTGGGGGTATCGTCCTCATCTCACAGCCCTGTGAACCGAGGCCTGGTCAAGGAGGCTGGGATAAGTGGACCAAAGTGGGGCATAAGACCTTGGAAAGGCGTGGGGTGCACTGCTGTGTGGCATTTGATAGCTTCGCTGATCTATTCTGGGAGTGCCTGCTTGCAGCCAGGCTGGGCTGACCAGGCAGCAAGGTTCTGGATTGGATGCTTGTTTGCCAGATTTTGAAAGACTAGATTACTCAGATTTGAAGCATTCTAATTATATATTTCCATTAACATTAACTTAGTCTCTTTTAAAGTGCCTGAGGGATCCTGTCTTAGCTTTTGTGCTTCTTTTATGTGGCAGTAGACAGTCAGCTTTTTAATGCCAAAGGGGGAACTATATGGAAAGAAACCCCTTAGTAAAACTCTCTGTGACAGCCAAAATTGCTCTCACAATATGCATTCTCTGGATTTCATATGCTCCATATTCCCAAATACCACAAGCATATCTCTTTTGAGACAGGATTTCCCTGTGAAAGGAACTGTTGAAGCCTCTTTTGAAGTTGAGAAGTAAGTGTTGAGTTGGGAAGAAGGTTCTGAGGGGGGCTGATTCTGACCCAGGCCTGATGTCATACCCCATTCCTTTTGGTGGTAGTCTCTGCTCCAGAGTCAGATGGCCTTAGGGCCAAGGGGTTGCTAGCACAGCACTGTCCGAGCCTGAGCCCAGCTTGAAGCCAGGCCGTCTGAAGAGCAGGTAAACGTGGCTGAGGGACATCCAGCAACATGATTGAATAGCTCAGTGACAACAGAGGCACCAACCTCTGCTGCCCAGGTGGCTGCTTTTTCCCCATTCTCTGCCACCAGTAACTGCATCAGCTCTGTCCCAAGCTGTGTTTAATGAGGCAGAGAACCCAGATTGCTTTCAGTAACACATAGGGTTCCTGTCCCAGGTTTCATGTGTTCTTGCTTGGGGCCACAGCTCCAGACCAGGAGTGATTGGTGAGAAGCCTAAAGGCACTGCCAGCTTGAAACCCAGAAGAGAAAAGTTGGAACCCCAAAAGACTTCTTGGGCTAAATTCAGTTCCCTGGTTGATGCTTGCTCTCTATCTCTGTCTCTCCCCCCCCCCCCGCCCCTTCTCTGTCCAGGCTAGGGGAGCGTGATGATTTTTCAAATCTAGGAAACCCTGCCCTAGCCATCTCTGAGTCAATTCTTTGGGGCAGGTCCTTACTGAACTGAAAAACTCTTCCCCAAAGCCCCATTCCTGGAGGCATTCACTTGGGCAGAGGATGTGGGACCATCATCTGGAGACTTGGATGTGGGGAGGTAAATATAGATTAGGTGACATCCAAGTTCTCTGATTCTAGGATTCTAGGTCTTGGTCAAATGTTCACTCCCTGCAGGAATTCAGACATATCACTTGGTTCATGTGGAAAAGTCCACTGGAAAAAAAGGTAGCTTTCAGGCACAACCTGATCAAAGCTCCAGCTCCATTTCCTGGGGTTCTTTCCTCTTGCCTCCTTCTCCATGCTCCCTTGGTCTTCTGCCACTTTCCCTAATGGTGTCCAGCTTTCCATGTGCTTCCTTTCTCACATCCAGGCATTACATGAAGGCTTCTTTCCCAACCACAGATCAGAAGCTCTGTGCTTTATTCTAGTTGGAAGTTATGTGTCTGTCCCTGAGCCAGTCTCTGAGGCACCCCCCACCCTTTATCAGAAAGGAAGATCAGTACATTAGGGGGCTAGCATGGGTTTGGGTCAGACCTGGGTTTCAGTCCCATCTTTGCCACTCCCAGCTTTGTGACTTGGAAAAATGCTTCCCCACTTTTTTTTTGACTGTACCTACAGCATGTGGAAGTTCCCAGGCCAAGGATCAAACCCACACCACAAAAAGGACCTGAGCCTCTTCAGTGATAATGCCTGATCCTTAACCCACTGTGTCACAAGGGAACTATAGAATGTTTCCTTTCTGAGCTTTTTTTTTTTTTTTTTAATCCTTTTTTTAAAGTGGGGATAATGATCCTGGCCCTCATAATTTCGAGTTCAAGTGAGAAAATGGATCAGAGTTCCTGACACATAGTAAATATTCATCCTGTCCACAAATGCTCAGTAAACTGTAGTTGCGGTTAAGGACCTGTCCTTCTCAGTCTCGTATCTGAGGGACTCTGGGCTCTTTCTGGGCACTGGGCAGCTAGGTAAAAATAAGGCCAGATCAAGTACCTCAGGCCAGACCTCTCTGTTCTCTCATCAGCTGTGTGGGCTGGGCCAGCTCTGTTTGTATGGGTATTCGGTTACCTGCTTCCTGAACACACTCACCTGAGCTGGCACAGGGTAGGTGTCTGGCAGGTGTGGGGGAGGGTGGGGGGTTTAACTCTGTTGGTGCGATGAAGAGAAGCCTGGGCATGTCCATTTCAGGGAGTGAAGTGGTGCCAAGAAGCCACCCTCCTGGGCACAGGTCTGAGCCCTGGGGAAGTGGACTGATGGCTTTGGAAGCAGTGTCAGTGTCCCTTTTTCTAATCTGAGGGTGGCTTGGCCCCTTGTTCCCTCCAGTCCTGTAGATAAATTGGAGGAGGCAGAGCACGGAACGTCTCGCTGCTCTGTTTGCACTTGAGTGAGGGCACAGGGCAGAAGAGCGTGGGGCCATATTAAAGCTGGTTGCATTACCTGTGTGCTGCAGCTAACTTGAAGGTTTTCCTTTCTTCTTTCACCTTCAGATGCAGGTGCTTCCTGTCATCTTTAGGTGTCCCCTCTAGTCAGCTAATCCAGGCTAGCAGTGACAAGTACGTCTCTACTTAGCACAGCCCCTTGCTCTCAAACCCAGGAACTGAGTGGTTGCTCTGCAGTCCTTTGACGGAAGCCTCAAGTGGAAAGATTCATGTGGAGCCTGTGCACTCACTCTTGAAAAAGATGGAAAAGTTGGCTTTCGACCCCTGGGATCACATGCCCTGTCTCTCTCTGTGCTGCCCACTCCACACCAGAGCTGTCTCCTGGCCGCTTCAAGCATGGTTCTTGCCTGGTGGTCCTACCTGCTGGACACGGGAAGTACAGGGAAGGGACTAGCCTTGGGGACCCCTCTAACTACATTCTATCCATCTCTCATTTTTTCTATTGGCACTGTGAGTCTCTGGTAGTCCTAGGGAGTGGGGTTGGAGCCTAAGAAACCACCACGTTCCCCACTTCAGGGGGCCTCATCCTACCCAACCTCCTCCACTTCACATTCCTTCAACACTCTTCTCTTCAGCAGTTGTTTTCCCAAAAACTGGAGGAGAAACTCTGCCTTAAAGTTTGAACAGTAGATGAGATCTGTGGAGCCAGGACGATCCCAAGAGGGTTTGTGTTGACTGAACACCCCAGCCTGACCCAGGGGAAGCACAGGGTAGGCACCAGACTGTGGCGTGTGCTCTCTCCTGGGCAGCGGTCTGGTTGATTTATAGACAGTAAAGGGTCACCACAGATGCAGTGAGTCCTACCAGGTTTTTCCATCTAGAAGGAAGGAAGACCTGCTCTGTTGGTCACCAGAATTCCACCAGGTAGCGGAACACATCCGTGTCATCTGCGGTGCCGCTGTCACACATCTTCCAGAACAGAGCAGGAATGATGAATGTAGCAGGTCTCTGTTGCAGGGGTTTCTGATTTGTGGCAGCTTTAATGTAGAAAGCCATCTGTTTTCTCTGGTCTCAAGGTGGTTCTGTGCAGGACAAATCTGTAACCCAAGTGGGCTTTAGAAATCTCTTCTTGTGCTCACTCACTGTGGGACTAGGGGCAAGTGTCTGACTGCCCTTTCCCTGTCTCTAAGCTCGGGCTGCTTTAGGATCACCAGAGATGCTGTGCTGGCCAGAGCTGCACGCAGCTTGGTAACTGATGGTGGATAAGGCTGACCTGGGGACCCATGGGGACTGTCTCCTCAGCCTAGGAGCCCTTGACGCCAGTCACATGTGTGGGCAAGGTCACTGAATTTTTCAGTTCCCCACCCCCTATACCACTCTTCATGCTTTGTCTCTCTTTCTCGGTCCCAATGGGAGCACTTTCCACTATTCTTGAATTAAAGAATAAAGGGTCAAGCATCAAAGATGAGGCACCTCTGGGGACTGGGACCCGGGGTGGCTGATGGAAGGGCCTTGTTTGATGTTTCCCTGTCTCCTCCCCGCTTCCCCCACCGGCTGGGCCACTGTCCAGACACAGAGAGGGCTTGGCTGTGAGTGAGGAGGCGGCAGCAGTGGTAGATTCCTGATACAGTTTGCCTCTCCCCGCACCCCCCAAACCTCCATTTGAAAAAGGCCTGATGAAGCTGTCAAGTTGACTGCCTGATTCATCCCTTCCCTCTGGGCATAGCCAGGGAGTTTGCTTGTGAATACAAACTATGGCTCCTGGAAGGCACTGCAGTGGAAGAGGGGAGGCCTCAGGGCTCCTGTCACCTTACTCTTCAATCTAGGTCACCACCCCCCACTGTCCTCAAGAGGCTTGTTCTCCCATCTCTCCGATAGGCCCTCAGTGTTCTGGGTTCTAGGTTGCCCACCCTGCTGGTCTGCATGCCAGGGGCTGTGGAGAGAGCCTGCCTCCCTGGTTCCTGATGCGTCCAGCCTCGCTCCCCTGCCTTTGGTGCTGTTGAGATTTTATTTGATTTGTCAGCAGCCAGGGCAGGCATCCCAGACCCCAGGCTTTGGTAGCTGGCTCACCTTCGTCGCCATGCTTTGCTCTTGTTCTTGTTTGCTTCTCTGTCTATGCATGAAGCACTGTCGTCACAACTGAGCCTGCCTTATGGTCTGTACCCTTCTTTCTTGGTCATAACCTGTCCTGCTGTTTTTGCCCTTGTGGAGAAAGTGGTTGACTTTACAGGTGCTCCACCAGCAGATCCTTGTGGCTGTGTCCTAGGGCCACCAAAGCACCACCCCCCTCCTCCAGGGCTCCCCCACATCAGGCATGTGACTGACTGCATCATCTCCCCTCTCTCTCCTCTCTGCCCCAGATCAGTGGACCATCCCCTGCCCGGATCCTCTCTCTCCACAGACTTTGGCAGCTGGCAGATGGTAACAGGCTGTGGCAGTATTCAGGAACGGGCTGTCCTGCACACAGACTCCTCTCTCCCTTTCAGCTTCCCGGATGAGCTCCCTAACAATTGTCTGTAAGTGTCTTGCTTGAAAAGACAGGATGCCCCCCTGCTCCTATCAGAAGCTGGTGAGCAGTCAAGAACGTCGGCCAGGAAAAAGGCAGAAGCCAGCTCCGGGAAAGTGGCCTGGGCTCCCTGCCCCTCTCGAGGACCCCAGCTGAGTGTACCTCACTGCTGCTGGACCCTGAGGTGTGAAGGAGGCCTGGTGGGCTGCTCCAGAAGTGTGCTGGTGTGTGTGCACTTCCCCAGCCTCTAAACCTGCTTGGGTGTCTTGGGGCACACCCTTAGGGAGAGCTGTCTGGACTGTAACTACAGAAGATTCTATTTCTGTCCAAGGTTTTGCCTGACGTGAGAATCCTTTGAAAGCAGAACAGTGGGGTAGTGAAAGTAGGTGTATGGTGGAGACCAGAGCCAGAATGGAGCTGGCTTAGCCCAAGGCCTCTGCTCCTCCCAAGCAGAACCAAGGGTTCCTTGCTGTCCCCTCGCCGCTTTTGTCATTTGCTCTTGCCACCGGTCAGAAAAGAAAATTGGACGGGGACGCTAAAGCCCCAAGCCTGTGAAATCCTCTCCCTCCCAGGCTCCAGTACTGGGCCTCCAACTCTAGCAGTGCATCCACTCGAACAGCTGCCTCTGTGGCTGCCACCTGCCCCCTGCCTGCTCTGTTGTCTCACGGATGTCAAGCGGGGAAAGCCTCCGGCGGCCTGGGGAGCAGGATCTGCTTCTCAGCTGTGGCTGCCTGAGAGCCTTGACCTCTGCACCACGGGCTGAATGCATTTCAGGTCCTGGGTGCTCATACCTCCCACCCCCACCCCCGAATCCATCTCTTATGCTCCAGTGCTGACAGGTAGGAGGCCAGTTGCTCTCAGGAGTGAAGAAGGATCTCTGCTGAAGGAAGGTACCAGACCTTGGGTTTCCTATCTGGTGCTCCTAGGCCCTGGCCTGCAGCTTAGGGAGTAACCCAGGGACTTCAGAGGCCACAAGTGCTGGTCACAGCCTTCTCTGTAGCCAAGCCCTTAAGCCATGAATAAGAGCTCTGTCTTAGATTTTGAAGGCTAAAAAAATAATCATCTGGGAGTTCCCTGTGTGGCTCAGCGGGTTAAGAACCCGACATAGTATCCATGAGGCTGCAGGTTCTATCCCTGGCCTCGCTCAGTGGATTAAGGATCTGGCATTGCTGCAAGCTACAGTGTAGGTCACAGATGCGGCTTGGATCCCGCATTGCTGTGACTGTGGTGTAGGCTGGCAGCTGCAGCTCCAATTCGACCCCTAGCCTGGGAACTTCCATATGCCACAGGTGTGGCCATAGTAAGTAAGTAAATAAATAAAGTTATAAGCAAAAATGATTGTCTGAACCTTTCTGTAGGGACTTTCTACTTGAGCCGGATGCTTAGGAGCCATCTCTCAAGGAAGCAGACATCTCTGCCCTTGCTTGACAGCGCCCTTCACTTATCTGGCATTAGCCACTGCAGTAGGCAGCTCCAGCCCCAGAACCCACAGTTATACCTTGGATTGCTCTCTGTGCTCGTAGCCAACCCTCAAGTTCTTGCTGGTTCCCAGGAGGGGGCTAGGTTCTACGTGATCCCGTGCCTCCAAGATTGCAGGATGAGGGTAGGGTTAAGGTTGATTCCTGGTGAGGTCTCACAGTATGTGGGTTCATTGCTTGGGCTTTGGTGTCAGAAATTTAATCCAAATCCTAGCTGTTAGGCTTACCAGCTGTGTCTTTGAGTATCAGCCTTGACTTCTGAGCCTGCTAGCTCATCTCTTGAGAGGGAATGGCACTATGGTAGCTCCAGTCTTTGCTTGCTCTGCGTCCTCAGGTGGATCACCTGTTACCCTGGGCTCTAGTTTTCTTGTTTCTAAAGAGGTTGTGATCTCTTCCCCTTCTTCCTCCCATGTATTGGGGGCATTGAGAATGCACATATATGGACCTTTGGGTATTCTTGTAAATACAGAGTCCTAATCTAAATTTTTCCTGCTTGTATGCTCTAAGGAAAAGCTAAAGAAGCACACATCATCTCCAGCCTATGTGAAAACTAATTAAGAAGTAAAGAAGATCTAGGGCCATGAATCTCTCCCACATGCCAAATTAGACTTTGGAATTGTTCATAGTGTTGCAGGAATTCAGTATGTCCTATTTTATTAGAGCTGCTGTTAGAGCTATTTGACTTTCCTTCACCCTTGAATATCTCTCTCTCTCTCCTTCACACACACACTCTCTCTCTGTTCCCACCAGTCTACTTTCTCTGGGTCTCTTCTCTTTTCCACATACTTACCCATCACCCTTGAATATCTCACACATACACACACACACACTCACTCACTCACTCTCACTCTCTCTGCTCCTATCCCACCAGTCTACTTTCCCTGGGTCTCGCCTCCCCATACTTACCCCAGGACTGTCATCTCTCCTCCTATCTCCATCTGCTCTCCCAGGCCCTGGATGCAGGTGATTTGGGCTTGAAAACTGGGGACATGGCTGCAGCTTCTGACAAATGTGCAGGAGGGATTATCCCAGGATTGGTCTCAGGGGAAATTTTGAAGTAAATCTGTACTCAGGGCTGGTCTTGGTACTTAGGTGGATAGAACGTGAGGGCTTATCTGTAGGTGTGTGACCTTTCCTCTGTTTCCATGTCCCTCCTACCCCTCAACTGCATAACTTTGAGTCCAGAGGATGAGTGTGGCTGGTACCTTGGGCCTTTTCTATTAAAGACCCTTCAAGGTATCAAACAGCCTCAAGTGGAATGCATAAGCCTGAGTTTTCATTCACTTGTTCCCCTCTGTGACTTGTGATAAGTGCCTATAGAGGCCAGGGAGGAAAAAACAAAATCAGAATAGGAGTCCTGCTGGAAAGGCCAATACCTTCCTAGCTGTTTACCTGGGGAACTACAGTGACTGAAGTTGTAGCTAGGTTTCTGGTGAGAACACTGGCTTCTCTAGGTAGGAATAGCAGCCTGAGAGCTGAGGGAGTTTTAAGAAGTGAACAGGACCAAATATTTGGAGCCTGAACCACTTGGCAGATGCTGGCCTTTGCTGGTGAATGCAGAAGGCTAGGCAGTGTGGTGTAAGGAAGAGGATGTTGGAGCCTGCCCCAGGGTGATGTACTAATTCTGCCTCCTCCCTCCCTCTCTCCCTCTCTCCCCACAGGCTTGCAGCCCTGAGTGAACGGGAGACTCGGCTACAGGAGGTGCGCTCAGCCTTCTTGGCTGCCTACAGCAGCACAGTGGGGCTTCGGGCAGCAGCCCCCAGTCCCTCAGGTGCCATCGGCGGTCTGCTAGAGCAATTTGTCCGTGGTGTTGGACTCCGGGGCACCAGCAGCAGCACCTTATGAAGCAGCCAGCCCACAACAGCTCCTGTTCCTCTCTCACCTGAGCTCTGAGCAGAATCAAAGCTGTGCCTGGCCAAGGGGGTCCTTCAAGGTTGGGAGAAGTCTTCTCCCCATCTCTGCCATGCACACAGCAGCCCCATAACTGAGCAGGGCCAAGGACAGGGTTCTCCAACCCCCAGCTTCCTGACTGGTGTCCACCACCCCACTAGTCACTGCCTCCCACCCACCTTAGTCTTTGCCAGGATTCCTGTCAACACTCAGAATCGTGTGGGGTTTCCCTGAGTCCTTGTGAAGGCCAAGACCTCACAAAAGACCCCCACTTCCCATTCGTGTCTCCTGGGAAGGAGGAGTCACCTGCACTGAGAATGAGGCAGTTTGACACAGATCACAAAATAAAATCAAAGTCTTTTTGAACAGTTACTTTTTTTTTTTGTGGCCACACTCAAAGCATGCGGGAGTTGTTAAGCCAGGAATTGAACCAGTGCCACAGTGGTGACAACACTGGATCCTTAACCCACTGAGCCACCAGTGAACTCCTAACAGCCATTGTCTTGTATCATCATTTGACTGCTGTCTTTGTGGAGTTATTTGGAAAGTTCTCACTGTCCCTTGTTTGTGCTGGAAGAAGGGGTTTTTATGGGGATGGGGCAGATGAGGCAGGAAGAAAACTGGAGACTTGAGTGTGCCTCTTAATTTCGGAGCCATGAGAGCCTCTGGTGATATGGGGACATGTAGTCACAAGTTGTTAAGGTGGGAGCAGTGGTCCTCAGACCTGAGGGCTTTAGTCACCTAGGAAGCCTGTTTATCCATTGCAGATTTCAGGGCTGCCTGAAATTGCAACTTGAAGATGCTCAGATTTTCATTAACTGAGAAATGCATGGGGGAATCCATTTTTAACATATTCAGCAGACAGCCTGCTGCTGATACAGGTGACCTACAGCCCCTGCCTGTGATGAGCACTGGTTTCCAGGGTTGTGGAGGCAGTAGGCAATGTGGGGAGGATGGGCCTGGCTGATCATCACCTTCATGTACACTGTGACCTAGAGTGGGTTGCATCCTCACAGTGTATCTCTGACTTCTACCATGAAGTCCTGAGGGCTCAAAGACATGGGCAGAGGGCTTTGCACAGTTCTGTAACAGGCACCATTTACTGACTTCTCACTAAACACAGATGAGGTCATGAGTGCGAGTGCCCAGAGGAAGGGAATAGCAGTGAACATTTTCTTGAGTGTCCACTGTGTACAATCCCTTGTGCTAAGTCCTTCCTGTGGATTATCTTGATAAAATTTTACAGCACCCCAAGTAGGAGCTATTATGGCCTTTCTACCAATGAAGTGACTGAGCCACAGAGATGTGCAGTAACTTGCCCAAGGTAACACAGCTAATAACAGATGTGTAGTTCTTCCTATTCAGAGACTGAAGGAGGGTGGAAGGAGGAAGGGGGAGAAGATTGTTGAGGGAGCGACTAAGGAAGAAGAGTCCTCCCCAATGCCTCCCAGACACCCCAACCCTTCAGCACCGCGGACAGCTACTGTGGGGGTGGGTGGGCTGGGTTTCACCCAAAGGAAAAGGGCTGGGAGGGCTCTCCCACCTTGGGGATTGAAGTTGGATTTGTGTATGGTTCCTGGCCAGCTTGAGACTGCTCCAATGGGGCGGGGGCCACCCGCAGGGCCGGGCGGGGCTGTGTTGCCATCTGGAGCCGCAGCGCCAGCGGCCACAGTGAAGGCGCGAGCAGTGAGAGCGCACGCAGGACTAGAGGGAGTACAGCCGCCACCACCGCCTCCCCTAGCAGACCCGGTGTCCCCAATCTTGCAGCTTCCCGCAGCTTCGGCCACCCGACCAGCCATGTCTCTCAGCGGAGCTTCTGAGCGCAGCGTCCCGGCCACCAAGATTGAAATTACCGTATCCTGCCGGTGAGCGGGCCACTCTTGGGAGGGCTTGGTCACTGCCCCGGCACTACCCGGCTCTAGGGCTCTGTGCGGACAGAGGCTAAACGTGGGGAGGGGGGCGGGGGGGAAGAAACAACATCTGGGGCTGGAAAATCGCGGATGCAGACTCAGGGGAGTTACTAGGAGACTCAGGAAGGGGGTTTATTTAAACAGCCCCCACCACAAAAGAGGACTCAGCCTGCGGGTTCTAGAGATGAGTCGCTGGAATCCAGTAGGATCTGGGCCCCGGGAAGACAAAGTTCTGGGGGCTATCCATCTTTCCTGAGCCCTTGGAGGCAGTGTGGACATGTAGGCATCCAGACCGCAGAGATACGGCTCTTGGGCTGAGATTTCCGGTGTTGTCTAGCGTGCTGACAACGCGGACCCCCAGCAGGGTGTAGTGATGGCAGAGGGAGGTGTGATTTGAGCCCATGCCTCTCAGGCGCCTGGTTCTGGGCATAGTCAAGACGATGGGCTCCAGGATGACCCACCCCTTGTTCGTCTGTTTGTTGCTTTCTCCAGGAACCTGCTGGACCTCGACACCTTCTCCAAGTCCGACCCCAGTAGGCGGCGCCAGGGCCAGGAGGGAGGGAACTTGGGGTCTGGGAGCGACTGAGGGGAGGAGAGGGGGTGCGGGCCAATTTGACGTCCTGCCCTCTCCGCCTCTGCTCCTGCCTGCAGTGGTGGTGCTGTACACGCAGAGCCGGGCCAGCCAGGAGTGGCGGGAGGTAAGTCCTAGAACCCTCGCCTGGTCCAGAGCCTCCACGAGAAGTCATCTGCCCCCATGCAGGCCCCGCGCTGACTCTCCGCTCCTTATTCAGTTCGGACGGACCGAGGTGATCGATAACACGCTGAATCCAGACTTTGTGCGCAAATTCGTCCTTGACTATTTCTTTGAGGAAAAGCAAAACCTGCGCTTCGATGTGTGAGCCCCGCCCAGAAATCTGGCTTGGACCCCACCCCCACCCCCAGGCCCAGATTTATTGCTCTCTTTGAAGAGCTCCACTCAAGCCTCAGCCCCGCCCTCAAGGCTAGGTTAGCCCTGCCCTTAGGTCAGATCCAACCCAGTTCATTGCCCACAACTCTGCTCCCTAATTTGGCTCCGCCTCTGCCTACATCCAGCCTCTGACAGGACTCTGCCCCCAGCAGCAGACCCCAGGCTCCAACTCACCCCTCACCCTGACTCCTGCCCAAGAGAAATCCAAGTTGAATTCAGGGCCGAGGCCGCCCCTCCCTCCACCCACAATTATAACCAGGACTTGAAATCTGACCCCTTTTCCAGCCTCTCTCCCATCAGCCCTGCCCCACGTTGGTCCCACTCTCTTCCCAGGTACAATGTCGACTCCAAAACGAACATCTCCAAACCGGTGAGTGACTGTCCCCTCACAGGCTGGCTGGGCACAAAGGCAGCGCTCAGTGTGTTAAATGACCTTCCTCAGAGCCCTTCTACCCCTC
Organism: Phacochoerus africanus; assembly: GCF_016906955.1. Taxonomy (NCBI): domain Eukaryota; kingdom Metazoa; phylum Chordata; class Mammalia; order Artiodactyla; family Suidae; genus Phacochoerus; species Phacochoerus africanus. The sequence continues at coordinate 146,276,728 of NC_062544.1, forward strand.
AAACCCACCCTCCCTGCTTTCCTCATCTGTTCCTGCCTCAGTTTCCCTTCTGTGCCTCTTTCTCACTGCTATTCTTCCTTTTCGACTGCTGCTGGGACCCTCAGAAGGTGAGGCTGAAGGGCGGCTGGGCAGGAACAGGGTTATGGTGTGTGAGAGGTGGAATGGCATCCTGGCTTAAAGTGATGGCAGAACCAAGAAAGGGCAGCTTGCCTGGGGACCCCTTCCCCTCCTTAAAAGCACAGACCAAGTGCTTCTGCTGCCTCCAGTCTCCCTGGTCAGTGTAGCAACATCACCAGGACTGGACTGGGTCTCTGAGCCACCAGCCCCCTCCAGGCCTTGCTGACTCTGTATCCTGGTGCAGGATTTCCTGGGACAAGCGTTCCTGGCCCTGGGAGAGGTGATCGGAGGCCAGGGCAGCCGCGTAGAGCGACCCCTCACGTGAGCTCAACTGGAAGGCGGGAAGAGTGGGTCTCGGAAATCTCCTCATAAGGCCAGCTGACCCTGTATCAGTGGAGGTTGGGAGTCACCCTGGTCAGGAGCCTTCAGTGGCTCCCGTCATCATCGTGGGAAAATCTAATCTCCAGGGTTTTTGCTTAAGTCATTCTCAGACCTGACATGTCTTCCCTCTCTCTCTTCCTTTTTTTCTAAATCTGATTCAACCTTTAAGGTCCTCTTGCAGGCCCTTTTCCAGGAAACTTCCCTCACTAAATCAAGTCCTCTGGAATTTCCCTTACATTCACTTACTAAATGTTTATTATTAGCATGTTTTGTAAGCCATACCCTGTGTGAGGATCCATTCCACAAATACTACTGGGCACACTATGTCAGCCACTGTTCAAGGGGCTTCGGTTACAATGGTGAACAGAACAAATGTTCCTGTCCTCAGGGAGCTTATACTACAGAAGTGGGAGAAACAGTCCGAAATTGACATAATAAAGAAGTAAAATACATAATATATTAGAAGACATTAATTGTTGTGGGAAAAAGGCAAATTAGACTGGGATTAGAAGGACTGGAAATGCTGGGTGGGTGGGAGTTGCCAAATTTAACAGAATGACTGAGTAGGCCTCATGGAGAGGTAACTCCAAAGCAATGACCTGAAGGAAAGCAAGTGAGTCAGCTGTACAGATATGTGGAAGAGGAATATTCCAGGCAGAGAAAACTGCCAAGTGCAAAAGTCTGATACATTCAAAGAGCAGCAAGGAGGCCAGTGTAGGTGGAACAGGGTGAGCAGGGGGAAGAAAGGAGGAAGTGAGGTTAAAGGGTTCTCAGTTAGGGCCTTGTACCCACTGTAAGGACTTTAGCTTTTACTCTGAGTTGCAGCCACTGGAGAGTTCTGATCGGAGGAGTGACATGATCTGACTTGCTTTCAAATGAGGATGCTGGCTGCTGGGCTGAGATTAAAACTTGGGTGGACAAAAGTAGAAGCAGGGAGGTGTTACAGTGATCAGCGTGCTGGAGGTGAAGGAGGGGAGAAGTGGTCAGATTCTGGATATATCTCGAAGATGGATCCAATGGACTCCTGACCATTTGAATATGGATGTGAGGAAACAAGGAGTCGAGGATGACTTTGGCCTGAACATACGAAAGGATGGATTTGCCATAAACTGAGATGATCTTAAAAAAAGAAAAAAAAAAGTGAGGGAGTTCTCTGATGGCCTAGTAGGTTGAGGCTCCTCTGTTCTCATCACTTTGGCTCTGGTTGCTGCTGTGTGGTGTATGTTTGATCCCTAGCCCAGGAATCCCCACATGCTGCCTGAGTGGCAAAAAAAAAAAAAAAAGAGAGAGAGAGAACCTGAAATAAATGTTGCAACTCTCATTTAAAAAAAAAAAAAGTGAGAGAGTGGTAATTGTGGGGGGAATTCAATTAGTATTTCAATCTGACATGTTGAATTTCATATATGTAAATTTCATATATATGTATGTAATGTTTTTGGCCATGCCTGCAGCATCCGGAAGTTCCTGAGCCAGGGATCGAACTTGAGCCACAGCTGAGACCCAAGTCACTGTGGTGACAACACTGGATCCTTAACCTGCTGTACAACAAGGGAACCCCTTGAATTTCATAATTTTTATTAGATGTTTGAGTGGACATATCAAATAGGCAATAAGAAACATGAATCTTAGATGCTCTTTAAGGACATGAAATTAAATGAGATCACTAAAGAAGGGAGGAGAGAGAACAAGAAGATCAAAGACCAAAACTCCATGAGTTGGAACCAGGAAGGGATACTGAGAAGGAGTATTGTTGAAATGGGAGGATAATTGAGAGAAGGTGGTATTGTCCTGGAAAGGACACGTATCAAGAATGATGAGATTCTATCAGAATGCTGCTGCAGTTCAGGTAAGATGAGGATTGGGAATTGGCCATGGATTTAGAAATGTGAAGGTCACTGGTGACTCTGACAAACAGAGTTTTGAAGGAGAGGTGGGAATGACAGCCTGGTTGGGGTAGTTTAGAAGAGAACGGAAGAGAGGAATGGGAATTAGGAATCTTTCAAATGATTTTGCTACAAAGAGATGAGAAAAGGAGGGGTGACTGAAGGGAGAGGTGAAGTCAAGAATAGGTTTGTAAGAAGAGTTCCTGTTGTGGCTCAGCAGATTAAGAACCTGACTAGTATCCATGAGGATGAGGGTTCAATCCCTGGCCTTGCTCAGTGGGTTAAGGATTCGGAGTTGCCATGAGCTATGGTGTAGGTCCCAGACGCAGCTTGGATCCTGTGTTGCTGTGGCTGGGGCTGTGGCATACAAAAGAATGTAACTTTGTAACATCAGAAAAATGATACCACATTTGTATGCTAATGGGAATGATTCAATAGAAACTGAAATTTTGACATAATAAAAAGAGTAGAGAGTTGCTGGAGTGATGTCCCTGTGCAGCCAAGACGGTGTGGAATGTAGCACATAGTGGAGGGATAAATAGGCACACGGATAGTCATTTATAGCAATGGTAGGAAGGCCTTGTGTGGGTGAAGATACTGGAGGCAGGGTAGGTGTGGCGGTGGGTCTGTGGACATTCTCTTCTGGTTGCTTCAGTTTTGTCAGTGAAGCACAAAACAAGGTCATTGGCTGAGAGTGAGGATGGAGGAGGAGGCCTTTTGGGTTGAGAAGAGAGGAGGAGGAGTGAACTGTCATCTCAGAACCGGAGAACGAAGGGACTCGGGATGTACAGCATGATTAAGGACTCTCTGGAGGTTTGGGGTCAGGCATTTAAAATGAAACCAATCAGCACGAACGTGTGTTTCCCTCTGGCCATATTCAGCTGTACAGGTGCAGTATGGGTTAGGCAGAGCTGGATTTAACTAGGGCTGTGGTTCTGCCAAATAAGTATATAGAAGTGAAAGAAGGGCAAGGGAAAAGGAGTAGGATGCAAGGGAGTGATTATTATAATCCAGAGAGAGTGGAATTCACACTGGGTGAGGAGATGTGGGAGAACACTAAGGAGGCAAAGAACAGTGAGAAGGCAGTGGGATCGGTGCCTTGGTTCTGGATGTGCAGAAAGCTATGCTAGGAGTGCAGGTTGGCAGGCCCATATCACCAGGGTCCCTGACTACTGGAGAACCAAGGCAAACGAGGGGTGGGTGTCCTGGTGTGCACTCTTCAAGCACATGGAGGTGTCCCTTCCTAGATCAAAAGGGAATAAGGGTTCACAGGTCTTTTTTATTTCACTCTTCACAGTCTTCAGGAAGCACCGCATCTCTGACCCAACAAACCAGCCATTTCGGCCTGGGTCTGGATGGAAATTCCTCTCCCTCATTTGGGACTGCTGCATCATGCTCTACTTGCCTAATGACTTTGACACCCCACCTCTCCCTGGAAGCTCCCTGAAGGCAGGGTCTAGAAGATCTGGAAAGTGCCAGTTGGCCAATTCACACCTAGCACAGTTCCTGGCATATAGCAGACACAGGGTCTGCTTTGAGAACCACCTTCATATCTTCCAAGTTCACCAACTGCTTTTTCTTCCATGCACTCATTCTGATCTCTTCACAACCCTGAGAGGTGGGCAAGATTCTCCTTACCTAGACAACCAGGGCCCCAAGAAAGGGAAAATAACTTGCCCAGAACTCTAAATACTAAGACTTTCCCATACTAGCATTATAAAATGTCCATGTAGGCTAGGTTAACCCCTTCCTTCCAGACTACAGACCCCTCCCTAAAGTCAGGTCCTTCCCCACCAGGAGCCACCTAGGTGAACACACTCAGGGGACAGTCGGTAAATGGCAAATTAAATCCCCAACCCACCCAATCCCAAACGGCCACCCCCATCCTTGTTTCCTACTCTCCCCACCTCACAAAGAGGCTTTTTCTGCTTCCAGGGGTGTACCAGGCAAGAAGTGTGGGACCATATTGCTGACTGCAGAGGAGCTTAGCAATTGCCGGGTCAGTAAGGCCACATGCTAGACCCAGAAGGCTCTCTTCTCTCCCCAGTTCCCTTTATGGGCTGTCTGAGTCTGTAGGCAATGTGAATGTCAATAGCCTAATTTCATCTCTAGGATATTGCCACCATGCAGCTTTGTGCAAACAAGCTGGACAAGAAGGACTTCTTTGGGAAATCAGACCCCTTCCTTGTGTTCTACAGGAGCAATGAGGATGGCACGTGAGTCACTGCCCTTACCGTGACTATGGGCCCATTAGGGCTCTTGGCTGGAGCATCTTAGACTTCACAAAGACCTGAGCCCAGAATTCACCTAAGGCAGCACTTATGTTCTGGAAACCCCAAGAGTATCAGGCCCCACTTCTGGGCTCAAAAGGCAGGTTCCAGTTCTCTTATCCTCTCCAGGTTTACCATCTGCCACAAGACAGAGGTTGTGAAAAACACGCTGAATCCTGTGTGGCAGCCCTTTAGCATCCCTGTGCGGGCATTATGCAATGGAGACTACGACAGGTATGCTCAGCACAAGCTAAGGAGTAAGGGGACAAGGGCGTGAGAGTGGGGTTCTTGGGCCACAGAATGAAAGCAGAAATGTCTTGAATAGTGTGGGAAGATCCTGCTCAGTGAGACAGAGTTTTAGACATGGAGATGGGTGCACAGGGAAACAGATGGATAGCCTGCTTGGATGAATGGATGGATGGATGAAAGGGCAAATAAACAAATGAATGAGAAGAAATATGGATGGGTGGTCAGATAAGTAGGTAAATTGGTAAATGGATAGATGAGTATTTGGATAGGTATATAAGAGGACGGGTGGGTGGGTAGAGGGGGAGATGGATGAATGGATAGCAGATGAATGGAAGAGTGAACTGATGGGTGGATTAGTGGATGGACAGGTGGTGGGTGGATTAATGGATGGATGAGTAAAAGGATGAGAGGACAGACAGGTCTATGAGAGATTGGTGGATGGTTGGCAAGGCAGAGGGATGACTTGGAAAACAGGAGGATAAACAGAATGACAGGTGGATTAACAGACAGATGAATGGATAGTAGAGAGGTGGATGGATTGGTGGATGAGTTAGTTAATGGATGAGTGTAAAGTAGGTGGATAGGCTGACCATACGAATTAACAAGTGGGGAGTTTAAAGATAGATGGGTGGGTAGGAGGATGGATGAGCACATACATGGATGGCTATGCAGATGGATGGATGATCAGATGGACAAATGTCAGATGGTGTTTGGCAGGATAGATGAATGGAGAGACAGACAGATGCTTGTATGTATCCATGAGTCAGTGGAGTGCTGGATGTATAGTTAGATAGAGCTTAATAGGTAATTGGATTAGCAAATATATGGGTAAATAGGTGGCTAGATTGATGGATGGATGGTTGACCTGCTACACAAATCAATGGACATATGAGATGACTTAGGCATAGTAGTTAAGAACATGGTCTTTGGAACCAGGATGTCTGAACTTAAATCTCAGCTTAGTCATTTACTAGTTATGAACCTTAGTCAAGTTACTGTTTTTGTGCCTCAGTTTCCTTATTCCAAAATGATAGGTAGTCCCCATTGTGGCTCAGTGGAAACAAACCCAACTAGTATCCGTGAGGATGCGGGTTCAGTCTGTGGCCCTGCTCAGGGGGTTAAGGATCCGGTGCTACCACGAACTGTGGTGTAGGTCGCAGACACCACTAGGATCTGGCATGGCTGTGTCTGGGGTGTAGGCCAGCAGCTACAGCTCCGATTCAACCCCTAGCCTGGGCACTTCCATGTGCTGCAGGTACAGCTCTAAAAAGCAAAATAAATAAATAAATAAATAATAATAGTTTTTACTTTATAAATTGGTTGTTAAATTAGACAATCTGAAAATGCTGAGAACCACATCTGGAATATAGCAAGACTCAATAAGTAATAAAGAATAGTAATAGTAGTACAAACAGCAGCAGTAGTAGTAACAGCGATAATGGCAGTAGATAGCTGGGTACAGGCATGGACTGATGAACGGATAGAACAAAGGGGAGGAAGGTTATTAGAAGGACTGATGTGTGGATGGGAGGATGATTTGTGTGCAGTTGAGTGGGTGGGGGTGTCTCTGATTTATCATACACACCCAGCCTATGTTTATCTCCTGCATTTCAGAACAGTGAAGATTGACGTGTACGACTGGGACCGGGATGGAAGGTAGCAGTGCCCCGCATAGTACCACCTCCTCCTGTACTTAACCCAAACAATTCCCTGAATACAGTCACTAGGAATCCCACAGTAGCCTTGGAAGCCAGAAAGGATAATGATAGATGCCAGGACCTTGGGTACAATTGATGCCCTCAGTTGTCTCTGATGCACTGTCTCTTCCCCTTAGCTTGGCCCCTCTTCTGGCCTGAACCCCAGTGTCCTGCAGCCCAAATAGAGGCAGGGGATAGTGGGCATAAAAGACTGGTTTCAGGGATGGCTCCAAGCCACGAGCAGCTGTTGCTCACCCACCCCTGGCCTTATTGTAGCCACGACTTCATCGGTGAGTTCACAACCAGCTACAGAGAGCTGAGCAAGGCCCAGAACCAGTTCACAGTGTATGAGGTGAGAGCTCCAGCCCTGCCTCCATCCTAGTGTGCCTAGTGTGGGGTTCCTTTCCTCTGTTTCCCATCAGCACTGTTATCTTCTTCACTTAGGTACTTAACCCTCGGAAGAAATGTAAGAAAAAGAAATATGTCAACTCGGGAACTGTGAGTACTCCGTAGGGCTCTGGCCTTCCCTGGATCCTTCTGTTTCTATCCCCACTGACAGACAAATGCTCAGGGTACGGGAAGGCTGTGAGCACAGGTTACATGGTAGAGTGAGGTTGCATACAAGGTGGCACCACTGAAGTTTTCTTTTTTCTTTTTTTTTCTTTCACCTAAGGAAATCTTTTTGATCGTTACTCTTCAGATTTTTTTTTTAAAAACCTAAGTTATATTTCCCAATTTAATATACTTTTGGAAATCCCAATATGTTCCTGACAGCTTGCCCTTTTTGCCCTTCCAGAAATTGGACGGGTTGGATAAGGGTGTAGAATCAAGTGCCTTTTTCCCTTTTCCCACCCCAGCTACCCTTTCCAAAGTAGCAGGGCTGCCTCTTCTGTCCCACAGGTGACGCTGCTTTCCTTCTCTGTGGACTCTGAATTCACTTTTGTCGATTACATCAAGGGAGGGTGAGTCACAGGCCAAGCTCTGGGCCGAAAGCCTAGCAGTGAGTAACTCCCAGTTCTGAGCCTCAGTTTTACTCTTTATTAATGGTCAGGGTCCAGTGTGGTCATGAAGATAAAACTTTAAAACACCTGGCAGACCATAAAGTGCTCTGTAAAACACAGAGTGCTGCCCAGCTTAGTTCTCTTCACAAGACTACCTTTCAACTGTAGCTTCCAGTCCCTCCGGAAAGATGCCAGACTAGTGGTCTTCAATAACCTCACTGGGGCCCAGACAGAAGATATGGCTGGTAAAAGGGAGAGGCCAAGGAGAGAGAAAAGACAAGCTGACTGTAGGGGACATTCTGCCTGGTTTAGTGGAGGCAGGCAGACCTGGGAATGGTACTTTCTTCTCTAAACCTCATTCTTCACTAATGTAAAATGGAGATGTTAATTACTACTTCAGGGTACTCTAGTAAAGGTTAAGTTGAATGATATATAATGTACTTGTTGCAGAGAAGGCATTTAATCCTGCTACCCAAAGTGTGTTCCATGGACCAGCAGCATCTGCCTCACTTGGGAGTTTGTTAGAAATGTAGAATCTCAGTCTCCACCCCGGCCATCCAAATCATAAATTGTATTTTAACACAATTCCCAGGTGATTTGTATGCATACTACTGTTTGAGAAATCCTGGTGTAAGTATTAGTCCCTTATTTCTCAATCTATTTCCCCAACAGGACACAACTGAACTTCACAGTAGCCATTGATTTCACAGCTTCCAATGGTGAGGCATGGATGGGGGGATGGGGTACAGAGGAATTCTAAAGAAGTCATTAGGGATTGGCCTGGATTCTGACCTGGGAACTTACCCAGGAAACCCAGGCTTGAGGCAAAGCCCAGCCAGGCTGATACTGGGGCAGAAGTGTTGTGAGGAGATTACTGAATGTAATGGTAGAAGCTAGAAGCGGGTACAGAAAAATAGGGTAAACAGGTCAAAGAAAGCTGAAAGGATAGATAGCTCAAGAAGTGGATGAGTAAATAAATGGATGAGAGAGAACAGGAGTGTAAGGAGAGATGGATAAATGGGTAGAAAATGATGGCTGAGTGGGTGGATAGATGATTAAACAGAGTGGGCAAATGGATCACAGGTGAGTACAGTAGACTGGAGAGGTGGATGCATGAAACGGTGTGTGGGTGGACAAATGGACAGATGTTTTTATTGGGGAAATAACAGGTATGTAGATAGGGGAATGGATGAGTGCACAGGTAGGTGGATACATATCAGGATAGACAGAGATGTGAATGAATGGGATGGGTAGGGAAGGATGGATGGACAAAACAATATGGCTATGTGGATGGATGGGAAAGAAAGAGAAATGGCAGGTAGGCAAGTGAGCGGACGGATGAATAGATGCATAGATAGGTGGGTGGATAGTTGCATAAAAGAATGGAGAAGCAGATGGATAGAGATGAATAAATAGATTGAAAGCGAGTTCCCCTGTGGTGCCGTGGGTTAAGGATATGTCATTGTCACTGCAGTGGCTCAGGTTTGACCCCTGACCCAGGAACTTCTGCATGCCATGGGCGCAGCCAAGAAAGAAAGAGAGAGGGAGTTCCCGTCATGGCTCAGTAGCTAACGAATCTGACTAGGAACCATGAGGTTGCGGGTTCGATCCCTGGCCTTGCTCAGTGGGTTAACGATCCAGCATTGCCGTGAGCTGTGGTGTAGGTTGCAGACGCCGCTCAGATCCCACGTTGCTGTGGTTCTGGTATAGGCTGGCGGCTACAGCTCCGATTCAACCCCTATCCTGGGAACCTCCATATGCTGCGGGAGCGGTCCAAGAAATGGCAAAAAGACAAAAAAAGAAAGAAAGAAAGGCAACTATGGCCAGTGGATGGGTGATTGGATGTATGAGTAGGTGGATGAGCTGATGGATAGATAGAGGAGTTGGTGGATGGATAAATGAACACGTGGATGACTGGGTAAAATAATGAGGGAGCACATGGGAAAAGAGTGGATGAATGGATAGGTGGATGGATGCAAGAATGGACAGGTGAACAGACAGATGATCAAAGTGACCATGAGGAGGGGCTCATGTTTCCCTACAGGGAATCCCCTGCAGCCCACCTCCCTGCACTACATGAGTCCCTATCAGCTCAGCGCCTATGCCATGGCCCTCAAGGCAGTGGGAGAAATCATCCAGGACTATGACAGTGATAAACTCTTCCCAGCCTACGGCTTTGGGGCCAAGCTGCCTCCTGAGGGACGGATCTCCCATCAGTTCCCCCTGGTATGATATGGGTCAGAGTCTAGACTCCATGCCCTGGCATCTGGCCCACCTAAGTTTATACGATTCTTCACTTATGTTTCTTCTAAGGGTAAAGGACCTGCAGAGGAGCAGGAGCTAGGAAAAGATGGCAGAGCAGGGAGGGAAACAGGGCTGGAGTTTGGAGGGGAGCATGAGAGTAATGGAAAAAGGAAAGAGTGAGCTGGGGTCAGAGCAATCCTGGGCATACTGTGCATGGGCTCAGCCCAGGAGGGCCTCTTCCCTGACAGAACAACAATGACGAAGACCCCAACTGTGCGGGCATTGAGGGCGTGCTAGAGAGCTACTTCCAGAGCCTGCGCACAGTGCAGCTCTACGGGCCCACCTACTTCGCTCCTGTCATCAACCAGGTGGCCAGGTAAGCAAACTGGGTGGGGTTGGGAGGGATTAAGACAACCCAGACAGGTTGCTGTGGCTCTGGCATAGGCTGGTGGCTACAGCTCCAATTCCACCCCTAGCCTGGGAACCTTCATATGCCACAGGAGCAGCCGAAGAAAACTCAAAAAAAGACAAAAAAAAAAAGACAACCCAGACAGGGGACTGACTTCCCAAGGATTGTCAGGACCACTCTTCGGTGAATTTGGGCTTTAGGGAGAGGATGAAAGTTTCAGTATTGGCCAGGCTCTGGTATAAAGAGGTTTCATAATGTCTTATTTTGAGGTAGAGAGGATGTCAAAAAACTACCCCAGCCCTACTACCTTCGAACAACAACCCAGGCCTCAAGTTTAGGGAAGAGAGAAGGGCCTATGGAACAATGAAGAAGGCACAAGCTTTGGCATCAAAACTGGGAGTCATCCTGGGTCCACCCCTCACTTAACCATGTGACTTGAAGCAACTAAGCTTCTCTAAGCCTCCATTTCATCTCTGTAAATGGGTGTAATATTGGATAACAATAACACCTTCTTTGTATGGTTATTGGGAATTTAAAATTAGATAATAATAAAGAATGATTAGCACAGTGCCTGGCCCATAGTAAGTGTCATAGTAGATTAAAATGATCCCAAGTGGTAGATTAAAATATAGAAGACTAACTTCTAAAAGTAAAGAGTAACTTCAAATTTTCCAAATAAAGACATACAAAGAAAATCCAGCTCACTGATCAAATGATTTTATTTATTTTTATTTATTTATTTTTGGCTTTTTAGAGCTGTACCTGCAGCATATGGAAGTTCCCAGGCTAGGGATCAAATCAACAGCTACAGCATGAGGGGTCAAATCTGCTACTGGCCTACGCCACAGCCATAGCAATGCAGAATCTGAGCCATGTCTGCGATGTACACCACAGCTCACAGCAACGCCAGATCTTGACCCACTGAGTGTGTCCAGGAATCGAACACCCAACCTCATAGTTCCCAGTCAGATTCATTTCCGCTGCACCACAACAGGAACTCCTCAAATGACTTTTTAATGCAAATAAAATAAAATGACTGAACTAAAACCAAATATGTCAATAAACCTAAATTAGATAAATTCACCTATTGAAAGATAGTTTCTCTGATTGCATAAAAAATAATAAGTAAACTGTACTATATGCTAAACAAAAGCGACTCATATAAAACAAAATACCTCAGAAAGGTGGAAAGTGAAAACATGAAACAAAAAAAGAGAATAAAAGTGGAAAAATTTCAAGGAGATTTATATTTCCAGAGACTCCTTTTTTCTCTAATAAAGATTAGTTTATTTTCTAAGTCACACTGAGGATAATAGTTTCTTTAATTATAAAAGCATAGGAAATGGTGTTCCCATAATGGCACAGTGGAAACAAATCCGACCAGGAACCATGAGGTTGCAGGTTTGATCCCTGGCCTCCCTCGGTGGGTTAAGGATCCAGCAATGCCATGAGCTGTGGTGTAGGCCAGCAGCTGTAGCTCCGACTGGATCCCTGGCCTGGGAACCTCCATATGCCATGGGGTGTGGCCCTAAAAAAGGAAAAAATAAAATAAAAATAAAACAAAAAAAATCATAGAAAAAAATAAAAGCATAGCACTTCTCTTGTGGTTCAGCAGATTAAGGATGTGGCAGGGTCACTGCAGCATCCCTGGTCACTGCTGTGGTGTAGGTTCATTCCCTGGCCCGGAAACTTTTGCATGGTACAAGTGAGGCCAAAAAAGAAAAAAAAAAAGTAGCATAACATTGCCATAGAAAATCTCAAGGATGGAGGATTAAATAGGAAATCAACCAGAATACTGCCCATGGGAATATATATGTATATATATTTCTCGCCGGTCTTTCCTTATACAACTATAATGGCAGTTGAGTTACAAGTTTCTTGTATTTATTTTATTTTATTTTATTTTTTTTGTCTTTTGTCTTTTTTTTTTTTTTTTTTTTTTTTTTTTTTTTTTTTTAGGGCCACACTCACAGCATATGGAGGTTCCCACGCTAGGGGTCTAATCAGCTACGCCAGATTGAATCCACGTCTGCTACCTACACCACAGCTCATGGCAACACCAGATCCTTAACCCACTGAGCGAGGCCAGGGATTGAACCCGCCATCTCATGGTACCTAGTTGGATTCGTTTCGGCTGTGCTACAATGTGGAACTATGAGTTGCAAGTTTCACTACTGATTTTTTCACTTAATAATGGAACCTGAGGTTGTTTTTTCTTTTTTCTTTTTGGTGTTTTTAGGGCTGTACCCATGGCATATGGAAGTTCCAAGACTAGGAGTGGAATAGGAGCTGTAGCTGCTGGTCTATGCCACAGCCAGATCCTGAGCAAGGCCAGGGGTCAAACCCACATCCTCATGGATACTATTCAGGTTCGTTACCACTGAGCCAAGATGGGAACTCCTATTTTTTGTTTTATTAAACAGACTTTTAAAATATTATCTTGAGCAAATTCATCATTCATTCATTCATTCAATAAACATTCAGTAAAAGGGAAAGTAGCATGAATGTGAGCTATGGAGCTAGACTAGTTACTATACCCCCTCTACCTCTTAACCAGCTGTAGGACTGTGGACAAGACTCTTAACCCCTGTGCCTGTTTCCTCAACTGTACATGGGCACACTAATATCCACATCACAGGGCTGTTGTGAGGACTAACTAAATTAATATTTGTCGAGTACTTAGAATAGTGCCTGCCACATCATAAGTGCTATAGGTGTTAGCTCTATTACTGTTACTATTATTATCATTATTACTATTCAAAGGGCATCTGCGTTTGCTCAGTTCTCTGCTGGGGCACTGGAGACTCAGAGATGAATCAGTTCTAGTCTCTGCCCTTGGGAACTCCTGCCTTGGAGCAGGAGACAGAAATATAAATAAATCATTACATTCTGTAGGCCAGAGATTCCCAGACTTTTCCAGCAAGTTGCCTATTGGCAAAGGCAAATGACTGCTTCCCTTAGGGGAATCTGGGGGCATAGCTGAAAGCAGCCAAGCTGAAAATGTCTTTGAAATCTCCATATTTAACTTAAAAATTAATGCAAGTTTTTCATTCTTCTGCCATTGTGTCCATTTATGCTGTAATTTGGGGAGGAGGTGTTTTAAGTGTACTTAGAGTCATCTGGCTTTACCCATCAGATCATATAATAGAATGAATGCTCCAAGTATCCTGTGATCTTGAGTGCCCTTGAGCACACATGCTGGTACCACCAGGGGTGTGAGAACCCATTTGGAAGGGCAGAGAGACCATCTGAAAGGACCCAGGCAGCTCAGGCATGGAGAGGACTACTTGGCTGGGTGCAAAGGGTGAACTGGACTTTATCAGAGAAAGAGGTGCAGAGTAGTCCTGGCAGAAGGAGCCACTTGTGAAAAGTACAGAGGCATGAAAGGGCAGGCTCAATAAACAGTAAACAGTACCAGAACATGCCACGTATATAAGGACTGTACAAAGAGAAGGCCAGGACTGTAGATTGGAGGAATCAAGAGCTTAGGCTTTAGGCTCAGTTGGTCAAGTGGGGGCTTGGACCCAGGTTCACCACCCCTTGGGGATGCTACTCAATGTCTCCAAACTTCAGTTTTCTCATTTTAAAAATAGGAATAAAATAGGCGTTCCCGTCGTGGCTCAGTGGTTAACGAATCTGACTAGGAACCATGAGGTTGTGGGTTCGATCCCTGGCCTTGCTCAGTGGGTTAACGATCTCACGTTGCTGTGAGCTGTGGTGTAGGTCGAAGACACAGCTTGGATCCCACGTTGCTGTGGCTCTGGCATAGACCAGTGGCTACAGCTCCAATTCGACCCCTAGCCTGGAAACCTCCATATACCATGGGGAACAGCCCTAGAAATGGCAAAAAGATAAATAAATAAATACATAAATAAATAAAAATAGGAATAAAATATATGCCTATCTCATAGAATGGTGGTGAGGATTAAATGAGATCATGTATTTTAAGTGTGCAGCTGGGATTTTGATGATCACAGATGACTCTTCATTGTTTCCTGCCCAGCAGCTAAGTGGGGCACAGATTGGCCTTCCCCAGCCAGTCCCCTGGCTCCAGGTCTAAATGGGAATGCCAGGTATCTGGCAGGGAGCCAAAGATGTACCTCCCATGCCCCAACTGCCCTGGCTCACAAATCCCTTCATGAGGGGCCCCTGCCCACTGCTACAGCCCCGTCTTTCTGCTGTAGTCCTACCTGCGCCTCCTAGAACATACTTCCTATGTTTGCACATGCCATTCCTTGTCTCTGGGACACTTCCCCTTTACCTTCCCATCCCCAACATCCCCACTCTCACCCCTGCCTGGATAATTCCTACTCATTCGTCAGGTCTTAGGTTAGATGTCATGTCCTCAAAGTCCTGACCTCAAAGCATCTTAGTGGTATAAGCATCCATCTCCCCCCAGAACAGTGATGCATGCTCAGTATCAAACTTGGTGTCTGACACTCCGCCAGTGTGCAATGACTATTTGCAAAATGAGTGAGTGACTGGAAGCAGTACCAGCCTAAGCCTCTGATGAGACTGCAGCCAAAATTCAGGAAGGGAGCTGGGGCTGCTAAGAAGGATCATGGCCCACCCTCACCCTGGGCAAAATGAACTATACCTATTTGTTTATTTTTATTTATTTTTATTATTTTTGCTTTTTTAGGGCTGCACCCATGGCATATGGATGTTCCCAGGCTAGGGGGTGGAATTGGAGCTATAGCCATCACCCTACACCATACCTTATAGCAAGGCCGGATCCCCAGCCCACTGAGTAAGGCCAGGGGGTTGAACCCACATCCTCATGGATACTAGTCGGATTCATTTCCACTGCACTGCAACTGAACTCCTATACCTATTTGAATCCTCCACTCTCACCATGCTTTCCTCTGATTTTTTTTTTTTTTTTTGGTAACCACACGGGTTCCAATAGAACTTCCTGCAGTGATGGAAATGTTCTGTATCTGTGATGTCCTCTATGGTAGTTACCAGCCACATATGGATAGTGAGCATTTGAAATGTTGCTAGGGTGAACAAGGAACTGAATGTTTAATTCTATTTAACTTAATTAATTTAAATTTCAATAGGAACTAGAGGCTAACTTACTGGATAGTGCATAGTGCAGCTCCATCTTTTCCAACCCACACAGGGCTTGAGATTGGAAGTCAAGAGATCAGGTCTGCCACAGCCTTTGTGCTCTCTGAGGTCTTTTTTTTTCCTTATGTATACAATAAGGGGACTAGACGCAATGATTTCTGAGTTCTTTTCTGATCAAAAAATCTTAGATTCAAAGACTGATGGTAAGAGAAGGAGAAGGAGCTCTGGAAGCAGCTGTTAGACTGGCAGAGGACCAGAAGCCTAGGCAGTGGGACGTGGTCAGCAGAGAGGAGAAGGGAGAGAGAGGGAGGAAAGGAGGCATTCAGCCTTTGATCTTGCTTTTGCATAAAACCCAAAATCTTTCCAGGGCCCACAAAGCACTGCATGGTCTGGGCCCTGTCCCATCATGTGGTTCATTCTGCTTTCTTTACTTGCTTGGCTCCAGACAGGGTGGGCTTCCTCCAGTCCCATCGTGGGGCCTTTGTCCATGGCTGTTCCGTCTACCTCGAATGACCCTCCCTTCCCTTAGCCTCTTCTCTTTCCTCCTCTCCTTCACCCTCAAACATTATTTTCTTTCCTTTTTTTTTTTTGTCTTTTCTTGGGCTGCACCTGCAGCATATGGAGATTCCCAGGCTAGGGGTCTAATCGGAGATGTAGCCACCAGCCTACGCCAGAGCCACAGCAACACAGGATCCAAGCTGCGTCTGCAACCTACACCACAGCTCACGGTAATGCTGGATAGTTAACCCACTGAGCCAGGCCAGGTATTGAACCTGCAACCTCATGGTTCCTAGTCGGATTTGTTAACCATTGTGCCACGACGGGAACTCCAAACATTATTTTCTTAAAGAAGACTTCACTGTCCTTCTGGGCCATGTCACAATCCCCTACAAGACACAGTCATAGCAGTGTCTCTTTCTATCCCACTTATCATTGCAATTTTATAGCTATTTCTATGATTCTTGAATCAGTGCCCCCCCTTTGAAAAGACTGAGATGGACTTGTTTTTTCCTTACTGTGTACCTCCATTGCTTAACACAGTACCTACCATAGTAAGTGCTCTATAAATGTTCCTGGAGGGATGGCAGGTGGGGCAGGAGCCAGGTCTGGGGAAGGAGCCTGAGCTTCAGAAGCCCTAGCCCTTGCTACTGCTTACATGCTGGCTGTGGAAGTTTTAGGGATGGTGTGTTCCTTTGGCCTTTCTGGGATTTCAGCTGGATTCTGATCTTGGCCTCTCACCCAGGGCTGCAGCCAAGATCTCTGATGGTTCCCAGTACTATGTTCTGCTCATCATCACGGATGGGGTCATCTCTGACATGACACAGACCAAAGAGGCCATTGTCAGTGTGAGTCTGAGGAGGAGGGCTTGGTGGGGAGGGGGTCACTGTTAGTACTGTGAAGGGGTTGAGATTTTATCCTAATGCAAACTAATAATTTACCTTGCCAATTTCTTTTTTTTTTTTCCCACTGTACAGCAAGGGGATCAAGTTATCCTTACATGTATACATTACAATTACATTTTTCCCCCAGCCTTTCTTCTGTTGCAACAGGAGTATCTAGACAAAGTTCTCAATGCTATTCAGCAGGATCTCCTTGTAAATATATTCTAAGTTGTGTCTGATAAGCCCAAGCTCCCAATCCCTCCCACTCCCTCCCCCTCCCATCAGGCAGCCACAAGTCTCTTCTCCAAGTCCATGATTTTCTTTTCTGAGGAGATGTTCATTTGTGCTGGATATTAGATTCCAGTTATAAGTGATATCATATGGTATTTGTCTTTGTCTTTCTGGCTCATTTCACTCAGTATGAGATTTTCTAGCTCCATCCATGTTGCTGCAAATGGCATTATGTCATTCTTTTTTATGGCTGAGTAGTATTCCATTGTGTATATATACCACATCTTCTGAATCCAATCATCTGTCGATGGACATTTGGGTTGTTTCCATGTCCTGGCTATTGTGAATAGTGCTGCAATGAACATGCGGGTGCATGTGTCTCTTTTAAGTAGAGTTTTGTCTGGATAGATGCCCAAGAGTGGGATTGTGGGGTCATATGGAAGTTCTATGTATAGATGTCTATACCTTGCCAATTTCATGGATGCTGGCAGCAGATACAAGACTTCTGGATCAGAGACAAAGAACTTTGCTATTCCCAACAACAGCAGTAGCTCAACAATTAGCATTTTCTCTTATTCTGTAAGTCCCAAATCCCACAAGATGATGTGCAGAGGGCCAAATGGACCTGTACCCACAGTGGATTGCATTATAGAATAGAAACCCTGAGCTTAGGAAACCCAAGTCTTGTATAATGGGCAGTAAGCATGCCCTTTGTTCCAGTGTGAGACATTTTATCATACTGGACAGTAAAAAAACCTACCCTTTGCTCTAAAGGAAGACACTGTATCTTTCAAGACTATTACATATTCAGACATCCTTGATAATCTGGCTCAGCGGGAATCAGTGCTTCTACTTCTAAGATGTGCAGAAACATCACACACAACATGCAGAATGGTCTGCCAATAGTCACCTCCCTTGTTACTGCTGCTCACCCCAACCATTTACTCTCTTTCCCTCACAGGCCTCCTCCCTGCCCATGTCTATTATTATTGTTGGTGTGGGACCAGCCATGTTTGAGGGTGAGTAAGATGTGGGGTGTCCATGAGTGGGACCATGAGCTGGGGGAAACAGAGGAGAACCTGGCCACCCAGGCCTCCCTCACAGAAATGATACTTCCTTCTTGGGGTTCCTGGGAAGATGCAATGCATGGGAAGGCATAATTACTTCATTACAATCCCAGTATTTGTAGGACTTTGACACAACCATTAGGCCTTCTCCTGATGACTCCACAGGGGAGCTAAGAGGGAGGGTGCAGCATGGGTTGGTGTGGGAAAGGCCAATCAGCTAAGGGGTGTCTTTTCTGCAGCAATGGAAGAGTTGGATGGTGATGATGTGCGCGTGTCCTCTAGGGGACGATATGCAGAGCGGGACATCGTTCAGGTAGACCTGACCAAGGAGAGGAATCATAGAGCCAAAAGGCATGGTGGGAGGGAGAGGCTAAGTTAGTAGACATTCCCTTCCTGACTTTTTAATCACCTACCCCCCCCCCAACCCCATCCCCTGCATTCTTTCAGCCTTCCTATATTCACTGAAGAAATTCTTTTTGAGAAAGAGGCAGGTTGCCACAGCCATTGTGGATTCATAGTATAGGAGATCCTCGAGGCTCCTGCTCTTTAGTAGAAGCAACCAATAATAATCACACAGCTAAACATCTCATTAGATTGTGATCAGTGCTCCAGAGGTACAGCAAATACCACTATGAGAGCCTATAACAGGGACCTGATTGGGTACAGTAGTCAGGGAAGGCTTCTACAAGGAAATGGCATTTGAAATGAAACCTAAAGGAAAGTATAAGCATGACGGTAGAGAAGCAGCATGTGAGAAGGCTCTGAGGCTCTGGCCCAACCATGGAGAAGGCAGGAGGCCAGGGTGGCAGGATCACAGTGAGTGAGGAGAAGAGGAAGCCAAGGTCTTGCAAGTTAAGGTGAAGTTTGGGGCTTTGCTCTAAAAGAATTGGAAAGCTCTTGAAGGATTGTGCATAAAGGAGTCAGACTTGCATTTAAAGACATGCAGAGGGAAGTTCCCATCTTGGCTCAGCAGTAATGAATCCAACTAGTATCCGTGATGACACAAATTCAGTCCCTGGCCTCACTCACCATTAGCTCTGCTATAGGTCACAGATGCGACTCAGAGCTGAAGTTGCTGTGGCTGTGGTGTAGGCAGGCAGCTACAGCTCCAATATGACCCCTAGCCTAAGAACTTCCATATGCCACCAGTGCAGCCCTAAAAAGGCAAAAAAAATAAAAATATAAAAAATAAAGACATGCAGAGGAGTTCCCATCATGTCTCAGTGGTAACAAACCCGACTACTATCCATAAGGACACAAATTTGATCCCTGGCCCTGTTCAGTGGGTTAGGGATCCGGCACTACTCTGAGCTGTGGTGGAGGTCACAGACTTAGCTCGGATTGCATGTTGCTTTGTGGCTGTGGTGTAGGCCAGCAGATGTAGTTCTCTGTCAACTCCTAGCCTGGGAACTTCCATATGCCACTGGTATGGCCCTAAAAAAGACAAAAATAAATAAGTAAAGACATGAAGAGATGCTTCATGTAGGGTGGACTATGGCAAGGTGAGAAAGAAGCTGGTAGACCCATTAGTGAGGAAGCCTTTGAAATAGTAGAGGATATTTGGATGGGAATGGAAACAGTGAGGATGGAGAGAAGAAGAAGATTCAAAAGATTTAAGAGCAATTTACAGAAGTTGAAGATCTGATTAAATGGTGACAGGACATGAGGAAGGCTTCAAGGGTGATTCTCGGTTTTCTAGCTTGAGCAACGAGGTGAGTGATAGTCCCAAATTGGAGGAGGAGCAGATTTGGCAGAAAAGCCTATTATTCAGTTGTGAACACATTGAGCTCAAGGTATCTAAGACAACTGAAGGGAGATGGGATATGGGCAACTAAATATGTGTCTCTGGGCTTTAGAAGAGAGAATGGGAATGGATTATAAAGTTGGGAGTCATCAGGGAACTTTTTTTTTGACAAGTAGAGCTGATTTTCTTTCTTTCTTTCTCTTTTTTTTTTTTTTTGCCATTTCTTGGGCTGCTCTTGTGACACATGGAGGTTCCCAGGCAAGGGGTCTAATCAGAGCTGTAGCCACTGGCCTACACCACAGCCACAGCAACGCAGGATCCAAGCTGCATCTGCGACCTACACCACAGCTCACAGCAACGCCGGATCCTTAATCCACTCAGCCAGGCCAGGGATCGAACCCGCAACTTCATGGTTCCTAGTCAGATTCGTTAACCACTGAGCCACAACGGGAACTCCTAGCTGATTTTCAATATATTAGTTTCAGGTGTACAGCATAGTGGTTCAGTGTTTTTAGTTTATACTCCATTAAAAGTTATTATAAGATAAAATCTATAATTCCTTGTGTTATACAATATATCCTTGCTGCTTATCTATTTTATACATAGTAGTTTGTATCTCTTAATCCAGGGAACAGTTTTGTAAAGTCACAGAAGTTTGAAATCACCCAGGAAGAGAATTGAGAGAAGGGAACAGATTTAAAGATCAGGTAGACCAAGAAGAATAGGAATGAAAAAGAAAAGCATTCCAGAAGGTAGGAGGAAATCTGGAAGAATGTCATGTATCAGGAGTGGTATGTCCAGGGAGATCATGGTCAAACATAGTGGAAAGCTAAAGAGGAGTCAGCAAGATGAGGACTGACAGTCATTGCCTGCTGGAGTTGGGAACGCAGTGTTGCTGACATCCTTAGCAACAGCAGTTTCAGCTGTTCAGCAGTAGACTGCATGAAGCCAAGCTGGAGTGGGTTGAGAGTGAATAGAAGGTGGGGGGAAAGTAAAGTGGGTGGGGAGAAAGCAAATGTAGAAAGCTCCTGAGGATAGGAGATAGTGTGATATTTGGAAAGAGATGTTAGGGGTCAACAAGGAAGCTTCCCTACTGCCCCTTTCCTTACTCCTCTCTCTTCTGGCCACTGCCCACATCTGATTGTCTGTCTGTGCTTGTTCCAGTTCGTCCCATTCCGAGACTATGTCGACCGGTCAGGGAACCAGGTGCTAAGCATGGCCCGACTAGCCAAGGATGTGCTGGCTGAGATCCCGGAGCAGCTACTGTCCTATATGCGCACCAGGGACATCCAGCCTCGCCCTCCACCACCTGCCAACCCCAGCCCAACGCCAGCTCCAGAGCAGCCCTGAGATCGCAACTATCCATTGCCTAGCAGTCTACCGCCTGCCCACCTACTGCTTCTGCTGAAACCCAGAGGCACCTGGAACCCTGGATGTCACTGGGAGGCCAACTTGGAGGATCAGAGCTGGCTGATCAAGCCCTCCGCTCCCTCATCCAGAAGGGCCTAGCACTATCACCACCTCCCTGCCTTCATGCCAGTAATAAAGCTGATCTTTACTCCATGTCTGTCACATGGCTCTTGGGGAGGAGAGTGGGGGACCCAGGGCCTGAGGCCACACCAAGAAAAGGAGGGAGCCAAGCTCAGCCTCAGCTATGGTTCATCCCTTTTTTTTCTTTTTCCCCTTTTTAGGGCCAAACCTGAGGCATATGGAGGCTCCCAGGCTAGGGGTCTAATCGGAGCTACAGCTGCCAGCCTACACCACAACCACAGCAATGCAGGATCCGAGCCACGTCTGTGAGCTACACCACAGCTCACGACAACACTGGATCCTTAACCCACCGAGCAAGGCCAGGGATCAAACCCGCAACCTCATGGTTTCTAGTCAGATTCATTTTTACTATACCATGACGGGAACTCCCAGTTTATCCCCATTCTAACACACATTCATCTAACATTTCTTCAGATACTCTTCAAAGTGCATCTTTATGTGTGTACATTTCTCCTGAGAAGAGAAGCACATAGCTTTTATCAGATTCTCAAAGGGGTTCCTGACCTCAAAAGGGATCAGTTTTAAGATGATTCTGTATAACTCTGCTCTAATCCATTTAGCCTGAGTTATTTGAGTGAGGATAATAAAAAAGCTGATATTTTCTTTGAGTATTCACTACATATCAACACTATGTGAGAGTTCTCTTGTGGCCCAGAGGTTGAAGGACCAGCAGCAGCTTAGGTAGCTGCTGTGGTGCAGGTTCAATCCCTGGCCTGGGAACTTCAACATGCCAGTGTGGCCAAAAACATCCCACTGTGCTATGTGATTTACAAGCATCGTATTATTCAATCCTCACAACAATCCTGTAAGGTAAGCACTATTTTATCTCTATTATACACATGGAACCGAGGTTCAGAGAGTTTGTCATTTACTGAAGAGAACCCATCAGTTTGACTTCAGATCCCGAGATCTTAACCAGCAAATCTTTTCGTGAAGTGTCCATTTTACGAGGATGTTTGTGGGAAGATACTGAATGTGTAAACACATACTTTACAGTGGATTGAATGCAAGGTTTGTATTAAAGTAAAATAGAACCTTCCAGATGATTTGGGCTTTGCCCCAGAACCCTGGAAGACCCTTTAACTCTCCTCTTTGATGGCAAAACTGGAGAGGCTCAGCCCAGGTATTGTTTAGCAAGTGGACTCTTCTTGGCACCCAAGTTCTCCAAAGCGCCCAGGAACTCACCAGTAGAGTTGTGGCACTCCGCTTTACAAATAAGCAATATGAGGTAAGAAGAATTTAACAACCTGCTCAAATTCACATATCTACTAAGTGGCCCAGTCACATTCAAACCAGCTCTGTTTTGACACCATCTTCCAACCGGCGACCCATAGCCATGAAGCATTTCTCCACCAAGCTACAGGGCTCCCAGCATCTGAATCCCATTTTACCGTGCAAAAGCCCTTTCACACCCGACCGGCCTTCTGCACCGCCCCAATCCGGCTGCTACTTTCAAATGCACACCTTTTCTCCAGCCCTGCCCCTTTACCTTTTCCAAGCCCCGCCCACTCCCTTCAGTCTCGCTTCCGTTTTTCCCAGCTCTATTCTTTCTCGCTAAACCAGCTCCAAGTTTCAGGCCTATCCAAAACCCCGCCCTTTCTTTCCTATGGCCCACTCTTCTGTTTAGTCCCACCCTTTAACCCCCGCCCAATTCAACCCCTATTCTCCTTACTGGGGCCTGTTTTACAGATGGCCCCGCCCACTCCCTGCAAACCCCGCCCCATAGACTGGTTTATTCTCTTCCAGCCCCGCCCCGCCCTCACCAGTAACTCCAGGTCCCCCTTAGGCTCCAGCCCGCGTCCCTCTTGGTCCTGGCCCTGCCCCCAGCCCCGCCCCGCGGCTCCGGCCCCGCCTCACCGCCTTCCTCGGAGACCAAGGCCAGGTCCCTACCGCAGCCGCGGCGCCAGGAGGGAGGGAGGGAGGGCTAGGGGATGGGGAGGGGGGCGGGGGGGCAGGAGGCGGAGGGGGAAGGGAGAAGGGCGGGCTCCTCACGCCCAGTCCCGCGCTCATCGTCCGTGACCGCAGATTCGCTACAAACGGCCCTACCAATCCGGATCCCGAGTACTTCAATTTCAGTCTCCAGAAACTCAACTCTAAGATGGAGGTGCTAGAAGAGCACTGTGGGGTATCCAGAGGCCTTCCGAATCCTAAAGAATGGCCTCTCGAGCCTCAGCGGGCGGGCGGGGATCTGTGGCGAAAGTGCAGGTCGGCAGCGCCGCGGCGCCGCATTTACCCTGCGCAGACGCCGTCGCCGCCGCTGCTGCCGCCGCCGCTGCCACTGCCTTTGCCGCCACCGTCTCTGCTGCCGCCGTCCCCGCGTTGCCTCCGGGAACCTCTTTTGTTCCAGCAGCGTCGGGTCCCGAGGCCAGGCAACCTAGGGGTTCTCGAAAGGGGCGGCGGCCGCCGGAATTGAGACACCCGGGCGCCGGCGGGACTGGGAGCGGCAGGGGTCAGCGCGGGAATCCCAGGGAGCCGGGCCAGAGCGTGGGGCGGCAGGGGGCCGGGGTGGCGAGGTCTGCAGGCTCCGGAGTTGGGGCTTCCCCTCCCCTGCCCGTCTTTCCCCGCTGGCCTCCCCAAGTGGGGTCGGAGCCCCGGCGGGCGCCCCCGGCGATGAGCCCGGACTCGAGGTGGCCGGTGAGTGCGAGCCTGGGACCCGGGCGGGAGTGGCCAGCCGGGAAGGGGTAGGCTGCTTTCGTGGGGCGCGCACCGGGCTCCGAGGGCACTCGGGCCACTCCAGCCCGGAGAACTGACAGAGCGGTCGCTTCCAGCCGGCAACCCGGGGTAACAGTGTATCCTCCGGGGCTGCTTAGGGCTGCCTGGGCCAATGGCAGGAGGGGAACCTTGTTTAACTTGTTACACTTCGACAGAGGGGAAACGTCGCCGCATCCGGGAGAGGGCTGCGGGCACCGCCTGGGCCTGGCCTGATCCCTCTGGCCTCCGCCCCCTACTTCCTCCAGCCCCCTGAGCGCCTTGGGGCAGATACCGCCGCCAAACCCCTGAGCCTGGGGCCCTACCCAAGGGCTTTCAGGTCTAAGTTCCCGAGTCTCTTCTCTGTGTTTCTGTTGCTGAGTCCCAGCGGGACATTTGTCGGAGCTCTGTGCTACTTGGGGAGCCTGGGCAGCAGAGCTGCAGAGTTCACCAGGGACCCATCATTGAAAGAGGAGAGCTTGTTTGTGCTTCGATTGGTTTGTGTTTAAAGACAGCTACAGGTAGGAAGTAGGAGCGAGTTGTAGGAGTAGTTTAACTGATAAGGCAGTCAGAGGCTTTGACAGAGGCTGGAGCAGCTCACTAGCTTGGTTAGGTCGCAGGAGAGGAGCCAAGAGGTATAACTATTAGTGAGGGAGCTCAGGGTGGCTTTACTTGGAATGATGCCAAGCCCATAGTTAAATTAAATTGTTGGACTCAGCTAGGCCTGGAGAAATTGGGGCAGTGTCTGACCAAGCTGGGCTTCCTGAGGGCTAGTGCCATCTGCTGTCTCCATTCACCCAGGAACATTGGAGAGGAGGAAGGGAGGGTTCTGAGGACCAGCATGGAGTTGAGTGTGCCTGGACTGTCATGTCCCTGTTTGTACCCTTAGAGATCGGTACCACTCCCAGGGCCAGGGCATAGGTTTAGCCTAAAGACCTCAGCAATGAACTAATTCTATGATCCAGCGGTTTCTGCTGGAGTCCAGGGCCCAAATCATTGGCTACCCATTCAAACTTCTGCATGGGCAGATACTAGTTTCATCCATCTCTCTCAGCTCCAGACCTGGTGGTTCCCTCATTTAGCTATTCATTCAACAGGTCGTTTATTCATTTGCCGAAACTACACTACATGCTAGGTACTGGGGACATAGAGGTGGGTAGATTCTAGGGTTTGCACCGCACAGCTCCCAGTCTAGTAGGAGGAGGCAGAGAACTTCCAATGTGATGAGTTCCTTGGTGGAGGTGAGGATGAAATGTGGAAACAGCTCCGCATGGGAGACAAAGAAGTCCTAACAGAAGTTACATTTGAGCCACATTTTGAAGAATGAGTTGGAGCTCACTAATCAGAGAGGATGGAAGTCATTCTAAATAGAGATTCTCTTGCAGGAATGAGAGGCTATAACATTCAGGGCATGGCAGGTTGCCCTGGGTAGACAGAAATACAGCTATAACTGATGAAAAAAAGAATCTAGAAAGGAGGACTGGGGCAAAATGGTGAAGGGAGCACCCTGAATGTCATCATAAGGAATTTGGACACTACCTGGAAATAAGTGGGGAGTATTAGGAGGCTTTTAATCAAGAGACTGACATGATTGCTGGTACTTGGTGGAAAGATCATTCTGTGCACATGATGTGAGATTAGGCTAGAAGAATTGAGAGACACAGGGAAGGATGACCAGGCAAGAGGTGATAAGGCCCAGACCGTGGCCACAGTGTGGAGGAGGGTGGCATTTGTTGATGCTGTGGAGGTGGGCTGGTCAGGACCCTTGGGGAGAAGGAGGGCTGGAGAGAGTGAAGTGGGTGGCCAGAAACTTTTCCCTGGGCCTAAGCTAATTGATCTGTACATTCTAGATGTGACAGCATGGGGGTGGACTTTGACGTGAAGACTTTCTGCCACAACTTGCGGGCAACTAAGCCACCCTATGAATGCCCCGTGGAGACTTGCCGCAAGGTCTACAAGAGTTACAGTGGTATTGAGTACCACCTGTACCACTATGACCACGACAACCCACCACCCCCACAGCAGACTCCACTCCGAAAGCACAAGAAGAAGGGACGCCAGTCACGCCCAGCCAACAAGCAGTCACCCAGCCCCTCAGAGGTATCCCAGTCACCCAGCCGTGAGGTGATGAGTTATGCACAGGCCCAGCGCATGGTAGAGGTGGACCTGCATGGCCGAGTCCATCGCATCAGCATCTTTGACAACCTGGATGTGGTGTCAGAGGATGAGGAGGCGCCTGAGGAGGCCCCTGAAAATGGCAGCAATAAGGAGAACACTGAGACACCGGCTGCTACTCCCAAGTCAGGCAAGCATAAGAACAAGGAGAAGCGCAAGGACTCCAACCATCACCACCACCACAATGCTTCTGCGAGCACCACTCCCAAGCTGCCAGAGGTGGTGTACCGGGAGTTGGAGCAGGATACCCCTGATGCTCCACCTCGTCCAACTTCTTATTACCGGTAAGGCTACCTCCACCTCCTAACTCTGGAAAACTGGTCAAGTAGGGTTCAGGAGCCACAGATAGCTGACAGGCAGCAGATAGGAGAGTGGCAGGGGTAAAGAATAGCAGAAGCACACTGGTCCTGCAAGGGCAGTGAGAGGAAAAGTGTCCCAGCTAATGATGATGGCACTTGCTGTATACTGCTAATGATGCCAGGCCCTGCACTGGGTGCTGGAAAAGGACCAGACTTAGGAAGAGTCACATGCTAATAGATAGCTGAACTGGGATTCAAACCCAGGTTCCTTTGACTCCAAAGCTGTGATGTTTCTGCAATATCAGAAACTCCCAGTTTTTTGTTCCTAATCCTTTCTCTGTGTGACCTTGGGAAAGGCATGCAGCTTCTGGAGTTCCAGTGACCATGTCTGCAGAGTAGGTATAATATTTCTCTGCCAGCTTAAAGCACAAGAAGACTAGGGATACTCATTTCATATGGTCCTAAAAGCAACTTGTAAATCTGCAGAAGTAATTTTCCCATTACTTGTCCTGTTATTGTTACCCATCCTTTAGCATGCATAAGCAGTGTTTTCATCACCTGTTTTGTACTCCTCCAAGAACCCTTTTATTTGTTTCATTTAATTGTTTGTTGGTATCCCACATCCTTCCAAAAATTGACTTCTAATAAAGTCATAGGCATAAGGCTAAATTCCTTTAATATGAGATAAAAAAAATAAAGAGATGGGGGAAGTATGGTGGTAAAACCACATACAGAAACCCTAACTGAAGGATAATACAAAAAACATGTATAAAACCTCTCTGAGAGTCTTGACACCAAGCCAAAAATGATATTTGGGTTAGTTAAGGAGTACTCTTTGGTATTAGCTAATCAGGTGGCCTGATCTTTGACAAAGACTTGTTAAAAAGGTTTTTATAAGAAAGGTAGTTTTTACCAAAAGTTCAACCCATATGATATACTAAATCTCAGTTCTTGGAGTTACCACTATGTTCTCAAGGTGCTGCAGAGGCGTGGGTACAATCCCTAGCCCAGGAACATCCATATGCCTTAGGTATGGCAAAAAACAAACAAACAAACAAACAAAAAGAAAAAAAAACAACACAAACTTCAGTTCTTTAAAAGCAAATCTTTAGGAACCCAACATTGGCCCCAGTGTGTCACTATCCTTGCCCCCCCATCCCCTGCCACCCCATTCACATGTCGCCTAGTCTCCTCCCTCCTTCCTTTCATCTGTCCAGCCCAGGTCCACCTCCTTCTGGCTTTCCACTGGCTCTCTTCTCTGTTAGTACTGACTGCCATGCCCACCCCCAACACACAGACCACTTTCTGGGCCTGTCCTCTCTCCCAGTGGCTCTTCAGCACTCTCTGCTCCGGTAGGCAGCCCAGCCCAGCTCTTCTTTCCCCTTTTCTTCCTCTCTCCACTCAGATTCACTCTTCCCTCTTGGTGATCAGATCTGTTCTCCAGGCAGCAGATCTCAGCTGGTGCACTGCAATCAGTTGGGAGGTGTGTTGCATGTAATTTGTTACTACTGTTAGCAGAACTGCCCATTTTAGAAATGATTTGCTTTTAATAAGATAGGAGAAGATTTGAGGTCATCTCTCTAATAACACTTCTTTCTCTTGCTCATCTCCGATACTCTTTCTTGCGGGAGGAGAGAGGGTTGGAGTGTAAGCTGGTGTGCCAGGAATTGTACAGGACATCCAGCCTCCCTTATCTGTGCCAGAGCCTATAATCTGGGTGCACTGTGGGATGTGTTTTGCCCCATCACATAACGTCACATGTGTCACGGCAGAGAAAAGGTTTAGAGTTGGTGCCAAGGCCTGGAAGGGGCCAGATAGTTCACACCAGCCCTGAGCCACACCCTTCTTCAAGGATAAAGATGTTGTAGTCACCTTGGAGAAGAGGTAAAGGGCTAAGGAAGAAGCTACTTGTGATAGTAAGTAGAGCATTTTAGTCTCTCCTCCCTTCCACCCACAAAATGTCTTTCAAATGAACAACACTGAGCGTTTCTGTGTGGTGAATCAGACAAGGACCTTGCCTCTATCCACTAGTGGAGGAGTTAAGACACATAACAGTTATAAAAATATAAGACGGGGTGGGTCAGAGCTATACAAAAGCTAATAATAAAGCTGACATTTATTTAGTACTTGCTCCACACCAGGTACTGTTCTAAGCACTTGTATTCTCTTATTTAATGTTCACAACAGCTGTGTGAGATAGGTTCACATTAACATCACCACACAGATGTGGAAAGCAAGGCCCAGTGAGGTTAGCTCACTTGTCTGCTGTCATACAGAGCATGTGCTTGCCTGGCCTGCTCTAGCCCCCAGGGCCCTTGTGGAGCCGGTAAGGGCAAGAACTAATGTTTATTTAAGGCCTGCTGTGTGCCACTTGATTTAGCCCATTTGTTTTTGTAATTCCATTTAATCCTGACAGCATCTTTAGGAGTAAATAGTTTTGTCCTCATTCTATCATTAATAAAGCTGAGGTTCAGAAAACAGCATTTCTCTGGTAGCTCAGTGGGCTAAGGATCCAGCGTTGTCACTGCTGTGGCCCTGGTTGCTGTGGTGTGGGTTCAACCCTGGCCTGGTAACTTCCACACACTGCGGGCGCGGCCAAAAAAAGATAAAAGGAAACAGCAGTGATATCCTGAAGGTCACAAAGTAGCAGAGCCAAGATCAAAGCCCTTTTCTTTCCCTTGTAGCCTTCCATTGCCCCCATACTAGAGTCAGGCCACCTGGAACATGCATGGCAATGGGGTGGGAAGTCTGCTCTGGATCCCAGGCACCTGGAGCCATCCTCAGCTTCTGTCCTGCTGGCCCACTGAGTGCTGTAGGGTAGAGTTTGAGTCCTAGGTCTGCCACTTCCTGGTTGTATGACCTATCTGTGTTGGGCAGTTAACTTCTCAGAGCTTTAGTTTCCTTATCTGCAAAGTGAGGGTGATAAGGACATTGACCCTATGGCTGTCCTATGGGAAAATAAATGTGATGACTTAGCACAATACCTAGCTCAGAGTAAATGCTCATTAAATCTTAGCTCTCATGATTGTTAAGTCCCAAGGCTATCCAGAGAGCAAAGAGTACCTAGAGTTTGAGAGAGCCCTGAGCTGATGCTGGCACCAGCTGACAGAAGATCCACAGCACCTCCATTCAGGACATAGCCAGCCGGTGCTAAAATAAATATAATTTGCAAGTGATAACTGAGGACCTTCCTTACCCTGCCTCTTTGCACCATCACCCAGACCATCCCAGTAATGGGTCCTAGCTGCCCCATCCTCCCTTCAGAAATCCAGCTGAGCCTCTGCACCTCAAATGAGACAGTGTAACCACTAGGACAGGAGCTCTGGAATTGGCATGCCTGGGTTTGTATCCTGGCTCTGCGTCTTTCACAAGAGGGCCAGGACAGGTGATTATAAACATCCCCCCCAAAAAAAGTTAGGTTCCCTTTTATGCAAAACAGGAATGATTATAGGACCTATAGTACCTGGGGTAAAAATGAGGATAGAATAAGACAACATATATGTAAAGGCACAGGCCTGGAATAGAATAAGTGCTCAGCAGATGCACTTATTCCATTGTTTTTTTTTGTTTTGTTTTTTTTGTCTTTTGAGGGCTTCACCTGAGGCACATGGATGTTCCCAGGCCAGCTACAGCTGCTGGCCTACGCCACAACCAAAACCATGTGGGATCCAAGCCGAGTCTGCAACCTACACCACAGCTCACAGCAATGCCAGGTCCTTAACCCACTGAGTGAGGCCAGGGATTGAACCTACATCCTCATGGTTCCTAGTCAGATTCGTTTCTGCTGAGCCACGACGGAAACTCCAATAACCCATCGTCTTTAAGGGAGGGAAATCTCAACCTTATGATGCTGAGCTGCCTGTGTGCACTGCAGGTACATCGAAAAGTCAGCAGAAGAGCTGGATGAGGAAGTAGAGTATGACATGGACGAGGAGGACTACATCTGGTTGGATATCATGAACGAGCGGCGGAAGACGGAGGGTGTGAGTCCCATTCCACAGGAGATCTTTGAGTACTTAATGGACCGGCTGGAGAAAGAGTCCTACTTTGAAAGTCACAATAAAGGCGACCCCAATGCACTAGTGGATGAGGATGCTGTGTGCTGCATCTGCAATGATGGTGAGTGCCAGAACAGCAATGTCATCCTCTTCTGTGACATGTGCAACCTGGCTGTGCACCAGGAGTGCTACGGTGTCCCCTATATCCCTGAGGGCCAGTGGTTGTGCCGCCGCTGCCTGCAGTCACCCTCCCGTGCTGTGGATTGCGCCCTGTGCCCCAATAAGGGTGGTGCCTTCAAGCAGACAGATGATGGGCGCTGGGCCCACGTGGTGTGTGCCCTATGGATCCCTGAGGTCTGCTTTGCCAACACGGTCTTCCTGGAGCCTATTGACAGCATCGAACACATCCCGCCAGCTCGCTGGAAGCTAACCTGCTACATTTGCAAACAGCGAGGCTCAGGGGCCTGTATCCAGTGCCACAAGGCCAACTGCTACACAGCCTTCCATGTGACATGTGCCCAGCAGGCCGGCCTTTATATGAAGATGGAGCCTGTGCGGGAGACAGGCGCCAACGGCACCTCCTTCAGCGTCCGCAAGACTGCCTACTGTGACATCCACACACCCCCTGGTTCAGCACGCCGCCTGCCTGCCCTGTCCCACAGTGAGGGTGAGGAGGAGGAGGATGAGGAGGAGGATGAGGGTAAGAGTTGGAGCTCAGAGAAGGTCAAGAAGGCCAAGGCCAAGTCTCGGATCAAGATGAAGAAGGCACGGAAGATCCTGGCAGAGAAGCGGGCAGCAGCACCTGTGGTATCTGTGCCCTGCATCCCACCACACAGGTATGGGGGGAGCAGGTGCACAGGCTATTGAGGGAAGAAGCCCTCTATCAGCCCTGATAGCTCCCCGAGTGGAGTGACAGGGTTGGGTTATCTTCTTCCTATCGGGAAGTACATAGAAGTTTTGGTGGTTTTTTTTGTGTGTGTGGGGGGGAAGAATGTCAGAAGAGATTAGCTGTTCCCAACTTTTCCATTAGGAACCAGAAACTTCAACTTTTACCTGGCAGACCTAACAGGTGTGTTTTTAAGTACCCTCCCTTTGATGGGGTGGTTTAAGTTAGGAAGAAAGAGGATGGAATAGCCACCAGCCACAATGAAAGAAATGGTCTGATTCTGAAGGAAGAAATGAAATGAAAAGGGGGGGAGGAAATGCCCAAGGAGTTGTGAAATGATTACTGCTACGAGTAAGTCCAAATGAGGGCTGCAATCTTCAGTTAATTTTGACTCTTTTGTGCTATCCAGTCAGTTTCCTATAATTGACTGCTCTACAATAGTACCTCATCCTCAGGCTGAGTTGGGTATCCCAGGGTCAAGTAGAACTCTGGGCTGCAGTGACAAGAGCAGTCTTAGAGGCCAAGCTCCCTGACATTCTGGTGAACAGGGTTAGGGTCTGGCTTGGTGCTGGGAGCTTGGCTTCTTGTCTGCTAAGGTGCCATTGATGGCTGTTTGCTCCTTGTCTTAAGCCCAGTGTCATGGGCTTTTTTGACAACAGGTTTATTACTTATTCAACCTATTTCAGAAACTCTCATTGGGAGTTCCTTGGTGGCCTAGTGATTTAGGATCCAGTGTTGTCCCTGCTATGGCTTGGGTCACTGCTGTGATGTGGGTTTGATCCTGGCCTAGGAACTTCTGACTGTGGGTATGGCTAAGAAAAAGAAACTCATTGGTCAGAGACCCCTGCTCTGCTTGAGAAATTCAGGGCCCAAGAGATTTTTCTCTTTGCTCCCTGCTTCCCAGGCTCAGTAAAATCACTAACCGCCTGACCATCCAACGGAAGAGCCAGTTCATGCAGAGACTGCATAGCTACTGGACGCTGAAGAGGCAGTCACGGAATGGGGTCCCACTGCTCCGTCGCCTGCAGACACACCTGCAGTCTCAGAGGAACTGCGACCAAGTCGGGGTACTGTGTCAGATTCCCAGCTTTAGGAACTAGTGCCAGGAGGACGAGGACTGAGATTTGTGACTGTTAATTTCCAGTGTCTGAGGGCTCATTGGGCTGCTTTCCTTTTTTAAACTGGACCTCAAACCAGGCTCTGGATGAAATCCTTAACGCTTATCTTTAATACATTGTTCTTAATGTGTTCATTCATTCGTAACAAGCATATACTGTGAACTGACACTGTGCTGGGCCCAGAGGACGCATAGGTTGAAGAGCTTCCACTGTAGTTGGCGAGCCTCTCAATAAATTACTGTGCTCCCTCCTTGGCTTTACCTGTCCCTTGACCCAAGTTTCCTGGGCTCCTGTCCCTTCTGGCTGTCTCATCAGCTCCTGATACCTCCTTTGTCTCTACAGAGAGATTCTGAGGATAAAAACTGGGCCCTTAAAGAACAGCTCAAGTCCTGGCAACGACTTCGGCATGACCTGGAGCGAGCACGGCTGCTGGTGGAGCTGATCCGCAAACGGGAGAAACTCAAAAGGGAGACGGTGAGTGCACTTGGGTCAGCTCTTTTTTCACAGTAGAGAAAACAGACCCAGGAAAAGAGAGAATAGGAAAAGCACGTGTCCCCTGGCCAGGAAGCAATAGGACTGGTGCAGGAGTCAGGTCTCCCAGAGCTCAGTGTGCTCTCAGGCCCCCCAGGTAGCGGAATATCACAGGAGAGCATGAATGACTTCCTCAGCTATGTGATGCAGGTGGCTGGTACTGGAGTTCAAGGAAGGGAAAGTCCAGAGTAGTCAAGTATACCAGCTTTGGGGTGGGTGGGAAGGAAGACGAGTTCCCAAACCAGCTGCACCATCTCCTCAGACCCCTCTGCTGAGGGACTGGCCTCGGCCTGCCTGACTAGGCCTTTATGTGTGTCAGATCAAGGTCCAGCAGATTGCCATGGAGATGCAGCTGACCCCTTTCCTCATCCTCCTTCGAAAAACCTTGGAGCAGCTCCAAGAGAAGGACACAGGCAACATCTTCAGCGAGCCGGTCCCTCTGTCTGAGGTAACCGAATTGGACGAAGTAAGAATCCCTTCCCCTCACTCCATCTTCTTTCTGTTCCTCTCCCAGTTGGACCCCTGCTGCAGGTCTGGGCCAGGGACTAGGAGGGGACCTTGAAAAGAGGGGCTGGTGGCTCTGGGGCTCCAGGATGAACTGGAGCCACATGCATCACCTGGACTCTGTCTTGTCCCTGTCATACCCCAAAGGCCCAGAATGGGAGGCAATCTGCACTCCTTCCCCAGAGGCAGGGACTGAGTCTGCCATGTGAATAATCCCAGGGCAGGAAGACACTTTCCAGGTGCTGAACCCTAGAATGGAGAATTTAGAAGGCTCAGCACCTAAAGAACCATCTCTGAAGCCGTAGGTCCTGACTGGCAGACTCTTCTCTCTAAAAGGTATAAAATGAGAGGCCTGAGGTAGCAGCCTCCTTATAAGTCTTAATGATAAGTAAAAAGAACTATAGGAATGCAAGGTGGTGTTTTTCCCAGAGGATTCCCCTAGTCATTTTCTTACTAAAGCCACATGGCTCTAAGAGGTAGATATGGCTGTATTCCAGGTGAGGAAAAGAAGGCCCAGAGAGGTTAAGAGGCTTGCCAAGGTCACACAGCTTGTGACTAGAAAAGTCAGGACTAGAATCTAGCTTTCCATTCCTCTGTGCTGTATGCCTGCCTCTAACCATGGTGGGAGGAGTTTGCTGGATGCATTTCAAGGGGGGTATTAGGACGGGTTCAAAGGGAATGAGGAGCATATCTCCACTTAGCTACACCTACCATGTTCTCCCAGGTACCTGACTACCTAGACCACATCAAAAAGCCTATGGACTTTTTCACCATGAAGCAGAACTTGGAGGCTTACCGCTACCTGAACTTTGATGATTTTGAGGAGGACTTCAACCTCATCGTCAGCAACTGCCTCAAGTATAATGCCAAGGACACCATCTTCTACCGGGCGGCAGTGCGGCTCCGTGAGCAGGGTGGTGCTGTGCTCCGCCAGGCCCGGCGCCAGGCAGAAAAAATGGGCATTGACTTTGAGACGGGCATGCATATCCCCCACAGCCTGGCCGGAGACGAGGCCCCACACCACACCGAAGATGGTGGGTGATAAGTCACACACACATAGAGGCCAGTGCCAGGGATGAACAGCTTTCCAAAAGTCCCCTCCTGGGAGCAGGCAGTGTAGGCAGGAAACAACTAGGCTGAGCAGTGGCAAGCTGTGCCCAGGAATGCTCTCCAAGAAGCCAGACTAGGTAAATGGATAGCAGTCCCTGCCATTCCACATCTTGGTGCTACTATGTTACAGCTGTTCTGGTGAGAAGCGAAGGGGAGAAGAGTGGGTTTCTTGTTGCCTGCCCAGGTTCAAGGGGCCCAGAGGACTGCCCTGAGTCTGACCTTTCACCCCTATCCCCACCCCCTAGCAGCAGAGGAAGAGGGGCTGGTCCTGCTGGAGAACCAGAAGTACCTGCCAGTGGAAGAGCAGCTGAAGGTGTTGCTTAAAGAGCTGGATGATGTGAAAGCCAGCAAGCAGAGTGTAGGCCGCTCCCGGCGTGCAAAGATGATCAAGAAAGAGATGACGGCACTGCGGCGGAAGCTTGCCCACCAGCGGGAAACTGGACGAGATGGGCCTGAGCGGCACGGCCCCTCCAGCCGGGGCAGCCTGACACCCCACCCCGCAGCCTGTGACAAGGATGGGCAGACAGACAGTGCCGCCGAGGAGAGCAGCAGCCAGGAGACAAGCAAAGGTCTGAACCCCATAGGCCAGCCAGACTTTGACTCTGCAGCACACACTCAGCCCCTGCCATCCCCCAGGCAGAGGTTCCTCCTGCACAGCTAGCTGCACTTTCTCCCTCATTCCCCAATCAGGTTCCTCTTAGCTGCCTCTCTGGCTATTTGTCTAAGAGACAATATTCCCCATTCCATGCCCCCCAGATTATCTCCCCAACTCTAGTTGGAGTTATGGGCCTAAACACCCAGGTCATGCCCTGGACATACTCCCTTCCCACATCAGGCCCCTCACCGATTCTCCTTCTCTCTTTCTCTGCTCCAGGCCTGGGTCCCAACATGTCCTCAACCCCCGCACATGAGGTGGGCAGGAGAACCTCAGTTCTGTTCTCCAAAAAGAACCCGAAGACAGCTGGACCGCCCAAGAGGCCGGGCCGGCCCCCCAAAAACCGGGAGAGCCAGATGACCCCCAGCCACGGAGGCAGTCCTGTGGGGCCCCCCCAGCTCCCCATCATGGGCTCCCTGCGCCAGCGCAAGCGGGGTAGGAGCCCTCGGCCCAGTTCGAGTTCAGACAGCGACAGTGATAAATCCACAGAAGACCCCCCAATGGGTGAGCCTCACCATCACCCAGTCCCTCAGTAGAGTGAGAAAAGCTGCCATCCTTCCCAATATAACTCCCACCTATCCTTTCATTTGCCCATAATTTGTCAGAGCTAGCAGGGCCCTTAGGAATCCCCTCATTTAACAGATGGGAAAACTGAAGCCCAGAGACACTGCCCCAGCTAGATTCCCTTCCAGGGCCCCCCTCCATTGTATCACTTTACCTTTTCTCTTCTTATCCTCCTTGGGGAATCTCCATTAAGCCATTTGTGTCCTAAGGCCAGTAACTGCCAAGGGAAGTGCCAGGGGTGGGGCAGGGCTGTGGACAACTGTGGTGGACACTGCCCAGAGCTAGCTCTGCTGGCCAAGGTTGGAGGAATTTTCCAGCACAGAAGGGAATGCCAAGCTCTAAGTCCCTCTTACCCCCAGTAGATCTCAGAAATACATCTTCCTGACCGATTCCTTCCCTCCTCCCCCTCCCCCCAACCAAGACTTACCAGCCAATGGCTTCAGCGGTGGAAACCAGCCAGTAAAGAAGAGTTTCTTGGTATACCGTAATGACTGCAGCCTTCCCCGGAGCAGCTCAGACTCTGAGTCCAGCAGCAGTAGTAGCAGCAGCGCTGCCTCAGACCGGACCAGGTACCAGCCCTCCAGATTGAGGCCTGCCCCCGGGATGCCAGATTTCCCTATGGGGAGTAGGGTGGCAGCTATCTCAGCCTCAATTAAGATGGCTCAAACCACAGGTTCTCTGCAAAATAAATGGAATAGATGAGTGTCACCATAACTGAACGGAGGGGACCATCCTGGGTTAAGCTGATGTATAAGTTCAGGGAACATAAACTCATGCCCTGTGGTCTGGATTTGATCTACAGACATATTTTGTTTGGCTAGCATGTTATTTATTTATTTATTTTAATTTTTTGTCTTTTTGCCTTTTCTAGGGCTGCTCCCACGGCATATGGAGGTTCCCAGGCTAAGGGTCCAGTCGAAGCTGCAGCCACCGGCCTACACCAGAGCCACAGCAGTGCAGGATCCCAGCCGCGCCTGCGACCTACACCACAGCTCATGGCAATGCCGGATCCTTAACCCACTGAGCAAGGGCAGGGATCGAACCCGAGAACTCATGGTTCCCATTCGGATTCATTAACCACTGTGCCAAGACGGGAACTCCCTAGCATGTTATTTAAAAAAAAAAAAAAAAAATTCCAGAAGTGCCACATAAAATTCTCAGTTTCTGTATGTACTTTCAAAATCAAATCTGGCAATTCTGGCTGCTCTTGCCTTAAGACAGGGCATGTGTTCATCACTGCTGCTAAATCCAGCCCATTTTACCTAAATTACCCCCAAAGCCATTCAGTTTGAAATTGAAGTAGCCTCAGTTTTCCTAAAGTCTTAGACCCCCGAGTCTTAAAGAAGAGAGGACACCCATCATGACATTTCCCACTCCTCCCCTTCTTTGAGTTGAGTTTCTCTTTTGTCCACAGCACAACGCCTTCAAAACAAGGCCGGGGCAAGCCCTCCTTCTCTCGGGGCACGTTCCCAGAAGACAGCAGTGAAGATACCTCAGGCACTGAGAATGAGGCCTACTCCGTGGGCACTGGCCGCGGCGTGGGCCACAGCAGTAAGTACGCCTGCCCAAAGCCAGGGATGCCGGGGGCCCAGAGTCAGGGCCATCCCAGACCCCTGGCTGCTGACCCGCCCCCTCTCTCCCATTCCTATGAAGTGGTAAGGAAGAGTCTGGGCAGGGGAGCTGGCTGGCTGTCGGAGGATGAGGACTCCCCGCTGGATGCTCTGGACCTGGTGTGGGCCAAATGCCGAGGGTATCCATCGTACCCAGCTCTGGTAGGCTTCCACTTTTCTTGTCATATACCCCTTGCCTGCCAACCTCAGAACACAAACTCAAAAATTAGCAGATTTTTCCTACTCTCTGTTGAGGTGCAGAGCACAGGGGTCTTTGGCAGATAGACACTTAGAGGTCCCTGGTTAGTTTCCCCATCTCTTTTTCTTCCTTTTGCCACTTGGGCTCTGAAATAGTTTAGCATGGGAAGAAGCCAAGGGTTAGCATTGCAGCCTTAGTAGCATGATAACCTTTTTCTGTCCTCACTTCAGAGGTGGTCTCCACATTCTCAGATAGGGTAATCTTTGGGGAAGGAGGAGACTGAACTAAGTCAAGGTGTTATTACACCCTCAGATCATTGATCCAAAGATGCCCCGGGAAGGTATGTTCCACCATGGGGTTCCCATTCCTGTGCCCCCACTGGAGGTGCTGAAACTTGGGGAACAGATGACCCAGGAAGCCCGAGAGCATCTCTACCTCGTCCTCTTCTTTGACAACAAGCGAACCTGGTAAGCAAAGAGGGGAGCATTTGCCATGACTCACAGCCACAGATGCAACCCTGAGTATGGGGGCAGGCTGCCAGGGAACTCTAGCAGCTGACAGCCCGGACTGTCATAAATCAGTGGGGGAGGGACCTAGATCTTTAGACAAAACGGTCTATTGACCATAAGTCTGAGAGACTGAATGGGCAGCAGCTGATAAACAGCAGTAGCTAGAAACCAAAGGACTATCAGTGACTGTGACAAATGTGGGGGTGGCTACCCACCCAGATTCAGGTAGCTTCTAGACTTAGTTTTTCCACCTCCGCCTCATAGTGACAAAATGGGGATATAGCAGACATAATCATTCAGGCTCTGAATCCTGTTCTGTCACTTTCACGTATGTAATCTTTTGTTGTTATTGCCTGCAGATAATATTTAATATCAGTTAAATCTGCCTGGAGCCTCTGGGATAGGGTACTTATTTCAGGTTGAGATAGGCCTCTTTTTACACCCATAAATACCCTGTGGTTATCCCCCAGTAAGACTGTTTTCATCACTAGACTGTGAGCAGTTCCATAAGGGCAGGGACTGCATCTCAGTTTCTGTTACCTCCCACCAGAGCCTGGCCCAGAGTTGGCACTCAAGAGGTGTTTTTGAATGAATGAATAAGTAGGGAAGGCCGGTGCTTGTTGCTCTCCCAGAGATAACTTTTCTGATCCTCACTTCATCCTACAGGCAGTGGCTGCCCAGAACTAAGCTGGTTCCTCTGGGCGTGAACCAGGACCTTGACAAGGAGAAGATGCTGGAGGGCCGCAAATCCAACATCCGCAAGTCAGTACAGATTGCCTACCACAGGGCTCTGCAGCACCGCAGCAAGGTGCAAGGCGAGCAGAGCAGCGAGACCAGCGATAGTGACTAATACTGCCCAGAACAACCCAGCCTACAGTGCCCTGCCACCTCTCTCCTCCCCTTTGCTCACTGTCCTGGAGTGGCATCGGCCTCTGCACTGACTCATTCCTGGTCTTGGGGCCAGTCTCAGGGGAAGCTGGGTGGGGGAGGTCCCTCCCGCCCTGAGTGCAGCTGGACTGTACAGAACACTCCAAGGGCCCATGGTGGCTCTGCGCAATGAGAGGAGAGGTCCTACAGGCCAGAAAGCTCCAGAGACCTCATGGCGTTGCAGTGCAAGGTGGTGGGCCAAGGTTAGGACACTGTGTAAACAGGCCATCCCACCACCTGCCTGCTTGTGCCAGGAGAATCCTAACTGCCTAGTGGCCTGAGGCCCCTGAGGTGGTGAGGTGAGCGGGCATCTGCCCAGCCTAGCAGTGGGATTGATGTCTGTCCAGCCCGGAAGAGGGGCACTAGGTGACCCCCTCCCCTGCTGTTGTAAATACTGTAATTAGTGGAGAATTTAAATTATTCTCATTTGTAACTGCGT
Organism: Phacochoerus africanus; assembly: GCF_016906955.1. NCBI lineage: Eukaryota > Metazoa > Chordata > Mammalia > Artiodactyla > Suidae > Phacochoerus > Phacochoerus africanus. The sequence continues at coordinate 146,316,239 of NC_062544.1, forward strand.
TTCCGGGTCGCGCCAGAGTCATTTGGTACTAAAAAGCCTGGGGCCTGTCCCCACTTCCCTTCTTCCCATAGATTTCCCTCTCCTTTCAAACTGGTTTGTATTTATTTCAAAGGAAGAAAATATATTGATTCTTAGAAAATAAATGGTCTGTTTGGAATTCTTGGTTCTTGCCTTCTGCCAGGGCAAAGGGATAAAAGGGAAGGTTCTCTCCCCCAGGGATGGTAAATAATTGGCCCCAAGCAGTTGCTTGTTGCTGTTTCTGCTGCATTTGTTAATAGCAAAAATAATGTGACAGCTCCCGTTCTCCATGAACTTAACTAAGTGGTAGACCCTGTGCTGAAGCACTTTTAGATAGTTTTGTATAATCCTTGAAGTAACTTTGGGCAAAGTTAATAGGGCACTTATCTCCACAAAGACATACATTGAGGTTTAGAAACATTAAGTAACTTGCCTAAGTCCCTACATCTGGGAAGTCACAGAGGTAGGATTTGCCTCTCTGCAAAGCTTGCCCTTTAAACAGCATGCCAAACTGCTGGAAAAGTCTAGTGCCTGTTTCTAGTGGACTCCAGGTGCTTCAAGTTCTTTGCCAGTTGGATGGTCCAAGTACTTCTTTACAGTCGCTATAGCTGTGACCTTCCCTGTTTAGCTGTGGACTGAGCAGGAATGCAAGGTTACTCTTCATTCATTCCCAACCCTGACACCTCTTCTGATTTCAACATTTATTGAAGGAAAGCCCTCCAAGTCTGGGCACCGATGAGCTGGCCTGCCTACAGATGAGAGGGCTACAGGCAAGCAGCTGCCCCGGCCTTGCAGCTACTGAGCAGGGCAATGGAGATGCTGCCAGGCTCTGTGGGTGGGTGGACACTGACAGATCAGCTGCCAGGCTCATTATTCATATACAGGAACCAAATATCACTATGCAGGGGAAAAACCACCCAAAGACAGTTCTTTGTCTCCTTGATTTTTGTCTTTTTCCAGAATGGAAGAAGTTACATGACACATCCTTCCTGGGCCAGCCCAAGGCGCTGGCATCTGGGCTGCCTCGGGACCACACACTTGGTGGTCCTGTGGCCTCTATGGGCCGCCTGGCCCAGTCCCCGAGGAGGCCCCAGGCTGGCTGCATCTGCAGGAAGAAGCAGCTGCGTCCTGAGACAGAGTTGTCAGATCTCTCACGAGGAAGCCCGTGAGGAGGTCTGAGGCTGCAGCGTCAATGCTCAGCGACAAGGTCTCCGAGGGAAGCAGCTCAGCCGGCGGGCGCAAAGGCAGATCCTCCGGACCAGGCGCTGTGGAGACACTCAGAGGCTCAGCGGAGCCGGAGCTGCATTCTGGCGCGATTCTCGGTGAAGGGGGCTTCATGGGAGGCGGACTGAGGAGGGGAGAGGCTCGGTGAGAAAAGCTATCTTTGGACGGCAGGGGATAGGACCTGATTCTGAGGGCAGGAAGACCCTGAGGAGTCCCAGGGCTCTGAGGAGAATGGACAGTGAGGACTAGGGCCTGAGGGCGCTCTCTGCGACCGGGCCGCGGGGCGTCGGGACGGAACCAGCGGGCGTGCGGAGCGAGCACAAGCCCAGAGAAAAAACCCGGAGTGGGCAGCTAGCCCAGCGCGCGCCAACCGCTGCGGCGCTGCAAAGCCCACCCACCCGACGCCACGCCCGATTTTCATTGGCCCCTCTTAGCTCTCCGCCGACTGGCTACCTCTGGATCCAATTAGCCGGGCTTGAGCCCTACTTCCGGCGCTAGCGAGGTCCGCCCCTTAAGAAACCGGAAGAGCGCGTCTGCGCGCGCTTCCCAAAGTCTCAGCCGCTTGAGGACCCATGGTGCGCGCCCAGAGGCTGTGGAGGGCAAGGGGAGGACATGTAAGGAGGATGCGCGGGAGGGTAGAGGCAGGAGATAGGACAGAATGGGAGGGGCGGAGCTTTGGTGGCCAGCAAGGGGCCGGGCCTGAGGGGAGTGAAGGAATTTAAATGAAACTAGCGGGGCTTTAAATCAATTTAGAGGTCAGGATTTGGTGGGGAGGCCTTGAGGGGCGTGGTCTTTTGGTGGTAAGTAGAGCTGCTATGGAGTGGGCAGGGCCATCATGGGGCAGAGCCTGAAGTGGAAAGATTAGCCCTCTCTCCGTTCTGCCCCGTAGCATGGGGCATCGCACCCTAGCCTCTGTCCCAGCTCTATGGGCCTCCATCCCCTGCCCACGCTCTGAGCTGCGCCTGGACCTGGTTCTGGCTTCTGGGCAATCCTTCCGGTAAGTCACCCTGGCTCTTGGCTCCTAAGCACTGCAGACCTGGGACGTAAAGAATCACTGGGGGTTTGGAGTTCCCGTCGAGGCGCAGCGGAAACGAAACCAACTAGGAACCATGAGGTTGCAGGTTCGATTCCCTGGCCTCGCTCAGTGGGTTAAGGATCCGGCGTTGCCGTGAGCTGTGGTGTAGGTCTCAGACGCGGCTTGGATCTGGCGTTGCTGTGGCGTGGCTGTGGCGTAGGCTGGCTGCTCCAATTGGACCCCTGGCCTGGGAACCTCCATATGTCGCCGCGACCTTAATAAGACAAAAGGGAAAAAAAAAAAAAAAAAAAGGGAATCATTCGGGGAGATGGAAGAAACTTCAGAGTACAAAGGGGAGACTGAGGCACGGGTGGTGACCCTGTTACCTCATTTATGAAGTGGAGATAATAAGCCTGCGGGTGCAGTGTAGCTGCGAGGATCAAATGATATAATTGCATTTTGTAAATCAGTTTTGTATATGGAGCAGCTGTAGAATGGGAGGGCCCCAAAGTGTGCAGGATGGGAAACTGAATGCTAGGCCTCCCATGTGCCTGGGGGCTCAGGTGGAGGGAGCAGAGCCCTGCACACTGGAGTGGCGTACTGGCGGACCGTGTATGGACACTGACCCAGACTGAGGAGCAGCTCTACTGCACTGTGTATCGAGGGGATAGGGGCCGGGTTGGCAGGCCCACACTAGAAGAGCTAAAAGTGGTGCAACAGTACTTCCAGCTGGATATCAGCCTTGCTCAACTGTATCGTCATTGGAGTACTGTGGACCCCCACTTTCAAGAGGTGGCTCAGAAATTCCAAGGTGAGTGCAGAGCCAGAGGTATGGGTTGGAGTACTTGTGATTCAGTTAGGCTACTCAATTTCACCATCTGTTAAGTGGAGATGATATCTATCTCAGGATTTTATGAGGGTTAAGGAAGCTAATACATATAAGGTGGTAAAGTGCTTGGAATAGTGCCTGACACATAGTAATTATTATTCCTGTTATTATTGTCCTGCTGACCACAATAGTAGAGTAACAAGGATACTGAACCAGTTCTTGGCTGTGTGATCTAGGGTTAGTGACATCATTCGTTCTGTAAATGTTTACAGAGCATCCGCTCTGTGACTGAGGATCCTGCAGTAAACAAAACAGAAACAAATCCCCACCCTCATAGTGCTTACATTGTGGCTTCTTCATCTGTGGAATGGAATGAGAACCCAGCCCTCACAAGATGCTATGAGAAATGAGAGCTCTGGTGTTGCTTTCTCTAAGAACATTGTCCCCTCATTCCCTTGGGAATTCCCCGCCCCTCAAGCCTTGGTGTCTAGGATCTCAGGGTGAGAGGAGGCCACTCCCAACTCTGAGGTGCTTTCTGATCCCCCTGCCTTTCTGGTCCCCAGGTGTTAGGCTCCTGCAACAAGACCCCATCGAGTGCCTTTTCTCCTTCATCTGTTCCTCCAACAACAACATTGCCCGCATCACTGGCATGGTGGAGCGGCTCTGCAAGGCCTTTGGACCTCGGCTGATCCAGCTTGATGATGTCACCTATCATGGCTTCCCCAGTCTGCAGGCCCTAGCTGGTGAGTAGGTGGGTCCCTGCCCCCAGGCTCTCCAACAGCTTCCAAAATCTGTTCGGGTTTCCCCTGGTACCCATCTCCCATCTCAAAGCTACCTGCCTTCCCAAACACTACCCTCATCCAGAACTGTCCTGCCTGATCAGCCCCAGTTATACCTCATATTCCCTATCTGGCCTAAAATGTCAGCACCTCACCAGTCTGTGCTTCTTACACAGATAGAAATAAAATTTTCTACCCAAAAGTGTTTGAGGAATGAATAAAGCAGTCATGAGGTAAGGTAGTGTAATGAGTTAAGAGCACAGGCTTGGTGCTCCAGGCTTCGTATAAGATCCCATGACTACCATGTCCTTTCTTTTTTTTTTTTTGTCTTTTGTTGTTGTTGTTGTTGTTGTTGCTATTTCTTGGGCCGCTCCCGCGGCATATGGAGATTCCCAGGCTAGGGGTTGAATCGGAGCTGTAGCCACCGGCCTACGCCAGAGCCACAGCAACGCGGGATCCGAGCCGTGTCTGCAACCTACACCACAGCTCACGGCAACGCCGGATCGTTAACCCACTGAGCAAGGGCAGGGACCGAACCCGCAACCTCATGGTTCCTAGTCGGATTCGTTAACCACTGCGCCACGACGGGAACTCCCCACGTCCTTTCTTGAACAAGTTACTTAATCTCTTCTAAGCTCTCATTTTCTCCATGGTAAAATGGGAAAAACAGTAGTATTGTCATCATAGGAAAGTAAGCATGATAATGTACCTAAAGCACTTGCCCATGCATGATACCTAGCATTTAATGATAGAAGCTGTTGCTGTTATTATGACTTATTTTAGATCATGGATGTGAACACCCTTTGGAAAGGTTAAGAAATTCAACTGGGGAGTTTCTTTAGGGCAGCAATTCCGTCTCAGTCCTTGTTCCAGTGCACAGCACATAGTAGGTGCTCAGAAAACATTTGTAGGGAGTTCCCGTCATGGCGCAGTGGTTAACGAATCCGACTAGGAACCATGGGGTTGCGGGTTCGGTCCCTGCCCTTGCTTAGTGGGTTAACGATCCGGTGTTGCCGTGAGCTGTGGTGTAGGTCACAGACGCGGCTCAGATCCTGTGTTGCTGTGGCTCTGGCGTAGGCCGGTGACTACAGCTCTGATTTCAACCCCCAGCCTGGGAACCTCCATATGCCGTGGGAGCGGCCCAAGAAATAGCAAAAAGACAAAAAAAAAAAAAAAGAAAACATTTGTAGAGGGGCAGAATCCAGGCCTTAAGCTTGCTTCCCTCCCCATTCTCACCCCCACAGGGTCAGAGGTGGAGGCTCAGCTCAGGAAGCTGGGCCTGGGGTACCGTGCCCGCTACGTGAGTGCCAGTGCCCGAGCCATCCTGGAAGAACGGGGTGGGCTTCCCTGGATGCAGCAGCTGCGCTTGGCCCCCTACGAGGAGGCCCACAAGGCCCTCTGCACCCTGCCCGGGGTAGGCACCAAGGTGAGGCTTCAAGGGGGTAGGAGCTGCCCTCACCATCAATGCAGAGAACAGCAGAACAGGAAAAAAGGCAGGCCTGAGAGTGGAATACAGGCATGGCTCCTGAAAGCAGAGCCAGGAGAAAGGATACAAGCAGATGTTTTATAGAGAATATGTAGAGGGCAGAAAGGGTATAAAAGGCATTGCCCTTTGAATGCATTTATAGAAAAACCATTTGTTCAGGTACTTATATACTCTGCTATATGTATGCAGACGTTTCCAGAAGGAATCACAGGAAACTTAATAATGGATACCTTGAGAACACAAATAAGATGTTTCTGCTTTTCATTTTCTTCTCTTAAAATTTTATGTACTTAGAGTTCCCACTGTGGTGCAGTGGGTTAAGGATCTGGTGTTGCACATCTGTACAGCTGTGGTGTAGATTGCAGCTGTGGCTCGGATTCAATCCCTGACCTGGGAACTTCCGTATGCCTTGGGTGCGGCAGAAAAAAAAGTTTTATCTACTTACAAAACTTTGTTTAGGAAGTTTCTGTGTGGCAGTGGGTTAAGGATCTGGCATTGCCGCAGCTCTGGTACAGGTTGCATCTGCAATGTGGTTTTGATCCTTGGCCTGGGAGCTTCCACATGCCACAAGCACAGCCAAAGGAAAAAAAGACAACAACATTTTGTTCAGTATCAACAGGGTTAGCTATGAGTAGAATAATTGGGAATTTATTTGACTTTTATTGTTTTCTTTTTTATACTATTCTGTACTTTTCTCTTTTTTTTGGGTCTTTTTGTCTTTTCTAAGGCCGCTCCTGAGGCATATGGAGGTTCCCAGGCTAGGGGTCTAATCAGAGCTATAGCCACCAGCCTACGCTGCAGCCACAGCAACTTAAGATCTGAGCTGAGTCTGCGACCTACAGCACAGCTCACAACAATGCCAGATCCTTAACCCACTGAGCAAGGCCAGAGATTGAACCTGCAACTTCATTGTTCCTAGTCAGATTCATTAACCACTGAGCCATGACAGGAACTCCTATGCTACTCTGTACTTTAAAAATGAATCTTTGGAGTTCCCACTGTGGCTCAGTTGGGTTAAGAACCCAACTAGTATCCATGAAGATGCAGGTTCAATCCCTGGGATCACTCAGTGGGTTAAGGATCTGGCACTGTTGTAAGCCGCAGATGTGGCTCAGATCTGGCATTGCCGTGGCTCTGGTGTAGGTCTGTAGTTATAGTTCCAGTTGGACCCCTAGCCTGGAAACCGCCATATGCTGCAGGTGTAGCCATAAAAAGAAAAAGAATATTTGTTTAAACAATTATTTTTAATAGGCTCTGAACTCCAGCCCAATATTAAATCTTGGTTCTGCATTTTTGTAGCGGTATAATGTTGGCCAAGTCACCTCATCTTTCAGAACTTCAATTTTCTTGTCTGCTAAAAGCCTTTTCAGGTTATGATGTGAATCTAGCATACATAGATGTTCACCCAGTAGCACTCTCATCACAGGTGTTTTTAAAATTATTAATAGAATGTACAGTAATAGTAACTTCAGAGTGCAGAAGAAAGCAGCTGGCTTTGGGGCTGGAAGTAGGTTGCTGAGTGGATGCTGCTATTCCTCTTCTGTGGCTCACTCATTTTCCATCACAGGTGGCTGACTGCATCTGCTTGATGGCCCTAGACAAGCCCCAGGCTGTACCTGTGGATGTCCATGTGTGGCAGATCGCCCAACGTGACTACAACTGGCACCCCACTGCCACCCAGGCCAAGGGTCCAAGCCCCCAGGCCAACAAGGAACTGGGTAAGGAGAGAGAGGGCTGCCAGGGTTGGCGGTGACTTAAAGTGGTGGGAACTTCCCACACCTCTCCCTAAAACCCCGCCCCCATGGATAGGGAGTGAGAGAGGCCAATTAATGTTGCCTCACTTCTTCTGGTTTAGGAAACTTCTTCCGGAGCCTGTGGGGACCTCATGCTGGCTGGGCCCAAGCAGTGAGTGTACCTAGGCTTCCCCTTCTTCCCCACCCCTGACCCACTGGACTCTTACACCTTCCGCTGCCCCAGGTGACCCTAAAAGACTCTCCCCCCACCCCCACCCTGACTCTAGACTCTCATTGCTCCAGCCCTGCCCCCCATGAACACTTCTAGCTCCCCACAGTGCCACCGGCCCCACCAGGCCCGACCCCAGTGTACCTTCTCCCCACTCACGCTCCTGCCCCTACCCCTAGGTGCTGTTCAGTGCTGAGCTGCGCCAACCCCACCGAGCTCAGGAGCCACCAGCAAAGCGCAGAAAAAGATGCACAGGCCCGGTAGGCTAGATGGGGGCCTTGGACAGAGGGATTCCCCCGACACCTCTCCTATCCAGTCTCATGTTGGAAAGGGGGATTCCCTGCAACTATCTCAGGGGCCAGGCACCCTCAAATCAAGCACAACAGTGTTGGGGTGGGGGTTGTGTGTGGAGACAGAGCTACCTGTGGTTTTAATTTCTTCCCTTTATTATAAGAAGGAACAATAAAATAGAAACATTTGTATGGAAAAGGCAGTGGAGGTATGGTAGGCAAAGGGTTTCAGAGGGGGGTGAGGCAGGGTAACTCCCCAGTTTATGGAGGGAGGGGGAGCAGGCCACCCCCAGGCCCTCCCACATAGGGGATCCCAGCCCCTAGAGCTGGGGGGGCAGTGTGGGAGACACTTCTGGACCTGGCTCCACGCAGCAGTCTCGACAGCAACAGCCAGCCGCAGAACCTGCTCAGGAAGAAAACACAGCCGGCTGTAGGAGCAGACCCTCTGCTTCAGCCTGGGCGTCTCTCTGTGGACCCCCCCGCCCATGCTCTTCCAGGGCCCTGGTCCTCACCCCCAGCTGCTGGTGTTAGCAGCTCCCCATGGCTGGCCGTCTGTCCCTGCCCCTCCTGGCTGGTGCCCAGCTGTAGCTTCCTCATGTGCCGCACCACAGCCGTGGCATTGAAGGCTTGCTGCAGAGAGAGGGGGGTGTGAAGGGACTTCTGAGTTAGAGTGGGAGATCATGGGGCAGAGTCTGGTGGTAGAATTCTTGCAGCAGTTCTGTTCTTTTAATATTTGTTGAGACCATAAAACCCTCAAAACCTCTAAAAGCTTTATTAAATTATATTCAGCCATATTATATATTTGCAACACATACATATTTATAAAAATGTATATAGACATGTATGACTTTTATATACAATGAATTCATATTCACATAATAAACAGTATAGCATTATGTATCAGGTACTGTTCTAAGCACTTTACATAGTATAGTTCATTTAATCTTCAAAAAAGTCTTTGAGGTGGGGACTTAATACTGTCACCATTGTCAAATGAGGAAACTGAAGCACACAGCAGTAAAGTAACTTGCCCAGGTGTATGTGTATCATTCTCTATTCAACCTCCCCACTGAGATGTCCCTCAAATTCCCCATGTCCTAAACCAAAGTTATCCCCCAAACCAAGTTTCTTCTCCTGGGATCTCTATCTTAGTGATGGTATCACAATCCACTTTGTCCCCAACCAAAATCTTGGGCCAGCCCTGGACATCTCCTCTGTCCCCCAATATCCTTTCTACCATCACTTGTTGATTCTGCCTCCCAGATTCCTGGTTCAATCAGTGCTCTCTGTTCCCGTTGACTCCGCTAGTCAATCCCTCACTGTCTTCTGACTACATCTCTGCCACAGCCTCCTAAGGGGTCTCCCCAGCCTTCACTCTGTGCGTCTCTGCATCCTGAGAGCTCTTTCTAAAGAGTAAGTTCCTGCTTAAAATCCTTGGGCTCCCAACATCCTCAGGATCAAGTCAGTGCTCCACTGTGGCATTTGAGCCCCTGAGTAGCCCAGCCCCTACCTGTGTGTCCAGCCTGAGCTCCTGCCCCCCAGCCCCTGCAGTCTAGTAAAGCTTAGCACTTGCAGTGCTTCGAATGACCACACTCTCTTCCCCTAGCTCTTTGCACACCTATTGCCTCTGCCTCAGACATTCTGCTGTGCTTGGCTAATTCCTACTCGCTGTCAGGCCGTTATCACCTTTACGCCCCTTGCAGGACCCCATGGGGTTAGATGTCTCCTTGGAATTATATACTGTTCTCCCTCTAGACTTGGAGGTCGGGGACCTCAGTGCAACAGGGTAGGGTCACAGAGGATGAATGAATGAGGGTCTTTAGTGAGCATCCCTGAGAATTTACCGTGTGCCCCACTTGGTGCTAGGTGCTGTATGAGCTGAGACCTAGATGGAGGTGGAGAGGAGTCCTGGGGAGCCTGGGACCCAGGACTAGGGACAGAGGCTTACCTTCCACTTGCTCTTGGCAAAGTTCTTCTTGATCTGCTCGCTCACTGACTGGTGAATATTCTTATCTAGAGCCGTATCTCCTGCAATCCTAGGATGAATGTGTGCGGAAGGCTGTCAGTGAAGGCAGGGGCAGGCCTAGGGGCCCCAAACCCTACCCCAGCCTGGAACTTGTGGGAACTCTCACCAGGGGTGCTGCAAGGCCTGGTCACAGGTAAACCTCTTCTCTGGATCCTTCTCCATCAAGTGTCGGATGAAGTCTTTGGCTGACCCCCCAAAACAAGAGCAAAGACAGCATGGTGGTGCCCAAGAACAACCCCAAGATAGAACCCACCCCCTGGGGTCTGGCCTGGCATTGAAGCTCAATCTGTCCATGTGCTGCCCCACCCCATCTATACTCTCTCTAAGCCCCGACCCACCCCAACCCTCCAGCTTTCTCCCTGAAGAAAAATCTGTTCTTAGCAAAGACTCTACTCAGTGTATTCACACTGATGTGTAAATGATTGATAATGGCTTCACATCTTTGCCTCCTCATTGGAGACACAGAAGGTCAGATGAGAACATGGTGGTGTTTTAGGCATTAGGAAGTCAGTGAGGGAAGGTATGTTAAAAAATACTGTGGTTTGAAAACTGAATGAATGAATGCCTACAGTTTCTCAGACTGGGGGCCAAGCAGAGGGAAGCATCCAGGGTGGGTGTATGGTCTCGAAGACACCTCTTAGTCTGCGACTGGGGAATCTGACAGAAGGAAGGTGTTGAGGAGACCCCCAAAGTGAATGAGGAAGGCACTGCAGGTAGGACCCAGAGTAAGAAAGCAAAGCCCCCAATACCGGAGTCAGAGATGTCGTCCCAGTAAGGAGAGTCAAACTCGTACTCGGCCTTCAAAATCTGTTCAAAGAGTTTGGCATCATTCTCGTCATAGAAGGGGGGATAACCACAGAGCCTGGGCAGGGAGAAACTCATTCTCATTTCCACTTTCACTGCACCCTTTGGCTCTAGGATGGAGCTTTGGGGCAGTCTTGGGGGTCAGACAGGACCCACAGGAAGGAGCTCCGCCTGTTACAAGGGGAGAAATCTCCACCTCTCTGCCATGCTCACTCCTGTCCATCTACACTGGCTTTCTGTTCCTTGACGTGCTACCAGCTGTCCTTCCTCAGGACCTTCGCACTTGCTGTTCCCTCTGACTAACTATTCTCCCCGCATCTCTAAAATCTGGCTCCCTCACTTCATTCAGGATGCCACTCAAATGCCACCTCCTCAGAGAGGCCTCGCTATCCTCCTTATCTAAAATAGTATCCATCCTGACCTCCCTGACTTGCTTGATTTTTCTTCACAATATTTCTTACCACCTGACATTATTTTACATATTTATTTCCTTGTTTATTGTCTCCCTTCCCTACTAGCATGTCTGCTTCCTGAGGGCAGGCACTTTGCTTTGTCCTCTGCTAAGTCCCCAGTGCTTAGCATAGTATCAGAAACATAGTATCTACTTAGTACAGTAATATTAGTTATTAACTAGTAGTTATCAGTTAATAACTGGAAGAAAGAAATAGCAGAGAGGAAGAAGAGGGCAAAATTGGGGAGAGGAGAACTCTGGAGCCACACCCTAAGAGCCAAGCCCCCACTCACAGGATATAGGCAATGACTCCAATGGACCAGCAATCCACTGCCTTGCTGTAGGGCTTCTGAGCCAGCACCTCTGGGGCTGTGGAGGGAAGGGAACCTCGTGGTGACAAACTTCTGCCCTGCAGCTCCTGATTCCTCCCCAACCCACAGTCCCAGCCTAGGGCCCTCCGTACCCACATATCCTGGGGTCCCGCATGCTGTGGAGAGCACGCTGCCAGGGTCCTCCATCTTGGAGAGGCCAAAGTCAGAGATCATGATCTTGGAGTCTTCATCCAGGCTGTAGTACAGCAGATTCTCTGGCTTGGAGGGCGAGAGAGTGGAGAAGGGGGAGTTGGAGATGGCCAGAGGCCAGCAGAACCTTCTGCCTCCCCAGTTGCCCCCTGAGAAACAACAGGCCCCCCAAAGCCACCGTGGCTTCACAGCTGCCGTCTTGTTTGGAGGCACAAGAAACTCAAGGAAGTTCTCAAGGTTAAAAGTTCCACACACATATGCCGCGGGAGCGGCCCAAGAAATAGCAACAATAACAACAACAACAACAACAAAAAAGACAAAAGACAAAAAAAAATAATAATAAAGTCTAATAAAAAAAAAAAAAGAGTTCCCGTCGTGGCGCAGTGGTTAACGAATCCGACTAGGAACCATGAGGTTGCAGGTTCGGTCCCTGCCCTTGCTCAGTGGGTTAACGATCCGGCATTGCCGTGAACTGTGGTGTAGGTTGCAGAGGCGGCTCAGATCCAGCGTTGCTGTGGCTCTGGTGTAGGCCGGTGGCTACAGCTCCGATTCAACCCCTAGCCTGGGAACCTCCATATGCCGAGGGAGCGGCCCAAGAAATAGCAACAATAACAACAACAACAACAACAAAGACAAAAGACAAAAAAAAAAATAAAGTCTATTAAAAAAAAAAAAAAGTTCCACACACACACACATACTCACAAGAAATGAAGTTCCCATCATGGCTCAGTGGTTAACGAATCCGACTAGGAACCATAAGTTTGCAGGTTCGATCCCTGGCCTTGCTCAGTGGGTTGAGGATCCAGCATTGCTGTGAACTGTGGTGTAGGTTGCAGACGTGGCTTGGATCTCACGTTGCTGTGGCTCTGGCGTAGGCCGGTAGCTGTGGCTCCAATTTGACCCCTAGCCTAGGAACCTCCATATGCCGCAGGAGTGGCCCAAGAAATGGCAAAAAGCTCCCCCCCAAAAAAAAAAAAAAGTTCCAGAAAGGACAAGGGCCTTGGGGATGCGGGAAGGAATTTCCTACAAACTGTAGGTGTGTATTGTGAAGCCCTAAAGAATTTTTGAGCACCTGTTGTATGCTGGATCCTGTGCTGTGATTGATTTCAGTTCATCCTATCACATCCCTGCCAAACCACTCTGAGTAATCCCACTTTACAGATGAGGAAACTGATGCCTGAGAGTCTACAGTTAGAGAGTGGCAAACCGCCGTCCATCTCACCCCAGGGCTTTTCTAGAGTGGAATGAGATGTACTACAAAATTTAAACCCCATCATCATCTCTGAGAAGTAGGGTTTCAGGGGCTTCAGCTTTCCTCTTTATGTTTTGCTGTTTCATCATCTTTTCTACAAAGAGCAAGTGGGACTTTTATTTAAGAAAAAAAAAAGACTTAAGATGTGATAGGGATAACAGCACACTTCACCCTTGTGTCCATTTGGGTGTCCAATTTGGAATGGGGAAGAGGCAATTTAGGATTTACAAGGTCAATTTTTCTTTTTTTCTTATTTTGTTTTTTTAGGGCTGCACCAGGCATATGGAGGTTCCCAGGCTAGGGGTCGAATCAGAGCTGCAGTTGCCAACCTATGCCACAGCCAGGGCAACCCCAGATCCTTAACCCACTGAGCAAGGCCAGGGACTGAACACATGTCCTCATGGATACCAGTCGGATCTGTAGCCCATTGAGCTACAACAGGAACTCCCTACAAGGTTAATTTTGCAGATGGGAAGCCAAGGTTTGGCAAGGGGGTGAAGGGTACCCCAGTACCCCACACCCCACCTTGAGGTCCCGGTGTACAATGCCCAGATCGTGCAGGTACTTGACGGCGTCCAGCACTTGAAAGATGAGGCGGCTGGCATCCCGCTCTGTGTAGAAGCCTTTTTCCACAATTCGGTCAAACAGCTCCCCACCTGACACGCTGCATCAGGGACAGAGCATTGTGGCCAAGACAGCAGGGAGGCAGAGAGGCCAGGGAGGGGGCACGGGGAGAGGTGTGATGAAGGGGCAAAAGCAGGGCTGCTCACAGCTGCATGATGAGGTAGAGGTGTCCCCCACTCTCATAGATGTCATCCAGGGCTACAATGTTGGGGTGCTTGATTCTGAAAGGAGAAATGTGGTGGTTCAGGGTTGAGCACAGCTCGCCCTCTTCCCACCCTCATCTTGAAGAGCCATGCCTACACACCTGGGCAAGACAGACCAATGATAGGGTCCCAGAGGGAAAAGCTGATGTGCCATGATTTATTCTAGTGTAATGGAAGGCAGGGGAGCACAGAGGTTAACACGGGGCTCTGGCATTGGACAGACCTGGGCCCAACCTGCCTCTGCCCCATGTCATTTGGGGGCAAGTCTCTTCACCTTATAGCACTGATCAGTGTATGATTGTAATAACATTTGTCTTGGCAAGGGGGTGAGGGGTACCCCAGCTCCCCACACATTGACAAATGTTATTACAATCATATACTGATCAGGGCTTATGTATTTGTCAGCTTCCCCCACCAACGTAATCTCTATGAGACCAAGAGCTTTTATCTTGCTCACCACTGTTCCCCTAGCACCTGGTGCAGAGGAGGTGATCACTAATAAATTGAGTGTAACCTCTCTGAGCTCAGTCTCTGCATCTATAGCATCTATAATATGAAGCCAATGATGGTACTTCCCTCAAAATGTTGAGGTGAAGATCATGTGAGGAAATGAAGGTGGGAGTCTTGGCACAGTGCCTGGCATACATACAGTAAATGTTCCATACATGCACTAAAGATGGTAACTGAGTCTGATGGAAGCTTTGGCTCTGCCACAAACTTGCTGTGTGACCTTGGGCATGTCTTTTCCTCTTTGGGCCTCAGTCACCCCAACTCAACAGTGGAAAGAATAATTATGTCCCTGCCCAGGGTATTTAGAAAGATTAAGGAGGAGGCTGGAAGTGAAGATTCTGTATAAGCTTTCCAAGTGAGAGCAGCAAGTTTTCCATAAGCATGAGCAATTCATAGAACATTTGGTTGTTGATTGAGGAAGGGGCCAGCCGACAGGCATTTATAAACTTGCTAAGTGGTTTAATAGGTGGCAGGAACTTGAGGTAGGTCTAGAGATAATAGCAATTGAAGTACATGGGTTCAAGACATGTTCAAGGATTGACCTTTAGATCTGATTAGACATTAAACCACTTCAAATAAGCAGCAGAATCTCAGTCACATCTGTCATGTTAGCTGTCATGCCAGGCACTTGAAATAAAGGACCTCTAATAAAGGACTCCACACCCCTACCAAGTGTGGATTATTACCACATTTTATAAAAGCAATTTGAGGCTCAGAGAAGTTAGATGATTTGCCCAAAGCAAAGGCAGGAGGAGGATGGGAGAGGTTGAGGTAGGGTCAACCCAGGGCAGGGACAGGATGTGGGCCACTCACTTGTGTAGGACAGCGATCTCATTCTCCATGCTGCCCTCCTTGCCTTCCAGAGCCTTCTTGGCGATACATTTGATGGCCACCAGCTTCTGAGTCCTCTTATCTTCTGCCAGGATTACCTCTGAGAAGGCCCCTCTGCAGTGAGAGGGGATTTACGAGGTGGGAAACAGGAACCTCCGCTTCCCTCCAGCCTCTCCTCCATACCCTATGGGTTACAAAACCACCTCCAGACCAAGGAGGTGAGATGAGTCTCCCTCTATCATTCATTCACCCTCCTGGTGCTACAGGTGACCCATCCTGTGACCTACACCACAGCCCACAGCAACGCCAGATTCTTAACCCAATGAACGAGGCCAGGGATTGAACCCACAACCTCATGGTTCCTAGTCAGATTTGTTTCTACTGTGCCACAACAGGAACTCCAGAATTTGAATTTTAACAAGATCCTTAGGTGATGTGTATGCTCACTAAAGTTTGAAAAGCAATGCTTTCTAACAGGCTCTTAGAAAGGAATATACTCATTTGCACTAAAGTTACTGATTAAGGCAGGTTTACTAGAGTACTCTTTCTAGGACTATTTTTCTTTCTCTGGGATAATAAGTCATAAGTCAAAGGAAAGCATCTCTCATGGTGAAATCTCAATCATCAAAGTAACTAGTGACTGTGACACCTTCATTGCTGGTTTCTGGTATTGTCCCTCTCCAATTTATCTGCCATACTGTGGCCAGAGTGACCAGAAAGTCTTAAATGTCTTCCTATGACTTGTGGGATTAAGTCCAGCCTCCATAGCTTGGTATTCAACACCTTACATGATGTGTTCCTCTCAGCCTCTTCTTCTACTCTTCCCCCAGCCTCTGTTATAAGCTTTACCAGACTCTACCTCTTTCCATACACAACATGCCTTTGAGCCTTTGCTTATGCTATTCCTTCTGCCTGGAATACCTTCTCTTTCTCTGACAAGTACACTCCTACCCATCCTTTCAGTCCCCAGCTCTTAGGCCCCTTCTCCAGAAAGTTTATCCCCACACAGAAGTCTCTGCTCTCTCTGGGCTCAACAAAGTCCTCATTCATGACTTTAGCTGGAGCAGAGCACACACCTGTTGTCATCTTACGTGGGTCTGTCTCCCTCACATGTTTGGGATCAATGTGAGGGGCAAAGATCAGGTTTGAATTATTTCTGGATTCCCACCATTGTGGGCAGCCATGCCCAGCCTCAGTTCCAAAACCTAGGTTAGAACCCCCAGTTCTTGGCAGCAAGTTTGAAAAACTGGCTCCTTCATTCTCATCACAGGAACCTAGAACTCTGGCAAGAGCCGCCTCAGTTCCCACCCACTGTCAGCCAGAAGTGAAAAGCCAGGGCCAGCCTGGGCCAGGCAATGCTACCATAGGGCCTGGGCTGCAAGAAACAGGAAGCAGTGATCAACTGGCCAGAGGAAGCACCGCCCTGGCCTCAGCCTCCTCTCAGCCCTCCAGGCCCAGGGGTAAGGGCCTTCCCAACCCCACCTCCCATCTCAGGGACAGCTGCCCTTCACTCCCACCCTGAGACTCACGTTCCTAGAACATCACGGAAGTCGTAAATGTCTCTAATATCCTCCGCCTGCTTCCAGGTGGGGCCTTCCACTGCCCCCGGCATGGCCCACTGCCCCCCGACCACAGCCAGGGCTCCTGGGAAGGAGAATGGAAGGAGAAGACTCAGTGGGGCCCCCATCTTTGTGGGAACTTGCTTGGGCGCTCCTGTTCAGTCACTCAGCCCACACTGAATCTTTCCTTGATCATTCATTTGACAAAGTCATTCAGCAAACATTCATTCACAGTCATTTGTTCTTTCAACAACACCTATTCAGCACGCCCTATGCTTAGAGGAAAATCCCTCAGGGTGGCAGCAAAATTCTTTATTCAACAAAGTCACTCATTCATTCATTAATTCAGCTCACCTCCCAGTTTCTCCCTCTCTAAATCGAAACACTCAGGGGCACACTGATCTCTGGGAGAAGTGCAGAGAAGACCCCAGAGCAGCTTGTAGAAACGCACTGCCCTGGAGGATCCCCTTGTCCCAGAACCAGTGACGTCCCAGCCCCACCCTCAGAATTGCTGGGGTGTCTCCTCTCCCTCCCCCTTCTCCCTGCCAGGCCTCTTGGAAATCAGGTTTCCGGCAGCCTGGGCTTCCAGCAATATCTCTGCCACGTTTTTTAAATAGCTCCTTCCACACTGTTACCACAGCAACAGCAGCCACAGCTGGAGCTCCCCAGGCCTCTTATTACCCCCTCTCCCTTCTGACTCCCCATCTGGATCCCAGCAACCTGAGAAATTGTCCCACCCAACCTGTCCCCTCCTGGCTTCATCTCATCCTGATCCAGCCTATACTTTTCACCACTGAGACTTCACCACCACGGAGACTCTAACCAGTAGTAGAGGGTGAGTGTTCTCTCCCCATTTATCAGATGAAGAATGGGGAGACTAAGGTTGGTGATGGATAGGGTCTGGATCCAGAGTTGCTCAATCACCCCTAGCTGGGCCCCAGCAAAGACTGCTGGAGGCAAAGACCTAGGAAGGGACTGCAGCCAGACTAGGACCCATCCAGAGAACACAGCCTCTCAATCCCATCCCAGGTCCACAGAGAGTGAAGCCAAAACAGAGCTCAGTGTACTGTGTGTCCTCAGGGAGGGCCCCTTCCTTCTCTGTTTCCTCCATGGGAAAAAATGAGGGGAAGGTGCCCTGATTAGAGCCCCTAGTGTGGGATTCCACTCTTTGGATGGGACATGTTCCCAAGGGGGCCTGGCCACCAATCCCAAGGGGCAGAAACTTCTAGGAAAGGAGACTTGATGGTAAGCTGTAGAGGCACAATTTTAAACCCACCTGGAAGCCTGGAAGATATGAACCTCACAGTTTCACATCAAAAGCCACCCACACCCCTGAACCCAAACACCTGTCTCCAGCACACGCCATCCCCAGTTACTCTGACACTTGATCACACATGTACACCCAGACATCAGCACACACATCCAAACACACACTCTCCCAGACATCCTCACACCCAAACATCCCTCTCATACCCCAAAACACACATCATACACACCTTGATGACACCCAGACAGGCAGACACACACACTCACCTGTATACCAGACATCCCAGATTCATTCATACCTTTATCCTAGAAGCTCTTCAACTGCAAATCCTTATACTCCTAACTCCAAACATGGTCAGCACACAACTGTATACACCCCCAACTCTGACTTACTGCCCTTTTGAGCTGGATACCAGCACACCACAACACCTGGACACATATCTGCAACAAAAGCACTGACTCCCAGACATCCGCACGGATACCCTTATACACCAACATGCTGCAACTTCATATCTGAAGCCCCTTGCCAAAGCTAAGTCACTCTCATATCCCAACACATCCATACCTCCAAATGCCCAGTCTTTCCACATTCAGGCCCAGCTGAAGGCAGACGCACGCACACACATCCCTTTCCCACCTTCCTCTTTTACCCACTCAGTTTCCCACCGGCACCTGCTGGGCCTGGGGCAGAGGTTGGGGAGTGAGGCCCGGCCCTGCCCATCTAGAGTCCGGCACGCCCGGGCTCCCCTTTCCATCCTTGGGGGAGGGTATCCAGCGGCTGCGCCCAGGGTCGGACGGCGCGGCTTTGGGGTTGTACCTGCGGCTGCCCCACCGCGGGGCTGGCTGGGAGGCCCGAGGTGCCTGGTGCTGGGTTCTGGCCGCTGGCCGCTGGCCGCCGCCCGCCGCTGCTGCGCGCCTGGCCCCGCCGCCGGCTCTCTCGCTGGGGCTTGGTTCGGACTCGGCTGGCTCCCTCCGCCCGCCTGCGGCTCTGATGTCAGTGGAGGAGGAGCCTGCGACGGAGGGACTGGGGACTGGGAGGTGAGGCTCCGCTCCCGGGCTGGGAAAGGGGCGAGAGGTCAGGAGTTAACCGCGGCCGCCCTTCGTGCAGGTCAGATCCTCCGCTGGGTTCCTTCCATCCTTCGTCATCAGGCTGGGTCCCCGTTTCACAGTAGGAACAACTGAGGCACAGAGAGATGAAGCGCTCAAAGTCAGTTGGTCAGAAGCAGAGTCGAATTCGAACACAAGTCTGTCTGATGCCGGAAGCTGGCCATTTTCACCCTGTCTCTAGGAGTTTCTTTCAGACCAGTTCTGGGAGCTCCCTTAGGGTTGGGCGCTGTCCTACTCTCCCTGCCCCTGTCTGCCCCTGGGAATTAGGCCCAGGGAAGAGCTCTAGAGACTGAGAGGAGTGGAGGCCTGGGGCCGTTCGGAAAGGACTAGGCAAGGGTAGGCGATGAAGAGAATTGAGACAGTCTTAGGGTGGGGACCCCATTTGACATGCGGGAAAACTGAGGTCCCTCTCTGAGGCAGAGCTAAGGCTCTAATTCTCCACACCTGCAGAGCTGATGCTCTAATTCCCTACACCTGCGGGCCAGATCGGGTGTGGTGCCCAGAGGGACTGGGGCGGGGAGGGAAGGGGGAGGGGGGAGAGTTAAATCTGGATCCTCGAGGAAGCGGGCCAAAGAGGACCACGTGACTGGGCTGGCGCCAGCGGCCTTTGGCTCAGGGCCAGGTTGGGAGAGGAAGCCCAAAACCGCTCTGGGGCGGCGGGCAAGGGGCCAAAAGACCTGACCTGTGTCCTCTTGAGCAAGGCCTTCCTTGGGGAGAAGGGGCTGGGGGAGCAACTCCCAGAAAGAAGCGGTGGAGCTGGACTGGAGCCAGCCGGAGGAGGCACGTTGCTGGGGACACCCCCACTCCACCTCATGGCCACTCCTCAATCTTGAATTCCTGCATTTTACAGCTGCAGATAGGGAGAGGACAATGCTTAGCTCAACCTCATTTTCAACTGGCTTTTCCCTGTCTTAACCTCAGGACTGTGTCCGAGGGTGGTCAGGTTATTGTGCCCATTCTACAATGAGAGAGGAAGAGGTTCCTAGAAAGGCTTTAGAGACTAACTTTTCTGAGTCACACTTTACCTCTCTTAGCCTCAATTTCTTCATTTGGAATATGGAATATTGATGACTGACTCAGAATTTTCCTGAGAATTCTGTGGGATAATGGATGTGACATGCCTGGAGTACCACTGGGATTCAAAATATGACAGCTAGACTTTACTTTTACTTTAGGGTAAACTGAGGTTCAGAGAAGGAACCTGGTTTGTCTGGGGTCAGGGTACTAAGGAGCAATTCCCCTCCCTCAGATCTCCTTGCCTTTGGTTGGATTCTTTCACATGTCAGGTAATAGAATCCGAAACTAAACCAGCTTCACCAAAGAGGAGCCAATGGCTCATAATAGCTGAGGCAAGATGGATGGAAGAACACCATGGGTCAGAATCTGAGACTGGAATTGGAGACAAAGTAGCTGTAGGATTTGCTTTCTCTCATCTCTCCTTGTCTCCATGTCTATTTGGCTTCCTTTCCTATGCAGAGTCATCTCCTTTATCTGTCAGGAAGCATGGTGTGAAGCAGCTCCAGCTTTCCAAATGAACCCAACGAAAGAGGAGCTGCACCCACTTTCTTTTATCAGTCACAGGGAAGGACTCTGATGCCTACCCCATTACCACCAAAATTTTTTCCAGGAGGATGAGGTACTATTCTGGGTAAGTGTACTGTCATAGGTAGTCACACTCGCAGTCACACGGAATGAGAACGGCTGTCATGTCCAAAGGAAGTAGCAGTGCTGAGCAGGCACGACTAACAAATCCATGTCAGACCTGCTCCCTTCAGTCAGGAAAAACAAACAAACAAACAAACAATGTTAGTATGTTTTGGTATGTAGTCTTCCAGACTTTTTTTGAATGTGTATTGATTGGGTTGTTTTTTTCTTGTTGAGTTGTATGAGCTGTTTGTATGTTTTGGAAATTAAGCCCTCATTGGTTGCATCACGTGCAAATATTTTCTCCTAGATTGTAGATTCTCTTTTCATTTTCTTTATGGTTTCCTTTGCTGTGCAGAAACGTGTAACTTTGATTAGGTTCCATTTGTTCATTTTTTTTTTTTAATTTGTATTGCTTTGGGAGACTGACCTGAGAAAATGCTGGTATAATTTATGTCAGAGAATGTTTTACCTAGGTTCTCTTCTAGATGTTTTATGGTGTCATGCCTTATGTTTAAGTCTTTAAGCCATTTTGCGTTTATTATTACATATGGTGTGAGGATGTGTTCTAACTTCATTGTCTACATGTGACTATCCAACTCTTCCAACACCACTTGTTGAAGAGGCTATTTTTCCATTGTAAATTATTGCCTCCTTTGTCAAAGATTAATTGACCACAAGTGTGTGAGTTTATTTCTGGGTTCTCTATTCTGTTCCATTGATCCATATGTCTATTTAAGTGCCAATACCATGCCTTTTTGATTACTGTAGCTTTGTAGTATTGTCTGAAGTTTGAGAAGGTTATGCTTTCTGCTTTGTTCTTTTTCGTCAAGATTACTTTGGCAATTCTGGGTCTTTTATGGTTCCATATAAATTTTAGGATTATTTGTTCTGGTTCTGTGAAAAAAGGCATGGGTAATTTGATAGGGATTGCATTAAATCTGTAGATTGCTTTAGGTAGTATGACCATTTTATCAGTATTAATTCTTCCAATCCAAGAGCATCAGACATCTCCATCAAGTCTTGAACTCAACAGAAAATAAGCCATTAGAAAAGTGAATGATTTTTTTTTTAGATTAGAGAAAATGCAAGAAATCACAAGGAAAAGATGGACAGTTTAATTTAGAAACATAAAAACATTCTTAACTCCTATTGTTGGAAATAAACCAAAAAAACCCTACCCTACTCCAAAATCATAGCTAACAGCAGAAGGCAAACTTAAGGCTGGGGAAATGTCATACAGATAGTGGGTTTACATAACTTCTATTATGTAAAGAACACACAAAATTGATAACAGACTAAGAACCCAATAAATGATCAAATGAGACAGATGAAACATGGTTACAATGGAGTATTCTCTACCTCACAAGTACTCAAGGAAGTAAAAACTAAAGAAGCTATTTATAGCCTTTCAAATTTGAAATTTTAAAAACTGGTAACACCAAAAGCTGGTGTAACTATGAGCAATGGATACTTCTACATTTCTGGTGGGAAAATGACTTGCTAAGAAATCTTTCTTTTGGAAAGCACTTCGGCAATATGCATCAAAAGCTTAAATAACCTCCAGGCCTTTTGACCAGGAATTCCTCTTCTGGGAATCAATTTCAGGGAAATAATTCTAAATTAGGACAAAACTATATACTCCAGGATGTTTGAAGAAATATTTTTATAACAGCAAAATTTAGAAGAACTCACCAAGAAGGCAATGATTAAAAAACATAAGGTACATCTACCAGATAAAATATTTCACAGCTCATAAAATGATGGTTAAGCAACCTACTCAAAAACAGGGAAAAATGCCTATAATCTTAGGCACATATGCACTTTGATAACGTCATTGTAAAATGCAAACCACAAATTATTCATAGCAAAGAGTGGAAAGGAACACCACAAATGTTAATAATGGTCAAAGAATTATCTGATGCCTTTTTTTTTTTTCTTTTTTCTTTTTAGGTCTACACCCTCGACACATGGAGGTTCCCAGGCTAGGGGTTGAATCAGAGCTACAGCTGCTGGTCTATACCACAGCCACAGCAACACAGGATCCGAGCTGCATCTGTGACTTAGACCACAGCTCACAGCAACACCAGATCCTAGACCACTAATCGAGGCCAGGGATCAAACTCGCAACATTATGGTTACTACTCGTATTTGTTTCTGCTAAGCCACAACAGGAACTCCTGATTCAGTGTATAATTTCTTTTAATTTTTTCTAATGTCTGTATTCTCCAAACATTTTTGTTGAGTAATATTAACTCTACAATCAAAAAGTCACTTTAAAAAAAATTATGCCATGGAGTTCCTCTTGTGGCGCAGCGGAAACAAATCCGACTAGGAACCATGAGATTGCAGGTTCGATCCCTGGCCTCGCTAGTGGGTTAAGGATCCTGCGTTGCCGTGAGCTGTGGTGTAGTTTGCAGACGGAGCTCGGATCCCATGTTGCTTTGGCTGTGGCTGTGGCGTAGGCCAGCGCCTACAGCTCTGATTAGACCCCTAGCCTGGGAACCTCCATATGCTACGAGTGCAGCTCTAGAAAAGACAAAAAGACCTAAAAAAAAAAAAAAATTATGCCAAAAGACAGTGGGTGTGTGCCAATTTGGTATTAAATTCTTTTTTAGATTGTATTTTTTTTTTTGTCTTTTTGCCATTTCTTGGGCCGCTCCTGCGGCACATGGAGGTTCCCGGGCTAGGGGTTGAATCGGAGCTGTAGCTGCCAGCCTACGCCAGAGCCACAGCAACGTGGGATCCGAGCCGCGTCTGCAACCTACACCACAGCTCACGGCAACGCCGGAACCCTGACCCACTGAGCAAGGGCAGGGATTGAACCCGCAACCTCATGGTTCCTAGTCGAATTCGTCAACCACTGCGCCACGACGGGAACTCCTTAGATTGTATTTTGAAAACAGTTACCAACAAAGCAATTGAATAGGTTTTCCCTCTTTTGCTATGGAAACAGTACTGGCACATTAAAAGGTTTGGAGTCAGGCAGACCTGGGTTCAAACTCTAACTCCACGTCTTACCAGCTGTGGGAACTTGGGCAAATCATTTAATAACTCTGAGCCTCAGTTTCCTCATCTAGAGCATAGCATAATCCATGCCAATGTTTATATCTGCAATGTAGGGTCATTTTGAGAATGAGAAAACTTAGAAAATGTCTTTCACCTAGTAGGCTATTTCCCTTGTTGTCACGTAGGTTTGCAGTGCATACTTGGTACATAGTAATTGTTCAGCAAGAAATGAGACAGAGAAGAGTTTTTTTTCTCCTTCTCTAGACATCAGCTGCCCTAAGACAGCTGCTTTCAGTATAATTTCTCCTTCCATTCCCAGGCTAGGTGTCAAATCTGGGAATCTGAGCTGTAGCTCCGGCCTATGCCACAGCCACAGCAACACTAGATCCAAGCTGCGTCTGCAACCTACACCACAGCTCATGGCAACCCTGGATCCTTTAACCCACTGAGCAAGGACAGGGATCGAACCCCCGTCCTCATGGATACTAGTCGGGTTTGTTACCGCTGAGCCAAGATGAGAACTCCCTCTCCTTCCATTCTTGAAGCCCCACAAGTTCTAGTCACGCTCCACCAAAGTTAGGGTTTTCCCTCTGCCTTCATGGTACTTACCCTTACTTTCTCAGCCCAACAAGAGCAGGCTATCTTAGAGACTCAGAGGTCCCTCTAATATTTATCAAATCTCATCTGGCTAAATTCTCTTGGCCAACAAAGACATATTCTGGGGCAATGATTCTTGTACTTTTCTCTGATTCTCAATCCACAGAACCTATAATTTTGTATATGGTGGTGCTGGCAGGCCCAGAGGGATGTTTAGAACCAGTCCTCTAGAGTGTAAGACCTGGCTTACAAAACTGGCTCACCACCAGCTATCTGATCTGGCCCTTCCCCTTCCTGCATTCTAGCTTCCTCATCTGTAAAATAAGGGTAATAGTATTACCTGCTCTGACACAGGGCTGTTGAAAGGACCAGATCCATATACAGTGCTTGGCACCATCTTAGCTTGCTCCCTTGCATGACCATCCTCCTAGAGTAGGGTTTTAACAATATGCCCTAAGCTTTTCATCAAAGGTTGTGATAAAAAATCACCATGTGAAACTCTGTCTCCACTTCCTATTAAATTTATGTGGAATATTATCAACATATGACTCCATTTGAGAAATTTTTCCAGCATGAGAAATTATTAGAATATTTGTCAGGAAAATTGGGAGATGCTCTTTACTCTGAAATCAAATGTTCTGGGACTGATTCATTTTATTTCCATTTTTGCCTTAGCTTCCAGGAAGCTTAGAGCTAAATCTTTTTTTTTAAGTTTTATTGAAGTGTAATTAATTTACAAGGTTTTGATAATTTCTGCTATACAATAAAGTGACCCGGTCGTACATACACATGTATCCATTCTCTCCCAGATTCTTTTCCTACAGAGATTATCACAGAATGCTGGGTAAAGTACTCTGTGCTATACAGCAGGTCCCCATTCACCAACCATTCCATAAACCTCATTGTGCATATTCCAGTCTGAAACCCCCAGTCCATCCTTCCCACCCCCCCCAACTGTCTCCCCTGTGGTAACCATAAGTTTTTCTTTTTTTCTTTTTAGGGCCACACCTCTGGCCTATGGAAGATCCCAGGCTAGGGGCTGAATCTGAGATGCAGCTGCAGGGCTACACCACAGGCACAGCAATGCAGGATCCAAACTGCATCTGCAACCTACACCACAGCTCATGGCAATGCCAGATCCATAACCCACTGGGTGAGGCCAGGGATTGAACCCATATTCTCATAGATACTGTTTGGGTTCATTTCCACGAGCTACACTAGGAACTCCATTTCATTCTTTTTCATAGCTGAGTAATATTCCATTGTATATATGTACCACAACTTGTTTATCCTTTCCTCTGTTGATGGACATTTAGGTTGCTTCCATGTCTTGGCTATTGTAAATAGTGCTGCAGTGAATATTGGGGTACATGCATCTATTCAAATTATGGTTTTCTCTAGATAGATGCCCAGGAGTGGGATTAGAGCTAAATCTAATGCTTAGTGACAGCAACTCCAGATGAACTTAAGTTTATATTTGCATTTTATAAGACTCATTGGACACACCCTCAATTATAAGTTCTTTTAAATTCTTTAGAAAAGGAAAGAGAAAAAGGAAGGGAAGGAAGCATGTATGGTTTGAAAAGAGTGCTCGAGGGATTCCCATTGTGGCTCAGTGTTTAACAAACCCAACTAGTATTCATGAGGATGTGGGTTCGATCCCTGGCCTCGCTCAGTGGGTTAAGGATCTGGTATTGCTGTGAGCTGTGGTGTAGGTTGCAGACGTGGCTGAGATCCCACGTTGTTGTGGCTCTGGCATAAGCCAGCGGCTACAGCTCCAGTTGGATCCCTAGCCTGGGAACCTCCATAAAAAGAAAGAGTGCTTGATATCCCCCTTACTACATCAACTAGAATATGGGGTTTGGCTTCTCTAGGAGACACCCAAAACAATTGTGACTTAACTAAAATGGAAGTGGTTACAGCACTCTCAGGCTGGTGTGATGACTATAAGATAAGAAGGACCCTGGCCTCTTGTTGCTATGCTGTTCCTGTGGTGTTATCTTTGCCCACAGTTTCAGGATGGTTGGCCACCATGTCTTATCCCAGTCAAAGAGATGGGCACACCCCTTGGGACTCAACACCTCATAGTTACACATATCTCTTCCAGTCACATCCTGTCAGCTAAAACTCAGTCATATGATCATACCTAACTGCAGGCAGCTGGTATATTTAGTCTTTCAGAAGCACATGTCCAGCTAAAAACTGAAAGTTCTATTACTATAGAAGAAAGGGAGAATAGACCTCTGGAGGACATCTACAAGTTTCTGCCACATCCTCCATCTCAGATGTATTTCTTTGCACATGATTGCATTCCTATCTGCCCCAATTTCATCCTCACCCCATCTCATCAGTGAAATGAAGTTACTTTCCATTTCAGAATGCTGTTATGGCCCTCCCCTGCTCACAGACCACCCTTGACTCCCTACCACCTAGTAAATTGATGCCCAAACTCTAATATGCATCAGGAATCATTGGGAGGGCATGCTAAAACAGAGAATGCTGGGCCCCACCTGTAAACCTACTGACTCCATAGGTGTGGGCTCTGAGAGTTTGCATCTTTATTAAGTTCCCAGGTGATGCTGATGTTGCTGTTTCAGGGACCACACTCTTTGAAAACCACTGACCTCAAGAATAAAACCCATACTCCTTAGCCTGCCATTCAAAGCCTGCCCCAACCTTGTCTCAACCTACTTTCCACCTCATCTCTCATTCTTCCCTCCCCCTCCACACACCTAGGGCTCCAGTCACACTGAAGTTCTCACCTCTCTCTAAGCAGGCCAGCTGTTCACACCTCTATGCCTTGCTGTTCCTTTTGTTTGGAATATCTTCTGCCTGGCAACTTCCTTTTCCATATCCTCTCTGAAGGCTTGCCTGACCCTCTAAGATGTTAAATCATTCTCTGTCCCAGGATCCTTCAGATTTCATACATTCTTCTATTATTGCTTTTATTGCCTTGTCTTTTGGTTGTCTGCCCAGCTATCTCCCCATCTCTGAAGTCTTAGTCACCTCCATAGCTCTCAGCTATGGTTAACAGAGTCACTGAGTAAGGAAACAAAAGTATGAATAATTAGGAAGTGGATGCAAATAGATGGAGTGGATAATTAAACTAGGTAAGTGAAGAGAAGAAATGATGAGTGAGTTATGGTCCATTTGTGCTTAGTTCTCTCTATTGAGCCCTGATTCACAGACCAGGAAAGAAATTTACTCTCTGACCGTGTTTCCACAAAGTTCCAGCCATTGGAGTTCCCACTGTGGTGCATTGGGTTAAGAACCCAACTGCAGCAGCTCGAGTCACTGTGGAGGCACAGGTTTGATTCCTGGCCCAGCACAGTGGGTTAAAGGATCTTGTGTAGGTCACAGCGGCGGCTCAGATCCAGTTCCTGGTCCAGGAACTTTCATATATCTTGGATGTGGCCATTTACAAAAAGAAAAAAAATTCCAGGAGTTCCCATCCTGGTTCAGCGGAAATGAATCTGACTAGCATCCATCCCTGGTCTTGCTCAGTGGGTTAAGGATCCAGTGTTACCATGAGTTATGGTGTAGGTTGCAGATGCGGCTCAGATCCTGCATTGCTGTGGCTGTGGTATAGGCCAGCGGCTATAGCTCCCATTAGACCCCTGGCCTGGGAGTCTCCATGTGCCTTGGGTGTGGCTCTAAAAAGACAAAAAAATAAAAGTTCAAGCCATTATTACTTCCTTCTTAGAAAAAGTCACCTGGGACAAAGCATCCCCTAGTCAGTTCCCAGAGTGCTCAGGAGTTGGCAAGGCCTGGGGACCCATGCTGGGTCATGTTCCCCACACCAGGTCTTAACTTCCACCCAGGCCTGTTCTCATCACCCTGGTGTTTCTGAGAATCAGTTGGAAGGCATTTGGAACTGAAGATAAACGATGATGGTAGATGATTTTCAGGGCCAACATATAAAAGGCTTTTTCACCAATCTGGTGATAAGGTGACAATATCATTTCAAATTATAATTGGAACCTTGAGGAGTTCCCGCTGTGGTGCAGTGGAAACAAATCCGACTAGGAACCATGAGGTTGCAGGTTCAATACCTGGCCTTGCTCAGTGGGTTAAGGATCTGGCGTTGCCGTGAGGTTGCAGACGCGGCTGGGATCTGGCGTTGCTGTGGCTGTGGTGTACGCTGGCGGCTACAGCTCCAATTACACCCCTAGCCTGGGAATGTCCAATATGCCACAGTTGCGGCCCTAAAAAGGACAAAAGACAAAAGACAAAAAAAAAAAAGGGAGTCTTGAGGTGCTGGAACTAATCTCCCCCTCCTCACAGGGAACGCAGCTTTCTCCAAACCCCATAAAGAAGGCCTTCTTTGGCTTCAGCGGACATGCCCATAAGAAGGGACTTCCATGTCCTGCTGTGGTTGTCAGCTTTGTCAAGGATGGTGCTGTCAGGGTGGTAAGCATCAAGTCAGGGGAGTCAGGGCCCAGCACAGTTCCAGGCAGAGAGTAGGTGTGCAACAGAGAATAATTAGAATTGTCATAACTGAAGCTTGAAAGTTGAGTCTTTCCCCTAATGAACCAGGTCCAGTCAGTCTTCTAGGGCTCTTCCTTCTATTTATAATATCTACCTTCCCTCTCCCAATTCTACCTAATTTGAGGACCCTAGCTCCCATCCTACCTCCTCCACAAAACTGTCTGTTCCTGGAACATTCTACTCACAACACCTACCATACTTATGGTTTGATCCAATGAACATGGAAATGAAAATTAAGAACAGAGGGTCTGCAGGCAGGGCTGCCATGTGTGGCTGCACAGGCTGTGCACTGCCTAAGCCTAGAAGTGCCATTCACAGACTATAAGGGAAGTGGGGCCCTGATGAGGTGTGTGATGAAGAGATTGTGTATTCAAGTGAAATGGACTGAGCTTGAGACCTGGCTCAACCACCCATTACTTATTTGGACAAGCAAGGTGTGTAACCTCCTAAGACACAGTTTACTCTTCTGTGAATGGGATGTTATTAGCACCTACCATGAGGGGTAGTTGAGAAGATTCATTAGCTTAAGGAGTTTAACAGTGCCTTGTACAGGGCTAAATTTACTAAGCACTGAATTTTATGAACTGATTAATAAAATTAAGTGTGGGTGTGTTTTTCTCTCTGAGAAGGTTTTACACAGCTGTGGTAAGTGAGTCACTGAAAATCTGCAATAGTGCACACCTCCCACCCCCGACCCCACCCCCATCTCGATTCCTTCCCCCCCCCCAATTCTTTTTCTCAGGACTATACCCCACCCTTCTTTCTGACAAAATCCACTTTTGTCAGGTCTTTTTTAGATGACAGATGACAAAATTCTTTTTTTTTTTTGCCTTTTCTAGGGCCACTCCTGCAGCATATGGAGGTTCCCAGGCTAGGGGTCCAATCGGAGCTGTAGCCACCGGCCTACACCAGAGCCACAGCAATGCAGGATCTGGGCCACATCTGCAACCTACACCACAGCTCATGGCAACGCCGGATCCTTAACCCACTGAGCAAGGGCAGGGACTGAACCTGCAACCTCATGGTTCCTAGTTGGATTCGTTAACCACTGAGCCATGACGGGAACTCCAACAGATGACAAAATTCTAAAGCAAACTAGCTTAAGCCGACAGAAGCATTTGTGGGTATCAGTGAACTCCAGTGGAGGATCCAGGACTCCAGCACATCATGAGAACTCTTCTCCATCCCCTGGCTCTGCTTCTCTGAGTTGGCTTTATTCTCAGGTAGGTTCTTCCATGTGACAGGAAAAGTGGATTACTGAATGGTTCAAGCTTATATCCTATAGCTTTTCATACATTAAAAAAAAAAAAAAAATGCTCCTTTCTCTCAGCATCCATAGAGCAGCGTTAATGAAGGCATCTGATTGGCCCAGCTTGGGTCACTTGCTCAGACTTTGGACCAATCATTGTGGTTAGAGGGATGGCGGACTGAGATTGGCTAAGCTGGGCTCATGTGCCCACTGCAGTTTGACAGTCCCACAGAGCCACATGGAATCAGGAAGGGGCAGTTCTCCGACAGGAGGGGTACTGGTCACACAAGAATGTTGGCTGTCCCAGCCATCCTTCTTTAAAGCTCAGTTCACAGGTCACTTCCTTAGGGATGGACCGCCCTATGGACCTAAACCTTCCCACAGTAAAGTGCAAATTATTTTCTGATTTTTTTTTTTTTTTTGGTCTTTTTTCTATTTCTTTGGGCCGCTCCTGCAGCATATGGAGGTTCCCAGGCTAGGGGTCAAATCGGAGCTGCAGCCACTGGCCTACGCCAGAGCCACAGCAACGCAGGATCCGAGCCACGTCTGCAACCTACACCACAGCTCACGGCAATGCCGGATCATTAACCCACTGAGCAAGGGCAGGGACCGAACCCGCAACCTCATGGTTCCTAGTCGGATTCGTTAACCACTGCGCCATGACGGGAACTCCTATTTTCTGAATTTTTGATGTTAGTTTGGGAAAAATGGTGGGGGGGGGAGGGCAGGGATGAGCATATTTATTCATCTGTAACTCCCAGGCCTAGCTTTCCTCTGAAACTGTGGAAGGGATGTTGTTGGTGACCTATCCAGCATCCACTTCCCCTTTCTTACTTAGATCTTTTTTGAGTACCACCTTCTCCCCCCACTGCCTTCAGTTTAGTGTGGAAGCAAACTCCATCCCCATGGAGAAAGGTAAACCCATTAGTCATCCCCTGCCAGTGCCTGGTTCAGGAATGGCCCTGGAGGGCCTAGTTTGGGCTGGTGAGACATAAGGGTATCCGAGAAATGCTTCTTGTTCTTTAGGGTGGGCTGTGGAAGCCAGCTGGTGCCTTTCTGCCCTTTCTCATGCTGGACATAAATGAGGAAGCATTTGACCTCCATCAGCTACTACTGGCTGCCACTGCACAGCTACAAGGAAGCTCCTTGAGGCCAAAGCTGACACTGTGGGAGTGTGGAGACCCTTGATGGCCCTGTTGAGTTGCTGCATTGGCCAAACCTGGACACCACTCTGCCAGCTAACACATTTCCTTGTTGTTTAACCATCCTGAGTGGGAGTGTTCTGTTACCTGCAGCCACAAGTATCTTCAGAAAGTTCTCCCTGAATGAATGACAAGGGTGAGTGGCCACCAGCTGAGAGTCACCAAGCATGCCCTCCTAAACTCTGCCACCCATAACAGTTCCTTTCTACCCCACAACAACAGACACTCAAAGACTCTGGATGCTTTTTAAAAAACCACAGCAGTCACTTTATTCTTAAGTTTGCACTTTTACAAAACCACAAGGGAGAAGTCCTTGAGGGCAAGAAAGGTGGGGGAGTGGAGGATGGTGAAGAGGGGGATGAGGAAGGCCCAGAAATGAAGCCCCTAGATCTTGGGGACCAAGCAGAGACTGGGCCCCAGGCTAGCCCAGGAGGGTTCCTGTGACCTGGCTGGACAGAGCTAGGTCAAAAGACCTCAGGAAAGGGCCCCAGCCTCTAGAGACTGTTGCCATTTGACATCAGACAGGCAGCCACAGGCTGAGGCTTCTGGCAGCCCAAAGAAGGAAGTGGGTGTCCCCTCGCCCAGGCCACGGGGAGGCAGCCTGAGGCAGGGGTGATGGCTACCCATCTAGCAGCTTCAGGATGCTTTCACGCTCCTTCAGAGTCTTCCAGGCCTGATCCTTCTCCTTCTTCGTGGGAGTCCGCTTCTTCTGCCTGGCAGCCATGATCTTACGGAAGGCATCCATGACCTCATTGTCTGCCATGCGGACTCGCTGTCTCAGTTCCTGCCGGCTCACCTCCTCTTTTGCCAGCCTACGTGGGGACCAGCCAGCTAGGTGTCATGGGAAGCCCCCCCAGAATAGGGTTCCTCTCTCTTCCAGACTGAGCCTACCCACCACCCAGGGATGACACTCCTGTGGGCCATTTCATACCAAAAGCAGTTATTGAGCCATACTTACATGGTGCTATGAGCCAGGTACTACCTTAAGCTCTTCTAAAGTATTAGCTCAATTAATCCTCATAATGACTTGGGAGGTAGGTAGGATAAGAGGATGGAATGAACACAAAATGAATGACATCACAACCAGTTCCTGAAAGAACTGGTCTCAAAACACAGGTCAGGTCCTAGTGAGGGGCTGATGATAATCACAGATTCCTATATTACCACTGAGGAAACTGAGGCTCAAGGAAGATAAGAAATACCTCCAAACCCCACACCTAGTGAGTAGATCTGAATCAAGGCAGGCTGGCTCCGAACAACCTTCTTTACAAAGTGTTCTAGTGCCAGCAAATGATCTGCTTATTTCAGCATCCAAATTCCAGAGCAACCTAAGGGTCTAGGCAGTATGAGGTTTATGGAGGCAAGTGAGATACGGAACTGACCCCTCTGATTGGAATCTGATCTATAAATTCAGTTGATGGTGGAGCTGGGGGTCACATAGAGATCTATCTTGTCTGACCTATTAATTTTTCAGAAGGGGAAGCTGCTGCCCAGGGCAGATGCCTTGCTTAACTCCCTGCACTGAGCCCATGCAGGGCCGAGAGCTGCACACTGGCCTTCTGAGAGCCCCAGTGGGTTCCTTCACTGCCCATTACTTCCATATCTGCACATCCCTACTTCTCTCTCTCCCACTCCTCCCCCACCATCCCTCGCTCCCCACCCCCAGGCCTCTTTCATCTGTTGTTTTCCTCCTCTTGCCCTTGAGAGGGAACTAGAAAGAGGCTTTGGATTCAGCCTTGGACTCAACTCACAGCTTGGTTGTTTACTGGCTGTGTGACCTTCAGCATCGCACTCATTTCACTGGGCCTTTTTTTTTTTCCTCATTTAGTAAACAACAAATAGAGATTAAACAGGAAGGTGTACAGAAAGCCCCTGGCAGATGGTAGGCACTCAAAACACACTCATCCTCAAATACACTAGCCAGCAACATACACTTGTCAGCAACTTCTTCTCCTTCTAATGCTGTACATCTTTACCAACCACTCACGTGGGGACTGTAGGCCCTTTGCCCTGCCCCCAGCACAATATTTAAGAGCTGGGCAGAGCTGCCAAATGAACGAGCATGCCCTGCCCTGCTGGGCTCTGTGAGGTGAAGACACAGCACCTATCTGTAAGAAGCAAGGAGACTGCTCTCTCTCCAGGAAACGGCCACCACTACCATGATCTACCTCCTGGTAGTACCTATACCCTTGCTGTGGCCAATGTAGGATAAGAGGATGGAATGAACACAAAATGAATGACATCACAACCAGTTCCTGAAAGAACTGGTCTCAAAACACAGGTCAGGTCCTAGTGAGGGACTGATGATAATCACAGATGCCCAACAAAATGTTAACAGGCGATAAATCGAGGTGGGGTGTATATCTGTGTTTGCTATATATACTACACTGTCAGACTTTTTTTTTTTTTTTTGGTCTTTTTAGGGTCACACCCACGGCATATGGAGGTTCCCAGGTCAGGGGTCCCAATCAGAGCTGCAGCCGCCGGCCTACACCACAGCCACATCAACACCAGATCGGAGCCACGTCTGCGACCTACACCACAGCTCATGGCAACACCAGATCCTTAACCCACTGAATGAGGATAGGGATCGAACCTGCAACCTCGTGGTTCCTAGTCGATTTGTTTCTGCTGCACCATGACAAGAACTCTGACACTATCAGACGTTTTGTATGAAATTTTGCACAATAAAACTTTGAGGGGAAAAGAAAATAAGCATGAAAAGAAATAAAACACACAACTATGTGAACAGAGTTAACACCATTGAACTGTACAATAAAAACAGTTTAGGGGATAACTTTTGTATTTTTTTTAACTACAATTATTAGAAGTAAATAAACAAGTTTGAAGTAAATAAACAAATTATAGGAGTTCCCATTGTGGCACAGTGGAAATGAATGAATCGAGTAGGAACCATGAGGTTGTGGGCTTAATCCCTGGCCTTGTTCAGTGGGTTAAGGATTCAGTGTTGCCGTGGGCTGTGGTGTAGATCACAGACGCTGCTTGGATCTGGCATTGCTGTGTGGCTGTGGTGCAGGCCAGCAGCGATAGCTCCGATTAGACCCCTAGCCTGGGAACCTCCATATGCCGCAGGTGCGGCCCTAAAAAAAACAAAAAACAAAAAAAAACTACACGTTCCTGAGCTCTAGTCCATGGAATTAGAATCTGCTCGAGACATAACCAGTGGGGTGATGCCCAGTATTAACACCTTTTTTCAAAGGCTTCCGGGTGATTAGAGGCCCTGCCAAGTTTGGGAAGCCTGCTGTAAAGCTCCTGGAAGGTGACCAGCATGGCCAGGCCTTGTTGGCCACTCGCTGGCCCATGCATCCTTTACACACTCACCTTAGCAGGTCATGTTTTTTGGTGCGGTTGTGGGCACTGAGTGCCTTCAGCTCAGCCTGCCGTTTGCGCAGCTCTGCAAGAACCTCATCCTCTGAGTCCTCCGCGGGGCGGTCCTCAGACTCCAGGAGGCCCTGGGCAATCAGCTCCTCCTTGATGCGGCTCTCCAGGGACTTGGTATGTGGCACACTGCAGGGAAGGCAGTGCTCAGCACAAGGGCCAGCTTGGAGGGGGAAGCCCTCAGAGACGCCCAAGGTTAGGACACCTTCCTTTCTCTTGGGCATCCCCTCTATATCTATCCAGACATAAAAATGTAGACACAGGGAGTTCCCGTTGTGGCGCAGTGGTTAACGAATCTGACTACGAACCATGAGGTTGTGGGTTGATTCCTGCCCTTGTTCAGTGGGTTAACGATCTGGCGTTGCTGTGAGCTGTGGTGTAGGTTGCAAACACGGCTTGGATCCTGCGTTGCTGTGGCTCTGGCGTAGGCTGGCAGCTACAGTTCTGATTAGACCCCCTAGCCTGAGAACCTTCATATGCCTTGGGAGCGGCCCAAGAAATGGCAAAAAGACAAAAAAAAAAAAAGTAGACACAGAGGAGTTCCCATTGTGGCTCAGCAGGTTAAGAACCTGACATAGTCTCCATGAGGATGTGGGTTTGATACCTGGCCTTGCTCAGTGGGTTAAGGATCCAGCCTTGCTGCAAGGGGTGGTGTAGGTCACAGAGGCAGCTCAGATCTGGCATTGCTGTGGCTGTGGTGTAGACCAGTAGCCACAGATCTGATTCACCCCTAGCCCAGGAACTTCCATATGCTGCAAGTGCAGCTGTTAAAAAAAAAAAGAGAGACACACACGCATACCTGGTCCTGTTTCAAACACGAGCAACAGATATCGACGTTATGTAATATAAAATACAGAAATACCTATAATGCCAACAACCCAGAAAGAACTACTATTATTTTGTTATCTTGTTAGTATTACATATATTACTATTATATTACTATATGTTAATGTGTTATATTTACAAAATATCTCCATTTATATAGTTATGTAAATATTATACATATTCCAAATTTTGTTACATAACTGTTCCCATGTTTATTACATATTACTTTAGGTCCCCCCCACAGGTACACACATTTAAATAATTTTTTTTTGGTCTTTTGAGGGCTATACCTGTGGCATATGGAGGTTCCCAGGCTAGGGGTCCAATTGGAGCTATAGCTGCTGGCCAACGCCACAGCCACACAGGATCCAAGATGCGTCTGTGACTTACACCACAGCTCACAGCAACCCTGGGTCCTTAACCCACTGAGCAAGGCCAGGAATCAAATCCACGTCCTCATGGATACTAGTTGGGCTCATTAACCACTAAGTCACGCTGGGAACTCCTAAATCTATCTGAAGTAAAAATAGGATCATATTGGAGTTCCTCTGGTGGCGCAGTGGGCTAAGGATCTGGCACTGTCACTGCTGTGGCTCAGGTGGCAGGTGTGGTGCAGGTTTGCTCCCTGGCCCCAGGACTTCTGCATGCCCCATTTGCAGCCCCCCCCCCCAAAAAAAGGAACTGCATTGCCTGTGCCTTGCTAAAACTGACATTTTCCATTTATCATTCTATTGTTTACATCTTTTCATGTCAATTAACTGTATTTCTCTGATATGATGAGTAGCTACAAGCTACTTCATTGTGTAGAATTACTCCTCTTCAGTTGGACATTTAGGTTGTTTACAGTAAGAACAGTGCTATGATAAAAACTCTGTCCTAAGTCTGTGCTTGCAGAACTGCTGGGCCAGCATGCATGTCAGACTTTTATTGGGCTTTATCAAAATGTCCTCAGCCTCTCTATTAATGAAGACCACATCATACTGGGATGGATGGAAGTCAACAGAAGCAGAGACCAGACTGTGGTGTATGGATAGGACATCACTCACCTGAAGGGCTTGTTCTGATTTCGGGGAGAGGTGCTTGCCCCATCAGCCCCCGATTCTTTCCCAGACACGTCAGGAATAGGAGAGTCCTCCATAGGGGAAATAATATTTTCCTAGAAGAGCACAGAAATGGATGGAGAAAGAGCCGTAGTATTATCACCTTCCTGCTCCCCTCCAATCTACATGGACAGTCTTCACAGACCAGAAATAGCCTTTTCTCTTTCCTATCCAATCCTCTCTGAAAAGCCTTCCCAAACAGACTCCAAAAAGCTTTGATCATTTTAAAAACACTTGTTTTTTGTATTGAATCTAAAAGAAGGGAGCATAAAAGATGATAACAGCAATAGTAATGAGAAGAGCTAAGGTTTGTTAGGCATTTGCAATGCATGAGGTGCTCTACTAGGCATGCATCAGGTGTCCAAAAGCCATCCTCGCCCTTCTACAGTAGCTGGCCTTATGGCTGCCCAGGTAACCACACTTCCCAGCCTCCCTTGCTATCAAGGGTGGCCATGCGATTCTCCATAGTGATCAGAAGAGATAAGAGCCTCAAACTTGATCTTCACACATTCCTCCTTGATCTTCTCCTGAAGGCCTGAAGTGGCAGTTGGACTTGGAGTGACCTTGTGCAGAGTGCATGTTTAAGATGGCAAAGCCACCATAACTGGAATCCCTGTCTGATGATGTGGAACAG
Source organism: Phacochoerus africanus (assembly GCF_016906955.1). Classification (NCBI taxonomy): domain Eukaryota; kingdom Metazoa; phylum Chordata; class Mammalia; order Artiodactyla; family Suidae; genus Phacochoerus; species Phacochoerus africanus. The sequence goes on from NC_062544.1 coordinate 146,353,143, forward strand.
AGATCTCCCTCCTCAGCCAACATGAAACATGCCCAGCATGTTATGTGGGAGAGGGAGACACTACTGTGTTTGAGCCAGAGAGGAAACTGAGGCTCAGTGAGGTGAGGAGATGTGCCTAAGGGCAGCTAGTGGGCATAAAGAAAGGGGGCCTAAAGCTGGGGTTTGAGTCTTGCTTCTACAAGCTGTGTGTCCTCAAGCAAACAGTTCCCTTTTTTGAGCTTCAGTCTTCTTAGGTATAACATGGGATTAACCACTGTCTTTGCCTTTAACGAGAGGATGTGTAGAAAGTCCTTTGCATAGGCCCTAGCCAACACTCAGCAAAAGTAACTGTGGAGCAGTGGCTACCTTGCGGGGGAGGCTAAGAACTGGGAGGGGCATGAGAGGGGCTTCTAGAATACCGATGATGTTTAATTTTGTGATCTTGAGGTTAGTTGTACAAAGGTGCTCATTTATGAAAATTTATCAAGTTGTACTCTCATGCTGTGTACCTTTAAATGTATAATATGCTCCAATAAAAATTAAAAGTAAAACAATGAAACAGAAGGTAGATACCAGTTCCTTTTTTGAGTTGGGGTGCTCACCTCCACCAAGGCCTGCAGGAGGCGCTGTGTCAGGGCACCAAAGGGGCACCCATCTTCTGGCTGCTCATGCTGGGCCTCAGATTTCTTCAGCAGGGCATCCACGTCTGAGGTGGGCAGAGAAGTGGTAGACAGACAGGTGGGCTTAAGTTCTGGGAACTCAAGTCCTGGCCTGGGGTAGGCAGGGAGGTGAAGGGCTTACCTTTAGTGTCTAGTTCAGTCAGTGGCCCCATGAGGCCTTTCTTCTTGTCAGCCATGGCTGCTGCCCGAGCCCCGTCCTTCTGCTCCTCCAGCAGGTCCTCCTGTGCCCAGCGTTGGGAGTAATGCTTCCCCAGGGGCGGGATCTGTGGGAGACATCCCACCCGGCCCCAAAGAAGTGAACACAGGCCAGCATGCCTGGGGCGTGCGTGCTCTCTGTGAAGTGGGGATGGCCAACAGGCTCTTTGTTCATTCTTTACTCCTTCACTTCTCTGTCTCCCAAGTAGCTCACCCAGGGACAAGGCCTGAGCCTGGTACAGGTGAGAAGAGACAAAGGAGATAAAATCTCTACACTCACAGTCTAGTAAGGAAGCCAGGTACAAAAAGAAGTACAACACACATGGAAGACGAAATGGAACAATTCCCAAGTATAAGGTGCAGAATAGTATGTGTATATGGACCATCTCAGGTGACAGCTATTGTCTCCGAGAGAACTAGAGGCCTCAGGGTCAGAAGTGAGAGGGAAATATCTTTTGTGTTGCTTGAATTTATTACTGCTTCTATGGATAACTTTTTCAAATAAATTTTTTAAAAATTTAGGCAAGTGACAGAGGCAAGTCAAGGTGCTGTGGCAGTGCATCTTCTGCTCGGGAATCTGCAAAGGCATTCTGGTAGAAGTAATGTGTGATCAGGGTTTTGAAGGGTGTCAGATTGCCAAGGGGAGAAGAGCATGTGCAGAGGCCCAGAGACCAGCAAGGACCCTGGGGGGGGGTGCTGCTGATAAACACAGCAGTGAGGAGGGGGCATGGCCAAGGAAACAGGAGAGAGGCGCTGGGACTGTGCCACCATGGACTGAGATGCCTGGACTACTCGATTCTGGGTAACAGGAGCCAGGGAGAGGCCGGAGAGCAGGGTCATGTCATGAGCACATCTGATCATGACAGCTGACCCACTGGAGAGAGCTCCCCTCCAATGCTTCTCTGTATTTTCTACATTTTCTTTAATGGAACCTCTTTTATTTTCCTCGTAAAAAAAGTAAACTTTTACACATCAAAAAATTAAAAAAAAGAGGAGTTCCCGTCGTGGCGCAGTGGTTAACGAATCCGACTAGGAACCATGAGGTTGCAGGTTCGGTCCCTGCCCTTGCTCAGTGGGTTAACGATCCGGCGTTGCCGTGAGCTGTGGTGTAGGTTGCAGACGCGGCTCGGATCCTGCGTTGCTGTGGCTCTAGCGTAGGCCGGTGGCTACAGCTCCGATTCAACCCCTAGCCTGGGAATCTCCATATGCCGTGGGAGCGGCCCAAGAAATAGCAACAACAATAACAACAACAAAAAAAAGACAAAAAAAAATTAAAAAAAAGAATCCCTCTAGAAGGAAGAAAGTGTTAGGAGGCTGTTCAGGTAAAGGCTGATGAAGGCTTGAGCCAAAGAAGAAGGGCAGGTGATGAGAGAAACAGACCTCACTAGGGAAGAGGCCTTAGGTCATGGTGACCATTTACATAGGCTAGAAAGGAGAAGGTGACGTTAGTGCCTGTATGTTGAGGTGGGTTAGCAGAGCAGACAGGAGGCTGGGCAGCACAGGGGAAGGAAGATGATGCAGAGCTTAGGGTCTCAGATTCTGAGGCAACTCTGAGCCCTCTTGTTCTCCACATCTACCTAGGCTTGGGGGTCGCTACCTTGTAATGTTCGGCCTCATCTTCTGGGGGTTTCAGTAGCTCCTCCAGTGTGCGAACCTCCTCACTGGTGATGTCGGCACAGTAGGGCTCCACTGAAGCCCAGAATCTGCAGGGCGAAGCAGAGCCTGAGTGAGGGCCCCTCCCCCACCAACCTCAGCCCCAGGCCCCGCCACAGCCTCCAATGCCCGAATCCCGAGGCCCATCTATGTTCTCTGGCCCAGAACCTGTTGGGGGCGTCATTCTTGGGGATACGTGGCACGTCGATGGGGTCATCAGTGAATTCATATTCCTGGATCTTGGGCTGAAGGTTTTTGGATTTGGGTCGCCCAGGGCCAGGACCCGGCCCATGTCCTGCCTTCCCTTCCAGTTTCTGCTTCTTGGGTTTCCCATGTTTGGGGGGAGCTCCAAGCTCATGGTCTCGACCCAGCTTCAGGAATCGTCGGTCACCTTTCTTATCCTGCCAGTCGGTGAGGATCTGAAATTCACACACTGTCACTGAGAGGGAGAAGGGAAGACACAGGCAATTCGTCCTCCCAGAGAAAAACCGGGGTCTAGAACTCAATTAGGCTCCAAGTCTCTCCTTATTCCCTTTATGTCTAGCAAATTCCTACTCATTCTGCAAAACTCAGCTCCTTATCTGTGCCCATCTCACAGGATTTTATTCATATTCTTCTAATCATTCTATTCACTTGTTTGTCTATACTGACTCACCTATGTAGCACCCAAGCCAGTTACACAGTGTTTAGCAGGTCAAGCAAAGAGATCACATCTCAGGAAAACATGCTGGGAGTAATTTTTTGGTATAGGAAAGCAAGCTTCCCAGCAAACCTTCTCTTCAAATATCGCCACAACTGGGAAGCCTTCTCTGCATCAGTTACACAGCTTCTTAGATGCTAAAACTGATTATGCCACAGCTCACTCAAAAAGCTTCAGTGGATTCCCAGGGACCACAATTTTTTTTTTTTTTTTTTGCTTTTTAGGGCCACACCCTTGGCATATGAAGGGTCTCAAGTTAGGGGTCAAATCGAAGCTGCAGCTGCTGGCCTATACCACAGCCATAGCAATGCAGGATCCAAGCTGCATCTGCAACCTACACCACAGCTCATGGCAAAACCAGATCCTTAACCCACTGAGCGAGGCCAGGGATCAAACCTGCACCTCATGGTTACCAGTCAGATTCGTTTCTGCTGCGCCATGACGGGAACTCCCACAAGTTAATTTCATTCTTTTTTTTTTTTTTTTTGCTTTTTAGGGCTGCACCTGAGGCACATGGGGGTTCCCAGGCTAGGGCTCCATTCAGAGCTACAGCTGCTAGCCTACACCACAGCCACAGCAACACAGGATTCAAGCCGTGTCTGTGACCTACACCACAGCTCACAGCAACACCAGATCCCCAACCCACTGATTGAGGCCAGGGATTGAACCTGAAACCTCATGGTTCCTAGTCAGATTCATTTCCACTGTGTCACAATGGGAACTCCAATTTTATTCATCTTTTGAGGTCCAGTTAAAATAGCATCTTCTTTGTCTATGAGTCTCTGATACTCTGTACCTCCACTGTAGGGCTAATCGTGTTGTTTGATCATAACTAGAACAAACAGAATACTTTGTGGAGTTCCTGTTGTGGCTCCGTGGGTGACAAACACGACTAGTATCCATGAGGATGCTGTTCGATCCCTGGACTTGCTCAGTGGGTTAGGGATCTGGTATTGCCGTGACATGTGGTGTAGGTTGCAAGTGTGGCTTGGATCTCGCGTTGCTGTAGCGTAGGCTGGTAGCTGCAGCTCTGATTCGACCCCTGGCCTGGGAACTTCCATATGCCATAGGTGCAGTCCTAACAAAACAAAACAAAACCCAACCAACCAACCAACCAACAACAACAACAAAAAACCCAAAACAAAAAACAAAAACAGAGTACTCTGTCTCTTCCACAAGATTATAAGCTGTTAGAGACACAGAGGTTCATCTTAAACATCTCTGTTCCCCCGCATCTGGCATAGCACCTGGCATACAGGGCTCAGAGGATGCTTATGCCATAAATAGAAATCATCAGAGGCATACCAATAAATAACATTTGACATGCTTACTTAATATCAGGTGTTGTGCTGAGCCTTTGTGAAAAGTCTTCGAATCCTCACAAAAGCTCTGAGAGAGGTCCTATTATCCAGACCACTTTGCAGATGGAGAACTGATCCTCAGAACTAGGAGGTAACTTGTGCAAAGTCACATAGCTGGCAAACAGCAACGCTGGCAAGTGCTTGGACCAGGATGCAAATCCAGGCCTCCTCATTCCAGTTACCTCAGTACTCCTAACCACAACAGCACATCAGTTGGTACTTGCGTGCCCTCCTCCTCCCTTCATTCATTTTTTTTTTTCGCTATTTCTTGGGCCGCTCCCGCGGCATATGGAGGTTCCCACTCTAGGGGTTGAATCAGAGCTGTAGCCACCGGCCTAGGCCAGAGCCACAGCAACGCTGGATCCGAGCCACGTCTGCAACCTACACCAAAGCTCACGGCAACGCCGGATCGTTAACCCACTGAGCAAGGGCAGGGACCGAACCTGCAACCTCCTGGTTCCTAGTCGGATTTGTTAACCACTGCGCCATGACGGGAACTCCGATTTTTTTTTCTTTTTTTTGCATTCATTCTTTTTAGGGCCACACCTGTGGCATATAGAGGTTCCCAGGCTAGGAGTTGAATCAGAGCTGCAGCTGCCGGCTTATGACACAACTACGGCAATGCCAGATCCAGACTACGTTTGTGACCTACATTACAGCCCATGGCAATGTCAGATCCTTCACCCACTGAGCGAGGCCAGGGACTGAACCCAAATCTTCATGGATACTACATGGGTTCATTACCACTGAGCCTCAATGGTAACTCCCTCCTCCTCTCTTTAGTTAGCAAGCTCCCTCAAGGACCAAATTGTCCTCATTACCTCTCTAATGACGAGCACAGGATCCAGAACATTGTGGGGAGTGGGGGTCAATAGATGCTTAGTGGATTAGAAATCTTGAAATTTATGAGGATCATGCACATTCCTACTTTGATTTTTTTTTTTTTTAGGGCCACACCTGTAGCATATGGAGGTTCCCAGGCTAGGGGTCAAATGGGAGCTGTAGCCTCTGGCCTATGCCACAGCCATGCCAGATCTGAGCCTCGTCTGTCACCTACACCATAGCTCATGGCAACGCCGGATCGTTAACCCACTGAGCGAGGTCAGGGATCGAACCTGTGTCCTCACAGATGCTAGTCAGCTTCGTTTCCACTTAGCCACGACAGAACTCCTCCTGCATACTTTACACGTCATATAAGCCCAGTTTGGGTCTCTCTTCCCCCCACTAAGCTCCCATACCCCAGGCCTCAGCAGAGAGGGCTAGCTACCTCAGTGACCCATGCTACAACCTGTCACAGCCCATCCCTGGTGTCCCTCTGTGGGGTATCACCTGGGTTTCAGCCTCGAGCACCCGCAGGCGTCGGCTGGCAGAGGAAAGCAAGGTCTCAAGCTCCAGCTGCAGAGTGTCCAGCTCCTCAATACCGATGCCATCATCCTCAGAGCGGGCCAACACTGCTGTGTAGCGGGGACAGACTTTCAGGTGGTCCACAGACTTGAAGTCATGGAACTGCAAGGGGCAGTCCTTCAGCTCACTCATGGCCCAGGATAGGGGACCCTGTGGAGCTGGAGAGAACGGACCACTGATGGGCGGACAAGTGGCACAAGAAAAGACCAAGAGCTCCTTCTATTCAGACAGCCTCAAGAAGAAAGCCAGGCTTCAGTATCCTACTATTAGTGGATTAGAAATCACTAATTCACTAATTCACAGTTCCTATTTGTAAAGCACCTACTGTGCACCAAGCTAGATGCAGACATTTTACTGGCTTCTCATTAAATTCCTCACATAACCCCATGACTCATAGTGATCTCCATTTTACGGATGAGAAAACTGAGACTGTTAGAGTGGGTACATGTTCATGCTTACCAACACGCAATCTGAATTCAGGTAGTTTTAGGTCTGTGCCTCTAACCACAGTTATACTGCGCCTGTCTTTCTGATGCTCTTCCCTTCAGCTCCACTCTTCCAGAGTTCTGCTAAACTCCAGAATTCCAAGTATTCCATACTTACGTTAATGTTCTTTGTGCCTCCCAGCCTCTCCTAGTTTCACCCTCCCCACCTTTTCCCTCTTTGCCCCAGATAGTAAAAAATGTGAACTGCTAAACTAGATACATCTGGATTCAAGCTCTGGCTTGACCAGCCTCTATTTATGTAGCCCTGAACATGTTAATTATCTCTCGAGTCTCAGTTTTTCTATCCGTAAAGTGGGACAAAAGACACCTGAGCTTGTTTCCCCATAAGAAGTTTGAATCTATAAAACGGGGATAGTAATAGTACCTACCTCCCTGGGATGATCTGAGGATTAAAAGATGATGCCCGTCAAGAGCCCAGTTCAGTGCCTGGCACACAAAAAGTGGGACTGGTTAATGACTGGCCCCACCCATGGATTGCCCCAGTGTCCCGCCTTCTGGGTCCCAGACCTTTACCGCGGACACCCTACCGCGGCCCCCGCCCCCTCTACCTCCTCCTAGCCGCCTCCTACTGCCCCCGGGCCGCGGGTGGGGGCGGGGAGTTCCGGTCGGTGAGAGCAACCGCCCCGGAACTGACTAGGGGCTGGCCCCCAGCAGTGCACGCGGGGGCGGAAAGACGCGAGGACCAGCCCCTGGGTCTTTCGAGGGTGGGAGTTTGCCGGCAGCGAGTGAGCCCGCTGCAAGTGGGGTGGAGAGAATAAGCCTCGGGCGTACCCTCGGGAAGAGCCCGGCGCCTGGGGGCGGGGCTCGGCGGCCGGGTTCTCCGCTTGGCAGTTAGTCCCGCTGAGCCCCGAGGGCTGCAGGTAGGAGGGGCCCGGAGAAAGGATGGGGGCACAGAACCGGAAGGATCGAAGAGCTCCCCCGGCTCGCCTTGTCCTAATATGGTGCCCAACCTGAGGCTGGGCTGCACCACTGCATGGCTGTGAGGGAAGATGGCAGCAAAGACGACAAGAAGGCCAAAGTCACAAGCGAGAGCCTCACCGATGACGGGAGAAGCTTGAGTAGTGATTTTAAACTTCAGGAATCTAAAACTACCACGGCAGTCCTAGCGGGAAAACTTCCGAAGTGCCAAGTGTTTCTAGCTTCTCCCTCCCCCGCTCGGGACATAGATGGTACAGTCCGGACGTCCGGGCGGAGACTGCGGCTGCGCTTCTCGCGAAAGGGCAAGCGTCGCGGGGCTGGCCACTTCCGCACTTCCGCTTTCCGGCCCAGCCAGCGCCCGCGATGGTGAGAGAGCCGGGACCCGGGCCAGGGACCCCCGCTGTTCTGACTTCACGCTCTGGGTTTGGGGGAGATGCGGCTTTGCAGCGGAGAGGCGCTGGGCCGTGGGGTGCCGGGGGTGCGGGGGCACCATGAGGTTGGGAGAAGGAGGGAGGGGCGGGGGCCGAAGTGAGAAAGGAGCGAGCGGGGGACGCCCTCCTAAGAAGCAGGCCTTTCGGCTTCATAGTCTGGGTTTTGAAGCAGGTGGGAGATACTGAATCAGAGAGGAAGCTGGGAGTGGGTGCTCCTAGGTATGGTAGCACGTCAGAGGCACGTAGTAGGCCCCGTAGCCCTTAGTAGGGCCGCTGAGGCTTGTAATAGGGCCACCTCCCCAACCAGTGCAGACCTTCACTAAATATGCACCCCCTCTTGCCCTCTTGACCCCATGGTTCTCTGAGGGAGAGCGTTCTCTGTGGAACTTCCTTATCCCAGTCTTCATGTTGCCCCAGCTGTGCTTCTACCTCCCAGACCGCTTCCTGGTCGGAACTCAACCGTATCAGTCTTACGATAGAATGTAAGCTCTGATACTGCTGATTCCTTCCTCCTTGGAAATCCTCTCATTTGATAACTGGCTGTTCACAGCAATTTAGACTCACTAGCTTCCTCTTTACACTCTCCCTGGTGGTGCTACCTATTTAACATACAGGTCTTCATGACCGTCTGCATTCTGGTAACTCCTAAATCTGCTGGTCTAGCCCTCTTTCATGGTTCACCTGGAAGTGTTGAAGACACCTTGAAATTAGACTTCCAGGCTGTAACTCCTCTTTCCCTAAACTTGCTTGTCCTCTTGTGTTTGTCTTCTGGCTTTGTGTTTTCATAACCTCAGTTAGAAACCTGGGATATTCTAATTGAAGCCATGCCTTTTGCTTTTCTTAAACTTCAGATTTGTTGAGGTATTACACCAGAATGTGTCATCGTGAAAGGGCAGGTGTCACAGGGCTGGCTACCTAAAATTTATCCTTTTTAGGTTTGCCTTCTATGAATTTTTTTTTTTTTCTTTTTAGGGCCGCATCCACCGCATATGGAGGTTCCCAGGCTAGGGGTTGACTTGGAGCTGTAGCTGCCAGCCTGTGCCACAGCCACAGCCATGCTTGATCCAAGTCACATCTGCAACCTTCACCACAGCTTATGGCACTGCCGGATCCTTAACCCACTGATTGAGGCCAAGGGTTGAACCTGTGTCCTCTTGGATGCTAGTCAGGTTAGTTAACCTTGGAGCCACGATCCAGAACTCCTGCCCTCAATGAATTTTGACAGATAAGGTCTTGCTTGTCCTCCATTGCCCCAGGCCAAGCTGTCATCAGCCTCCTCGAATAACCCTCTCTGCATTCTTTCTCACTTCCCTCTCCAATCCATTCTCCACAAAGTCACTGTAGGATATTTAGCAGTAGTTGTAGCTGTGTAACTTCCTTTTCAGAAAGCCCCTAGCAGTTCCTTACCACCTTAAGAGAAGAGCTAAACTCAGAAGCCTGGCATTTGAGATTGCCCATGAATCTCTAGGCTACCATTGCAGCCCTATCCATTGAATCTAAAATGCATCCAGGAGTTCCCGTCGTGGCGCAGTGGTTAACGAGTCCGACTAGGAACCATGAGGTTGCAGGTTCAGTCCCTGCCCTTGCTCAGTGGGTTAACGATCCAGCGTTGCCTTGAGCTATGGTGTGGGTTGCAGATGCGGCTCGGATCCCACGTAGCTGTGGCTCTGGTGTAGGCTGGTGGCTATAGCTCCGATTCAACCCCTAGCCTGGGAACCTCCATATGCCTCGGGATCGGCCCAAGAAATAGCAGAAAGACAAAAAAAATAAAATAAAATGCATCCAGGGGAGTTCCTGTCGTGGCGCAGTGGTTAACGAATCCGACTAGGAACCATGAGCTTACGGGTTCGATCCCTGGCCTTGCTCAGTGGGTTAAGGATCCGGCGTTGCCGTGAGCTGTGGTGTAGGTTGCAGACGCAGCTTGGGCCTAGGCCAATGGCTACAGCTCCGATTCGACCCCTAGCCTGGAAACCTCCATGTGCCGCAGGAAGCGGCCCAAAGAAATAGCAAAAAAGGCAAAAAAATTAAAAAATTAAAAAAATAAAATGCATCCAGGAAATTCCCATTGTGGCCCGGTGGTAATGAACCTGACTAGTATCCATGAGGACGTGGGATTGATCCCTGGCCTCGCTCAGTGGTTTAAGGATCCAGCACTGCCATGAGCCATGGTGTAGGTTACAGAATGAGCTCGGATCCCATGTTGCTGTGGCTGTGGTGTAGGCCAGAGACTGTAGCTCCAACTTGACCCCTAGCCTGGGAACTTCTATATGCTGTGGGTATGACCATAAAAAACAAAATTAGATAAATAAAAAGTGCCTCCCGTATACAGCAATGTTGTACTCATTACTACTTCTAGAACTCTTAATGCCCTTTTTTGGTAATTCTAATCTTGCTTAATTTATTTCTCTCATTCATCCTTCGTTGCACAAAAACTAAAACACTGTGTATGTTAGTTACTAACTGAGCTAAGTGCAGGGTATGTAGATTTGAATAACCATGGTCTGTTTATTGTGAAGTTTACAGTCTAGTGAAGGAGCAATTACTGTAATAAAGATATAGGAATGGTGTATTATTCTAAGTTATAATAAATGCTGTTAAGAGGGAAGTCAAGTAGTTCCTGTCGTGGCTCAGTGGAGATGAATCTGACTAGTATCTATGAAGATGCAGGCCTTGCTCAGTGGGTTAAGGATCCGGCATTGACATCAGCTGTGGTGTAGGTCACAGACATGGCTCAGATGCAGCACTGCTGTGGCTGTGGTGTAGGCCAGTGACTATAGCCTGGGAATCTCCATATACTGTGGGTGTGGCCCCAAAAAGACCAAAAAAAAAAAAAAAAAGAGGGAAGTCAGGAAAGTCTTGGAGGAAGCAAGAAGCCTTCTCTGAATAAGCCAAGATCTGAAGATGATTTAGGAAAGAAGGGGGAGAAAAACCTGCAAATTGATAGTTTAGCATGTTCGAAGGGCTAGGGTGAGAAAGAAGTTGGCTAATACAAAGAACTGAAGATAGGCCCATGAAGCTAGACACTCTATCCTCTACTGGAAATGTCCTTTTTCTCAATGTAAAATCCTCTTAATCTGTTTCTCTCTCTCTCTTTCTCTGATCCAGTTGAGCTGTTTAAGGGTAGAGATGATCCCAGCTCGGTACCTGGCACACCCTAGATGTACACATTTGTTGGCTCAAAAGAAAGATTGAGGACAGTTATTCACTTGTATGTATTCACCAGAGTTTCTCAACTTCAGCACTATTTGGGGCTGAATAATTCTTCGAGTGCATTGTAGGATATTTAGCAATAGACCTGATCTCTGCTCAGTGTCAGTAACCCCCAACTCTACCCCAGTTGTGAAAATGAAAAATATCTTGGCAAATGTCCCCTTGTAGGCAAAATGCTCCTCTGTTGAGAATCACTAGTCTAGACTTAGGATGAAAGGCCTGGTAGGTCTAGTCTGTTCTGTTCACTTGATGTCTGAGAGCCAGTGACCCTCAGTACTACCTGGCTCCTGTGTAGTCAGAGTAAGGGAACAGGAGTCCCTTTCGTGTCTCAGCGGAAACAAATCTGACTAGCATCTAGGAGGACACAGGTTCAATCTCTTGTCTTTGCTCAGTGGGTTAAGTATTCGATGTTGTTGTGAGCTGTGGTGTAGGCCAGCAGCTGCAGCTCCCATTCCACCCCTAGTTTGGGAACCTCCATGTGCCACGGGTGCAGCCCTCAAAAAAAGAGACAAGAACAGAGTAGGGGACCAGTGGGTTTGGTGAGACAGATTCTGATCCTCCCTTGGGGTTTTTCCGACAGACTGCCACTCTCCGCCCCTACCTGAGTGCCGTGCGGGCCACACTGCAGGCTGCCCTCTGCCTGGAGAATTTCTCCTCCCAGGTCGTGGAACGACACAACAAGCCAGAAGTGGAAGTCAGGTAGGGGAGAAAAAGGGATCGGGTAATGGGTGCAGCATCCAGAGATGGCTGTATCACAGGGTGCCACGACCTTCCATTCCTGGAGTTGTCAGGACAACTTCAGTTCACATATTTTGTCTTGCTGCCAGATGAACAATGGCTCCCAGTTTGAAGTTCAGAAAATAGGTCAGTGGGTTGGCAGGACAAAACCTAGGGGAGAAGCTGTTCTCGAGCCAAGATTGCTTGACACAAGGTGTGACTTCTCAGCCTAGGGCCATTTGGGAAATAACCCATGGAGTTATGGAATCATTTAGTAGTTTGAAGAGAGAAGACTAAGAATTTAGTTGAGGTACCATCTCCATTTTCTAATTTAAAGATCAAGGATTCTACCCACCCCAACCTGGACCCTCTCATTCCCCTACTCCAAATATTCTGTACTTTGGATTACTTTGTTTAATTTATGTTTTGTAAGTAAATTGTTCTCTTTTTCCCCTTTAAAATTTATAGTCTGGGATATAAACAACTGAGATAAGCAGTGTTGTTACTTTAAGTTGATATGATTTGAATTTAAGAAACCTGATAAGATGTTAGAATGTGCCTATTACAGTTTCCACTGGTGAATTTTTTATTTTATTTTACTTTATTTTTGCTTTTTAGGGCCTCACCCATGGCATAAGGAAGTTCCTATGCTAGGCGTCAAATCGGAGCTACAGCTGCTGGCCTTGCCACAGCCACATCAATGCTGGATCCGAGCTGCATCTGTGATCTACATCACAACTCATGGCATTGCTGGATCCTTAACCCCCTAAGTGAGGCGAGGGATCGAACCCGCAACCTCATGGTTACTAGTTGGATTCATTGCTGCTGTGCCACAATAGGAATTCCTCTATTGGCTAATTTTAAAGCTCCCAGGTACCATTACCACAGTTAACTACCATTAAGAATCCCAAGGGATTCTGAGGCATCAAAATGGCAACTGAGCTGAGAGGGGTCTTAATGCTGGGTAAGTGAGTCATTCTGTATTGATCATTAAAGGAGGCTAAACTTCAGTTTCAGCTTGTCCTTATTTTTGAAGGCAAGCGCTCTCCTCATTTCCCAAATGGTGTATAAGATTGCCTATAGTTATTAAAAGAAGAGCTGTCATTTGTAAAGCTCCTATGACGTGCCAGGCACACTATTAGACACTTGACCCGTTTTGATCTCTCTCAGTCCTCAGCAGTGAAATAGGAATCAAAGTCTTCTTTTTTTTTTTTTTTTTTTTGTCTTTTTGCTATTTCTTGGCCCGCTCCCACGGCATATGGAGGTTCCCAGGCTAGGGGTCTAATCGGAGCCGTAGCCACCAGCCTACGCCAGAGCCACAGCAACGCAGGATCTGAGCCGCGTCTGCAACCTACACCACAGCTCACGGCAACGCCAGATCATTAACCCACTGAGCAAGGGCAGGGACCGAACCTGAAACCTCATGGTTCCTAGTCAGATTTGTTAACCACTGCGCCACGATGGGAACTCCAAATCAAAGTTATTTTTACAGATGAGGAAATTGAGATTCCAACACGGTAACTTGGCCAAGGATGGTAACAGAGGATGGATATAAAAACCTTTTTGCCCTGATTTCAGAGCCTGTGCTCTTTTTGCTGGAGAACAAGCTTGCTGGCCCCCACCTTGGAGAACCCCTGCTTGTGAGTCTCCTACTCCTTGGACTCTGTGGTCCCAGATGGTGATTCTAGGACCGCGGGGTCTCCCTGCCCATTTGGTTCTTTTATACTTCAGAGGCCTCTGTGACTTTGTGTTTCCAGGAGTAGCAAAGAGCTCCTGCTACAACCTGTGACCATCAGCAGGAATGAGAAGGAAAAGGTTCTGATTGAAGGCTCTATCAACTCTGTCCGGGTCAGCATTGCTGTGAAACAGGTAAGCTCACCATAGATCCCCTGCTTCCCCAGGAGGCCAGGGACCCCCATCTGAGAGGTCAGCATGCCAGATTCAGGGTGCAAAGAAACCCAGATGCTATTTCCTGGAAATTATTTGCCAACCTCATCATGTCAGTAGAATAAAGAGAGTGGCCACATCTTCTGGGCCTTGCTCTGGATTAGGGAGCAGGAGATATGGCAGCCAAGGCTGTGGACCAGTTTGGTGTCAGGTCATAGAACTCTTCCTGAGGAATAAAAAATAAGTCTGGTTCAGAAAAATAAATAGTACCAGGATCAATTTGATAGCCATAAACACCAAAAGTGGATTTAGGATAAAACGTGAAGTATAATTTCTTCCTTTTTTTAAATTTTTTTGTCTTTTTGCCTTTTCTAGGGCTGCTCCCGCAGCATATGGAGGTTCCCAGGCTAGAGGTCTAATCGGAGCCATAGCCACTGGCCTACGCCAGAGCCGCAGAAACGTGGGATCCGAGCTGCGTCTGCAACCTGCACCACAGCTCACAGCAATGCCGGATCCTTAACCCACTGAGCCAGGCCAGAGATCAAACCCACAACTTCATGGTTCCTAGTCGGATTCGTTAACCACTGCGCCACAATGGGAACTCCAACCCTCATCATTTCTGCCATGTTTATGAACTACCAGAATACTTTTATTAAAGATTTTGTTACTTTTTTCTCCTCCTTTTTGGCCATGGCATGTGGATGTTCCGGGGCCAGGGATCAAACCTGTGCCACAGCAGTGGCTGGAGTCATAGAAGTGACAATACCGGGTCCTTAATCTGCTGCGCCACCAGGAAATCTCCTAGTTTTTTTTTTTTTGTGTCTTTTTGTCTTTTGCCTTTTGTTGTTGTTGCTATTTCTTGGGCCGCTCCCTTGGCATATGGAGGTTCCCAGGCTAGGGGTTGAATCGGAGCTGTAGCCACCGGCCTACGCCAGAGCCACAGCAACTCGGGATCCGAGCCGTGTCTGCAACCTACACCACAGCTCACGGCAACGCCGGATCGTTAACCCACTGAGCAAGGGCAGGGACCGAACCCGCAACCTCATGGTTCCTAGTCGGATTCGTTAACCACTGCGCCACGACGGGAACTCCTCTCCTAGATTTTTTTAAATTGACTTAGTTTTCTTGCATTTACATTTGTTTGAAAAAGAAACTTCATTCCATAGGTGGGAAAACATTTGTCAAATTAAGGACAACTCTAGAAAATAAGTACATTGAAAACAAAACAAAATTGCTAAATTCAGACTAGGCCCTTTGGCTTATAGAAAGCTCTAACTGTAGGCCAGCTTTCTTTGTTAAAAGGGGAGATTAACAAGTGTTGGGGGCTAAGGCATGCCAGCACCCTGCTGCAGAATTCTTCTTTCAGAAATGTTGAGTTCCCGGTGGCCTAGTAGTTAGGATTCAGCATTGTCACTGCTATGGCTTGGGTTCAATTTCTGGCCTGGAAACTTCTGCATGCTGTGGCAGGGTCCAAGGGGGGGGGGGGGCAGAGATATTGAGAGTTCAACAGGGAGAAACTTGGGGCGTTGTTTGATATTAATTGTTCCCAAAGTGGAGACCACCCATGGTTATCTCTAAAACCATAGTAGGTATCACAGACTTTGGAAAATGCAGCATTAGTGAAATGAGAAAGGAAGGGGCATCTTTCAGTGTGGATGTGAGCTCTGGAAGGAGCAGATAAAAGATTTGGGCTTGCCAGAATGACCTTTCTGGAATGGCTGAAAGTGATGATAATGCCCCACTAAGTTGGGAGGCTCTAACGTGGTAGACCCTCCTCTCAGTTGGAAACCGGTTACCCCACAATTCAAAGTTCAGGCAGTGATTTTTCCCAATACCCAAGGCCACTGCCTTCCGTGAACCTGAGGGAAATAGGGTCAAAAGACCAGGCTGCTGATTTCTCTTGGCTTTAGGGTATCAACTTGAAGGAAACGCATTTCTCCTTCACCTTCCCCAGGCTGATGAGATCGAGAAGATTTTATGCCACAAGTTCATGCGCTTCATGATGATGCGAGCAGAGAACTTCTTTATCCTTCGAAGGAAACCAGTGGAGGTGAGACTGTGTGATCCATGTGTTCCTCACACCTAGAGTTCTACTACTGAGTCCACTGTCACCGGCCCGGAATTGTTTCCAAATCTGGGATTGCTGCACCACCAGGTCTAGGGCACCTGTGACCTGAGTTGACAGTTGGCTTTCATTTCAGCTGGATTGCAAATAGGGGGGATCAGCCTAGAAGGAGTTGGGTCTACTTCAGCCATGCAAGAGGCGAAAAAGATGAATCCCATCGTTCACTTTCCCAAAGCCTGTAATCTAGCAGCAGAAATGGCACGATGAATCAGAAATCTAAAGTGTCACTGTGCAGGCTCAGTCCCCAGCCCAGTGCAGTGGGTCAGAGGATCCGGTGTTTCCACAGCTGTGGCATAGGTTGTAGCTGCAGCTCAGATTTAATCCCTGGCGGGGGATCTTCCATATGTTGAGGGTGTGGCCGTAAAAATAAACAAATGGGTAAAAAGGCAACCACCAACATAGTCTGTCAAGGCCACAGTTGACATTGAGTCCATTCTTGCCTGACTTTGTTTTTTGTTTGTTTGTTTGTTTTGTCTTTTTGCCTTTTCTAGGGCCCGCACATGGAGATTCCCAGGCTAGGGGTCTAATTGGAGCTGTAGCCACTGGCCTATGCCAGAGCCACAGCAACGAGGGATCACGGCAATGCCAGATCCTTAACCCACTGAGCAAGGCCAGGTATTGAACCTGCAACCTCATGGTTCCTAGTCAGATTCGTTAACCACTGCGCCACGACGGGAACTTCATTGTTGCCTGACTTTGTACTTGAGTCCTCTCCACAGACTCCCTGCCAGATCGACTTAAAAATCCCCAGTGACTGATCAGCTACCATGCAGAGCAGCAGATACCATCATCAGACACACTGGACGTGTTGGCCAAGTTTGTCCTCACCCTGAGCTAAAGATCTCTAGATCTAACCTCTGGGGCCACCCAGAATAAATAAAATTGAATTTCCACACAGCCTGTCCAATAAAGACCTCAATCCCATTCTTCTCCCTGAGCTAAATGTTCCTGTGTTTGATGAGATTCTTCCATAATGAGATTGTAGGTTCCTTCCCTCTCCCTTGCTTCATTCCGAATGCAGCTGTTTGTGCCACAAATAGTCTTCCAGAGATGTCAACTGGGTTCAGTTGATCCACCTGTTGTTTTCTTGGATCCAAGATATACACCCCAACAGAGCAGGTGGGCTGCTGACTGGAGGGCATGTAGCTTTCAGGGAGGTCACAGGCCCTTAGAAGCACTTGGGTGAGTGGATGTATAGGGCATGGCCAGCTAATGCCCGCAGGATAGTGATTCTCTCCCGTTTCTTCTCTCCCTCCTCCCATTGTCTTCCTTCACTAGGGGTATGACATCAGCTTTCTGATCACCAACTTCCACACAGAGCAGATGTATAAACACAAGTTAGTGGACTTTGTGATCCACTTCATGGAGGAGATCGACAAGGAGATCAGTGAGATGAAGCTATCGGTCAACGCTCGTGCGCGCATAGTGGCCGAGGAGTTCCTCAAGAATGTAAGTGAGGGGCCTTCCTGCTTTCCTTCCAGGAGTAGAAAGACCAGTGGGTTGTGCTGACAACTTAGCAGCTAGTGGGAAAGTAGTGCCAACTTTGGTAATATTTCCCGAGACCTCTAGGATCTCTGGTACAGCAGGTGCCTTGGAGGCGGGAGGGCCCGAGGTTCATCATGGAGAGCTGCTGGGTGTTCTTCACATCTAGGAGTCTCGGGGAATGCCTGATTTAGCTGCTCATGGGACTCCTTACATCTCAAAATGTAAAGAGTCCTTCCTTGCATCTAGTTCAAACCCCGAGTGAAGCAAGTTAAATCCACATGTGAATTTTTAGGAATTTAGGACAGTTAATCATAGTGTAATTCCACTTCTCAAACAGACTTGATTAGTTGCATCCAGTGTCTGTTTCTCAGGCTTAACATCATGATTTCTTCAACCTGTTTTCCATCATTTTCATGGCTCACATTCTCCAGATCCCTTTTTAATTGTTTGGCCTTCCTGGCGGAAAGGACTACAGCCCTCTGAGGAGGAAGGGTTGTTTACGTTGATGAACTGATGACACGGTTGTTCTTGTTTAGACATTCATGACATGCCTGCTTCTTTTTTTTTTCTTCTTTTTCCAGACAGCCTTTGGTTTGTTGACATGTTCCATTCAGAGTTGACTGTGATCCCTAGATGGTAGAATTAGTGTTTACTCCTACCAGTGCATACAGATCCAGCCCAGAAGGAGCTCGGATTCCTAAAAATGGAAATAACACCCGCTTCCCCTGGGCTTTAATTATACCGAGGGCAGCCAGTGTGCAGAGTCACTGTACTGTGCACCTAGGGGAGCGTGCTTGTTCAGGTCACGCTTGTGGAGGCAGACTACCTCCGTGAGAGCCCAGCTCCACTGTTGCCTTGGGCATGTTACAGAACCTTCCAGCTAAGCCTCAAGTTTCCTTGACTCTGAAATGAGACTCTTCATGTGTAGCTTTCAGTGTGGTTGAACATTAAATGAGGAAATATGTACATAAAACATAGCGCCTGGTATATAGGAAGCATTCCATATATTGTAGCACTAAGGTTATATGGTCAGACATTAGGAAGGCTTTAAATTCAACTGAAGAAAATAAGTTTTGTCCCAGTATATTTTAGGCTCATTCATTCACCAGTCATTTAGTTATGATAATTTTTTTTTTTTTTTAGAGCTGCACTTGCAGCATATGGAGGTTCCCAGGCTAGGGGTCCAATCGGAACTACACCTGCCGGCCTATACCACAGCCAGAGCAACATCAGATCTGAGCTGCGTCTGTGACTACACCACAGCTCATGGCAACGCCAGATCCCTAACCCACAGCGTGAGGCCCAGGGATTGAACCTGAAACCTCATGGTTCCTAGTCTGATTCGTTTCCGCTCTGCCACAACGGGAACTCCATGATAATTACATTTTTATAGTAACACAGGTAAAAAGGCACTTTCGCACATTTCATTTAATACCTAAAACATCTTTGGATCAGGTGTTATCCTTATTTCACAGAGGAATAAACTGGCTCTAGAAGTTAAGTTGCATGTCCAAGGTGCCTCAGGCAGTAAGGGGAGGACTTGGAGTTATGTTTTCAGATCTAAGCTAGTGCCATGGCATCTGTCAGGGTTGACAACCTCTGATCATGAAAGGGTCGAATTGGTAATACACATGAGTGAGGAGAACCCTGTGGGGACCTGCTGAGCATATGCCTCACCCAAACAGAATCACCAGCACACAGCTCCAGCCCTTCGTGACTTCATCAAAAGAATTTCAAAATCTGGATCTGTATGCAGTGACTTCTCTGTTTTCAAGGTTGGACATGGATTGATATTCTTTTTTTGCGCCTGTGGCATATGGAGGTTCCCAGGGTAGGGGTCTAATCAAAACTATACCTGCCAGCCTATACCACAGCCACAGCAACGCCAGATTCCAGCCACGTCTGCGACCTACACCACAGCCCACGACAATGCTGGATCCTTAACCCACTGAGTGAGCAAGGCCAGGGATTGAACCAGCAACCTCATGGTTCCTAGTCGGATTCATCTCTGCTGAGCCATGACAGGAACTCCTGCTTGATAGTCTTTTGAACACTGTGGGCCAAATAGCGCTCATTTTTGGGCCACAGCCTCTGGTCTGTAAAATGTCCAGGGATGGTCTAGGCACTGTGGGGGATACTTGAGGACAGAAAACATTTCAAAGTCTTGTCCTGCTTGGAGGACCACCCAGAGCTTGACACAGAGTACCAGATCCTGGGTCCCTCTGCCCTTGACTTACAGCCTCAAATGCATGTGAGCCCTCCAGCTCTAGAAGACAACCTCAGTTCTCCAAGCAAGGCACCGTGACAGGGCTTTTTGGCAGTCTCCATGGCATAGCCAAGGGGAGCTGTGGAAAAAGCCCATGTCACCCTTAATTTTTCTGCCTTGTCTAGTGCTAGGTTTTAGGGCCAATGCCTCAAAGGTCGCTGCTGAATGCTGGCTGAATGAGGGTGTGCCCAACAGAGTCTCCTGGGACCCAACTCTCTCCCACCCTGCAGAGATCTGAGTACAATGGCAGCTCGCCCACCTACCCACAGCAGACCTGCCAGGATACAATAATAACCACCATTCACCTCTTCTTTATTCTCTTGACAGTTCTAAACCATCTGGCTGGATTTTGTGGCCTTCCCCCTCAAGCTCCCTGTGTCTGCGAAGGCGTCCTGGAGTTACTCCCCAGAGCGGCGGTGGCAGCAGCAGTGGAGGGGAGCTGGGTTGGGGTGGGCGTTAGATGCGGGAGGGGGGTGGTGTGCTTGCTAGCTGGGCAACAAAGCAGTGGACCTGCCCCAAGGCCATGTGTGCCTGGTCAGGCTGGCTTCTGATGTTCTGTCCCCTGGGCTGGGACAGGGTTTTTTTTTTTTTTTTTTTTTTTTTAAGTCTTGAAACTTAAACTCTGTGCTTGTAGGAGACTGTAACCTTTTGTCTTTTTTTTTTTTTAAACAAACAACCTCCACCTCCAGTGGCTGTGACTGGTCCCAGTGATTGTACCTTATTGGTCGCTGTGGGTCTGGGCGGGCCTGGAGCCAGAAGGCGACTACTGTTCCTCACCAGAGCCACCCCAGGTGGGGAGGGAGGGATGTTTCAGACTCCAGTTCCTCTCCCTCATCCTCTTATTCTGTGGGTCCAGTAGAAGCGGTGGGGGCCCTCTGCCAGCTTCCTGAGCTCTGCCTGAAGATGGCCATCCAGCACTGGTTGGGGCCAAGGGCTGCACTGGTGGCCACCAGCCATGCCTAGGAGCTAGGGCCTGGAAGCTAGGCAACCTCTGGCCACAGGCGCCGCTTCTTACCCTCCCAGCTGAGAGGGGCTGCTGTTTTGCCTTGTCTGTCAGTGCAGTGCCTGTGCTAGAGGTAGAGAGGTGAGTTCTCTGGGGCTTCCAGCTGGGCCCTCTGCCTGCTGTGGCTCCTCTGCTCCCTCGCTCGCTGTACCTTTTCTTATTCTGGTGGATCCTCCCTCCCCTAATTAAAGTCTCTTCTTGCCCCTCTGGGGCTGCATGAGGTCTGTGCTCTGTGTGTATATGTGAAAGGAGAGCTGGTAGGACTCGCTCTTCTTCAAAACCATGTGGCTGGCATTCGGGGTCCCCACCACAGCAGTCTGATTGGCCCTTGACATTAACCTTGCCAAGGGCCCTAACCCAAGAGACCTGTATTGCAGTCCAGGCTCCTCCTGTTTCTGAAACTGCGCTCTCTGCTTGTGTAGAGCTTTGGTTCTTTTCACATAAGAGATGAGCTCATTTGGAGTTCCTGCCGTGGCTCAGTGGTTAATGAATCTGACTAGGAACCATGAGGTTTCGGGTTCAATCCCTGGCCTCACTCAGTGGGTTAAGGATCCGTCATTGCCATGAACTGTGGTGTAGGTTTCAGATGAGGCTCAGATCCCACATTGCTGTGGCTCTGGCGTAGGCTGGTGGCTACAGCTCCAATTAGACCCCTGGCCTGGGAACCTCCATATGGCACAGGTGCGGCCCTAGAAAAGACCCCCCCAAAAAAAGTTTGAAATTCAATTCCTCAGTCCCACTAGTGTTCCTTAGCTACTGGTGGGTAATGCCTTCCCTGTGACCCAGTAGATAGAACATTTCCCTCATCGTAGCAAGTTCTAGTAGATAGCACTAAATCTTAGTGACATCTTCAAGTAAAAGAAAAAAATTCCAAAACCAAAACACTGTGTTTGAGTCCTGATTCTTGCTGCTGAATTTAAGCAAGTTATTTATATTGTCTCATTTTTTTAATCTATAAAGTGGAGATAATGTAAATTTAACATAGTACCTGCCATATGGGTACTGAATAAACAACTGATCTTTCCACCAGCCCAGTATTCAAGCTGTTTGGTAGCTTCCATTGCGCTAGGCATTGGGGGTGGGGGTGACATTATCCCTGTCTTGGGAGGGGACAATACAAAGGCTGGGTGTGTAAACAGCTGCACTGAAGTGTTTCATAATCACTAATGTAAGACTTTGGGTGCCAAGAAAGGGTGTATTTATGGAAAAGGAAGTCGGGGAGAGGTTCAGAGGGTTGGCTTTTGAGCTGAGCTTTCAAAAGTTTCTTGCATTAGGCCAAAAGGTCTCTTGAAACAGGACAAGGTGATGTTAAAAGGAGGAGGGGCTGTGGGTGGGGGCAGCTTGAAAGCTATTATCCCCTTTATGACATTGCGTCAGGCACATGGCTATTTCCTAGTTTCCAGCGAACGTAAAGGAGCTCACAGTAAAGCTGGATGTCCACTAGAGTTTGGCTGTGGCTCACTCCACCCTCACTGGACAGCACTGCCTGTGGGAGCCAGAACTCTGATTTGTCACAGGTCTATCTCCCAAGGTTTAGAGCCCATAAAACCAAATCTACCAGTTGATGAGTACTGACTGGATGGTTGCCAATCACCTAACCCTCTCCTGAGGACATGCCTTTTGGAAAGCCCAGTCACCAGCCAAAGGATTGGAAAGGGTGATCTCAGTGGTAGATGTTGGCTGGACAACTGAGCAGAAGGCCCATCTTTGCTGTATGAGCAGATGTACAGTGACCAAACAAAGCTGGATTCTTAGATGCTGCTAGAGTTGCCCTCTCAAACTGTCCACTTGGTATTTACATGACCAATAGACAGTTCTGAGTGACAATGTGGACTTGTGTTTAATACTGTTTAAAAGTGGAGCTTTGGAGTTGGACCTGGGGTCCAGTTCTGCCTCTGCCGTGTGATTTAAGGCAAATGATTTAACGTCTTAGTGCCATATTTATCTCACCTGTGAGATTTGAGGGTAACACTTTCCTAGTATCTCCAAAAAGATTTCTTACAATTTTGTCTTGAGGGCTGTTGCATAACTTCTATTTTTTTCTGCAGGTGACTCAAATGATGATCTTTTTTTTTTTTTTTTTCCTATTTCCAAGTTATTTGTGGGGGTAAGGGGGTGCATTATGCACTTGACTGCCCTGGCTTTTAAATCTACCCTATAAGGACCTTACCCTAACCCCATCTGCCAGGCCCCAAAGATTTGATCCCCTGTCACAGTAGCATGCTACTGGCTTCCTTTTGGTTCCCCAGAAAGGTTTTTACCTTCTTCAGTGCTGTTGCTGAAACTTTTCTCTCCTTGGAATGCTGTACCTCCCCTGTACTCCTTGCTACCTTTGCATTCAGTAGGCCTCAGCTAAATGTCATCTCTTCAGAAAAGACAACCTTGAGCACCTTATCCAAAGTATGCCCCCTTCCTGGTTTCAGTTGATTGCTTGTTCATTGCTCTCACATGCTACAGCTATTTTATTCCTTTGTTGCTTGCTTCTTGTTTGTTTTCCCTCCACCGGGCTGTAGGCTCCGGGACCATGTCTAGCTCATTCTTCCGGCCCCCAGCATCTAACCCATCGCCTAGCACACGGTCCTCTGTGAATACTGTGTAATGAGTGAAGCCCCAGGAAGCGCTCCGTAAAGAATCAGGGCACTGTTAGGCCGGTGCTTTGTGCTTACAACTGCAGCGCCCCGTTTATTAACGGTGTGGAGCAGGTGGGGCCTGGTGTTCAGACCTCTGGAAGGAGCCCCCAATCAGTCACCGGAAGCCCGATTGTGTCAGGAATGGTTTCCAAGACAACAAAAAACAGAGGGCGGGGCCTCAAAGAGGGGCCCCTCTTGGGCCCTCCCGCGAGAGGCGGCAGAGCGCCTACGGGAGGCGGGCTCGGGTCCGGGGAAAGCGCGTGCGCACCGCAAGCGGCGCATGCAGGTCTCCGGCGCCACGCAGCTCCTGAGCACGGGGGAGCTGGGGGCCACGCACTTGGGCTTCACCGCCTGCTACGGCCGGGATAGGGGCCCGGTGGGCAGCTGGCCGCGCAGGCCGCAGCCACCCGAGTCCCGCACCAGTTCTCCCGCCTCATGGCCCTGGGCCCGCCACTCCGAACTCCGACTTCCCGAAGAGGCTGCCGCAGGCTGTCAAAGCTGGGAGGGCAGCCTAGCCTTGGCGCGCCTCCTAGGTTGCGCTCTTGAGTCCTCCCCAGGCCGCAGCTACGCCCAGGGCGCCGCGGAACCCCGCCCCCGCGGCCCTTCTCCGGCCAAGACCAAGGAGGACGCCACGCCGCCGCCGGACGGTGAGGGCCCCTTGCGGCCCGCCACTCCTGGCCCGAGGCAGGCGGCTAGGACCTGGAGATTTGGGGCCGATATTGGAGTCCGGAGAAGAGCGGTAGAGGATGGGCATCCAGATGATGGGTAGAGAGAGAGAAGGGGTGCTGCCCCACCCCGACTCCGCATCTTTCTGCAGGTT
Organism: Phacochoerus africanus; assembly: GCF_016906955.1. NCBI lineage: Eukaryota > Metazoa > Chordata > Mammalia > Artiodactyla > Suidae > Phacochoerus > Phacochoerus africanus. Next base: position 146,377,113 of record NC_062544.1, read on the forward strand.
CTCTTGTCCTTTGGCGAGGATTCTCCAAGGCGTCTCAATACATGGGCCGGCTCAGAAATGCCAGGATCCACGTGGAGAGAGCTGTCAAGGTCGGAGAGGGTTGCGGGTCGGGGGTTCTAGAAAGGACCCTGAAAGCGTCTGAGCCTCCCTGCACTTTTTGCTCCCATCCTTAGAAAACAAACAAGAAAACAAAAACCTTGATCCCACACCCATCTTCAGATACCTCCCTATTTTCTTTTCGCCTTCTTTCTTTCCTTTTTTTTTTTTCTTTCTTATGGTCTTTTTAGGGCCACAATTGTGGCATATAGAGCTTCCCAGGCTAGGAGTTAAATCGGAGCTGCAGCTGCCGGCCTATGCCACAGCCACAGCAATGCTGGATCCAAGCCGCGTCTGCGGCCTACAGCACAGCTCAGGTAACCCCGGCCAGGGATTGGAATGCATGTCCTCATAGATGCTAATCTGGTTTGTTTACCACTGAGCCACGATGGGAACTCCCCCTCGCTGTTTTCAATACCCCATTCACGGTGGACTTCTTGGCAAAATTTTCTACTTCTTTATCTGAGATTCTCTCCTCAGCTCCCACTGCTCTGGTTCCCTGCCCTTCCCCACTCCCACCAGGAACCACTCCAGTCAAGGTTACAGGTGACCTTCAAAGAGCCAGATCCAGCAGTCAGTCCTTTTTCTATCCTGAGTTTGGTTAGGCACCTTGTGTCATTCTACACTGCTACCCCGCTCACCTTTCCCTCCTGGCTGTGTACAAGCTCCTAGTTTTCGTTTCTCCCTCCCTGGCAGCCACTTTTCAATTGCTTTTGAAGACATTCCTCATTCCCTGGATCTCTCTCCATGCCTGTCTCCTTGACTGTGAGTCCAGTCAGTGTGCTATGCCCCCTGCCTCCTCTTTCCAAGCTTAGCCTGTCCTGTCCATAGATTCAACCCCCAACCTTACAGCTCCCAGGAACTTCAAAGCATTTCAAACCCATGTTTCAGGCTGTAACTCTTTTTTTTTTTTTTTTTTTCCTTTTTGGCCACCCTGGGGCATATAGAGTTCCTGGGCCAGGGACTGAATCCCATACTGTATCTATGCCACAGTTTGCAGAACACCGGATCCTTATATCCTTAACCAGCTGTGCCGGGCCAGGGATCAAACCTGCATCCTTGCCAGTGCAGTTGAACCAGCAATCCCATTGCGCCACAGGGGGATCTCTCCAAGCCATACTCTTAATTTTCCTGTCCAAACCTGTTTCCCTCCCTATTCTCTCTCTCCTCCATCTCCCAGTTGCTCAAGCCAGAAATCCGATATTTCTGTTTCTTCACCCACACCTAATCCCATCAGCAAAACTAGTCAGTCTGTTTCCAAAATAAATCTCAACTTTATCGCCTTATCCCCATCTCCACTGTAAGCATCTTAATTCTAACAGAAACCACAATAACCTTCTGATTGGTCCCCTACTCCCATCCTTGTCCCCTCCATCTATTCTCTATACAGCAGAAAGCCATACTTAGAGCTTCCAACCATGTCACTCCCTCCTTTCACCTTATTCACGTGACTCTTTATATAAAACCCAAGTACACCCCAAGGTCTGCAGGGCCTTCTCCAGTCTAGCCCTACTTTTCAGGAGGTCTCCCCTCATTTTTCACACTCCATTCACCCTGGCTTCCTTCTAGTTCCTTCCACCCTCTCTCCAGGCTCAAGACCTTTGCACATGCCCTTCTCTCCACCTGAATTGCCATTTGCCCAGCTCTGTGCATTCCTGGCTCCTCTGCAACTTCCCTTGACTCTGTTTCTCCAGGTCCCCAGTAAGTATCCAGTTTCTTGAGCCAGCCAGCCTGGATTTAAATTCCTGCTCTTTCTCATACTCAATGTATGGCCATGCTATTCAATCTCTCTGTTCCTCTGTTTCATAACCAGTTAAATCAGGATAGGAGTATTTATCAAAAGTACATATTATTGGGAGTTCCTTGGTGGTCTACTAGATAAGATTTGGTGCTTTCACTGCTGCGGCCCAGGTTCAGTCCCTGGTCTAGGAACTGAGACCTCACATCAAGCTGCTGAACGCCATGGCCAAAAAAAAAGAAACAAAACAAAAAACCCGTGTTATTGTTAGTAATGTATATGTGCTTAACGCATAGTAGGTACTCAATAAATATTAGCAAATAAATATAGTCAATATTATGATGCTTGCTATGCACATCTATTTCTCTACTTGTTTAATGTTTGTCTCCTCTACTTAGGATATAAAAATTTCCTGGTGGAGTTCCCGTTGTGGCGCAGTGGCAATGAATGCTACTAGGAACCATGAGGTTTTGGGTTTGATTCCTGGCCTCACTCAGTGGGTTAAGGATCCAGCGTTGCCGTGAGCTCTGGTGTAGGTCACAGACATGGCTCGAATCTGGCATTGCTGTGGCTCTGGTGTAGGCTGGCAGCTGCAGCTCCAATTGGACCCCTAGCCTGGGAACTTCTATATGCCACAAGTGCGGCCCTAAAAAGACAAAAAAAAAAAAATTTTTTTTTCTTGGGAAATTTTTTCTGTCTCAGAGGATTAAGAACCTGATTAGGGAGTTCCTGTCATGGAGCAGCAGAAATGAATCCCAGTAGGAACCATGAGGCTCCAGGTTCGATCCCTGGCCTTCCTCAGTGGGCTAAGGATCTGGCGTTGCTGTGAGGTATGGTGTAGGTCGCAGACATGGGTTGGATTTGGCATTGCTTGGGCTGTAGTGTAGGCTGGCAGCTGTAGCTCAGATTTGACCCCTAGCCTTGGGAATCTTCATATGCCACAGGTGCGACCCTAAAGAGAGGGGGAAAAAATTACCTGAAAGCAGAGACCATAGCTGTCTGGTTCTCCATTATACCTCCTGTGTCTGGCAGCTAGGCTGTGCTTACTGAAAACGTATCCTCTCACCTTATAGCAGAAGAAGGTCTTTATGATCCAAGGCCACTACCCTGTGATCCGGTGCCTCCTGCGCCGGAGGGGCTGGGTGGAGAAGAAGATGGTTCATCACTTGGACAATAACCTGCCACCATCGCAGAAGGATCTGGATAGCTCAGTAATGGGTGACAGTGACACCACTGAAGATGGTGAGCAAGCCCCTTCTTTTCCACAAGCTGCCCCTCGAGTCCCTTTCCTTTGGTTCCCACTGTCCCAGGGTTGAGGCTTTGACCTGGGCCTATGGGATGGGGACAGGGACCTTACTAGGCCTGGGCTCTGCATCCACAGAGGATGAAGATGAGGTTGAGGCATTCCGGCCAGCACAGCTATTCACCTTTGATGACATACTGGAATTTGATGACCTACATGGGACGCATGCTCTGATGGTGAGGGCCCAGGGGTTGGGCAGGGTTCTGCTTCGTTGGAGGGAGAGTACTGGAGTCTAGCCAGGTGACCCCAGACAAGTCCTTTCCTTCTCTGGGCCTCGTTTTCCCTATCTGTTGTAAAAACTGGTTGGTTCTTTAAAGCCTAGGTAGGCCAGCAGAATGGTGACAGACACAGATGAGGCTGGTCTAGGACTAGAGCTCTTTGCTAGGTTGTATCAGAAGCTGGCATAATCTTCATGCCTGGTAATTCCCCTTTACAAATAAAAACGCCATAGTTCATCTTCTTCCCCTGTCATTGTTAGGTGAAGCCTATAAGGAAGGACCTAAAAGTTCTGAAAGATGGAGTTCCCATTGTGGCTCAGTGGGTTAAGAGTACAACTAGTATCCATGAGGATGCAGGTTCGCTCCCCGGCCTTGCTCAATGGGTTAAGGATCCATTGTTGCGGCGAGCTGCAGGGGTAGGTCAAAGACGTGGCTCAGGTCTGGTGTTGCTGTGGTGTAGGCTGGCAGCTGCAGCTCCGATTCGACCCTTAGCCTGGGAACTTCCATATATCGCAGGTGTGGCCCTAAAAAGAAAAGAAAAAAATAAAAAGTTCTGAAACAGGCTGATATGATGGTATAGAGGATATGCGTGTTGAAATGAGGACATTTGGCTTTGAATCTTGGCACTGCCGCTCACAAAGTTGAACTATACCAGGTTGCCGTTTTTTTGTATGTCAGAAAAGGTTGAGGGTGAGCAGTTCCATGTAGCCCTACCTGTGCCTCAGTTCCCTTGTCTGTGAAATGGGGCTAATGGTAGCACCTACCTTACAGGGTTGTGGTGAGGATTAAATGAGTTGACATGGAAAGCTTAGAACAGGGCCTGGTGCATGTTGTTGTTGGTTATCAATAATCCTACATTTCAGAGTTGTGGGGAAAATGGAGAGAGGTAGATCCCCTGAGAGAGCCTTCATCACCTGCTCTGTGCCCATCAGCTTAGAGTCACTGTCCTGCCACTGAGCAAGTCCCTGATGGCCAAGAGCCAGAACAGAGTGTGGCATTCAGTTGTGGGGCTTAGGCACTGCCTAGGGGCACCTGGCTAAAGGAGCTACAAGTCGGTCTGCTCTCTGCTCATCCAGTGTGGCCCTGGAGGAAGAAATAAGTGTTCTTACCTTCCACAAAGATGGCTTGTGGTCTAGAGGCCACTTTGGGAACATCCTCTCCTTCCATTCATCCACCTGGCTCCGCAGGGTGGGGAGAAACCTCCTCGGGCCTTGTGCTGCCCATGTCAGCCTCCATGTCTCTTCTCCTCTCTCCAGTCCCGCATGGTTCGGAACGAGGTCCCCTACTTCATCTGGACCACTCGGCGGGATGTGCTGGACTGTCGCTTACTGTCCAAGGATCAAATGATAAACCACTATGCCCGGGCAGGCTCCTTTACCACAAAGGTGGGCTCTCTGGGGCGCGACTGTGGCAGCTTCCAACCCCTCAGCCCTCAGGCCTGCAGCCCTGTTCCCTGCTCTCCTTATCAGTAAAAGTTCTCAGGAGATGGGGAGATGTCTAATCCAGTGAGATTTGGAGTCAGGCTTGCCTGGGTTCAAATCCAGCCCCTGCAGCCTGTCTGGCACATGTACACATGATGTCTAAAACAGGCTCCAGGATCCAGATGGGTCTGGAGCCAGAACAAACGCCAAGTCCAATGACTGTGAGCAGGAGGACCCTTATTTCCCATGTGGAGGATATCTGCCTGATGAATCCATTGTATCTTACCGGGGTTATTACTAAGCGACCACACCTCTCTGAGCTTCAGTTTCTTCATCTTTAAATGAGACCACCAGTAAGACCGATCTTCTAGGGTTATAACAAGAGTGAAAGGGTTTGTGGTTGGGACCTGCTAGTTTATTATCAGTGTGGGCTGGGAAGGATTCCTAGAGGAAGCAGGTATTTCAGAATGAGACAGGGTGAGTAGGAAGGATGGGGAGTGTTCTTGGCGGAGGGAATCACAGAGGTCATTGTCCAGGAGGTTGATGTGAGCGGGTCAAGCCTAGCAAGTGGGGCAGAGGCTCTGAGCACATGCAAGCAGGCTCTTTCTGAGCCATCTGGTTGTGTGCCAAGCATGGGGAGTCCCTAGGAGACCCTCCAGGGGAGCCCCACCCTGCCCCCTCAGCAGCTAACTCTGTAGGTGGGTCTCTGTCTCAATCTCCGGAATCTGCTGTGGTTTGACGAGGCTGATGCCGACTCCTTCTTCCCGCGCTGCTACTGCCTGGGGGCTGAGGACGATAAGAAGGCCTTCATAGGTAAGGAGATGCCAGCCCCATGCCTGGACCCTCAAGCCGAAGGATGAGGCCTCAAGCCCTGGCTGGTGTTAGAGAGCAAAAGGCCTCTCTCCTCAGGCCCTCATCTCCCCAGTTAGATTTCCTTCTCCTTCCCCAGGCCTTATCTCTCCTTCATGTGTCACCCTGAACAAGCCTCCCCCCCTTGGTCAACCCAGACCTCTAGAAAAGCTGACATAGCTTGTCTTGTTTCCTAGAGCAGGTTCTAAATGTTGGTCACTTGGTTGAGTGTAGAAACCAGGATAGATTCCAAGCCAACGTGAGATTCCACTGGCTAGATAGGGTTCTGAATCTAGAAAAGGGCCTAGGTTTCACTCTTAAGCAGAATAGACTCTAAAGCCAGGACATGCTGTCAATTCAGGGCAGAATTTGGATCCAGATTAGATGCTAGGTTTAAATTAGTCTACAAATATGATACAGCTTTTGGGCCAAGGTCTGGTTCTCAGGCTCGAATAAGTATCAGAAGTAGATTAGGAACAGAAGAGAGAAATCAGATGGCAGGTCCTGGCAAGATTCTGAAGGTAGAATATGAGCCAAGTCAGGTCAGATTCTGGGTTTGGTTCTACAACTAAAACAGAAGCCAGGTTCTAGTCCAAGTTCTAGAGTCAGAAACGGTAGTCAGGTTCCAGTTCCAAGATGGGCAGGTCATGATCAGGTTCCGGAATGAGAACAGGCCTGGAGCCTAGGGCTGAGCAGGGTATCCCCTGCCCCGGGAGCAGAGGACTTCTGGCTGACCGCTGCCCGCAACGTTCTCAAGCTGGTGGTAAAATCCGAATGGAAGTCATACTCTATCCAGGCAGAAGAGGAAGAAGCCCTAGGTAAGAGCTGTGGTTACCTCTACTCCCCCGGCCATTTGTCCTCTCACCAGTCACATCCATCCATCCATTCATCTATACATACATCCTGGTCTTTTTCTATTTCCTTTTCTTTTTTTTCCTTTTCTTTTTTTGTCTTTTTAGGGCTGTACCCACAGCATGTGGACATTCCCAGGCTAGGGGTTGAATCGGAGCTGCATCTGCTGGCCTATGCCACAGCCAGAGGGACATGGTATCTGAGCCACATCTGCAACCTACACCACAGCCCACAGCAACACTGGATCTTTAGCTCACTGAGCGAGGCCAGGGATCGAACCCATGTCCTCATGGATACTAGTTGGGTTTGTTACTGCTGAGCCACAATGGGAACTCCTGTCCTTGTGTTTTTCACATCCATTTGCCTCTCCACCACTCCTTCCTGCCAACCTATCAGTACCTCTGCCCACCTATCTATCCACCAGCCATCCATCCATCTACCTGCCTACTCACCTACCTGCCCCTAGATCTCATTCATCTGCCCACCTATCCATCCATTCATTCTCCCTCCCCCCACCTACCCACCCCACTCCACCCCCTGTTGCTCTGCTCATTCACCTACCTTCTCTCAGCTCCACACTCCCTGTCCATCTATCCACCAACCTTCCCGCCTACCTGTCCTTGCTTAGATCTGCCTGTCCTTCCTTTTTCTTTTTTTCCGTCCTGCACTCCACCACCTATCTATCCTCCGGTCCATCCACTCATTCATTCCTCTGTCCCAGTCAACCCCTGCCACATGTCTTCCTGTCCATTTGTTAATTGACCCACTGCCTATTCAGCCCTCCCAAGCGCTGGCATGTGGCCGAGAGCTCTACAGAGGACGGACTAAGATGACGTGGGGGCATCCCTGCCTGTGGGGAGCTCAGGTCTGTGAGGAGAGGAAGCAGTGACAACATGTGATTTCACGTGGTCTGGGGACTCCATGTGAAGGGGGACACAGAAGGCCCCTCACTGTCCGTTGGCTCAACCCACTGCTTGCCCATTTCCTCTCTGGACTTACTCCTACGTCACAGGCTCCATCTTGTAACCCAAGAGCCCATCAGCCAGGGATTCAAGGATGTGAGGAGCAGCTCTACTGGGGGCAGGCAAATCCCTGCCTCTTCCAGAGAGAGACCTCCCCACTGCTATCTCCTGGGTGTGTCAGGAGCAGAGCACAAGGGCCTCAGGTGTGTCAGAGGTCCCTAGCACAGAGAGGCTGCAGGCATGTGGTGTGCCTCAGGTGTATTAAGATGAGGTTTCAGGTAAGTGACAGGCCTTGGGACACCTGTAGGTGTTGAGATGCCTTGAGGACATTTAGGGTGAAGCCTCACATGAGTGACAGGTCCTTGCTTGGACAGTATGGGCCAAGGGCAAGCAATAGGATTACAGGTGAATTTAGAACAAAGCCCCATGTGAGTGACAGGTCCCAGGGCGGTAGGGGATGGAGGCGTGTGCTGGGCGTCAGATGTATTAGGGTGAGGTCTCAGGTAAGTGACAGGCCTTGGGGCAGTGGGGGCCATGACATGTGTCAGGCTACCTGCCTTGTATGTGGGATAGTGATGGTCCCCTCCCTATCTCTGCAGGAGACAAGCAGCTCAAGAAACAGGAGAAAAAAACAGTGACAGTGTCCCCAGAGTTTGTGGATGAGGCTCTGTGTGTCTGTGAGGAGCACCTTAGCAACCTGGCCCATGTGGACATCGACAAGGACCTGGAGGCCCCCCTGTACCTGAGCCCGGAGGGCTGGTCCCTCTTCCTCCAGCGCTACTACCAAGTGGTCCAGTGAGTCCCCCTGACACCCGGGCCTCGGGGTCTGGGCAGGTGCCTCCTCCTTTCAGGGAGCTTCTCTGTTCTGAGCTGATGCTCAGGGCAGACCCTCTCCATCCAGTGCAGGCCCATCTCCTCTTCAAGTCTCCTGTTGTGTTCACTCTGCTCTTCTCAGGAACCCTCAAGAGCTCCCACTGCCTCCATCATAGGGGCCAACCCACTCTTCCCAGTTTTTGCCGTATGTGCTGTCAGATAGACATGAGTCCAAGTCCTGCCTCTGCAGCTTCACAGTTCTGGGACCTTGAGAGCATCACTAAACTTTTGGAGCTTTGCTTTTCTCACATGCAAAATAAGTTGAAAAATAATGTCTGCCTCGGGGTTAGGATTAGACAGGATAATTTGTATGCTTAGCACAGAATCATAATGTTCACTCACAAAGTAAGAATCTATTAAATATTTTAGATTTATCCTGGAGGCCAGTGTTCCCCAAAGTGTTACACAGGTTGCTAGGTCTACAGGCTGTAAACAGAGTTCATGAAGAAAGGGCTCTTAAGGTCAGTCACATTTGGAAAACAATGGGTTAAACAGAGTTAATTAAAATAGGTTTCCCGGAGTTTCCATTATGGCTCAGTGGTAATGAACTCTACTAGTATCCATGAGGATGTGGGTTCCTTCCCTGGCCTCGCTCAGTGGGTTAAGGATCTGGCATTGCAGTGAGCTGTGGTGTAGAACGCAGACTTGGCCCGTATCCTACGTTGTTGTGGCATAGACCTGCGGCTGCAGCTCCAATTCAGCCCCTAGCCTGGGAACTTCCATGTCCCTCAGGTGTGGCCCTAAAAAGCAGAAAAATAAAAATAAAAAAAATAAAATAAAATAGATTTCCCTGATGCAGGACTTTTCAGAACAAGTTGTTGGTGTAAACTCCCAAGAGAGATGAGTCCTCAGCCCCCTGTCCCAGGCATCCTGAGTGTCCGTGTTTTCAGAATGCACTTTGGGAGACCATTCTTAAGTGGAGGAAAGGAGTATTGAGATGGGCCTGGGACTATTGTAGGGAGATTTCCTTCAGCAGAGACTAGACTAGAGGGCAGAGGGTCCTGAAGGCAGAACACACAGCATTTACCGAGCCCTTCCTGGGTGCCAGGTAGGCTCCAGAAATAGAGAAGTCCCTGCCCTCAGGGGCACACAGCTCAAGGAGGGAGGCTTGCAGTGAGCTGGGGGAGTGCTCAGGGCCTCAGTTGGCTTGGTGCTAATAGCAGGGAATGGACAGATTTAATGATTAATGGAGGAGACTGAAGAACTAATCAATGAACCTTGAATGAAAGACTTACCCAGGAGTTCCCATTGTGGCTCAGTGGAAATGACCCCGACTAGCATCCATTAGGATGTGGGTTCAATCCCTGGTCTCACTCAGTGGGTTAAGGGTCCAGCGTTGCCGTGAGCTGTGGTGTAGGTTGCAGACGTGGCTGGGATCCCTCATTGTTGCTGTGGCGGTGGTGTAGGCTGGCAGCTGCAGCTCTTGATTCATCCACTAGCCTGGAAACTTCCATATGCTGCAGATGCAGCCCTAAAAAAAGAAAAGAGACTTAGCAAGCACACCCACATCATTGATAAACAATTCACTTGTGTCTTTTAAATGTCTGGGAGAGGAAAACTAGGTGATCCCATACTTTCCCCTTAGCTGCCAGACAACATAAAGCCACCTTCTTCCTTTTTTGGGTGGTGGGAGCATGCCCATGGCATGGTGAAGTTCCCCAAGCCAGGGATGGAACCTAAACCCCAGTAATGACAATGCCAGGTCCTTAACTTCTAGGCCACCAGGAAACTCCTAAAATCACCTTCTTAAGAATCATCAGGACTGGAGTTTCTTGGTGGCCTAGCAGTTAAGGACTTGGCATTGTCACTACTGTGGCTCGGGTTTGATCCCTGGCCTGGGAATTTCTACATGCCATGGGCGTGGTCCCTCAAAAAAAAAAAAAAGAATCAACAGGACCATGTTAGAACAGTAGGTGGAAAGAAGATCAGTCCTTTGTATTTCTGGGTGTGGGGCAAGTTGAGGGCTGGAGGAGCCTCTTAAAAGTCAGGATTACATAAAACATTACATCATACAGCATTGAATTGTTTAGTACAGATCATCAGCATTCATTGATTTCTGTAGTATTTACTGCTGCTTTTCAACTTTTAAAAACAAATCCATGAGTTAAACAGTCAGGCTTTTTTTGGTCTTTTTAGGGCCACCCATGGCACTTGGAAGTTCCCAGGCTAAGAGCCAAATCAGAGCTGTAGCTGCCGGCCTACAGCCACAGGCAAAGCAACACCAGATCCGAGCTATGTCTATGACCTACACCACAGCTCACAGCAATGCTGGCTGGATCCTTAACCCACTGAGCAAGACCAGGGATCGAACACAGGTCCTCACGGATACTAGTTGGATTCATTACTGCTGAGCCACAATGGGAACTCCCAGCCAGGCTTTTCTTGAGATTCACGTTCCAAAAAACACTGGTGGTCTTTTCTTTTGCTAAATATAAAATCATATTGTCATGTTCAATATACTTTTTCAAATTGCACATGCCCCTGCCACCAGCATGTGACACTTTCCTGAGCCAAATCACAGATTTGCTGAGCAGATTCTTTATGCCATGGCAACAGAAAAATTTCCAGCAAACCTTCTGGAAATAGAAAGACCAGGATTTGGGTGTGAATAAGAGGCTTTGCCAAGCCCTCTCCGTCTGGCTGTCTCCTTCCTGAACTGCCCTGATGCCACTGCTGCTGCTGCCTTAGTAAAAGAAAATTAAGATTTCCATGGCTGGAGACATTTAAGAGGCTAAGCTGTTAAAGAGAGGTTAGCGTCTACTGGAGGCTTCCTTCCTATTCAGTCAGAAGAAAAGAAATGGGAGAGTTTGAATGAGGTAGCTATCTGGGGTATTTAGTTACTTGGTTTAATAAGTTTAGGACATTTTGTGTCCTGTAGGGAACAGGGTCCCTCTTTGTCCATGAAACCTTGTCAGTACAGCCCAGTGGCTGAGGCCAGGTCCTGCCAGAGGACTTGCTTATCCAACCGTTCATTCATTTAACAAACTTTTTTGGAGCACTTAATAAGTGCCAGGGCTATGGCTTGGGGATGGGACTACAACAGAGAAAAACAACTACAAAAAAATGTTCCTGTCTTCAGTGCTTATATTCCAGTAAGCAGAAACAGGCCATAAGCAAATAACTGTAAGTGTCAGGTGGTATGTGATGGGAAGAGAGAGAAATCAGGGAGATATATGATAGAAATGTGCTTGAAAATGACTATGCAGGAAGGGACCCTCCCCCGCCATCAACCAGTGCTTGGTTAAGAAACAGAGGGTAATGACCTAAAAGCACCCATGGATAGAAGGATCAGGCAGGATGGACTTTGCATCCTGGCTCAGCCACCTTACTCAATGTGTGACCTTGGGCAAGTCCCTTAACCCTCTAAGCTTCAGTTTATACTTCTTTAAAATGGGACAAGTACTATCTCCCTGGAGATAGATTAGTGATAATATAGATAAAGCCCTTGGCACAGTGCCTGGCACTGAGTGCCTCGTCATTCGATGCTGCTATAATTAAATTCTGCCAAATGCAGTTTTAATGTCGTAGGAAGGTGGCAGAGGGCGGAGTGTTGGAGCAGGAGGGGTGCAGTAAGTGGACATTCCCCATCCTCTCCCATTCCAGCAGTGTGGGACGGTGCCCTGGGCAGGGTGGAGTTTGGGGATCAGCTTGAGGGTGGGGACAGAGGTTTGGGAGAGACATATCTGATCTCTAGGGGAAGGGCACAGCCCAAGCTGGTTAGACTATGGCCGGGGGTGGGGTGGTGGTGCTTGTGTCTTGCCTTGTCCACCAGGCTGCCTCCAGTCTCAGCCCTGCCCAAGTCCCGTCATCTCCCCACAGCGAGGGGGCAGAACTCAGGCACCTCGACACTCAGGTCCAGCGCTGTGAGGACATCCTGCAGCAACTGCGGGCCGTGGTGCCCCAGATGGACATGGAAGGAGATCGCAACATCTGGATCGTGAAGCCAGGAGCCAAGTCCCGCGGACGAGGTGGGGGTCAGCCCCTGCATCCTGTACTAGCACCCTATGGCCTGCCTTCCCATCTAGAGGCCAGGAAAGTTAATAGTGCGGGCTCTGTTGGAGCCAGAATGCCTAGGTTTGAATCCCAGCTCCGCTACTGATGTGCTGTGTGACCTTGAGCAAGTTCTATCAACTCTCTGAACCTCAGTTCCCTCCTATGGGGTGAGGATTCAGTGAGGTGGTATGGCTACTGCTTAGGACAGTGCCTGGCACAGTAATTACACCATAAATGTTGTCTGCTGTAATGATGATGCCAGCTCCTCTCCTGTCCTGAGTTTGGGTTAATGCTTTTGGCAGTTCTGGTGATAGACACATGTAGTTTCTTGTCATCTAAGGGCTCTCAAATTGAACCAGTGCATCTTTGTGATGTATCCAGGACAGTGGTTAAGGGTATGGATGCGGGAGCCAGGCTTCCTGGGTTCAAATGCGAGCTCTGCCTCCTAATATCCTTAAGACCTGGGGCAGGTTACTTAACTTCTTTTGTGCCTCATTTTTATCATTGGTTAAATGAAGCCAATAATAGCTACCTAAGAGGGTTACGTAACTGTCATAAAGAGAAAGTACTCAGATCCTTACTTTAACAGAGTAACTGCTATTTAAGTGCTATTATTTTTAGCTATTATTCAGATTGCTCAGCATGAATGGAATTTGAACAGGGCAGCCAGCAAGCTGGGATGATGCATCAGCCCCGCCTTTAAAAAAAATGGTTAAGAACTTCCAAGATGTAGAAAACAGACATCTGGCAGCAGATTGCTCCAGATATGGCCTTTGGGTGAATGTGTTCATGTGCATGTGAAGCTTTGCAGCTCCACACACTGCAGGACATTCCTCTTGGGATGTTGCTTCACAACCAGCATCACAGTTTTTTCTTCTACCTTGCACATACTTTTGTTGTTGTTTTCCCAGGATGAAAATACATATTAACTGTTACTTTAAAAAAGATCTGGTGGCCTAGTGGGTTAAGGATCTGGCATTGTTGCTGCTGTGGTGAGGGTTCAGTCCCTGGTCCAGGAACTTCTGCATGCTGTGGGCATAGCCAAAAAAAAAAAAAAAGATCAGAAAAGTAGAAGAAAGCAAAGACACCCTTGGTTTCACTGAGATAACTACTGTTCACCTTGTGGTATCTTTCTTTCTACACTGTCTTCTTTGTATCTGGATAGTGTGTATTTTATTTTAAACAAGAACATACTATTCTGTAGCTTCCTTTTTTCATCTATTGTACCTTTCCATATCAGTGAGCATTACTCATTTTTTTGCACCTTTCTTTTTTATTTTTTTGGCTGCACTCATGGCACATGGAAGTTCCGAGGCCAGGGATCGAATCCAAGCTGCAACTGTGACCTAAACTACTTAACCCATTGTGCCATCGAACCCACGTTACCACAGAGACAATGCTGGATCCTTAACCTGTTGCACTACAGCAGGAACTCCCAACACCTTTTTTTTTTTTTTTTCTAGGACCGCTTCCCGCAGCGTATGGAGGTTCCCAGGCTAGGGGTTGAATCAGAGCTGTAGCCACCAGCCTACGCCAGAGCCACAGCAACTCGGGATCCGAGCCACGTCTGCAACCTACACCGAAGCTCACAGCAACACTGGATCCTTAACGCACTGAGTAAGGCCAGGGATTGAACCCGCAACCTCATGGTTCCTAGTTGGATTTATCAACCACTGAGCCATGACGGGAACTCCTCTTTTTTCTTAATTGTAGATCTTACTCCATTTCAGTACATCTCAATCTGCTTTTTCCCCTTGTTTTTAAATTATTGTTGTGGGCACTTTTTTGGCCTTTTTGTGGGGGGAGTGGGCATACCATGGCATATGGAGGTTTCCAGGCTAGGGGCCCAGTCGGAGGTGTAGTCGCCTGCCTATGCCACAGCCACAGCAACATGGGATCCAAGCCACACCTGTGACCTACACCACAGCTGACAGCAATACTGGATCCTTAACCCACTGAGCGAGGCCAGGGATTGAATATGCTTCCTCATGAATACTAGTCAGATTTGTTTCCACTGAGCCATGACAGGAACTCTGATGCTTTCAGACATACACAAAAGCAGAGAGAATAATACCGTGACTTCCCCATGTATTTCAACATTTTCTTTCCATTTTTAGAAAAATTTAATTGAAATGTATGTACAGTATACTTTATTGAAAGGATACACATTGTGAATACATAACACAGTGAATTGTCATATAGTGCGCACACTCATGGAAACATCACCTAGATCATAAAATATTACCAGCACCTTAGAGAGGAGAGTCCGCTCCCATGCCACCTCCTGGTCTCTACCTCCTCACAATGGTCTCTCCTCCCCTATTCTAGCTTATGATACTCTGTGTTGCTTGTTTTTGAATTTTATGTAAAAGTATAGTATGTTTTCTTTTACCTCATTCTATTTTATAGCTGCATAGTATAATTTTGTTTAATTTTTTGTTTGTTTTTATCTTTTTAGGGCCATACCCGCGGCATATGGAAATTCTCAGGCTAGGGGTCCAATTGGAGCTGTAGCCGCTGGCCTACACCAGAGCCACAGCAACACAGGATCTGAGCTGCATGTATGACCTGCGCCATAGCTCATGGCGACGCCGGATCCTTTAACCCACTAAGCGAAGCGAGGGATTGAACTTGCATCTTCATGGATGCTGCTCGGGTTCATTAACCACTGAGCCATGACAGGAACTCCTATTTTTGGGGGGGAGGGCGGCGAAGGAGGAAAAATAGCTTTATTGCTTTGCCAGGCAAAGAAGGGTCACAGAAGACTAATGTCTCAAAGATTGTGCCCCCCTTAGGAGAGATTGGAAGGTGGTTTATAGTTTTGGGGTAGAAAATAAGGCCACAGATAAGGATCATGGTGGAGGTAAGCTTGCATTGTTTTCAAAGCTGGTGTTCAGTGGTTTCATGGTCTTCATGCCTGTGTCTGGACTCACTGAGGTTCAGGTTCTTCATGTGTCCGGGCAGAAGGAATTCAGCGAGAGACAAAGTGCAAAGTGATAGGCAAGAAGTAGATTTAGGGAGTTCCCGTCATGGCACAGTGGTTAACGAATCCGACTAGGAACCATGAGGTTGCCGGTTCAATCCCTGCCCTTGCTCAGTGGGTTAACGATCCGGCGTTGCCTTGAGCTGTGGTGTAGGTCGCAGACGCGGCTCGGATCCCGTGTTGCTGTGGCTCTGGCGTAGGCCGGTGGCTGCAGCTCCGATTAGACCCCTAGCCGGGGAACCTCCATATGCCGCGGGAGCGGCCCAAGAAATAGCAAAAAGACAAAAAAAAAAAGTAGATTTATTAAGATAGGATGCTTGTGAGAGGTGCAAGTGGGCAGGCATGAAAGCTCTGCTTGGGAATTCTTGTTTTTGTCTGTTTGTTTTTGTCTTTTTTTTCTTTTTCCCTTTTCGAGGGCTGCTCCCCGCGGCATATGGAGGTTCCCAGGCTAGGGGTTGAATCGGAGCTGTAGTCACCGGCCTACGCCAGAGCCACAGCAACGTGGGATCCGAGCCGCGTCTGCAACCTGCACCACAGCTCACGGCAATGCCGGATCCTTAACCCACTGAGCAAGGCCAGGGATCGAACCTGCAACCTCATGGTTCCTAGTCAGATTCGTTAACCACTGAGCCACGATGGGAACTTCTGCCTGGGAATTCTTATTTATTTATTTTTAATTTTATATCTGCACCCTCAACATATGGAGGTTCCCTGGGCCAGGGATTAAATCCAAGCTATGGCTGCGACTTGTGTTGTAGCTGCAGCAACACCAGATCTTTTAACCCACTGTGCCAGGCTGGGGGTCGAACCTGCACCTCCACATAGACTCAAGCTGCTGCAGTCGGCTTCTTAACCCACTATGCCATGGCAGGAACTCCTCTGATGGATATTTAGATAGCCACCATTTTTTTTCTTATTTTTTTATTGATTCATCAATTGTTATTACAGATGACACTGTGATGAACATCCTGAGCAGATAACTTAGTGGCCTTTCCATCTATTTCCTTAGGATAAATTCTTAAAAATAAAATTGCCGGGGCAGAGGTCACAAACAGTCGTAATCTTTGGCTACACGAGGCATCATGTTATGGGAATCTTGGTGGTCAGTCTGGCCATTTGAGAGAGAATCTGGCTTGGGAACCAGGCACAAGTTATTCTGCACCATTGGCAGGCAATCAGGCTGTTTGAGGGGAGGTGTCAAACAGTGAAGAAATGAGATTGATTTGTGAGTGCATTAGTCTGCAGTATGATTCTTACTATAGACCTTTGAACAAGATGGGTTTGGACTGCGTGAGTCCACATTTATGTGGATTTCTTTCGCTATATACATACTTCATTATTACATGACCTGTTGTTGGTTGACTCTATGGATGCAGAACCATGGATATGGACGGCCGACTGTAAAGTCATATGAAAACTTTCAACTGCTTGGAGGGTTGGTGCTCCTAAACCCTTCATTGTTCATGGGTCAGCTGTGTTTATCAGCATTAAAATGATGCCTTATTAGCATGAGATGTTTGACTTCATTCTTTGTAAGACAAATAAGATACCATTCTACCTAGAAGAGTGACCAAAAAAAGATACAACAGTGTTGGTAGAGTGTGGAAAAATACACAGTCTCATACACTTACTGGGAGTGCAAATTAGTTTGAACATCTTTGGTGATATAAAATGAAAACATGGGCACACCCTTTGAGCCAGCAAATCTACAGCTAGAAATGTATTCTACAAGTAACTAATGATAATGGTATGAATTAACATTTACTGAATGCTCACCATGTGGCAAGCACTGTTCCAATTCTTTGGCACATTCAAATGCATAGAATCCTATGAAACTGAGGCAGATGCAGCCCCTCCCATAACCAGAGAGCAGATCCACAGGAACTGGAAGCAGCCCTTGGCTGCCTCTGGGGAAGGAGATGTATTTTATTAATTGTATGCCCTTTTGAACTGCCTTCTCTTTGCTTTTGTTGTTTTATATTTTGTTAATTGTGAAGAACTTATCATATACGCACATAGTTTTTAAATTTTTTTATTTTGGGGGCCACATCCACGAAATGTGGAAGTTTCCAAGCTAAGGGTCGAATTGGAGCTGCAGCTGCAGAGCCACAGCAACTCAGGTCCAAGCCGCATCTGTGACCTATGTCGCAGCTCACAGCAATGCCAGATCCTTCGCCCACTGAGTAAGACCAGGGATCAAACCCCTATCCTCATGGATACTAGTTGGATTCATTATTGCTAGCCACAATAGTAACTCCAGTTGTTTTGTGTGTGTGTGTGTGTGTGTGTGAATTGTATCCATTTAATATAAAAATGATTCTTCCCCCAGTTTTTATTTTGAATTTACAGAAAAGTTGAAAAAAAAAATGGTATGATTAACTCATTTTCCTTCAGATTCAACAATTGTAATCATTTTTCAGGAACTCCAGTTTTTAAATTTTTTTCCCTTTTTAAAGTTTTATTGACATATAGTTGATATACAATGTTGTGGTAATTTCTGCTGTACAACAAAGTGACTCTTATACATGTACACACATTCTCTTTCCGATCACAGGTAGTTTTTTTAAAAGCTCAATAGTGTTTTTAATTTTTATCTGTGCATTTATTCCTTTTCATCAAACAAAACTGGTTACTCTTTTTTATTTTATTTATTTATTTATTTTTTTGTCTTTTTACTCTTTTTTTTTTAAATTTAAATCTTCCACAGATTCTCAGCTTTCCCAAAGGGAACAGGGAGAAAGGCAGGCTCACCCACTTGGGCCCCTTGGTTCTGTAGGGATAAGAACTTAGGATGGGCTTTCCCTGGTCCCCTGACCCATCTCCCTACATGAGCCTGACCTGATCCCTGACCACCCTGACTCTCTTTTAGGCATCGTGTGCATGGACCACTTGGAGGAGATGCTGAAGCTGGTGGACAGCAACCCCATGATGATGAAGGACGGTAAATGGGTGGTGCAGAAGTATATTGAGCGGCCCCTGCTCATCTTTGGCACCAAGTTTGATCTGAGACAGTGGTTCCTGGTGACCGACTGGAACCCACTTACTGTGTGGTTCTACCGCGACAGCTACATCCGCTTCTCCACACAGCCCTTCTCCCTGAAGAACCTGGACAAGTGAGCCCCCCACCCCACCCCCACCTCACCCCTCCAGTCATTGCACTGATCTCCCAATCTGGTTGGGGAGCTGACAAGGTACAGCAGCAGGCTGTGGGACAGGCTGTGTGTGGCCTCCAGAGAGAGCCTTTGCAAGCAGACCGGCCCTCCGTCTTGCAGCCATCCTTCCAGGGGTGTGATCTGTGTGTGTTCCCTGTGGGGTCACTGTTCTAGGCACTTGGGGGACAGCAGTAAACCAATCAAGAGCCCAGCTTTCAAGAGTGCACAGTGGGTTAAGGATCAGATATCACTGCAATGGCTTGGGTCATTGCTATAGCTCGAATTTGACCCCTGGCCCAGGAGTTTCCACATGCTGTGAGCACAGGCGAAAAAAAGAAGAAAAAAAAAAAGTTCACATTCCAGCAGGGAGAAACAGACAAGCAATGAGCACAATTAGTAAAAGTATCTAATAGGTTAAAATGTAATACATGTTATGGAAAAAAGGATGTAGAGCAGGACCAAGGGGGGTCAGGAGAATTGTGAGAGGAGAGAAGTGTGTTGCAGCGTTCACTTGTGGGTAAGAGGAAGGCTATGGAGTCCTGGGTTCGAATTCTGTCTCTGCAGCTTCTAGGCTCTGTGACTTGGGTCGAGTGAAAACCTCTTTAAGCTTCAGTTGCCACATCTGAAGAACGGAGGCAGTCATTTGAGACACAGAGCTGTCAGTTACTGAGGGCTTTGTGTGTGATGGATGCCAAATGTGACAAATACACTTCATGTGTATTCTCTCGGTCATTACCGGAAGCCTAGTGAAGTGGGTTCTGTTACAGATGTTGAAAGGAGCGCTTGGGTAAATTGATTGTGTAAGATCTTACTAGTCAGCGATTAAGCTAGGCCTTGATGACTACAGGGCCCTCCTTCTCTTCTAAGCACTAGGAGGGTTAACTGATGCTGTCACAGAGCACTTAACGCTGCAGCTCCTGTATAGTTAGTGCCCTCAGAGAGGTCGGAGTGAAGAATAGTTGTGGCCCTAGAAGAATGGGGTGAGGCTTTTGTTGCCTCAAGCTGAATGGTCCGGTGTGCACGGGGCTGGTTCTGGGGTTTGCCTGCCCACCCCCATTTGGGTGGGAAGGGCACAGGGAGCCAGCCCTCAGCTTTCTGCTCTCTGGCCCAGCTCTGTGCACCTGTGCAACAACTCCATCCAGAGACACCTGGAGAACTCGTGCCACCGGCACCCGCTACTGCCCTCGGACAACATGTGGTCGAGCAAGAAGTTCCAAGCCCACTTGCAGGAGATTGGGGCCCCAAACGCCTGGTCAACTATCATCGTGCCCGGCATGAAGGCCGCGGTGATCCATGCCCTCCAGACGTCCCAGGACACCGTACAGTGTCGCAAAGCCAGCTTCGAACTCTATGGCGCTGACTTTGTATTCGGTGAGGACTTCCAGCCCTGGCTGATCGAGATCAACGCCAGCCCCACCATGGCACCCTCCACGGCGGTCACCGCCCGGCTCTGTGCTGGAGTGCAAGCCGACACACTGCGTGTGGTCATCGACCGGCGACTGGACCGCAACTGTGACACGGGAGCCTTTGAGCTCATCTACAAGCAGGTGAGGTGGCCAGGCCCAGACAGGACCCAGAGGCCACCCCATAGTGAAGCTCAGGGCTCTGTGGTCACACAGACCTGGTTCAAGTTCTTGTTCTGCCACAATGTCTGGGTACAGCCACTTCACCCCCTTGAGCCTCCGTTTCCCCATCTATAAGGTGGAGGTGCTGTCCCCATCTTTCTCTTGGGTTTTGAGAGATGAAATGAGTTAATGTGTGTGGATAACATTTCTAGAGACCTGTAGCACAGTGTTAAAAGCATGGACTAACACCCCCCTGCTCAACTTCATAACCTCTAGGGGTCTCAGCTTCCTTATTTGTAGAGCGAGAATGAAAATGATATCCTCTTAGAGTTCCCTTTGTGGCTCAGGCAAAAAAAAGAGACGAATCTGACTAGTATCTCAGGATGTGGGTTCAGCAGCTACAGCTCCAATTCAACCCCTAGCCAGGGAACTTCCCTATGCTGTAGGTTTGGCCCTGAAAAGCAAAAAAGAAAAAAAGAAAGATGGAAGCAAAAGAAAAAAAGAAAGAAAATGGTACCTGCCTCATAAGGTTGTGACACATAAATGAGTTGATACAGGTAAAGCATTTAGGAAGTGCCTGGCACTGAGTAAACGCTATGTGGGTTTTAGCTGTTGTCATTAGTACTTAATAAGGTTTTTAGGTGTTTCATGATAAATGAAGTTCCTCACATATAATAAGAGTCAATTTGTGCAAGCTGCTCATTTTTTAAAAATTTTATTGGCGTAGAGATGATTTACAGTGTTGCAGGAGTTTCCGTTGTGGCTCAGCAGGTTAAGAACCTGACATAGTGTCCGTAAGGATGTGGGTTTAATCCTTGGCCTTGCCCAGTGGGTTAAGGATCCGGTGTTACCATGAGCGGTGGCCTAGGTTGCAGATGCAGCTCAGATCTGGTGTTGCCGTGGTGCAGGCCAGCAGCTGCAGCTCCAATTCACCCCTAGCGTGGGAACGCAGATGCAGCCATAAAAAGAGAAAAAAAATGAGAGTTCTCGTTGTGGCTCAATTGTTAATGAACCTAACTAGTAATGAGGACTCGGGTTTGATCCCTGGCCTTGCTCAGAGGGTTAAGGGTCTGGTGTTGCCATGAGCAGTGATGGAGGGCGCAGTCATGGCTCGGATCTCATGCTGCTATGGCTGTGGTATAGGCCAGCAGTTATAGCTCCAATTCGCCCCCTGGCCTGGGAACCTCCATGTGCCTTGGGTACAGCCCTAAAAAAGACAAAAGATGACAAGAAAAACAGAAAAAAATTACAGTGTTATGTTAGTTTCAGGTGTACAGCAAAGTGAATCATTTATACATACACATATGTCCATTCTTTTTTCCCATATAGGATTTTACAGAATATTGAGTACTCTTCCCTATGCTATATAGCAGGTACTTATTAGTTTTCAGTTTTGTATATAGTAGTGTGTATGTTTTAATCCACCATCCCAATTCATCCCTCCCCTCCATGGTTTCCCCTTTGGTAACCCGAAATTTGATTTTGTAATTTGTGAGTTTGTTTTTGTTTTTATAAGTTAATTTGTATCATTTTTATTAGATTCCATATATAAATAAGTGGTATCATATGATATTTGTCTTTCTCTGACTTATTTCATTTAGTATGATAGTCTCTAGGTCCATCCATATTGCTGCAAATGGCATTATTTTGTTCTTTTTAATGGCTGGTAAATATTCCATTGTATATGTGTACCATTGTCTTCTTTAGCTATTCCTCTGTCAGTGGACATTTAGGTTGCTTTCATGTCTTGGCTGTTGTAAATAGTGCTGCAATGAACATTGGGATTCATGTGTCTTTTAGAATTATGGTTTTCTCCAGATTGATGCCCAGGAGTGGGATTGCTGGGCCATGTAGTAACTCCATACTTAGTTGCGTTTTTTTGTTTTTGCTTTTTAAGGCCACACCCGTGGCATATGGAGGTTCCCAGGCTAGGGGTCAAATTGGAGCTGTGGCTGCCGGGCTACACCATAGCCACAGCAATGCCGGGTCCTTAACCCACTGAGTGAGGCCAGGGATCGAACCTACATCCTCATGGTTCCTAGTCAGATTTGTTTCCACTGTGCCACGACGGGAACTCCACTCCATACTTAGTTTTTTAAGGAATTTCCATGCTCTTTTCCACAATGGTTTTACCAATTTATATTCCCACCAACAGTGTGGGAGGGTTTCCATTTCTCCACACCCTCTGATCATTTATTGTTAGTGAACTTTTTTTGGCCACACCCATGGCATATGTAGGTTCCTGGGCCAGGGATCAAACCCAAGCTACAGTTGTGGCTTGCACCACAACTATGACAATGCCAGATCCTTAACCTGCTGTCCCACAGGGGAACTTCCTATAGTCTTTTTGATGATGGCCATTCTGACTGATGTGAGGTGATACCTCATTATAGTTTTGATTTGCATTTCTCTAATAATTAGTGATGTTGAGCATCTTTTCATGTACTTTTTGGCCATCTGTCTTCTTTGGAGAAATGTCTATTTAGATCTTCTGACCATTTTTTAATTGGATTTGTTTATATATTTATAAACCTGTGTGAGATGTTTATATATTTGAAGATTAATCCCTTGTCAGTTGCTTCATTTGCAAAGATTTTCTCCCATTCTTTGGGTTGTCTTGTCATTTTTTTTATGATTTCCTTTGCTGTGCAGAAGCTTTAAAATTTAATTAGGTCTCTTTGGTTATTTTTGTTTTTACTTTCATTACTCTGGGAGGTGGATCCAAAAAGATACTGTTGTGATTTATGTCAAAGAGTATCTTGCCTATGTTTTCATCCAGGAGTTTTATAGTATCTAGCCTTAGGAGCCTTAGGTTTAGAGTCTGTAATCCATTTTGAGTTTATTTTTTGTATGGTGTTACCTTTCTGTCCAGTTTTCCCAGCACCACTTATTGAAGGGACTGTCTTTTCTCCGTTGTATCTACTTGCCTCCTTTATCATAGATTAGTTGATAATAGGTGCATGGGTTTGTCTCTGGGCTTTCTATCCTGTTCCATGGATCTATATTTCTAGTTTTTTGCCAGTACCATACCATTCTGATGACAGTAGCTTTGTAGTATAGTCTGAATCCAACTAGGAACCGTGAGGTTGTGGGTGCGATCCCTGGCCTTGCTCAGTGGGTTGAGGATTGGCATTGCTGTGAGCTGTGGTGTAGGTCACAGACTCGGCTGGGATCCTGTGTTGCTGTGGCTGTGGTGTAGGCTGGCAGCTGTAGCTCTGATCGGACCCCTAGCCTGGGAACCTACATATGCTACAATGTGCAGCCCTAAAAATAAAAAAAAAAAAAAAAAAAAAGAATCTGACCGCAGAGGCCCAGGTCACTGTGGAGGCACAGAATTGATCCCCAACCCAATGCAGTGGGTTAAAGGATCCAGTGTTGCTGCAGCTGCAGTTTAGTTTGCAGCTGCTGCTGGGATTCACTCCCTGGCACGGACTTCCATATGCTGTAGGTGCGGCCATAAAAGAAAAAAAAATATTCTAATTATTCTGATTTGGTTTAGGCTTCCATCAGAGTTTGGGCGCAGAGAATGTGCCGACTGCATGACACAAGTGTCCTGGTCGTTATCACAGTTACTGATTGTATCTTAAGTTAATGTGGATACTGGTCAGGTTTGTTACTGCTGAACCATAATGGGAACTCCTCTTCCTAGATATTTTATTCTCTTTAATGCTCTTTAATCTCTTTTAATCTAGAACCGGCCCACTGCTTTTATCTCCCCATATTTGGATCTTTTGAAGGGACTAGGCTGGTTTTGTTTGTTTTGCCCTCTTTAGGGCCACACCTGGAGCGTATGGAAGTTTCCAGGCGAGGGGTCAAATTGGAGCCATAGCTGCCAGCCTGTACCACAGCCACAGCAATATGGGATCCAAGCTGCATCTGTGACCTACACCACAGCTCACAGCATCACCGGATCCCCAACCCACTGAGTAAGACCAGGGATAGAACCCACATCCTCATGGATACTAGTCAGATTTGTTTCCACTGCACCACGTCGGGAACTCCCAGGCTATTTTTTTTTTTAAATGGAACTGTCCCACATTCTGGATATATCTGATTGTTCCCTCATGGTGGTGTTTTAACTTGTTCTTCTGTTATCTGAATGTCCTGTAAACTAGCAGGTCAGACAGCCTGATGAGGTTCAGATTACGTACTTTTGCAAGAACACTTGAAAGGTGATGCTGGGTACCTCACACAGCATCACAAGGCACACACTGTCAAGAGTGTCTCATTATTGGTGCTGCTAAATCTGACCATAGGTTTAAGATGGTGGCTACCAAATCTGTGTCCATTGTAAGCTGCATCTTCCCCTTTGCAATGATCAGTTTCTTTGTAAGGTGATACTTTGGCAGTGTGCAGATGACACACTTTCCTTTCAGCCTTTTCACCTTCTTATGTTAATATCCAGTTTTGATTCTTGCCTGGCGTATTAGAGTTGCAGAATGGTAAATTTCTAATTCTGTCATTCCTGCTCTATTTATTAGCTGAGATTCTTTCATAAAGATGATCTTTGCCTCATCAGCTAGGCTGTCCGTGAGCTTTGACATCTGTATTTTTAACAAGCTCCAAGCGACTGCGATGGTTTTGTCTGTCTTCTTTTTTGGCTGTGCCCGAGGCATGCGGAAATTGCTGACCAGGGGTCAAACCTGCACCACAGCAGTGACAACACCAGATCCTTAACCCACTGAGCCACCAGGGAACTCCATGACTCTGATGTTTAGATACATTTTAATGAGGATCCTTTGATGACACAGAAAACACCTCAGACTAGCTCCAGGTTAAAAGGAAGGTTCCGAAGAATTGCTTGGTAACCTAGTGTTAAGGGTTCAGCATTGTTACTGCTGTGGCTTGGGTTCTATCCCTGGCCCGGGAACTTTTAGATGCCCTGGGTGCAGCCAAAAATAGTAAATAAAAGCATGTTCCCAGCAAGGCACTGGGAACTCTCCTGATGCCCAGCTGCAGGAAGTACAGCTTGGCTCAATAGGAACTCAAAAGGCCCTTTCCTGGGCCTTTTTTTCTGCCTTCCTCTGTACATTTGCTACTTCATTCTCCTCAAGAACGCCTTCTTTGAGACTCCTCACTTCTGCTTCTCTGTGTCTTGGGTTCAGATGAGGATATAGGCAGGCCCTCAGCCTTTTATCTGTCTGGGTGTCATCACTCATAGCCTCTCAGCAGAGAATCTGGCTCATCTCAGAAGCTTTCTATTGGCAGCAGCCTGTAGAGGAAGAAACACATTCCAGCAGGACCAGGCAATTTAGCAGGGCCAGGGAGTGTTGGGGAGCAGGTGGGGACATGGCTAAGACTCCCCTACTCCTCTGGATTACTCATCTCAGGGGTTCTGTGACCCTCTAAATACTCATTCAGCTTCCAGGGCCAAAGATGGGCTTTGCATTTCTCAGCCCTGAAACTTCTCCTGACCAGTTGCCCCAGTAGATAATTTCATCTCTCTCTGCCCCAAGTCCTTTTGGGCCTAGGATTCCAGCACCGCTGTCTGACAGGCCTTGTCTCTGCTTCTTCCTTGCAGCCTGCTGTGGAGGTGCCCCAGTATGTGGGTATCCGACTCCTAGTAGAGGGTTCCACCATCAAGAAGCCCCTGGCGATGTGTCACCAGCGGATAGCGGTGCGCCCAGCCCTCTCTCACCTGCTGACCCAGCGAGGCTCTGGGGAAGGCAAGGACTCGGGAACCCTTACCCACAGGTCAGCTTCTAGGAAAGTTGCTGGGGCCAGGAGCCTGGGGCACACTGAGAAGCCAGACTCCACTGTCACCACCTCGGCCCCTGGAAAGGGGAAGAAAGGCAAGGTGAAAAGTGTCACAGCCCCGGTCCACCCCATTTGCCGAAAGTGGGACTCCCCCAGCACGAGGATGGGTTGCATATTCACCATGACCTTTGCTAGTGGGGACAGGCCCTCCCACCCCTTGAACATATTGTCATTGAGTCCGAAGAACCCCCAGACCATGGGTAACACCATTCTCCCCCGATACCCCAGGGTCCTGAGGCAGTTTCTTCCTGCTCTCCAAGCCACTCCAAACCACCCCACCCTTAGCCCCACCAGAGAGCCACCAGTAGTAAGTAAAAGCCATCACGTACAAAGTACTTTTTAAAAATACACAGCCAGATGAGCATTGGCCCCTCCAAAGCAGTCATTCAGCGAGGCAGTTGGTACATATTTCAATCCCAGGTTGATCTTTCTCCAGAGCCCAAGCTTTTCCTGCTGCAGTATTGTGTCTTTGCCTCCATGCAAAGTCACCTCTTGGGGAAGGGAACTAATATCTGTATAGTACTTAACAGTTTACACTGTGTCACCACCTGACCAGCTCCTTTAGTCCTCACGACTTAGCAAGGGAGGTGCTATTGTCCCCATTTTCCGGTCAAGGTATCAGGAAGTTTAAGGAAGTTGCCCGAGGTTGCACAGCTCAGAAGGGGCAGAGCTGGGATGCAGACCCAGGTCTGTTGGACTCCAAACCTTGGGTTCTCCCTGTGGCCTCTGGAGGAAGAACTGGGAGGGCTCTAACTGCCCTCACATGCCTGGCCCTCATCTCTCCCCACCTCCCCTCCTCACATGTCCTGAGGGGTAGCTGGCCAGCCTTGGGCCCTCCCCAGGCACTCACAGCCGCTCTTGCTCCCACAGCCTCTTACCACTTCCCCAGCCTCCACAGCAAGGGCCGGCTGCCTTCTCCCCATGTGCTCCAACCCCAGGGGCAGGTCCTCAGACTGCAGCACAGCAAGCTGGTGGGCTCTGAGGCCCTGTCGACCACAGGCAAGGCCTTGATGACTCTACCTACCGCCAAGGTTTTGATTTCCCTCCCACCTAACCCTGAGCTCAAGCTGCCATCCAACACCCTGAAACCAAGAGAGGTGGGCCTTGAACTGTGACCTGTACCCTGGTGGGCAGTGCTGAGTACTGGGGTCAGGGCTGGAGGGCAGGTAGAGGGAAGCCCCCAGGCTGACCTGAGCCCCAAGGGAAGGGCTTGTATCCCTTAGAACCCCCTTCCTGGACAGATTCCTGATCGTCTCTCCCCTTCTCCCCTCCTTTCACACTGAGGCTCTTGCTCCCCAGTGCGTTCACGGTCCCCAGCTTGGAAGTAACTTGTGGTCTCCACCCTTTGAAGCTGGGAGTCTTCCTAGCACCCATGGGAAGATCAAGGCCAAAGGCAAGTTCAAGGCCAGACTTTGTGACAAACCCAAGGCTGAGAAATGCCTCATGACAACACTGAGCCTTCCAGGACCCCTGCCCTGTATCAGTGCACATCATGGGCTGGCGGGAATGAGGGACATGAGGCTACAGAAGCCCTTGCTTCCATCCTCACTGCCCTTATCCTGGATGCAGCACCAAATAAAAAAGAAAATGAAGTATTCGAGGCTTGGCTCCATTTCTGTGGGAGGGTGAAGAGTGGGTCTGGTGTGGCTCTGCAGCCCAAGGTCCAGAGCAAGAGCTGGAGGCCATCAGCAACTCTTCCACAAAGGAAAGCCCAGAACTCCCACCCAGTGACAGGCATGAGGCATCCTGTTCAGGGCCTGCCCTGGCATCTCTGGCCTTTGGGCGAGGAAACAGTCTGAATGAAGATCAGGGCCCGCCCAAGATCACATGGTATGAACAGAAGGCTGGGACACACTGCAGGACTACTGAGCCCTAGAAATCTCCCCAGGCCCCAAGCTCAGAGGAGGAGGTGGGCTGGCCACAGAATGATGTTTAATAGGCACAAGATTACAACAGAAGACATAACAGGGAGGGGTGGACCTTACCTAAACCCCAGCCGTCCTCCAGAGCAAGTGGATCTGTCCCTTCCTCAGCAAGTGGCCAAGGTCACCTATAAAAGAAGCATCCAACAAGCCACAGCCACCTGAAAAAGTCTGGTGTTTCTGAGGTGTAATGGGTTGAATGGTCCCCTTGCCCCAAGTATATGTCTCCCTAGAACCTACGAATATGACTTTATGTAGAAAAAAAAAAGAGTCATTGTAGATGGAAATAGAGGTTTTGAGATGACATCATCCTGGATTATCTGGAAGGGGCCAAAAGCCCATGACAAGAGTTCTTGTAAGAATCAGAAGAGAAGACAGATGAGTGGAGATGGAGGCAGAGCTGGGTGTGTTGCAGCCTTGTCGACGCCTTGACTTTGGACTTGGAGCCTCCAGAACTGGGAGGGAATCCACTTCTGTTGTTTCAAGTGACTCAGGTTGTGGTGGTTTGTTGCAGCAGCCCCAGGAAACTAACACACTAGTCAAATGAAGATACCTGTACTCTGATCCAGAAACCCTTGCAGCTAAACCAGGAAATGGGTCCAAGCAGGCTGACAGCAGCACTGTGGTCATAGCCTGCCACCTGATGTCCCACAATCATCCAGTGGGTCAACTGCAAGCTCTGGCATTCCAGCTGCACGCTGTGCAATGGATGCACTTACTAGGGTGGAGAACAACTCACAAAAGTGTATATATGGCATGATTCCATTCCATAGAAATTTCAGAAACAGACAAAATGAAGAATTTTGTTGAGGGATGCATGTTTATGTGGTAAAACTTTATGTGGAAAGAACTCTCCAAGTCAGGGCAGCAGTTTCCAACCTAGACTGAGCAATAGCACCCCTTCCAGAACGTTTTTTGTTTTTGTTTTTGTTTTTTTGCTTTTTCGGGCCAAACCTGTGTCATAGAGAGGTTTCCAGGCTAGGAATACAATTGGAGCTGGACACCACAGCCACAGCAACACAGAATCCGAGCCACGACTGCAACCTACACCACAGCTCACGGCAATGCCGGATCCTTAACCCACTGAGCAAGGCCAGGAATTGAACCTGTGTCCTCATGGATGCTAGTCAGATTCATTAACCACCGAGCCACGACGGGAACTCCCCTCCCAGAACTTTTAAAAAAGATTTGATGCCAGGATCTTAATCCCAGACCAGTTAAACCAGCATCTCTGGGTGCAGAGTCATGGGGGATTCTTTTATGCTTCCTAAGGGGGCAGGGTAGGGGGTTCTAAGTTCTAAGGTGGGGTCAGAGTTGAGAGCTGCTGTTCTCTGAAAGAGGAGGGGTTTGCTTCTGTTTCGTGCTCTGAGTGGTGGTTATGTAGGTGTCACTTTAAGTCACAGAGATGCTTTATGTATTTTGTATATTTGATGTATTTCAGTTTATTACTGATTTTTTTGGCTGCACCCGTGGCATGCAGAAGTTCCCAGGCCAGGGATTGAACCTCGGCCACAGCATTGACCTGAGCCACAGTCTTGACAGTGCCAGATTCTTAACCTGCTAAGCCACCAGGAACTCCTATTTCAGTTTTTTTAAAGTGAAAGACCTAACATCTTCACTTATAAGTGGTCGGATTTATATACAGAGAATAGCGGCTCCTGGGGCTGGGAGGAATGGGGGATGGGGAGTTAGTGTTTAATGGGGACAGAGTTTTAGTTTGAGAAGTTAAGAAAGTTCTGGAGATGGATGATGGTGATGGCTGCACAACACTGTGAATGTACTTAATGGCACTGAACTGGACACTTAAAAACGGTTAGGATGGTAAATTTTATTAGGTCTATTTTACCACAATTTAAAAAAAAAATCCAACATCTCTCAGCTAGAATTGGACCAGAAACAAATACAAAGGCCACATGCTGAACTCAGCAGAAAGCACAGTCCATGATAAACATTTTCTTTCTCAGCAAATCCTCACAACCATTCTGATGTAGGTACCTTTATTATCTCAAGTCCACAGAGGAGAAGTCATGTGCCCAACACTCATAGCAGGTGGCCTGGCCAAAATGTCATCTTTGGTCTGTCCAACCACAGGCCCAGGATCTTACACCATGGTCCTACTGCATGTTGACACTGACCTCCCTAGCATGGGCCTGACCACAGCCCATCCTCCCTCTGTCCCACTGCCTTCCAGTGGGAACAGCAGGAACAGAAGGACTATTGGTACTGGAGCCCCAGGCACTGTAAGGTCCTGGAGAAATAAGAGGGCAGAGGTGCCAGAAGCTCGATGGGTGCGTCCCTGGGTCTGGTGCCTGGGAGGTGGAGACGATGCAGGTGGATATGCAGGGGCAGCTGGGCGGCCTGGGCAGGGGTCAGGTGGAGGCGGCTGAGAAGGGCTTCATCCAGGACCTGGGGTGTGAGGGACAGGTCAGCATTCAGCTGGTGAGACACACACACACACACGCGTGCGCGCACGCACGCACGCATGCACGCACGCATATGGCCAGGGGCTCACCCAGTTCTGGGCATTCAGCTAACCTACATTCTCCAGCCCCTCTTGCAGGTTTGTGACGCCATGTGACTGAACCCCCCTCACCGGGATGGGAGTGTGAGTATGTGTGCCATTTCCAGGCCTAGCCCCCAGAAACCTCCCCCACAAACCCACCCTGTCTTCTCCTCTGCTGGCTGGATAGCAACAGGCTGGGTTCCTGAGTGACAGCTTAGAGCAAAGCCCATCCCTACCCCACCTTCATTAATTGGGCTTAACACAGAAGGAAGTTATCATGTTAAGATTCTGGTACTTGAGGTTATTCTGTTAGAACAGATAGAGTTACTGGAATTCATACACACAACCTCTTTTACCCCTTGCCCCCAACAGTATGGCAATCTTAGAGGGCCCTGTAGAAACCAGCTAGTCCAACTTCCACACTGAACAGATGGGCAGAATGAGACCCTAGGTGGGGGGGGGGGTGCTGTTATTTGCTCAGGGCCATAGAGCAAGACAGGGCTACAGGTAGCTCTGGAGGCCCATGCTGCATAGCTAATGTCTGGAGATGCTGTCCACCCCCACCCCAAGCCCACCCCCAGGAGGCAGCAGGCAGGTGGGCTTGGGTACCTGTCTTTGGGGCTTCGTGTTCTCAGCTGGCAGCAAAAAGCGCTGGCCCAGGACTGTGCCCACACAGGCAGAGTACTTGTGGTCCCCGAGCACAGGGCAGAGCTGTAGGACCATGTGCACCTGTAGCTGGCTGGGGAACGCTAGAAGACAGGAGAGAGAGGACAGATGGTAGGCAGTGGCTCCTTCTGTCCTGCCCAGTACTGCCCCTCTCCCTTTCCTCTGGGGAGGTGCCACCCCTATTTCGGATCCTGTGGTTTCAGTGAAGTGATGCTCCCACCCCTGCCCCCGGAGGGGGTGCATGACCAGGTCTGGACAGAGCTGTCAATCCACGGGCCCTGCAGGATTTACTCAAGGAGAGATGTAACCCTGAAGGTATTGTGAAGCTGCTAGGGACTAGGAACACTCTTTCCTGCTGGGTTGCATCGCTGGTTGGGTGTGAGCCCAGAGCTGCTGGAGCCCTTGCCACCTGTGCCTCCCATGAAGACAGCCTGCAGGAGGAAGAAGCCAGCCCACAAGAGGAGAGAAGAAATGGAGAAACAGCTCTAAGGATGTCCTCCGAGCCTCCAGATGCAGCCAGGCCTGAATTTAAGTTAATGTGCACTAATAAATTCCCTTTTTTGGCTTACAACAAAAAGGGTGAATTGGTTTTGGGAAAACTTGCACGGTAGAAAATGCTTCACATATGTAAACTCATTTAATCCCTCTGACACCCCTCTGAGGTGGATGCTTTCATCATTCTCACCTTACAGACAGGAAAACCAAAGCTCAGGAAGAAATCGCTGGCCCACCAATAGGCTGGGATTCAAACCCAGGTGCTGTCCTCTGCCTCCCTGTCTGGCAATATGGTGGACTTGATAATCTAAAAACCCACTTCTTAGAGACCACCTGGAACACTGGAAAACTATGACAATCATCTTTTAAAATACACAGCTGGGGACACGGAAAAGTAAGGTCCCAAAGACCAAAATACAAAAGGAAAACAGATGCAGAGCACAGGAGAGCCAATGTTTCACCTCCTATAGGGGTGCTGCCAATCTTGATACCCAGGGGGCTTGAGTTTAAGGAGCTGCAAGGGACCAGGGATGTGGCCTTGGTGCCCAAATGAAACCCAAGAGGCTACATCTTCTTCTTCTTCTTTTTTTTTTTTTTTTTTTTTTTTTGCTTTTTAGGGCCACATGTGTGGCACATGGAAGTTCTCAGGCTAGGGGTTGCATTGGAGCTGCACCTCCTAGCCTACGCCACAACCACAGCAACTGCCAGATCTGAGCTGCATCTGTGACCTACAGCACAGCTCACAGCAACCCCAGATACTTAGCCCACTGAGCGAGACCAGGGATTGAACCTGCATCCTTATAGATACTAGTCGGGTTCGTTACCACTGAGACACAACAGTAACTCCCTACATCTTCATTGAAAGGATGGATGAGGAGAAAAAGCCAGCAACCAAGGAAGGCAGAGGAGCACCTTAGGTCTGGGTGAGGGGAGTGAAAAAGAACTCACAACGAAGAGCTACTCTCACACAGTTTTGGGGCTGTAGAAACTTTTGAGTGATGTGTGAATTTCCAACTGGGACGTAAGTATTTAGGTCCTGAAGCAATGACATGGGACGCTCAGCAGAAGCAAAGGCAGAACCTCTCCTGAAGTTCTCACCTCAAAGGAGACAATAAAGGGTTTCCACAGATAAGGCCTAACCTAACCTGAACTCACAAACCTGCATCACAAAGCAAGAAGGAAACACAACAGAATTAGACCCTCAAATTTCAGACAATTAAATTATAGAAATACCATACATGTTTTAAATGACTAAAGACAAAAAAGAACAATATGAGAAAAAAAGTCATTTTTTGTTTTGTTTTTTGCTTTTTAGGGCTGCACCTACAGCATATGGAGGTTCCCAGGCAGGGGTCTAATCAGAGGTGTAGGCACTGGCCTACGACACAGCCACAGCAACACCAGATCTGAGCCGTGTCTGTGACCTACACCACAGCTCAAGGCAATGCCGGGTCCTTAACCCACTGAGCAAGGCCAGGGATTGAACCTTCAAGCTCATGGTTCCTAGTCAGATTCATTTCCACTGTGCCACGACGGGAACTCAGAAAACATGATATTTTTAAAAAAGAACCAAGATAAAACTTCTAAAAGTAAAAAATACAGTGGGTAGATTAAAGTGGCAGATTAGATCCAGCTGAAGAGAAATTAGTCAGCTGGAAAGTAGATTTAAAGATTATCCAGAATGCAGCAGAGATAGAGACATGAAAAATGTGAAAAGAGACACAGCAGTAGAACAAGAAGGTCAGATACTGTCTATCAAGCATTCAAAAGGAAGAGAACAGAGAGGATGTGAGAGGCACAACACGTGAAGAAGGAATTTGCCCGAACCGATGAAACAGATTAATCTTCAGATTCAGGAAGCACAGAGAATCCCAAGCAAGATAAATAAAACTAAACCCACACACTAGAATCATCATAGTGAAACTACAGAACATCAGAGGTAAAGAAAAGATGCTGAGATCAATACCTAAGAGAAAAAACAGGTGAGCTGCAAGGTGGTGACCATCAGACTGACAGCAGAAATGCTGTCCCCTCTAGCTAAAGTTGGTCACATTTATCCTCACAATCCATCAAATGCTCCCCATGCTGCCACTAAAAACACCACCTCTCTCTGCCAGCCAAATACAGTTGTCAAGTGTGGTTGGAGTGCCAACTCACCTGTCAGTGGCTGTAGCTGGACCAGGGCACAGCCAGAGCCTGAGGCCAGCACACGGAAGTGGCTGAGGGTCCACTTGACACCTTTCAAGAAGTCCTTTCTGGATGGAGACTTCACGGGAACTACCTGTGGTGGCAGCCTCCAAGAATGAACAAGCTTCACACATACTTGGGAGCTACCTACCCCTAGTCCCTCCCTGCTCCCAGCAGACTCGGGGAAAGGGCCACAGTGAAGTCATCATTCACCTGTACAGCCCACCCCAAGTCTATACCCTTGACTCCTCTATGGGGGTAATACATCTGGAAGGTCCCTTTCTCTTCCCCACCCAGACCCTGACTCACAAGACTGGCCCCATCAGTGTGTTCCACTTTCAGAGCTGCCTGGATCTTCCCCTCAGAAGCAGCTGGGATCCCATCAGTGACAGCACTGAGAAAGACACAGGAGGAGGTTACAGAGTGGCTTGCTAGGACCTCCCCACTGTTCCAGGAGCCTCCCAGCACCTCTCACCAGTAGGTGGCTGTGGGTTTCCTGGCTCTCTGTGAATGGGTGAAGAACTTCTGGAGACGGCTTGCTGTCTGGGGACAACTGGAGAGGAGTACAAGCCCAGAGGTCTCCCTGGAGGAAGGAGACAAATCAGAAAAGTTAAAATTCCCTGGGCTCTCCGAGGAATAAAGGAGACCCCCTTTCCACCTAGGAAGGAACACTGACCTGCTTAAGATCAGAGTAATCATAACTATAACTTGGACCTCTTCCTGAGAAACAAGTAAGTCTTACCTGTGTTTGATAGTAAGAGTACATAGCTTAAATGTGTTTCATTTTGCCCTGGCCCCCAGGAAGCTCAGACAAACACCATAACAATTACCACCAATTGCTGAGTGTCACTAAGCATTGAGGCACTACACTAGGAATTTTATATATATTAGCTATTAAATAATTCAATTCCCACAAACAAGCCCATGAGTTTGTGGAATAACAAACATTTCATCTCAAGCACCATCTCTAATTGATGGCAATTAGAGGAAAGAATTATCACATCAATTTACACTGCCTGCTGTGAACATGGACTGGAGAAGGGTCTGTGCACTGAGCATAGGTATTATTAGCTCAATTTCATGACTGAAGAAACTGAGGATTAATGATAACTAAGATCACAGTTTGTGCATAAGGATTTGATCCCAGAGCTGTCCACCTTCTCCTCCTTTTCCTTGTATCCTACCTCTGTGATCCAAAACCAGCCCATGGAAAATGTCTCAGTTTTTTCCCAAGCAGCTGTGCCCCACTTAAATGGCAGCCTGTCCTCCTACCTTCCTATCACCCTCACCACTTACTTCCCAGATGCTCGGACAACCTGGAGCTCCCGTTCCCCGAGCCCCAGGCACTGGCTCAACTCTGGAAGCACTGAGACCAACGTCAGCTCCCCTGGTTTTCCTGGAAAGAAAAAAAAAAAAGGAAAAATCCAAGTTGCTCCCATTGGCAACTTTATCCCCCCATGCCTTCTCTTCACTACTTCCTCCCCTCAGAGACATCAATACCCTTCTCATTACATCTCTTTCCCCCATCCATACCTGTCACTGGCAGACCCTGTGGCTTGTTCAACGTCACCAGAGGTCCTGAAACATATATTACATAAACATTAGCAATAGCAAAAGCAGCTTACAAAGCACTTTCTCAATACATACCATCCTGTGGTCCCGCTACAACTCAGACATGACTTATCCACTACACTCTGAACTGAATTTCTTTCTGTGTCTTGCATGTACTAAGCCTGCTGCCTGCTACCCCAGGGCTTTTGCATTTGCTGTTTCCTCTGTCTAATTTTCACATGGCTGACTCCTTCATTTCATCCTGGCTCAAATGTCTGAATCCCCAATCTAAGGTCAGCTCCCTTCCTGTAGTTCCTTATCATTATAATACCTTTTTTTTTCTTCTTTTTTTTAGGGCCGCACCTGCCACATATGGAAGTTCACTCTAGGGGTCAAAATGGAGCTGCAGCTGCCAGCCTCAGCCACAGTAATGTGCAATCTAAGCCGCAGTCTGCCCGCATCTGTGACCTACACCACAGCTGGTGGCAACGCAGGATCCTTAATCCACTGAGTGAGACTAGGGATCAAACCAGCATCCTCATGGATACTAGTTGGGTTCTTAACCCAGGCTACAAGTGGTACTCTTTTTTTTTTGGTCTTTTCTAGGGCCGCTCCTGCTGCATATGGAGGTTCCCAGGCTAGGGGTCTAATCGGAGCTGTAGCCACCGGCCTACGCCACAGCCACAGCAAGGCCAGATCCGAGCCATGTCTGGGACCTACACCACAGCTCATGGCAACACCGGATCCTTAACCCACTGAGCAAGGCCAGGGATGGAACTCGCAACCTCACGGTTCCTAGTCAGATTCCTTAACCACTGAGCCACGACGGGAACTCCCTGGTACTCTTATAACACCATTTTATTCATAGCACTGTTGACTAGTAAGTATTTGTTAATTTATTTCCTGGTTCATCAACTTCTCCCACTGAAATGTTGGCTCCCTAAGGGCATGAACCATATTTATCTTGTTCAGTACTATATAGCCATGTCTAGAACAGTGCCCAGAACATAGCCTATGTTCAATAAATAGTTGAGAAAATTAATAATAAATTACAGAAGACTGAGACTCAGGGAAATTATTTTCCTAAAGCCACACAACAAGCTGATTACAGAGCCAAGATATGATTTCAAAGCTTGTGTTTTGTCCATCAATAAAAACTTCATTACAGCAATTCCCATTGTGGAGTGCCTACTGTGTGCAAGGTTCTCTACTTACACCCCCCACCCCCACCCCATACCCCTGTACCCATGATAGTGAGGCACTGAAGAGATTGTGTGGCTGGTCCTAACTCCAGTGGCTAGTGGGAATCAGAACCAGGATTTGACCCAGAAGCCTTTAGCAGGGAGCCCAGCCAGGTACCCGGAAGGCTAAGGTGAGAATTGCTCCCCTTCTTAATCTGTCTGCAGCCATCCCTCCCACTCCTCACCTTTCTGGTCCACCACAGCCTCCCTCAGTACATCAACCAGCTCTTTCCGACTGAGATTCTCTGGCTGCAGCAGCCTCCGGAAAGGTTTGTCATCCAGGGAGCCCAACCGTTTGCTAGAACCTCGAGATTGCAGCTGATGCCTAGGAAAAGTAAGGTAAGCAACAGGAGAATCATCACTTCCCGAGGTGCCACCCATCCTTATTTCTAACATCTCTCTCCAAATCCTGCGGCCTCCCACAAATGCTTCCGAAAGCCTGAGTTGGGCACCCTGAAAATTCAGGTTCAACTAGCTGCATTTTACCCAGGGGAGAACTGAGGCTCAGAGAGGTCAATTGACTAACTTAGGGTCACACAGCAGGGCTAACTGCTGATCCCGCACACACCCTCATCTGGCCCCAACCTCCCTCCCGCATGAAACAGGAGGTGCGTAATCACCTGGCCTCGGTGCCAAAGCCTGCGGCCTTGGGCACTGCGCAGATCCCCAGACCCTGCCGACAGCCGCCCCAGACCTGGCCCCAGACACGGTAGCCACCCATCTCCGGTGTGAGGATAGTGCGCATGTGTCCGGAAGGGCTGCCCCGGCTCGCTCACAGCGCTCTGATTGGTCAGACTGACTGTCAATCGGAGTAGCGAGGGTCAGAGCGGAGAGAAGACGGAGCTTTGCCTTTGCCAGCAGAGGAAATGCCGAAATTCCTTTTTGCGCTTTGGGGGAAACGGAGGCACAGAGCAGAGAAGGATTTTACTCGAGGTCAGGGGTCCTGCCTTAGGACAAAGGCAGGACTAAAGGTAAAGGTTTTCTGATTACCCTTGTAATTCTTAAGAGTCGTCTTCTTTTTCCCACACCACAGCCACAGCAACACCAGATCCAAGCCGTGTCTGCAACCTACACCACAGCTCACGGCAATGTGGGATCCTTAACCCACTCAGCACAGCCAGGGATCGAACCTGCGTCCTCATGGATACTAGTCAGATTCATTTCTGCTGAGCCACTGGTGGGAACTCCCTTAGGAGTTTTCTGATTTAAAAAACAAAACCAAACAAAAAACCCAAACAAACAAAAATACCATTGTGCACAATTTTGCAAGGCAAATTGGAAAAAAAAAAACCCACATTCATTGGTCCAGTAACTTTGTTTTGAAGAACACAGCTAAGTGAATAATCCAAAAGGAAAAAAAGGCCAGAGGCACAAAGAGGGTCACCACAGCATTATTTATTAAAGCGAAAACAGAACAAATAATCAAAGTGGAAACATAAATTGTCTTATGATTAGAACTGCCAGGGAATGCCCTTGCTCAGTGGGTTAACGATCTGGCGTTGCCGTGAGCTGTGGTGTAGGTTGCAGACGCGGCTCGGATCCTGCGTTGCTGTGGCTCTGGCATAGGCCGGTGGCTACAGCGCCGATTAGACCCCTAGCCTGGGAACCTCCATATGCCTCGGGAGCGGCCCAAGAAATAGCAAAAAAAAGACACACACACACACACACACAAAAGAACTGCCAGGGAAATAAATCTTATCATCACCAATTTCAACTTTTTTTTTTTTTTGGTCTTTTTAGGGCTGCATCTGCGGCATATGGAGGATCCCAGACTAGGGGTCCAATAGGCGCTGTAGCTGCTGGCCTACACCACAGCTCAGGGCAATGGCTCCTTAACCTACTGAGGGAGGCCAGGGATTGAACCTGCATCCTCATGGCAACTCCCGAATTTCATCATTTTTTTAATGTTAACCTTGTGCTAGGCCTTGGCATCTGTGAACCAGAAAGAGATTTTCAAGACTCAGCCCCACCCACAAGAAGTTCACCTTTAAGATAATAGCATCACAACCCACCTTGCGGAAACCCTGTGGAGATGCTGAGAGAGAGAGAGAGGAGAGTGAGGAGCCCATTGGAATTGAAGAAAGTACGGGAGTTGTGAGTGACAAGCTGTAAAGTAATAGAAAATTCACCAGGAGGGAAAGTATGGGGAGGAGGAGAGGGAGGGGGCAACCAGAGAAATAAGACATTAAATGCAATAAACCAAAGAGGAATTCCCGAGGTGGCACAACAGGATCCACACCGGGCACAGGGGGTTAAGGATCCTACATTGCCGAGGGTGCGGCTCAAATCTGATCCCTGGCCTCCCGGGAACTCCTTTTGCCACAGAGCAGCCAAAAATGGGGCGTGGGTGGGGGAGGCAAAGAATTGGGTTCCACCCAGTAGTTATAGCAATAGAAAAGTTATTTTCTATTACTTGGTTGCTAAGAGTACTGTAACTTTCAGTTCTTCTTTAGCAATAGTGAAAGACTACAAATCAAAATCCCTCAAGAGAGGAATGGCTAAGTCAGTTGTAGCACATACACATGCAGCCATTAACCGAAGACTGTATAGATCTACATGTGCAAATGTGAATCAATCTCCAGACTATACAAAATCAAAAAAACAAAGTGAAGGACAGTGTGACTAGAATATGTGTATTATGTGCCTGTTATTTATATATATTTATTATATTTACATACTTCTGCATTTCTGAAAGAGTGTACACAAATGAGATGGTGGTTGCTTCTGGAAAGGAATCAGAAGTGAGAACATGTATAATTATTTTTACCCTTTGGAACTGTTTTTTTTTTTTTTTTACCTCATTGATATATTTTTTTCTTCACACAGATACATACACCCCAGTTTAAAAATCTAAGCCAGATATAAAAGTATGAGGAGTTCCTGCTGTGGTGCAACAGGATCAGCAGTGTCTCTGCAGTGCCAGGACGCAGGTTCGAACCCCCACCTGGCACAGTGGGTTAAAGGATCTGGCATTGCCCCAGCTGTGGTGTAAATCACAACTGCTGTTTGGACCTGACCCTTGCCCCAGGAACTCCATATTCAGAGCGGCCAAAAAGGAAAAGACTCTATGATTCATAAATTTTTTTTAAATAACAAAAATAAGTAGAAATGGAGTTCCCTTTGTGGCACAGTGTGTTAAGGATCCAGCATTATCGTTGCAGTGGTTTGGGTTACATCCCTGGCCCAGGGTGGCTATAGCTCTGATTTGACCCCTAGCCTAGGAACCTCCATTTGCCGCAGGCTGGAGGTGTGGCCTTAAAAATAAAAAAATTAAGTTTCTTCTTTCTTTTTGGCCACACCCACAGCTTGTGGAAGTTCCCACAACAGTGACTCAAGACACAGCAGTGAAAACACTGGATCTTTAACCAACTGAGCCACAGAGGAATTCTCTCTCTTTTTTTTTGGCTGCACCTTTGGCATGTGGAAGTTCCTGGGCCAGGGATTGAACCTGAACCACAGCAGTGACAACTGCTGAATCCTTAACCATCTGGCCACCAGAGAACTCTATAAAAAAGTTGTTTCTTAAGGTATAATTTACATACAATAAAGTCTACCATTTTAAAACATATAGTTCAGTAAGTTTCAGCAAATTTATATAGTTATGTAACCACTATTTCCAGCACACCACAAAGCTCCTTTATGCCCCTTTCTAGTCAAGTCTCATTCCCCCACCCACTCCAGTCCTTGACAACCATTTAGTTAAATGTCATTTAACCAAAATCATAGTCTTTTTTTTTTTTTCC
The DNA here is from genome assembly GCF_016906955.1 of Phacochoerus africanus. NCBI lineage: Eukaryota > Metazoa > Chordata > Mammalia > Artiodactyla > Suidae > Phacochoerus > Phacochoerus africanus. Next base: position 146,417,183 of record NC_062544.1, read on the forward strand.
TTTTTATTTAGGGCTGCACCTGTGGCAAATGGAGGTTCCTAGGCTAGGGGTCGAATCAGAGCTATAGCCACTGGCCTACGCCACAGCAACAGCAATGCCAGATCTGAGCCACGTCTGCTACCTACACCATAGCTCATGGCAACACCAGATCCTTAACCCACTGAGCAAGGTCAGGGATGGAACCTGCATCTTCGTGGACCCTAGTCAGATGCATTTCCACTGAGCCACGATGGGAACTCCTAAAATCATAGTCTTTTAAAATTTTATTTCTCCCTTTTTTTGGCCACATTCATGGTATGTGGAAATTCCTGGGCCAGGGATGTAACCCAAACCAAGATGGTTTCATCTTGCTTTGGGCTCAGACATAACAGTGCTATGTTGTAAGGCCCCACAGTATTTTAGAACCCCTCTTCTGAAAGGTCTCTCGTACACTCATAATTTGCAGCTTGAGCAAAGATAGAAAGATTCAAGGCCAAGGGGCAGGACACAGCCTACCTTACCTACAGAAGACCTCTCCTCCACTAGTCAAACTTGGCCCCATGAAGGGCCATTCCCCTACTTGGACTGGCCCCTGGCCCTGCTGAGGGTTGAGCTCTCTTGCTCTTTGGAAGTGTCCCTCCACACGCCTCAGCCTCATCAAAGACTGCCCTCTCCTGTTCACTGCCCACAGCTGGTGCTACTCCATTCCTCTCCAAGCTCCTGGAAGAAAAGAAAACCTAATTTTCTCCCCAGCTGGGAGGGCTCAGTGCCAGGACATAGTGGTCAGCAACTCAGAGTCATGTGTGAAGCTCAGAATGTCAGGAGGACAAGTTGAAACAAATTCCAAGCTTCGGCCACCCCTCAGCCCAACTCAGTTTATGGCTAACTTCACAGGAGGAGCACGTAGGCCACGGCCTCAGCCAGGGTTGAGTGGGAACAGCTTCTGTGCTGATGTGAACTTCATGCATTCATAGCAGAAGGCTCACCCCATAGATCCAGGAGGCACTGAGCCAGGCCTCCAGCAGCAATTGCAAGAGAAGGAAAGCCCAGAATAGAAATGTTCTCTGCTAACTGGCAGCTCCTCCCACACAGGCTGCAGGGCATGGGTCAGCTGCCAGAAATAACCCTCTGATTTTGGTAACAGGCCTTAGTCTTAGTATTTAATAAACCCAAGTAAGATTTACATGTCAGAAATGATACTTTTTTTGGGGGGGGGGGGTGTCCACACCTGGAGCATATGGAAGTTCCCAGGCTTGGGGTTGAATTGGAGCTGTAGCCAGCCTATACCACAGCCACAGCAGTGCCAAATCCAAGCCTCATCCCAACTTGTACCACAGCTTGTGGCAGTGCCGGATCCTTAACCCACTGAGCAAGGCCAGGGATGGAACCCAAGTCCTCATGGATACTAGTCAGGTTCGTTACCGCTGAGCTACACGGGAATTCCAGAAATGACACATTTTTGAATCTGAGTGTCACTAAAAGCACAGTCACCTGCAAACCTAGCCTTTTGTACTTGTCTTGAGTTGCCTGATACTGAAAAATGCCAGCTCACACAGATGAGAAACTAATACTTTGTGGCTACCTAACAGCTCATTTTGAAATCCTAAGAGGGGGGTTCCCATTGTGGCGCAGTGGTTAACGAATCCGACTAGGAACCATGAGGTTGCGGGTTCGATCCCTGCCCTTGCTCAGTGGGTTAACGATCCAGCATTGCCGTGAGCTGTGGTGTAGGTTGCAGACGCGGCTCGGATCCCACGTTGCTGTGGCTCTGGCGTAAGCCAGTGGCTACAGCTCCGATTAGACCCCTAGCCTGGGAACCTCCACATGCCACAGGAGCGGCCCAAGAAATGGCAAAAAAAAAAAAAAAAGAAAGAAATCCTGAGTTAAGAGTTCTGAACATGAGGAGTTCCCGTTGTGGCACAGTGGTTAGCGAACCTGACTGGGAACCATGATGTTGTGGCTTCGATCCCTGGCCTTGCTCATTGGGTTGAGGATCCAGCGTTGCCATGAGCTGTGGTGTAGGTCAAAGACAGGGCTCTGATCCGATGTTGTAGTGGCTGTGGCGTAGGCTGGCCGCTACAGCTCCAGTTGGACCACTAGCCTGGGAACCTCCATAAACTGCAGGCGTGGCCCAAGAAAAGACACACACACACACAAGAACAAAAGAGTTCTGAACGTGAAAGAAAACCTGTTTAGCAAGCTAGGGAAGGCATTGATGGAGAGTTGCATTATAGCTTGACTAGTACTTTCCCACCTAAACACTAGAAAGGTTGTAATAAAATGTGACACTGAGAAATTGGAAGAGTGCCTTAAACCCACCCTCACAATCAAGGCACTTCTTTCTTTCTTTCTTTCTTTTTTTTTTTTTTTTTGGTCTTTTTGCTATTTCTTGGGCCGCTCCCACGGCATATGGAGGTTCCCAGGCTAGGGGTCGAATCGGAGCTGTAGCCACCGGCCTACGCCAGAGCCACAGCAACGCGGAATCCGAGCCGCGTCTGCGACCTACAACACAGCTCACGGCGATGCTGGATCGTTAACCCACTGAGCAAGGGCAGGGACCGAACCCGTAACCTCATGGTTCCTAGTCGGATTCGTTAACCACTGCGCCACGATGGGAACTCCCTTTTTGACTGTTCTAGGGCCGCTCCCGAGGCATATGGATATTCCCAGGCTAGGGGTCTAATTGGAGCTGCAGTGGCCTGCCTACGCCACAGCCACCACAACACAGGATCCGAGCCTCGTCTTTGAGCTACACAACGGCCCGTGGCAACGCTGGATCCTTAACCCACTGATAAGTAGCCACCGGCCTACACCAGAGCCACAGCAACGTGGGATCTGAGCCGAGTCTGCAGCCTACACCACAGCTCACAGCAACACCAGATCTTCAACCCACTGAGCGAGGCCAGGGATTGAACCTGAGTCCTCATGGATACTGGTCAGGTTTGTTAACCAATGAGCCGTGATGGAAACTCCTATATCATGTTTTTAGATTCCACATATAAATGATATCATGTGATATTTGTCTTTCTCTGGCTGACTTATTTTGCTTAGTCTGATTATCTCTGGGCCAATCCATGTTGCTGCATATGGCATTATTTCATTCTTTTTTATAATCAGGTAATGTGTGTGTGTGTGTATCACATCTTCTTTATCCATTCATCTGCTGATGGGCACTTGGTTGCATCCATGTCTTGGCTATTGTAAATAGTGCTTCTATGAACATAGGAGTGCATGTATCTTTTCAAATTAGGTTTTTCGTCTTTTCTAGATATGTACCCAGGAGTGGGATTGCTGGTTCATATGCTAACTTTATTTTTAGTTTTTTAATGAACCTCCATACTGTTCTCCATAGTGGCTGCACAATTTACATTCCCACCAGCAGTGTAGAAACTTTCCCTTTTCTCCAACCCTCTCCAGCATTTATTATTTGTAGACTTTGTGATGAGAGCCATTCTGACTGGTGTGAGATACCTTATTGTGGTTTGATTTGCATTTCTCTAAAAATTAGCAATGTTGAGCATCTTTTCATGGGATTGTTGGCCATCTGTACATTGTTGATCTCCTTTGAAGAAATGTCTATTTAGGTCCTCTGCCTTATTTTTTTTTCTTTTTACGGCCCCACTCATGGCATATGGAAGTTCCCAGGCCAGGGAATGAATTTGAGCCACAGCTGTAGCAACACCAGATCCTTTAACCTACTCTGCTGGGCCAGGGATCAAACCCACAACTCCATGGAGACCCAAGCCTCTGCATTCGGATTCTTTTTTTTTTTTTCCATCTTTTTGTCATTTCTTGGGCCGCTCCCAGACATATGGAGGTTTCCAGGCTAGGGGTCTAATTGGAGCTGTAGCCACCAGCCTACGCCAGCGCCACAGCAACACAAGATCCGAGCTGCGTCTGCAACCTACACCACAGCTCATGGCAACGCTGGATCCTCAACCCACTGAGCAAGGCCAGGGATTGAAGCCGAAACCTCATGGTTCCTAGTCGGATTCGTTAACCACTGAGCTACGATGGGAACTCCTGCATTCGGATTCTTAACTCATTGTGCCACAGCGGGAACTCCTTCCATCCATTTTTGTGATTTTTTTTTTTTGTATTGAGTTGTATGAGCTGTTTGTATATTTTGGAAATTAAGCATTTGTCAGTTGCATTGTTTGCAAAGATTTTCTCCCATTCTAGATGTTGTGTTTTCATTTTGTTTTTGGTTTCCTTTGCTGTGCAAAAGCTTGTAAGTTTGATTAGGTCCCATTTGTTTATATTTGATTTTATTTCTGTTACTCTAGGAGATGGATCCAAGAAGATATTGCTGCAATTTATGTCAAAGAGTGTTCTGCCTATGTTTTCCTCTAGGAGTTTTATAGTACCCCGTCTTACATTTGGATCCTTAATTCATTTTAAGTTTACTTTTGTGTATGGTGTTAGAGAATATTCTCATTTCCTTCTTTTACATGGAGCTGTCCAGTTTTACCAGCACCACTTATTGAAGAGACTCTTTTCTCTGTTGTATATTTTTGCTTCCTTTGTCAAAGGTTACTGTAGGTGTGGGGGCTTATTTCTGGGCTCTGTATTCTATTCCATTGATCTATCTGTCTGTTTTTGTGCCAACACCATGCTATTTTGATTACTGTAACTTTGTAGTATTGTCTGAGGTCTGGGAGGGTTATGCCTCCAGCTTTGTTCTTTTTCCTCAGGATTGCTTTGGCAATTCTGAGACTTTTATGTTTCCCAGTCAAAGCCCTTCTGATTTATTTTGGCAGTTGTCACTTACCATATTGATTACATGGTCTGCTCAAGTCTCAGATTAAGCAGACATTAGTTTCAGAATTAAACTGCATTTTTTGGTTGTTTTTTGGTAGCAAAGATGCTGTTTCGTATAACCCCACATTATGGAAAATGGTTTGACAATAGAGTTCTCTCTTCCGTGAGAGCTTAGCAACCGTCTAGATAGAACCCCACCTGGCAAAGAAGAGAAGCAAAGACGTATCAGCATAAGTAATTTATTATGAACTCTTTAATAGCATACCCTAGTGGATTGGCAATTCACTCAGGAGCCTTTGGGATGGGAGGCCAGGAGGTAGGCCGTGTAATGAAAGTGCAGCATGTGAAGGTGGGCTGCTGAGGGGCAGCCTTCATGCTGAGGGACAGCCTTCGTACTGAGGGGCAGCCTTTGTGCTGAGGGGCAGCCTTCATACTGAGGGGCAGCCTTCATGCTGAGGGCTGGCTTGCTGGTGAACAATCTTGGTCTGCTATGTTACCTAGGCAGGAAGGAGACAGACCAGGCCAAGAACCCTCAGTTTTCCTTTGGCCAACCCAGCCCAGATTTCCAGCCCTTCCCCTTGCATCCTCATTCATGGTCCTGTGGGGGTCAGGGGGTGTGGGATGGTGAGAAGCTCTCTAGCTGCCAGTCTTGTGGATGCTACCAGCTGAGCATGGGATGCCAACTCTAGTCCTTGGCTATTCTTTCACTGCAGTATCTTCAGACAGGTCGGGATGAGGGATGGGTCTTTGCCCTTGGTGGGTTGTTCCCCCTCAGTGGTATCCAGGAGCCGCTGCAGGTAACAGGAGGTGCCAAGCAGCACGTGGCCTGAGGCTTGCATGCCAAAGATGGCCCAGCGAAGAACTTCTCTGGGTGGAATGAGAAGGCAAGAAGGTCAAAACACTTTGAAAACCCCATCCTGCACCCACTAAGTGTCTGCTCCCACATGTTCTCTTCTAGATTTTCTAAACTGTAGGGGTGATATGCAAACAGAACAGATGCTGCCTTCCCTAAGGGTCTGCCGTTACCTACCATCATGCCTTAATTGAGATGTCAGCAGCTTCCCTGTTCTCATGCAAAGTTCAAGTTCATTTAATAAGGCTTTTTATTTTTCTTTTTTCCTTTTTTTTTGTCTTTTTGCCATTTTTTGGGCTGCTCCCGCAGCATATGGAGGTTCCCAGGCTAAGGGTTGAATCGGAGCTGTGGCCGCCAGCCTACGCCAGAGCCACAGCAACGCAGGATCCAAGCCGAGGCTGCAACCTACACCACAACTCACTGCAATGCCGGATCCTTAACCCACTGAGCAAGGCCAGGGATGGAACCCGCAACCTCATGGTTCATAGTCAGATTCGTTAACCACTGAGCCACGTTGGGAACTCCCAATAAGGCTTTTTATTTTTCTAATACTATTTTGTATTTTTTGGGTTTTTTTTGTTTGTTTGTTTGCCTTTTCTAGGGCCGCTCCCGTGGCATATGGGGGTTCCCAGGCTAGGGGTCTAATTGGAGCTGTAGCCGCCAGCCTACGCCAAAGCCACAGCAATGCGGGATCCAAGCCACGTCTGCGACCTACACCATAGCTCACAGCAGCGCTGGATCGTTAACCCACTGAGCAAGGGCAGGGACCGAACCTGCAACCTCATGGTTCCTAGTCGGATTCGTTAACCACTGAGCCATGATGGGAACTCTTCTAATACTCTTTTGGACCAGCCAAGTTGATCTATATCACATGACCGTGCCCTTCACCACCTCTGTTCTAGACTCTGAGGCCTTTCCGAGTCATCCATGGTCTAGCTGATTTTCAGACATGACGATCTCCATGCCTGGTGCTGCAGTGTCCTGAGAACAGAGCTCCAGTCACCCAGGCCTGAGTTCTAATCCAGTTTCTTTAGCTTTGTAAACCTTGGCATACTGGTATAGTTCTGAGCTTCAGCATCGTCATCTGTAAAATGAGATTATACCATTTTGATCCTACACAGGGTTAGGAGGTTGAAATAACATAAATCCCTTAACACTGGGCCTGATATGTTGAAGAGCAGGGGAAACATGTGGTCAGTAATAGCTGCTTGAATGCTTGACAAATTCTTTTTTTTTTTTGTCTTTTTGCCATTTCTTGGGCTGCTCCTGTGGCATATGGAGGTTCCCAGGCTAGGGGTCTAATCGGAGCTGTAGCTGCCGGCCTACGCCTGAACCACAGCAACGCGGGATCCGAGCCGCATCTGCAACCTACACCACAGCTCACGGCAACGCTGGATTCTTAACCCACTGAGCAAGGCCAGGGTAATCAAACCCACAACCTCATGGTTCCTAGTCGGATTCACTTCTGCTGTGCCACAACAGGAATGCCATATCTCCTTCTTGATGGCTCTATGTACATGGGTGGGATTTTGAACTGACCGTAACTTCTTGCTGGTTCTCTCATTGAGTTCAATAAAATTTTTGCTCATTTTTTCAAAGTTGATTTTAAGACTACTTAGGAAAACTTACTATTTTAGGTGAAAAATAATTAGTATAATTAGTTGCTATAGTGGGAGGTAATTAGGAAAGCTAAATGTATTCAGGTTCCACCAGCAGGAGTATATGTACGCCTTTGACACACACTCCTATAAACTGAAATACGAATTTTAGCCATAAAGTCCTAGAAGATGCTAACTGCCATGTTTTGTTAGCCTCAACATCAGTCCCAGGTCCTGAGAAGGCTGAGGTGCACGTGAGAAGACAGGGCTGCTCTCATTGCTGTGCCCAAACCCTGTCCCCACTTAACCCCAACTCACTTACTTCATGACACGTTTGGCCCCAAAGCAGCGCAGATCGTAGGAAAGGGAGTAGGCACCATAGAGAGTCGCCTTCATGTTCAGGCAACCAATGAAGTCCTGTGGGTTCACCTTGTACAGGTTGAAGGTTACACGGGCCACATCGATCTTCTTGGCAGGCTTATGGGAGAGGGAGAGTTGGTACCTAGTGCCCTGTGCAAGACAAGCATATTGTTAGTATCCCTCAAGGATTTCTCTTAAGCTCCTAGTATTCTCTCCCACAGGTGGGATGTCACCTGCTGTGATGGGGGCTGCCATTTCTGCCCCTTGTGAAGAACCATGAACACGGTGTCATCTGCCAGGGATTGGAAATACTCTTCTGTCTCTACAGTTGTGCCATCTTCCTCCAGCACCAGAAAGAAAGGCTTGTCTGCCAGCATCAGAGTGTCCCGGACCTAGAGGATAAGGTAAGTGATGCTTTTGCCATCACTTGTAGCCACAGAGCTGGTGTTGGGGAGACCTGCATGACACCACCCCAGCTGACAGAGAAAGAGCAAGTGGTCCAGGATTTATGGGATGGGACTGGAGCCCAGGGCTCTTCCTGTGGGATCACCATCCAAAGAACCTATATTGTGGTATCCCTTGATATCTGGCTTCATGGTTAATATTCTAGAATAGTGCTGTCCAATAAAAATATAATGGGAGTCACATATGTAATGTTTTATTGACATATAATTCACATGCCATGGAAGTCACACTTTTAAAGTATACAATCCAGTGTTTTTTAGTGTATTCACAAAGTTGTACAGCTACCACCCCTATCTAATTTTAAAATGTTTTTAACGTCATTTGTACCCCAAAGAGAAATCTAGTACCTTTTAGCAGTCACTTCTCATTTCCTAACTCTTGGAAATCTCCTCTGCTGTCTGTCTCTATGGATTTTCCTATTTTGGACATTTCATATACATGGAGTCATACAATATGAGGTCTTTTTAGACCAGCTTCTTTCACTTAGCAAGTTTTCAATGTGCACCTATGTTGTAGCATAATTAATTACTTTTTGTGGTTGAATAATATTCTATTGTATGTATGTGTGTATGTATATATACATGTACATCAAATTTTTGGAGGCCATGCCTGCAGAATGCAGGAGTTACCAAACCAGGGATTGCACCTGTGCCACAGCAGTGACGACATTGGATCTTTAACCTGCTAGGCCACCAGGGAACTCTTAATTATACCATGTTTTTTTTTTTATACCATGTTTTACAGTTAATGGACATGTGGGTTGTTTGTTTTTCTTTCATTTTTTTTCTTTCTTTCTTTTTTTTTTGGCCATGCCCATGGCATGTGCAAGAACTGAGCCAGGGATCCAACCTGTGTCACAGCAGCAACCTGAGCTGCTGTGGTGACAATGATGAATCTTAACCCGCTGTACCATGAGACAACTTCTGTTTCTATTTTTTGAATGTTATGAATAATGCTGTTATTCACATTCATCTACAAACTTTTGTGTGATGTATCGTTTCCATTTTCCTAGATACCTAGGAGTGGAATTGCTGAGTCATATATTAACACTGTGTTTAACTTTTTAGGGAATTACCAAACTCTTTCCTAAAGCAGTTACATGGTTTTTAGCCATTCTAAAATGAAAGTATGAGGTGATTTTGATTTGCATTTCCCTAGTGACTAATGATGTTGGGCTTACAGATAAGCAGGGATCCTCCCTCCTGGAGCTGATAAACTGCAGGGGCAGTGAAGCACAGGACTAATACCAAGCAGGATTAGATAAGGACTAGATGAGATGCCCTGTAGGTGAGGCAGCGGGAAGAGTTACTCCCTGCCCAGTGGAGGGGGAGCATGGAAATGGGGAAGGGTGTCCTTCTTGCTCAGTGTTACTATCATCCACAAGAGCTCTGTGTCCTCCTCCAGAAGCTTACTTGATCACTTTCCTCAAAAGTCTTCTACGGCTATTAACAAAGCTTTGCGTGGAAGGCTAACTTAGGACAGATTGTAGGAAAACTGCCCCGGCTGAAGGGAAGGGCATTCTAAAATCTTGCTCATTTCCCTACTTCCAGGCACTTCTACAAGTTTAAGTACTCCTGTAAAAGAGAACCTAGGAGTTTCTGTCATGGTTCAGCAGTTAACAAACTCAACTAGCATCCATGAGGACGAGGGTTTGGTCCCTGGCCTCACTCAGTGGGTTAAGGATCCAGTGTTGCCGAGAGCTGTGATGGGCTCGGATCCCGCGTTGCTGTGGCTGTGGCATAGTCCAGTAGCTACAGCTCCAATTGGACCCCTAGCCTGGGAACCTCCATATGCTAAAGGTGCGGCCCTAAAAAGACCAAAAAAAAAAAAAAAGGGGGGAACCTAAAGGCCCCCTCCAGTAAGAAAAATATGCTCCAGAAATACCACTGACCTATTGTGAGTATCAGACAGTAATATACTGCCCTCCCCCTCCCCCAGACCCTTAGCACTCCAGGCTGGTACTATCAAACCACTGCTGCTGCCATCAGAAAGGAAATCTTTTCACTATCTAAGCCATGAACCTCATTCCTGCCAAATCCCCAGCTCCTGACCCATACGCCAGAGGCAGCTGTGGGCCAGTTCTCAGCCAAGGTCCCCAAGGTGGACTGTGTGCCTGCAGGCCGGTGCCTACCTTGAGGAGGAGGTCCTCAAGCCCGCATGCCATGATGCCCTTCCGCACACTCCGGTCAGCGGTGCTTACTTTGCAGGGCCGGGTCCTGGGGGCCTCCAGGCTGGGCTCCGACAGCAGCTGCTGTGTCACCACCGAGGTGCTTACCGATGCATACCTGGGAGTGGTTTAGAGCATCAGAATGAGCTGTCTGCTGCTGCCCAGCCCTCACCCCACAACGGGTAACTCACTCCCCCAGCTCTCTAGGCTGAGCACATCCTATTCCTCCTCCCCTTCTACCCACCAAACCTGCTCTACATAGTCTTCCTCAAAAGCCTACTAGATGAGTGCATCTTAAACTTTAGCGGACATGTATAAGTCCCCTGGGGATCTTGTTAAAGTGCAGATTCTTACTGAGTAGGTCTGGGAGATTGTATATATCTAATGAAGCCCCATGGTCTGGATCTCAGACCACGACAAGTAGAGTGTGAAAGAGGACCACCCTGCATTGGCCCAATTACTGCTTTCCTCTCTTGGCCTCATCCTTCTCACCATAACGTGAGATGAAGTGGCAAAGCTGAGCTCAATATAAGACAGTTCTGAACTCAGATACACAGTGTAGAACCAAAGGAATGGAAGGGACCTAGGTTTTGGAGTCAGGCAGATCCAAGTGCAAATCCTGGCTCCTCTACCCATTTAAGTAATTGAGAGCACCCCTCCCCCACCTCAGCCTCAGTTTCCCCATCTATTAACTTGGCATGATAATTCTCGCTTCCCAAAGTTGTGGCGAGGTTTAAATGAGATCGTTCAAGAAAGAAAGCACCAAGCAGTATCTGCCTCTTTCTACTCCATTTGTGGTATGGGGGCTTGGTGAGAAGGGGTAGCAGCATTTATAACCCCTGGGGGTTGTGGGAAGGGCATAATCTCAGGTCCCACTCCAGACCTCCAGAATCAGCATCTGAATTCGAACCAGGTGACTTATGTGCCCACTGAAGTTTGAGAAATTCTGTCCCCCAGCTCACGGGTAACTCCCCTTCCCTTCTACCCTTGGTGCTGCTCACCTGGAGAGGGACCTGGGGTAGAGAAGGCTGAGAGACTTCATGGCGTATTCCATCCTCGTCAGCTGGACAGCGTTGGGCCTGGAAAGGAAGTAGAAGTGGCTCACTAAGGTGGGATGGGAGGGTCTTGTGTTTTGACACAGTACAACCCCACCCCCATCCAGCAAGCCTCCACTCTGGTCTCTCTCCCAACTCACACACCCTTCCCCTAGCCCTTCTCCTGTCCAGCCCCATGCTTGCTGTTGTCACCACTCTGGGGACCCCTCAGCAGCTGCTCTTCCCTTCCCGGCACCACTCACTCCATGTTTCTCTGTCCCTGGCTCTGGTCACACTGATTAGGGATCCCAGGTAGGAACTGAAGAGGCCCTGCATGGTTAGTTCCTGTCCCCGGGGCAGAGTCCACTTTATGCTGGCAGGAGGCGAGTCACACCACCTCACACAGCTGAGGACCTTCCCTCACCTGTCGTCCAGAGACCTTCCAGGCCAGGCAGCCCAGTCTAAGCCTGCTCTCTCCAGTGGGGCCTTGAGCAGTCTGAACCCCTCCCACTGCCCAAAGGGACTTTGTGCCATGATGGACCCTTCTCCATCGGTTCTCTCCTATACCGGAGCTGCTCACCCATGTGGCTTTCAAGCACCTGAAGTGTGGCTAAGCACACTGAGGAGCTGGATTTTTAATTTTTTCTTTTCTTTTCTTTTTTTTGTCTTTTTAGGGCCACACCTGCAGCATATGGAGATTCCCAGACTAGGAGTTGAATTGGAGCTACCACTGTTGCCCTACACCACAGGCATAGCAACTTGGGTTCCAAGCCGAGTCTTCAACCTACACCACAGCTCACAAGGCCAGATCCTTAACCTGCTGAGCGAGGCTAGGGATCAAACCTGCGTCCTCATGGATGCTAGTCAGATTTGTTTCTGTTGAGCCACGTCTGGAACTCCTGGGTTTTTAATTTTATTGTTAACTTTACTTAACCACTGTGGCTCACGGCAACTGGCAACTGTGCTGGACAGCACAGCTCTAGCTTATAGTCCTGGGTTGACCTGTTACCTCTTGAGCATGCACTATCCAGCTCCAAGCCCTTGTGCAGGCAGCTCCCTCCACCTGCAGTGCCTTCCTCTGGCCCATAGCTAAACGTTTGCAGTTCAGAAAGCCTTCTGAGCTGGAGCACAGAATTCCCCCTTCATCTTGCTGTTCCTCCTTCCTAGTCACGTGTACCTTGCTGTCTGCTTCTGCGATAGCCCCCTTCCTCTCCGGGTTTCTGCCCTGAGGTGCTCTCTTTCCCAGCCCCGGCACAGACAGAGCCTGGCACAGAGCAGGGGGCTCCAGGAGTGCATGGAACCCAGCCCTCTCCCCAGTCTTTCCTTCTGACAATGCGGCCTCCCCAGGCCAGCCCATCTTGCTTCAGCCTCACTCCTCATTCTGGAGAGCAAAACTCCTCCAAGCACCACCTTACCTTTTCTCCAGGAATCCAAACAAACAAACCAAACCGCTAAACAAAAAAAAAAAAATGTAACCAGAATAAAAACTCCTTACCTCCTCTCTCAGCCTCCTAGATTTTCAACACTTCCCGGCTCAGCCCAGCCCTCCTTCCACTTTATTTCCAGAGTTGCCCCGCCCCTGGCCCTCAGCCCCAGCTGGGAAGGAGCACAGGCAGTAAGTGTACAGCTCTTGCCCTTGGGATTTTAAGCCAGCCTGACTTCCAGAAGAAGCCAGACAGGAAGGGTGGAGGCATGTTTTGAAAGCTTTGGGGCAGGGTACGTCCCAGGACATGGTATTGAGCACAGAGGGCACAAGAAATAGGCAGATGTGGGCTGTGGTCCCAGCTCTACCTGTGTTAGCTGTTTGAGTGTAGACAAGTTGCTTTCACCTCCCTGAGCCCCAGTTTCTTTCACCTGTACAACAGGGATAATGGTTTCTGTCTTAAAGGATTGAGATAAGCATTTATAATAATAAAAGCAAAGGGCTTTGGAACAGAGACACTTGTAGAAACAAATATTGGTTTTATTGATAATATAATTTTTTTGGTCTTTTTAGGGCCGCACCTGCAACATATGGAAATTCCCAGGCTAGGGGTCAAACTGGAGCTGTAGCTGCTGGCCTGCATCACAGCCACAGCCACAGCAACACCAGATGCAAGTGGTGTCTGTGACCTACACCACAGCTCATGGCAATGCTGGATCCTTAACCCATTGAGCGAGGCCAGGGATTGGACCTTCGTCCTCATGGATCCTAGTTGGGTTCTTTACCACTGAGCCATGATGGGAACGCCTGATAATGTAAATTTTAACAATAGCATAATAATTGGACTAGCTGAAATGTATAGTGGTTAAGAGTGTAAGATCTGGAAGTTCCCTTAGGGAGTAGTGGGTTAACGATCCATCATTACTGCAGCTGTGGCATAGGCCGCAGCTGTGGTGTGGGTTTTATCCCTGATCCAGGAACTTCCACATGCTGTGAGTGCAGCAAAAAAAAGAGTGTAAGATTTATGAGCCATCAATTTGGTGTGTACATAATATTTTGGGTTATATATGTCTCCAAGGGAAATTAAAGTCTATGTCTACACAAAAATTTATACACAAATGTTCATAGTGTTATTTATAATAGGCAAAACGTAGAAACAACCCAAATGTTCATCAATTGATGAATGGATAAAAAATGTGGTATATCCATAAATGAAATACTATTTGTCAATAAAGGGGGTATATGCTTTTATAGTGCATGGATGAACTTTGAAAACGTTACGCAAAATGAAAGAAGCCAGTCACAAAAGATCACATACATGTTTGTATGATTCCATTTGTATGAAATGCCCAGAACAGGCAAAACTCTAACAACAAAAAATAAATTAGTGGTTGTTTAGAGCTGGGGCTAGGAGTAGAAGGGGAATGGGGCCTACTAGTGGGTATGGGATTTCTTTTAGGGGAGACAAGAAAGTGTTCTGATATGTTAATCTAATCACAATCTATTTTGGTGACTGCACCAAATTTATTTGGAGATTGTACAACCCTGCAAATATGCCAAAAAGCAATTGGATTGTATACTTGAGTAGATATGGTATATGATTATATCTCAATAAAGCTGTGCTTTTTTTAAAGTTCAAGCTCATATTTCTTTTAGCATAGAGTTTTTCACACTAGTGCATCAGAATCACATGGAGGGCTTGTTAAAAAAATCAGATTTCGGGGGAGTTTCCTGGTGGCGCAGTAGGTTAAGGATCTGGTGTTGTCACTGTTGTGGCTCAGGTCACTGCTGTGGTGCAGGTCTTTTCCCTGGAAGCGGGTGCAGCCCTCAAAAGACAAAAAAAAAAAAAAAAAGCCCAGGAATTTCTGTATGCCGTGAGTAGAGGCAAAAAGAAAATAAAATCAGATTTCTGGACTCCACCACTGTTTCTAACTTAGTATGTCTAGGGGGGCTGAGAAAATTTTTTTTCTTTTTTTTTTTCCGCTTTTACAGTCACACCTTTGGCATATGGAAGTTCCCAGGCTAGGCACTGAATCGGAGCTGTGGTTGCCGGCCTATTCCACAGCTACAGCAACTTGAGATGTGAGCTGCATCTTCAGCTTGCACCACAGCTCATGGCAATGCTGGATCCTTAAGCCACTGAGCGAGGCCAGGGATTGAACCTGCATCCTCATCGATACTAGTCAGGTTCTTAACCCAATAAGCCACAATGGGAACTCTAGAAAGTATGTTTCTAACAGGTTCTGAGGTGATGCTGAAGCTTGTGGCCCCTTAGGGACTCCATTTTGAAAACCAGCAGTCTAGCACTAGCTGTGTGATATAATTCATCTAAGCTTCAGTTAGATCTGACAAATGGGGATTAAAATAGCTCCTACATGGGTTGTCATGAAGATTAAATGAGATAATCATGAAAGGTTCTTGCTATAGAGCTTAGTGTATCCTTCAGGCTCAATAAATACTTATATCTAGGAGTTCCCTTTGTGGCTCAGTGGTTAACGAACCCGACTAGAAACCATGAGGTTGTGGGTTCGATTCCTGGCCTTGCTCAGTGGGTCAAGGATCTGGCATTGCCGTGAGCTGCGGTGTAGGTCGCAGACTCAGCTCAGATCCCACGTTGCTGTGGCTATGGTGTAGGCCAGAGGCCGCAGCTCCGATTAGATCCCTGGCCTGGGAACCTCCATATGCCGCAGATGTGGCCCTCAAAAGACAAAAAACAAAAAATTAAAAAATAAATAAATCCCTCCCTAGAAGAGCTCCCAGGCAACATCATTCATTCAGTCAGCAAATACTGATTAGGCACTTACTGTGTGCCAACCTTCCTAGGGGCTGAGAATACAGTGGGAAACAAGACAGCCTTGTCCCACGCTCCAAGGAGCTGACATTCCTGGAGGAGGGGGGAAACTCAGACTATGAACAGATATGCAAATAACCAGGGTAATTTCAGATGATGATGTTCTGGGGAGGAAACAACACAAGATGATATGATAGCAAATGGCTGGAGAGCTGGATTGGCCTGTAGGAAAGACCTGAGAGAAGAGCTTTCAGCTAAACTTGACTGGTGAGAAGTCAGTCTTTTGAAGACCTGGAGTGTCTTAGTCTGTTTGGGCTGCTATACAGAATATCAT
The DNA here is from genome assembly GCF_016906955.1 of Phacochoerus africanus. NCBI lineage: Eukaryota > Metazoa > Chordata > Mammalia > Artiodactyla > Suidae > Phacochoerus > Phacochoerus africanus. The sequence goes on from NC_062544.1 coordinate 146,432,948, forward strand.
AAACTGGTGGCTTATAAACAGCAGAAATTTACTTCTCATAGTTCTTGAGCATGATAAGTCCGAAATCAAGGTGTGGATAGATTTGGTGCCTAGTGAAGACCCTCTGCCTGGTTCACAGGCAGCAGTCCTCTCTCGGTGTCCTCACATCGTAGAATGGGCAAAGGAATCTTTTTTATAAGGACACTAATTCCACTTTCCCCAAATCCTACCTTCACATACCATCACACTGGGGATTAGCTTTCAACACACAAATGGTGGGGGAAAGGTGGGGAGGCGGGGACACAGAAACATTGATTCTACAGCCTTACACCTAGGCCTGGAAGCCAGTCTTTTGAAAGTTCTGGGTGGGTGGGGGTGTTCAAAGGCAAAGGAAACATCACTGCAATAATTTGAAGAGGTAAGGAGAAGGGTGAAGTGACAAGAACACAAATCAGTAAACTCTAAGGCAAACCAAAAGCAGGGAGAAAAGCTTCAGGGAGGAAGTTCAGGGGAAAGGGTTGGGACCCTTCCCGTGGACATTCATGCCTCAAACATTTATTGAGCATCCAACTGTGCTTAAGAGTCTCATGATAAGCCAGTGATGACCCAGAAGCAGTATGGCCCTGACGAACATCATGGAAATCACACACAGAAAAGACAGAGATAAGTACAAGCTAAAGCCAGAGAGTGTCTGTGGTAGGATTGGGGAGTGTCGAGGATGGTTCTGTCAACCTGAGGATTCTTCACAGTGCTTAGGAGAAGAGGATGGTTTGGGCTCACTTGGAATGTATATATCCAGCAATCATGTTGAGCTTTTACCCTGTGCCAGACACATGGGCTAGTGACTTGGTTCTTACACCTCTCTTTGAGGAGCTCAGATGTCTGAGCATGATCATCAAATGCCAAAATGCATAAAATCATTTGAGATACCTTGGAGTAGAGAAGGACTCTAGTTATGAATAAAAATTGAGAAGCCAAAAAAGAAAAGACTGTATATTCAACCACATGTAAAAAAAAACTTTTCCGGGAGTTCCCACTGTGGCACAGTGGGTTAAATATCCAATGCTGTCTCTGAGGTGGCTCAGGTTGGATCCCTGGCCCAGTGCAGTGGGTTAAGGATCTGGTGTTGCCGCAGCTGTGGTGTAGGGGTATTCAATCCCTAGCCTGGGAACTTCCATATGCTGTGAGTGCAGCCATTTAAAACAAAAAAACAAAAAACAAAACAAGACCAGCAATGCAGTACACAAACAACAAAGAATATGGGAGTTCCCATCGTGGCACAGCGGAAACAAATCCAACTAGGAACCATGAGGTTGCAGGTTCGATCCCTGGCCTCACTCAGTGGGTTAAGGATCTGGCGTTGACATAAGCTGTGGTGTACGCCAGTGGCTACAGCTCTGATTTGACCCCTAGCCTGGGAACCTCCATAAGCCACAGGTTTGGCTCTAAAAAGACAAAAAGACAAAACAAAGACTATGAACATAGTTCAGGGAAAGGAAATCTAAATGACTCTTAAACACATGGGAAAATGGTTTAGTTTTTTCAGGTAACAATTTTGAAATGTTCTTATTTTGTGTTTTATTGTGGTAAAATGCACATAACATAAAAGTAACAATTTTTTGTCTTTTTAGGGCTGCACCCACAGCATATGGAGGGTCCCATGCTAGAGGTCGAATCCGAGCTGTAGCTGCTGGCCTACTCCACAGCCACAGCCACATCCATGCTGGATCCAAGCTGTGTATACAACCTACTCTTCAACTCACAGCAACACCAGATCCTTAACCCACTGAACAAGGCCAGGGGTCAAACCTACTTCCTCATGGATGCTAGTCAGATTTGTTTCTGCTGAGCCACAATGGGAACTCCTAAAAGTAATCATTTTTAAGTGTACAGTTTACTGGCATTAAGTATATTCACACTGTTGTGCAACCCTTACCACACTGATCTCCAGAACTTTTTTCATCTCCTTTTCATCTCTGTACCCACTGAACAAGTCTCCATTCCTTCTTCCCCTCTAGCCCCTGGCAGCCCCTGCCCTGCTTTCTACTTCTACCTAATTTCTTTTTCTCATGGCCTTGACATTTTAAAGAAAGCACAGTCCAGTTATTTTGCAGAATGTCTTTCAATTTGAGTTTATCTGTCATCTCTTCATGACAGATTCAGGCTGAGTATTTTGAGCATGCACATCACAAAAGTGATGCTGTGTCCTCAGCTTTATCAGGAGGCAGAAAGATTCAGTTTGTCTCACTTCCGGTCAAGTTAACTTTGCTTACTTAGTTAAGGGGATGCATGCCAGTTTTCTCCTGTGCCTTCTCCCGATATCTCCTGTGAAGTTACCGTTTCCTCTTTGCAATGATTAAGTAATCTGTGGGGAGATACTTTAAGACAGTGTGGAAGATGTATGCTCTTGAGAAAGTCACAGATCTTTTCCAGGAATCAGTTTCCCCAAGCTGTGAAGTGGGGACTGAGACATCTTAAACTTGAGTGAGAGTTTAAGAAAGTGAAAGTGCTGGAGAGGCTGGAGAATCAGTGAGAGTTTAAGAAAGTGAAAGTGCTGGAGAGGCTGGAGAATCAGCAAGACCTTGGCAAAAATATACATATGCTGTGAATTAATATTCTGCACGCTGCAAAGGGCGGGGAGAGACTGCTGGGGCGGGGCCGAGAGCGCGCGCGTGCGTACGTGTTCTCCTGCGCGTGCGCCTGCGCAGGGGAATGACCACAGAGTCGGTCCTCCAGGGACAGACAGGCCGGAAATTGTCCTCGCGAAACCCCCAGGCCCTTGGGTTGGCTGAGCTGAGGCGGCGCGAACGGCGTCCGTGGGCCGCTTGGCGTGGTAGTCGTGACAGCGGGTCGGTGTGACGGGCTCCTGGGTTCTGGGTGGGGACAATGGCGTCTCGGGCAGGCCCGCGAGCGGCTGGCACCGACGGCAGCGACTTTCAGCACCGGGAGCGCGTCGCCATGCACTACCAGATGAGGTATGAAGTGAGGCTAGATTCTGCAGGGCCAGGCCTCAGGATCTTGCTTCCCAGGCAGACCCCGCGCACCTGCCAAGTCCCCTCCTTCTAGGACAACCCGGAACCGGTCCCCAATCTCGAGAAGCCCCCTTGCTCCTCTGAGCTCCACCTTTTGATCCCCCTGTGCCTCGAGGGGTCCGGCCCGCTCCACTGCGATGCTGGCTTGGTTCTCCGCCCTCGGGAACAGAATTTCTAATTGAGCCTCAGTTTTCTCATCTGGCAAGGGAAATTTAATCTGCCATTTTGATATTGGTGAATTAATGAGGCAACAATTAGCGTAAAGGACATAGCATAACAGCACGTAAGTCTGCCCAATACGTAGTAGCTGTTATATTTTGGGCTCTTTGGGGAATGTGGCCCCTAAAATGAGTTTAATGGACCACCACCATCCACCAGCACGTAAGGTATATTTCTACATTCGTTTATTCCTTCAACAGATATTTATTGAGTTTCTACCCATCATGCATTGTGCTAGGCACTGAAGATACAATAGCGAAAACAAACCTAGTCTTTGTATGCATGTTATACTTTCAATAAAAAGTTTATTGACAAACAAACAAAACTGGTCCCCGCCTTCATGAAGTTTGAAGTCTACAGGTGACTGGTTTTTCCCCCCGACCTTTCTGCACGTTCTATAATGAATTTTTTTTTTAAAGATTTTCTTTCTTAATCCCATTAAACTTTCCCAGAATCTTTTCTGCATCTTTTTCTCCAGAGTTTTAAAGAGTGACAAGCTCTGTGAACCCTCACTTTATTCCTATCCTTAGACCCCTGCCCAATGGACCTCACAGCCCAAGCCTGTTTTCATGTCTGTCTAGAGCAGAAACTCTGCCCTCGAAGGAGATGTAAAGTGGATTTAGGACCTGAGAAAATTCAAAGAATAAGAGAAAATGGGCTTCCTTTAGGTGAAAAATGTACTCTAGCTGGAGAAGTGTGGGCAGCCTGAGTTGGTTTCCTTGCTGCCAGTACCTCCTCTAATGGGCTGAATGCCTGTGCTACAGTTAATCATCTTTCAAAACACAGCCCTCAGTTCCTCTTCTGCCTTTAAACTGACTCTTTCATAGTCTGCAACTTCATGTCCTGCTACTCCCTTCCTCACCACAGTGTAGTCCTTCCACACCCAACCACTTGCTTTCCTGGAACAAATGCTTAGGCCTTTTTTGCTTGCATGCTCTTAGCTCTGCTTGGAGTTTTCATCTCCACCCACTTCTCAGAGCCTAGCTCAGATAGCATCCTTGTCTAGACAGCCTTCTTAGGCAATTCATCCCAAGCAGAATTAATTACTCCTTCCTATGATCCCATATAATTTGCAACATTGATTTACTAGAGCTTTTCTAGTTTGTTTTCTAATTATTTTTTCTTCCTCCATACCTTGTTCCCAGCCTCCAGGCAAGAACTGTGTCTTATTCACCCAGTGTTCTGTATAGTTGCCTGACATATAGTTGGTGGTCAGAAAATTTTGAATGAAAGGTACTTCTTCCTCTGCTCTGCCCCACAGTGTGACCCTCAAGTATGAAATCAAGAAGCTGACCTACGTGCATCTGATCATATGGCTGCTGCTGGTTGCCAAGATGAGCGTGGGACACCTGAGGCTCTTGTCGCATGATCAGGTGGCCATGCCCTATCAGTGGGAGTACCCCTATTTGCTGAGCATTGTGCCCTCCCTCTTGGGCCTCTTCTCCTTCCCCCGCAACAACATTAGCTACTTAGTGCTCTCCATGATCAGCATGGGGCTCTTTTCAATCGCTCCCCTCATTTATGGCAGCATGGAGATGTTCCCCGCTGCCCAGCAGCTCTACCGCCATGGCAAGGCCTACCGCTTCCTCTTTGGTTTTCCCGCCGTCTCCGTCATGTATCTGGTGTTAGTGCTGGCAGTCCAAGTGCACGCCTGGCAGTTATACTACAGCAAGAAGCTCCTAGACTCTTGGTTCACCAGCACACAAGAGAAGAAGCGTAAATGAAGCCTACCTGATGGACTGCTGTGTGAGGTGAAGCCCAAGACTCCCATCCAATGGAGTGAGAGGGTGGAGGAGCTGTTCTAAAATCTTCTTTGCTGATTTTGGCAGCTGCCATGTTGGCAACTAGTGCACACTAGACCCAAGTTCTGGAAAGCCCCTTCTGTTGCCATCAGCTGGTGGCAAAACTATGTTTAATTTATGCCTAGTTGGTGGAACTGGGTGATCCACAGCTGTGAAACAAATTTCAGCTGGTTGAAGTTGAGGTCCTTCAGGGCTTTTCTTTTAAGACTGAGCTTTATCCTTGCCTGTGGGTCATTCTCCACTTCTATCCATGACCTCTTAGCCACTGAGACTAAGGGAGATAGGGAATAAATCAGATTTTCTTCAATCTGTGGATCATGGGGCAGAAAGCATTTTGAGCTTGTCCCCCTGAATACTGGTCTCTACTGTGAAGCATTTTAATTGAAAAGAACCTCAATAAAGTTACAGCTGCCTTGTCCACCCTGTGCCTTGTGTTCAGGAGTTGATAGAATGTGAAAAGTGTGTTGTTTGAATGGGCTTAGACACTAGGAGGTAGGTAGGAGCTCCCTGAGAAACTTGGCAGTGACTGTGGACAAGTGAACTGGGCATAAGGAGCCTAAGTCATAGTGGGCAACCTTTAGCTCTCAAGTGGTCAAATGGACTATGCATTTAACCTCCACCTGTGAAATGGTCCATTCTCAATTGTCCAGCTTGGGTTGTGGGCTCTTCTTTTGGTTGATATTCATGTTTATCATTCAGTGTTAACAGTGTCAGTTACGTGTCTAGTACTATGTTGTCATCCAAAAGAATTTTATTTTATTTTATTATTATTCTTTGTCTTTTTAGGGCTCCCCCTGTGGCACATGGAGGTTCCCAGACTAGGGGTCAAATTGGAGCTATAGCCACTGGCCTACTCCACAGCCTTAGCAACGCCAGATCCAAGCTGCGTCTGCGACCTACGCTACAGCTCATGGCAACATCGGATCCTTAATCCACTGACGGAGGCCAGAGATTGACCCTGTGTCCTCAGGCATGCTAGTCAGATTTGTTTCTGCTAAGCCATGATGGGAACTCTCAAAAGAATTTTAAAGTATCCTGCATATAGAGAATTTGCAATCTAGGTGAAACATAATATATGTGTGAAACAATTAATGAACACAGTATATAATGGTGTGGAGCAGATAAGTAAAAATCGAAGTGGGGGAGTTCCCATCGTGGCTCAGTGGTTAACAAATCCGACTAGGAACCATGAGGTTGCAGGTTCAATCCCTGGCCTGGCTCAGTGGGTTAAGGATCCGGCGTTGCCATGAGCTGTGGCGTAGGTCGAAGACGAAGCTCAGATCCCGTGTTTCCATGGCTCTGGCGTAGGCCAGAGGCTACAGCTCTGATTAGACCCCTAGCCTGGGAACCTCCATATGCCACAGGAGCAGCCCTAGAAAAGGCAAAAAGACAAATAAATAAATAAATAGGAGTGGGAAAGAGAACTAAAGGCCCTTTCACACCTAAAAGTCTGATACACAGTAAATAGTGCATGGAAGATGTGTGTTTCTTTGCTCTTACGCACTTGACTTTATTGTTTCTGGATGATGCCCAGATATTTGACTCTGGATCTCTACTCTCTCCAGAGTTATAGTCATTCTTCTGTTGTATAAACATTGGGTATGTACTTAGTCACTAAGGTACTGGCAGTACGTCTGACTACACAGCCTCTAGATGTCCTGATTAATTTCAAACTCAGTGTGTCCCAAACTTAACTCCTTGCCTTCTACCTCATATCCAGTCCTCTTTCTGCATCCCTGTGTGCAAATGAGTATCCTAAGAGCTCAGCTGTGGATCATCATCATTGCTCCCTACTCTGTGCTATTAGATTTTGAACAACTAAAATTCCATAATCCCTCTTAGACATTTCCACAGTGTGGTCCCAGTGCATCTCTTCTGCGCTATCTCCCAGTATTCTCACACACTGTCTCTCAGTCAATAGAGCCTCTTAGGAATCCCCATGTTGGTTCTGTGTTTTCCCAGTTTCCTTAAAATTTCCCTTTTCCACTCTTTTTATTTTTTATTTTTGTCTTTCTGGGGCCACACCCATGGCATATGGAGGTTCCCAGACTAGGGGTCGAATCGGAGCTATAGCTGCTGGCCTACGCCAGAGCCACGGCAACACCAGATCCGAGCTGCGTCTGCGACCTACACCACAGCTCATGGCAACACCGGATCCTTAACCCTACTTCACAGCTCCTGGCAACGCTGGGTCCTTATCCTGCTGAGCAAGGCTAGGGATGGAACCTGCATCCTCATGGATGCCAATCAGATTCGTTTCCACTGAGCCATGATGGGGACTCCTCCCTTTTCTATTCTTAAACCTATGATTTAACCTTATGTGGTAATTCTGGAGGCTTCTGATTCCTTCAGTTCAAGGAGCGAGGGGTCTTTGAACTCATATGGCATTTTATTTATTTATTTATTTATTTATTTATTTATTTATTTATTTATTTATTTACTTTTGGTCTTTTTGTTATTTCTTGGGCCGCTCCCGCGGCATATGGAGGTTCCCAGGCTAGGGGTCTAATTGGAGCTGTAGCCACCGGCCTACGCCAGAGCCACAGCAACTCGGGATCCGAGCCGCGTCTGCAACCTACACCACAGCTCACGGCAATGCTGGATCGTTAACCCACTGAGCAAGGGCAGGGACCGAACCCGCAACCTCATGGTTCCTAGTCGGATTCGTTAACCACTGCGCCATGACGGGAACTCCTCATATGGCATTTTAATTTTACCTCTTCTATTGATAGAATTACTAGTAGACATGTTTTTCTCACTCTTTGCTCAGTACCTAACATGCAGCATGCACTCTGCCTTTATTGAATGAAGTAACATGTCTTACTGTAGACTAAAATGAGAGTGTATTTCACAGAGCAAAGTAGATTGAATCAGGTGGGATTTGGAGAGCACAGAAGTGCAGATGGAAATGAGTAGGTAAATGGAGCTTTGTGCACCAGGCACAGACAGCTAATTTTCAAAGGATTGGGATGGTGGATTTCTATTGTGGTGCAGGAGGCTAAGGATCTGGCATTTTCACTGTATCAGCTTCTATGGCACGGGTTTGATCCCTGGCCCTGGAACTTCTCCTTGCTTCATACATAGCCAAAAAAACAAAAAATTAAAATTTATTATTTTATTTTTTTTGCTTGTTAAGGCTGCACCCGCAACATATGGAGATTCCCAGACTAGGAGTCCAGTCGGAGCTACAGCTGCCGGCCTGCACCACAGCCACCGCAACACAGGATCCAAGCCGAATCTTCGACCTACACCACAGCTCACGGCAACACTGGATCCTTAACCCACTGAGCGAGGCCAGGGATTGAACCCTCAACCTCATGGTTCCTAGTTGGATTCATTTCCACTGCGAAAATTTATTTGATTATTAGAGTGGTGTTGTACAGTCATGGGTTGCTTTTTAAGACCCATCATAAAAATTGTCAACACCAAAAAAATGACCACTTCATTCATTTTAGTTTACTGCTTGTTGGGATTCTGCTTTTCTGGTCTTTTCCAGTTATGTCTTCCCCCTGCTTCATGGTTGTAGTGTTTCCTGAAGCAAACAAGATCCCATTTGATAGGGATCTTGATTTAGTAGGAAGAGCACTGTATTTGGATTGGAATACGGGTTCAAGTACCAAGATCAGCCCTGCCTAATTCACAGGATTGTTCTGAAGATTAAATAAGGTCAAGTCTTGTGAAGGTGCTTTAAAGACAGTCTAACACTAGAGTGCCTGTTGTGGCTCAGCAGTAATGAACCCAACTAGTATCCACGAGGACGTGGGTTCGATCCCTGACCCCAGCTGCAGTGTAGTTTGCAGACATGGCTTGGATCTGGCATTGCTGTGGCTGTAGTATAGGCCAGTGGCTACAGCTCCAATTCGACTCCTAGCCTTTTTAGGGCCATACTCCATATGCCATGGGTGTGGCCCTAAAAAGACAAAAAGGAAACCAAAACAACCATGTAACATTATATATATGTGAGGAATGGTTATTATTCCCTGATGTTTACAGAGCCGGAGGGTGTATGCATTGGAAGAACCCTTAGTGAGCCATCTAATCTATGAGAAAAGCAGTGTGGTATAGTGTAAAGGACGTAGTTTCTGATATTAGAATGACTCAGGTTGGACGTCTTTAAAGTATTTTGCTACCTTTTGCCTTGAGCAAGATACTTAAACCTCTGTTTTATGATGGAAGTTAGATCATAGTAGCTACCACCCAAGGTTGTTGTGAGGATTAAATAAAATACTATATGTAAAAGGCATAGGTGCTTAGTACATATCAAAATTCTTTCCCTTGGAACTCTTTGGTGGCCTAGTGGGTTAAGGTTCCGGTGTTGTCACTGCTGTGTCTTGGGTCACTGCTGTGGTATGGGGTTCAATCCCTGGCTCAGGACCTCCTGCATACTGTGAGCACAGCCGGAAAAAAAAAAAAAAAAAAGATATGTAGACTCGTGGAAAACAATTACCTAAGTTACAGCACACCATATATTAAAAAAAAAAAATCCCTTCTCTTAATGAGCAGTGCTGGTGTTCTCCTATCAACTGAGGGTCCCTTTTATTAAGTATAATTTCTCTCCTCTGTTGTGGAGGTTGATCCCTTCTGGAAGAATGGGAGTAAGAAAGGGACTTGTGTCTTGGTTTTCATTGGTCTAATCAGTTGGACTTTCTTGCCCAGGGTGCCCTGACAGTAGGCACAGTTGCCCCAACAGACCTCAGGGATCTGCCATTATAGGAACAACCTGGAGGTGCACTGCATTGTCTGACCAGAGTCCCTTCATGGGTAAGGCTTTGTCCAGGAAAATGGCTGCCCAAGGCCCCCATGGTGTACTGTGTATCTGAGCATGCACAGGGGCCTGTCAAAACCTCCTGAACTCCTGGCTTCGTCCCCAAATGGAGGTTATTGGAGCATGAAGTCTGGGTTGGCTCATTCAGACACAAACCACAGGTAAGACAGGCCTTGGCCACCTTCCAACAGGACAGGGCCTCTGTGCTGCAGGCTTCCCACTCACCTCTGTTGCCTTTACTCCAGTTGGCCACCTCCTATTCCAGCCACAAAAGTACTCCTCCCTTGTTGACACTTGACAAACAATCCCTACTCTCCTAGAAGTCCAATCACCCATAACTACTCCTGTAAGACCTACTGTCCTTTGTTCTTTCCAACTCTTAGGATTTCTTCCTCCACATTGTTAACCCTACCAACTCATCATGTCATTCAATCTAGTACTTCTGTAGACTGCAGGGCCCAGAAATCACAGATCTCCACAAGCAATTTGTTTGGACAGAAAGACCTAGAAAGATATGGTGGTGAATCCCAGCTCTCCATTTTGTGTTTGGACAAGTTTCTTAATCCAACCAGTGTTTCCTAGTCTGTAAAATGGTTTAGTAAGACTGATTCAAGGATTATAGTATCCATAATATGAGATAATGTGAACAAAGCATATGGTCCAGAACCTGACAGTAGGAGTTTAGCAAATGTTGATCTGACCTCTCTCCCTCTCCCAGGGTGTCCTGGAATTTGCCCACTATGCTTTTTATTTTACATCCTTTTTGCAATGGGCTATACGATTAGAAACAAAAACAGCAAAACAGTAAATGTAAATAAAACACAGACCTGGGGGTTCCCGTCGTGGCGCAGTGGTTAACGAATCCGACTAGGAACCATGAGGTTGCGGGTTCGGTCCCTGCCCTTGCTCAGTGGGTTAACGATCCGGCGTTGCCGTGAGCTGTGGTGTAGGTTGCAGACACGGCTCGGATCCTGCGTTGCTGTGGCTCTGGCGTAGGCCGGTGGCTACAGCTCTGATTCAACCCCTAGCCTGGGAATCTCCATATGCCGTGGGAGCAGCCCAAGAAATAACAACAACAACAACAACAAAAAAAGACAAAAAAAAAACCAACACAGACCTCCTTTTCTGTGTTCTTTCTGCCTTCCTTTTCTCTGTTTTTTTCCTTTCTATTCTTTTTTTTTGTTTTTTTAATGTGTGTATGCGTCTCTTCTTTTCTGCTTTTCCTACCAAAACTTACCCAGGGTCAAGGAGCAAGTAACCAAATGTTTTCACTGTGAGAATCAGATCAGAAGATAAAAGGGTTTGGAATTCCTGTTGTGGTTCAGCAGTAACGAACCCTACCAGTATTCCATGAGGATGCAGATTCACTCCTTGGTCTCTCTCTGGGGGTTAGCGATCCATAGGTGCTGAGAGTGATGATGTAGTTCAGATCCAGTGTTGCTCTGCATGTAGCATCAGCCACACCTGCAGCTCCAATTCAGCCCCTAGCCTGGGAACTTCCATGTGCCTCGGATGTGGCTCTGAAAAGCAAAAAAAAAAAAAAAAAAAAAAAAAAAAAAAAAAAAGAGAGAGAGGGATGAGAGAAGTCAAAAAAGAAAAGGGTTCGAGCCAACTTTCTTACTTTGTGCCTCCAGCATTAGAAACACATTATCTGTGTAAGGAGTTCCCTTCGTGGCTCAACAGTTAATGAAACTGACTAGGATCCATGAGGATTTGGGTTCGATCCCTGGCCTTGCTCAGTGGGTTAAGGATCAGGCATTGCTGTGAGCTGTAGTATAGGTCACAGATGTGGCTCAGATCCTGTGTTGCTATGGCTGTGGTGTAGGCCAGCAGCTGTAGCTCCGATTCAACCCCTAGCCTGGAAATTTCCATATGCTGCAAAAAAAAAAAAAAAAAAGAAAGAAAGAAAGAAAAGAAACACGTTATCTGTATAGATCTAAACCATTGTGGATTAAGTGAAAATTTAGGGGTAAGACTTAGACTTATCCCTAATATAGCCAGACCACCTCTTTCTCCTTTCACCTTGTATTGATTTTCCTTTTTTTTTTTTTTTTTACCGTTCTGCAACATATGGAGTTCTCAAGCCAGGGATCAGATCCAAGCCACAGTTGTGACTTACGATACAGCTGTGGCAACACCAAATCCTTTTTTTTTTCCCTTTCTTTCCTTTTTAGGGTCATGCCTGCAGCATATGGAAGTTTCCAGGCTAGGGATTGAATTGGAGCTTCAACTGTGGCCTATGCTACAGCCACAGCAACATTGGATCCAAGCAGCATCTGCTGCCTACATTGCAGCTTGTGGCACTACCAGATCATTAACCCACTGAGGGATCAAACCCACATCCTCATGGATACTAGTCGGATTCTTAACCCACTGAGCCACAATGGAAACTCCAAATTCCAGATCCTTAACCCACTGTGCTGGGCTGGGGATTGAAATGCGTCCCAGCACTCCAGAGAGGCTACTGGTCCTGTTGTGTACTGATTTATTTGCAGTGATGCACTCTAACACTCCAAGGCCAAAAGACAGAACTGTATCAGGCAGGCCCTTTGGAGTTCCCAGGAGCCTCTGGGATGGAGCAGTGGGAGGAAGGTCCATCAGGATGATAGATGGACTATGAGAGGCTGGTAGAATTGGAACTTCTTGGGCTAGAGACCTTGACCAAAGCATAATCCCTTCTGTTTCCTTATTTCTCTTTTTGTGAAATGAATAATTTTCACTTACCTGTTTCATAAGGTGGTTAGAAGGATCAAATATGAAAGTGCTTATGAAGTATACGAAATGAATAAACTGCTACTCAGATAAAATGTATCCTAATTTACATTTACTAAAGCTCAAAGCACCTATTTCATGACATCCACTACTAGGCATTGGAGAAACAAAGAATAAGAAAGGTCCTTCTAAAGAGCTCAAATCTTCAGGGTATTTGTAGGACAGTGGCTACAATGGGATCTTCAGACAGTGGACCTCAAGACTTAGGATCTAGAATTGGCCTGCAGATGGCTGTGGTCAGGCTGTTGAAAGGTACAGAGAGATAATAACAGTCTCAAGATGCCTTCAGCCAGTAGGTGTGCCCCAAACTTTCTTTCTACTGTATGTATCACCAAGGTGAGGGCTGAAGCAGCTCAAATGCTCCCTGAGCAGGAGGAAGCTGTGGGATGATGGGGAGGGTCCCCACAGAGAATGGTGCCTTGTCAGCATCGGAAACCACAGGAAACCAGGTCAGTGCATGGGGCCCCCTCCCTCAGCTCTAGGGCTCAGCTATGAGCTTGGGGCGTCCTGAGTAGATGGTACTGATGTGTAGATCCTTGAAGCTGGAGGCCCTTTCCTTTGACAGAGGAGCTGGAACTGGCCAGTTGGTAGAGAAGGCTAGACCACAGTCTGGAGAGTTAGCGAGGTGGGAGCCAGGATGTAGATGGGGACATGTGAGGTTTATGTGCATCCTGTGGTGCTTTTCTGCCCAACTCTAAATGGTGCCTCTGTCACATCCATCTCTAGCACCCAGTGCAGAGTAGTGCTTAATCGCTTTGTTAGTCCTCTGAATGAGAGAATGAAGCATGTGTCCATGGGAAGCTCAAGTCCAGGAGTATGTGAAGGGGCTGCTCCTATCTGCAGGATGTTGCCAGAGTAGGAGGGGTTAAGAAATGGGTACAGCCCACCATCCATCCCCCTAACCTTGTGCCAGGCCTCTTTCCTGTTATTTCTCTGCCAGAGCAGGAGCCCCTTGCCATCAGGGAAGGGAAGTAGGGTTTTCTGGGGGGCAGGTGTCCCCACAGTCCCTTCACTTGGAGGAGAAGGAATGTGGCCTGGCTGGCTGGTTGGGATTGAGGAGGAGCTTTGGGGCAGGGCGGGGCAGGAGCAGGCTGAGGCGAGGGCTCCTGCTGACATTGTGCTCCCCTCAGCTGCACAGCAAGGCCCTGCTGCCCACCTACAGGCTGTGCAGCCATGTTCTGGGCGCCCTGACCCCACAGAAGCCCATGGGGAGCCCCGGACTGGCAGCCCTGCTCCTGCCTCTCCTCCTGCTGCTCACTGGCCTCCTTGTCTCTGCTGGGCTTGGCTGCTCTTCCTTTCCCCGCCGGAGCACCTACTGTCTGCTGGTCTCCCACATGGTAAGGTGCGCCTGCCGCTGGTGGGCGGGAACACCCGGCTGGCACAGACTGGTAAAGCTCCCCACTCTCTTGCCTGTCTTTTCCTACCACCTGAGTCCCTGTGCTCTGATGGCAGCCTCAGTATGTCCTCTACACGGTCTTGGAGGAATAGGCCGAGGTCCTTACGTGCTGAGGGCCTGGGCAGGGTGGGGCTGGAAAGGAAAGAGCCTGAATGAATGAATGGGTTGTTAGCTCACAGGCTTCAGAATTAGGTGATGTGAGCCAAAGACCCCAGGGAGAATGCTCCTTCTGGGAAACCCTACTAATTATACTTCTGTCCTTTCTTTTCCCTACTGGGCCCTGTGCCTTCAGGATGACAGTTTCGCTGGTGAGTCTCATTCCCTGCCCTGCTCCTTTTTCCCTGTTCTTCCATTCTAATTTTTGGTTCTCAACCTGGGATGTAGCATAATATCAAGGAAAAAGCACAGGGGTTAGAATCAGGACGAGCCTAGGTTTGCATTATAATTCTGCTGCATACTCTGTGTGTAGCTTCAGGCAGTACACAGTTTCTGAGGGGTATAGCAGCACAGTAGAAATGATTACACAGGAGATCCCATTATGGCTCAGCAGTAACAAACCAGACGAGGATCCATGAGGATGCAGTTGTATCCCTGGCCTCGCTCAGCGGGTTAAGGATCTGGCTTTGCAGTGAGCTGTGGGGTAGGTTGCAGACTCGGCTCAGATCTGGCGTGGCTGTGGCTGCGGCGTAGGCCAGCAGTTGCAGCTCCAATTCAACCCCTACGCTGGGAACTTCCATATGCCACAGATGCAGCCCTCAAAAAACAAAAAAAGAGAAAAAGAAAGTAAAGAAATGATTGTACAATGAAAACTGTTGCCCCTGAGCTGTGGGTTGGATTAAATGAGAGCTGGTGAATCTCACTCACCACATCAGTAATATAACAACGATCCTTCCTATTTCATGGCACATTCTACTTCACAAGGCATTTTCCCACATGTTATCTTACTTGATCTTGACACAGCCCCACTTTTTGAATGAGGAAGCTGAGGCAAAGAGAGGTCTGTAACTCGCCCCAAGTTACTTGGCCAGGATGTAAGAGGCAGAGCTCTGCGTCAAGTTCATCTTGTCTGTGGCAGGAGGGACCTCCTGGGACCCTACCATTTGACTTCCTTTTCATCTTTCACAGGGTGGTCTACCCAGATTCCTCGCCATACCCAGTCGGCCCTCCCCCTCTCCCCAAAGCCTTGGTGTGCTCGGCTCTGTCACTACCCCAGCTGTTGGTGCCTGTATCTGTTGCCAGGTCCCTCAGGTATGAAAAACATGCATTTGGGCCATTCTTGGTGGAGATGTGAATTGGGGGCATTTGGAGAGGGCCCTAGACTGAGGCAAGTGGGACAGATGTTTGTCTAGCTGTCATCCTCATCAGAGACTTAGACCATCCTAAAATAGCAAACCATGATTGCTGTTCATGAGTTCATTTGTATCATTTTGTGAAGGTGTTTCTCCTTTCAGCTGGTACAAGTTCTTGGGATTAAAATGTTTTAGTTCTATGAATTTACTAGTATAGCCTTCCATTTGTGAAGTAAGATCTGTCTTATTCAACTCTATATTTTCATTGCTTAATTAAGTGCCTGGGACATACTAAATGTCCGTACACTGCTTAAGAACAAACAGTTTCTGGAGTTCCCATCGTGGCTCAGTGGTCAATGAATCTGACTAGGAACCATGAGGTTGCGGGTTCAATCTCTGGCCTTTCTTAGTGGGTTAAGGATCCGGCATTGCCGTGAGCTGTGGTGTAGATCGCAGATGCGGCTCGGATCCCGCGTTGCTGTGTCTCTGGTGTAGGCCAGCAGCTACAGCTCCGATTCAGCCCCTAGCCTGGGAACCTCCATATGCCACGGGAGTGGCCTTAGAAAAGGCAAAAAGACAAAAAAAAAAAGAACGATTTCTAATTTTTCATCATTATAGATAATTCTACCACAAACATCCTTGTGTGTGTGTGTGTGTGTGTGTGTGTGTGTAGGATTAATATATATAGCTTTTTCACTATTAAGAAATTACTCCTCAGAGTTCCCCTTGTGGCTCAGTGGGGTAAGAACCTGACATAGCGTCCGTGAGGATGCAGGTTTGATCCCTGACCTCACTCACTGGGTTAAGGATCTGGCATTGCCGCAAGCTGTGGTGTAGGTCGCAGACACGGCTCGGATCTGGCTTTGCTATGGTTGTGGCATAGGCTGGTGGCTGCAGCTCTACTTCAACTCCTAGACTGGGAAATCCCATATGCTGCAGGTGCAGCCCTAAAAAGAAAAAAAAAAAAGAAATTACTCCTCTTTTGATTGCATCATACATTTTAGGACTGAAGAAGTTTAAGATTATTACCCTCCCTGATCTAAAATGACTGTCTAGGAGTTCCTGTAATGGTCCAGTGGAAACGAATCCCACTAGTATCCATGAGGATTCAGGTTTGATCCCTGGCCTTGCCCAGTGGGTCAGGGATCCAGTATTGCCGTGAGCTGTGGCGTAGGTCACTGACGCAGTTTGGATCCTGCATGGCTATGGCTGTGGCTGTGGCCAGAAGCTGTAGCTCCGATTCAACTCCTAGCCTGGGAACTTCCATATGCCGTGAGTGCGGCCCTAAAAAGCAAATAAATAAATAAAAATTCAAATGAATACCTAAAGTAAATAAAATAGAATAAAATGGGAGTTCCCGTAGTGGCGCAGTGGTTAACGAATCCGACTAGGAACCATGAGGTTGCGGGTTCGGTCCCTGCCCTTGCTCAGTGGGTTAACGATCCGGCGTTGCCGTGAGCTGTGGTGTAGGTTGCAGACGCGGCTCAGATCCTGCGTTGCTGTGGCTCTGGCGTAGGCCGGTGGCTACAGCTCTGATTCAACCCCTAGCCTGGGAACCTCCATATGCCGCGGGAGCGGCCCAAGAAATAGCAACAACAACAATAACAACAACAACAACAACAACAACAAAAAAGACCAAAAAAAAAAAAGAATAAAATGACTGACTATCCAATACCAGGTCACATCTCCAGGTAGGGAGGGGCCGGATGGTAAATGTGTCATTCCCTGTGCAGGTCTTCAGAGGGGCTGGTTCCACCTCCTGGTGCAGAAATCCAAAAAATCTTACAAGTTCCACATCTGCAGGAAACACAGGACACCAGCATCTGCTCAGGTACCCTCCCCACCAGTTCTTGCCCTGCCCTTCACCCCACAGCCCGTCCCTTTCAGGCCTCTCATTCTGTTGTCTAGCTCCATCAGAGAGGAAAAGTATGGAAATGAAGTAGACTACTCGGTCCATTACACAGTTAAGGACACTGAGGCTTAAAGGTTGAGCCACTCACCCGTGGTGCCTCAGATTCCAGAGACAGGAAGAGAACCAGAGTTCTTGACTCCTGGCCTGAGGCCAACCTTGCTCTCTGCCTGCAGAGGAAGCCGCTGATTAGCTGCCGCCGTTGCCTGTCCGAGAATGGCCATTGCATCTCCATCCTCTCCCCAGACACCTCATCGAGGGGGTTGCGCTCCAAAAGAACCCAGCCCACTGATCCAGAGGCAGGGGCAGGTCTCTCTAGCCTCGGCTCACGAAGGCCTGGAGGTAGGCATATCGTGTGACCGGAAATGGGGCGGCGAAATAGTGGTGTCTCTGCTGAGGTCAAGAGACAAGGCTACCAGGTCCCCCTTCTCCCCAGGGCCTGAGTTCTCCTTTGACTTGCTGCCCGAGGCACGGACTATTCAAGTGACCGTTCCTCCAGGCCCTGAGGTCAGTGTGCGTCTTTGCCACCAGTGGGCACTGGAGTGTGAAGAACTGAGCCCTCCCTTTGATGCCCAGGTATGGAGTGCCGTCTGCCTGTAAAAGCCAAATCAGGAGTTCTCTTTGTGGCTCAGTGGAAGCGAAACCGACTAGGAACCACGAGGTTGCGGGTTTGATCTCTGGCCTTTCTTAGTGGGTTAAGGATCCAGCGTTGCCGTGAGCTATGGTGTAGGTTGCAGACGCAGCTTGGATCCCGCGTTGCTGTGGCTCTGGCATAGGCCGGCGGCTGCAGCTCCTATTTGACCCCTAGCCTAGAAACCTCCATATGCCAAGGGAGCGGCCCTAGAAAAGGCAAAAAGACCAAAAAAAAAAAAAAAAGATTTCCTTGGACTAGACGGAGCATGCAGGGGGCTGTGTCACCTGGCAAGAGAGGAAGTGAAAGGGTAGGCAGAGACCTGGGGCAACTGTGAACACCTAGTGGAGAAATGAATGTGGCACTTACCCTTAATGAGAGGACCCTCAGTGAGATTCAGGTTGTGTTAAGCGGGCTTTTCAGTCCCCCAAAAAGCTGTTCTCCCTGAGAAAATAACAAAGTTGTCACATCTGTCTTGGTACCCTTCCACCTCCCTCCCTTTTGTTACTGCCCTTCGGAGAATGAGGTGTCCCCCATTCTCCCAGCCCAGGCCCTGACACCTCACTGCAACCTCCCCTTATCATGGATACCCTTGTATGGAGTTGGTACCATGTGCAGGGACCGATGCTGTACCCTTGGGTCCCTCAGCTCTCTTCATTTAAAATGATCATCATGCCTCCCAAGATCACTGTGATGCTAGCATTTCATTAATTGAGTTGGTGCTTCTAGCACCTAGCACCCTACCTGGCATACAGTAGAGGCTCAATAAATGTATATTCCTTACCCTGTCTCCTCCTCCCTCCCTCTCCCACATACTGAGACATCCAGAGCAGATGGTAAGACTACAGAGCAGAGACCCCCCGAGGGGAAATTTGTCAGTGAAAGAAGCAAGTCTCAGACAAGAGGAAAAATTGGGCATGTTGGCCAAGGTCCCAGCTTCCTCTTGCCTGTGTCCAGGGTGCCTCTGCTCTTTCTCAGGCATCTCTTCTCTCCCTTTGCTGCTTTGTCCACAGAAGATTTTGTCTGGGGGCCACACTGTAGACCTGCCATATGAATTCCTTCTGCCCTGTCTGTGCATTGAGGTGAGGAGGGGGGAAAGTGTGGGTTGTCCATGGCTCCACACCTAGGCCACCCAGATAGCACAGTTGGTCAAGCGTACCCCCAGTAAGTCATGATTTAAAGGATGTGAACAAGATGCTTGGGAAGATTGGTGCCAGCTTGCCTGTGAGCCACACACTAGTTCAGGGATGGAGGGGTCCTGCTGACCATGGGACATTCTTGGGGGCGATTCCAACCTCAGCCCCAGCCAAATCCAGCTTCCCCTTGTCAAGACCCGGCCTCAGCCCACAGAGGAAGAATAGACATCTGCCTTTGCTGTGTGTTCTGAGCCGTCGCGATGGGGACACGTGGTCACCACAAGGTTCCTTATGGCCCCCAGTGTCATCCACACTAGTCCTGCATGGCCATCTTCCTCCTCTCCTTACAAGGCTCCGGTGCCTAGCATTAAGACTCCATTGGACTAGACAGGAAAGGCAGGGGACCTGGTCACCCAAGAGGAGCAGGCAGAGGCCTGGAGCAAGGACAACCAGTGGGTGTTGGGAAGTCTGGGGGATGGCGGGGGAAGGCTCTGGGCACCTTGGGGATCACTGAAAATGGAGGCAAGAGAAGGTAAAAGTTGAGGAATGTGGACCTCACAATTCACATCTTTCTGGGGATAGGTTCTCCTCTCCAGGAGAAGGGGACTCTGCCCGTCAGTCACTGATCTTACTCCTACACTCTGGAATTCCTCCCCCGAGGGCCACATACAACCCACCTTTGCCCACACCCACACTGCTCCCCCTCCTTGGTGCTCTGCCAGCTTAGGCAGCTTGCCTCTGGCCACAGTCAAGCCAGAACGAGTTTCTAGTCTGGATGATATAGGACAAGCCATTCCTCTGACCCTCCTTCCCCATTCCCCTGTCCCCTGCAGGCATCCTATCTGCAAGAAGACACCGTGAGGCGTAAAAAATGTCCCTTCCAGAACTGGCCTGAAGCCTGTGAGTGCTGCTTATGTGACATTGCATGCACAGCCTCTTTCTGTGCATGTCTCTGTCTCTGTCTCTCTCTCTCCTGTCTCTCTCTCACACCCACACACCCACACACAATCCACACCTGTGTTGGAGGAAATCCCCAAAAGGCATGCAGGCGCTTTCTCTGGAGTCAATGGGGGATGGTCTTGGGCCACCATGTCTACTGATCAGCTTGCCAAGAAGTCACAGTACTGAACGTTGTACTATGCACTGTGGGTGGTTTCAAAATACAAAACCTAGGAAGTGGTGTACTAAGAGGACGGGCCAGAAGATGGGGCTCACAACACAGCCGTGCCACTTTGTATTCTCTGAGCCTCACTTTCCTCATCTATAAAATAATGATACTTGTGCCGCTTCACTTTCCAACTCCTTATGAGGCTTGAATTCACTGTCATATGTGAAAGTGGTTGGTGACATCTATGCCTGTTTTTGTGCCCAAGTTGAAGAGACAGGATGCTCAAACATGGCAAATGAAGAGCACAAAGCAGCCTGTGGCCCAAGGCAGGGTTGTACTTAGGAACTAGGCTGTAGGGCATGAACTTGGGGGCAGAGAAGCCCTTGAAGGCTGTTTTGAGCAGAGAAGGTCTCTTGGAGGAGGTGATGTGTCCTCCTGACCTCAGAAAATGGGCAGGATTTAGAAAGGATAGCGGGGGGTTCCCGTCGTGGCTCAGTGGTTAACGAATCCAACTAGAAACCATGAGAACCATGAGGTTGCGGGTTCGGTCCCTGCCCTTGCTCAGTGGGTTAACGATCCGGCGTTGCCGTGAGCTGTGGTGTAGGTTGCAGACACGGCTCGGATCCCACGTTGCTGTGGCTCTGACGTAGGCTGGCGGCTACAGCTCAGATAAAACCCCTAACCTGGGAACCTCCATATGCCGCGGGAACGGCCCAAAGAAATGGCAAAAAGACAAAAAAAAAAATTAAATTAAATTAAATAAAAAAAAAAAGAAAGAAAAAAGAAAGGAGAGCGGGAGGGGAGGCATTCCTAGTTCTGAGAGAAACCTAAGGCAAGATATGAAGATTTCGAGTTTGGGAAGCAGCTGGGAGCTGGCCAGATGGAAGTGCGGGAAGGAGAGGAGACAGCTGGATAGAAGAGGTAACAGGATGGGCTGGGGGAGCCATGCTCATTTATCAGGCACCTAAGCAGCCCAGGACTGTGCCGAGCATCTTCACAAATGTCACCTCCTAATGCCCTGGGGATAGGGCCCAGGCCTCCCTGGGTCTCACTCTCTGCCCCTGCTGCCTACCCAGACAGCTCGGACTTCTGGGAGTCAGTGAACTTTACTGACTACAGCCAGCACAGCCAGATGGTCATGGCCCTGACACTGCGTTGCCCACTGAAGCTGGAGGCCTCCCTCTGCCAGAGGAAGGGCTGGCATACCCTCTGCGAAGACCTCCCCAACGCCACGGCTCGAGAGTCGGAGGGGGTGAGACAGACCTCCCCAGGACCTGGGTGGGCAGGGCTGGGGCCCGGGGCCCTGTTCCTTAATTCCCTTCTCCCCACAGTGGTACATCTTGGAACAGGTGGACTTGCACCCCCAGCTCTGCTTCAAGGTACAAGTGTGGGCAGCAGGGGGTCGGGAGGGCTATGCATGGTGCCTGGAGCTTGCTGACCTGCCTGCTGTCCTTGGATTTCTCAGTTCTCCTTTGGAAACAGCAGCCACGTTGAATGCCCCCACCGGATATTCGGTGAGCCAATAAGTGACCCTGGCTGGGATCCCCAGCCAACGGTAACCAAGCCAGATTCTATCCTTGCCCTAAGTTCTCTGTCTGCAACCTAGCTCCTATCACCTCCCACAGGCGTGTCTCTCACGTCATGGCCTTTCCCTCTCCTGGCAGCCCCTTCCTGGAACGTGAGTATGGATACCCAGGCGCAGCAGCTGGTCCTTCACTTCTCCTCAAGGATGCATGCCACCTTCAGTGCTGCCTGGAGCCACCCAGGCTCGGAGCAGGACAGCGTGGTGCCCCCTGTGTACAGCGTTAGCCAGGTATGGCCTGGCCAGGGCTCGGCCCCCACTCAGACCTGTTGACGAGAGCACAGCAGGTAGAGGCAAGCAAATCTCTGACCTATGTCATCTGGTTATTTATTTACGTGATCAGCCTTTGTTCAGCTGCCTCCTCTGCCAGTCAGTGGGGTCTTTGATGGAACAGTTTATAATCCTTTTCATTTCTGAACCTGCAGGGATAAATAGAGGCAAGAGATTGGCCCTCTCTGCTCTCTGGCCCACTCAGACTGCCACCACATGTTATACTGATGCCCTCTACTGAACCCTGCTATCCTCTCCTGCTACTCTCCTGCCTGCCTCCACAAGGCATCTGGCAGAAGTTTTCTATCTTTGGGAGGCAGAGCCCCTAGAAGCTGAAGTGCTCTTTGCAGAATACTGTAAACCACTGACAGATTTAACTCTACTATATGAACTAAAAATGGTTTGAGGAGTTCCAGTTGTGGCGCAGCAGAAATGAATCCATCTAGTATCCATGAGGATGCAGGTTCGATCCCTGGCATTGCTCAGTGGGTCGGGGATTCAGTGTTGCTGTAAGCTGCATTGTAGGTCACAGAATCGGCTCAGGTCTCACATGACTGTGGCTGTGGCGTAGGCCGGCAGCTTTAGCTCCAATTTGACCCTTAGCCTGGGAACTTCCATATGCCTCAGGTTTGGCTCTAAAAAGTTAAAAAAAAAAAAAAAAAGATTTGACTAGCAGACTCTCTTCTGTGTATCTGACATAAAACCCACAATCAAACATATCCGCAAAACCACAGCACCAAGCTGACTAAGCATGGCTAACTCTTGCAGTTCTTTCTTACTCATATGCAGCTTGTTTATTTGTGCTGTATTCTCTGAGGGCTCCCAGGAAGATAGGTGATAGCAAATGCTTAAAGTTTAAGACAAGGCCATGTTTAAGATTTGAGACAAAGACATGTGGAATAACCTCAGACTGAGAGCTAAATCCACGGACTCATTTATTTCTGTGAGCTGGGAAAAGACGACCTTCATCAAGTTAACCATGAGTTGAGAACCACTGCATCTGCACCTATTCACGGCTGCCTGGAGAATAGGGTCTGGGACAGGGCTAGGTTAGGGGCTAGTGGGTGGAGGGTGTTCCCAAAGGATGGAGACAGGGTGAAACCACCCCCTGCCTGTAGACAGGTCCAGTCAGTTCTACCCCATGCAACATGCCTTTGGAGAGGGCTTACTATGTTCCCATTCTGTATGAGGCCCTGGGAGATAGAGGAAAAGTATATAATACAGGAAGAGACTCCCTTGGGAGTCCACAGTGTAATAACAACTCCTATAACTACATGGATACACTGCACTGGGTATTATAGAGGGTGTTCACATACTTACTCCCATGTGATGCTCTCAGTAACCCAGTAAAATAAGGATTATTATCTGTCATACACAAATGAAGAGTCTGAGGCTTGAGGAGGTCAGTATCCTATCTCCACACAAAGACCTCACAGCTAGGAACCACAAAGGCAATAGTTAAGCCTGAGTTCTTAACTGTGATCTCCTGACTCAACAAGTTATATTCTCTCCATTGGACAAGCTGCCTCTTCAGGTGTGCAGGATAGAGAAGGTAGGCAGCATATAACTAGCCACCTGGTCTGTGCCCATCTTATCTCTTTCCTTGGGGCCTGGCACAGAGCAGGTACTTGGAGTATGTTTCTGGATGAGGGCCTGATTAACGTATATCTGTGCAGCAGTCCAGATCTGGAAGTGATCAGTAGCCTCTGAGAGTGAAGCCTGGAAAGGCTTTTTGCTAGGGGTACCCCTTGGCCCCCAAGCCTGGGTAGGATTAGGGTGGGGTGGGTGATAGAAAGGAGGAACACAGCATGGGCAAAGACAGAGCCAGATTTGCCTTGAAGGGGACAGTCATTCTACTCTTTTTTCCCACAGTCTCAGGGCTCAGGCCCAGTGACACTAGACCTCATCGTTCCCTTCCTGAGGCCAGGGGGCTGTGTCCTGGTAAGGAATCCTGCCCTCACTCTGCATATACTCCCCTAGCATCTGCACCACAGGAGGCACATGGGGCAAATCCAGTCTGCAGAAATCTTTGGTTTGGCTAGTATGGTGTTCAAAGTTGGATTTAGTTGCCACCATTTAAATGTTGGGAGATGTTGTATTTTAAAAAGCTGATTGCTGGGGAGTTCCCCGGTGGCCTAGGGGTTAAGGATTTGGTGTTGTCACTGCTATGGTTCAGATTCGATCCCTGGCCTATGATCTTCCACATGCCATGGGCATGCCCCCCTTACAAAAAAACACTGATTTCTAGAGTTTCTTGAAAAAAAAAAAAAAATCAGAAAACCCAGTGCTTTGTGTCCATACTCAGGCATGGTGATAATAGGTTGGAGCTCAGCGGTGTCTGATTACTTGTCAGGGCCTGTGCCCTCCAGGTTCTCATGGATGCCCTAGTCAACTCTGGATTTACTTTTTGAGTTTGTCACTCTTAACCTTGTTCTTTGCCCAGCTGGGGCTGGATCAGGCACAAACCCTGGTTCCTGTTCAGTTCCCTGTCCAGGGGGACTCCCCTTCTCCATCACCCCTCATGCAACTTCCCCTGGAAGGAGAGTTTATCCTCACTCACTGGTGGGGGGGGGGGCTCTGTGCCCTCAGGTGTGGAGGTCAGATGTCCAGTTTGCCTGGAAGCACCTCTTGTGTCCAGATGGTGAGTTCTTGGGAGGGGGGAAGAGGGGCGGAGAGGGAGGTTGGGTCCTGAGGAGCAGGGCTTGGCCTCACCCTGCTTGACTCAGTCTCTCACAGACGCCTGGGGCTCTTGATCCTGGCACTGTCGGCCTTCACCACCCTATTGGGCCTTGTTCTGGTCCTCACCCGCCGGCGCCCACTGTCAGGTAAGTTCACTTGGGGTTAACCTGGAAATTTGGACTTGCTTAGCACTTAGGCTAGTTGCCCACTGCCCCCCCTCCCCCCCTCCCCCGCTGCTAAAAAGCCATGTCCCTAGTCCCTGCCCCTGCACCCAGCTCTGTTACCCAGGGAGGGTAAGCCTCAGACCCCCTAGTGGGAAGAAATGGCCAAAGCCGGGCAAAGGTCCCTCTGCAGGTAGTTCAACACACCGAGTCTCTAGGCACGAGGCTAGTGTGGCGGAAATCCAGCCTGCGCTGCACCTGGCACCTTGGCCCACGCCTCTTCCGCAGCACCTTTATCTAATTAGCCCAAAGGCACCCTAAAGCTGTCTTGGGTACCCACCGCCAGCGCAGATAAGGAACTAGGTGGGGGGATGGGGGAACCCTATTATGTACCCCGAGGCCAGGGAGCAGAAGGCTAGGCTTTCCCTGAGCCCCCCACCCTATACATGTATTGCTCCCACCCCCAGGCCCGGCTTGCGCGAGGCCTGTGCTGCTCCTGCACGTGGCGGACTCCGAGGCGCAGCGGCGCCTAGTGGGAGCGCTGGCTGAGCTGCTGCGGGCCGCGCTGGGCGGCGGACGCGACGTGATTGTGGACTTGTGGGAGGGCACGCATGTGGCACGCCTGGGCCCGCTGCCCTGGCTCTGGGCGGCGCGGGCACGCGTGGCGCGAGAGCAAGGCACCGTGCTGCTGCTGTGGAGCGGCGCCTGCCCCAGCCCCGCCGGCGGTCAGGATCACCGCGCCGCGCCCCTGCGGACCCTGCTCCACGCCGCCCCGCGCCCGCTGCTGCTGCTCGCATACTTCAGCCGCCTCTGCGCCAAGGGTGACATTCCCCCGCCGCTGCGTGCCCTGCCCCGCTACCGCCTGCTGCACGACCTGCCACGTCTTCTGCGGGCTCTGGACGCGCGGCCTTCCGCCGAAGCCACCAGCTGGGGCCGCTTCGAGTCCCGGCGGTGTCTGCGGGATCGCCTGGAGCTGTGCCGCCATCTGGAACGCGAAGCCGCAAAACTCGCCGACCAGGGCTGAGCAGAGCTCACCACGTTCTGGATGTCTGTGGCACGAGCTAGAACCCCTGAATCAGGCATCTAACCTGGATCTTTGAGGTGCCTCCTTCCACCGCACGACTGGCCAAAAAGCCTTACTCTGCCTCCCAGCTGGGAGCAGAGCACTCACTCACTGACCCGCCCTTTCCCCACTGTCTGGCTTCCTCAGAAGCCCCAAGGAGAGAGTCACTCTTTCCGGAGAACTCCCCCGACCCCAGCCCTGATGTGGGTGGGGAGTCATCCCACTTCCTCTCTCCAGAATCCCAGAAAGAGAGTAGTTGCCTGTGCTCCAGTCCAAGCCAGAGATATTGAGACGGGAGGGGAGGCAGGCCCGTGGCAGTTCTGAGTGAAAGGTGGCTCCAGAGGGGGTGGGGGAACAGAAAAGCGTTTGGATGCTGGGGATCCCCCTTTCTCAAACCGGCCCTGCCCAGAGTGGAGGGAGGGAGGGTTCTGGATCCCAGGAAAGGGGCTTTGGCCCTGGATGACCAGGGTAGAGGTGGGACATTGGAAACCAAGATAGAGGAAGATGAATAAAGGTGAACATTTTGGATAAACTAAGAAACAAGGAGCTGTGATTCTTCTCTCTGTGATTCTTCAAAAAGAAGAGAGGAAATCTCAGGTTCAGAAATGTGGCGTGAGTCCCATGTTGTGCCTCCAGCCCCATGGCATCAGCACAAATAGGACGGTGTCCTCCTGGCTCTGGGTACTGGATTCCTTCTCCCCACACCACAGTTGAGCATAGGCAGGAAGTGGTGAAAAGCCCACTTTCTGGTGCCCCTTGGCCCTGTCTTTAGAGCTCCTGTTCCGCAATGAGGAGAATGTGTGAAGGGACCTATGTGCCCAGTCGCAAGGGACCTAGTGGGCACCAAGATCCCAGAGTCACATGGGAAGGGGAAATGCCCCAGGATTGCCCTGGGTCTGGGGCCCCTCTGTGGAGCCCTCCTCCTTAGGGATCCCCAGCGTGAGTAAGAGCTCCCTTACTCAGCCTTGAGGCCACCGCCCTCTCCAGGCGGCCCCTCCCAGCCAGGTGTCAGCAGAGAAGGAGGAGGAGGGGAAAAGAGGGAGGGGGTGAGGCTGCCACTCCAGTTCAGGGCTGCTGGCTCCCAGGCCTGGTGTTGGTGGGAGGGACAGGGCGGGGCGGGAACAGCCGGCTGCCTGCCGGGAGCCAAAACGAAAGCACTCTGGCTGGGACGGGAGTCAGGACTCCCGGGAGAGGAGAGCCAGCGCTGACCCCAAGGCCAGGGAGGGACTCTGGCCCCTCCTGCCCACAGGCGCAGGGCTGAGTGGGAGCAGAGGTGTGGTGTCTGCCCCCCCCTTGGGGGGGCAGGACAGGGCCTCAGGCCTGGGTGCTGCCTGGCACCTGGAAGATGCCTGTGCCCTGGTTCCTTCTGTCCTTGGCACTGGGCCGAAACCCTGTGGTCCTCTCTCTAGAGAGGGTTGTGGGGCCTCAGGACGCTGCCCGCTGCTCTCCGGTGAGTCTGGGGCCCCCAGAGGGTTGAGGAAGGCTCAGGGTTCAGCCTGCGGCCGTTAAGGCCCTAGCCTGGCTCATGTCACTGCCATCACTGTCAGAACCGCCCTGGCTGGTCTGTCGGGTGCTGATGGGGTAAGAGAAGAATGGGGAGGGGGCAAAAACTCGGTCTTGTCTTCTTCTGGGAGGGACTTGGAAAGGGAGCCCCAGAAGAACGGGGATGGAGGGGGCGAGTTGGGGACCCCAGCCAGGGAAAGATGGTTAGATTTGGAGCTCATAAACTCTGATTCATCTTTACCTCCTTCCTAGGGCCTTTCCTGCCACCTCTGGGGTGAGTAGAGCTACTTTTAGAGAGAAAAGACCATCCCAGGTTGGCAAAAGGGAGGGGAGCTGTTCAGTCCTGGGCCCTTACCTCCTGCCCTCAACCCAGGAAGAGCCCAAAGCCCCTTGGCCCTCTGGGGGTGTCAGGTGCAATCAGACTGTGGGTCTGCACAGCTTCAGCTCCCACCCTACCCTTCATGCACAGATGGTGATGTGCTGTGCCTGCCTGGGGGCATTGTGTCTGCCCCAGGCCCTGTTCTGGTGCCCACACTCCTGCAGACAGAACTGGTGCTAAGGTGCCACAAGGAGACCGACTGCGACCTCTGTGTGCGTGTGGCTGTCCACTTGGCTGTGCATGGTGAGCCTATGGGTGGGATGGGCATGGGGACCAGGGGGTCTATCAGGCATTCTCAGGCATCCTCAGCATTCTCCTGAGGCACACTGTCCAACAGACCCCCATGTCAGCCAGGTCCATCCCCCAGGCCTGGCCTTTGTTCCTAGCACTGGGCTTCTTGGAAGGAAGCCAAAGCCAGAGCCGGGCACCAGTCCTGAGCCTTGCTCTCGGGTCCTTCCAGGGTCCTGGGAAGAACCTGCAGATGAAGAGGAGTTTGGAAGAACACCTGACCCAGGGCTAGAGGATCCTAGGAATGGTGAAGAGAACCTCACTGGCCCAACTGCCCCTCATCAGAGCCTTGCCCAGGGCCCCTGGCCTTGACTGACACCCTGCCCTGTTGCTCACAGCCTCTCTCCAGGCCCATGTGGTGCTGTCCTTCCAGGCCTACCCTACTGCCCGCTGCGTCCTGCTGGAGGTGCAAGTGCCTGCTGCCCTTGTGCAGCCTGGTCAGTCTGTGGTATGCGAAATAATAATAACAATAACAGCCTTCTACCATGAATTCATGAAGCACTTTCACATGCATTATCTCTTTAAGTCCTGATTCTGGCAAGGCTGTGGGCAAGTCCTTTCCACCCTTGATGCCTCAGTTTTCCTGTCTGTAAAGTGGGAATAAGAATAGTCCTACCTTGGAGTTCCCGTCATGGATCAGTGGTTAATAATCTGACTAGGAACCATGAGGTTGCAGGTTCGATCCCTGGCCTTGCTCAGTGGGTTAAGGATCCGGTGTTGCTGTGAGCTGTGGTGTAGGTCACAGATGCGGCTCAGATCTGGCGTTGCTGTGGCTCTGGTGTAGGCCGGTGGCTCCAGCTCCAATTAGACCCCTAGCCTGGGAACCTCCATATGCCGTGGGTACGGCCCTAGAAAAGGCAAAAAGACAATAAAATAAAAATAAAAATAAAAAAATAATAAGAATAGTCCTACCTCATATAGCAGTTATGAGAATTAAACAAGTTGCTATGTGTAGAATACCTGGTATGATGCCCAAGGCAGAAGGGTCTCAGAAAATTTGATTTTTCCTTTTTTTTTTTATAATCCTCAATACTACCCTCATGAGTGAGGCATGATTTTTACCTTCCTGCTCCAGAGAGAGAAGCTGAGGCTTGTAGAGGGAAAGTCTGTGGGCTGGATTCACGTCTGCGGACTTCCTGCCATATCATGTCTGTCCCATGTGACACTGTGGAGCGGGTGTTGGGGCTTCTCCTGACCTCAGAGGGCTGCTCACTCAAACCTTTCATTTCCCCTGCCACCCCAGGCCCCAGCCAATATCCTCTTAACTGGAAAATAATGGGAGAGCACCTGCTGGCCCCCAGTCACAGAGTAATCATGAGATCATAGAGGCACTGGGTGTGAGAACCACTTCTGTGGGGAGGGACTCCCACACTTGCACTGGCATGGCTGATGCCCTTAGCTTTGTCATATGACCTGGAAGAGCAGGGATGAGGCAGGGACTCAAAGAGTGAGGCCCTTATCCCAGTCCAGCTCCCACCCCTCCTGAGTGCATGTGCTTTAGAACTGGAAGCCCTTGAGGACGCTTTTGTGGCAAAATTTGGGGCCATGTAGTAGAAATAGTCATTGGTTGGGAATAGGGCAGCGGGTGAGAGGAGCGGTCCATGGAGAGGAGCACAGAGCCCTTGGCCTCCCTTCTGAGCCCCATACCACCAGCCTCCTGCCACCCTCTCCTCACAGGGCTCTATAGTATTTGATTGCTTCGAGGCTGCCCTGGGGGCTGAGGTACGAATCTGGTCCTACACTCAGCCCAGGTACCAGAAGGAACTCAATCTCACACAGCAGCTGCCTGGTAAGTAGCCCCAGAGCCTCAGGGCTCCCCAGTGCTAGACCCCTAGTCTCTCTCCCCGCTGGCCACTGCCCTTCTGCTTTCACTCCCTTCTACTCCCAGGCACTCTCCCTCCCATCCTCCCCACAGCCAGTGCCTCCTGCCTCCTCTCTCCCAGGTGACATTACTTCCCTGTGTCTGGGAAGCTGCTGTGGGCACTGGAGTAGATGTGGGTAGCACTTAGGGCACAGGGAGCCCTTCCTAGGGCTCCCCATGGGTTGGATTGCCCTCTTTCTTCCTTTGGCCCCCAATCCCACTGAAGACTTTTCTGTGATCTCTCCCCAGACTGCAGAGGTCTTGACGTCCAGGACAGCATCCAGCGGTGCTCAGGTAGGGACTGGGGCCAGGGGGCTAGGAGGAGGGAGGGGTTGGTTCTGGAGAGTGAGGGACCCTTGGAGTTAACTTAGGTCTGACCACCACCCCAGGGGCTCACAGGGCTCATTCATTCATCACACATGAACTGCAGTAGCTCCTACTCAGTGTCAGGCACTTAGACTATCAAGGTGAATCTTTCACTCCTTACAACAAATATTCATTAGTACCAGGAACATCTAGAGGCCCAAGATATTGTCAAGATTAGGTGCACCCCTCATATATAAAAATAAAAGTACTATTAAACCTTAAAATGAGGGCTAAGAAGCTGAGGGTTTTGATGATACCATGTGCTGATCAGACTTTATTTTTCTTTTTGTTTGTTTGTTTTGTATTTTCTTTTTTCTTTCTTTTTTTGTCTGCACCCACAGCATATGGAAGTCCCCGGGCCAGGGATCAAATCCAAGTCACAGCTGTGACTTACACCACAGTTGCAGCAATGACAGATACTTAACCAGCTGCACCATAGTGGGAACTCCTTTAGTTTCTTTACTTTCATGGTGAAACATACATACAGGAAAATGTGTTTTAAAAAAAAGAAAAATGGAAGTTCCCATCATTTTCATGCAGCGGAAACAATCTGACTTGGAACCATGAGGTTGTGCGTAAGTTAGATGGTAAGGATCTGGCGTTGCCGTGAGCTCTGGTGTAGATTGCAGATGTGGCTTGGATCTGGTGTTGCTGTTGCTGTGGTTGTGGCGTAGGCCAGCAGCAACAGCTCTGATTAGACCCCTGGACTGGGAACCTCCATGTGCTGTGGATGTGGCCTTAAAAAAGACAAAAAACAAACAAAAAAAAATGATAATGTGTCATATACACTAATTTTAATGTCCAGTTCAATTAATTTGTTTTTTGTTTTTTTTTTTGGCCATACTTGAGGCATGAGGAAGTTCCTGGGGCAAGAATCAAACCCATACCACAGCAATAACCCAGGCTGCTGCAGTGACAGCATTGAATCCTTAACCCACACTCCTCAATTAATTATTACATATGTGTACACTTGCATAACCTCGAGCCCTACTGAGATATAAACACTATGATGCTTTTTTTTTTTTTTCTTTTTATGGCCATGCCTGTGGCATATGGAGGTTCTCAGGCTGGGGGTCAAATCAGAGCTGCAGCTGCCAGCCTACGTCACAGCCACAGCAACACAGGATCCAAGCTGCATCTGTGACCTACACCACAGCACATGGCAACACCAGATCCCTAACTTGCTGAGCAAGTCCAGAAATTGAACCTGCAACCTCATGGTTCCTAGTCAGATTTGTTTCTGCTGCACCAAACAGGAACTCCTCCACTTCATTTTCTATTTGGTTTCTTAAACTTAAAGCTTGATGCCCCTTTGGTAATTCAATTAATACTACCCACCACCAGAGCTTTGAGAACACAGGTACACATCATGGACTTCCTGTCTTTATTAATTTGGTAGGTTTTAATCCATGTATTCAACAGATATTTAATGAGTAATTTACCCTGCCCAAGGTATAGCCTTAGGCACTAGAGATAAACCAATTAAAAAAAGCTGACAAAAATCCCTGCCTTCATGGAGCCAACATTTCAGCTGGAAGTCAGGGTCAGGGTGGGGGTGAACGAAGGACACAATAAACACATGGAGATGTGAATATGTAGTAAGTTAGATGGTAATTAGTGCTATGGAGAAAATTCAGGGAAGGGAGAGTAGGAAGGTTGGGAGTTGTAGCCCTGAGTGAGCAAAAGACCTGAAGGAAGTGAGGGAGGAGCCATGAGGATATCTGAGGGCAATGGAGTTCCCGTTGTGGCTCAGAGGAAATGAATCTGACTAGTATCCATGAGGATACAGGTTTTATCCCTGGCCTCGCTCAGTGAGTTAAGGATCCAGCATTGCTGTGAGCTGTGGTGTAGGTCGTAGACATGGCTCAGATCTGGTGTTGCTTGTGGCTGTGGTGTAGGCCAGCAGCTGCAGCTCTGATTTGACCCCTATCCTTGGAACCTCCATGTGCCACTGGTGTGACCCTTAAAAAAAAAAAAAAAAAGTATCTGAGGGCAGAGGGTTCTGTGTGGAGGGAATAGACATTGCAAAGGGCCTGAGGGAGGAGTGTGTCTGGCATGTTTAAGTATTAGTAAGGAGGACAGTGTGTCTGCTGCAGGTTAGTTAAGGACAGGCAGGCTAGGAAATTAACTTAAGAGTGGTCACGGCAGCCAGATTGGGTAGGGTCTTGCAAGTCATTGTAAGGACTCTGGCTTTCACTCTGGGAGTGATGGGGGGCGGGGGTGGACATCAGAAAGTTCTGAGCAAAGGGAAAGATTTATTTTCCTTCTGGCTGCAGAGGGAGAAGCAAGAAGAGCCATCTCAAGGCCACATGGTAGGGCCTACCTGGGCTCCGTCCTGGGCTACGGCCCAAGTCTGGTCCAAGATAGAGATATAGGTTCTGCCCTCTAGGGGACTCCTAGTCTCAGGAGTTTGAAGGAAACTCCAAAGGGTCAGTAGGTGGGTGTGACCCAGGCTTCCATGTGCACAAAAGGTGAGGAAAGTCTCTGTGCCTCCCGCACAGCCCTGCCCTGGCTCAACGTGTCTGCTGATGGCGACCATGTGCGCCTTGTGCTGGACGTCTCTGAGGAACAGCGCTTCGGCCTCTCCCTGTACTGGAACCAGACCCAGGGCCCTGCAAAACCCTGGTGGCACAGAAACCTGGTAAGCCCCCTGCCAAGACCATTCCCACTGCAGGCAGTACCCCTGCTGAAGTTGCAAGTGTGTTATCGCAGGGGACCCTTGGAAAGGACATAGCCTCCTGCCCTCAAAACAGGGAGCTTTGGTGGGGGACAGCTGCCTTCCTGGTGTCCTTAACTTTGGCCTCCAGCTTTCTTCTTCCTCATCTTCTCTAACTTCTCCCCCTCTGCTTATCCCACAGACTGGGCCACAGACCATTACCTTGAACCACACAGACCTGGTTCCCTGCCTCTGTATTCAGGTAGGAGCAGAGTCTAGCTGGGTGCCTGGGGAAGGGGATCAGGGAGTTGGTGAGAGGGCTTGGCCTCACCTTCCTGCATCCCTACCCTCTGCATCCATTTTTGAGGTGAAAACCATGACTCCCTAGGGGGACTGGCCTTCCCTTAAGCTTTGCTGTCCTATGTCTTCTCTCTGTGCACGCCCTGAATGCTCTTCCTGGTCCTCTATCCCAGGACTCCTACTTGTGCTTCGTGGCCCTCTTCAGATGTCATCGCCCCCTTGAAGGCCTCCTCTGCTTCTCCAGTTCCCTGTTGTGCTCCCCTGGAGAGCAGAGCATGTGCTGTGCACTTAGACTGGCCTAAATTCTGACTCTTGCCATTTGCTAGCTGCGTGAACTTGGACAAGTCACTTCACCTCTCTGAGTCTGTTTCCTGTCTGTAAGATGGGAATAAGGGTACCAGCCTCACAGGGCTATAATAAGGAAGTGTGCCACTTCCAGCTCATATATGTTGTAATAATACAATCTCCTTCTGATTATACATTTAATTGGATATCATGTTCCATCTGTTTTACCTTTGACATGAATGTCTCTTATTCCCACTACCTGAAATGCCTTCACTTCTGTTCCATACACCCTGATCCATCCAGCTCAAATGTCACCTCATTCCCAAAGCTTTTGCTCAACTTGCATTTATTGTCTTTCCCTATTCATTTGTCATTTATCATTTCCTTTCTTATTTGGGCATCTGTCTCTTCTTGCACACAACATACCCTCAATAAATGAGTGACTTATTTATGAACTAATTTTAATTTTATTTATTTATTTATTTTTCCTGCTTCTGCGGCATGCAGTATCTCCTAGGCCAAGAATTGAACCTACATCACAGCAGCGACCAGAGCCGCTGCAGTGACAACACGGGATCCTTAACCTGCTGCACCGCAGGGCAACTCCCTGATTTATTAATTTATATACATATTTGGGAATTCCTGACTTGGTTCAGTGGAAACAAATCTGACTAGTATCCATGAGGACGCAGGTTTGATCCCTGTCCTCACTCAGTGGGTTAAGGATCTGGTGGTGCCATTAGCTGTGGTGTAGGTCACAGACTCAGCTCAGATCTGGCCTTGCTATGGCTGTGGCGCAGGCCAGCAGCTACAGCTCCAATTCAGCCCCTAGCCTGGGAACCTCCACATGCCATGGGTGTCACACTAAAAGACAAAAAAAAATTTTTTTTTTGTATACATGTTTTTTCATTACTACAGCTGTGAATTTGTAATTTCCTTAAAGGCAAGGAAATAATATCTATTCAAATTTAGTTATTCCCCAGAGCCTAGTATAATGCCTCACATGTAGTGGGTGCTAATTAAGTGAATGAATGAATCAGTCAGTCAAATTCCATTTACTAGCATAGCAACAGGACACATAACAGATACTCATGAAATGTTTGCTGCGACATAAGCGTCCTCATTGCCAAATACAGTGCCTGTCACATTGTAGAGCTCTTAAAGGTTTACTGAATAAGGAGTTCCTGTCTTGGTGCAGCAGAAATGACTCTGACTAGGAACCATGAGGTTTCGGGTTTGATCCCTGGCCTTGCTCCGTGGGTTAAGGATCCAGTCTTTCCATGAGCCGTGGTGTAGGTCACAGACACAGCTCGGATCTGGCATTGCTGTGGCTTTGGCGTAGGCTGGCAGCAACAGCTCCTATTAGACCCTTAGCATGGGAACCTCCATATGCTGCAGGTGCAGCCCTAAAAAGACAAAAGGCCAAAAAAAAAAAAAGTTTTACTGAATAAATTAGTATATTATCTCTACTGCTTAGAACAGGGCAAAGCACAGAAGAGGTACACCTAAAAAATTTATTGAGGAGTTCCCATTGTGGCTCAGGAGGTTAAGGACCTGACATGGTCTCGGTGAAGATGTGGGTTTGATCCCTGGCCTTACTCAGTAGGTTAAAGATCTGATACTGCCGGTGTAGGTCACAGATGCAGCTGTGGCTATGGTGTAGGCCTACTGCTGCAGCTGTGGGAACTTCCATATGCCGCAGGTACAGATGTTAAATAAAAAAAAGTTTATTGAAAGAATAAATGTATGTGTCCTTAACACTTAGCACAGTGGTTGGCACCTAGTAGATTCTTACAAAGTGATTGTGGATTTTTTATTTTATTTATTTATTTATTTATTTGTCTTTTTGCTGTTTCTTGGGCCACTCTTGCAGCATATGGAGGTTCCCAGGCTAGGGGTCTTATCTGAGCTGTAGCCACCGGCCTACAGCAGAGCCACAGCAAAGTGGGATCCAAGCCACGTCTGCAACCTACACCACAGCTCACAGCAATACCGAATCCATAACCCACTGAGCAAAGGCAGGGATCGAACCCGCAACCTCATGGTTCCTAGTCGGATTTGTTAATCACTGCACCACGACGGGAACTCCTTGTGGATTTTTTAAAAATTTCATTTATTTATTTATTTTGCTATGCCCATATATGAAAGTTCCTGGGCCAAAGCTGTAACTAGAACCACAGCAGTGACAACACCAGATTCTTAAACCACTGATCCATGACAAAACTCTCCAACTGTGGATTTAATTGTTGAATGTCTCTATGACTACCTAGTGCTAAATGAGTAGGTACTCATTTAAAATGTGTTAATGGGAGTTCCTGTTGTGGCTCAGTGGGTGAGCCTGGGTGTGGGCCCCCCCAAAAAATAGATTAAAATAAAATTAAATGTGTTAATGGGGTTCCCTCCAACGGTGCAGCAAGCTAAGGATCTGGCATTGGCACTACTGTGGCTCAGGTTGCAGCTGTGAGGCAGGTTTGCCCCCTGGCCCGGGGACTTTCACATTCTGTGCCTGTGGCCAAAAAAAAAAGTGTTGAGTGAAGATGCTGCCAGATGTTGGCATCGGGTTTGCTGGAAGAATAAATCTGTGCAATTCTAGGGCCTTGCAAAGGGCAGAAAGACCAGGACAAATGTTTGTGAAACACAGACCTCATCCCTCCATATCCAGTATTCCAGAGAGATTAGTTCTAGGACCTCTATAGATACCCAAACTCAGATGCTTAAGTCCTTTGTATATAATGGTGTAGTATTTACTTATAACATACATCCTCCCATATACTTTTATTTTATTTTATTTATTTTGCATTTTAGGGCTGCACGTGTGGCATATGGAAATTCCCAGGCTTGGGGCCAAATCGGAGCTGCAGCTGCTGCCCTACACCACAGCAACACCAGATCCAAGCCACGTCTACAACCTACACCACAGCTCACAGCAACACCGGATCTTTAACGCACTGAGCAAGGCCAGGGATGGGGAACCTGCCTACTCATGGATGCTAGTCAGATTCGTTTTTGCTGAGCCACAGCAGGAATTCCCTCCCCTATACTTTAAATCATATCTAGATCGCTTGTAATACCTATTACAATTTAAATGCTATGTAAACAGTTTCTTTCAGGCAAATTCAAGTTTTGCTTTTTGCAGTTTTCTGGATTTTTTTCCCCAAATATTTTTGTTTCAAGAATGCGGAATAGCTCATAAGGAGGGCCAGGGAGGGCTGACTGAGCTGAATGAATGCATCCTCAGGGCCTAGCAGAGGGTTGGCTGGGTTGAACTGACTGTGGAGCCCTGTTTCCTGTCTAGGTGTGGCCTCTGGAACCCGACTCCGTCAGGACCAGCATCTGTCCTTTTAGGGAGGGTGAGCGGACCCGCCCTGCCGGGGTGGGAGGGAGGTAGGCGGGAGCCTGCCGGCGCGCGGTGACCTGACTCTCTCTGCAGACCCTCGCGCACACAGGAACCTCTGGCGTGCAGCCCGGTTGCAGCTGCTGCCTCCGCAGGGCTGGCGGCTGGATGCGCCGTGCTCCCTGCCCGCCGAGGCCACGCTGTGCTGGCAGGCACAGGATGGGGGCCCCTGCCAGCCGCTGGTTCCGCCGCTGCCCCGAGCAAATGTCACCGTGAATGTAAGCGAAGCAGCAGGAGGTTCCGGGGGTAGGGAAAGGAAGGGGAGCCCAGGGGCGCGCCTTTCCTGACCCCAGCCATTACCCTCTTTCCACAGAAGGCTCTTAAGTTCCCGTTGCTCAAAGGTCACCCCAACGTCTGCATCCAGGCAAGAAGGGGGCGCCAGAGAGCTGGGGGCAGGACCCCATCTCCCCCTGCTACCCCTCCTTTGCCCCGCAAGAATCCCCAATCAAGGTCTTCTGGATCCACCTTATCGTTGGGTTTTTGGAGCAAAGGAGTTCCACATTTACTTTAGCAGTTCGTGGGACCCTGGGCACTTCATCTCTCTGAACGTCAGTTTCATCTGTTTAATGGGGATGATAATAGTAACTACTCCTTAGAGTGCTTATGAAGCTTCAACAAGTGCCTCACCTTAGCAACTGGCGCAAATTAAATACTCAGTAAATATTAGCCGTTTTGATTATTGCTATACTTACCCTATTCCCTACCTGTAGGTATGGGTTGCTTTACAACTTCAGAGGGTGGTTATAAAAATTAATTCAGGATTTATTGAGCAACTACTATGTGCCAGGCACTGTTTTAAGCACTTGGGATAGATATGTCAGTAAATGAAACCACCAAATGTTCCCACCCTTATAGAGCTTATGTTCTAACAGAAAAAGGCAGACAATAGACATAATGAGTAAAGTATACAGTATGGTAAAATCATATATACATTCTATAGGAAAAGGTGGGGAAGAATAAAGGAGGATAGGAGTTGCATTTTCAAGAGAGGCAAGTCAGATGAGACCTCATTGAGAAGGTGCTTAGATGAGGAGGGAATGTATAAAGTGCTCTATCAGAAATGAAAAGAGCTAATTTAGGGTCATAAAAGTCCATTAGCACAGATGACCTCACAAGACTGAGGCTGAAAGAGATGGAGAGATTCCTAATTACTCAGCCTTGAACCCAGATCTGCCTAAGGTCAGGTCCAGAGTCTAGACCACCCCCTCCACTTGACAAGCCTCCTTTTGTCTGTCACTTCTCTTCTGGCTTTTCTGGCTTCAGCTTTTGCTTTTCTTTCTGACCCTAACCTTGTTCCCTTCTAAGCAGGTGAGCACCTGGGAGAAGCTACAGCTTCAAGAGTGCCTGTGGACTGGTGAGTGCACTGCAATAGGCCCTGAAAGTGCCAGCTTCTGGGAATGAAGGCCAGATATGAGTGAGAGGCAGCCCGGAGCAGGTTGAGTCTCACTCAGAGTGGGCTCTTACCCCTTCCAGACTCCCTGGGGCCCCTCAAAGATGACATGCTGCTGGTGGAGACAAGAGATTCCCAGGACAACAGATCACTCTGTGCCTTGGAACCCAGTGGCTGCACCCCACTGCTCAGCAGAGCTTCCACGGTGAGGGGTGGGGGGGACCCTTCATGTACCTGTCCAGCTCCATCTCAAGCCTGACCTTGAATTTTCACTCTATTCAGTTTCCCCTCCTCTGTGCCAGACCCTGTGCTGGTCTCTGGGAATGTGAGGGTGACTCAGACCTGGGCCTTGTTTTCAGTGGCCTCTCAAGGCTCCCAACGCTCCCCCACCCCCACCCCCACTATTCTACCCAGCTGTAGTCTGGCAGTGTCCTAGATGTGGTATCTCTAGGTGACAGTTCCCACCCCTTGGCTTGGCAGAGGGCAGCTCGCCTTGGAGAGCAGCTACTACAAGACTTGCAGTCAGGCCAGTGTCTGCAGGTGAGTAGGTGGCAGGAGGGTTACCCACCAATGTCCAGAGGCAACAGGTTCAAACTCTGTCTTCCAGCCTCTTCTACCTCTTTCTGTGCCTGGTGGAGGGCGCTGGGGAGACTCTCAGTCTTCCTGGGCAGGGGCCTCCTCACTGTCCCTCTAGCACTACCCACCACCTTTTGCTTCTTTTGTGTCCAGCCCTGGGGAAGCTAAGAGTTGAAGAAGCATAGTTCCTGACCCCCAAGTTGCTCACTGCTGCCTAGAAACCAGCAAACAGATAACCATTGGGTTAAGACAGCCAATAACCACTGTGCTAAGCTTTGAGTTCCAGGGAGAGCTTCAAGGAAGGGTCTCTTCATGTGGGCCCAAGCAGCATGGGGAGGAAGACAGTCCTGAAAGCAGGCACAGCATAAATAAAAGCAGGGAAGGTTGTGACAACCTTCTGTGTGTAGGGGAGTGTGGGAGGCTGGAAATTTGGGACTAGAACTTGGAGGGTCTCGACCCTCCAGCTGAAGGCCCTGGATTTAGTTTTGTTTGTGTCTTACAGCTGTGGGATGATGACCTGGGAGCACTCTGGGCCTGCCCCATGGACAAGTGTGAGTATTATGAGAACTGCCCTTCTTCTCTGTACCAGGAGCTGGAATCTTGACAGGGATTGACATTTCTGGGGGTAGCACACACAATGGCCTGCCCTTTCCTGGCTAAGATTGGAGGGTCAATGCTTCATTAGTTCGAAAACCACAGGGACCACTTTCAGGGATCCCAGCGTCACCAAAGACACGTCCCTGCCCCATGCCAGCCATAGAAGCTAGAACAATATTTGCTGAACAGTCATTTAGAAAGTGTGAGCTGGAGTTCCCATTACGGCTCAGCGGGGTAAGACCCTGACTAGTATCCATGAGGATTCGGGTTCCATCCCTGGCCTTGCTCAGTGAGTTAAGGATCTGGTGTTGTTGCAAGCTGCAGCCATAGGTTGTAGATGCAGCTCAGATATCAGATGCTGTGGCCATGATGTAGGCCGACAGCTACAGCTCCAATTCAACCCCTAGCCTGGGAACTTTCATATGCTGAGGGTGTGGCCCTAAGAAAGACCGAAAAAAAAAAAAAAAAGAAGAGCTATTGAAGCATTTACCATAAAGTAGAAGTGTCCAAAGCCCTGAATGAATATAATGGGGACCTTACTAGGTGGGGTAAGGAGTTCAGGGGAAAGGCTGGAGCTGAACTCTGAGTTAGGTGAAAAGGGTAGAAATGGCTTTTTGTGAAGACTATGGGATGGTTTTTTGAGGAATTCCAAGGTGGCCAGGGTGGCTGGAGGATATTGGGAGGCAAGCTTCTGTCATGAGATGAGGATCCAAGGGCCACCTACGGCCTTGGGAGCCAACGTAAGCAATTTGGATGTTAAGAGTAGCAGGAACTTCCTGAGAGGCTATAATCATTTTTGTTTTGTTTTTTGTTTTGTTTTGTTTTTTGGCCACGTCCACAATATGTGGAAGTTCCCAGACCAGGGATCTAACACGAAGCACAGTAGCAACCCAATCTGTTGCAGTGACAATGTGGGAGCCTTAACCTCTTGCACCACAAGAGAACTCCTCAAATTTGTATTTTTAAAAAGCTCTCTGGGAAGAAAATAAATAGATAGATAAATAGATAAATAGATCTCTGGGGCTGCCATGTGGTAATGAATTAGGGGCAAAAAAAAAAAAAAAAAAGAGAGAGAGATCAGGGGAGTTCCTGCTGTGGCACAACAGGATTTGTGGTGTCTCTGCAGCACTAGGATGCAGGTTCAATTCCTGGCCTGGCACAGTGGGTTAAAGGACCTGGCGTTGCCACAGCTGTGGCATAGGTCACAGCTGCAGCTGGGATCTGATCCCTGGCTCAGGAACAACATATGCCGAGGGGTGGCCAAAAAAAAAAAGAAAGAAAAAAAGATCAGGGACACCAGTTAGAAGGCTGCTGCAGTCATCCAAGAGAGTGAGGTCATGGGTCAAGCAACCAGAGGCTTAGGGGGCAGTAACATTAGCTGATACTTGAGCGCTTACTATGCCCAGCATTGCGTTCAGTGCTTTATGTATATTAATACATGTAGTTCTCACAATCTTAGGAAGTAGATACAATTGTTATCTCAGTTTTACAGAGGTGAAATGAGACAGAAAGTGAAGTCATTTAGTCAAAGTCACACACAACATCTATGTATGATCTTTGTTCATACACTGGCTCTGACCCTATGAGCTGTGGAGTTGGGGCAAATCACATTCTCTGAGCCTCAGTTTTTCTCCATCATGAAGTGGGGGGCCTCTAACAAGCCTGTCTTCTCCCCTGGGTCTCCTAGACACCCACCAGCGCTGGGCCCTGGTGTGGCTGGCCTGCTTACTTTTTGCCGCTGTGCTTTTCCTTCTCCTCCTTGTCAAAAAGGACCACGTGAAAGGTGAGCGATTCCCCAGGGGCTGGACTCCTCAAGTGGGCCTGGGAGGTGGCCGGGAGAAGGCGGCAGCTGGGCTCACCAGCTGCCTCCGCTCCTCTCCCCTAACAGGGTGGCTGAGGCTCTTGAAGGAGGACGCTCTTGAAGGGGGTGAGTGTGAGCCAGAGCCGCGGGTGGCGGCCCCCGGGCAGGCCGGGCCTCCGGCCAGCTCATGTCTCCCCTCCCACTCTGTTTTATCCTGCAGCGGCTGCCGCCAGGAGCCGAACGGCTTTGCTCCTCTACTCCCCCGACGACGCAGGCTTCGAGCGCCTCGTGGGCGCCCTGGCGTCAGCGCTGTGTCAGCTGCCGCTGCGCGTGGCCGTGGACCTGTGGAGCCGCCGCGAACTGAGCGCACAGGGGCCCCTGGCCTGGTTCCACGCGCAGCGGCGCCAGACCCTCCAGGAAGGCGGCGTGGTGGTCCTGCTCTTCTCGCCAGGGGCCGTGGCCATGTGCCACGAGTGGCTGCAGGATGCGGCGTCAGCGCCCGGGGCACACGGCCCGCACGACGCCTTCACCGCCTCGCTCAGCTGCGTGCTGCCAGACTTCTTGCAGGGCCGGGCACCCGGCCGCTACATCGGGGCCTACTTCGACAGACTGCTGCCCCCGGACGCCGTGCCCGCCCTGTTCCGCAGCGTGCCGGTCTTCTCACTGCCCTCACAGCTGCCCGACTTCCTGAGGACCCTACAGGGACCCGGCGCCCTCCGCTCGAGGCGGCTCGCGGAGAGAGCGGATCAAGTGTCCCGGGCCCTGCAGCCCGCCCTGGACAGCTGCTTCTGGCCACAGGAGACCGCGGGGACGGGAAGCGGGATGGGGCCAGAGGCAGGGGACAGGACTTGAATAAAGGCAGGAGCTATTTTTCTACTCATGTCTCCCACGCGTGTCTCTGTAACCCAGAGGCAAATCAGGACTGCCCCGCTCAACCGGTATCCCCGCGGCCCTTTAACAACCCCGACAGGTGCAGTCCGTAGACGCTTCTGGTTGGCTGGCATAGAGTGACGCAATGGCACTTGGCCCGCCACTATTGGCTGTGGCGCGGGTTCCGCCCTCACAACTGCGGAGCCAGCGGAGGGTGCACGTCTTACGCAGCGGGCGGCAGCGGCGGCGTTGGGGAGGCTGAGCTGTTGGCGCCTGCGGGCTGGGTGGGTCGTCTTTTTCTCTCTCACAGCCTGCCTGGATCTGGATCCTTCCTTGCCCGCTCGTGGGCCGTGCCTCTGGCCTTTGCAGGCCTCGAACCTGACCTTTTCTCTTCATATCCGGATCCAGGCTCCTCCCCAGCCCCCAACCGGGGTTCCGGACTCCTCCTTCCAAGAACCTCCATCTGGCGTCCTCTCCCCCAGTGTTTTGGAATCTGACCTTTTTTCCCCTAATATCGCTGATCCGGCCCCTGGGAACCACATTCAGACCCTAAAACAACAGGCTGACTCCTATCCTCTTGCCAAGGATCCAAGCCACCTCCCCCCACGGTGACAGGATAACTTATTCCCACCCTGGAATTGCAGAATAGCGTCCTTTCCCCAACCATCTCCTTTCCCTCGGCCTTACTCCAGTCTAGCCTTCTTTTTAACAGATCTGGGGTCCGAGACCCACAGCACCTCAGAGCCCACCCTTTTCTTTCTCATTTGGCTCCTCCAGCGAACCTTCTCCATGTCGTCTATCTACAGGTACCCAGTCTGGGAAAAGATGGCCCCATGGCCACCGAAGGGCCTAGCCCCAGCTCTGCTCTGGGTCCTGAGCCTTTTCCTTGGCCTCCCAAGCCCAGTTTTGGTTCAGCCCTCTCCTCCTCCCCAGTCTTCTCCCCCTACTGAACCTCATCCATGTCATACCTGCCGGGGACTGGTGGACAGCTTCTACAAGGTGGGTGCACCAGTGTAATGGGAGGGGTCCAGCTACTATGGCATAGGGGTTGAGGTCTGGGCACTCTGGAATACAAGTCTTCCTGAAGTCAAGTTACGGTTTGGTTACTCACTGGTTGTATGGTCTTGAGCAAATTGCCTCTCTGTGTCCCAGTTTCCTTGTTAATGAAATACAAGTGTTAGAATGTGCCAGGCACTATACATAGCTATTCCCAACTTCCTCCATTTCCAGGGCCTGGAGAGAACCATCCGGGACAACTTTGGAGGTGGGAACACTGCCTGGGAGGAAGAGAAGTTATCCAAATACAAAGACAGGTAAGGAGGAGGCTGGAGGGGCGGGTTTATATACCTCACATCCCTATCTCTGCTCTGCTAGTGGAGGCCTGGAGACAGTTGGGGAGCACTTATTCAGCAAATATCACTGAATATCTGTAGGACAGCACTAAACAAAACAAGGAACATCCCTTCTTCAAGGAACTTACATTCTAGTAGAGGATACAGACAGTGAATAAGTAAATAAAAAATGTCAAATCAGGGGAAGAACAATAAAACAGGGTGGACAACAGAATGGTGCTCAACACATGACATTCAAACAGAGACCCATGATGAAGAAGCAAACTGTGTAACAATCAGGAAGGGATTTGGACAGTCAGTGAGACTGACTTGGTGTATATGAGAGGTGGCTGAATTTGGAGTGAG
Organism: Phacochoerus africanus; assembly: GCF_016906955.1. Classification (NCBI taxonomy): domain Eukaryota; kingdom Metazoa; phylum Chordata; class Mammalia; order Artiodactyla; family Suidae; genus Phacochoerus; species Phacochoerus africanus. The sequence goes on from NC_062544.1 coordinate 146,476,704, forward strand.
CAGAAAGGAGAGTAGTGGAAGGTGAAGACAGAGGGTCTTGAGGGCCACAAAAAGGAGTTTAGATTTCATTCTGAGTGTAGTAAAAAGTCATTGGAGGAGTTCCCGTCGTGGTGCAGTGGTTAACGGATCTGACTAGGAACCATGAGGTTGCAGGTTCGATCCCTGGCCTTGATCAGTGGGTTAAGAATCTGGCGTTGCTGTGAGCTGTGGTGTAGGTCGCAGACTTGGCTCAGATCCCGACTTGCTATGGCTCTGGCATAGGCCAGTGGCTACAGCTCCAATTAGACCCCTAGCCTGGGAACTTCCATATGCCATGGGAGCGGTCCTAGAAAAGACAAAAAAACAACAAAAAACAAAAAAAGATTTTATTTATACATTTTTTTGACTGTGCCCATAGGATGCAGAAGTTCCCAGGCCAGGGATTGAACCTGTGCCATGACACTGACAATGCTGGATCCTTAACCCACTGAGCCACCAGGGAACTTCTATTTATACTTTTAAAAGGTTACTCACAGACCTTAGGGGTCAGGGGTGGAAGAGCAAGAAGACCAGCTGGGAGGCTAGTGCACAGTCTAGGCATGACAGCAGTGGTGGGCCATGGTGAGACGAGGTCAGATAATGGGTATATTCTGCAGATAAACTGATAGGACTTGATGATGGATTCATTATGGGGTAGGAGATAGAAAGAGTAGAGTTAAAGGTGCTCACTAGGTTTTGAGACTGAGCAACTGGGTGAATAGTGGGACTGTTTTCTGAGATGGGAAAGGAGAAGGTCTAGGGAATCAGGCATTTTCATTGAGCATGTTGGGCTGAGACGTCTGTTAAACAGTCGAGTAGTTAGGTTTAGGAGTCAGGAGTTCAGGGAAGATGTAGGGCTGGAAACATGAATGACAGTCACCAGCATATAATCAGTGTATAAAGCCATTGGACAGGATGAGATTATATTGAGAGGCCTGAGCCCTAGGCCTGCTAGCTTTTCAAAGTCAAACTGAGGAGAAGGAATCAGCAAGGCTTGGAGTTAGACCAGGTTTTCAGTTCTGACCCTTTGTACCTTAGGGAAGTCACTTCACCTTGGTGATCCTCAGTTTCTTCATCTGTAAAATGGGGATATTAATACCAATTGCCTATTTCATAGGGTTGTGGTAAGGATTAAACTATGATGCCAGACTCTTTAAATATATATGATACATTTTAGGTGTATGTATATATTTACTTTTTTTTTATTGTGGTAGAATGCAGTTACATAAAATTTACCATTAGAGACATTTTATACATTCACAGTGTTGTGCAACAGTAACCATTATCTAGTCCCAGACTGTTTTCATCCGCCCAAAGATACCCCTTCCCCACTGAGCACTCATTCTCTCTTCCCCCAGCCCTTAGCAACCATTAATCTGCTTTCTGTCTCTATGGATTTACTGATTCTGTTGAAGTCATACAGTGTGGTGTTTTATATGTGGCTTCTTTCACTTAGTGTAATGTTTTCTAGGTGCATCCATCTTGTAGCAAGTATCAGTACTTCATTTCTTCTTTAGGCTTATTAATATTCTGTTGTAATGATAGATCACATTTATTCATCAGCTGATGGACATTTGGGTAGTTTATTACCTTTTGCCTATTGTGTATAGTATTGCTGTGAACATCTGTGTACAAGTTTTTGTTGAACACCTGTTTTACATTCTTTTGGTTATGTACCCAGCAGTGGAATCTTCGAGTCATATGGTGATTGCATGTTTATTGGATGAACTGCCAAACTGTTTTCCACAGTGGCTGTACCATTTTTTACTCCCATTTGCAATATAGGAGGGTTCCAGTTTCTCCACATCCTCACCAATACCTCTTATATTACATGATTTTAACCACATCTACCCAGCAAGGGTATTATATTCTGTTGTGCAGATGCAGTAACTGAGCTATCTTTCAACAAACCTGCAGGGGAGGCTTTGTCCCCATTTTACAGATGAGAAAACAGAGGTTCAGGAGAGGTTGAGTGACTTCCACCAAGGTCACACCAATAGATTTCAACCTAGGACTCTCTGACTCCCCGAAACAATACCCTTTCCATTATGGCCTGTGGCCTTTATTTTGATGTGAGGAGAGGCGGGAGGAGGGATGGTAAGGGGGGTAGGGAGGTGCTGGAGTGTGTCCCCACCACTCCTCCCTGTCTGGTCAGTGAGACCCGCCTGGTAGAGGTGCTTGAGGGCGTGTGCAGCAAGTCGGACTTCGAGTGCCACCGCCTTCTGGAGCTGAGTGAGGAGCTGGTGGAGAGCTGGTGGTTCCACAAGTGAGTGGTGGGGGCCTTCCAGGGCCAGCTGGTAAAGCAGGGGGTGGCAAGCTAGGGGCTGTGTCCTCTTCGGCCCCTTCCTCCAAACCCAGGGGTGCTAAGGACTGGATGGATGACCCAGGCTCTCTCTCTGGGCTTCAGTCTACCCACCTGCCAAATGGGGAAAGGCGTGGCTCCAGCAGCCTGGTGGGTCTTGTGCCCCAGTTGGGCCGTATCACAGATTCTCTGGGAGGTTGGGGGTGGGCAAGGCCTCTGACCCTGTCTCAGCCACCACTCTGTCTCCCTGCCTCAGGCAGCAGGAAGCCCCAGACCTTTTCCAGTGGCTCTGCTCAGATTCCCTGAAGCTCTGCTGTCCCTCAGGCACCTTTGGGCCCACCTGCCTTCGTGAGTTTTTCAAGTTCCTCTTGGGGGGTTGGAAGGGGACTGCTGGGGCAAGGGGTCCAGTCCTGGCCCTGCCCCCAACTGACTGTGTGAGCTCAGGCTGCTCAGATCACCTCTCTGGACCTCCATTCTCACTAGCTCACAGGGCTGGCAGGATGAACAGATCAGTGCAGAACAGCTCTGAGAAAAGATACGGGGTCAGACCGAGTCAGATTTGGCTGTGGTTTCTATCATGCATTTCTCATGCCTGGACCAGCCTAGGCCCCTTCCCTGGACTAAGGTAACCTTCCTAGATTCAGTCAGGTGCTTCCCTGAAGTCCCTGTTGTTACCATCTTTTTCTACACACAGTCCTGAGGCAGGAGCTGAACCTACTACCAGCCCCTTTTGAAAAATATCTCCGGAAGCTGCAGATATAAAGAGTTAGCAACAGGAGTTCCCGTTGTGGCGCAGCAGAAACGAATCTGACTAGGAACCGTGAGGTTGCGAGTTCAGTCCCTGGCCTTGCTCAGTGGGTTGAGGATCCGGCGTTGCTGTGAGCTGTGGTGTGGGCCGGCAGCTCCAGCTCCGTTTTGACCCCTAGCCTGGGAACCTCCATATGCCGAGGGTATGGCCCTAAAAGGACAAAAGACAAAAAAAAAAAAGAGTTAGCAACAGAAATGGTCAATTCAATCCTGCTGACTATACATACATACACACACACACACACACACACACACACACACACACACACACACAAAAAAAAATAGTCAATTCAGTCTTTACAAAAGAAGACATTTATAAATAGCTAGCTGTTCCACAATGGGGTACTGGTTAAGTCAATTTCATACAGTTTTATGACAATATTATGCCGTCATTAAAATTGTTTTTTCTCTGGAGTTCCTGGATGGCACAGTGGGTTAAGGATCCATTATTGTCACTGCTGGAGCTTGGGTCGCTGCTGTGGCATGGATTCAAACCCTGGCCTCGGAACTTCCACATACCGTGGATGTAGCCAAAAAGAAAAAAAAACTTTTCTTTCCAAAAATGTTTATTGATATGGGAAACATATTCTCCACATCCAGGGTTATATTTTTGATCTCACTTGGTTTGGTGTCTGCCCACAGCCTGCCCTGGGGGCACGGAGCGGCCCTGCGGTGGCTACGGGCAGTGTGAAGGGGAAGGGACTCGAGGGGGCAGCGGGCGCTGTGACTGCCAAGCTGGCTACGGGGGAGAGGCCTGTGGCCAGTGCGGCCTCGGCTACTTTGAGGCAGAGCGCAACTCCAGCCATCTGGTATGTTCGGGTAGGTAGCCAAGGGGTGTGGTGCTGGGCAGGAACTACTGGGTGCCTGTTTGCCCACCCTCATCCTTCCACCATTCCTCCCAGCTTGTTTTGGCCCCTGTGCCCGCTGCTCAGGACCTGAGGAATCAAATTGTTTGCAGTGCAAGAAGGGCTGGGCCCTGCATCACCTCAAGTGTGTAGGTGAGTGGGGCCCTGTCCTAGGTCTGGGGGCATGGGCAGGGTCTTGGGCTTGGTCTCCCATCAACACACACATCTCTGGACTACACCAACCCAGCCCTCATCCTCATAGAGATCTCAGCCTGGTTAAAAAGGCAGAAAAGTCATCAGGTACATACAGTACAGACTTAACCATTGTGCAGTGAGAGATGTCCCTGCATCTCTTAGTGTTGGTGGGGAACCAGGAAAGGCTTCTTGGAGACAGTGTCACTTGGGTCAAGTCTTGAAACTTGAGGAAGGATTAGCCAGGGGAACAAGGTTACTGAACTTGGGAAATCTGGGTTCAAGACTTAGTTTGGTCCTTGCCTAGCCATTTGTATAAACAAGGGTAAAGGCTAAACTGCTGTAAAAAAAGATCCCCAGAACTGTGGCTTACAGAATATAGAGGTTTATTTTCATTTCCTGTCACAGTCTCAAAGCCAGTGGTCCAGGCTGGCAGGCAAGCTCTGCCTTATCCTGGTCATTGAGGACTCAGATTCCTTCTCTCTTACTGTGCAGTCTTCCCCTTAGGTGTTGTCTTCCTGGTTGAGGCTGGAACACAGGCATCTCTGTGTTTTATGACCTGGCATTTGAGATGTGAGAAAGAGAAGAAAGTGCAAGGAGGAGTCCCGGGCTCATTGTTTTAAGGCCAAGCAGAAAGGGGAGCACATCGCTTCTGTTTACATCCTGTTGGCCAGAACACAATCACAAGGCCGCACTTAGCAGGTTGAAAAATGTAGTCTCTAGCTGGCCAGCCCCAAGTCCAGCGGCACCTCTGTATCTGTGTTGGTGGACGGCCTGTAGTCTCTGCCACACCATTTGAGCCTGGCAGGTCCATCCCCAACAGTCCTGGCCTTAGCTTCCCTCTAAGTGCCATAGGAATTGAAATCCCCACCCTGCTGGCCCCTTTGCAGACATTGATGAGTGTGGCACAGAGCGAGCCAGCTGTGGAGCCGACCAGTTCTGCGTGAACACGGAGGGCTCCTATGAGTGCCGGGGTGAGTGTCAGCTCCCACCAGGAAGAGTGTGGGGAGGGTAGGAGGAATGGCCCCATGCCTTCCCCCACAAACTTACACCTTCCTAGGTACCAGAACCCCCCAGCCTCAGGCTTCTGCCTGAGCTGGGCTGCCCCCTGGCCCTATAGGCAGCTCTCACCCTTGTCTCCCGGCTCCCTTCTCCAGACTGTGCCAAGGCCTGCCTGGGCTGCATGGGGGCAGGGCCCGGCCGCTGTAAGAAGTGTAGCCCTGGCTACCAGCAGGTGGGCTCCAAGTGTCTCGGTGAGTGTCCTGCTACCTAGGAGGGCCTCGCCCGCCACCATTGGTGGGTGGAATGTGGACTGGGTGTGGGAAGGAAGGGTGGCATGTTGCCTGGGACAGGACGGAAGGGTGTCAGGATGTGGGCAAGACAGAGTCCAGGGTGCCACCTGTGGGACCCTGATGGTCAGGGCTCTGACCCCCTCCTTATCCTCCCTCAAGACGTGGATGAATGTGAGACGGCGGTTTGTCCAGGGGAGAACGAGAAATGTGAGAACACTGAGGGCAGTTACCGCTGCATCTGTGCCGAGGGCTACAAACAGATTGAGGGCGTCTGTGTGAAGGAGCAGATCCCAGGTGAGCCCCAGGAGGAGGGGAGAGGAGGTGAGGCCCTCCTGAGGTGGCACGGAGACTTGACCCCACCTCTGATCTCCTAGCTGGCTTTTGGTGGCCCCCACACACCTCCCACGGTAGAAAGAAAATCAGGCTTGGCATCGAGTCATTTGCCTCTTCAAGCCTCTTTCCTCAGCTGTCCCATGGGACCAGTCCTTGCCCTGCTTCTGAGGGCTGTTGAAAGCCGTTGGACAGTCACAAGACAGTCATCTTCTTGGAGATGACAGAGGACAACCATAGTGACCACTTCCTCAGCTTCTGAGAGCGCATCACATGCTATTCCAGGCATTTTGCATGTATTAGCTTATTTCACCCCTACAACAACTCCAGTGCTGTAGGTATTATTCTCAGCTTCATTTTACATAGCGGAGGCTGAGACACAGACAAAACAACTTGCCCAGGGCCATGGGGCAAGCAGGTGGCAGAGCCAAGGTATTGAATCCAGGCAGTCCGACCCTGGAGCCTTGCCAGTACACGTGCTCTGACCCAACTCCCGCATGGCCTTGGGCAAACCTCGTCACCTCTCTGCACCTATTTCCTATTGAAGAGACAGGGATCATAACTGCCCTCTTGGAGTTGTTCCCTGCAGTGCATGATGCTGGGTGCAAGCATGCCAGGCAGGCATGGGGCAGTGATGATCAGGTGTGGGGGAGGCTCCAGGAACAGGACTCAAGTGACAGGCACTCTCTTGCTCAGAATCAGCGGGCTTCTTCTCGGAGATGACAGAGGACGAGCTGGTGGTGCTGCAGCAGATGTTCTTCGGGGTCATCATCTGTGCACTGGCCACGCTGGCTGCCAAGGGTGACTTGGTCTTCACCGCCATCTTCATTGGGGCTGTGGCCGCCATGACCGGCTACTGGTTGTCAGAGCGCAGTGACCGTGTACTGGAGGGCTTCATCAAGGGCAGATAATCCTGGCCACACCTGCAGGGTCTCTTCCCCGCCCAGGCTGCCCCTGAGGGCGGGCCTCCCTCCCGCCTGGACACTTGAGGGACTTGCTTTATTTTTGAGAGTGGGGTAAGCATCCCCTGCCCACCTTATGGAGCAGCCCAGGCACCCAGGTCTGGTCAGGTGAGGCCCCTGGGGTGAAAGGATAGCCTTTAAGGGTGGGTACCATGAGACCTTGGCCCTGGGGGACTGGGCAGGCTTCACAATGTGTGTGAATTTTTTGAAGTGTCTCCTTGTGGTGGCTGCTAGTGAGCTTTGGCCCCTACCCAGGATGTGTGTGGGGAGGGGTCCCTGCAGGGGTGGGCCCTTCACAGGCCCCTCCTGCCAGCTGCATGCTGCCAGCTCCTGTTCCATACTCACCCCCTGCCTCCCAGCCACTGATTTATTTATTCATCTCAGGAAATAAAGGACGATCTTGGAAAATGGAGAAGCTTCTGTCTTACTCCCTCCCCTCCCTCCATCCTGCCTTGGGTTGGTCTAAGCTACTGAGAGCCCTTCCACCCTTGGGAAAGTTTCCTAAAACCCTGGGAAATTGAGGGCTGTCCTGATGGAGGAGCAGTAGAGAAAGGATAGAGGAGAGGCCCTGAAGTTGAATTAGAAGAGAGGATGGAGGAACCAGGCTTAGGTGATGGGTGTGAAGAGCTGAAGACCAGATAGAGCAGATAGGTGCTCCATAAAATATTGGTAGCCATTATTACTAAAGCCTTCAAGGGTTGAATCCCCTTTCCTTTGGGAGTTGCAGTATACACAGGACTTGGAATTACTCAGATCTGGGCCCTCCTACCTCTCCTCTGTACAGGATCCTGGCATGGCCAGAGGGAGGTGTGAGCCAAGTCCTAAGGGTTTATTTCTTTGGCACAAAGAGGACAGTCTGGACAAGCGAGCCTCACCTCTACACTGGAGGAGTCTGGAGGGGGTGTCTGGGGAACCTGGACCCGGTTCCCCATTCCCAAATCCATGCATGTCCACCCTGTATTCCGTGTAAGTCACAGCCTTTGTGCAAAATACCCGCTGAAAAACAGATAATTAAAAAAAAAAAAAAAAATCCGGCACGTGTGGGAGATGGGTTCACGGCCGGCTGTCTCGAAGCTGCAATCAAGTGGAGGCCCAGGAATACTCCCAAAATGTTTTTCAAATGCTCTACTGTCCCAGTCGGTCATGCGGTGCGCGGTAAGGCCATTGAGGCTCTGGTCCTGAGTTTCTGGCCTCCTCAGAGCTCAATGGTGTCACTGGAGGCGCTGTGGGAGTCCCCGGGCTTGCAGCGAGGCTGGACCCCACTCTGGGGCTCCCCGGGCCGGGCGGGAGCAGGGGCAGGAACTGGGGCAGACAGTAGCTGCACTGTGCTGGGCAGCTCATCCAGGGGCAGACTATCCACCGACGACAGCCCATGGCGCCATGGGTTCCAGCTGATTTTGAGTGAGCCGCGTGAGAAGCTGTCCACAGAGCTGCCGGAAACCGCCCCATCAGGCTCGTCCACTACGTGCTGTGGGACCGGCCCGCGCAGGCGCACGTCGCTGAGAGAACGGCAGCGGCCGCGTAGGAGCGAAGTGCCCGCTCCCTCGAGCTCGGCGTCGGGGTGGCTGCCCCGGCGTGGCCGCAGCGCGCCCCCAGGCGGAGAGGATAGGCCGCGCAGGCCGCAGCGTTGGAAGACGCTGTCACGCACCAAGTGCTCTCGGAAGAGCGCGGCGTCGATGCTTCGGCTCAGGTTGATGGGTGATGGCGGCCGCAGGTCCAGCTCGCTCATCGACGGCGCTGGCCCCACACTGCTGCGGGACAGTCTTGGGCCACCCTGGGGACCGCGGCCCAGAGACGCAGCCGAACCCCAGGCGCCTGAACTGGGCGTGGCCGGCATCCCACCTTCCGCCGGGTTGCGGATGAGGCTCTTGCTAATATCCAAGGTACCAGCGCCAACGCCACTGGGCCCAGCATAGCAATTGTTGGGGCGCTCCGGCACTTCGCTCTTGCTCGAGGGCGTGGGGCATGCCAGGCGCAGCAACTTAGCCCAGCAAGCGTGCTCCGTGGGAGGCCTGGGCCGTGCAGCAGCCAAGGCGGCCAGCGCCAGGGCGAGCGCCCACGTCAACTCCAGCAGGCGCAGCCAGAAGTGGACACCCCACCAGGCCCACGAGAAGCGACCCACCCGTCCCGGGCCAGGGTACAGCCAGAGCGAGGCCGCCAGCTGCAAGCCGCTGGCCAGCAGCCCCAGCGCGCCAGCCACGGCCAGCAGCCTAGGACCGGGGCTGGCATCCCAGCCCCTCGGCCCGTCCAGCAGGCGGCGACGGCACAAGCAGAGCGTGCCTAGAGCCACAGCCGCGCCCCAGGCGCAGGATAAGCCCTGAACCAGGAGGTTGAGCGCAGGCCTTGCTGACAGCAGGTCTGTAGTGAGCAGCCCCACACCGTGTACCAACGCTAGCGCTCCCAGGAGGATGGGGTTCTGCAGCTGCTGTGGCAGCCCCGCGCCCAGGCCGAGCAGGGTCAGGGCTGCCAGCGCAGTGAGTAGCAAGGGGAAAGGCAGATTGTAGAGCACCAGGCCAGCACGTAAACCCAGCCGTGCCTGCGAGCCATATGGGTCGGTGAGCATGTAGGCGGAACGCAGCCCGGACGCCACCAGCACCAGCACCGCCGCCACCAGTGCCAGCCGAGGTCCCCCAGGGGCGGCTGCCAGCGAGGCCAGTGCCAACAACGCGGGCAGCAGGAATAGCACCCCCACCCCATAGACGTGCAGCTCCCAGGAAAAGCTCAGAACCCGCCGCAGAGGACCCCAGCGCAAAGGGGGTGCGGTGGCGTTGGCCGGGGGACTGGAGGCTGGGGCTGGTGCCATGGAGCTGGCAGAGGGCTCTGGAGGGGGTGGCTGGCCCAGGGCGCGCTGCGTGGTGACCCGAATGAGGCCCCGGCGTGACGTCGAGGGGGCCTGGACAGGGGGTGCTGGGGGATGGCTTTGGGGGCGCCCCGGCCACTCCTCGGCTTCATCTGCAATAATAACAATATTAAAATAGCCCTTTGACACGTGCTCTTGATTTCCATCAATCTCTGGTGTGGTGAGCAAGTTAATTAACTTTTCCAAGCACACCTGTAAAATGGGAGGGTAACAGCACCTCCCTCATTGGTGGTGGTGAGGGTTAAGTGTTTACCACAGTACCCAGCACCCAGTAAGTGTTAAACGGATGTGACCTATCATTTTTATTAACATTCCAGCAGTTCTCAACAGGGCTGCATATGAGAATCACCTGGAGATCATCTCAATCAGAATTCCTTGGGCTGGGACCTGGGTATTGGAATTTTTTTAAAAGCTCCTCTGGGATTTGTGGAAGTTGGCTAATCACTGCACTAAATATACCTATTTTACATTTTAGAATTTTCTAGCCCAGAAAGTGCAAATGACTTCTCCTGGAGTACCCAGAGAGTATTAGTTTATTAGCCTAAGTTGTTTGAAGTTGTTGGCCATTTCCTTGAAGGAGGTGTTTGACCCCATTCACTCCCCCCCCTCCCAAATATACCTCACATGGGTTCTTAGTCATCACACAGAGTCCCCTTTTTTCCCCAAAGCCCCAGCCATGCCCTCACCTGGCTGCAGGGCTCCCACAGGGCTCTCTGTTCGGTTTGTAGTTGGGCCAGGGTCCGAGGGGCCAGGGATGAGGGACTTGGGAGTGCCTGGGGTCTCCACTGCTCCTCTCACCCGCTGGGGGGAGATGGGTTCTGCTCCGTTCATTGCTGCTACTTCTGAAATAACAAAAGAAGTCATCGCTTTGCCTGACCCTCGGCATTCCCCAAAATCAAATCCTCCAGGAGGGAGGCACAATCACCCTCATTTGCCAGAATGAGGAAAATGGGACCCAAGGGACCAGAGGTCACACGGAAACTGGGGCATCTGGCTGCCCTGGAACACTGCCCCTCCCAGCCCCGCGCAGCTCCCTCACTTTGATACCTACCTGGCTTGGGCTGCCCATCAGGAGTCTCAGAGGCAGGGAGATCTGAGGGCAGGGGGCCTGGGGAGCCCCTAACACCAGGGAGGTCAACCTCTTTGGGTGAGGGACTTGAAACACTGACTCCCCAGGCCTCCCCAGCCCCAGCCTTCTTAGGGAGCTCCATGGGCAGCTCCTCAGCAGGAGGAAGGCTTCTGGCCAACGCCAGGTCTGGCTGGGACCCAGGCTCCTGCGAGGATGCCCCCTCAGCTGGGGAGACTGGGCCAACAGCAGGGGCTGCTGGATCCTGCTGGCTGAGCAGGGGACCTTGAGCTGTCTCCTGGAAGTCCTTACCCCCACCCTGCTCCTCCAGTACGGGCCTCATGATAGGGCCTACGTGAGGCACAAGAGTGTGGGGAGGGCCCCTGTGGTCCCGGGGGGATGTCTTTGAGACCCTGGTCTTGGCTTTGGCCACCAGACCCTCATCTCTAGGTGGCTGCTGTCCCACTGGGCCTTCAGGCTGTCCTGGGGTGGGAGGAACTGTGGCCATCCTGAGCTGGAGTCTGGGAGTTGTGGGGATGGAAGTGAGATGAGGGGCGCCCACTGGATAGGGAGCTGGTGCTTCTTGCTCCGAAGGCTCCTGTGAGTCAGGAGGTCCTGTCCAGCCCTGAGAACTTAGCCCTCGAGCCACCTGGATGTCATCAGGTCCTGGGAGTCCTTCTCTCTGAGCCCCATGGGCTGCTTTAGGTCCATGCAGGGCTAGGCCAAGGGAGTCTGCAGGCCCCTCAGGCCCCTTCTCAGCAGAGCTCTGGGGGCCACTGGAGTTCCAGGGACTCTCATCTCTGGGCTTCTCCCAGAGGAAGTCGAAGGCCCAGGGCTCTGGACCAACAGACCCCTTGGGCTGGGCTTCCGGGATCAAGTGCGGTTCTGAGTCCTCCAGTGGCCTGGGCAGGCCCCAGCCAAGGGCAGAGTCAGACCCCAGGGACAGCAGCAGCAACAGCAGCAGGAGGCCATACACACAGCCCTGTTGGTTCCAGGCCATGGTCCACAGATGCCTGAGCCTGGAGCTTTCAGCTTCCAGTCCTCACGGGATGAGCCTACAAAAAGGAGAGGGGGTGGCACAAGAGGGTTGAGTCTCCCATGGCTGCCCCAAGGGGGCTGGTAGGAAGGAAAGAAGCAGCCCCCTACTTTACCTGCCCCTTCCTGTTCAATTTCTTCATGCTGTCTGGGGTAATTTTTTTTTTTTTTTAAGGCTGCAACTGCAGCATATGGAGGTTCCTAGGCTAGGGGTCGAATCAGAGCTGGCTGCTGGCCTACACCATAGCCACAGCCACGCCAGATCCGAGCCAGGTCTGCAACCTACACAGAATATCCTTTTAAAACTGCATTTCAGGAGTTCCCGTCATGGCTCTGCAGAAACGAATCTGAGTAGTAATCCTGAGGACACAGATTCCATCCCTGGCCTCGCTCAGTGAGTTAAGGATCCGGCATTGCTGTGAGCTGTGGTGTAAGTCGCAGAAGCGGCTAGGATCTGGCGTTGTATGGCTGTGGCGTAGGCTGGCAGCTACAGCTCCAATTTGACCCTTAGCCTGGGAACTTCCATGTGCCTTGAGTGTGGCCCTAAAAAGACAAAAACAAAAAAAGCAAGAAAAAAACAAACCCGCATCTCTGGTCATCTCACTTGCCCTGCTTCAAAACCTTCAGTGGCTCCCTGTCTCCCTCAGGAGAGAATATATGAGCTCATCTCCTGGCCTCCCAAGGCCACACCAGGCTGTTCACCTACCCCTCAACGCCCACTGGACTGTCTAGCATCCATGCCTTTGCTCCTGCCCTTCCCTCAGGCTGGAATGCCCTCTCCCTTCTTCACTTGCTAAAATCCTATTCTTTTTTTAAAATCCCATACTCAAGGCCCAGCTCAACTATCAGAGAGGTGGAAAGGAAGAGGAATATGCCCCTGCCTTTGAGGAGGGACCTGAGTTTGAATCCCAGCTTGACGAACATTTCCTAGGTAAGTTACTTCACCCCTCTGCATCATGGTTTTTCCATCCGTAAAATAATAAAAGTACCAGCTTCAAAGGGGCTCTTACAAGACATATAACAAAATGCATTATGGACCAGGCCTGTAATAGGAGCTTAATAAGGGCTTAGAGCCCTTTTGCTTTTCCCCTTGTCCAGAAAGCTTTCTTTCCCACCAGCCCCTTAACTATTTCAACAAATAATCTGGGCACATACTGTGTGCCAAGGCTTGGGGTTAAAGCAGTGAACAAGACTTACAAGACCCTTGTCCTCGTAGAGCTGGCTGTTCTAGGTAAGAGACAGACAATGAATGATTTTAAAAAAGATGAGAACATAAAACAGGGTTAAGAGAGAGAGGGATGGGGGCCTATTTTACACAGGGGTGGCAGAAAAACCTCTCTCAGGTGACATTTAAGCTAAATGCTGAATGGGAAGGAGTCAGCTATTTGGCGATATCTGGAAAAAGCATTTGGTGGAGGGAATAGAAAGTGCAAAGACCCTTCAGCAGGAATGCAGAGCACAGCAGAGGTGGGAGAAAGGGGCAGAGGGAGATGAAATCAGAAAGGTGGAGCCTTCTCAGATGCCTGGAAAAGGCACCTGGATTTTGTTCTAAGTGTCACTCAGGAAGCCAGTGGAGATATTAAGCATGGGAGTGACAGATGTGATAAGGGTTTTAAGAGGGAGAAAAGCCAGTGTAGAAGTCCAGGTAAGATGTGATGGTGGCTTGTTCCAGCTTGACTATTTTCTTCCCTGACAGACCCCCCCCCCCAACCCAACCTTCCTGTCACACTGGTCACATAGTGTAATAATCTCCTGTCTCCCCCACCACCTGGGGCTTCTCAAAGGGCTGTGTCTGCCTCTTTCTTTATTTCTTTTCTTTTGCTTTTTAGGGCCGCACTCGCAGCATATGGAGGTTCCCAGGCTAGGGGTCCAATCGGAGCTGTAGTTACTGGCTACACCACAGCCACAGCAACGCAGGATCCGAGCCATGTCTGCGACTTACACCACAGCTCACAGCAATACCAGATCCTAACCCATTGAGCAAGGCCAGGGATCGAACCCACAACCTAGTCAATTTGTTTCTGCTGTACCACAACAGGAACTCCTGCCTCTTTTATTTCTTCACCGGCAGCCTGGCCGGTGGATGGTCCCTGAAGGCTCCCCTTCCTGACAGTCCCTATGGAGCTGGGGACGCAGGAAGGGACCCCCATGGTCAGGAGAGGGGAGACTGCAGCTGTAGGGCCACTGCCTGGGTGTTTAGGGGCTTCCTCTCTGGGAAGCAGTTGTGCTCAGAGCTCCCTGGTTCCTAATCCTTGGTGGCTCACAGACACCTTGAGAAGCTGAGGAAAACCCCAGGAGCTCTCCCCAGGGAAATGCCTAGGTTCACTGAAGCTTGTGGGTAACTTCAGGGGGATCAAAGTCCCCTTAAACCCACCCCCAACTTGAGTTAATCTCTGCTTTATTAGTTCATTCCTCAAACATTCTCCGAACCCGTGCCCTGCTCCTGGCCCAGGCTAGGTGCTGGGGACCCAAGGAGAAGCCTCAGTCTCAATGTCTGGATCACGGTGAACTGTGGGGAAGGACCCAAAGGCAACTAACGTTGCACTGGTTAATAACAGTACTCTGTGTTGAGCTCTCCCCCACTCCACCTCCTGTGCTAAGCTCAGCTGCTTGTCCTTGATGTCATCCAGCCTTCCCAACACAAGCAGATGTGAGTAGACCCATTACATAGGGGAAGAAGCAAAGTTCAGAGAGGTTGAGCAACCAGCCCAAGGTCGCACAGGCTGCAAGTGGCAATAGGAGGGGCCGGGAAACAGCAGGGGCTCATTTTACACAGGGGGGTCCAAAAAGCTTTGCAGAGGAGGAGGCAGAGAGAGGAGCCGGCCTTGTATGAAAAGCGTATGCCATCTGCTCACCACCCCCATCCAAGAGATGTAGTCATCTCTGGACGAGGAGGGGGCTGCCCAGCCCTGGGTTCCAGCTGCTGCAGACATTTTTTGGGGGGTGAGGGGAGCCTGGTTCCTCCCTGCCTCTGGGCCTGGAGGGAGGCCGCCCTGGGGGCAGGGCGAGGGCCGCTGCAGGGCACCTGCCAGGAGCTGGTCCATCTCGGGTTACCTCTCCTTTTCCTCCATCTCCTTTCCCCTGGCTCCGCGCCTTCCCGCAGTGTCCCGGGTGGGGGTGGGCGCTGGTGCAGGCTCTGTCGCTCACGCTAGAGAGGGGGGCTGTAGGCCATGCTCCCCGCTGGAGCCCCGCCATCGCCCCCTCCCTAGTCCAGCTCCTCACCTGGGCGCCGAGCTGGCAGCCCCCGCGTTCACCTTGCGCGCGTCCCTGAAGCCGCTCGCCGCTCCGCATCCTCCGAGATGCTCAGACTTGGCTAACAGAGCCCGGCGCAGCCGATCGAGGAGCCCGCCCACAGGAGCGCCAGCCCCGCTTAACCCTTTCCCCTTAGGGGTGGATTCTTCTCCCAGTCTTGACCTCCCTTCTCTCTGAGATCCTCAGGGCTAAGAGAGGAACCGAGGTCACGTCCGATGGATGTGTAAATCACATCCGCTGGCACCTCTGAAAATGGAGCAGCCAATCTCTGTTTGCATACCTCCGGGGACGGGGAACTCACTTCCTTTGTATATCTAGACCTATCTAGGGATACATACATACTACATATGGACCTGTAGGTGAATCCCACCTACAGGTTGATGTGTATCCTTCAGTTTTTTTCCAAGGCACAGTCCCATATATGTTTTAAATGGGAATGAGGTCATACTGTACATATTGTTCTATAACTTGCCTTTCCCCCCTTCACTTTGCAATATATCCTGACACATTTTCCATGTACATTTCTACAGATCCATTTCATTTCTGGTATTCACTATGGAGAATTGCAGCATATGATCAGCATGTCATTTTTATTTATCCAATCATTGAGGTTGGACATGTAGGTTGCTCCTAGCCTTTTGCTGGCAAGAATACGGAGGCAGGGACATTCTCGCATAGACATTTTGGTGCACATGCACTAGCGTACCTATCAGATAATTTCCTACCTAACGAGGCATGGTTAGGTCTGTGGGTCTGCACGTTTTCAGGTCTGCTTGTCAAAATGCTCCAGGCCCCTCTTTGGATGCTATGAGGTCTAAATGTCCACCGTTAGATTAAACACATTAAGAGAAATCCACACAAGGCATACATGAGGCCATTAAATACGATATTGAACCTTTAATGGCATGGAGACATGCCTAGAGTAGATTGTTGTCTATTTATTTAAACTTCAGCCATTTGAATTATAAAACTAATGTATGCTGATTGTCCCAATTCAAGCAACATAGAAATGTTCACAGAACATGTAAACTCTCACCCTTGGCCTCTTCAGCTTGGCCCCCCAGATATGCCCAATGTTAACACCATGCTCTTTGCTTTGCATCATATATATATATATGTGTGTGTGTGTGTATATATATATGCATGCATTTTCTATAAAAATGGGATCATACTCTGCCTCTTATTCTAGAACTTTGTTGTGGCTTAAGCAGATATATGTTGGAAATATTTTGAAGATTATACATCCTAGCTCCACCCTTTCTTTCAATTAGCTGCACAGTATGGCATGATAGAGATGTGCCATCAGTTTCTCAAACATTCCCAGTATTCTCCTACTGATGAGTAATTTGGTGGTTGACAGCTTTTTTTTTCCCTCCTAGAAACAATACTGCAATAAGCATACTTACATACCGATACTCTAAATTCTCTCAGGTAATTATTTGTATGATCCCATTTTTATTAATATCTGTTTGCCTCTCTCTCTCTCTCTCGTCCATCCCTAAGTATTAGAAGATAAACAATGGCTGATGCAATTTTTATCAATTTCACTTTTCTGCCTTTGTTTTTTTGGTTTTTTTTTGCCCTCACCCAAGGCATGTGGGAGTTCCTGGGCCAGGGATTGAACCCATGCCACGGCAGCAACCCAAGCCACTTCAGAGACAGCATGGGATCCTTAAACCACTGTGCCACAAGAGAACTCCCAAATTTTGCTTTTCTGTTTACCAGTGTTTTATACAACCATGTATTTCTTTTGTGATCAGAGATAAGAATGTTAAGTATCATTTTAAAAAGAAAAAAATCCTTCCTAGGGTTGAACTGAAATCTCTCTCCCAGTGTTTTCCAACCTCTTGCTCTCACAGAAAAGCAGTCCTTAGCTGTTAATTGTGTCTGACACATTGCAATTTATAGAGTGTTCAGTCCCTGGAAGTAGCTGGTAAACAGTGGAGACTGAATCCAGCTTTTTTGACTCTGGGAGAAGGTTTGGGCTTTTTGCATTTTACCATACCACCTGACTAGCTTTACTGTTTTTCTTGTGGGAACTCCTTCAATATTGTAAAGGCATCTCTCATTTCTCTTTAGAATTTTCTCCCTCCAGGCCAAACATTCCTCATTCTTTTAGCCTTTCCTGGAAGGACAGGGTTTTGGGCTCTTACCATTGTGACATCTCTCCTCTGTTTGCTTTTTACCAGGTTAACAACGTCCTCTTTAAATTATGATTCTTGGAACTGAACCCAGTTGAGAATAAAGCTGAATTTTCACCTCCCTTTCCTAGATTCTATTCCTCTATTAATATGACCTCACACTAAAGTAATGTTTCCAGCAGCCATATCACTTTATTGCCCAGTATTGACTAGGTCCTGCTCATCTCTTTGTGTGCACTTGGTTTCTTGAGCCATACTGTAGGATTTATTTTATTTTATTTTTGTCTTTTTAGCACTGCACTCAAGGCATATGGAGGTTCCCAGACTAGGGGTCCAATAGGAGCTGTAGCCTCTGGCCTATGCCACAGCCATAGCAAGGCCCATTCCAAGGTGCTCTGTGACCTACACCACAGCTCACGGCAACACCAGATCCTTAATCCACTGAGTGAAGCCAGGGATTGAACCTGCGTCCTCAGGGATGCTAGTTAGGTTTGTTTCTGCTGAGCCATGACGGGAACTCCTGTAGGATTCTATATTTGTTTGTTGTTTATCTTGTTACATCTAGCCAGTTGCTGATCTTGTAAGAAGCAATCGAGATCCTGCTTCTACGTATAATACGTAATTGGCATTTTTTGGCATTGTCTGAGATCCCTTTTCTTGACAGTATCCTAATTTCCTTTGAGTTCTCCACTTTACAGTCAGCAAGCTCAAGCTCAGAGAGGTTTTGTCTGTGGGCAGTCTTGGTGGGAGGGCAGTTCTAGGGGTCCACTACAGAAGCTGAGGGGTCCAGGTCCCTCCTCTCAGGGCCCTCTTGAACTCTCTGATGATTCTCCTTTGGAGATTTCCTCAGCAGGCTCAGCACTGGCTTGGTTCCCTTCCTCACTTTCCCCTGAGGAGGGCAGGTGTGTGTGCTTGGACCACCCATTCATGCCCCTGCAGAGCCTCACTGGCTTGACAGTGCCCCCCGTCACCCATCCATGCAGGATCATCTGGCTGCTCCAGGGCTGTCTCTCTGGAGCCAGGAGTCCCAATTCCATTATGTTTCCAATCCATGGATTCGGAGGGGTTTTGAGAATTCAGACAAAGGCAAGAGAGATTATGATCCCTTTGGCCAGAGGCCAAGATGAAAGCTAATCTAGTGGAAAGAGGAGACTGGGTGGGGGTGGAGGTGAGTGTAAAGGGGGAGCATCCTGGCTCTAAAGGGAGCCCCTCACATCATCCTGGAGACTCTGGGACAGTAAGGATGGGAAGGAGATGATTCCAAACATACGTGGTGTGGTCATGGCTCAATTTACCAGGTCTGCCAGGAGCTATTATTACCTTACATGCAGTATTTTTTTTTTTTCCCACTGTACAGCAAGGGGGTCAGGTTATCCTTACATGTATGCATTACAATTACATTTTTCCCCCACCCTTTCTTCTGTTGCAACATGAGTATCTAGACAAAGTTCTCAATGCTATTCAGCAGGATCTCCTTGTAAATCTATTCTAAGTTGTGTCTGATAAGCCCAAGCTCCCGATCCCTCCCACTCCCTCCCCCTCCCATCAGGCAGCCACAAGTCTCTTCTCCAAGTCCATGATTTTCTTTTCTGAGGAGATGTTCATTTGTGCTGGATATTAGATTCCAGTTATAAGTGATATCATATGGTATTTGTCTTTGTCTTTCTGGCTCATTTCACTCAGTATGAGAGTCTCTAGTTCCATCCATGTTGCTGCAAATGGCATTATGTCATTCTTTTTTATGGCTGAGTAGTATTCCATTGTGTATATATACCACATCTTCCTGATCCAGTCATCTGCCAGTGGACATTTGGGTTGTTTCCATGTCCTGGCTATTGTGAATAGTGCTGCAATGAACATGCGGGTGCACATGCCTCTTTTAAGTAGAGTTTTGTCCAGATAGATGCCCAGCAGTATTTTTTTAAGTCCTCACAACAATCCTCTCTGTTATTATGTTCTCCACTTTACAGTTAGCAAGCTCAAGCTCAGAGAGGTTGAGTAATTTGTTCAAGGTCACACAGCAAATAAGCCAAGCTATAAGAGCCAGTACTCTTAATAGTGATGGTACCATCCTGCTCCTCTGAAAGAATCTCAAAGACAGAAGAAGGGGAGATGAAAACCCCAGGGTTTCCAGGTGGCCCCTGTGTTAGGGGTTTGAGTCTGAAAATGGGTCTCCAACTGGGGGTCTCTGTTGAAGGGACAGCAAGCCAACAGGTTTGGGTGTTGTTGGCTCCCACCCCCGAGTACCTTGGAAGCTCCCAAGCAAGGGAGAGAGAAGGCAGAGGCCAAGGTGCATGGTGGCAGTGATGCAGTCTCCTGCTTAGACACAATGGGCTGGCATTTCTGTTCTGGGTGGTTCCTCTGGCAGGCATGAGCAGAGAATACTCAGAACAGTGGGGAGATGGTGTAGCCATGGGACCTTCTCTGTGTTCTGCCCACAGTCCTAACTCTTGGGCATGGGCAGTTAAACTCTGAAGCTCCTGGGCCAGGCATCAAACCTGTGCCACAGTTCCACAATGCCGGATCTTTTTTTTTTTTTTTTTCTCTTTACATACAGTTGATTTACTGGAGTTCCTGTTGTGGCTCAGTAGAAATGAATCTGACTAGTATCCATGAGGACACGGGTTCGATTCCTGGCCTTGCTCAGTGGGTTAAGGAAATGGATCCGGCATTCCTGTGAGCTGTGGTGTAGGTTGCAGACGTGGCTTGGATCCCAAGTTGCTGTGGCTGTGGTGCAGGCCAGTGGCTACAGCTCTGATTCAACCCCTAGTCTGGGAACATCCATATGCTGCGGGGCAGGGGTGAGGGGGAATGTATAGTTGATTTACAAAGTTGTGCCAATCTCTGCTCTGTAGCAAAGTGTGTGTGTGTACATTCTTTTAAAAAATACTATTTTCCATTATGGTCTATCCCAGAATATCAAATATAGTTCCCTGTGCTGTAGAGCAGGACCTTGTTGTTTATCCCTTCTAAATGTCATAGTTTGCATCTACTAACCCTAAACTCCCAGCCCAACCTTCTCCCTCCCCGCTCCCCCTTGGCAACCACAAGTCTGTTCTCTGTCTCTGAGTCTGTTTCTGTTTTGTAGATGGGTTCATCTGTGCCATATTTTAGATTCACCTTATATCATATGGTATTTGTCTTTCTCTTTCTGACTTACTTCACTTAGCATGAGAATCCCTAGTTGTACCATAATGCCAGATCTTAAAACTGCTGCCCCACAAGGGAACTTCCAAGGGCTCCTGGAATCCTAACTTATTCCTTCTCAGATTTTAGCTTCCCCAGATACCAGCTAAATGAACCTAATCTTTTAAAAAATCAGCTGTTCTTTATTTTATTCCCCCTCACTCCCAATTCCTTTAAACTCTTTCTGATATTTCTGATGATTTCTTCTGTTCTTTATTTAAATTTTTTTTTAAATTTTATGCCTGAACCCACAGCATATGGAAGTTCCCAGACCAGGGATTGAATCCAAGCTACAGCTGCGGCTTCGCCAGGTCCTTTTAACCCATTCCACTGGGTGGGGGATCAAACCTGTGCCTCTGAGGCTACCCAAGCCATTGCAGTTGGATTCTTTTTTTTTTTTTTTTAATTTTTATTTTTTGTCTTTCTGCCGTTTCATGGGCCGCTCCTGCGGCATATGGAGGTTCCCAGGCCAGGGGTCCAATCGGAGCTGTAGCCACCGGCCTACGCCACAGGCACAGCAACGCGCGATCTGAGCCGTGTCTGCAACCTACACCACAGCTCACGGCAACACCGGGTCGTTAACTCACTGAGCAAGGGCAGGGACCGAACCTGCAACCTCATGGTTCCTAGTCGGATTCGTTAACCACTGCGCCACGACGGGAACTCCCGCAGTTGGATTCTTAATCCACTGTGCCACTGTGGTTACTCCTCTTCTGGTTTTTATACTGTTTTCTAAGTGTCAGACTTATGCTGCTAATGTCCTTTTTTTTTCTTTCAGTTTTAGATTTTACCTCTTGCCTACTACAAAGGAATGTGAAGACCTAGATCTTATACTGCCTTCCACATTTTTTCTCTGCTCATTATGTTTATATCATCATTCTGCATTTACAATCCAAGAACTGTGAGACAGATTACTCAAGCTGAGTCAGGAGTGTACTGTGATTATGATTCCTTTGCTAGATGTTCTGTTTTTCCTAGGGTAAGTGTTGCTTATTTTTTTGTTTGCTTAATCTTCTATTCATATTTCACTAATTATTCCCATTAATCTTTCCTTGAAGTGAAAAACAATCTCAAGATTTGGTTTCCCATTCAGCCACAGCAACTCAGGATCTGAGCTGTGTCTGCGACCTACACCACAGCTCATGGCAATGCTGGATCCTTAACCCACTGAGCAAGGCCAGGGATCAAACCCGAAACCTCGTGGTTACTAGTCGGATTCATTTACCGCCTTGTTGGGATCCTCATCCAAATAAACCAACTATACAAAGGCATTTTAAGGTAATTGGGGTAATGTGAACATTGATTAGGCCTTAGCACATAGTAAATAATAAGCATATTTGGATTAGGTGAGTAATGTCATTGTGTAGCATGTTTTAAAAATTCCTGATCTCCGGAGTTCCCGTCGTGGCACAGTGGTTAACGAATCCGACTAGGAACCATGAGGTTGCGGGTTCGATCCCTGCCTTTGCTCAGTGGGTTAAGGATCCGGCGTTGCCGTGAGCTGTGGTGTAGGTTGCAGACGCGGCTCGGATCCCACGTTGCTGTGGCTCTGGCGTAGGCCAGTGGCTACAGCTCCGATTTGACCCCTAGCCTGGGAACCTCCATATGCCGCGGGAGCGGCCCAAGAAATGGCAAAAAAGACAAAAAAAAAAAAATTCCTGATCTGCTGGAGCTGCTTACTAAAATATTTATGTGTGAAATGACATTGTATCTGAGATTTACTTTGAAAACACTCCAGGGGAGAAAAAGTGGGTTTGGGTTTGGAAGATACATGAAACATTAGCAAAATCTTGATAATTACACATTATCAATGCAGGGTGATGGGTACACATCGTTATACCATCCTCTCCACTCTGTGTATGGTTGGAATGTTCCACAGGAGAACATTGCAGAAGTTCCCATTGTGGCTCAGCAAAAATGAACCTGACTGGTATCCATGGGAATGTGGGCTTGATCCCTGGCCCCACACAGTGGGTTAAGGATCCGGCATTGCCATGAGCTGTGGTGTAGATCTCAGATACAGCTCAGATCCCCCGCTGCTGTGGCTGTGGAATAGGCTGACAGCTGCAGCTCTGATTTGCCTCCAAGCCTGGGAATTTCTAGATACTGTACTTACAGCCCTGAAAAAAAAAATTAAAACGAAAAAGTAATTCACAAAGAAGCGGGAGGAAGGAAAAGTTTGCATAGGGCTGGCTGTGCATTTTGTGAGTTGATTGCCGAAGTAAAATATTTTATTGGATACCAGACCCTTTTGGAGGGGTACAGATGCAGAACTCAGGTTTCTGAACCCCCTGATCTTCCCAGACAGTCCCAGAGCCTGGGAGAAGGGGAGGTGGAACCAGGGTGAGAGCAGAGTCAGCAGGAGGGGTGGCAGGGCCAGGGGTGAAAGCACATGAGGCTCAGGGACATGCTGGCGGATCCCTGACACCCCTCTGCGTACAGTAGTCCCAGATGTCTCCTTGATACCGTCCTTCTGCAGCCTGCATAGTCTATATGAGCCTCTCGTAGCTGTGACCATGAGAGAGCTTGACATCAGATGCCAAGGGCTTATGATCTCCCTCCCTCCTTAACAGCTTTAATGAGATGTCATTCATATACCATAAAATTCACCTACTTAAGGGATACTATTCAGTGGTTTTTAGTATATTTGCACTAATAGTGTATATTGTAGTGTATTTAGTATATTTTCAGTATATTTGCACAGTTATGCATCTATCACAATTTTAGAACATTGTCATTATCCTCAAAAAACCCAACTCCCCTGTACCCATTAGTAATCATTCCCCATTTTCCTTCCCCCAAGACCTGGCAACCATTCATCTTTTTTTTGTCTTTTTTTTTTTTTTTTTTTTTTTGGTTGTTGTTGTTGTTATTTCTTGGGCAGCTCCCGCGGCATATGGAGATTCCCAGGCTAGGGGTCCAATAGGAGCTGTAGCCACTGGCCTACGCCTGAGCCACAGCAACACGGGATCCGAGCCGCGTCTGCAACCTACACCACAGCTCACGGCAACGCCGGATCGTTAACCCACTGAGCAAGGGCAGGGACCGAACCCGCAACCTCATGGTTCCTAGTCGGATTCGTTAACCACTGCGCCACAACGGGAACTCCCCATTCATCTTTTGATTCTATGGATTTGCCTCTTCTAGACATTTCGTAATGAAGATGTTCATCATGTCATAGGTTGTATCAGAAGTTCATTTTTTTTTTTTTTAAAGGGCCGTACTTATAGCATATGGAGGTTTCCAGGCCAGGGGTCAAATCGGGGCTACAGCTGCTGGCCTATGCCACAGCCACAGTGCTGCAGGATCCAAGCCGTGTCTGTGACATAAACCACAGCTCAGAACTTCATTCTTTTTTATTGCTGAATAATATTCCATTGTTTGGATATATCTCTTTTATATATCTATTCCTGGGTGACGGACACTGGGTGGTTTCTACTTTGTGGCTACCATGAATAATGTTGCTGGGAGCATCTGTGTACAAGTTTTTGTGTGGACATATGTCCTCATTTCTCTCGGGAGATCTATCTAGGAGAGGAATTTCTGGATCGAATGGAAACTTTGTTTAACCCTTTGAGGAAATGCCAGACTGTCTTCCAAAGTGGCTATGCCATGTGATCTCCTTTTGGCAGATGGGGAGACTGAGGCCCCAGAGGGAACGTGTCTTATGCAAAGCCACACACCAGACAGTCCTAGGAAGCAGGAGCTAACCACCTACATGGCCTCATCACCACCCACTCTGACCTCATGCTCACCCTAACATTCCAGACCACTTTGACCCCATCCATTCCATATCCCTTCCCATTGATCCCTCCCAGAGGCTCCTGAAGCCATAGCAGCATCACTTTCTTTGCTGAAGGGTGATTTACAAGCTCTCTGCCATCTAGCCTTGCCTCTGCCTCATTGCCTGTCTCCTATTTTTAAAGCAGCTTTATTGAGATGTAATTCACACACCATAGTCTTTGCTCATCTAAAGTAACCTAGTGCTCACCACATCTTTTTATTCTCTATTCTTGAGGGTCATGCAAGTCTTGTTTCAGTTTCATGAAAGGGCCACCACCTCAGCTTTTGGGACCTTGCACACATGTTCCCCTCTGCCTGGCATAATCTCTCAACTTTCCCTGGTTCTGTATATATTTCCTTGTAATCCTTCACATCTTGAGATGACACTTTGGCTGGGAAGCCTTCCCTGCCCTCCCAGGTTGGCTGACCTGCAGAACATACCAGCAGCCTCCGTCATAGCATGTGACAGTTTTCTGAGCTCTTAAAGTCTGGAGCATGGTTTGTACGTGGGCACAGTCGGACAGATGGTCAATGAGTGTTTCGAGTGCACAGAAGGATCTGAAAATATCTAGCATGGCACTGGGCATATTGTAGAAATCCAGGAAATATTTTCAGACTTCATGGCCTACTGGGACACGGGCAGTACCCCCTTTTGAGAACATACTCCAGGTAGTCTGGGTAATTAAAACGTAAAAGATGTTTTTTCTTTCCTGATACACACGCCACTTTCTTCTGGCAGCAACACCTGTTTTCCTTTAGGGAATCACCCTTATCCCACCTTCAGTCCTTGTAGTTTAGGTGGGGCTAAGCATTTCCTAGAGTTTGTGCATGACCCAAATCTGGTCAGGTATCTCTTTCCTGGAATTTTAAGGGGTGCCGTTCACTGGGTTACTAAGCTGGTGTCTCCGTGAGAAGACAAACTGCCTCAGAGTAGGAAGAAACAGACTTGAGAAGGCAACCAAGTCTTGATGATATCATTTGAGGCCCTGGATCCAGCTACACTGAAGTCAGCTGACTGCTGGACATTTTAGTTATTGAGCAAATTTACATTCCTTTCTTAAAAGGAAGCCTGTCATGGTCCATGACAGGCTTAAGCCAGGCTGAGTTCTGTTTCTGTTTTTTGCAACTGCAGTATCCCTCAGTTAGTAATCCCCAGTGTCTTTCACATACACACATGCCTATGATGTTCCTTACAGACCAGAGGAACCACGCTGACTTTTGCCTCTAAGTGTCCTCAAATCTAAGTCATCATTATTTGTCAGGGTGCAGCTAATTGTAGATATTTTATTTTAGTCTTTTTAGAGCCACACCCGCAGTATATGGAGGTTCTCAGGGTAGGGGTTGAATTGGAGTTATTGCTGCTGGCCTAACGCCAGAGCCACAGCAACTTGGGATTCCAGCCGCGTCTATGACCTAGACCACAGTTCATGGCAACGCTGGATCCTTAACCCACTGAATGAGGCCAGGAATTGAACCTGCAACCTCATGGTTCCTAGTCAGATTAATTTCTGCTGCGCTACGACAGGAACTCTTAATGGTAGGTATTTGAATCTGCAGGCCTTGCTGGTTTTGTTTCCTCTGCTTGGGATGCCCTTTTACACTGCCCATCTCTTTCAAGACCCAGGCCAAATGTCAGCTCTCCTATGAACTCTTGCTCCCTCAATATCTTGTTTAAGCAGCTGTTTTAAATATCAGCATTTCTTACCTTGGGCCCATGGGTCATTATGGATAGGCTTTGGAGGGTCCGCCAATGTTCCTGGGGTTACCCATGAGTGTTACCCTGGGTGGGGGGTCGGAGCTTCTATCAGATTCTCAGAGAGGTCCTGTGACCCAGTGAATAATTAAGAACCACCAAGTTCTTCTGTGTCTCTGAGTTCCTAGGGCAAGGGTCACATCTTTTCCGTCTTAGATTCTCCAGCCCTGGTACATGACAGGCACTCAGAACTGTTGGCAAAAGGCCGCTAGGGACCCAAAGAGGCCGCATTTTTTACAGGTGAAGAAAACAGAATGGTTTAATTTGTAGTAACGAGTTGTCTGTTCTGATTACAGTGTTCTAACATTTGAGTCACATTCACCTCTTGGTGCAGAAATGACCCTTTGCCACTTCCCTGGGATAGTTAATCCAGAAAGAATTATTCCTGGGCAACCCTTAACTATGTGTCTGCCAGCAATTATCCCCTCTCCCTTCGTACAACCATATGTAAGCTCTCTCTTGTCCAGAGCAACTGGGACACGGGATCTTTCATTTAACAGAGTAGCCACACACAGTACACCATCAATTTGTCAATGGATTTGATATATTCTTAAGTCCAGATCAAGACCTTGTGTAACTTAGCCTTTGAAGTCTCTGAGTATCCCAAAGGCACTTGAGAATCTGGCAGTGTCTCGGGGTCATGGGTTTTCACTGGACAGTATTAGGACAGTTGAGAAGCTTTGCAGTTTGTCCTGGCTCTGGGTATTCAGTGTGAAAAGACTTTGAATAAGGTCTTGACACATTTGGTGTTCGACACAGGGAACTTCATTTTGCTTATCCATCAGTCCTAAATTTTCAGTAATGAGAATGTATTATTCATGTAAGGAAAGTTAGAAAGATACTAATAAAAGTTAAAGATAAAATGCTGGGTGTTTGGATCCCAAGAAAACAGCAGTTTACTGTGGTTACAAATCAGAATGTCTGCACATAATAATTAGGTTTGACAATGTTTTATCCAAAGATTCAAAAATTTTTTTTTTTTTTGTCTTTTTGCTATTTATGGGGCCACTCCCTCGGCATATGGAGGTTCCCAGGCCAGGGGTCCAATCGAAGCTGTAGCCACCGGCCTACGCCAGAGCCACAGCAATGTGGGATCCGAGCCGTGTCTGCAACCTACACCACAGCTCCCGGCAACGCCGGATCCTTAACCCACTGAGCAAGGGCAGGGACCGAACCCGCAACCTCATGGTTCCTAGTCGGATTCGTTAACCACTGCGCCACGACGGGAACTCCAAAGATTCAATTTTTGCTAAGTTTTATATCTTATCGCTAGCTTGAGTTTACCCCTTTCTGACTTTTACTACTAGAGTTACCAAAAAAGATTTGTAAATCTTTAAAAAATAGCTGTTTCTGGGGAAATCACTCAGCACACACTCCTCATATTTCCTCTGGTTTCAAACATAACAGGCAACACACCTCAGACAAGAACAATCCTTGCGGCATGCCCGCCAGCTCATGCATCCACCTTTTTATTCTGAGGGGCTCTGGCTCAAACAAAAGTTACAAAGTTAAGTGCTACTCTGAGTCCCTGACACAGCTAACCCCTGCTTGGTCTTCAGAAAATAGAGGTCTGTAGTTCCTTTTTGAACATGCCTTCGAAGTGGAGGTCTTTGGCCATGAGCTCCTCTTCGACATCATCTAGTGCCCACTGGTGATCTGTCAGCTCCAAAGCTTCCCACTCTGTCTGCAAAAAAGAACGTGGTGGCAAAGAGAGAAAGGCTGTTATGAAAGCAGCACTAATCTGCTTCAGGCCAGGAGCTGGGTTCAGCTCTGGGGTTTTTTTTTTTTTGGTCTTTTTGTCTTTTTAAGGCCACACCCTCGGCATATGGAGGTTCCCAGGCTAGGGGTCTAATCGGAGCTGTAGCTGCCAGCCTAAGCCACAAGACACAGCAACATCAGATCTGAGCTGTGTCTGCGACCTACACCACAGCTCATGGCAATGCCAGATCCTCATGGCATTTATGAATCCAATGGGTTCAGTTCTGTTAAGTGCACTCAATCCTGGAAGGTCAATGCTGCTGTGCTATCCCCTCACCCACCCCTACCCCCAGTTTACAGACAGGAGACTGAAGCTAAAAAAGAAAGAATTGGTTAAGGTCACTGGAGCTGGCAACTAATTACATTTCCCAAATACTCTATTAATGATGACTACTTTTGCCTTTAATTAGTAGGTTTTAACTGCTCTATGAAACTTAATGTGGGAGGTTACCATTGTGGCGCAGCAGAAACAAATACAACTAGTATCCATGAGGATGGTGGGTTCAATCTCTGGCCTTGCCAGGGGCTGGGGATGTGGCTCAGATCCCAAGTTGCTGTGGCTGTGGTATAGGCCAGCAACTATAGCTCCGATTCAACCCCCAGCCTGGGAAATCCCATAAGCTGCAGGTGTGGCCCTAAAAAGCAAAAAACAAACAAAAACAAAAAAGAAACCCCAAACAAACAACAAACAAAGAAAAACAACTTAATGTGCAATACAAATGTTAGCTTATGGGCATTGGTTTTTAAAATTTAATTCAGAGGAGTTCTCATGGTGCAGTGGAAACGAATCTGACTAGAAACCATGAGGATACGGGTTCAATCCCTGGCCTCGCTCAGTGGGTTAAGAATCTGGCATTGCCATGAGCTGTGGTGTAGGTCGCAGACGCAGCTTGGATCTGGTGTGGCTGTGGCTCTAGCGTAGGCCAGCAGCTACAGCTCGGATTAGACCCCTAGCCTGGGAACCTCCATATGTTGTAGGTGAGCCCCTAAAAAGACAAAAAGAGAAAAAATAAATAAATAAATAAAATTTATGCCATAAAATTCACCCCTTTAATGTGTACAATCTAGTGATTTCTACTATATTTACAAAGATGCACAACCATCACCACTATTCCGGAACACTTTTGTCACTGCAAAAAAAAAAAAAACCTCCTTATCAAACAGCAGACTCTTCCCACTATCTGCTCCCTGAACGCCTGGCAACTACTACTTTATTTTCTGTATCTTGGATTCATCTTTTCTCGCTATGATATGTGACCTTTTGTTACTGATTTCTTTCACTTAGCATGTTTCGAAGGTTCCTCCTTGTTGTAGCATGATTCAGGACTTCATTTTTTTTTTTTTGATCTTTTTTTGGGTCTTTTTAGAGCCACACCTGAGGCATATGGAAATTCCCAGGCTAGGGGTCCAATGGGAGCTGTAGTTACTGGCCTCCTACACCACAGCCACAGCAACGTGGGATCCAAACTGTGTCTGCAACCTACACCATAGCTCACAGCAACACCAGATCCTTAACCCACTAGGAGAGGCCAGGGATTAAACCTGCATCCTCATGGATACTAGTCAGATTTGTTTCTGCTAAGCCACGACGAGAACGCCCAAGAACGTTATAATTTTAGCTCTTATATTTAGGTCTTTGACCCATTTAAAAACTTCCATTAAATTTTTTTTTATTTTAAAATTTTATATACAACCTAAAATTTGCCACTTAAAATTTTTTTATTATAGTTGATTTACAGCATTGTGCCAATTTTTGCTGTGTAGAAGTGACTCAGTTTTATATATATATATATGTTTATATACACACACACATATATACATACATATAAATGTATATATATACACACACACATTTTTTCTTTTTTAAAAAATCATTAATTTTTTTGGCCACGCCTATGGCATATGGAAGTTCCCAGACCAGAGACTGTATCTGAGTTGCTGCTGCGACCTATAACACAGCTGCAGCAATGCCAGATCCTTAACCCACTGCCACAGTGGGAACTCCATTCTTTTTTATATTATTTTCCATCATGGTCAACCACAGAGATTGGATATAGTTCCTTGTGCTATACAGTAGGACCTTACTGTTTACCAATTCTAAATGTAATAGTTTGCACCTACTAACCCCCAACTTGCAGTCCATCCTCTCCCTCCGCCACCCCTTGGTGACCACAGTCTGTTATCTGTGTCTTAGTCTGTTTCTGTTTTGTAGATAGGTTCATTTGTGCTGTATTTTAGATTTCACATATAAATGATATCAAGTGGTATTGGTCTTTCTCTTTCTAACTTAATATGAGAATCTCTAGCTGCATCCATGTTGCTGTGAATGGCCTAATTTCATTTTGTTGTTTTTTTTATGCTGAGCAGTATTCCACTGTATATGTGTACCACATCTTTTTTTTTTTTTTGTCTTTTTGCCTTTTCTAGGGCAGCTCCCATGGCATGTGGAGGTTCCCAGGCTAGGGGTCTAATCGGAGCTGTAGCCGCCGGCCTATATCAGAGCCACAGCAACGCAGGATCTGAGATGCATCTTCGACCTATACCACAGCTCACAGCAACACCAGATCCTTAACCCACTGAGCAAGGCCAGGGATCGAACCCACAACCTCATGGTTCCCAGTTAACCACTGCACCACCACGGGAACTCTATGTACCACATCTTCTTAATCCATTTATCTCTTGATGGACATTTGGGTTGTTTCCATGTCTTGGCTACTGTGAAAAGTGCTGCTATGAACATAAAGGTGCATGTTATCTTTTTTTTTTTCTCCTTGGTTGCACCTGAGTCATACAGAAGTTCCTAGGCTAGTGATTGAACCCAAGCTACAGCAACGACAATGCTGGATACTTATTTGCTAGGACACCAGGGAACTCTGCATGTATCTTTTTGAATTATATTTTGTCCAGATATATCTCCAGGAGTGAGATTGCTGGATCATATGGTAATTCTTAAAATTTACTACTTTTAACCACTGTTAAGTATACAATTTAGTGGCATTAATTACATTCACAGTGCTGTACAACCATTACCACTACCTACTTAAAAATTTTGCATCCCCTGAAATAAACTCTACCTAGTAAGCAATAAGGCCATTCTTTCTCCCAATGAATTGTCTTGGCACCTTTGTCAAAACCCATTTGTTCTATTCCACTGATTTGTTGTCTATCCATCTGCCAGTTCCACAGTCTTGGTTACTGTAGCTCAGAAGTAGGCTTTAAGTTCAGGAACTGTGAGTCTTCCAACTCTGTTCTTTTTTTTTTTTTTTTTTTGGTCTTTTTGCTATTTCTTGGGCCGCTCCTGCGGCATATGGAGGTTCCCAGGCTAGGGGTCGAATCGGAGCTGCAGCCACCAGCCTACGCCAGAGCCACAGCAACGTGGGATCCGAGCCGTGTCTGCAACCTACACCACAGCTCACAGCAATGCCGGATCGTTAACCCACTGAGCAAGGGCAGGGACCGAACCCGCAACCTCATGGTTCCTAGTCGGATTCGTTAACCACTGCGCCACGACGGGAACTCCCTGGAATTATTTTCTTAATTTCAACTTTCAGGTTCTTTATTAGCTGTATGTAGAACTGCAACTGATTTTTGTATATTGATCTTGTGTTTGAAAACCTTGCTTTTTTTTTTAACCACTTCTAATAGATTTTTGAGGATTCCGTAGGATATTCTACATCCAAGACCATCTTATCTACAAATAGATAGTTTTACTTCTTCCATTCTAATCTAGATGCCTTTTATTTCTTTTTCTTGCCTAACTGCCCTGGCTAGAACATCTAGGACAATGCTGAATAGAAGTGGTGAGAGTGAATGTCTTTGTTTTGTTCTTAACCTTCAGGGAAAAGCTTTTAGCATGAGTATGATTTTAGCTGTGGGTGTTTCATAGATGTCTTTCATCAAGATGAGCAAAGATTTCATCAGAATTCCCCTCTATTTCAACTTTTTATCGTGAAAAATTAGTGATACTCTGCCGTACAAAAATTATACTGGGGACTTCCCATTGTTGCGTGGCAAAAACAAATCTAGTATCAATGAGGATATGGGTTCAATCCTGGCCTTGGTCAGTGGGTCGGGGATCCAGTGTTGCTGTGAGCTGTGGTGGAGGTTGCAGACACAGCTCAGATCCCGAGTTGCTGTGGTGTAGGCTGGCAGCTGTAGCTCCAATTTGACCCCTAGCCTAGGAACTTCCATATGCCATAAGCGTGGCCCTAAAAATTAAAAAAAAAAGTATATATATATATATATATATATATTTTGTCTTTTTGCCTTTTCTAGGGCCGCTTCTGCGACACATGGAGATTCCCAGGCTAGGGGTCCAATCGGAGCTGTAGCCACCGGCCTAGGCCAGAGCCACAGCAACGCGGGATCTGAGCTGAGTCTGCAACCTACACCACAGCTCACGGCAACGCCAGATCCTTAACCCACTGAGCAAGGCCAGGGATCAAACCCGCGACCTCATGGTTCTTAGTCGGATTCGTTAACCACTGTGCCATGACAGGAACTCCTATATATTTTGGATTTTACAAATTACAGAATCACTTCATGAAAGGCTCTAAGTAACTTAGATTTTTTTGGAGTTCCTGTTGTGGCACAGTGGAAATGAATCCAACTAGGAACCATGAGGTTGTGGGTTTGATCCCTGGCCTCGCTCAGTGGGTTAAGGATCTGGCGTTGTTGTGAGTTGTGGTGTAGGTTGCAGATACGGATCAGATCTGGTGTGGCTGTGGCTGTGGCATAGGCCAGAAGCAACAGCTCCGATTAGACCCCTAGCCTGGGAACCTGCATATGCCCTGGGTACAGCCCTAAAAAGACCAAAAAAAAAAAGGAGTTCCCGTCGTGGCGCAGTGGAAACAAATCTGACTAGGGACCATGAGGTTGTGAGTTCGATCCCTGCCCTTGCTCAGTGGGTTAAGGATCCTGTGTTGCTGTGAGCTGTGGTGTAGGTTGCAGATGTGGCTCGGATCTGGCGTTGTGGCTGTGGCTGGTTGCTACAGCTCCGATTGGACCCCTAGCCTGGGAAGCTCCATATGCCAGGAGTGCGGCCCTAAAAAGACAAAAAAAAACCCAAAACCAAAACAACTTAGATTTATTAAAAATGAAATTTATATCAGGGTCCAAAAAAGTTCAAAATAGAAGTTCCTGTAGTGGAAACGAATCCGATGAGGAACCATGAGGTTGCGGGTTCAATCCCTGGCCTTGCTCAGTGGGTTAAGGATCTGGCGTTGTCGTGAGCTGTGGTGTAGGTCGCAGACATGGCTCAGATCTGGCATTGCTGTGGTGTAGGCCAGTGGCTACAGCTCTGATTAGACCCCTAGTCTGGGAACCTCCATATGCCATGGGTGCGGCCCTAAAAAGACCAAAAAAAAAAAAAAACCAACAAAAAAACCAAAACAAAAATTTCAAAATATTCCAAATATTTGGCCTCTGATTGAGCTGTTTTTACAACTTCATTTACAGTGTGGATTAAATTGGGATGAGCATTTAAAAACCAGTAATGGTACCAAGAAGCTCTAATTTACTTAACATGTGATTCTGTCTCAGGAAAAAGAGACGTGTAAACTAAAATACACCTTTGCTGAATTTAAAGGATGGAACCATACATGCTACACTCACTTCAGGGAATTCATCTTTACACTAACTCTGGTAACACCTTCCAGAGCTTCAGTGAAGCTGGAAGGAGCAGTGAGGGTACCTTAAAGGCTTTGTTGGTATCTGCGGGCATGGCCACAGCTGCTCCAGTCATTTGCTCCTGCATCATCCGTGATTGGTCAGCAGCTGCAGCAAAAGACACACCAGCATGAGTGCCAGGGCTCAGCAAGCAACCAGTACCCCTGGGGAAGAATGCTCCTTACAGAGCACTTACACATGCTTGCTGGTGGCTTAGAGAGCCACAGGCCAGTTCACTGACTGGCCCTGTCTTGCACAGTGTGACCCCGGGAAAGTCACTTTACCTCTTGCACAGTGTGACCCCGGGAAAGTCACTTTACCTCTTCTGAAAAATGGACATGATAATAGCAAGAGAAGAAAGACACCTAAAAGAAGTGCTAAACTTTATGTCAAATTTAAATAACAATAACAATAGCCAACAGTTATTGAGCACCTCCTCCAGGCCAGGTACTTCACTAAGTGCTTTACACATCTACCTCATCTACTCCTAACAGCACACCGGAAGTTAATCATTAAGGTCCCTGCTTTATAGACAGGCAAACAGAGGACCTGTCCAAGGCCACAGCTCTTAGTAAGAGAGCCAGGATTGGACTGGCAAGAACTCTAGTCAGTGAACTAACTGATCAAAGCTGGCCGCCTTCCAGCTTCAGATTTATAGGCTTGCATTGCTGGTGCTGGATCCCTCACAGGAGGGTAGCAGGCTCTGACCAACTAGATACTGTCCCTTTGATTACCGGGGAGAACTCAGAACTACAGACCGACCCTGGGATTAAGACTCTTTCAGAGTCTGAGGTATTGCCTCAGAAACTTATGAATCAGTGTAAGGAATGAAACTGTGCTTTAACAGAGCAGCCTACCTGATCATTGCAGCCCTGGCAAGAATGTTTCATTTAACCAAGTATTTGCTTCTTACCATTATCTTGGCCCAAAATCAGGGAGTAAATGCTCCGAAGCCCAAAAACATTGAGGAAATACCAGGATGCAGAACTCACCCTAGCAAAGCAAACGTGAAACAATGTAGGTAGTGATTTCAGAATTAACCTAGTTCACACTTTCTACCACCCAGGGTTATTCAGAGAATGTAAAGGAATCACTGGGGTAGGCTACTGTCACCAAAGCATAACCGAAGAAGAAATACAAATTGTGAAGGCAGTGTTACAAACAGTTACAGCTCTCTGCAGGCAAAGAGCTGCGCACTGGATTTGAACAGACTTTGGGGTCAAATCTCAGTTCCTCTACACACTTCACAGAGTTGCTAGAGGCTAACATAAGGCAAGATATGGAGGCAAACTGCTCCTCCAGCTGTGTGAATTCTTCTGCATAGGAATAGAAAGGGAAATCCCAACTGGTTTGGTTTGTTTCATCAGGGAATGCAAGCTTTGTTTAATTTTCCTTTCTACCTAATGGATTTTCAAACCATTTATTATGTTTAATCATAAAAACAATATACTTATTATGTATAATAAATGCAAACAATACAGAAGTACATAAAATAAAAACTGAAAGAAGCCTCCTGGCCTGTTCTGTAGAGGAAACCACAAGTGTTGGTGGGCTGCATCCTTTATGTGCAGCACTGAAGACTGGAGCTACTAGGAAAGCCACCCTAAGTTGTCAACTGTATCACCCAAGCTCTCCTTAGCTTAGGTTTCCCACCTTGCTCCCATCAAGTCAATATACTTGCATATAATAAAAGCTAAACAGAGCATAAGAAATGATACAGAGATAGAAAGAATCCACACTTGGGTCACACCTATTTTACATAATGTTGCAGATTTGGGTTTGTATTCTTATTATATAAAAGAAAGTCCTTACCAGGATGCATCTAATGTGAGTAGCTCAATTCCTTGCTGTAGCATAGGCTTAAAACGGAGGGTCAGTGGAAATGGTACCTTGGCTGCAGAGAAGAAACAAAAAGTTCAAAATCAATCCTAGCATCCCCTTTAAAATAGTTTAAGTGTGAATGCACATATTATTTCCCTGAGGAGGTGGGAACTCAGTACTATATAGTGTTTGGGAAATGATTTCCACAAGGAAATTTGTGTCAACTTCTGAAGATTTAACAGCCTTGAACAACACCAGCTTCTCTAATGCTTAAGAAGCAGGGACTGAAACTGAGCTGTGACCAAAATCTGAAAAAGAAACTCACGCTAATCTTGTTAAACCCAAAGTGGAAATATATGCAAAGAACATTACTCAGAAAACAAATTCATTTAAATCAAAGTAGCTTATAACCAAACAAACAAATGACCAGCACCAACACCTAGAAAATCAAAGTCAAAATAGAAACAGCTTGCTTCTTGCTCACCAGATTATTTTCAGAAACAAACTACCAAGGCACTTGTTTTGATCCCTATGAGTAAAAAAACCCCTACACCATGATTTATGAAAGCTTTGGGATAAGAGTCATAAAATCATAGCATATTATATTTTTTTTTGTTCAAAGACTGTTGTCATTTTCCTGCGAAGAAACTGAGACCAAAGGACCCATGATAACAGTATTGCAGCAGCACCTGGATTTCTCTTCATAGGCTCATGGGAAAGGATCATGGATAAAGTACACCTGAAGTCCTCTGGGCCGGTAACTTACTTGTGACAAAGCCTGAAAACGTCATGTTGATCCATCCGCCAATAAGAATCATAGGGAGGACATTTGTTACATTGCCTTTCATCATGTCTGTGAGCATAGTGGGATCTAAGACAAACACACAAGAGACCACACTACATGTTAGCACTGTTGGCAGGGACTTCTTGTTTTCTATCCATTTTAAATTTACCTGATAATTAAAGTAATACAAATTCATTGTAAATAAATTCAAGCGACATAGAAACACAGGACATAGAGAGTTCCTCTAAGCCTACGCTATAAACTTTTAACTGTTGTATATCCTTCCATCTTTATGGATTTTTATGTATATACATATATACACGCAATAGTTTCTCTATATGTATATAGATATACATAAAGGGATACTATGCTTACTATTTCGTTTCTTTTTTTTTTTTTTTGGTCTTTTTGCCATTTTTCTTGGGCCGCTCCCACGGCATATGGAGGTTCCCAAGCTAGGGGTCCAGCTGGGGCTGTAGCCGCTGGCCTACGCCAGAGCCACAGCAACTCAGGATCCGAGCCTCATCTGCAACCTACACCACAGCTCCCGGCAACACCGGATCCTTAACCCACTGAGCAAGGCCAGGGATCGAACCCCCAGCCTCATGGTTCCTAGTCGGATTCGTTAACCACTGAGCCATGACGGGAACTCCCTATTTCGCTTCTTAATTTTAAAAACTTAACATACTTTGAATGGTGTTTCCACAATCATATGATATCTCTCTCTCTTTTTGTTTTTTTTAGGGCCACACCCTAAAGACAACTACTGTGTACATAAATCAGCATGTTTATGTAAGTATTTCTGTAAGAGAAACTCTTAAAAGAGCTTCTGGGCCAAGGGATTTGACCATTTAAAACACTCTGAACAACAGTGAGAGGGCCTCAGGAGTTCCCATTGTGGCTCAGCAGTTAGCGAACCCAACTAGCATCCATGAGGACGCGGGTTCCATCCCTGGCCTTGCTCAGTGGGTTAAGGATCCGGCATTGCCATGAGCTGTGGTATAAGTCGCAGACATGGCTTGGATCCAGCATTGCTGTGGCTGTGGCATAGGCTGGTGGCTACAGTTACGATTCGACCCCTAGCCTGGGACCTCCATATGCCTTGGGTGCGGCCCTAAAAGACAAAAAAAATAAAAATAAAAAAGTCAGGAGTTCCCTTCGTGGCGCAGTGGTTAACGAATCCGACTAGGAACCATGAGGTTGCGGGTTCGGTCCTTGCCCTTGCTCAGTGGGTTAATGATCCGGCGTTGCCGTGAGCTGTGGTGTAGGTTGCAGATGTGGCTCGGATCCCGCGTTGCTGTGGCTCTGGCGTAGGCCAGTGGCTACAGCTCCGATTGGACCCCTAGCCTGGGAACCTCCATATGCCGCGGGAGCAGCCCAAGAAATAGCAAAAAGACAAAAAAAAATAATAATAATAATAAAAAAAATAAAAAAGACAAAACACTGAGAGGGCCTAACTTCCCACGACCTTAAAAGGAGCAGCTTTATCTCTGACTTGACTCCTATCCTGGGAAGCTCCATATGCTAAGAGCAACCCTAAAAAGCTAAATAAATAGATAAATACATAAATAAAAAATAAAAGGAGCAAAAAGAAAAAAAAAAAAGGAGCAGCTTTGGTCAATCTTTTTAATCTTCCCCAAATGAATGGGCTAAAAAGGGCATCTTGTTTTAATTTGCATTGGTGTCAAGTGTCTTTTCATATACTTACTGGTCTCTTGTTTCTTGTATGTTTATTTATTTATTTTTTTGCCTGAGGCATATGGAAGTTCCCGAGCCAGGGATCAAACCCGGGCTGTAGTTGTGACCTGAGCCACAACTGCAACAATACCAGAGCCTTAACCTGCTGCACCACAAGGGAACTTCCTCTTATAGGTTTTCTAAAAGACTTATTAAGATCAATTCCAGTACCTTCTGTCTGGATTTAAAATAGCTGGTTATCCTGGAGTTCCTGTCGTGACGCAGTGGTTAACGAATCCTAATAGGAACCATGAAGTTGCAGGTTCGATCCCTGGCCTTGCTCAGTGGGGTAAGGATCTGGTGTTGCCATGAGCTGTGGTGTAGGTTGCAGACGCGGCTCGGATCCCACGTTGCTATGGCTCTGGTGTAGGCTGGTGGCTACAGCTCCGATTCGACCCCTAGCCTGGGAACCTCCATATGCTGCGGGAGCGGCCCTAGAAAAGGCAAAAAGACAAAAAAAAAAGCTGGTTATCTACCTAAAGAAATAGGTACTGGCGGTCCCATCATGGCTCAGTGGTAACAAACCTGACAGTATCCATGAAGATGCAGGTTTGATCTCTGGCTTTGCTCAGTGGGTTAAAGATATGGCGATGCCTTGAGCTGTGGTATAGGTCACAGATGCGGCTTGGATCCTGCATTGCTGTGGCTGTGGTGTAGGCCGGCAGCTACAGCTCTGATTCGACTCCTAGCCTGGGAACCTCCATATGCCATGGGTATAGCCCTCAAAAAGCAAAAAAACAAACAAAAAAGAAACAGGTACTAAAATCAGAGGGCAGTCAACAATAGATAACAAATTACTTCATTTTACTTTAAAGATGCTGTATTTTTCATCCAACAGGATCAATGGAAGTAAGAAATCTGTAGGAGAAATTGTAGGGTGGGCCAAGCAATCATGTCTGACAAAAGAAATGGTCTGGGGAAATATTCAAGCAGAATCTGGGGCCATCTGGCAGCAGCAGGATCCAGGCACAGATGGGGAATGCTTTTACACTGTGCTCCTCAGATTTCTGGGTCTTGAGGAAGAGCATGGGGGGAGACTAGGACAGTGGCTCTAGCCCTCACCCCCTCAACCGAGGGCTTTTTTTTTAATCCACTTTATACACTGGGGTTCCCTGAAGATTTGAAAAAGAGAACTTCATCTCTGTAGATGTCTGAATCTGATGATCTTGAAGGTCTCTTAGATTACTGTCTTTTACAATTTAAATTTCAAATAAAAGAACATCCTCCCTGCTAACCCCCACCCCCTCCAACTCACATTGAAAATCCTCCTTAAAGATGAGAGAAGCAAGGAGTTCCCTAGTAGTGCAAATTGGTTAAGGATCCAGAGTTGTCACTGCCATGTTACAGTGGCCCAGGTTCGATACCTGGCCCAGAAACTTCCACATGCCATGGGCATAGCCAAAAAAAAAAAAAAAAGATGAGAAAAGGGAATAAACATACCAGTCATAGGAGAAGGTGGCACAACCTTCCTTTTAGTTTTTTTGAAAAATCCATCTTCTGGGTTGTTGAAGTAATATTTTCGTGTCAAGAATGACTAGTAGGAAAAAGAACTTTTTAAGTCTTAAAACTGTGACATAGCACATTGTCAAATTATCCCCCCGAGGTTTAGTCAAAGGCCTTGGAATATGCTGTTACACTCGAGCTGGCAGCCTACTTGGCAGATGACCTGACACTCTAGCTGAGTCACATTTAAAAACAATTTCCCAAGAAGGGCAGGGTCACAATGACAGCAAACACCACTAGGCTTAATTACTGACTTACCCGCCTCCAACTTTCCCTGAAGAGGCCCCTTATAAAACATTCAGATATCTACTGCTCTCAACCGTGAATCATGGAGTTTTTAATAAAAGATAAATGAGTACCTGTTTGGGAATGTATTTTCCATTTTCCCTGAGGACTCTGCTTCGAATTAGGACTTGACTGAAAAATACAACCAAGACAATGAGATTTTTAAAAGCGGAACACTAGAAGAAAATGAGAGAATAAAGTAGGAGACCTATTTAAACACAAGAGAGGGCCTATTTGGCAATGGCCCTGTGTGGAAACTTTTCAAAATACAAGTGTCCTTAAAATCAAAAGAACATACTTAACCCAACAATCAGTTTTCCAAAAGAGCATTCATTTTTCAGAAGTGACTTTCTGAACAAAGATTCCTGAGGAAGGCACATTTGGGACATTATGCTCAACTTTTTTTCTTATTTTACATTGCACTAAGAAGGAGCTTTCTCTGAGTGAAATGAGCAGCAGCTGGATACTACTCAGAAGACCAGCAGGCATGGGAAGAGGAAGGAAGGGTGAAGATAAAAGAAGGAAGTTTTGAAACCTCACAGAGAAAGGAGTACAAGACTTGACAGGGTTGGACTTGACAGGGTTGTACTTGACGGGCGACGAACAGAAATTCCACCCAGGTCTCAGACTGTTAGTAAGCTCTCAAGGAATATTTATTGAATTAATAAGTGAAATTATCTGGTGATATTTGATCATTACAGATAAGAGGGTAAGACCACAAGTAGGCGGTGCCAAGATACAAATACCAAATAGAAGAGACAAAAACAAGTAATTTCTCCTAGGTTTTCAAAAGTTGCCTTGAGGGGGGAAAAAAGGCTCCCCCACTTAAGTTGATGGAAATCCTCCTGAAAAGTGGAAAAAAAATTGTAGACAGAGGAACACCAGAAAACTGCTTGGTTTTCTTTCTCCTCAGTGTAAACCACCTGCTCTAAGCAGTCATCCGGTACTCTTAGGGTCACCTGTGGTCACCATACGCCTATTCCGGCTTCTCCTTGTGCTGGGAATGCTCTAGTGCCCCCTCCCTCATCATGTCCTAACTTCCTTTTCAAGCCCCACCTTCTCCATGGAACTCTCTTTTTTAAAATTGTAGATGACTTACGCCATTGTATTAGCTTAAGGTGTACCACAGAATGATTCAGTTTTGTTTTTTGGATTTTTTTGGCAGATAATACTCCTTTATCAGTTATTACAAGGTGGCAAAATTCCCTGTGCTATACAGTAAGTCCTTGTTGCTTAACTTTTTTATGTATAGTAGTTTTTATCTATTAATCCCGTACTCCTAATTTGTCCTTCCCCCTACTCCTCTTCGGTAACCCTAAGTTTGTTTTCTATCTCTATGAGTTGTTTCTGTTTTGTAGACAGATTCATTTGTACTACTTCTTAGATTCCACATAGAAGTGATATTATATAGTATTTCTTTCTCTGTCTGACTTTTTTTTTTGTCTTTTGTCTGTTTTTGTTGTTGTTGCTGCAATTTCTTGGGCCGCTCCCGCAGCATATGGAGATTCCCAGGCTAGGGGTTGAATCGGAGCTGTAGCCACTGGCCTACGCCAGAGCCACAGCAGCGCGGGATCCGAGCTGCGTCTGCAACCTACACCACAGCTCCCGGCAACGCCGGATCGTTAACCCACTGAGCAAGGGCAGGGACCGAACCCGCAACCTCATGGTTCCTAGTCGGATTCGTTAACCACTGCGCCACGACGGGAACTCCTGACTTATTTTATAAAACATAATATTCTCTAGGTGTACCCATGTTGCTGCAAATGGCAGAATTTCATTCTTTTTTGAGCAACATGGCATTTTTTCCCTCCATGGAACTCTTCTTGCCTGGTGCCCTTAGAGAATTCTGTCCATCTTCATTCTCTTGACCTCATGATACTACACAGTTGACTGCTCTATACACAGATCTACAGAGGTGATAGGAGATATGCTCTATTCCCTGGGACTGGTCTAAAGCATCTTCTCATGATGTGGCCTATACACCAATGTTGGTCTGTGACAAGATATGTACAGACACTGAGAATGAGGGTTTAGAGATTTTAATAGTAATTTGATATTGTCACAACATCCAAATATGTGATCAAAAATGTTAACATAAGCACTAGTCTGTACTAGATTAGAAATTTAAAAAAAAACCCAAAAAACAGAAAACTGGTCCTCCTCCAGACTGTTTAAGCAGCACTGGATCTAGAATAATTAATTGAAGGTCTGGAGTTGGACAGATTGGTTCAGATTCTGGCTCTGCCACTCGTCAGTTATGTGATCTTGCGTGAGTCATTTAAATTCCCTATGCTTCCGTTCATGCTGTGTACGATAATACATTTATTCTCATTAAATAAATACTTTATGAGCTTCTGAGAGCCACGTTAGGTGACACAAACAGTGGTGATCAAAAAGCAAGTATCGGAGTTCCCGTCGTGGCGCAGTGGTTGATGAATCTGACTAGGAACCATGAGGTTGCAGGTTCGGTCCCTGCCCTTGCTCAGTGGGTTAACGATCCGGCGTTGCCGGGAGCTGTGGTGTAGGTTGCAGATGCGGCTCGGATCTGGTGTTGCTGTGGCTCTGGCGTAGGCCCCGGGCTACAAGCTTCAATAGACCCCTAGCCTGGGAACCTCCATATGCCGCGGGAGCGGCCCAAAAAGAAATAGCAAAAACAAACAAACAAACAAAAAAGCAAGTATCTCATGAAAGGATAAATTCTAGTAGGGGGAAAGATTATAACCACAAGAGTAAGAGTGAAATTCATCTGTTATGTCCTGGGAAGGAGATGGATGATATGAGTATGTAACAGCGGGATATGACTGAATCTAGGAAATAGAAGTCTTGGGGAAAGCTTTGTTCTGGAGGTGTGATTAAATTGAAATCTTAAAGATAAGGAGAGATTACCTTAGCAAGGTGCTGGCGGGAACAGCATGTGCAAAAGCCCTGAGGCAGGAGTAAACCCTATGTCTGAGACCAGAGAAAAGGCCATGTGGCTGGAAGAAAGAGAACTACAGAAATGTGAAAACAAGGCTTGAGAGGATGGCAAAAGCCAGACTGTGCAAGTCCCTGTGAGTCCCCCATTTTTTTTTTGTCTTTTTGCCTTTTCTAGGGCTGCTCCCGAGGCATATGGAGATTCCCAAGCTAGGGGTCAAATCGGAGCTGTAGCCACCAGCCTACGCCAGAGCCACAGCAACGTGGGATCCAAGCTGTGTCTGCAACCTACACCACAGCCACAGCAACTCAGGATCCTTAACCCACTGAGCAAGGCCAGAGATCGAACCTGCAACCTCATGGTTACCAGTTGGATTCGTTTCCATTGCACCACAATGGGAACTCTCACATTTAGCATCCTAACCACATTTAAGCACACAGTTCAGTAGTGTTAAGTATATTCACACTGTTTTGAAACAGATCTCCAGAACTCTTTCATCTTGCAAACCTGAAACTCTGTTCCTAGTGCACAATAACTTCCCCTTCCACCTCTCCTAGCCCCTGGTAACCACCATTCTACTTTGTGTTTCTATGAATTTGGCTAGTTTAGATACTTCATATAAGTGGAATCTTACAGTTATTACCTTTTTGTGCCTGGTTTATTTTACTTAGCATAATATCCT
Organism: Phacochoerus africanus; assembly: GCF_016906955.1. Classification (NCBI taxonomy): domain Eukaryota; kingdom Metazoa; phylum Chordata; class Mammalia; order Artiodactyla; family Suidae; genus Phacochoerus; species Phacochoerus africanus. The sequence continues at coordinate 146,519,679 of NC_062544.1, forward strand.
TAAGGCTCATCTGTGTTGTACCATGTGACATGATTTCCTCCCTTTTTAAGAGTTCCACTGTATTTTATTTTATTTATTTATTTTTGGCCGTGCCTGAGGCATGCAGCTCTGGAGCCAGGGATCAAACCCATACTACAGCTCTAACAAAAGCCACAGCAGTGACAACACCAGATATTCAACTGCTAGGCTACCAAGGAACTCAAGAAACTTGTAGTCTTTATGTTAAGAGTGAAAGGGGAAGGAAAGGAAACCCCTGTTCGTGGGAGTAAAGTGGTACAACCTTTATGCAAAATAGTACGGAGGTTCTTCTAAATTAAAAATAGCATACAATCATATAAAAATATGATTAGCAATTCCACTCTGGATATATATCTACAGTAAATGAAATCAGTATTTTGAAGACAGGTGCAATTCCACCATGAAAGGATTAAAAATTATGTGATGTATGTGTACACACACACACCAGAATATTATTTATCCTTGAAAAAGAAGGAAATCCTGCCATTTGCAACAACACGGATGAACCTTGAAAACATTATACTAAATGAAATGAGCCAGACACAATATGACATACTGTATGATTTCATTTACATGAAGTACCTAAAGCAGGCAAATCCTGGAGATAGTAGAATGGTGGGTCCCAGGGGCTGGGGGGAGAAGGATATGAGAAGTTATTATTTAATAGGTTCAGAGTTTCTGCTAGGGATGAGGAAGATATTATGGAAGTGGATGGTGGTGACATCTGCACAGCAATGTGAATGTACTTAATGCCACTGAATTGTATGCTTAAAAATAGTCAAAATGGATTTTTAAAAAAAATTACGGCCACTCCTGTGGCATATGGAAATTCCTGGGCCAGGAATTGAACCCATGTCATGGCAATGACCAAGCCACTGCAGTGACAACACCAGATCCTTAACTGCTTTGCCTTGAGGGAATTCCTGTGGAAATTTTGTGATTGTTAAAATGGTGGCGTGGTTAAAACTGACATTTGTTAAGGGAAAGGATGCTAAGTATCCCTCGATGCTGGAGACAGTTGTGTAACATGAATAACTGTCCCATATCTTTTGAATATCCCTGTGAATTGCTTCTTCTTTTTTTGCGGGGGGCGGGGGGGGGGGGTTGCTGTGCTTGCAGAAGCTCCTGGGGCCAGGGGCTGAAACCATGCCACAGCAGTGACAATGTCAGATCCTTAACCTACTAGGCCACCAGGGAATTCTTGAATTGTTTTTAATTATCCAAGCCTCAAACCTAATATCCATTTTTTGTGTGTGTGGGGGTGACTTTTACATATACTTAACTTTCAGGGATGTAACCACCAAGTAAATATAAGGAAAACTGCACTTTGGTTTGTTTAGAACTTTATCAAGCATAGTTTACCATTTAGGGAAATCACATCCAAGCCATAACTTCTGTGATATCTAAGAAGCGAACACATCTATAATGGAACATGTTTTGATTATGGTGATTTTATTTTTTGGGGGCTGCACTTGCGGCATATGGGAGTTCCCAGGCTAGGCGTCAGGTCGGAGCTGCAGCTGCCCAGCCTAAGCCACAGCCACAGCAACTTGGGATCTGAGCTGCACCTGTTACCTAGGCTGCAGCTTGTGGCAATGCTGGATCCTGAACCCACTGAGCAAGGCCAGGGATCAAACTTGCATCCTCTGCCACTATGTCAGGTTCTTAACCTGCTGAGCCACAATAGGAACTCCCCAATTATGGCGATTTTTTTTTTTTTTTGGTCACCCCATGGCATGTGAGTTCCCAGGCCAGGGATCAGATCTGAGCCACAGCCTTGAACCAAACCACAGCTGCGGCAACACTGGATCCTTAACCCACTGTGCTGGCCTGGGGAACAAACCCACATCCCAGTGCTTCCAAAATCCTGTTGCTCCACCCCAATTATGGTGATTTTATGATGCATCTGACTTCTGCATCATATCTTCTAGGGCTGTTGTGCATAAGCACTTATATAAATTTATTTTCCTTTTCTCTTGATTGTTACAACTAGGGCACATTGCCTTTAAAAACAAACAAACATGGAGTTCCCATTGTGGTGCAGCGAAATGAATGCGACTAGGAACCATGAGGTTGTGGGTTGGATCCCTGGCATCGCTCAGTGGGTTAAGGATCCAGCGTTGCCATGAGCTGTGGTGTAGGTCGCAGACATAGCTTGGATCTGGCATTGCTGTGGCTGTGGTGTAGGCCAGCAGCTGTAACTCCAATTAGACCTCTAGCCTGGGAACTTGCATATGCTGTGGGTGTGGCCTCAAAAAGCAAAAAACAAACAAAAAACTCCCACCTTGTGTGTAGATTGTACCAACTGTGAATTTCATTTTGAGTTAGAAAAAGGAGCTTTGAGTCTGATACCATTCAGAAACATCACTCTGAAATCACATGGTGAACCCAGAGCAGAAAATTATGGCAGAAAAATCTGTGACAGCAGTTATTGTGGGCAAGAGAATTTAATTTGGAAGTGAGTCTCATCTGGATTTAATTATAGGCACAGTATTTTACTATTTTGGTTACTTTGGGAAGGCCACTTAACCTCTCTGGGCTTCCTTTTCTTCAGGGGATTCAGGATTATCTTAGTGTTACTGTGGGGATAAAAGGAAAACAGTTATTGGTGTCAGTAATTAAACAATGCTGAATGTCTGAACTCCAGTCATTTTATATCTTTCTATAGTCTTCCTTTCTGTGGTGAACTGACTTCTTAAGATTATCTCCAGGAGGTTAGTTCTGATCAGTTCTGAAACTGATGCCACAGAAAAATAACTGAAGTAGCTGCTGTGGTACAGGGGAAAGAGTTCCAGACATGGGAACCAAAAAACTTGGCTTCAAGTCCTGAATGTCACCATGTGTGACTTTGGATCCTCTTAAGCCTCAGTTTCTATTAAAATTGAATAGCATCTACCTCACAGAACTGCTCTGAATTTTAAATGTTAATGAATATAAGTGCTTAGCATAATGCCTAGCAGAAAATAAGTGTTTAATAAGTACTGGTTTATGATTATTCTCAACTGAATTGGGAGGCACAACTGAAAATGATAAAGCAGTGCTTTCCAAACTTCAATTATTCCCATTCCATGATTATGGTTTTTGTCTTATTTACCAAGCAGTTGTACTACTAAAAACTTAATATTTTTTTATATATCAACTTTTTCTACTTATATAAGTTTTAGAAGAAGTCTTTCAATTACCAGCAACATGACTTAACACCAGTATTGTTTGCCACACATAGAAAATAAATGTTAACATAACTGCAATAAAAACAAAAGAACATTATTAACTTTCAGCTAGATATTGTTACCTGGGCAAAGTTCTGAACCTAAGGCTTGCTCTTTGTTAAAATGTGATTAATATGTGATAGGAAAGTGTTAAAGACACGGTAGCATTCGTCTGAGTTGGTCTCAAAATAATCAGAACGATTAACTGAAAAATTTTTTAATTTGATATGGAGTGGACACATGTCTAGATATCACCTAAAATCTCTCAAATTACTTCTTGACACAGGTAGATACAGTCATGAAGCACATGAGGAAGATGTCTCCACTCCAGGAAGGGAAATGATTAATTACATCTCCTCACATCTCTATGACAGTTTTACATTTGCAAAGCACTTGGAAAGCTGACCACCACAGTAGTTTGGTAAAAGAAGTATAATCACACCTATCTTTTTGATTAAGAGTTCATAGATAAGACCACCGAGGGTTGGCCACTAGCCTAACAATATTAAGAGCAACATTTTATTGAACAACTACCATGTCCCAAGTCTATGCTAAAGTCTTTTTTTTTTGCTATTTCTTGGGCCGCTCCGGCGGCATATGGAGGTTCCCAGGCTAGGGGTCCAATCGGAGCTGTAGCCACCGGCCTAGGCCAGAGCCACAGCAACGCGGGATCCGAGCCGTGTCTGCAACCTACACCAAAGCTCCCTGCAACGCCGGATCGTTAACCCACTGAGCAAGGGCAGGGACCGAACCCGCAACCTCATGGTTCCTAGTCGGATTCGTTAACCACTGCGCCACGACGGGAACTCCATATGCTAAAGTCTTCATAGACATCATCTAAAATTTAATCCCCACGCCTGCTCTATGGGGCGTGTCCTGTTATCATCCTCTTTTTGCAGATGAGGAAAGTGAAACACACAGCCAAAGAACACTGAGGTAGTGGGGGGGCGATGAGAAACCCCGGCAAACTGACATAACCCCTGTATTTTCTTGCCCAAGGTCATAGGAGAGTAGGATCGCCGGAGGAGGGAGGGCGCTAACCTGTCAGAGACTTGTTCCTGGGTGAGCTTCTTGTCGCTCTGCAGCAGGATGGACACGTAGTGACGGATCATGCCCACGAAGAAGGTGATAATAACGATTGGCAGGACCACCCAGAGGCGGATGTTGGAGTCGAGCAGTAGCTCAGGCCCCGCCATCTTCACAGAGCGCCGGCGGCCTGCGGGTGTAGCCGGGTTTCTTTTTCCCGGGGCGCGGGGTTTCTCGTCGAGTTAGTCTCCGGGCCTTCTCACTCCCCTTAACCAGCTTGGCGGGGGACCCACCACGGTAGCCTCGGCCCTCACTCCCTTCCCCCACGCCGGGCCACTGGCCCGCCCACTTCCGGCGCGGAAGTTTGACGTAACGGCCAGGCGCGCTCCGGTGGCGTTGGCGTGGCGGCGTGCGGGGCGGGAAAGTCGAAACCTGAGGCGGTGACTTCTCGGCGGGTAAGTGGAGCAGCGGTCATTGTCCCTCGAGGTCCCTCGCCTGTGGTCTGGTCCCAAGGACCCCGCCGAGCGCGGCCTTTCCCTCTGAGGCTTCGAGCCCCAAACCTGAGCTTCCTTTGTCGCGTGCCAGTACCCACCCCCCACCGCCAGATACCTTGCTGCGTCGTTAAAATGACGAAATAAGGAGGGATTTACCGAATTGGTCCGGGCAGCCCGCCCTATCTCCTCGGCTTTCAGACTTTTCTGGAAGCGTGATGGGTTAGCACGTGCTAAAGATGTGTGCGCAGAAATCAGACGGCCTGACTTGCTTTAGTTTTTCCGTCTGCAGAATGGCTGGTAGTGTTTATAAGTAGTAAACGAGGCCACGGATAAAGAATACGCTTAGCATGGTGCTTGGTATGTAGCGGATATTAACTTTTATTGGAAGCCATTATTATAATCAAGAGTACGTGTAGTTGGTAGTTAAGAGTCAAATTCTGGAGCCGGATTGCTAAATTGGAACCCCAGCTCTGCCACTGAATGTGAGAATAGTAATGGTATCTACTTCAAAATATTTTATGAGGAGTAAATGAAGTATTAAACATAAAGCACTTAAAATAGTTTTTGCTAGCTGTTAGTAGTTACCTTCCTGCCAGCCATTCTCATTTAGCAAATATTCTTGGAAGTTTTTAATGCCAGGTGCTGTGCTGGGGTCAAGGGATACCGAGATAAGTGACACTAGGTTCTTGCTCTCAAAGAGCCTGGCGGTAAGGGCTCCCACACATCTCTGTGGATCAGGGAAGCTGGAGTGGTAAACTCTCTGGGAATAGGAGGAACACTCTTCAAGGAAGATGGCTTTTGACTGAGTCTTTAAGGAGGTGGAGTAATTTACAGGCAGATAAGAGCATTTCAGTTGGAAAGAACACCTTATCCAAAAACACTGAGACAGGAAGGTTCTGGTTTGCAAAATAGAGTAGTAGTCCCTGTGGTTCAGACCCTCCTCTACCTCTGCAGGCTCGTTTCTGACTCTACAGTCTCCTTCCTGTTTCTGTGTTGAGTTTTTCTCTGCCTGGACCACTCTTCTCATACCTCTTCTACTGGCTATCTCTTATTTCAGCTTTCAGCCCTCAGGGTGCTGCTTCAAAATCACTTTCTCAAAGAGATTATCCCTGAGAAATTCTTGCTGTTTTTCTTCATCACTCTCAATTAGACTAATTTTCTCATAGTACCCTAGATAGTGAACATTCTTTTTTTTTTTTAGTATGGCCGCACCCACAGCATATGGAAATTCCAGCAAGGGATTGACTCTGAGCTGCAGCTGTGACCTATGCCACAGCTGCAGCAACACCAGATCTTTAACCCACTGTTCTGGGCTGGGGATCTAACCGCATCCCCACAGATTCCTTTTTTTTTTTTTTTTGTGCTTTATGTTGTGCTGAACATCTTATTTTTTTTATTACTCAAATGAATTTATCACATATGTAGTTGTATAATGATCATAATCCCCACAGATTCTTAATCCACTGTGCCACAGTGGGGACTCCTAGATGGTGAAAGATCTTAAATGTTATATAGAGAACTGTGGGTTTTATCCTTAAGCAAGAGGGAAGTGGCCTGACTAAGGAGGCAACTAGATAAACCAATCTTGAAAGTAAGGGAGTATTGACCAGATGTAGGAGTTGAAGTTTTCTCAGAGAGCATTCTTATAAAGTGTTTGGCTTTGGATAGAGTAGCTTTCTTAGAGCTATAGCTTTAACTTCTCAGAATTTATTCAGTTCTTTGGGGTTAACTTCTTTTCTCTGATTTTGCTCTTGAAATTTAACTGAGGAAGACTTTGATCAAAATGGTTTCCAAAAGAAGACAGTCAAGATCTGAGGATAAAGAGAGCCTGACAGAAGATACCTCTGGTAAGTGTGTAGTCATTTTTGCTTTATTTCTTGTAGCAAATATGCGAGGTACTAAAAGGGAGGTAAGTTTCCTGCTTTCAAGTGCTGGGAGTCACCAAGGCTTAACAGAGCACACAGAATCTAGTATCAGGAGATATGAGATTAAATTTCTGCCTCTCATTCCACGAATGACTTTGGCTATGGTGGTAGGCTCTGAGTTTCAGTCTCCACATCCATAAAAGGAATCTACATACATAAGAGCTTATGTATTGTCCATGTTTTAGGTGCTGGACACATAGTCTCCTTACCGCCCGTAAAAAAATTTATGATCTAGTTAAATGCTATGATAGGGGTATATAAAGGAAAAGCATCATATGTATCAAAGCTGGCACATCAGAGGCAAAGAAAGAGCAGACTGTCCACATGAGAATGTAGTTGACAGCCCTGAGAGTTCCACTGAGAAGGGGTCTTTCATTTATCATACTCATTTAGTCTATTAGGGCACTTTTAACTTGTTATATCATTGACGGAGAAGAGTAGATAATCACACATTAAGAACCTTTTTGTTTGCTTTCGTTTTATGACTTCTCTGGGTCAAAAGCTTTGGGATAAAACCATTCTGGGCTTTGTAGTCAAAAATGTGATGTAGGAGAACCTGCCTCATTTTTTCTATCCCTGCATCTAGATCATTGGTTTTCAAACTTTGGTGTGCATCAGGAGTATTACCTGGAGAGTGTGTTAAAAATTTAGATTCCCAGACTCCATTCCTAAGATTTAGTTTCTACAGCTCTGGAACGTGACCTAAGACTATGCTTTTAATAAGTAATTCCAATGAGGTGGTTTGTAGACCACATGAGAGATCCCGACTGCTTTAGAATTTGGGTGGAAAACATTTCCCTGGATGTCATTAGAAGTGGCACATTTTAGGAAGTTGCCATGAGGTATAGTGGGTTGAGGATCTAGTGTTGCTACAGCTGTGGTATAGGTCACAATTTTGGTATGGGTTCGAACCCTGGTCCAGGAACTTCCACATGTGGAGGGTGCAGCCAAAAAAAAAAGTGGCAAATGAAAACTCAATAGGTGATAATAATTCTATTTATTTATGTATTTGTTTATTTTGGTGTTCTTAGGGGCGCACCTTTGGCATATGGAAGTTTCCAGGCCAGGGGTTGAATCAGAGCTGTAACTGCCGGCCTATATCACAGCAACAGCAATGTAGGATCTGAGCTGCATCTGTGACCTATACCACAGCTCATGGCAATGCCAGATCCTTAACACACTGAAGAAGGACAGGGATCAAATCCATGTCCTCATGGACACTAGTCAGGTTCATTACTGCTGAGCCATGATGGGAACTCCACAGTGATTGTTTAATTTGTTTGTTTGGATGCCATATTGCTGACGCTTGTGAGAAACAGTATTTCACTACAGTAGCAGGTTCACTATAATTCCTTAGGAACCCATCAGCTTTCTCCTTCTTTTTTTTTTTTTAGCTTTTTTCTTAGGGTTATTATTCTAGGGTTTACATTTAAATCTTTGCTTTACTATTTGTAACATTCTTGAAAATTTTGTCTGTTTTCAGAAACCAGGAAGCAACCACTTTCCAAAAAGACAAAGAAATTTCATGTTCATAATGAAGTTGAGGAAAATGACAGTGTCTTCGTAAAGCTTCTTAAGACAGCAGGACTTATTCTTAAAACAGGAGAGAGTCAGAATCAACTAGGTACTATTTTAATCTAAATCTTTTCTCTGGGTATATTTAAAGGGCTCAGAACTGAATCATGGAGTTTCTTTTTTTTTGAATCATGGATTTTCTAGAGGGCAATGAAGATTAGAAATACCATCTGTCCTGAGGCAAGGATGAAATTGAAATTGCTTTTTAGAGAATATCGTTATTCTCTTTGGTCCTGATTAATGCGTGTTAAGTAAAGTACTTCTAATTTTTTTTTTTTAAGAAAAAATGTTATATGCTAGTATTACATTATATTTTCTTGTGAAAAATAATTAATACCAGAGAACAATCTGATCTGTATTAGAGTAACTTCAGAAAAGAACTTATAAAGCCATGTAAGGCCCTGATTTGTGGGCACAGATTATTCTGTCCAGCTAAGGTTATGCCCTGTTTTTTTTAGAACACTTAGTAGCTATCCTTTATAAAAGCTAACTCTTTTGCTGTGGATTTATAAGATTTGGCCCAAACTTAGGTTAAAAATAGCCTTATTGGTTTCACCAGACAGGAACCTAGGTCTTTGGGAAAGTAAAACAAGGTAAGAAGTGTTAAAGACTCTGGAGACCATCTAGTTTTCTTTCCTCATAGCTGTGGATCAAATCGTTTTCCAGAAGAAGCTCTTTCAGACTCTGAGGAAACATCCTTCTTATCCCAAAGTATGTACTTTCCCCTGGTACTTTGGCTTTTGCCAGCAGTACCTCAGGAACTGGGAATTTAAAGACACTGGTGTGGCGTTCCTATCATGGCTCAGCGGAAACGAATCTGACTAGCATCCATGAAGATGCAGGTTCTATCCCTGGCCTTGCTCAGTAGGTTAAGGATCTGGTTTTGCTGTGAGATGTGGCATAGGTCGCAGACACAGCTCAGATCCCGAGTTGCTGTGGTTGTGGTGTAGGCCAGCAGCTACATCTCCAATTCAGTCCCTGGCCTGGGAACATCCAGATGCCACTGGTACGGCCCTAAAAAGACAAAAATAAATAAATAAATAAAATAAAAAGACTCTGGTGGAGTTCAAGTTATGGCACAGAAGCTTAAGAATCTCGTGTTGTCTCTGAGGTGACGTGGGTTCAACCCCCTGGCCTGGCCCAGTGGATTAAGGGTCTGGCTTTGCTGCAACTGTAATGTAGGTTGCAGCTGTGCCTCAGTCAATCCCTGGCCTGGGGAACTTACATATGCCACAGGTGTGGCCCCAAAAAGGAAAAAAAAAAAAGACAGTGGCATGAAACTATTATATAGAATGGATAAAGAACAAGGTTCTACTGTATGACACAGGGAACTATATTCAATATCCTACAATGAACTGTAATGGAAAAGAATATGAAAAAGTAAATATGTATTTATATACTGAATCATTTTGCTGTACAGCAAAAATTAACACAAAATGTAAATCAACTATACTTTTTAAAAAATAAAAGTACTGGCATAAAATAGAATGATTTTAGCTAACCCACAGCAAATGTTAAACTAAAAATCTTACTCTTTTTTTTTTTTTAAAACGTCGCTAAGATAATAGAAGAGTTCGTTAGTGGCTTGGAATCTTACATTGAGGACCAAGGCAGTTTCAGGAACTGCCTGTTGTCTTGTGAACGGCTGCAGGATGAGGAAGCCAGGTATGGAGACAAGGCATGGAATCTTGCTGATGTTTAGCCTGTACATTAATTGGAGTCGGGGTGAGTTGTGGGACAGAATGCAATTTTTCAGAATTTCATTTTTGATTTATAACTCTTTTTCACAGGGTTTTAACCTTTAAATTATTGTTTATAGTGATGATAATAAATATTAAAACAAAATAGAAAGTAAATTTTTTTTTTTTTTTTTTTTACAGCATGGGGTCATCTTACTGTAAGAGCCTCATTAAATTGCTTCTGGGAGTTGACATATTACAGGTGAGACTGCCATTCTTTTTTTGAACATTTGATGGGTGTGATTTGTGGCTTGTGCCCAGGTATAAGTGGCGGGCCCACAGGGTTAATGAGAAGATTTGGATTTGCAATAGATTGCCATAGTCCTGTTGCTGAGATGCATCTGGTAGGGCAATATCTGTCTTTGGACTGAGCTGATTAACCCAGTATATCTCAAAGCCTTGTTTATTCCTTCAGCCCCTGATCCCTGCTTCATAAAGTTTCATCCTTGTATATCTCTGCCGTATTCACATCTGTATTATCTCTCATTTAGCTTTGTATTTGCTTATTAACTGGATTTTTCTCTTCTCTTTCCCTCTCTCTTTTAATTTATTGAGTAGACAATACATTCACATGTTTTAAACAACTCAAATTATAAAAATGTATGTAGGAAGTTCCCATTGTGACTCAGTGGTAACGGGCCTGACTAGTTTCCTTGAGGATGTTGGTTCGGTCCCTGGCCTTGCTCAGTGGGTTAAGGATCTGGTGTTGCCAAAACTGTGGTGTAGATTGCACATGTGGATTGGATCTGGCATAGCTGTGTTGTAGGCCAACAGCTGCAGCTCCAGTTCGACCGCTGGCCCAGGAACTTCCGTATGCCACAGGCACAGCTCTAAGAAGGCAAAAAAAAAAAAAGGTGTGTTTTTTTTGTCTTTTTAGGGCCAAAGCCATGGCATATGGAGGTTCCCAGGCTAGGGGTCAAAGTGGAGATGTAGCTGCCGGCCTACGCCACAGCCCCAACAATGCCAGATCTCAGCCACATCTGTGACCTACACCATAGCTCATGGCAACACCAGATCCTTAGCCCACTGAGCAAGGCCAGGAATTGAACCTGCATACTCATGGGTGCTAGTCAGATTTGTTTCCACTGAGCCACAATGGGAACTCTGAAGAAAGGATGGTGATATATAATGCAAAGTCTCCCTCCCAGCCTCTCCTCCATTTTTCCCCTTTTCTCTCTCAGTGTTAATCTTTTCACACTAGATACAACTTTTCCCTTTGATTGGAAATCTTGACTATAACCTACTTAGCTTAAATCTAAGAGCCTTCTTGTTCCCTGAAGAGAAATCTTTTCTTGCAACTGTCTAATAATCTGTTAAAGTCTTCATTTAATGGGTTAAGAGTTGTCATTGTATTTAATATTTTTGTTATCTGATTGTTTTAATATTGCCTCGATTGTCATTTTGCAATTTTTTCAGAAGACAGATTATTGATAAGCCCTTGTGTTTTAACAGTTTATATTGAAAATATAGGCAGCATTCATGTGGACATTCTTATAATAAGGATTTCAAGTAAAGCAAGGTTTTTCCTCCAAGAACTCTTGTCAAAGAGAATTACGACTAATTATACATTTCTGTGTGGAATTTTGAGACCATCTTCTAACTCCCTATGTTTTCTCTTTTAGCCTTCCATTATCAAAATCTTATTTGAAAAGTTGCCAGAATTTCTTTTTGAAAAGTAAGTGGAGTTATTCTGGAATATTCAAGGACCCTGGTGTAGTTAAGTTTCTCTTTGAAAAGATTACTCTGAAGCATCATTGGTTTCTCTGAAGGTCATATTTATTATGACCCTAGATTCTTTTTTTTTGTTTGTTTGTTTTTTTGTCTTTTTGCTATTTCTTTTGGGCCGCTCCCGCGGCATATGGAGGTTCCCAGGCTAGGGGTTGAATCGGAGCTGTAGCCACTGGCCTACGCCAGAGCCACAGCAACGCGGGATCCGAGCCGCGTCTGCAACCTACACCACAGCTCACGGCAACGCCGGATCGTTAACCCACTGAGCAAGGGCAGGGACCGAACCCGCAACCTCATGGTTCCTAGTCGGATTCGTTAACCACTGCGCCACGACGGGAACTCCATGACCCTAGATTCTTAAGTGACTACTAAAGTTTTATTGAGGGGGTCCTTTTGTTTATATGATTATACATTCCTAGAAGGATACATGATAAACTGGTAATGGTGATTGTCTTCATTCAGGGGAGCTAGTGGCTGAAGTCACATATTCTAATTACTGTTCTTTACCTTTTCAATTTTACCATATATGTGTGCTACAATTTTTTAAAAATTTACTTAAAAAAAAAAGAATAGCATAATAGAAAAGTAGATAAAGGTCATGAATAGACAATTCACGAAGAAGAAATATAAGAGCATCAAACTTTTTTTAATGCTTGAGTTTATTAATAATTAAAGACAAAAATTTCAAATAGTAGATACATTTCTTTCACTCTCAAAAGATCTCCCTTTTGAGTTTAATGAACAAGCATGCCCATGTATCACCTGTGAACATAGAAACCGGTTCAGTCACTCTGAAGGGCAGTAGGCTGTGAGTATCAAAACCTTAGATTTTGCATACCCTTTAATATTCAGCTGTGTCTCCTAATTTATCCTAAGATAATAACTGAAATAAAACAGCAATAAATAAGACTACTGTTTAAGATCATAAAAAAGTGTAAGTTCCCTGGTAGCCTAGCAGTTAAGGCTCTGGCATTGTCACTGCTGTAGTATGGGTTGGATCCCTGGCCCAGGAACTCTGCATGCCATGGGTGTCATCAAAAAAATAAGGTAACGGGGACTTCCTGTCATGACTCAGCAGGGATAAACCCATCTAGTATCCATGAGGACGAGGTTCGATCCCTGGCCTTGCTTAGTGGGTTAAAGATCCAGCGTTACTGTGAGCTGTGGTGTAGGTCACAGATGTGCTCAGATCTGGTGTGGCTGTGGCTGTCGTAGGCTGGCAGCTGTAGCTCTGATTCAACCCCTGGCGTGGGTACTTCCATGTGCCTTGGGGTGCAGCCCTAAAAAGTCAAAAAAATAATAAGGTAACAAAAAAAATTGTAAACTGAGATGTTCAGCTGTAGGTGATTGGTTAAGTAAACTAGGTGAATCTACACAATGAATTATCATGTGGACATTAAAAATTATAAAGAGGACATTAAATACTGCACATTAATTTTTTTTTAAGAAATCGGGTTATACAAATCAGTAATTACAGTTCAGCCCAGTATTTTGTTTAGTAATTAAGAATATTCACAAAGGAATTCTTGTGCCTTGGCAGTACTGACCCCGACTAGTATCCACGAGGAGGAAGATTTGATCTCTGGCCTCCATTAGGGTGTTAAGGATCCGGTGTTGGCCATGAGCTGTAGGGTAGGTTGCAGACTCGGCTTGGATCCCACATTGCTGTGTCTGTTGAGTAGGCCAGCAGCTACGGCTCCAATTCGACCCCTGCCTAGCCTGGGAACTTCCATATGTCATGGGTGTGGCCTTAAAAAGACCCCCCCCCCCCCAAAAAAATGCACATATTTACATATATCTATGTGTATATGTATATATATATATATACACACACACATATATATATGTATGAATATCAGTAGGGGACATCTCTGGATGAAAATATTTAGGTCATTTTTATTTTCTCTCTCTCTCTTTTTTTTTGTCTTTTTGCCTTTTCTAGGGCTGCACCTGCAGCATGTGGAGGTTCCCAGGCTAGGGGTCTAATCGAAGCTGTAGCTGCCAGCGACAGCTACAGCCACAGCAACGACGGATCCCAGTCGAGTCTGCAGCATAACACCACAGCTCACGGCAACGCCAGATACCTAACCCACTGAGCAAGGCCAGGGCTCGAACCCGCAACCTCATGGGTCCTAGTTGGATTTGCTAGCCACTGAACCACGACGGGAACTCTGATTTTCTCCTTTTTAATAGGTGTTTTTTCAGTGTCTTAAGTAATAATGGTAAACACAAAGATTTATCTCTAAAAATTCATGTTTTGCCTGAGTGGCTACCTCTAGATGCTTTATGTCCTAGCTAAGTTTTTGTTTGTTTGTTTTTAATTTTTCAGCTGTCCACAGCATGTGGAAGTTCCAGGGCCAGGGGTCAAACCCATGCCACAGCAGTGATATGGTTCATAGTAGTGACAGTGCCATTAACTGCTATGCCACCAGGGAACCCTGTTTTTTTGTTTGTTTGTTTGTTTTTGAGACAATGCTGTTAAGAAGAGGAACAGGAGGTAGTCCAAATCTTTAGACATAGAAGGCTGGGAAGAAGGCAGAGACTGTCATTTTGGGGGAAATAATACTGAGCCAACTTTTCTTGACCCATGAATGGTTTTCACTACTTTCGCAAACCTCATCTAATGTGACCTATGTTTCCATAAGAGTAAAAAGTACTTGTTTTTTTACTTATATATTGATGTAATTAGTTTTTTACTTTCTTAAAATAATATATCTTTCTCAGTTAAAGTTTATTACCTTTATTTTTTTTATTTTTTATTTTTTTTGTCTTTTTGCTATTTCTTTGGGCCGCTTCCGCGGCATATAGAGGTTCCCAGGCCAGGGGTCCAATCGGAGCCGCAGCCACTGGCCTACGCCAGAGCCACAGCAACGCGGGATCCGAGCCGCGTCTGCAACCTACACCACAGCTCACGGCAATGCCGGATCGTTAACCCACTGAGCAAGGGCAGGGACTGAACCCGCAACCTCATGGTTCCTAGTCGGATTCGCTAACCACTGCGCCACGACGGGAACTCCTATTTTTTTAAATTGTATATATATTTTAAGAGATATTCTCCAGGAGTTCCCATTGTGGTGCAGCAGAAATGAACCCGACTAGTATCCATGAAGGCATGGGTTCAAACCCTGGCTTGACTCAGTAGGTCCAGGATCCTGCATTGCTGTGGCTGTGGTGTAGGCTGACAGCTGTAGCTCCGGTTTGACTCCTAGGTTGGAAACTTCCATATGTTGTGGGTTCGGCCCTAAAAAGCAAAAAAAACAAACAAAAATACCTACAGAGCTTTCTTCCCCTTCTCTAAACCCTTCCCAAATATAACCACTGTTAACAGGTTTTTTGTTTTGTTTTGTTTTGCTTTTTAGGGTCACACCCACGGCATATGGAGGTTCCCGGTCTAGGGGTTGAATTGGAGCTGTAGCTGCCGGCCTATGCCACAGCCACAGCAACGCCAGATCTAAGCTGCATCTGTGATCTACACCACAGCTCATGGCAACACTGGATCCTTAACCCACTGAGCGAGGCCAGGGATTGAACCCGCATCTTCATGGACCCTCTGTTAGGTTCTTAACCTGCTGAGCCGCAACCAGAGCTCCCACTGTTAACAGTTTAATGGGTCTTCTTACAGACATATTTCTCAACATATGTAAGCGTATGTCTCATGTTTTTTTGGTATCACTTTGTATCTAGCACAGTGCAGCACACAGTAAGTGTTCAGTAACTGTTAAATGAATGGCTGAGATATTGTGTGGAGTATTAATGTTTGCTGCCGTGTAAGTCAGAGGGGCGAAGTCTGACTTCTCATCTTAACATTTTAGTGTGAACAGTGATGGAATCAACATGCCTCGCCTCATCATCAATCAGCTGAAATGGCTTGATAGAGTTGTGGATAGTAAGGTAGGTTTTGGGGACTTTTTCTTTCTCTTGGATTTAGAGAGAAATTTTTTTTTTTGGTTTTAAGGGCTTCAGGCGTGGCATATGGAAGTTACCAGGCTAGGGGTCGAAATGGAGCTATAGCTGCCAGCCTGTACTACAGCCACAACAAGTCTTCGACCTACACCACAGCTCACAGCAACGCTGGATCCTTGACCCATTGCATGAGGCCAGGGATTGTAACTAGTATCCTCATGGATACTAGTCAGATTCATTTCCACTGTGCCACAATGGGAACTCTGAGAAAATTTTTATTTGAAGAAAAATTTGTTATTAAGTACCTTGGTAAAGTTGAGTGTGTTTTGAACCTAGTGCTTAAGGCCCATTTCAGTGTTCTTAAAATCATTCCTTCTATTTCAGACATTTCAAGACTGAATCTTTATTTGGAAGGACATGAGTTTTAGAATCTCATTTGGGCTGGAATTTTGTGTCTTCTACTTATTAATTGTATATCCTTGAGCAACACATATCCCTACATTTTAAAAATGGGAATTGTCACACAAACTCCGTAGAGTTGTGAAGATTAAATAAAATGAAGTATGTAACAGACCTATTAGATAATATGCTATCCATCCTACTTTTTTTTTTCTATACACCATCTTCTCTGTGAACAGTTCTGAGTCATTTACTCCCTTTTTTTTTGTCTTTTTGTTTTTTTAGAACTGCACCCTCGACATATGGATGTTCCAAGGCTGGGGGTCCAATCGGAGCTGTAGCCACCAGCCTATGTCAGAGCCACAGCAACGTGGGATCTGAGCCGAGTCTGCGATCTACACCACAACTCATGGCAACACCAGGTCCCCAACTCACTGAGCGAGGCCAGCGATTGAACTTGCAACCTCATGGTTCCTAGTCGGATTCGTTAACCACTGAGCCACGATGGGAACTCCCTGGGTCGTTTACTTCTGATTTTAAGACTTTGAACTTGAATATGTGTGCAGTTGTCATATTGTACACGAAAGCATTCCCGTTTTGCATTTCATGAGTATTGTGCGTACTGTGCTACACACTTCTGATAGTCTCCTCCACTGCAGGATCTTACCACAAAGATCATGCAGCTGATCAGCATTGCTCCAGTGTACCTGCAGCATGACTTCATCATCAGCCTACCTGAGATCCTAGGGGATTCCCAGCATGCTGACGTGGGGAAAGAACTCAGGTGGGTAACACCTGCTGCCATCTTGGGCAAGGCTCTACTCTGGGAACATTATCACTTCAGTATGCAAAGAGTAGTAATAATGTGTTCCTTTTTGTATTAAGGAGGGTGATACCCATCTTCCATAATTAGAATATGGGATTTGACTTTGATTTTCTCTCCATTCTTTTTGGCCACACTCCCAGCATGTGGAAGTTCCCAGGCCAGGGATCAAACCCACACCATAGAACCTGCACCATAGCTGTAACCAGAGCCACAGCAGTGACAATACTGTATCCTTAACCTGCTGAGCCACCAGGGAACTCCACTGACTTGCTCTCCTACTAATGAGTATATTTTTGAGTACTTTCTTTTAAATAGCATATCTGTGGTAAATGTGAAGTCTGGCTTAAGCTTTGGTATATAAATTTGGTCTACAGAGACATAAACATGATGTTTTGTTTTGGTTTTTTTTTTTGTCTTTTTATGGCCACGCTTGCAGCATGTGGAGGTTCCCAGACTAGGGGTCGAATCTGAGCTATAGCTGCTGGCTTACACCAGAGCCGCAGCAACACCAGATCCGAGCCACATCTGCAACCTACACCACAGCTCATGGCAATGCCAGATCCTTAACCCACTGAGCAAGGCCAGGGACCAAACCTGTGTCCTCATAGATGCTAGTTAGATTCGTTTCTGCTGAGCTGCAGCAGGAACTCCCCCATGATTCCTTTGTTTTATTAGAATTTCTACCCTCAGAGGGTCCTCAGTCATGACTGCATATCCAAATCATGTGGAATTTATTTAACATTCTTTGACCTCTAAGTGATTCATTCTAATGCATGTTGCTGCATCTGATTATTGCTGAGACGTGTTGCTTACTGACATTTATGTGAAAAATACTAATTGATAGGACAATAATTAAGAAGGGGAGAACAATATTCCTACATAGTTTTGTTTCTGTTTTAATACAACTGTATATTCATCCTAGAAGTAGTTAAAAAATTCAATTTGTAGTATTTCGTTTCCTGTAGTTGTCTGCAAAACTTTCCAAAAATGTCCAGAGATTTTTTTTTTTTTTTTTGCCTTTGTGCTTTTGGGCAGGCTGTTCCCTCTGGGTGTAGCACTATGCCACCCACTTTGCCTGCTTAACTCCAGCTTGTCCTTCTGTATAACCTTCTCTTAGAATCTTAGAATCTATCACTGTCCTCTACTCTGTGCTACTGTAGCACCCTGCACATAATACATCTCTCATGGTTATCACACTTCATTGTACTAGTAGGTTTTCACTTTCCTTTTCTCAAGAAAAATATGCACCAAACTCAATAGTGGTTACTGGGATTCCGTGGTGGTGCAGTGGGTTAAGGATCCGGTGTTGTCACTGCTGTGGTTCTTGTTAGAGCTGTGGTGTCAGTTCACTGCCTGGTTCACTGCCAGGAACTTGCACATACCACAGGGGTGGCTAAAAAAAAAAAAAGGTAGTTTTTTACCTCTGGGTAGTGGGATGATAAGTTCCCTACATGGTTCCTTCTGGTTTCTACTTGGTTGTTTGAATTTTTCATAATGAGCATGTATTATAAAAAAATTAGGACAGTTTTTAATGAAATGTAATATAAGTCAAAATTTAGTGGGGACTAAATATATCCTCTCTTTCCATACCTTAAGTGATTTTTCTCAAGTCATTTTCTGCCTCTGTTAAAGGTTGCACAACTTTTCTCTTTTTCCACTATTCACAGTGACCTTCTAACAGAGAATACTCTGCTCACTGTCCCGATCTTGGATGTCCTTTCCAGCCTCCAGCTTGACCCGAAGCTCCTGACTAAGGTGGGGAAGGACCCTGCTGTCTAAAAACATGCCGTCTTTCTCACCTTCCAGAACCAGCGTCATTCAGTCATTACCGTGGACCAGTTGAATATAATGAAAATTTCTCTTTGAAACATTACTGAATGACATTTGCTTTCTTTCTTTCTTTTCAATGAATTTCTGCTCCATTTTTATTTTTATTTATTTATTTATTTGTTTTTTTTTGCTTTTTAGGGCCAAACCAGTGGCATATAGAGGTTCCCAGGCTAGGGGTCTAATCAGAGCTATAGCTGCCGGCCTACACCAGAGCCACAGCCATGCCAGATCCAAACCTCCATCTTCGACTTACACCACAGCTCATGGCAATGCCCAATCCTTAACCCACTGAGCGAGGCCAGGGATTGAATCCACAACCTCATGGTTCCTAGTTGGATTCGTTTCCACTGAGCCACAATGGGAAACAGTTGCTCCATCTGCTCCATTTTTAAACAGTTTTAGTGGAACTCCTCTCTATTGCCTATATATTTACAAACTCTCCCCTATAGGAATAACAATTTTTTATGCCTTCCTCTAGCCAAGGGAAAATTCAGGCTCCAAAATGTAAGGTGATAACACTTTCACATTCATCACCGTCTATTGTCAAGGAAGCTGTAGTGTTAACAATTGCAAGCTTATGATTTGGTTTAAAAAATAAAATAAGGTGTTTTTCTTCTGAAATTACAAGTAAGAAAACTCAGAAGTAATTTTTCTAATTTTAACTAACAAGTTGGTAATAGATTGAGGTATTAACATGAAAATATGTAAGGTTTTCCTGCTTTTTGTGTTTAGGTCCGCCAGTTGGTGATGGGTAAGCTGTCATCTGTCATGTTGGACGATTTACCTGTGATAATCAAGTTCATTCTTCATTCCATAACTGCCACGGATGCACTCGAGGTACCCTATTATTTCCCAGCAAACACTGTAGGGTGCTCGACTCTGCAGAGTGCAGAGAATAGCATTGGTGCCCTTGTGAAACTCAGCAATCAAAAAAAAGGCTAAACTAGAAGTTCCTGTGTGGCTCAGCAGGTTAAGGATCCAGCCTTGTCACTACAGTGTTTCAGGTCGCTGCCTGTGGCAGAGGTTTAGTCTCTCTGCATGCCAGGGGTGCAGCCAAAAAAAAAAAAAAAAAGACTAACCTAGAGGAAGAGACATTAAGATAAATTACTTAAATTAATAGGTTCTGATTGCTCCTCTCTGTCCTGATACTGATGATTGTGACTGATCCAGTACTATTCAAGGGCAAAAATTGAGCTATTATCGAGGTTTGTTCTGTATAAGCTGCTACAGGTTGTATTTGCTATTTTAGTGTACTGTCTCAAGGAATTCTGGAATTTTAAAGCACATGACATACAAACTTTCATTAGCTGTTTTCATCAGCTGTCTTTTGGAATGCCTTGTGTAACAATATGTTTAATGATTCTTCCTCAGTCTTTCAGGAGATTGTTAGAATGCTCTTGTTCAGAGAATGGATTGTGCCTGTCCACTGTAAATGAGCAGAAAACATAGCTAATACTTATTTACTGTAGGTAGTTTCTGAGCTTCGGGAGAGATTGGATCTGGAGCATTGTATTTTACCATCACGGTTGCAGGCTTCTCAAAGCAAGTTGAAAAATAAAGGATGGACAAGGTATAAACTCATGGGCAGTTACCACCTTTTTCCTCACACAGACAAGGAAAGTTTCCTGACATCTATCTTGAAGCCAGGACAGAAGATCTTAATACTTAAAACTATAAATAATGGTAGTAATATTATAATCATGTAGTACTATACAGTTTTTCAAATCATATTTATGTATATGTGTATTCCCTTGGCTGTTCAGATCAATCCCAATAGACTGCAGTACAAGTTTATTAACCATTTTGCGCATGAAGTTGTGATTTGTTTTGACATGTGACTAGTAAAACAGGAACCCAGATCTTACAGGTTCCTATGTGGTAAGTGGAACAATGATTTTTTTTTTTTCCCTCTGCTGCTTGTAGTTCTTCAGGAAATCAAGAAGACAGTAAGGATTGTGTCGTTCTCTTCTTTGATGTGATAAAGTCAGCCGTTAGATATGAGAAAATCATTTCCGAAGCCTGGATTAAGGTGAGTGAGATCTTTGGAACTTTGAACATTCAGGAGGAAATGGGTGGCAGTCAGCGACAGATGTGCAGGTTAAGGTAGGTTGAGTGCTCGCCTTGGCAGCACATATACTAAAATTGGAATGATACAGAGATCACCATGGCTCGTGTGCAAGGATGGCATGTAAATTCATGATGCATTCCACATTTCTAAGATAATTAAGAAAGGGAGGAGTTCCTGTTGTGGCTCAGTGGTTAACAAATCTGACTAGGAACCATGAGGTTGGGGGTTTGGTCCCTGGCCTCGCTCAGTGGGTTTAAGGGTCCGGCATTGCCATGAGCTGTGGTATAGGTTGAAGATATGGCTTGGATCCCAAGTTGCTGTGGCTCTGGCGTAGGCCGGTGGCTACAGCTCTGATTAGACCCCTAGACTGGGAACATCTGTATGCCGTGAGTACAGCCTTAGAAAAGGCAAAAAGACAACCCCCCTCCCCAAAAAAGGGAATATGTGTATATATATATATATGTATAACTGGGTTACTAGGTTTTATGGCATAAATTGGTACAACACTGTAAATCAAGTATACTTTAATAAAAAATAAAAAGTAAGTTGAAATAAAAGTTTTAAAAGTCAGTAAAATAGAAATAATAGATGATGGTTCCCAGAAATAATAGAACAAGCATGCTGAATAAGGTAAAACGTGTTCTCTCTGTTGTAATATTTTTGCGACCTTTGTTTTTCCAGGCAATTGAAAACACCACTTCAGTGTCTGAACACAAGGTAATGTCCATGTACTATGAATTTTAAGTATTGCAGACATCAAGTAGTGATACTGGCTAGCTTTTCTTCCCTGGCTCTCTCCAGTCATCCTTTCTGCACCTTCTCTAGCTGCTGTCATAAACATTAGCTGTCCGAGGAATGTGATCTGAAGGGGTGACTTGTCAGACGATCTTTATTCTGGCAGTAAAATAAAAATAAAATGTCCACGAGAGGAGATATTAACATTCCAAACATGCATAATGAGTTGCCATCAAAGAAACCAAGTGTGACCCTGCCCGCCATGAGGAGGAGACTTGAGTCACCTGGGTCCTGAGTCAAGTCCCACAGTCTCTGTGATTGCCCTTCCTCCCCACACATGGAATTGTCAGGATAATGGCATTTCATGTTTACTTTACATTCCTGACCAGAGTAAATCTAACAGTTCATCTACTGCCCTGCCAAGGCAATGGTACTGAATCTGTCTTAATTCTGGAAATTTTTCTTCAGTCAAGAACAGAGATGATTGAGTTTCTTGTGTACTGTTTGGTTCCCTTTAAAGATTTTTTTTTTTAGTTGGAATTTCTTTTGTGCGGTTTTGGTAGTTGTTTATCAAATGGTTAGATGACTATTTAAAAAGCTATCGTGATATTGAATAAAACAATGAAAATAATTTTTTTTGTGGTGGCTGGGGGTAGGGGTGATGATGATGAGAATCAAAATACCCTAAGACCACAGTTTTTATTTTTGCATTGCGCTTGGCTTCTTGCATTGCTATTTTTACAGATTTCTGATTATTGTATAGATGTAATTTTATATTTGGATTTCTTTTCTTCACATTGTGTCATGAACTTTTGAATGCTTCTGCATTGTCTTTATTGTCATTAAAAAAAATTTTTTTTGAGTTCTTTTCTGGCTCAGTGGGTTAAGAACCTGACATAGTATTCATAAGAATGTGGTTCACTCCCTGGTCTCGCTCAGTGGATTAAGGATCCAGCATTGCCACAAGCTGCAGCATAGGTTGCAGATGCAGTTAGGATCTGTGCTTTTGCTGCAGTTGGCTGGCAGCTGCAGCTCTGATTTGACTCCTAGCCTGGGAACTTCCATATGCTATGAGTGTGGCCATGAAAATAAAATTTTAAAAAAATTGTTTTTTTGGTCATACCTGTGGTATGTGGAAGTTACTGGGCCAGGAATGGAATCTGCACTGTAGTTGCAGCCTGCACCATGGGTGCGGCAATTCTGGATCCTTAACTTGATGTGCCACACAAGAACTTCATTTTTAAATTTTTTATTTTTTATTTTTATTTATTTATTTTTTTGGTTGCAGCTTGCAGCAACTTGATGTGGGATCTCAATTCCCAGACCAGGGATTGAACCTGGGCCTCAGTGGTAAAAGCACCAAGTGCCAACCACTAGACCCTCGGGTAACTTCCTGTTGTCATTTTTAGTACCTATATTCTGGGTGCTCCCGTCGTGGCTCAGTGGTTAACAAACCCAACTAGCATCCATGAGGATTCAGGTGAGCCCTGGCCTCACTCAGTGGGTTAAGGATCCAGCATTGCCCTGAGCTGTGGTGTAGGCTGCAACGTGGCTTGGATCCTGAGTTGCTGTGGCTGTGGTATAGGCCAGGAGTTGTAGCTCTGATTTGCTGTAGCCTGGGAACACCTCCATGCCACAGGTGCAGGTGCAGCCCTTAAAAGCAAAAAAAAAAAAAAAATGGCATGGGGAATTAAGTATAGATTTCTTAGGTTCATCCATGTTGTCCATTAGCAATATTTCATTATTTTATGGTTGAGTAATATTAGAGAGTGCGTGTGTATTGCATTTTCTTTTTGATTCATACATCAGTGGAGAGTTGGGTTGTTTCTTTGTCTTAGTTGTTGTAAATAATGATCTAATGAACATGGGGGTGCAGGTAACATTTTGAATTAGTGTTTTTGTTTTCATCAGATAATAGCCACAAGTGAAATTATTAGATCTATAGTTCTATTTTTAATTTTTTTAAGGAACCATAGTGGCTGCATCAATTTGCATTCTGATTATCAGCAGTGCGTAAGGGTTCCCTTTTCTCTACATCCTTGCTAGTATTTGTTATTTTTTGTCCTTATGATAATAGCCATTCTAACAGGTGTGAAGTAATAGCGTATGTGGTTTTGATTTGTGTTTCCCTGATGTTTAGTGATGTTGAACATCGTTTCATGTAGATTGGCTATCTATGTCTTCTTTGGGAAAATGTCTATTCGGATTCTCTGCCCATTTTTAATTGGACTGTTTGTTTTTTTGCTATTGAGTGATGTGATTTCCAAGTAATTTTTTTTCTTTTTTTGTCCTGCTTGACTTTTTACCACTTCTCTCTTTTTTTTCAAGCATAGATAATAAACTAATTGGAGAGAAAAAACCCACAAGTGATCCAAAAATGTGTAAAAACAGTTTCTCTGTACTCTATGCCACTCTTCCTTGGCTAATCATTCTTCCAAGATTTTTTCCTATTCATAGACAAGTTATATGTGTGTGCAGGTGCTTATACATATACATGTGTGTACTTGTATATTGTTTTTACAAAAACAGAATCTTACTATGATTATTGCAGGTTGCTTTTTTTTTAAATTTCACAATATGTCATGTATGTCTTTGTCAAAAAAGTATAGTCTAACTTTTCTTTTTACTGGCTGTATAATGTGCTAAAATGATAATTTATGTGACCTTTTTCACACTGACAGTCATTTATAGTCTCCACCTTTTCACAAAGAAATTTTCCTAATAACAAGATAAATACCAAAGTTGGCAAATGATTTAATCTTTTTCCTTAATAAATGTAAGGATAGTCAAAGTTATTTCTGTAATAATACCACTTTTGCTTGTTTTCCAATATTTTCTTCTGTTTTCTTTTTTTTTTTTTTTTTGCTCTTTAGACCCACACCTGCAGCATATGGAGGTTCCCAGGCTAGGGGTCTAATCAGAGCTGTTGCTGCCGGCCACAACCACAGCAACGCCAGATCCAAGCTGAGTCTGCCACCTACACCACAGCTCACCTACACCACAGCTCACGGCAATGCCGGGACCTTAACCTACTGAGTGAGGCCAGGGATTGAACCTGCAACTTCATGGTTCCTAGTCGGATTTGTTTCCGCTGTGCCATGATGGGAACTTTCAATATTTTTTTAAAAGATACCAGTGGTTAATAGTTGTAGCACTTTTTTTTTTTTTTTGAAAAATATTTCTGGGTATTGTGAAAAATTAAGTATTCCCATGGGACCATGTTGAGCAAATGAATATTCTTTATATTCTTTTTTTGTTGTTGTTTATTTGGTTTTGGTTTTATTATTTTTATTTTTTATTTTTCTTGCTGTTTAAGGCTACGCATTTGGCATATGGAAGTTCCCAGGCTAGGGGTCAAATCGGAGCAGCAGCTGCCAGCCTGTGTCCTAGGCTACAGCCACAGCAACTCCAGCTCCGATCTGAGTCTGTGACGTAAACCACAGCTCACAGAAATGTGAGATTGCTAACCCACTGAGCGAGGCCAGGGATCAATCCTGCATCCTCATGGATACTAGTGGAGTCTGTTTCTGCTGCGCTGTGATGGGAACTCCTGAATATTCTTTGTTTTAATGGAGAATAGTTGAGAGCTGCTGTTTTGTTGTAGTAGATGTACTGATTTATTTAACTATTTTCCTCTTGTTGCATATTTATTGACAATAGATTTTTGACCTGGCGATGCTTCTCATCATCTATAGCACCAACATTCAGACAAAGAAATACATTGAGAGGGTGCTGAGAAATAAGATTCGATCAGGCTGCTTTGAAGAAGAGCTGCTACAGAGTACATTCTATATTCATTACTTGGTAAGTGTCAGAGAATCAGACAACATTAGTCTGAAAGTTATAGAGTGGTCATTTTAACATTTCCTACACAGTGTGGGAATCATGACACCAACAGTTTTGCTGCATGTTGATCTTTGACAGGGATCTCAGTGTATTTCAAAACATAGTAGGTGAGGCTTTGGTGATATAGTGGTTAGTATAGCTGCCTTCCCAAACATAGTAGGATTATTGCTTACCTTCACTAAGACATTATGATATTAATAAAACCAGCCTAAAATTGGTTTTCATCTTTTAAGCAAAAAAGTCACAAAACTAGTTTATGTTGAACTTATTAGACTTACCCCAAATTCTTTTTTTTTTGGCCACCCCTGTGGCATATGGAAGTTCCCAGACCAGGGATTAAATCTGAGCTACACCTGTAGCCTACACCACAGCTGCAGCAATGTCCGATCCTTTAACCCACTGTGCCAGGCTGGGGACTGAACCTGGACCTCTATAGCTACTGGAGCTTCGGTGGTCAGATTCTTAACTCACTGTGCCATAGTGGGAACTACCCAATTTCTTTTTTATAGAAGATGTAATTCAGGTCTTGTAGTTACATACTTATGTATTTTTATTTATTTATTTATTTTGTATTTTCTAGGGCTGCACCTGTGGCATATGGAGGTTCCCAAACTAGGGTCTAATTGGAGCTGCAGCTGCCAGCCTACACCACAGCCACAGCAGCGCAGGATCCAAGCTGTGTCTGTGACTTACACCACGACTCACAGCAACGCCAGATCATTAACCCACTGAGTAAGGCCAGGGATCGTACCCACAACCTTATGGTTCCTAGTCGGATTTGGTTAATCACTGAGCCACGATGGGAGCTCCCTGATTTTTTTTTTTAATGGTTTTTATTTTTTCCATTATAGCTAGTTTACACTGTTTTGTCAGTTTTCTACTGTACTGCAAAATGACCCAGTCTCACATACATATATACATGCTTTTTCTTACATTATCCTTCATTATGCTCCATCATAGTGACTAGATATAGTTCCCTGTGCTATACCAGCAGAATCTCATTGCTTATCCACTCCAAATTCAATAGTTTACATCTATTAACTCCCAATCCATCCCACTCCCTCCCCCTCCCCTTTGCCAACCACAAGTCTGTTCTCCAAGTCCATGAATTTCTTTTTTGTGGAAATATTTATTTGTGCTGTATGTTGTATTCCAAATATGAGTGATATTTGGTATTTGTCTTTCTCTTTCTCACTTCACTCAGTATGAGAGTCTCTAGTTCCATCCATGTTGCTGCAAAAGATATTATTCTTATTTATGGCTGAGTAGTATTCCATTGTGTATATATACTACATCTTCGGAATCCATTCATCTGTTGGTGGATGTTTAGGTTGTTTCCATGTCTTGGCTATTGTGGATGGTGTTGCAGTGAACATACAGTGCATGTATCTTTTGCAAGGAAAGTTTTGTCTGGATATATGCCAAAGAGTGGAATTGCTGGGTCATATGGTAGTTCTGTATTTAGTTTTTTGAGTACCTCCGTACTGATTTCCAGAGTGGTTGTACCAATTTACTTTCCCACCAACAGTGTAGGAGGGTTCCCTTTTCTCCACACCCTCTCCAGCATTTGTTATTTGTGGACTTACTAATGATGGCATTTTCTGACTGGTATGAAGTGATACCTCATAGTAGTTTTGATTTGCATTTCTCTAAAAATCAGTGATGTTGAGCATCTTTTCATGTGCTTGTTGGCCATCTGTATATTTTCTTTGGAGAAATGTCTATTCAGGTCTTTTGCCCATTTTTCAATTGCATTGTTGATTTTTTTGCTGTTTACTTTGATTTTTTAAATGCTGTTTTTCATTGGCTACCTTATTTATTTATTTGTGTATGTATTTATGTATTTATTTATTTTGTCTTTTTAGGGCCACATCTGTAGCACATGGAGGTTCCCAGGCTAGGAGTCATATTGGAGCTACAGCTGCCAGCCTTCACCACAGCCACAGCAACGCAGGATCCGAGCTACATCTGCAACCTACACCACAACTCATGGCAACACTGGATCCTTGACCCACTGAGCGAAGCCAGAGATTGAACTCGCAACCTCATGGTTCCTAGTCAGATTTGCCAACCACTGAGCCATGACAGGAACTCCTGAATCCTTTTTAAGTCGTCTTTAGAAACCCTAAGTATGACAGATTCAGAGGAATGCTAATAGAGACTTAATTGTTGAATCATCACTATTCAGCCATTCAACACCATGACCTTGAGGTGATCATTCCTGTTGAAATGTAAACCATTTGTACTGGATTTTAATAATATAGGAATGGTGTTTTCCAGGTGAAGATTTAGGATATTAATAGGTTTCCGTCTTAGAAAACTGGATAGACCAAAAAGTTTGGGACTTGGCTTAGGAACTGCTGAAAATATGTAGTTGGGTCTTAAAACTTTATATTTAGGTATAGATTTAAAGTTTGTATTGTTTTATCTTACAGTCCTTCTTGTGCTTATTTCTGGCTATGTTATCTGTTTTGGGATATAATTTTGCATAGGGCAGAGCCATATTTTTTTATTGCATTTTCCTCAGTAAAGCTTTATACCCATTTCAGTGCTAAATTTAAGATTTTTTAAAATTATGATTATATCAGTAAAAAACTGGACTTAATAACTGGTTATTTATTCTGGTTCCATTAATGTCCATTTATTGCTTTCTTGGTAGGACATGATCAGTTCTTCTCTTGGTATTTGAAAATAATCAGTTTAATTAGCATTGAACCTCATAGACTGATTTCAAATCATCATCAAGGCAGAGCAGGCCCGGTATGAGAGGCAGTGTGATGAAGTGAGGAAGTTGAATTTTTTTTTTTTTTTTGTCTTTTTAGGGCTGCATGTGTGGCATATGGAGGTTCCCAGGCTAGGGGTTGAATCTGAGCCTTGGCCACTGGGATCCGAGCCACATCTTTGACCTGCACTGAAGCTCACTGCAGCAGTGGATCCTTAACTCACTGAGAGACCAGGGATCAAACTTGGTTCCTCTGGATTCTAGTCATGCTCATTTCCACTGAGCTAGAAACTCTGGAAATTGGTGTTTAGAAGATCTGGATTCTAGTTCCAAATTGGGCAGATAAGAGCAGATTACAAACTATCAGGCTCATAATTTAATTTCTTCGAGCTTCAAGGTCAGTTCTTATCCATTTGTTGATCCCCTTGATCCTGAGGGAAAGAATGATGAAGGATTATTCTGAGTAAAATAAAGATTAAGGTTCCTTAAGTTAAAATGAGATTTGAGGAGAACCCTGACATCTTCAAAGGGTTAACTAATAATTTTAGGTACTGTAATTACTGTGTTTCTCCCACAGCTTCATTTCTCTCTCTTCTTCCCTCTTTTTAAGGTTCTTAAGGATATTTGTCCATCCATTTTGTCCCTGGCTCAGAGTTTGTTGCACTCCCTGGACCAGAGCATAATTTTGTTTGGCAGTCTCCTATACAAATATGCATTTAAGTTTTTTGACACTTACTGCCAGCAGGTATGTTGAAATATTTATTTTGGTAAGAAAGGAACAGGAAAAAGGAAAGAAATGCAATCCCAAGTGACTTAGATGTGATCTGGTGTTAATTTCTTCTTGGTTGGAAGGCACTGAAGGAGAAAGAAGTCTGAATTGGGAGTTGGGAAAACTTAGTTCTAGTCCTAGTCTTAATAACACAAAGAGATTGGACTGGAGGATCTAACTCTGTTTGTCTTTTTTTCTGCCTTTTCTAGGGCCGCTCCTGCGGCATATGGAGGTTCCCAGGCTAGGGGCCTAATTGGAGCTGTAGCCACCGGCCTACACCACAGCCACAGCAGCTCGGGATCGGGATCTGTGACCTACACCACAGTTCATGGCAACACCGGATCCTTAACCCACTGAGCTAGTCCAGGGATTGAACCCTCAACCTCATGGTTCCTAGTCAGATTCGTTAACCACCGCGCCAGACGGAAACTCCTCTAACTCTGTTTTGAGCTCTAAAATTCTGAGTCTAAAATGAAGGTCCAGCTCCAGTCTAAATCAAACAAACATTACCTGGAGTTGCCACGCCCAGGAGTGGCAATTTTAAAATTTAGCTGCAAATAATCAACTTCTGGTTGATCCTAGAGTTTTTCTCTAGAAAAAAATGTGAAAAGAAATGAGAGATGGAGTTCCCTTGTGGGGCAGTGGGTTAAAGTTGTCACTGCAGTGGCTGGGGTCTCTGCTGTGGTACAGGTTCAATCCCTGGCCCTGGAACTTCCACATGCCGCAGGTACAGCCAATAAAAAAAAAAAGAGAAAGAAAAGAAATGAAGGAGAAATGCCTGAGGCCTTAACCCTGTTTCCATGAACATGTGACACCCAGTTTAGTCTCATATCCAGTGAGGGAGGACTGTACTTGTGGAGAGTGGTTATGAAAAAGAACAAAGGGTCTTGTTTTGGTTAGATAGCTATACCTTTATTAACAATGTTAAAGCAGGGGCGGGTGGGGAAAAAAAACAATGTTAAAGCACATTTGAATGGAATTTAAAAAAATTAAGACAGGAGTTCCCATTGTGGCTTAGCGGAAAATGAATCTGACTAGCACCCATGAGGACACAGGTTTCATCCCTGGCCTCACACAGTGGGTTAAGGATCCGGTGTTGCCATCAGCTGTGGTGTAGGTCACAGACGCAACTCAGATCCTGTGTGGCTGTAGCTGTGGTGTAGGCCAGCAGCTGTAGCTCTGATTCAACCCCTAGCCTGGAACCTCTGTATTCTGTGGGCGTGGCCCTAAAAGAATAAAAAAATAATATTAATAAAAAATTAGGACAAAAATTTTTTAATTTAAAGCAAAGCATTTGGTTCATTGACATGAGATATCTTCTGCATTTGAGAAAGCATGTGATGGTGTGGAACATCATATAGGAAAGGGAGTATGACAGCTAAAACCTTTTGCGGGAGAAACATCTTAATGTCTTAGAGACACTATCATGATCCATGTTTGCTCAAACCCCACAAGTCTAATTGGAAAAACCTTTAAAACCATTAGCTCCTTGAGTACTACCTTTTCAGTGAGTTTCAACAGATTACGTACAACCACAACTTAACGGGTAATATTTAACCCTGGAAAAAGAAAAAGGCTACACCAAGGAGTAAAATCAGGAGGGCTTAGATAAGTGCTCACTGGAAAATTATGGAAACTAAATCAAGACTGGGTGGTAGGGTAGTATGATTGAAGTGGCATAATCCTAAACTCCTGAGTCTGACTTGCATGAAAACTAGTTAATAGAATTAGATGACAGGGTAGGGTGGGTTGGGATTTTAACCAAGTTGAGACTGGAATGATCCTCAGGCACGAACCTCTTTGAGGTGGCCGTACCATATTTTTGCTTTGTACTGTCTTGTTGACTCTTGTCCATATAGGAGGTGGTTGGTGCCCTAGTGACGCATATCTGCAGTGGGAACGAAGCTGAAGTTGATACTGCATTGGATGTCCTCCTAGAGTTGGTAGTTATAAACCCATCTGCCATGAGACCAAATGCTGTCTTCATAAAGGTATCTAGTCCTGCCATTGACATATATTGAATCAGTTTTCTTTCTCGCATATATGTATCTGAGAGATACCTGCTGTCTGTTAGCAGCAATTTATTTTGTAGTCCAGATACTGAGCACTATAATCGGTAGGGATGGATATAAGGTAATGGGCAAATAATAAAAAACAACTCATCTGTCTGTGAATTAATTTCATTCAGCAAATTTTTTGTTTTTTTTTTCTTTTGAGGGCCACACCCATGGCATATGGAAGTTCCCAGGCTAGGGATTGAATTGGAGCTACAGCTGCCAGCCTGCCTGCTCAATAGCTCACCGCAGTGCCGGATCCTTAACCCACTGAGCAAGTCCAGGGAGTGAACCCGCATCCTCATGGATACTAGTTGGGTTCTTTACCACTGAGCCACAACAGGAACTCCCAGCAAATACTTCTTTATACCTGACTATATACCAGGCTCTATTCTGGGTGTTTTCGATGTGCAAGTCAGTCTTTGTCTTTGATGACAGAAAGTAAGACACCTAAGTAAGTTACTATAAATACAAAATGATGAATTCTCTCATAAAGTGCCATTGATACATCAGAGCCGAAATAATTAATTTGGCTTGGGAAACTGGAGAAGTCTTCAAAGAAGAGAGAGTATTTGGTATTTGGGTGATTCTTGAAGGGTGGGGATGATTTGACAAGAAAAAGTGAGCGAAGTACATCGAGGTAGAGAACAGTTTGAACAGACGCAAACTGGCACCCATGTCTGTGGTGTGCCTGAGGGATGACAAGTGGATTAGGATGGTTGGTGGATGGGATGGATACATGGTGAGGGGTGGTGGAAGGTGAGGCTGGAATGACATAAGACGGGCTATGAAGGATCTTAAATACCATGCTAAAGAGTTTCAGCTTTATTTTATGGACAATAGGGGGCTGTTAGAGGTTTTTTAATGGGAGTTTGATATAAACAAGTCTGGGCTTTTAAAGATAACTCTCTCTGCCCTCTTATCCCCATATTAGGGATGAAAAAACTGAGCCTTTCCCACAAGGTCAGAAGTAAGTAGTTCCCTTGTGATTCCTTCCACATCTGTAGGGAATGAATAAATACTTCATGGACTAGAAACTGAGAAAGTCAGAGACATAACTTTGGCAGAATACTGTTTTCATTAAGAAAAGAGGAAGTGTGGAGAAAAAGAATAGGGAGAACTAGGAGGTATGTTAGGGTAACTGAGCAGAACATCAACCCTTTGGGATCTGATCATGATTTTAGAGTACTTGAGCTTTTGTGGAACAGATGCCTGGCTATCTGTGTGTGTGTCTCTTACAGGATTTTAATTTTTTTTCTTTTTTTATCTGCCCCATAACATACGGAGTTCTCACACTAGGGATCAAATTCAAGCCATGGTTGGGACCTGTACCACAGCTGTGGCAACACTGGATCCTTTAACCCACTGTCCCGGGCCAGGGATCAACCTACTTCCCGGTGCTCCAGAGATGCTGCTGATCCCTTTGCACCACAGTGGGAACTCTGGATTTTAATTTTTTTAAAGGAAAAAAGTGTTAGTTACTAACCTCATTGTTGGCCTTTTTTTCCTACCAGGGCATTCTGGATTATCTGAATAATATGTCTCCTCAGCAAATACGAAAACTCTTCCGTATTCTCAGCACACTGGCATTTGGCAAACAGCATGAAGCCAGCAATCACATCCAGGTAAGAGGCAGTGTCTTGAGAAAGAATCTTTAAAACCAAATTACTGCAGTCTGGTAATAGAAATAGAGAATGGTGGTAGAAATAAAGTATGTAGCTGTAGTCCCAGCATTTGTTTATTCTTTCTTATCGCAATAATTAAGTGCCTATTGTATGCCAAGCACTGAGATGGTAGGTATATTAGGCCTTCTATCCTCAAGGAGCTTAGTCTGTTAGGGTGGAAATGAGTCTATCATCAGCTAATTATGAAACTAAGAAAAGCCATTTGGGTTCTGTACTGAGTGCCATGGGGACACAGGGAATTCCTTATTTCCTGAGGAACACCTCCGTCTAATGTGAATTCTTTCTGGGTCTGTTGTCATTTTTGGACACCATTCACTGAAAAAGCCAGGCAAAGGGACTAAGATGAGGTTGGAATCATAACTCATGTCTTTTTTTTTTTTTTTGCTTTTTAGAGCTGCACCTGTAGCATATGGAAGTTCCCAGGCTAGGGGTCAAATTGGAGCTGGCCTAACCACAGCCACAGCAATGACAGAACCCACCATGTCTGCGACCTACAGCACAGCTCATGGCAACACCGGATCCTTAACCAACTGAGCGAGGGCAGGGATCAAACCTGCATCCTCATGGATACTAGTCCTCCGCTGAGCCACCATGGAAACTCCCCATAACTCATAACTCTCTTCTATCTTTAGTGCCACCTTGTGGCAGTAATCCATACTGGACTGTGACTGAACAACTAGCAATTGTTCAGTCACAATTTTTTTTTAACTAAAATTTTAAATTTGGCTAGGTAGTATACATGATGCAAAATTCAAAAGATATAGAAAGGCAGTGAAAATTAAGTCCCCTCCCTCTCAGTCTTCAGGCATCTGGTTCTCTAAAAACAATCACTTTTACTAGCTTATAGCTTTCCGAGATCTTCTGAGCAATAAAAGATTTGAGTTAATCTATCTCGTATACCTTATTCTCTTGTTCTGTGTCCTTTTTCTTTCTTTTTAGGGTTGCACTTGTGGCGTATGGAAGTTCCCAGTCTAGAAGTCAAATCAGAGTTGCGGGAGCTGGCCTACACCACAAGCCACAACCACAGCAACACCAGATACAAGCCGCGTCTGCAGCCCACACCACAGCTCACGGCAACGCTGGATCCTTAACCCACTGAGTGAGGCCAGGTATCAAACCCACAACCTCATGGTTACTAGTTGGATTTGTTTCCGCTGTGCCACTACGGGAACTCCTCTTTTTTCATTTAGTGGTATATTTTGGAGATTTCTTGACATCAGTAATAATAGAGCCACATCATTATTTTATTTTTTAATTGTGGTAAAAGGTACCTAACATAGGAGTTCTCCTAAGTCATTGGGTTAATAATCTGGCATTATCGGATGAGGCTGTGATCCTTGTCCTGGAAACTTCCACATGCTGTGGGTATGGCCAAAAAAAAAAAATATGTAACATAAATTTTACTGTCTTAACCATTTTTTTTTGTCTTTTTTTTTTGTTGTTGTTGTTGCTATTTCTTGGGCCGCTCCCGCAGCATATGGAGATTCCCAGGCTAGGGGTTGAATCGGAGCTGTAGCCACCGGCCTACGCCAGAGCCACAGCAGCGCGGGATCCGAGCCGCGTCTGCAATCTACACCACAGCTCACGGCAACGCCGGATCGTTAACCCACTGAGCAAGGGCAGGGACCGAACCCGCAACCTCATGGTTCCTATTAGGATTCGTTAACCACTGCGCCACGACGGGAACTCCTGTCTTAACCATTTTTAAGTATACAACTCAGTGGCATTAAGTACTTTCACAGCATTGTGAACTTTCACTGTTTTCCGTCTTGAGAAGTTTTTCATCATTTCAAACAAAGTCTGTCCCCATTTAGCAGTTACCTTTCCTTCCCTTTCTCTAGACCCTGGTAACCTCTAATCTACTTTCTATGAATTTCCCTGGTCTAGGTACTTCATTTAAATAGAATCATACAGGAGTTCCCATTGTGGCTCAGCTGGTAAAGAACCTGACTAGTATTCATGAGGATGCTGGTTTGATCCCTGGCCTCACTCACTGGGTTAAGGACCTGGCACGGCCATGAGCTGTGGTGTAGTTTACGGATGTGACTCGGATCCTGCGTGGCTGTGACTGTGGCGCAGGCTGGCAACTGCAGCTCTGATTTAGCCACTAGCCTGGCAACTTTCATATGCCACAGGCATGGACATAAAACTAAATAAGTAAATAAATATATTCATATGATATTTGTCCTTTTGTGTCTAGCTTATTTCACTTAGCACAATGTGTTCATGGTTCATCCATGTTGTAGAATATATCAGAACTTTATTCCTTTTTAAGCCAGAATATTGTTCCATTGTATGTGTAGACTGGAATTAATTTATCCATTTATCCATTAATGGAGACTGGCTTTTTTCTACCTTTTGGCTGTAATGCTGCTATAAACATTGATGTACACATATCTCTTTGAGTCCCTATTTTCAGTTCTCTTGGGTATATACTTAGGAGTGGAATTGCTGGATTATATGATGATTCTATGTGTAACATTACAAGGAACCACTAAACCATTTTCCAAGTGGCTGCACTATTTTACATTACCATGAACAATAGAGGGTTCCAATTTTTCCACATCCTCACCTGCATTTATTTTCCTTTTTTTGTTGTTTTTTGTCTTTTGTCTTTTTTGGGCTGTACCCGCAGCATATGGAGGTTACCAGGCTAGGGGTCGAATTGGACCTGTAGCTGCCGGCCTACACCACAGCCACAGCAACGCAGGATCTGAGCTTCATCTGTGACCTACACCACAGCTCATGGCAATGCCAGGTCCTTAACCCACTGAGCAAGCCCAGGGATTGAACCCGAAACCTCATGGTTCCTAGTTGGATTCCTTTCCGCTGCGCCATGATGGGAACTTTTATTTTCCATTTTTTAACCATCCTGCTGTGTGTAAAGTGGTATCTCTTTGTGGTTTTGATTTGCATTTCCCTGATGACTAGTGATATTGGACATCTAATTGTGTGCTTATTGGTCTTTCTATATCTTCAGAAAAAATCTGTTCAAGTCCTTTGCGTATTTTAAAAATGGGATATCTTGTTGATATCGTTGATGTGTAGAGGTCTTTTTTTCCCCCTGTTTTCCTCATCTTTTTTTTTTTTTTTTACTTTTTAGGGTTACACTTGCCGCATATGGAGGTTCCCAGACCAGGGGTTGAATGGGAGCTGCAGCTGCTGTCCTGTGCCACAGCCATAGCAAGGTGGGATCTGAGCCGTGTCTGCAACCTATATACCACAGCTCTCGGCAGCACCAGATCTCCTACCTACTAAGTGAGACCAGGGGTACAACCTGCAAACTCATGAATACTAGTCGGGTTTGTTACCGCTGAGCCACGACAGGAACTCCCTACCTTTTTTAATTTTAAGACATTTTTTTATTATAATGGAATTACATTGTTTTGTCAGTTTCTTCTATCAGCAAAGTGACCCCAGTCATACATCTATACACACTCTCTTTCTCATATTGTCTTTCATCTATGTGTAATGGTTCTTTATATGCTCTGGATATTAATCCCTTATCAGATATATACTTACAAATATTTTCTCCCATTCTTTTCACTTTTTTTTGCCCGACCCATGGCATGTGGGAGTTCCTGGGCCAGGGATAAAACCCATGCCAGCAATGACAACACTAGATCCTTCACCTGCTGAATCACATGGGAACTCTTGATAGTGTGTCTTGATGAAGTCCATTTTATTTTTTTATCTTTTTCCTGGTGCTTTTGGGGTCATACTTAGAAAACAAAACAAAACAAAAAAAAACACTGCCAGAGTTCCTTGGTGGCTCAGCAGGTTAAAGATTCAGCATTATCATTGCTGTGGCTCGGGTCACTAGTATGACATGGGTTGGATCCCTGTCCTGGGAACTTTTGCATGCTGTGGGTGTGGCCAAAAAAATTTGCCAAATCTGAAGTCATGAAAAATTTCCTGTTTTCTTCTCAGAGTTTTAGAGTGTTAGCTCTTACATTTAAATTATTGGCTCACTTTGAGTTAATTTTATGTATGGTGTAAGGTAAGGGTTCAGCTTCGTCTTTGTGTGTGTGGGTATGCATCCAGTTTTTTCCAGCACCTTTTTTGTTGTTTGTTTTCATTTTTATTTTTTCAATCTAGGTGATAGGTACACAGATACTGATTGTTTATCAGCTTCTCTGGAAGTGACACACTTTTTTTTTTTCTTTTTTACGGCCACTCCTGTGGCATATGAAAGTTCCTGGGCTAGGGATCATATCAGAGCTGCAACTACAGGCTTACACCAGAGCCATAGCAACACTGGATCTGAGCCACATCTGCAACTTATGCCACAGCTTGTCAGCACCTTTTCTTTTTTTTTTTTTTGGTCTTTTTGCCATTTTCTTGGGCCGCTCCCGTGGCATATGGAGGTTCTCAGGCTAGGGGTTGAATCAGAGCTGTAGCCGCCAGCCTACACCAGAGCCATGGCAGCATGGGATCTGAGCCGCATCTGCAACCTACACCACAGCTCACGGCAATGCTGGATCCTTAACCCACTGAGCAAGGCCAGGGATCGAACCCGCAACCTCATGGTTCCTAGTTGGATTCGTTAACCACTGAGCCACCATGGGAACTCTAGCACCTTTTCTTGAAAAGACTATATTTTCTCCACTGAGTGGTCTTGGCACCTTTGTGGAAAATCAGCTGTCATATATATGTGAGGGTTTATTTCT
Source organism: Phacochoerus africanus (assembly GCF_016906955.1). Taxonomy (NCBI): domain Eukaryota; kingdom Metazoa; phylum Chordata; class Mammalia; order Artiodactyla; family Suidae; genus Phacochoerus; species Phacochoerus africanus. The sequence continues at coordinate 146,556,900 of NC_062544.1, forward strand.
AGACTTTATTCTCTCTCTTGGTTTAAATGTATATCCTTATGCTTGTAGCACACTGTTTTGATTATGGTAGATTTGAAGTAATTTTAGAATTGGGACCCTGTGATCCTCCAGATTTGTTCTTCTTCAAGATTGTTTTGGCTTTTTGGGGTCCCTTGTATGAATTTTAATATGAGTTTTTCTTTTTCTGCAAAAAGTGCTGTTGGAGGAGTTCCCGTCGTAGCTCATCGGCTAACGAACCTGACTAGTATCCATGAGGACTAGGGTTTCATCCTTGGCCTTGATCAGTGGGTTAAGGATCTGGTGTTGCAGTGACTTATGTCGTAGGGTGCAGACTTGGGCTCAGATCCTTTGTTGCTGTGGCTGTGGTGTAGGCTGACAGCTATAGGTCCAATTGGACCCCTAGCCTGGGAACTTCCACATGGCGAGGGTGCGGCCCTTAAAAGACAAAAAGAAGGGGAGGAGGGCTGTTAGAATTTTAATAAGGATTACACTGAATGTGCCTGTCTTCATCTTGACAATGTTCAGTCTTCTATCCATAAACATGGAATATCTTTCCATTTATTTAAGTCTTTAATTTTTTTCATCAGTGTTTTGTAGGTTTTTTGTTTGTTTTTGTTTTGTTTTTGTCTTTTTGCCTTTTCTAGGGCCGCTCCCGAGGCATATGAAGGTTCCCAGGCTTATGCCACAGCCACAGCCACCCCAGGTCTGAGCTGCGTCTGAGACCTACACTGCAGCTCACAGCAATGCTGGATCCTTAACCCTCTAAGCAAGGCCAGGGATCGAACCCTCAACCTCATGGTTCCTAGTCTGATTCATTAACCACTGAGCGACGACGGGAACTCCATGTTTTATAGGGGTTTTTTTTATTTTGTTTTTGTTTTTTGTCTTTTTTGCCTTTTCTAGGGCCGCTGTGGAGATGCCCAGGCTAGGGGTCCAATCGGAGTTGTAGCCACTAGCTTACGCCAGAGCCACAGCAACGCGTGATCCGAACCTCGTCTACAACCTACACCACAGCTCACGGCAACGCTGGATCCTTAACCCACTGAGCAAGGCCAGGGATCAAACCCACAACTTCATGGTTCCTAGTTGGGTTCGTTAACCACTGTGCCACCATGGGAACTCCTTTAATGTACAAGTGTTTTGCCTTTTTGTTAAATTTATTTCAGAGTACTTTTTTCTTTCTTTCTTTCTTTTTTTATTTTTTTAAATTTTTTTAAGGGCCACTCCCAAGTCATGTGGAGGTTCCCAGGCTAGGGGTCGAATTGGAGCTATATCTGCCGGCCTGTACCACAGCCACAGCAACTAGGAATCTGAGCCCTATATGTGATCTACACCACAGCTGAGCAAGGCCAGGGATCGAACCTGCATCCTTGAGAATACTAGTTAGATTCATTGCCACTACGCCACAGCAGGAACTCCCTTTTTTTTTTTTTTTCTAATTGATCATTTTAGCAACCAACATTAGGATAATTTGCTTATCCAGGTAAAGCATCGATCACAGCAGTAACAATAATAGTTATTATTTATTGAATGTCTACTGTATGCTGATGCTGTTGTTGGAATTTTTCATCATTTGCCTCTGATCCTTGCAAAACCTCTCCCATTTTATAGATGAAAAAAATTGAGACTTGGAGAGATGAAATTGCACAGTTAGTAAATGATAGAACCCTCTCTATTCTAGGTTTTTCTGCTCTAATATCCGTAGGCTCTTTGGCTATACCATTCCAGCATCTTCATCTTCCCCTCATTGTTTCCTTGTAGGATGACCTGCACCTGGTGATACGAAAGCAGCTCTCTAGCACCATATTCAAGTACAAACTCATTGGTATTATTGGTGCTGTCACCATGGCTGGCATCATGGCAGCAGACAGGTATGTATGGATATTGCGATTTTTATGGTTCAAGGTCAGTTAATCGAGTTGCTACCTTACAAAATAAAGTATTATATTGTGTGGACATTGTAAGAGGAGACAGTAAAGCTGTCATAAAAGTAAGCAAATGTTTGTTGCTACCTTCTCATGTTCCTTCTAATCTTGACTATATATTCTACATATAATTTTTACAGAATTGTGATCATAGTCATTACATTCTGATGGCTTAAAACTAGAAGTTGCCAAGGAATGAAATTCTAAAAATGTTTCCACAAGAGGGAAACCCTTATCCTTCTCGGATGTGCTTTTCTGCATCTGCTCCAGTCGTAGGCACTAGACAGTGCAGGTTTTTTCATTGCTGTTATTCCTGTCTGAAACATCGTGTTTGATATAAATGAAGTCTTCCTTTGGATTTTTCCCCTCTTGCACTTTGATGACACATTTGTAACATCTAAAAGAAGAGTCAGATTTGAGGCTTGATGAGTTGTCACCATTGTGAAATTACATTGGGATTCCATGCTCCTTGGAAATGATTTGTCATGAATTCCTAGGACCTCAGGAAACATTCTTAGAATCAGCATTAGTAGTCCATGGAGGCTGCATAGTGTACTGATGAAAAGTTCATTCTCAGAGTTCCTTGTGGTGCAGGTTAGATCCCTGGCCCAAGAACTTCTCTGATTCCATACTGCCTGCCTGGGGTCAAATACTGGCTCCATTATTTACTAGCAGAATGATCTTGGGTAAGTTACTTTACCTCTCTGCCTTTGTATTCTCACTTGTGTGAAATAAAAATATTAAAACTGTTTACTTCATAGAGTTACTGAGAGCATTAGAGCAAGCCCAGTGCATTTTCTTATGATTGTTACTTATTTAGTGTACCGTTAAAAAATATGTTAGCCATCATTTGCTCTAATCCACATTTTGAATAAATACTCCTCTCTGCTTTCATGCCCTTTGATCTGCACCCCATCCCAGGGAAGGCAAGCTTCCTAAATTTATTGCCTGTTGTAAAATATTACAAAAGTGAAGCTAAAATAATCTGTTTTTAGAAGTAGATCTTTCAGTTTGACCCCAAGAAGAGGAGACCTGAGCAATGAACAGTGCACACAGGTGAGTTCTTATTATGTAGCTGGATATGATTATGAGTAACTGAGGAATTACTTCTGGTCACTGTCACCTTCCCAGAAAGAGTGCTTCTTTTTATTTTCAAAATATATTTTCCTGACCTCGTAGCTTTTATAATTTGTGCTACTCTCTTGGCCTTTACCTTTGGCTTGTGTTTTATAATTTGTACCACTCTCTTGGCCTTTACCGCAGGCTTCTGTTTTATTTTAGTTCTGTATTTTTATAATCTCCCTAATTAAATTGTAAATTCCTAGAGAGCAAAAAGGCAGGTCATGTTTCAAGAATAGCAGATTGACCCTGGAGCCTAGGTACAAGTTAGTGTATAATTGGAGAGTTGGAGATAAAGCTAGTTTGGAGATAGAAAACACAGGGCTATGTAGCACAAGGAAGTATATCCAATTTCCTGGGATAGACCATGATGGAAAAGAATATAATAAAGGAACACACACATGTATGTATAACTGAGTCACTTTGCTGGTACAACATTGTAAATCAGCTATAGTTTAATATAAAAAAATATAAAAGCCCAGAGGGCTCTGGAGTTCCTGTCGTGGCTCAGCGGAGATGAATCTGATGAATATCCGTGAGGACACAAGTTTGATCCATGGCCTTGCTCAGTGAGTTAAGGATCTGGCGTTCCTGTGAGCTGTGGTGTAGGTAGCAGACTCTGCTCTGATATAGTGTTGCTGTGGCTGTGGTGTAGGCCATTGGCTATAGCTCTGATTCAGTCCCTAGCTTGGGAACCTCCATGTGCTGTGGGTACAGCCCTAAAAAGACAAAAAAACAACAACAACAACAACAACAAAAACAAAACACCGCAACCTAGAGGGCTCTGAATGTAAGTGAAGACATTTTGGTTTTTGTACCAAGGAAGTCCTTAAGGGTTTCTTAGCATAGAAATGGCATAATCTAAGCTTTGTTTTAGAAAAGTTAATCTAGTTCATGGTCTGATGGATTGGATAAGAAATGAGGTTGGAAAGTGGTGACTGGTCAATAAGCTTAGGAAAAACCTCAGGTGAGAGGTGGTAATAAGAGCTTTGCCAATGAAACTGAAAAAGGAAAAACTTACTGCTGAATGGGGTAAATGGTGTTTAGGAAGTGTTAGGATCCCAAGGGCTGAACCAGACTTTGTCTTCTACTGCTCCAGGTGACCTCCTTGCTACAGTTGGTTCATTCCTGCAGTGAGCAGTCTCCTCAGGCCTCCGCTCTTTATTATGATGAATTTGCCAACCTGATCCAAGGAAGAAAGCTGGCTCCAAAAGCCCTGGTAAGGCCAAGAAGCTTTTCTTAGAGCAGTGAAGTGTGAGGGCCACTTTCCTGTACCTTCTTCAAATGCTTCTCTTTGTTGTACCACAGAAATAGAGATAGATCATCCTATGAGCTGTCCTAATTTCTAATTGGGAAGGCTGTTCTCCTCACAGGCCTCCTTCACATAATAACAACAATAATAGTAAGGATAAGGAAGAGGATAATGTTGTTAATGATATTGTTGGAAACCATCTGTTCTATGCCAGGCACTGTTTTAAGCATTTTTCATGTATTATGTCTATTCTGCATCAGAATAATGAGTTACGTGTTATTATTTTCTTTTCAGAAATAAACTGAGGCTTAGGAAGGTTAATAGTTGTTTAGAGTTCTATTGAACGTATAGCCTGGGCTACACTGCCTTTTTATTTGTTTGCTTCCTAAAGGAATGGGTTGGGCAGACGATCTTTAATGATTTCCAAGATGCCTTTGTGGTGGACATCTGTGTTGTTCCAGAAGGGTAAGTACTATTTATTCACTGACATGATTGTACTGGTGAAGAAATTATGTAGTTATGTAAATAGCTGCTACAAACCTCAGAACCTCCGTGACCTCAGACACATCTAGCCCACTGGCCGCAGCTTCCCTCCTTTCATCCCCAGCTCCAAAATTGCTAAAAGGTTTGCCAGTCTGGTCTATCTCCTCTCTAACTTTTCTCACAATAGAGGAGATTGGTTTGCTCTAGTGGTTTCTCCTGTAGACTTGAATACCCTTGAGTTGGGGATCAGATTCTGGCTTCTCTCCGCAGTGACTATCCATTTCCTGTGAAAGCTCTCTATGGACTGGAAGACTACAGTAGTCATGACGGGATTGCCATCAACCTCCTGCCACTGTTGTTCTCTCAGGACTTTGCAAAAGATGGGGATAGACGGACTTCACAGGAATCAGACCAAAAGTCAGTACACTTTTTCTTCTCTAAAAAGTCTGTTGGTGTTTGGAACGTTCATGGGGAATTCCACCGTCCTTTTGATTGTGGAACTTGGCTGAAAAGGGTTTTTCCCAAGGCAGGTGGTATTTGGATGGGTTACCATGGATGGGGCAGACTCCTTATTTTTCCTCAGACCCTGGGCTTGAGATTTGCATTGCCGTGTGACAGTCAGCAGATACTCTGGGAGGCTGTTTCTGTTTCTGTTCCTTCTTCCCTCCTAAGAAGGCATTTATCTACCTCTGCCCCTCTTGTGCCCTCCCTTTCTCTTACCTCCACCTTCCCTAGTAAATGTATATTCACTCTATTCATCTCAGCCTTTCTCTAGTTTGCTTCGTTATTTATTTGCTGAGCATGCATTAAGTTCCTTGTCAGATGTTCTTAAAAGTAGGCATTTATTTTGGGTAAAACTCCTTAATTATATGATTTGGCTCTGCATAAACATGTACTAATCTATCTATAAACTATGGCTTAGAAGTGGATTTTTCCTTCCCAGATCAGTTTCTCCGTTGTGCCTGGCTCCCTACTTCCGGTTACTGAGACTTTGTGTGGAGAGACAACATAATGGAAACTTGGAGGAGATTGATGGTTTATTAGGTATAGGATGAAGTTTTCAGATCCTTTCTTCCTTGTAACCGTTCTTTGCTAAACTTAGAGAAGGGGTGGACCAGTACCTTTGTATTAGGGGAGGAATTTTCTAACTTCACAGAGACTTTTTAAAATTATGTGTGTTGACTGTTGCATAATATAGAAATGTTTTTTGAGACTAAGCTAAGCTTGACCTTCAGATACTAATTAAAGGGGAAAGTACGTAGGAGAGCTAGCTCTAGGGGCAGCATCCAGGTTCTGCTGACTCAAACTAGAGGAGGGTGCAAATGTTTGTTTTTCCCTTTCAGATTGTCCTTTATTCCTCACTGACCTGGAGCCTGGAGAGAGACTGGAGTCCATGTCCATAAAAGAGCGTTCATTCATATGTTCACTCATATTTCTCACTCTTAACTGGTTCCGAGAGGTGAGCAGAGTTACTAGGGCACTTCACCTACTGCCTGTAGTTCCTCTTGAAAAGAAACTATTTTCTTGTGTCTGACGAGCCTCCTTAGAAAGTCTCTACCAACTACTAACCCCTGTGTGTTTCACCAGCGGCTATATCCAACCCTCCCCTAATCATCTGTACTGCCTGATGCAGCCAAATCCAAATACTGAGCATTCACTTAATGCTGCCCATGCTTTGCTATCTACAGGTTTTGTCACAGTGTTCTGCTAATGCTTGGAATAACTTCAGCATGTCCACTGTGAAAATACTGTTCCTCCTCGCCTAGGCATGCACTTAATGTTTCAATTTAGTGAAATGATTTGAATGGACGTTTTCAGCTTCTTTTAGAATACATTTGGCTTAATGCAGTGCACAGTAATATGATATATAACAAGGAGTTTCCTTTCTGGCTCCGCAGTTAATGAACCCGACTAGTATCCATGAGGACACAGGTTTGATCCCTGGCCTTGCTCAGTGGGTTAAGGATCTGGTGTTGCCGTGAGCTGTGCTGTAGGTTGAAGATGCAGCTCCAATCCTGCGTTGCTGTGGCTGTCATTTAGGCTGGCAGCTGCAGCTCCGATTTGACCCCTACCCTGTACTGTGGGTGCGGTCATAAAAAGCAAAAAAAAGAAAGAAAGAAGGAAATATAATGAAAATTAAATGGAAAAGATCGTAACATCTTACATCTATATCACACTTGCTTTCTCATGTGTTTTATGTATTATTTCTGAGAATGTTTCGTTTGTTTTTTGGTTTTTTTGGGGTTTTTGTTTGTTTGTTTGTTTGCCTTTTCTAGGGCTGCACCCACAGCATATGGAGGTTCCCAGGCTAGGGGTCTAATCGGAGCTATAGCCGCCGGCCTATGCCAGAGCCACAGCAACGCGGGATCCGAGCTGCATCTTTGACCTACACCACAGCTCACAGCAATGCTGGATCCTTTGAGAATGCTTTTTAATTTGAATTATTTCTTCTTATTCTCACATCTATATTATAATGTAAGGATGGGTGTTATTATTCTTGTTTTACACATACAGAATTGCAGGTATGGAGAGCTCAGAGTCATTAAAATTTATCAAACATGGAGTTCCTGTTGTGGCTCAGTGGTTACTAAACCAACTAGTATCCCTGAGGATGCAGGTTTGATCCCTGGCCTCACTAAGTGGGTTAAGGATCCGGGGTTGCCATGAGCTGAGGTGTAGGTTACAGACATAGCTTGGATCTGATATTGCTGTGGGCTGTGGTGTAGTGTAGGCCAGCTGCTGCAGCTCCAATTTGACCCCTAGCCTGGGAACATATGCCATGGGCGCAGCCCTAAAATGACCAAAAAATAGAAATAAAATTTGTCAGAAGTTCCTGTTGTAGCTTAGTGGTAATGAGCCTGACTAGTATCCATGCAGATCCAAGTTTGATCCCTGGCCTTGCTCAGTGGGTTAAGGATCTGGCGTTGGTGTGGCTGTGGTGTAGGCCAGCATCTGTAGCTCCGATTTGACCCCTAGCCTGGTAACTTCCGTATGCCACAGGTGTGGCCCTAAAAAGCTAAAAATAAAAATTAAAAAAAATAAAATTTATCAAATACACAGTCCACATACAATTGCATTACCGTTTTATAACTGAAGAAGTAGAAGCTCAGAAAGGTTGAAGACTTGGCCAGGGTCACACACTGGTAAGTAGCAGACTGGGATTTGTTTCACCAACGTATGGACTTTCTAGCTACTGTACTGTTCTGCTGTGTTTCTTACCTCAGAATAAGTAGATCTGGGATTAAAAGTCACATCTCCTTGTTGGCCCAGGGCTTTTTACTCTACAGCGCCTTGCCGAGAATACTTTGATGTCTCAGACTAGACTCCCAAATCCTCTTTTAGTTCTTGAATAATGCAAACAAGGTTAAAATCACAACATGAGAATTTGCACTTCCACAGGTTGTAAATGCCTTCTGTGGGCAAACGTTGCCTGAGATGAAGGGGAAGGTGCTCACACGGTTGAAGCACATTGTAGAGCTGCAGCGAGTCCTGGAAAAGCACCTGGCAGGTGAGGGAATGGTCCTGTGTGGTGCCCTGCTGGGTGGTGAGGAGATGGAGAACTTGGCTTCTAAGCCCAGACTCGGTGATAACTGCCCCCCACTCATCTAGGACAAGGAAATGAGTGCTCAATAAAATTTTAAAACATGAATACATCCATTTTCCTCCCATTTTTATCTCCAGGAGACCTTGTTTCCTAAGGAAGTAAAAGATATAAAATATTGGTCTGGTTTTTTATAAAGTTACTTTGCTTCTTTGGAGGTCAAACTTCAAGGGCCATTTGTCTTCCTGAACATCATTAAAACCAGGAATAAAGCTGAGAGGTTTCTTAATACCTTCTGACCATTATGAAAACTTTTCAGAAAAAAACTTAAAAAAAAAGAAAAGAAAACTTGTTACTTTAAAGTGCTAGCTCAGTTCTCTGGGGAAAACATGGAGGCTTACTTAGGGCTTCATCTAAATAATTGTATGTAAAATAAACTGCTGCATGACCAAATATTGTTAATAACTTTAGACTTTGAATGTAAGTTTAATTTTAGTTCCTGGGTGTTTTATATCATTATTTAGAATGGTTTTATGTTAATTAATTATAAGTGTTTTATATCATTTAGAATGGTTTTATGTTACTTAATCATAATCAATTAATATGATATTCCTATAAGTTAGATAACTTATGATGGAAATTGGTCATTTTACTTTGCCAAAGCAGTTAATGTCATATGTATTGAATGCATCTTACAGATGGTCAGCCATGCTTGGTAGTTCTGGAAACTAGTTTTTAGCCAGTTGGGTGATTAGCATTCCAAGTCTAATGGTGGTATATCGTTGGTATACCTTGAGCTTCTACCTGCTCTCTCTTTCAGTCACCCCAGACTATGTCCCTCCCCTTGCAAACTTTGACTTGGAAACTTTAGAAGTAACACCTCATACGAGCACTGCTGTTTCAGCAAAAACCAGAATACAAGGAAAGATGGGTGAGTTTGTTCTTTTCTTCGTATTCTGTCTCCCTGTGCTGTGTTGAATTGACTTAGAGGTTATCTTCATCAGGGCATTGGAGTAATTGGAGAGATTACATGATTGAACCCTTTTTTGGGCATGGTTATCAATGAACTGTAATAGAGGGTTATATTATCTCTTCTCTCTAGGCAATCTTTTTTTTTTTTTTTGGCTTTTTATGGCTGTACATGCTGCATATGGAAGTTCCTAGGTTAGGGGTCGATTTGGAGCTACAGCTGCCAGCCTGCACCACAGCCACAGCGACTCAGGATCCAAGCTGCATCTACTACCTACACCACAGCTCACTGCAACACTGGATCCTTAACCCACTGAATGAGGCTGGGGATTGAACCCTTGTCCTCATGGATGGTAGTCATGTTTATTTCCACTGGGCCACAAGGGGAACTCCTCTAGGTAATTTTATCAGGTTGTTTCCTGAAGGCAGTGATAGTTAGCAAACACGGTTATTGAGTATTTGAGTCTCTTTTTTCTTTTTGAAACATAAGGGGGAAGGAAACGAAAAGCAGATGGCAGCAAAACATCCTCCCCTGACAGACTTTCAAAGGAGGATAATTCAGAATGTGACCCTACACCATCTGGTAGGAGCCCACTGGAGAAGGTATGGGAATGACAAGTATCTTTGAAGGTGTGTGACAGTCCAGTGCGGTTAATAGAGGGCCAGCATCATTCTGTGCACTTTATTTATTTTTTTGGTTTAGAGGGTTTTTTGAGTTTTTTGCCATACCTATGGCATGCGGAAGTTCTGGGGCCAAGGACCAAACCCACATCACAGCAACCACCCAAGCCATAGTTGAATCCTTAACCCCCTGTGCCATTAGAGCACTTCTAGTCTATGCATTTTACAGAGAGAAAAATTAGGGAGAGGAGAGGCAAACAATCGCTCCTAGACTTTGGAATGACCCTCTCAGTAGCAGAATTTAGGTTAGATTCCACATCTTTATCACTACCACATACTGGCTTTTCTAATTATTTTCTTTCTTTCTTTCTTTCTTTCTTTCTTTCTTTTTTTTTTGTCTTTTTTTTGCCATTTCTTGGGCCGCTCCAGCGGAACATGGAGGTTCCCAGGCTAGGGGTCTAATCGGAGCTGTAGCTGCCAGCCTACGCCTTAGCCACAGCAATGCAGGATCCGAGCCGCGTCTGCAACCTACACCACAGCTCACGGCAACCCACTGAGCAAGGGCAGGGATCAAACCCGCACCTCATGGTTCCTAGTTGGATTTGTTAACCCCTGAGCCACGACGGGAACTCCCAAAATATGCTTCTTTTAGCCTCTTTCCTCTTCCCATCTCAGATTATCCACTTTTCAATGAATGAGATAGCATGAAATGCTTCATACAATTTCTGATACTTAATAAACAGGTCCTCTTCCTATAACTGAACCGCTCATGGAGTCGGTGTCGTGTTTATGAAATTGCCTAAAGCATGTGGATCCCAACTATTTCTGTTTTTTAGCTACTAGTTATTATTTGTTATATATAGTTCCTCCAATCTTCCTAATCAGTACTTTCTTGAAAGGCTAGGATTAATATCAACATTTAATAGATGAGGGAACTAAGTCCCAGAGAGGGTAGGTGACTTGCCCAAGGTTACATAGTTAATAAGTGCTTGAGCAAGGATTTGAAGCCAAATCTTTCTGGCCTCTAAGCTCATAGTTTTCTGTACCAAATCCTAATGGGTTGATTTGTCTAGTAGTTCATCCTTAAGTGGAAACCAACCAAGAATCTCGATGTGTGACCTATGTCCAAATATTACCTTAGGTGCTCTGTCTCAGGAATATTTAGGGACTTTGATAAAAGGATGTGATGAAACTGTAATTGCACTTTGAAATCTTCATTAAAAATTAGATTAATATTACAAGCCTTATTCTCTTGGTTTCTGTTGCTGTCTTCTCAGGAGCTCAAAGGGAAGGAAGAAAAGGTGTCAGTGTCACTGCAGAATTACCACGCTTTTTTCCGAGAGTTGGACATTGAGGTCTTCTCTATTCTGCGTTGTGGGCTTGTGGCCAAGTTCATCTTAGATAGTGAAATGCACACTGAAGTAAGTGACACAACTGAGATCGCAGAACTTAATCTTCATTCAGAAAATTCCTCAGCTCTATTCCTATTTCAAAAAGAATACCATGACACTGAAAGAAGTTGCATTCCAAAGCCTTTATATGTGAAAGTGATGATGAATAATAACCCTCATCATCCTGATGTTTATAAATCTAGGTTTTTTATAATGTGTTAGACATTATAAAAGAGGGTGTTAATGATGTGATCCCTACCTGTGGATACTAATAATAAGCTATTTAGAATATTTTTGCAGAGTGGCACTGTTGTGGTTTACAGTACTCTGTGCAGTTTTCACTTTTTCATGACATTTGTTCAGTATCCATGAGATGCTTGTCAAGGCCTTTTTTGCCACTAATCTGGACATTGGCAATTCAGTAATACATACAGCATGATGCTTACCTTCAGATAGCTCCTAATCTAATGAAGGAGGTAGACAGCTAACAGTACCTGATGTATTGATGGTCAGAACTGAGTACCAGTGAAACTCTGAGGAGGGAGTGGTATTTATTTATTTATTTTTTATTTTCTTAGGGCTGCACCTGCGGCATATAGAAATTTCTAGGCTCGGGGTCGAATCGGAGCTACAGCTGCAGGCCTATACCACAGCCACAGCAACTCAGGATATGAGTTGCGTCTGTGATCTACACCACAGCTCAAGGCAACGCTGGATCCTCAACCTACTGAGTGAGGCCAGGGATTGGACCCGCATCTTCATGGATACTGGTCAGATTCATTTCCACTGTGCCACAAGGGGAGCTCTGGGAGTGGTATTTTTGGAAGTAGAGGACATTTTCACAGAAAAGGTAACTTTTGATAAGGGATTCACAGCGGGTAGAGTTTTTCCACATTAAAAAAAAATTGAGAAATAGCATGGCCTCTTTCCATCTCTGACCACTGCAACGAGAGGAGCTGCCCTCATGCCCACACATCTACAATGGATGGTGGTGCAGAACTGGAGGAATAAGCACACGTACAACACTGAACCCAATAACCTGAAGGCCCACAACGCCTTCCACTACAGCGGGCCTATTCATACAAGACTGTGGGCGTGGAGCTGGTTTTGGCAAAGGAGTCTTGGTGGCAGTGAAGCCGAGATCTGGCCAACAAAAGCGGGCCACTTCCTCTGTGCGGAACAGCATCAACAAGAACTCCCATGCCACTCTTAGCAGTATCCAGCACATGATCTGAAAGAGCAACTATTGCCTGGATTTGTGCATGACTGCCATCCATAGAGCCAGCACCATCCTGTGCAGCCAGAGGCCTGTGATGGTGAAGAGGAAGTGGACCTGCCCCACCAAGAGCCTGAGCCATCCCCTTCTCCAAAGCAATAAAGACATTAGACTCCTCACCAAAAAAAGGGAAAAAACAAATAGCATGGCTTTTTACTATAGATTTTTATAAGAATATAATCTCATTCAGCATGGAGATAGTACTTGTTTTCAATCTTTCCACTTCAGCTTGTACTTAGAGATTGTCCATAAATGTATGTTGAGCTAACAGCTTGAAGTGAGACTGTATTTGGTCTGTTCTGCTTCTGGTAGTATAATATACATGTAAGAATCCTGCTCGGAGTTACTAATAGCAAAACATTAAGGGAAAGAAAATGTGAAAGGATTATTTAATGAACAGAGAAAAGCAGAATTCCCTTGAATTAGGTTTTTTTTTTTTTTTTTTTTAATCTCAGGGTATTTAGGAAAAGCACTGTGGGTCCACAGCTGGAGGGAAACACCAGAGGCATTTATTTCTATAGAAAAAATAAGTCTTAAACTGTACTATCTCAGATTCTTGTTTTAATAGTTTAAAATTTATTTTACTTTAGAAATGCTTGACTATCTGGAGTTCCTGTTGTGGGGCAGCGGAAATGAATCCGACTAGTAACCATGAGGTTGCAGGCTCAGTCCCTGGCCTCACTCACTGGATTGAGGATCCGGTGTTGATATGAGCTGTGGTGTAGGTCGCAGATGAGGCTGGGATCCCGAGTTGTTGTGGCTGTGGCGTAGGCTGGCAGCTGTAGCTCCAGTTCGATCCCTAGCCTGGGAAACCAGAAATGCTTGACTTTGTGATTTGTTGACAGAGCACAATAGCTGCTTATATGAGGTGGGGGAAATTTTGCCCTTTTTTGGTCAGATTCTTCACCCATTGCAAAGAGTCAACATGAAATGTGTCCCCCAAAGGTGGGTTGGACATGCTTGGAATTATTCTTCCTTCCTCCTTATGACAGGCTACAGAAGTTGTTCAACTTCAGCCCCCTGAGCTGCTTTTTTTGCTGGAAGATCTCTCTCAGAAGCTGGAGAATATGCTGACCCCTTCTGTTGCCAGGAGAATCCCCTTCCTCAAGGTTTGTACAGGCAGGAACACAAGCTCTGGCCTTAGTGGATTTGAAAACAAGGAGGTCTTAGTAGTGAATAAGTTATCACTTCCTCTGGTATTGTGTTTGGATAGCATGGTGGTAACCCCATTGCCACACTATGTTTGCCATGCTTTCAAAAGGAGCTCTGAAACAGAAAACAAAAAAGCTGCTCGAAACAGGGAATGCCCTGAGTATTCCTGAATCCTTTTCTTTGCTTGGGTTTTGGTTTTAACACCTCCCAAACAGCCTGTACCCAAGCCTCAGTGTAATAGTTGGCCACCTAGAGGAGTCCAGAACCCAGAGTGTGTATCTAACAGACAAATGCACATAGCATCTGGGGAGCAGTTAGATGACGCAGGCAACAAAATGCAAAAATTTTAGATGTGTTTTAACATCTAAAATTGATGATTCTCTTTTTGTACCTACTGTTTACTCTGCGTTCTTGTTAGCGTAAATGATTTCTATTTTTGTGAGTTTTAGCTCATTAGCAATTATGGGTCTATACTTCTCAAACACTGCTTTACTGTATAAAAGCCAGTTTCTTTGTTATTTGAAGATTGAGCAAGTTCCTTCTGTCATGGAGTTCCCGTCGTGGCTCAGTGGTTAACAAATCCGACTAGAAACCATGAGGTTGCGGGTTCAATCCTTAGCCTTGCTCAGTGGGTTGAGGATCCAGAACTGCCATGAGCTGTGGTGTAGGTCACAGATGCAGCTCGGATCCCGAGTTGCTGTGGCTCTGGCAAAGGCCGGCGGCTACAGCTCTGATTGGACCCCTATCCTGGGAACCTCCATATGCTGTGGGTGCGGCCTTAGAAAAGACAAAAAAATACCAAAACAAAAGTTCCTTCTGTGAGACTATTATCCCTAATTTCTTTCTCCTTCTATATAGTGGCACAATGTTTGATTAAACTCCATGACAAACTTTCAGTTTCAGAGAAGCTATCCAACAGTTTCTTCCCCAGTAACTGAATTTTTTTATAGAGTAAAGGGAACCGGAATATTGGATTCTCACATCTCCATCAGAGATCTGCCTCGGAAGTCGCTCACAGTGTTTTCCGACTGCTGACTCCATTATGTAACCACCTGGAGAACATTCACAACTATTTTCAGGTCAGAACCTATCTTACTATTATAGAAATCACTAAGCGAACTAGAATTCTTATTGGGCTGAGAAATTTTGAAGGAAAGTGAGTGCAGTTGCTAAAGCAACAGTCCTAAGAGTATTTTTCCCTTTTAGTGTTTATCTGCTGAGAATCACGGTGTAGTTGATGGACCAGGAATGAAAGTTCAAGAGTACCACATAATGTCTTCCTGCTATCAGAGGCTACTGCAGATTTTTCATGCATTTTTTGCTTGGTGAGTTTGTGGCAGGTACAGTAGGTAGAGATAACCAGAGACTGTTACTTAAAAAGCTGTTACCAAATGAGATGTAGATAAATTCCAGATTACATGGTAAAGAGCTGAAGGCAGTGAGAGCTGGAGTGTTTAGGGACGCCTTAATGGAATCATGGGACTTCATGGGGCTTTTGGAGGGTAGATGGCTTTTGAAGAAGTAAAGGAAGAAACTGGAAATCAGTCATGGACAAAGGTTTAAATGAGGGAGGCATGTCCCTTAAATACTTTTGTTCTTCAGGGCTGGGCCTTGGCCCCTCTGTTCTCATCATACAGGTCTGCTGGGCAATCTCACCCAAGCTTAAATTCATGATAAAATTTATCTTATGGGCTATAGGAATTTATCTCCAACTGCCTCCCCTGCACCTGCTTCATTGACACCTCAGACTCATTACACCCAAAACAAGTATTTCAGCCTTCCCACCTGTCCTTCAGCTTCCCTTGATTGGGTAGATGGCACCACCATTAGTCTGAGCCAGAACCAGGAATTATTCTTTATCCCTTCTTCTACTTTACCTTTCTTCTTACCCGTATCTCATCACAAAATCCTGTAGATTTTCTTTTCCAGATAACATCAAAATGACAACCTGGGGAATCCATTGTGGCTCAGCGGTAACAAACCTGACTAGTATCCATGAAGATATAGGTTCGATCCCTATCCCTCCTCAGTGGGTTAAAGATCCAGTGATGCTGTAAGCTGTGGTGTAGGCTGCAGATGTAGCTCAGATCTGACGTAGCTCAGATCTGGCGTTGCTGTGGCTGTGGCATAGGCCAGCAGCTATAGCTCTGATTTGATCCCTAGCCTGGGAATCCATATACTGCATGGGTGGCCCTAAAAAAAAAAAAAAAAAAAGACAATCTGTCCTCTCCTTCTCCACTGCTTCCAGAATCCTGTCATCTCTCACCTGGTCTAAATTAGTTTCATAGTTGGTCTTTCTGTCTCCACTTGTCCTCTTCACAAAGTAGTCAGAATGACCTTCCCAGAGGTCACCTGTGGGGTAGCAGGTTAAGTATCTGGCTTGTCACTCTAGTGGCTCAGGCCACTGCTTCGACACAGGTTCAGTCCCTGGCTGTGAACTTCACATGCCACAGGTGTGACAAAAATGGGGGGAAGTGGGGAGAGAAAAAAGATCTTTTAACTCACTGAGCGAGGTCAGAGATCGAACCTGCACCCTAATGGATACTAGTCAGGTTCATTACCTCTGAGCCACAACAGAAACTTTTGCGCTTGCACTCTGCTCTCCAACTGTAGTGAATTAATTTCACACATGCCAATCCTTCTCCTGGGATCCCTATCCTCCTTGATTCCATCTTTTCTGACTTAGCCTTGAGATCTGGATTTAAACTTCACTTCCTCAGGGGCATCTTCCCAAACTGCTAGGCCAGGTAAGTCTCCTTTCTACCTCTCTGATCTCCAGTTTTCTCCTAAGACTCTTACAGTAGAACTTAGCATGGTTTATTATGATTATTGTTCATCTGTCTTCCCTGCTGGACTGTGAGCTCCATGGAGGCAGAGACCAGTCATTGTCATATTCTCAGTACTTAAAAACAGTGCCTGACAAAGGATTTGAACAGATGCTTTATCAGGGAGATATATGGATGGCAAAAAATACATGCAAAGATATTCAGTAGTGTCAGTTATTAAGGAAACGCAAGTTAAAATCACAGCATGGCTAACTCAAAAAAGACTTACTTTGCCAAGTGTTGGCAAAGACGTAGACTAACTAGAGCTCTCACGTGCTGCTTGTATAACTGTAAAACATACACCTGCTTTTGAAAACAATTTGCCCATTCCTTAAAAAGTTAAACATACACCTATCACACAACTCCACCATTTCAATCCTAGTATTTCTTCAAGAGAAATGAGAGCGTATTTCTACATAGACTCTTATGCACGAATGTTCATTGCAGCTTTATTTGTAATAGTCCAAATTGGAAACAATTCAAATGTCCATCAGCCAGTGAATAGATAAACAGATTATGGTATGTCAATGTGGTAGAATACTATATGCAACAACATGGGTGAAAAAAGAATTATGCTGAATAAAAAGCAAGACTGTAAGAGTATGGTAGTATTTGATTCTTTTTATATAAAATTCTAGAAAACATATAATCTTGTGACAAACTGTTCAGTGGTTTCCTAACATTGGACAGGATGGTGGAAGGAGGGCTGGATTACAAAGGAGTACAAGGAAACTTTTGAGGGTCATAGATAGGTTTACTATTTTCATTGTGGGGATGGTTTCATGGGGAAGTCAACTGATCAAATTCAGCATTTTAGATACATGGAGTTTATTGTATGTCAATTGTACTTCAGTAAAGCTGTTAAAAAAAAAAAATCCTGGAGTTCCCATCGTGGCACAGTGGTTAACGAATCCGACTAGGAACCATGAGATTGCGGGTTCGGTCCCTGCCCTTGCTCAGTGGGTTAATGATCCGGCGTTGCCGTGAGCTGTGGTGCAGGTTGCAGACGCGGCTCAGATCCCGTGTTGCTGTGGCTCTGGCGTAGGCCGGTGGCTACAGCTCCAATTGGACCCCTAGCCTGGGAACCTCCATATGCCGCGGGAGCGGCCCAAGAAATAGCAACAACAACAACAACAACAACAAAAGACAAAAAGACAAAAAAAAAAATCCTCAACCCAGAATTCATTTGTGGAAAGGATGAGAGACTGCCACTGGTGACGTGGAAATGTTCCTAGAGGAGCAGAAGATCTAAGGGTCAGATTATGCTGGACCTTGAAGATTAGGCAGAAGAATTCAAGTGTTGTCCAGGGAAGCAATTTTGGAGTTTTGTGATCATAGCCATGATATAGCAAAAACTATTTTAGGGAAATCCTTTTTGGCAGCAGCCTTCAGGCAAAGGGTTTGGGTTTTTTTGTTTGTTTGTTTGTTCGTTCTGCTTGTTTTTAAGGACATATGGAAGTTCCCAGGCTAGGAGTTGAATCAGAGCTACATCACAGCCACAGCAATGTGGGATACCAACCTCTTCTTCATGGCAATGCTGGATCCCTGACCCACTGAGTGAGGCCAGAGATTGAATGCACATCTCCATGCATACTTGTCAGATTCTTTTCCGCTGTGCCACAACGGGATGTCCCAGGCAAAGTGTTTGGAGAGGCAACCAAAAAGACCAAAGATGTTGATGGGATCTGTGTGTAGGATGATGATAAGGGCCTGGCCCAGAGTAATGGCCTTGACTTGGAAAGGAGGGGACAATAGGAAAGATTATCTGAAGACAGAATTGTTAAGACTTGATTTATTGATGGAGAAGAAGGAATAAGCTCTTTGAGCATCTACTATGGATTAGACATTGATATAGCAATTTCACAAAATTATTGCCTTTTTTTGGAGAAGACTGAGACATCTTTAAAATGTAGAAAATATGAAATAGGAAGGAGAATTTTTTTTTCCTTGAAAATAAACCTAGGAGGTCTTTAAGGAAAGACTGCATTTCAGCTTCTGGTCTGATACTCAGAGCTGTGACTGAATTTGACACTGGAGTACTTCCAGTTCTCCCTTCAGTTCTCCTTTTAGTTTTAGTCCTTTTCCATTGACCTTTTTTTTTTTCTTTTTAGGGCCATACCTGCAGCATATGGAGGTTTCCAGACTAGGGGTCTAATCAGAGCTACAGCTGCCTTTGCCACAGCCACAGCAATGCCAGATCCAATCTGTGTCTGAGACCTACACCACAGCTTGTGGCAACGCCAGATCCTTAACTCAGTAAGCGAGGCCAGGGATCGAACCTGCAACCTCATGGTTTCTAGTTGGATTCATTTCTGCTGCGCCACAACAGGAACTCCTCCATTGATTTTTTGATGGTACAGACTGGAGGCAGGATCCTCACATGCTTCCCAAGCAATCTTCCTGAAACTAAACTACCTTTCCTTGTCTTTCCCTTAGGAGTGGATTTGTTCAACCTGAAAATCATAATTTACTCTATTTAGCCCTCGACATCCTTACTAAGCGACTGAAGCAGGGAGAGCCTGACCAACCCTTGGAGGAGCTGCTCAGGTGGGTCAGACTGCACATCCCAGAGTGTTGTCCCAAGAAACTCTTGGGAAGAAGGTTGGCATAAGTTCTTGGAGATAGGTTATCTTGAGTGTCCAATAGTCGTAAGGGAGATTGATATTTTCAGTGATTTTTCCTCATTATATGAGCCTGCTCATCTGTGTATTCAGATAAATCCTGAAACATTAGAAACTTGAACTCAACATACTAAATCTTTGTGCATCCTGCATTCCTGTAACGTTACATTTTCAGGTAATGATGGTGGAAGCACTGGCCATTGGTAATCATCCAGAGGCCCATTCTGTCTCATAGTAGGTTGGATAATTAGGTAGCAGCAGTTAGTTACCACTGCTTGCCTGTCTCCTTCCTCATCTTGGAAGAAGAGGGGCCTAAGCTGAGGGTACAGGAAGTGAGAAGGAGCTTAGAGGGGCATGGCTCCCAGCCTTCTACTCCAGCTTCAACCAGAGGGCCTTGGTCTTTCCCTCACCTCCCCTGATAGTCTAGGCCATCACTGAGGCTACAGTCAGTGCTTGTCATTCCTGCCTTTAGGGCCTTATTTCCTTTTTAGTACAGTGTTTTTTAATTTGTTTGACTTCCTTCCCACAGTCAATCAGGAGTTGACTCTAGTTTTATTTCAACTATAATTTTGAATTTACTGTGACTCCTCATCTGCTATGACTTCAGTGCATTGAAAGCTAACTGTATATAGTACATTTAATAGAAGCATTGTTCCTCTGCCTTACCACTTCCTTTCATCGTGTCCCTATGAACCAGAATCTAAACATTATTCTCAGTGTGATGCCTAGTGTCTTAAAGAGCAGTTTACCCGGGTTCCATGTGTAAGCATGGCCTAGGCTAGCACTTCAGTATCTTGCCACACATGACTCTTCAAAGCCAGTATTCCATCCACGGGGCTCTGTTATGCCCTGGCTTTCTCCATACAAAGTTACAGTTCTCTTATCAGGGTCTTGAAAGAAGGTTCTACTAAAACACCTGAAAATGAGGAGGGTTCTGAGTAGACCATCAATATTTAAGTGAACTTGGATGGCTCGTGGTTTTAGATACATCTTTAATACTTGTGATGCTTTTTTTTCCCTTGTCTCTTTTACAGCCAGAGCTTCCACTACTTGCAGAATTTCCACATCAGCATTCCCACTTTCCAGTGTGCTCTTTATCTCACCAGACTTTTGATGGTCATTTTGGAGAAATCTACAGCTCCTACCCAGAACAAAGAAAAAATTGGTAATGGGCCATGTCTTCTTTGTTCCTTCATGAATAGACTTGTAAATTTAGGGCTTCGTAGGACCTTGCAAATTTTACATGTAAATCTCTCCACAACTGTGGGTGTGCCTTTTGCTACACCAAGGAGGAAATATTTTCCCAGAAGGAGCTATGTCTGATCTCTGCTGGCATTGCTTAGATTGAGTGTGGTTAGTTGATTTGGCTAGATTTTCTGTTTGGCTTCTCTTTACTCATGTCCTCACCCCTCTTTTTTTTTTTTTTAAGTATCTGAGATATTTGGCAAAAAAAAGATATGAACCACAAAGTTAATAAAATGGGAGAGGAAGGAGAAATCAGGATTAAATGTAAAGAAAGGTCTGGCCCATTCCTGACTTTATCTTTTGACATGGCTCTTGGAAGGCATCTCAATGATTATACAACCTAATTGGCAGCACAGACAGAAAGCAAGAAGAAAATGCAAAAATGTTATTCCCTGTTGGTTAAAAGGGGAGGGTTTGGTTTGCGTCTCTGGGGTGGCCGCTGCTTATTGGCCTGCGCAGGAGGAACTCTGATGGACTTACTGCTGCCCAGCAGCTTCCTTTTCTCTTTGTGTCTGTGGGGTTCATGTTTGTTCCAAGACACAGTAAGAGGGTAGGACATGTTGGGTCTTAGACAGATGGGGTCATTTCTTGTAGAAGAACTGGCAGAGCAGGAACTCATGATAGCTTTTCTCAAATTGTCTATTATCCCATATAATAGTAAATATGAAAGAATAATCCTTTGATCAGTTCTCATCCCCTGAGGCCTGAAAAACAAGAGGTTGACTTTCCATGCATGAGCTCTCTTTGTCCTGCTTCTCCAACAGCTTCCCTGGCCAGACAGTTCCTCTGTCGGGTGTGGCCGAGCGGGGAGAAAGAGAAGAGTGGCATCCCTAATGACCAGCTCCAGGCTCTACTTAGGTGAGAGGCTCTGTTTCTGTCCATGAGCCAAATAGCCTCCTAGTTTGCCACTGTTCAGATCCCTTATCTGGTCGAAGACTGAGAAATTACCTTGGTCAGAGGTAACTTGGAAGCAATGGAGTAGGTTTGAAATTAACAGAAAATTGACATATGTGGATTGTCAGAGCTTCCGGTTCTGTTTTATAGTGTCAGCTAGTTCCTTATTATTAAATCAAATCATAAAGGAAGTGGAGGAGTCTGCTGTTGTAATCTACCTTGTAAACCAGTGAGTCAGATATTTATTGCCTCCTATATCCACCCATCACTTCAAGGTGTCTAACTGTACTTCCAATTGAGACATCATTTCCTTTACCTCTGGACAAGTATCTGGAATCTTTACCTTGTTAAAAATAAATGCAGATAGTTTTTTTAAAAGCTTACTACCTAGTAATGGCTCAAGGATGAAATCTCGATTTAGGAATTCTATAATATATGTTTATACTCCTATGACTGGCAATGCAGCATCTACCTGGAGCACACAGACAGTGTCCTGAAGGCCATAGAAGAGATTGCTGGGGTTGGTGTCCCAGAATTGATCAACTCTCCTACCAAAGATGCCTCTTCCTCCACATTCCCTACACTCACCAGGTAAGAGCTTGCTCTCCTCTAGTTCTTTCCCTAGGTTAAAGTCACACTGTCTAATGTATATAGTTTCCAAATAACTATCTCACTCTTCATCTAGTTCTGATAACGGGGTGGGTCCATTCATTTATTCAACACATAAACACATAGAATGTCTAGTGCACACTCTCTCCAAGGGGCTCTCAGCCACCCCATGTGGAAGTACTTATTGAGGAATGAATCATCAGTAGTCATAGTCTTCAGGGGCTCTGGATACTTAGTCACCAAACTTTTTTTTTTGGCTTTTTAGGGCCCCACCCGCAGCACATAGAAGTTTCCAGGCTAGGGGTTGAATCGGAGCTACAGCTGCTAGTCTATGCCACAGCCCCAGCAACGCAGGATCCAAGCTGCGTCTGCGACCTACACCACAGCTCATGGCAATGCCAGATCCCAAACCCACTGATCAAGGCCAGGGATTGAACCTGTGTCCTCATGGATACTGATCGGGTTTGTTACTGCTGAGCAACAACGGGAATTCCATTAATCAGCAAACATCTATCAGCACTTTCATGTGAGATTATTTTTTCCAAAGGACAAAGTGATTGTTGTGTCTAATCCTGTGTCTCTTAAGGGCAGTGGTTATCTGACACTTGTGTGGTCTTACATTCTTGATCTGTTTGGTCCTTCTGACGAGCCTTTGGTAGATGTCATCACCCTTATTTTCCTTAAGAAGAAAAGGAGCATAAGAGAGGAGCTTGCTTAGGTGTGTGCAGATAGTAAAGTACAAGTGGAACAGGGAGTAACTCGGATCCTCTCACCACCACCTCCCTGCCCTCTCTCTACCACCACTCTTTCCCTTCATGAAGTTAATCTCATTGTTTCACAGGCCCTCTCCTTGGCTTATTTCTAAATGCGTCTCACTCTCCCATCCTCGCAGAGTGGACCTGAGTGAAAGGACATTCAGAGAAGGGAAATGACTTTTGGGGCCCTGGCTCCTCCCCAGATGTTCTTTCTAACCAGTGCATCATTATGTGGGCATCATGCTTTTCTCCTCTAGGCACACCTTTGTCATTTTCTTCCGTGTGATGATGGCTGAACTAGAGAAGACAGTGAAGGGTCTTCAGGTTGCAACAGCAGCAGACTCGCAGCAGGTGAGTCAGGTATTCCCAGCCCAGGAGTTAGACTCTGGCTTACTTGGAAGCTGCTGGTTCTTCTACTCTTTGGTCCAGTTTCTCCTAAGTTATTTCCTTTGAGTTACTGAGATCCAGAATCTTATTCAAAGAACTCCTGGTTTGATTTCCTTTCCCTTGACTGAAAGTGAGGATTGGGCTCAGTGTCCTCTGGCTACTGTCCAAGGGTAAGTCTGGACTCCATAGACCTAGTCTGGGAAAAAAATGTCTTTGCAGCCTGATGGTCCCAACTGCAGCTTGTGAGCTGGCATGAGGCTAGCATGCCTCTTTGAGATGCTGTGGTACTGGGCCTCAGCAGTCTGCTAACCAAAACAGAGTTAGCCTGCTGGGAGCAAGGGCTGGCGTAGGGATCAGAGAAGCCAGAAGATCTTATGGCCAGAGGTTTTTTCCTACTTAGAAATTACTGAAGAAGAGTCACCTTTTAGAAGGTCTCTATAAGGTACCCTAATGTTACCATATACATGTCAACCTCAGAACCATCTTGTGGGTACACTTGTTGCTGTAACTCCTTTGGAGAATAATTGGTTTAAATCTCTGAATAGCTGGGTAGTCCGAGAGTACAGTAAGAGAAGTATTTGGCTGTGATTCAGAGGTGCCTTATATTTGGCTGCCCACAGATTCATGAAGAGAAGCTCCTCTACTGGAACATGGCTGTTCGAGACTTCAGTATCCTCATCAACCTGATAAAGGTGAGTGGGGAGGCTCCTGACTCCATCTCACTGGCTAACTGTAGGAACCACTAAGGGGCTTGCCTTCCAAAACGGGCCTCCCAGCTCTTTTCCCAGCCTGTCCTCAGGGACTTGCTTCCCCTGTCTTCCTCTCTGTGCCCCACCCCTCCTGAAGAACCCTTCCTACCTTCCTGAGCAGCATCTTTTCCTTCTCTGCCTTCCTTTTTTCCATCTGCATTGCAATACTTACTGTTTAATGGCTCCTTCCCCATGTCATGCCCCTGCCCTGGGTCTGAGCACATTCCCCACTGTCTTCCTCTTGCAACCCTGAACACCTCTTTATCCCTCACACACACTGTGTGCTCCCCTCGATCCATGATTTTGCTCAGGCTGTTCCTCCAGCTTAGAAAGTTGTTCTCTCCCTTTGTGCCTCTCACCCACTCTTTCTTAAGGCTTCAGATCAAGGTTTGGGTCTCTTGGCGCCATGTTCCTAACACTCCTTGTTCTACTCTTCCCTCCTCTTCCTTAGTTACAGTGATTACTTTATTCTGCTTTGTAATCAATTTGTTGACATGTTGATACATCTTCTTCATTTTCCTTTTCTTTTTTTTTTTAGGGCCGTACCCGCAACATATGGAGGATCCCAGGCTAGGAGTCTAATGGGAGGCTATAAATGCTGGCCTACACCACAGCCACAGCAATGCCAAATCTGAGCCATGTTTGCAACCTACACCACAGCTCATGGCAACGCCAGATCCTTAACCCACTGAGCAAGGCCAGGGATTGAACTTGCATCCTCATGATTCCTAGTTGGATTTGTTTCTGCCGCACCACAATGGGAACTCCCTCTTCTTCATTTTTGATATCTCTGCAACACTCAGAGCTATGCTTTGCACTGTGGGTCAGACCTCAGCTTTGGTTTCTTGTCTTTCATCTCTCCAGGTGTTTGATAGTCGTCCTGTTCTGCACATATGTTTGAAGGTAAGCAACAGACTAGGCCCTCTTTAGTGTTTATTCTTCCTGTAGATCTCTCTAGTGAGGACCTCAGCTGAGAGGAGTTGCTTAATACCTTGCCCACAACCCAGACTCTCCAGGATCTGTGCCCTCAGGTAGTCTAGAGCAGACTATGGATGTGTTTTCCCATACTAGCTGGATGATGAGAGAAGCCGGTTTTCCTGTGAGTTTGAGAACTTTATCTTAAAACTAGGAGTGGGAGTTCCCGTTGTGGCTCAGCAGTAACAAACCCAACTAGTATCCACGAGGACACTGGTTCGATCCCTGGCCTCAGTGGGTTAAGAATCCAGTGTTCCTGTGAGCTGCAGGCAAGGCTCAGATCCCGCAGCAACAGCAATTTGCTGTGGTGTAGCCTGGCTTCGGGAGCATTAGTCCCTTCCTGCTGCTATTTCCCAGGCAACAGATAGGGAGGAGGAGTGGGTGACTCCTCTTCACAGAGCCCATGGGAAGAGGACTCAGAGAGCTGGTGTTCTGGTGTCTACTGAACTCCTCTGCCAGGGCGATATCCTGGGTCAGTGCTAGATTTGATGGTAAACCCAGTGGGTTAAGAGCTAGGGAAGGCTGTAGGGACACTGCTTCTAACCCACCACTGACAGTTCCTTCCAAGTGGATGGCGCCCCTTTTGTGTTATCTCCTGATGTCTCTCTTCCTCTTTATTCTCCACCCTGGGCCCAGTGTGGGATGTGGTGAGAAGGGGAGTGATTTATCTTATTGGGAAGTTTGGCACTTGGTCCTGTGTTTCCTCAGCTCTTCCCAGCTTAATCCTCTTGAGAGTAAGTTGTCCTCAGGGAGCTGGGGTTCCCTTCTGTTTCTCTGAGCCCTCATTCTCAAGCTGAGCAACACCCCTGTGCATCAGCTGTGTCTGGGGTAGTTAAGTCTGCCTAATTCTGGGGCTTAGTTAGCAAGTCCATTAGTTTTTTTATGTTAAGCTACATTCTCCAAGTTAACCTTTTGAACCCTTCTCCATTTATTTTTTATATATAAAAATAAGAAAAGAAATCCCCTGGTCTGGGTAATGCAATGCTGCCTCAGGCAGGGGCCTTTCAGGTGAAGGACCTCAGCTAGAGGTCATCACCAATGTTTGTCTTCTCTTTTTCAGTATGGACGTCTCTTTGTGGAAGCATTTCTGAAGCAGTGTATGCCGCTCCTAGACTTCAGTTTTAGAAAACACAGGGTAAGAACTGAGCAGCAGCAAAGACTTGCTCTGTACAGTTGTTCAGAGGATGTGTCCATGGAGACTTCTGGTCTGGCATGGGAGCAGTCCCCTTGCCCAGGTTCTTAGTCACAGATCTACTTAGGTACCTCTGGTCACTTCAGCCATCCCCAGAGATGCCCACAGAGAACTGAATATTCCACCTTCCTGCTTCTCCTCCACATCTGAGGATGGCTGTTCCTTTTAGCTTGAGTTTATTGTGCTACTGCACTCCCAGGACCTCACATATTAGGGGGTCATTTGCTTATTCCCATGTGCTTCTCTAGGTCTGGTCTCAAGAATTTAGGGGGGGGAAAAACCAAACTCACTTTTGTTGTAAACTTTGCCATTATAAAAGACAATCTTAAAGAGTTTTTTTTAGCTGAGTAGGACCCAGGGCTAGAGTAGTGAAATAAGGATAGAAACAGAGATGACAATCTCTCACACATATTTAGCAAATTGAACTTTGTAAAAAAACAATATTTGCCTGGTCCCTTATAGCTCAGAAAGGGAAAGGAGAGGACGGCCAGCAAGCACTCCTCCTGTTTGAGGGGCAAATTAAGATAATTATCCAGTACCATCTGTAAAAATTGTGAATTGCTGTGTTGTACACCTGAAACTTATATTGTAAGTAAATTTAATAAAGGAAAGGTGATTATCCATATGTGGCTGGAACCTGCAGGATTCTTTGGAACCCTTAACTGAAAGAATTTCTTGCACTTAAAATGAAATGATGGCGTTCCCATCGTGGCTCTGTGGTTAACGAATCTGATTAGCATCCATGAGGATGCAGGTTCGATCCCTGGCCTCGCTCAGTGGGTTAAGGAACCGGCATTGCCGTGAGTTGTGGTGTAGGTCACAGACTTGGCTCGGATTCTGTGTTGCTGTGGCTGTGGTGTAGGCCAGCAGCTGTAGCTCTGATTCGACCCTTAGCCTGGGAACTTCCACATGCCACAGGTGTGGCTCTAAAAAACAAACAAACAAACAAAAAATTCATTTGGCACTGATGCATGTTGTTGGTTCTAGGAAGATGTTCTGAGTTTATTGGAAACCTTCCAGTTGAACACGAGATTGCTTCATCACCTGTGTGGGCATTCCAAGGTAAGAGGGAGAGCAGGTCATCATTGGCTTAATCTGCCATTGCTGTTTAGAGATCCATGGGTTCCAGCAGCTCCTTCTTCCTTTTTCACCCCCTTTATTTCTGGGACTGTGTCTGTCCAAAGGAAGTTTATTCAGCATTGTCAGTCCCAGTTGCTGGCTGAGATTGGGCAATCAACTAGAGGGGAATTTCTGCATCTGAAATTTGATTCAAGCTCCGTAGCCCTATTTCCTCTAGAAGGTCTTCTTTGGTGAGAGAGAGAGAATGTTGGTGGGTGTGTAATGGCTACAAAGCTCTCTGGGCAGGAGAATGTTATGTCAGTGATGATTCTTCTGGAAATAAAGAGGTAGTTCCAAAAGCAGCTGTGTTTAGGGCTGTTCATCTGTACTGTTCACTTGCCAAGGAACACATTTGTCTCCTATGAGAACATTTTAGCTTTCAAGGACTTTTCGATTTGAAGCCTACCACTGAACCATTGTCACTTTTTATCTGAGGGAACACAGAACCATGGAGTTCTATAGTCACTGGCAAACCCGTGGTTCTCCCACCCAGTTCCTGTTGTGCACTTCCTCCCCTGGTTCTGACTTCTCAAGATGTTGAATAGTGGGATTTTAAGGCCTCTCAGCTAAAAAAGGATACTGTCTGTTGTTTACTATCATATATGTTCAGGCATATTTTAGGTAAATTGGAGTTCCCATCGTGGCTTAGCAGATTAAGAACCTGACTAGTATCCATGAGGATGTGGGTTCAATCACAGGCCTCTCTCAATAGGTTAAGGGTCCAGTGTTGCCACAATCTGCAGCATAGGTCGCAGATGTGGCTTGGATGCCACATGGCTGTGGTGTAGGCTGGCAGCTGCATCTCTGATTCGACCCCTAGCCCAGGCACTTCTTTATGCTGCAGATGTGGCCCTGAAAAAAAAAAAAAAAAAGGAATTTTTTTTTTAGATAAGGTAATTGATAATTGGTCAATAAGATGTTTTGAGGAAACGAGAGGTGTCGGTGGTGTGTCTTCTAGGCTCTTTTAGCTTGAAGGACAGCTGCCATTCTCTTCAGAATATTCTGCAAAGCTTCTGCTATTTGATGAAATATGTCTCTGGCCTATGCTCTTGTTCAATGTTCAAGTGTCAGGAATTCAAGAGTCGCTATATTGGAGATGTGAAAGCATGATGATAAATCCAAATGAGTTGGGTGTGTTTGTTTTCATTCAGATTCACCAGGACACAAAACTCACCAAACATGTGCCTTTGCTCAAAAAGACCCTGGAGCTGTTAGTCTGCAGAGTGAAAGCTATGCTTACCCTCAACAGTTGCAGAGAGGCTTTCTGGCTGGGCAATCTCAAAAACCGGGACTTGCAGGTAACCCAATGGTGGTCTCCTACTCCCATGCCTTGTGAGAGTGATGGGAAGTGTGGAAGGGAGGTCACCCCAGCACTGCTCTCTCCATACTCAGTTGCTTTTCTCTTAGTCTGTGACTCTTTTTTTTTTTTTTTTTTGATTTGTTTGTTTGTTTTTTGTCTTTTTGCTATTTCTTTGGGCCGCTTCCGCGGCATATGGAGGTTCCCAGGCTAGGGGTCGAATCGGAGCTGTAGCCGCTGGCCTACACCAGAGCCACAGCAACGCGGGATCCGAGCCGTGTCTGCAACCTACACCACAGCTCACGGCAATGCCGGATTGTTAACCCACTGAGCAAGGGCAGGGACCGAACCCGCAACCTCATGGTTCCTAGTCGGATTCGTTAACCACTGTGCCACGACGGGAACTCCAGTCTGTGACTCTTTAGCTCTTCAAGTTGGGGAGCATTGCTCATAGGCAATGGTTGTAGGCCATACTCCTCATCCCAGGAAGTGAAGGCACCACAACAGCCCTTTGGTATAAAAAAAGGCCTCAGACACAGAGCCAGATTAGTAAGCCACTTTCTGGGAGTTCCAGTTGTGGCACAGCAGAAACGAATGTGACTAATATCCATGAGGATGCAGGTTCAGTCCCTGGCCTTGCTTGGTGGGTCGGGGATCAGGCATTGCCATGAGCTGTGGTGTAGGTCACAGACACAGCTTAGATCCCATGTGGCTGTGGTGGTATAGGCCGACAGCTATAGCTCCAATTCAACCCCTGGCCTGGGAACTTCCGTATGCTGCAGGTGTGGCCCTAAAAAACAAAAAAAGAAAAAAAAAACCCATCCAAAAAAAAAAAATCTCTTTCTACAGCTAGAGGGGGACCCTAGGGCCCACTGAGGGAATATTAAAACTATTTTTTTTGTTGTCGTTCAGTTATTTTTTTTGTGTTCCTCCCAAAACCAGTCTTATTTCTAAAATTATTCTCTGGCTAATTTTTATTTTATTTTTTTTAGGGCCACATCTGCGGCATATGGAGGTTCCCAGGCTAGGGAGTGAATCAGAGCTACAGCTGCAGGCCTATGCCACAGCCACTGCAATTTGGTATCCAAGCCTTGTCTTTGACCTACACCATAGCTCACAGCAAGGCCAGATCCTTAACCCACTGAGTGAGGCCAGGGATCAAACCCACAACCTCATGGTTCCTAGTCGGATTCGTTTCTGCTGCGCCACGATGGGAACTCCTCTCTGGCTTATTTTAACAAACGAGCATTTAATTCTTTCAGTCATCAGACTGAATTTTTGTGTTTCTCATACTACTATTTTGGAGTTGCAGCATTTTTCAGTTAGAATCCAAGCCCTTCTCATTCGTGCTTACAGTATCTGAGTTATACGATGTTTTATATGAAAAGAATAGCATCCCAGAGAATTGCTTTCCTTGCTTCATGGCAACCTTATGAGGTGGATACTATTGTTTCCATGAGAAAAATCAAGCTGGGAGAAATTAAGTAACACCTAAAGTCATTCAGCAATAAGTGAACAGACCAAAGTTTGAGTTCACACAGTCCTGATCCTTTTTTTGTTTGTTTGTTTGTTTGTTTTTTTGCTATTTCTTGGGCCGCTCCCTCGGCATATGGAGGTTCCCAGGTTAGGGGTCGAATCGGAGCTGTAGCCGCCGGCCTACGCTAGAGCCACAGCAACTGGCGTCTGCAACCTACACCACAGCTCACGGCAACGCCGGATCGTTAACCCACTGAGCAAGGGCAGGGACCGAACCCACAATCTCATGGTTCCTAGTCGGATTCGTTAACCACTGTGCCACAACGGGAACTCCCTGATCCAGATTTGATGTTCTTAAACCACTCAAATATACTAGCCTTCAGCCTCTGCATGGCCATCTGTGGTTGGTGTGTTGGCACTGCCTGCTCATAAATCTTAAGGTATTTGGGAAATTATAAAACCATATTCAGCATTTAACTGAAAGAGTCAGCAATTTATTCTGGCTTTGTAAATCTAGTATATTAGGATACAAAGATGAACCTTCTGTAAAACTACATATTGTATCAGAAACACAAGCATCTCAGAAACCTAGGTTATTCTCAAGGTGCTGGATCACAGGTTGCTGTCCACGTTTGACCGTATTTGAAGGACTGAATGCCTTTGCCTTGCCTGTAAACTAAGCCTTTCTCCCCTTGAGACTCCAAATGTGATCATAATAACCCATAATTTGTCTTGGCCCATCACACTCAGGGTGAAGAGATTATATCCCAGAATTCCCAGGAGAGCACAGCCGAAGAGAGTGAGGAAGACACAGCATCCCAGGTCTCCAAGAGCAAAGCAGCAGAGGTATGTTTGCAGAAGGCACTGGTGGCTCTGATGGCTGCATCCTGTTCATTATCCTGACTTGGTAGAGAACACAGAACTTTCCCTGCCTGAGTTTATAATCACATACTTCTCTACCCATCTCCATTCCCTCCAAAAAACGCTTCCTGCACAATATTGTAATTCCTCTTGAGTATCTCAAGTTGTGGCATGTGTTACACAGTTGAACACTCCCTTCCATTGTAGCCCCATATTTTCCCTGAATTCCTCTCTGAAATTTTCAAGGGGAGATAAGAAAAGGTCAGAGTATTCCTTGAGTGTTGAGAAGAATGGTTTAAACCATTTAAACATGCTGTTTGAATATATAAAACGGAAATGTGAAAGCGAAAGCACAGAATCAAAAGCTGCCATCGCTGAAGACTTAAGATCAGAGGAGGAGCCCTTATCCGGTTCTGGGTTACAACCACTGCTTTTGAGACTTTAAAGAAAGCTAAAGAAAAATGTATTTATGAAAGTTTGTTACAATTCAGGTGGATCATGGATGCAGAGAAGCTCAGATTTAAGAACCACTGCTATGGATGCAGTTTGCACTGCAATTTGAGGCTGATGCAGAAAGATCATTTAGTATGAAGAATTATTTTATTACATGGTTTTTTTTTTTTTTTTCCAATATACCTCTTTTGTTCTCAAAAAAGTTTGAAGCAGACAGTATCCTACTAGTTCAGTACTTTGTCCTAAGCAAACTTCCCAGATTAGAGTTACAGACCAGAGAGAATTTTAGCTGGATTCCAATTGGATTTTTAATTTAACAAACATTTCATTCTGTTGAATGACCATTTTGTTCCTATGTTACATGCATGCAGTAGAGCTGGAGGGCCATGGCTTATTTAAATATTGTGCATTTTTTGGAATTCCTGTTGTGGCACAGCAGAAACAAATCTGACTAGGAACCACGAGGTTGCATGTTTGCTCCCTGGCCTTGCTCAATGGGTTAATGTGAACGGGCATTGCTGTGAGCTGTGGCATAGATCTCAGATATACCTTGGATCCTGCATTGCTGTGGCTGTGGCATAGGTCGGCAGCTACAGCTCCGATTCAACCTCTAGCCTGGGAGTTGGCATATGCCATGGGTACGGCCCTAAAAAGACAAAAAAAATTTTAAAAGTTGTGCATTTTTGTTTGGGTTGCAGAATGGCATAAGTCAGCATCAAAATGGCTCCCTCCATCATCTTGGCTTAGGGGCTATGAGACAAGAAGAATGGGAGAGCCTTGGATTCATTTCTCAAAAGAATGGTTTAAAACCTGTCAGCCATTGGTTTTAACAGTGATACTATAGAGTCATATATGCTGTGGGAGCAGTATTGCAAGTCGTGGGGTCTCCCAGATGACCTAAAATACTTATCCTTTGTCCCTTAGGATGGTGAAGTTGAAGCAAGTGATGGAGAACAGGAGCAGGAGAGTGAAGAGAGTGATAATGACTCCGATTAGACCACAGAAAGTCTGCTCCTCCCTCCCCATCTCTGCCAGCGTCTTGCCACTTTGTGTTCGGATTTGAAATCTGCTGTGTGCCTTTCTTACTGGAAGCATTCTATTTTGTCTTTAAAGAGGAAGCTTCATTGAATCCACTTGTTTCTTTCATGGATTCTCTACTAACAAGGACCTTGGCTCAGAGTGCAAACGTAGCGGTTACCTGTCAATTTGGGTGAACATGGCAGTGCTCTGCTGCTAAGTAGTTAAGATTCTGGGCTTTGGGAGCTAGTTTGAAGCTCTTTGATTTATTCTAGAATTTAGGCTTGTACTAGTTTTACAAGTAAAGTACATTTTAAGTTCCGCCTCAGCTACCTCATTCCTCTTTTCGGATTTGCTTCATCACTCAGGGATTAGGTAGAATCGAATTGGGGTTTGAAATGATGGACACTGGTGTAATCATCAGTTCTGCTACTTAAAATCACAAGTTCTCTATTACAAGGACCATCTTATCTGAGAAGATATTTGTGATCTTTTTGGAGAACTGAGGAATTATTTTAAGTCATAAGAAATATTCGGCTGCTTTTTACATTTATGGTGGTCATGTAGATGGATACAGGAAAAAGAAGAAGACAACATCAAACTCATGTTAACTTTATATATAGTTTATTTCCACATTATTCTGAGTTATACCTATAATCTGGTTACAAAAATGCAAGTAGAATATTAGGAGAACACTTCAGCTAAAATGGGGAACTCTTCATGTCTTCTGCCAAAAAGCCCAGTTTTAGTGCTGCTGCTTCTTCAGTGCTTTCTTGCCAGGCTGTAAATAGTATTTAATGTTTGTTAATATTTCTACCCACATTTGTACTCTCTGGTAGCATTAGGGTGTGGCTGGCTAGATTTTTATGTTGTTTTGGTGGGGGAGGTTATTTGTTTTTAACATTAACCCTTGATCCACATATAGATTTTGTTTTGGTTTGGGGGATTTTTTAACTGTAGATTTTTGACCCCCTCATTTCATGTACATGGAAATTGGTAATCTCTTTCCTTGACACTTTGTTTTCCCAGTGCATTGTGGTATTCACTGTTGAAATGAGTTCACAGTAGGCTCATTGGTACATATGGTTTAATGGTTCTTTATCACATGTATATGTCATTGCTAGTTTGACTCTCTTTTAAATTGTCGTTCAGCTTTATAGTGGAAATGGTCTCCCTTGCTCTGGCCCATTTTTGGAGGGGAAGGGAGGAGAGAAGTTCCTGAATTGTCACTGCTTGACCGAAAAGATAGATGGCCAGGGCGAACATGGTTTCCTTTTCACAGACAGGTCTATGTAAGCTTCAGACACGTAGTAGAAGGCGTGGTGTGAGGAACAGGGATCAGATGGGGACCCTTTACCTGGAGTGTTGCAAGGCAAAGGTACACTTCTTGTATGTCGCATACAGCAGGAGGATGGAGCGCAGCATCTGTTTGCACATGGTCACTGTCATCTGAATCTGAGGCTCCTTAAGTCCAGTGGGCCACTGGTGCTCCTGGCTGATGATTTTGCAAAAGGCTGACTTGTCTGAAACTCTGAAGGTCCCAGTCCATTTTGGCGGCTGAGCCGTGATGACCCTGCCAAAGACAGAATCCACTCCACTGAGGCGGACAGGCTGGGGCTTCCTAACCAGTGCTTTCTTGTTGTTCATGGTTCGGAGCTCCGATGTGTGACAGGGCAACTTGGGACTCACCCCAGGCTCCAGGAATGGGCTGTCTAGGACTAGAGTGACCTCTTGAAAGCACAGCTGCACTTCAAGATCAGAAGGGGTATGTGGGAAGCAGGGGGAAGCCCTAAAAGGGTGCTTAGAAGAAGGTGTAGGCGTTGTGTGCCGCAGCCACTGGAAGCTTTCGTCCAGCGGGGTCCATGGTGACCAGAGCTGGTATCCTGCCATTGACAGTCCTAGAGGAGAGGAATCAGAACATGGAATTTCCCTAGCATGCTTTTGGTGAGGGTATGGCTGTTCAAATTCACATCTCTGTCTCATCATTGACTTTAATTTACTCTATATTTCTCAAAAAACAGATCCCAGTAGATGTCAGGATGCTAGTAATGCTTTATAGGGACATTAGAGGATAGTAACAAGAACTGAATCTGGCAACTGTTATGGGTTCTAAAACATTATTAAACCAAGGTTCACAAGCCTCTGAAGATAGGTTTTTAACCCTTTTTTTTGTCTTTTTTTTTTTTTTGCTATTTCTTTGGGCCGCTCCCACGGCATATGGAGGTTCCCAGGCTAGGGGTCGAATCAGAGCTGTAGCCACCGGCCTACGCCAGAGCCACAGCAACGCGGGATCCGAGCTGCGTCTGCAACCTACACCACAGCTCACAGCAACGCCGGATCGTTAACCCACTGGGCAAGGGCAGGGACCGAACCCGCAACCTCATGGTTCCTAGTCGGATTCGTTAACCACTGTGCCACAACAGGAACTCCTAGAGTTCGTTTTTTAAAGAGTATTATTGGTGGTGTTTCAAACCAGAAGACCTCCCCCTGACCATGGCTGGTATAAAGGAGACTTGTTGATTTCCTCCAACTGGTATGTTTCTCCTGATCTGTTTAGGCCCATGTACATACTTTCTTCAAATATCTCCAGCTGCCTTTGGATGAGAAATTGACATCAGAGGGATAGTTACATATTCTAAACAGCCTTTGAAAGGCTTCTAATGCTTGTTATTATGATCCTAAACTCAGGACTGCTCTGGTACACCACCAAGGCACAGTGGAGGAGGGTGTTAACTCCTCTGAGTATGTGATCATAATCCCAGGAGCCTTTCCTCCTTTGTCTCTTAAGAGGCAACAGGGCAGGGGGACAAGGCTTTATCAAATGTCCAGCCTAAATACTCAGCAGAACCAACATGGGATGAGAGAGGGCTTCTGACCCCAGGTCTTTCTACCACTTTGTCACAAGGTTCAAATAAAGATATTTCACACCCCCACTCCCACCTTCCAGAAGTCACCATCATTCACTCCAGGACGGATTGAACCTAGGAAGTCTGTTCAAGCTGCTCTAGTAGCTCCCAAATGGGGAACACCTGGTTCTGGCTAAAAAGTCTTCCCCTTGGTACCAGTCCCCCTCCGAGGACCCCCATCCTGATTTCCCCATCTGGGAAAGTGGAAGACAGCGTCTAAGTACCCCTGAGGTTCTTGTGAACGGTGAACTGCGATCCCAAGGGGCTGGAGCTGCCCTGAGTGGGGAAGGCTTCCCCTTCAGGCCAGGAGAGTGGGCTGTCCCCGGGGGTCCCTACCCGGGGGCGGGGACAGAGGGCTAGCGGAGGTGGTGGTGAGAGCCCAGGCCGGTCCCACCATCCGGGCCAGGGACTCACCTGCTGAACTCCGAGGGCCACACGCTCCAGAGTGGCGGCCGCTGTTTCCAGGCCGCATCTTTTCTCCACCGGGCGCCTGGCAACCGCCTTTGTGACCCGGGAAGCACGCGGTGGGGGGGGGTGGGGCGGGGGACTCGAGGAGCCCCGCTGGGAGCCCCCACCTCCCTGGAACACTTGGCCTGGGCCTTAGCCTTCAGCAGTGCCAGTTGGAACCCCACCCCCTCTCTTCCCCTTTGGCAGTTGATCTGTGCCTTTGATTTGGCAGAAGAGGGCCTACTCCAAAGACTGGCCTGGAATCTGCATGTGTTCCTGGAGCTGTAGTTAGTGTCAAAAAGTAAGCTCCAGGAGTTCCCCTGGTGGCCTAGCAGTTAAGGATTTGGTGGTGTCACTGCTGGGGTGCAGGTTCTGATCCCTGGCTCAGGAACTTCTGCATGCCCTGGGCACCACCAAAAAAAAAAAAGAGGGGGAGTAAGTTCTAGTCTTTAAACCCTGCTCTGGGGGTTCAGGCTGACTTGCGCAGAGTTCCAAAGTCTTTTGCTGCTGCACTGGAAAGATCCAGGCACTAGGAGACAGTTTATAAATGCTAACCTGTCAAGAGCAAGAAGAAAGATTCATGTCTCTCCTTGACTTCCTGGCCAAAAACTTTGCTCCGCTTCCCGTTAAATCTCAAAAAGAACAAATTAACTAATGGCCCACCTGCCCTTAGCTTACAAACCCAGAAATTGCCCTGGTGCTTTATTAGCAGTCACCTTTTTGTCTGGCTCTTTGGATGAAGCCAAGGGGAGGAGACTGGGAGCCTGGGGATGTGGCGTCAGGATAAGATTCTAGTTTGGAAGATCTGATAGTCTGGAGGGACTTGTCAAGAATTGTCAGGTGTCCACTGTGTGCATGTGCCTGTGGAAGGAGAGATCAGTGGAGAGAGTGGGAGGCTGAGGCAGAAAAATGGAGAGGGGCAGAGACTGATGAGTCTTGGAAAAGACTAAAATGATTTTGAATTACTGGTCTTTTCCCTAGTAAGTTTATTTAATTAATTAATTTATTTACTTATTTAGTCTTTTTAGCACAGCATATGGAAGTTCCCAGGCTAGGGGTCGATTCAGAGCTGCAGCTGCCAGCCTACACCACATCCACAGCAATGCAGGATCCAAGCTGTGTCTGAGACCTACATCACAGCTCATGGCAATGCTGGATATTTCACCCACTGAGCGAGGACAGGAATCAAACCTGTATCCTTATGGATACTAGTCGGGTTTGTTACTGCTGAGCCACAATGGGAACTCCTTTATTTTCTCTTGAATCAGAGACAAAACAGTTTTTATTGTGCAGTTGAGTTTTTTTTAATGAAAGTCTGCAAAGCAAAATTATATGATTAAAAATTGTTAGACAATGGTTCATCATGCTGTACAGTAGAAAAAATGACAGAACTCTGTAAACCAGCTATAATGGAAAAAATACCATTATATAAAATAAAGACAGTTCCCATCGTGGCGCAGTGGTTAACGAATCCGACTAGGAACCATGAGGTTGCGGCTTCGGTTCTTGGCCTTGCTCAGTGGGTTAATGATCTGGTGTTGTTGTGAGCTGTGGTGTAGGTTGCAGACGACGCTCGGATCCCACGTTGCTGTGGCACTGGCGTAGGCTGGCAGCTACAGCTCGGATTCGACCGCTAGCCTCGTGAACCTCCATATGCCGTGGGAGCGACCCAAGAAATGGCAGAAAGACTAAATAAATAAAGACAAAATATTGTTTTAAATTGTTAAAAAAGAAAAAGAAAAAGGAATTCCCATCGTGGCGCATTAGAAACAAATCCGACTAGGAACCATGAAGTTTCGGGTTAGATCCCTGGCCTTGCTCACCGGGTCAAGGATCCATTGTTGCCGTGAGCTGTGGTGTAGGTTGCAGACACTGCTTTGATCTGGCATTGCTGTGGCATAGGCTGGCAGCTACAGGTCTGATTAGACCCCCTAGTCTGGAAACCTCCATATGCCAGGGGTGCAGGCTCCCCCACCAAAAAAAAGAAAAGAAAAAATTTTGTGTTTTGTTTTCTTCTTCACTTTAGCATGTGTGTTCTGTTGCCATAATTGACATTTAAATGACTGCATAATATTGCTCTAAGTGACTATACTGATATTTAGCCATTCCCCAACAGTTGAGATTTGTTTTTTTAAATGAATGATGCCTTTAAGAACATTGTGCTCAAAGTGTTTTCTCTTTTCCAATGAGCTCTTCTTTTTTGTCTTTTTTGGGCCGCATCCCAAGGCATGTGGACTTCCCAGGCTAGGGGTCTAATCAAAGCTGTAAGCTGCCAGCCTGGACCACAGCCATAAGATCAAAGACTCCGCAGCTCTATCTAACCCACTGAGCTAGGCCAGGGATGGAATCCACGTCATGGATACTAGTCATGTTCCTTACGGCTGAGCCACAACGGGAACTCCACCAATGACTTTATTAAATTACCTTCTGAATAGATCTTGCCAGCTTACAGTATGACCAGCTATTTACTAATTTTCCCATTTCCCTTCAGCCAGCCTCTTCATCTCTAAGTATTAGAGTTTTAAAAAATAACCTTTTGTTCATTTGATAAATGCAAGGTGGGCATCATGTTGTGTTGTTAAAAGGCATTTTTGAAATGACTTGTGTTTTCTGTGGTTTAATTGGCATTGCCCAGCTTATTGCGGTCAGAGATCCTCAGTTTGGAGCACCTGAAGTTAGGGTTGATGCGGGCTCACGCGCCTCCTAACGACCAAAACTGCCAGTGACTGAGGGGGGGTGGGGGGGGCTCTGAGCGCGTGCGCACTCCATTCTCCAAGCCGGTTTTGCGGCCACCGTTTTCCGGGGTGTGGGAGAAGAGCGAAGACGCTGGCGGGGACTTGACAATGCGCAGGCGCATCACGAAGCCTGTGGATTTGTGGCCAACCGGGCATGGGCGTGGGCTGGCTGCGTCGGCGCACTGGAGGCCTGGAGGGTCGAGGCGCGTGCGCAGTCGCGCTTCCTTCAGCTGCAGCCATGGCAGGCCAAGAGGATCCCGTGCAGCGGGAGATTCACCAGGATTGGGCGAACCGGGAGTACATTGAAGTCATCACCAGCAGCATCAAGAAAATCGCAGACTTTCTCAACTCGTTTGGTCAGCGGGCGAGCAGGGGGAGGCAGGGAGGAGGGGGGCCCTCCTAGGGAGGGCGCTGAGAAGCTTTGACGCGGGTTCTGGGAGCCGTGGGCTCCTGCTGGTGTTTGCTTCCGCCTTCAGGCCGCACTTTCCCCCTCTCGCTCTGACCCCCGGCCTCCACTGATCATTCCCTGTGGGGTTATTCTGCCCCAGGCTGAGCTCATCGGCTTCATTGCCTTCCCCCCGCATCCAGTAACAAGTCCGTTCCTTTCCCGGACGTGTCAGGCAGCCCCATCCATCGCCTGAATCTTTCCTTCTCTTCAGGCGTCTCCCTTCTTTTGTGCTTCGTTTCAGTCGTCACTTGGTGCTCAGAGAGCGCTGTCCAGAAGCCCTTTAGCGTCGAGCCTGTTAGTCGCCCCTCCAGTCGGTCCTTTCCTGTCTCGGCGTGTGCTGTGCAGAGTGGTAGAGATGAGAGCGGAGGAGGGCCCACATCGCGTCCGGCCAGGGACATTCTGCATCGCTAGTATCTAGACCACAGTGGGTGTTGTCTGCTTCTAGCAAAATCTTTCCTCGGCATGCCCTGTCCGTGACAGTCTTAAAGTTCCTTCCGCGTTGTTTCCTATCCTTGTGCTACACCCTGCAGCAGAGACTCCTGACTCTTGTTCTCCGAGTGTTACTTTGAAAGAACCGGGCACTGGGTAAACTTATGTCATCACAAGGTGTGGGGACGACATCTAGTGATCTTTTTCCAGTTGTGCTTCTGGCCCACTAATTCAGCAACATTAAGCGATTAAGTAGGGGAAACTGATAAATTTAAAAAGACTTAAAAAAGGAATTATTTTCTTGCTAAGAGAAGTCCAAAGGAGTGTATAAAGGTGACAGCAAGAGTTTTGTCCAAAAGCATCAGCAAGACAAACTAGATCTGAGTACAAGGCTCTTTCTCAGTCTCTGTGGGGTAGACAGAATAAGAACCATTTCCTACAATTAAGTGATTTCTATTTTGAAGATGAAATAATGACAACTTCAGAGCAAAGCAGAACATTGTTTCTGATTTAATATATTTACATATAGGAATTCCCCTTGTTGCTCGGCAGTAACAAACCTGACTAGTATCCATGAGGACCTGTGTTTGATTCCTGGCCGCACTCAGTAATTTAAAGATCTGTGTTGCAGGAGCTGTAGTGTAGGGTGCAGAGGTGGCTGGGATTCTGCATTCCTCTGGCTGTGGTGTAGGCCAGCAGCTACAGCTCCGATTCAACCCCTAGCCTGGGAACTTCCATATGCCTTGGGTTTGGCCCTGAAAAGACAAATATATACATGGTCTTTTACATTTGTATGTAAATACACATTATTTATTTATAATAAGCTTATAAAATATATAAATATATATATTTGCATACAAATGTGTAGGACTATAACCTTTTTAAAAAATGTTTAAAATTCTTATGGCCATACCCATGGCATATGGAAATTTCCGGGCCAGGGATTGAATTCAAGCCACAGCTGCAGCAACAACAGATCTTTTAACCCAGTGCCCTGGGCTGGAGATTGAACCCACACCTCTGCAGTGACCAGAGCCACTACAGTCAGATTCTTAACCCACTGCACCACTGCAGGACCTCCAGAACTATAATCTTGATATGTTTTGGGATGGTGGAGTCCTCATTCAGGGACTGGGGGAAAGGTTGTATTAATGAGCAGTGAGAATAGTATAAATTATATGCCAGTGATACATATTCATACATATTACTTGCTGTAGAAGTTGTGATAGGAATGGTAGTTAAGAAATTATAGATCTCTGGGAGTTCCCATCATGGCTCAGTGGTAATGAACCTGACTAGTATCCATGAGGACTCTCACTGATCCCTGGCCTTGCTCAGTGGTTTAAGGATCTGGCGTTGCAATGAGCTGTGATGTAGGTCTTAGATGCAGCTCGGATCCCTTGTTGCTGTGGTATAGGCCGGCAGCTGAAGCTCTGATTCAGCCCTTAGCCTTCCATATGCCATGGGAGCAGCCTTAAAAATACAAAAAAAAAAAAAAAAGAAGGAAATTATAGATCCCTGGAAGTTCCTGTGTGGTGCAGCAGGTTAAAGAGGCACAAGCCACAACTGTGACACGGGCTGCAACTGTGGCATGTGTTCAGTCCTTGATCTGGGAACTTCCACATGCCG
Source organism: Phacochoerus africanus (assembly GCF_016906955.1). Taxonomy (NCBI): domain Eukaryota; kingdom Metazoa; phylum Chordata; class Mammalia; order Artiodactyla; family Suidae; genus Phacochoerus; species Phacochoerus africanus. The sequence continues at coordinate 146,597,698 of NC_062544.1, forward strand.
AGGGTGTGGCAAAAAAAAAAGCAGCAGCAGAAAAAGAAAAAATAGAAATTAGTATCCATGAGGATTCAGGTTCGCCCTTGCTGTGGGCTGTGGTGTAAGTCACAGACTCGGCTCTGATCCCAAGTTGCTGTGGCTGTGGTGTAGGCTGGCAGTTACAGGTCCATTTTGACCTGGAACTTCCATATGCCATGAGTACAGCCCTAAAAAGCAAAATAAATAAATAAATAAGTTCCTGGGCCAGGGATTAAACCTCAACAGTGACAACCTTAACCTGTTGAGCCATGGACCTCCCTGAAGTTTTTTCTGTGTTTTTTTTTTTTTTTTAGCGCTGCCATATGGAAGTTCCTAGGGGTCGAATCAAAGCTGCATCCACCAGCCTGTGCCACAGCCACAGCAACACGGGATTCGAGCTGTGTCTGCAACCTACACCACAGCTCATGGCAACGCTAGATCCTTAACCCACTGAGCCAGGGCTCAAACCTATGTTCTCATGGATGCTAGTTGGGTTTGTTAACCACTGAGCCATGATAGAACTTCCCCTGAAGTTATTTTTTAAAGTTCATTGTAAACTCTTTCAATGTTCTGATAATTGTCCCTCCTACTTTCTTAGAGAGCTAAACTATTATTGAGGATTCTTTACTCATAACATTCTGTCAGAGAAAAGGCCACATAGGAGCAAGCAAAATATTCCATGCTCAGGGAAGGATGGAGTGCTGACAGGATCGCAGTTTTGAGACTTTGTCCTTTTCTGTAGAGGCATGGAAAGCAGTTGGACAAATAACTGACATGGAGAGTTTTTTCTTTTAAAAGCAGAATTAAAAGACTTCATTTATCTGGTAGGAGTTAATATTGGATATGTAGAAAGAATATCCAAGCAAAGTATTAAGAATGTCAGTTCAGTAAATAAAGAACCTAAAAAAAAAACCCAGTTAAACTGGGACTGTTTTTCAAAATTTAAGTCGTCTAGCATCCCAGTCCCCCTAGTTTGCATGCAGATAATGTAATAACTTCATTTTTGAGCACTGAATCATGTTAATAAACATATAATAAACATATGTTTATCTCTGGCACAAAACTTCTTGATGTATCACTAAATTTACAGTGAGTGAGTCTTGGAACTAACTGAAAATTTTGAGTTTGAGCTTAGGCTTTGTGGAGGAGAAATGTCTCTTCCTGCTTTATAAGTAAGGAAATACCTGCTGTGAGATTTTGTATCTGTGTGAGTCACATTTTATTATTAGATAGAGAATGCTTTTCTTTTTTTGCAATTTCCAACAAGTTCTAGACCAACAAGCCTGGAAATAAACACACAGGAGTCTAATCTTCAGGAGCTGGAAGGAATGGTTTCCCTCAGTTTAGGCCAGTTTAGTGGCCTATCCTTTAAAGTGAGGATAATGGCCTAGCATTTGGAGTAATTAGTAGGTAGTTTGTGAAGATCTTAGGAAGAAGTAAATTTAGTCCTTTTAACGAAAAAAACATTAATTACAAATAAGAACAATTAGCAAAATTTAAAGTTAAAGCAATTTAACTTAGCAGTTCAGTATACCTGAGGCAAGTTCCTGAAGATTGACAGTATAACGAAACAAAGACCACGAGGCTGAGAAACTGGATAAATCACAAGGACAAACTTGAGTCTGTCGTCTTGGACTTGGATGACTCAGGATGAGTGAGTGGGATGTATTTTCCCATCCTAAGCCCTGAGTATGACTCAGTTCTGCTGTGTACCTGGGAGGCTTGTGTTGTGTTTATCATGTGATTTGGTGGTGCAAAGAGTTTGTTGGCCTTTATTTTGAGGGGGCATCTGTAGCACTTTAAACATACAATTCTCACCCTGACCACAGTCTTCGTAGGCCTTGTGCTTTGGAGAGGGAACTCTTTTTCCAGGTTATCGAAAGACTTTCTAAACAGCTTTTACTCTGTGATTCCAACTGGTGAGAATGGGGTTTTGATCCTTTTTTTTTTTTTTTTTTTGGTCATTTTGCCTTTTCTAGGGCCACTCCCGTGGCATATGGAGGTTCCCAGGCTAGGGGTCAGATCAGAGCTGTAGCCGCCAGCCTACGCCAGAGCCATAGCAACACAGGATCCAAGCCGCATCTGCAACCTATACCACAGCTCATGGCATTGCCGGATCCTTAACCCACTGAGCAAGGCCAGGGATCAAACTCGCAACCTCATGAATCCTAGTCAGATTCGTTAACCACTGAGCCACAATGGGAACTCCAAGTTTTGATCTCTTGATGGTTTTCCCTTTCAGTGCTAAAGACCTCCTGAACCTAAGGACACACAGATCATGATGCAGCCATGACATCCTGACATTAGGCCTATTCTGTATGTTGAATTGATGAAGATTTTAAAAATACATTATTACAGATGATAATTTTTTAGTTTTACAACTTTTTTTCTGACTCTAAAGCTAATTGATATGTGCAGAGAAATGTAACCAAAAAAAGAGAAGGTGGCTGTTTTTAAATCTCAGTTTTTATATTTAGCCAGCAAACACAGCATGCCTGTTGTGACTCCAGCTGTGTTGTCAGATGCTGTGAAAAAAGAATAAATAAGAATAAATGGACATAGCCACTCCTAAGAAGTTTAGAATTTTGTTGGAGAAATAAGACCTGCAAAAACTATTTAAGAGAAAGACAGTAGTAGGAGTTCCATTATGGCTCAGTGATTAACAAATCTGACTAGCATCCATGAGGACAAAGGTTCGATCCCTGTGCTCAGAGGGTTAAGGATCTGGCGTTGCAGACTCGGCTTGGATCCTGCATTGCTGTAGCTGTGGTGTAGGCCAGCAGCTACAGTTCTGATTTGACCCCTAGCCAGAGAACCTCCATATGCTGTGGGTGCAGCCCTAAAAAGCAAAAAAACAAAAACAAAACAACAACAACAAAAAAACTGGTGATTTTTATAGGCTAAGGTTCTGTTCTGTGCATTAAGAGTTCAGAGAGGTTGTCTGGTAACTGGCATTTATTAGCAGTGATGTATGAAAATGACTGGCATTTTCAGTTAGGTCTGGTGATATACATATCAATGCATTATGGTTTCAAATATGTCCAGCTGCCGAATGCTTTCCCAGTGTTTTACTTGAACCTGTGTTTAATGGGATCTGAAATATGACTGAAGTTTCTAGAGTTCAACATTTTAAATTTTCAAAAATGCTTATTCATGCAGGCCAGTTACATAGTGTTGTTCTTGGATTCTGATTCATCACCATATTGACAGAGTTAGAACGGAACAGCCATCCAAGAAAGAACGCTCCCTCTCACCACAACACCCCCTCATTTTGGCATGTTTCTTTTTTATGGGAAATGACAGGTTGTCAGTGATAATATTCATGCTCTTACTGAACAGCACATGCGATGTGCCTCCAAGCTCCTAAAAACCAGACTGATAGAAGTTAGATCCTATTGGGCAGTCCCAGTGGTGGCAATGTTCCCAGGAAAAGGAGGGTGCTAAGGTGCTCCTGCTCAAACTGGACCTGGGAATTAGAAGCAGCAGCGTTAGCAGATTAAACAAACAAACAAACAAAAAATTAAAAACAAGGGCAAGGAGTTCCTGTTGTGGCTTAGTAGGTTAAGAACCTGATTAATATCCATAAGGATTTGGGTTCGATCCCTGGTCTTGTCGAGTGGATTAAGGATCCAGTGTTGCCGTGAGCTGTGGTGTAGGTTGCAGGTGCAGCTCGGATTCCAAGTTGCTATGGCTGTGGTGTAGGCTGGTAGCTATAGCTCTGATTTGACCCTAACCTGGAAACTTCCATATGCTGCAGGTGTGGCCCTAAAAAGACAAAAACAAAAAAACAAACCAAGAGTGAACAATGTCCCAGAATAAGCAGATCTTTAGAGAAGGGGGAGAATTATATCCATCTGGCAAAGACCTCTCAGAGATCTAGTCTGAACTGAGCCTTAAAGGGGAATGGTTGGACAAACGAGATGAGTAAGATTTGGACTTGGATGAAATGAAAGTTGAGGCAAGATCAGGGTGCGGAAGATTTGTTAAAATGGGAGCCGAAGCACTTTGGCATAATATCCAGGAAGAGATGAAAAAGGATGTGAGCTAAGTGTTAGATCACGAAGTAGGAGTGTCAGGGAGAGGGATATTTTAAACTCAGAAGTGAGGATTATTATTATTATTATTATTATTATTATTATTATTATTATTATTATTTGGCCACCCCGCAGCATCTGGAGCTCCTGGGCCAGGGATCGGATCCGAACCTCAGCCTCGAACTAAGCTGCTGCTGTGGCAATGCCAAATCCTTAACCCACTTTGCTGAGCCAGGGATCGAACTGGAATCCCAGAGCTCCCAAGATGCTGCTGATCTGGTTTTGCCACACCGGGAGCTCCAGAAGTGCGGATTATTGAGAGGTGACTGAACAACAGTGTTGTAGGAGGGTGTGAATAATCAGCATGCCTGGAAACCTTTTTCTCCCAGATGTTGAGAACAGTTGGAGGAAGATTAGTCAGGTGATTTCTGTTAGAGTAGTTTGCAGAAGAAAAAGTATTTTAGGGGACATCTAGATTTCCTTTTGGGTGAGGTGGTAAAAGAGGTTGGAAAAGGTAGAGGAAGAGAAGGAATTTTTTGCAGATGGAAGGTGAGCTGCACAGGGTGTTCGATGTTCTCCAAGTTTCCTCTGCTTCTTAAAGGGCTATGCAGGTACTGATGAAACATCAGGTGCCCTCCTGGAAAAGCCGTCATGATGCAGCTTCCATGAGCTCAGAAACACCACATGTTCCCTCTTCCTCAGGGTCTGCTGCTTCCTTGGCCTCTGCTTTTCTTCCCTATTGAAATTATTTTCCTCTTATCATTTCCCCTTTCTTGAAGCTCTTGGTTTGCCTATTACCAAATGGCCATCTCTACAGCCTTGGCGTATTAGTTTTCTATTTTCTGTTGCTGCCATAACAAATTATCACAAATGTAGTGGCTTAAACCACATAAACATATTATCTTACAGTTGTGTAGATTAGAACCCAACCCTGGTATCAGCAGGGCTGCCTTCCTTCCTGGAGGCTCTAGGAAAGGAGCTGTTTCCTTGCTTTTAGGTCATTGGCAGAATTCAGTTTCCTGCAGCTGCAGGACTGAGATCCGTGTTTCCTTGCTGTCTGTCAGCTAAGGGCCATGCTCAGATTCAAAGGTCACTTGTATTCCTTGGTTCATGGCCACTTCTCTCCATCATCAAAGCCAACAATGGCAGGTTGAGTTTCTCTCACACTTCGAATCTCTTCTCATTCTTCTGCTTTACTTCAGCCTTTTCTGTCTACCTTTGTGCTTGTGATTAGATGGGGGCCATCTGGATAATCCAGGACTTCAAGATCCTTAACCTCAATCATATTTGCAAAGTCCCTTTGCTTTTACAAGCCCTGGGGGTTAGGGAGTGGACTTCTTGCTGTGGGGGGAAGCGTTATTCTCCGCCTACTGCATAGCAAGTTAAACAGATCCTCTCTAAGCAGCTGTACTCCTAAGATACTTCTCACCTTATCCTCCCACTCCTGTACTTTGCCCACTCACTCCCATTTGTGCTCTGCATGATACATCATTCCTCCTCTTCATCTTAGGGGCTGTGTGTGTCTGTCTCTGGAATAACATTAATCCTGAACGCCAGTCTTCTTTTACCAGATATGTCTTGTCGTTCAAGACTCGCAACACTAAACGAGAAATTGACAGCTCTTGAACGGAGAATAGAGTACATTGAAGCAAGGGTGAGTATGATGGGCGAAGGTCTTCCTCTTGAGACAGGAGTGGCTGTGCAGGAGGGCGTGCATATTTCCACTTGTTGCTGAAAAAAGTTGGAAGCAGAAACAGGTTTAGAGAAGTTAAGTACCTTGCTTGGGTTTAAGCCAGCTTTCTGGGACTCAGAAGCTGTCGTCTTTTCTACCACTTCCAACTAGCTAGGGTATAAAATAAGATTTTTTTAGACCCCTCTAACCCTTTTGAATTTGTCTAATTGTCAGTTTTCCTTTGACAGGTGACAAAAGGTGAGACTCTCACCTAGAACTGTGCCATGCTGCTGCTGGGAAGTTGCTTTTACAGAACATGGGCCCACGTGGGAAAGGCCCCAGCAGCCTTCAGCTCCTTCCTCTCTCCTTAAAGAACAACAGGGCTTATTCTTGTTTTTCTTTTTTTTTTTCAAAAATGTGGCCTTTGGGCTCTGTGATGTACACCCAGGAATGTGATGAGGCAGGTGGGGAGGAATCCAGGGAAACTCTTGGAAACAACATTAAGCATTTTACCTTTTCAGTAACACTTTGTAGAACTCCTTGTCAACAAATTTGAGGCTCTAAGAGCCAAAAGCCTGGGACTCTGTCAAGGTCCTCCCCATCTCTCTCTCTCTCTCTCAGCCTTTCCTTACAGCTCTCATTGCCTCTGCACTGATCCTGTACACAGTCTTTGTCTCCTCCCCACCTTTGGTCGGGGTGGGAAGCAGTCCTGGCCAAGACATTCCTACCCTGGCGAGGTGGCCGCCAGAGAATGTTGTTGCCAACCCACCAGTTTCTTGTCCATTTGGGGAGGCCAAGGCCTCCCACTTGGCTTGAAAAGGGACATTTTCAGAATTTTCTTTCTGTCACTTGGGGTGTCTTTGCCTCTCATATTTCCCTAATAAACTCCTCAACTTTATCTGACTGCTGTGATTGTGGTGGGGAGAGGAGCTAGAGATGGGGCTCACCTCGTCCACAGAAATCTGATGTGTGGGATTCTTACTCCACTGTAAAACTTCTGGATGTAGCTATTTGATCAAAGCCTAGGTGGCTTGCCAGCTGGAGCCCCCTTATTTGGACTTCGGAGCTGACTAATTTGTTTGGTCATTCATCAGACGTTTGCCAAGTACTTACTATGTAGGCACTTTAAATTCCAATAAAAGATACAGTGTTGAATCAGGCATGATGCTTACAGTCTATTGAAATAACAGCATCCACACGGTTTAATTGCAATCCAGGGTAGACTGTTAGTTTTAAAAGGTACAAGATATGGAGTTCCCATTTGGCACAGTGGAAATGAATCTGTGTAGGAACCATAAGGTTGTGGGTTCTATCCCTGACGTCGCTTAGTGGGTTAAGCATCTGGCATTGCTGTGAGCTGTGGTGTCGGTTGCAGATGAGGATTGGATCCAGCGTGGCTGTGGCTGACAGCTGTAACTCCAATTCAACCCCTATATGGGAACCTCCATATGCTGAGTGTGCGGCCCTAAACACACCAAAAAAAAAAAAAACAAGGAAAATGTCTACTTTTTTTTTTTTTTTTTGCTTTTTAGGGCCACACCCCTGGCATATGGAAGTTCCTAGGCTAGGGGTTGAGTCAGAGCTGCATGAAGCTGCTGGCCTACACCACAGCCACAGCAATGTGCTATCTGAGCCATGTGTGCAACCTACAACACAGCTCCTGGCAGCACTGGATCCTTAACCTACTGAGCGAGGCCAGGGATTGAACCTGAATCCTCATGGATACTAGTTGGATTTGTTACCGATTAGCCATAATGGGAACTCCTAAATGTCTCCTTTTTTTTGAAAAGCAAATTGTGAGCTCCTGCTGTGATGCAGTGGATTAAGGATCTAGTCCTCCTGCAGCTGGGGCTTGGATATGATCCCTGGCCCAGGATCTCCCATATGCTGCAGGTATGGCTGAAAAAAAAATTATTTAAACAGAAGAGTCTAAAATTTCATTCTAGCCTGAAAGCTTTCTGTAAACTTGTGCCAGCCTATTCCTAAAAGCTTAACCCCTATTTAGAATTTCCATTTTAGTTGCATAAAAGTCATTAATCCCTGTTCAAATCATATTTGCCATTCAGGGTCTAGCTTAAGCCAAATCTCCTCCGGAAAATTCTGGCTTCACTTTTTCATTCATTGTTTCCCTGTTCCTTTTCTCAATCCCTCCCATCTTGCCATGCTTATGCTACACTTCAACCCTGGGTTTGAACTTGTTCTCTGATTTCCTGCCTGTGCCCTACAATATGCATGAGCACCTTTTCTTGTGTTGCTCAGCTGGGTAGCTTGCAGAAGGTTGGTAATTGTTAAATAGCTCAACTGCTTTGTACTGTCAAGTCTTTTTAGATCTGTGCTTACACCTTTGGAAGGCCCCCCCCCCTTTTTTTTTTGTCTTTTGTCTTTTGAGGGCCGTACCCACAGCATATGGAGGTTCCCAGGCTAGGGGTCTAATCGGAGCTGTTGCTGCCAGCCTACGCCACAGCCACAGCCACGCCAGATCCGAGCCGCCTCTGCAACCTACACCACAGCTCACGGCAATGCTGGATCCTTGACCCACTGAGCGAGGCCAGGGATTGAACCTGCAACCTCATGGTTCCTAGTCGGATTTGTTTCCGATGCACCGCAACAGGAACTCCTGGAAGACCATTTTAAGTAGTAGCTTAATTTAAAAATGTGATCTTACAATGGAGACAAAACTGACATCCTTACATTAGTAAGTGCTGTTTTTGAACATTGAGCTCATCTAAGGTGCTTTTAACCATTGCTTGAATTGATTATTCTTCCAGAATAAAGAAGCAGGTACTTCTGAAGTTCCAGTTTTAGATTATCTGATGCTCTGCAGTTGGTTTAATGATGCTTATATGCAAGGACCATAATGAGATAATAATAGAGGCAGAAGTGCGTGTGATCTGTAGAAGCAGGAAAAGCTTAGATGATGTGCAAATGATAAACTTTTATGGTTCATCATAGCTCAGTGGAAATGAATCTGACTAGTATCCATGAGGACGTAGGTCTGATCTCTGCCTAGCTCGGTGGGTTAAAGATCTGGTATTGCTGTGGCTGTGGTATAGCCTGGGAACCTCCACATGCTGTGGGTGTGGCCCTAAAAAGAAAAAAAAAATTATAATCCTATAGATATTGTTAACTTACTGATATCAGAGTAATATTTCTAAAAAAGTTGGTGCCCTAACTAATATGTTCCTAGTGTGAACTGCTGGTTGTCAAGAGCAACTGGTGTGGGAACCAGCGAGCCCAGCCTCCTCTAGTAGAGGTGACGCCCCCATCTTACCTGGTGCTTTGAGGTGTCAGAGTGCTTTGCTGTGTAATCACACCCTTTATAAAGAGAGCCCTGGCTCACTCAGGAGTATGTGAATAGTATTGTCTATATTGAGTGTTACTGTGTCCTAGTTGTGCTAAGTGCTTTGTATACTGTAAAATTTCATTTACTCCTCAAGCCCTAAGAAGTAGGCATTCTTAATCTCCAGGTAATTCTTTAAAGTGGTTCAGATTTGTCCAAAGTCCTACAAAGTATGTGAAGGTGCTGGGATTTGTACCTGGGCTTGCTGACTCAGACTGCCCTAACTGCTTCTCTTCCAAATGTGGTATAACTAGACCTAACACTTACTTTCTCTCCTAGTTCAGTGCTATTAGATAATTTTCAAGCTATTACATACCTGTGTTAGTTTTATCTGCCTCTTCACCATCCTTTCTTTGGCAAGGAAGGCTTCTTGGGGTTTCCTTGTTGTGTCTGGCAGACACCATTTGCACTGATGTCTGTGTCATCCAGTCTCACTTCTTTCAGCTCCCTTTCTCTGGAAACTTTATTGTGTGTAGTATTTTCTGGAAGTCTTGCCTAGGGAATTTAATCAATTCTGGCCCTTCCCCTAGCTATCTCTGGGTTCGAAATGCTTCTGCAGCCTAAAGAAGCAAACACATCCCTTTTCTGAAGGACCTTAGGTCAGGCTCCAGAAACTGGGATTTTATTCTCAAGTCATACACCTCTTGGCTCACAGGTCATTTTGGTCCATAAATAAATAAGCCACCATTTATTTTGTCCCCAATGTGTCACTTCAGTGTATGTAGTTAGATATTCTCTTTATTGATATCACTGAGGATGATAGTTATATTTTACATTTTAACCTGTGTTTATTGTTCAGTTTTTTAAAAGAACACAATGGTTTATCCTTTTATACAGAACTAAGATGTTCACAGGTTAGCTGTTTTGACTTGAACCATAAATAGACTAGTGAGTTTCAGGGAGGTTAAATACTATACCTAGCTTTTCTGAATCCAAGTGATTCTCAGTCATCTCACCATAATGAATAAAAATTGTCCTGGATAAAATAACTCTTGAAACTCAACAATAGGAAAATGGGCTAATACAGAAATGGACGTAAAATTTGAACTGACACTTCAAAGACAAAAGGATGGCAAACAAGCTCATGAAAAGTTGTTCATTGTTGGTCACTGGGAAAAGACAAACTAAAACCTCACCAAGATACCACCCTACGATCAATTACAATGGCTAAAGTTTTTCAAGAAGAACAAAATAATGATAATACTAAGTGCAGACAAGGATGTGTAGTGACTTGAAGACTCAGACATTGCTGGCAGGAATGTAAAACGATATAGCTACTCTGATAAGACAGTTGAGCAATTTCTCATGAAATTAAGCATGCGCTTACTGTATGTTTCAGCACTCTTGTCTCTAGATGACTCTCACCTGAGAGAAATGAAAACATGGTCACACACAAGAACCGTAAGAAGGTGTTTATAGGAGCTTTATTCATGAGTGCTCATTGTCCCTCAGCTGGTGAGTGAGTGATGGTGGCATAGCACTTGGCAATGGAAATTAATAAACTCTTGGTACATCCTGCAGCATGGATGAGTCTCAAATGCACTGCAGTAAGTGAAAAGCCAAATCACAAGCCTACATACTATATGATCCCATTATATGAAGTCTGGAAAAGGCAAACAAAGGACCAAGGCTTAAGTCTGGGGTAGGGTTTGATCACACTTTTTTTTTTTTTTTTTGGTCTCTTTGTCTTTTCAGGTCCGCACCCATGGCATATGGAGGTTCCCAGGCTAGGAGTTTAATTGGAGCTGTAGCTGCCAGCCTACACACCAGCCTCAGCAATGTCAGATCCTTAACCCCCTGAGGGAGGCCAGGGATTGAATCTGAAACCTCATGGTTCCTAGTCAGATTCCTTTCCACTGAGCCAGGACAGACACTGCTGATCACACTCTTTAATCTCTTTTTGTAGAGGGTGGAGGGATGATGAGATGTTCTGTGCTTTGCTTGTGGTGATGGTTTCCTGGTTCTATGCATTTTATCAATTCTATATGCCAAAAAGGTTCAACTCTATGGAAATTTAGAATTAGGAAAAAAGGGATTAAGCTTGTGATAGTTACTGCTTTTGAGCAGGAAGGAGGGGAGTAGGATCAGGGTAGAAGTTAAAAGAGTCCCCGTCGTGGCACAGCGGAAACTAATCCAACTAGGAACCATGAGGTTGTGGGTTTGATCCCTGGCCTCACTCAGTGTGTTAAGGATCCAGCATTGCTGTGAGCTGTGGTGTAGGTTGCAGACGCGGCTCGGATCCCAAGTTGCTGTGGCTGTGGCGTAGGCCGGCAGCAACAGCTCCGATTAGACCCCTAGCCTGGGAACCTCCATATGCCCCGGGTGCAGCCCTAAAAAGACAAAAATAATAATAGTAATTAATAAAAGAGGATTTTAGCCTCATTTATGTTGTCTTAAATTTAAAAGGTAGATATGACAGTGTATAGTTAATTATATGGTGAGATTATCAGTTTTTGCTTTTTTGTACTTGTATTTTTAATTGGTAAAAATATAAATAAAGTAAAATATATTCCAAAAGGAAATTTTGACAGAAAAATAGAAGGGGGAAAAAATCACCAGTTTTAAATGTTTGGGTGCGTTTTCTATTTCTCTACTTTGGTTTTGCCTAGTGGAAAGTGTACTGTAGGACAACATAGCCTGTAGCTTTACTTTCACTTTGATTATCCTAAAAATGTTTACCTTCTGAAACTAACTTTGTAAGCATTTGCAGTGATGTAATAGCAATGTTAAGGTCTGCATTTATGTCAGCTTTTATTTTAGGGATGTAGGCATCTCTGTCACGTTAAACTGGTATGTTTCACAGCACTATCTTGGGAGTACAAATGAGGGTATGTTTGCATGAATCCAGAACATTATGATGGCTTTGATTAAGAGGAAGTCCTGTCTTTCTCAAGTTTTATTCCACAAATGTTTCTGTTTTAATCTTCAATATACCTGGTAGTCTGTGTCACTGCTGGTCATTTAATTCTGCTGCAGGCCGCCAGGATCTGCCATCTCTGTTTACCACTCTGTCAAGGAGAGCCCAGAGCAGGATAAGCTGGACTCAGGGTGCTAGTTTCTTTGTTGATGTGTCAGACTCCTTAGATTCACTCATACTGTCATTTTCTCGAAGGCACCAGATGATGAGCCTCCAATGCCACACTCTCCTCTGATCAACCTTTCATACCCTTATAAACCCCTCAGCTTCCTTAGCTGGAGAGATACTGACAAGGCTTTAATGCATGAGGCATGCTTAGAATAGTGCCTAGCATTTGATAGATTTATTCTTTTTCCTTGAAGTTCATCTTTGACTAGAATGAAACCCTCTGAACTCATTTCCGAGCTTCTCCAAGTGGAGTCTATTTCACGCCATTAAAATCTAATTACAGGGACTTGTGTACCACCTACCTTCAGCTTTACCTACCACAGCAGGTCTATCCTTTGTTGCACTAGTCGTAACTGCAACTTTGTTTTTATTCGTGTGATGATTTACCCTCATTGAAATGCTGTGGAGGAAGGGACCATGACTTATCTGCAATATTCTCAACACTTGGCACAGTACTGGCTCCTCATTGGCCCTCAGATATTCACAGAATGAAGGAGAAATGAGTGTTGAAGCTTTGTTTGTTTTGATCTTCCAGAAATAGCTTCTCGAAATTTCACCATAGTGCCCTGCACATAGTAGGTCTGATTATTTTTTCTTCACCAGATATCCATGGCTCATAATTGATTTAAGTCAATTATATGTCAATAAAATCTGGAGGGAGGATTGATTTAGTTGTTTTCATTATAAAGGTAATAAAACTACATTCTAGAAAATGCCAAAAGGAACAAAAACGGGTGGGTAGGGCAATAATGACACATTTTACACGTCATCACACTACATGTACAATTTGATAGCTCTTTCCCCCTTTTATTTCATTTTCCCTGAATAAGATTTCCTTCATTTTTAACTTTTTTAACTTTCTTTTTTTTTCCATGGCATGAAGATGTTCCTGGGCCAGGGACCGAACTTGAGCCATAGCAGTGACAACACTGGATCCTTAACCCACTGAGCCATCAGGGAACTGCAAGCTTTCCTTCATTTTAATGGCATTGCCATTCTCCAAGATAGTGGAGAAGAGTTTGCTTCAGCCTTTCATATGAGGCAATCTAAGAAACTGAAAATGAGGTTGCTCAGATGAGTGAAAATCATAATTAAAAAAAAAAAATATATATATATATATTTTAGGGCCGTACTGGTGGCATAGAGTTTCCCAGGCTAGGCGTTGATTCAGTGCTGTAGCCGCCAGCCTACACCACAGCCACAGCAACTTGGGATCTGAGCTGTGTCTGCGACCTACACCACAGCTCACGGCAACACCGGATCCTTAACCCACTGAGTGAGGCCAGGGATTGAATCCCCAACCTCATGGTTCCTAGTTGGATTCGTTTCTGTTACGCCATGATGGGAACTCCTCCAAATTTTTTTTAAATTTTATGGCTACACCTGCAACATGTGGATGTTTCCAAACCAGAGATTGATTTTGAGCTGCTGCTGCAACCTCTGCCACACCTGTGGCAGCCCCAGATCCTTTAACCCACTGCACCAGGCTGGGGATCGGAACCCACACCTCCACAGCAACCTGAGCTGTTGCAGTTGGATTCTTAACCCACTGTGCCACAGTGGGAACTCCAAGAATCGTATTTCTAAACTCCTTTACTTGTGGATTTGATTGAGAACAGCTGCCCAGGGGTGTAGCCAAAAACAAACAAAAAAGCCTAACTGTTCCATTCTGCCTGCTATTTCTTTTTTCTTTTCTTTTCTTTCTTCTTCTTTTTTCTTTTTGTTTGTTTGTTTTTTAGAGCTGCATTTGAGGTATATGGAAGTTCCCAGGCTAGGGTCGAATTGGAGCTGTAGGTGCTGGCCTACACCACAGCCATAGCAACTCAGGATCTGAGCTGCATCTTAGACTTCCACCACAGCTAACAGCAACACTAGATCCTTAACCCACTGATTGAGGCCAGGCATCAAACCCGCATCCTCATGGATACTACTCAGATTCGTTTCTGCTGAGCCACAGTGGGAACTCCCCCTGATATTTCTTTTAAATGTTAGGTCTGTGGGCTCTGTTAGGTATAGTGCTGGTCTATGGTCATAAATATGTGTCCCTTCTTGGCTTGGGCCATCAGGTGGGTTTTCAGTAAGTGGTAGGCCTGTAAGAGTCCTGGGCTTGGAGGCAGTGAGTATAAAATCAATGAGAAACAGATTTCCTGCTGTGGCCCAGCGGGTTTCAAACCTGACTAGTATCCATGAGGATACGGGTTCAATCCCTGGCCTCGCTCATTGGGTTAAGGATCTGGCGTTGCCATGAGCCGTGGTGTAAGTCGTAGATGCGGCTCGAATCTGGCATTGCTGTGGCTGTGGTGTAGGGCTCAGCTACAGCTCCGAATCAACCCCTAGCCTGGGAACTTCCATATGACACAGGTGTGGCTCTAAAAAGAAAAAAAAAAAAAATCAATGAGAAACAAACTGGGTTGGGGAATCAGTGCCTACTGTGGGGTCTGCCCAGTCCCCTCATGGGCCTTGGCCCTGATCTGACACACAGGCTGGGTATTTGTACGATGGGAGTTGGGAAGGCAAAACTCAGTTTTTATTCAAAGTACATCTCAGCCATTAACCCCTCTGGGGAAGATCTACCTAATTCTTTTCAGCTCAGCTAGTCACCTTCCACCTGTTCTTTTATAGCTATTAATAAAACATGTTCTACATCTATACTTCCATAAAAAAATTAAAAACAATCTACATGTCCTATACTTTCCCAGGAGCCCAGCAGATTTTGAGGGTAGAGACAGTACTTTACTCCTCTTTATGAGTAGTAACTGCCACTTTTTGCTGCTTGCTTTGGGCTAGGCATTGAACGCTTCCACTTAGTTCATACTTACAGGACATAGGTACTTCTTAAAAATGCCAATTTCAAATATGAATAATTAAAGTCTCAGAGAATTAAGGAGTTTTGCCCAAGATTGAAGTAAGAGTTTTAAGTAAGGGACACCCCCCCACACACACCCCTGCCTTTTCACCTATGCTGGCCTCATACCATCCTTCTTGTAATTCTGTAGCAACTTCATGCCCTATGTCCAAGCCAGCAGCCCTGCTAATAGTGAGTGATCCAAGCATTGCTTATCAGTTTTGCTTCGGCAACCTTGCTTGCTCAGTTTCTTAGGCAGGAACACTGGCTGCTAGGGGAAAGGGGAGGTCCCTGGCTGCTTACATGGAAAGAAAAAGACTCTGTATTGTATAAAAGCTGCTGAGACCAAAGACCTGGTGCTCAGACTCTGGAGTCTGAGCTCCTCTGAGCCTGCACAGGGGCTGAATAAACCCTTCTTTTGTCTGCATCTCCAAGTGTCCTTTGTCTCCTTCCGCTGCCAGGGTTTCTGCAATAAGATCACATACTTGAAGCTAAACCTGGAATGAGAACCCAGGTGGGTACGAATGACAGAGTGCAGAGACTGAACTATGAAAATGATTCCCTTTTCAGTTTCCTTTAATCTTTCTAATTATGTCCAGAAAAAAATTGACTTAACAACTAAACACTCAGTATCTAACATCTAACGCCTGGCTGTTTAAGAAGAGTGCAGGCTCAGCGCCTTTACAAACAATAGATAAAACGCGGTAACTTGTTTTGTTTTGAGATTAGTTCCACTGTACCCTTCTATAGCAAATGAATTTCCATCGACTGTAGTGATATTAAATTCCTTTTTGGAGTTCCCACTGTGACCTAACAGGATTGGCAGCATCTCTGAAGCGCTAGGACACAGGTTTGTGGGTTAAAGGATCCAGCGTCTCTGCACCCGCAGTATAGGTCGCAATTGCAGCTCAGATCTGATCTCTGGCCCAGGAACTGCATGCCCAGGTGGCGGAAAAAGAAAAAAAAAAAAGAAAAAAATTCCTAAACATGTTTAATTGCTTGCGTATGTGTAGAACAACTTGGAAGGGAAGAACAAAAAAACTGATGATATTTGTTGCCTCCAGGGACCTCTAGGTGGCTGGGTAAAGTGGGATGATAGCTAAATTTTCACTTTATTCTACTTTTCTGTGCAAAATTCGAATTTTGTGACCCAAAATGGAGACAAAAGAGAAAAATGATCAATGAGAAAATTATTAAACAGCGCAGATGTTGGGCAGGATATAACAAAAACCACGAAGGTCTTAAGAGAATGAATGGAGTTAAAGAACGCTGTGCCAAAAACGTATGGGTCGCACATAAATCCAACTTATACGGGAAACCGGGCATCCGGATAGCCAGTGATAGCCTCGGCCTCAGCGAGGTCTCGGCCCCTGGTTAGAGGATGCAGCTGCGCATGCGCGCAGCCTCAAACCAGCCATCTTAGGGGGTGTAGCCCACCCTCTCCATCGAGCGCGCGCGAAAACAGCGCGCAGGCCCGGGGACGCGCACGCACGCCCCGCCCCCGCCCCGCCCCGCCCCGCCCGGCGAGGCCCGGGTAGTCCAGGCTGCCCGACGTAATGCCCCGGAAGGCTGGGAAGGCGGGGAACGCGGAAGAGGCCCGGGCCGGCGCGGAGGAGGCGGGCGCCGAGTCTGGCACGGAAGAGTCTGACTGCAAAGAGCTGAGCGCCAAGGAGATGGAGGCCGGGCGGTCCCGGCCTGTGCTGCGCTCGGTGAATTCGCGGGAGCCGTCCCAGGTCATCTTCTGCAACCGCAGCCCGCGCGTCGTGCTGCCCGTGTGGCTCAACTTCGACGGCGAGCCGCAGCCCTACCCGACGCTCCCCCCCGGCACAGGCCGCCGCATCCACAGTTACCGAGGTAGGTTGGCCGGGGTCGTCCTGTCGCGGCGGGCCGCGCCGCCGCTTTGTCCCCGTGGGCAGCGAGCGCCTGCCGTCGCCCGTGCTGAGCTGCGCCCAGTGCTCCAGGCCTGATAACAACGGCAACCAACGGTGGCACGTCTCACCGAGTCCCCTCCCGATCCGGGAAGGCAGATGCTATTGTCGTTAGTATTCCCATTTTACCCTTGAGTAACTGAGGCCCCAGAGAGGTTGTTAACGGATCCAAGTTGACGCTGCCAGTACGTGACAGCCCATTGTTCTAAAACTGAATAATTTGCATTTGATGATGGCCACATGTGTATTCCATCCCTGACGCCCATTTGTTCTGTGTGTGAAGGGGAGA
The DNA here is from genome assembly GCF_016906955.1 of Phacochoerus africanus. Taxonomy (NCBI): domain Eukaryota; kingdom Metazoa; phylum Chordata; class Mammalia; order Artiodactyla; family Suidae; genus Phacochoerus; species Phacochoerus africanus. Next base: position 146,614,903 of record NC_062544.1, read on the forward strand.
ATCTCATATCCTCTGATATGCCCAGTGGGCCAGCTCCGCCTCAGATCCCTGCGTTCATGAAGTACATGGTCCAGTGCAGTAGACGAGACAAATGCATAAATAGATAAGAACTAGCCAGTGTCCTAAGTGTTGTGGTTGGAGCAGAGTTCGGCGGGGCACCAGCTCAGAGAAAGGGAGGGGTGTGCGCTTTCGGAGAAAGAGAATTCTGCAGGGTTTGAATGGGATCTAACCAACCGGGACGGGAGGTGAGAGTAATAGGCAGAGTGAACCTACCACCTGGGGTCTTGGGGAGAGGAGAGGGTATGGAATGGTGGGAGAGGAAGCCTGAAAGCTTACTTTATCCCTGAGAAATGGGGCCATTGAAAGTTTTAAGCAGGGAAATGGCGTTGCCTGACATAACACTGAAAAGCTTACCAGGTGGCAAAGTGGTTTGGAGGGGAAAGACTACTGGTAAAGGTTAAGAAACTGTCCTAGTAACCCAGGTGGGGGATATCTAGGCTTTACTGCCCAAGGAGGCAGTCATCTTCCTTCGCTTTCAAGAAGAGAAGTTAATACTTGCTTAATTTTCACTACCTTCCTTGCAAGATTTTTTTTTTTTTTTGTCTTTTTAGGGTCGCACCCGAGGCATATGGAGGTTCTCAGGCTGGGGGTCCAATTGGAGCTGTAGCCACCCGCCTGCACCACACCCACAGCAATTCGGGATCTGAGCTACCTCTGCAACCTACACCACAGGTCCCGGCAACACTGGATTCTTAACCCACTGAGCAAGGCCAGGGATCGAACCTGCAACCTCGTGGTTCCCAGTCGGATTTGTTAACCACTGCGCCACAACCGGGAACTCCAGGTCTGATTTGTTTCTGCTGAGCCACTACAGGAACTCCCCTTGCAGGATCTCCGTGGATCTTTTTTTCCTTGAGGGTGGTGTACTTAGTAATGCTCTTTAAACTTTTACATCAAAGTTCCCTTAATATCAAATGAGGAAGAACACAGTTCTGCCAGGCATCAACATTTCTGTAGTCTCCTATTTTTTCTAGGAAATTGTGTGGATTTTGCATCCTTCTCCAAAATTTATTTGTTCCTGATTTAATATAAACATTTCAAAAAAATTATTTCCTGTGCAGATCCACTTAATGTTACTAAACTATACACTTAAGATGGTTAAAATAGTTTTATATTATGTGTATTTTAGTTCAATAAAAAAAAATAACTTCCCACTTTACATTTCTTAAATTTTCCCACCAAATCTTCAAGCAAGTTTGTGCCCTAGAAACACATACTGTTTTTATTCTGAGACAAACTCCTCCCTCCTTAAACCGAGTCTTAGTCCTGGGGATTTGTCTCCTTTCACTCTCCTTTTTTTTTGTCTTGTTAGGGCTGCACCTGAGCAAATGGAGGTTCCCAGGCTAGGGGGTCAAATCAGGGCTATAGCTGCCAGCCTACGCCACAGCCACAGCAATGCATGATCTGAACCGTATCTGGGACCTAAACCACAGCCCATGGAAACACCAGATCCTTAACCCAGGGATCGAATCTGCATCCTCATGGATACTGGTTGGGTTTGTTAACCACTCAGCCACGATGGGAACAACTCCTTTTTTTTTTTTTTTTGATTAAGATGTATTTGTTTTGGGAGTTCCCACTGTGGCTCAGCGGTAATGAACCTGACTAGTATCCATGAAGATGTGGGTTCGATCCCTGGCCCTGTTCAGTAGGTTAAGGATCTGGTGTTGCCATGAGCTGTGGTGTAGGTCGCAGACACAGCTTGGATCCTGAGTTGCTGTGGCATAGACTGGCAGTTGCAGCTCTGATTTGACCCCTAGCCTGGAACTTCCATATGCCGCTGCAGCCCTTAAAAAAAAAAAAAGATATATTTGTTTCTTAAATTCAGGTGTAATTTACATATAGTAAAATACACAGATCTTAGGGTTTGATGGGTTTTGACAACACCTAGATCAAGTTACAGAATAGAATCTTTCCACCATCCCAGAAAGTTCCCTCCTGCCCCTTTACACTCTTCTGATTTTTCACACCATTGACTAGTTTGATCTCTTCCTGCAGAATGTGTCCTATTCTGTCTGGCTTTTTTCTCTCAACCTGATGTTTTTGTACCTTCCTGTTCTTGAGAAGCACAGATCTGAGGAGTTGATGACCTTTTCTCTGCTTTTAGTTTGCAGCATTGGTGTGATTTGCAGTTCACAGGCTGTGCTTTTGCCCCATGGTAGCAGAAAGGGTGCAGATTTTGGAGACTTAAGTATTTGATCTTCTGCTTACTGTCCTTTTGCCTTGAGGGAGTCACCTTGCTTTCTCAGACCTTTTTTCCTCATCTGTAACTGGGTCTGTTGTGAGGATTGAGTAAGATAACATTATTGGAAGGGCTAGGTATAGAATTTAAGCAGAACGAGAGGCAAATATTTCAGTGTTAATCTGGGGAGATGAAGGAAATAGGTGCGTGGCTATAAAACCTCGCTTGTCTTAACAGGTCACCTTTGGCTCTTCCGAGATGCTGGGACATCCGATGGGCTTCTAGTTAACCAAACTGAACTATTTGTGCCATCTCTCAATGTTGATGGACAGCCGATTTTTGCCAATATCACACTACCAGGTACTAATGTTCCATCTTACTTTTTATTTTTTAGTTGCACCCATGGCATGGATCAAACCTGTGCCTCAGCAGCAACCCAAGGTGCTCAGTGAAAGTGCCAGATTCTTAATCCGCTCTATGACTAGGGAATTCCTGCAGAATTTACTCTTTAACGGTATTCTCCAAGGCAAAAATTCCTACATTTAACTTCTATTGCTCACTTTTGTATACCCACAGCCTTGAAACACATATTAGTTTGAACCTTACAAAGCTGCAGGTATTTGGGTTTTTTCTTTTTCTTTTTTTTTTTTTTTTTTTTTGGCTGCACGTGTGGCATACAGAAATTGCTGGGCCAGGAATCAAACCCACATCACAGCAGCACCCCAAGCCACAACAGTGACAACGCTGAATCCTTAGCCCCTTGAGCCACCAGGGAACTCCAGTAGTTTGGTTTTTTTTTAACCCAAAAGATCATCCTTTTTTGTTTGTTCATTTGCTTGTCTTTTTAGGGCCTCACCGGCATATGGAAGTTCCCAGGCTAGGGGTCATATCAGAGCTGCAGCTGCCAGCCTACACCACAGCCCAGCAATGCCAGATCCGAGTCAAATCTGCAGCCTACACCACAGCTCATGGCAATGTTGGATCCTTAACCCACTGAGCGAGGCCAGGGATTGAACCTGCGTTTTCATGGATGCTGGTTGAGTTTGTTACCACCGATCCACAGTGGGAACTCCACTGATGATTTTTCTTTAACTTCTGGTTGGCAGTTGGAGCTCGACTGGGTTAAATTTCATTAAAGGATAGGAATGAAATTGGTGCAGTGAGTTAAGGATTCAGTGTTGTCACTGCAGCGGCTCAGGTTGCTGCTGTGGCATGGGTTTGATCTCTGTCCTGGAAACTTCCACATGCTTCAGGTGTGGCTGAACAAAAATAAATTATGGAGTTCCCATCGTGGCGCAGTGGTTAACGAATCCGACTAGGAACCATGAGGTTGCGGGTTTGATCCCTGCCCTTGCTCAGTGGGTTAAGGATATGGTGTTGCCGTGAGCTGTGGTGTAGGTTGCAGACGTGGCTCGGATCCCCTGTTGCTGTGGCTCTGGCGTAGGCTGGTGGCTACAGCTCCAATTGGACCCCTAGCCTGGGAATCTCCATATGCCGCGGGAGCGGCCCAAGAAATAGCAAAAAAGACAAAAAAAAATTATTATTATTATTATTTAAAAAATATTTCTGCTCTAGCACAGTGGTTTAAGGATCCAGCATTGACACAGCTGTGGCATAGGCCCAGGAACTTCTGTATACTGTGGGTGCAACCAGAAAAAAAGATACAATGCTAAAAGTCATAAATAAACCACAATATCTCATTTTCTCACCTTTTCTTCTCCTGAGACTCCAGGGCATAATTCTGCAGTAAGGCCGGGGAAACAGGATGCAGTCATACTTCTACAATCAAGTATTTTATTTTATTTTATTTTTTGTCTTTGTGCCATTTCTAGGGCTGTTCCCGCGACATATGGAGGTTCCCAGGCGAGGGGTCTAATCAGAGCTGTAGCCCCCGGCCTACACCAGAGCCACAGCAACGTGGGATCCGAGTTGTGTCTGTGACCTACACCACAGCTCACGGCAACACCGTATCCTTAACCCACTGAGCAAGGCCAGGGATTGAACCTGCAACCTCATGGTTCCTAGTCAGATTCATTAACCACTGCGCCACGACGGGAACTCCTACAATCAAGTATTTTAATTTAGCCCGCTCTTGACAAACCCAAAGAGCTATTGAGACACCATGACATCTTTGTTCAACATAGAGCATACAAATAGATTACTTCCATTTTATTTACAGTGGAGAATAGGATGTAGAAAGTTTGGATACATTGCCCAACATCAGACAAAAATCACTAAGGGCTGGGCTCCTTAAAGTAGCGTAGCCTCTACTTATTTCAGCAGCCTGTCTTTCTAAAAAGTAAGACGGGGAATTCCCTGGTGGCCTAGCAGGTTAAGGATTGGGCATTGTCACCGCTCTGGCTTGGGTCACTGCTGTGGTGCGGGTTCAGTCCCTGCCCTGGGAGTTTTCATATGCCACAGGCACACACAGCCGAAAAAAAAAAAAAAAGTAAGTTCCCCATTGAGTTTAATATTGGATTTGAATTCCCCCAAAATCCAGTTACACACTCTTGTGGTTATCTATTGCTGTATGACAGCTACCCCTAAACTAATAACAACTGTTTTATTTGTTCATAATTCTGCAGCCTGGGCTGAGCTCAACTCAGTGGTGATTCTGCTCACTGGGGGTCACTGGTGTGGCTGCCTTCTGCTGGCAGGTTGGCTGGGCACTGGGCCTCTCTCCCATTGTTGTTTCAGGGCCTGGCCCTCTTTGTGTGGTCTTTCCTTCTGGGTAGCTCGGGGCTCCTAAGCGCGTAAAAGTGAACATTGCTGGGCCTTTTTAAGGCTAAGGCCGGGAATTGCCATAAGGTCAATTTGCCCACATTCATTTAGTTCATGCATATCCCAGGTCCAGGGTACTCGAAAGGGAAGTTACTACATAAGGTCACGAATACCGTGAGATGTCCATCACTTTAAACTCTGCCGCCACCTGTGTACTCACTTTTTTTGTCCAGCGTGAGGTTCAGCTGTAGCAAATGTAATTGTCGCGGTTTGCTCATCCCTCATTCCTGGGCCGAGTCTGCTGCTGAGATTCCATTTTCTGCCCTTTCAGTGTATACCCTCAAAGAACGATGCCTCCAGGTTGTGCGAAGCCTAGTCAGGCCTGAGAATTACCGGAGGCTGGACATCGCAAGATCACTCTACGAAGATCTGGAAGACCACCCAAATGTGTGGAAGGACCTGGAGCGACTGAAGCAGGAGCATATGGAAAATCAGCGGACGGCAGGGGAGACTGAAGACTTTAACTGAAATGTGTACTCCTGGCTCTCAGCTTTTAACGGTCCTGATGAGTCTTGATCTAGGTCTAGGACTGGTCACTTTTTCCAGGCCTCAAGGTGTCTCAATGCTTGGAGTAAAAATGCTCCACTGCTTAAAAGAACGTTAACTGACCTCACTAGGCATTGTGATGTTGAAGGGCAAATATCACAAAATGTAATTTAATGCCTGCCCTTTCTAGAAGTATTTATCAAGGGAAAAGTAGTTGCATTTTTGCCTCCTCTTGAGTCAGGAAAGTTTCTGTGTATGGACTTTGGTGTAAGTCATTCAGTGAGAATTGTGGCTCCTTGAATTGTGAGAAAGCAGAGGTATCTGCTTTTCTTGACTGCACTGTGGTTGGTGATGTGTCCACCTCCCGCTCTGAGAGACCACGATGTCCTTGAGATGGGGACAAATCCATCTACTCTTTGAGACCCCAGTGCCTCACACATCCTGAGCCTTCAGTCAGTGTTTGTTGAATGGACAAATCAGCCAATGCTTTGGTGTTTAGAGGTTTTGACCTTTTTTGTGGGGTGGGGGTGGGGTAATGGGGACCTAAAGCGTGTACAGTAAACAAATATTTTAAAGGAGATCATTTTTATAGACAGCAGTTTTTATAATTTTCTAATTTTTCGCTTTTCTCAGTCTGCCATTCTTGCAGGGCGGTTTTGTTTCTAAAACAGAATGTGCTTTCTACAGTTCTTGTGATGATAGCTTTTCTGAAGCATGATATCTGCACAGAGGTTAGGAGAGAATAGCTTCAAGAAAATGAACCCTTGTTTAATTATAGGATAAAGGAGCTACTCCCGCAACTATAAATAGGTTTTTGCCAAGTATGGGTATTTCTTTTCCCTTTTGTAAACCCATGACATTTCTGTTCGATTCAGCAGTTTTCATCAGGCAGGATCTGGTGACACTTTGCACCTGGCTGCAGAAGAGGACGAAGCCCTCCAGCCTCTGGGAAGTTATTGCTCACACACCATGGATTCAGAGGGTAGCCAGGAATGTTTTCTAGTTTTATAAATGTACAAACCCTCTCCTGCAGGATGGACCTAAATTCATTGATTCAAATTCAGTACTTCTATCAGGCATCCTTTTTTGGGTAACTGATTGTTAAAACAGAAATCTTCTCTGTAGAGAAAATTTTTGGAAAAGAGAAAAATAAAAGGAAGAGAAAAGATCCAAGTAGGTACACTACTTAAATACTAACTTAACATTTTGGACTTTCAGCCTTTTTTAGGGCTTTTGTTTGGTTCGGTTTTACATAACTGAGATCATACTGCATATACAGTTTTGTATTCTACTTTCTTATTTAACTTTATAACTTAAATATTTTTCCATGATATTATAAACTCTTCAGAGACATGCGTACAGCCTTCCTTTTATAAATAAGGTTGGGATATCTCTTGGTCTCTTTATTAGTTCCTTCTGCTAACCTTTGAGCATAGTCCCTGTGCTCTGCTATAAGAGTGAAGTGAGTGAATCAAATGCCTTACAGTTTTCCCACCTAATATTCTACTCTTTCAACATTTGGCAAGTAAGTTGGCTTTTTTTTTTCAGCCTGTTGTACTCATTCAATGACACACTTATAATTTTCTTTCTTTTTTTTTTTTTAATTTTGGTTGAATTGTTTCGTAGGGAAAAGGAAATGCTGGTATAGAAGGCAGCCTATGATTTTGAGAATGGGATAGGGTAGAGATTTAAGGGATCTTACGGTGCTAGATGAGTTCAAGGTTGGCTTTATTACTGTTTTTTTCAACCTTTGTGTCAAAATGAGATTTCATGTTCCTGTTAAAACTTGCAATTTGAGTACTGTGTTTCTTGTGTTGTCCAAGGAAAGATGAAAACCTGTAGCATGTATGTATTCATTTGAAATCTTATGAATGTATTAAATATACTGCTCTTAAGAATTTGTGATCTTATCTATTTCGAGTTAAAAAAAGAAAAAGTTTTTCTTTGATACATTTAATGGTGCTGAGTAAAGGAAATAGTTAGGATGTGGTGGTGCATTTAGCCAGGCTCTTCTCTTTTGGAGATGTGTGAAGGCCATGTTTGTGTAAAGGCCTAAGGGGGGGGCCTGTGACTTAGGGCGGGTGGCACATAAGAAACCTAGCTTATTTCTCAGTCCTTTCTTGTTCCAAAGAGATTAAAAAAAAAACAAAAAACTGTTTCTTTTAGCTTTGTTTTTCTTTTTTCTTCTTCTTTTTTTTTTTTTTTTTTTTGGTCTTTTAAGGGCTACATCTGAGACATACAGAGGTTCCCAGGCTAGGGGTCAAACCTCCTTGGAGTGACATCTGGCAGCCTACACCACAGCCACAGCAACACCAGATCTGGGCTCTGTCTGTGACCTACACTACAGCTCATGGCAACATTGGATCGTTAACCCATTGAGCAAGGCCAGGGATCCGCACCTTCATTTTCATGGATCCTAGTTGGGCTCGTTAACCACTGAGCCATGACAGGAATTCCCAGCAGAGAATCTATTCTGTGTGATGTTATGATAGTGGATGCATGTCAGTATACATTTTTCCATACCCATAGAATGTGCACCACCAAGAGTGAACCCTAAGGTAAACCGTGGACTTTGGTTGGTAATGATGTCTCAGTGTAGGTCCATCAGTTGTAATAAATGTACCATGGGGCGGGGGTTGATAATGGGGGAGACTCTGGGTGTACAGGAGGTATATAGGAAATCTTGTACCTTCCTCTCAATTATGTTGTGAACCTACAACTGCTCTAGAAAATAGTCTTTAAAAAAAAAATAGGGAGTTCCCGTCAGGGCTCAGCAGTTCATGAACCCAACTAGTATCCATGAGGACATGGGTTTGATCCCTGGCGTTGCTGGGTGGGTTAAGGATCCAGCGTTACCATGAGCTGTGCTTGGTGTAGGTCGCAGACACGGCTCGGATCCTGTGTGGCTGTGGCATACGCTGGTGGCTACAGCTCTGATTCAACCCCTAGACTGGGAACCTCTCTATACCGAGGATGCAGCCCTAAAAAGACAAAAAGAAAAAGAAAAACCGGAGTTCTGTGGTGGCCTAGTGGTTAAGGATCTGGTGTTCTCCTTGCTGTGCCTTGGACAGTTTTTATCCCTGGCCCAGGAACTTCCGAATGCCTGGGTGTGGCCAAAAAAGAGCAAACCAAAAAAACACCCCAAATTGGTAACTGGTTAATATTTCGCCAGGGACAGGGCACTCAGTTCACTAAGGATATGAAATAGATAAGGGGGTTTTGCATTCTTGAAATATAAACACTAGTGTGAACTTTTCAGATACTTTCACGCTAGGTTTCTGTCTCCCATTCTTAGCACCTCACCACACTCCATGTTAGTCACTGATATTCCTTGGAGATTTTTCCCTTTCTGTCGGCATACCTAAGCTCCCTGTCCCAACAGAACATTTTTCTGGGGACTCTCCTGTCACCACACTTACCCAGTAATCCATTGGCAGATCACAGGAAAATTAGATGTACTTGCGATGGTAACCAAAAAGGTGGGGCAATAGCGCTGGATACATAAATGAAAAAGAAACCCACAATACTTGTTTCATAACTTGGAACATGAAACCTCTGGAAAGTACAAGTCAGCTTAACAAACAAATGCACAGCAATATGTTCTCTCCCCATTCAGGTAGAAAACATGCAAGGTTGTTTTGTTCCATTTGGGAGAAGTTGAGTTCTAGAGGACTGGCTTGGCCCCACAATTTTTTCCTTTCTTTTTATGACCACACCCTTGGCATAGGAAGTTCCTGGGCCAGAGGCTGAATTGGAGCTGCTGACCTATGCCATAGCCACGGCAATGTGGCATCTAAGTCACATCTTGGACCTACACCACAGCTTGCAGCAATGCTGGATCCTTAACCCAGGGATAGAACCCGCATCCTCACAGAGATAATGTCAGGTGCTTCACGTGCTGAACCATGATAGGAACTCCCCAAAATTACTATTAATTGAAAAACATTTACAGACCATTAAATGTGTTTTTTAAAAATGTTAAAATAAAAAATTTTTTAGACATCTGAAAACATGTGAAAGTGTATACACCAAACTATTAATAATAGTGGGCCCTCAGGATGAGACTATAGGAAGGGGTTCATTCTCTGTCTCTGTCTCTCTTTCTTTCTGCAATAATAAAATGTAGGGAGTTCCTGTCGTGGCGCAGTGGTTATCGAATCCGACTAGGAACCATGAGATTGTGGGTTCGGTCCCTGCCCTTGCTCAGTGGGTTAACAATCTGGCGTTGCCATGAGCTGTGGTGTAGGTTGCAGACGCGGCTCGGATCCCTCGTTGCTGTGGTTCTGGTGTAGGCTGGAGACTACAGCTCCAATTCGACCCCTAGCCTGGGAAGCTCCATGTGCCATGGGAAGCGATCCTAGAAAAGGCAAAAAGACCAAAAAAAAAAAAAGGTATATATATATCTGTCTCTGCCCTGGATCCTGGCACAGAGCTGCTAAAGCCCTTGTAATTTCCTAAGTGATAAGACCACTAGCAGCATCTTTTGTTCTAATGGGGGGCTCTGGGTGGGCTCCTGGATGGGGGCCCATCACCAGAAACACCAAGCAGTGATTGGAAGCTTGAAATTTTCAGCCTGTTCCCACCCTTCTCCAGAGGAGGGGAGAGGGGCTGAAAATGAAGTTAATAATCATGCCTTCTTCAGGGCGCCTCCGTAAACTTCCAGGAAGAGGTTCAGAGGACTTACAGATGGAGTTCCTCAAGTGGCTCAGAGGTAATGAACCCGATTAGTATCCATGAGGTTTGGGGCTTAATCCTTGGCCTTGCTCAGTGGGTTAAGGATCCAGCGTTGCCGTGAGCTGTTGTGTAGGTCACAGATGCAGCTCAGATCTCATGTTGCTGTGGCTGTGATATAGGCTGGCAGATGTGGCTCTGGTTTGACCCCTAGCCTGGGAACTTCCATATGCTGTGGGTGCGGCCATAAAAAGCAAAAAAACAAAAAACAAAATAAACAGCTTCCATGTGGGCAAACACACCCATTCTGGGAGGGTGATGCAACCCAACTCTGCAGGGACAGAAGCTCCTGTGCTCAGGACCCTCCCAGACTTCACTCTCTGTCTTTTCATCTGGCCGTTCATCTGTATCCTTTATCATATCCTTTTTTTGGGGGTGGGGGAGATGCACCCACAGCATACAGAAGTTCCTGGGCTGGAGATCAAGCTTGTGCCATAACAGCGACCCGAGCTGCTGCAGTGACAACATTGGATCCTTAACCTGCTGTGCCACAAGGGAACTCCTATCTTTTATGTATTTATTTTTCTTTACATATTTGGCATATGGAAGTTCCCCGGCCAGGGGCTGAATCAGAGCGGCAGCTGCCAGCCTGTGCCACAGCCACAGCAATGCCAGATTCTTAACCCACTGAGAGAGGCCAGGGATAGAACTCACATTCTTGTGGATACTATATTGGGTTCTTTTGTATGTGTGTGTGTCTTTTTAGGGCTGTACATGTGGCATATGGAGGTTCCCAAGCTAGGGGTTGAATCAGAGTTACAGCTGCCGGCCTACACAACAGCCACAGCAACACGGGATCTGAGTTGCGTCTGTGACCTATACCATAGCTTATGTCAATGCCGGATCCTTAACCCACTGAGTGAGGCCAGGGATTGAACCTGTGTCCTCATGGATGCTAGTCAGATTCATTTTCGCTCAGCCATGACGGGAACTCCCTATGTTGGCTTCTTAACCTGCTGAACTACAGTAAGTACTCCCTCATATACTCTAATTAAAAAAATTTTTTTTCAAGTGTAAAACTCACAGATTGTTTATTTCTGGAATTTTTTATTTAGTTTTTTTTTTTTTTTTTTTTGTCTTATTGCCTTTTCTAGGGCTGCTCTCGCGCGGCATATGGAGTTTCCCAGGCTAGGGGTCTAATCGGAGCTGTAGCTGCTGGCCTTCACCAGAGTCACAGCAACGTGGGATCCAAGCCGCGTCTGCAACCTACACCACAGCTTACGGCAACGCCGGATCCCCAACCCACTGAACAAGGCCAGGGATTGAACCTGCAACCTCATGGTTCCTAGTTGGATTCGTTAACCACTGCGCCACGACGGGAACTCATTTAGTATTTTAAATTGTGGTTGACCATGAGTAACTGAAACCACAGAAAGCAAAACCATGGATAAGGAATAGTCCTGTAATTTTGGGTAAATATAGTCTTTCTCAGGAGCAGTCTCAATATCCTTAATATTATTTTTTTCTTTTTGGGTTGCCCTGTGGCATATGGAGTTCCTGGGCCAGGGTTCATATCCCAGCTGCAGTCACAACCTAAGCTGCAGCTTCAGCAACGCTGGATTCTTAACCCACTGAACAGGGCTGGGGATTGAACCTGCGTCCTAGCACCGCCAAGACACTGCTGACTCTGTTGCACCACAGAGGGAACACCCCTCATATCCTTTAATACACTGGTAAATCTCAATGGTTCCCTGAATTCTATGAGCCACTGTAGCAAATTAATTGAACTTGAGGAGGGGTCCTGGGAACCTCTAATTTGTAGCCAAGTTAGAACTTATGGGTAATCTGGGGACCTACTACTTGGGATCTGTATCCCACTTGCCCTCCATCAGACCATCCCTGGAGCTCCTCTACCTCGAATCTCTCCTTCAGGAGTTCCTGTCGTGGCTCAGCAGTACTGACCCAACTAGTGTCTATGAGGATGTGGGTTTGATCCGTGGCCTCGCTTAGTGTGTGAGGGATCTGGCATGGCCATGAGCTGTGGCATAGGTTGCAGACGCAGTTCGGATCCCGAGTTGCTGGGGCTGTGAGGTAGGCTGGCAGCTACAGCTCTGATTTGACCCCTAGCCTGGGAACTTCCATATGATGTGAGTGCAGCCCTAAAAAGACCAAAAAAACAAAAACAAAAAACAAACAAAAAAAACCAATCAACCAAAAAACAAAAAAACAAAAAACTCTCCTTCAACCACTGCTGCAACACAAGACACCCCTGAAGAGTAGCCTCAGAACTCTGGAACATCACCGACTCCTTACTGGGCTCAGCACTTTACAGTTTATCCTGAGCATTTTGGGGTCCATTTAAGCTTCATAGAAATCCTTCAAAGTGGGTGAGTCAGGATACCCAATTTACAAGAGAAAAAAACCGCCAACTGGCTTAAGGATAAAGAGCCAGATTGTGGATGAACAAGGACCAGTATCCCGGTAGGACTCCAAGGTCAGTGGGTGTTCTTTTCAATATTATTGGGAATTCTTTTGTGGCACAGCAGGCTAAGGATCCAGTGCGTTGTCACTGCAGAGGCTTGGGTTGCTGCTGTGCCTCAGGTTCAATCCCTGGCCCAGGAATTTCCACATGCCGCCGGCATGGCGGGGAAAAAACAAAACAAAACAAAAAAACAAAGCCAACAAACCAACAATATTATCAATGGCAGCTACCACTTTCTATCTTTTTTTTTTTTTTTGGTCTCTTTAGGGCCATACCCACAGCATATGGAGATTCCCAGGCTAGGGGTCTAATCGGAGCTGTATCCGCCGGCCTATGCCAGAGCCCCAGCAACATGGGATCTGAGCTTCATTTGCAACCTACACCACAGGTCACAGCAACACCGGATCCTTAACCCACTGAGTGAGGCCAGGGATTGAACCCGCAATCTCATGGTTCGTAGTTGGATTCGTTAACCACTGAGCCACGACAGGAACTCCTGGCAGCTATCACTTTTTGACCACATTCTTTGTGCAAGGAAGACCCTGTCTAAATTGATGTAATCAACAATTGATTATAAACTAATCAATTGTATTTTCTGTAGATTGATTTAATCCTCTTCCCTTGCTCACAAGGCCGTAGGAATGATTAGTCCCACTTTAAAGATGTAGAAATCAAGGAGTTCCTGCTGTGGTGCAGTGGGTTAAGGATCTGGCATTGCTGCAGCTGCAGTGTAGGTCATTGCCATTGCCACAGCTGTGATGTAGGTCGTAACCTATAGGCTTGGATCTCACCCCTGCCCTGGGAACTCCATGTGCCAAGAGGCAGCCAAAAAATAAAAAAATTAAAAAATAAATTTCATTTTTGTTTCCTTCTTTCAACAGCCGATGTTTAGGGCTCTAAAGAGGTGCTCAGTCTGCCCTCAATGATGCTGCTTAACTTCTTGGAATCCACTTACTTTTTTTTTTTTTCCCAGGCCTGTGGCATGGGAAAGTTCCTGAGCTAGGGATCATACTTGTGCCACAGCACTGACTTGAGCCACAGTAGGACAATGCCAGATCCTTAACCCAACAGGCCACCAGGGAACTCCAGAACCCATTTACTTTTGTGTAAAAAAGGGATTAATAATATTTGTAACACAGGATTATGAGAATCACATAAAATGATTTCCACAAAGCACATTGCAGGTGTAGATAAATGGTAGTTATTACAATAAAGAGGCAGTTTGTAGCTAATGGTCAGACTGGATTCCAGCTCTGCCACTTTGTACCGCTGATTTTAGGCAAGTTATTTGACTGTTCTGTGTCTCAGTTTCCTCATCTGTACGTTGAGGGAGACACATAAGATCATTTTAAGTAAAATAAGCCTGGTGAAGTTTGCCCATCATAAATGCTTAATAAAATTAGCAGTTACATTCTTCTACCCTACTTAATAATAATTCAATTTGCTCCCCAGTTCCTCTCACCATACTCTGCTTTGCCCCAATAGTATTTATCACCTTCTAAGACAGTGAATAATGGAATTAGCCACTCTCCTGCCCTCTTTTACAGTACTCTACTTTTATTCCCAAACATTACCTATTACCTTCTAAAGAGCTAAATTATTTACTTATTTAGCCTTTTATTGCTTGTTGTGTTATCTCCATCCAAGGCAGGAATTTTGCCCTGTTTTCTTCAGAAGGATCCCCAGCACCTAGAACAGTGCATAGTATGGAGGAGGGAATCAGTAAATATTAGCCATTATAATCACAGTCTATCCTCACCATCCTATTTAGTACAGAGTCTTTTCCCTGTTTGCTCTAACTCCTGATTCCTCTTAAAGAACTTTTTTTCTCTTTTGCAATATCACTTACTACCTCTTAGCATTCTAAGTAACTTACTTATTCAGTATTTTTATTTATTGCTAGTTCTGGCCCCCACTCCCGCCCATCTAGATTGTAAGTTCCATAAGTACAAGGACTTTATAAAGTTTTCTCCCCTTATGCATGTTCAACACCTAGACAGTGCCTGACATATAGCAGGTAATTAATAGACTATCCGTTGAATGAATCATATATGGTGGAGCGCCAAAAACCCTAGAAGTGGAGTCAGAAGTTCTCTTGGGACTGTCACTGGATTCCCAGGTGGCCTTAAACGTGTTGCCTCCCAAATATGGGTCGGTTTCCCCTCCCGGCTCGGATCCTCCTAGTTTCACAGCCGCTCAGCCCGCCGGGAGGCTTCATGCCCTCGGTGGCCGCTGGGGGGCGATCGCACACAGGGAAGCCCCGCCCACTTCCCGGGCGGCCGACGCGGGTGCATCTCCCCGCCTGCAGCTAAAGGAGCTGAGTCCAGCCGAGTTCGACTCACTTGTCTGCGAGCCTTCCCGCCGGCCCGCGAAGCCCGGCCATGTCCTGCTACATTTACCAGCTGCCCTCCTGGGTGCTGGACGACCTGTGCCGCAACATGGACACGCTGAGCGAGTGGGACTGGATGCAGTTCGGTGAGTTGTCCCCCTGCGACCCCGCTCAGCCCTCTCCCCACCTCTGTTTATGTGAATCCTGATCCGAGGGGCTTTCGGCGCTGCCGTCCTGGACCCGAGCCTCGCTGTTCCCCGGACAGGCACTGCCCCCTCTCTGGAGCCCAATGTGGTCCTCGGGAAGGTGTTAGGTGATCGTGGACGAGTTCTGCTATTACTCTGTTGCTGAGTAATGTCAGGCTCGACTTGCTTGGTTACAGTAAAGCTTAAACTGATTCCTGTCAGCAATGACTGGTTCTTTCTGTGTGCTCGGCCCCATGTAAGCACCTGACACGGCTTATCTCATTTAATTCCCACAGCGGCCTGGGATTTAGAGGTAGAGTCATTCGTGGAAGCGGATGGGTGGGGTAAGACATTGCTAAGTGGTGGAGTGGGATTTGAACCCCGTATCTGGCCCTGCCAGGACATTGCATGTCCTTGGTGTAATTTGTTTGCGCCTGGTGATAGGCTGAGGTTTTGGCATCCCGGGGAGGCTGCGCAGCAGTGTGGCCCTCATGCGCCCAGAGGTCTGTATCCCAGTCTCCATCTCATCCCAGCTGGTGACTTTGGGCAAGTTGCTTAACCTCTCTGGGCCTCAGCTTCTTAATCTGCAAACTGGAGGTGGTGGTTAGAAAAAACTGTATAAAAAGCACTTGACCCCTTTTGTCAGATTCTTTTAAGTAATAAGGAGGTGTTAATTATAATTCTTCGTTTTATGTTTTAAGTCGGTGTGACTGGTGCCACTTTATTTTTTTTTTTTTATTTTTTATTTTTTTGTCTTTTTGCTATTTTTTGGGCTGCTCCCGCGGCATATGGAGGTTTCCAGGCTAGGGGTCGAATCGGAGCTGTAGCCACTGGCCTACGCCAGAGCCACAGCAACGCGGGATCCGAGCCGCGTCTGCGACCTACACCACAGCTCACGGCAATGCTGGATTGTTAACCCACTGAGCAGGGGCAGGGACCGAACCCTCAACCTCATGGTTCCTAGTTGGATTCGTTAACCACTGCGCCACGACGGGAACTCCAATATTTTTTAAGTAGTATCTATATTTTCTTTATTTTTTCCTTTTTTAAATTTATTTTTTCATTTTTTCACATTTTGCTGAAGTATAGTTAATTTATATTTTTAAAATTGAGATGATATATGCCATTTGTACAAAGAGTATATAATATACACTGGAAAGAGTAATAATAAAATTAATATGTATATGTTATCCATCCAGTTTGAAGAAAATAGTATATACATTTTAACCTAATTGTTCTCAACCAGCGGTGATTTTGCCCTGTTAGGGGATATATGTGGCTATCTGGAGACTTTTTTTTTTTCTTTTTTAGGGCCACACCTGTGGCATATGGCGCTTCCCAGCCTGGGGGTCTAATCCGAGCCACAGCTTCCGGCCTACGCCACAGCCACAGCAACGCCAGATCCAAGCTATGTCTGTGAGTTATACCACACCTCACGGCAACGCTGGATCCTTAACCCACTGAATGAGGCCAGGAATTGAACCCGCAACCTCATGGCTAGTCAGCTTTGTTTCCGCTGCACTTCAATGGGAACTCCTGGAAACATTTTTGGTTGTCACATCTGGAGACCAGGGGTGTTGCTACAATGCACAAAAACCCATCCAGCTCTAAGTGTCCAGCAGTGCTGAGGTTCAGAAACTCTGTTTTTGTTTTTGTTTTTTTAGCCACACTTGTGGCATTTGGAAGTTCCCATGGTCAGGGATTGAACCCATGCCACAGCAGTGACAACGCCAGATCCTTAATCCCCTGAGCCACTGGGGAATTCCAGAAACCCTCTTTTAAACCAGTAACAAAAATAATACAGGTAGTTCCTGTTGTATCTCAGTGGGTTAAAAACCAGACTAGTATCCATGAGGATGCGGGTTTGATCCCTGGTCTTGCTCAGTGAGTTTAGAATCCAGGGTAGGATGCTGATGTGGCTTGGATCTGGCATTGCTGTGGCTGTGGCATAGGCCATCAGCTAGAGCCCCAATTCAACACCTAGCCTGGAAACTTTCATATGCCCCAGGAGCAGCCCTAAAAAAAGCCAAAAAAACATGCTTATTGCAAAATACTGTGGGAAACAAAGACTAATTCAGTCTCCACCACTCAGGGATACTGTTCTTACTATGGATGCCAATAATAATAATAACAGCAAGGGCAGCTTATGTGTATTGGCTTCTTCCCATGTGCCATTGGAGTGCTAGGTGTCTTATGCCTTCTTGTCTTTTCTCCTAACCAATTTCTTTATGTGTGTACATTTTCCAAAAATCGTATCATTTTGTACATTTTGCTAGCCTGATTTTTTCACTTAAGGTATTCACAGTTATTTCTCCTTGCCAAGCAATATAGATGTAGGTTTTTACTTTCAGTGTGTATTTTTAATTAACTTTTTAATGGAAAAAAGAACAAATGTGTTAGGTTAACAGATGTAAATCATGCTCCTGGGGACAGAGGGGAAGACCACTATCTTTCCCCTCCCTGGTCCCTCACCTCACCTTTTGTCCCCGAAGAGGCCCTGCCTTGGGAACACGTCAAGACACTTCTGAGAATGTCACCACATGATTTTCTAGACTGCACTGTGTCCCTTTGCTTGGATGATCTGTGATTTAAACTAATTAGACTGTGTTCTGGGCAGAGCAGCTTTGTGTAAATGACTTCCTCTAGTTTTTTCTGTGTTGGCCTCAATTGTGATGGCCAGAACAACTTCTATTGCTAGGTTATTAATTAAAACATTTTTTTAATGATTTTTTCCCCATTATAGCTGGTTTACAGTGTTCTGTCAATTTTCTACTGTACAGCAAGGTGATCCAGTCACACATACATGTATACATTCTTTTTCTCACATTATCATGCTCCATCATAGGTGATTAGATGTAATTCCCAGTCTAGGTTGTTAATTTAGAAGGCACACCTATGACTTTTTTCTTAAACAGCTTTGCAGCAATATAATTCACCCACCATGCAGTTGATGCATTTAAAGTGTACAATTCAGGAGTTCCGGTCATGGCGCAGTGGTTAACGAATCCGACTAGGAACCATGAGGTTGCGGGTTCAATCCCTGGCCTTGTTCAGTGGGTTAAGGATCTGGCGTTGCCATGAGCTATAGGTCGCAGATGTGGCTTGGATCCTGCAGTTGCTGTGGTTCTGGCGTAGGCCGGCAGCTATAGCTCCCATTAGACCCCTAGCCTGGGAACCTCCATATGCTGTGGGAAGCGGCCCTAGAAAAGACAAAATAAATAAATAAATAAAGTGTACAATTCAGAGTTCCCTGGAGGCTCAGCAGGTTAAGGATCCAATGTCACCACTCCTGTGGCTCTGGTTGCTGCTGTGGTGCGGGTTCAGTCCTTGGCCTGGGAATTTCTGCACACAGCGGCTTGGCCAAAAATAGAATGTACGATTCAGTGGCATCTAGTATATGCAGAGTCGTACATCCAGATGCAAATCAATCTGAGAACATTTTCATGGCCCCCAACAGAAACCCCGTACCCTTCAACCATCACCCCCAACACTCCCACATACATCTCCCATTCCCCCCCCCCCGCCCCCAGCTTTAGGCATTGCCTCTTCTGGATATTTCATGTACAGGGAATAAACCATACAACATGCAGTCCGTTTTTTTTTGTCTTTTTGCCTTTTCTAGGGCCACTCCTGCGGCATATGGAGGTTCCCAGGCTAGGGGTCGAATTGGAGCCATAGCCACCGGCCTATGCCAGAGCCACAGCAATGCGGGATCTGAGCTGCGTCTGCAACCTACACCACAGCTCATGGCAACGCTGGATCCTTAACCCACTGAGCAAGGGCAGGGACCGAACCCGCAACCTCATGGTTCCTAGTCAGATTCATTAACCACTGTGCCACGACGGGAATTCCCAAGATGTAGTCCTTCATAACTGATTTCTTTGATTTAGTGTATTTCCTAGATTCATCCATGTTGTAGCACGTATTTACTCCTGAATAATATTTCGTGGTGTGGATGTACCACACTTTATCCACCCATCAGTTGACAGGCATTTGGGTTCTTTCCACTCTTTGGCTTTTATGAATAATGCTCCTGTGCACACTTGTGTACAGGTCTTCGTGTGGCTGTGTTTTCATTTCCCTTGGGTGGATACCTAGGAGAGGAATTTATGAGTCATAGAGTAACTCTATGTTTACCATTTTGAGGAACTATCAGCTGTTTTTCAAAATGCATGTACCATTTCACATTCCCAACAGCCATGTACGAGGGTCCAATTTCACCCCCCCAGCACTTGTCATTGTCTGTCTTTTTGAGTCGGGCCATCCAAACAGGTGTGAGGTGGTTTCTCCGTGTGGTTTTGATTTGTATTTCTCTAATGACTAATGATGTTGGGTGTCTCTTCACGTATCCGTGACATCCTCTGTGGAGAATACCTCTGACACCTTAGACCCTGGAGATGCCGGAATTGCTCAAGGCCCTCAGGCTTTCCAGTGTGATTTCGGTTGGAATCCAGATTCTTTGCCAGGCCTGCCCGATCTGGCTCAATCTAAGCCCTGCTGGTTCTGGCCTCCTCTCCTCTCCCACACCCTCCTGCCTACCCTGCTCCTGCCACACTGGCCTCCTTGATCCTGATTCAGGACCTTTGTACTTGCTGTTCTCTCTTCCCCCATCCTCCCCATGGCTGGCTTTCTAGTCTCTCTTAGCTTCCTCTTGCTGCTGTAACAAGTTACCACCAATGTAACGGTTTAAAGGCAGCCATTGTTGTGTTACAGTTCTGGAGGCCGGAGTCCTGAAATCAAGGCATCCACTGGCTGCCTTCCTTCTAGAAGCTCTAGGGGAGAATCCATTTCCTTGCCCTTACTGGCTTCTAGAGGCTGCCAGCATCTCCTCCTCCACTTTCAAAGACAGCAGTGTAGCATCTTCAGATGTCTGGTCTCTGACCTCTGCTTCTGTCCGCATCTCTTCTGAATCGGACACTCCTTCCTCCCTCTTATAAGGACCCTTGGCCTCACTCAGATAATCCAGGGTAGTCTCACCTCAAAACCCTTAACTCGGAGTTCCTGTCGTGACTCAGCGGAAATGAATCTGACTAGTAACCATGAGGATGCAGCTTCAATCCCTAGCCTCTCATTGGTTTAAGGATCTAGCATTGCTGTGAGCTGTGGTGTAGGCCGGTGGTTACAGCTCTGATTTGACCCCTAGCCTGGGAACCTCCATATGCCACAGGTGTGGACCTAAAAAGACAAAAAAACAAACAAGCAAGCCAAAAATAACCCTTAACCCAATGCTATCTACAATGTCCCTTTTATCAAGTAAGGTACCACATTCACAGGTTTGGGGTTGAGGACACTGATATCTTTGGGGGGCTATGGTCTTTCACTTCTCTGTGCGTATGTCACCTTGTCTGAGAGGCTTATCCTGCCCCCCTTTACTCTTGATCTCATCACCATGTTTTATCTCCTTCCCTCTTAATATGCTCTGACCCATCAATCCACATCTGTGACCTACACCGCAACTCACGGCATTGCTGGTCCTTAACCCACCGAGCAAGGCCAGGGATTGAACCCATGTCCTCATGGATACTAGTTGGGTTGCACCACAACAGGAGCTCCAACCTTGCTTCTTAATTGTTTATGTCTGTCTCTCCTTGTAAAATGTAAGCACCACGAGGGCGCAGACATCACCCTCCAGTTCACTCCTGTGTTCCCAGTGCCTAGGGCAGCACTTGGCTGGTGAGCAGACACTCAGGACCATTGGAGTGAATGAGGGGCTGAAGGATGTAGGGATGATGAGGACGCAGGATGGCTTGGGGCCTGCGGTTGGCCATCCCTCTGTGCTGGATCAGAGGTCATGGGCCCCCACTTAGCAGCGCCTTGCCAAGCCACAGCTCTTTCTGGTTTCCTGTTCAGCGGAACCAGTGATTGTGGTTGTCGTTCTTGTCCTAAAGAGTCTTTGGACCTCCATGAGTCATTTTAGATGAGATAATACCTCAGGGCTGATTGTGGTGGAGGGGAGTGGAGGTGGAAAAATCCATAAAGTGATTCAATCACACAGCCACAAGTATCCATACTTTTTTTTTTTTCACTTTTTTTTGGCTGCCCCGCAGCAAATAGAGTTCCTGGGCCAGGGATCAGATCTGAGCTGCAGTTGCCACCTAAACCACAGCTGTTGAGCTGCAGTTGAGACCTAAGCCAGATCCTTAACCCACTGTGCCGGGAAAGGGATTGAATTTGCCTCCCAGTGCTCACAAAATGCCGCCAATCCCATTTGGTGGTTAATGTGGCTGCCTCCTATTCATTTGTGGCTGCGTTGTTCTTAGCCCTTGTGGGAAAACAGGATTCTCACAGCTTTCTTACATCAGGTGTATTGCAAGGGGACTAGGGCAGGAGGGTTTCCTTTATCAGACGGCTCCCCATCTTGTTCTCTCATGCATGTGCCAACCTTTGTGCACAGCTCTGCTTTGTCCCTGCCTCGCTGTGTGACTTCAGGCAAGTGACTGCCTCTCTCTGAGCCTTTGGTTTCCTCATGTGTAAAATGGGGATGAGTTGCTGAGAGGCTTAGGTGACAAGACGCTCTGCCCTTCCCTCAACCAGGAAAGAGTCTGGTTAGTCCAGAAAAGGGGCCTTTCACCCGAGGGCAGATCATTTCAAGAGGCCGTGCTGTCTCCGCTCCAGGGGGCTTTAAAGATGGGCACGGTTTTTGGCTGTGTCCTTCAGGATTCAGGAACTCAGAACTCAAGTGATGGTCACCAGGTCGTGTTAACCATTGGGGATAAAGTAGGTTTTCACAGAGTGGAGATGGCTTAACAATTACAGCGGCCGTTTATATCACATACAGAGTAATCTATGCATATAACTAATCTGACCCTTACCACAGCCTCTGAGGCAGGTGCTATTGTTTTCCTCATTTGCAAATAAGGAAACTGAGGTCCAGGGAGAGGTGAGGGGCCTTCCACAAGCACATAGCAAGGACGTAGCAGAGAGAAGATTTGAACCCAGGCTTCAGAAACCAAAGTCTGGGCCCTGAACCACCCTTGTACCATCCTGCTGACACAAGCATGTGTTTTTCTATCTATAGGAAAGTGTGGAAGTTCCCACTGTAGCTCAGTGGGTTAAGAACCCAATTAGTATCCATAAGGATGTGGGTTGATCCCTGGCCTCACTCAGTGGATTAAAGGATCTGGCATTGCTGTGAGCTGTGGTGTAGGTGGCTGACGTGGCTCAGATCTGGTGTTGCTGTGGCTGTGGTGTAGGCTGGCAGCTGCAGCTCTGATTTGACCCCTAGCCTGGGAACCTCCATATGCCACAGGTGTGGCCAGAAAGAGAAGGAAGGAAGGAAGAGAAAATCTTAGATTAGAAGCAAAAGGATAACTGGTGCTTTTCTGGATGTCTTCCAAGTGAGATGATCATGGGGACTTTCATTTTCTCCCATTTTCCAAATGTTCCATCATGACCAGGTATTTCTGTGTGTGTTGGGCAAAGAGCCATGGATTCAGCAGGGCCCTTGGCGGTGGCTTATCCCCCCCAAGATCCCCCTTCTCGTCTTGACCCTGTTTTAAGGGTCTCGTTAAATGCTGATAGGTCAACACCTTCAGAGATGTCACTTTCAGGGAGCTAAAACATTCACACTGCAAGTCACCTCCGAGTGTCCTTCCTGTTCCTGTGGCCTGTGAGGAAAGTGCAGCCCTCAGAAGTGAGGGGCGGGCTGGAGGTGGCCCTGGGCCGCTCTTCTTCCCATGACATCACGCCACTGCTTCTGGAGTGGGAGGTGTGTGGGCGAACAGAGTTTTGCGTGCAGGGAGGGGTGGGAGGGAGGTGTTCCTTCCTCTTCCCTCCACTGTTTTCTCGCTGCCAGTGGAAGCAGCCCCTGGCCCTGCTGACATCACTTCCCACTGACCAGGAATCAGGCCTGGGCTTTCCAGTGACTAAAGCTGCAACTCAAGAACTTTCCATCCCTAACAGGACACTTCTCCCAGAGGCTTTCTCTCTGCAGGGGGTGGTCACAACCGTCCGTATTCCTCCAGAGGGACAGGGGTTGTGTAACACAATCGTGTTACTCCCTTGCTCTGAGGTCTTCCATGGTGCCCTGGTGTCCTTGGCCCTTAGGATCAGGTTTGAACTCTGTAGCCCGGCATTCGGGCCCCTTCGTTATGTGGTCCTGGGCTTCATCTCTTCCCCACTCTGTTCACTTGTGTTTGTGTTTTTCAAACAGAATAGCTCCGTGGGCTGTATTGCTAGAGCTTGTCACAGGCCTGGAGCTCAGTGATATTTTGTTGAATGAATGTGTGACTTGGTGTTCACCTAGATATCTGCTCTGTGGTTTCTGAAATCTGGAACTGAAGTGTGATTATTTTAGTCCTAGTTGTTTTTTTTAAATTGCATCTCTTACTTCAGGAAACCCAGCAGAATACCATGTGACCATTCAGAATGCCATTTGTAAAGAGCTTGTACCAGCCTAGAAAATGCTTATGGTAAAATATTATAATTATAATAAGAGCTAGATGCACAATCCTACTTGCAGTCGGGCAACAACTGTACCTAGAACCACAGCTCTATGTGTTGGGGGGAGCGTTTTGGAAAGGGAAAGTACACTAGTGGGATGTTGGGTAGTTTATTAGCTTTTTTCCCCTTTGTTTTCCCAAGTTTTCTTTAGTGAACAACCATTAATTTTATCATGAAAAGTGATAAGAAGAGGGGCATTAGAAGTTCCTGTCATGCCTCAGTGGTAATGAACCCAACTAGTATCCCTGGCCTCGATCAGTGGCGTTGCCTTGAGCTGTGGTGTAGGTTGCAGACACAGCTTGGATCTGGCATTGCTGTGGCTGTAGCTGTGGCTGGCAGAAACAGCTCTGATTAGACCCCTAGCCTGGGAACCTCCATATGCCGCCCGTGTAGACCTAAAAAGACAAAAGAAAGAGAAGAAAAGAAGTGCATTAGTTTTAGTATTGCCAGTGGTAGCCCTCTGTACAGTGCTTTGGAACTGGCAAAGTGCTTTTATTTTATTTAATTTATTTTAGTTTTAGTTTTTGGCTGCACCCTTGCTATGTGGAAGTTCCCTGGGCCAGGGATTGAACCTGTGCCACAGCAGTGACAATGCTGGATCCTTAACCCACTGACCCACCAGGGAACTCCAGCGAAGTGCTTTTATTTATTTATGTATTTATTTATCTTTTTAGGCCCGCACTCATGGCATATGGAAGTTTCCAGGCTAGGGGTCGAATCAGAGCTACAGCTGCCAGCCTATGCCATGGCCACAGCCACACAGGATCTGAACCATGTCTGCGACCTACACCACAGCTCACAGCAACGCCTGATCCTTAACCCACTGAGTGAGGCCAGGCATCAAACCTGCATCCTCATGGATACTAGTCAGATTTGTTTCCACCGCACCACAGCAGGCATTCCCAGCAAAGTGCTTTTAGATCTGTGGCTCTCTCTTGCTCCTTATAACAGTTCTGTGAGGACTGTGGGCCATGGATTCCTTCCTGTCTTCCTTGAGTTCTCCCTGCCAGGGCTGGAACTTAGGGTGAGGGCAATATTTAAGGAGGCCGCTCCTCTCTGGCTGCTGTGGGTGCAGGATCCGCCCTGAGAGGGAGCACCTCCTTGCCTCAGCTCCGTCCTGGCCCTGCCCCCACTCTGTGCCAGGCACTCTTCTTTGTTCTGGAATCTCACAGTGAACAGAACAGATAAAACTTTCTGCCTACATGGGGTTCTGTGCTGGAAGGGAAGGCAGGCAAAGTTCTTTTACCCCTGTTACAACTGAGGAAACCGAGGCTCCCATTCCACTGAGGAAGTGACTTGCCCAAAGCAAATAACTCGCTAAAACACAAAGTCCTGACCCTCTTGTTCAGGTCTTTCTCCTAAGTCTTGTCTGGCAACCAAGTTGATATTTATGTTCAAATATGAGCGTTCTGGACCTCCCAGGTATTGAATGGAATCAGCATTATGACCTGGGCTGCCTGTGGACCACACCTCACAGTGGAATTTCAGGTTGGTGGGGGCAGGCAGCTCTGTGATGGACAAAGCTAGGTTAGGATAGTGACCTCTGGTGGAGGGGCTGCCCTTCCGACCCTAAGCAGACACTCTCACTTGCCTTCCAGCTTCCTATGTGATCACAGACCTGACCCAGCTACGGAAGATCAAGTCAATGGAGCGGGCGCAGGGCGTGAGCATCACTCGGGAGCTGCTGTGGTGGTGGGGCATGCGGCAGGCCACCGTCCAGCAACTGCTGGACCTCCTGTGCCACCTGGAGCTCTACCGTGCTGCCCAGATCATCCTGAACTGTGAGTGACCAAGGTCCCTTTTGTGGTCGGCCCCCAGTGTGTTTCAGCATGAGCTGCCTTCTCTGGCCTTAAAAGCTCTTTTATCTTAAAAAAAAATTGAGTGGAGGAGTTCCCATCTTGGCTCAGCAGTAATGAAGCTGACTAGTGTCCATGAGGACACGGGTTTGATCCCTGGCCTTACTCAGTGAGTTGAGGATCTG
Organism: Phacochoerus africanus; assembly: GCF_016906955.1. Lineage (NCBI taxonomy): Eukaryota > Metazoa > Chordata > Mammalia > Artiodactyla > Suidae > Phacochoerus > Phacochoerus africanus. Next base: position 146,640,502 of record NC_062544.1, read on the forward strand.
GCATTGCTGTGAGCTGCAATGTAGGTTGCAGACATGGCTCAGATTCCACATTGCTGTGGCTTTGGTATAGGCCGCTAGCTGCAGCTCCCGATTTGATCCCTATGTGGGAAATTCCATGTGCTTCAGGTGCAGCCCTAAAAAGACCGAAAAAAAATTTTTTGAATGAAAAAGTGTATATCCAAATAAGAAATAAGTAACAGTGGCTACCCCTGGGGAGAGGAATTGGGCGGCCAAGAAACAAGGTGGTAGCGAGAGACTTTACTCTTAAGTCATTTTGCGTGTTTAAAATTTTGGTTCTGGGAGTTCCCGTTGTGGCTCAGTGAAGACAAATCTGACTAGTATCCATGAGGATGGGGGTTTGATCCCTGGCCTTGCTCAGTGGGTTGGCGACCCGGGGTTGCTGTGAGCTGAGGTGTGGGTCACAGACGTGGCTTGGATCCCACATTGCTGTGGCTGTGATGCAGGCTGGCAGCTGCAGCTCCAATTCGACCCCTACCCTGGGAACTTCCATATGCTGCGGGTGTGGCCCTAAAAAGTGAAAAAAAAATTGGTTCTGTTCCAAAAATTAAAAAAATTAAAATGTTGAAGTAGTTATAACATAAAAATTCAAGAAAATCTACTGTGAAAATTATTCATGTCCTCATCCTGTTTCCCAGTTTTGCATCCCAAGAGGTAACCACTGTTAACAATTTCTTGTCTATCTTCCTAGAAATTTTCTAGCCACAGGCCAGTGAGTGTTGGTGTCTATAATGCTTTTTAATACAGACAGTAGCTACTACACTAGGCTGTTTGGCTACACTCTTTATTTTCACCTAGTGGTCTGTTTTGCAGATTGTTTCATATTAGGACATTCTTTCAACAACTGCATGGTGCTCCTCTGACAAATATACCATGATTTATTTATTTCAGCCCCATTGGTAGATGTTTAGATTCTTTCTAGCAGTTGCGTTCTGTGTGCAGTGTTGTGATGTGTACCCATTTGCCCACATGGGAATCCAGCTGCGGGATGATTTTCCCAGTATTGGAATGACTGAGTTGAAGGTTCGCGTATTTTAAGTTTTGATTGCTGTCCATATCTGAATTACCAAATTGTCCTCCTACAAGAGTATATGACCATGGTGGGAACATATTTAGCAGGTAATAAATAATATCTCCCTACCTTGAAGGTTGGCTTTGAAATTGGAGTAAATTATGTCAAGTGCCTAGTGTTCAGCCAGTGCTCAGCAGAGGCCAGAGGATGAGGGGTCTGATTATCTCCACCTACCATCTGCATGTCCCTAAAGAGACCCCCGTTAAGTGTGGGGCAGTAAGCCTGGCTTCTCACAGGTCCTTCCTGAGCCCCTGGCCAGTGCCTGGTGCTGTCCAAGGTGCTGGAATACAGGTGGGCAAAGCAATGGGTCCTCTGCCCTCATAAGAGCAGAGTCAGGAGGAGACAGTAGACAGGAAAACAAGTAAAAATAAAGCGATGGAGGGGCCAGGTAGGGGAGCCTCCTAGGATACAGTGGTCAGGGAAGGCCAGTCCGAGGAGATGGTTAGAGGAGTGGAAAGAAGACAGCCAGGTGAAGAGTTGGAGTAAGAGAGCCCAGGGGAGAGGGAACAGCTTGTGCAAAGGCCCTGGGGTGTTGAAGGAACTAGCATAAATCTGGTGTGGTAGGTAGGGAGCAGGGCATTCAGAGGCCCAGAGGCCTATGGGAGACCGTATGGGCCCTGGAGTTGTTCCTGAGCTGGGAATGACCTGGCTGAACCAATAGACCCCAGTTAAGCACTTTCCTGACTGTACCTTAGGCCTTCTGGAATCAGGGAAGGCTTCCAGGAGGAGGGATGGGGGCTTAGAGACCACCACCCTCAGAGATAAATCAGGGGACATCAGGTTGGCCTTGCAGGTGGGGACCTGTTCAGCCTGCATGGCACACTGGTTGGTCTGACTAAGGTCTGTCCTGCGTAGCTGCATGCAGACCCTGGCTTGTCTTCCTTCTCAGAGCCTGGCACATGGTAGACTGTGAGACTTGATTATAGGGGGATGTGCCTTCAAAAATATTACATTTTTTTGGAGTTCTCACTGTGGCTTAGCGGGAATGAATCTGACTAGTATCCATGAGGATGGAGGTTTGGTCCCTGGCCTCAGTCAGTGGGTTAAGGATCCGGTGTTGCCATGAGCTGTGGTGTAGGTCACAGATGTGGCTCGAATCTGGTGTTGCTGTGGCTATGGCTGTGGTGTAGGCCAGTGACTACAGCTCCAATTCAACCCATAGTCTGGGCACCTACGTATGCTGCAGGTGCAGCCCTAAAAAGACAAAAAAAAAAATTACTTTTTTTTTTTTTTTTATGGTTACACCGACAGCATGTGGAAGTTTCCAGTCTAGGGATTGAAATTTGTGCCCACCTAAGGAGGAGAGAGAGGGAGAGGGAGGGAGGGAGGGAGGGAGCATGAGACAGGGAGAGAGTGAGGCAGGCGTGGAGAGAGGGAGCTACAGAAGGAGAGTGGGAAGCCCACTGGGTCAGGTGTGGTCAGAGTGGAGGGGCCAGACCTCCCGCCCAAGCCACTTTGGGGAGGGTCATGCTGGTTTTGCCCTTGGGGATTGAGACACAGGCCTCTCGATGCACACGCTAGCTTGCCATTGATGTCAGAACCTGGCTGTTGACTAATCTTGAACATATTCTTAACGATTTGGAGTCAGCACACAGCACAGTGCCACATTCAAAGAAACACACTCATCTCAGGGTGACACTCAACATGAAGCTGATGCTGTGCTGGGCACGTTTGAGCTGCGAGCCTGACTTCTCCCTGCAGTCCCTGGAGGTGTGTGCTCTAAAAAGCTCCTTCTTCCAGGGACACTGAGGTCAGGAAGTCCTCAGAGCCTCCCCCGCAGGGCACAGGTCTGATGTGGAGACGGAGGTCACACTCGGGTGGATCAGAGCTCTCATTCTTAGCTTTTCTCATGGGAACTTCACTGAACGCAGTGTTGGGGCTTCCAAGAAACAGTGATATTTGTCCGTCAGCCTCTCTTCTTAGAACTTTACCCAGTTTCCTGCTTTCCCAGTCCACCGCCTCTAACCTCTCAGGGCCTCAGGAGTCAGCCTCTGTTCCCCAAACCTCTTTTCTCCACCGCTTAGTCTTGCTAATTAAGATTGCTCGAGGAAGAGACATTAAAGCCTGTCTCCACAAGCACATCTTCTGCTTTGGGAGTTTGGCTGTGTGTTCACTATTGCTTTCGATCCTCAGGCAAGACACTTCCTCTTTCTGTAAATTAGAGGTTTTTGGGTTTTGCTGTTTTGCTTGTTTATTATTATTATTTTTTCATTAGGAAAAAAAAAGTGCCATAAATCTTGGTCACTTTTTGGAAGTGACTGTAGAAGGCATGTGTGAAGTATTTAGGTTTCTGTTACTCCAACTGGTCAGTTTTCCCTTCCCTAATTGTAACTTTAATTAAACCTAATTTGCATGTACTTGCTGAGGATTTTTTTTTTTTGGATGTCTGATGGCCTATGGAGTTCCCAGGCCAGGGATCAGATCTGAGCTGCAGTTGCAACCTACGCCACAGGCCACAGTTGTGGTAAAGGTAACTCTGGATCCTTTAAAACACTGTGCCCAACTGGGGGTCAAACCTGGATCCTAGTGTTCCAGAGATGCCACCGATCCCATTGTGCCCCAGCAGGAACTCCCTGAAGATTTTTTTTTTGTCTTTTTGTCTTTTCTAGGGCTGTACCCATGGCATATGGAGGTTCCTAGGCTAGGGGACAAATCGGAGCTGTAGCCCATGGCCTACGCCACAGCCACAGCAATGCGGGATCCGAGTCGTGTCTGCAACCTACACCACAGCTCACAGCAAGGCCGGATTCTTAATCCACTGAGCAAGGCCAGGGATCGAACTCACAACCTCATGGTTCCTAGTCGGATTTGTTAACCACTGAGCCACGACGGGAACTCCTGAAGATTTTTAATGAACTTGCTCAGGTGCCCCCAGCAGTTTGAGAACCTGAGTTTAGACCACCCCTTCTTAAAGAGCTTTAAGAATAGATTTAAATAAAACAGTGCTTGAAAACCACAGACACCAAAAAGTCCTAGATAAAAAGTGATGTCCTCAGAGACTTATGGCTCCAGGAAATATATTTGCATTTAGCAGAGGCCTTCTGAAGGTTGTGTCTGAACTGAAAGGTGGTATGTAGGGTCCACTGGTGGCCACATGTGTGTCCAGTCTCTTGAAATCATGTCCTGTGGGGGCTGCTAACTCTTGTGTAAAGAGTTGGGTCTGTGGGCCTCTGTTCCTTGATATTTCCTCAGCCTTAATTGCTGAGACCATTGTTACTCAGTGGTCAAACATTAAATGTTATAAGAATTAGAATAAATTAGTACAGAGGGCTTACCCTTCTTTCCTCTGGCAGATCTGCTTGCCAGGGTCAACCTTTTTACTCTTTCAGCTATGCTGTATTAGCATCCACGGTTCAGTGCTGTCACTAAGGGCAGACTACGGTGACTTCAGTAAGACAGATGTTAATATCTCTCTCCTGTGACAGTCCAAGCTGCCTGCAGCTGACAGAGCAGCTCCCCAGTGCCAAGGACCAGGTTCTTTCTTTTTCATTGCCCTGCTCTCTGGGACACCTGGTTGCCACCTCACACCTGAGATGGCTGCTCTGTGCCTCCACAGATACCTGCCAGCTGACAAGAAGGGTAGGGTCCCTTGGAGTTCCTGCTGTGGTGCAATGGATCAGCAGCATCTCCATAGCACTAGGATTCAGGTTTGATCCCTGGCCTGGCACACTGGTTTAAAGGATCAGGTGTTGCTGCAGCTGTGGCGTAGGTTGCAACTGCGGCTCAGATCTAATTCCAAATTCTGCAGGGACAGCCAAAAAAAAAAAAAAAAGGCAGGGTCCTTTGGAAGTTGCAACCTAACTTCCCTTCACAAATCATTGGCCAGGACTGGTCACTTGATCACACCTAGTTGCAAGGGAGGCTGGGAAATGTAGTCTCTAGCTGGGGGCTGTGTGCACAACTAAACCTATGTTACTCTAGAAGAGAGGATACATGGGGGAGGGACTGCAGTCTTCCTACTGTTCTCCTCTCTAGGTTACCCTTCTTCCTACACACAAAACATGCTCAGCCTTTCCCCAGTGGAGTTAGGCTGGAGGCCCAAGCAGTTACTTCCTTCAGCTCAGGGCCCAGGATCTTGGGTGTCAGCCCCTGGTGATCTGGTACCTTACCATCAAAGACAAGTTATCCGCTCCCTTCCCCCAACACACCCAAAACTCAATGGTCAGCGCAAACATGGAGGGACAATCAGAACTCCCATTTGAAATGAGAAACATGTTGCAGTACTTGTCTGTAGTAGTAGGCAAATCTGGCTGAGCAGCTGTGGTAGAGGTTCCTTTGCTTGGTCTATCTGGCAGTCCCTTGTTCTCAGCTGACAGTGATGCTCAGAGTGTATTCCTCAGATTCTAAGTATCAGCATCCCTTGGGGACTTGTTATAAATGCAGGCTCTTGGGCCTTACCTCAGCCGCTGATTCAGAAACTCCATAGGTGTGGACTCGAGTCCCCCTGTAGGAGACTTGGTTGCAGATAAAGGTTTAGGAACCTCTGCTCTTGCACCTGGTTCTCTGATCTTTGGCTCTGTCTTGGAGGTGGGGTAGGCTTTGGGAGAGGTTCCCTGTTCTCTTCCCATTAGAAGTGGGAACTGGGGAGGCTGCCCTGATGGGGGGTGTTACATGGCTTTCATAGCTGGCCTTCCTGTGAATGGATTTGGGGGAACAGGTTTGGGGGCCTGAGAGGAACTATGAGGTCAGATAATGGCCAGCTTCTGTCACACCAGGCCTATGGTTTCTTTGGAAGTACAGTTGTCTCAAAATTTTAGAAGCTTCTGGTCTCTCGGCTTCTGATCAGTGTTTTTTTTTTTTGTTTTGTTTTGTTTTGTTTTTGCTTTTTAGGGCCTCATGTGCAGCTTACGGAGGTTCCCAGGCTAGGTGTCAAATCGGAGCTATAGCTGCTGGCCACAGCCACAGCAACACTGGATCCTTAACCCACTGAGCGAGGCCAGGGATCGAACTTGCAACCTTCTTAGTTGGTTTTGTTTCTGCTGTGCCAGGATGGGAACTTCCCATTTTTGTAACTTTTAATGACTGTCATTACCTGTCTAGTTCTTTCTCCGTCCATTCTAGGCAGTGCCTCTTGATGCTTCACTTTGTAAGGTGAAGACGTTACCTTGCCCTTTCTTACCCTCCCTCTCCCCCTGCTCCTCCCAGCTTCTGGCAAAGACTGGTCATTAAGTAGTCTTCCACGGATGTTGTCACATCTCCAGTCTCTTCTGAGCCCATGGGGAAGAGCTGCATCTTAGATGAAGCCCCAGCCTCTGGGTCAGGGCAGGAAGAGCAACACTGCCTTTGCGTCCTTATTGAAAAATGTCTTTTGTGATGGCGAAAGTACTGTGTGCATGGGATGCCCGCAGGGTTAGTCATAGTGTAGAGTAGCGTTTCCCAAACCACAAGCTCCTGATGTGTATATGGCAAGTTACCCCCTACCAACAAAGGGGTCATGGGAGTTCCCATCGTGGCGCAGTGGTTAATGAATCCGACTAGGAACAATGAGGTTGCAGGTTCAATCCCTGGCCTTGATCAATGGGTTATGGATCCAGCGTTGCCGTGAGCTGTGGGTCGCAGATGCAGCTCAGATCTGGCATTGCTGTGGCTGTGGTGTAGGCCGGTGGCTACAGCTCTGATTAGACCCCAAGCCTGGGAACCTCCATATGCCACGGGAGTGGCCCTAGAAAAGGCAAAAAGACAAAAAAAAAAGCAAAAACAACCAAAACAGAGGGATCATGAACAACCAGCTTGGGAAATCTGTTTTATCAGTGCCCCCTACCTTTGGAGATTTCCAGTGCACACCAGCCTATTAAGGCTCTGATAAGTTCTGTAGCAACCTATTTAGGCTAGTGTTTTCCATTTATATTTGGCCCCTTTTCACCTGATACTCATAATAGTCCCTTGGAACAAGTACAGTGTGAGAATCACTGCTCTGGTAAATGGTGGCTGTGGTCAAATTGCTGGGCACCCCAGGGGAGCCTCATGTTGGAGGGTCAGGCCAGCATTCAGAAGAGTCTGACAGAGTTCCTGTTGTGGCTCAGTGGGTTAAGAATCCGACATAATATCTGTGAGGATGCAGGTTCAACCCCTGGCTTTGCGCAGTGAGTTAAGGATCTGGTGTTGCTGCAAGCTGTGGCATAGGTCACAGATGCAGCTCAGATCTGGTGTTGCTTTGGCTGTGGTGTAGGCTGGAAGCTGTAGCTCTGATTCGACTCCTAGCCTGGGAACTTCCACATGCTGCAGGTGGTAGCTGTAAAAAAAGAAAAAAGAAAAAAGAAAAAGAAAAAAAAAAAGAAGCCTGGCCCTGGGGGCTGGGGCCAGCCATCACCCAGCAGCTTCAAACATGAGAGTCCTACTCCTGAGGGGGCCTTTTCCCAACCACCAGGCTTAGGAAGAGGACTGTGAGCTGGGCCCCAGAGTCTAGTGCTGGTCTCAGGGACCAAATCAATGCAGAGGCCTAGGTATCAGAGCTGTGGCTTCTGCCAAAGGCAGGTTGGCTGCTGTCACTGCTGAGCTCCAGCATTGATTAAATGACACTCAGGCAGGCTGGGGAGCTGATCCTGTCACTGGTGGGGATCTGATGGCTGTAACTCTGAGGATGGAGGTTGGAAGCCAAGAGCACCTGACCCGTGAGGTGAAACTCTCCCTTGCTCCTCTCCATGGGGAGTCAGAGATGTAGAATCTGGATGAGTCAATAGTGAACTAACACATATTATCAAATGCCCAGTGTGTGTTGAGTGCTGGGGACACAGCAGTGGAAATACAGACAAGGTCTCCAACCTTGAGGAGCTTGCAGATTTGCTGTTAAGGATGATGACATAGGGAGTTCCCATCCTGGCTGAGGGGTTAACGAACCCGGCTACCATCCATGAGGTTGCGGGTTCGATCCCTGGCCTCGCTCAGTGGGTTAAGGATCTGGTGTTGCCGTCAGCTGTGGTGTGGGTCGAAGATGCATCTCGGATCTGGCGTTGCTGTGGCTGTGACTCTGGCCAGTAGCTGCAGCTCCAATTCAACCCCTAGCCTGGGAACCTCCATATGCCATGAGTGTGACCCTAAGAAGACAAAAGACCAAAAAAAGGGGGGGGGGATGATGACATAGAGACCTGTGCCCAACTGCAGAGGGAGTGCTGGAAGGAGAAGCGTAGGTAGGGCTGGTTATTAGGTAGAAGAGTGGGAAAGGGGATGGTTTGATCTCATCTGGGGACGTTTTCCTGAGGAACTGAAACTTGAGCCTCCATCCAAAGGCTGGCTGGGCCAACTCAGGTGGGTGACCATGCAGGCATTTCCAGGCAGAGGGTACAGCGTGTGCAAAGCCCTGGTGGTAGGAAGAGCGATGCTTGAGGACCCATAGGGAGCATGGAGGCCTCAGATAGAGGACAAGGTGGGTATAGTGGGCTGGGGAGAGGTGGGACCAGTTTCCTCCTTCCCAACCCCGCTCCCAGGCTAGGGGTCAAATTGGAACTGGGCTACACCACAGCCATGGCAATGCCAGACCCGAGCCGCATCTGTGACTCACACCACGACTCATGGCAATGCTGGATTCTTAACCAACTGAGCGAGGCCAGGATTGAACGCAAGTTCTAATGGGTCCTAGTCAGGTTCATTACCGCTGAGCCCCTGCGGGAACTCCAGGTCTGCTTTCATCAGGAATGAGGGAGAGATTCTAGAGGGTTCTGCCAAGGAGAACCCCCATTGTTCTGGCTAAGTGGGGAATGGGGGTTTGTGAGTTTCCGGTGTCAGCTGCCTAGGACAGCAGGAAGCTTCTGGAACCTGAAGGGACTCAAAGGGAGGTGACCAAGGTTTCATTTTCCTCTCACTATTACCATCTTCCCGAGAGTTTTCTTTCAAGTTTCCCAGTTTTCACACTGTCTCTTCTGGATTGTGCAACCTTTGCAGTTTCTAACTCTTGGTTTGGCATCTCAGCCAGTCATTTTCTTCCTGGAATCAGACTTTTACTGAGTGGGGAATTTTTGTCTCCTGCCTAAAGTGAAATGAAAGTGAATAAACGCTTTCTCTCCCAAAGAGGTGCCATTTTATTTTATTCATTTTATTTTATTTTTCGTCTTTTTAGGGCCACACCAGTGGCATATGGAGGTTCCCAGGCTAGGAGTCAAACTGGAGCTGTAGCCGCCGGCCTACACCACAGCCACAGCAACACCAGATCCAAGGCACCTCTGCGACCTACATCACAGCTCACGGCAACACCGGATCCTTAACCCACTGAGCAAGGCCAGGAATCGAATCTGTGACTGATGGATCACTGAGCAAGTCAGTCATCCATCCTGACTTGTGGATGCTAGTCAGATTTCTTTCCACTGAGCAATGATGGGAACTTCAAGGTGCCATTTTATAGATGAGGAAACTGAGGTGTGGGGATTAAGCAATGCCCCCAAAGCCACATGGCCAGTAAGCAATGGGCCGGGAAGGGAGGCCAGTCTGCTTGACCTAATTACTCTACTCGTGTGTGTGTGTGTGTGTGTGTGTGTGTGTGTGTGTGTGTGTGTGGTGGGGCGGAGGGGGGGGTGTCCACTTGGCAGATGGAGTCTCACTTTACCCCCAGAAAAAAAGGTGTAGAATAGGTGTAGATATTGCCCTTTCTGCTTTTCTTGGAAACAGGGAAGCTTCAGAATGTAAGCCATGTAAGGCTCTTCTACGTCCTTGCTGTGTGGTTCATGGTGGTCTCCTGACTCACATTCCACTGCAGAAAATCGAGGCTTTAATCACTGTAGGTTTCTTGGGAGTTAACGTGAGGCTAGACAGGGGTGTGTGTGCAGGGCCTCTAAACCAGCCCCCAGTTTTTAAGGGGTGGAGAAGGAGCTGGAGGCAGAGGAGCTGTGGTTTATCGAACTCTTGCTCTGTGCTACACTGTTGTAAGCAGCTCCCCTGGGCTACATGCTTTGTTTTTGTTTGTTTGTTTTGGTTTGGTTTTTTTGGGCCACACCACTAAATATGGAAGTGCCCTGGGCCAGGGGTTGAATCTGAGCTGCAGCGACACCGGATCCTTAACCTGCTGCACCACTGTGGGAACTCCTGGGCTTTGGACACATATTAAGGTTATTCATTAATCAGGATACATTAGATTACGTTGCAGTCACAGATAAACCCTGAAATCTCAGTTGTTCAACACAGCCATGATTGATTTCTCAAAAGCCAGTGCTGTCCCCTGCATTTTGCTCTTTTTTTTTTTTTTTTTAAGGGCCACACCCGCGGGCATATGGAGGTTCCCAGGTTAGGGGTCTAATCGGAGCTACAGCTGCCAGCCTACACCACAGCTACGCAACACCAGATCCTTAACCCACTGAGCGAGGCCAGGGATCAAACCTCCAACCTCATGGTTCCTAGTTGGTTTCATTTCCACTGCACCATGAAGGGAACGCTGCCCTTTGTGTTTTGCACTCGGCTGGGTCATCTAGAACACACAGCTTCCAGGGTCACTGTTGCAGGGGAAGAGAGGGATGGAGGAGGCTTGGTTGCTCTTAATTGTTTTGTCCGTGAAGTGACGGTAGCTTTCCCATCACTGGCCAGGGAGTTCCTGTCGTGGCTCAGCAGTAACAAACCCAACTAGTATCCATGAGGATGTGGGTTCGATTCCTGGCCTCGCTCAGTGGGTTAAGGATCTGGTGTTGCCATGAGCTGTGGTTTAGGTCGAAGACTTGGCTCCAATCCTGCGTTGCTGTGGCTGTGGTGTAGGCTGGCAGCTGTACCTCTGATTGGATTCCTAGCCTGGGAACTTCTATATGCCGTAAGCACGGCCCTAAAAAGCCAAAAAAAAAAAAAAAAAATCCATTGGCCAGAACGAGTCACATGGTCCCAACTAATTGCAAGGGAGGCTTGGGTCTGAGAGGGAGCATATGACTATTTGGTTAGTACTGTGTCAACCATAGGTAACCTTAGTTCAGAGGGGTTTATGGTAAAGTCCTACCTAATCATGGCCTTCGGGGTCTCACATGATCTTAACCCTTGCCCAGCTCTTTCACTTCATCTCTGCTATTTCCTCTCCCCACCTCTTCTTTCAACTCAGCCACTAGGGTTGTCCTTTATTTGATGAGATGCACCAAGCTGTTTTCTGCCTCCGCACCTTTGCATAGACTATTCCTTCTCCCTAGGATGCTGGTCTCTCCTCAAATCCCTTGAATTTTTCCCTTAGCTCATCCTTCTCATTTTTGGGGTCTTTGCTTAAATGGCACCTGTCCACAGAAGCCTGCCTTGAGCACCCCATGGAAGTAAGTGTCAGGTAGCCCTACTTCTCTCCAGTTTGTTTTCTTCACAGAACTCCTCCTAGTTTATAATGAGATATCTTTTAACTCTCTTATTTTTATTTTTTATTTTATTTTATTTTTTTGTCTTTTTGCTATTTCTTGGGCCGCTCCCTCGGCATATGGAGGTTCCCAGGCTAGGGGTTGAATCGGAGCTCTAGTCTCCGGCCTACGCCAGAGCCACAGCAACGTGGGATCCGAGCCTCGTCTGCAACCTACACCACAGCTCATGGCAACGCCGGATCGTTAACCCACTGAGCAAGCACAGAGACCGAACCCGCAACCTCATGGCTCCTAGTCGGATTCGTTAACCACTGCGCCACGACGGGAACTCCTCTTTTAACTCTCTTAAAGTCAGGAGGATGTGAGTTTTGACAACGGTTGGCATCCCCAGTCCCTAACCCAATGAGTAAATGAATGGGGATGGATGAGTCATTTCAGTAGCTGGTGAGCAGGTGCAATGGAGGAGCAGAGATAAGGTGATTAGGAAGACAGGGCACGTCCCCAGACTTGCCTATCTTTGTGTCTGGCTTGAGTTGGGAGTTTTGAGTGGTGTGTGTGTGTACTTGGGACGCCCAGGAGGATTGAACTCAGGGACTGGGAGGGAAAGGAAAAGGAAAAGAGAGGGCCTGGAAAGCTCTGTTAATCCTTGATTTGACCAGCCAGCACCTGAGTTCTTTGGTTAGGGCAGAATTACTTTCATTTGCTCTAGGAAGAGTCTATTTCAGCCACATGAGTCAGAATGAATGGAAAGAATAGAAACAAAGATGTAAATATTACGTGGCTGTTTAACTTGAGGGCTGTGAAGGGTGGGGGGGGGATTCCAGAGTGTGCTCACCAAGGAAAGACCTTGCCAGCAGCTAGAGTTCCCTCTGATCCGGCGCTTGGCTCCTAGATGTGCCACTGTTTAAATGTTCCCAGGTGGCCTCTGCCAAGGGCCCAGCATGCGTAAGCCTTTCACCCAAAGGAAGTGGGGTGTGAATAAGCAAAATAGAAATAAGAGGGTGAAGAGTTCCCTGGTAGCTCAGCAGGTTAAGGATCCAGCATTGTTACTGCTGTGGTATAGGTTCTATCCCTGGCCCAGGAACTTTTGCATGCTGTGGGCATGGCTAGGAAAAAAAAAAAGAAAAGAAAGAAGAGAACAATTTCAGGTTTCACTTGACTGCAGTGTAAAACAGAAATAGCAACTGGGCCTTCTCTCCAGAGCTGTCACCTGAATTCAATGGGCCGCATGTATGGGAAAGCACATAGGACAGAAAAAGCCTGACCTAGACTTGGGTGATGATAATAACAAGTGTAAATAACTGTTGAGCACTTACTTATTTCATCCCCATGGCAACTCTCTGGGGTAGAGGGTACAGTTCCTCATTCCACTTTGTTGGATGAGACTTGGGGAGGGTCCCTTGTCTATGAGCTTGGCTGCGGCATGCACTGTGGGCTGGATGCTAAGAGTTCATCCTTGGGCTCCACGGCACACGTGATTCATGCTCAATGGAGAGAGTAGGATATCCTGGAGTTCCCCCTGTGACAGCGCCTTGGGATGAATTTTTGATCCCTGGCCAGGTGGCGTTGCCATAGCTACAGCTTAGGTTGTGACTGTGGCTTGAATCTGATCCCTGGCTCAGAAACTCCGTATGCTATGGGGTTGCCAAAAAAGAAAAAGAGAGAGAAAGAGAGTGGCATCCTGAAATACAAAGCAGAGAGAAAAAGGAATCGTGTTGTCATCCCCTGGGAACCCTGGAGAAGCACAGAGAAACTCTTCTGCCCCCCTCCCTCTTCCCCCTGGTGCCAGAAACTCTACCCTCATCACTCTGGGTTAAGCCAGTGCTTCTCAGCCTCACCTGGGGAACTCATGAAACCATCCAGACTCTGACTTAATTGTTCTGAGAACCAGGACCTCAGTCCTCAGGCGACACCTCCTCCCATCCCCAGGATCCCCAGGGAGAACCTCCAGCTGCCTGCCATCCTGTGTGTGACCAGGCTGGCTGCCAGCCGCACAGCGGGCAGAAGCAGGTCATGCTTCCCTCTTGGGTTCCTGTACTGCTCAGCCCCACGGCCACTGCACCTTCGAGGCCCTGCCACTGCCTACTGAGGATCATGTGTCCATTAGAGGGTTGAGCAGGGAGAGAGGACAGAGGTCAGGGGATAAGCACACTACAGTTTGTGTCCTGCCCCTGGCCTTGGCACAGATGCTTTCCAGATCTTGGCCCACTGAGTCAAGGGACAGTCCTGGGACAGAAGAGTTAATCTGACCCCACAGAAGTTGCAAAGGAAGCTCAGAGAATTAAGAAATCTGCCCTCGGGTGCACAGCCAGGCCTTAGAGAGGCCGGCTCCGCAAACAGTTGCTTTCCCACATTTACTCTTGCTTCTGCTCTGTGATCACAATTCATATCTTTGGATCTCAGGATCCTGCAGAATCAACTTAATGTGTGGAATCTTTTTGAGAATATAATTCCAGGGGGAGTAAAAGCTGCCCCGGAAGCATGAGGCGGCTCTCATGTGTCAGTCATAAGGATAAATGATGCAACCGCTTGTTTCTTGGGCTTGGCCTTAGCAGACAGGAAACTCGAGTGACCTTTAAAGCTTGTCATGACCCTTTCTTGTGAACATTTTGTCCTCCTTTGCCCCATCCTGACCTTGCTCTTCTATTTTTACTCTGGTGTATGTTCCAGCCCAAAGGAGTGGGCATTGTATCTGCTCAGCTATCAGATCAGTTACAAAGAGCCGAAAAGCTACAGTTTCTCCCCCCTCTGGCTTTGATGGTAAGAAAAGAAGCCAGCAAAGTCTTCCTGAACCTTTAGTTCCAGCCTGCACCTTCCAACTCAGATCACCCACCAGCAACCCAGGAGTCTAAGTGAAGATGTGTAATGTTTATGCATCTTATTTTATTGTGTGCATCTAAAAACCATCTGAAAACCCACAGCGTGCTGAGACAGAGGTTTCACAGGAAACGAAACTTCTCATCAGATTGTCACTATGGGCCTGATGTGGGGCTGTCATCTGTCCTCTGTGGCTGGTTGTGGACCTCCTGCGTGACTAGGTGGGAGGGTGGGTATCAGCCCAAAATGCACTGGCAAGCTCAGTCTCAGGCTGGAGCCCCCACTGGTGCTGGGATAGTTTCTTCCCCCTCAGGCATGTGCCCTGTTCCCACGTGTTTGCCAGCTGTAGGCCACTGCATGTCCCTGTGGACTCTCCTTAGGTTGAGAATGTAATGGAAGCTTTTCTCTTCCCTGTGGGTGGAGGCCAGAGAGGTCAGCTACAAATGGGCTGGTGGCCTCAGTGTTCTTGCCAAATAGGTCTTGAGCGAGAGGCAAAGATCTGTGCAGAAAGGAAAAGAGAAAAGGACTAGGATATTGAAGTTAGGTCAGGCCAGGAGGGTCACCTTCACTCCCATTTGGTGACAAAATGGTGTCAGCCAGGCCTCAGATGGGGGAAGGTGCTGCTTATTCTGGGGCTGCCGGCAGTTAGGGTACAAGTGGGACCTTTAGAAGCCAGTGCAGCTGAGGACACCTCCTCCTGTGGTGGGCTGTCTGGGGTCCCTGTCACCAGCAGGTCTGGCACAAGGGGGGCAGGGGCCTCAGAGGAGTCATCTCTGCCTTGTGCCTCGTCCACAGATGCCGTCATAAGGATGGCATGGATGTGGCCCTTTGAGGAGCGTGGGCAGAACCCACTCAGAGAGGTTTGGGGCAGGAGGAGTCAGAGTTGGGAGGGCAGGGAGGAGAGGGCCGTGTGTGGCACGGGGGCCCCTTCCTCCTGGGGTGCTCACTTCTGCACACACCCTGAGCAGGCAGCTTCTCTCTGGACCTGCTCACGAGCCAGCCTTCCCTGCCCGCAGTTGTCTCTGTTGTCATTTTGTCTGACAGACTGTGTGTTACCCTGCACCTGTGGAAGGCAGTGTGTTACACAAATAGAGACGGGGGATTCCATGAGTCTAGCTGGCAGGGCCGCCTCTGGGGAGGAACCTCCCTTCTGGCGTCACAGTTGAGGCCAGAAGGGCTGCTGCCTGGTGAGATGAGGGTGGGGACAGTGGAGACCCGAGGACTGCAGGTGGGGAGAAACGAAGTGTGCGTCCCCCAGGGCCCCCACCTTCCTGCCCCAGCGCTCCCTGCTCCCCCTGCAGGTTTTACCTCCCTGAGTTCTCGTTTCTCTCCCTGCTTCCCCCAAGGTTGGGGGTGAGGACACGCACAGTGAAGGTGTCAAGTGCACAACTTAGTCGGTGGCAAAACACAGAGGTGGCTAAAGCTTGGGTTCGAGCAGCTTGGTCCTGTAGTCACAATCAGTTGTGTTCAGAGGGAGACATGGTTGACCTGGAGGAATAAATGCTCCCAGAGCCTCAAAGACTTGGAGGTGCTTTGCCCCAAATCCCAGCGGCTGTGCAGTATGAGAGAGAGAGCGAGTGGCAGCCTCCTCCTGGGACTCCAGTTTTCTTCGTTCTCAAATGTGGGTTCATCTCACACCACCAGAGCATGAAAGGCCTCGAATGCAGGCTGGAGGATTTGGTCTGCAAGGCACGGGGGAGACGGGAGGATTCTGATGAAGAGTGGTGGTTTATCCTGGCAGGGGGGAGTCAGAAAGGCTTTAAACAGGGAAGTGGAGAGACTGGCTCTGTATTTTGGTCAGATGCATCCTGGGGAGGGCATGGAAGCCGCCTGAGCCAGAGGCCCCACCAGCCCAACTGGAGAGATGACGATAGATGTGGGGGAGGGGAGAGGAAGCCACTTCACAGGAAGCAGGCTCTGTGGAAGCTGTGTAGACACGCCCTCTGGCACCTTTGGGGTTTCCCAAATCAGTGCAAAGGGGAAGTGATTATTCTCAAAAGACAGGTGACCTCCACCTAGGCTCTCACAGCTGGTCCTGCCTGGCCAAGCTGTGTGACCTCGGACAAGCCACTTAATCTCTCAGGCTTCATCTCCTCCAGGATGCAGGGAAGGACCTTGTTAAGGACTTTGTGCAGAGCTGGGCCTGACCAGGCATCGTCAGCATGTGGTTGATGTGGCTGCTATTTTCAGGCTTCCTGTCTTTAGAACAGGGAAGGACACGCATGTCTGTGCTGCTCATGGAAAGGGAAGCTGGAGGACTGCCAGGTCTTGTCTCTTTAGGGGCTCCATGGGGACTCAGCAGGAGGGAGAGCTCTGACTTGGCTGCATGTTCAGGGAACCCTTTCATGTCTGCACCCTCAGTCCTCCCGCCTAGCAGCCCTGTGAAGGAGGCCAGCAAATGTGATCATGATTATCATCGCTGTTTCATAGTGAGGAGACAGGCTCAGAGAAGGAAAGTGACTTGTCTAAGGTCACACAGCTGGTAGGTTTAGAAGCCAGGGGTATCTGACTCAGTGTGTTGGAGCCAGGCCCATGGCAGGAGATTGCTGGTTCTGAGCACTACCGCTCAGTCATGGGGAGGCTGAGGTCCAGAGAGGGAAGCAACTCTTGCCGGGCACAGAGTGAAGTCAAGGCTGGGCTAAGGCTCTGACCTAGGTCTGTGACTTCTCCACCCAGCCTCTTGATGACTAACCTGCTACATCAAATAATAAGAGCTTGCTTTCTTCCTATCCCATTTCAGGGAAACCTGTTCCTGAAATCAAATCTTCCATCCCAGACTCCCTGGATGTTGTGAAGCCCAGAAAGCCTTTTCCAGCTTCTGTACAAAATGCTGAGGACAAACAGGAAATGGGGCGGCCCATGAGGCCAACCACTTTTCCAAGCCCAGGTAACTTTTTTTTTTTTTTTGATCTTTTCTAGGGCCGCACCAGCGGCATATGGAGGTTCCCAGGCTAGGGGTCGAATGGGAGCTATAGCCACCGGCCTACACCGGAGCCACAGCAATGCCAGATCTGAGCCTCATCTGTGACCTACACCACAGCTCATGGCAACGCAGTGGGCATCCTTAACCCACTGAGTAAGGCCAGGGATCAAACCCGCAATCTCATGGTTCCTAGTCGGATTCATTAACCACTGCACCATGAGGGGCACGCCAGACCCAGGTAATTTTAATTAAACTTAATTTTTTAATTTCAAGGAGACTTACTTTAGGAACTGTTTTATCTATAAGGCTATTTAGCTCAGAATATAATAGCAAAAAACTGGAAAAACAAATGTGGATGGCGAAATTGATCACAGATGTTGGTAATAATGAAATCCTGCTGACAGTGATGTAGGCATGTGTACATACATGGAAATATGTTCGTGCTATATTGAGTTTATAAAATTCAAAATGTGAGGGAGTTCCCAGTGTGACTCAGTGGGTTAAGATCTGACCATAACAGCTTGGGTTGCTCAGGAGGTGCAGGTTTGATCCCTGACCTGGGAACTTCCATATGCTGTGGGTGTGGCCATAAAAAAAAAAAAAGGTAAGATAACAGGAGTTCCCAGGTGGTGTAGCAGGTTAAGGATCTGGTGTCACTGCTGTGGCTTAGGTCCCTGCCGCAGCATGGGTTCCATCCCTGGCTCAAAGAATTTCCACATGCCATGTACCATCTATTACCATTTTTATAAAAAGAAACTCAGTAATTGAGGTCTTTCTTTGTGTGAGACAGTGTTCTAAGCTTGTCAAAGATGTTGACTTATTTAATCCTCCATTAACTGTATGAGTTTGGTCTTGTTATTCTCCCCATTTCACAGAGGAGGAAACTGAAGCACTAAGAGGTTAAACAGCCTGCCAAGGTCATACGCTACAGGGCCCAGGTATTTTACCTGTGGTCCACCAAGGCCCCAGCACAGACTCTGAGCTGGAAACCTGGTGACCTCTCTGCCCTCCACAGACCCCTTGCCCCTCACATCCATGTGAGGGTGGTGCCACCTACCTTCCCCCATTCCCTCATCAGGTACAGATCTGCTGCTTTGTTCTCTGGGGCTTGAGTGCAGAGCGGGAAAGTGACTTGCTCAAGGGTTGGAATTAGAGTAGGAAGTAGCACCTGAGCCATGGGATTTGAACACTTATGTCCCCACCACTGCACCCCCCACTGTCCCAAAGCCTTGGGGCCCACTCCAGCCTTGTCTCCATGCCCTCATGCCCAGGGATGGGCTCAGGGACTATGATGAAAGCACTCAACCAGCGGGTGACTTCCCCAAGGGGAACTGCTCCTTACACCACCCTCACCACCGATCCCTCGGAGCCTTGCCCCTGTTCCGCTCTCCTGCAGCTCCTGAGTGATGAACTGGAGATCCCAATCCATGAATCCACAGTCCACTGATGTGGCTCCTGAAGCCAGGGTCAGCGTCACCTGAAAGCAGCTGCGTGGGCTTTTGCACCAGGCAGACCCGTATTAGAATCCCAACTCTGCCACTTTCCAGCAGGAGTGACTTAGCTTCTCTGTACCTGATCTTCCTCATCTAAAAAAATAAGCTATGTCATCATGTGTAGTAAGGAATCATGTACCTTAATGTAGGTGCTCCTTACACGTTAGGTGATATTAGGAACATTCTAGATACCCCAGCGAAGTTGAGTTTGGAAAATTCATTCTAGGTCAAGGAGTCTGAATTATTTCCTGTAGCTATTTATTAAAAAAAAAAAAAAAAGAGGCAGGACTTTGATCAGCAATTAAAGATAAGGAGAAATGGTCCTAAAGCTAATTGATGACCAAAGGGAATGATAATAATACAATAGGGCAATGAGGTGACAGGTAGAGCAGCTTCGCCAGAGGTTCCTTATCTAGGCTACCCTGAAAAGAAACATCAGATCTCTGGCAGCTTTGCACCTTTTGCTTTCTTGGCTGGCACTTGGGAGGACATGTGCCTAGACAGGCCTGGATGATAAGTATCATCTGTAGGTGGAGACAAGACATCAATTGTCTATAAAATTGAATCAATTTGCCCAAATTGGGACATTAATTGCCCAAATTGAAAATGAGAGCATAATCATTAATTGCATCAAATAACCCAAAGTCTGTCTTCTTTTGGGAAAACCTCAAGGTACCACTGGGCCCCAAAGTTCAAGCTGATTATCTCGTAGGAGTAGAGATCTGGGAGGTGGAGGTGGCTGGGGAGGAGGGCGCAGACAGGTGGGAATGGTGCTTGACCACTGTTGCTGCCTTAGCCTGACAACCCAGGGAGAGGGACGCTTGAGAGCTGGGGAAGGGGACATAACCTGCTGAAGCTCTATGGCTGAAAAAGTGGTGGGATGGGATTCAGACAAGTTGTTCCAGAGCCCATAAACCCTTTTTTTTTTTTTTTTTCTCCTGCACCTGAGGCATGGGGAAGTTCCAGGGCCAGGGATCAAACCCACATCACAGCAGTGATCTGAGCCACAGCAGTGATAGTGCCAGATTCTTAGGACACTGGGGAACTCCCAGAGCCCACATCTTAATTATTTTTTGTCTTTTGCCTTTTTAGGGCCGCACCCATGGCAAATGGAGGTTCCCGGGCTAGGGGTCTAATTGGAGCTACAGCTGCTGGCCTACGCCAGAGCCGCAGCAATGCCGGATCTGAGCCACGTCTACGACCTACACCACAGCTCACAGCAACGCCGGATCCTTAACCCACTGAGCAAGGCCAGGGATTGAACCCGCAACCTCATGGTTTCTAGTCAGATTTGTTTCCACTGCGCCACAATGGGAACTCCTAGAGTCCACATCTTAACTTCTGTATATACTGACCCCCTCAGCGTAGGTGGGAGAGGAAGTGGGAGAGGCATGGAGGTGGAAAGTACATGAGCAGATGAGCCACAGACAGGTTCTGGGCATCTCCTAAAACAAACAGATGCTCAAAGCTACAATGCAGATTAAAGGGCTCTGAGCAGCTGAAATATCTGTTGCAAGCCTTACCTGTAGGAGAGGCCACTGGGTGTCCATCAGAATTGATTTACACTTCTTCTGCATGTAGTTTTACCAGCTGCTGTTCTCTACGTGTACCAGAGACTGGTCTTTGTGCTTTATGCTGTCTCTTTTAACCTGGACCAGAAGTCTACAAAGAATGGACTATTACTGTTTATTTATTTTTTTTAACATCTAAGGAGTAAGCTCAAGAAATGAAGCACAAGTCACCCAGGGTCAAATCTTTAGTCATGACAGAGCCAGGACTTGAGCTCAGTTCTGCCTGCTGCCAAGAACGGAGATGGGAGAGCTGGGCAGAACCACTGCCAGCCACAGGGCAGGAACTGGAAGACCCCAAATTAGGTACAGCACGGCCCTGTGTTCTCTGTTCCTGCCTACAGGGACGCAACTCAGCAGGACAAGATTCAGTGCATTCCGTTTGAGAGAGAGAGAACATTCTAGAAAGATTTCTGTGGAAAATGGCACATGAAGGTTAAACTCTTAGTGTTTTGGAAATGACATTTGTGTAGACCAGTGTCTTCTGACCCAGACCTCCTACAAGTGTTTACAAAGCAAGGACTATTTCTTACCTGATTTCTCAGCTTGCAGTATTGGCCCCAATTCCCTCCCTTTGCAAATCAACAGGATAAATAGACTCAGCCACCCCTAGTAGCCCACCTGTGTCACAAGAGCAGACCTCAGCGATCCCCCCACCCTGAGAGTCAGATCCCCAGGTATCAGTCAGATGGGAGAATCATGATTGTGTGGGGCCAGCTCTGGGTGGGCAGTGGGAGAGGAAAGGGGCTGACCATGTGTGCAGCTGCTGTGAGGCTGGAGGGGAGCGGAGAGAGTGGGTAGGAAAGCAGCAGGAGGGAAGTGGAGTTGGCAGGAGCAGCGGTCCCCAGAGTGTGGGTCCCCCACCCC
This sequence comes from Phacochoerus africanus, assembly GCF_016906955.1. Lineage (NCBI taxonomy): Eukaryota > Metazoa > Chordata > Mammalia > Artiodactyla > Suidae > Phacochoerus > Phacochoerus africanus. Next base: position 146,661,501 of record NC_062544.1, read on the forward strand.
CACCCCCTGCACCCTCTCCCCCGTGATACGTGAGAGCACTGGTGTTAAAAAAAGGCACATATCACATGCACCAAAAACTAGGGATTTTAAAGCTAAATTCTTAACACCTTAATTCGAGTGGATTGAAAGAAAACATCAAGTAATTCATTGTGGAGAAGCAGAGACACACAGGCAAAACTTAGTAGATGGATGACTGTGACCGCAGTTTGGATGACTCAGTCCAAGGGTGTTTGAGTGGAGGCCAAGAGAAGGCAGGGCCAGGGTGGAGGCCTCTGTCACGGGAGTGGCTGTGGCCTGGCACCTTTCTGCAAGGCAGTCTCCCCTCTGCCCCAGGTCACGTGGGTGGTGGCAGGGTGGGAGCAACCTCAGAAGCACACAGATGCATGGATGGATCCTCATGAGCTTCGGGACTCTGGGGAGTTATGCTGCCAGTGGTTGTCTGCATCTGGTCTGCAATACATTGCTGGTTTTGTTGATTTTTATGTTTGTTTTTTGGCAGCACCCACTGGCATGTGGGAGTCCCCTGGCCAGGAATTGAACCCACACCACAGCAGTCCTTAACCCACTGAGCCCTTAGGGAACTCGTGTTTTGTTTTTTATCTTACTTTTTTTTTGTCTTTTTGCTTTTTCTAGGGCCACTCCCATGGCATATGGAGGCTCCCAGGCTAGGGGTCTAATCGGAGCTGTAGCCACAGGCCTACGCCAGCACCACAGCTACGCAGGATCCGAGCCGTGTCTGCGACCTACACCACAGCTCATGGCAATGCCAGGTCCTTAACCCACTGAGCAAGGCCAGGGATCGAACCTGCAACCTCATGGTTCCTATTTGGATTCATTAACCACTGAGCCATGATGGGACTCCTTTATCTTACTTTTTATTCTGGTTTTCCTATTTACTTTTTTGGACAAAAGTTTTCTTCCCATGTCTGAGCTGTAGCTCTTAGCTGGAAGCTCAGTTTAAGTGACAGTGCACTCAGGGACAGAAGGGGTGTGTGTGCATCTGTGTCCTTTGGGGAGGGCTTTTTATTGTTAGTACGCCATTCTGGGGTCTGCATTTTCTGGTGCCCTGTGGGTTTGCCAATGTGCTACCTTCTCAAGTGTAGTTCTTTCACTTAAAGCCAATCCTGAGAAATGTGGTGGGGGGTAGGAGGAATAAAACAAGCAAAACACAAAGTAACGACTCTAGAAGCAGCAGACAATGTTGGGAGAGAGGCGCTGTGTGGTCCTCCTCTTGGGCTCCGAGGGGGTGAAATAGTCTCAGGCTTTGTATCAGGTGAGTATTATTTTATCAGCTGCCTGTGTTAAGAGTTGTGAAAGGCTGATTCTGGTTTTGCCATAGTGATCTTTCAGGCTTCCGAAACTAGCTTTTTTAATGGCCAAAGTTCCAGACTAATCACTCCTTTCCTGATAATATAAGCCAGAAATTCTTGAAGGGAACACCAGAGCAGTGTGTAGGCTGGTGCTGGGGTGTCAGGGAGGACAGACATCATTACTGACAATAGGTGTTTCTGGAGTGAATGGGAGACTGGCTTTTGGTCTGGAGCCCAGACGGGGACCCCTCCTGCCTTCCTCCAGCAGCCGTGGCCTGACCCACAGCCCCTTCTTTTCAGGGCCCACTCTCTCCAGAGCCAGCCTCCCGGTGCCTCCTGAAGATGCTCCTTCTTCCTTAAAAACTGACCTTCTCCCCTCATCTGATTCAAAGGTAAATCCTCCAGTTTGTGTCTCTCTCTCAGAAATGCACCATTTTTATTCCTAGAGACCAGTTTGGGTGTTAGGGGTTGGGGGGAAGGGGGAGAAAGGAGACCCATTGAATTTCTCTAAGCTTCTAAGACTCTAAGTCTAGTCCTCAATAAAACTGGGCCGGGGGTGAGGGGGTGCAGAGAGGGTGCACTTTAGGTTTTTTTTTTTCTTTTTAGGGCCCCACATGTAGCATATGGAAGTTCTTAGGCTAGGGGTTAAATTGGAGCTGCCCCTGCTGGCCTGTGCCACAGCCGCAGTACTGTGGGATCTGAGCTGAGTGTCTGTGACCTACACCACAGCTCACGACAGTGCTGGATACTTAACCTACTGAGAGAGGCCAGGGGTTGAACCCTTATCCTCATGGGTTCATTACCGCTGAGCCACAGCGAGAACTCTGCACTTTAGTTTTTTTTTTTTTTTTGTCTTTTTGCTATTTCTTTGGGCTGCTCCCGCGGCATATGGAGGTTCCCAGGCTAGGGGTCGAATTGGAGCCGTAGCCACGGCCTACACCAGAGCCACAGCAACATGGGATCCGAGCCACATCTGCAACCTACACCACAGCTCACGGCAACGCCCGATCGTTAACCCACTGAGCAAGGGCAGGGACCGAACCCGCAACCTCATGGTTCCTAGTCGGATTCGTTAACCGCTGCGCCGTGACGGGAACTCCAGCACTTTAGTTTTTAATGAGCTTTTCCATTATTTGTGTTAAGGGAGAGCTGATAATTAGCTTCTCCCTCACCTCTTGCTTGCAGCCTGCCTCCCTTCCAACCATTTTTTTGCCAAAAATATATGTGTTATTCTGAATTTTTAATGACTTGGATCGCAGGTGATTTCTGTGGGTCTTAAGCACTTTTGCCTTCCAAGGCCCTTTCTTTCATTCAAAAAATTTTTTAAATTATATCTTATGATGGCACCAGTATAAAGACGATCCTAATCCAAGTTGGATTAAAAATTTAAACATTTTGGGGCGTTGCCTGGTGGTCTAGTGGTTAGTACTTGGCGCTTTTACCACCTTGGCCTGGGATCAATCCCACATCAAGCTACTGCATGCTGTGGTCAAAAAGTAAAATAAAAAAATTTTCCTCTTCGACTTGAAAAAGTTCGTTTTTGCTCTTGAGACTTTGAAAGAAATTATGTCAAGATGTTTTCATGGGCCCCTAAAAGTGTCCTGGGCTGGGTGCCTGGCGGAGAAGCCAGGGCTTACATGGGTATAATTAGTGGAACTCATCCTTAAAGGGGACTGTCACTTAAGCAAGATTGTTTTATTTTCTAATAATCATTTTCAAAAATGGTTTAATAACTGGGGAAATGATCATGGTATAATGTTAAGAGAAAACACCAAAAGTCAAAACTATGTGTGTGACATGATCACAATTTTTAGGAAAAAAATCCTTGGAGTTCCTGTCATGGTGCAGTGGAAACAAATCTGATTAGGAACCATGAGGTTGTGGGTTCTATCCCTGGCCTTGCTCAGTGGGTTCCTTTAAGGATCTGGTGTTGCTGTGAGCTGTGGTGTAGGTTGCAGACGTGGCTTGGATCCTGCGTTGCTGTGGCTCTGGCATAGGCTGGCAGCTGTAGCTCCAATTAGACCTCTAGCCTGGAAACCTCCATAGGCCACAAGGTGCAGCCCTAAAAAGACAAAAAAAAAAAAAAAAGAAAGAAAGAAAACCTGTTTATCTAATCTAACTGGTAAGGATTACACTAAATGGATAATGGGATCATGGATAATTAACCATGCTCTAATTTTCTAAAACAGTTTATAAGAGCATATATAACTTAGGAGTTCCTTGGTGGCCTAGTAGTTAAGAATCCAGCATTGTCACTGCTGTGGCACAAGTTCAATCCCTGGCCCAGGAACTTTGGCATGTGGAACTTTGGCATTCCTCCCCCCCCCCCCAAAAAAAGAGCATATGTAAATGAAAATAAATGGAAGTTTATGTCACTTTTTTTTTTTTTAAAGAAAGGAAGTAATTGAAGCAGAGCTGTGTTTCTTAGGCTTACACAGAATTGTGTGTGGTTATGTGAACCTGTATCCTGCTTCCCAGCAAGCATACAATGTGCAGGATGGGGGGCATAGCCCGGCCATCGATCTGCTGTGACCTCACTTCAGCTCTTTGACTCCCTTGGTGTTCACATTTGTAAACTGAAAAAAAAAAAAAAAAAAAAGCAAAACATCATTCATGGGTCCAGGAATGCTCCTATTTTATGTATTTTATTTTCTACTTTTTAATTTAATTTAATTTTTTCTTTTTAGGGCTGCAGGTGCGGCATATGGTGGTTCCCAGGCTAGGGGGCGAATTGGAGCTTCACCTTCCAGCCTATGCCCCAGCTACAGCAATACCAGATCTAAGCCACATCTGCGACCTACGTCACAGCTCATGGCAATGCTGGATCCTTAACCCATGGAGCGAGGCCAGGGATCAAACCTGTGTCCTCATGGATACCAGTTGAGTTCGTTTCCACTGAACCACAATGGGAACTCCTGGAATACTCCCATTTTTAGTTAATCTTCAAAATTACCCTCCAGGGTACTCTGGTTATCTTCATTTTTGCTGATGAGGAAATCAAGGCTCAAAGAGGTTAAGTAACTTGTCCAAGGTCAAGGAGCAAGTTAGAAGCAGATTTATTCTTTGTGCCGTCCCTCCTCACTGGAGGAGATGGTTGTCTCCCCCCCCCCCCCCAGCTCTGGTATTTCTAAGATTCCCTGAGGTACTAGGGAAAATAACATTTTCTGTATTAATTCCATATTAATCTCCATCTCTTCTCTGAATTCTCAGGAAGTCAGCACCTCTTTCCCTAAGAAGGAAACACTTGGAAACCTGACTGGAGACAACCTTTTCTGGAGTGAGGTGGACGTGGCCCAGGCAACTGATAACTTCAACCCAAACCACAAAATCAGCGAGGGGACCTTTGCTGACATCTACAAAGGGCAAAGGCACGGCACGCCGTTTGTCTTCAAGAAGTTCCGAGAGGTGAGCACTTCTTGGTTTCCAGTAATGGGTGGAGGCTGATGGTGAGACTGGATTTTCACGTTTCATTGTCTTTTCTCCGCAGATGGTCGGCTCAGGTCCAGGATTGACTGAAAAATTCTTACAGGCAGAGGTACAAATTTGTTGTAGGTAAGCCTCCCCTTTGGAAAATATTTTGTTTAATGATGACAGCTAACCTATATAGATAGTGCTTCCTGTGTAGCAGCCAGGTTTTAGAAACTCTCTTTGCTTAAACTCATTTCACCCTCATGAGAACCCTTTAACATAGCTACTATTATCACATTCTTTTATACATGGGCAAATTGAGGCACAGAGAGGTTAAATGTCTTGTCCAGGGTCACAAAGCTAATAAGTGACAGAGCTGGAATTTGAACCTAGGTTGGCTCTATAGTCCATGGTTTTTCTGTGTAGCCACCCTATGCATAGATTAGAATTGTAAAACAACCTTGGCTCACTTGGCTCAGCTCCCTCCTTCCGGGGGTCAAGAAATCTGTTTCTGTCCCATTTTTTTGAGACAGACAGAGACTTACTGATTCTATCCCTAAGGGCGAATGATGACCCACAGACTCAGTCCGGCCCAGACTTTGTTTTTATGGCCTGAGAGCTAGGAGTAGTTTTTACATTTTTAAAGTGTTGAAAAAAATAAAAAGAAGATTATTTCATGACGTGTGAAAAGTATATGAAATTCAAATGTCAGTGTCTAAAATGAAGTTTTTGTTTGTTTGTTTGTTTTTGCTTTTTAGGGCCGCACCCATGGCATATGGAGGTTCCCAGGCTAGGATTTGAATAGGAGCTGCAGCTGCTGGCCTGCACCAGAGCCACAGCAGTGCCAGATCCGAGCTGCGTCTTCAATCTACACCATAGCTCATGGCAACACCAGATCCCTGATCCACTGAGTGAGGCCAGGGATCAAACCTGCAATGTCACAGTTACTATTCGGTTTCATTTCCGCTGCGCCACAATGGGAACTCTAAAATGAAGTTTTATTGGAACCCAGACACACCCATGTATTTCTGTGTTGCGTATGGCTGCATTTGCATGTGATAGTGCACAGTGGAATAATTGCATCAGAGGCCAGATGGCCTCCAAAAGCTAAAGAATATATTGTCTAGCTCTTTACAGAGAGATATTGCTGATCTTTGGTCTTGAGCAATAAGGGCCTTCACAAGTTATCCTCAGGAGTTCCCGTTGTGGCTTAGCAGTGACGAAACCAATTAGTATCCATGAAGACACAGGTTCGATCCCTGGCTTGGCTCAGTGGGTTAAGGATCCAGTATTGCTGAGCTGTGGTGTAGGTCGCAGATGCGGCTTGAATCTCGTGTTGCTGTGGTTGTGGTGTAGGCTGGCAGCTGTAGCTCCAATTCGACCCCTAGCCTGGGAATCTCCATATGCCATGGGTGTGGCCCTAAAAGCAAAAAAAAAAAAAAAAAAGTCCTCCTGAAACTTAGATTTTATGAATAAGGAAAGTGGGGCTGGAGAAGTATAGTGAGCCTCCTTGTCACAGAGCTTAGGGAGACTGGGAATCTGAAAGGGAGGGCATTTGGACACCTGGACACTTGTGGTGGCTCTGCCATCGTTGCCTGATGGATTTAACACCTTGGTGTGAACACCAGCTGTCATTCAGCCTGGCACATCACTGTCTGAATTCCTCTGCCAGTGTGTAGCCTCAGGCCAGCATGATGATTCTGAAGTATTTTCAGAAATAAAATTATAAAGAGGAAAATAGAGGAGTTCCCTGGAGGCTCAGTGGGTTAAGGATCCTGCTTTGTCACTGCTGTGTCGTGGGTTCAGTTCCCAGCCCTGGAACTTCTGCATGCCACAGGCGTGGCCAAAAAGGAAAACAGAAATCACCAATTTTCCACACCACCTATTAATAACTACTGCTGTATTTATATTTTGATATATTTAATCCTTCCTCTCTTCATACATATGTATGAATACACACATTGTGCACACATACACACACACACTTATCTACACATATACACTTAATGGAAACTGCCAAGTCCTCCTTGCCAGAGTGCCTTTCTGGAGTTGACAGTCAGTCCTTCATTTATTGATTTGGCAAATTGTCAAGGCTGTTTCTGGTTCTAGGGAGTGCAAATGTGAAGAATACCCAGCGCCTGCCCTGGGGAAGTTTATGGCCCAATGAGGAGAGTGAAGTGTAAATAACATTAATGAGAGTGAAAAGTGTACAGTAGGGTGGCCTAGGGGTGTGGAGGGGGGCTGAGGGATCAGGCAGGAGGTTGTTGCAACAGTGCCAAGGAGAGTCCACTGGGGTCTGACCCAAGGCAGGAGGGAGAATGAAGGGGGCATTTGAAAGCTATTTGTGACAGTGGATGGTGACTAATTAGATAGAGGAGAAAAGGAAGTTTGTAGGACACTGGCTGGATGGTGGTGCCCTTCACTGAGAAAATAATGGTGGGCAGAGAGGCAGGTTTGGAACATGTCGAGTCTAAGGCTCTTCGCCTGGAGCATTGGGGTGCAACTCGATGTTCATGTCTGAAGGTAGGATGGGCCTGGAGATGAGAGATTAGGGGCCAGTCCTTCTAGAGGTGAGAGGTTCCTGGAGGAGCAGCTTATAAATAGCAAGATGACGGAGTCGCCGTCATGGCTCAGTGGTTAACGAATCTGACTAGGAACCATGAGGTTTCAGGTTCGATCCCTGGCCTTGCTCAGTGGGTTAAGGATCCGGTGTTGCCGTGAGCTGTAGTGTAGGTGGCAGGCACGGCTTGGATCTGGTGTTGCTGTGGCTGTGGTGTAGGCTGGCAGCTGCAGCTCCGATTAGACCCCTAGCCTGGGAACCTCCATATACCGCAGGTACAGCCCTAGAAAAGACCAAAAAAAAAAAAAAAAAAAAAGGCAAGATGATGAGCCCAGCTGGGGAGACTCAGATTTCGAAGGCAAAGGAGGAGGGTCTGAGCAGAAAAAGCCAAGAAAGAATAGGCAGAGAGGCAGGAGGACAGTCAGGAAGGAACAGTGACGCAGACCCCAGCAAAAAAGGGTTTCAGGGGGAGAACCCCAGTCCTGGGAGTTGGACAGACCTGTCTTCTGTCCTGGCTGCAGTTTGCTAGTTGTGACCTTGGGCAAGTTCCTTAACCTCTAAACCTCTGTTTCTGGAAGACAGATGTGTAGGGTATCATGTGCTACAGAGTAGTGAGTCAGGATAACTTTGAGTTCCTTGACTTCAAGCTCCTCGAAGGCATGCAGTTGTCATCTCTCTACCCTGTTGCTGGGCCCTTAGGGGTCAGAGCATTAGGTTCCTGGGAGGTTACTGTATCCTGGGAGGGAGGTAGAAAGGGCAGAAGAGGAGGTAGGAAATGGAGCAGTCTGAGTATTCTTTCTGTCTGACTTCTCCTTCCTGAACTGATGCCTGATTTCAGATGCTGCCACCTCAACATCTTACCTCTGCTGGGCTTCTGCACCGGAGAACAGTTTTACAGCTTGATTTATCCATACATGACAAATGGTTCTTTACAGGACAGACTTCAGGGTCAGGTAAGTGGCCAGCTCATGATCAAAGAATAGGACTAAGGCAGCACCCATTTAGAGAATCAAGGGTAAGAACTTTTAGGAGTCCAAAGGTGAAAGGGGCTATCCAGAGGAGCCCTTCAAAAACAGAAGTTGGGGAGTTCCCCTTGTGGCTCAGCAGTTAGCAAATCCAACTAGCATCCATGAGGATGCAGGTTCAATCCCTGGCCTTGCTCAATGGGTTAAGGATCTGGCATTGCCCTGAGCTGTGGTGTAGGTTGCAGACGCAGCTCGGATCCCAAGTTGCTGTGGCTCTGGTGTAGGCCAACAGCTGTAGCTCCTATTGGACCCCTAGCCTGGGAACCTCCATATGCTGCCGGTGTGGCCCCGAAAAGACAAAAAGAAAAGTTGGGCCAGGGTAGTTAAGATATAGCCAAACATCTTCAGGTAAAAAAGTATTTAAAAAGGTTATTTGAAACAGACTTGTGGTTGTCATGGGGGAGGGAGGAGGAAGTGGGATGGGCTGGGAGTTGGGGGTTGGTAGATGCAAACTATTACATTTAGAATGAGGTCCTGCTGTATAGCTGGATGTAGGTTGTGTACATCCAGTTTCTTAGGATAGAACATGATGGAAGATAGTATGAAAAAAAGAATGTATATATCTATGACTGGGTCACTATGCTGTATAGTAGAAATTGACACAACGCTGTAAGTCAACACAATACTCTAATAAAAATAAAAATAAATTAAAAAAATAAAAAGGTTTTTGACAACAGCCATTTAAGTCAAGACCAAGAAAAAGTTACCCCATAGCACTAATTTTATTCAACGTTGTTCAAACGTTGTTTTGAAGGTGCTAGCCAATGCAATAGGACAAGAAAAGGGAATTAACAGGTATGGTATGGAAATGTGGAGGCAAATTTTTATTAAGATATGCTATTCTAGGAGTTCCCGTCATGGCTCAGCAGTAATAAACTCGACTGAGGACCCCTCACATCACTCAGTGGGTTAAGGATCTGGCATTGCCATGAGCTGTAGTATAGGTCACAGACCTGGCTTGGATCCCATGTTCCTGTGGCTGTCATGTATGCCCTGCAGCTGATTTGATTCCTGGCCTGGCAACTTCCATGTGCTGCAGGTGTGGCCCTAAAAAGACAGAAAGAAAAATGCTATTCTAATAAATTCCTATTTGCTTATGAATTTGTTGAATATCTCTAAAGATATAAGAAACTGTTGCCTTGACTGCCTCTGGGGAGAACAGGTGGCTGGGGCATTGAATGGGAGGGAAACATTTACTACACACCCTTTTGACCTTTTGCATATCATACCATGTGAATGTGGGACCTACAAAATTATTATTATTATTTTTTCTTTTTAGGGCCACATCTGTGGCATATGGAAGTTCCCAGGCTAGGGGTCAAGTCGGAGCTACAGCTGCTGGCCTATGCCACAGCCCCAGCAATGCAGGATACGAGCCGAGTCTGTGACCTACACCACAGCTCTTGGCAATGCCAGATCCTTAACCCACTGAGTGAGGCCAGGGAGCCAGGGATTGAATCCGCATCCTCATGGATACTAGTCGGGTTCGTATAACTGCTGATCCATGAGGGGAACTCCCACAAAATTACGATTTTTAAGGCAAACCTCCTTTCCATAAAATTTTCAAACAGAAGGAACAAAGTTATTCCACAAGAGAATTATTGCTTCCTTTGGTAAGGACCAGACAAAGCAGTTATTCATGGTATAATAATGATCGTTAGCCTTGTTGAGCTCTCACTGTTTGCAGGACACTGATAATGGCTTTACATATGTCCTTCAGGCCTTGCCAGAACCCCAGAAGTTTCCCCCGTTTTCCAAAAGAGGAGTCTAGGAGTTCCCATTGTGGCGCAGTGGAAACAAATCCGACTAGGAACCATGAGGTTGTGGGTTCAATCCCTGGCCTTGCTCAGTGGGTTAAGGATCTGGCGTTGCCATAGCTGTGGTGTATGCTGGCAGCTGTAGCTCTGATTGGACCCCTAACCTGGGAACCTCCATATGCCCGTGGGTGCGGCCCTTAAAACAAACAAACAAACAAAAAGAGGAGTCTATAGCACAGAGGGGCAAAGTGACTTACCCAAAGAAACACAGCTGACAAATGTCAGGGCTAGAGTTTAAAAAAAATCCATTAGCAAGGCTAGTTCTTAGAAGATGTGGGACAAGAGACCTAAAACATAAGTTCTGATTTCGCCTGGACATTCAGTCTTAAAACAGCAGTGGCAGGTGGGGGCTTTAGACTACTCATAATGCCCCTTGGCTCTTGTGGAATCTCCCCAAATATTCATAAAATTGGTCCACGTGTTTGGTGTGCCAGCACAGGATCCCTAGCTCCTCTCCCAACCAGCCCCTTCTAGAGAATTCTGGAGCTGCCACTGTGAGAGTTGTGATAAAAATAGCTGCTGTTTGAGCACCCACAGTGTGGCAGGCACGATACTGAGGGCATACCACACACTCCTTTGAATCCTTATGACAACCCTAAAGCATAGGGATTAACATTTCTATTTTATATCTGAAGAAACGGAAGCTCAGAGACATTGGGTGTCTTTTCCAAAGTCACACAGGTAGTGTGCATCTGAGCAGGGATGTATAACTAGATATTTCTGATGTCAGAACTGGTACCCTGCCAGTAAACCCTGCTGGCCAAGTGCTGTTACAGCAGATCTGAGGGCTGGAGGGGAGGAGGGAGCCCAGGACCCTGCCATTGGGACTTTAAAAAGGCACAGGTGTGACTGTTTTCCCCTCCTTTTCTTTCTCTTAGGGTGGCTCAGACACCCTCCCCTGGCCCCAGCGTGTCAGCATCTGCTCAGGGCTGCTTCATGCTGTGGAGCACCTGCACGGCTTGGAGATCATCCACGGCAATGTCAAGAGGTGAGGGAGGAGGGCTGTGCCCTGCTCAGGGCCGGGGCTATGGGGATGAGACCGAACAGGCTCCTGGGTCTCACTCCTCTCCCTGTCTCCTCTTGACTTTCTCTCCTCTTCTTGCCTACCTTGGGTCTCTTCTTCCTTGGTTCTGCCCTCAGAAATCAGCATGTCTTCAGTTCCCATCGTGGCTCAGTGGTTAATGAATCCGACTAGGAACCATGAGGTTGCTGTTCGATCCCTGGCCTTGCCCAGGGTTAAGGATCTGGTGTTGCTGTGAGTATTGGTGTAGGTCACAGATGTGGCTTGGATCTGGCATTGCTGTGGCTCTGGCATAGGCCAGCAGCTACAGCTCCAATTAGACCTGTAGCCTGGGAACCTCCATATGCAGCGGTGCGGCCCTAGAAAAGACAAAAGACAAAAAAAACCCCAAAAAACAAAACAAACAAACAAACAAAAACAAAACAACAGTCTGGGTTGTAGTCTGTCTCTGATTGCTGTCAGCATTAACTGCCTGTCTCTAGCATTAAATACCTGTCTCTTTCTGAGCTGGTATTTCCCCAGCAGGCTCTCTGTACCCCTGCGGTATTTCACTTCCTGCCCCAGCAGCTGGCCTGGACTTCATCCTTGCACTGTGGGCCATGTGTGCCAGGCCCCCTGGACTTTTGAGCTCCTAACTCAGGCTCTTCTTGGAGACCTGCCCCCGCTTGTGTATCTTTTTGTCATAGATACTGTGACAGGGGTTAAGTGTGCACTGCAGCATTTCAGTACCTGCTCCCAGGAGCAAGAGTGCCCCATCTGAAGACTGGGACTGTGGGGAGGGATTCTGGAAAATCTGTCAAAGCTGACCTCGAAACTAGAACTCCCACTTCCCCAAAGTTCTCTCCCCGCTTGGCGAGTAGAATCCCTTTCCTCTTTTCTCCCCCTGATTTTTATTTGATTGCAGAAACAATTGTAATAGCAAGAAAGGAAATGAAAGGGCGAGAGGTCATGCTGGCCCGGCTGCCTTGACGCACCAGCTGACCTCCATTTTTCTGGTTTTTTTCCAGCCCCTGTCTGCACAGAAGTCTTAGCCCTAAGGGAGCACCACTTCCTAGTTACTACTTCATATTCTTTTTCCTCCCATGATTACATTTTCCCACATTGCGTGTTATCATTTTTCATGACTTCTTCTGTTGAAGGTATTGCCCTTTATTTACATAATCACTCCTAATAGTGAATATTGGAATTGGTGTCTACTTTTTTTTTTCCTCTCCCGGGGCGTGCGGAAGTTCCCTGGCCAGGGATTGAAGCCACACCACAGCAGTGACCCAAGCCACAGTAGTGACAACACTGGATCCTTAACCACGAGGCCACCAGGGAACTCCCCAAATGCATATATTATATATTTTTGGCCATGCCCACAGTATGCAGAAGTTCCCGGGCCAGGGATCAAAGCTACACCACAGTAGTGACTCGAGCTACAGCAGTGACAATGCCAGATCCTTAACCTGCTAGGCCACCAAGGAACTCCAGTGTCTACTTTTTAAAAACCATTTGGGGTTTAGTTTGAATGTATTTATACATGTAGCTTAGTGTTAAAAATTTTTTTCCTTTGTACTTTCTGAGAGTGTTCATTCCCACAGTTTAGATGACTGGGTCCAAGAATATTTTTATTGCTCTTCTTATTCCCCACAATCTGGGCAGGTTCAAGTCCAAAGGATGCTGGCATCTAGAGTCAGCTGGGCCAAAGCTGGGGGTTGGAACAGCTTCAGAAGGAACAGAGCCGACAACCCATGTGCTCAGCAGGCTGAGGTTGATCAGGGCTGACATCTGTGGGGATCAGGATGGCTGTACCTCTTTGGCTACCAAATGCCATTTCTGGGGCAGTAGGATAATCTCAGCTCCATCCCCATTTGCTGGTGGGGATGGGCTTCCAATTCCCCCCTCCCCTTATAAAGACAGGTTCATGAACTTGTTGAGGGTCCTCAGTGACTCTGACTTGTTGGCACTGCTCACTAAGTGTTTTTCCTAAAGGGTCTCCATGGCAGCCTCTTCTTGTCCACCTGAAAATGAGAAGGTTCTCTGCTTCCTTTCCCACAGCTCCAACGTTTTGCTGGACCAAAACTTCACTCCCAAGCTGGCTCATCCAATGGCTCACCTGTGTCCTGTCAACAAAAGGTCAAAATATACCATGATGAAGACTCACCTTTTCCAGGCCTCAGCTGCATATCTTCCAGAGGATTTCATCAGAGTGGGGCAGCTGACAAAGCGAGTGGATATCTTCAGCTCTGGCGTAGTAAGGGCTTCCCTCTCAGCTTAAATTTGGGCCTGCACACATTTGTCCTTTCCCTGGCTGCTTTGGAAGCACATAACAGAGGGTCTTAGAAATGTTTCATCAAGTACAGAGGAGGTTGGCAAACTATGGCCCACAGGTTAGAACTGGCCCAGGGCCTTTTTTTTTTTTTTTTTTTTCCCAGCTTTTGGCTTTTGAGGGCCTCACCCACAGCATCTGGAGGTTCCCAGGCTGGGGAGTTAAATCAGAGCTACAGCTGCCAGCCACAGCCATAGCCATAGCAACTCAGGATCCAAGCTACATCTGCAACCTACACCACAGCTCATGGCAACACTGGATCCTCAACCCACTGAGCGAGGCTGGGGATCGAACTCGCAACCTCACGATTCCTAGTTGGATTTGTTTCTACTGTGCCATGATGGGAACTCCAGGGCTTATTTTTTGTTTGTTTGTTTGGGGCGAGGATGGGCTGCTCCTGTGCATGCAAAGGAATTGAACCTGTGCCATAGCAACGACCTGAGTCACAGCAATGACAAGGCCTAATTCTTAACCTGCTGAGCCACCAGGAAACTCCTGTTGGTCTATTTTTTTTTCCTCCATGGTTTATTTTGTATGGCCTATAATTAAGAATTTTTTTGGGTTCCTTCTGTGGTGCAGTGGGATAAGGATCCAACTGTAGTGGCTACAGTTGCTGGGGAGGCGTTAGTTCAGTCCCTGGCCTGGTGCATGGGTTAAGGGGTCCACTGTTGCCATAGGTACGGCTCAGATTCAATCCCTGACCCAGAAACTTCCATATGCCATGGGTGTGGCCATTAAAAAAAAAGTTTTTATGCTTATAAAAGATTTAATCATATTTAATAATAGCAATAATAGTAAAAGAATATGTGACAAAGACTGCTTGTGGCTCACAAAACCAAAAATATTACTATCTAGCCTGTTAGAGAAAAAGTTTGCCAGCCCTGACATAAAGCTACTCACACATGTCCAGATACCGGTAGGCTACAGGTATCTCCTGACTTCCCTGGTTCACATCCATCGAGCCGTCTAATTGTCTCTCCAATTGTCTGTTCATCCACACAGCAGCCACCCATCCATTCGGTGTCTGTCTACCCATCCACCCTTCCATCCTGTCACCACCCCCATCCATCATTACTGTGTGTCACGCCCTTGGAAAGTAAATGTAACTAAAACACAATCCCTCCCCCTCGAGTTCATGGCCCGAGTGTAGACCTCCAAAGTAATTTTTATAGCACACCAGTTCCCTGAGAACTCGATAGGTTTGATGTGTTTAAAAGATTTTGATGGGAGTTCCCTTGTGGCACAGCAGGTTGAGGATCCGGATTGTCACTGCAGTGGCTTGGGTCGCTGCCCTGGCGTGAGTTCATTCCCTAACGTGGGAATTTGCACATGCAGCCAAAAAAAAAAAAAAAAGGAGGTTTTGACATGTTTAAATAGGTTTGAGAAATGCTGGGTTGAACAAAGCTAAGCAGAGGAAAAGAAAGTGACCACAAAATCAGAGCCTTTAATGTGGTAATGAGCCTTCAACCTGGTAACTGAATTTACCATAGCCCAGCAAACATATGCAGCGTTTCCCAAATTCATTTGACTATGGAACCTTGTTTTCTTCGTATCTCTAAACATTGGAGACCCATAGATCCCAGCCTGGGAAATGCTGGCTGAGAAAAGTGACCTCTGCCAAGAGCCACTAGCTGCGTCTTGGACCTTTTGCCTCTTCTCTTCTCCAGCCTCAAACTCTCCACTTCCTTTCTGTGACCACGGTCTCCTGTCCTCTGCTTCTCCCACTAATGCCCTTCCTCTGAGCCACTTCTGCCCTCAGCCCAACACATGCCAGATTCTGCTTCCCTCTGCCTCCTAGCCCATTGGGCCTTCTGATTTCCTTGCCCTCCCTCCCCCAGCCCCACTGCCAGGGGCTTGGTGAGCTCAGTAAGGCTAGCCCAGTCTCCTGCTCCTTTGAGAAGTAGGGGAACTGGACCCTAAGGATGCAGGCACTATAGTGTAGAAGAACTTAGGTGCATGGGGTTGCAGTTGCTTTCAGCTGTGTGACCTAGGGTATCACCTATAATTCTGGGTCTCAGTTTTATCCTCTGTAAAATGGTGGTAATGATACATATGGAGGTAATGTATATAAACTGGTTAGCAGAGTACCTTGCATAGATCAAGATGATGATTATTGTGGTTATTGCAATTATTCCTACCTTCATGCCCACTCCTTATTTTTGTTCACTCTTGACTTTTTATTTTTTATTTATTTTATTTTTTGCATTTTTTTAGGGCCGTGGCATATGGAAGTTCCCAGGATAGGGGTCAAATCGGAGCTATAGCTACTGGCCTGCACCACAACCACAGCAACGCAGGATCTGAGCCATGTTTTCGACCTACACCATAGCTCACAGCAGCCTGGATCCCTGACCTACTGAGCAAGGCCATGGATTGAACCCTCATCCTCATGGATACTAGTTGGATTCATTTCCACTGTGCTACAACAGGAACTCCCCACTCTTGACCTTTTAAATCAGCTCATTTGAGTTCCTCCTTCCTTCCTTCTTTCCTTCTTTCACTCACTCAGTGAGTGCCTCCTGGCTCCCTTCAGTCTTTTTCTCAGCTCTGCCACTGATGGATGGTGTGATTTTGAACTTTGGTTCCTCTGTGGAGAGCGCTGTGCTTCTCTGTGGTTTTTTGATGAGCACTAAATGACGTCTGTTAAAGGCCTACCATGTGGAAGGGGCAGAGGAAATGTTTGTCTGTTTCTTTCCCCTTAGCTCCCCCTCCCTTGCAGGAGCTGGTCAGGAGTCCCTTTTCAAGGGCCCGTCTGCCCACTGCAAGGGTGCCCTCTGCTGCCCTTTCCTGGCCACTGCCGCCTGTTAGTTACCCTGCAGGCCCTTCCTTTGAGGGCAGAGGATTTCTCAGCAGTACTGTGACTTATTTTCTGACTTTGAGAGAAGTTGTGGGAGGGAGATTTGACACCACGGATGGGGTACTCACTCCCTCATACTTACAACTGCTAGGTCACCATTTACCAGAGAAGGTTACAAGCTCAGATTTTAGTTGCCCAAAGATCACCTAAGCATGTAAGACCCAGAGAATTTGAACCCAGGCCTGACTATAGACTCCTTAGCCAGCATGCTGTTACCTCTGCTGAGAATTCCTGTTCAAAGCAGGTTTCCCATTTAAGACACAAATCACAGTTGGTCGATTTTGTGGTGGCTCACACTGGCTCAGGGCTGTGCTTTTTTTGGGAACAGATGAATTAACGAGTGGAGGATGTTAGCAAAATCCTGTGGGTGAAACATGCTGTGGATGTTGCTAAGACTTTCTGTCTAGAATGCTTATCTGCATGTGGTTCCTCCTTTTCCTGAGATTGACATAGCAGTGCCTGCTTACCATTTCTGATGGGTATTAAATGAAATCATCTTTGGAGTTCCCATCGTGGCGCACTGGTTAACAAATCCGACCAGGAACCATGAGGTTGCGGGTTCGATCCCTGGCCTCGCTCAGTGGGTTAACGATCCAGCGTTGCCGTGAGCTGTGGTGTAGGTTGCAGATGCGGCTCGGATCCCGCTTTGCTGTGAGCTGTGGTGTAGGTTGCAGATGCGGCTCGGATCCCGCGTTGCTGTGGCTCTGGTGTAGGCTGATGGCTACAGCTCCGACTGGACCCCCAGCCTGGGAACCTCCATATGCCACGGGAAGCAGCCCTAGAAAAGGCAAAAAGACAAAAAATAAATAAATAAATGAAATGAAATCTTTATAGTGTGGGTGTATGTATATATAGATAGATAGATAGATAGATGTATAGTGTGTGTGTGTATAAAGAGAGAGAGAGATGTATTTATCTGTCTATCTGATACACACACATTTGGTTTTCATCCTCCTTGCCTTGCTATCAATTAATTCAAACTTTCTCCTGTCAGCTGAGTGGCATGTTTAGTTGGAAGAGGGATTTAGTGATGTTCCCATGTTCCAGATTTTGGGTAAGTGTCTATGCTGGCAAATGGGAGAGCCAAGCCTAGAGCTCAGGCTTTGTTCCCAAGAGGAAGCCTCTCTCTGGGCCAGAATCTCCTGTCTAAACTTGTGCATGTGTGTCTGCCCCAAGTTGACTCTGTGTTCTCTGCAGGTGTTAGCTGAGGTGCTCACCGGCATCCCTGCTGTGGATGCCGCCCGAAGCCCGGTTTACTTGGTAAGACAACCCAGCACTTGTGCTTCGAAGCTGTGAGGGGTGGAGGGGTGGGCAGGCAGGGACCTCTACTGTACCCATTTTACAGATGCCAATGAGGCCTCGGTCCAGGGTTTGATTTGCCCCTGTGCAAAGTCGCGATAACCTCCCCACTTTGCGAGCCAACCAGCAATTACTTTTTCTTGATAATGGAGTTTAGAATGTTCGGGGAAAATCTGTTTTTTCTCTCTATATGTCAGGCAATCAAATAGGGTTTGTCTTTACACTGATAAAAGTTAATTTCAGCCCTTTAATAAAAACAATAATTTCTGGAAGTTCCCATGTGGCACAGCAGGTTAAGGTGTTGCTGCAGCTGTGGTGCAGGTCGCAATAGTCCTTGGCCGGGGAACTTCCATGTGCCGTGGATCCCCCCCCCCCCCAAAGACTATATAATCATATAGACCATGGAATACCATGAAGTTATTTATTAAAAAAAAACCTTTATGGGAGTTCCCGTCATCGCTCAGCAGTAGTGAACCCTACTGATGTCCATGGGGATCCAGGTTTGATCCCTGGCTTTCCTCAGTGGGTTAAGGATCCAGCACTGCCGTGAGTTATGGTGTAGGTCACAGATGTGGCTCAGATCTGGCATGGCTGTGGCTGTGGTGTAGGCCAGCAGCTGCAGCTCTAATTCCACCCCTAGCCTGGGAAACTCCATGTGCCATGGGTGCTGCCCTAAAAAGACAATAAATAAACAAATAAAAAATTTAAAAAACCTTTATAAATATGTTCGTAAATACTTACAATGAGGATAAAGTATATAATATGATAAATTTTGACATACATGTATATTTGTGATGTCATCACCAAAACAAGATGGTGATGGGAGCTCCCTGGTGGTCTAGGGATTAGAATTTGGTGCTTTCACCGCTGCAGCCCTCGTTCAATCCCTGGTCTGCGAACTGAGCTCCCACATCAAGCCATGGCACTGCAGCCAGAAAGAAATAACAAAAAAATCCCCCAGAACCCCAACAAGATAATTGGCATGACTACTACCCAAGGAATTACCTCTTTTCCTTTGTCACCTCCCCTCACAGCCCTCCCCACCCGAGCTGTCCCCTGTAGCCATCTGTCTGCTTTCTGTCACTGTACAGCTGGACAGAAGTTGCCATTTTTGAGGTGCACCCGTGCTCTCTGTGTGTCAGGAGTTCATTTCTCAGCGCCCTGAGTGATGATCTGGTTCATGGATATACCCCCATTCGTCCATACACCTGTGGGTGACATTTGGGGTGTTTGACCATTACAAATAATGCTGCGACCTTTGTGTGGAGGCCTCAGTGTGGACCCGTGTCCATTTCTGTCACGGTGTAAGTCACACTTTTGAGATGTACACGATGGTATGGTTTTGACAAATCTAGACAGTGGCATAACCATCACCAGAGTCAAGATATGGAATATTTCTGTCATTCTAGAAAATTCCCTCATACCCCTCTATACTCAGTGCTCTCTCCCCACATCCAGCCCCTGGCAGCCCCTGATCTAGTTTCTGTCCGTGTAGTTCTGTCCCTTCTGGAGGGTTGTGTAAGTGGAATCACAGAGCCCATGCCTGTTGCTTTCGGGCTCCTTCCACTTGAAGGCATGATGCCTTTGATGTTCATCCATGTTGTGTGTATCAGTGGCCCTTCCTTTTACTGCTGGGGAGTGTTCCATTGTATGGATGTCTGAGCATTTGTTTATCTCTTCACCACTTGCCAGATATGTGGCTTGCTTCCATGTCCTGGCAATTCTAAATAAAGCTGACTTAAACATTCTTATTTTTAAAAAACAAAACAAAACAAGACAGGGAGTTCCCTCTGTGACACAGTGGGTTAATGATCCGACTTGTTTCTGTAGCCTTGCTGGTTTGATCCCCAGCTTGGCATGGTGGGTTAAGGATCCAGTGTTGCCACAGCTGTGGTGTAGGTTGCAGATGTGGCTTGGATTTGACCCCTGGCCTGGGAACTTCCATATGCTGCTGAAAAAGAAAAAAAGAACAGTGTATAGTGTGATCCCATCTTTGGTAATAAATAGATCAATGAATTTTAAAAATTGCATGTTTTTTTATATATTTGGGGCTAATAACCGGATTAACCTCATAGGGTTCAATGAAGATTAAAAATATGAGAAGTGCCAAAACAGTCACTAGAACATGGTTAGCACTCTGTGTGGTAGCTTTTATTATTTATTTTTATTTTTTGCTTTTTTTTAGAGCTGCACCCACGGCACATGGACGTTCCCAGGCTAGGGATCCAGTTGGAGCTACAGCTGCCAACCTACGCTACAGCCACAGCAACGTGGGATCTGATCTGCGTCTGCGACCCACACCACAGCTCAAGGCAACTCTAGATCCTTAAGCCACTGAGTGAGGCCAGGGATTGAACCCACAACCTTGTGGTTCCTAGTCAGATTCGTTTCTGCTGTGCCATGTGGAAATTCCCCGTAGCTATTATTATTATTATTGCTCTTATTTTAATAGCTCTTGGGGATTGCTTGCCATTATTGTATATAACTAAAGTAATTACAACTGTGGATTTTTTTAGCACAAAATCTAAAAGAATGTAACCCAAACTATCAGCAAGGATTACCTTTGGAGAGTTGAAATGAAGGAAAAGGTTAACTTTTGCCCTAAAACGTCAACTTGCTTCTATTTTAGTTTTTAACAAAAAATGTTTTTAATAACATTATTGATTTTATAATAATTTCTGTTTAATTTAAAAATTTTAGGAGTTCCTGTTGTGGCACAGCGGAAACAAATCCGACTAGGAACCACGAGGTTGCAGGTTCGATCCCTGGCCTCGATCAGTGGGTTGAGGATCAAGCGTTGCCGTGAGCTGTGGTATAGGTTGCAGATGCGGCTCGGATCATGCGTTGCTGTGGCTGTGGTGTAGGCCAGTAGCTACAGCTCTGATTAGACCCCTAGCCTGGGAACCTTCATATGCTGCGGGTGCAGCCCTAAAAAGACAAAAATAAATAAAAATAAAAATTTTAGGGAGTTCCCTGGTGGCCTAGTGGGTTAAGGATCTGGGTTGTCACTGCTGTGGAACAGGTTTGATCCCTGGCCTTGAAAGTTCCACGTGCCACAGGTGTGACCAAAAAATTTTAAAATTAATTTATATATTTTAAATTTTTATTTATTTATTTGTTACTTTTAAATTTTATGGTCACACCCATGAACTATAGATGTTCTCAGGCCAGGGATTAAATCCCAGCTGCAGTTGTGTCAATGGATCATTTTCACTGCAGTGGGCTGATGATCAAACCCATGCCTCACAGAGTCCCAAGCCGCTGTAGTTAGATTCTTTTTTTTTTATTTTCTTTTTAGGGCCACACCTGCGGCATATGAAGTTCCCAGGTTAGGGGCTGAATCGAAGCTGTAGCTACCAGCCTACACCACAGCTCATGTCAACACTGGATCCTTGACCCACTGATTGAGGCCAAGGATCAAACCTGCATTCTCATGGATACTAGTCAGGTCTGCAACCTGCTGCAGTTGGATTCTTAACCACTGCGCCACAGTGGGAACAGCCCCCACATTTTTAAAAACATTCAAGTAATCTGCATACTTGGCTTAGAAAACGTAACCTTCTGGTCATCTACTCCATATCTCTTTCCCTGGCCTGCCCTCAGGGAGGACCACTTGCTTAAAAAGCCCTTTTTATTATGGAGAGTTTCAAACATACAGGAAAGTCAGGAGAATAATATAAAGAATCTCCATTTATCCATTTCATCAGTTTTCCACATAGTGCTTTTATTTCTTTTGCACCTCTGAAACCTTTTTTGTGTATTTTCTTTTTTTCCTACTGTGCCTGTGGCTTGTGGAAGTTCCCAGGCCAGGGATCAACAGCAGTGACCTGAACTGCTGCAGTGACAACACTGCTGAGCAGCAGGAAATCCTTGTCTGTGTATTTTCAAATGAACCCCAGATATTGTTATTTTTCCTTCAGAACTTGGTTTTCTTAATTTCTTATTATCATTGAATACCCATTTCATCTTTAGAGTTCCCAAATTGTCTCAAAAGTTGCTTTTTAAGGTTGGTTCATTTGAAATGGGATTTAAGCAAGGTCCACATGTTTCTGAAGACGAGTTGTCTCACTGCACCCGTCCCCCCCCTTTTCTTTCTGCCTGGCATTGCATTTTTGCATTAAGTAGGTCACTTGTATGGCGGGTTCACGGACCGCATCTTCTGACTGCGTCTTGTGGTGCCCTTGAGTTGTTTCTCTGTTCCTCCTGTTTCCTGTACCCTGATTATCCACTCTTGAGATTTGATTAGAATCATGGTCAGTGTTGCTTCTAGATGGCCCTGTGTACCTCCCATTGGGTCACAGCACGAGGCATGTGGCAATCTTCCTCCTTTCAGTGCTGAGAGTCCTCTGGGTTGAGGTGGATTTGCTGAGTCCCTCCCTTACTCAGTTCCCTGTCACTCTGCCACCCTGTATTCTTGATGAAGGACAGCATCTTCTGACCAATGTTGCTGAGTGAGAGCCATGATTTCATTGGCAGTGGTCAAGTGGGGAGTGTTTCCTTACAGCCTTCTTTCAGGGCAGCCACTGAACAGTTTCTGATTCCGTTTGCAGATGGTGGTAACCTCCATATCCATAAATAATACACTTCTCTTGTTATTTACTGATTTGCCAACTTTAAACACCAATACGCTTTTTAAAAAGATAAACATCTAAAAAGGCAGAGTTCACATAAGAAAGTTGTGCAGAGGGCATTTATAAATGAACCCCTGGGCTGAGATATCCCATGGTGGCAGATCTCCGACTAGTGCCCATGAGGACTCGGGTTCAATCCCTGGCCTTGCTCAGTGTGTTAAGGATCTGGTGTTGCTGTGAGCTGTGGTGTAGGGTGGCAGCTACCGCTCTGATTCAACACCTAGCCTGGGATCATCTATATGCCACTGGTGCAGCTCTAAAAAAAAAAAAAAAGAACTCCTCGAAGTTCCCATTGTGGCTCAGCAGACCTGACATAGTGTCCATGAGAATGCGGGTTCAATCCCTGGCCTCATTCAGTGGGTTAAGGATCTGGTCTTGCCAAAGGCAGCAGAGTAGGTCACAGATGTGGCTCAGATCCAGCTTTTCCGTGGCTGTGGCATAGGCTGGCAGCTGCAGCTTCAATTTAACCCCTAGCCTGGGAACTTCCATGTGCCAAGGTGCAGCAGTAAAAAGAAAAAAAGGAAAAAAAAAAAAGAACGCCTTGGAGTTCCCATTGTGGCTCATCGGTAATGAACCTGACTAGTATCCATGAGGATGTGGGTTCACTCCCTGGCCTTGCTCAGTGGGTTAAGGATCCAGTGTTGATGTCAGCTATGGTGTAGGCTGTGGCTGTGGCATAGACTGGCAGCTGTAGCTCCGATTAGACTCCTACCCTAGGACCTTCCATACACCATGGGTGTGGCCTTAAAAAGACAAAAAACAAACAAGCAAACAAAAAAAAACCCCACAAAAAACCAAAACAAAAACCTTGAAGTTCCCACTGTGGTGCAACAGGATTAGCAATGTCTCTGCAGTGCCAGGACATAGCTTTGATCCCCAGCAGGGCACAGTGGGTTAAACAATCTAGTGTTGCTGCTGCAGTGTAGGTTGCAACTGTGGCTTAGATCTGATTTCTGAGTTGGGAAGTCCTTATGCTTCAGGGTGACCTCCCCTCCTCCAAAAAAAAAAAAAAAAAGGAAAAAAAATGAACTCCTTGCCGCTTTGAGGATTTTAATCTTCATGTATTGAATTACTAATAGTGTTAAGTGTGTAAGTATTTTTGGATTCTTAGACAACCCATTTTTCTCAATGGGGAAACTGAAGCAGAGTGGGAACTTTTTTTTTTTTTTGTCTTTTTAGGGCCATACCCCCGGCATATGGAGGTTCCCAGGCTAGAGATCCAGGTGGAGCTGTAGCTGCCAGCCTACGCCACAGCCACAGCAATGCCAGATCTGAGCCGCGTCTGCGACCTTCACCACAGCTCACAGCAACGCCAGACCCTTGACCCACTGAGTGAGGCCAGGGATCAAACCCGCATCCTCATGGATGCTAGTTGGGTTCATTAACTGCTGAGCCACAAGGGAAACTCCCTTATTTTGTTTTTGAAGCAAATATTACAACTATGTCTGATGATAATCTCTGGTAATCTTTTATTTTGAATTAAGATTGTATTTATATAAAAAGCTATATGAAGCAATAAAAACTTAGTTTTACATTTAACAAATAACTTCTATTAAAAAATAAGAAAATTACCCAAAAAGGAAAAGATGATACTTAACTGAAAAATAAGTGTGTACAACTTGTGGAGACATTTATGAGGCACCTATTCTATGCCAGGTTCTGTTCTTGGTGCTGGGGAAACAAAGGTGAAGCAAGGTAAATTTCCTACCCTCATGGGGCTTTCATTTTAGTGGGAGAAAACAGATGCTATTTAAGTAAATGAAAATATGTGTAATTCCAGGCCAGCGGTAAGTGCTATGAAGAAATGTGAAGTAATGTTAGAGGAGAGAGTGAAGGGGCCGGGGGAGGGCTATTTTAGGTCAGGAAAGACTTCTTGGTGAGGTGACATCAGAGCAGAGACCCAAATGTAGTGAGGGACCAGGACATGGTAGAACTCAAGGGAGGTGCAGACTAGACCGAGAGAACAGCAAGTGCAAAGGCCCTGAGGCAGCACAGAGGCTTCCAAGATGGAAGGAAGAGACAGAGTGGCTGAGTACAGTGAGCTAGAGGGAGAGAAGGAGCAGAGATGGGTAGGTTGGCAGGGGCTGGACTGTCACCGAGTCAGGGGTTTCTGAAGGCCATAGTTAACATCAGGAATGCTTGATGTTAAAAACAAATACACAAAACCCCTGTAATTTTTCCAATTATTAAATGTAAAGCAGACTTGTAAAATATTTGGTAAGTATATGAAAGTATAAAAAATAAAATATAAATAATTCTTGGAGATGACCGCTATTAACATTTGATACCCTGTCCTTTGCTATTATTTTATGTATGTATACATACACACAATTTATATTATTTACATATTCATATTTAAATATTTATTTATATCTGATATTTATTGCAATGGATTTTCATCAACTTTTGCATGTATGAACATCAACTTATGTAGTATGAAATATTGTGCAATATTTACATATAATGCATATAGCATATAACAAAGTATATTGAAATATTTCTATATAAATACTTTATATCATTATTTAAAATATACATTATATATTTTGTAGTTATATAAAAGATTTTATATAGTTAATATGTTTATATAAAATACTCCATATCTATGAAGTATACAAATATGTACATATATAATATTTTTAAAGTAGAGAATGTTATATATGTACATAATATTATATGTAGAATGTATAACATACGTATAACATTTATATGTAGAACATTATGTGTAATATGTATATATGTAGAATATACATGGAAAATTTATTTATTTATTTATTGTCTTTTGTCCTTTTAGGGCCGCACCCACGCATATGGAGGTTCCCAGGCTAGAGATCTAATCGGAGCTGTTGCTGCCACAACCACAGCAACGCCAGATCCTAGCTGTGTCCTACACCAGAGCTCACAGCAACACCGGATCCTTAAGCCACTGAGCAAGGCCAGGGATTGAACACGAAACCTCAGGGTTCCTAGTCGGATTCGTTTCTGCTGTGCCATGAAAGGAACTCCAGAAAATTTATATATAAATGCATTATTTATACAAATATATGACAAATATAAAAACAAATATATATATATTTATTTAGTTTTTGCTTTTTAGGGCTCTACCCGTGGCATATGGTGTTCCCAGGCTAGGGTTACAGCTGCTGGCCTGTGCCGCAGCCACAACAACGTGGATCTGAGCCGCATCTGCGAACTGCACCACAGTTCACGGCAATGCCAGATCCTTAACCCACAGAACGGGGCCAGGGATCGAACCCAAAGCCTCAAGGTTCCTAGCCAGAATTGTTTCCACTGTACTACAATGGGAACTCCCTAAAAACAAATATAAATGTTTCCTATGTCAATGTAATATATTATAGATGAATGCGCTATATATTATATCAGTCACTATTATATATAATTATATTACATATTAATTTCCTATATTTAATATATTTTATTAATATAAGTAATATATTTGTAACCCATTTATGTAAGTTGGTTTATATATAAGCTGCAAATAAGTGAATACATACATATGAAATACACTATGTGACATGTAACTTGTATTATATAAATATATAGAAATATATTTATTATTATTTATATAGCATATCTCGTTTTATGCATAGTTTATTTATTTATTTTTTTTTTGTCTTTTTAGGGCCACACCCATGGCATATGGAGGTTCCCAGGCTAGGGATGTAATCGGAGCTGTGCTGTCAGCTTACACCAGAGCCACAGCAACACCAGACCTAAGCTGCATCTGAGACCTACACCACAGCTTATGGCAACGCAGGATCCTCGACCCACTGAGCGAGGCCGGGGATTGAATCCGCAACCTCATGGTTCCTAGTCGGATTTGTTTCCTCTGCGCCACAATGGGAACTCCCTTGTTTTATGCATGGTTTAGATTTCTGCTTTCTAAGTGGAATAAGATGTTATAGCATGTTAATACAAAATGTATAAAATATAAAAACATGTAAAAATTTATGATTATGCATGATTATATATAATATGTATTACTATGTAACATGTATATATAATCATGTATAATCATGCATAATTAAATATACATGATTATATATTATTATATTATATAATAGGATATACAATATCCTATTAAATATACGTGGGCCAGAATCCCACATCCTAAAATGTTTAATTTATATCATAAGAAATTGTTCCTGGAGTTCCCTTCATGGCTCAGGGGTTAATGAACCTGACTAGCCTTCATGAGGACGCAGGTTTGATCCCTGGCCTCGCTCAGTGAGTTAAGGATCCGGCGTTGCCTTGAGCTGTGAAGTAGGTTGCAGGCGAGGCTCAGATAGTGCATTGCTGTGGCTATGGCGTAGGCTGGTGGCTACAGCTCCAATTAGACCCCTAGCCTGGGAACTTCCATATACTATGGGTACAGCCCTAAAGAGACAAAAAGACAAAAAAAAAAAAAGAAAGAAAGAAAAAAGAAAAAATTTTTTCTGTTGGGAGTTCCCATTGTGACTCAGAGGTAACGAACCTGACCAGTATCCATGAGGACAAGGGTTCAATCCCTGGCCTTGCTCGGTGGGTTAAGGATCCAGTGTTGCCCTGAGCTGTGGTGTAGGTTGCAGACATGGCTTGGTTCCTGCATTGCTATGGCTCTGGTGTAGGCCGGCAGCTGTAGCTCCGATTAGACTCCTAGCCTGGAAACCTTTATATGCTGCACGTGTGGCCCTAAAAAGACAGAAGACAAAGAAAAAAAAAGATAAATTGTTCCTGTAAATGTTAGTAAGATAAATTATTATTACTAATAGACTATTGATGTTAATTCTGTGTCAAGTATTGCACTTCAGAGTTCCCGTTGTGGTGAGGAGGAAACGAATCGACTAGGAATCATGAGGTTGTGGGTTTGATCCCTGGCCTCTCTCAGTGGGTTAAGGATCTGGCGTTGCGGTGAGCTGTGGTGTAGGCCAGCAACTGTAGCTGATTCAACCCCTAGCCTGGAAACATACGTATGTTGCGGGTGCGGCCCTAAAAAGCAGAAAAAAAAAAGTATCACACTTCATGCTTTCGATGCACAGGGTCATTTAATCTTTGTATTAGTCCTATTCTCCCCATTTTCCTGGTGAAGCAACCGAGGCCTAGAAAGGTTAGGCCTGCCCGGTGGTATGTGTGCTATGGAGGGCTCTGTACATGTGGGGAATTTAGCAGTTCTCCAGTTCTTGGCTGTCTTACTTGTCTCTGGGACCCTGGCAATTATTTTTTTAATCCCATTGGTTTTCTGTGTGTTTGGAGCTCTGGGGCAGTCCTGGAGGTGGGCGGGGTGTGTGTGGTTGGACCCCACACCCCTGCTGCTCACACTCAGGTGTTTCCCCTCTTCTCCCCACAGAAGGATTTACTCCTCAATGAAATTCCCAGCAGCACCATGTCGCTCTGCTCCAGGAGGACGGACGTGGAGAAGGTGATGGCCAAGGAGATCTGCCAGAGATACCTGGAGAAGAGAGTAGGGAGGCTACCCGAGGCCTGCGCTGAGGCCTTGGCCACTGCCGCCTGCGTCTGCCTGCGGAGGCGCAACGCCAGCCTGGCCGAGGTGAGCCTGATGCTCAGCTTTTCCCCCAGAGAGGCCCATCCTGGGTCAGATGGGCCTCACCTCGTGGGCCCAATGGGCCTGCTTTACCAAGGACTTGGTCACAGTCCCTTTATGGAGAAGTGATTTCATACACTGGGGCCATATTTGGTTGCAAATAGCAATATTTGCAATATTTGGTTGCTCAGGGCAGCCAGACTGGAGGTGTGGTCCTACTTGCCCTCAGGACCACACCCTCAGCATTCCCTAGTGGCCTAGTAGTTAAGGATCCTGCATGGTCCCTGTTGTGGTTCCAGTCATTGCTGTGGTGCAGGTTCAATTTCTGGCCCCCTGGCCCATCACCTTCCAAAGTCCGTTTGCTTTCTCTGTAAGTGCTTTATTCTCCCTTCTCTCTAGGCCCTTCTCCTTCCAGCCATCCTTTAGGTCAGGGGATAAACCATATTCACTTAACTGTCATGGTTCTGTCTTCACTGAGAGACCGAATCTCCAGGTGCAATTCCAGCCTCTCAGTGACTGAGCTTGTTTGATCTAGCTAGGATAAGGTGTCCCCCTTTTGGCCAATTAGATAGGGTGGTGGGAGGTGGGCTCAGTTATATAAACTGGTGGCCGGGGGCAAGCCCGGAAGGTAGGAAGGTCAGGTCCCAGAGAAAGGGCTCATTCTTTAGCAAATACCCCAGAAATCAACCACCACAGCAGATAGAATATTTATGTGGAGGTGGTTTCCATGGTAACAGGTGTCAATTTAGGGACCAAATTTGCTAGTACTTTTCAAGGACAAAAAAGCTCTCAGAGATCACCCCACTGAGTGCTTTTCAAGTGGTGTCTGGCAGAGAGGGACTCCTTGAGAATACCTCTTGGCAGGAAGACTGCTGTGGGGGCTGCAGGCCCCACCCAAGACTCTAGCCCGACATCCACAGTCGCTTCTCATAATGTACTGGGTTCTCAGTATTTTATTTGGGGAAAAGTTTTGCTAGCTGAAAAATAATCTTCAAACGCCACTGCCTTAGCCCAAACCTCCCATTTTATGGATGGGGATGTCGAGGCCAAGAGAGGAGAAGATAAGGCCAGAGGGAGTTTCTGTCAGTGCCTTCTGGCATCAGTACGTGGCATGAGCTAGAGACCAAGACACTGCTGTCAGCCTGGGCTGTGCTCCAGCTGCCCGAGTGCCACAGCATTCAGTCACTCATTCAGCAGTTGTGTGCTAGCCCCCAGGGTTATGTCGGGGAACAAGGCAGGCCCAGTTCCACTTTCCTGGAGTTCAGACACTGTGCAGTCATCGTCTGGTGAGCACTGGAGTAGTGTAGGGGGCCCTACCTGGGACTTTCCCAAGGAAGTGATGTGTAAGCAGATGAGCAATTCAGGCAGAAGGAACAATTCATGCAAATAGCCTGAGTTGAGAGAGAGCCTGGCAAGGTCAAGGGCCTGGAAGAGGTCACAGTGGCTAGAACACAGAGCATATGGGGCAAAGTGGCTTGTGATGAAGCTGCTACAGAAGAAGGAACCTGACAATAGAGGGCTTTGCAGGCACAGTCAGAATTTTGAGGAAGTCACTGAGGGTATTAAGCAGGGGCAGGACATAATCAGACTTATGTTTTAAAAAGAACTCTCTCCATCAACCGCCTTATTCTTTCATTCAGACTCTCATGCCTTCATTCATTTCATTCTTTTGTTCAGTTAGAACACATTCAAAGAAGCTGCTATAATGAGGAGACTCCAAGAAAAATGATATAGAAGTTTATTCTCTTTAGCTTAACGGTTTTAATGTAGACAGTCCAGAGCTGATGTGGCAGTGCCACAGTATTGGGGATTCAGGCTCCTGTATTGTTGCTCTGCTATCCTTACCCTGTGGCTTCCATTTCAGAAGTAGCAGTGGCTGCTCTGGCTCAGGCTATCACACCTGCACTCCAGCCACCAAAAGAAGGTTAAAAAGAAGAGGAGAACATACCCTCTGCCTTTTAAGGGTGTGACCTGGAAATGCACACGTTACTTTTTTCCCACACCCTGTAGGCCAGAACTTAGTTATATGGCAACACCTAGTTCCTAGTGAAGTTTTTTTTTTTTTAGGGCCAAATCTGCAGCACATGTAAGTTCCCAGGCTAGAGGTCAAATCAGAGCTATAGCTGCCGGCCTACACCACAGCCACAGCAATTCGGGATCCGAGCCACGTCTGCAACCTATACCACGGCTCATGGCAACACCAGATCTTTAACCCACTGAGTGAGGTCAGGGATTGAACCCACATTCTCATGGATACTAGTTAGGTTTGTTATTGCTGAGCCACAAAGGGAACTCCCAAGTGAATTTGTTTTTTTTCAGCTTGGCAGGTTTTTTTTTTTTTTAGGGCCACACCTGTGGCATATGGAAGTTCCTGGGCCAGGGATCAAATCCCAACTGCAGCTGCCACCTACATTGCAGCTGTGGCAGCACCAGATCCTTAATGCCCTGTGTCAGGCCAGGGATCATACCTGTGCTGCCACAGAGACAATGCTGGATCCTCAACTCACTGTGCAACAGCAAGAACTCCTTGGCAAATATTTATTGGGGATATACTGTGAAGATTTTTTTCAAGAGGTGACATTTGAACTGGGCCTTGAAGGATGAGGAAGCATTTGCTTTGTAGAATAAAGGAGATAGGGCACTTGAGGTGTCCGAAGAAGAATGAGAAATGGTCCTTGCCCCCAATGTTTCAGAACCAAGATAGGAAGTGAGAGATCAACAGGGTCTTGGACTTGAAGACAAGCCAACCTGGGTTTCATGCTTGGTTCTGCCACTCACTTACTGGGTGACCTTAGGCAGGGAACTTAACGTCTCTCATCTTTTAATTTTTTTTATTTATAAAAACTCATTGTACATCATGTATCAAATGTGCTTTGTACATAGCAAGGCACTGAGCAAATGAGATTTGCTATTATTACTCAGGGATTGTTTATGTGCCGTGTGTGTGTGTGTGTGTGTGTGTGTGTGTGTGTGTGTAAAGAAAACAATGCTTCTTCCCCATCTGCCTTTAATCTTCCAAAACTTTCGGAGTTCCCGTCATGGTGCAGTGGTTAATGAATCCGACTAGGAACCATAAGGTTGCGGGTTCGATCCCTGCCCTTGCTCAGTGGGTTAATGATCCGGCGTTGCCGTGAGCTGTGGTGTAGGTCGCAGACGCGGCTCGGATCCTGCGTTGCTGTGGCTCTGGCATTGGCTGGCAGCTACAGCTCCGATTAGACCCCTAGCCTGGGAAACTCTATATTAAAAAAAAAAAAAGTCTTCCAAAACTTCCTAACCCAAAAAAGCCCTCAAGGGTACTATCTATATTACCTAGGGCATTTTTAGTTGAAAGTGATAGAAACTCTGGGAGTTCCTTTCGTGGCTCAGTGGTTAACGAATCCGACTAGGAACCATGAGATTGCCGGTTCAATCCCTGGCCTCACTCAGTGGGCTAAGGATCTGGCATTGCCATGAGCTGTGGTATAGGTTGCAGACGAGGCTCGGATCCCCAATTGCCGTGGCTGTGGCGTAGGCCAGCAGCTGTAGCTCCGAGTGGACCCCTACCCTGGGAACCTTCATATGCTGCAGGTGTGGCCCTAGAAAAAACAAAAAGACAGGAAAAAAAAAAGTGATAGAAATTCAACTCAAATTCTTAGATACAGACACACATGTACACAAAAAGAAGGAAGCAGGGAGAATGTGAATGAGGGAATGATTTATTGGCTCATTTAAACAAACTGTAGGCAGGACAGGCATTGTGGGGCAGCTAGACCCAGGGTCTCAACCAGCAAAAGTGCAGCTATCTGTATCTCTGAGGCTTTGTCTCTCTTTCCATCTCTATCCTCTGTTTCACTCTGTGTGGGGGCTCCATTTTCTCCTACTGTGAGTTTTCCATGTATGGTGGGAAGTCTGGCCCTGCCACTAGAAAAGAAAGGGGACTTTTTCATCAATAAGCTTTAGGTGGAAGGCTTCTGATTGGCCCGCTTGGGTCATGTGCTCACACCTGGATCAATCATTAAGATCAGTGTTATGGGATTTTGTCATTGGTCCATCTGGGTCACATGCTGGAATAGATGGAGGCAAGATTGGCTCTTTTCAAAGGAAGGATGACATTCTTCCAGGCAATGCAATGAGCATTTAATTCTTCAGTGTCTCTCTCTCTCTCCTGAGACCTGGGAGACCTGCTAGATTTTTAATTTCAGGAAGAGCTCTTGGTGAGTGCCTTTGTCTCCTCCCCAAGGTGTGTGGCTCTGTGGCTGCTGTAGAAGAGCTGCTGAGGAGTCAGGACATGTCGGTCTCTTGGAGTGGGCTTTCTGAGGGCACAGGTTCTTCCTCCAACACCCCGGAAGAAACGGATGATGTGGACAATTCCAGCTTGGAATCCTCCAGCTCCATGAGGGAGGCCCCCTGGGCTGGGGCTGCCGCCTTGCCTCACCCCACAGTGGATGGAGAAGGCAGGCTGCCAGCCAGCGGGGAAATGGAAGCTGACTCCTCCTCTGAAGCCTGCACCTGTCCAGAGCCTCCCCAGGATGGTAAGCATGGGGTCTGAGTGTTGTACATGCTCATTTATGTCTGTAACTCAGCCCATCATTTATTCCTTCTCTCCCTCATTCATGCGTTCATTTGGTTATTCAGCCATTCACCTACCCGCTGGCTGCACAAAGAGAAACCTAGGGAACCATCGCCCCTCTCCCCCGACCCCCAATGTCTGGTCCCTCACTCAGATCCATTGACCTAAACACACCTCAGCCCTCTCGGCTTCCCTGCATTGCCTGTCCCTGTACCACTACCACTACCCTCACCCTCCCCTCCTCTAAGCTACTTTCCTCTTGCTGGATGGCCACATAGCCTTCCTGTGTCCTTTCTGATCCACCCTGGCCCCTCACCAGTTCCTTCTCCAGGGGCCAGACAGAGTGGCTTTTAAAAGACCTTTTAAAAGACCTTCCTCCCATGGCACTTAAGGACCAAGTCAGAACTCTCCCTTGGGACCAGCAAGGGCCCATGTGGTCGGTCGTCACCGGCATCTCCATCCTCATTTTACACCTTGCCAGCTGCTTCCAAAAATGCCTTCTATTTATCCCTCTGGAGTCCAAATACACCAGATTTCCTTCTGAAATAAAAATTTGGAAGGCCTTTACAATTCAGCACTCTCATCTCTAGTAAACGTGGCTTTGTGATTGTCTCAGGCTCTGACCTCTCCTATTGTTCCTCCTCCCACATGGAGGTGAGAGGATGAAGAGAGAGGGTGTAAGCTTCATTCCAACTGCCCTTCCCCAGGGGAGAAGCATGGAAGCCCCCCCTTTCTGAGAGGTGGGGGCAGGGGGCAGGGCTTCCCTGTGAAAACAGAAGTTGTGACAGTTCTCATTCAGCTCTGGGCCTGATTCCAAAGTTTGATTTAAGTGAGAAATTCCAACCAAGTCTGACTTTCTAAGAATTATAGTAATAATGGTAACTGTTTCCAAATATCTTTTGTTTAAATTGCTCTTTTTTTTTAAACTTTTCATTGAACATCAGCTACAGAGACTTCGTGGAAAATTGAGATCAATGAGGCCAAAAGGAAACTGATGGAGAATATTCTGCTTTACAAAGAAGAGAAACTGGATAGCATTGAGCTCTTTGGCCCCTGATGATTTGAACACAGCTGAGAACCATGTTCTTCCATTGGAAAGATGCATGTCTAATCAAGAAAAAGATCTGAGGCAGAATCAAGATCTCCCAGGAAACACCAACCATCAGCTTCCCTGGAGGGGAGAGACACTTCTATTTTGCCAGAGTGGGTTGGGGGGAGACAAGACCTCTGCTTTCAGGGACACAAACATCCAAGTCCTCTTCCTTTCTGAGATTTGTCAATCAGAGCTCAGAGTTATCAGGAGACTAAAGGGGAAACCGTGGTACATGGGCTCAGGATGTGGGCAATTTTGGGGTTCTAGGGAGTGTGTGACAATAACCACCCAGGAGATGCCATTACCCTTGACTGCTGATACAGCATTCTGAGCACCACGGGCACTTTCCAAAGTTAAGATCTCTGGGTAATACTTGCCACCAATGGCCTGCAAACTTCCATGACCCAGAAGACTTTCAACTCATATCCCAGTGCAATTCTTCACTCCCTCCTCAGGGTCTTAAGTTTTACAAATGCCAGACACCTGGCAGAGGGTTCTAGAAGTTTTCTGCTTTCTCTTTTGGAAATCTTGCAACCCACAGATATTTATTTAATGCACACTCTGCACCTTTGTCCTCCCATCCCACTAATGCTAATATTTTTAATAAAGCTTTTAGAGAATATGTATTATTTATGGCTGGATGAAGAACCAGGAGACCTAGTTTCATGTTTGATTCTGCTGCTAACTAAGCCAATCATTTACTTTCCAGAACCTCTGTTTCCTTGTAAGTATCATGCACTCATTCTCCTTCCCTGGGCTGTTGCAGAGGGATGGGTGAGACATGGCTACAGAAGCATTTTGAACATGCACTTGTCCTGTTCTACAAAATAAAAAAAAAAGACATTGAACATTTATTTGTGCCATGTACCTAACATTTATGCAGTGGATATATTTCTAAAAAGTCATGTTGCAAAGCTTTTTGTGAAATGCTATTTTAAATTCATTGTGTCCTATTTTAAATAAACCTAATATAGTGATTCCTCCCTTTTTTAATAAAATAAAAATACATTGGTAAAGTCAATAGATATCCTGTAATCAAATGAATTTGTTTGGAGAAGGCGCTCTGCATCCATGAGGGGTATATTGTGGGGTGGCTAGAGATTGGGTGCTGACTGCGAAATATTGGCTGTTAATAGTTGCGTGGTCATGGCAAAGTTAGGGAGTTACTTTGAGCCTCTGTTTCTTCATCCATATAATGGGGAGAATAAAAAGTACCTGTTTCGCAGGTTTGTTGTCAGGGCAAGGGGCAGATTCTGCCTGGTGAAAGTATTCAGTAGCCCCCCAGCAAAGTCAGGTTTGTATCAGTGTGCAACAAAGCCAGGTAGGCTCCAGCCCTGGTTAACAGTGATCTGTACTGACACCCCTTTCTTAAGGTGTGATGGTCATGAGGATTCAACTAGAGTCTGCATTACATGCCCCAAACAGGACCTGGTGTGTGGTAAGCACCTTAAAATTATGATCAGTATGTTTCCGGGGCATTTTGAGCAACAAAAGGCTGATGCCAAAAGGGTAATGTTACTCAGACATATTTGCATTAGCAGGTTTGCAGACCAGGGCTTCATATGTTTCTGAAGAAGTCAGTGAACCACTCAGAATCTGAAAGCTTCCAACCTTCTTCCCTCAGCAAGCTGAAAATTCACACTTAAACAATTCCACAGGAATTCTCGTCGTGGTGCAGCGGAAACAAATCCAACTAGGAACCATGAGGTTGCGAGTTTGATCCCTGGCCTCACTCAGTGGGTTAAGGATCTGGTGTTGTTGTGAGCTGTGGTGTAGGTTGCAGACTTGGCTTGGATCTGGTGTTGCTGTGGCTCTGGTGTAGGCCGGCAGCAATAGCTCCAATTAGACCCCTAGCCTAGCCTGGGAACCTCCATATGCTGTGGGTATGGCCCTATAAAGACAAAAGACAAAAAAACCCCCTACAAACGGTTCTACATATGAACACTATGATGTCTTTCCATGAATCCCCAGAGGGAAGGCCTGACTTTTAAAGATATTAATAGATGCATGTGACAAAAAACCCAAAGGGCACAAAAGATTACATGGGGGATTCCCCACTGGGATCATAGCCCATCATTTCTTCTCCCCAGAGGCAACCACTGTTACTAGTTTGGGGTATTCTTCCAGAGATGACAAAGACATTTTTCAGAAAGCCTTTTTTGCTTAATATGAAGCAGAAGATAGGTGGGCTCCGAGCCAGACATTTACAACCAGCCTCCTGTTTATACTTCGAGATAGAAATAACAACAGGAAAAAAGTAAATAACTGGACTTTGTCTCCTGTGGACACTTCTTTTTTTAATGGCCGCACCCACAGCATATGGAAGTTCCCAGGCCAGGGCTTGAATCCGGGCCATATCTGCAAACTATGCTACAGCCGCAGCAACACCGATCCTTTAACCCACTGTGCTGGGCTGGGGATTCAACCCTCACCTCTGTAGAGACCTGAGCCACTGCAGTTGGATTCTTAACCTCACACACCACAGCAGGAACTCCTGTGGACACTTTTAAATAACATAGTGGCAGGGGCAGAGGGACGAAGTTGGGGGCTAAGATCTTAACTACACATTCACAGAAAGACTCCTCAGGGTCAAAAAGTAGGGGCTCCACCCTGTAATAGGAGGTGTCAGTAGTCCATTGAACCCCCACGCTGGAATCCATCTTGGCTAAAAGAAGCACATGTATATTGGGGAGGGGCATGGGTTCATCAGGTGTGGGAAATAAGATAATTGGCCAAAGACCCAGAAAGTCTGCCCCTACACAAGTGATTTAAATCACCCCTCTGGGGAGTTCCCATTGTGGCTCAGCAGTAACGAAAATGACTAGTATCCATGAAGACACAGGTTCAATCCTTGGCCTCACTCACCTGGGCTTGCTCAGTGGGTTAAGGATCCAGCATTGCCGTGAGCTGTGGTGTAGGTCACAGACGCCGCTCAGATCTGGTGTTGCTGTGGCTGTTGTGTAGGATGGCAGCTGAAGCTTTGATTCAACCCCTAGTCTGCAAACCTCCATATCTGGGGGTGTGGCCCTAAAAAGTGGAAAAAAAATCACCCCTTTGGCAGCTCCCCACTTGCAGGGACATCCACAATCCTCTCTGAGTGTGCTGCTTTATTTCCAAACTGCTTCCCTGTGTATTGTCCCATAAGTGCTCTGTTTGCCTTTTTGAAACATTCTTGCTTGAAAGGGGACAAGAATCAAGATAGCTCTACTGGAGTTCCCATTGTGGTACAGTGGAAGCAAATCCAACTAGGAACCATGAGGTTGCCGGTTCGATCCCTAGCCTTGTTCAGTGGGTTGAGGATCCAGCGTTGCCATGAGCTGTTGTGTAGGTTACAGACGTGGCTCAGATCTGTCGTTGCTGTGGCTCTGGCATAGGCAGGCGGCTACAGCTCTGATTCAACCCCTAGTCTGGGAACCTCCATATGCCACAGGTGCGGCCCTAAAAAGACAAAAGACAAAAAAAAAAAAAAAAAAGGTAGCTCTATTTCTAGCCTCTAGCTCCTGGTTGCCTAGTGGCTGGGATTCCTGGTTTTCACCCATGCCACCCAGGTTCAGTTCTTAAGCAGGAAATGAAGATCTCGCTTCGAGCCATTACTCACTGCTGACTATCTGAGTTCAATTAGGGAAATGAAAATCAAAACCACAATGAAATAAGCACTCACACTTGCTTGGATGGCTGGGTGAAAAAGGTAGACAAGTGTCAGGAAGATATGGAGAAATTGGGGCCCTCACACATTGCTGGTGGGATTGTAAAATGGCCAGCCACCCTGGAAAACAGTTGGAAGTTCCTCAAAAGGTTAAAAATAGTTTCCATATGACCTAGCAATTCCACTCAGATATCAATCTAAGAGAAATGAAAACATGTTCATACAAAAACATGCACACCAGTGTTCATAGCAGCAATACTCCTAATAGCCATGGGTAGAAAAAACCCAAATGTCCTTCAATCGATGAACAGAATGAGCTACATCCATACAATGGAATATTTTTCAGCCATAAAAAATGAAGTACTTGGAGTTCCCACTGTGGTTCAGCGGAAACAAATCTGACTAGCATTCATGAGGATGCAGGTTTGATCCCTGGCCTCTATCAGTGGGTTAAGGATCTGGCATTGCTGTTAATTGTGGTGTAGGTTGCAGACATGGCTCTCATCTGGTGATGCTGTGGTGGCTGTGGTAGGCCAGTGGCTACGGCTCCAACTGGACCCCTAGCCTAGGAACCTCCATATGCCATGGGGGTGGCCCTAAAAAGACAAAAAAAAAAAAAAAAGGGACTGATGCATACTACAACATGGGTGAATCTTGAAAAGATAATGCTAAGAAGCCAATTATATATAATTCCATTTTTATGAAATGTCTAGAACAGTCAAAGCCATGGAGATAAACCAAGTGTGTGTGTGTGCGTGGGGGTGGGGGTGGGTTGCTTTCTGGAGGGGAGTGGTAATGAAAACAAGATTTTAGGGTAACGAAATGTTCTAAAATTAGATTACGGTACTGGTTGGACAACTCTGATTATACAAATTACCCGTAGAATTATATATCAGTGAACTTCATGCTATGTAAATTGCATCTCAGTAAAGCTGTTAGAAATACAAATACACAGTGGTTACTCTGACATATTTAATAATTTTTTATCTTAAGGCTCCGCTTCTCTCTCATTTATTATATATATATATATATATTTTTTTTTTCTACAGATATTTTCACTCATGCTCTGGATCCTGTGTTTTTTCACATCTTCTTCAACAGTACTTTTGGATTACTTCATTCTTTTTGCCGGGTATTCTTTTGTATGGATATTCTGTAATTTATGTGACTAGCCTCACTCACCTCACTGTTTTCATTCTTGCTACTACAGGGCCGCCTTCCAAAATGTTACACCAATTTACCGTCAATTGGTGATATATGGGGGCACTTTTCCCCATATCCTTAGCTACAAATGATATTCTCATGCTTTTTGATCATTGCTAATCTAATGAGTGAAAACAATTTTATTCGCACTTTTTAAATGAGCCATTTTTTCATGTTAGAGAGCCTTGGTGATTTGTTTCTGTTCATCGGGTCATTTCCTTCGCCCACTAAATTATCTTCTTGCCAGAGTTTTAGCGTAGTTTAGGACATCAGTCCTTTGTCATGTGTTGACAATATTTTTCCAAGTTTGTATCTTGTCTTTTAACTTTGCCTTTTTTTTTTTTGCGAGGGGTAGCTTTCTCCCTCTCTCTCGGCTTCTAATTTCTAATTCCAATTCTGTCATTTTCCGGGTTTGTCACT
This sequence comes from Phacochoerus africanus, assembly GCF_016906955.1. Lineage (NCBI taxonomy): Eukaryota > Metazoa > Chordata > Mammalia > Artiodactyla > Suidae > Phacochoerus > Phacochoerus africanus. Next base: position 146,700,193 of record NC_062544.1, read on the forward strand.
TGGTCTCTGAGCCAGTTTTCTGCTGTGTAAATGGGCTGATGAGGTTGGTGTCGGTTCACGAGCGCATCCAGATCAGAATGCGTCCGGCTAAGCGGAGGGAAAGCGTTGAGCAGCAGAGAGCGGCAATCTGAGAACCCGGGATCGCCAACGCCCCCTACCTCCACCGCTGGCAGACCTGAAACACTGCGGCCCAGCCTCAGCTTCGCGCTCTTACAGCACACGTGAGTGGCCCTGCCGGGTCTAGCGTCCAACCAATGAACGAGCTTCGTAAGGCGTATGGCCCCGCCTCCCAGCCTCCTGACCAGCAGGCAAGCTCCGTCTTGCTTGGAGTCCCGCCTCTTTCCATTTGAGCAATGGGCGTTCTTCGTTCAGCGCAAGACCCGCCCCCGTCGCACGCCGGAGCTGCGAGCCGTAGGGCTCGTTCCGGGAGGCGGACGCAGCGGAGGCTAGTGTGGTCCGAGCTCGGGAAAGGCAGGGCCAGCCCCGCGGGGCTAAGGCTGTCAGCGTGCAGGCGGCCGGTGCGAAACCTCAGGGCCGTGGGGGGGGGTGCGGGGTCGACGTCTGGGCCGCTGCAGCAGGGACGGAAGGCGGGGCGGGGCGGGCCCAGGGGCGCCCTAAGCAGGCGGACTGGTACGCCGCCGGCTTCTGAAGGGCGGCTCAACCCCTTGCGGCCCGGGGCTGGTCGGCGGGGCCGCGGGGGCAGGGCGGACTGCACGCCGGGTCCCGCCCTGCTCTGCGGCCCGTGCTCGGCGTTCCGGGCCTCCGGGCCGCGCGCCCGACTAGGGACTGCGGGTCTGGCCTCCAGGTGTGGATCTAACAGCTCCCTGTGGCCTTTTGGAGAGCTCTGACACCTTCGAAAGGCTTTGTATCGCCAGCTCCATCATAGTCCCGGAAACGCTTTGACATCTGCAAAGTAGCTCTGTGCAAACTGAAGCGCTTGGTAATCGCGGAAGCACGTGGGCTTGGAAACCGAATCGAACGAAGCCTTTGGTAAATCCTGGGATCATTTGGACTTCTCTGAAGCGCTTTGGAATCGCACACATTCGAAGCGCTTTGGCATCTCTGAAGCCTTGAACTGTGATGGGCAGTGGAAAGAAGGGGGAAAGGTCAGTGAGGCCAGCCCCTGGCTCTGACAAATTGGCTTGCCCTACCCCAGGGGATCCCGGGATGGCGGGAGTCTGAGGAGGGGCTGCCAGCAGGCCTGGTGGTGGACTCCAGCCCCCTCTTTACCTTGCAGGTGCCCATGGCGTCGGAGCGGCGCAAGGTCAAGTACCACTGGAGCAGCACTTCGGAGCGGAGTTCCCGCAAGCGCAGCTGCCTCCGGGAGCCCAGTGATGTGGCCCCCTCCAGCCGGCCAACTCACAGCTCTGCAGCGCGTTCTGGAGGGGCCAGCAGCCCCAAGCGCCTGAAAGCCCAGAAGGAGGAAGATGTGGCCTGCTCGCCGAGGTTGTCCTGGGGCTCATCCCGCCGCAGAAGTTCCTCCTCTTCCTCCTCCTCCCATTCCTCTGGCCCAGGTGTGGGTGGGGCCGCCTCCAAGGGAGGCCTGATTCGGAGCTCACAGGGGTTCCTTTCGTCAGGGGACTCCCCTGGCAAACCCTCTCTAGAAGAAATGGCTTCTCTAGAGGAGGAAACCTGCAGCCTTAAGGTAAGTGGCCTCAACGCCTAGCAAACGTTGAAGCTCTTTCCGCTTGGCTTGATATGTCGGGGGTGGGACTTTTTTTTTTTTTTTTTTTTGGTGAAAGGATACCAAAAAAAGATCTTGTCTCTTACGGTCTTGGGGTCTTCCCAGAGGTTGAAGCGCAGACTGCAAGACCAGGGGATGGCCTAAATACCGTGAAGAGATGGTTTGCAAACTTGGCAGCACTTTGGTACTATAAAATTCTTGTGCCTTTCTACCCTTGATCCAATTATGTTGATGTGGGCGGAGCTTCCAGGTATGTAACTATTCCTCAGGTGCCTGTAACCGTCAGTCAGCATGGAGACTCGCTGCGCTAGGAGGTGGATGGTGCGCTCCGGAGACACAGATGTATGTATTTTGGTTGTCAATTTAAGGAATTTTGCCCTTGTACTTTGAAACACAGAACCGAGAAAGAGTTTGGTTCTTCGTGTTGCTTTTAACCGATGTTATGGTTTTCAGCACCTTGGGATTTTGCATGGTGGGGCAGGGTTTGTTTTGGAGGCTGAACATTTGGTTCCCTAGCGGGAACACACAGGAGGGTTTCAACATACTTGGGAGCAGAGTGAGGAGTGCCTCACGGAGGAGGTGCATTTCATTTACTCAATTTATGTTAACTTTTTAAGGATTAAATTTTCTCTGTGCATGTGTGCGTGTAAACTTTTTAAAAAGATTAATTTTCTTTGTGCTCGCGCATGTGCGTGTGTGTATGTGTATGCATACATGTATGTATAACTGGACCATAAGTTTGGAAAGGTTGTCTCCTGCAGTCTGCAGTTTCCTGGTTAGAGGAGAGGAGTCCTAGCTTATGTTGCGACCCAAGCTGTGTGAGCATCACCCGCCCCTTCAATCAGGTTTTGAATAAATGGTTATCGAGGGCCTGGTTTGTGCCAGGCAGTGTTTCTAGTTGCCTTCTAGGTTTTGGAGGTTGGGGCCTTGAGAGATGAGGGAGGAGTTCTGTACATTGGGGAACAGAGGAAGGCTGGCTTGGGTGAAATGGGCTTCCCCTAGATAAAGTTGTTATAAAAAAAAAAATTGAGAGTTCCCATTGCAGTGCAGTGGGATCAGTGGCATCTTTGCAGCGCCCTGACATAGGTTCTTCAGAGGGCACAGTGGTTAAAGAATCCCGTGTTACTGCAGCTGTGTATAGCTCCCAACGGTGGCTCGGATCTGATCCCATCCCTGGCCTAGGAACTCAATATGCTGCGGGGTGACCAAAGAAAAAAACCAAAATTGGTCCTAAGGAAAGTGGTTTGTCCTTAACCCGTTGCTCAGTGGTTTCTTCTATGGAACTGAGAAGTGAGGCTGTATTTAGCCATGTATCCTCACTCAGGACTATCTTTGGTGAAGTGTTCTGGGTGTTTTCCACATGGACCTCATAGTCAGAACACTTGTATGGGCTCATGGATGATTTTTTTTTAAATGGTGAGCTGAGAATCTTGGTCTCTGACTTAATACCAAATAAGACTAAAATGTGAGTCTGGTTACATGTGAGGCTAATTTTGTCATTAATCCTCCAAACAGTTTCAGTGGATTGGGTACAGCTGTACTGTGATCAGGTGCTCAAACTGAACTTCAGTAACACGATCAGGGGGCCTGCGGACTAATCTTGATTTTCTTTTAGATGCTTCATCCCGTCCCCTTGGAGTTCTGAGAGTTGAGGGTGTGACCAGTCCAATCCTATCACAGGGCCACCTTTTGCTCATTTGGGCCTAAAGGGCCTTGTTTTGCCAAAATCAATTTAATGGTTAACCACAGAGGACGAGTCCATCCCAGAAGTCTTGGGGTTCTGTCCATGCCTCCCTCTTAGACATAAGCACTTGAGGGGTGTGTGCCAACCATTCTCTTGGGGTGGAGCCGAGAGATGGCTTCTAAGGAGCATCAAGTCTGGTGGGAGGGCTGGAGAAGTCACTAGAAAGCTGTCTCATGGGGTTGGTTCATTGGAGCAAAGAGCCCGGAATGGAGGCTGGGGAGCTAGATGGGGGACGGGACAGGAGAGTGTTAGGAGCCAAGGGAATTTGAATTTTATTTGGAGCCTTTAGGGAGCTGTCTACAGAGGGCAGGCAGATTTGCATTTGGGGAAGATCTCTCATGTTGAGAGAGGGTAGATATTCCCTAGGCTTAAGCCCAGCTGGCCTTCTCAGGCTCTGTTAAGAGCTCTCCCTGGAGCGCCTGTGTTAGTTTGAAAACTGGGTACAGTACATTACTCTTCTTGGTGAATTTGCAAGTGCCTCTTAGCTTCTGCTGTCTGCTCCTCTTCCCCCTCTTTTCTGCAGTCATTTGAGAACTTGTTTAATAAGTGCAAAGTCCTGTCAGTGAGCATTGCTGAAGGGCAGGTGCAAAACAGCCTGTTTTCTCCCTAGGTCCTCCCAAGGTCCTGTCACCACTTACCTACCTTCCACCCACCCATCCACATGCTCTTCTGCATTTGTTCTGTAAACTCTGAGGGGTATGCTCTTAGCTTGGTGTGCTCAGCACAGAGGTCTCTGTGTCAAGTCATGGTTTGTTCACAGGGGAGTGTATTTGTCTTAGTCCATTGGTGCTGCTGTAACAAAATGCCCCAGACTGGGGTAGCTTATAAACACCAGATACTTTTTTCTCGCAGTTGTAGAGGCTGGAGTCTGAAAATCAGGGTGGCACCTTGCGTCCGGTGAGGGCCCTCTTCTGGGTTGCGGACTTCTTTGTGTCCTCACGTGGCAGAAGGAAGCAGAGAAGCACTCTTGTGGCCTCTTCACTAGGGCCCTAATCCAATCAATATCGACTCCACTTTCATGATGTAATCACTTCCCAAAGGACCTCCTGATAGCATCACCTTGGGGTCAGCTTTCACCTTAGGAATTTTGTGGAGAACACGTTCAGACTGTAGCTGGACGCTGTAGCTGGGCTGGAGTTTTGGAATCCATGGAGATTGTTGTGGTCAGCCTCGTTGTTTGTGCCCTGTACCTCCAGGATCATTGTTTTCGAGGTTTTTTTCAAATTCTAATGGTAGCTAATTATCTTGATTTACTTCATAGTGAAGGTTAAATGCGTCTATTATGAGCACCTTCACTTACCGTATATTTAGTTTTTTTTGTTTTTTTTTGTTTTTCTACCTCCAAACATTTTTTTAATGTGTGGTTTTATCAAATTAACATTCAAAAAATCTAAATGACAACCTGATAATTTTTTTTTTCAACTCTGCTGCTTTTTATTTTATTTATTTATTTATTTATTTTTCCCACTGTACAGCAAGGGGGTCAGGTTATCCTTACATGTATACATTACAATTAGATTTTCCCCCCAGCCTTTCTTCTGTTGCAACATGAGTATCTAGACAAAGTTCTCAATGCTATTCAGCAGGATCTCCTTGTAAATCTATTCTAAGTTGTGTCTGATAAGCCCAAGCTCCCGATCCCTCCCACTCCCTCCCCCTCCCATCAGGCAGCCACAAGTCTCTTCTTCAAGTCCATGATTTTCTCTTCTGAGGAGATGTTCATTTGTGCTGGATATTAGATTCCAGTTATAAGTGATATCATATGGTACTTGTCTTTGTCTTTCTGGCTCATTTCACTCAGTATGAGATTCTCTAGCTCCATCCATGTTGCTGCAAATGGCATTATGTCATTCTTTTTTATGGCTGAGTAGTATTCCATTGTGTATATATACCACCTCTTCCGAATCCAATTTGGACATTTGGGTTGTTTCCATGTCTTGGCTATTGTGAATAGTGCTGCAATGAACATGCGGGTGCATGTGTCTCTTTTAAGTAGAGTTTTGTCCGGATAGATGCCCAAGAGTGGGATTGTGGGGTCGTATGGAAGTTCTATGTATGGATTTCTAAGGTATCTCCAAACTGTTCTCCATAGTGGCTGTACCAGTTTACATTCCCACCAACAGTGTAGGAGGGTTCCCTTTTCTCCACAGCCCCTCCAGCACTTGTTATTTGTGGATTTATTAATGATGGCCATTCTGACTGGTGTGAGGTGATATCTCATGGTAGTTTTGATTTGCATTTCTCTTATAACCAGCGATGTTGAGCATTTTTTCATGTGTTTGTTGGCCATCTGTATCATATATTTAGTTTTTTAGTGTGTATATCTAAATTTCTAATTAAATTTAAGGAAGGAGTAGTGGAAGGGAAAATTTGAGGTCCCCCCCTTTTCTCTTTTTTCAGTCCCTCTCTTTTTTTTTGTCTTTTCGAGGGCCGCTTCCTGCGGCATATGGAGATTCCCAGGCTAGGGGTCGAATCGGAGCTGTAGTCACTGGCCTACGCCAGAGCCACAGCAACACGGGTTCCGAGCCGCATCTGCAACCTGCACCACAGCTCACGGCAACGCCGATCCTTAACCCACTGAGCAAGGCCAGGGATCGAACCTGCAACCTCATGGTTCCCAGTCAGATTCGTTAACCACTGAGCCACGGTGGGAACTCCTCTCTCACCTTTTCAACAGCAATGATTCTTGTGTGAGTTTTGGTATAGTTGATTTACAGTGTTGTGTTAATTTCTGTTGTAATTCAGTTATACATACACCCACATCTTTTTTTTTTTTTGCCACACTCACAGCCTATGGCAGTTCCCAGGCCAGGGATGAAATCCAAGCTGCATCCATTCTTGTTCAGATTCTTTTCCCATGTAGGTTATCACAGACTATTGAGTAGAGTTCCCTGTGTTATACAGCAGGTCCCCGTTGGTCATCCATTTCATATACAGTAGTGTGCATATGCCAGTCCCAAATCCGCACTCCATCCCTCCCCTGCAGATTTCCCCTTTGGTAACCATAAGTTTGTTTTTGAAGTCTGTGAGTCTTTTTCTGGGAATCTGAGCTTTTATGATGTGACAGACCTTGACAGATATGTCTCAATATTTGATCTGTAGACTCACATAATCCTCTTGTGAGGTAGGCGGTGTTATCTTTACACATCAGTTCACAAATACTTAGATTATCAGTGAATGTGTGTTTGAGCACCTGCTGTTTCTAGGCACTGGGCAAATGAGGCCCATAAAGGTTAAATGACTTGACCAAGGCCACACAGCTTGTACAGTGCAGAGCTTTGGTGTAATCTCAGATCAGTCCGACCTCAAAGCCAGTGTTTCGGGAGTTCCTGTTGTGGCTCAGTGGTAACGAATCCAACTAATATATATCCATGAAGTCTTGGGTTCAGTCCCTGACCTCACTCAGTGGGTTAAGGATCTGGTGTTGCCATGAGCTGTGGTGTAGGTCACAGACGTGGCTCAGATCTGGTGTGGCTGTGTAGGCTGGCAACAACAGCTCCGATTAGACCCCTAGCCTGGGAACGTCCATATGCTGTGGATGTGGCCCTGAAAAGCAAAAAAAAAAAAAAAAAAAAAAAAGCCTATGTTCCTTGTACTGTCACCCCCTTGTGAGCACCTGCTCGTCCTGCCCCAGTGTTAGATGTGAGGGTGGGGAGGTGCAGAGGGCAGGATCCTTTCCTGGAGGTCTGTGCAGAATCACACAGCCCAGACACCAGAAAGCATTGTGCGTCTTGGCTCTTGAGTGAGGGTTCATGCATGAGCCTGTTTTGTGCATCTTCGCTCAGCAGACGTCCAGTGCTTGGGGGAAAGGCTGTGCTGGGGCTGGAGGTGCAAAGAATAAGTCAGTGGTTGAGAGACTGAAAAATCGTTTGTCATAGTGCAATGTGTGGAGTGGTGTAACAGGGATATTTCAGGTACCAGGGCTCAAAGGAACAAGTGACTGACCACCAGCAAAGTCCTTAACGAAAAAGTGTCCTTTGATTTTTTTCCTGGTGGACAAAAGTGTCATTTCAGGCACACTCACTGTCCAGAAAAGATCAGGAAATGCTGGTCTGATACTTGGGACACTGCTTTTACCAGGGGCCCTCCTTTCCTCCTTCTCCAGTGTTTTCTTTATCCCCAGGACCCCTGGGTGTGTGGAGAAAGGTGCGAGACAACGTGGAAAGAAGGTTGGGGGCCAACGTGGTAGAAGGCTGGGGAGGGCTGCTGGTGTTGGGCTCAGGCGTTTGGAATATATTCTGTAGACAGATGCAGAGGCTTATAGCAGAGGTACAACACTATGGGATTTTAGAACTCTTTGTGGCTCGTGGAGGGAAAGGATGGGAGGGAGCAGCCTGGGGCAGCCTAACGGTGCTTAGGGCTGGAACCACATCTCCACTGTCTCATTTGCCAAGTGGTTCATCTATGGGAAGTCACCTTTCATAATCTGTTTTTTTTTTTTTTCTTCCAGGTTGATTCCAAAGATAGTTCTCGTAACTCCGTGGACTCTGAATTTGCAGCTGAAGCTGAGAGTCAAAATGATACAATGGAGAAATCAAACAAGGTCCAGAAAAGGAAAAGGGATAGACCTCAAGACCAAGGCTCTACGATGATCTACCTGAAGGCCATCCAGGGCATCCTGGGCACGTCGATGCCAAAAAGGAAGGGAGAGGCTGCCGCTCGGTCCAAAGCCAAAGCGGCGGAGCGTCCCAGCCACCCAGAGGGACCAGCCACGAGTATCACCGTGTCTGCTCCTCAGAAAGAGAAAGAGTCCACCCCAGAGGGCACAGTGGAAGAGGAGAAGGCTGAGGAGAAGAGCGGCTTCTGCAACAGGAGAGTGGTGATAGACCCTCAGGAGAAGCCCGAGGAGGAGCCCATAGGTGACCGAAGGATGGTCATTGACAAGCGCTCTCCGCCCCTGGAGTTTGTGGATGACTCTGACTCCCATTTGAACAGCCAAAAGGTGAGTCAGCCTCATGCCAGACGTGGGTTGTTAGTTCTGTTAAATGCATTTGGTCTTTTTAGTTTGATCCTAAGTGTTACTCATTTAACACAGTACTTTACTTACCCATGGCTCCGGGAAGCAGCTCAAGTTTTCTTCCAGCATACCTTTCAGAGTTATTAAGAAACCTCAATTCAGTGGAATATTTTATTTTTTTGATTTATAGATTTGCTAAGATACACGTTTGCCTGTGTAACAAAGGCCAACATAACAGTGGCTAAAAGAAAATACTACAGCCTAAGGAGGATGGCTCTTCAGTGTGGGGGACCCGGTGCCTTCTGTCTCAATGGTCTGTGGCCCCTCAGCAGTCTCCGGCTTTTTATCCGAGTTAGCTACTGTGATGGGACTCAGCACCTTACACTGACATTGCAGCCAGAAGGGTCAGAAGAAGAGCAGAGCACATTCCCCCCTTTTAAGAGCTTGGCTTGGAAGTTAGCCACATGGTATCTGCTCATAGCCATTGACAGGAATCTAGAAACCTAGCCAACCCCTGCAAGAGAATCTGGGAAATTAACTTCCATCTGGGGAGCCTTGTACCCAGATAAACTTCTTTTGCTCTAGAGGAAGGAGTGATACTGAATGCTGTTGGAGGGAAATGAGAGATTTGTGTATATGTGTGATTTTTTTTTTTTAAATTTCTTTACATATAGTTGATTTACAGTGTTCTGTCAATTTCTGCTATACAGCGGAGTGACCCAGTCATACACATACTTAAATAAATATATATATACTTTTTCCCATATTCTGTCATGTTCCATCACAAATGACTGGATATAGTTCCCCGTGCTTTGCAGCAGGCTCTCATTGCTTATCTACTCTAATAGGCAACTAAGTGATTTTTAACATTGTTTATAGTTTAGAGGAAAAAGCATTCCTATGTCGTACCCATCTCTGCCTACCCTTCATACTGCTCTTTCTTCTAATATTACCTCCGTATTTTTAAGTAATTTCGCTTGGTTTATTTTTTAAAAATTTAGACGTCTGTGGTCTTCCTACCGAGGAAAATGAGAATTTAGTTCTCTACCCTCGGACAGCATCCTTGCCCAAAAGTGTATTCTCTGCAGGTTCCTGTGTCATAATGCAGTTTTTAGCTAAATCTATTTAAGACTTATTATCCCCATATTCATATCTGAGTTACTTAGTATACTATGATTACATTTCCTTTCTTATAAAAGTTTATTTTCCTTGGTATTCATCTTGCCTTGTTTTTTTCTGTTAGTTTTCTCTGTACCTTTGACTATTTCATCTTCAAACTGCTAGTGCCATACAGTTCTTCTCAATTCTGTCAAAATAAGTAAACTGTCCCCCCTCCCCATTTTTTTTTGAAGTCTACCTCCTTCAATTGTTTCCTTAGGATTCTTTTTTTCCCCCTGTCTCTTTTCATTTCTGCTTTCCTTATGAATAATTAAGGTGAGTGTATATAATGATATATATACTTAAAATTTTTTTGACATACTTAATATCTGAGAACACCTGGCTTAAGTTTTTTGAGTATTCTTTTTTAAAACATCCTGTTCGTCTTTTGAGATTACAATACCTTTTCTTGTTTCTCTAAGAATATGAAAAGTTTGTTTTCAACTTTTCCTTCTGCACTGCTTGTTCTGAGTTTTCCTTCGGAGTTTTTTCTTAAATATTTTGGTTTCTGTCTTTTGTGGTAAGGCTTTGCTCAGGTGTTTTGGCTGTCTGTTTGTATTTTAAAGATGAAGCTTAAAGAGCTGGTCAGCAGTTCTGTGTGCATGGAGGGGCTTATCAGCTAGTGGTTTCAATGTAGGGTAATAACCTGGAGGCTTCCTGTTGGGTCTGTAGGTCTGTCCTCAGGCTGAGGAATCCTCCTGTCTGCCTAGGACCACACATCTGGCTGCTGGTGCTTTAGGTGTCAGGTTGAGGCAGGCACCCAGGTTCTCACTGTCCAACATGTGATGGTCTCTCACCTGTGTCTGTTGGCCCTGATTATTGCACAGGCTTCTGGTTTTAACTTTTCCAAGCAGGAGCCATAGTCTTTTACTGGGTGGGGGAGGGGCAGAGCCATCTGTTCAGGGTGAGGGCAGGGATCTGGGGCTCTAACTTCACAGATTCTCCAGTTTTCATCTGCACTGTCACCTTCATTTTGAGATGTCTGGTCCCTCCAATTCCTGTAGTGTGATTCAGCATGTTTCTAGGTTTTTCTCACTGCAGGCTTAGGGTTTGGCCATCTGTGATCTGTTTATCCAGTAACCGTTCATCTCTCTGCTTTCTAGCATCTAATTTTTATTTAATTTGCTTGCTGTTAATACGCTTTCTCTCTGTAGGTGTATGCCTTTTTAGTTATATTTCCTGTAACTTTCAGAGTTTTTTTTGGCAGGAAGGACAAAAACCCACATAGGCTGTATGTAATTGGAAATCCCAAGAATAGTAGGTTGTCTGTGTTTCCTGTCTAATGTAAATCATTGTTTGGCTGCTTAGAATTCCATTTCATACATGAATTTTCCAAACTTACATGCCCAACTCGAGTTGGTCAGACTGGACGTGTAGATTAGGTAAGCACATGAGTGTTGGGGTCAGACCGTTTGGGTTCAGATCTTGGCTCTTGCCACCTGAGCTGCAATAGTGAGACAGTCACTTAACCTCTTTGAACCCTGTTTCTTTAAATATAAATAAAAATATATATAAATATATATTTTTTTAAATAAAAAGCATGGTTCTTTAAATATTCTCAGACTAATACAAGGATCAGTGAACTTTGTAAAGGGCTACATAGTATATATTTTCAGCTTTGGGGTATATATGGCCTCTGTTGCAACTATTCAACTCTGCTGCAATAGCATGAAAGCAGCCATAGACACTGTTTAAGCAAACAGGTCTGTATTCCAATGAAACTTTATTTAAACCAGTAGGCAATGCATTGGCGTGAGGGCCACTATTTGTTTTACCCTGACCAATACATGAAAATACTTTGCTCTGCCTAGTGTATAGTAGGCTCTCAATAAATGTAGCTTTAAATTTTACCATATGGGCTCGAACTTTAGGCAATCTTGAATTCTTTTTATTCTTTCCCATTTTCCCACAAAGGAAATCCAAAAACCTTTTCTTGGCCAACTTGACTATCATAAGTTTGTTTATCGGATGTATTTCTAGGTACATATGCCTTTCTTTCAAGTCAATTTTCCCCCACTCTGCCATCTCCTCCTCCAATAATTTCATTAAACTTTTTCACATGTGTTTCTAATGTGGTCTTTGTTGTCGCAGGAGTTACTGTTTGTTCTGGTTTGTTTGTTTTTTAGCCCCGCCTGGGGCATGTGGAAGTTCCCAGGCCAGGGATGAAACCCTCGCTGTAGTAGTTGCAGCCTGCGCCACAGCAGTGGATCCTTAATCAGGGCCGCACCACATCAGAACTTCTGGGAATTGGTTTTTTTTTTTTTTTAAACAAATACTGGGATGAGAAGTTTGTGATGCAGCCAGAGGACATCTCTACCTTCCCATCTGAATTGAAATTTTAACTTTTATTATTTTTATTTAAACTTTTTATTATGGAATATTTAAAACATCTATGAAAATTATCCACATACCCATCACTCATCTGCAGCCAGTATTAACTCACTCCTAGTCTTGTCTGTTTTAGCTCTGTATCCCTCTGTATCCCTCTCCATGAATTATTTGGAAGCAAATCCCAGCTACTGTATCATTTCCTTCATAAATATTTCAGTGTCTACCTCTCAAATTAGATACAGGATCTTTAGGAAAAAAAAATAACTACACTCGTGTTCTCTCCCTTCCCTACCCTCCTCACACACATACACACATAATCTTTATTAGCATCAAATTTTCTTAATAGCATCAAATTTCTAGTAAGCGATTATTTTTCCCTGTTTCACGGTTGTTTTAGTTTGAAACAGGATTGAAGTAAGAGTCATGTGTGTCAGTTTCTAAATGTAGGTCTCTGCCTCTGTAGAGTCCTCTTCCCCTCCCAACCCCATGTTGTTGTTTGTTGTAAAAAAAAAAAAAAAGTGTCACTTGACTTGTAGAATTTCCTACAGCTGAGATTTCACTGATGAGCTGTAGCCTGTTTAAAAATGTGTATTATTCGGAGTTTCCATTGTGGCTCAGTGGGTTAAGAACCCAACATAGTGTCCATGTCGATGCGGGCTTGACCCTTGGCCTTGTTCAGTGGATTAAGGATCTGGCATTGCTGTAAGCTGCGGCGTAGATCACAGATACGGCTTGAATCTGGTGTTGCCATGGCTGTGGTATAGGCCTCAGCTGCAGCTCCAGTTGACCCCTAACCTGGGAACTTCCATATCTGCAGGTACAGCAGTAAAAAGAAGAAAAAATAAATACTGTATTATTCTGTCTCTGGAAATTTTATCACTAATTGCAAATAGCTGTTTCCACTGCATTCACGCAGTTTGTGTTCATTTTTTTGGAGGTATACTTTTGGGAGTGCCACAGTTTAACCATGTCTAATTATTTTTTTAGGAAATGTATTTCCATTGTTTAAAAATAAAAATGTGGAGTTCTTTCGTGGTGCAGTGGAAATGATTCTGACTAGGAACTATGAGGTTGCAGGTTTAATCCCTGGCCTTGCTCAGTGGGTTAAGGATCCAGTGTTGCTGTGAGCTGTGGTGTAGATCACACACGTGTCTCGGATCTGGCATTGCTGTGGCTGTGGTGTAGGCTGGCAGCTGCAGCTCTGATTCAGCCCCTAACCTGGGAGCTTCCATATGCCACGGGTGTGGCCCAAAAAAGCAAAAAAAAAAAAAAAAATTACCTGGAGAATAAGTATAGGTTACTTGGCCTCACTCTGAACCTTTTGAATCATAGTGTCTCTGTGTCGTAGGCCTTAAAAAGCCCCCCACTGGTTCCATTGTACAAGTTCAGGATCATTGTACCATGTAGTCTACAAATAAATTCAAATATAGTATTTATGAGCGGTTACTCTATTGCCAAACAGTGTTCTAGGTGTTCAGGAGACATCAGCGAAGAAAATAAAAATTCTTGACTTTGTGGACCTGGTGTTCTAGCAGGGCCAAATTGATTTAATGCAATATGATTGTTCAGTTACAATTGCTATCAAGTGGTGTAAAATAACCATTTTATTTTGCTCTCAGTTCTGTGAGTCAGGACTTTCAGAAAAGTCTAGATTGGGCAGGTCTTGCTTACGGGGGTGGGGGGGGAGGGGGTGGTGGTGAGGGGGGGTCTCTCCTGTGGATCCATTCAGATAGTGGGAAGGCTGTGGTCTGAAAGCCTGGCAAGGCTGGCCGTCCACGATGCTCACTCGAAAGTGAACACGTTAGGCAGTTGATGCTGGCGTGTAGCATCATGGGTGCTCTGACATCATGTGGTGGTCGACCTCCCCATAGGAGCAAGTGGAGAGAACTAGGGGAACTGCAAGGCCTCTCTGACCTGGCCCTGGAAGCTGCAGTGTTCCTTCTGGTTCTGTCGTTTACAAGTGGGCTCAGGTTCAAGGTGGTGGTGGGGGGTCACAAACTCCAACTTTAAATGGAGCGTTAAGTAATGTCAGAGAACTTGGGGACACATTTTAAAACAATTACAGCTGTTTGGTTGTGCATTGAACTTGTGAGACCTGTTGTTAGAGATGAGATGCTGGGCACTGCTTTCCTCTCAGAGCCCCAACGCACAGTGTGTTTGAGAGAGCAGTTTTTCCCAAGACAGGCCATTCGGAAAGGGAAAGCAGGCTTGGCATTCTTTTTAGGGATGGCATCATGAGACCATGGTCACAGTTTATTCCCTGAAGCCCAAAGGACTTTCCTAGCTGTAATCTGCCTCACTTTCTGTGAATACCCAGGAAATGAGGTGACACAGTTTCTCCAAAGTGCTCATGGCAAAGCCATTACCACAGCCAGAAAAACAGCCAGGGGCTTCTGTTGTGTAGATGGCAGAGTAGGGGTGGCTGTCCTCCCACAGGAAGAAGGCTGACCTTCTCTTTTCTTGTCTGCAGCCTAAAGAAAGAGAAGTGGTAATAGAGCGCTCCTCTTCCGGAAGTGACTGGTCTGATGTGGATGAGATTTCCACGGTCAGATTCTCTCAGGAGGAGCCCGTGTCTCTGCACCTCTCAGCAGCTCCAGAGCCTTCTGCCTTCCCCACCGACTACGTCATGTACCCAGCTCACTTGTACAGTAGTCCCTGGTGTGACTACGCCAGCTACTGGACCAGCAGTCCCAAGACCCCCAGCTACCCCTCTGTGGGCGGTGGCGGTGGCAGTGGTGGCGGCAGTGACACGGCGCAGGCAGGGAGGAGGGGCGGGGGCTCTTCCCCCCGCTCTACGGTGAGCCCCCCGAACACCTCCAGGGGGCCAGAGGCCGCCGAGGAAGGCAGATCCCGGAAATCTCGCTCACTGCGTTTCTCCAGAAGCTCGGAAGACGTGAAGGAGAAAAGAACATTCCAGGAGGATGCTCCCCCACGTCCGTGTGAGGGACACGCATCTAGCTCCCTGCCCAGGAGCCGTCGGGAGCCCAGGCTGGAGGGTTTCATTGACACCCATTGTCACTTGGACATGCTTTATTCCAAGTTGGCCTTCAAAGGGACCTTCACAAAGTTTCGGAAGATTTATAGCAGCTCCTTCCCTAAGGAGTTTCAGGGCTGCATCTCTGACTTCTGTGATCCTCGGACACTGACAGATTGCCTCTGGGAGGATCTGTTGAAAGAGGATCTGGTGTGGGGAGCCTTCGGCTGTCACCCCCACTTCGCACGTTACTACAACGAGAGTCAAGAAAGAAAGCTTCTGCAAGCCTTAAGGCACCCCAAGGCTGTGGCATTTGGGGAGATGGGCTTGGATTACTCTCACAAGTGCACCACGTCCGTCCCAGAGCAGCACAAGGTAATGTCTTCCTTAGTTTGCCTGGAGTTGCAGTTCTTTTAGTTGTTTCTCTACTTTTTGAACCAAAGAATTTGGAATCTGAAAGTTTGATCGCTCTTATCTACACCATCTAGATGTCCTTGGTCAGAGGCCTCACACTTTGCTTACTTTTCAGCTCAGCTATATAATCTTTTTACATAGCTGTAATAGTTGAATTTCTCAAGGGATCATTTTTTAGAAGCAAGAATTAAATGTTGGAATTAGAGTCTCCTGCTTCTGGAGGGATTCAGGGAGGGCAGGTATGCTAAGGAGGGTTCCAGCCAGCTGTAGATGCTAGGACCAGCCTATTTTCAGTCTCTGGCAAGCATTCGGTACTGTTTGTTCCTAGGGTCACTTTCCTTTAGTTGCAAACACAGGTTAAATGTGAGTTATATCAGAATTGGTATCGGTCCAGTGCCACTATTTTGCAAAGAGGTAGTACAGATGCGGGACTTGAAAATGTCCTTCTTGGATTCCATTGTGGCTCAGCAGAAACAAATCCGGCTAGGAACCATGAGGTTGTGGGTTGGATCCCTGGCCTTGCTTAGTGGGTTAGAGATCCAGCATTGCCATGAGCTGTGATACAGGTTGCAGGTGTGGCAGATCCAGCGTTGCTGTTGGTGTGGCATCTGCTGGCAGCTACAGCTCTGATTTGACCCCTAGCCTAGGAACCTCCATATGCTGCGGGTGTGGCCCTAAAAAGCAAAAAAAAAAAAAGAAAGAAAATGTCATTCTCAAGTGAATATCACCTGACTCAGATTATCAAAAGCATCTTCTTACTTGATATTAAAGATTCAAATATGAATTATATTCCAACATTGAAAAAACTATTCTTAGAAACTTTAAGATCAGGTAATTTGCTTATAATTAATTCATGTTTTTGTTCTTTTTTTCTAAACCTGAACTTGTTAGAGGAAAGAGTAAGTTCTAACTCTACTTTTTTCATTAAAATTATTAGCAACATGTATTTTAACTGCTGAAGATGTTTTTAAGTGGCTAGAGTTTTTAAAAAATGTAGTATATCTGTAGTTATTCACCTAGAAGGCAATCTGATTTTGGTTAAAAAACAAAGCAAGTTGTGGGAGTTCCCATTGTGGCTCAATGGTAACAAACCTAACAAGTATCCATGAGGACACAGGTTCAATCCCTGGGCTCACTTAGTAGGTTAAGGATCCAGCTTTTTGCCATTAGCTGTGGTGCAGGTTGTAGATGAGGCTTAAATCTGATGTGGCTGTGGTGTAGGCCGGCAGCTACAGCTGCTATTCACCCCCTAGCCTGGGAACCTCCATATGCCGAAGGTGGGGCCCTAAGAAGACAAAAAAAAAATACAAAGCAAGTTGCAGAAAATACATTAGTATTTATTCCTTCCATAAATATCTGTGGCACCTTAAATATATATATATATACACATTCATACATATATGTGTGTAATATATGTGTGTGTATACATATGGACCTTTATACACACATATATATACCTATTATATACACATATGTATATATGTGTATATAGCAGCTTTTTGCATGGGAAGATGTATATAGGCCCCATATTACCTCATGGGAGTACGAGTAGAGGTTGGGGCTGTGAAGGCTGGCTGTGGAGCTTGCATCAATGCTCCTGAGTCCTGCCTGCCCATGTAACCTCACATAAGCACACCTAGTGCTTACTCTATGGGCAGTCTGGGTTTAGATTTGAGTCGTGGTGCTGCAGCTTACCAGCTGCAAGTTACCTGACCTCATTTGGAGCCTCGGTTTCTTTGATCATGTGATGGGCTAACGGTAGTTCCTATCTTAGAGTGCTTGTGAGGATTACAGGTTAGAATACACCTGAATAATAACACTACCTAGTAAGCGCTCAGTGTTATATATTATTATGCATTATATAGTTTAAAAATAAAGAATTGAGGGCAGAAGGGGTTGCCCAGTGGACTGGCCATTCTGGGAAATTGACATGGGAAGTGGTCTAACCCACAGGCATTGTCCCTGTCTTCTGCCAGGTATTTGAGCGGCAGCTGCAGCTGGCTGTGGCTCTAAGGAAGCCCTTGGTGATCCACTGCCGAGATGCTGATGAAGATCTGCTGAAAATCATGAGAAAATTTGTGCCTCCAGACTACAAGATTCACAGGTGAGAGGACTAGAACTTCAGTGGGCGAAGGAAGAACCCAGGGAGGAGAGCACTGATCCTCTTACAGCTTTGCATAGAGTCTTGTCTGAAGATTAACTCTCAGGTTGACTCACAAAATTTTGGGGAGTTCCCGTCGTGACGCAGTGGCAACGAATCCGACTAGAAACCATGAGGCTGCGAGTTTGATCCATGACCTTGCTCAGTGGGTTAAGGGTCTGCTGTTGCCGTGAGCTGTGGTGTAGGTTGCAGATGCGGCTCGGATCCCTTGTTGCTGTGGCTCTGGTGTAGGTTACAGACGAGGCTTGGATTGGGCATGGCTGTGGCTGTGGTGTAGGCTGACAGCTGTAGCTCCGATTCGACCCCTAGCCTGGGAACCTCCATGTGCCGAGAGTGTGGCCCTAAAAAGCAAAAAAAAAAAAAAGAAAGAAAAAGAAAAAGGCAATTTCAGGTATTTGACCAGTTTTTACTTAGCAAATGGCAGCTTGACATGGTTTGAGCTAAGACCCTAGATCGCTGTGACCCCCATCCCTGCCAGCAGGTTATAGTGGAGGCTTAGCCCTCAGAAAGGAGAGCTGCTGATCTTGGGAGAGGCTGCTGTGGGGCCAGTGACTGAGCACACAGAGACCTTTGCAGGACACCTGAAAAGAAATTTTCATTCCTTGGAGTTCCCATCATGCTCAGCGGTAACTAACTCAGCTAGTATCCATGAGGATACGGGTTCGATCCCTGGCCTCACTCAGTGGGTTAAGGATCTGGTGTTGCTGTGGCTATGCTGTAGCCTGGTGGCTACAGCTCTGATTTGACCCCTGTCCTGGGAATCTCCATATAGTGCAGGTGTAGCCCTAAAAAAGACAACAATGACAAAAGAAGGAAATTTACCCACAGGCCTACTCCCCAGTATTTTTGTTTTTTGTTTCCTTCCGGTTTATTTGATCATGTGGACATAACTTTTACCCATTGTGGTTGTGTTTCAGAGGGGCAACAGTTTGTGTTTTTTGTTTTGTTTTGTTTTGTTTGCTTTATAGGGCCACACTCATGGCATATGGAGATTCCCAGGCTAGGGGTCCAATTGGAGCTGTAGTTGCCAGCCTACACCAGAGCCATAGCAATGCAGGATCCGAGCTGCGTCTGTGACCTACACCACAGCTCATGGCAATGCCAGATCCTTAATCCACTGAGCAAGGCCAGGGATCGAACCCGCAACCTCATGGTTCCTAGTTGGATTTGCTAACCACTGAGCCATGATGGGAACTCTGGGGCAAGAGTTTTTGATTCTGCTTCTGCCTGTGTTTAATGTGAGTCCTTCCCTTGGATGTAATGTTTGCATTTCTGAGAATTTATCCACAGAAAATTATATCAAAGAGGTAGAGGGGTTTATGAGCGAGCTCTGATCTGGAATTCTCCTTCTTGCAGGCATTGCTTCACCGGCAGCTACCCGGTCATTGAGCCCCTGTTGAAGTATTTTCCCAACATGTCCGTGGGCTTCACAGCAGTCCTGACCTACTCCTCTGCCTGGGAGGCCCGGGAAGCTCTGAAGCAGATCCCGCTGGAGAGGATCATCGTGGAAACGGATGCTCCTTACTTCCTGCCTCGACAGGTGAGGGTGACTTCAAGCTGAGTTGAGGCATGAGGAGAGGAGGGTGGGAGGAGGGTGGTCACCCATGCAAGATTGGCAGGATTGGAGCCACAGCAACTTTTCAGGTCCCACCCTTGGCTGTGTAGATGTCTCCTCTCTGTTACTTTGCAGAACCAAAGTCTAGGGGGCTGAGAAGCTGAAGGGTAACCACTCTCTTCCAGGCAGTGCAAAGCCCCACCCTGTAGAGGGTGGTCCAAGGAAGCGTGGGACCCTGCTCACCCAGAGCCCCCATGACTGGGACTCTCCCTGCACCTGCAGGTAAAGGGGTCTCGACACAGCTCCAGCGAGGCCCTGCTGGGGAAGGGCCGGGGAGGGCGTCGTGCGTGATGGCTGTGCATGGAAGGCACAGCGATGTTCTGAATGCTTGGTGTCTTCCAGGTTCCCAAGAGCCTTTGCCAGTATGCCCACCCGGGCCTGGCCTTGCACACAGTTCGAGAGATTGCCAGGGTCAAAGACCTGCCACTTGCCAGCACCTTGGTCACCCTGCGTGAGAACACCTGTCGCCTCTACAGTCTTTGAACAGAGAGCATGCCATCAGGAGTCTCCCAGAAAAGGTGATAAAAATCATAATATGTTGTTTTAAAAAATCAGGGCACAGGTGACTTTTGCTATGTTTTCTTAATGTGGAGCATGTAGATGTAGGGTGAGCATTACGCCTGGTCTGTCCCGAGTGAACTCATGTTTAACCTTTGTCTTTTTCTCTTCCTTTCCATCCAGGACAACCAGTGGCCTGATAGGACAAAGGCCATGGGAACTCTGCTGGTGCCACTTGAGGATGTTGGGGAGCCCATTGGGATGGAGGAGCCCATTGGGATGGAGGAGGCCTGGACAGAGTGTTGCCTGAGACAGCGTTGGAGGCTTCTGCTCTCAGCGGTGGGCGGTGGGTGGGTGGTGTGGGTGAGGGGTTGGGGGCCAGTGTTCTGGCCACGGGGCTCGGGGCGGCCAGTGAAGAAGAGAAAGGCTGATGTAAGGGCACAACGAGCTTGCCAACCCAGTCCTCTGCAGCTTGTGGTCTTAAGCAGTCTGTGAATAAAGTCACACTCCTCTTCAGCTAAAGCGCATGTGAGCGTGTAACTTGGTTCCTGGTTCTGCACTCTGAAAACGACCTCCCAAGTGGGAAAGCTCTGGGGACGTTTGCAGGAGACCTACCTGTCTCAGAGGCTTTTGCTCCCGCAGCTGGCAAGGGCTGCCGGCCCTTCCCCGCATCCCTCCTCCATCTGGCTCTCACTGCTGCCGTGTCGGCTCTGCGTCTGCAGAGGCAGAAGGACCTCGGCTGCCGGTCTCACTTGTTCCACTGCCGTCGATGTGGAGGGGGCCAAGGGGCGCTCGTTGTCCAGGGCAAGGCCTGGCCAGGGGAGATTGGACAGACTGGGGGACTTGAGGAAGACCTTCTTGAGGAAGAAGACCCCAGGGAAGGTGTTCCCAGTTACAGATGCCCCCAGGGCTGCAGTTCAGTTGCGTTAAACTGATGAGGGTCAGGTTTGTAGCAGAAGCCATCTGCTATCGGGGTCCCAGCTGCCCTTTGCTCCACTGTGCCCCCTTCTCCTGGAACCCTGGACCAAAAATACTCTGGTTTCATCTCATGTAACAGCCCCTTGTGTGCCCCACCCAGGTGGGGAGGTAAACTGCCTCCAAACCCCTGCCGGTGCCGCCTCGCCCTGTACTGCTCTGTGCAGAACAAGCGTCTCCCATCCCCCTCTGAGGTTCTCCCTTGCCTCCACAATGCCCTGTCTCCCTGGTGGCAGTGAGAGCCCCTCCTTGGACTTTGGAGCAGCCAGTTCATCTCAAGTTCTGAGCTGTGCTCTGCTCCTTGCTGGTGCCTTGTGAAGGTCTATTCATTACAGGCCCTGGAAGGTTACAATGGTCAAGGCTTAAGTGTGAGGACCCTCTGCACTTTGGACAAAAGGATCCTTTATTCCAATCTTCCTCAGGGAGACAGGCCACCCTTAGTCCCTTGTTTGTTTTTTGGAGGCCAGTGGCTTAAATCATAAAATCCATCACTTAGGCTGGATTCCTTTAGGTGAATTTGGAAGATATTTTTGAGCCTTGGAAGCTGCAAGGAAATGGACTTGGCAGTTCCTGTCTGGTATTTCCCTCTTGCCCTGGCATCCGAGTTGCTGGCCTGAGAAGTGGGATTGCTCTCGACCATCCATGGATCAGCTGTGCAGCATCTGTGCCTCAGATTTGGGGAGTCCAGGGCCTTGTTCTCCTGCCTGGAAGATTTGGAGGACTAGGTATTTCAGAGTGCTTTACTGTCACCCAGATGAACTGCAGGCTCTCCATCTCCTGCACAGCAAGGCCTGTACGTCACAACTGCCTACACAAGAAACCAACCTGGTCCAAGGATTAAGAGCGGTTAACTCAGTGGACGTCTCTGAGCCATTGCAGTCTCCCTGCCAAGGTAAAGCACAAGGTGCTACATACTTTTATCTCTAGGATTTAGGATTATCATTTCTGTTACACAGTGAAACATGACCTGTGTAGG
Organism: Phacochoerus africanus; assembly: GCF_016906955.1. Classification (NCBI taxonomy): domain Eukaryota; kingdom Metazoa; phylum Chordata; class Mammalia; order Artiodactyla; family Suidae; genus Phacochoerus; species Phacochoerus africanus. The sequence continues at coordinate 146,721,680 of NC_062544.1, forward strand.
CGTGAAAGCTGGTTGGCATTGTTTTTAATTTAGTTTCTGAATGGCTGACTTGATTGTGCTGTGTTGGCAGAATGCCTCTGTACCTCTGCCCCCTCGCCCCCTTTGGCGAAAATAAAGTGATGGATCTTCAGCCAGCTCCCATCGTCTCCATGTTTGTCTGTATTCCTCAGAGTGATAACAATGGTTTAGTTGTGGTCGGGTAGGGGTTGGGTTTTTTTTTTTTTTTTTGGCCTCACCTGCACGCAGCATGTAGAAGTTCCAGGGACAAGGATCAAACCTGAGCTGCATCAGTGACAGCGCTAGAACTTTAACCCACTGCACCACAAGGGAACTCCACCAGTGGTTGAGTTGACCAGCTTTGCAACCTGAGAATCCAAAGGCCTGGAGATATTCTTGAATATACATATCTCAGAAAGTTGACGCTGGAAATAATCCCTGACACCTTCTTAAAAGCTCTACTGCTGGAGTTCCTACTCTGGCCCAACTGGATTGGAGGCATCTCTGTAGTACTAGGACGCATGTTCAATCCCGGGCCCAGCACAGTGGATTAAAGGATCTGGCATTGCCGCAGCTACAGCGTAGGTTGTAACTGCAGCTCTGATCTGATCCCTGGCCTGGGAACACCGTATGCTGTGGACTGACCAAAAGAGAAAAAGGAAAACCAAATTCTACTACCTTTGAGCATTAAGTGTCATTTTATTGCTTGGGAGCACCCAGCTCTACTGCTTCTCAGCTGTGAAAAATATATAGCCTTTTTTTCCAAGAGCAGTGCAATAGGAGGAAGAAAAATTGAGTACATGGGGTGCAGTTGATGAATTGGTTGTATTGTGGGCTTTGGACTGTGACCTCTGATGCCTCTGGGTAAACTTGGGAGGAAACTCTGTTTCACTGCTTGCAGTTCATCCTCCAATTTTGTCCTAAGGTATCCTTGAACACAAATGCTCAAGCCAAAAGTAAACTTGTCAAAGGGAAGGCTCTGTTCCAAGAATGCCAGACAAATTTGCAGTCTGTTGATGCTTCATCTCAGAGGCACAACCGTTGGTTTATGTATTTTCAGCACATTCCTCACTCGGCAGCTGTGTCCACCCAGTGGCTGGAAATCTGCTCTTGACATTTTTGGTGTTAACCATCTTGCTAACTGTATTAAATTTGGGGCCAATACTAATCACTTTGGGTTTTGCATTAGTCATTTCTATAAAATTAGGGCAAATGGCTGCTGCTCGAGCAAAGTCAGTCAGTGGCCAGGCAGCCCTGTGCTTGCTATAAACGCTCATCTGTCTGCGGTGTTTCAAAGTGGATTCAGACTAAAGGGAGGTGGCTCACTGTGGGTCTCTGTTTTTGTGTGTGTACACTGTCATAAGATAATTTCTTACACACCTCTGAGTGTGTAAGAAATGAGCATGATACTATACTAATGTACTGGGTATATTATAAAACACAACAGTTTTTTATAAGGAGGATTTTTTTCCTGCAGCAAATACCTTCTTGCTCATCCCAGGGGTAAATCCACCCACTTCAGAGAACCGGAATTTGGTGTTGTCAGGAAGTGATGTGTGCAGGAGCAGGTCCTAGAGGGCTGAGGTGGGACCTGGTTAGAAATGCTGCATTTTTTTCAGGTATGTCCCCTGTTCTCTGCAGTGAATTTTATTTCTGCCAGCTGTTGACTTGAAATTGTCCTCAGCCCACTCCACGTTGACTCAGTGTGTTATTAAGGAAAATGAAAAGCGGATCACTTGGACCCCAGGCAACAGGGCAAGGTGGTGACATTGGTTGAGAGGCAGTAGGCATTGGAGAGCATGGGCCCCAGCCTATAGCTCTGGGTGAGTTGGAAGCGTGTTTACTGTGTGACCTTGGGAAGTCACTTAAGTTTTTTTCTCCCTCCTAAGTGTGTTTGTCGTGAAAATTAACTGCAGTGACCCTAACTTCCTTTCCTGCCAGTGTTTAGAATGGTGCCTGGTGCACAGCAAGAATGCAGTAAATGGTGGCTCTTAGGGTGATTGAATGCCTATTTTATACAGGTGTCTTCATGGGAGATATGGTTTAGTCTTGACAGTGACGCAGGGAGGAGGGTGTTGGACATCAGAGGAGACAGAGAAATCGTGTCTTGCTCTGGAGCAGACAGTTGGTGTTCACATTTGCCTCTGGGTCTGAAGCCCATGCTTCTACCACATCGTGCTGCCTCGCCCAGGTCAGAGAGCCTGGTCCAGACAGGGTTCCTAGCATCTGTTTCTGACCCAGGCACATGGGAGAGAAGCCTGGTGTGTCCCTTGAGGAAGGAGTGAGTCATAGGGGAAACATCGGCTGACCAGCATTCTCCCAGGGCCTGGCACCCATCCTCCTCTGAGCCTAGTCTGTGGCTGCTGCCCCACTGATCAGAAACTGGTTTCTTGGACCATTTGACCATGTTGGAGCCTCCTCTGGCAGTTGAGAAGAGGGCCACAGGCATGGTTAGGGATGAGCAGGGTAGCACCCCTACTAAGTGCGATAGAGCTGGGATGAGGCTCAGCTCCAGGATGGTGTGTGGGCCTCTGCATCAGAGAGAGAGAGGCTAGCTTACGCAGCAGACTCTGTGTCCTCTCTGTGTCCTCTCTCCCCAACTCCCCCACTTGGTTTACCTGCGCTCTGATATCTTAGACTCTTCTGGGGCTGACTTGTTTCAAACTGTGATGATCACGCAGAGGCAGGTGCTTTCGACTTGGTGAGCTAAGTCACTGCGTAGCTAGATACTCAGGTGTGTGTGTGGTCGCCCGAGAGATGGAGAGTGAATGTGTGCTTGTGGGTGTGTTATCTGCCCAATGGACTGGCATGGAGTTGACAGCAGAGCTGGGGCTTAGAGAGTTAGGGTGGATGTGGAACAGGACAGCTTTTTCCTGCGTTCTCAGTTTTGTGGAGCGCCCCCGGCCAGCTCTGCATTTTCTTGTTAGAGGAATTGACACCTGCTCTAAGCAGCACAGAGCCACCTGGCTCTGTAATGCGCCCTGCTGAGTACAACCCTGTTGCTTCCGAGCCCCTTTATATATGCTCTGGGGGCCATGTTAAACACAGATCCTGCTCTACTCTATGCTCTGGGGGCCGTGTTAAACAAAGATCCTGCCCTGCAATGCCTGAGCCTCTGCACTGCCAAGAGGTTCCCTGGTCAGGATGACATTCCAGGGACCACAGGCAGCTTCTCACTGAGGGGTGGCGATTGGGTTTCGGGGGCCTCGCCAAGTCCGATGAGTTGTTAGGGCTGGAGTCGTTGGATTCCAGGTGGCCAGAATTTCCCTGGAGAAGCTACTTGGCTCCTAGAGAGGCCCTCTGTGGTGAAGAATTTTGCAGAGCGTGGATATTACCCTGTTCCGCGCAGGAGCATCCTGCCTGTTTCTGATGGCGCGCCTGTGTGGGGACGGGCAGGCTGGCGGTGCTCCTCCATGATGCTCACCCACCCGTCACCACCGGCTCTCAATCCCGTTCCCATGTTTACCCTAAAGAAGTAACTGATGAGTGACTTTCTTCCCGGGCAGTGTGGTGTTGTCCCTGGAATTAAGTTTGTGGAACTTAAGAATCAGGCTCACTTCAGCTGTGTGAGCTGGAGTTGGCATGTGCGTGGACATCAGTGTGGTGTCCTAAATCTCTGAAGTCACTGAGGCAATGCCCACCCTTGGCCACATGAGGTGGCACGTGCTTCACCCAGGTTTTTACTGTGAACAGGGAGGGAGGAGGAGGAGTGAGGTCAGTGTGCTGAGCAGTGGCTCCAGCCATTGTTCATGCCCTGCTTATGTCTAGCGTCAGACTCCTTCCCCAGCATCCTGTTCTGCCCTCGAAAGGCAGTCAGACAGAGGCTGGCTCCTATCATGTCACCTGCAGAGTTTCCCTGTCCACGCAGGCCTTGCTGACCAGTAATGAGCTCTCAGTGCAACTTGGCACTCAAGATGCTCTGATACTTAAAGGAACTTGGTCTTTCTTCTTTTCACCTCCCACTTGCCCCTCCTCCCCCCTCCCCCTGTCCCCCTCTCCTCCACCTCCCTCCTCCCCTCCCCAGTCTGATATCTCTGTATGGGTTAGTCTCCTTTGGTTTTCTAAGCATGCACACCGGGCCTTGCTACATGTTTCTTCTTTTCCTGTTGACCATAGACCAAGAATGGGAGAGGGGATTTTTTTTGTTTTTCAGTGAAATATGAAATCTTCCTGTGGGGTGAAATAAACATTTTGAAGCTTCAGCATCCAGTCTGAATGTTTATTCACCTCCCAGGCTAGCATCCCTTAGAGCTGGGTGTGATAGTGGAAGCGTCCTGGAAGCCAGGTGAGCCCTTAGGAGGCTGGGAGAACAGAGGTGGCTGGTCTCAGGGACAATCACTTGTCGGCCGGGGCCTCTGAAAAGCAAGAGGTCAAGTCAAAGTTCTGTGCTGTTCTGCCATTGCCATCAGAGATGGCTTTTCTGGAGTTCCCTGGTGGCCTAGTTCCCTAAGGATCCAGGGTTGTCACTGCTGTGGCTTGGGTTCCCTGGCCTAGGAACATTGGCATGCTGCACGCATGGCCAAAAAAAAAAAAAGGAAAAAGAAAAAAAAAGGCTTTTCTTCCACAGAGTGACTTTGGAGGTGGTAGTGTGTTGTAATGGGGAAGCACTGGCCTCGATGTGTGGACTGTGCCTTGGGCAAGTCCCCTAAAAGCGGGAGGTCCTGGAATGAATCCACCCCCACCCCACCCCCCAGGTATGGGGACAACTGTTTGGGAAAGAGCAGTTTTTTTTTTGTTTGTTTGTTTTCTTTTTCAGGGCAGCACTTGCAGCATAGGGAGGTTCCCAGGCTAGGGGTCAAATCGGAGCTGTAGCTGCCGGCCTACACCACAGACACAGCAATGCAGGATCCGAGCCGCGTCTGCAACTACACCACAGTTCGCGGCAATGCCAGATCCTTAACCCACTGAGTAAGGCCAGGGATCGAACCTGCATCCTCATGGATGCTAGTCAGATTCGCTAACTGCTGAGCCACAACGGGAACTCCCGGGAAAGAGCAATTAAAGGCCGTTTTTTATTTTTTGGCTGCACTTGCAGCATGTGGAACTTCCCAGGCCCAGGGATTAAGACCACACCACTGCAGTGACCCAAAACTCTATAGTAACAACACTGGATCCTGTGCCAAAGCAGAAGGCCACAGAAGCTCTTTAGAGAGGCAGGGATGGGGAAAGAAATTTCTGTTTTGTTACCCATAGATGGGCTCACACTGGGACTCCCAGGAACTTGGAATTGACCTTAGCCGGGACGGGGACTTACCATTGACCTCTTCCCAGAGGATGTCCTGGAGAAATTTCCCCAGGGGCTGGCCGTGCTGGTCAGACTGAGCCCCTGACAACTTGATCCCAACATCACAGGGGGCGTTGAACTAGGAGGAAGACCATTGTCAGAGCTCACACCCTCCTTCCCCTGCCACCCAGCCCCCGCCCACCTCCCAGAGGAGGCCCTGGGCTCAGGAGAGGGAGAGAAGGGCCTGGGGCCTGAGGGCACCACTAAGGGGCAGCTCAGCCGGGTACCCTCCTTCCTGGTCTTACCACCCCACCGTCTTCAGGAAACATGCTTGGTACCCCTTTTCTTACCTCTGACAAAGCTACTGGGGTTCTCTAGATGCTTTTCCCACCCCTTGCAGCTTGGGAAGATGTAAAGTTCATTGACCAGTGGTAGAGCTTCAGGCCTGGCATGGTGATTTGGGGGCAGGGGGTCTATCTGGTGTACACAGCGCTAGCCTTGGGGATGGTCTCTGCACACCCCCCTTTCCAGGTGACATTTCTTCTCATCTGCACAGGCCTTTCCTTGTTCTGTGGGAAACTGGACAGGAAGCTGATCTTTTCCAAGGAAGATGCTCTGAACCAAGTTTGTTCTTCCTGTGCTTCTTCCATTTCTTCTTCCCTTCTACAGTGAGGATGTTCCATTTCCCCTACTTTCTCGGCATCCCAAAAGTTGACTTATTGGAACTCACAATTTCCTTTTTTTGGGGGGTGCTGTTTAGGGTCACACCCTGGGATATGGAAGTTCCCAGGCCAGGGGTCAAATTGGAGCTGCAGCTGCCGACCTACACCCCAGCTCATGGCAACGCCAGATCCTTAACACACTGAGTGAGGCCAGGGATTGAGCTTGTGTCCTCACAGATACTAGTTGGGTTTGGTACCTCTGAACCACAACAGGAATTCCCTACAGTTTCCCTTTAAAAATTTTTTTTTTCCTGCTGTACCCATGGCATGCAAAAGTTCTGGGGCCAAGGATCAAACCCAAGCTACAGCAGTGACAGCGCTGGCTCCTTAACCCAATAAGCCACAGGGAACTCTCCTTTTTAAAAGTTACCTCCCAGAGTTTCTGTTGTGGCTCATTGAGGTAAGAAGCCACCTAGTATCCATGAGGATGTGGATTTGATCCTTGGCCTCACTCAGTGGGTTAAGGAGCCAGTGTTGGCATAAGCTATGACATAGTTTGAGGAGGCGGCTCAGATCCACTGTTGCTGTGCCTGTGGTGTAGGCGAGCAGCTGTAGCTTTGATTTGACCCTTGGCCTGGGAACTTGCATATGCCAGGGGTGTGGCCCTAAAAAGAAGAAGAAAAAAAAAATTACCTCCCCATCTTGTCTCTGCCATGAAGGTGGAGTGAGTGGAAATGACATGATTGATGGGCAGCCGGCGGGGGGTGGGGGTGCGGGCTCCATTCCCTCCCTTCAGTAAATACTCATTTTCCTTCCACCCCTTTGGTTGATGTGGGTGGTCAGGTGACCTCAGCCACATAAGCACCAATCAGGAAACCTGCCAGGCTGGTCTGCACCGTGGGACAAGGAGAGAGGCAACTGATGGAATGCATGGCTGCCATTGGCTGGGAGAATGGCTTTGAATGACTTGAAAAGGCCCCCTTGGCTTCATTGTCTCATCTGGTCAGTGGGAGGAGGGTGGGACTTGGTTTCAAAAGCCTTCCAGCTCTGCAACTTGATTTAAGGAAAACATTTGGAGTGGTGGAGGGACCTGTGGTGGGTGACGAGGAACCCCAGGATGGGGGAGGGGCTTGGGGAGCATGGTCAGAGTTCTGCGGCCTGGGTCACAGGTTTCCCACCCTGCATCTGGCACCCCAACTCCTCAGTCCCTTCAGACTTCTGGTTCTAGTGGAGGCAGTGCCTGCCATTTCCTCTGTGCAGTCTGGAAAGTTCCATCCATGAGTCCTCAGCCACTGAAACTTCTTCATCTGGGCTAACTAAGGCTCCTCTGGCTGGGGTGCAGCTGGGTCCTACTGGACCGAGAATTCTCACTGGAAAATTTCCCTGCTTTTAGTCTAAGGATCTTCAGGCCACCAGGTGGGAAGGTGGCAGGTGGGGCCTCAGGGGTGTGGAAGAGGTGCCTGGGAGGGGCAGAGGGCGTGGGTTGCAGAGCTGACTCTCGAAGAGGCTGGGGTAGGTAGAGGGTGGCTGAGGCGGGACAGTGAGAGATGCCCCTGGGGTACCTGCTCTCTGCCAGACCAGTGATGGGGAGACAGGCTTGGGGACTGGAGGCACCCAGACCATCCGTCCCACCTCTGTCCCACACCGCCTGTGGCCTCTCAGACAGGTGAGCCACCCTCTGTCTGGGCCTCTGTTCCTCATGTATAAACAAGGATGAGGTTCTATAAATGAGATGGGGTTCACTAAGAGCTGGAGCTGCAGCAGGTCACCTGTCCAGGGCGCCACCTCCAGTCCCAGGTAAGGTCTGGGAGGCCCTGAATCAACCAAAAAGTTTTCTTCAGGGAAAGGCCTTCAGTCTGTGACCAAGTGTTCCTTCCTGGGTGTCTGTCTGCACTGGATTTGCCGGCTTCCCGCTGAGATAGCCTGGTGTCAGCTGGCCCCCTTCTCCCCCCTGCCTCTTATAGCAAAGTCCCTTAGATGTTTGCCTGCTGATGGATCAAGACTTCGCAGAGCCCAATTGTGGAGAGTCAACTTTTTTTTTGATTTTTGGGGCCACACCCGTGGCATATGAAGGTTCCCAGGCTAGCTTCAGCTGCCTGCCTACATCACAGCTACAGTGACACGGGATCCGAGCCACATCTGTAACCTGCACCACAGCTTATGGCAGTGCCGGATTCTTAACCCACAGAGCAAGGCCAGGGATCGAACTTGTGTCCTCATGGATACTAGTCGGGTTGGTTTATGCTGAATCGTGATGAAACTCCAAGAGTCAACTATTTTCAGGTTATTTTCTCTTTCTTGAGTAGCTGGACATTGGGTCCCTGTGGACAGGCATCTCCCCGCACCCTCCACTCCCTCATCTGCTCACCCACTATGGAAAGCCTAAAACTGCAGAGGGACCCACCCGGATTTCCAGCTTGTCCTCCGTGCCTTCCACCTCACCACTGTCTTCTGGGCCGAGCCAGCCTTCCAGGGCCCGGGGCTTCAGTTTGGCTGCTGGCTTCTTGGACTCCTTTCTCTGCTGGAGAGAGGAACTGCTCTCTTGAGGCCCTAAAATGCCTACCCACCCCCACTGCTTCCTTCCAGAAGCAGAGCAAGGTATGGGCCCCCTTGCAGATCCAGAGTCCTCCTTGGGAGAGGCCTGAAGCCCAGAGCAGGTGAGCCCAGGTCCCAACTCATGGAAGGGCTGGGATGAGGTACCCGCCAGAAGCCGGGGCTCTGGGGAGCCGTCTTACCTGTACTTTCTGGTGTTCGGGGCTCAAGAAGCTGGAGCCCGCCATGGCCAAGTCTGCCATGAGGAGCACGCTGAGGAGCAGCAGGCTGCAAATGGTCCCCGTGGAGGGCATGGCCTCAGCTGGCAGGGAACAGACAGGCCTGGAGTGGAGGAGTGTTTGGGCAGCACACCCCACTCCCCATGCCTCAGAGTCTAGCAGACAGGGCAGGAGCCTTCAACCTGGGACTGTGACTGCCGACTAGAGCACTTGTACCACCTGCCTCCCCACGGTAGGAGCAGTGGAAGGCAGAAGGAATATTTGGGGACAGAATACTTGGCAGTGGGATGCCCATGTCCTTTGTCCCAGGCCCCAAGGACCTTGGATCAAGTTTCTCGAGGAAGGATAATGGAGCTGAAGTGGCAAGGTCCCAGGAGACAGGGCCTGGGGCAGCTCCTAAGTCCAGCTCTGAGCAGCCAGGCTGCCCCAGGTCTTGTGATCTCCCCCTGTTCAGATGGGCCTGCGGATGCCCAGCAGTCTAGATGAGTTCAACCCATAAACAGACCCACACGGGAAAGGCGGAGGGAGCTTACCTGGGCTTCTGGCAGAGGTGGGGCCCTGTGGCTGTCTGGTCCTTATATAGGCAGCCTGTGTTTGTTTTAAACCAGCAACCCCCCAGCGTCAGGGCTGATTTACATTCCTTGGGAACTAAAAATGCTCACATCCCCTGGGTAGAAATCAACAGCAGAGGTTAGATGCCCTGAGAGATTGCTGGGTTGGCGTGGGTGGCACACCTGCTCCTCTTGTCCTCAAGCACCCCTGGCCCTAGTTGAGGTGGGAGGGAAGACAGTGGCCCCGAGTCTGGCCCGGCCTTGCTGCTCTGGGCCTTTGCTCTTTCCCCTTTCTGATAACCCCCTTCCTCCCTGGATGGAAGGGGGGATCCTCACTCTGGAGCTTGTCTAGCCTCGACCCTTGCTGCTCCCCACGACAGGTGCTGCTCCCCAAGACAGGTGCTACTCTGGCTGACCTCCTCAAGCACACAGAAGCTCAGCCCGTGGACTATTCACACCTCCCAAAGGGCAGCCCCATTTCGCAGATGAGGGAGCTGTGGGGGAGCAGGGCAGGGACCTTCTGTAACAGGGGCTGAATTCCAGTCCTTTCTTTGGGGTGGTGATGGCTCTGCTCAGCTTGGTTTTAGTGCTTTGGCTTGCCTCCCCTCCCCTACCAGATTCTGAGAGGGCACAGAGGGGCCTGGAGGCAGGAAGCTGTGACCTGGTACTGCCCCAGGTCACCACTCACAGACTGGCCTTGGGCAGATCACTCAGCGCCTTCCTGTTCAGGGCTGCGTCTCAGGGTGGTTTTGAGGATTAAATGAGGTGATAGGTGTGAAATCCTTTATAATGCATCAAGTATGGTGCTGGTGACGACTGCTTTTTGTATGTTGGCCAGTATATGCCTGTTGCACATTCTTGCATAAAGAGTTAATTAACATCGTGAGGGATTCCTTACCTGTCCAGAGTGCTTCACTGCGCTGGCCCAGGCAGTGACTCCTCAGGGCTGGTGTTGTCTGTGCAGATCAGCTAGTGTTTCAGAGGGTTCGCTTGTGGCTGGGCTCAGCAGGGAAGGCGCCACTGCAGGCAGAGGGCAGAGTGGAGGTGAACAGAAGGTGGGAGTGTAGCCTGCTTGTGGCTACGGTGACAAGGATGGGTGCTTGGAGGAGGGTGGGGTCATAAGGAAAGGCCTAGAAGGTAGTGCCAGGTTAGGTTAAGCGAAGTTTTGGAAGCTGCTGGCACAAGGAGTTTGGGCTCTATCTGTAGGAGTGGGGACGCTAAGGCTCTTGAACCGAGTCGAGACAGGACAAGATCTTAAAGACCTGGGAGGCCGCACCTCTTATTTCACTGAGAGAAAAACTGAACTCCAGGAGGGCCACACTGGCCCCAAAGCTGCACAGTCATCAGTGGCAGTGCTGGCACGTCCAGCCCGGTTCCTGGCGGCCGTGCACAGCTTTCACTGACTCCTCATCTTGCTCCTGCAGTGAACCTGGGTTCCCAGGAAAACCAGCCCGCTCTAAGCAGGACGGGGTGGTGGCAGGGGACCCTGTAGACAGATAGCTGGTCATCAACGGACTGCCTGACCTTGGTCCACTTCAGGGGTTCCTCGACCCTGGAAGAGACTCTGGGGACAGTGGGGGCCTGGGAGAGGCTGGCCTGAGCCCAGGAGTAGAATGTGGGGGCTGGAGTCCCTCCTTCAGTCCCAGCAAGTGCAGGCAAGTCCCCTGGAGGCCTTCACCTTTATCAGCCACCTGAGCTTAGGCCTCTTGGCCTGGGGGCCCAGAAGGGCTGAAGGTGGACAAGAGTGGGGAGACGTTAGAGAGGGCCTGCCGCTTTTTCAGGGTGCACCTGCTCCCCCTCCCCCCACCGCAATAGTCACCAAACCAACTATGGTGACCAGGCACCTACTGAGCCATGAGGCCTCCCACACTCCTGCCCTGGAGACAGGAGCTTCCCGTGTTGATCTTAGATAACCCCGCCCTCAGACAAACAACCACTGCTGCTGTGTTATCTTCAGGGAACTGAAAGGTTGCCTGTGGGTTGGAAATCACCTGAAGCACATACCTCAGAGTCGAGGCTGGCTGGGGAGCAGGAAGGGCTGACAGGCGTCAGAACTACTGAGGAAGGGAGAGGCGAACCCAGAAAGTACCTCGCTGCCCACCCACAGCTGTGGAAAGGGGTGCAGACTTGGTGGGGGTCGGGGGGTGATGATGCATGCAGATCTGAGCCCAGAGGCCTGGGGTGGAAGTCTGTGAGGCTTAAGGGAAGGACTAACTTCTCCAGCTGAGGTTTTCCCCCTTTCCTTCCTAGTATGGGTAATCCCAAGGCCAAGCGTCTCCTCAGAACCTCCCTCTGGATTGCTTGGAGGGGTGGGGGTTTGCTTCCTGTGGCAGGGACTTGAGGGCCTGAACAGATCGGGGACAAATAAGAATGCCCATCACCAAATGAATTCCTGTATAAAAATGGTGTCTCAGAACAAATTGCGTGCTGATGAATAGTTGGCTTAGCAAGCACTTTTCCCCATCATTGGGCTAAAGCTTGGCCTGAATGAGGCATATTCTGAGGTTATAGAAGGGAGTTTTCTTTTTCTTTCTTTTTCTTTCCCTTTCCTTCCTTCCTTCCTTCCTTCCTTCCTTCCTTCCCTCCTTCCTTCCTTCCTTCCTTCCTTCCTTCCTTTCTTTCTTTCTTTCTCTCTCTCTCTCTCTCTCTCTCCTTTCTCTTCTTTCTCTTCTTTCTTTCTTTCTCTTCTTTTTTCCTTTTTTGGCTTTTTTAGGGCCACACTTGTGGCATGTGGAGATTCCCAGGCTAGGGGTTGAATTGGAGCTGTAGCTGCTGGCCTACACCACAGCCTCTGCAATGCAGGATCTGAGCCGCATCTTTGACCTACACCACAGCTCACAGCAACACTGGATCCTTAACCCACTGAGCGAGGCCAGGGATCAAACCTGTGTCCTCATAGAAGCTAGTAAGATTCGTTAACAGCTGAGCCATGATGGGAACTCATTTTTATTTATTGATATTTTGAAAAAAAATTTTTTGCCACCCTGCAGCATATGGAGTTCCCCTACCAGGGATCAGATGAGAGCTGCGGTTGAGACAACACAGAAGCTCTGGCAATGCCAGATCCTTAACCCACTGTGGATCTGGGCCAGGGATTGAACCTGTGTCCTGAGCTGCAGAGATACCGTAGATGCCATTGTGCCACAGAAGGAACTCCAATTTTTTAATTTCATTGAAGTATAGTTGATTTACAAGTTATGATAATTTCTGCAGTTCAACAAACTGTTTCAGTTGTGCACACATATCTATTCTTTTTCAGCTTCTTTTCCAATATAGATTAGTTCTCTGTGCTGTACAGCGGGTCCCCCTTTGACCAATCGTTCCATATACCTTGGTGTGCTAAGCCAACCTCAGACCCCCAGCCCATCCCTCCCCCCACCTGTCCCCTTTGGTAACCATAAGTTTGTCTCTGAAGTCTGTGAGTCTGTTCTGAGAATAAGTTCATTTGTATCTTTTAAAATTTTTTTTTGTCTTTTCTAGGGCTGCACCCGTGGCACATGGAGGTTCCCAGGCTAGGGGTCTAATCGGGGCTGTAGCTGCCGGCCTACACCACAGCCACAGCAACAGCAACACGGGATCTGAGCTGCGTCTGTGACCCACACCACAGTTCACGGCAACACCGGATCCTTAACCCACCGAGCAAGGCCAGGGATCGAACCTGCAACCTCATGGTTCCTAGTCGGATTCGTTAACCACTGCTCCACGACGGGAACTCCTGTATCATTTTTTTAGATTCCATGTATAGGTCATATGACATTTGTCTTTCTCCATCTGACTCACTTAGTATGATAATCTCTGGTTGCATCCATGTTGCAGCAAATGGCATTATTTCATTCTTTTTGTATGGCTAATATCCCATTGTATGTATGTGTATATACACACATATACACACGCACACACACATTTTCCTTTTTCTTTTTTTTGCTTTTTAGGGCCGCACTTGTGGCATGTGGAGGTTCCCAGGCTAGGGGTCGAAACGGAGCTACAGCTGCTGGCCTATGCCACAGCACTGCGGGATCCGAGCCGCATCTGCGACTTACACCACAGCTTATAGCAATGCTGGATCCTTAACCCACTGAGTGAAGCCAGGGATCAAACCCACATCCTCATGGATACTAGTCTGCACCAAGACGGGAACTCCCTATACCACATTTTCTTTATCGATTCCTGTGTTGGCAGAAATTTAGGTTGTTTTCTTGTCTTGGCTATTGTGAATAGTGCTGCAGTGAAAAAAGGGGTGTTATCTTTTTGTTATTTTGTCCAGATATAAGCCCAGGAGTGGGATTGCTGGATCATATGGTCGTTCTATATTTAGTTTTCTAGGAATCTCCATACTGTTTTCCATAGTTATTGTACCAATTTACATTCCCACCAACAGTGCAGGAGGGTTCCCTTTTCTCTACACCCTCTCCATCATTTGTTTGTAGACTTTTTGGTGATGGACATCCTGACCAGTGTGAGGTGGTACCTCATTATAGTTTTGATTTGCATTTCTATAATATTTAGTAATGTTGAGTAATGTGTTTTTTGGGCATTTGTTTATCTTTTTTATGATTAAAATTTTTTTTTTTACTAAAGTATGGTTGATTTAATTTCTACTGTACAGCAAAGTGACTCACTCATACACATACACACACATATCTATGTATACACACATTCTTTTAAAAATATTATTTTCTGTCATGGTCTATCCCAGGAGATTGGATATAGTTCCCTGTGCTGTACAGCAGGACCTTGTTGTTTATCCCTTCTAAATGTCATAGTTTGCATCTACTAACCCTAAACTCCCAGCCCATCCTTCTCCCTCCCCGCTCCCCCTTGGCAACCACAAGTCTGTTCTCTGTCTCTGAGTCTGTTTCTGTTTTGTAGATGGGTTCATCTGTGCCATATTTTAGATTCACTTTATACGTGATATCATATGGTATTTGTCTTTTTCTGTCTTCACTTAGTATGAGAATCTCTAGTTGAAATTATGTCATTGCGAATGGCATTATTTCATTATTTTTTATGGCTGAGTGGTATTCCATTGTATATATGCACCACATCTTCTTAATACATTCATCTGGTGTTGGACATTTAGGTTGTTTGCATGTCTTGGCTATTGTGAACAGTGCTGCTATGAACAGAGGGGTGCATGTATCTTCTTGAATTGTAGTTCTATCCAGATATATGCCCAGGACTGGGATTGCTGGATCATAGGTTCGTTCTTTTTAAAAAAATTTGTGTTATTTATTAGAGTTGATTTACAATGTTCTATCAATTTCTGCTGTACAGCAAAGTGACCCAGTTGTACACATATATATATTTTCTCACATTATCCTCCTTCATGTTCCATCTTAAGTGATTAGATATAGGAGTTCCCTTCTTGGCGCAGTGGAAACAGATCTGACTAGGAACCATGAGGTTGCAGATTCAATCCCTGGCTCAGCAGGTTAAAGATACGGCATTGTCGTGACCTGTGGTGTAGGTCGCAGATGTGGCTTGTATCAGGTGTTGCTGTGGCTGTGGCAAAGGCCTCAGCTATAGCTCTGATTAGACCCCTAGCCTGGGAACCTCCAAATTCTGCCTGTGCAGCCCTAAAAAGCAAAGCAAAACAAAACAAAACGAATGATTAGATATAGTTCCCTGTACTATACAGCAGGGTCTCACTGCTTAACCACTCCAAAAGCAATAGTTAGCATCTACTAATCCCCAAACTCCCTGTCCTTCCTACTCCATCCCCACTCCCCCTTGGCAACCACAAGTCTGTTCTCCATGTTTGTTTCTTTTCTGTGGAAAGGTTCATTTGGCCATATTCTAGATTCCAAATACAAGTGATATCATATGGTATTTGTCTTTCTCCTTCTGATCTCAATTAGTATGAGAGTCCCAGTTTGATCCATGTTGCTGTAAATGGCATTATTTTGTTTTTGTGGCTGAATAGTATCCCATTGTGTGTATATACACCACATCTTAATCCACTCATCTGTCATTGGACATTTAGGTTGTTTCCATATCTTGGCTATTGTGAATAGTGCTGCAGTGAACATAGGGGGTAACTATCTTTTTTAATCAAAGTTTTGTCTGGATATATGGTCAGGAGTGGGGTTGCCGGGTCATAGGGTAGTTCCATATTTATTTTATTTTATTTTATTTTATTATTTTATTTTATTTTTTTGTCTTTTGTCTTTTTGGAGGTTCCCAGGCTAAGGGCCACAGCCACAGCCATGAGAGATCCAAGCCATGTCTGCAACCTACACCACAGCTCATGGCAATGCTAGATCCTTAGCCCACTGAGCAAGGCCAGGGATTGAACCTGTGTCCTCATGGATACTAGTTGGGTTTGTTAACCACTGAGCCATGATGGGAATGCCTATATTTAGTTTTCTAAGGAAACTCCATACTGTTCTCCATAGTGGTTGTACCTATTTACATTTCCACCAACAGTGTAGGAGGGTTCCCCTTTCTCCACACCCCTCTCCAGCATTTGTTATTTGTAGACTTATTATTGATGGTCATTCTCATCTGTATGAAGTGGTAGGTACCTCATTGTAGTTTTGATTTGCATTTTCTCTAATAATTAGTGATGTTGGGCATCTCTTCATGTACCTATTGGCCATCTATATGTCTTCTTGGAGAAATGTCTATTTAGGTTTTCTGCCCATTTTTCAGTTGGGTTGTTTGTTTTTGTTGTTGTTGAGTTATATGAGCTGTTTTTACATTTTGAGATTAAGCCCTTGTTCATTGCATCATTTGCAACTATTTTATCCCATTTTGTAAGTTGTCTTCATTTTTTTTTTTTTTTTTTGGCCACCCTGTGGCATATAGAGATCCCGGACCAGGGGATCTGAGCCACAGTTGCGACCTGTGGCAATATCAGATCCTCAACCCACTGTGCCAGGATGAGGATCAAACATTTGTCCCAGAGCTCCCAAGATGCTGCCATTCTGGTTGCACCACAGTGGGAACTCCCTTTTTATTTTATTTTATTTTTTTAAGTGGCTTCACCTGTGACAAATGGAAGTTTCTGGGCCAGAGATTGAATCCGAGCCACAGCTGCAACCTACACCACAGATGTGGCAACACTGGATCCTTATCCCACTGTTCTGGGCTGGGGATTGAACCATTGCCTCTGTAATCACCTGAGCTGCCACAGGTGGATTCATAACACACTGCACCACAGTGGGAACTCCTGTCTTTTTTTTTTTTAAATGGTTTCCTTTGCTATGCAAAACCTTGTAAGTGTGATTAGGTCCCATTAATTTATTTTGGTTTTAAATTTCTTTTGCCTTGGGAGACTGACCTAATAAAACATGTGTACAATTTATGTCGGAGAATGTTTTGACTATGTAGTCTTCTAGGAGTTTTATGGTGTCATGTCTTATGTTTAAGTCTTTAAGCCATTTTGAGTTTATTTTTGTGCATGGTGTGAGGGTATGTTCCAGTTTCACTGATTTACAAGCAGCTATTCAGTTTTCCCAGTACCACTTGCTGAAGAGACTGTCTTTCCCCCCATTTTATATTCTTGCCTCCTTTGTTGAAGATTAATTGACCATAGGTATGTGGGTTTACTTCTGGACTGTCTGTTCTGTTGATCTTTATGTCTGTTTTTGTACCAATACCATACTGTTAAATTATTGTGGCTTTGTAGTACTCTCTAAAGTCTGGGAGAGTTATGCCTTCTGCTTTGTTTTATTTTCCTCAGGATTACTTTAGCAATTATGGGTCTTTTATGGTTCCATATAAATTTTTGTATTATTTGTTCTAGTTCTGTGAAAAATTTCATCTGTAATTTGATAGGGATCACATTAAATCTGTAGACTGTGCTTGGTAGTATGACCATTTTGACAATATTACTTTTTCCAATCCAAAAACATGGACTATCTTTCCATTTCTTTGAATCCTCTTTAATTTTCTCAATGTATGTTTTATAGTTCTCATTGTATAAGTTTTTCAGCTCCTTGGTAAGATTCATTCCTAGATATTTTATATTTTTTAGTGAGATTTTAAAATGTATTGGTTTTTAAATCCCTTTTCTAATATTTCATTGTTAGTATAAAAATATAACCAATTTCTGAATATTAATCTTATATCCTGCTACTTTGCTGAATTTGTTTATCAGATTGAGTAGTTTTTGTGTGAAGTCCTTAGGGTTTTCTATATATAGTATCATGTCATCTGCATATAGTGGTAATTTTACCTCTTCCCTTCCGGTTTGGATACCTTTTCTCTTTTTTTTTTGTCTTTTTTTTTGTTGTTGTTGTTATTGTTGTTGTTGTTGTTGCTGTTGCTATTTCTTGGGCCGCTCCCACACCATATGGAGGTTCCCAGGCTAGGGGTTGAATCGGAGCTGTAGCCACCGGCCTACGCCAGAGCCACAGCAACACGGGATCCGAGCCGCGTCTGCAACCTACACCACAGCTCACGGCCACGCCGGATCGTTAACCCACTGAGCAAGGGCAGGGACCGAACCCGCAACCACATGGTTCCTAGTCGGATTCGTTAACCACTGCGCCACGACAGGAACTCCTGAATACCTTTTCTTTTTCTTGTGTGATTGCTGTGATTAGTACTTTCAATACTATGTCGATTGGAAGTGTTGAGAGTGGGCATCCTTGTCTTGTTCCAGATTTTAGTGGGAAGGTTTTCACCTTCTCTCCATTGAGTATTATATTGGCTATGGTTTGTTATACATTTCTATCATGAATGGACACTGAATTTTGTCAAATGCTTTTTCTGCATCTATTGAGAGCAGGTAGTTTTTGACTTTTCTTAATATGATATATTACATTGGTTGATTTGCATATGTTGAACCATCCTTGTGAACTTGGGATGAATCCGACTTGGTCATGGTGTATGATTTTTTTTTTTAAATGTGTTGTTAGATTCAGTTTGCTAAAATTTTTTGAGAATTTTTTTCTTTTTTTTTGTCTTTTTGCCATTTCTTGGGCCACTCCCGTGGCATATGGAGGTTCCCAGGCTAGGGGTTGAATCGGAGCTGTAGTCACCGGCCTACACCAGAGCCACAGCAATGCGGGATCCGAGCCGCATCTGGAACCTGCACCACAGCTCACGGCCACGCTGGATCGTTAACCCACTGAGCAAGGCCAGGGATCAAACTTGCAACCTCATGGTTCTCAGTCGGATTCGTTAACCACTGTGCCATGACAGGAACTCCGAGAATTTTTATTATTTTTTTTTGAGATAGGGCTTTTTAGTGGAGTTTCTTTTTTCTCCTAGTTGTGCTTCTGTAACTTGTCGAACAGCATGGATCAACAGAAATATCATGCCAGCCATATAATTTAAAATTCCTTGGGAGCTACATTCAAAAATGTAAAAAGCAGCAGCTGAAATTGATTTAAATAATATGCTTTATTTAATATCACCAAAATACTATCAATTTGACATGTAATCAATAACAATGATTTAGCTATTTGATGTTGATTTTTCCTTTTACTAAATATTCAAAATTGGGTGTGTATTATATTTTTATAGCACATTTCAAGTGCTCAGTAGCAAGAAATATGTGGCTTGTGGCTATCCCACTGGATGAGTTCTAGATAATCATGGGTGTGTCACTCTTATTTTTATTTATTTATTTTTTATGGCCACACCCCAGGCATATAGAGGTTCCTGGGCCAGGGATTGAATCAATGCTGGATCCTTTAACCCCCTGCACTAGGCCGGGGATCGAACCTGCATTTCCACAGCCATCTGAGCCACTGCAGTTGGTTTCTTTTCTTTTCTTTTCTTTTTTGGGGCCTTTTTAGGGCCATACCCACAGCATATGGAAGTTTCTAGGCTAAGGGTCATATCAGAGCTGTAGCTGCTGGCCACATCCACAGCAATGCCAGATCCAAGCCACGTCTGCAACCTATACCATAGCTCACAGCATCACTGGATCCTTATCCCACTGAGTGAGGCCAGGAATCCAACCCATTTCCTAATGGATACTAGTCAGGTTCTTAACCCACTGACCCACAATGGGAATTCCCCAGAATCTGTATTTTAACAAGTCTCTCTGAGGGCAATTACTTTCTAGTTATAAAATAATGCTTCCTGCAAAAATTTTGGCCATATATAAGGTAAACTCTCCTTCCATATATATTTGAACTTCTTTTGGAAATTTCTAAACATAGAAAGAAAGCAGAGAGAGTTAATACAATGAGTCTTCAAGTGTCCATAACAGTTCCCATATTTATTAGCATCTTGCTTTATGTATTTATCCCCCTACACTCTTTCCTTTTGGGGGCATATTTTAACAGCAAGTTCCAGCAATCCAGTGATTTCACCCTTAAAAGCTTCTGTATGTATTTTTAACTGAAAAAACACACTCTTCAATCTACAAAAGCTCGCTCACCTGCATTTCCTCTCTCTCCTCCCAAGTCATTTGTTGTATAAAACAGGTTATTTGTCCTGTGCAATTTCCCAACTTGTAGGATAGTTTAACTTGGTCTCCTCTCTCCATGCTTTCTGTAACTGGAAGTTACACCTAGAGATGGAGTTTCATTGAGTTTTGACTTTTACTTTTTGGCAAGAATACTTCATCACTGGCAGTATGTACTCCTTACTATGCCCCATCACAAGGCATACGATGTCTGGTGGCCCCACTTTTACTGAGGTTTTAAGAATAAGATTTATCCATGTGTTTTCACATGACCCCATTCAGTTTAAAGTTCCCCATCAGCTTTTCACTTGGAGTTATCTACCATGCATAACTGTTGTCTAAATCCATTATTCATTAGGGATTATAAATGGTGATTTTCTTTTCTCTTGTTCCCCTCTACATTTATTAATATTTTTCCATCAGGAGTGATTTTACCAATTTCATACACAGTTTGTACAAGAAAGGCAAGGAAAATACATGCTTTTTTTCTCCTTATTAACTTTCAAAATGAGGTCAATGTCATAGCAACCTCCAAGAGTTTTTTCCCCTATCACAAACTTATGGATATATATTTTAAGTTTTATGGTTGCGCTCATGGCATATAGAAGTTCCCAGGCCAGGGACTGAATCTGAGCCACAGACGTAACCTTTGCTTCAGCTGCAGCAATGCTGTATCCTTTAACTTACTGCACCAGGCTGGGGATCCAACCTGAACCCCTGCAGCTGGATTCTCAACCCCCTTCACTATGGTGGGAACTCCTCATGGATATTTTTAATGTTTCAAACAATTACAGTCATTATTCTTTTTTTAAGGTATAAAATATTTTTGATTTTTTTCAATTCAAGTATAGTTGATTTACAATGTGCCAATTTCTGCTGTACAGCAGTGACCGTATATATATGTGTGTGTATGTGTATATATATATATATATATATATACACATACACACACATACATTTTTTCCCTCATATTATCATACATCATGTTCTGTCACAGAGATTGGATGTAGTTCCCTGTGCTATATAGGAGGACCTTATTGCTTATCCATTTTAAATGTAATAGTTTGCATCTATTGACCCCAAACTCCCAGATCATCCTGCTCCGTTCCCCTGGCAACCACAAGTCTCTTCTGTACATCTGTGAGTCTGTTTCTGTTTTGTAGATAGGTTCATCTGTGCCCTATTTTATTTTTATTTTTATTTTTATTTTCTATCTTTTTAAGGCCACACCCATGGCATATGGAGGTCCCCAGGCTAGGGGTTGAATCAGAGCTGTAGCCGCCGGCCCATACCACAGCCACAGCAACACGGGATCCGAGCCACGTCTGCGACATACACCACAGCTCACGGCAACACCGGATCCTTAACCCACTGAGCAAGGCCAAGGATCGAACCTGCAACCCCATGGTTCCTGGTTGGACTCGTCAACCACTGAGTCAAAATGGAAGCTCCTATTTGTAGAGTTTTTAATGACAGCTATTCTGACCGGTGTGAGGTGGTACCTCACTGTACTTTTGATTTGCATTTCTCTAATAATTAGTGATGTTGAGCCTCTCTTCATGTGCCTAGTGGCCATCTGAATGTCATCTTAGAGAACTGTCTATCAAGGTCTTCTGCCCATTTTTCAGTTGGGTTGTTTGTTTTTTTGTTGTTGAGTTTTATGAATTATTTGTATATTCTGAGATTAAGCCCTTGTCATTTGCATTGTTTAACTACTTTCTCCTATAGGTTGTTTTTTCTTTTTTTTTTTTTAATGGTTTACTTCACTGTGCAAAAAGCTTGTAAATTTTATTAGGTCCATTAATTTATTTTTGTTCTTATTTATATTGCCTTGGGAGACTGACCTAATAAAACATTTGTACAATTTATGTCAGAGAATGTTTTGCCTAGGTTCTCTTCTAGGAATTTTATGGTGTCGTGTCTTATGTTTAAATCTTTAAGCCATTTTGAGTTTATTTTTGTGTCTGGTATGACGCTATGTTCTTGTCTCACTGATTTACATGCAGCTGTCCAGTTTTCCTAGCACCACTTGCTGAAAAGACTTTTTCCCATTTTATATTCTTGCATCCTTTGTTGAAGATTGACCATGGGTGTGTGGGTTTATTTCTGGGTTTTATATTCAATTGCATTGATCTGTATGTCTGTTTTTGTTCCAGTACCATGCTGTTTTGATTACTGTATCTTTGAAATTTTGTCTGAGGTCTGGGACAGTTATGACTCCTGCTTTTTTTTTTTTCTTTTCCCTTTAGGATTACTTTGACAATTTTGGGTCTTTTATGGTTCCATATAAATTTTTGTATTGTTTGTTCTAGTTCTGTGAAAAATGTCAGGGGTAATTTGATAGGGATCACATTAAATCTCTAGACTGCTTTTGTTAGTATGGCCATTTTAACAATATTAACTTTTCCAATCCAAAAGCATGGGGTATCTTTCTATTTCTTTGAATCCTCTTTAATTTTCTTGATTTATGTTTTATAGTTCTCAACATATAAGTCTTTCAGCTCCTTGGTCAAGTTTATTCCTACGTATTTTATTTTTTAATTTTTTTGGTGCGATTTTGTTTTATTTTTAAAAATTTGATCAGTTTTGACATATTTATTTTATATTATTCTTTTCTTTTTTCTTTTCTTTTTAGGTCCACACCTGCAGCATATGAATGTTACAGGTCTAGGGGTCGAATTGGAGCTGCAGCTGCTGGCCTGCACCACAGCCATAGCAACGCAGGATCCTTAACCCACTGAGCAAGGCCAGGATTGAACCCATGTCCTGATGGATACTAGTTGGTTTCTTAACCCAGTGAGCCAAAACAGGGACTCTAGTTCTTTGGTGTGATTTTAAAAGTGTTTTTTTTTTTTTTAAACATTCCCTTTATGATATTTCATTGTTAGTATACAGAAATGGAAGTGGTTTCTGAATATTAATATTGTATCCTGCTACTTTGCTGAATTTATTTATCAGATCAAGTAGTTTTTATGTTATTATTTTTGATGCTTTCATGTTTGATAAGTTGATTCCTGTGTGCTATTGATGCAACCCTATATTTTAAAGAGTTTCCTTGTTTTCTATGCTAATAAGGAATCCTGGACTCATCTTGGGTGTGATATTCCTGCTTAAAACTTTAATCTGCCAGTTTTCTAAGAAGTCTTGGTTTCTTTTAGTGGAAAATAGTTTTTAGAGATCACAATCTGGGTGCTAACTGCCAATATTGCTTTTAGGCCTTTTTAGTGCAGAAATAGGAAAATATACTTTTTGGAAGGAAATAAGTCATGTGTTTATACTTTTATTTCCAAACAAAATTTAAGGTTATAGTGTTTTCACTTCTTGGGTTTTACACTTAAATTTCTTTCCTTCATCTGAATAATGGTTTCTAATTACATTACCAAGATTACTTGTATTTTGCTCTATCTTATAACAAATACTGTCAAAATAAGACTACTACAATTGCCACTAACCATAAAATTTCTAAAGGCTGCCTACTAGGGATGTACAGTCAAAACACTTGAATATTTTTGGAGTTCCCACTGTGGTGCAATGGGTTAAGGATCTAGCAATGCTGCAGCCATGGCGTAATCACAGCTGTGGCTTGGATTCAATCCCTGGCCTAGGAACTTGCCTATGCTGTAGTTGTGGCCAAAATAACTAACTAACTAAATAAATACAAATAAAAAACACTTGAATTTTTTTTGTGGTTACACCATGCACTTGACATATAACTAAAATTACCTCCAATTCTTTTCATTTTTAGGGATTTTTTTTCCTTTTTATTATTAAACATTGCATCATTTTAAAGTCAATGGTGTAAGACAAGGTTCATGGAGAGACTATATCTTCCATTCCAATCTCCTTCGCTGTGCTTCTTCTTTCCTCTATAGGTAATTATTGTTATTGTGATATTTTTCCTTTGATCCATGAGAAATTTAGATGTGTACATGTTGGTTAAATTTCCAAACATTTGAAGATTTTCCAAATATTCTATTGATTTCTAGTTTACATCCATTATAGTCAGATGATATGTTCTATATGATTTTAATTCTTTTAGTTCTTTAGGTTTAGGGTCCAGAATTTAGTCTACCTTGATGCATATTCCAGGTCTACTTAAAAGAATGCATTCAAGTGTTGTTGGGTAGAATGTTCTAAGAATGCCAGTTAGTATCCTAACAGGTTTATGTATTCTATAACTTAGCTGTTTTTTAGAGGTCTCCTTTTTCTATTGAAAGAGGAGTGTTAGTCTCTAGATTACTCCTCTTCAGTTCTGTCAGTTTTTATGTAACGTATTCCGAAGCTCTATTTTAGGTGCATATGTAAGCAAGTGACCATTAGTGGTCCTGCTCAGCCATTGGTCGGCATTGCAATAGGCCCTTCCCCAAACAAGCAACCATTAGTAAGTGACCGTTGCCCCCCACCCCTACCCCTTCCTTGGTATAAAAGGAACCTGACTTCAGACTAAGGCAAGATACTTTTTTTGAGACACTAGTCTGCCATCTTCTTGGTCTGCCCGCTTTCTAATTAAAGTCATGATTCCTTGCCCCAACAACTCATCTCTGGATTTACTGGTCTGTCATGTGGTGAGCAGAGCGAACTTGGGTTCAGTATCAATTTTGGCAAGCCAAGCCAGGAGCCCTGCTGCTGTGGCCAGCCAGCCCCAGTTGGGGAATATTTGGATAAGGCTCTAGCACTGCCAAGACCACTTGTCCTGAGAATATTTCCTTCAAAATTACCTGAAGCGGCTCCAGCTGCCCCAGCGCTTGGCAGTTGGAGGAAGGAAGTGACATATGGGAGCTGATGGGCTCCATACAGTAGGGTAAGTTGCTCCAGTGTGTACAACCGGGAACCTTCTCCCTTCTCAATTTGGGCTTTTCCTTTAAGGGAAAAGCCAATTAGTTTTGCATTTTATTGGGGTATCTTGCTGGAGAGGGGAACTGTTTGTTGGACTCTCCCTGATTGTGAACCAGTTCATTTGCTTTTGTTTTATGTTCATCCATGATGGAATCTGTTTAAGCTTTTGATACTGGAATTTGCTTGTACTTTTTATAGGTTTTTTTGTTCTTGAACTTAAAAATATGGGAAATACTCCCATCTGTCCTTAAGGACAGCCCTTTGGGGCATATCTTAAGTAAATGGGCAAAATATTGCTGTGGGCTAAGAAAAACATGATATTCTATTGCAATAGTGTATGGCCCCATATGTGTTTGGATCAGGAGATCAGTGGCCCTTCCTTGAATGGCTCACTTAGTTATTATACAGTCTTGGAGTTAGAATTGTTTTGTGAAAGAGCAGGTAAAAAAGATGAGATTCCATACATAGAAGCATTTATGCTATTGCATCCAGAGGAAAAGAAGCCAGACAGCTGCTGCCTATGGTACAGGAAAACCAGGGGAAAGTCTGTCCTGCAAGAGGGAGAGGGAAAAAAATGAAGCCATGCTATTTTATTATTTTATATATTTTTAAATAATGATTTTTATTTTTTCCATTATAGCTGGCTTACAGTATTCTGTCAATGTTCTACTGAACAGCAAGGTGACCCAGTCACACATACATGTATACATTTTTTTCTCACATTATCATGCTCCATCATAAGTGACTAGATATAGTTCCCAGCACTACGCAGCAGGATCTCATTGCTTATCCATTCCAAAGGCAATAGTTGGCATTTATTAACCCCAAACTTCCAGTCCATTCCACTCTCTCCCCCTCCCCCTTGGCAACCACAAGTCTGTTCTCCATGTCCATGGTTTTCTTTTCTGTGGAAAGGTTCATTTGTGCCATATATTAGATTCCAGATGTAAGTGATATCATATGGTATTGGTCTTTCTGACATACTTCACTCAGTATGAGAGTCTCTAGTTCCATCCATGTTGCCGCAAATGGCATTATTTTGTTCTTTTTTTATGGCTGAGTAGTATTCTATTGTGTATATATACACACCATATCTTCTGTCAATGGACATTTAAGTTGTTTCCATGTCTTGGCTATTGTGAATAGTGCTGCAGTGAACATAATGGTTCATGTGTCTTTTTGTATGAAAGTTTTGTCCAGATATATGCCCAAGAGTGGGATTGCAGGGTCATATGGTAGTTCTATGTATAGTTTTCTAAGGCATCTCCATACTGTTTTCCATGCTGGTTGTACCAATTTACATTCCCACCATAGTGCAGGAGCGTTCCCTTTTCTCCACACCCTCTCCAGCATTTGTTATTTGTGGACTTATTTATTTATTTATTTTTTGTCTTTTTGCCATTTCTTGGGCCGCTCCAGCGGCATATGGAGGTTCCCAGGCTAGGGGTCCAATCAGAGCTGTAGCCACAGGCCTGCACCAGAGCCACAGCAATGCAAGATCCGAGCCGCGTCTGCAGCCTACACCACAGCTCATGGCAACGCCAGATCCTTAACCCACTGAGCAAGGCCAGGGATCGAACCCGCAACCTCATGGTTCCTAGTCGGATTCGTTAACCACTGTGCCACGACGGGAACTCCTTGTGGACTTATTAATGATGGTCATTCTGACTGGTGTAAGGTGGTATCTCATGGTAGTTTTGATTTGCATTTCTCTAATAATCAGTGTTGAGCATTTTTTCATGTGCTTGTTGGCCATCTGTATATCTTCTTTGGAGAAATGTCTATTCAGGTCTTTTTGCCCATTTTTCAATTGGGTTGTTTGCTTTTTTGCTGTTGAGTTGTATAAGTTGTTTATATATTTTAGACATTAGGTCTTTGTCAGTTGCACCATTTGAAACTATTTTCTCCTACTCTGTAAGTAGGATTCAATGCAATCCCTATCAAATTACCCATGACATTTGTCACAGAACTAGAACAAACAATCCAAAAATTTATATGGAACCGCAAAAGACCCAGAATTGTTAAAGCAATGCTGAGGAACACATCTCCATCTAGCAGCTCCAGATGGAACCCCTGAAGCAAGTCTGGCAGTTCCCACTTCTGAGCTTGATTGGGATCCTAATCATGGAGATATGTTACACCTAGAGCATTGTAGGAAGTGTATCTTAGTGGGTCGTTGAACAAGAGTATCTAGGCAAAAGAGCTTAAACAGGATTTAGGAGATACACCAAAACCCAATGAGGACCCGTCAGAGCTTCTTGAAAGAATTTATCAAGCTTATAGGCGCTGCACTGATGTAGACCCTGAGGCCCCCCAAAATGTAAGAATGGTAAATATGACTTTCATTGGGCAAAGTGCCCCAGATATAAGAAGGAAATTACAAAAGTTAGTTAGATGGTGCATTTGGAATGAACCCTTCTCAGTTGGTAGATGTTGCTTTTCAAGTGTTCAACAACAGGGAACAATGACAGAAGCCAGAGGCCGCAAGACGGAATACCACTTTTCTGCAGCAGCATTGGCTTCCTGGAAGGCAGGCAACCTGAAGAGAGGTGAGCCACCACTGGGGAGGGACAGTGCGCTTCCTGTAAGGAGGAAGGGCACTGGGAAAAAGTGTCTTAGCTAAAGAATAAGACAAATATCCATAAAGAAAGATGGGAGCCTCTTACATGGTAGGAAGAGAGGAAGACTCTGATGAGGAATGATGAGGCCTGGGGGCTCCCTTGGACTTGAGGGG
The DNA here is from genome assembly GCF_016906955.1 of Phacochoerus africanus. Lineage (NCBI taxonomy): Eukaryota > Metazoa > Chordata > Mammalia > Artiodactyla > Suidae > Phacochoerus > Phacochoerus africanus. The sequence continues at coordinate 146,748,821 of NC_062544.1, forward strand.
CCAAATTCCAATTTCCCCACAGGAGCCGCAGGTAACTGACCATGGGGGACAATTTGATTGACTTCCTGATAGGTGCGGGTGCAACATAGTCTGGTAAACACTAAGGTGACAAGACTTCCCAGTCCATCCCGATTATGGCAGTTTCTGGAGAAATAAAAGTCATTCTTTCTTTAGGCATTCCTAAAACAGTTTCTTATATATGCCTGGGTGTCCCATCCCTCTTCTGGACCAAGATCTCCTTTGTGAATTAAATGACCCAGTATTCTCACCAGAAGAACTTGACATCAGAGTCCCACTGGAGCACATTTTGAGCCTAGAGATGGCACTCAAGGATGCCCTGGGAAAAGGAGGCAGAGCTCTTTCCTCCAGAGGTCTATGAAGAGGTAAGCCTGGAAGTGTGGGCTGATGGCACCCCAGGAAGCCCAAACACATATGGCCAATACAAATTCTGTTAAAAATGGATGCTGGGACATTTAATCTAAAACAATGCCCTCTGAGGCAAGAGGGCTAAAAGCAAATTCAGCCAATTCTCAAAAAGTTATTGAAAACAGGATTGATTAAACCTTGTAGGTCCCAGTATAACACACCTATCCTCCTGGTGAAAAAGCCAAACACAACAGAGTATCGTTTGTTTGAGGGCTGTTATTGAAATAGTCCAAGATTTGCACCATGTGGTAACTAACCCATATACACTTTGCTCACACCTATTCCCAAAGACTACACCTGGTTCTCAGTTTCAGACTTGAAAGGTGCTTTTTTCTGCACTCCTGTTGGAGAAGAATCATAGCAGCTATTTGCCTTTGAATGGTAGGACCCAGAAACACAGGTAGTCCAACAGTGTCGTTGGACAGTCAACAGGGAGTGCCCAGAGGGCAGAAGTCATTGCCTCAGAGATTAAAAATTCCCCTACCATGTTTGGGGAAATGCTGGCCAGGGACCTTAGAAACTTAATACTGGATGACGGACTCTTACTCCAATATGTGGATGAATTGCTCATAGCAAGTCCTCTATATGACAAGTGTCGACAAAATACCATCAGCACCCTGAACTATTTGGCTACTTGTAGATGTAAAGTTGCCCAGAAAAAGGCCCAAGTGTGTAAGCAAGTCACGTATCTGGGTTTTGTCCTTCCCCAAGGACAGTGGAGTCTTTTGCCTGATAGAAAACAGGTAATTGCCGGCTTAGGAACACCCAAGACCCACAGACAACTGAGAGGGTTTCTGGGAATGGCAGGATTCTGTCCGATTTGGATCCCGAACCATAGGCTCATAGTAAAGACCCTCTCTGAGGCTTTAAAAGGACATGATCTTGAGCCCCTTACACGGACTAAAGAGTACCAAACAACCTTTGAAGCAATAAAGACAGTCTCAGCCCTGGCTTTGGGGGACTACTAGACTTAAAGAAACTTTTCAGGAGTTCCCATCGTCACTCAGTGGTTAACAAATCTGACCAGGAACCATGAGGTTGCGGGTTTGATCCCTGGCCTTGCTCAGTGGGTTAAGGATCTGGCATTGCCGTGAGTTGTGGTGCAGGTCGCAGACTTGGCTCGGATCCTGCATTGCTGTCTGTGGCTCTGGTGCAGGCCTGTGGCTACAGCTCTGATTGGACCCCTAGCCTGGGAACCTCCATATGCCACGGGAGCAGCCCAAGAAATGGCAAAAAAAAAAAAAAAAAAAGAAAAAAGAAATCTTTCAAACCGTAAGTCCATGAGAGACAGGGAATAAGTCTCAGGGTATTAATTCAATCTCTGGGGAATATCCCTTTGCCTGTTGCTTAACTTCTCAAAACAACTAGAATAGACTGTGAAGGGATGGCCCCCTTGCCTTTGAGCTGTAGCAGCTGGGTGTGACCTACTTGAGGAAGCTGAGAAGTTTACCCTGGGGTGACCCACTACTGTGTATGTCCCTCACCATGTCCTTTCTTTACTGGAGCAAAAGGGGGGCTATTGGCTGACTTGCTGGAGGATGAGAAAATACCAAGCCATTCTCTTAGACAATCCTTATGGAAGGTCCCTTCAGCCCTGAATCCAGCTACATTGCTCCTGATTGATGCTGCACAATCCCCAGAGCAGGATGGCCTGCACGTCATGGAGCTGGTGTGTTCTAGTGGACCAGACTTGATGGACCAGCCCTTGGCTGAGCTGGATGTGGACCTGTTCACCAGTGGAAGCAGCTTCATGGACCATGGTAGGCGTCACACTGGGTATGCAGTGGTAACCCTATCGGTATTAAGTGGGAGCCCTGCTCCCAGGGAGGGCTCAGAAGGCAGCTATCATTGCTCTGACAAGACCCTGCTGCTCACTGAAGGGAAGCAGGTAAATATACACAGACTCTCATTGTGCATTCTCCATGCTGCACACTCATGGGGATCTGGAAAGAGAGGGGGCTCCTTACTTCAAATAGTAAAGATAAAACCTACTTCTGGAATCTTGTTACTCTTAGAAGCAGTCAATAAGCCCTCACAAGTGGTCAGAATGCACTGTCCAGGGCACCAAAAGGGTGAAACTCATCACAAAGGGCAACTGGTTAGCTGACCAAGCTGTAAAGCAGCAGCAAAGGAAGGTGGTTATCAAGCCATGATGGGGTCACTTCTCCTACAGACTGACTTGTCACAATACCAGCTAGTGTATTTGGAAAAGGACCAGGAGAGGGCCAGAGATTGTTCAGTTTGGACCACACCTCACCTGGCTGGAAATGTAGTACACAAGGAACAGTTTTGATCCCTGAGGTTCTCTTGGACCCTGTGCTGCAGCACATTCATAATAGGGCCCATTAGAGGAGAGATGCCGCCTTACAGTGGATTCAGAAATAGATAATGGGGTCAGACCTACAGTGGATCATCCAGCGAGCTGCTAAGAGTTGCAGGATTTGTGCTAAAAAAAAAACCCCAAAGACTGTTGTCAGACCTCCCCAGATGGGGCACCACACAGAGGAACCTGCCCCACCGGGGACAGGTACACAGACTTGAAATGCCTTGAGCCACAAGAAATCTCCAATTCTTGCTAGAGTTTGTGAATACTTTTTCAGGATGGGTGGAGGCATATCCAACCAGGGAAGGGAACCTCCAAAGTGGTTAAAGGCCTCCTTAAGGAAATTATGCTCCGATTTGGACTACCTAAGGTGATAGGTTTGTTTCTAGCATAACCGAACTAGTGTCTAAAGCACTGCAAATTAATGGGAAGCTACATTCATCCCGGAGACCAAAATCAACAGGAGAAATGAATTAAACACTGAAGAGGAGCATTGCTAAAATATGTCGAGACTATTTAAACCTGGGATAAGGCCTTGTTGGTTGCCCTGCCATGAGTCAGAGTGGCTCCCAGAAGCAGGCTTAAATGAAGCCCCTTTGAAATATGGTGTGGGAAGCCATTCCAGGTGTTTTCCCTGGCAGGGGAATCTATAAATGTTCTGAAAGATCTAGTGGTTGCCAATTATGTTAGAACTCTGGGCACTGTACTAACCTAAGTACATGAGTTTGCTTCTAGCAGGTCTGCCTGTCTAACTGAGGTAGGCTTACATCCTTTCTGACCTGGAGACCGAGTCCTCAAAACCTGGAGAGAAGAAGGGTCTAAGCACCAGCTGACAGCAATGTGGACAGGACCACACGTGGTATCACTTACCACACACTCATCTGTCAGGTTAGTTGGAATAAAGCCACGGGTTCATCACACTCAGGTCAAAGTAGCCCCACTGACATCAGAAAATGACCCAACACCTGAGAAGCCTGGAGAGCAATAAGGTTGTGAACCCTTAGAAGATGTAAGGTGGCTCTTTAAAAAGGATAAGCCATTGTGGTTAGAATTTCCTTGTAGAAGGAATTTCATCAAGTTTAAATAGATGTAGATAAAATGAATTGTATTAATATTCCGGGCCCAAGACTGATCAGTTCCATCTCATGATCACCCCACTGCCCATCATCGCCCCCTTCCCCACAAGATTGTGGAATGGACATTGACAGTGGGGAGTTGTAAGCGAGTGACCACTAGTGGTCCTGCTCAGCCACTGGTCAGCATTGCACTGAGCCCTCCCCCAAACAAGTGATTGTTAGTGAGTGACCGGTGGCTGCTCCCCCTTCCCTTTCTCAGTCAGTATAAAAGGAGCCTGAATTTGGACTGAGGCAAGATGGTTTTCTTGAGATTCTAGTCTGCCATCTTCTTGGTCTGCTGCCTTTCTGATTTAGTTGCTCCAACAACTTGTCTCCAGATTTATTGACCTGTCATGCAGTGGTCAAACTTGGGTTCAGTATCGCACATTTACGATTGTTTCTCTCTCTCTCTCTCTCTCTTTTTTTTTTTTTTGGTCTTTTTGTCTTTCTGTCTTTTTTCTAGGGCTGCATCCGAGGCATACGGAGGTTTCCAGGTTAGGGGTCTAATCGGAGCTGTAGCCACCAGTCTATGCCACAGCCACAGCAATGTGGGATCCGAGCTGCGTCTGTGACCCACACCACAGCTCACGGCAACACCGGATCCTTAGTCCACTGAGTGAGGCCAGTGATCAAACCCCCAACCTCATGGTTCCTAGTCGGATTCATTTCTGCTGTGCCACAATGGGAACTCCTAGGATTGTTGCTTTCTTGACGAATTGACCTTATTATTATGTCCCTCTTTATTTTGTTCCTGTTCTTTCTTTTTCTCCCCATTTCAGGGCTGCATGTGTGGCACATGGAAGTTCCCAGGCTGGGGTTGAATCGGAGCTGCTGGCCTATGCCACAGCCACGGCAATGTGGGATCTGAGCTACATTTGTGATGTATGCCGCAGGTCACGGTAACACCAGAGTCTTAACCCACTGAGTGGGGCCAGGGATTGAACTTGCGTCCTCATGGATACTAATTAGATTTTTAACCTACTGAGCCATGATGGGAACACCTCCATTTTCTTTTTTTGGTGCCCATTTTTGGACTATGTTTATGGTGTCATGCTGCTCTCTACTGGCGTATTCATTATACCCTCTGCTTTATTCTTTTAGTGGTTGACCTAGGATTTGCAACCTCAACATATTAGAGCACATAGTGGATAGTTACGTTTTCCCTTCATATACACTGTAAGACTGGCAACAGAATACTTTGATTTCCCTACTTCCATTATTTGTGCTACTGCCATACATTTTATTGTCGTCACACTGTGTCAACCCCACAATGCACTTTGGATAGTCAGTATTTTTAGAGATTAAAGAAATGAAAAAAGTCTTATGTTTACCTGGATATTTACTATTTCTGATATTCCTTATTCCTTGGTTGTAGATTCACATTTTCTCCTGGTATTTTCCTTCTGCCTGAAGAACTTCCTTTGATGTTTCTTGCATTGCTGCTTTGCTGGTGATTGATTCAGTTTTATTTGAAAAAGCATTTCATCTTGTATTTATTTATTTATATTTTTATTTTTTGTCTTTCTGCCTTTTCTAGGGCCGCTCCTGTGGCATATGAAGGTTCCCAGGCTTAGGGGTCTAATCGGAGCTGTAGCCACCGGCCTATACCAGAGCCACAGCAACGTGGGATCCGAGCTGCATCTGCAACCTACACCACAGCTCACGGCAACACTGGATGCCCAACCCACTGAGCAAGGCCAGGGGTCGAACCCGCAACCTCATGGTTCCTAGTCGGATTCGCCAACCACTGCGCCACGAAGGGAACTCCTGAAAAAGCATTCCATCTTTTTAAAAAAGATTTTCACTAGATATAGAATTCTAAGCTGATGGGTTTTTTCTTTCAGCACTTCAAAGACACTTTTCAGATGGTTTGTATAATTTATGATGAGAAGTTAGCTGCTGTTCTTATTTTGTTGTTTAATTTTATGGCTGCACCCACGGCATGTGGAAGTTTCCACGCCAGAGATTGAATGCACTGTAGGTCACTGCTGTGGCAATGCCAGATCCTTTAACCCACTGTGCCAGGCCAGGGATTGAACCTGTGCTTCCATGGCGACCTGAGCCGCTGCATTTGGATTCTTAACCCATTGTGCCACAGCAGGAACCCCTTAGCTGCCCACCTTGTATTCATTTTTCGATGTGTAACAGGCTTTTTTCTCTAATTTAAAAAGTTGTTTTATTATAGTATGTGCTCATTTCAAGTTACACATAGTTTAGACTGGTTAATATAGTTTCCTGTGTTTCCTTTCTCTGCCAGTTTTTTTTTTGCTCCCTTCAGTCTCTGATGTGTATTTTTCCCTGCAGAAATGGAATGGTTCATTTCTAGAAACTCCAGTTGCAACTTTCTTGCATTCATTTCTTTTACATCCTTTTTTTTTTTGGTCTTTTTGCCTTTTTTAGGGCTGCTCCCATGGCATATGGAGGTTCCCAGGCTAGGGGTCGAATCGGAGCTGTAGCTGTCAAGCCCACGCCAGAGCCACAGCAACACCGGATCCGAGCTGCATCTGCAACCCACACCACAGCTCACGGCAACACCAGATCCTTAACCCTCTGAGCAAGGCCAGGGATCGAACCCATAACCTCATGGTTCTTAGTCGGATTTATTAACCGCTGAGACATGACAGGAACTCCTTTTACCTTCTTGAACATATTTATACCTCTTTTTAAGGTAGTCATCTAATTCTATGGTCTGTTATTTCTGAATCTGGGTCTATTAATTTTTTTCTTTTCCTGATTATGAGTCATATTCCTGCTTCTTTGCATGCCTGGTAATTTGGGGTTGGGTGATGTACGTTGTGAATTCTATGCTGTCAAATGCTGAATTTTTTTTGTTGTTAAAGAGCGTTGGGCTTGGATCTGGCACAAGGCTTGCTCTTAAAATCTGGAGCGGCCTTTACTCTAGACCTAATTTAAGGTGTACTCTTAAAGCATAGTCTTTCTTGGGACTTGACCTAATGCCCTGTGATTGTGAAGATGTTGGACTCTAGTTCTTGGGAACATGAACCACTCCCACTCTGTGAGTTGCATGAATTGTTTAGTCTATTGCTTTTCTATATGCAGGTTAGTCCTGGGTCAAAATTCTGGGAAGACCCATCAGCAGATCCCAGGAGCTCGTGTCTCCAAAGCAGCACCCTCTTTTCAAGTACTCTGCTCTGCAAGTGCTGGCTTAGCCTTCTCAGCTCTGGATTCTGTGTTCTGGTCCTTTCCTGGAAACTGCCACCAGGTGAAAGCTGGAGCAATTATGGTGACCCCCTCATTTGTTTGCCTTTTTCTGGAAAAACACTGACAGAAACACTGAAAACAGTTGTTTCATGTATTTTTTTTGTGTGTGTTTTCTAGTCATTTATCATGTAAGGGAAGCTCTTGGCATTATAAATTCTTTATGTGTAGAAATGGAAATATGCCCCCTAGTCATTTTGAATTCACTTTTCAATGAAAGCGTGGGTGACAGTCCTCACCCATGGCTTGCTGAGTTTTCCACTGAGAACAGATGCACATTTGACGGTAATTCTTGGTTTCCTGACTCATGTATTTTAGATTCGTTTCTGCAGAGCCATGATGGGAACTCCTGTTTCCTGACTCAAAGAACCATTAAAAGTTTCCTTTTTCTCTATGCTGATCCTACACAGGTATTATGCTATAAATAACTGGGCCCTGCTCCTTGATATTCTAGAGTTTGAGGGGCCACCTTAATGTCTGAGGGCTTCTTTCACTGTCCTAGTTGCTTTGTTTTTAGGAAAAGATTGAAAAACAATGTGGCTGCTACCACCTTCTTTCCCTAACCAGAACTCTGTATCTTTTAAACTACCCTTACATCCATTTGGACTTGGCAACTGCTCTGGAAGATTGATACAACATGGTCTTTCCACCTGAGTGGCCTATTTTGCTGTAACAATGTGGGGTATTTATCTCACTCTAGGAATGGCTAACATGTTACCACCTTAAGCATAAACTGTTCACCAGAGTAATTTCATTTACTTCCAGAGAATTTTAAGTGATCTTGGTGGTGTAGGCTGTAAATAGCACCTGTGGCCAGGAGCCCAATGACTTGTCACTGTGCGACATGGGACCAGTCCCTTCTCATTATTCATTTGTTGATGGTGGCAGGCCCTGTGAGGAAGACCAGCTCTGCTCTTAGGAGCACAGAGCTTATAAGGGAAGGCAGAAATGTAGAGCGAAGTAGGGGTCAGTGGAATTGGGTCGACTGCGAAGTATGTGCAAAGGTGCTTTCTTGAACTGTTTCACATCTGAATAATGGGTGGAAAGAAGCAGCAATTTTCATAATGTTTTCTAGAGGCTGGGATTTTGTAGAACAACTTGGGAGGCAAAGTGGGCCAGACCCCGACCCCTCTAGCCTCATTTCAAAGTATTTCCACTGTTCCATTGGATATGTTATGATCTAAGATTTCAAAACAGACTGCGCTGCTGAAAGGCAGACAAGAAACAGACACAGCCTCCTGCAGCTGAGTGGCTGACCTTTCATCTAAGTGCTCACATAAAGGCCTGGTATGAGCTCCACCGAGGACAGCGGTGCTCCTTCCCTGATTCCACCCGAGAGGTTTCCAAGGTAAGAAGGGTGAGGAGACCAGTGCTGGCCTTAGCATGTGGTGGTGGACAGGCCTGGGCTAGTCTGGACCTCCTTGCCAGTTTCCTCACCAGTAAGTCGGGGTTATGAGCCTACACAGGTTTGCTGGGCTGCCTTATGTATGAGATGTCCAAGTTTGTGCCACTTAACGCAGGTCTCAGTAAATGCCAGCTAGTGTGACTACTGACTCAGGTCCCAGGGCCTCTGCTGAGAGGTGATAGTTGGTTCAGGGTCAGTGAGGACCAGAACTGTGCTCTCCATCACAGGCTCCTCCTTCCACTGACAAGGCAGTAAACGTGGTGAGTTGTGCCTACCTTCCTGGTCAGTCTCCTAACTCCTACAGACTTCGTCTCTGTCCACGGCAGAGGATGTGCACTCAGGGTAAGTAGCAGAGCTGGGCCACAGGCCCCTCCCTGAAGGTGCAGTTGAGTGCTCCTCTTACACCGCTCCATATGGTGCCTTTAGCATCAACTGAGTCACAAAAAATCTTAAAATCTTAAATAGTGATTAACCAGCTCTATGGATGGGGTTTCTTCACGCCCACAAGGACCTGGGTTCTTGGGAAATGCTGTTCTAGGACACTGACCAACAACAGTTAAAATGAGGGCTGTAGGGCAGGGTTAGGATAATGCGGGAAGAGCTATAAGCAATATGAGTTTATTTAATAATTATTCTGAAAACAATCCCCCCCTCCCCACCACAAATGATGTCTGAACCGAAAAGGTACATAAAAGTGACCAAAAATACTTTAAAATAATAAATTTGAAGGTCATTCGTAGTTTTTCCCCTCATAACAAGAGTGCATTCAGCTGGACAAGAAATTACAAACCACATTAGATCATGTTAAGGCAGATGATCAATCTGGTTGCATTTAGTATGACTCCCGGGAGAGTGAGCCTGTGGGAGTTTGGCATTCTTCCTCCTAGCTGTTTGGTCAGTTGGCCCAGGAGGGGCAGTCCTGGAGGCGGCAGGTGAAGAGCCAGGCCCGGCCTGTCTTGTCACTGCTCGTTCTGCTGACCCTCTGTGATTGAAGTGGACACGGAACCCTGGCCCTTGTTGACATCACTGATGCACACCCACTGCCCGTCGACCGACTCCTTCCACAGGGTCACCTGCAAGCCAGCACCCACACAACTTGTTAGAGGTGTGCCCTGTTGTCCTCCTCTCCCCGGTTGCCTAAAGACAGCCAAGATCTCCTGCAGGAACCAGAGCTTACAGCCTTGGGGGTAAACTCAGCACTGATCTTGGTTCCCCCCCCCCCCAAATCCCCACAAAATGGAAGTAAAGGAGTAAAAATTCACACCCAGAAAGGAGTAAGAATGTTGTCATGAAAATGGTGACACAATTGGTCATAACTGTTCCTAGCTTTACTCTCTCTCAGAAGAACTAACCACTACTCATGGATGAGACACCACTGAGCAAATCCTACAACGTATGAGTGAGGCTGACATACCCCCTGCACCACAGAGACTGAGACCTGCTGCATACTGATCACATCTCTTCCTGACGTTGGCACAGCACCAGGCAGAGGACTTCTGTGAGGCCAGGGCCCCTCCAGTGGAACACGAGCCCAAGGGTGACATCCAGAGCCCTTGCCTCAGCACTGTGGTCATCACTGCAGGAGCTGCTACACTAGATATGCCCCACGGGGATGGTAGGTGAGTCTGAGGCCCCAGTGTGTGAAACTGATCCAACACTAGCACTCAGTTCTCGGCAGAGCCTGAGGTCCCAGCTGCAGAGCCCAAGCCGTAGTAGCAAGAGCAGCTTTCATCATCTGCAGGACTGCCCCGGGAACTGTGTGGCGTGCAGGTCTATCTAATTTGGTCCCTAAACAAGATTTGCTGCACCTGGTCCACCTACAGTGCAAGAGCTGAGTCACAGCTCTACCTGCTGTAGATGCCCGCTCCCTACTCCCCTCCCCTCAAAGTTGGCCTGGGAAAAATTTGGGAGTTGCCTGAAATGTGGGCCCTCTAAGACCTACCGAGGCTGTACTCCTGAACTGCAGCTTCCCTGCTGCCATCAGAAAGGCTCCTGAGAACACCTGGAAGCCATGGTGACCCAGCAACTGAGCAGGGGGGCAGAGCTGATCACACCCAGAGTGAAACCAGGGACTCTGTTCAGCTCCCCACACAACAAGCCATGCATGGTCTGGGTCCCATCCTACTGCATTGCCAGGGCAGGAAATCCAATTCACAAGTCCTACTTATTGCTGAATAGAGGAGCCAGCCAACTGTCTAGTAAGCCTAACCAGAGAAGCCAGGCAACTGAGAAGCCTTTACTACAACTGCACTTGGGCAGGGACCTAAGCTGCCCATCCTATCCAGCTGATCTCTAGTCAGTGGCACACTGAGTTGACACAATTGCCTCACCCCAAAACAGACCTTAACAGCAGGTCCTACCTGCCCAAGGACATTATCAGCAGACATAGCCAGAAACCCAAACTGAGCTGGCTAGTCAAGAACAGCCTCTACCAAAGCAAACTTGTATGGTATGGAAGAAGAGACAACTGTTCCAATATAGGGGGTCAAGATCACAAAAAAGCCCCCACTTAAATACGAGACCACTAAAGGAAACCAATACAGCTTTAATAATGGATCCTAAAGAAACAGATCTGTCACCTATTAGACATTTAAAATAATCCTCTTCAAGAAGTTTGGTGAACTACAAGAACACAGACAACTGAACAAAATAGGAAAACAATGCATGCATGAATAAGATGAGAAGTTTGACCAAAACCATAAATAAATACAGTCTAAGTGAAGTTAAGAATTCAATATAGCCTCAAAAGCAGACCTGACCATGCAGAAGAAAGAATCAGTGACCTGGACAATAAGATAACTGGAATTATCCAAAGGAGCAAAAAGAGTGAAGAATGTCTACAGACATAATATGGGAATTCCAGAAGAGAAAAGGACAGAAAATATATTTAAAGCAATAATGATTGAAGAAGCCAAAAGAAACCCAAGTAGACTGAATCTGAATAGGGCCACACTGAGATACATGAGAATTAAAAGTCAACAACAAGAGTGAAGGAAGGCATCCTCACAAGACTCTTGACAGATTTCTCAAGATAAACTTCTCAAGCCAGAACAGGAGGGAATTACATATTCGATACTGAAAGAAAAAACTCCTGTTAACCAAGAATACTATACCTTGTAAAGCTGTCTTTCAGAAATGAAGGAGGGATAAAGACTTTCCTGAATAAACAAAATCTGAGGGAATTCACTATCACCAGACCTGCCTTGCAAGAAATGCTAAAGGGAATTTTGTGAGTGGAAAGAAAAGGACACTAATTAAATCACAGAAACTTAAGAAGGCAATCAATATAAAACTCACTGGTGATGGTAAATACATAGTCAAAGTTGAATTCTATACGGTAAGTGAATTATATATCACTTACAACTCCAGTTCTCAATAGCTTAAAATGTGAGGGGGTGGGAAGTAAAAACATAAAGTTGAGGAATTATACTGAAACTAAAATTATAGCACTCACTTTAAACAATTACAATCACAAGGAAAAACACAAAATAAGATAAAAAGTCATCTAAGCACACTGATACTGCAAGGTATCAAAACACAAAAAAAGATAGCAGGATAAAGAACAATGGATTTACAAAATCAGAAAATAATGGAAAAAAAAGGGCAGTAAATCCTTACTTATCAATAATTAAATGTAAATAGATCAAATGTGAATAGATTAATTCTCCAATAATAAGATAGAGAATGGCTAAATGGATTAAAAAAACTCCAAGATCCAACAATATGACACCTATCACTTTAGCTTTAAAGACAAATATATACTAAGAGTAAAGGGACAGGAAGAATTATTTCGAACAAACAGATACCCTAACCCATGCCACCCTCAACCTCCCAAAAGAGGACAGGGGCAGCTACATATTGGTATCAGAGAAAATAGACTTTAAAAATGATAAAAAGAGACAAAGAATATCATTATATAATGACAAAGGGTTCAATATATTAAGGAAATACTCAACACCAAAGCATCTAAACCCACAAAACAAAGTTAAATAAATAGCAATCTGATAATTGCTGGAGACCTTAATACCCTACTCTCAACAGATAAATCATCCAGAGAATCAATAAGGAAACCACATAGGTGAACAACGCTACAGACCAAAAAAACCTAACAGATATATAGCGAATATTTTTCTAGGATACACCATATGTTAGGCCACAAAACAAGTCTTAGTAATAAATTCAAGATGACTGAAATACCAAGTATATTCTCTAACTACAGTGGTATGAAATCAGTAACAAGAAGAAAACTGGGAAATTCATAAATACATGGAAATTAAATGGCACTCACCTGATCAAAGAAGGAATTAAAGGGAAATAAAATAACCTCAAGATCAACAAAAAATAGAAATACCACATACCAAAACTTATGGGCAGCAGCAAGAGTTCTAAGAAGGAAGTTCCTGGCCATAAATGCCTACATTAAAAAGAATCCAAATAAACAACCTAACTTTATACCTTAGGGAATTAGAAGAGGAAAAACAAACCGAGCTCAGTTGCAGAAGGAAACAGAGTAGTAGAAATGAATAGAGAATAAGAAAAGAACCAAACTAAGAGTTCTCCAAAAAGATAATCAAAACTAACCAATCTTTAGACTAATCAGGGAAAAAAGAGAGGACCCAAATCAACAAAATTATAAATGGAAACTGATACATTTCAACTAATACCAAAGAATCATAAGAGGCTACTATGAAACCTTGATAACCTACAAGAAATGGAAAATTCTCAGAAATACACAAATTTGGAGTTCCCATTGTGGCTCAGTGGTAATGAACACAACTAGCATCCATGAGTATGTGGGCTTGATCTTTGGCTCTGCTCAGTGAGTTAAGGATCCTGCATTTCTGTGAGATGTGGTGTAGGTTGGCTCAGATCTGGTGTTGCTGTGGTGTAGGCTGGCAGCTATAGCTCAGATTCTACCTCTAGCCTGGGAAACTCCATATGCTGTGGGTGTGGCCCTAAAAAGAAAAAAAAAAACAAACTACCAAGACTAACTCAGAAAGAAATAGAAACTGAACAGACCAATTACTAAATCGAATCAGTAATCAAAAATCTCCCAAAGAACAAAAGCCAGCCCAGGACTGGAAGGCTTCACTGGTGAATTTCACCAACACTTCATCAAATTCCTTGGAAAAAAAAAAAAAAAGAGAGAGAGAGAGAAGAAAACACTCTCAAGCCAATTTATGATAGAAGATCATATATAGTAATTCCACCCAATATCATAATGGCAAAAGGCTGAAAGCTTTTCCTCTAAAATCAGGACCAATACAAGGGTGCCCACTCTCACCACTCCTATTGGACACAGTACTTGAAATCCTTGCCAGAGTAATCAGGCAAGTAAAAGAAAAGGCATCTAAATTAGAAGTGAAATTAACATACCAAAATCAGCATTTCTATACACTAACAACAAGTGAATGAAAACAAAAACAACCCATTTACAGTAGCATCAAAAACAGTAGAATATGAGAATTTCCACTGGGGCTCAGTAGGTTAAGAACCTGACTAGTATTCATGAGGATGCAGGTCTGACCCCTGGCCTCACTCAGTGGGTTAAAGGATCTAGCATTGCCACCGCAATGAACGTCACGCTGCCGTGTACATCACACGTCGCAAATGTGACTCTGGGATCTGGTGTGGCTGTGGCGTAGGCTGGTCGTCAGCTGCAGCTCTGATTTGACCCCTAGTCTAGGAACTTCCCTATGCTGCAGATACGGCCCTAAAAAGAAAAGAAAGAGCAAGCACAATAAAATACTGAGGAATAAACTTAATGAAGTGAAAGAGCTCCAGTCTAAAAAGACATTCCTGAAAGAAACTGAAGACAAATGGAAAGGTTTCCCATGATCATGAATCAGAAGAACATTGTTAAAGTGTCTGTACCATCAAAAGCTATCTAGAAATTCATCACAATCCCTACCAAGATTCCAATGGCATTTTTTAGAGTAGTAGAAAAATCAAACCTCACATGGGAGTCACAAAAGACCCTGAAAAGCCAGAGAAATCCTGGGAGAGAAAAAGTGGGAGGGGATTGTACTTCCCAATTTCAAGCCGCACTATAAAGCTATGGCAATCAAAACAGTCTGGCATTGGCATAAAAACAAATATATCAATAAGCCAGAATTGAAAGACCAGAAATAAACTAATGCACATATAAATCAACAAGTATTTGACAAGGGAGGCAAGAACATTCACTGGAGAAAAGTCAGTCTCTTCAATGTATGGTATAGGGAAAACTGGATTCTCACATGTAAAAGAATGAAACTGGACTCCTATATAATACCACTCACAAAAATTAACTAGAAATAAATGGGTTAAACATTTAAATCTAAGACCTTAGACCATAACAATACTAGAGGAAAACAGGAAAAAAGCCCCTTGACATGGGTCTTGGCAATATTTTGGATATGTCACCTAAGGTACAAGTAAGCAAAATTAAAAATTAAACAAATGGGACTGCATCAAGCTAAACTAAAATGTTTTTGCACAGTAAAAGAAACCACCAGCAAAGTGAAAAGACAACCTACAGAATCAGAAAAAGTCACAAATTATGTATCTGATAAGGGGTTAATATCCAAAACATATAAAGAAACTTACATACTTCAATAGCAAAAGAACCAAATAATCCAATTCAAAATGGGCAAAAGACCTTAGCAGACAATTCTCCAAAGAAGTTATATGAAAGGCCAACAGGTACATAAAAAGATGTTCAACATGATTAGTCATTAGGGAAACAAAAATCAAAACCAAACTATCACCTCATGCCTGTTAGAATGGCTATTATAGGAGTTCCTGTTGTGGCTCAGCGGGTTAAGAAGTAGTATCCATGAAGATGCAGGTTTGATCCCTGGCCTCACTCAGTGGGTTAAGGATCCAGTGTTGCCGCAAACTGCACTGTAGATAAAAAGATGTGGCTCAGATCTGGCATTGCTGTGGCTGTGGCACAGGCTGGCAGCTGCAGCTCTGATTCAACCCCTAGCCTGAGAACTTCCATATGCCACAGGTATGGCCCAAAGAAGAAAAAAGAAAACAACAACAACAACAACAACAAAACAGAATAGCTACTATAAAACAGACAGGCTATAACAAACGCTGTTGAGGATGTGGAGAAAAGAGAACCCTTGTGTGCTGTTGGTGGGACTATAAACTGATATAGTCACTATGGAAAAACATGGAAGATTAAAAATAGTCTACCATATGACCCAGCAATTCAAGTGCTCTAGTGGCACAATCAGTGTGTTACTTACACGATCCAGCAATTTCCACTTCTGGGTGTAAATCCAAAGAAAACAAAAACACTAACTTGATATCTGCACTCCTGGGTTCATAGCAGCATTATTTACAATAGCCAAGACATGGGAAAAAAACCTAAGTATCCGCCTAACGTATAACTGGATAGTGAAGTTGTGGTACATACACACAAACACAGCCTGGACTATTATTCAGCCATAAAAAAATAAGAAATCCTGCCATTTGCAATAATAGAGATTGACCTTGAGGGCATTATGCTAAGAGAAATAAGTCAGACAAATACTGCAATAGCTCACTTGTATATGCAATCTGAAAACAAAAAACCAAACTCATAGAAAAGGAATTAGATTTGTGGTTACCAGAGGCAGGGCATAGGGGAGGAGGAATAGGAGGAAGGTGGTGAAAACACACAAACTTCCAGTTGAATGATAAATAACTCACAGGGATGTAATGTACAGTATGAAGGCTACAGCTAACACTGCTGTATGATATATATGAAAACTGTTAAAGAGAGTGGACCCTAAGAGTTAACATTACAGGGAAAATAAGTTTTTCTTTTTTGCATTTTCTTGTTAATATGAGATGATGGATGCTAACTAAATTCATAGCAACGATCATTTCAAAATGATCATGCAATTACATGCAAGTCAAACCATTACGGTATACACTTAATATAGTGATGTATGTCAATTATACCTCAATAAAAATGGAGGAGTTCCTGTTGTGGCTCAGCACGTATCTGACTAGTAACCATGAGGATGCAGGTTCAATCCCTGGCCTCGCTCAGTAGGTTAGGGATCCGGTGTTGCTACGAGCTATGGTGTAGGTTGCAGATGTGGCTCAGCATTGCTGTGGCTGTAGTATAGGCTGGCAGCTGCAGCTCTGATATGACCCCTAGCCTGGGAACCTCCATATGCCACAAGTGTAGCCCTAAAAAGGGAAAGAAAGAAGGAAGGAAGGAAGGAAGGAAGGAAGGCAGGCAGGATGGAAAGAAAGAAAGAAAGAAAATAAAAACAAAAACAAAAACAAAAAAAAGGGGAGTTCCCGTCGTGGCGCAGTGGTTAACGAATCCGACTTGGCCATGAGGTTGTAGGTTCGGTCCCTGCCCTTGCTCAGTGGGTTAATGATCCGGCATTGCCGTGAGCTATGGTGTAGGTCGCAGAAGCGGCTCGGATCCCGCGTTGCTGTGGCTCTGCCGTAGGCCGGTGGCTACAGTTCTGATTCGACCCCTAGCCTGGGAACCTCCATATGAAATAGCAACAACAACAACAACAACAACAACAACAACAAAAAGACAAAAAAAAAAAAAACAAAAAAAGGGAAAAAAAAACCCAAAGCAAAGCCCCACACAAAAACCCCTAGGAATAAGAGGCAATGTTGTGAATAATGATGTAATACAAAGTAACAAAAATGTAAACTCTGGTGCTGTCTAACCAGTTTTTTTTTTTTAGTCTTTTGTCTTTTATTGTTGTTGTTGTTGTTGCTATTTCTTGGGCCGCTCCCGCGGCATATGGAGGTTCCCAGGCTAGATGTTGAATCAGAGCTGTAGCCGCGTCTGCAACCTACACCACAGCTCACGGCAACGCCGGATCGTTAACCCACTGAGCAAGGGCAGGGACCGAACCCGCAACCTCATGGTTCCTAGTTGAATTCGTTAACCACTGCGCCACGATGGGAACTCCTGTCTAACCAGTTTGACAGAGCTTGAGAGAGAGGATTTGGGGTGGTAAAGAGCAACTGCTCTCAAAAGTGACCAGAGTGAGTCTGCAGCATCTGGCGACTTGTGAAAAATGCAAACTGTTGTGTCCCAGCCCAGATCCACTGATTCAGGAGCTCTAGCGCTGGGGGGTGGGTAATCTGAACAAGTTTAACAATGCAAAAATGTGAGAACTGGGGTAGAGGAAGACAAAAAATCAGTGAGTATATTATTTCTACACTGAAATAAACAGCAGAAGAAACAGTTAAGAGTTGAAAAGGCTTGTCCATGGAGAGGGACAATTACACTGTAGTAAAAAAACAAAACCCAAAAAAACCCTATTTGATAAGAATGATTTTAAGAACTCAGGGACATTTTATTACAAACATGCAGTGTGCAGAATGCTCTGGAATGAAAACACACTAAGTCCTTCAGTGAAAGAATGCTATAGAGACAGCAAAAGAGCTAAACTCTTCATAGGAAACAGGCTTATAAAGAAGAGTAAGATGCATAAAAGCAGACCCCAAAACATGAAATGTACAACTATGCACTTGCTCATTATCTTGTAAATATTACCGAGGCCAGTCAGGGTACACTGTCCAAAGCTGGGCTCTAGCCCTGACGTTGGCACCCACTAGAAATAGCGTTGGATTAGTTGTTTTTTGAGGGTCATTCCAGCTCAAATGCTATGGCTCTCAGATAGGGCCTGATATATTCTCTGGGACCACTGAACACAAAAGGGACCCAAGGCGGGGAAAAAGCGGCCTGCAGAGGGTCCTGAAGTGGTATTACTTGTATACCCTGTGCACAGCAGCATTATTCACAACAGCCAAAAGGTGGAAAGCACCCCAGTGTCCATCAATGGAGAATGGAGAACAAAATGTGGCACAATGGAATATTATTCAGCCTTAAAAAGGAGGAAACGATGACACATGCTACAACATAATGAAGACAATATGCTAAGTGAAATAAGCCTGTCACAAAAAGACAAATCCTGTATAATTCTCCTTACATGAGGTCCCTAGTATAGTCCATTCATAGAAATAGAGACAGCAAAATGGGGGTTTCCGAGTGGCTGGCGGGGGGGTGTGTGTTTAATGCATACAGAATCTCAGAGTTTAGGATGAGGAAGAGTTCTGAACTGATGACAGCGATGACTGCACGACATGTGAATTAACACTACAGAAGTGCACAGGTAAAAATGGTTTAGGTGGTTAATTTTGTTGCATATATTTTACCAAAATTGAAAAAAAAAAAAAAAAGAAAGCCGACTGGAGAAGTGAAGTAATAAGCCATTGCCATCTGTTCAGCTGACTTTTCCTCTAAGGCAGAGGGTCCCTAACTGAATAAGGTAGGTTTCCAAGTAGTGGTCATGATGAATTTTCAAGTACATATGCTCTGTTGCTATCCTGCCCTGGGCTAGTCTTTATTTTGCCAAATTTTCCTATGGCTCCTTGGGCACCATGTCCCTTCCTTCATATGGCTCACACCACAACATGAAGAGGTACACTCTGGTGCCAAGAAAGTACTTATGAATTTTACTGATTTAATATGCTGGAAGTTCCCATTGTGGCTCAGTGGTAACGTGCCTGACTAGTATCCATGAGGATTCGGGTTTAATCCCTGGCCTCGCTCAGGGTTAAGGATCTGGCATTGCTGTGATACGTGGTGTAGGTCGTAGACACGGCTCAGATCCTGAGTTGCTGTGGCTGTGGTGTAGGTCAGCAGCTGTAGCTCTGATTCAACCCCTAGCCTTGGAACTTCCATATGCTGTAGGTGTGGCCCTAAAAAAAGCAAAAAGTAAAAGATACACTTTTTGGGTGTTTTGGATTGTCCTGCCCCATTTTTTCACTTTTGAGTTCTTTTTCTTAGCTGTTTGCTTTGGGGACAGAACTAACTAAATGTTACCATGGAGATGGAGTTGTCAAATGGTCATGGTGACAGACTGTGGCACTGGACTTACCTTGGGCCTGATCATTGGTTCTGCCAGCAAACAGCTTTGTGACCTCTATGCAAGTCAAATCACCTCTGTCAGCCTCTCTCTCATCTGTACTAGGGGACATGCCACCTCTCAGGGTTGGGGTGTATGTGTCGTAGGCATTAATGACGTAAAACAGCTCAAAACACAGCCTTCATTCAGGTTCCTCCCAAACCTGCCATTAGGCAGAAGACTCAACTGTGCCTCCCTAGCGGACAAAGTAAAGACAAATAGACCTCTTAGTCCAGGTCACAGATACAGGGTGTATGTACCTTATTGTCTCCACCTGAGACGGCCAGGATGTTGGCTGTAATGGACCAGCTCACATGCCATACAACATCATTGAACTTGTGCAGCAGCTTCGGGGACCATGTATTGCCTGAGGCATCGTCACAGGTCCAAATAAACACTCGACCATCCTGGCAAAAAAACAGACTAGTCAGGAGCCAAAGGCCGACAACCCTGCACTGGTGATATCTTCCCAGTCTGGAGCCATGTCGAGCCTCTGCATGAAGAGGGTGGGGGTTCACGGCCAAGCACAGCCAAGGACCTCCTGAGTATCCACAGCTTTCATAGCTAGCTTCCACCCAAAACCCTTGCTTTAATTCCTCTATCCTGGAAACACACTTCATATTGGTCAGTAGTCTTCTAGGTTCCTTTCCTCATATAGGTTACAGGAATGGATTTTGCATCACCAATTCTCAAATTTTCTCTGGGTTTTCCTCATATCTGCCAAGTCACTTCCCTCTTTTGACTCTCTCTGGGTCTGTACTTTCTCAGCTGGATGGATATAACTGTCTAAAAAAAACAAAACAAAACAAAAAACCTCTAAGCCCTGAGAATGAAAAGGGGACCCTCCACAAAAAAATCCCTTAAATTTAGGACAAGTGGAACAGATTCAAGTGATGTAAAAGGCCTGGCTCAATTCTCTCCTAGGGTGATTGCAGCATATAATTACAGGCTTGTCCTTGGTCTTAATTCTGTTATCTGTTTGGGAAAAGTAGGCAGGTGAGCTCAGGGTCTTAGAATTCCCCATTGCTCCCGGTCCTTAATTAGGAACACTCTCAGAATGACAGCTAGGCACCTCCACTTCCTACCCACAAAAGGGTCAGGAGGGGAGACTTGTCCTGAATTTGGCTCCACTCTTGGCCTACTGGAAGACAGCCACTGTGGCTTCTGACCAAGGCTTCACCACATGATGACTACAGGTGCTTCCTTATTTGCACTGGTCTAAAAGTGCGTCTCCTGTCCTTCCAAGGGCTTCCCATAGCGCGTTAGTCACCTACGGGGACTTCAAGGGCTGATGAGACTTCCTGCCATTAAATAACACGAGATGCTTGCATGGATGTGAGCTGACCTGGGAACAGCTGGCAATGGTGCTGGTGGGCAGACCGATGGACGGGGCCCAGGCCACATCTCGAACCCAGTCACTGTGTGCTTCCAACTTCTGCTCTTCCTTCCACTGGCCGTCCTCTTCCTCCCTAACAGCGGAGACAGGTGGGAGAACCCAGCAGGCAGCAGCCCAGGAGCCATCCCCATACCTCCATTCCTCCCCCATCCTGTGGGCTCCACAGGGGCTGAGAAGCTATTCCATCTTTGTGATTCCACTTGTTAAACATACAGAACTGTATTCAGCTCACCAGCTATAAAGGAGGAAATGCGCTTTCTCCGCAGCCAACAAGTCGGCTCCAACAGCTGGCACTTAGGCAGAGTAAAAGTGCCTGAGCAAAGGGCAAGCTTTTTTTTTTAAGTTATATTTTTTATTTTTATTTTTTAAAGGATGTGCTCTGACAGATTGAAGATAGTTTCTATGGGCAGAAAGGAAAAAGTCAGGTGATCTTGTTACTGGTGAATGGAGGCTGAATCATGGTAAGAAAAGTGGAAGGTGAGAAGTGCCCTCTTGAGATCACCAACCCCACTTACTTCCACAGTTTGATGAGGTTGTCACAGCCGCCTGATGCAAACTTCTTGATGTAGTTGGGCTTCTGCCCAGATGGCTGGTCTATGAGGCTTCCGGGTACAACAGCAGGGGCCCAGCTGACGGCATTGCAGCCAATCTGAAAGGAGGGGGACTTGTGGTGACTCCGTCCCTTGGCCTGGCAATAGGACACTGCTTCCGCAGACCCGAGGCTGCTGTTCCTCTCCAATTCTCAGGACTGGATTATGCAGGATAGCTGTTTTGATGAACTAAGGATTAAGCCAACCATACTCTCCTGCAAAGATTCCTAACAGTGCATGTTATTTTTTAGCAATGTGCACTTAAAGCAGGAATTAGGCATCCTCGGGAATTTAAGAAACAGAACATTTTGCAAATATATGAAGGGAAGGCACAGACTCAGAAAACCACAAAGTAAATATAAGGCTTTACAAATTACTCTAAAGCACTGCTGTAATCACTACCAGTCAAGAAATAAAACTACCACTTACCCAAGAAGCCATGTCATTTATGTCCTACCTGAATCACAGCCCTTCTCTTCTCCTGTTAAGTAACCATTATTCTGACTTCTAATCTCTTTTTTTAGCTTTGTCACCCAAATGTACATTCCTAGGCAGTACAGTTTGGTCTTGCCATTTAAACATTTTAAAAAAATTTGTGATAGTCTTTTTATTGAACTATAATTTACAATATTGTGTTATTTTCAAGTATAGAGCAAAGTGATTCAGTTACATCTTTTTTCACGTTCTTTTCCATTATAGGTTATTACATGATATTGAATATAGTTCCCTGTGCTATACATTAGGTTCTTGTTGTTGATTTTATTTTATTTTTTGTCTTTTTGCCATTTCTTGGGCCGCTCCTGTGGCATATGGAAGTTCCCAGGCTAGGGGTCTAATCGGAGCTGAAGCCGCTGGCCTACACCAGGGCCACAACAACGCGGGATCCGAGCCGCGTCTGCAACCTACACCACAGCTCACGGCAACGCCGGATGGTTAACCCACTGAGGAAGGGCAGGGATCGAACCCGCAACCTCATGGTTCCTAGTCGGATTTGTTAACCACTGTGCCACGACAGGAACTCCTGCTGTTGATTTTATATATAGTAGTGTGTACCTGTTAATCCCATACTCAATATTTATCCCCCCCCTCCATTTCCCCTTTGGTAACCATAAGTTTATTCTTCATGCCTGTATGTTTGTGTTTTGTATATAGATTTCTATTATTTGTTTAGATCCCACAAATAAATATCATATAACATCTGTCTGACTTACTCCATTTAGTATGATAATCTCTACGTCCACCCGTGTTGCCCTAAATGCCATTATTTCATTCTTTTTTTATTGTTTAGTAGTATTCCATTGTGTATATGTACTGTATCTTCTTTATCCATTCATTGGTCTATAGACACTTAGGTTGGTTTCACATCTTGGCTGTAAACAGAGTTGCTATTAACACACTGGGGTGCGTGTATCTTTTCAAATTCGAGTTTTTGTTCTTTCCAGATATATGCCCAGGAGTGGGACTGCTCATATGGTAGCTCTATTTTTAGTTTTTTAAGGAAACTACTTACTTTTTTCCATAGTGGCTGCTCCAATTTACATTCCCACCAACCCTGTGGTTCCCTTTTCTCTACACCCTCTCCAGCATTTGCTATTTGTAGACTTTTTGATGATGGCTATTCTGACTGGTGTAACATTTTTTTGGATGTTTTTTCCATCTCCTAGCTTATAGATCCCTCCTCTGATCTTTTTAATTTCCTTGTAATTTTCCTGTTGAAGAAAAGGTCATCTGACCTATAGTCTCTCAGGCTGGCTTTTGCTGTTGCATATTCAGTTCAGCGTGTTCCTCTAAATTCCTGAAAACTGTCATTTGGGTGCAAGACTGGATCAGACTCAGGTTTGTTCGCTTTGCCAAGGGTAGTTGTGTATTCCTTCATCAGGAGGCACGTGATGTCATACTGTCTTTTAATATTTTAGCACCTGTCAATAATTTATACCTCTCAATTCATTACGAAATGGTGATACTGTCATTCTCATTCATTTCTTTGTCATTTATTACATGAAATACTCTAGATAGGGTCAATTCCACTCCTTAATATGTGGATTCCCAGGGGTACAGATCAGATAGGAGAGGCAAGATATATGCTTGATTCTTTTCAACTAGTTCTGTATCATTCTCCACAGATGACTGATTCTCTTTTAAATATCAAGATGGACTCATGGATTTAAACATATTTGACAGGTTTTAGTTCAATGCGATTACTCTAAATTTTTACATTCAAACTGCCTATCTTTGTTAGTGTGAGCCTGTTCAAGTTGCTCCTTTAACATAACTCTAGTATGTCACTGATCCTTTCTTTTCTATCTGGTGTGGCAAGATGTTCCAGGCTCCTCTTGTACATTTCCTGCCTCAGACCTGGGGTTAGCCATTTCCTCAAGAGCTCTGGTTTCTTTTATGACAAACTGTATTTCAAGTGTGTTTATTTTTATTTTATTTTTTTGTCTTTTTGCCTTTTCTTGAGCTGCTTCCATGGCATATGGAGGTTCCCAGGCTAGGGAACTGGAGCTGTAGCCACCAGCCTACACCAGAGCCATAGCAACGCGGGATCTGAGCCATATCTGTAACCTACACCACAGCTCACGGCAACGCAGGATCCTTAACCCACTGAGCAAGGCCAGGGATCGAACCCACAACCTCGTGGTTCCTGGTCAGATTTGTTTCCGCTGCACCATGATGGGAACTCCTCAAGTGTGTTTCTGATACTAGGGATGCTCAGCACTACATAACTATTTATTTTATCTCATGTCACACATAGCAGAATAGTCTCATAATAATAATATTGTGAACATAATTACTAAAAACATTTAGAAAAATGTTTGCAATGCCCTCCCCATTCAATCCCAGTTTCTTTTTTTGGGGGGGGGGGGCATTTTTGTGTAAATGTACCTACATTACAAAGTCTAGATCTCCAGCTGCTTGTGTTGCACACTTTAAAACAATTTTTTTTTTTTGTTTTAGGGCTGCACTCATAGCATATGGAGGTTCCCAGGCTAGGAGTCAAATTGGAGCTACAGCAGTTGGCCTACACCACAGCCACAGAAACACAGGATCCTAGCCATATCTGCAACCTACTCCATAGCATATGGCAATTCCAGATCCTTAACCCACTGAATGAGGCCAGGGACTGAATCCGCATCCTCACGGATTTCAATTTGTTTGTTTCTGCTTCGCCACAGCGGGAACTCCTGCACACTGTTTTTTAACAGCTGTACTCCATTTTAGCTGGGCACATGAACAGGACCTGAAGTTCTTTATAATTAACTATATATTTATACGGATGTCTCTCTAGTGACTTTGGCTGTCTACAACTTATTCTCTAGTAGATCTTTCAGGAAGGGCTCATGGAAACAATAGTCCTTGAGTTCTTGCATACCAGAAACAGCTTGCACTCTTTATATTCCCAATTTTAAATCAAGTTTTGAGATCTAATCGACTTTAACAGCACATAAAGTGCCCTGTAGGAGTTCCCGTCGTGGCGCAGTGGTTAACGAATCCGACTAGGAACCATGAGGTTGCAGGTTCGGTCCCTGCCCTTGCTCAGTGGGTTAAGGATCCGGCGTTGCCGTGAGCGGCCCAAGAAATAGCAACAACAACAACAACAACAGACAAAAGACAAAAAGACAAAAAAAAAAAAAGTGCCCTGTAAAACCATCCTTAAATCAAGATAACAAATGTATCTCTAAGTGATGAAAAAAAAAAAAAAACCTCCAACCAAGAATACTCTTACCTGGCAAAGTTATCAATCAGAATTAAAGGAAGACAGCATTTTCCAGACACATCAAAGCCTAAGGAATTCATCACCACTAAACCAGTCTTACAAGAAATTTTAAAGGGATTTCTTTAAGCTGAGAAGGGTGAAATTAGTAACAAGAAAACATATGAAAGTATTTATCTTCCTTATGCTTATAAGGTAAATGTATATTAAAGGCAGTAGATTAATTGCTTATGAAGCTATTAGGAAGGTTAAAAAAGTAATAAAAACTACAACTCAAAAACTAAAAGATATACAAGATAAAAAGACATAAAATGTAACATCAAAACATAAAATGTGGGTG
This sequence comes from Phacochoerus africanus, assembly GCF_016906955.1. Lineage (NCBI taxonomy): Eukaryota > Metazoa > Chordata > Mammalia > Artiodactyla > Suidae > Phacochoerus > Phacochoerus africanus. The sequence continues at coordinate 146,774,278 of NC_062544.1, forward strand.
GGAGAGGGTAAAAATGTAGAGTTTTAGAAATGGGTTCAAACTTAAATTGTTATCAAACTGTTATATATATGGGCTGTGACATGTAAATCTCATGGTAACCATAGAGCAAAAACCTATAGTAGATACACAAAAGAAAGGAATCTAAGCCTAACATCAAAGGCCATCAAATCACAAAGGAGAGCAAAACACAAAGAAACAAGAACTATAAAAAGCCAGAAAACAACAAAATTGCAATAAGTAACTACTTATCAATATTTACTTTAAATGTAGAGGGACTAAATTCTCCAATCAAAAGACAGAGTGGCTGACTGGATTTAAAAAAAAAAAATTCAGAAGATGTGGTATATATACACAATGGAATACTACTCAGCCATAAAAAAGAATGATATAACGCCATTTGCAGCAACATGGATGAAACTAGAGAATCTCATACTGAGTGAAATGAGCCAGAAAGACAAAGACAAGTACCATGTGATATCACTTATAACTGGAATCTAATATCCAGCACAAATGAACATCTCCTCAGAAAAGAAAATCATGGACTTGGAAAACAGACTTGTGGCTGCCTGATGGGAGAGGGAGGGAGTGGGAGGGATCGGGAGCTTGGGGTTATCAGACACAACTTAGAATAGATTTACAAGGAGATCCTACTGAGTAGCATTGAGAACTATGTCAAGATACTCATGTTGCAACAGAACAAAGGGTGGGGAAAAAAATGTATACATGTAAGAATAACTTGATCCCCTTGCTGTACGGTGGGAAAAAAAAAATTAAAAACAAAAAAACAGGAGTTCCCGTCGTGGCACAGTGGTTAGCAAATCCGACTAGGAACCATGAGGTTGCGGGTTCGGTCCCTGCCCTTGCTCAGTGGGTTAACGATCTGGCGTTGCCGTGAGCTGTGGTGTAGGTTGCAGACGCGGCTCGGATCCCGTGTTGCTGTGGCTCTGGCGTAGGCCGGTGGCTACAGCTCCAATTCAACCCCTAGCCTGGGAACCTCCATATCCCGCGGGAGCGGCCCAAGAAATAGCAACAACAACAACAACAACAAAAGACAAAACAAACAAACAAAAAAAAACAAGGCCTATCTATATGCTACCTACAAGAGACTCACTTTGGATTTAAGGGTACACACAGAGAAAGAAAGGATGGAAAAAGATGTTCCATGCAAATGAAAACCAAAAAAAGCTGAGATAACTCTACTTATATCAATATCAGACAAAACAATCTTTACTATAGAGACTGTAGTAAGAGACAAAGAAGGGCATTAGATAATGATAAAGGAGTCAATCCAACAAGAGGACACAACATTGGTAAATATATACACTCAATACAGGAGCACCAAGATATATAAAGCAAGTATTAGGAGACCTAAAGGGAGATACAGACAGCAATATTTTTTTTTTGTTGTTGTTGTCTTTTTAGGGTCACACCTGCAGCATATGGAGGTTCTTAGGCTAGGGGTCGAACCAGAGCTGCAGCTGCTGGCCTATACCACAGCCACAGCAATGTGGGATTCGAGCCATGTCTGTGATCTACACTACAGCTCACAACAATGCTGGATCCTTAACCCACTGAGCAAGGCCAGGGATTGAACCCATATCCTCATGGATACCAGTCAGGTTCGTTAACCCACCAAGCCACGGTGAGAACTCCCAGACAGCAATACTATTAATAACAGTAGGGTTTTTTTTTTTTTTATAAATTTTTTTTAATTTTCCCACTGTACAGCAAGGGGGTCAGGTTATCCTTACATGTATACATTACAATTACATTTTCCCCCCACCCTTTCTTCTGTTGCAACATGAGTATCTAGACAAAGTTCTCAATGCTATTCAGCAGGATCTCCTTGTAAATCTATTCTAAGTTGTGTCTGATAAGCCCAAGCTCCTGATCCCTCCCACTCCCTCCCCCTCCCCCTCCCATCCATCAGGCAGCCACAAGTCTCTTCTTCAAGTCCATGATTTTCTTTTCTGAGGAGATGTTCATTTGTGCTGGATATTAGATTCCAGTTATAAGTGATATCACATGGTACTTGTCTTTGTCTTTCTGGCTCATTTCACTCAGTATGAGATTCTCTAGCTCCATCCATGTTGCTGCAAATGGCATTATGTCATTCTTTTTTATGGCTGAGTAGTATTCCATTGTGTATATATACCACCTCTTCCAAATCCAATCATCTGTCGATGGACATTTGGGTTGTTTCCATGTCTTGGCTATTGTGAATAGTGCTGCAATGAACATACGGGTGCACGTGTCTCTTTTAAGTAGAGTTTTGTCCGGATAGATGCCCAAGAGTGGGATTGTGGGGTCATATGGAAGTTCTATGTATAGATTTCTAAGGTATCTCCAAACTGTTCTCCATAGTGGCTGTACCAGTTTACATTCCCACCAACAGTGTAGGAGGGTTCCCTTTTCTCCACAGCCCCTCCAGCACTTGTTATTTGTGGATTTATTAATGATGGCCATTCTGACTGGTGTGAGGTGATGTCTCATGGTAGTTTTGATTTGCATTTCTCTCATAATCAGCGATGTTGAGCATTTTTTCATGTGTTTGTTGGCCATCTGTTTATCTTCTTTGGAGAAATGTCTATTCAGGTCTTTTGCCCATTTTTCCATCGATTGATTGGCTTTTTTGCTGTTGGGTTGTATAAGTTGTTTGTATATTCTAGAGATTAAGCCCTTGTCGGTTGCATCATTTGAAACTATTTTCTCCCATTCTGAAAGTTGTCTTTTTGTTTTCTTTTTGGTTTCCTTTGCTGTGCAAAAGCTCTTCAGTTTGATGAGGTCCCATGGGTTTATTTTTGCTCTAATTTCTATTGCTTTGGGGGACTGACCTGAGAAAATATTCCTGAGGTTGATGTCAGAGAGTGTTTTGCCTATGTTTTCTTCTAGGAGTTTGATGGTGTCCTGTCGTATATTTAAGTCTTTCAGCCATTTTGAGTTTATTTTTGTGCATGGTGTGATGGTGTGTTCTAGTTTCATTGCTTTGCATGCAGCTGTCCAGGTTTCCCAGCAATGCTTGCTGAATAGACTTTCTTTTTCCCATTTGATGTTCTTGCCTCCCTTGTCAAAGATTAATTGACCATAGGTGTCAGGGTGTATTTCCGGATTCTCTATTCTGTTCCATTGGTCTGTCTGTCTGTTTTGATACCAGTACCACACTGTTTTGATGACTGTGGCTTTGTAGAATTTCTTGAAGTCTGGGAGAGTTATGCCTCCTGCTTGGTTTTTGTTTCTCAGGATTGCTTTGGTGATTCTGGGTCTTTTGTTGTTCCATATAAATGTTTGGATTGTTTGTTCTAGTTCTGTGAAAACTGTCATGGGTAATTTGATAGGGATTGCATTGAATCTGTAGATTGCTTTGGGTAGTATGGCTATTTTTACAATATTGATTTTCCCAATCCAGGAACATGGAATATCTTTCCATTTCTTTACATCTTCTTTGATTTCTTTGATTAAAGTTTTATAGTTCTCGGCATATAGGTCCTTTACCTCCTTGGTCAGGTGTATTCCGAGGTATTTGATTTTGTGAGGTGCAATTTTAAAAGGTATCGTGTTTTTGTATTCCTTTTCTAATATTTCATTGCTGGTATACAGAAATGCCACTGACTTCTGAATGTTAATCTTACATCCTGCTACTTTGCTGAATTTATGAATCAGTTCAAGGAGTTTTGGGGTTGAGTCCTTCGGGTTTTCTATGTATAGTATCATGTCATCTGCATACAGTGACAGTTTGATCTCTTCTCTTCCTATATGGATGCCTTTGATTTCTTTTGTTTGTCTAATTGCTGTGGCTAGGACTTCCAAAACTCTGTTGAAGAGCAGTGGTGAGAGTGGGCATCCCTGTCTTGTTCCAGATTTGAGTGAGAAGGCTTTCAGTTTTTCCCCATTGAGGATTATATTTGCTGTGGGTTTATCATAGATGGCTTTGATTATATTCAGGAATGTTCCCTCTATACCCACTTTGGAGAGGGTCTTGATCATGAATGGATGTTGGACTTTGTCAAATGCTTTTTCTGCGTCTCTTGAGATGATCATATGATTTTTGACTTTTTTTTTGTTAATGTGGTGTATGATGCTGATTGATTTGCATATGTTGAACCATCCTTGTGAACCTGGGATGAACCCTACCTGGTCATGGTGTATAATTTTTTTGGTATGTTGTTGGATTCGGTTGGCTAAGATTTTGTTGAGACTTTTTGCATCTATATTCATCAATGATATTGGGCGATAGTTTTCTTTTTTGGTGGTATCTCTGTCTGGTTTTGGAATGAGGGTGATGGTGGCATCATAGAATGTCTTTGGGAGTATTCCTTCTTCTTCAACCTTTTGAAAGAGTTTAAGGAGGATGGGCACCAATTCCTCTTTATATGTTTGATAGAATTCACCTGTGAAGCCATCTGGTCCTGGACTTTTATTTGTAGGGAGTGATTTTATGACCTCTTCAATTTCATTTCTAGTGATCGGTCTGTTCAGTTGGTCTGTTTCTACTTGATTCAGTTTTGGCAGGCTGTAAGATGCTAGAAAATTGTCCATTTCTTCCAGATTGTCAAACTTGTTGCCGTATAGTTGTTCATAGTATTCTCTTATGGTTTTTTGTATTTCTGCTGTATCTGTTGTGATTTCTCCTTTTTCATTTATAATTTTGGTTATTTGGGTTCTTAGTAGGGGGTTTTAACACCTATGTCACTGGATAGATCGTCCAAAAAGAAAATCAATAAAAAAACAATGGCCTTAAAGGACCCATTAGACCAGATGGACTTTAAAGATATATACAGAATATCTTATCTAAAAGCAGCAGAATACAGGCACACTTCACTTGTGTGTGTCTTGCTTCACTGTGCTTGATAGATAACCGAGCTTTTAACAAATTGAAGGTTTGTGGCAACTCTGCATTAAGCTAGTCAGTTGGCACCATTTTTCCAACAACATTTTTGATCATTCCTGAAGTATTTCAAACTTTTTCATTATTATACTTATTCTGATGATTTGCGATGAGTGATCTTTGACGTTACCAATGCAAAAAGATGATGACTTGCTGAAGGCTCAGATGATAGTTAGCTCTTTTAACAATAAAGTAGTTTGAAAATAAAGCATGTACACTGTGTGTGGGGGGGATCAAGATGGTGGAGGAGGAGGACATGGAACTTGCCTCTTCCCAAGAATACATCAAGAATACATCTACAAATGGAGCAGTTGTCACAGAACACCTACTGAACACTAGGAGAAAACCTCAAACACCTGAAAGGGTAAGAAAGGTCTCCATGTAACAGGGTAGGACAAAAGAAAAAAAGAGGAAGCAGGATGGGACTTTTCCCTGGAGAGGGAGTTGACAGAGAGGAGAGGTTTCCACCACCCTGGAAGTACCCTCGCCAGTGGCTCTATCAGATGGGACAGAAGAGGAACTTTGGAGGCTTAGAGAAGAATGCAACAAGCAGTTTATGACAGGCAGGACAGAGTGTCTGTGCCACAGCCCTGCATGTCCCAACCTGAGATGTGTGTCTGCTGATAAGGGCAGGGACTGGGTCCTGGGATGTGGAGTTTAGAGAACAGTACTGGGGAAAGGACTGCTGTAGGCTACGTGGAGATGGCCTGAGGGGTGGGAGTACAGAGTACCACAACTGGGAGTGTTCATGGAAGAAGCCTGGGTTGCCACTGCAGCCTCTTTCCCCACGCACTGGTCCCTGCTCCCACAGGCTCTGGGGGAGGCTCCTGCCTGGGTTGGCCTGCATGCCCCAATTGCTGCCCCGGCTCCCTCCTGTCTGGGTAGGCTTGTGTAGGCTACAGGAGGTGGGGCGCCTCTTGCACGGGGTAGAGGTGGTGAGGGCAAACTGCCACAGCTATCTGACTCCAGACATGGATGTGGCCTCCCATCACTAGAGGTCCATGAAGAGGCACTACCTGTGGCCCCAGTCATCTCAGGGGTCAGCACAGAAAAGGGCACTACCACAGAGCGCCACCTGTATTGCTCTCACTCCCCTGGGAATGCATATGTCCTGCCGTTGCCAATGCCAAACATTCTGGGTACCATTTATACCTGCCTAAGGGTCACTGCCTCTTCCCAGGGACCTGCAACCAGGAGCAGCCTGCACCACCTCCAGTAAGTCCTTACTACTGTCAAAGGCCCAGCGACTAGGCACTGGCTACAAGCCCTGCCCACTGCCTCCATCTCCCTGGCAGCACAGAGAGGCCACACACCAGCACACCCCCTATAAGGGGATAACAGCCTGCACACACTGAGGAAAGAGATATTAAGCATCCAAATCAAAAGCAGACTGCCCCCCACCCCCAACACACAAACACAAAGTAAGCCCTTACAAACTACCCAGGGGTGCTCTTGCATGTAAACAGCCCTCCAAGATTACAGTAGTGGTTTTCCCTAAACTCAAAAGAATAATAAAAATATAAGCAAAATGAAGAAACTCAGGAACCATTCCCAGTTAAAAGAACAGGTGAATTCCCCTGAAGGAGCAAACAATGAAAAAGACCTCTATAGTGTAACAGACATAGAGTTCAAAAAGGAGATGGTGAAAAGATTGAAGGAATTAAGAGTGGATATGAAGGAAAGAAGAGCAGATATGAACAGTAATGCAGGCTACTTTAGAAAGGAACTAGAAAATATGAGGAGCCATGAGAAATTAGAAAATTCATTTGCAGTGTCACAAGCTGAGTTAAAGGCACTGAAGGGCAGAATGAATATTGCAGAGGAACGAATAAGTGACTTGGAAGACAGAATAATAGAATCACCCAGTCAGGACAGCAGACAGAAAACCAAATGAAAAATGTGAAAGCAATATAAGAGATCTATGGGCTAATATGAAGCAGGCCAGTTTATGCATAATAGAGATTCTAGAAGGAAAAGAAAAAGGGGAATTAAAAATATATTTGAAGAAGTTATGGATGAACACCTTCAACTCTAAAGGAAACAGACATCAAGACACAGGAAGCACAGAGGGCCCTAAACAAGTTGAAACCAAACAGACCCACAACAAGACATATTATAATAAAAATGGCAAATCTTAAAGAGATGATTCTAAAGGCAGCAAGAGAAAAACAAAGAGTTAATTACAAGGGAACCCCCATAAGGCTATCAGCTGATTTCTCTCCAGAAACACTACAGGCCAGAAGAGAGTGGCAAGATACATTCAAATTTCTAAAAGAGAAAAATCTGCAGCCTAGAACACTCTACCCAGCAAAAATATAGTTTAAAATAGAAGGAGAAATAAAGAATTTCCCTAACAAACAAAAACTGAAAGAATACAGCAATACTAAACCCATTCTAAAAGAAATACTAAAAGGTCTCCTCTAAATAGGAAAGAATTAAGATATAGGATGGAGAAAATCACAAATGGAAAGTAATCACTTTAAGCCAGTACACAGAGATCTAAAAGGGGGGAAAAACCTATTTGTAAAGCAATGATAAACACAAGGAAAAGCAAAAGGATAAATACGAAGATGTAAAAAAAGACATCAAAATCATAAAATGTGGGGAAGGAAAGTAAGAAAATTTATACTTTTTTTTTTATTTAAAATTTTTTTTGAATGTGTTTGAGCCTATATGACTATCAGTCGAAGGCAAGCAGATATAGGAAGAGATCAACATACTTGAAAAACAGGGCAACTACAAATCAAAACCAAACAACACATCCACAAAAACTAAAAAGAGAAGGATATAAGCATAAAATAAAATCATCCAGCCAAAAAGGAAAGGAACAAAGGAGAAGCATAAAATCAACTGGAAAACAAGGTTTAAAATGGCAATACACATATATTTATTAATAATTACCTTAAATGTCAATGCACTGAATACTCCAATCAAAAGACAGAGTGGTAGACTGGATTAAAAAACAAGAGCCCACAATATGCTGCCTACAAAAGACTCACCTTAGGGCAAAGGACACATATAAATTGAAAGTGAGGGAATGGAAAAAGATATTTCATGGAAAAAACAAGAAAGCAGGAGTTGCAATACTCATATCAGACATAACAGCTTTAACACAAAGGCTGTAAAGACAAAGGGCACTGAAGGGCAGAATGGATCCATTCAAGAAGAGGATTAAAGATAAATTTAAAGACAAAAGGATCCATTCAAGAGGAGGATATTACATTCATCAACATATATGCCCCTAATATAGGAGCGCCCAAATACATACAACAAATACTAACAGAGATAAAAGGAGAAATTGATGGAACAACAATAATAGATTTTAACACCCCATTCATATTAAGGGACAGATCTTCTTGGCAGAAAATCAATAAGGCAACAGAGACCTTAAATGACACAATAGAACAGTTAGACTTAATTGATATTTTCAGGACGTTACATCACCCCCCCCAAATATACATTCTTTTCAAGCACATATGGAACATTCTCAAGGACCGACCACATACTAGGGCACAAAACTAACCTCAGCAAATTTAGGAGTGTAGAAATTATTTCAAGCATCTTCTCTGACCACAATGTCATGAAACTAGAAATCAACCACAGAAAAAGAAATGAGAAAAAACTGGCTACATGAAGACTAAATAGCATGCTATTAAATGAACCAATGGGTCAACGAGGAAATCAAAATGGAAATTAAAAAAAGACCTTGAGACAAATGATAATGAAAACACAACCTTTCAAAATCTATGGGATGCCTCACAAGCACTGCTTAGAGGAAGTTCAAAGCAATCCAGGCCTTCCTCAAACAAAGAAAAAATCTCAAATCAACAACTTAATCTACTGCCTAAAAGAATTTAAAAGAAGAAAAACAAAACCCAAAGTCAGCAGAAGGAAATCAATAAAATAGAAATTCAAAAGACAACAGAAGAAAATCAATTAAAACCAAGAGCTGATTCTTTGAAAGGGTAACAAAACTGACAAACCTCTGGCCAGATTCACCAAGAAGAAAAGAGAAAAACTCAAACAAAATAAGAAATGAAAAGAAGAAATCTCAAAGGATACTGCAGAAATACAAAAAACCATAAAAGAATACTCTGAACAATTATATACCAACAAATTTGACAACTTAGAAAAAAACGGACAACTTTCTACAAACACAGATTGCTAAAACTCAATCAAGAAGAAATAGATCAATTGAACAATCACTAGAAATTAAACTGAATATGTAGTAAAAACACTTCTTACCAAGAAAAGTCCAGGACCAGATGGCTTCACAAGTGAATTCTACTAAACACTCAGAAGACCTTATACCCATCCTTCTTAAACTTTATAAATCCAAAAGGTTCAAGAATAAGGTATAATCCCATTCTATGAAGCCACCATCACCCTAATACCAAAACCAGACAAAGATACTACCAAAAAAGAAAATTATAGGCTACCATCTTTGATGAATATAGATGCAAAAACTCTTAACAAAATTTTAGCCAACCAAACTGAGTAACACATAAAAAAGATTAAAGACCACAACCAAGTGGGATTCACTCCAAGCTCACAAGGATGGTTCAACATATGCAAATCAATCAACATCATACACATTAACAAAAGTCAAAAACCACATGATCATCTTGATAGATGCAGACAAAATGTGCATCTAGATGTGACAAAATCCAACATCCACTCATGATAAAACAAAAAAAAACCTCTTACCAAAGTGGGTAAAAAAAGTCTTAATAAATTTAAGAAGACTGAAATTCTATCAAACATCTTTTCTGACCACACTGACATGAAAGGAGAAATCAATTACAAGGAGAAAACAGGAAAATTTGACAAATATGTGGAGAATAAACAATGTGCTACTGAACAATCAATGGGTCAACAAATAGAAGAATAATCAAAAACACCTTCAGGCAAAAGAAAATATAAATACAAAACACCAAAATTTATGGGATGTAGCAAAAGTTCTGAGAAGGAAGGTCATAGCAATAAATACCTACCTGAAGAAACAAGAAAAATCTCAATAACATCCTAACCTTATACTTCCAGGCACCAGTAAGAGAACAAATGAAACTCAAAGTTAGTGGAAAGCAGGAAATAATAAAAATCAAAGCAGAAACAAATGAAATAAAGACCAAAAAGACAATAGAAACGATCAATGAAACTAAGAGCTGGCTCTTAGAAACAAGGAATAAAATTGACAAACCTTTAGCTAGAGTCACAACAAAAAAAAGAGGGCTCCAATAAAATCAGAAGTGAAAGAGGAGACAAAACTGATAACCACCAAAATAAAAAGGATTATACGAGAATGAAAGAATAGATAAATTCCTAGAAGCATAGACTCTTCCAAGACTCATGAAGAAACAGAAAATCTAAACCAATAACTACAAACATAGATTAAAAAAAAAAAATCCTCAGCAAAATATCAGCAAACTGAATTCAACAATACATTAAAAGGATCATTCACGATGATCATGTAGGATTTACTCCAGGGATGCAAGGCCAGTTTAAATACCCACAAATCAATCAAGGTGATATACCACATTAACAAAATGAAGAATAAAAATCATATAATCACATAAATAGATGCAGAAAAAGCATTTGATAAAATTTAGCATTGATTTATGATAAAACTCTCAACAAAGTAGGTATACTTCAACATAATAAAGGCCATATAAGAGAAACCCAAACTAACACCAAAGTAAACAGTGAAAGGCTGAAAGCTTCCCCTCTTAAGTTCAGGAACTGGATGAGGATGCCCATGCCCACCACTTTTACTCATCATAGTACTGGAAGTCCCAGCCAGAACAATAAGACAAGAAAAGAAATAAAAGGCATCTAAATTGGAAAGGAAGAAATAAAACTGTCATTACTTGGAGATGACATGGTATTATATACAGAAAACCCTCAAGACTCCACCAAAATACATTAGAATTAATAAACAAATTTGGTAAAGTTGCAGGATGCAAAATCAACACACAAAAATTTGTTGCATTTCCATTCACTAACAATGAATTACTGGAAAAGAAATTACAAGAACCAATTATTCACAACTGCATCAAAAAGAATAAAATACTTAGGAATAAATTAAACCAATGAGGGGAGTTCCTTGGTGGTCCGGTGGTTAGGATATAGCACTTTCACTGCTGCAGCCTGGGTTCTATCCCTGGTTTGAGAACATGCCAAGGCAAAAAATAAAATAAAATAAAAAAGGGTAAATTAAACCAAAGAGGTGGAAGATCTGTACTCTGAACACTTTAAGACAATGATTAAACAATGACACAAATGAAAGATATCCAAGCAGATGGTTTGGAGGAAATGATATTGTTAAAATGTCCATACTACCCAAAGCAATCTACAGATTCAATGAAATTCCTATAAAAATTCCAATGCCGTTTTTCACAGAAATAAACAATCCTCAAATTTGCATAGAACCACAAAAGGCTCCAAAGAGCCAAAGCAATATTAAGAAAAATGCAGCTGGAGGAGTTCCCGTCGTGGCACAGTGGTTAATGAATCCAACTAGGAACCACGAGGTTGTGGGTTTGGTCCCTGCCCTTGCTCAGTGGGTTAATGATCCGGCGTTGCCGTGAGCTGTGGTGTAGGTTGCAGACGTGGCTCGGATCCCACATTGCTGTGGCTCTGGCGTAGGCCGGTGGCTACAGCTCCGATTAGACCCCTAGCCTGGGAACCTCCATATGCTGTGGAAGCAGCCCAAGAAATAGCTAAAAAGACAAAAAAAAAAAAAAAAAAGAAAAAGAAAAAAGAAAAAAGAAAAAAGAAAAATGCAGCTGGAGAAATCAGGCTTCCTGACTTCAGACTACACCACAAAGCTATCGTCACCAGAACAGTAAGGTACTGGCACAAAACCAGAAATACAGACCAGTGGAACAGGACAGAAAATCCAGAAATAAACCCATGCAGATATGGTCAACTAATCTATGACAAAGAAGCTGAAAATATACAATCGGAAAAAAAAAAGTCTCTACAATAAGTGGTGTTGGGAAAACTGGACAGCTATATGTAAAAGAATGAAATCTGAACAATCTCTAACACCACACACACACAAAAACCTTAAAATGGATTAAACATAAGGGTGGATGCTATAAAACTCTTAGAGGAAAACACAGGCAGTACACTCTTTGCCATAAACTGCAACAGTATCTTTTTTGACCCACCTCCTTTAATCATGGAAATAAAAATAGAAATAAACAAATGGGACCTTACTAAATTTAAATGCTTTTGCACAGCAAAGGAAAACATAAATGAAAAGCCAACCCAGAGAATGAGAGAAAATCTTTGCAAAAGAAATGACCAACAAAGGATTAATTTCCAAAATATACAAATATCTGATACAGCTCAGTATCAAAACACCAAACAACCCAATCAAAAAATGGTGAGAAGATTTAAATAGATGACTCCAAAGAAGACAGACATATGACCAAAAAGCACATGAGAAGACTATGAACATCACTGATTATTAGAGAAATGCAAATCAAAACAATGAAGCATAACCTCACACCAGTCAAAACGGCCATCATTGAAAAGTCTATAAGCAATAAATACTGAAGAGGGTGTGGAGAAAAGGGAACCCTTCTATAATGCCAGTAGGAATGTAAGCTGATGCAACCACTATGGAGTCAGCATGGAGGTTCCTTAAAAAACTAAATATAGAACCACCATATTATCCAGCAGTCCCACTCCTGGGCATATATCTGTAGAAAACCATAATTCTAAAAGACACATGCACCCCGATGTTCACTGCAGCACTATTTACAATAGCCAAGACATGGAAGCATCTTAAATGTCCATCGACAGATGAATGGATAAAGAAGATGTGGTACATACATATACAATAAAATACTACTCATCCATGAAAAAAAATGAAATAATGCCATGCGAAGCAACATGGATGGACCTAGAGATTATCATACTAAGTGAAGTAAATCAGCCAAATACCATGAGATCACTAACATATGAAATCTAATAAAGAATAATACAAATGAACTTACTAAGCAGAAAGAGACTCAAAGGTTTTGAAACTAAAGTTACTGCTACCAAAGGGAAAACGTGGGTGGAAGGGATAAATCAGGAGTTTGGGATTAACATGTATACACACACACACACACACACTACCGTATATCAAATAGATAAATAACAAGGACCTGTATAGCACAGGGAAATCTACTCAATATTGAGTAATAACCTATATGGAAAAGAATGTGAAAAGGAATGAATATATGTATATGTATAACTGATTTGCTTTGCCATACACCTGAAACTAATACAACTTTGTAAACCAACTATGTTCTAATAAAATGAAACAGAACAAAACAAAACTGCTAGAGGAAAACAAAGATATTAAGCTCCTTGACACTGATCCTGGTGATGATTTTTTGGATCTGACTCCAAAAGCAAAGGCAACTTCAGCAAAAATAAACAAGAGGGACTACATCAAACTAAAATGCTTCTGTCCAGCAAAAGAAATCAACAAAATGAAAAGGCAACCTGTGGATTGGGAGAAAATATTTGCAAATCACCTATCTAATAAGGGATTAATATCCAGAATATAAAAAAACTCATACAATTAAACAGCAAAAATCCAAATCATCCAATTTTAAAAATGGCAGAGGAGGAGTTCCCATTGTGGCTCAGGGGTAATGAACCTTGCTAGTATCCATGCGGATGCGGATTTGGTCCCTGGCCCTGCTTAGTGGGTTAAGGATCTGGTGTTGCTGTGAGTTGTCGTGTAGGTCACAGATGCGGCTTGGATCCCACATAGGCTGTGGTGTAGGCCAGCAGCTGCAGCTCCAATTCGACCCCTACCCTGGGAACTATGCCATAGGTGAGGCCTTAAAAAAAAAAAAAAAAAGCAGAGAATCTGAACATATGGTTTTCCAAAGACAATATACAGATGGTCAATAGGCACATGAAAAGAAGCTTAACATCACTAATCATCAGGGAAATGCAAATCAAAACCACCATGAGATATCACCTGTTACAATGGCCATTACCAAAGAGACAAGAAATAGCGAGCACTGGCGAGGATGTGGAGAAAAAGGAACCTTGTCCACAGTTAGTGGGAATATAAACTGGCAAAACCAATACAGAAAACAGTTATGGAGGATCCTCAAAAAAATTAAAAATAGAATTATCTATGATTCAGCAATTCTGCTTCTGGCTATTTATACCAATAAACAAATAAAACCCAACAACCCCACCCTCATTAATTCAAAATACATCTGCACCCCCATGTTCATTGCAGCATTATTTACAATAGCTAAGATATGTAAACAAACTAAATGTCCATCAATGGATGAATGAATAAAGATGTGGGGTGTAAACACACAGGAATATTATTCAGTCATTAAAAAAATGCAATCTTACCATCTGCAACAACATGGATGGACCTTGAGGGCACTGTGCTAAGTGAAATAAGTCAGAAAGAGAAAGACAATACTGTATGATCTCACTTACATGCGGAGTTAAAAACAACAGCAAGAACCCCCCCACCCCCAAGCTCATAGGTACAAAGAACGGACTGACGGTTTCCAGCAGCGGGGAAGGGGGATGAACAAAATGGGTCAAAGAGGTCAAAAGACACAAACTTTCAGTCATAAAATAAGTAAGTCAGCTTGGCAACTACAGTTAACTATACTATATACTACTGCATATTTGAAAGTTGCTAATGGAATAGGTCTTAAATATTCTCACCACAAGAAAAAATTTTTTGCTATGTATTGTGATGGGTGTTAACTAGACTTATTGTGGTGACTATTTCACAAGTGTACAAATATCAAATCGTAATGTACCCCTGAAACTAATGTTATATGTCAATTACACTTTAATTAAAAACAGAAGTGATTAAACAATAAATTATTGCTAAAAAAAGAGAGAATGAACACATCTATCATCTCTTAAATGTCCTTTACAATCCATCTCTGGCCCCCACCACCCAACATGGCAACTACTGATCTACTGTCACTATATTATGATCCATATTATGGTATCATGGTACATACTTTTTTGTCTGATTTTTTTCCTTAGCATAACTATTTTAAAATTCATTCATCTTGTATTAATATTCATTTCTTTTTATTGCTAAGAAGCATTTTATAGTATGGACATGCCACAATTTGCTGACCAATTCACCTGCTGATACACATTCGGATTATTTCCATATTTTGGCCATTAAAGCTGCTATGAACTTTTGTGTAAGTCTGTGTGTGAACTTGAAAGTCAACTTTGCTCT
Source organism: Phacochoerus africanus (assembly GCF_016906955.1). Lineage (NCBI taxonomy): Eukaryota > Metazoa > Chordata > Mammalia > Artiodactyla > Suidae > Phacochoerus > Phacochoerus africanus. Next base: position 146,789,409 of record NC_062544.1, read on the forward strand.
TCATAAATCCTTGGCTCACCCATCCTTCCCTTGAGTATTGTAAATGTGTTCTCCATTTTTTTCCTACATGGATCATTGCTGTTGAAAAGTCTGACGATAATCTAATTGTTTTAGAAGTCACATGGCTCCTTTTGCTAGGTGCCAGTAATTTCACTATAATTCTATCCTTTTGCTGGTGATTCTGGGTTGAGATTCTTAAATAAAGGTTATGCTCTCTCATTATGTGGATTCAAATATTATTTTTATTTATTTATTTTTTGTATTTTTAGAGCAGCACCCAAGGCATATGGAAGTTCCCAGGCTAGGGGTCTAATCAGAGCTGTTGCTGCCAGCCTACGCCACAGCCGCAGCAATGCCAGATCTGAGCTGAGTCTGCGACCTACACCGCAGCTCATGGCAACACCGGATCCCCAACCCACTGAGTGAGGTCAGGGATCAAACCTGCAACCTCATGGTTCCTAGCCGGATTCGTTTCCACTGCACCACGACAGGAACTCCTCAAATATTATTTTTAAATTTTAAGGTCATTTTCTTGAATTAGTTCTTAGTACTTGTTCTACTTTCTGCTTTGGGACTCTTAATATTCATGTGTTTGATCTTCATGTGACTTCATTGTTTGTCAAAATCTTTTTCTCTCCTCATAAAGATTTTCTTTTTTTCCTTTTTCACACTATTTCTCTTAAGGCATTATCTGTTGTGTTTATATGCTCTAATATCCCTTCTAACTTAGTCTTTATGAAATAATTTTTTATTTCTAATTCTTTCCTGAGCTGTCACCTCATCTCAGTTTTTCAAATTTTGATTTATGCTATTTTTAATGTCTTATGTCATAAAAAAAAAGTTTCTTGGAGTTCCTTTTGTGGCTCAGCAGTTAATTAACCCGACTAGGATTCATGAGGATGTGGGTTTGATCCCTGGCCTCACTCATTGGGCTGGGGATCTGGCACTGCGGTGAGCTCTGGTATAGGTCGCAGATGAGGTTCACATCCCACGTTGCTGTGGCTGTGGTGTAATCTGGCAGATGTAGCTCCTATTTGACCCTTAGCCTGGCAACCTCTGTATGCCTGGGATTGGCCCTAAAAAGCAAAAAAAAAAAAAAAAAAAGTCTCTTAGCTTGATTTGAGGTAGTGGGTGACAGTTGGTTCTATTTTGTGGGCAAGTCTTTCATTGCCTGGAGCATATTATTTATTTAAGAAAATTTAAGTTATTCTGCATATTCTTTTTTTAAGAAAAACTCTGTGATTTCACCTCAAATATTCCTCTGTTGTTTTTATGTGAAATTAGTCTTCTTGATAAAGTGAGGTTCAGGAAAGCCTTTCTAAATTGAGAATTCTGTTTTTGTACAGTGTTAACAGATGTGACAGCCTGCTTATGGGATTTTGTGGCTCTGTCCCCTCTCCCCCTGACACACACACACTTGGGTCTTCCTCATCTCTTTCCTTTCATTCTGTGTCCCTCTGCAGCTCAATTTTGATCTCACTCCCAGCAGTTTCTCCTCATGAGGAGCACTGTTGTGGAGGAAGGCCCCAGTGAGTCATAAGGGTCAGATTTCTCCAAATTCCTCTAGGCTTTCTAACAGAGGGTCACCTGTATTTACCTGGTATGAGATAGTGCAAACCCCTCTCCAGTCAGTTCTCCAAAGAAGTTCTCCAGTGACCAACAAGCATGTGAAAAGATGCTCACCATCATTAGTCATTAGAGAAATGCAAATCAAAACCACAAGGAGATACCAGTTCACACCCACTTGGATGGTTCTAATCCAAAAGATGTCAACAAGTGTTGGCAAGGATGTGGAGAAACTGAAACACTGCTGGTAGGAAATGTAATATGCCACAGTTAATTTGGATAACAGTTTAGTAGTACTTCAAAAAGTTAAACACAAACCAGTTCCCTTGTGGCTCAGTGGGTTAAGGATTCAGCATGGTAACTGCTATGCCTCTGGTTATAGCTGTGGCATGGGTTTGACCCCTGGCTTGGGAACTACTTCCAGGTAGTTGCCCAAGAAAACTGAAAACACAAAAACTTTTACACACATGTTATAGAAGCATTATTCATAACAGCTGAAGATGACCACCAACTGATGAATGGTAAAACAAAATGTGTATATTCACACAATGGAATGTTATTCAGCCATAAAAAGGAATGAAAGCCTGATATATGTTATGATACAGATGAAACCTGAAAAGACAAGTGAAAGCTGTCAGTCACGAAAAACCATGACCACATATATATATAATTACATTTACAGAGAATGTTTAAAATAGGCAAATTCATAGAGACAGAGATAGATTAGGGTTGCTTAGGGCTGGGGGTATGGTGGGGTGGAGTGTGACTGCTAATGGGGTTTCTTTTTGGGGTGATGAAAAAGACCTGGATATTAGCGGTGAGAGTTGTACAACTTTATGAGTATACTAAAAACTATGGGATGGTATACTTTTAGAAAAGGTGAATTTTATGGTATAAGAATTTTATCTTAACTTAAAAAGTTAAAAACAAAACAAACCCACAAAATTCCTGTCCTCAAACTGGCGAGCTACGCTTTTCAGTGAACACGTGGCCCTCCGGGAGCACACCTCAGGTGTGCTGGGAGGCACCTCACTGCTTCCTTCCTCCTTCTTCTTGGATGCTAATACCATGCAGTCTTCGTTCCTCTTCTCTTGTATTTTGGAGCTTGCGGTAATACCTTGTTACCCAGTTTTGTTGTAAATGTTTTGCAGGAGGTCTTGGTTTTGCTACCTCGTTGCTCTGTTGGTTTTTATGAAGAGATGTGGAAAGACTGAAGCACTATGATGCCATTCCCCACCATTATCTTCCCAGAAACCTCTCAGCCAATTCATTTTTGGAAATTAGTTAGCAGATAGGGGTCCCAAGGGTCTCAAGTAACAAGGCCCTGAGATAGGCTCCTGGGGCCTTGAAGGCTGGGTGAGCTCTGGATCTCCTGAATTTGAGAACTCCAAAATACTGTCAAACTTGGGGCTGCTAACTTCCATCTGGGTACCTTTCAGAAGGGTTGGGGCCATTACAACTGGACTGCTGTGTAGACAGAAGGCACACAGATTTCAAGGTTCTAACCCTAGCACAGTATCTTCTCTCAGCTGCTTATTTTTTTCTGAGCCTCACTTACCTAGTCATAAAATGAGAACAGGATCATTGACCTTGCAAATCTGTACATTTGTTAGTTTTTTCTTTTATTCACGAGAGAATTACATGACACACAACAGAGGCTCAAGAAACCTAGGTTTTTCCCCTACTGTCCAGAGTTCTTTCATGACTATTTCAACCTTAATGTCCAATGGCCAGAAATAGAGAACTAAATTCTTATACTTTCTATAACACCAGATGAGCCCAATGATCACTGCAGGCCAAGTCAACTTGAGGTGTTCACAGCAAAGGCGGCAGGTAGACAGGCTGCTGCTGTAACTTTGCCAGTGCCCTGGCCCTCCCTGACATGGAGGAACCAGTACCAACCCTGCCCTGGGCTGAATGAGGCTGGTGCAGCCTGGCCTCCCTGGTTTCAGAGCAAAAAAACTCAAAGCTGCTCTCCAAGCATGTCTGACCAACAGTCCCCTCCCCAGCCCACCACACAGCAGTGACACTGCTCCTGCCACTCTCTAAGGAGTGAACAGGGGATGCGTGGCAAGACTGCAGAGTTACCCTCTATAGGTAGGCAGGGTCTGGACTTACAGTGTGAGCATTGTTGATCTTCTTCACTTCCCACTGGCCCAAGCCAGTGTAGGTCAGCAGGGAGATGGCCCCATCCGAGCTCCCACAGGCCAGGATCAGGCCATAGTCGTGGGGGGCCCAGCACACAGAATTTACTGCAGGAAGGAAGGAGACACAGTTAGAAACTTTCATTTCTCAGACTTAGTGTTTTACTAAATTTCTAAAAAAGAAAAATTACAGAGCTCATGGGGGGAAGATGTAAGTTTGTCAATTAAGGAGATTAAAAAAACTTATCACCTAATAATATCATTTCATAAATAAAAGCCTATCTTATAATCTGAGAATAGGGCCAGTACTTAAAGGGAATAAACCTTATAAAAAGGCCTCATCATGCTGTCTTTGCTTTTCTCACTTTGCTTTGGATTGGTTTCAGGTCTTAGGGCCTTATCTCTGCTGTGGACAGATGAGCAGAAAAGCAACCAAAGCCCAAGAGACAGGCAAGAAGCAGGACACGGAGAAAGCTGAGCATCAGCCAGGACAGAGGCCCTTCCCACCCGAGGGCCCCTGAGCCTGCCGCCTTCTCCTGCCACACCCAGCGTACCTGAGGAATCGTGTCCTGTGTGCTCATGTGTCTTCTCCCAAGTGCCGTTCTCCTCTTTCCAGATAATGACCTTCCGGTCATAGGAGCAGGATGCCAGGATATTGCCATACATGGGGTGGGCCCAGGCCACTTGCCACACAGGACCTTCATGACTGAAAGGGGAGAGGGGCAGAGACTGCTCAAATGTGCCAAACAAACCCCTGGTGCCCTGCCAGCCGCTACTCTGGGTTTCCCAGTACAGCACTGCCTAAGAATTTCAAGAGGGAGAGCTGTAGAATGTCACCTCCAAATCACTAGGCAGTGAGGACACTGAGGCTGAAGGCCCCTCTGTCCTGACCCAGCAGAACCCTTACCTGGCCCAGACTGCACCCACCACCACCTACACTTACTGCCTTCAGCACAATCACTGATCAGTCTAGGGTTTACACCCACCAGTGCTCCAGATGTATATGTGGATCAAGTACTACTCATCTTCCCAGATGGTCAACTTATTGAGGAGGCAGTAACTGTTTTATTTTGATACTTTCTACTATCGTATTAACTTGTTCAAAAGGCATGACTCTCTTTTTAAATTTTTAATTAATTAATTTGGGGGGCCACACCCACAGCACGTGGAAACTCCTGGGCCAGGGATGGAACCTACACCACAGCAGCAACCTGAGCTGCTGTAGTGACAATGCTGGATCCTTAACCTGCTGTGCCACAGGGGAATTCCATGCCTCTCTCTTTTCTTTCCATCTTTTTATGTTCACCTGGTAAGTACTGTCTCAGCATGGACTCTGTGCCACCCTTGGGTCTGGGGGGTGGGGGGGGGGCGGCACCAGCACACAAGAGGTAGCATGGCACAGAGGTGGTGGACAAGGCTCTTTCACACTGACTCCCCGTTCTATTCACTAGCTGCTTGATTTTAGGACAGAGCCATACCCTCTCTTTGGATTTGTCTCTCAATAGAGATGTCAGCAAGACTTCTTTCACATGGAGGTGCTGAGGGAAATGTATGTGACAACTCACATGAAGACTTTAGAACAGTGCTTGGTACAAGAAAAGGAAAAAACACCAGCTCAATGCCTATGAGTTCTGAGTGCTGCTTCTTGCTCACTCCCTAGCCCCAGGACTGCAGACAATGGTCCACCCGCAGGCTCTACAAAGGAGCTGCTAACGAAATTCTTAGGAGACCCAAACATCCTATAACCAGCATGATTTTAACGGAGGGAAAAAAGAATGGGAGTGTGACCTTTTTTTTTTTTTTTTGGTCTTTTTAGGGCTACACCTGTGGCATATGGAGGCTAGGGGTCTAATCAGAGCTGTAGCTGCCAGCCTACACCACAGCCACAGCAACGAGCCACGTCTGCGACCTACACCACAGGTCATGGCGGCGCTGGATCCTTAACCCACTAAGCAAGGCCAGGGATTGAACCTGCAACCTCATGGTTCCTAGTCAGATTCGTTAACCATAGAGCCACAACGGGAACTCCAAGGGAGTGTGACTTTTTTACCCTCTGATATTTTATGTCCTCTAAGCGGACAGGATGGCTTCCACCAGTGCTGGCAGCCAGGCCTCGCCCTCATAGCTCTCTGCTCAGCCGTGGGCTGCCATGCAGGAAAAGTGGCGTGGGCTCCTCAGTCACTCTACCCCTGACACTCAGGAAGAGGGAAACTTCTAGGCCCATCTTCCCAAAGGGCTACTGACTTAGTTATATATCTTCTTTATTCAGTTAACAAACATGGACTGAGCACCTACTTGTCAGGGATTCTTAATCTTGCTTATGTCATCTGGTGAAGGTTATGGCCCCTTCTCACATTAATGGATAAAACACACAGAAATAGAGTTATAAAGGATACTGAAATACAGTTATCAAAATGTTTAAGAACAATTTATGATATAGTGATACATGTGCTTCTGTGTTAACACATTAAGTAACAAATGCTAGTGTCAAGTATAACAACCATTCTAATTCCAAGGTAGTAATGAGCATCAATGCTGTTTTGAGAAAGCTACAACAACTGTAATGTGATATAAAAAATATTTGTGATTTCTACAGGTAACAAAGTGATAGAAACTATGTCTACTACTGTGGTTCCTGGCCTATAGCTATCATTGAAGGAAATGCTAAGTATTAAAGTCCCTGAAAATAAAGATGTGATTTTTTTTTTTCTCCCTTTCCTAGTTTGCCACTGCCTGAATTCTATCCACAGAAGCCTTAGAGCTCTGTAGAACCAGGGTAACAACCCCCACCTATCTCTCGTAGTGAACTAAGGGAAAGCACTAGAGTGTGGCCATAAATATGAGAGCCAGGATCTCAAGAACCTCAACAGGGAGAAGGGTAAATCAAATGCTGTAAATACCCACTCAGGGCCTGCCATGGGCCAACAGGCAGAATTATGGGATTTATATAATTACCATTATATTCTTACATTACCACCTTTGAGTCATTTAAGATCATGCGGACTAAACCTTTTCTTAAAAAAAAAAAAAAGTAGTTTTTCACTTTTAAAAATAGCAGTAGCTACCAGAGTTCCCTTGTGGCACAGTAGGTTAAGAATCTGATGCTGCTGAAGCAGCTTGGGTTGCTGTTGTAGCACCGGTTCAATTGCTGGCCTGGGAACTTCCACATGCAGTGGGCGTGGCAAAAAAAAAAATAGCAGCAGCTACTGAAGGCTTGCTGCCAAGAAGGTTCCACCCGGGCAGAAGGAGCATCAGTCTGAGGATCAGTTTTGTAGCAAGTGAAGGCTACAAGAAGTAAACAGACTTTCTTACCCAAGGTCTTTTAAGGGCTTCTGGGTGGCAGAGCTGGGATTCCATCTGGCTCCATGAGTCTGGAACTCTGGGTAGCTAGGACCGGGTGCCCTCTCTGCCAATGGAACTGTGGGCTGCTCTGATCTGGGCTCTCAGCCCTTCCTGCCATGTCTGAGAAGCCCCAATACTAAGACTCTGTGTAGCATCGGCTCCACTTACCCCCTGAGGTCGGCGATGAGGATCTGCCCTCCGTTGCGCACATCGAAGATTTTGACGGACCTGTCTGATGAGCAGGTTGCCAGACGGGTGCCATAGTAGTCCATCTGGGCATCATGCTGCAAAGGGAGGAGAGCTGGGGCAGCCTGCAGGCTACGCGGATGGGTGTGGGGAGGGGTGGTCACCAAGACAGAAAGCCTAGTTTGGACCAGTCTACCTGACATTATTTGAACCTCAAGGAATCATCACTACCAGACAAAAAGCTAGTAAGTCAACATTCTCACTTCTCTGAATGGCAATGTGTTTCTGAAAGGGCCAAGAAAAACCACACCCATCTGCTTTCAGACCCCTTACATCATGGAGAAAGTCCTTTGCAATCCCACTCTGCAGAGCGGGTATGGGAGAAAAGAAACTTGCCTGGCCTCCCTTGTCTTCCTCCTTCCCCCAGCCCCAATGTGTCCTGAGGCTCTGTGGGCTACCAGGGAGGTTCAGCTCAGCCTCAGAACCCAGGGCTAGTGCTGATCCAGAGGCACAGGCCTCTGCCTGCCTGTAGGCCCCAGTCAGGTGCTCCATGACACACATCTGTTCTGTACATGGGTTGGCTCCATTCAGACATTTAGCACCACCCCCACCGCCTGCCCCGGATCCTTTGTGGACCCATGTTCCTGTGTTTCCACTTGACCTTTTCCCTAGCAGTGTACCCAAGATCCCAGATTCTTCACCCATGCCTTAAATGTTACTGGTCCCACCACTGATGAACGGACTTCACTGATGCTGTCTGGCCATCAAGACCCAGGGCCAGGCCCTGCCCACAGCTCCTTGTCCATCCAGGTGATGGTTCCTCTGAGCCACTCTGCCTGTTGGCCCTCCTGTTTGCTGACCTTGTCTATTCCAACAGATGGCACTTTCTTCAGCTATAGCACCTGGGGTTTCAGGGACTATCTGCTCTTACGGTCATCAGGAGCAACTACATTCTTTAAAAGGGAAGCAATCATTCTGTCTGCATCAACATTCCTTCTGCTTCAACATTCCTTCTTCACCTCCTTACCAAAGGAAAACAGATTCTTCTTGGGAAGTCAACCCTCCACCATTTCAGGTCTTGGTTTTTTGGAAGGCAGGCAGAGCAGGGGTGAGGACAGATTTCTCTCCAAGTGCTTCTGAAGTACTGCTCCTGTAGGGTACTACCACAAACTTGGGAGGAAGCAGGGCACAGTACCTATGAGATTCGAGCCCTCTCTCCTTAGGTTACCATGTGCAACTTGGAAAAATTTCCTAATCTCCTTGCACTTTAGTTTCCTTATCTTCAAATGGAGCTAATGATGGTATCTGCTTCAAGGTTTGTTATGAAGGTTAAAAGGGGTACTTAATGGACAGTATTTAGCATGGGGTGTGATGTCCATGAGCAGGCAGACATTAGTCATCACACTTTGTCTCATCTGCCTCTCCACAGGAACCCACACAGAGAGGTGGCATATCCATTATTTTTCCCATTTTAGCTATGAGGAAATCAAGGCTGATTCAGACAAATTAAGAGACTGGCTTGGGATCTGATTGGCTCTTCTTGCCCAAGGTGCCGAGCTGTCTCCAAGGAATGTGGTCTTACAGCCAGAGCACACACATGACTGTGTCCAGGGAACATACACAATTTTGAGGCCAGGCAATCTCCCAGACCCAAAAGCAACTGTAGGTGGATAGATGTAGGACAGGATGCCTGGCATGAAATGCTGTAGGCTGGCCAGACCTAGGTTTTGTTCAAAGGCTGCCTGGACTCCCTGGCCCTGCATGAAGCAGAGTTTGCATCTTTGCTGCTGGAGACTTTAACCTCTGGACCTTCTCCCACACACCTGCCCTCCTGTACTAAGCCCTGTGCTTGCGTCTCAGCAAATACCCTGATTTAACAACTTATGGTTCAAAGGGCCTTGTATGGCTCACTGTCTGTGGTGGTCTGACCTGGCTCTGCCTCTGTATAGTCATCCTCCTCCTTTTTCTTCTTTTAACCCCCTTTCCAATGGGGCCAAGACATAGCAGCAGGAGAAAGATAGGTTGGAACACTATTTCAAAACTCTGCATTCACTACCATCTCCTTCCAGAACACAGGACTAAGGCCTTGAGCTACAAACTGTTTCTAAGTTCCTCCTGCCTTGCCAACTCAGAGGGCACTGCCCGAGGACCCCTGAGGCCACGGCCTGGCTGGCAAAGGCTGCAAGGCAACACTGGGTTCATAAACAATGAACAGAAATGCCCATGTCCACAGCCCATGAGGAAGGGCTAAAGGAGTACTTACTATCATGTCCTCATGGGAAGTATCCACAGTGTTAATTACTGACACCTAGAACCAAAGATATTGAATGCAATCAGTTAGAATGCAGTCATCTCATTAAATCCACTGCTCATTTCTCAAGTCCTCCACTGCATCTGTTCATTCATTCAGTAAAGGGTCAGCGTAAGTGCCTTCATTGTGCCAGGGACTGGAGACATGGACACAAATAAGAGATACTTCTTGCCTCCATGAAGCTTGCACATAAGTAACCCTAACAGGGCATGATAAATACTTTTATGGGGTTTCCCTGTGCCATAGCAGCCTGAGGGGCTGGTGGTGGACATGAACTGGGATTCAGACAATGAGGAATTTGCCAGGTGACACGGGGGTATAAAGCACAGTTCAAGCAGATGGAATAACATGAGCAAAGAGGGGGGATGTCCAGCAAGCCACCCTGGTTACCTTTGAGAGTGAAGAGGGATCCTGAGGGAGCTATGGCTGGGGTTTCCTTCCTGGATGACAGACTCTCATGTTCTAGGCAGTTTTTTGCGTAACAGGGTTAATACCTAAGACTTTGAGAATTGATTCAAGTTTTTCCCGAGGCTGCTCCCTGCTCCACCACCTATGACAGAGCCCAGTTTGTGGGGCGGGCACACAGCTGCTAGGGTCATCACCTTCCTACCCATTCTCTGAGGTTCAGCTCAAATTATGCCTCCCCCCCCCCTTTTTTGTCTTTTTGCCTTTTCTAGGGGCGCACCTGTGGCATATGGAAGTTCCCAGGCTAGGGGTCTAATCAGAGCTGTAGCCGCCGGCCTATGCCAGAGCCAAAGCAGTGTGGGATCTGAGCCGCGTCTGCAACCTATACCACAGCTCACGGCAACGCCAGATCCTTAACCCACTGAGCAAGGCCAGGGATCGAACCTGTAATCTCATCGTTCCTAGTTGGATTCATTAACCACTGCACCATGACGGGAACTCCCTGCCTCCCCTCCTTGAAGATTCCCAGATTTCCCAACTGGCTGGCTTCCTCTGAATATCTTCAACACTAAATATCTATGACACTTTATGCTGTTTCTTCTTACAACTAGAAGGTGAGCTGCCTGGACCAGGGTCAGTTTCATTAGGAATTTTGAATGCTCTCAAATCACAGTGCTTGGCAACCAGAAGGAACTCAGTGGCTGTCTGCTGAATAAGTAAATGAACAAAAATGGACAGAGTTTTTTTTTGTTGGTTTGTTTTGGTTTTCTTTTTATGCCCGCGGGTGCGGCATATGGAAGTTCCCAGGCTAGGGGTCCAATCAGAGCTGCAGCTACCAGCTTACACCACAGCCACGCCAGATCTGAGCTGTGTCTGTGACCCTACACCACAGCTCATGGCAATGCTGGATCCTTAACCCATTGAGTGGGGCCAGAGATCGAACCCACATCCTCATGAATACTAGTTGGGTTCTGAACCAGCTAAGCCACTATAGGAACACCTGGAACCAATATTTCTTACCATTTCACCTTTTTCCAGCAGAAGCCCTGCAGGTATAAAGTCTGACCTGACTTTTCCAAAAGTTAGGACCCTGGAAGAGGATGGCTGCAAAGTAAACAAGGGTTCTCTCATCCAAATCTAGATGCCCTATGCAGCAGGCCCTCAAGGTCTGCAAAACCAAGTATGGAAGAGAAGCATCTTCCACATGTGCCAAGTTGTCCTGGTTATAAAGTGTGCTCACGTGTGCACTGGGAAGGCCAAAGGGCAGAGCTGTCTGACAGACTAAGGAAATGAAAAAGCCCCGAGAGGAGAAAGCACTTGTTCAAATGACTAAAGCTAGTTAAGGTGGAACTGGGAGAAGAGCTCCACCTGCTAACCTGGAGCCCACAGAGCTTCTTACCTGAAGAGGCTGCCTCTCCAGAACACAGAATCATCATTACGCCCAATTCCCTCAGTCAAGAGCTGAGGGCTAAGTAGGAGCAGGAAGAATGTTTACTGCTAGTTTCATACTAAGTCACCAAAGGACTTTGGAGATAACTAGCATTTATTCTGAATCACTCTCACCCACCAATCATGCTTCTGAACAAGTGTAGTTTTTTTTTGTTGTTGTTTTTTAAGCTCCTTTTTTTTAAAAAAAAAAAAAAAGTCCTTCCTCCTGAGCACCTCAAGTCGTCTGGTTTCATTAATGAGACAGCCCTCAAAAACAATCAGCTCTTCAGAATTAATGACTTAAAAACTCAATTAGAAAGAGCTGAGTGTCAGGGCATAAGAGACCCCCAACTCTACTCATCAGCTGAAGAATCAGAGGCCAAAAAACCCCAGAATAATTTAAAACCTGGTCCCCTGCAGAGCAAGAACCAAAGCCAGAGCCCTGACTCCCGGGACCACCTGGGTTTCCTCAAAACCCCAGGCACGCCCATTTTCCTGAGAGCAATGTTTTACTGAACCCTCACTCTGTGCCAGGCTCAGGCTATTTGCTTCCATTCATTAGTTCCCGCTGGCGGTCATTCACTGGATGAATAAGTGCAGAGTCAATGTACACTGTGCACCACAGACGTTTAAACACCTGAGCCCCTGCCTCAGAGTGCCATTCAGTTCATCTTTACATCAGTTTCCTAAAATGCCCATCACACCTCCGGGCCCTGGGCCAGGCAGCTACTTCATAAACACCTCTGCTGGGAAGGGAGGTGGGGGAAAGTAATGGTTTCGAGGGTTTGAATCTCAGCTCTGCCACTCGCTGCTCAAAAAGCTTCACCTCCCTGAACCTCTAGCTTCCTTATTTGTCAAGGGTCGATAATAACAATACCGACTTCACGGAGCTGTTAGCCGACTGAGATTAGGAACACTGCTTGGAACCTACCAAGGGCTCAGGATACAGTACCTCCTAAGGTATTATGGGTTTTTTTTTTTCCCATTATTGGAGAACAAGAAGGAAAACAAGGAGCAGGAGACGCAGCAGCAGCGAGGGCCGAAGCGTTCCGGAAGGTTCCGCGGCCTCCGCTTAGCCTTCCCCCAGCCTCTGCCTCCGAAACGTTCAGACCTGTAGGGCTGCGGCCCTCCAAACCCGAAGCGGTAACGGAGAGATGAGCGGCCCCAGTCCGGGGTTTCAACCTCTCTGCAACGAGGAACCCGAGAGACTGCGGCCGAAAGCCCCCTCGGCGACCCTGTCCCCAGCACTCACCATGGTGGCAACAGCGGAGGTGGTGGCGGCTCCAGGCCTCGGACGTGGCAGGACCCGGCGGCGCCCGGGAACAGCTCACTTCCGGCGCCGGGCTGGCCGGCCTTCGGGCACCTCGCGGGAGCCTCCGGGTAGCAGCACGCTCCGCTCGCACAAAGGTTCCGGGACTTTCAGGGGCGGTGCCAAGCTCTCCCCTGGCCCCACTCTTTCTCGGTGCAGAATGCGCAAGACGTAAATGGGCGGGACTCTCCTTTCCACTGCGACCAGGATCTGGGGACTTGGAATTTGAAGCTCTAGTCTCTCTTCTCTCTGCCAACTCTTCCCTTTTCCTGAGATCCACACATTTAAGAAAAAGGACTCATACATAACTACACCTTCACCCACTTCTCTGTGGTTGTGGGTGCCACTGGCCTTATGTTGAACATTGTAGGGTGATTAATTTTTGAGGTAATGGGTAGACCAGTCCTAGTACTTCCTTGTTGTTGGTCTCTCCACAGACCCCCAAGGTTGGGACCAGGGGCAGAGAAGGCCAGGGAATAACTCCCTACCAGAGGCTGAGCCTCTCGCCAGGCCCTCTCCAAGCTGGAAGACACAGACCTCCAAGCTGCCTGTTCCTCACGGCTCTGGGATCCTGTGAGTCAGGCCCACCAGATAGATTTCCCAGGCAAGGAGAGATCTCAGCCAGGCTCAGGCAGCAAGAGCCCAGGAGACAACCACTAGTTTCCCCAAACCCTAGGTTTCTGGCTTCCCACTGGCTGTACAGCTGGACAGAGCCTGGGGTCTCCCCTCAGCCACACATGGTCTGGCAGCTCTGGGTTCCTCATGGCTTTAAGGAATCCAGTGACTTAGAATGGAGCCTAGGCACCAGTTGGGTGAGTCAGAATCACTCAGTTTCCTCTCCTGAAATTGGAAGGAAGAGTCCTAGCAGGTAACGGTCACTGTTGGAGGGATGAAGTTTAATTAAGGCTCAGAGTGCAATAGACCCAGACCATCAAGGGGCTTTGGAGAAGGGGTTGAGCAGTCGGGTCTTACAGAACTCAGGGCTGGGCCTCGGAGCAGTAACTCCTCCCCCACCCCCACTTCAGGGTTCAAGACCCTTAATTTCCCTCTAATGGAGAAATATTGCAGGGAACAAAGGGGGAGGGCCTCTTGAGTCGCCTGTTTTTTAAGGGTAGGCTCTGGTCTCGGATCTGTAGATGTATTACTGATTCTCTGGATGATGAAGTCATATCACTTCTTTCCGAGCCTCTCTTTCCTCAAGTTGAAAATGGGGACAATGACTCATTAGCTATAATATAAATACAATGCATGGAGCATAGTTGTTATTAAAGGAATTCCCTGGTGTGGAAAGATTGGGGATTTGGGACAAATGGTGCAACTCTATCTTATTCATTAAGGTATTTGCTGGTGGAACTGAAAGGTTTTGAGTGCTGATTCTGGCGTAAGACTAGGTATCAATACTGTTTCTCTTACTTAAGAGGTGGGCACACCCTTCACTTCTCTGAGCTGCTGTCTCCTCTTTGGTCAAGTGGGAATTGTAATAATACCTCCACTGGAAAGTTGATGCTGGGAGTAAATGGACCTTTGGAGGTGGAACTGGGCTTGGAAGTTGTTTGGGCCCATGGTGCTTGACCTGGGGATCAGTTTTCCCTGAAAAGAACTGGGTTTTAGAGTGTGCGTATGTGTGCACATGCGCATGTGACCCTCAATCTTTAGACCAACACTGGGACCATCTCCTCCTGGGACATTCTTTACTGATTCTTAGCAGAGATTTGCAAATCAGACTCTTAGGGTGCCAGGCTCCCCTCTGCCTTCCTGCCCCCACCCCCCCATAGGCAATGCCACCTGCATCCTTTGTCCATATCTCCCATCACCTCCCTCCAGTTAATCCCAGGCCATTTTTAGCTTCCCCTAATTTGTGCCCTGACCTCCCAGATCCTCTGCCTCTGAATCTTCTCCTCTCTGTCCGCCTGAGTCTCTTCCCCCAAAGTCTTGTTCTCTGGGATTGTCAGCTCTTCCTCATGGAAGGTTAAGGACTTGCAGGCAGGCTGAACTTGCCTCCCTCACATGGTGACCATTTGAAAGGTGTGACTGGGTGGCAGGAGAGAGACCACGCCTGTGCAGTGCCCCCTTGGGCAAAATGCCTTTCCCTCCCAGGCACTCAGTTTCCAAATCATGGAGGGCAGGGACCCAGCTGCTCCACGGAAAAAGGCCTTGTGATGTGTACCATGTCTGCATTTCCACGTGTGCATTTATTGTTATTGCTCAGTATAGTGTTGAAAAGGCAGACAAATCCCATTGATTACAAAGAGCACAAGCCAGAGATACAGAGAAATCAAGAGTGTACAATAAGAGCACAGTCACTTCCCAGCCCCATTGTCCCAGAGCCCGGGCAGCTTGTGGAAGCTGAAGGCGGCACCATGTCCTCGCTACTCTGTTATAAAATATGTGCACACAAGAGTTAGCAAAGTGTGGCGACAGACCCCCGAGAGGAAAGGTCCAGAGGGAGAGCACCACAGGCGTTACAAAACAGACTCAGGGGGCTGAGAAGGGTGGTTCCAAAGCAGCCTTAAATATCTTGTTGTTGGTGGAGGGGGCGATGGCTGATGCCCAGAGCCTGGGATCTCCCTTCCCCCAACTTGGGTGAACCGGATCTTTACATCCAAACGAGGAGGGCTTGCTTTGGAACTTGGGAAAGACCTGGGGATTTTCTGCTGTTGTTTGATTTAGGCCTTGGGGCTGGAAGACCCAAAAGCCTTCAGAGGAAAGCAACCTGCCCCTCCATCTTCTAATGGTGAGATCTCGGACCCTATGCAAAGAGTTTTAGGTGGGAGGCAAGTCACGGTGCACACCTTTGACAGCCTTCTGTAAGAAGAGCAAGAATGAGGAAGGGGAGTCAGGGTGGTGAGAAATTGCTGCATCCCAAGGGACCTGTTATTCAACTGACTCTGAATAAAGGGCAAGAAATGACCCCCCCCCAAAAAAAAGAGAAAACAATAGTTCAGGCAAGGGAGATGGGAATAAATATTTCTCCATGAGGAGAACTGGCAACTGAGGCACACATGCTGCCAGATCAGGGTCTGGGAAAGACCCTTCTTTCTTGCCTGGACCAGGGCAGATGGAGGGTCCACCCCAGCACAGCCAAGATGGGTGAGTTTGGTCCCACACCGAGATCGGGTGGGGGCTCAGTGCCCTCTCCTGATGACAGCCTGGCTCAGGGGACAGGAGAGATGATGGGAAGAAAACCAGGCTTCTCTCGGGGTTTAGGACACCATTTTTACATGTCCCCTTCGAGGGCACTCTGTTTAGTAACCTGGAGAGGACAGGGGACAGGTGGGAAGATGTTTGCACCTAGAATGACAGGGCAAATGATATCTGGGGGGAGAGGAGGGCAGGAGGGTGGAGCACTCGGCAAAATTTCAAGTTTACCTGGAAGGATAGATGTGAGAGATAACCAGGAATTTTTTTTTTTTAAGTAAAGAGTATTTATCCCACCACATAATAAAACATAATATAAATCAATAATAATTAAACTATATGGCTGGTGCCATATGAGACACCCAGATGAGGGAACAGAGGAGCAATTCCAGAAATAAACTCCAGTCTCTCTGAGCTGTTAGGATGTGGTAAAGGAGAGTTTCTGTATGGTTGGGAAAGAGGGGCTATTCGGTAACTGGGTTACCTAGGCTGAGACAGGTCCGGAGTCCTTGACCCTGGTGCACTCACTGCCATTGGTCTGGTTTCAGAAGAAGGGGGCCCCCCTTCTTGCCAACACTCTGCTCAAGGGGGTCAAGGGGCCATGGTAGGAGCAACCGAGGCTGTTTTCGAGTGAAGGAAGGACAGGCCTCAGTTTGCTTCCTGTCCACCTCACTGAATGGGGCCCTGCTCCTCCATCAGGGGTTGGGGGCAACAGATTGGTGAACTTGGACCTCAGGACAGAATCTGCTACCTTCTTCTGGAGCTCTTGTCCAGAGGGCAGACAAGAAGCTAAAGAGATGGTGCAGTTCCACACCAGAAAGAAAGGATACATTACAGAGTATAGATTTACTACGTTCTGTTTGATGTTGGTTTCTGCCTTCTCGCTCTCTTTTTTTTTAAAGACCACAGATATTTCAGAACAACACTGCAGGAGTAAGAAGAGTCGGCCATTGAAAGCATAACCATTGCATAGTATTAAATGAACAGAGATGGTGAGTTCTTTATTTACAATTATTGTCTAGATAAAAAAATTCATAAAAACAGATGAATGGTCATAAATTATTTACCCCCTAATGGGGTGAACTGCCAAACGTACCCCATGCTGCTAGATATAGGACGCAGAGTGCAAGCCTGATGTACTACAGTGAGTTCTGACAAACCAATCATTCCCTGTGTGTGTGTGGATGTGTGTGTGTGTGCAAGTGTGGAGCTGGGGGTGTGTGTGTGGGAGAGCATCCATCATTCCCGACAAGAAAAGACCAACACTGATGTCAGGCATTCTTGGTAGCTCCCATCACTCCTTATCCCCTGAGCTAAGCCCCACTTGGGGAGACCCCCTACTGCTTTCCTTGCATCCTGGCTCCACATGAGCAGGGAGCATCAGTGTTGCGTACAAGCGGAGCTTTCCTGGTGTCAAGGAATGAGGTCATGGCCACAAGGTTGGAACAAAAGGGGGAGATGGAAAACCTTGAAAAAGTAAACTGCCAAAAAACAAAAAACAAAAAAGCAAAAAACCCCACAAACACACAACGTTCCAAGGCTGCCCCATGTTTTACAGGAGCAGGTCTTTTCTTTCTCGCAGGAGAGCAGTGGGCTGAATCAGTGGTGTTGGTGCTGGAATCCAATAAACATATCTGAGAGCTGGTCACCCTGGTGGGGGTGGGGTGGGGTGGGGTGAGGGGATGCAGTTTACTCTGCTGGGTACATTCAGAGACATTTCTTCATGACATTCAGGAGATGCTCTTGCGCAAAGAAGGTCCTCCTTTCAGGAAGTTTTTGCCAGGTGGGATGGGCTGACTTGGGACCCCAAACCCTCGGGTTTCTCCACAGCCGTCCAGATGCAGGCCCCTCCCAGCTGACTATGGCTCTGTTCCCGCGTGGCTCTCATCTTGTTTGTGGAAGAGTTCTCTGGGCCTGGAGAAGGGAAGGGCCTGGGCTGACTCAGAGCAAATGTGGGAAGGATCAGTATGAAGAATGCATTTTGCAAGCGAGGCGGGAAGTGTTTGGTTTTCCTTGAAGCATGGGACATCGTCGATCATGGTATTCAAAATGTCTTTTGCACTGTACAAGTTTATGGAAAAAGATCGTATGCTGAAAAGTCTCAAAGCAAACTTTGTATTAAATACAAAAGTTCTTTTTATGAAAAAAGCTGATACCCACAAAGTGCTTAGCAGTTAAGAGGCTGACATACAATTAAATAAGCTCTTATGAAGTGGGATTACTAGTGCCGTTATTGTCTTGGGGGAAAAATAACCACCTTTTCTCGCCTGCGATACTGTAGGGTTTCAGAATGGCTTTCTGTCTGGGAAACAAGACTCGCTGTTTGAAGGCTACAGTATATTGCGACTACAGGAAGACAACTGGGTTAAAAAAAAATCACACTGAATACATCTCAATGTACACATCATAAGGTTCGTTCGGATCTAGATAGTGCAGAGAAAAAGGCTATTCTTTTTCAAAAAGAAAAAGAAAAGCAGCAAGCCATAATGATCCTCATCCAATATGCCAACAGCTCTTATGCTGGAATTTATAAGGAAATAAGCCTCTAAATTACTAACTGAAAAAAAAATCAACACAATAGCATTTATAATATTGCCACACTACCTCAATCTCTGTACAGACAGTGCCAGAGAGAACCTCTGTTTCAAATGCTCTTAGTAAACGCAAGTGAATTTCATTGAGAGAAAAGTCTTCACCCAGTGCTTTGCAGACTGGCTGTCTGGGAGCCCAGCTGCCTTCAGTGCTTTGAGCCCTGGAAGCCTTCTCTCCCTCCTCGCCCTTTGTCTGCAAAGCACACTGTTGGACCCCTCAGGATGGATACTTGCTAACATTTGGCTTCTGCCTGAGCCTCCCTCGGTAGTGACGTCATTGAACGGAAATAGCAGGCAAAAATCAGAGCATGGCTATCTTAAAACATCAAGGATGCAATCCAGGGAGGTGTCTGTCGGGCTGAGCTGTTTTCATAGCATCTCAGCCACCAGTGTCCTTAAACCATACAAATAGCTGAAGACGTTATCTACAGGTTTGTAAACAAATTACATTCTTCTTTTAGGACATAAATAAGTTAAAATAGAGCAATTTAAGCGGAAACAAGGCAACATGCCGGCAAAGAAACTTTATATATCCATGTATATATAATATATATATATATATATATCTACCTATCTATATGGACGTATACGCTCTTGGAGAAGTATACGTTGATATAGATACAAAGAAATGGATATAACCTGGTGAGTGTCTGAAGTTCTTCGGTTCCATTGGTGCAAATTTTCTAGGCGAGTTAAGCTCTGCAATTTCAAAAAGTTGTTAAATTAACCTATACAACTGAGACCATGCTGCGCAAGCATTTCAAAAACTCACAGATCAGTGGATTGGATAAATAGTCTCAGAAAAGAGTCCATTTGCAGTTCCCGCCTATGAAAACAAACAAACAAACAAAAAAACCCTTCCCCAACCCCCCCCCCAAACCAAACCAAGGAGAAGAAGAGTGCAGTACATTCATGCAGGGGGTGTGGTGGCTGGGCGGGCGCATGGCTGGTCCATGTCGGGCGGGAGCCAGGAAGGGCTAGTTCTGGGAACCCCGCTCACTCCCTTAAGCCCTGGAGGAGATTCCGCCCTCGTCTCAAAGTGAAAAAGAGTTCAAACAGCATCGCAGCCAGAAAAAAGGTCTGTTGGGTGGAAACGGTTTTCTTGCCAGTATTTGGTTTCCTGTTGTTGCTCGCTGCTGCTTGCGTGAGTCGAGTGCCTGGATGGGTGGGTGCCCGGGGAGGTGGGTGGCGGCGGGGTCCTCAGCTAAAGCGACGTCTCCAGGCTGTGGATGGGGCTCCCTGGACTTGAAGAGGTAGCTGATTTGCTTGTGTCGGTCGTCAGGTTGATCCCACTGTCGATGGCGCTGTTATTCTTGTTGAGCGATGTGGGCGGGCTCGAGTTCTGCTTGAGCGCAGCATCTTCTTCCAGGTCGGTGTCATCAATGAGGGGGATGTGGGGCTGTGAATCTTCGATCCGGAACTCAGGATGAGCCATGAAATTATGGATGGAGGTTCGAGACTCAGGCTTTTCTAGACCTTCATAGAGAGAGCTACGGAACGCCTTCACGACGCGGATCTGCAAGGGAAGCGCTGGAGTCAGAAGCACTGCCCTGGGGGCTGGGGGGCCGGCGGCCAAGATCTGGGGGGCTCAGAGGGGGCACGGGTTGGAGAGGGGTTAGGGCACGGCAGTGGCTGGAATCCACAGTCGCTGGGTGTTATGTGCATGGATAGGAGAGGGAAGAATGGAAGAGGGGGCTCAGGTTATGTGCATCCATGAGGTTTGTTTAAATTGCTCGAGGTTGGGGTCAGAACTACTGTATTAAGGCAGGAGGAAGGAAGCCCCATCACAGAGGTGATGGGAGGCAGTGGTTAGAGGAAGCTTAGTCCACTCCAGCGGGCAACCACACCTAGTGAGAGACTGAGCCTTGTTAACTCTAAAGCAGAGGTTCAACCATGCAGAAGGGGAGTGGGACCAGGTGGGAAGAAAGTGGGAAGGAGGAGAGGCTATTTGTCAAAAGTTAATCTTAAAAAAATAAACCACACACAGTTAAGAAACCACACAACACGGAACAGATAACGCGTCACAAACAAAAAGGAACAGAAAGGAGAGACAGTCAGATGAGCTGGGATGAGAGGAGACACATGAGGGCCCAACAGAGAAGGGGGACATCACACGGAGGCAGCAAAGCAAACCAAAGCCAACTCGGGGCTTCCTGGGGTGCAGAGCAGAGGCAGCCAGAAAGCACAGAGGGGCTGGCGACCCATGACATTCGGGGGTAGGAGCATGCTACAGGGGGAAGCAGTCGGGAACCACACGGCACACATAGACGGACACACGGCTACACTTGGAAGCCTGGACAATGTGAACGGAGGTCGTTTGTACCCAACGTTTCTTCCCTTCATGCATTTGGGAGGTAAACACTCGAGTATAGACTCAAAGCCCTGGTCAGTCATTGGAGTTGGCTGTGGGGTCCCCTATTTCCTGTTTTTTTTTTTTTCTTTCTTTATTTGTGCTTTGAAAACACAAAACTGAAAAAAAAAAAAAGAAAAAAGAAAAAAAAGAAAAAGAGGCCAGAATGAGATGGCCAAACCCAGCCCCTGGGTAGGATTCTAAGCAGGGGTGGCTCTGAGCCACCAAACAGCAAGTTCTTTCATTTTCTGTGTCTCAGTTGGAACCTGGGTTCCCTAGAGAATGCAAGCAGGCTGGACACTGAGTCCTACAGGCCAGTGGACAGAGCACTGGATTCTGAATTAGGAAGACCAGAGTCTGAGTCTGGGCTCTTCACATCTGCTGCCCTGACTGTGGGCAAGCCACGCCACCTGGTTGGCTGCCCCCTGTCCCGAGTTACATGGTGCAGGGGAATGGGACCCTTGCTTGGAAGAGAGGTGTCCCTTCTTTGGACTCCTGGGAGAGGGAGCCATGCCTGCCACCCCATGGGGCCAGTGGGACTTGGGCAAAAGTGCTTCCTCCTCTCTTCCCAGCCCCCACTCAGAGCAGAGCCAGTGGTGGGGAAAATGATCCTGCAGCGATCCCTCCAAGGAGCAGAGCCTCATCCCAGGCGGCCAGCTGGGCCTTTCCTGCAGAGCAGCAGCTGCCACGCATCCCAGGCCTGGGGGAGGCAGAGAACTGGAAGAGGCAGTTTCGGGGAGGCCCCTGCGGTCCCAGGATTGGAGGAGCTCTCAGCCTAACTCAGGGGAGCTCGCTGGTGGGACAGAGGTAGGGAAAGCCCTGTCCATGGAAGTGAGTTTTCATGATGGCTGTGGCTGATGGTTTTAAGTGTCTTAGCTCAGGGTTTACTTTACTGTTTCAGAGGGGAGTCTTTAAAAAGCACATCATAAGCTCTCTGCCTTTATTTCTTTTTCTTTTTTCTTTTTGCGCTGCACCTGCAGCAAAAGGAAATTCTCGGGCTAGGGGTTGAATCGGAGCTGCAGTTGCCGGCCTACACCACTGCCACGGCAACACCAGATCTGAGTTGCATCTGTGACCTACAATGCAGCTCACTTAACCCACTGAGTGAGGTCAGGGATTGAACCCGCATCCTCACAGAGACATCAGGTCCTTAACCCACTGAGCCACAGTGGGAACTCCTCCTCTGCCTTTTAATTTAGAGTGCACAGAGAGGAATTTAAGTTTGTCAATGATCCTTCTAGGTCTTGTGCAGACCCTACAGTTTCTATTTTTTTTGAAAAAGTTTTTCTCCTTTGCTGTCAGCCATCAATAACTAGTTCTGACTTTTTCTTGTCTTCTCAAAAGCATCTCTGTCCCTTCTCCTTTGTGCTCAGGGCTGGGGACTCCAGGGAAACCTGCCTGTTAGAATCCTGCTTTAAGTAAGAGGCATTGAGTGCCAAGCAAGAGCCAGCCAGACACCAGGCATTGGTGCTGGTGCTCTGAGAAGGCCATTTGGCCGGAGATTTCTTTCTTCCTGTATCCCTTCTTTGTGGCTCTGTAGAGATGATTCAATATTCTGATCTCCTGATAAGTGGGCCATCACACCCTTGATTAAGTGAAAACAACAACAAAGGCCTCAGTTTTCTTAACTGCAAAATGGGAATAATAATTACCCTGGTAGCTGCCCAGCCCTGTGCCCAGTGTGCTCTGAGGCTGAGCTGCAATAAGATGCCAGCCGGGAGTGCCGGGTGGAGGAGGAGGGATGGTGGCAGGACCCTGTCATGTGACTGACAACGTGGAGTGGATGACACACGATGAGATGCAGGCCCCTCCCCCTCCCTCTGGAATGGAGACAACAGAAAGAATGAACTGCTCTGGACAAGACTGTGGGGACAAGACTTTTTGGGACACCCCGCCACGGCCATCTCAAGTCTCCACTTCGGTTCTCTCGCGGCTGAAATGGAAAAAAGTATGGGAAGAAAAAAACTCTTCCATCTCCCCTCCCTGCCTGCCCTGGTGCTGGGCTGTTCTGGCATGAGCCGCGTCTGGGCGTGGGCTGAGGGGGAAGAAAGCAGGGGCCTCAGTCTGGGGGCTTTCAGACGTTTTGGTTCCATCAGCATAAAGGGTGTCGGGGGCGCTGAGGAAATGCATGGGCCCCGCTCTGGGGTTGACATACTCGAATGTTTACCCGGCTTCAAGGAAGCCAAGAGTCTGGGATTGATTCACATTCATGTCAGGCTCAAGGTTAAAGACTCACAACCTCTTTTAATTTCACTCTCTCTTGCTGAACTCTGTGTCCAGGGTTCTCTAGCCCTCTAGGGAAACAAACACATGGAATATTCAGACAGTGGAGAGGTCTGAGCTCCCCCCCACCCAGAAGCAAGCCGTTTTCTCACCAACCCAAGGCTGCGCTAAGTCGGTTACCAGAATTCTAATGAGAGGTCCAGCTTCCTTCCCTTCCCTTCTTCTTCCTTTCTCCCCCTAAGAGATGCAAACTCCTCACCGCAGCAGTGCTCAGAACCAGGAATCTGAAGGCAAGTGGGAGTGGACGTGCCCTAGCTAGTGGGGTACGGCGTCCGGAATAGGCCTGCCTGGGGTTGGGAACCTGCTGCCCTGGGCCCACTTGGTTCAAAGAAGTAGGACCTTCATGGAGGCTGCTATGAATTTGCTAAATACAAAGGTGGCTTGAGATATAGTAGGAATTAGTGAGAATAAGAGAGAGGGGCTGTGTAGCTTGGCCTTGAATCCAGGAGCTGAATGGTCAATTCTGTTCCCATCACCCATGGGAAGGCACCCTCCTCCTCCATCCCTGCTGGGCTGGTGGACGCAAGTGGAGAAATGGCTTCCAGGCTGTCTAGACCCTAGGGCAGTGGCTCCTGTTCACTAGATGGGGCTGTGGGTATGGGCACTGGTTCCACAATGGAAATTCAACCTCTGTGGGCTCCAGATCTGTGGCTTGTCTAGACAGTGGTGTGGATGGTGGGAAAAATGAAGGCTTTTGGAGTCAGACCTCTTGCCACTTATGTGCTACGTGATCCTGGCCAAGTCAGTCTGCTTCTCCGAGCCTCAGTATCTTTCTCAGTTAAATGAAGATATTGGCAGAGCTTCTCTCTGCACATTTCCGTTGTGAGGTATATGTTGAGTGAAGGATATGGGAGACTGCTTCGGAAGATGTTGGGTGAGGCTTGAATGTAAGGCATTAGAGGGGTACCATTAAGTTTCTGAGGGGAAAAAGCCAAACCTGCCACCCTGCCCTAAACCTTTGTGGTCACTTCTGACAGCCCAGGGGACAGCGGTGTGACCTCTTCTAGAGGAGACCCCAGTTATTTTGGACTCAGCATGCATGCAGCCCCTTCCTCTACTGCAGAATCCCAGGAAGAAGATCCTGCTCAAAGAGGCAGGGAGCAGCCCACCTTTCCAGCCACCTACTCAGGGCCCCTTCTCTTACTCCCTAAACACCTGCTTCACACCCTGTGGGATGAAAGTCTTTTGGCTTCTGAAGGGACCCTTCCTGGTATCTAGATGGTATCCCTCAGAGTCCCTGGGGACCAGAGGAGGTGACACTGTTCTAGAAACTATTTGAGCAAAGGGGGGACCAGGGGATATTTGAGTTCACATCATGACTGTGTTGCCCCAAAATGTGCGTATTAAAACTACAGAGGTTGTGATCCCATTTGGAACCAGACTTTTTTGGAGACCCCATGCCCAAGAAAGGGCCCCAGATTACAGGCTGGATTCTACAATATTGGGTAGGAATGCTACTGATGATTCCTGAGGAGGTGTGATGCCTGGGGGAGAGGCAAGGTGGCGCTTGGCAGAGGGCCTCATGCTTGACCTGCCCTTGACCCCAGAGAATAATGGATGGTGGGAAAGGCCTAGAGGCTGCTTCTCAAAGGCTGTTCCAAAGTTGGGTCACCATGGCAGAATGGGATTAATGTGGCCTGGAAGGAGACTGGCTTGGAGAGGGGAACTGAGGCCAGGGAGAAACGGGCATTTCTCCAAAGGCAAAGTATTGAGATCTAGCTGGTCCAGGACTGGCCTTATGAATGGATTGATGAAGGACAGAAGAAAAGGTTCAAGATGACTGCACTCTTTCTTTGAAACAGTGAGAGCTCGGATGCGGGACTGAACCTCAGGAGAGGCTGCGTGGGTGCCGTGAGTTCTGGGCAGGCCACTGCAAAACTTCAAGAAAGAGTCTGAACGGGGAGGACAAAGAACTGAGCCTGGGCCCAGAGGCCACCTTCTGGCAGTCAGATAGGCTGGAGGAATGGGGAGGGCGGCAGGAACTGGGAAAAGGGGACCCTTCCTCTAGGAGCTCCCCAACACTGAGCACTTTTGGTCACTGCGCTGCAAGACAGGGGCTAGGCTGCTGGTTGCCACAGGAGCAGCGCAAGAGCCTCCCAGAGAGACTTGGGCTCTCAGGTGTGAAGGGGAGAGGGTGGGAACAGTGTCTTGTGCCCTGAGAAAGCCTGGCAGTGATTTCCTGGTGATAACGCCCCATGGAAATGTGACTCAGAGGCCATTTGCTCCAACACGGGCCTACCCAACCTGGCTGGTCTGGCCTCCCCATGGCTGTTTTTGTGTTGATGAATGAACACAGGGGCTCTCCCCCCTTTTTTCCCCTTTCTGTCACCTTGCACACCTGGCAGGACTGTGCCCACAGGAAGGTCATGGCATGTGAGCAGACGCCCCAACAGCGCGGTGTGGCTTGTGCTGCCTCCCTGAGGGCTTGGCTTCGTTCCCACCCACACATGGTCCCCTCCTGCCCAGGAGCAGAGGATGTGTATTTGGGGTGATCTGTGCTTGGGAGGGGGAGGGGTACCCGATGAAGTGTCGGGAGGGGAGGTCTGGAGTCTCATCAAAGGAGCCTGAGGGCTGCCTAAGAGAATGACAACGCGAGAGGACCAGTCTGGGGTTTCCTGGCAGTGGTGGTGGTGGGGGACAACTGGAGATGGGGGCGGAGAGGCTGGTGGTATCTAGAAACCTCTCCTTCTTCTGAACAAGGGGCCCAAAGCTGTGTGGGCTTCATAAAGATTTAGACAAGGCCATAGATGAGCAACCCGGGTCAGCAGCCATGGTGTGAGGAGCTGAACTCATAGGACGGATGGGAGGGATGGGACAGAGGTGTGGGGGTCCCAGGCCGTTCCTCAGATGGGGAAGGCATGAAGCCTAGGGTTTGTCCAGGTTCCTTATGCCAGCTGTCAGCCCCACTGTTCTCTACCTGAGGTCAAGACGAATGGTCAGGAGCCCTGTCCCTTCCAGGAAGGGCTCAGCATGGGCTCGGTGTGCTCCAAGCTCCCTTGCGGGGAAAAGCGTGTGTAAGGCAGGTGATGCTGTCAATTGTTCAAGGGGTGGGGGCAGAGGGGTCTGAATGGCTGGGCACAGGACCTCCAGGCTGTGATCTCCTTGGGCTCCTGGGTCCCCTGACCGACTCTGACCTCTGACCTACAGTGACCCCTCGTGGCTGGACCTCACTATTGCAGACTGTGACCTTTGAGAGCCTTTTCTCCCTTGACCCACAATAACCCTTCCCTTGATTTCGACTGCAAGACTGTGACCTCCTGGCTGACCCTGACCCTGATGAGACAGGCTTCTCCTGACCAACGACGAGCCTACACTGACTGGGACACTCCACGCCCCCCTACTTGGCCACCACGACCCAGTGGTGGACTGTGACATTTGATCACTGAAACCTCCCTCACTGATAGTAATCCTCTGATTGACCCAGACTTTTTGACCACTCGTGACCTTCACGACCCCCTGACTACTTCGTTGTAACCCCGACTCTGACCCCACGAGACCCTGGCCCGCCAAGGGACTGCCACCCCATGCCTGGCTGTGATCTGCTGACCACCTGGGACCTTCCTCAACAGCTGGGGCCCCTCAGCCCACTGGGCCTAACCTCAACCGGCTCCCCCCAACCCCGAGTCCTAGGCGCCCCGGCCCCTGCCCGCCTGCCCGCCCGGCGCTGGCGTCGGTGCCCCCAAGTGGGAAGGAGTCACACTCACGCCCAGCTGCAGCAGGAGGAAGGCTGGTCGGAGAGGAAAGAGCATTGGACAACGACACGCGACTAGGGCTAGAGAGATTGGCTACGTCCTGGCTCTGGCTGGTGACGGAGGACTGTCTCCGCAGGGCGCCCTGAAAGGAGGCCCCGCTCTTGAAAGTATTGACTACTTCAATCTGCAACGGAGGAGAGAACGAGACAAGTTGCGAGAAGAACGGACACAACAGCTGCACGACGGACAGGTGGCACGCCACGAGGACAGCCGCAGCCACGGCAAGACGACACGCCACTTAAACAACACCAGACACGCTCCAAGGCTCTGAGAGACGTCTGCTCAGCTCAGGCGCCTGGGCCCCCAGGGCCCGGGGGATTCAGGGGTCCGGCCTTGGTCTTGCTCTAGCGGCTCAGGGGCCAGTGGGCTGGGCCGGGGGTTGTGGGGGCATTAAACATGGTGTTTGGAGGCAGAGGGGGTGCTTATCCACTGCCCCCCAACCTCTGACCAGGGGTGGGGCCAGAGGGGTGGGGTGGGGGCTCTGGGGTGGATAGTCCTTGGCCCAAACTCCAGCTCTGTCACTTGTGAGCTAGGTGACCTTGGGCAAATCGCTGCTTTGAGGCAGTCTCCTGTCCTTCAGAAGAGTCAAGGCCACCTACTGGGCAGGTCAGCTGTAAGTGTCGAAGTACTGGCCCACTTAGGGGTCTTTAAGAGTCAGGCTGAATAGACCTTGTGCCCACTTAAGAAACTACTGTCCTGGTGTCCTCTTGAAAGGCTTGTGGCTGGGCTGGCGACAGCACCAGAGCTGTGCACACTGAGAGCTTCCGGGCCCTCTGGGAAAATGGGGGGTGGGGGTCGCCAGGAGGGCTGGCTGCTGGGGTTCTAGAGCCCAGGCTGCTGTCTGTCAGGAGACTTGGGGAATCTGCACCCTGGACCCCCCACCCAGCTCTCAGAAAGGGCTGTCTCCTGAATCTCAGTCACCATTCCTTCAGTGGAGGGGAGCATACCTACGTCTCAGGGGGCCTGAAAGGCCAATGAGGTGATATTTGGGATAGTGCCCTGTGGGGTGTAAGGCAGCCCTGGTGATTTGTTTCTGTTGCACAGGATGGGAATGCAGGGATGGGCCACAGAGGAATGCAGGGCTACAGCCTCAAGGTGGGGGCCCTGAAACACTTCCCAGAGTGTGAGGGCATGGGTGGAGCAGCCACGAACTTCCTAGCACAGCTCTCCCAGGCTGGCTGAGCAAGAGACTGACTGTCTCTGGGTGTCTTGGTTCCGCTGTTCCTCATCCTGCAGGGCTGTGAAAGCACCCTGTGAACTGGAACCCTGACCCAGGGAGAGGCACTGTGAATTGGGGGCTCATGTGTGTGGGGGCCGCATGATTGAGGCATGTGTCACATGGTGGCTAGGCGTCTCCATTCTGGGGAAGAAGCCTGCTTTTGGCTGGATACATATTCTGCACGTGTGATTTGCATGTGTGTCCTTGGTGTGTGTGTGAGTGCATGTATGCATGTGTGTATGTGTGTGTGATACTGAGCTTTGCACCCCAGAGCTGCCTCAATGCTCACTGGGGGAGGGGGGTATCTTGAGCCCTCCCGTGGCCTGGACCTCCTGGCTGGGAGAATCTGGGGCCCACCCTGGCCTGAAGCTGCTATCCTGGCCTCAGGCGGACCAGTCTCCAGCCTTGCTTGACCCTTCTGGTGGCTGCCCAGCAGCCCTGTTCCATGGTCCCCTCTGCAAGCCTGACAGGAGCCCCTCACTCACTGCCCCACAGCCTACAGTGGGTGTGGCCCCAGTCTGACCCCTTTCCAGGGGAAGAGGGAGGGAGAACATTCCTGAGGAGGCTGCCCGGCAGAGTGTGTGGGGGGAACGTGGGTGACAGGAGGTTGGTGAGATGCTGAGAGCATGTCTGGACCCCACTTCTGCTCGTCTCTGCCACTTCCTGCCCTGCTGGGCATGGGCCTAGCCCTGGGAGCCTCCTGTACCTGGGTCTGGATCCGATTCAGGCCTCGGAACCACAGGATCTGGCCCCGCCGCAGCTCCCGCTCAGCGTGGTCAATCTCCTCCACGTCCTCGTTGAGCTCCTCCTCTGGGATCTCCTCCTTCTGTGTGAGCCTGCCCGCCTCCTTGAGGAACTTGAGCCTGCTGGTTGGGATGGTGGCGATGACCTGCGGGGGGCCCATCCGTCAGGGAAGGAGACTGGTCCCTAGTCAGACTCCCTCCCTCCTGCCCACTCTTCCTACCTATTTACCCAGCTACATTCATTTCACTCCTTATCTCATCCCTTTCTCAAATCAATCTTTACATTTCTTTTAAATTTGCTTTTTAATTCACTGCCCATCCAGAGTTGGGGGACACTGTGGGAAACAATTAGGAGTTGGACACATGTAACTTTGAATACCCCAGACTAACTGGCCGTGTGACCTTGGGCAAGTCACTGAAGCTCTCTGAGCATCTGGAAAGCCGAAGGCAGTTCTCAGAGTCTAAGGACTAAGGGAGATGGTCTATCTATGTTGCTGGCCCTTGCAGCCTGTCTTATGGTTGGCCCTCAGTTCTTCGGCTCATTCTTCCTGAGATTGTTGGGCCTGGGGTACCCAATCCCAGGCGACAGAGGCTCAGGGCTCAGAGATTTGGGGGCAGTCAATCCTGGGACCTTTGGAATGGCTGCCCTCCCAGAAAGGGAAGGCACTTTGGGAAGGGGCTAGACTTTCACACTCATGCTGCCTCCAAAGGACCTGTCCATGGTGCTGAGGCCTGAGAAGCAGGCTCTCTGGGGAAGCTGGGGTGGCAGAAGTCACATCTTCTGCATGGATAGACAGCGGTTGGCCTAGACACTCGACTTCAAGGATTTAAGGTGGGCATTGCCCACTGGCATCACCATTAGGTGTTAGGAGTCTGCCTTACCTGATGCCCAGGGCTCTCTGAGGGAGTAGGCCCCAGGGGAACAAAGATGGCCAGGCCTGAGGGTCCCCAGGGAATGAGGTTGCTAAGTCTAACCTTGTTTATCAACTCTCCAAAAAAGTGTCCATGTTTAAAGAAGATTCTTTGGAGTGAAACTAAACTTTCTTATACTTTTTTTTTTTTTAAAGAAATTTTAGGGAGTTCCCATGTGGTGCAGCAGAAATGAACCTGACTAGTACCCATGAGGACATGGGTTCAATCCCTGGCCTCGCTCAGTAGGTTGGGCATCTGGCATTGCCATGAGCTTTGGTGTAGGTTGTGGATGCAGCTCAGATCCTGCATTGCTGTGGCTGTGGTTTAGGCTTGCAGCTGTAGCTCTGATTTGACCCCTAGCCTGGGAACTTCCATATGCTGAAGGTGCCACCCTAAAAAAAGACAAAAAAAAATTTTTTTTTATTGGAGTATAGTTGGCTTAGAACTATACTCTAAGTTAGTTTTAGGTGGACAGCAAAGTAAATCAATTATACATATACATATACCTGTTCTTTTTCAGATTCTTTTTATACATGGGATTGAGTAGATTACCCTGTGCTATACAGTAGATCCCTATTATCCATTTTATAGATAGTAGTTAAACATTCCTCTTTATCTTCTAATTAATTTCTGCCACAGGAATTTCCTACCCTAGCCTGGGAACAGCTTAAAGGTAAGACCAATCTCTGAGGCCTGTTGGGGCCCCCAATGGCTGGATCCAACACCGGGTACCATGTCCTAATCAGGTGCTTTTATGCTGCAGCTGCAATTTCCATGATGGTACATGTGAGGAACTGGGGCAAAGTAGGGAAAGGAACTGGTGGGAGATTGTTCTGGGGTCATAGCTTGAAGGGCCCATAGAGAGGACTCAGCTCAGGGTCCCTAAAAGCCTGGGAGGGTCACAGATGGCTGCAGACACAGCACTGAGATAAGGCAGGGTTTGCATCTCTCATGCTTCTTCTGAGCTTTCTGAAAGAGTCTCTGCTTGGTGTCACACCACCTGTAATACCCTTGATGACAATGAACCAGCTTCAGGCTCTGAGCCTGGGCTGACCAGATCCTCTAGTTAGAGTTTTGAAACATTGTTGTTATACTTTTCTTTGTTAATTTCTGTTTATGACAAGCGATATTGGTTTTCCAGTCATATTGATTTTTCAGTCATATTAGTAATATACATTGCCTTTTGAAATCAATTTCAGTAAAAAGATGTGACTAAAAGAAAATATGAAGTAAATAACAGAATCAGCAGTATATAGCCAGAAGTAAAAGTTATAGTGGTAATACTCACAGGACCACTGTTTCAGACCTGGGCCGACCCCCATGGCTCTGATCCCCAGAGATGGGGAGAGCCTTGCCCAGGCCCAGACAGCTGGTCCATGGCAGAGCCAGGGCCCATTTCTGGGGCTCCCAGATTCCCTGTCCCGTATGCTTGCCCTTCTTCTGCCGAGAGGCACCTCCTTTAATCCGCCCAGCACCTACCTGGCCCCAGACGAGCTCTCCTAACCCGATGAATATGCACCACATCCATTGGTCCAGCTGCAGCGGAGAGCAGCTAAAGGGCTTCCCCCCAAACTGCACGATCACTATCTGGAGGTCAAAGGGAGCAAAGGGAGAGAGAGACAGAGACACAGGCTGTCAGGGGCCAGCTCAGAGGTCCGGGCTCTCAGGGCACTGCTGAGGGGCTCCGGCTGCCCGCTACTCATCGCCCACCCCGGCCAGGTTAGGGTGGGGGCCTGGTACCTGGATGGCGAAGGTGCCCAGCACAATGGTGCAGAAGATGGGGTTCCGGAAGATGCCGTCAAAGACGTTGCGCTCGCCGTGGATCTTGCGGGCGTTGATCTCGTTGAAGAGCTGCATCATGACGAAGGTGTTGAAGATGATGGTATAGTGCTCGGAGGGTGGCGAGTGTAGGGGCGCGTTCCTCCCGCTGTCGATCTGGAACATCTTCTCGCCTGCCAAGCCAA
Source organism: Phacochoerus africanus (assembly GCF_016906955.1). Lineage (NCBI taxonomy): Eukaryota > Metazoa > Chordata > Mammalia > Artiodactyla > Suidae > Phacochoerus > Phacochoerus africanus. The sequence goes on from NC_062544.1 coordinate 146,821,052, forward strand.
GGGGGTGGGAGATGGGCTGAGGGCCGGGGAAGGGGAGGGGGACCCCTGGCTCTGCGTGGGGGCTTCTTCTGAGCAGCTGGGTGGGTCACTCAGATGCGGGAGGGGCTCCTTGGACACTGGGGGGTGGGGTGGGCCTGTGCTGTGGGACATAAGTGAAGAGGTAACAAAACCCTTTCTCCTCTAGGGCAGACAGGCCTTGGGGGAATTTTCTTCCACTTTTTCTGCGGAAATTTGATAAAGGTGGGCTGCCAGCTGTGTGATGAGGCAACATGGCTTAGAAAAAGCCACCCTGGCTAGCAAACTCATCTGAACTGGGAGCAGGGACGGTGACCTTGGAATAGCTGGTGGGCGGCCACGGCTTTGGGTCCCCCCCACCTGAGAGTGCTGCTGCTTGTAACTGAGCATGTTCTTGCTGAGACCCCTGGAATTTCAGGGGTTGTTATAGGAGATACCAATTCTTCTATGGAGGCTGGGGCTTCCAGGCCAGGCTGGCTCATTCTCTTACAATGGGAGCTGTCACATGGTAGATCAGGGGGCCCAGCTCTGTGTGGCTGTATGGACACCCACCATAGGCATGCCTGATGCGGTCCTGCATCCTTTTGCAAAGCTGCCTAAGCTGGTGCCAGGAGCGCTTGTGGGGTTTTCCAAGTGTGAGGGGTCTAGCTGAATCCAGGACTGCCCAGAGCAGGTGCTTATGTGGGGAAGCCAGCAAGTAAACCAGAAGCCTGCCCTCCCTGCTGGTCCCCAGCCTGACAGCTTTCTCTTCGAGTGCCTCCTGGGTTTGCATTCCCCTAACAGCCTCTAGGGCTTCTCATGACCCTCTTTATAGCCATCCTGCCAACACCACAGAAGAGGAAACTGTCCTTTGAGGAACGGGACCCCCCCCCATCTGTACTCTGGACTTTGAGGGCAAGGGCTGGTTGCCTCTGAAAGCTCAGCTCGAGGAGGCTCACATGGAGGAAGCCTGCCTAGGTGGGGGACTCCGAGCTGGGCCCCCCTTGCTGTATGACCATAGGCTGGCCCCTGCCTGTCGCTGGGCCTCTCCAGGTGCCAGGGGTAGGCTTTGCCCGATCATCTCTGAAGCACCTGGAAGACAGGTCAGGCTTTGTCCCAGCCAGGCCTGGTGTCAGCCCAGATGCCACCTCAGACAGGTTACATGCCCTTTGACAAGGCATCTCCCTCTCTGTGTTTGGGGCCTCCACTATCCTGGGGATGGTGGCACAGGAGGTGGCCTCAATGGAAGTGTTGTGGAAACAGCATGGGGCAGGGATCAAGTGTGGGAACGATCAGGGAAGGGCTGGTTACTCCCTCTGAAACTCAGGCTCCTGTGGGGCTGGCAGGAGGTGTGTCTACAGTGTCCGGAGCTGTCATCAGTGGAAAAGCCCTGGCTCTGGGGTTGGCCAGACCTGGGAGGACCAGGGCCTGGCCCTGCCCAAGATTCGCTGTGTGGGAGTTCCCATCGTGGTGCAGTGGTTAACGAATCCGACTAGGAACCATGAGGTTGTGGGTTCAACCCCTGGCCTTGCTCAGTGGGTTGAGGATCTGGTGTTGCCGAGAGCTGTGGTGTAGGTCGCAGACGTGGCTTGGATCCTGTGTTGCTGTGGCTGTGGCGTAGGCCGGTGGCTACAGCTCTGATTCAACCCCCAGCCTGGGAACCTCCATATGCCACGTGAGAGACCCTAGAAAAGGCAAAAAGACCAAAAAAAAAATTCACTGTGACCCTGAGCAATGAACTTCACCTCCCTGGGCCTCCATTACCTCATCAGCAAACAGGCAGGTGGCTGTGAATCCAGAGCGCTGGGTCAAGGCCATGGTGTCCCCGGTGGGCGGGGTGGGGGACTCACCAACAAAGAGCAGGGTGAAGATGAGGGTGAGCTGGTAGACGGCGTGGCCCAGGATGTTCTTCATCATGGTCCTTGAGATGAGGGGCTTGTTGCGGCCGTACGGCTTCCTCAGAAGCAGGGTCTCGGTAGGCGGCTCGGTGGCCAGAGCCAGTGAGGCGAACGTGTCCATGATGAGGTTCACCCAGAGCATCTGCACGGCCTTGAGAGGGGAGTCCTGGGGACACCAGGTGGGGAGGGAGGTCACGGCGGGGGGCCACCTGGGCTTCTCCTTGTCACGTCAGTGGTTTCCTGCTGGAGCCATAAGGCTGGCTCTGTGGGGGTGTCTCCTTCCCCTGGCCACCCCCTTGGGCTCCTGAGTGGGCCCAGAGCAGTCTGCTAGACATTTTCTAGAGAATGGCCCAGACCTGCCCAGCTCAGCCCTGTCTTCTCCCCTAAAGAGAGAACCGAGCCCCAGGTCTGAGAGCCACGGTTCCCTGCCCTCCAGTAAATTTAGCTACATTGCTGCCATCTTCCCTGCTTCTCTTCAGCCCCTGTGGACGCATCTCTCCTCTAGGCTAAGGTCAAGATCCCTCCAACAACCACCTCCAGCACAGACCCTGCTGATTCCTGCTGCCTCTTTCCCCTCAACCGTCAGTGGCTCAGGCCTCTCCTGTCCCACAAACAATGCCTGGGACCCTGTCCTCTTTACACCATCACCCAATTTCACTTTACTGCTTATCTTTACTTTAAGCAATTATTGTGTGTATCTATGACTCCTTCAAATAACGTATTTTCCTGGTAGAAAATTTTGGCAAGTAAGGTACTGAAGAAGCTAAAACTCATCAACAGTTTCACCACTGATGGGTCCCGCCGTCCATATTCTGGTGTGGATCCTTCCACACTTCTCTCTGGCTGAGACTGGGATCACATATTCAATACCGTTCTGTGCACAGTCCTAACATGTGATCTGCAGTGCTCGAGTGCCTGAATCCACTTGTCCTCCCCTTGTCACATCTCCAAGCCCCCAAATGCCTTTCTCCAAGGTCATCAAGGCCTTGCTTGTTACAAACGGGGGATCATTGTCCAGCCTCATCTCACTGACCTCGCCATCATGCCTGGTTCTGTCTCTCTCTGGCACCCCTGAACCCCAGGCCCGTCGTCTTTCTCTCTGAAGCTTCCTTCTCCAGCTCCCCCAGGGCACCTCTTCCCCTGCATTTTATTTATTTATTTATTTATTTTAGGGCTGCACCATCAGCATATGGAAGTTCCCGGGCTAGAAGTCAAATCAGAACTACAGCTGCCGGCCTACGTCACAGCTACAGCAATGAGGTATCCGGGTATCCGGGCCTTGTCTGTGACCTGCATTACAGCTCACAGCAATGCTGGATCCTTAAAACACTGAGCAAGGCCAGGGATTGAACCCACGTCCTCATGGATACTTGTTGGGTTCATTACTGCTGAGCCACGATGGGAATTCCTTCCCCTGCCCTTTAATCTGTGCTCTCCTGGCCCCTTCCTCAGTCCTGCCCCTCCCCCACCACATCTCTGCCCCCAGATGTAGGTGCCCACCTCTCTCCCACATTCTCTCCCTCCAGCCCAGACCTCGCCCTGTGGCTTTAGCCTCATTCACGGGTAGAACACCCCCTCCAGGAAGCCCTCAGTCTCTATACACCCAAGAGCCTGGACTGAGCTGGTCCTTGCCCCGCCTCCTCTCAGTGCGGCTCCTGAGGCCCCTCCACCTCCACCTCACACACTCATCCACCTCCTAGATGTTTATCACTGTCCCTCCTCCAGGCCATTGCTCCCATCTCCGAACCAGCTCAGTCACGCCCCCCACTCCCCTCAGTTTCTTCCTCCCCATCAGCCTCCTCGGATTACATGTGCTGTGTGGTCAGGGCCTCCGACTCCCCACCAAGTAATTCAGAGCCCTGCTACCAACTCAATCCAAGACCTTGGGCAAACTGACAGTCCTCCTGGCACTGCAGTTTCCCCATTTGGCATCAGTTGGTCTCCAAGTAGCCTGGTGTGAGAGGCTGTGCTGTGGGAGTGTCCCCAAACCACCACTAGAGGGAGCTTCTTGTCCACAACCAGGAGAGAAGGCCCTTGAGAGCAGAAGGGAACCCCACAGCCATTCCCCAGGGCTCTCACTCTTGGGGCTGGGGTCCTGAGTGCCGCCATGTGCATCCCCAAGGACTCAGAACACGACGGGGGAGACAGCATCCCCAGAGCCACATGGCTCTTTAGGACGCTGCTGGCTTCTGGGCCTCTGGGTCTCCTGTGGCCCAGGAGCATATCTGCACACAAGCTTGCTGGGAACATCTGCTCTCTCCCCGAAAGCTGGCTTCTCAGCTCCTGGGCAGAGGCAGGAGGCTGCTGGAGCAATGGCTGGCACCTGGCCCACCATCCTCAGAGCCTCAGTTTCTGCTCAGTTACCCTGCCAGCTTCTTTGTCCCATCCAGCTGCCTATTCCACTCCTGCTTCCTCTGGCCTTCTTTGTGGCCAGGGCCCTGCTTCCCTGGAGGACCCCCTCTCTGGCCTCCTGGAGCAAGGGCTAGGCTTGTGCCTGAGTCAGGCAGACAGGGAGGTGACCCTGAGCAAATCTTGCCACCTCTCGGAGCCTCATTTCCTCTACTCTGTGGGGCTGTCACCTGCCCCTGAGGTCTGTGAAGGAGATCCCAGCCCCCAGCAAGGAGGTGTGACAACCTGGGGAGGCCCGGTGTGGGTGTGCACCCTCCCCAGGCTCCAGCCTGCTCTGCCCTGCCCGCCCCCAGAGGACCCACCTGCGTGATGCAGGCACCCGTGAAGGCCACGATCACGGCCACCACGTTGACCGTCAGCTGGAACTGCAGGAACTTGGAGATGCTGTCATAGACATTGCGGCCCCACATCACCGCCTTGACGATGCTGCTGAAGTTGTCATCCGTCAGGATGATGTCCGAGGCCTCCTTGGCTACATCTGTGCCAGCAATGCCCTGTGGGGATGGGGACAGGAGCCTGGGTGGGGCGATTGGAGACGCCTGCAGCTCTAGCAATACTGTCCTCACCCCTACACAACCTCCCCCCATGTATACACACCCACCTCCAGCACTGCCAGACCACATGGGGCACATGTGTGCATACACACACACATGAAAGCCACACACCTGCTCCTCACAGACCCAGCCGTGAGGCCAACTCTCTGCCTTCAGGAAGCTTCTCCCTGGCCCTTCCACTCCCTCCTCTATCCTCCCCCAGACTCATCACTGCAGGAAGCCCCCACCCCCACCCTTCTGGGGAGGGGCGGGGGGCAGGCTGAGCCTCAAGAGCACCTGGAGCACCAGGTGGATGGAGGCTGCACTGTGAGTGTGCACTGGGGGTCCTGTGCCACCTACTTGAGGCCCTGGGGCCCATGTCCCTTAACCCCGCCTGCGAGCTCCTGTCGGATGCCGCCCAGGCCCCGCGCCAGCTCCTACCATGGCGAAGCCCACGTCAGCCTTCTTGAGTGCAGGCCCGTCGTTGGTGCCATCCCCTGTCACAGCCACCACCTGCCGCTGCTCCGTGTGCGTGCTGTCGATGATACCTGCGGGCGGGCGGGTGCATGTGCTCAGGACCCTGGGACACTTGGGGGCAGGGGCAGCCCCCCGGGAGGGCCCCAGGCTGGGCACAGCCTCCTCTTGGGCCCCTGCCTGCCACCCCTCCTGTCGAGCTTCTTCCCAGCTTCTGATTTGCCCACAGCTCCCGACTTGCCCACAGGTCCCGAAGCTTGCAGGGAGCTTGGGGCCCCTTGGCCCAGGCTGGATGACAGCCTTCTGTGCTCTGGGACTGTCGCCTCTCCAGCTTCCTCTTTGCTCTCTGCAGGCCACATTGTCCAGACTCACCTCCCCTCTGCCTGTACCCCAGGGGTGCCTCTGTCCTCTGGGGGCACCAGGGTTTGCCTGGGGGCCTACCATCTATGCCCCTGGCACCTTCTGCCTGGGAGGGCCAGTCATGCCTGAGGAGGCCTGGCCTGTGCCATGTGCCAATGACTGCTCTTCAGACATTCATCCTCAGCAAAGCCTTCAGCAATTAACAGAGTGGACAGATGACACGTGGCCCATGTCACCAAGCTGGGACCAGTGGAAGAGGGAAGGTGAAAGAAGCTGTCACTGTGTGTGTGTGGGTGTGTGTGGGGTTTGCAACTGTGCAAGCTGAGATGTCTACGGCAAGACAGAGATTCCAGTATCAGCCTTGACAGGGCCCTCTCCTCTTCCCCATGTCAGACACACCACTGGGGCCAGCGGGTCCTGGCTCTGAAACCCCACCAGGATCCTTCTATTCCTCTCTGTCCCTGTCCCCTCCACCACCAGCAATTCACCCCTGCTCTCACTAACCCTGGGCTCTCCTCCCATCAGGGGCCCCAGGGCCTTTCTAACATCTGAGTCCTTGCTCCCTGGCCTCAGGATGTTGCCCTTGGCTCCACCCACATGGTCCTCGGCAGTCAGGCCCACTCTGATCCCTTCTCTTGTCCCCACAACCCCCAGGCTGTGTTTCTGCTGTGCTGGCTCTCGGTCCCACCCCCACTGATCTGGCCGCTTGCCCGTCCTTGCACAGGCCATTCCCTAGGCCTGCTGTTCCTGGTACCCACCTGTAGTCTTGACTTGGATGCTACTTTCCCTGGGAAGCTTTTGGGACACCTGAGGACCCCTGCCCACCCAAATCAGACCGCTGCAGATCCCACACATGGCCTGCACTTGGCAAACAGCAGCGGCCTCTGGAATGAGGGAATGAGCTCCCTGACCTGGGCACTGTACCCTCAAGCCCCCTCTCCTCTCAGCTCCTTGTAATGGTCATAGTTCCACTCTCTTCAAGGCCCAGCTCCAGGGCCTGTGTGCTGGGAGTTGTCCCAGCTGTTCCCCGCAGCCGGTCTCCCCTCTCCTGAGCTGTCCCCTTCCCCACATGATATAACTTCTGCCTACTTGGCATTTGAGGCCTTCATCCCACAGGTTCCCTTGGCCTGCCTGGATGCTTCTAGAAGGCAAGGAGGGGGCCAATGTTTTCCCTGTGGCCCCTCCAGGCTGGCATGGCTCTCCTATGACTCCTGATAGAGGGGGGAGCTGGGAGTACCCCTTCCCGCCACTTTCCTGCGGCCCTTTCCTATTGTCCCTGTCCTGTCTCTGGACCTGTCAGCTGTCATTCACACCGTGACCACACCTCCCCCTCTGCAGGCTGCCTTCCTGGTCCTCCTGGACTCCACTGTTCCTGCTGGCCCTCTGACTGCTCTGACCATCTCTTCTTGGTGACAGACCTGAGCCTCTGCTGCTGCTCAGGTGGGAGGTTCCTGGGTTCAGCAGCTCTCTGCTCTCCCTGGTGGCCACATCCTGCCTGCATCTTTATCAGGGGCCAGCCCTCTCTCCTGAGCCTTGACAGCTCCACTTGGATATCAGAGGGCCTCTAGCTCAGCCTCTGCAACCCAGTGCATCATTTCCCCTCAAACCTGTCCCTTCTCGTGTGACTCCTAACACCCCACTGCCCCTGGTAAACCATGCGGCAGGCTCTCAAGCAGGTGTAGACAGGAGCAGCCCTGGACACCCACTTCCTCACCCCCAGGCCTTTTCTCCCCAGGAAGAGTTCTCAAACCGCCCACTTCCAGCCCCTCTGCATGGTCCCCACCTCTGCCCAGTGTCACCTCTCACAGCTGGACAATCCTGGTGGTCCCTCTGTTTCCAGGCCACTCTCCACGCAGCAGCAGGGCGCTTTCTAAACCAATGCTGCCCCTTCATATCCCCTCCTCGGTGGCTCCCTGCCTGGGCTAACAGTGCAGGTCACTGGTCTGGTACTCAAGGCCCTGCATCGCTGGAGGCTGGCACCTCCTTCTCTGGCCTCCTCCTCTGCCTCCCTCTTTTGATTGGGGTCCAGGCCCAGCCAGCTGAACTTCTTTCTACCCCTTGAAGGTGCCTGGAAATCTTTGCTCTGGGCTTTCATAGTACAATTCTCTTTCTGCCTGAAAAAGGCCCTTTCCCCTGGCCCCCCGGCCCGCCTTACATGGCCTGTGATCTGACACCCTCAGGTTAAGTCAGAGGAGGGGGCCCAAGACCACTGTTCTCTTCTCCCAGTGTATCCTTTAGCTTTATGTGGGGAAACCACGTATTTAATGTCTGCTGGATAAAACTGGGACCATGAATTCCAAGAAGGAAAGATCACATCAGCCAAGAGCAGGGCTTGGGGCCTACTAGATCCTCAGTAAACACTGATCAAGAGATGAGTGGAGGAATAGATGAGTGATTGAATAAGAAAGAGGGATGGGTGGGGGGTCTCCTGAGTGGGTACCTGTGGTGTGGGGCTCCGTCTTTGTGTTCCAAGGCCACATCTGCCTCCATTAATATGTGTAGGTAGTATACCTTTGGGAGAGGAATCTGAGAAGCCCTCAGGAGGACCTCAGCCAGAAACCTCCCCTCATGGCCATTTTATAGATGGGGAAGTTGAATCCCAGGGCTGGGCACACAGCAGGTCAGGGGCAGAGCCAGGACTTGGACCCAGGCCTGTGTGACCCTGAAAGTGCCCAGCATCTGGCCAGCTAGATGGGCTCAGCAAGTGATGTGTCCTTCCTCTGGAGGGAGTCAGGAAAGAAGGATGCTGGCTTTTGGCCTCATTTGTCAGGTTGCTGTTCCCAGGATAGCCTGTCCCTGGGGTTTTGGTTACATAGGTTAGTTAATGGCCTCAGAGACCAGGCAGACCCAGGGTCTCAGACTTGCAAGCTCTGGGGCCAGACTAAGAACATAAGCAAAGGAAGTGGACTGAGTGTAACACAATAGTGGTGAAGACAGCATCAAATGGCAGCAACCAGGGTCTGTATCAAGCCATTCAAACTGAACAGTAAAAAAGACACAGCACCCAAACAACACCTGTCTGCAGGCCCCATGCAGTCCTCAGGCCATGAGAGTTTTGGACCATGGCTACTTATGGGAGAGGGGCCCAGGGATAAGGTTCACCACCTCCTCATCTCCCTGCGGCCTCCAGAAATGGGACAAGGTAGGGTCATCCCCGGGGCTGCAATGAGGACAAGGCATGGGTGTCCCCAGGGGTGGGGAGCCCCAGGCAGGAGTCCCTTCTGTGCTGGAAAGAAGCTGAAGGCTCCAGGACAGAAAGGCGCAGGGAGGCCAGGTGCCTGGGCCTCAGAGCTGCCCACCCCTGCCCAAGTCTTACCTTTGACCAGGGTGTGCTTGTCCGTGGGGGAGGAGCGAGCCAGCACCCTCAGCTTTGGCCAGATCTTGTCGATTCGCTCCTGCTCAATCTGGAGAGGGATGGGGGTGCGGGTCGGTGGGGTCTGGGAAACAAACTGAGGCCCGGAGAAGGGAGGGGACTTGCCTAGGTCACTGGGCTCTGAGCTGCACACTGACTGACTTGCTGGACCATCATGCATGCCCGTGCCTCCAGGCCCCCGTGCAAGCCAGCCCTCTGAGGACCCTTCACACTGGGCCACGTACCTCCCCTTTCTCATTGCGGATCCTCCGGTTGAACTCCTTGCCCTCAAGGCACAGGAAGTCCTCCCCAGGATGGATGATGCCACACTTGATGGCGATGGCGCGGGCCGTGTTGATATTGTCACCGGTGACCATGCGGACTGTGATGCCTGCTCGCTGGCACTTGCGGATGGCTTCTGGGACCTGGGCAGAGGGCAGGAGCCATGGAGTGGGTATCACCTCGGATTCCAGAGTGAGCCCTGCTCACAGGCAGCTCTACTGTAAGGGCCTAGATGACCAGGAGATACCAATGGCACATAGACCCTTCCCTCCTTCCTGTGCCCATGGCAGGCATTGCTGATCTCACAGCACCCTCTGATTAAGCCCTGATGTGGACTCACAGTTCCTTTCTGCAGTGTCCCAGGCACCCATCACTATCAACCATGATAGTCCATCCAAAGATGAAACCATTGCCTATCCTGAAGTAGGCAAGGACTTCGAGAAAGACTCCAATATAAGCATGCCTGCAGTTATAGTCCCAGGCAAGAGTACAGAACACTCCACTCCTGCACAGGATCTTGTCCCTGCTTTTTCCACATGCATATTTCCTGCATCAATGATAAATATGATTGTGCAGAGTTCTCTTGCGGTGCAGTGGATTAGGGATCTAGCGTTGTCCCTGCAGCAGCTGGGGTTGCTGCTGTGGTGTGTGTTCGATTCCTGGCCTTGAAACTTCCACATGTTGCAGGCACAGCCAAAAAAATATGTTTGGGTATTTTCAGCTCCTTTTTTTTTTTTTTTTTTTTCCCATGGTGGGGGAAGGACATTGCATTTTAGGGCATTTTATTTACATAATGTGACAGTGGCTTAGAATAAATGCAAACGACTAGACTGCATATGAAACATGACATTTCCCCGTGAGAGTAATGACCACCCACTGCCCTCTCTGTAATGACTGACTGACATCTGGGCCAATTAGGCCTGGGCAGACCCAGCTAATCAGAAGCTGGCAAGCCCCTGCCCCCTTCCCAGTTCCCTTCACCTATGTACAGGTGTGGATGTGCCCAGCAATTAGGATGCAAAAATCAGCCTGGAGCTGCCAGGGCCCTTTACACACAGCACAGATCAACTGAACAAGTGATGCTTACCCTTGGGCAGTGAAAATAACAAAATAATAAGGCAATATTTGATGTAAAACATCCTTCAGTCGGAAAGGACATGTCCAGGGCAGCAAGTCCAGTAGTAAAAGACCAAAGTATTTTAGACCTGGGGGTGGGGGTGGGGTTGAATTCCGTTCCCCCTTCTCTTGCATACCCTGGTGTCTGGGGATTCACTTTCATCCCCACCCTGCCAAGCCAGCGCTGAGGGAGTGATGAAGTGATGCGCTGAATTGTGTCCCCCTGGAAGATACACTGAAACCTTCTCCCCGGATTGTGACCATTCTTGGAGACAGGGTTTGTAGACAGACGATCAAGTTAAGACAAGGCCAATGCACCCAGTGTGGCTGGTGTCCTCACAAAGAGGGGAGGTGTGTTGGAGTTCCCGTCGTGGCGCAGTGGTTAACGAATCCGACTAGGAACCATGAGGTTGCGGGTTCGGTCCCTGCCCTTGCTCAGTGGGTTAACGATCCGGCGTTGCCGTGAGCTGTGGTGTAGGTTGCAGACGCGGCTCGGATCCCGCGTTGCTGTGGCTCTGGTGTAGGCCGGCGGCTACAGCTCAGATTAGACCCCTAGCCTGGGAACCTCCATATGCAGCGGGAGCGGCCCAAAGAAATAGCAAAAAAAAAAAAAAAAAAAAGAGGGGAGGTGTGGACAGACACATGCGCATAGAGTGAACATCACAGGAAGAGGAAGGCAGAGGTTGGGCGATGCTGCTATATGTCGGGGTGCTGCCGACCACCAGCTCATGGCTGCACATGCTCTCACTGCTTTCGGGAGGAACCGATCCTGCCAACACCTCCATCCAGACTTCCAGCCTCCAGAGCCTGAGACAACACAGTTCTGTCATGTGTGGTACCTGGTCATGGCAGGCCTAGCAAACGAGTATAGGGTTAGAACGCTGGTCCAAAACCTGACTGGACAGGTCCAAAACGCTGGACAGGACCTGCCTGCTGGCCCCCTTTCTGTGCTCAGGAATTTTAAGAGCAAGGATTGACCTTGAAAAGAGATCACCTCTGTCCACTCCCCTGTCTATACCACCTAGAGTTCTTTCAGCCCAGAACACCACCATCTCAAGCCAGGGGTGGGGGATGGGGGGTTGCTGCCTAGCCCCACCCCTGTCTCCCTGCCCCTCCCCTGACCACCTGCCACTGGCCCAAGTTCAGCCCGAGTGCCTCTCTCCTTTGGAGCCTCTACCCTGCTGCTTGTAGAGAAAATCCCTCCTCCTGAGCCCAGCCACCCTGTGCCAGGCAGAGGCAGGGTCCAGGCCAGGCTAGGGAGGTGTCTCTGGCTCCCCAAGTTCTCTAAGTGTCAGCTCCAGGGTGGCAGGTAGTGACCTCCCAGGCATGGAAGGGCCGGAGTGGGAGAGCTGAAATGCCGTGTATTTCCAGGGTCTGGGAGCCTTCTGGGACCCACACAGGGCTTGGGGCCAGCCACATGAGCAAGGCCTCTGCTTCGTGCCACAGCGGCTGCTCACATAAGCCAAGGTGACCTCTTTTGACAGAGCAGCAGGGAGTGGGGATGTGGAACAGCCAAGATCCCATTTACATAATTTATCGATGTCCTCACAAAGGTTGTAACCAGCTCTGGCCTCCTGCTGTCTCCAGCCCTGGAGGATGGAAAAAAGCCATGGTTCCTCTGGGAACACACACCTTATCTGGCTCCTGCCCAGAAAGGAACAATCTAGGTTATGCTTGTTGCAAAGATGCTTGAGGTTGTAGAGCTTAAGGGACTTTAGGTCATGACTCTGATGCTCTGCTCCTTGCCTTGATCTCTTTCCCAGGCATCCCTGACAGATGTTTGGAGAGCCTCTGCTTGCATGCCTCTGAGACAGGATGCTCACCCCCTCTAAGACTGACTGCTCCACAGCAGAACAAGTCTCCTGTATCCTTTCACATAATCGTTCCTTTCTTCATAAGAGAGTAGTTACTCTGGGTCAGACCCATTCTTTTGTACAGAGATGGGGTCTTTGGTAAAGATCTATACAAAGGGCTCTGGGAGCACAGAGCCGTTATTTTAGAAGGAAGTGCATGGGGAGGAGAAATCTCTGAGAGCTTCCTGGAGGAGGGGATGTTTGAGCTGCTTCTGTTCAGCCAACACTAAATGAGGCTCTTGATGCCTGGCCCTGTGCCCATGCTGGGGCTGCACTTCACTGTTGTCCTGGCTGCAGGGTGCACAGGCAGAGGAGGGAAGGGCGCTAAGGGGAACTGGAGGGCTGAGGCCAAGGAAGGATGTGAGGTAGGGGCTGGTGGCCATGGAGGTGGAGAGGAGCTTGATGTCCTAAGCTGTGGGAACCAGAGCCTTGCTCCCTCAGGCTTGGGTGTCAGGGAATATTCTGAACTGAGAATGAGGCAATGGGCGCCATGCTTTAGGAAGACTTCTGCTTTCGAGATTGTGTCAGGGAGCTGACATCTGCCTGCTTGGAATCCCCACCCTCTGGGCTTCCTGTGAACACAGGGGAAAAAAGGAAGAGGCTAATTTTTACAGCCCTCATGCTTTTTTCTGTGCAGGGGAAGCATCTTTGCCTTCAGAGAGAGGACTCAAGGATCAAAAGGCTGGGCTAGGCTTCGCCCTGGGCTCCCACCTAAGCCTTAGTTTCCTCTTCTGTAAAATGAGCTGTAGTCTCTGCCCTTCACTGACGCTGGAGAATTCTGTGATGGGGCAAAGGGTACCAAGTTCAGGGCCACACATGCTGTTGAGGAGGGGGCGAGAAGGGCTGGCAAGATGCTTGATCCCAGGCTTCCTTGTTTGCTCTTTCTGTTCTAGGGCAGGAGCAGGGCTGCAGAGGGAGGGTGTAGACACAGATGCGGGGGGCGGGTACAGTGGGCATCTGGAGCACTGGAGGGCCAGGTATTCAGGGTGGGATGGAGTGACTCCTAAGTCAGGTATATTGGGGCCTGTGACCTGCCCTGAATATGTGGGGGACAGACTTAGAAATGCCAGAGGATCTCCCCAGGCCACCAAGAGAGTCTCCACTTCCTTTCTGGGATGCATCCCTAACCGAAGTCCTTGCTGTGCTTCAGTCCCTGTCCAGCTTTATGCTCTCGTGTGCCATGTGTCTATGCTTCCTCTTCACCAGACGTTGCACTAGGCTGTGCATCTGGCGTCTGGCGGGCAGGGGCTGCTGGCTGTTCAGAACCCTTGCAGGGTAGATGGTCTGTCAACATGGGTCATCATCAACCATCTCTGGCCTGTAGTCCCCTGAAGCCTGACCCGGCCGAATGGATTCACATGGGGACAGGCAAACCCTTCACTCTTTAGCGCCAAGCTTCCTTTCCAGCCTTTTCTCTAATAATTCCAAATGGGGTTTTCATGAGTCCCTAGGCCCAGAGCATCCCCTGACACCTCCGTGCCTGTGCCATCCCCTCTGTGCTGTCCCTCTCTCCCCGAATCCCTGAGAGTCACAAATCTTGCCCATTTTGCAGGGCACATGCTCTCTGCTCAGGAAGCCACCCCGGGTCCCTCCAACCAGACACCTCTTCTAGCTGCTTCTTTTTCTTTTGGCTTTTTAGGGCTGCACCCACGGCATGTGGAGGTTCCCAGGCTAGGGGTCTAATTGGAGCTGTAGCCACCGGCCTACGCCAGAGCCACAGCAATGCCAGATCTGAGCCGCATCTTCGACCTACACCACAGCTCACAACAACGCAGGATCCTTAACCCACTGAGTGAGGCCAGGGATCGAACACAAGTTCTCATAGATACTAGTTGGTTCGTTAACTGCTGTGCCATGACAGGAGCTCCAGCCCTTCTTTTCATTCCTTCACTCATTCATTTATTTGATGACCAGCTACGGGACCTCTAACCATTGCTGGGAGTGAAGATGCTGAGAGGATGAAGTCGCAAGCCCCAGAGGCACTGATCTGGTTGAAATGTGTTTTCCATGTAGATAAAATAGCTGTAAAAAAAAAAAAATCCTCCTTTAGCTAAAATTATCCTAGATATTTGTTGTGGAGGAAAACCAGCCAGGAAATGGGTGCTTCCTGTTTTCATTAAATAGAGGCTTTTAAACATCTGTTGTTTCTGGTGACAGAAGTTGTCTGAGACTCCGAGGGCTCCCAACACCCCCAGATCACCCGGCCAATCCTGGGCTGCTGCTCTTCTGACGCTTCATCCTCACTGGCTTCCATCAGCCACGGGAAATGTAGTGAAGTGGCATTTTGGGGGGTGGGGTGGTTGGCGAGCCTTTTTTTTCTGTTCTGTCCTTTGTCTTCTCAGGGGCAACGTGGGCTTCTCCCTCCTTGACTGATGGGGAAACTGAGGGAGGCAGAGTTTCTTTTTCAGCAGCAGCTGCAAATGAATCTGACCAGGCTTGTAAGACCCTAGAGGTGGTCCAGGCAGGTATTTTCACTCCAGAGGGCGCACAGTTGTCCTGGCAACTTGACATAAACACGATCGCTGTTGGCAGAGACCCTCCCCAAGGGTCACCCACCAGAGAAACTGGTGACTGTGGTGGCCTCTGAGGTGGGAACTGGGTCTGGGGGTGGGGTGGGGGTTATGTCACTCCGTCTGTGCCACTGAACCTTTTGAACTTGGCTCCATGTGCCTAAATCCCTTGGCCAATAAAAACCACGCAAACCAAAAACCATACCTGCAGGTCTCCTCTGGCCCTGCGTCCACCCCTGCCCCACCAGGAGATGCTGAATCAACAGGTCAGAGCCTTAATACTTTCAGGTGGTATCATTGCGGGGCCCGCTGCACCCCTCATTTGCAAAGGTCCGACTTTCACTGTGCAGATAGGGAAACTGAGGCCCGGGCCGAGAGCACTGGAGGGCTGCTGTGAAGGAGTGGCAGGGGTGGGATGAGAACCAGGTTCCCAACTGCTGTGTCCTCCAGTAAGTCCTCGTCCTCCAACAGTTTCATCTTCTGAATCCACATGGGGGTGGGTGGGGAGCCACGGGGAGAAAGAAGCCCCCAACAGGGATGTGTTAGGGGAAGCCTCCCAGGCAGCTGGCCTAGAACGACAGAACTGGATGGAAGGGAACATGAGGGACACTGGGGCCAAGTGCCCATTTTACAGGTGAGGGGACTGAGGCATGGAGAGAAGTGACTTGTTTGATAGTGGCAGAGCTGGATCCAGGCCACTTTTCTCTGATGTGAGATGAATGTGCTCTCAGCCCTGAGGGGTGGACAGTACCTCCTCCCAGAGTCTGTGCCTGAGGCCACTTCCCCCTCCCCATCTTTTTAGGGCTGCACTGGTGGCATATGGAAGTTCCCAGGCTAGGGGTCGAATTGCAGCTGCAGCTGCAGGCTTACGCCACAGCCACAGCAACCCTAGATCCAAGACTCATCTGCTACACCACAGCTCACAGCAATGCCAGATCCTTAACCCACTGACTAAGGCCAGGGGTTGAATCCACATCCTCACAGATACTAGTTGGATTTGTTACCAATGAGCCATCACAGGAACTCCTTTTTCTTTTTTTTTTTTTTCTATTCTTTTTCTTTTTAGTAAAGCAAAAGGGATTTATTAAGTCAACAAAGGGGCACGGACTGAGCTCAAGATGGTGCCAGCCTTTTCTATTTTTTTTTTTTTTTGAGGCTGCTTCTCTGGATGCCCTTGGTGTCAGCAGGAACCTAGCCCAGCCCTCCCAGCCCTCCTTCTCCTCTCCTCTGGCTCCTGACTTATAGCCACTTGCCCTCTCACTTTTGTGGCCTCCAGAGGCGGCCCCAGGCAGGAAGGCAGAAAACCTGTTCTAACCTGGATTTGCTCAGCCACTTAGAGAGAGAGAGACCTGGGGAACCTCACTGTCCCTGTTTGGGCCTCTGTTTTCTTCTGCGAATTGGGGGTGTAGAAAGGCGTCTGGACTAGATCTGCAGTTCAAACCTTGAGTCATGCCCTTCCAGTGAATTGTGAAATCAGTTTCCTGGGTGGTGACCAGTGTTTAAAAAAAGAAAGGAAGAAAATAGAAGAGAAAATAACTTAGTGCATCCCATTACTTTGTGAGAGTCTTATTTCGGTTAAGTGTGTGTATGTTTGCTGAGTCATAAAGTACATTTCTTAACATTGGGGGTCATGGCCAAAAAAGTGTGTGTCCAATGCCACCTTCCCCTCCCCCCCGCCCCCCAGCCCAGGGTGATGAGGTGGGAGCTTGGGTGTGGGGGCTGGAGGGTGCTCTGGGGACTGGAAGGACAGGGGAGTCACAGGCTGGCCTCATGCACCATGCATCTCCGTTGTCTGTGAGGAGATAAAACATCACAGCAAAGCTCAAATCCATTAGCAGTTGGTAATGAACGGTCAGCCCACAGGGAGGCTGATAAACGGCTGTGTGTCCAGGGAGAGGTGAGGTCTGTGGGCAAATGCATTTGGACTCTGGTGCCAAGCACCAGGGGCATTACTTGTCTTTGCTGTTTTAGGCTCTGAGTGGGAGTGAAGAGGTGTGTGTATGTGTGTGTGTATGAGAGAGAGAGAGAGAAGGAGAGAGGGAGGAAGGAAGGGAGAGAGAGAGAGAGACAGAGACCGCGCTGTATTGGTAGATTTCTTCTTATTCATTCATTCCATAAACACCTAACAAGCACCTTCTGTAGGTCAGGCTCTATGTTAGGGGCTGTTACCTGCCACTGGACCCAGAGTAATAACCTACTGAGGAAGGATATAAAAGGAGAGGGACTCACACTTGTGGGCCACTTATCTTGTGCCAGATACTCAGTCTATTGCTTGTATGTACATAATCTGATGCCACATAGAATCCCCGAGTGTGTGTGTGTGTGTGTGTGTGTGTGTGTGTGTATGTGTGTGTGTGTAATCCCTGGCCTTCAGATGAGGATAGGGAGGCTCAGAGAGGTTATGTAACCAGCTCAATGTCACACAGTCGGTTAATGCTGGAACTCAGGATCCCAGGTCTGCCTGATGCCTAAGCTCACACTTTTTTTTTTTTTGGTCTTTTTAGGGCCGCACCCACAGCACATGGAAGTTCCCAGGCTAGGGGTCCAATTGGAGCTACAGCTGCTAGCCTACACCACAGCCATAGCAATGCGAGATCTGAGCCGAGTCTGCGACCTATACCACAGCTCGTGGCAAAGCTGGATCCTTAACCCACAAGGGAGGCCAGGGATAGAACCTGCATCCTCATGGATGTTACTTGGGTTCGGTAACTGCTGAACCTTCAAGGTCCACTTGGTCTTTGGAATGCAGAACTGTACAACATCGGGGCCAGGAACTCGGAAAGGGTCTTGTCCAATCCCTTTCACTTGGAAGAAGGGGATGTGGAGGCTCCAAGAGGAGTAGGGAGAGGCCAGAGGCCCCGGAAGATGGTGCCAGGGTGAGGGGGCACACTGAAATTGCCCCAGGTGGAGGATGGCAGCCCCAATGGGCATCATCCCCAAATCCCACAGCCAAGGCCTATCTGGACCCAGCAGTGTTGGTCCTGGAGGAAGTGAAGGCTGCTCCCTCCCATCCGTCACTTCCAATCCTGGGCCCAGGGGGAGCTGGCTCCCTCTGCCTACCCAGAACAGCGTTTTGGAGACTTGAGGCGCCTCTCTCCTCTTCCCACGGCCTCTTTCCAGCCCGACCGACCACACATGTCCCCTTCTCCCCCAACCCTACCAATCCCCAGCACTGAATCCTCAACCCTCCCCCCAGATGCAGATTCAGCTGAAGGACACTGAAGACCTACTGAGCCAAGCATCTCATTAGGTGCCCTTATTACATCGCTTCCCTTGATCCTTATGGGGAGGTGGTGCTGTCGCTCTCCTTCACTTGTGCTTAAGAATTAGACCCTCAGTTAACTTTCCAGCTCTGTTCCCTGGAAACCTGATCAAGGTGGATGGCCCAATGCATCACTAGGGAAAAGTAACTGGTAAACTGGTTCTGGATGGGGAAACCTCTGCATACTGATGGGGACACCCATATGCGGTTTTATTGAGGGTAATGACCTTTGTTACTGGCTGTCTCCTTTGCAGGGGCCCTGGAATCTGGACCTATGGATTTGGGAAGAGACTTTTAGGTCAGGGAAGCCCCCACGTGTGCCCCTTGGAGCCCAGAGGGAAGGTCTCTGGGTGGGTGGGTGGTTCTAGGACTACCCCCATGGCAGAGCAATGCCAGCTGGCAGGCTGTGGGTTCTACCTCATGTCCTGAGTAGACCAGTGAGGCTATGCTGCTGTTAAGAGTCTGAATGTTGAGGAGCAGATAGAGAGAAAGAAAGCTTGAAGGAAGCTGAGGTGACTTATGCGAGGTCACCCAGCAGGCTGGATGCCTAACTCCATCCCCTTCCCCGAGCTCCATGGCTGGCACCTACCTCGGGCCGCACGGGGTCCTCGATGCCCACCACGCAGATGCAGGTGAGGTCGTTGAGAATGTCGTTCTCATTGTCCCAGTCGGGCTCAGGGCTGCTGGGGAAGTCGCGGAAGGCCACACAGATGGTGCGAAGCCCATCACAGGCCATCGGCTCAATCACTTTCTTCACCATCTCATCCCGATCACGGGGCCGGAAGACCCGGGGCTCACCTGCCCCGTTGAGGATTTTGCAGCACCTGGGGCAGGTGGAGGGGGTGGTGGATGAGGTCTAGGCAAGGGCCCAAGGAGCCTCCCTCTGATGGGCTTGGAATGCACCCCTACCACCCCACTGACACCCCACTGGCCACGGTTGCTCATCCAGGGCCCGTCTAGTCCATCTCCCATAATGCTTCAGCTCCTGGCTTCTGGACACCCCTGGAGGTGAAATCGCAGCCAGCCAAAAAGAAATCAGGCAGGCTTGTTGCAATATATCTGCCCCAGGCTATTCAGCAAGAGCAGATCTACTTTGCTGTGTTTCATCTTCTTAAGATCTCATCTGAAAAACACAGTTTCACAGCTAAAATGGTTTTCAGAGGGCATAAAACTAGGCTAGTGGCTCCTGACCCTGCCTTTAGATCAGAATGGCTGGGGCAGGCACTGAATAAACACACCCACCTGTGAGCCCCACCCCAGAGATCCCCACTCAGTTTGTCTGGGGTGGGTCCAGGAGTCAAAGTTTTTTTTTTAAAGCTCCCTGGGGGTGATTCTAATGTGTGACCAGGATTGAGTGCCCTCAAGGTACAGATGGGGAAACTGATGCCCAGAGTGGGGTGTGACTTGCTTAGTTCTCCAGCCTTATTTCTGGCACCTGGAGTCAGAGGAGACTGGCTAACCAGGAAAATAGTATCTGTCAACTGACTCCATGCTAAGGGAAGTGACACAAGGGAGCTCTAAGAGTGCTATACGGGTAGAAGTTCCTGATGAGCGGGTGACTTAGGGAGGGGAAGAAGGAGGGTTCCCTGCAGAAAGATTTCAGAGGAAGCAGAAGTTAGATCCCTAGGCAAGGGGATGTGCAGGTGGTCTTGCTGTGGGACGCTAGGCTGGGGGCCCTCCCTGCTATGCTGGGGGCTGAGGGCCCCTCCTCCTGGCCCGTGCCCATGCGCTCCCTCAACGCAGACCGACTCCCGCACCGCTTACTTCTTGAGCACGATCTCGGATGCGCCCTTGCTGTACATGCGGAAGCTCTCGTCCGGCAGCTTGATGACGGTGCTCATGGACTTGCGCACGGAGTTGAAGGTGTACACCTTGTACAGCTTCTCCTCCGGCATCTGGGTGCGCACCGGCTCGTAGTCCTGTTTCAGGTCCAGCACGAAGCCCAGCAGGCCGCACTCCGTCTTGTTGCCCACCTGACGGGGCAGGGCGCCCTCCTTTTCCGGGGGCTGCGGGGAGAGGCGGGGGTTCAGGGGCTGCCAGAGGCTCCGCGGGGGCGGCTGGGGGTGGGGCCAGACCATCCCTCCCTCCCCCTGTACCCACCAGCCTCTGCGTTCCAGATCCACTCTGGGATTTGGATGAAGGAAATTTAGCGAGATCGGCTTTCTAAAAGTTATGAACTACTTCAAACACAAAATCGTGACAGAATAATATAAAAAAGCTGCATGTAGACCATCCAGCTCTGTAGAACCTTGGCGCTGTGCCATGTTTGCTTCAGATTTTTCTAAGAACTAAAGCCTGACAGTTAAAGTTGGATCTCCCTAATGACCCCTCTGCATCTGCATAATCGCCCCTAGTCCCAGAAAGAAACTTGGTCTTATATTTGGCATGAATCCTTACCCTGTGTGTATTTTAACTTTTTACCTCGAGATAGTTCCAGATTCATGGGCAATTAAAAATATACAGGGAGATGCTATCCATCCTCCAGCCCATTCCTCCAGTGTTTACTTCCTGTATGACTGTGGCACAATCTTAAAACCAAAGTATTTACACTGATAGAAGCAAACTGGCCATATTTAGATTTCACGAGTTTTCCATGCACTCGTGTGTGTCTGTGTGTGTGTCTGTGTGTTTAGTTCTGAGCAATGGCATCACATACAGATTCCTGCGACCACCATCATCACGACACACAGCAGTTTATCACAGCAGTCTCCGTGCCATCCTTTTATGACTGCAGTCACTTTCTCCCCTTCTCCTCCCTTTCCTGGCAACCACTAATCTGTTCTCCAGCTCCATAATCCTGTCATTTACAGCATGTTACATGAATGGAATCATACAGTAGGTAACCTTCTGGAGACTGGCTTCTTTTCACTCAGCACAAACCCCTAGAGACCCAGGCAAGGTGCTGCATGCATAGTCCTTTTCATTGCCTGCCAGTAGTCTATGCTTTGGATGCAACATCTCCTGTGATTTCAGTTGAGGTTGGACCAAAGGCAACTGCTTTTTTTTTTTTTTTTTTTTTTACTTTTTAGGGCCTTCCCTGCGGCATATGGAGGTTCCCAGGCTAGGGGTCGAATCAGAGCTACAGCTGTTGGCCTACGCCACAGCCATGGCAATACCAGATCTGAGCAGCATCTGTGACCTACACCACAGCTCACAGCAATGCTGGATCCTCAACCCACTAAGCAAGGTCAGGGATCGAACCCTCATCCTCATGGATCTTAGTCAGGTTCGTTAACTGCTGGGCCACAATGGGAACTCCTGCTATTTCTGTATGGCATGATGGTCAACCACTGGCAATTTCAGGTAGTTTAATGTAAGTGGTGTTTTGTGTGTTGAAAACTTCATGTAAGAAAGCTGTACACATTCTTCTGTAACCTGCTTCACTTAGGCAACATTACATTTCTGAGAGTTATCCCCATTCATGGCACTCGTTTGTTCTTTTTTAACTGGGCTGCATGGACACCACAGCCCCTGCCCTGAACCTCAGTGAAACCACTCACCACATCTCCCTAGCGCCTCTTACATCCTCCTGTGGCTGCCTGAATACAAGCTGTTTCAGGCCTCTGTGCCTTCGCCCCTGCTGTTTCTTCTTCCTTTCCTGCCAGGCAAGCTCCTCCCCGCCTTTTTAGGACCAGCCCAGATATTTCCTTGTCTTTGCAAATTGCTGTCTCCTCCTAAACAAAAGAGTTGTATTCTTTTCCCCACTAGGTGCTTGGAGCCAGCAAAGAGTCCAGAACACAGTAGGCATTTACTCATTGTTTGCTGGATGGCTCAAGGCAGACCAGTTTGGGGTGGGGGGTGGGAGGAGGCACAGGTGAATAGGTAAGAAGATGCTTCCATATGGGCACTCATGGTGGGATTAGCAGGCAGCTGTGGGAAGTTCATACTGGCAGGTAAACTCACCTCCTACATGTACCTCCACATGCGGGCATATACCCACTCATACTGCTTATAGAAAATCAATATGCAGTGACTCAGGTGGAGGTGGCTTTGGGCGTGGTAAAAGCCACCATGAATAAAACCCAATTCTAGAGAGATACTGAAGAGGAATAAATACCTATGAGCATTCTATGCCCCTCCATGCTACCCTAACCATGAATAGCTCTTTGTGGGTCTCAGAGCACCTTGCACAGGAAACCTCTGGATCCTCACCCCAGTCTCCCTAGTATTGTTCAAAAGAGCAGCCTGGGCCAGAAGAAGGCAGCATCCAGGAGATGCTGGCGTGGACTGCCTGTGCTGGGGGACTGGCTGTGCAGTAGATGTGTCCCTGGCTGATTCCCCCTTCCACAGTTAGGGCTTGGGCCCCGGGAGCATGATCCTGTTGGGTAATGGGCATTGACCCAGGCTTTCATCCCCCTCGACTAAGCTCCTGACCTCAGCTTACCCATCTGTGAAATGGGAAGGCTGGAGCAGACAATCCCCAGCTGAGAGAAAAGTCAAAAGTGGATTGTGGTGAAGGGTGGGAAAGCAAGGCAGAGCTGCAGGTCCCTCGATGGGGGCTGGGGGCCAAGGGTCTAGGCTTAGAACCAGCCCTGCTCCATGCCACGCCAAGCTATGTCCCAGCATCACAGGCCTCAGAAGGATTTCCATGTCCAAGCTCTTGGTGGGATTTGATTTGGAAGCAGAGGAATCTGACAGCTTTCCATTTTTGCTGTTTGAGAAAAGAAATTCTAAGCATGTCCCTTAGTTTCTGTAGCATGCGGTTCTGTTGCACTTTTAAAATTTATGTATTTATTTGCTTATCATAATTTTTAAAATAATCTTACAATTAACCTTCTGGTGATTTCCAGAGTTTTATGTATCCTCCACAACAGTTTTTCCCCCTCCACTGATGAAAGACAATGACACGGAGGACTGAAATAAAAATGCCTAATTACTTATTTGCCCAAGAGAGCTGAGCAGTTATGCCTGCAAAACACCCGGCATTTTATTACCCTCTGTGAAATATTTTAATTTTCCTCTAAAAGGATTTCAAATGATCCATGGTTGCAAATGGCAGAGCTGCCTCCTCCGTAATTCAATTTGTTCCTGTGAACTTGAGCCCTGAAATCGCCCATGTGCGTTACTAAGAAGTAGGGGCCCACCCCTTTTTTTTCTTTTGCCTTTTTTAGTCTTGACAAACCCAGAGGTTTTGCTATTGTAGATTTTCCATGAGCCTTTGATCTCCAAGGCTCTAATTCTGTAAGAGAGTTAAGGCACTGATTTTGAGGGACAGGCAGCAGGCTAGGGGGTGGGGTGGGGAGTGACTTGCTCCTGGTCACACACCTGCAGAGGTAGCACACCTGGGGCTGCCCCCCTACCCCCTGATTCCCAGCACAGCGCTGTGTCCAGCACATTTCCCTGTATGGGCACTGGGCCCTCTGGGAGTGCTAGGTGCAGCTGTGGATGCGACTTTATGAGGACAATTCATGCTCCTGTTGTGGGATTCTTGGGAGTGGCTAGAGCTAAGATCTAGGAATGAAGACCTGAAGATTTACAAGTTATAAATAACATCTGCAAAAATGAGAGTTAAAAAATGTCACCAGCAAGTGCCACCTCACACCCATTAGGATGGCCATTACAAAAAATCAGAAAACAAGTGTCAGCGAGGATGTGGAGAAATTGGAACCTCTGTATGATCCAGCAATTCTATTTCTGGGTAGATAGCTAGAAAGAATTGAAAGCAGGGACTAGAGAAGATATCTGTACACCAAAAAGTCCATAGCATCATTATTCATAATAGCCAACAGGTGGCAGCAACTTACGCCCATTGACAGATGAATAGATGAGCAAAATGTGATCGACACCTACAGTGGAATATTATTCAGCCTTAAAAAGGGAGGAAATTCTGACACCTCCTATAGCATGGATGAACTCTGAGGTCACTATGCTAAGTGAAACAAGCCAGTCACAAAAGGATGGATATTGTATGAGTCCACTAATGTGAGATCCCTAGAGCAGTCACACTTATAAAGACAGTAAATAGAAGGGTGGGTGCCAGAGGCTAGGGGAGGGGGAGGAAGAAAGGGAAATTGGTGTTTAATGGGAATGAACAGTGTTTCAGTCGGGGCAGATGAAAAGTTCTGGATATGGGTAGAGGGGATGGTTGTACAATGTGCATGTACTTAATGTCACTGAAATGTACACTTAAAATGGTTAAGATGATTAAGTTCAAGTTACATATATTTCACCACAATTAAAAAAACTTCAAAAGAGACACGTGCACCCTCATGTTCATTGCAGCACTATTCACTATAGCCAAGACATGGAAACAACCCAAATGTCCATCGACAGATGATTGGATTCGGAAGAGGTGGTATATATACACAATGGAATACTACTCAGCCATAAAAAAGAATGACATAATGCCATTTGCAGCAACATGGATGGAGCTAGAGAATCTCATACTGAGTGAAATGAGCCAGAAAGACAAAGACAAGTACCATATGATATCACTTATAACTGGAATCTAATATTCAGCACAAATGAACATCTCCTTAGAAAAGAAAATCATGGACTTGGAGAAGAGACTTGTGGCTGCCTGATGGGAGGGGGAGGGGGAGGGAGTGGGAGGGATCAGGAGCTTGGGCTTATCAGACACAACTTAGAATAGATTTACAAGGAGATTCTGCTGAATAGCATTGAGAACTTTGTCTAGATACTCATGTTGCAACAGAAGAAAGGGTGGGGGAAAAACGTAATTGTAATGTATACATGTAAGGATAACCTGACCCCCTTGCTGTACAGTGGGAAAAAAAAAAAAAAAGAATAAAAAGGCACAAAGTAAAAAAAAAAAAAACAAAACACTTCACCTCCTACTTTCACTCCCCCTCAAAACAATGCAACAACCATAGCACAGCAAAGGGCAGCAATTGCCATAGAATGGTATTTGTGAGAGCATATTAGAAAACAACTTATGCTTACTGGCTATCTCTAGCCACTCCCCCTTGAGGGCAGGCACTGGCAGAGGAGCCTCCCTTTGCCCAGATGGACCACCAGGCCACCTGAGCAGTGGCAGTAGTGACCACTGGTTGAATGCTGACTCTGCCCACCCTTTCCTAAGCTTTCAAATGTGTCTTGAGCTATATCCTCACAGCTCCCTAGGAGGCAGGCTGTTGTTATGGCCACATGCAGGTGGTGGCCCTGAGAGGCGAGGCCACACTGTTGGTAAGTGGCTGAGCTAGGATCAGCCCTCAGCTACTCTCAGCTCTGAGCCCTCAGCACATGATCTGCCAGAAGCCCTACCTCTCTTCACTAGCATCTGAGATGATTGGTTAACCACGTGACTTGTGGGTGATTGGTTTAGAGTCCATGTGGGGGAGGGCTGTGTCTGTCTTGGTAATCTTTGCTTCCCACTGTGGGGTGACCAAGGAATATGTGTTGAATGAATAATTGAATAATTAATTTGGTGTTTGTGTATGTGGAGGGCCTCCAGTGGGAGGCCAGGTGGAATGCTATTTGGTCAGAATTTTGGCCTCCAGATTTTTCATCTGAGGCTCTGCTTCCTGGGACCCTCTCAGGTGCTAGGCCTCTAGAGGGGTAAGAGGGGTTAGGGCCATGGGACCTTCCCCAGAGGCTGTCCAGGCCTAAGGTCAGTGTGTCCAGGACGGTGTGTGTGTGTGTTGTACATATGTGCTGTGCGTTTTTTGTTTTTTTTTGTTTTTTGTCTTTGGTCCTTTTAGGGCCGCAGCTGCGGCATATGGAGGTTCCCAGGCTAGGGGTCAAATCGGAGCTGTTGCTTCCGGCCTACACCACAGCCACAGCCACGCCAGATCCGAGCCATGTCTGCAACCTATACCACAGCTCACGGCAGCTCTGGATCCTTAACCCACAGAGCGAGGTCAGGGATCAAACCTGAAACCTCATGGTTCCTAGTAGGATTTGTTTCCGCTGTGCCACAATGGGAACTCCCATGTGGGCTCTGTGGTTTGTGTGTGTGTGTGAAGAGTGACAAGGTGGGATACAAGGATTATCAGTTCTGTTAAAATGGGAATTCCCAGAGTTCCTGTCGTGACACAGCAGAAACAATTCCGACTGAGAACCATGAGGTTTCAGATTGGATCCCTGTCCTTGCTCAGTGGGTTAAGCATCAGGCATTGCTGTGAGCTGTGGTGTAGGTCACAGAGAGGGCTTGGATCCTGCATTGCTATGGATGTGGCATAGGCTGGCAGCTGTAGCTCTGATTTGACCCCTAGCCTGGGAACCTCCATATGCTGCAGGTACAGCCCTAAAAAGCAAAAAAAAAAAAAAAAAAAAAAAAAAAACCCCCTCAGCCAGGGTTACTTGCTTTAAATTCTTCTTCCAGGGATGGCATTTGCAAAAGCAAAGCAAAATAAAAAACCAAAACAGCTGTTGAGTCCAACATAAAGGCCCCTGACACATCACAGGCCAGAATAAAGGGCCGCCCTACTGCCCCATCTTAATGCCTGGCTAAGTCACTTCCAGGGTTTTCTGTGCCTTCTGGAACCCCTTTCTTGGCCAGAACCTCAGGTAAAGATGGTTTGACTCAGGGGTCTTGAGGCTCATTTGAATATTCAGTGGCACCTTGGGTTTGGAGCCTAGAGATCAGAATTCAAGGGCAGGCCCTGCTTCTTAGAGTCACCTCCCCACTTTATCCTTCCCCCAGGAGATATTGTTCTAAGATTTGTGAGAAACACAATCAAGCAGATCTTTTCTGCTTTGCGTGGGGGGTTACTGGGGCTCTCTGGGGGTACCAAGACCCCCAGTTTGGGAATGGGGTAGACTGAAGACATGGGGTTTCTAACTAAGTGAAGTTAGGCTTATTTATTCAGGAAATCCATCCTGCCAAGACAACCCTTCTCTCGCCTTCCTCCAGAACTTCAGGGGCTCCAAGGAAATTTGTTTTTCTTTTATTAGTTGATGTTTTCAGAAATCACACCATAAACTTCTAACAATCCAGCTCCATGAATGCCTGTCTTCAGCTGAATAATTGAAATGTTAACTGTCGTGTCAACCTACTTTAAAAGAGGGCTCATAAAATATAAAGTCCACCTGGGTGGCTTCGGCACACAGGATAGAGGCGGGAGGGAAAGGAAGATGTTTTCTGAGAAAGCTCGGTGCCTCTGAAGTCTGAGGAAGGAGCTATTTCCATCGCTGAAAGTGCAGCTGTGGCTCTGAGAAGCAGCAGGGCAACCAGTGAGAAGCAAGTAGCAGTCATGACGTTCAAAGAGTCAGGCAGCGACAAAGCACATCTGAGGGTGTGCCAGGATGTCTGATGTAGGGAAGCAATTTCTGACTAAAAGAAGATTCGTGTAGCTTCTTTCAGAGGGCAAGCTGCTCCTAATGATGGAAGTCGGAGTGGGAAGAAGAAAGTGCTGGCATCCTCAGAAGGGATGGGGCCTGGCATTGAGGCGGGCCCTCTGACAGGACCCCCTGGCTCGCTTTTTCTGGCCTCCTTTGGTCCTCACCCCATCTTGCCTGGGCGAGTCTGAGCACTGTGAGGAGAAGGCCTATTAAGGGCTTATCTGCTGCCAACAGAATGCCCTCAGCATTCCTCTCATCATGCTTTCTCCCCCGGAGAAAGGCCCGGGCCACAGACTGCCACACCTCCTGAAAGGTTGCTGGGCCCTGGCTGGGCTGTGGCCCTGCCTGGAATGACCTTGTCCCCTCACCCGCTCAGAAAACGCCTCCAGAATGCTCTGGGCTCAACTCTGCCACCTGGCATCAGGAGCAATCCTGGCAGGTTAGTTGTTATTTCTGTAGCTCTCTTTTATCAGCTTCAAGATAGGATTGGTGATATTTGCCTTGATTACCTGGCAGGGATGTGGAGGGTCAAGCTAGTCAGTGGCAAACTACAGAAGGCAAGGCTCAGAAATAACAAAAGAGGTCATATGAGTAATCACTGACATGGACTGGGCGCTTGCTTCATGTGAAGCACTATGTGGGGAGTCACACATATATCTTCTCATCTGATTGTCACAGCAACCCTGGAAATGCCTCAAGGCAAAAGTGCAGCCAGGGGAGTTGGGCATGGAGTGGTGGTGAGCTATGCAGACTCTGGACTGGACAGACCTGGATTCAAATCCTGGCTCAGCCTCTCATTTGCTCTGGGACTCTGGGCATGTTCTTTAACTCCTCTCAGCTTCAGTGTCCTTATCTATGAATTGCAGATGAGATATCACCCACTTCATGGGGTTCTCATACAAGGCAACACAGGTTAAGCACTCAGCGCGGAGTCTGCCTAAGTGAATGTTAGTGATTATGATGAACTGTACCCTCACTTTATAGATTGAAAAACGGTGCCTGGAAGAGGTTAGGTAACTTGCTCAGGGACATGTGGGTGCTTAGTGCTAGAGCTGAAGGTTGAGCCTTGGTCTATTGGACTCAGAGCCCAAGCCCTTAGCCTTTGCTTACTGCATTGGGTGTCAGGACATCTGGATTCTAATTCCACTAACCCACAGGATGACTTGGCCTAAGTCCCTTCCCATTTCTGGACCCCAGAGTAAAGTGAGGAGGCTGGACCAGGAAGGTGGTCCCTAAAGTCCATGAATGCATGTAGATTACAGCCACACAACTCACCCTTGCAAATATTAGTTTTTTTAAAAAAATTTTTAGAGTAACAGGCATTAGCTAATTCAGAAGTCTCTGGATCAATGCAGATTAGAGAGCTGAAAGCAGTGTCAGAAGAGATCGGCTCAGCATGCTCAAGGTACCAAGAGAGCACTGGTATTGGCCTTGGAACTGGGATCAGGGCCAACTCTTACTTCTTGCTGCCACAAGAATAGGAAAGTAGAACATAGAGGTTTCCCTGTCCTAAGCCTCTAATCAATTCTACTCATTTATCAGCCAGCCAGCCATCCATCCATCCATCCATCCATCCATCCATCCATCCATCCATCCATCCATCCATCCAACCATCCATCCACCCATCTAGCCATCTACCCATCTATCCATCCATCTATGTAACTATCCACACCTACCCATCCTTCTATCCCTCTCCCTACCCAGTCCTCATCTCGCTGATTATCCACCAGTCAATTCACTCATCTTACCCGTCTAACCAGAGCTTCCCAAGAGCCTATGCCGGGGGTGGGTAGAGATACTCAGCTGTATCCCTCACTGTCAAAGAGCCCACAGCCTGCCCCAGGCAGCAAGAAGACACAGAAGACTCATGCCCTCATGTAGGGGGAAATACAGCCTTGCTGGGATCTGTTTCTCAGACCAGGCTCATTTTCCATCCAAAGCTGATAGGCAGTGTGAGGACACTGTGTGCCTTTCCTGCCCGTCTCCTCTTGAGTGGTAAGGATGTCCTGCAGTCTAGATTTCCCAGCCTGGTCTGGAGGGTGGATGGACTTCCACCCTGGACTGAGCAGCTGACTCTGGGCCTAGAAGGGCAGTGCCTGGGAGCGCCTTATCCCAAGGTGGCTCATAGTCCAGGTTGTGTCTTTGACCCTCTGAACTCCAGGCTTTCTCTTCCAAGACCACCTAATGCTAATGATGCTGCAGGATTGGTTTCAATAACCAAGAACTGAATCTGAACACCCTACTAAACAGCTGGCTTCAAGGTATCTGTAAGTTGGCTTTGCCACTAATTTGTTGTGTAGTTTTGGGCAAAACCCTTTCTCTCTTTAGCCCTGATGCCTCTGCTGTCTATTCATTTATTGATTAACATTTTCATGGCTACAAATTATAATCCCCTTTTGGCTGATTTTACTGCTAATGACAATGCTAATCACTCATGACAACGCTAATATAAGTGCTGAGCATGTGCTGGGTGATGTTGTGTTAAGTACTTTCTACTTACTAATGCATTTTGTCCTCACAATACACCTATCACTTCCCCCAGGAAACTGAGGCACTGAGAGGTTAGGTAACTTGTTTACAGTCACACAGCTAGTGAGGGGATTTGACCCCAGGCTGTCTGGCTTTCATCACCACCTAGTCATACCAGAACAGCCTCTGCTGTTCCTTCCACACTGATGGCTACCAGCCCCCAGCAAGGAGAACCACATGACCAGGTTTTTTCAGGGAAGCCCCAGAAAGAGAGTCACAGGGGTCCTAGGAAGCCAGGGTTCAAGGCATATAAAGGGACATTGGTGCCCGAGAGGCTTGATCACAAACCAAGGATACTTGTTCTCAGGTCCTGAGATTTCTTCAGCCTCGGCAGCTCTGCCTTCTCCCCGGGTGGACCAATGGCGTCCTGTCCTTTAAGCCACCTGGACACAGCCTTAGTCAACCACATCTTGAAGTGAGAATTTAGCTTTGCCACCAGGGCTGTGAAGCATAGCCTAATTGAGACTTATCGCTGCAGAGATGTCTTGCAGTCCTTCTGGAAGATCCCAGAAGTTCTTTTTATTGTATCTGCATGACACACATCTCAATCCAAGCCCATCTTGCTGGGCTCTGCCCACACGGCCATCCCCATCACCTAAAGCCTGCTCTGGGAATTGCCCCGCTCCCTCTCTGACATATCTGCAGGACAAGATAATTAATAGCATCTCAGTTATTTTAGAAAGGGCTGGGAAACAGAATAAAGCATCACTGGTTTCCCTTGGTTTCCAAATCAAGGGGAAATCAAGCGCTGGGGGTGGGGGGAGGGTGGGAAGAAGATAAAAACGCCATCATTTCTGGCATTCCCTCCCGCCCCACCCCCAGCATTCTCTGTCACCCATCTGCATGCTTTCTCCCGACCTACTTTCTCCTTCTGTCAGTGCTGCCTCCCAGCCTTTGGCTCTGGGATGCTGCAGCTCTGGGGTAACAGGGTAGCTGCTCAGCCCCAGTGGAGGGTGCAGTTCGTGCAGGCAGGGCCCCCCACCCTCACCCCTGCATCCGCCACCAGCCCTTGGCTCCTCACCACTGACTCCCAAGCTTCTCCCAGATTTGATAAAGCTGCTGGCAGCTTTCGCAACCCAACCTGATCCTTTTAAAGGCTTGGGCTGGCTCAGGGGCAGAAGGGAGAGGTCAGGGCTGGGGCACGTTTGGAGGGTAAGCAGGAGAGCTCAGCTGCTCACCCAGATGCTTGCATTGCAGAAACACCCTGGGAGCCGACTGAGCTCCGTGTGGACAAGCCTGTATTTCTCTTCATTCAAATACTGGTTAATTACAAAGAGGCAATCTGTGCTTCTAAAGCAAAGAGGGATTCCAGCATGATGAGGTGGCTTAGCTGAGATAGGAATATGAGAGTTTTTCGTATCAAAACTAGTAATACCACTACCATTACTCACAACAACATCATCAGTGGGAGACTGTGTAAAGGGCCACAATTTGTCCCCGGTCTGAATCCACGCCCTATGCACTGTGACTTTAAGTTCCTCCCATTAGAGAAGGAGTCTACCTCCTGACTCCTTGAGTCTGGGCAGGGCTCTGGACTTGAGTTGGCCAACAGGATGCAGCAAAATGACAACTGAACAGCCCAGGCTAGCCTGCTCAAGGAGGTGGGACCACACAGAACAGAGAATAACCACCCTAGCTTAGGTCATCCCAGATAAGCCTAAGGTCCTGCCAAGATCAGCAGAGCTGTCCACGTGAGCCACCGCAAACATGTGGGGAAACGTGGTCCCCCAGCTGAGGCCCACTCCTGACTCACAGAATCGTGAGCTAAATACGCAGTTTGGTTTGGAGCTACTACATTCTGGAGTAGTTATATAACAAAAGCTAACTAATAAAAAAAAATTTTTTTTTTTTTTTTGGCAGGGAGGGCAACAGTGGGATCCAAAAAACACAATAAACAAAAATCTCTTTTTTGTCCTGCAAACATCCTAAGTCAAAGAGAAACAAGTTGCTTGCTATCTGACCACCCCAAAATACATCAGTAGGATTGAAAATTATGATTCGACCTGTCCAGTACTTCTGCATTGCCCTTGGTCATTGCTCCTTCTGGCGGAAGCTGCGCCACTTACCAGAATCTTGGTGGTGTAGGCGCTGTTGATGGCGATGGCATTGACTAGTAGCTCCATGGTCTTGGCATTGATGGAGCTGGGGTCAGGGATCTCCTTGTAGTGGACGTCACCCACATAGGCCTGCACCACTGTCATGCGATTGGTGGTGAGTGTGCCTGTCTTGTCTGAACAGATGGCCGTGGCGTTGCCCATGGTCTCACAGGCGTCCAGGTGGCGGACCAGGTTGTTGTCCTTCATCATTTTCTGGGGGAGGGGCAGGTGAGAGGGCGACAGTGAGGAAAGGGAGCTGAGGGCTCTTTGGAAACTCGGAGTAAATGAGGCAGAACTGCCCCTTTGG
Organism: Phacochoerus africanus; assembly: GCF_016906955.1. Classification (NCBI taxonomy): domain Eukaryota; kingdom Metazoa; phylum Chordata; class Mammalia; order Artiodactyla; family Suidae; genus Phacochoerus; species Phacochoerus africanus. The sequence goes on from NC_062544.1 coordinate 146,853,270, forward strand.
CGTGTGCAAAGGATCTTGGTTGCTGCAGCCTCTGACATCTGAGCTCCTTTTATATGTGCAGCCCTTTCTCCTTTTTTATTTATTATTATTATTTTTTTAAAAAAATTTATGGTCACCTCTGTGGCATGTGGAAGTTCCCACATTGGAATTGCATCTGAGCTGTAGCTGCAACGTATGCCACAGCTGTGGCAACACCGATCCTTTTTTTTTTTTTTTGTCTTTTTGTCTTTTCAGGGCCACACCCTCAGCATGTGGAGGTTCCAGGCTAGGGGTTTAACTGGAGTCATAGCCTCTGGCCTACACCACAGCCACAGCAACACCAGATCCGAGCCGTGTCTGAGACCTACACCACAGCTCACGGCAATGCCGGATCCTTAACCCACTGAGCAAGGCCAGGAATTGAACCCCCAACCTCATGGTTCCTAGTTGGATTCGTTTCCACTGTGCCACAACAAAAACTCCCTGCAACACTAGATCCTTAACCTGTTATGTCATAGTGGGAACTCCCCTTAAAAAAATTCCTTGAGCCATTTAAAAGAGTTGATTAATTGGCTTTAGTAATTTGGATTATAGAAGTAATCTGTGTTGTTTATGGAAAAAATAGAGAAAAAGATGATAAATGATCTGATTACTTCGAATATTTGTCTCTTACATCCTAACAGAGATAAATTCCTTATTTGGTTACGGATTTTTTCAAATCTACCATTTTTCACTAGTGCCTTGTTTTCATTGTCACTTTGGTTTCACCCAAAGTAAATACATTTAGGATGTATATATGTGTCAATAGACATGGGACACTACCTGGAAAAAAGCAAAATATTAGTCTCGTTATTTCTGGGTGGTAGAATTTTAGGAGATTGTCATTGTTTTCTTTTAAAAATCTATAGCTTCTATTTGTCTATAGTGAATACATAACTTCACGATAAAATCATAAATTCCTTTTAAATATAGATACACAAAAAAGAAAATAAATCAGCCATAATGCTACTACTCAGCACTGACATGCCTAACATGTCAACATCCTTTCTTTTAAAATTTATAACAAAGTGAGGAGTTCCCGTTATGGCTCAGTGAGTTATGAACCCGAATAATATCCATGAGGATGTGGGTTTGACCCCTGGCCTTGCTCAGTGGGTTCAGGATCCGGTGTTGCCGAGAGCTGTGGTGTAGGTTGTAGAAGCAGCTCGCATCCTGAGTTGCTGTGGCTGTGGTGTAGGCTGGCAGCTGTAGCTCAGATTCGACCCCTAGACTGGGAACTTCCATATGCTGCAGGTGTGGCCCTAAAAAGCAAGAAAGCAAGCAAACAAAAATGACAAAAGTGAAATCCTGCTCTCCAGATGATTAATTTTCTTATATCAACCTCCTTTTCTCTCTTTTCAGCATCACACTCCTAGCTTCTTCCAGGTTCTCAAACAAATAACACAAAGTGACTCTCAAGGAACCACCCCTCTTAATGCAGGCCCTCTTGACCTGGTGACCCTGTCTGGCAAGGATAGATGTGAAAAGACGGCTGTAGCTAGAGGCTGAGTCAGATGTCATTCTAGTCTGTGCCTAGGAATCTGATTTCTTTTATTTTTGCTCCTCGTTATAACTCTACAACAAGGGTAAAAAAAGGAGTGCAAGGAGAATAACTTTAATAGCAGTTCATGTCACTGAAAAAAATGGGTACTGGTAGAATTATACGCTATTGCAGTTTCTCTCATCATAACCTGTGGTAACAGCAACAATAAATGTATGTTGAACAGAGGATCAACAGCAATTTGAGTTTGCAACACCCTTTACAGTTTGCAAAGTTCTCCTGCGTTGATTTTCTTGTCTGACATTATGAGGATCCTGCGCAACCTTTAAGGATTCTTGTCATGCATCTGGCAATCAAAGAAGCCAAGGCAAAGCGGCTTGACCAGGATGACACACCTAGTGAGGCTTAAAGCGGGGATTTGAACCTAACTGTTCAACCTCACGGCCCCATTCTGTCAGGACTCTGCCTGTCTGCACTATCTGAAGAGGGTTCATCTTTTGGGCTTTAGAATGGTAGATGCAAACTATTCCATTTAGAATGGATGGGCAATGTGGTCCTACTGTATAGCACAGGGACCGATACCCAGTCTCTTGGGGTGGAACATGATGGAAGATAGTATGAGATAAAGAATATATACATATATTTTATATATATATATATATATATATATATATATATATATATATGACTGGCTCACTATGCTGTACAGCAGAAATTGACACAACATTGTAAATAAACTATACTCTAATAACAATAAAATGAAATTTAAAATTTAAAAACAGAATGCATAGGCCTGAGCTGCCCAATATGGTAGCTATGTGAGGCTACTAAGCACCAGAAACAGGGCTGGTCTGAGGTGAAATATGCTGTAGGTGTAAAGTACACATCTGGTTTTGAAGACGTTAGGAAAGTGAAATGCAAAATATCTCACTAATCATTTATAGATTATTCAATACCACATGTGGGCTTAATTATAACAGGCATCCTGGGTTATGTAAATTACATTATTAAAGTTAATATCACCTGTTCCTGCCTGCTTTTTCCTTTTTAATGTAGCTACTTGGAAATTTAAAAGCCCACACGTGGCTCACATTATATCTCTATGGGACAGCGCTGACCTCCGTGGTCAACTTTACTCTGTTGATGGCAGCTCCCAGCGGGTAGGGCCAGGCACAGTCTGGGTAGGCAGGGTGGGGCTGTACTGAGTTCATCAGGTGACTGTATAAGTATCACTACCTGAGGCAGCTGAAGGCACAGGTGCCAGAGACACAAACTGCAGAAGGCGAAGCGGTCTAAAAATGCCTGTATGTGGTTCCCTGACACCAACGCTTTCTGAACTTTAGGGAGACCTCGAACTCAGCTGGGTGGCTGTGAGAGCCTGGACTCCTGGCTGTGTGAGGGTCTCCATCTCTAGGCCCCCGATCAGCACCATGTCGTGACCCGTTTGGGCTTTGGTTTGTGGGATGGAGTTTCTCCGAGAACCCCAAAACAGGGAGATGATAAGGGCGGTATCTTTTACACAGAGCTGCCGCTCTCTGGCACCTGCTTTGAGATCTCTTTTCTGTGTGAAATTACATCGGCCAGAGCCGTGCCCAAACGCCTGCCTGGAAAATGACGCACACCCAACCCTCGGGTGGCTCTGCCAGGGTCTCCGAGCAAATGCCTTGCTTATAAACATGCCCAGGCCTCCCTGGCCTTGCAGGGACATCCTGGCATCGGGGCCCTGGGACAGAGAAGAGCAGGGCCCTGCCCTCTGAGGTGTGCAAACCACAGGCCAGGGGAAGACGGTGAGCCCAGGGAGCGAGGACCTGGGAGTGAGACAGTCCTAAAGGGCCCTCCAGAGGATCAGAGGCCCAGTGATCGTGAGACCCCACCCCCTTCCTCAGGGTCTGGGCTCCACTGATGGTCATGGGCCTGGGAGCAGGTCAGGGTGGGGCTCAGACATCAGAGTGGTACTTAGGGGCACCCTCCAGGCCCCAGGTATTCAGAGGCCCACCTGCCCGTATTGAACTGTTTTAAAATCTCATATTTTTAGCCCATCTTCTGCGAGGAGGCGGCTTTCATAAAACTAGACATCTTCTGTTTTAGGTTTGTCTCTTTTCAATTTCAGGGCACAAACTCTGAGATTATCCACATAAGTACTAGGCTCCTGTGGGGCCTATGACTGGGATGGCGAGACTTCTGCTCATGTTTGGTGGGACTGGGGCAGGCTGGGGTCTGTCCAGTGCTATTTGCACTTTATTTTTTAAAGTTGAGTTGGTCATCAATGTTTTAAAATCAGGAGAGTTTATATGAAGTCTGGATTTCTGGCTTCTCTTAAAAAAAGACGACATGAAGCTCTGGCCACGATGGGCCTCTTCCCCACAGGGTGGCACTGGCTGGGCTGAGTGGAGGCTGCCCCTGAGCTGGGGGTGGCTCTCTGAAGGGTCCCTGGGTTCTGCCCCCCCCCACACACCTGACCCCGGTACTCTCTTGCTGAGCTTCCAACATGCCCTCTCCCTCTACTGAACTCTTCTCTCAGCCCCAGCACCGGCCCCATTGGCCACCCCCCAGGCCCCCTAGCTGGGGGCAGCCCACCTCAGCGGCATCGGCCGGCTGGCCCCGCTCGCCCCTCCTCACCTTCACCGAGTAGGCCAGTGAGATGGTGACAGCCAGGGGGAGCCCCTCGGGCACGGCCACGACCAGCACCGTCACACCAATGATGAAGAACTTGACGAAGTACTGCACGTAGACGGGCGTGCACTCAGGGAGCCATGGCTTCTTGTTGACCACGAAGGTGTCCACGGTGAAGTAGAGCACCAGGATGATCACCGTGATGGCTGACATCACCAGGCCTGCAACATGGGTAGGGGGACGCCTGCTCAGGGGGTTCCCTGGGGGTGAGGGGCCCTGGGACGTGAGAGGTGGACCCAACCCTTGGCTAAGAGGGCTCTGGTGTGAGGCAGGCCCCAGCTCACATTCCAGCTCAGCTTGGTGGCCTGGGGCAAGTCTTTGATTCTCACAGAGCCTCAGCTTCCTCCTGTGTTCAGTAGGGATGCATGTTTACTGCACTTCACGTGGTTTAGTAAGGATCAAATGTGATGAATGCAGGTAAACTCCCTAGGACAGTGGCTTGACCCATGGTGGGTGCTGAGCGGTCACGTGAATAAGTAAGAATGGCTCACAACAGTTGTGCAGCAGGTACCACTTATTTCCTCCTTCATTCAGGCACAGAGTAGTTCCTATTCCAGGAACTAGGGACACAGCAGTAAAGAGGACAGAGTCCCTGCCCTTGGAAGCTGAGATTCTAGAGGTGAGGTAGTGGAGTTCCCGTGATGGCCCAGGGGAAATGAATCTGACTAGTATCCATGAGGATGCAAGGTTTGATCCTTGGCCTCACACAGTGGGTTAAGGATCTGCTGTTGCCATGAGCTGTGGTGTAGGTTGTAGACCCGGCTCAGATTTGGCGTGGCTGTGGCTGTGGCGTAGGAAGGTGGCTACAGCTCCGATTCGACCCCTAGCCTGGGAACCTCCACATGCTGCAGGTGTGGCCCTCCAAAAAAAAAAAAAATAAATAAATAAAAAGAATAAAAAGAAACAAACACATGAATAAGGTAACTCAGATACAGATAATGCTGTGAAGAAAAACTCCAGGATGATGTGACAGAAAGTGACATGGGCTGAAGATAAGAAAACAACACAAATGTCCATGGACAGATGAATGGATAAAGAAAACATGGTCTATATGTACAACAGAATATTAGTCAGCCTTAAGAAGAAGGAAATCCTGCCGTTTGTAATAACATGGATCAACCCAGAGGACATTATGCTCAGTGAAACAGGCTAGACACAGAAGGGCTTAGATGAGGAATTGAAAACAGTCCAAATTAAAGAAGCAGAGAATAGAAGGGGGGTTGCCAGGGGCTGCTAGGAGGGGGGGAGGGGGAGTTGTTTTTAGTGGGTAAAGAGTTTCAGCTCTGCAAGATGAGGAAGATCTAGAGCTCTGCTGAACCATGTAGTGCTGATAGGTAATGATGAGGTATTGTGGACATCAAAATTGCTTAAGAGGATCTTAAATGTTCTTACCCCAAAAGCAAAACCCCCCAAAATCCATGAAAGGACATAGGAAGTTTCTGGAAGTGGTGGGTATGTTTAGGTCCTCGGTTGTGGTGATCGGTACCATGAGCACATACTTGTGTCGAAATGCATCACATATTAAATGTGTGCAACTTTTTTTTTCTTTTTGTCTTTTTGTCTTTTTGCCTTTTCTAGGGCCGCTCCCATGGCATTTGGAGGTTCCCAGGCTAGGGGTCTAATCGGAGCTGTAGCCACCGGCCTACGCCAGAGCCACAGCAATGCGGGATCTGAGCCGCGTCTGCAACCTACACCACAGCTCACGGCAACGCTGGATCCTTAACCCACTGAGTGAGGCCAGGGGTCGAACCCACAACCTCATGGTTCCTAGTGGGATTTGTTAACCACTGCGCCATGATGGGAACTCCCTAAATGTGTGCAACTTTTCCCATATAAATTATATCTCAATAAGACCAATAAAAAAAAGAAAAAAAACTGACTTGAGCCAGCAGGCCCAGTGGCTACTTTAGCTAGGGTGGCCAGGGAAGACTTCCTGGAGGAGGTGCTATTATTTGAGAAGCCAGGGGAAGGATGAAAAGGAGCAGCCAGGGGGTGACGTGGCGGGGGAGGGGGGGGGAACAATGTTTCAGGCTGAGGAAACAGCAGGGGGATTTCTTTGAAGAAGGAAACCGAGGCTCAGGGAGGGGAAATGACCCACAGGCCAGGAAAGCCCTGTAGCAATAGCACTGTAGGTGGCTAACTACTCAGATCCCTCTTGCCAGCTCCCGTGCTCATCTGTCCCCATCTGCTGCATGTGCTATGCTTGTGCGGGTCTGCTGAGATTCCCTGCACTGGCAGCCTCTGCCAGAGGAGGAGGCATGTGGGCGACTGGAGTTTCCTTGTGAGAAAGTGCTTGGGAGTCCACACAACCCAGTTTGAGGGCTAATATCCAATGGCCAATGTGAGGGTCCAGAAGCCCAGCCTCACCACTGTCAGGCCGGTCAGACCCTACAGAGGAGTCCTGCTCCAGGGCTCTCCATGAGATCTGGTGGAGACCAGGATTTCTCTGGAAACCTTGGCTATGAATGGCTTCTTCCCCAGCCCTGTTGCATCTCTTATCCTTTCGGGGTCTCACCAGAGAGCACCCCTCTGCAAATTCTGTGCCCACCCATCTCAGGTTCTGCTTTCAGGGCATTCATTCAGCCCAAGAGAGAAGCAGAGGTGAGATGTGAACCTGGAAGTGCTGGGCCAGGGCGAGGAGGAGGGGGTAGATGGGTGAGGACTTTGAACGCCTTGGAGTTGTTCTCACTGCTTTGTTCCCCGCCTCCAGGGCCCTATTTCCGCACAGTGGGGATGGAGGAAATCCCTGCGCCCATCTCTCCCCCACCCCCACCTCCAGCTGTGGAGCCAGTTCCATCCCTGTCTGACGGTCGCAGGGCGGAAAGCCAAGCTCCCAGCAGCCAGGAGCTGTCACCAAAGCCTCCGAGTTTAAATATAGACAGCAAGCCTGTAATTTGCCTCTCTTCTCCATGCTGTGGTGCCTATAATTAGAGCCGGGAGACAGCCACGGAGGAGCAGGCAGCCAGGTGGGGAGGCCTTGGTGTTTGCTGCATCCTTGCCTGGGAAGGGAGGCCAAGGCTGCGGCAGGCAGGCTGGGCTCACCTCGCAGCTGGGCTCAGCTTCCTGGGCCAGCAGGGCCATCCTCAGCCATCACCTGCAGCTACCAACTCAGCTGGGAAACCCTGTTCGTGCTGGGCCTCAGACGAGGGGCTTCTCACCGGGCTCCTGGCACTGTCCTCAGCCTCTCCAGTCTTTCCTCTGCACTGTAGCTCGGGCGGTCATTCTAGGGCTCAGCTCTGTCCCCACCTTCCCCTTGCTCACACCTCTTCCAGGGCTCCCACTGTGCCCAGGATAAAGCCTGTGCTACAAATGGCAGGCCCTCCGGTACCTGCCCCTTGTCCGGCCCCCAGGCCAAGTGCTGAGCACCTGTCTGTGTAATATATCTCCTTTAATCCTCACAGCAGCCTGAAGTAGGGACTACCGGATCTCATACACACAGAGCAGGAGTTGGAGGCTCAGAGCTGGTGGAGGGACTTGTCCCGGCTCTCATGCTTGGCTGGGCAAGAATGCAGAAAGGCTGCCCCCAGGGCCCAAGCTTCAAGCCCCCACTCTTCTGCCTCTCTAAGTTCTATATAAGGACTGGTTGTGTGGTCGAGAAGGGCGGGTCTCACACAATCCCTGGCTTTGCAGATAAGGTGATGAGGCCTGGTTTGGGCAGGGTCCACTATGGGCCCCCCGTGTGCCCTGTGCCCCCTCGCGCCGCTCACTGTGGCTGCAAGCTCACCCGCCTTGCCGATCTGCACCGCCAGCTTGGTGAGCTTGCCCTGCAGCACCGACTTCTCCTTCTTGTGCATGTTGGCCTTCTTCTTGTCATCAGCGTCGCCACCCTCGGCGCTCTTGAGGGGCTGCATCTCCATGGCGGCTGCTCCATCCTGCTGTTTGGCTGCAGGGGGCAGAGCACACACAGGTGCACACACACAGACACGCACACACACACGGACACACGCACAGACACGCGCACACACACAGGTTAGCCTGCAGGATGGGGATGTTGGCACCCACCCACCTTCCCTGGGGAGCATGGTGAGGCCCCCACTCCCCCGCCTGGATCCCTGTGTATGGCTGGCACAGAAGCTCTATGATGGGGGGTTGGCCTCTTCCCATTGGAGAGCCTGGTCCTAGAGTCACTGGCTGCCTGGATCTGGAATCCAGGGCACAGCAGGGTGTGACATGACCCCATCCTAGATTTCCAGCAGGAGTGGGCTGGGGTCCCCACTGGGCCTGAACAAGCCCACAGTCCCTTCCCCAAATGACTCCTCAGCTTTGTCCACATTCAGAAAAGATACAGGCTTGGGCCCAGGACTCAGGCTGAGCTTGTCTTATGCCCAGTTGATCTTTGGACCATGTTGCTGGGATATTAAGTAGTCACCAGACAGAAGATGGATAAAAAGGAGGCTTAAAAGAGAGTGTCCCACCCATGGGTGCCAAGCCCCTCCTCCTCCAGGACAGGCCTGACTGGTGGGCTTGAGGCCTAACCCCCTAGCCGCTAAAGATATCAAAGAACCAGCTTCAAGTCTTCAGCTGAATAGGCAGCAGTGCTCAAAGGCTGGGAGAAGCTGGTTTGCAGGTGGCCTGTCCTCAGTCCGTGACACCCCATTTGGCCTGGCATCACGTGATCACAGCTACTCCCCTAAAGACGTCAGGCGCCCATAGGCGTGGACGTCTGCCTTTGGTGTGGCCCTCAGAATCAGTGGGGCGGGGCCACAGGGACCACAGGTTAATACAAAACAGTTACCTTTGCTCTGGCTGGCGTCCACATTGCCATCCTGCATCTTACCTACACGACAAAGAATTTTAACAGACAACAGAGAACAGACAACACATGTCGGTCACCATGAAGATGCGACAGGGCCACGGACATTCATGTCAGACGGAGGGAGAGCCCAGCTGACTCTGCCTTTCTATTCGGGGGGTGGGGCCGGGGAGGCCCCCCGATGAGAGCAAACCCCAGGTGGCTGCAGGGACTCTCTGGGACGCAGCGCAGAGAGCGCTTCTGTGGGAATTACTTTGGTCCTGAGCATCTCAGAGATTAAATGGCAGCTTTTGAGGGTAAAGGGACCACAGTTGGCTGGCAGGAAGCAGGAGTGGGAGTTCTCAGGTTCCCAGCGATTAACATGGTTGGTGACATTTGCGGGCTGAGAAGAGGCAAAGGGAAATACATGAGAGAGTGAGAGAGTGCAAGAGAGAGAGAGCAAGAAGAGAGAGAGAGCAAGGGGGGGGGGGCATTCTAGAATGGGGAGGAGTTTGGTCAACGTATTTCCGAGTTTCTGGCTCCAGGGGGATGACTCCACTTTCTCCTTCTCATGTGAAGGGGTGTGAAGCTAGGACCCAGACAACCTCTCTCTAGCCTCACTGAGAGTGACCCCCAAAGGGTGGGCAGGGGCCCCTGAGAGGTGGGCTCTGAGGTGTCCACACGTATCCAGGGACCTAGTGGCAGTGCCCTGGCTACCGGAGGAAGCTACAGAACCTTCCCCTCCACTGGGGTGTGTGCCCTTTATTCTGGGTTGACCACTCAGGCCACAGCAGATGGCTGTGATGGCCCTGAGTGCCCCCTCCCCCATCCTGCCTATCAGGGACTGATGCTGCCTCATGTTGGGGAAAGGGCTGCCTGGGAGGCTGTCTCCCGTTTTGCCTCAAGATCCCAGGCTTGGAGGTACTGGTGTCTGCTGCCTGGTGGCTCAACCCCTGCCTCCTGTGCCCTGGGCTCACCCCCAGCTTTGCCTACGGCCTCTCCACCTCAGCAGGACTCTGAGATTGGCCCCCTTGGACCTTTGCTGTGAAAGAGATTTTCATGGCTTGTGTTCCAGGTGCTTACATGTCATTCACGATTTCACCTGGTCCTCCCCATTCCCTTCCCCGGGGGCTCCAGGATCGCTCCCACTTACAAATGAGAAGTGGGGCTCAGGGAGGGACCCTCAGCAGGGTCTCTGCCAGCTTTCAGCAGGGAAAGGAGAGCTGGCCCCAGAGCACGTGCATGTTTCTACCCCGTCAGGGACAATGCAGCCACCCCTCAGCCCCAAGCCCCGGGGATGGCTTGGAGGTGGCTCTGGTGGGACTGGGCTCCTGAAGCCGCTGTTTTAACACCAACCAGCTGTGTGGTTTTTACCTCTCCTAGCCTCACGTCCACCTCTGTAACAAGGGGGTGCAATATTCACCTCCTGGAGTGCCTTAAAGTTGCCTTAGTGATGACTGCTTGCTCAGGAGCCTTTGGCAGCTTGCAAGCAACTCCCCTCCTGTCAGTTTTCTGTCGCCCTGTGAGGCGGGGCGGGAGGGGTTGGGGTCCTCATTACTCTCATTTTACAGATGAGGAAACTGGGGTGCAGGGAGGTTCAGGACAGGCAGCCTAATGACAGTCCTAAGGCTGTGTTAGTGTTTCATGGATCACCTTCACCACCATACCCATGTTACAGGTGACTCAGAGCAGAGAAGCGGCTTTCCTATGCTAGCCATCTCTCCAAGGTCAGTGCAGATCTGATACCTCTGCCTCTCATAGAAAAGGGCCCGTGACTCACTTCGGGGTTTAGAGGGAAAAGCCCTTGATGCTCTATTGTAAAATTCTTTCTACTGGATTAAGAAACAAAACAGGAGTTCCCTTGTGGTGCAGTGGGTTAAGGGTCAGGTATTGTCATTGTGGTGGCTCGAGTTGCTGCTGTGGCTCAGGTTTGATCCCTGGCCTGGCCTGGGAACTTCCACATGTTGTGAGCTCGGCCAAAAAGAAAAAAGAATAAAAAAGTCTCTTTAGAGCCAATAGGAATGAAGGACAACAATTTTTATTTTTAAAAATAATGCAACTAACTGGGCTAAAGGGCACCCGGGAATTCTGCTTCAATAGTTGGTGTTAGCTGGCACAAAGGGGCCTTTATTTGCATTGCATATTATCATATGCAATAGCCCGCATGTGCCCACTAACCAAGCTAGCAATTTCCTCTTTCATTTCCATGGCGACCACGTGGCCAGAAAAATAATCAACAATGCATATGTTCGAGGAAGGGAGCTGTGTTATGGGGGTGCTTTGGTGCTGATGGCCTGGTTTCTCAGAAGCAAGGGAGTCATTCGGGGGCACTTCTCAGCCAATAGGTGCTGGCCTGGCCTTTGAACTGTGGTGGGACCTGGAACATGGGCTGGGTTTCAGGGGAGCTGGGATGGGGGACAGGACCCAAAATGGGGAACCCAGAGGCCCTTCTGCATCAGATGCCAGAAGCAGCTCTGCCACAGGGGTCTGTCCTCTCTTTGCACTGTAGGGGTCTTGGTGTGGAAAACATGGATGTGGAGGGTCCATGGCCCGATAAGCCAGCTTTGGGGAGACAGACCACTAACTAGGAGGCCTGGGAGATGTCCCTTTTCTTCCCTGTGCCTCCATTTCTTCCTCCGTGAAAGGCGACAACTTCAACCAAGGTCATGCTTATGAAAAGCACTGCAAAGTGCCCCGTAAATGTCCAGAGTTAAGAGCGATGGATGGTTAATCATGATGATGAGTGATGAGGTCACTAGCAATATATTAACAAATGCAAAAGAAATAGTAAAATAAAAAGGCAATCATCATGCCTCCAAGATGAAGGGGGCAAAACTACCTTTCAGTTGGGAGGGGCTTGGGGGAGCAGGGTAGGGGGGAACCTGTCACCTGAGGGTTTTCCATATCCAGGTCATCCTGAATTGGCTCAGATGAAGGAAGTGAAAGGAACAGTTAATTCTCTCACTCACCAAGAGTCAGCATAGCATCCTTCAGCTCAGTGCCTGGAGCTGGAGAGCACATTAGAACACAGATTCACTAGGTCTGGGGTGGGGCCTGTGATTCTGGCATTTCTAACAGGCTCCTGGGAGATGCTCAGGCTTCTGGTCCTCCAGTGGCATTTTGAGTAGCAACAGCTTAGAGCACTGCTTCTGAAAGCATATTTTGGGGGGCCTACCCATCCACGACATTCAGCCAGGAAAGGTCCTGCAGCCAAATCAGCCTGGGAAGTGCTTCGTGGCTCTGTCACTCGCCACCTCACATGGGCACAGTCCAGGCTCTCTCTCTGCACCGAGGAAGAAACCGATGCTACCCAGTGGGTCTTAGACATCTTTGACCACAGGATCCTTTCTTTGGGAGGAAAAGTTCTTAACATCCTTGTGAAGTTATATGAGACAGCAGGAAGCGGGACACACACTTTAAAGCCAGGCAGCCCTGGATTTAAATTTCAGCTTTGCTACTTTCTGGCTCTGTGACCTAGTGTCTTAATCTCCTGGAGCCTCCATTTCCTCATCTTTAAAGCGGGGAGAATGAACCCTGAATCACAGGGTTATTGTGAGCAGTAAGGGAGATAGATTCTTGCAAAGTGCCCGGCCACGGTAGGTGGTTAAGAAATGTCGGTTCCCAATCTTCTCCTGCGGTTTTTCTTGGGATATTTGGTGTTTTCCACTACAGTAAGAAGCGAGGCTGTCCTTTTCTGGGCCCTACCAGTCTGGATGAGGTCTGTATGTTCCCTGAGCCCAGCAAGCTCATGGTCCTGGGGAAAATAGGGCGCCACCTATTTTCCTCCCCACCCGCCACGTGGATTTGCCTACATTGGTTTGGTTCTCCCTGTTATCTCTCGCTGCCCCTCCCTCACACATGGCACCGCCCACACCCCAAGCTGTCCTCCTTTCTCCTCCTGTGCCTGAAATAGACCCACACCCGAATTAGCCCTTCTTGGCAAGGCGCTGCTCGCAGGGGAGTCTTCTCCAGCCCCTGACATCTACTAGGGGCTTCCATCCTTGGTCATTTTGAGTCCAGCCAGAGGTCTGGGGCAGGGGATGGGAGCATGATGTGAGACCAGAGATCCAGGTGTTCTGGGAGTGGAGAGGAGTAAATGATACATAATGGATGAGGAACCTGCAGCCCAGTGCCCGGGATGCGTGGCGCTGGAAAAAAAGCATTCCCTTCTCTTCAATCGGGCGGTGGTTTCCTGACCAAGCCCTAAGAGCTCTTGGCAGTTCAGGAGAAGACTGGCTTACTTTATGTTACCTAATTTGGGGATGGGGACATATCTGAGTCCCTCTGAAGATGGGAGGGTACAGAGATAAGAAATCTTTTAAGGGCTTGGAGGCAAATGAATGGGATTCCTTCCCACCTATGTATAAGGAATTTAAGAGGCAGACCCAAGGTACAGTGGCAGCCCCCTGCACCCACCCCCCACCCCCGAAGGGGCCAGTAAGAATGCAGAGACTCAGCACAGGCAACAGCAAGAAATACCAGTCCACGGGACAGAACTAGGCCCGAGCCCAAGTGCTCCGTGACAGAGAAGAGGAAGAATGTCTACCAGTGGCTCAGCCATGCTACGGGGTGGGCCCCAGGAGCTGAACCCTGACCTGGGTCCTCCTGCCTCAAGGGAATCATCCAGTCGAGGACCAGAGCCTTTCTGGGGGACACAGAGGCCTGCTGCAGCCCAAGTCCTGACCCTGGGCCTTCTTCTCAAAGCCGGGGCCAGGAAAGTACTTAGGAGAGGGCCACACCAGGTGGGACACTGCTTCTTAAGGGCCAGATCTGCAGCCAATGTCACGTCCCTCTTCTAGGCTCCACCAGGGGTCAAGGGCCCAACAGGAGCCATTGCCACTGGGGCAGCCCCAGTGGAAGTGGGGCTGCGTGGCCGGCAGTGGCATCTCCTCTAAGCATCTGCTCCATGTGAACTGACTGTCCCAGAGCTGCCCATGCATGTCCAAGGTCTGTGCAGCCCAGAACAGGGAGAGGCAAGCCCAGAGTTGGGGGTGGGGAGATGAAAGCTTGCTGTGGGAGACGTACCATTGACTAGGCTGGTATTTGCACTATCTGCAGCATTTGAACCTGCCGCACCATCGGCCACTGCGGGGGTGGGAGGGATGGAAAATGCATGTGTCACAATGGAGAAAAGCAACAATGCAGAACAGCAACAATAATAGACATGAACCAACGGGTGGGAAGTGACGTGACTACATTCTTAGAAAAAAAAAAATCTCTGTTGGAAATCAAGAAACTCAAATTTGGGGGTGTGTGTGTTGGGGGGGGTGCCCAGAGAGATGCCACAGAAGTCGGGGGGGGGGTGGAACTCAGACGGGGAGGTCTTTGAAATAAAACATGGGGGATGAGCGATGTGGTTAGGTGGGATGGCACTATTGGTTGGTGGTGAGATCTGGACCAAGGCACCCTGGTGACCCAACCGATTGGGCAGGTCCCTGTTGGAGAAGGTTCTATGAGGACAGGGCGGTCTGGCTGCTCATCAGAGCCACAGAGGCTCACAGCCAGGAGTCAATTCAAAATATTCAACAAGTGGTGCAGTGTGGGCACCAGCCATTTTGTATGGGTGTCGGCTATGACCATTGCTGTGTCCCGGAAGAACATCTGTCCAAGCTGGTCCACGGCCAGCTCCTAACTTCCCTAATCAGAACTCAAAGGATTGCCTTGGTGACCCCCATATGAGATGCCCCCCATTTCAAAGGTGACATCAACCATGTTGCATTTTGTGCATGAGATAGAGGAGGTACTAGTGTGTTTTCCTCAATTTAGAAATTAAAAACAATATGAGATGATCGAATTCACTCTTGTTGTTCTTCCTTGGGGTGGGGAAATGGGTTCTGTGGGAGGGAGAGGGGAAAGACTACTGGGTGAGTTGGCCATGCTGAATGGTGGGGGGATGCCGGGACTGGCTCTGTGGGTGGGGGTGGGGAGCAGGGCCATGGCATCCCTCCGTGGCACTGAACTCTGGTTATCAGAGCTGAGTGTGTGTGGAGCTGGTGGTGGTGCCATCTGCACTGCAAGCATTGGAAGGGCGAATGGATTGTCTCGTGGAGCTGGCGGCACAAGGGGGCACAGCAGAGGTTTGGTGGGGCAGAGCCTCCAGCAGCCTGGTACCCCCTCCAACTGCGTGCTGGCGGGTCTAGGGGTAGGGTTCAGGGGTCAATGGCTGCTATTTCTAAATGCCCCATCTACCCTGAGGGGTGTCTTACTGTACCTGGTAGCTGAAGGCCATCCCCCTTCTTCACACCTGTGTGATGATTTTTGAGACATGTTAATGATGGAGAAGCACATACAGCCTCTTCTGCGCACGCACACACACACACACACACACACTGGCACACCTGGGGTCATCCTGCAATTGGGACCCTTGGTTGGCAGACTTGAAGCAATGTTCTTGGTGGAGGTGATGGGATGGAAGTGCCGAGAAGCCCCAGCTGTGCTTCTCCTAGGACCTGAGAGGCTGGGTAGCCCCCCATCTTCCTCTGCCACATGCCCGCCACATCCCACCTCTTCCCTCAACACTGATGTCCCCATCTTGTTGGGGTGCAGGTAAATATTCAGCAAGGTACCCTCACCTGTGCTTTGGGGCAGAGAGCTCTGTTTTCTTGCTGACATTTTCAAAAACACTGGCCTGCCCCTGGGTGCTTCTGGCCCTCATCCAGGCCCCAGTGAGGACCAGGAAGTGGGCAGAGTTGCTGCAGCTGGCCAAACTGCCTACATCTGGGGCCACAGCTGGCCACAGCTTCTGCATTGCTGCATAGATGCTGTCCTGACATGCTTGGGGCCTCTTGGCCAATATTCTGTCCTAAGTTTCAAGCTCAGCTCTCCCAAATCAGAGCTGTTGCCATTGTGCCTGCTGGTGGGGCAGCATAATCTTACAAGGACCCCACTCAGAAATGGGTTTTGCCCCCAGGAACAAACAACCTTTGATTGTGACTCAGGTTCAGTGTCTGATTGACCTCTGAGAGCTGGAGGTAGCCCTGCTGACCCCAAAATGGAATGAGGGGCCGTCTACTATCTCACCTTTCTCCCCTGGACTCTGGAAGGTCTGGGTGTTGGGAACCCTCCTCTGGAGCTTGGGGAAGTAGATAAAAGACTGAAGATGTGAGAGGGGTGCTGTGCCCAAGACTAGGTGTACGTGTTGAGTGAGAGTTGGCTATGTGGGGCCAGAGGCTGGGTTTGGTTTGTTGGGATTGGAGCCCCTGTCTTGTGACCATCCCTCTTCTGCTCTGAGAGGCACTTGTAGCCCAAGTTGCCAGCCTGCTGCACCAAGGGGAGCCCAGGGAGTGAGGAATCTTGTTTCCAGGGGGAAGAAGAGCCAACATTCAGGTGAGGTGGCAGCTCTGGGGGCATCAGGTGGAGGCTCCCAGCAGTTGACCTGGAGACATGCATTTGTCCACCTTCCTCAGAAACTCTTCTATCTGTCTCTGAGGAGAGTCTATGCTGGGTGAGTAGGCAGCTTGGCTTAGTGGAGTTGAAAATAGTGGAGCAATACACCCAGGTAGGGATGTGAACTCTATATCAGAGTGATGATGGGATCAGGTCACACTTGAGGCTGGAGGGTTAGAAAAGGCTCAGCACCCTTGGCCTGGCCTTGGGGAAGGCCAGGGCCCCCCATGACATGATTGGACAAGACAGAGACTGGGACAAGACCCTGGATATGGAACAGACAGAGCCTCCTGGCCCAAGTAGGTCCTTGAGGATGCAGGAGGTGGCAGCTGGCACAGGGTATGGACATAAAAGGCACTCAATAACTATCTTGTTAAGTGAATGAATCAACAACAACAAAAAAAAATGTGGCCTTAAGAGCTCCTCTCCTGGTCTGCAAGGGGGTTGGGCTTACCTTTCTTGTCTTTCTTCTCTTCCTCCTCACCACCAGCCCCCAGAAGGGTGAAGATAATGCCAGTCTGAGAGTTCACACCCACAGCGGTCACCACCATCCGTCCAGAACCCTCCATCACGTGGGTCCCTGGGAAAAGGGGATGAAAGCCAAGTTACCATTGCACGGCCCCAACCCCCTCCCCCAAGGAGTGGAAGGAATTTGGTCCTGGTCAGCTCCTGGCAAGTTGCCTGCTAAGGTCCTTGGGGGCACTTCCTATGGTTAAGGTTCAAAATACATATGTGTGGTGGGTCCTTTAAAGATAATTTCCCCTTGGGACAGTGCTGTGATGGGACTGGGGCTCAAAGATGGCTATACCTCAGTTCTCAGGCTCCAGACAGCTTAGGGGCCTACTTTCTCCTGGAGAGTCCCTTCTCCTTCTTTCTTCCCCCACTCCTCATCCAGCCATACAGGCTGAGCAGGAACCCCTCTCTTCTTTTCTTATTGATATGTCTAGAACCAGATCTCATTCTGCTTAACTTTGCAACCAGCTAAGCCCTAGACAGGACTGCTTAAAATGGGGACCACCCTTCCCAAAGATCTGGGGAAAGAATTCAGGGCTCTGTGAGCAGGGATAAGAAAACAATGACATCTTTATTTCCACATACATTGAACTGAAATTTAGCATTTCCTCCCATTTAGAAAACCAACAACAAAATCCAGAAGTGTCAAGGGTGCCCACGACACCATTACATATGTTAGAAAAGTCACAGGTTTTTTTTTATATCACTCTGTGGCTCTTACAGATGCTATTAGCCTTATCCTTATATTTATTTTTTAATGTACTTACTACACTGACTGCTGAGTCTTGTTATTTGGTGTGCTAATAATGAAGCACATATGTTCCTACGTGACATTAACTTTTTATTACTTGAACTATTTCTATGTCATTGGCTGCCTTTGTGATCCATTGTATTTTATTTTATGTATTTCAAAGCTTTATTTTTAATGGGGGGGGGCACATGATACCCCAGACCTCCCCGGGGGCCCATAGTATAAGAAAAATTAAGAATTCTTTTCCTAGAACTTTAAATTTTTCAAAATGGGTTCCAAAATGTCCGAGAATTCTTTTGAGGGCAGTGGAGCAGAGGGGCACCATGGGTCGAGGGTCAGAGTAGCTCCATTTTTACTCATCTTTGGGGCATCTGTGTCACCTTTTGTTTGACAGGCGGTTCTTATTGCTGGTGTAAGGCAGGCCCCTCCACTGTGCAGGTCAGGGGACAACTTGTCCAAGACAACTTCAGTGAGGATGAAACTTGAAGGTCCACCCACTGAGCCATGGAATGGATGGGATTTATTCAGCCTTCAAAGGGAAGGTAGTTCTGACCCATGAGACCACATGCATGAGCCTTGGGGACATTATGCAAAGTGAAATAAGCCGGTCACAAAAAGACCCATTCTGTGTGATTCCATTTACATGAGGTCTCCAGAGCAGTCAGACTTAGAGAGAATGGTGGGGGCAGTGGCCTGGGGAGCGGAGGAGGGGGAGTTAGTGATTACTGGGGGCAGAGTCTCAGTTGTGCAAGACGAAAAGAGTTCTGGAGATGGATGCTGGTGATGGTTGCATAACATTATGAATGTACTTAATGTTATGGAATTGTACCCTGAAAAACAGTGAGAATGGTCAATTTTATGCTATGTATATTTTACCATGATAACAACAAAAAAGGGAAACCTGCTAAAGCTGTGACCTCCCTGAGGAAACAAGGTGGGCCCAGGGGGCTGCGGCTGGGACCCTGTCCAGGAAATGGGCAGCAGCCACAACAGCCTAGTTCTGACAGCAGGCACCCAGGGCCCTTAATCCTCAGGCTGGTCCTAGAGACACATGGCCACTGTGTCCTGCCCAGCAGCTTCCACAGTACAGTGGCCATGGCCACTGACCCCTGATACGACACTGCTGGTGACTTGCTTCTTGAACTCCTTCTGCTGTTAAGAGATTTTTCTTCTTTCCCCTGAAGATTGATGGCCATTTTTTCCTGTTTTCAGGCTCACTTGTCGCTAAGGACCTTCTTGTCTTCCAGTTTGCTTTATATTTGAAGTCTAGGTGGACAAACTCATTAGAATTGTATCTAAAATAAGAGTCAGGAGGTTCTGAGTCAGGGCTCGAGGCACATTCCTTAAAGCAAGGAATCTATTTTCACTTTTCAAGAGGTTTCACCCAGCCCTTCCCTTTCTTCTAGGAGCTGAGAGATAGCTTGAGATTGTGTGTGTGTGTGCGTGCCTGTGTGTGTGTCTGTGTTTGTGTGTGTGCACGTGTGGTGTTCCAGCTTCTTGGCCTCCAGAATCTCAGGATCTTAAAGTGCTTTCCAGATGGATGGATTCCCTCTGCTAAGTTCCTCTGGGGCAGTAAAGGTTGGTCTGTCCATCCATGATGGATAAACCAAGTCATGAAGGCTCCCAGAACAGGGCATGGAGCTGGCGAGTGCACTGGACCCCAGGCTCTCAGGTGGCGAGCTCTGCAGCCGGCTCCTTGTCAACTCCTAGGGTCTTTTGGCCCTGGGAAGGGAGCAGTGGGGCTTACGGAATGAGCTTGGACACTGAGTACAGGCCAAGCAGCCCAGGCCTGGTGTCTTACCATCACAGGCAGACCCTAGAGCCCACCGACCCCAATATGGGTGCAAATAGCAAGAACCTGGGTCCAATCATGGGACTCTAGGAACTATAATAACCTGCTGACAAAATACTCTCTTGTGCACTGGCTCAGCTTGTGAAATACCAGCAATATTAGATGGAGGAGGAAACCGAGGCCCAGAGAGGTCTTGTGTGGGTGAGGGTGGGGTCACTAAGGTCTTTCAAAGAAACGGGGGAACACACTTCCCAGGGTGTAGACAGCAGTGACAGTAACCAGTGCTGCCTTCTGTAGGACACCCACACTGTGCCAGGCACCACGCTGAGCTCTTCCTG
The DNA here is from genome assembly GCF_016906955.1 of Phacochoerus africanus. Lineage (NCBI taxonomy): Eukaryota > Metazoa > Chordata > Mammalia > Artiodactyla > Suidae > Phacochoerus > Phacochoerus africanus. The sequence goes on from NC_062544.1 coordinate 146,872,974, forward strand.
TGCAATCACCTCATTAACCCTCACTCTGGCCCTCGGCTTATGGAGGAGGAGCTGGGGCTCTGGGAGAAGTGGCTTGCCCAGGGTCGCCAGCAGGGGAGGGGCAGAGCCCTTCTCGGCTCTTGTCCAAGAAACAAGGCTTCACACTCTGGTCTCAAACATAATCGTGACAAAGTTCGCTCTGTCTGGGCGGGATGGAAAAAGACACAGGGGGCCAATTTCCACCCAAGATAATCAGACCCCAAATCACCTTCTCATCTAATCACTCCCATCTCAGCAGGGAGCTGGCGGCTCTGCGATGGGAGGCAGGGAGGTGGGAGGAAGGAGGAGGAGGCAGCCAGGGAGGTGGCCTCTGGCCACACCACAGGACATGGACATGGGGTGAAGGCTCAGCAGACCTCCCACCCAGCCTTGATGAGTCCTGGAGGGGGCAGGGGGCCTCCAGCCCCAGCACGAGATGTGCCAGAGGAGCTGGGGTATCAGACTCCCACTTTGTCCTCCCTCCCTCTGTGCCCCAGTAGCACCTCCATCCCCCAGCTCAGACACCTGCCATAGCTCCCTAAAGTCCAAAGGCCTTGGGCAGCACCCCCTGAATCAGACTGTAATCTGCTTTTCCCTTGACAACAGATGCCCGCCCTGTGCCCTCCACCCTGGGAGCCGCAAAGCTCACTGGGCCTTTCTGCCAATCCCCCTCCCAGCCCCACTCCCACCTTTGCTCACAGTTGTCACTGCCTGAATGTCCTTCCCTCATCTCTGGTCCCAAATCTTCTCAAGGCTCAGGACAAACGACCTTCCTCTTGGGTGACTTCCCTGATCCCCACTTAACCTCCGTCCTCTGAACCAACCCCTGTGGCTTCCCCTGGGGGTGCCTGTAGGCCTGACTTCCCCACTAGATGGTGAGCCCCTGAGGGCAGGTTCTGCACCAGGATCTTCTCCCATCAGGGCCTGGCTTGCAGCTGGAATCCAGCACTGTTGCCACTGTTACCTCCTCTTCTGTATTTGCCATGGGGACCTGTGTTACATTTATAATGGAGAATCCACATGCCCTCTGTAAGCCATCTTTATGGTTTTACTCAGGGTCAAATTCATCCAGGCCAGCCCTCCTCTGCACACCTCACTGGGCTGTCTGTCTGTCTCCCTGCCAGGACCTCAGAGGCAGGCCAAGTGGACCGGGTCACCCCCCGGGCTGTCACACCCCAGCTCTAGGGGCCGCCACAGAGGGCAATGCTTAACCCCAAGGCCTGCAGCTCTAGCGGTGGAATCAGAGGCCTGCAAGCTACGGGTCTTTGGGTACAGAGAGAGGTGAGAATGTTTTGGGGATGGGGTTCCTGGCTGGGCCTTGCACCAGACCCCCATGTCCACGGTCCCTTTGACACCATCCTTAGCCCCCACCTCCCCTAAGGCCCTGTGGAGCCCCTCGGAATATACAGCATGGAGAGGGCCCTGGGCTGAGGAGGAGAGGACCTGGGGAGCAGCCTGCTGTCCGCTTCCAATGCGCTGTGTGACCTGAGGCCAGCACCCTCCTCTCTGGACCTGTTTCATCCTCTGTAAAGTGGGGAGTTCTGGCTTAGGTCGTGACCTCTCAGCAATGAGAGTCTGGGCACCCCAGGTCTTGGGCAACTGAGGCCACTCCAAGGAGGGTTTGGGTGGGGTAGCCTCCATTAAAACTCTCAGGGAGCTTGGATGGGCCAGCAGGGGCCTAAGCAGGCAGGCTGGCCATGGGCCACTCCCTGCCTGGCCATGCTAGCTCATTCAATGGACAGGTGAGGGGAAGTCCAGCTCTGTGCCGGGCTCTGGGCCCAAGGGGCCCCTGGTGGTTTCAGGGGTTCACAGTCTAGCTGGGATCTGGGGTTAAAGGACAGGCACACAAATCAGCAACGCCATGAGACTACAGAGACCCAGGGGCACCTGGCCAGTGAGGGAGGCGGGCGCATAGTCCAGGCGAAGGTGGGAGGGGGGAAGAGCAACGGCTGAGGATCAGCCTGCTAAAGCTCCATCAGGAGGGGCAGGGGCAGAGGGCTGCAGGGTTGGGTCTCTGCTGGTGGTTCAGTAGGGGCCACTGGAAGCATTTTGGGAGGAGGGAAGAAGAGAATTAATATTTATGGAGGCTCCCTAGGTGCCCCATAATATCCGAGCTGTTCTTTCCACTTGGCGGCCACAATCCCTGGGTCAGGTCATGGCCACCACCTGCATTTCACAAATGGGCAGCAGGGAGGTCATCTCCATGTTCAGCCTTGGAGGGGCCTGCCGGGGGGTGGTGGCGGGTGGTTCCTTTCTCTCCCCCTTGCCAGGATGGTTAGGTACAAAATCAGAGGCAGAGCTGTTGGGGACATAGCCCTGAGGAGTGAGGTGGAGGCAGGAGAGCCGTGGGGGAGCTGTCAGCATCCAGCTTCCCACATCCATCTATCTGTCTGTCCATCTATCCATCAGCCAGCAAGCCAGCCATCCACCTGTGAGCCAGAAAGGAGGTTGGGCCCAGGAACACTATGATGGCTGTCCTGCCCCACCTGAACCTTCATCCTGTCCCTCTGGAGGCAAGCTCTGTGGCCTTTGACCTGGCAGCAGGGAGTGGGTCAGAACTTTCCCAACTATAGGCTCAAAGCCCATCTCTGTCTCAGACTTGCTCCAGGCCTGGTCCAGATGACATCTCTTATACAATGGCAAATGGGATGCTTTGGTGTCAGAGCTAGGGGGGCTTAGTTTTACAAAATCAAGCTCTGAACCCAGAGAGGGCAAAGAGCTGGCTGAGGTTGCATAGCACAGAGGCCCAGGGCTTGAACCCAGGGCTCCTTACTCTCTTGCTTTGGACTTGCCAACCCTTCCTTTGGACACGGAGAGGGGCAGGTCGTACCTTCTAACAGGTCTTTTCCTAGGGGTAGAGACCAAGAGGGATGGAGGCCACCTCGGGGATTATCATCTGCCTCCAGCACAAGCACCAAGCAAAGCCAATGCAGTTTCCAGCCCAGACGCAGTCCTGTCATCATTATTGTTATCAACGCAGTCAATAACAGTAACAATGCACGCTCACAGAGCGCTAGACAGTCAGTAAAGCGTTTCAGCACCCGTGAGCCCGTCCCCCTCACAACAGCCCTGTGAGGTAGGTCTTGGCACAGGCATAACCCTAAGCCCCTCCGCCCACCTGTGGCCTCTCTGGCTCAGAGAGGTTGAGTGATGGCCCAGGGTCACACAGCTGTGAGCGGTGGAGCCGGGACTTGAACCCGTGCTCTATCCACTACACCCCGCTGCCTCTCGTGGAGAAGAGGCAGGGTAGTGTAATGGAGAGAGTGCGGGCCGAGTGGCAGACCGGGCCCTCCTGCAGTCACGGTGTCCTCCTAGGCTCCCCGGTGGCAACAGCAGTGGTGGCAGGTCCGGCTCCCCGTGCCTGGCCTTCCGGTTGGTGGGCAGGGTGGGCAGCAGGCCCTAGAGGGTTCGTCGATGTCCTGGGTGAGCTCACGCTGTTCGTGCCCTGGTTCCGGGGGTGATGGAGAAGAGGGGGTCCTAGGGTTGCCTGTTGGAGCCAGGCCCTGCTGTTCTTGAGGACGGCCCCTCCATGGCCTACTGACCCTGTCCCTTCCATGGTCACACTGATGGTGCCTTGTTCTTGGTTTCCCATGGAATTCACTTTAAGATGCTTCAAATAGGCCATGCTGCTGAGCAGTAGTCTCAGGGGCCTCAGAGCCAAGCTGGCATGGGGGGCGGGGGCAGTAGGGGAGTGGGAGGCAGGAGTGCTGGAGCCTCACGCTGGCCCTGCACTCTGTGGGGCCTTACACGCCTGCTCAGAGCCTCGTTTCCCCAGCTGCAAATTGAGACAAGACCAGGGTTGTCTAGGGATCTGTGAGTCTCCAGACAGGGTGTAGAGTGACAGGTCTGGGCCTTTATTTGCATAAGAGGGATCATTGCTTTCACCATACCCTCATGGGGGCTCATAACCTAGGAGTGTTAAAAACCACTGGCCTTCCAGGAAAGGCAAAGGAAGCTGAGAAGCTGCTGGGGTTAAAGGAGGCTGAAGAGGCAGGACATCTAAATGCCACCCAGCACCCTGCACTGGGTCCCAGCCTGGAGGGCGCCGGGTGGGAAGAGGATGGCATGCTGGGTAACAGCACGGCATCCGTGCCGAGTTTCCCAACTGGATCGCTGTGCTGTGGTCATGCGCCAGACACACCTGACATAGGCAGGGGCACAGGGCGGTAATGCATCTGATGAGGGGGGGAGAGAGGCTCCTGAGAGCCAAGGCAGCATGACGGCAAGAGCAGCTGAATCAGAGGGGAGGGTACTCAAGCGTTCCCCGTACAGTGCTTATGACTTTTCTGAAAGTTTGAAATTATTCTTCAGATACAAAATTAAGAAAAAAATTGCCTAAGGTCAGAGTTGGTGCTCCAGGGTCTACCACATGTTGTCTGACCCACACTGGCTTTTAAAAAGTTGGAATTCCTTGCTAACATCTTAAACACGGCAAGATTGAAGGTGAAGATCTGAATTTCTAGCTCCCTTTGCAGAGTGGCCATCGCAGCCACAGTAGTGGCAGGTCCACAGGCAGCAGTGGAAGCCAGGGGGTGCTTGATTTGGTGCCCAAGCTTCCCTGCCCTGCCCCATGGATGTGGGGCCTGTGGTTCCTGCACTTTTCTACTCTGCCTGGGCTGAAGACACCACAGACACAGGCCTGTGTCCGTCTGTCTGTCCTGGGGGTCGTGCTCCAGGTCTTTAGGATTTCCTTTGTGCCCTGAGCCCTGGAAACATGTGAATCTTTCCAAAGGCTGGTCTGCCCCCATTTGTCAGATGGGGAGACTGAGGTCCTGAGGGGCAGGGATCACCGATGCAGGGCTGGAACCTGGGGGTTCTGCCTCCAAAAGTTGTGTTTGTTCCACACCACATGGCGCCTCACACCCGTACCATTGGCAAAGGACCGTCATATCCATGCTGGCATGTGGTCCCCACAACAGCCCTGTGGGGTAGGCCAGGGGACGGGCCCCCCACCAGCTCCCCCATTGCATAGACTCAGAGAGAAGGTACCTGTCCAGGGGCACAGGCTTGTGTGCCAGATGCAGTATAGGCACTTCTAAATTACCAGGAAGGCCCCACAGGTGCCCCCAGCCTGGTCCCTCTGTGCTCCCTGATGGTCATGTGACAGGAAGGCCCAGCAAGACCTCCAACACCTCAGGCCCTGAGGTGTCTGGTCATGTACAAAAACAAGTGTCCAAATGGCAGTTATGCAGAGATCAGCTGGGGAGGGCAGCAATCAAGGGGGACCATCTGGAGGAGGCAGGCTCCTGCAGCCTGAAGTTGGGAGGAGCTGGGTGGTGGAGAGATGGGGCCAGCTCAGAGGGGGAGAGGGACACACCCAAGATGAAGGAACTGGGAGGAAATGGACACTGACACATGATCTGGGGTTGCCCGCCCATTTCATCATTTCATAAGTGAGGAACTGGAGGCTCAGAAAGGGCAAGAACCTGGTCCAGGGTCTCCCGGCGGAGGAAGGGCAGAGTTGGCATTTGAATTCAGACCTATTTCACTCCCAAATCCTGGCTCCATCCGAGGAACAGGGGAGGGAACCAGCCCATCAGGAGCATCCCTCTGCCGGCGCTGTGCTGGGTGGCAGCCTCACCTACATCACAGGACAGGACATTGGTGTTGTCCTCACAGGTGAACGGAGGCTCAGAGAAGTGAAGCGAGGTGCCTGAGGCCACATGGCAAATTCATTCCAGAGCCCGCTCTGGCTCAGCACCCCCCAGCTCTGCTCCTTCTACAAAGCAGTGTGGCCTCTCCCCTCTGGCAGACGGTGCCTGAGCCCTAACGTGTGCGGAACCTAGGGTGGAGCTGGGCTGACCTCCCGAGAGCCTCAAGGTCAGGGTCCTGCCCCCTTGGACCTGTCTGGGTGGGAAGATGGGTGCAGAAGCACATGGGGTGTCTGTCCTCATGTCTGCCCATCTGCGTATGGCCAAGGATGGAAGGGGCCCTAAAAGGGAGACCTGTTAGGTCTGTCTGGGTGGTGGGACTGTAGATGGGTTTTGCTCTTTCTTTTACGTGAGATGGTTGCACAGAGCTAAAGGCAATCAGCCTGACGAGGCTGTGCCTGAGTGGGCTGAGTGCAGTGTGATGTCACAGGCTAAGCGGGGTCCCAGGTGGTATGGGGGTGCTTGGCAAAGGGCAGGGGCGCTTGGGGAAGACTTCGTGGAGGAGGTGGGGCCTGAGCAGATGGGCAGGAGTTAAATGTAAGATGAAGAAGGGAGAGGGCCATCTGGGAGGAGGGAACAGCCTCAACCGAGGCAGGGCAGAGGGAAGGAAACAAGGTGGGTCTGTAGCAGAGGGCAGGGGAGGATGGGAGCACTGAATGTGTGACTCTGACAGCAGGGAGGCACTGAATGCAGGGTCCATTCAGTGCTTGGGCCTACTCTGCTAAAGCCCCATCCTTAGCCTGTCCAGGCCCTGTTCACATATGCTCAGTGATAGGGAACTCACTACCACACAGGCAGCCTCTTTTGTTCTAGAAGGATTCTGTTACAGAATCTTTTGCTTTCTACTTAGATGGCTTCTCAAGGAGCCAACCATGCCCCTTTCTCACCTTCTTTACTCCACGAGTTGGGCTAAGCCACTGCCCTCCTTCCTCACATGCAACTGGGTTTCTGAAAGTCAGCAGTGCTGCTCATGGTCAGGTTTCATTTTCTGCAGTTTAGTTCACCCTGCACCCTAGCCATCTTTGTGGATCTTTCTTTCTTACTGCCACCCTTCCTTGGCTTTTGGTCTTTGTGAACTTAATGGGCACACTTTCCATATTGCAACAGGAATGAGGGCTGAAGGAAACCTTCCACCAGACTGCCTGCAGTCCAAGAGTCAGCGCAAATCGGCTGAAATACCCTGGCCTCTGTACACCCTTCTCCATCTTGCCCACAGACACATGGGAGAACTTGGCTCCTGTTTTCTGCCATCCGGAGGCCCAGGGTCTATTCCATTTGCCCGGGCTTCCAGCCAGATGGACAGGTCGAGACCAGAGCAGCTGGTTTGACTTGAGCTGGCCAGCCGGCTCCCCAACCATCTCTGCCCTGTGGCTCTTTTCCAGGGTCTCTGTACCTGTGCCCACCTCCTTGCCTAGCTGGTGATGCTCTGGGTCAATGATGCTGATCATTTTCTCTCCCCAGCCTCCAGCCAGGGAACTAGCCCATCTCTCCTTCTCCAAAGTGTCTGGAAGTGTCATCACTAATCTACTCAGTCCTAGCAACTCCCCTTGACTTCCGGATAACCCTCTGGCCACTTCTCCCAAGGATGCAAGGCTCTCTGACAGCCACTTCAGCCCAGAGGTCAGAACCAGGGTCACAGGGTGATGGCTGAGCTCTCACATGGCTCTGAGTTCCAAGAGGGCATTTGAGGCTGTCCATGATCACGTGGTCAGACAGACTCCTGGGCCTTGGCACTTACTGTCCTTCTGGCCTGGAATGCTCTTTCTTCTCATTGTTCTGGTTTTAGTTCAAATGCAACCTCCTCAGTCAGGCTTTTCCCTGAGCCGCTAAGATTCCTGACCCCTTCCTCAGAGTCTTTGTCTCACTACAATGGTGTAATGTTTTCATCTAACTTATTGCTGTCTGAAATTATGGTACACATCTGCTCTTGTTTGTTCCTTGTTGCTCGTGCCAGGCTGAGATCTTCTCCCCCCCCATTTTTTGGCTGCACCCATGGCACATGGAAGTTCCTGGGCCAGGGGTCGAATCCTAGCTGCAGCTGTGGCAACACTGGATCTTAAACCCACTGCGACAAGCCAGGGATTGAACTGGTGCTGCTGTGGAGACAACGCCAGGTCATTAACCCACTGTGCCACAGCAGGAACTCCCAGACTGAGATCTTAAATATGTAAATGTCAATGTGATCAGCTTACCATTTGAAACCACTCCAGAGAATCCAGCATCACACTCAGAAAATGCACACACTCCTGACCCTGGTGCTCTAGGCCTGACATCTGACCGATCCATCTTGCTCAGGGTCCTGCCCCAGGACCTTTGCACTCGCTTTTCCCACTTCCTGGTATATTCTTCCCCTGGAAAGTTGCAAGACCAGCTGCTTCTCACCATTCACACCTCAGCCACACGTGCAACCACCTGCCTTCCATTGCCCTGCTTTATTTTTGTTATGTGTTTATTACCCTCTAGAACCTTTGCATTGTCTGCACCACAAGCTCCTCATGGTTGGGGCCTCATCTGTCTTATTCACTATTGTGTCCCCAGCCCCCAGCCCAGTGCCTGCCACACAGTAGGTGTCTAAAATGATTGTCACCTGATTTTTTTTTTTTTTTTGGTCTTTTTAGGGCTGCACCTGAGGCATATGGAAGTTCTCAGGTTAGGGATTGAATTGGAGCTGTAGCTGCTGGTCCATGCCACAGCCACAGCAATGTGGGATCTGAGCTGCATCTGTGACCTACACTACAGCTCACGGCAACGCCAGATCCTTAACCCACTGATTGAGGCCAGGGATCGAACCTGCATCTTTATGTACACTAGTTGGGTTTGTTACCGCTGAGCCAACGGGAACTCCTCACCTGATGGATTCTTTCTAGCCCCTAGAGAACAGGCTTCAACGTGTGACTTTTCAGAAAACCAGCTCATTAGAAGGTAAACTTCACGGGGGCAGGAACTCGTCAGTCTTATTCCCTGTACCAGTCCCGGGACCCAGAGCAGTGCCAAGTGCACAGTAGGCTCAATGCATGTTTGCTGGGAAAAGGGAGGGAGTTCTCATTTGGGGCCAAGCTGGCCAGAGATCTGGAGCCAATGCCTCTGAGACTCTCTAGCCTCATGAAGGGGACATGGAGCTCCCTGGGCAGGGACGCAGGGACTGGCAATGGGAGTGAGCCCACCGTCTGGCCGCAGCTCACCTGACAGCAGCATGGGGTCCTTGTCCACGGACTTGCGCACCTGGTCAGACTCCCCCGTCAGGGAGCTTTCATCGATCTTGAGGTCATTGCCCTGGATGAAAAGGCCGTCAGCAGGGAGGAGGTCACCTGGTGGGAGGAAGGGTGAGGGGGTCAATCAGTAGGGTTTCTGGTGGCTGGGGAGGCTGGAACATTCCTGCCAGGCATGATTACAAGGTCAGTTTCGCCTTTGGGAAGTGGCTGCCTACTAGAGCTCCCAGGGTGGAGGAACCAAGATGGTGCCCATCACAGGCCCACAGGCAGCTGAAGCCTGGGGCCGAGGTGGAATGCATGAGGCCTGGAGGCTGAGGCTGGGTCCCCAAATGATCCTAGCAAGAGTGGGTGTGCTTCCCCCGGTGCTGCGTGGATTTGGGGCCCAGTTTTCTCAATGAATCGTTCTTCTCTGATCTTAATTATGGTGTGGGGACATTCTTTTGGAAGAGACAAATCTATCTTGACTAAGCTGAGGAGACTTCCAAGACAGGCATATTATCAGAGGAAACCAAACCCCTACAGGGATGGGGGAGGAGAGGCCCTCCAATCTTTCCCCCACCTTCTGCCGCTACATACCTAGGACACATCTCATCTAAACCCCACTTTCTCCATGGCAGTAACACAGGCCTAGAATGGCCACTCATCCATGTCCATTCCCTGTAACATCTTCTCTAGCCCAGCAACCACCCATCAATAGCCAAATCAGAGGTGGGAAATGGATTTCCTCTCATCAACCCATTCTGAGTGTTCATGGTCCTTGGAGTGCCATGTTGAGGAGGCTTCTGAGGATGTATCTAGGCTTTGAGCTGAGATCGATTAGTAATGTCTGCTAAGGGTAGAAGTCTGGAGAATGGTGGTACCTATGCCATGTATTTGCCAATTCTGATTTAAATGGCTTCTGAAAGCCATTTAATCCTACCTCCAGAAAGGAGCCTTCCACCTCTCCGGGGAGCTCAGAAGACAACTTGGCTTGGGGTCAGCCTTCAGGGACCCACCCCCTGCCCTGGGCCAGCCTGTCTGGGTCTGCCTGTCCTGTCCCATCTCTGCCTGAATTCCAGCTCTAGCATCTGGCTCTGTAGTTGGGCTACTTACCATATTTGACCTGGGCGATGTCCCCAACCACGATCTCAGCCACAGGGATCTGGACCACCTGGCCAGCCCGGACCACGGTAAACTTCTGCTCCTGCTCAATGCGGCTCTGCAGGCCTCTGAACTGTTTCTCTTTGCTCCAGTCATTGAAGGCTGTGACCAGGACCACGCAGATGACCGAGAGGAGGATGGCAGCCCCCTCAATCCAGCCCGCCTCTGCCTCCCCTTCATCCTCTGCCCCGCCCTGGGCTGTGGCGCATCCTGCAGAGAGCAGAAGGAAGCAGGTGGGGTGGGTCAGCCAGGCAGAAGGGGCCTCACGACAATTAATAGGGCACGTGCTTTAGGGTCTAAAATGCAGCTTTGCTGGTGTCCTTTCCTTCCATTCTTCCAGTATGGGGCAGGTCTCTAGGCTGGGACAGGACTCTCTGCTCTGACTCTGCCCTCCAACAAGCTGGTCTGAATCCCACTGCTGCCCCTCTGTGGTCCTGGGTACGTCACTGCCCTCCCTGAACTTCAGTGTCCTCACCTGCAAAATGGTGATCACTGAGACCACCTTCCAGACTCAAGGACAGGGCTGTGCTTGGCACACAGGAGGTTCTTACTCAGCCTGGGTTGGATTTGAGCCCTGACCACACTGTGAGGACATGGACACAATAAGCCATTTGTCTGATATGCAGTGACCCTTCACCCTACACCCTTGCTCCCTTGACCCTCTGGGTCTGGGCCTCCACCTTGCTTGGGGCCTGCCAGGCCGACTAGGTGAAAAGAGAAAAGAAAAAGACACCATTTGATGCAAAGGCTTCAAACATGAAGGCAGGTCCTGCCCATGCAGTGCTGAGCCCTGGGGCCTTTCCAAGCCCCTTCACACACCCCGTGTCCTGCATCCTCACAAGGGTCTGGAGAGTGAGAGGTATTACCCCCATTAGCAGACGAGGAAACTGAGGCCCAGCAGGTGAGTGCTGCAGCCAGGACTAGCTGAGGCCCTTCCTTCCACTGGGTGGGGGTTGGGGGGTGGAAAATAGCCCTCTCCATGAGCAGTGACCATGAGCAGAGTCTGACCATCCACTCGAGTGGGACCCAGCCAGAGGCTGGGTCCTTTGCAAGGCCTGCTGTGTGCTAAACACTCACTTTAATCTTCAAGCCGGCTGAGAGAAGAAAAACAGTTCAGAGAGGGATAGCCATTCACCCAAGATCACACAGCAGATCTGGAGTTTGAATCTAGGCTTGGAATCTGACACCGGACCTGGACTGCTCACTGTCCCCCAAGCCCAGCGGTCCCTCTCCCACAGGCTGGCCTCATTGGGAAAGCAGAAAATTTTGCCAAAGACTCATGGCTGATTGTCTGGGAGTCTAATTTAGTCCCAAGAGAGAACGGCAGTTTCAAGAGACCCCAGCAGGACCCTCTGGGAAACCAGGGCTTGAAAGCAACATGACAAGAAGGCCAAGGGTATCCAGGAATGTTTTCTGGCTCCCAGCTCCTGGGAGGGTTAAGGCTCAGCTGGTGGGCCACACTCAGGACTGTACAGGCAGGTGGCATGGGTCACTAGAAAGCTTCACATCTTTAGCTGAACTAGCTGCTCCTTGTTTGTTAATAAACAACCACACCACCGTGTGGGGTTCTCTAGGCCACTATTCTTTTCTCTGGGAATTACAGATTTTCCAATGATTTTAAACTGTTTACCTAGACCAGCCTTTGGTGGTGCTGGTAGTCATTATTGTGATGATAACTGACAGCGGGCCAGCCCTGGGTTCAAATCCAGCTGTGTGCCTGGAGCTAGCTACCTGACCACAGTGCCCCGGTGTTCTCATCTGTGGAAATGGGGTAATAACAGGTGCTCCCTCCTAGGTGGTTGAGAGGACCAGGGGAGAGCCATTATGTAAGGCACACACCGCAGCAAGCGCGTGGTAAATGCTCAGGGAAAGGGCAGCTTCTGGTCCAGTGCATGATGTCATTCCTGCTTTTGAGGTTTGCAGGCAGCCTGAATGGAGCTGGGAGCCCCACATTTCAGGGGGCATCCAGCTGGACTTCAGAACCACAGGAAGATGGGAGGAGAGCATCTAGGGTGCTCCTCAACCACTGTGAATGACAACAGTGAAGTCCCTCAAACCGGGAAACTCAGGTGAACCTTGCTAAGCAGAAATCCTGCACATGGAGATGCGTTGTCTGGGACTTGGGGGAAATGACTGCAGGTACAGAGCCCAGTGCTTCTCCTGGTGGGACTTTGGTTTTCCCCACCGCTGCCACATACTCTACAAGTGGGAAGACTGTTCTTTCCCTCTTGTGTGCTTCATCAATGTCCCCCAACTCCAATTAATTACTGGAAGGTTCAGGACACTTACAGACAGCCCAGGACAATGGAAAGCCTTTGGGTCCTGGAATTAGAAAGACCTGGCTTCACATCCAGGCTTTGCTGTGTGATCCTGGCCAAGTGACTTGGCTTTTCTGAGCCTCACTTGGGACGGCTGTAAAATGGGATGACCCCAGGGACTCTGTGAGCCCAAGGCTTTGTAAGGGCCCAGCAGGTGGTAGGTACATGATAGACATTGGTTCTCTCCCTGTTTTTCATGAGCTACTCTCCTTGGACTGGCTTCTGGGAGCCAAGGGCATGGTAGCTGAGTAGGTCCACACCCTGTTCCCTTGATCCCCAGCCACACCTGCTGCCTCTGCTGACTTAATACCAAGGAATCCTCTGCGCCCTTGAGGGCACTTGCTTGGCCAGCAAAAGCCCATTAGCTTTTATCTCTTTTTGAGTTGCCTTATATATTGTGGTGAACCTATGTTGGGTGCGTAGATATTTAAAATTGTTATATCTTCTTCTTGGATTGATCCTTTGATCATTATGTAATGACCTTCTTTGTCCCTTAAAATATTCTTAATTTTAAAGTCTATTTTGTCTGATATGAGTATTGCTACTCCAGCTGTCTTTTGATCCCTGTTCACATGAAATATTTTCTTCCATCCTCTCACTTTCAATTGGTATGTGTCCCTGGAAGTGAAGTGGGTCTCTTGAAGACAGCATATATCTGGGTCTTGTTTTTGTATCCATTCAGCCAGTCTAAGTTTTTTGGTTGGGGCGTTTAGTCCATTAACATTTAAGGTAATTATTGATATGTATGTTCTTATTGCCATTTTATTAATTGCTTTGGATTTGTTTTTGTTGCTCTTTTTTCTTCCCTTCTTCTCTTGTTCTCTCCTCTTCTGGTTTGATGACTATCTTTAGTGTTGTATTTGAGTTGATTTTTCTTATTTGTGTATCAATTGTAGATTTGTGGTTTGCAGTTATTCTGAAGTTTTTTTTTTTTTTTTTTTGTCTTTTTGCCTTTTCTAGGGCCGCTCCTGTGGCATATGGAGGTTCCCAGGCTAGGGGTCGAATTGGAGCTGTAGCTTCCGGTCTATGCCAGAGCCACAGCAATGCAGGATCCAAGCCGCATCTGCAGCCTAAGCCACAGTTCACAGCAACACGGGATCCTTAACCCACTGAGCGAGGCCAGGGATTGAACCCGCAACCTCATGGTTCCTAGTTGGATTCGTTAACCACTGTGCCACGACGGGAACTCCTATTCTGAAGTTTTGATATGAGTCTATATACATATGAGATTGTTTTAAGCTGTTGGTCTCTTAATTGCAAGTGCATCTCCAGTGTCCTGCGTTTGTACCCATGTCTTCTTATGATTTCTGATTTTGGTGGCATAGTCGTGTGTGGATGATAGTTTTATCTCCTTTTGAGGACAGTCTGATGATTACATGGTGCCTTAGCATGACAAGGAAGTAGGTGTGCAGATTGCTTTAACTGCCAGGAGCCACCAGACCCTGAGGACAACTCCGGTGGTCTTGGTGCAATTAGGGGAAGAGCCGAGGAAGGGGAAGGAAGAGGGACATGGGGAGGTCCTGCTGAAGCAGGGTCAGGATCTGAAGGTTGTGACCACAGGGTCTGGGGAACCTGCAGCTGCCCTCCGGACCCATGGTTTTCTAGGGTGTGGCCATGCACTGTCTGTCTGACTTTGGGGAACCCATGTGGCCTCTCTGGGCCCCTCTGGGCTTCATGAGTAAAGTGGGCAGGCTCCTTCCTAGGCGGTTTACCAGGGCCTGGCACTGGGAAAGGACTCTCAAACTGGTCAAGTCACAAATGCTTTCTAAGCACGCACCCTGTGCCTGTCACTCTGCTGGCAGTCTGACACTAGGGGAGCTGTCACAGGCAGGGAGTTGGGAGCACAGGGTACACTAATCTTAGTCCTGCCATGAACATGTCATCTCACCTCTGACAAGTGTCTGGAGGTTTCTGAGCCACGAAAGCAAACGGGGAAGGGCTATGGGTGCTGCGTGGCAGTCTAGAGCCTTTCAGCCCATCACCAGCATCTTTTTATACATAACTGATGCAGCCTGAGCCTGACACAGCAGGGGCTTTCCAGGCAACATGGAAGGTCCAGTGTTCTGAGCTCAGGCTGGGGCCTGGGTGTCAGGGAGGTGTAAGTAGTCACAAAGTGCAGGATTTTCACTCTGTGGGGCTGGAATGTGTGCAGCTGCCCTGATCAACCTAGAGTGTGGCCTGAGTGAGTGTCTCAGCTGCAGGAAGTGGGGGGCAGTAGAAAGAACCATAAGACTTGGGTTTAAAAATCTAGCCATACTGGAGTTCCTGCTGAGGCTCAGCGGTAACAAATTGGACTAGTATCCATAAGCTTGCGAGTTCGATCCCTGGCCTCGTTCAGTGCGTTGGTGATCCGGCATTACCATGAGCTGTGGTATTGGTTGCAGATGTGACTCAGATCTGGCATTGCTATGGCTGTGGCATAGGCCAGCAGCTATAGCTTGGATTCAACCCCTAGCCTGGGAACTTCTATATGCTGCAGGTGTGGCCCTAAGGAAAAAAAAAAATCTAGCCCTACATGCTGTGTGACCTTAGGTAAGTGGTTGCCCTCTCTGGGTCTCGGCTGCCACCTAAGATGCAGGGGATCCCAGCCCTTTGTGTGCAGGGCTGTGGGGAGGCCCCTTCTGGCACCCCTGGGAGCCTGATCCATGTTCCCACCACACCCCCTCTACCACTTGCCCTCTGAGTTCTAATCTTGCACTGAATTGGGTCACATGAGGTCACTTGTCTGGGTGGCACTGACTCAACTCAGTCCCTTTCTGAGTAAATGTAGCCCAGGGATAGGAAGGAGGGCTCGGAAGCCAGAACGCCTTGGCCCGAGTCATGGTTCTGTCACTTCCCAGAATCTGACCTAGCAAGTCATGTACCATCTCGGGGCCTCAGTTTCCTGGTAATAACAGCACCTGCCCACAGGGTTGTTGTGAGGGTCAAGTGAGGATCAAATTAACTTTTACTCTAAAAGCTCCCAGCTAGTGGTGGCTCTAAACATAGTAAGAATTACCCTTCTTATTATGCTTTTGTGAGTTGCACACTTAGCTTGGTTCAAGGCTTATGCAAGTAGCCATGGGCCATCTTCTCCTAGTTTTCTATAAAACTTCTGCAAAGAACTCTGCCTGTTTGGCATTGCTTGTAATGACCTAAGTGAAAGTTCATCC
Source organism: Phacochoerus africanus (assembly GCF_016906955.1). Taxonomy (NCBI): domain Eukaryota; kingdom Metazoa; phylum Chordata; class Mammalia; order Artiodactyla; family Suidae; genus Phacochoerus; species Phacochoerus africanus. The sequence continues at coordinate 146,888,465 of NC_062544.1, forward strand.
TAGAATTCATTGTTAGGGGACATGCTCACTTCCTCAAGAGCTACCTTTCCTCCTTGTGCTTTTTTTTTTTTTTTGGTCTTTTTAGGGGCACACCTGTGGCATATGGAGGTTCCCAGGCTATGGGTCTAATCAGAGCTGTAGCCGTCGGCCTACACCACAGCCAGCACAACACCAGTTCCGAGCCTCGTCTGCGACCTACACCACAGCTCACAGCAACGCCGGCTCCTTAACCCACTGAGAGAGGCCAGGGATTGAACCCTCAAACTTCATGGTTCCTAATTGGATTCGTTAACCACTGCACCTTGATGGGAACTCCCCTTTCCTCCTTGTTGATAACTTGACCTATGCAAATCATCCTCATTCACTTTCTGCCTTGGCTGCCATGAAGTTTAAAGTCAAATTTAAATCTCCATCGTGGAAATAAATTTATTTGCTCTGGATCCTCTTTGGAAAGAGGTCATGCAGAAAAAAAATCAGCTAGTAATATTATGTATAACATTGAGGTAGTTGGCCAGATAGACTTGGTTATTGAGTGACTCAGGAAAGTCTGGCTTGGGAGCGGGTGGGGCGACATCTGTTCAAGGAACCTCAGAGACCACCTCCTCATTTGGGGAAATAAAGGCCATAAGGGTAATTTCTTTCTTTCTTTCTTTTTTTTTTTTTTGTCTTTTTGCCTTTTCTAGGGCCGTTCCCGCAGCATATGGAAGTTCCCAGTTTAGGGGTCTAATCAGAGCTGTAGCCGCCAGCCTATGCCAGAGCCATAGCAACGTGGGATCCGAGCTGAGTCTGCGACCTACATGGCAACGCTGGATCCTTAACCCACTGAGCAAGGCCAAGGATCAAACCCGCAACCTCATGGTTCCTAGTCAGATTCGTTAACTACTGAGCCACGACGGGAACTCCTTTTTTTTTTTTTTTTTTCCCCATAAGGGTAATGTCTTATATGCTATTCACTTTTTATTTGCTTGCCTGAAGCAGTGAACCTAGTAGAATTATCTATTTATGCAGCACGTTCGTTGGGAAATGTCTCACCATAATTAATAACAAAGGAAAGTGTTGACAATATCCTACTAGTGAAAAATCGGATTATAAAAATCTAACAACAAAACAACATATCTTATGTGATCCCACCAATGCCATGGTGTGTGTATGTATCTGCCTGTCTATCTATCTGTCTGTGTATTCACGGGTAGATTGATACAGGTTGAAAAGACTTTGCCATCATAAAGGAAAGGTGTCACTGCGCTGGTGAAGCCCTAGCCCTTGGCTGGGGCTCCGCTTCTGGAATGAAAGGAGGTGAACCTGATTTGGCCTGTGGGCTGAAGTTTGCAATCCCTGTTCCAGAATGTCAGGTGTATAGACCTCTGACATTACCGTGGATTTTTTCATAGTTGCAGGCCTCAAAGAGCCAAGGACTTTCGGGTTCTGAGGAGCTCAGTGCCAGAGCTGAAACAGGGTCCCTCAGAAGCTGGAGCCCCCGGAGGGCAGATCCAAGAATGGAGCTGGCGCACTTCAGTGTGAATACAGCCCACGGCTGAGCGACTCAGGGCTCGCCCTCAGATATGAGAGTGAGGAGCCCTCAGACAGCACCACAGAAAGAAGTTCAGGGTCACCTGCCCTTGGGCTCCAACAAAGAGAACCAGAGTCTCTCTGGGAGTGACCTGGGCAGCAGTGTTTTTAACAAGCCCTACTGCAAAACCTGGGGACTCTTCCTTAGCTGGGTGACCTCGAGCAAGTTAAGGCACTTCTCTGTGCCTTGGATTCTTCATCTTTAAAATGGGCATAACCAGGGCCCCTACCTCATGGCGTTATTAGGAGGACGGCATCTCAGCTCAGAGCTTGGCTTACTGTAAGTGCTCAATAAACCTAACTACACTCTGACCATTGTTGGTCCAATCCCTGCAATTCACACATGGGAAAACTGGGGCAGGGGGCTCTTGGCACCTGGGGTCTGGCTCAGCCACTCATTGGCTGTGGATGAGGCCCTGTCCCTTGGGCCTCAGTTTTCTCCCTTGGAGTGTGTGATGCCCAGTAGCCCCGGTGCCCTCCGGTGTGGCCTGGCATGCATGTTGCAGGGCGGGAAGAGGGGGTCCCAGCGGCCATCTTACCTTCGTTGTTCTCGCCGGGTGGGTGGTAGAAGGAGAGCCCCAGGGAGATGATGGCCGCGATTTCTAGGATGATCAGTGTCACATCTTGCAGCGCTTCCCACACGAGCTGCAGGAAGGTTTTTGGCTTTTTTGGAGGTATGAAGTTTTGTCCAAAAATCTGCTTTCTCTTTTCCAAGTCTGGAGCAGTGCCCGGCAAACCTGTGGACAGAGTGCAGAGAGGTTGGCCTGGGGGCCCAGGAGAGAGACACACATTCGGGAATCAGGAATCGTCCTGAATGGGGCAGCCACATGATGGAGGGAGGAAAGACAGGGAGAGGGGAAAGCAAGGCAGCAGCCTGGCAGCCACCACCCTGGAGCCCAGCGCCCAGTGCTTGCCTCGGCCCAGAGGATCTTCTGAATAGCATCGCTTAGTGTGTTGGGGTTGAAGGCCTGGAGCCTTCTGCTATGACAGTTATGGGGTCTCACGGTCTCCTATCTAATACCATAGATAACCTATCATATCACGGCTTCTGGAACTCCAGCAGTTTCTACTTCATTTGCTCATTCATCCAGTTATTCCTTTGGCCTGTGCTTCTTAAGCCTTTGCTGCAGGCCTGGCCCAGCGTGGGGGGAGGGGAGGGCATCTCGTGAACGGAAGAGCCCCGTGCTCAGGGATGTCTGAGCTCAGTGGTCCTGGGAGTCTCAGGGTCTGCAGTTCAGGGGCACGGGAGACGGGCATACCCTCTGTCTGGGGTTCGAGGTGCTGAGCCTCTGCTGATGCTGACAGTGAGATGTCTGCCTACAGCCTCCAAGAGCCAGACTGGCTGAGACCTCACGGGAGAGCCCAGGGAGGGTTGTTCCCAGGGAGATTCCATGGGAAAGCGCTGGAGATCCCATGTCCTGCCTGCGCAGCGGGAGGGCAGGAGTCTGAGCTTGGTTGTGCCCATTTCACAGATAGGGAGACAAGACCTTTGTGAGGCCCAGGTGCGGCCTTAGATTCAGCTCCTGGGACCTGAGAACCCAGGCTGGCCCTGTTCCAAGCACATGGAAGGCTGCCACCATCCTCCTGTGCTGTGGCGGCACTGGGATCTCCATATACAGAGCAAGCAGACATGATGTACTCAGGGACTGCAGGGGGTTCCTTGTCTTCCTTCCTTTGTCCAATTCTACCCACAGACAATGTCTGAAATTCTTCCACTTGGGATTCACTCCTTTAACTAAAAGCTCCAATCCCTTTACACTTCCTGGGAGGGGGAAGCCATCATCAGTTCTGGATACCTTGTTGTGAATGAGTTGCAGGTCTTTTCCTGGAAGTGGGTTTTGAGGAGGGCCTCTGAAGAAGGGGCTAGGTATGGTCAACACTGGCCAGCCAGTTCCTTTCTCTGAGCCTCAGTTTCCCCATCTTGACAACAGGAGAGTTCAATGGAATGGGTAGACCCTAAAGATCCCATGGTTTTCAAGGTCTATAGGCCCTGAAGTGGTCCTGCTGGGGTCTGTTCACATGCTGGGGCTCCTCATGAGGTTTGGAGTAGACAAAGGCTTCACTAAGAAGAAGCTTGCACCTCCCAGGCTCCTCCTGATTGATTCAAAGACAGATGAACCTCTGAATGGCCTGAGGATCTGTGATTCAAACATTTGGAGTCTTCTGTGTGACCAGTTGAAAAGGTGGGTGTTCTCCAGGCCAGGGGATCTGGCCACAGCTCCAGGGTTCTGTCATGTGGAGAGTCACAGGCCCCACATTGAGATCCTGGGTCCTGGGATAGAGCCCAGGGCATGGCTTGCAAATTTGAATAGCTGTGGGACTGGGCAGATTTTGTGAACGAGGGAAGTAGGTGGGTAGGAGGCAATAGGAAGTAGTGGGGACTGGGGCAAAGGAAAGAATCGTCAGCCCTGCTAAAGGAGGCAGATGCTTCTCAGCTCCTGTGGGAAAACGTGGGCCCAGTATGGTAGACTCTTCAGTCTTCTAAGATAAGCTGGACACTGGAATGTGATGTAAATTTTTCCCATTAAAAAAAAAAAAATCCTAAAGCCAAATACAACACAGACAAAAGCTGGATTTAGTCACAAGGTGGCTAGTTTGAGACCAAGCACCAAGCACTCAGGCGGGGCTTGGAGTCAGATGTCACAGGTTCAAATCCCAGCTCGGAGTGACTCTGGGTAAGTGCATTTACTGCTCAGGGCCTCAGTTTCCTGTTCTGTAAAACGTGGGCAGTGGCAGGGCTTCCTTCACAGCGGTGAGGCGGGGCTGCAGCAGGCTGCCTTGAGTAAGGTGCACAGTGCTGTGTGGGCCACTGGTGAGGATCTCGGGTGGTTGGGGATAATTAATCACCACCTCCTGGAAGAGGACGTTTTTGGATGATGGGATTTTGAGAAGATGGCGAGGGGAAAAGTCAAGGCAAGAAGAGACGCAGTGGAAGGACCATGTGACTGCACGTGAGCTCTCTCTCTCTGGACCTCAGTTTCCCCACGTGTGACATGAAGGAGAGCCGTGGCTGAAGGCTGGGGACTGATGCCTCTGATACCTTATATCCAAAGACAGTGGTTTTGATGACCTGCAAGGGGGGCAGCCCACCTGGTCCAGCCCACCTGTCACCCCCTTCCCAGGGGCAGAAACTCACAATCTCCTTGCCTTCTGGCTGAGGATGATGGTGCCTATTTTGGGAGCAGAAACAATCCAGGCTGGTGTGAGAGATGACTGGTGTTGGAGATTCAATTTAGATTAAAGGGCATCTCACCATTTAGTATATTAAAAAATAAAACACCGTGTCAAATATCGCTGCTCAAAGCCAGCAAAGACCTTGAAAATTCAGAAACACAAATGGCTGGAATTGATGTCAGAGGCCATGTGGAGCTTGGGGTTCTTTTTGTGTAAGTGGCAGAGGAAGGAGCACTGGGTGAGGTTTGAGGGTGCACTGGAGAAAAACTCAGTTTTCTCATCAGTGAAATGGGAACAAAGTAAGCTGGAGGCTGTGGTAAGCCACGCACAGAGGAATGGGTGGGAAAGCTGCCTGTGAACTGTGAAGGCAACTTAAGTGAGTCTTCGTGGTAAAAAAAATCACCGCAGGACATGTCCAGAGTCTTCTACAGCAGTCAGCATTTGTGTTCTATTAATGAAAACATCTCCTTGTCCTTTTCTGATAACTTCTGTCAATCACCAACACATTTACTGGACATCCCTCCTATGCCAGGTTTTGGCCCTTGGGGTCAAGTGCTGACTGACACCCACCCTTTGCTGCCACAATCTTCTGGACACTGAGTCCACCCCACCCTACAAGAGGCTGTCTGTGCCAGTGCACAGCAGGCCCTCAGGAAACCTCCCTCCCTCACCTGCCTCACTGGACCAGACATGGGGATGCGGATGCTGAAGCCACCCAGAGGCCCCTGCACACACAGACGGCCATGTGCCACCTGTAACAGCCTTTTAGCAAGCCAGAGCTCGACACCATGTCTTTGAGAAAACAGCCCATGCCATGGGCATCCCTGTGGTTGGCAACTGCATCCTGCTGGGCAGTAAGTTCAGAACAGACTTTTTTTTTTTTTTTTTTTTTTGCTTTTTAGGACCGCATCTGTGGCGTATGGAGGTTCCCAGGCTAGGGGATGAATTGGAGCTACAGCTGCTGGACTACACCACAGGCATAACAATGCGGATCCAAGCCGTGTATCCGAACTACACCATGGCTCACGGCAACGCCGGATCCTTAACTCATTAGCGAGGCCAGGGATAGAACTCACAACCTTGTGGTTCCTAGTTGGATTCGTTTCCATTGCACCATGATGGTAACTCCTCAGAACAGACTTGATGGCTCTCATGTCGCACGCCTGGCAGGCTGTACAGCACCTGACATTCACAATCACATCAGGTGATGGTCCCTGAGTGGCAGGATACGGGGTGAGAGGTTTCTCTGATATGTCACGGCCCTGGGAGGGGGGGAATCTCTCATAATCACAGGTGATGACATGGAGGCAGCATTTATTGGTTCATGGGCTCTAACACAGACCTGGCATCCAGCCACACACAGTGCTGGCAGGTATGGCACACAGCTGTGGACACGGCATTTGATGCTGGCATGAACGCACAAAATCATAGTCTCAGCTAGTTTCTCAGTAACATGTAGACTCGGTGCCACTAGTTTATGTGAGCACACATGGACATGGCACAAAATGGGATCAGCCACTTGTGAACACCACAGACACAGTGTCCCTCTCATCATCATGACACATGTGGACTTAAATTTCTCTGCTGATTTAAATCCATCACTTGTCTTTTTCTCTAAGTGTGGCTGTGTTTCTACCCTTATCTCCACTGTATGAATTGCTGGACCCCTGAAACTTTCAGCTTATGGCTCCAGAATTTCTTTCAGGCAGGAAAGTGGGTGTTGGGGTGGGGGGTGGGAGTAGATGGTGGGGATCTGGTTGGAAGGTGGGGAGCCAGGGGCTCCTCTGGAAGCTGTGAAGATATCAATTATCTGCATCAAAGACTAAGGGGAGGGGGTGTCCAGCGGAGGTGAAGGCCCCAAATAGGGTTGTCAGATAAAATACAAGATGACTAGTTAAATTTGAATTTCAGATACACAGTAAACAATGTTTTAGTATAAGTTATGTGCCTATAATATTAGAAACATACTAATAAAAATTATTTTTACCTGTAATTCAAATTTAACTAGATGTCCTATATTTTTCTGTGTTAAATCTAGGCACCCCTACCTTTAAAGTTATCCCCCTGCCCCAGTCCTTCCCCGGGTCCCCCTGTTGTTGGAGCAGGACTATCCTGTGGCCAGCCAGTCTCATCCTCCCATTTGACAGGTGGGAAAATTGAGGCCCAGAGATGGGGAAGTGACTTGGCCCAGATACAGTGATTCAGCTCTAGAGCTGGGGCTGGACTCCTGACTCCTGGCCCAGGCCCTTTTCACCAAGGGAGGGAGTTCTCATCTCATTCAAATGAGCATCACCTGAGCTTTAAAAAATTGAGCCTTCTTGCACATTTCATATTCTCTGTCAACCTAATTTAAGAGATTTGATTCAGACTGTCCTGAAGTGACTTCCTAGGAGCGTTTATCTCATCCCCTTGGGAAAAAGGAAGGCCAGAAAAGCCATTTTTCTCTCCCTCTGCAAAGGGTCTTGATGGCTGGATGCAAGCATCTGAGACATCATCATGAGAGGAACTTCCCTATCTGTCCAGGAGGGGGCGCTCTGCAGAGCAGCAGCTTTCAGAAGCAGAGCTTCCAGTCTCAACCCTGCCACTTACTGAGATCTTGCACAAGTGGTAACCCCTCTTGGAATGTTCAGTCTCCTCATCTGCAAATTGGGCAGAGGGACAATCCTCTGCTCTGCCTGTTGGGGTGAAGATGACAGGAGGTGCTATGTGGGAAGTAGGTGCCCCGAATCTGGGCAGAAAACTCTTTGAACTCAACTGCTACCTTGTCATGGCATTGCCCACAGTAGTAGAGCATTCATGTCTTTTCACTGTTCTTTGACCTGGAGTGACCCTTTAGTGACTCAGGACTGATCGCTGCCCCTCTGTCCCGTTCCCCCTACTACCCTGGGGCTGAAGAGGGGCACTAAATGCACATGTAAGTGCTCTCAGATGATCATCACTTTACACGTGGCTTGCATTCACCTGTCCTGGACGTTCTATAAGATGAGGATTATAAACTCCATCTCATGGATGGAGAAACAGGCTCAGAGAGGTAGCGTGACTTGCTCAGGGTCACGCAACTAAAGCTGGGGATGTGAACCCAGGTCTCTGAAGCTCCAAAGCTGTACAATTTCCACACTGTGCCTGGACACTTCTTTCAGGGCCCAGCACCGAAAAGTGGACAACTCCATCGTGCTCCTTGTTCTTGAGACGGCCTTTAGCTATAAACAGAGACTTGGCAATAGACAAGAGCTAGCTCCTGGGATGCCAAGCACCTGAAGAAGATGGGAAAACTTAGTCACAGGTAGTGTGTTGCTAAATATTTGTGTTGTCCCTGCGGTGTGCGTTCCTTCATTAGCATAAATAAAAGTCTTATGTTTTGAAAGGAAAAAAACCCCACCAGCCCTTCAAAAGCTACAACATTTGCAGAAGAAGGCATTTCTGTCTTTGGAAAGCGAGTGGGCTAAATAAACTGTGGTGTGTTCAGTCCATAAAATACTATGCAACAGTTACAAAAAATGCAGTGCAGGTGTATGTACTAACCTAGAAGGCTCTCCAAGACAAACTGAGAGAAAAAAGCAAGTTGCAGAGCAATGTGTATCGTTTGACTTTTAGATAAAACAGTTTACGTTTTCTATGGGTACATATATGTGTAACTGTGTAACAAAGGGTCTGTACGGATCTTTTCCAAATCCATGAAGGTAGAACATCTGGGAAGGAAAAGGGAGCTCTGATTGGTTGCAGTGGTCAAGGGGATTTCAGCTTTGAATGAAATATTTTGGCTTTAACCAGGAGGATGTATTTATATTTTATTTGAATGATTCAAAGTTTCATTTAAAGGGGGAAATCAATATGTACTGTGAGAAAATACAGGTTTATTTCCACAGAATCTTTGGATGTGCACTTGGGGACAAATATTCCTGGGTTAAAATCTGGGCTTTTATCACTCACTGTGTGTACCTCTGTTCAAAGAAATACTTAATACAGATGCAACCACTCCCCTTTACAGGCTGCACATTAATCCAGGAGGACTTTGGTAGCCATCTCCCTGCTGCCATCCTCAATCTATTCCCCACCTAGAGGTCAGAGGGATGTTTTAAAAGTGTCGAGTGGGCATTGCCATGGCTGTGGTGTAGGCTGCAGCTACAGCTCTGATTTGACCCCTAACCTGGGAACCTCCATATGCTGCAGGTGTGGCCCTAAGAAGAAAAGACGACAAAAAAAAAAAAAAAAAAAAAAAAAGGATCAAGTGCGCTGTGTGAATGTCAGGCCTTTGCTGAAGATGCTCCAGGGGCTTCCGGTGCACAGAGAAAAGCCACTCTCCTTGCCAAGATCTGGAAAGGCCCTGTACAGTGGGGCCCCTGCTTGCATCTTAAGTCTTATTGCCCCCTCCCACTCTAATGCTCCAGTGCTACCAGCCTCTTTAGTGTGGCTTCAATACAAGTGCTCTCCTGCCTCAGAGTCTCTGCACATGCTGTTCCCTCTGCCTGGTATGCCCCCCCCCTCCCCTTTTCATCCAAATTGGCTGAACCTCCTCCCCCACAGGCTGGGCTCCCTTTTGAATGTTTTCATAACTCACTTAACACATCTTTCATGTTTATCATTATTTGAATAATTAATAATGGAATTGGTTTTTCTTTTCTTCTTTGCTTTTTTGCTTTTTAGGGCTGCATGTACGGCATATGGAGGTTCCCAGGCTAGGGGTTGAATCAGAGCTGCACTTTCCAGCCTACACCACAGCCACAGCAATGCAGGATCTCAGCCATGTACCCACACCACAGCTCATGGCAATGCTGGATCCTTAGCCCACTGAGCAAGGCCAGGGATCGAACCTGCATCCTCGTGGATACTAGTTGGGCTTGTTACCACTGAGACACAACAGGAACTCCCAGAATTGGTTTTTCTTAGTGTTGGACTCCCCCTCACTCAAAGGACTCTGAGGGAAGAGACTGTACCTGCCTTGGTCTGATACACAGGAGCTGTTCACGAATCATGTGCACAGGAAGACAGGAGGTGTGGAGGTCACACCGCTCATCTCCAAAGCAGTGTCTGCTCTGATGTATTTTTAGTCTGAGGATGGGGTGGGGGTGGTACAGGGGGACACTCGGGGTCTCTTCTGTGTCCAAGGCCATGGCCTGCTCTGTTGTTCTTGCTGACAGGAGGGGTTGTTTAGTCAGACCCCGGCCTCCAAAGGGAGTTGTTGAGGAAACACTCATCTCTAGCCTCAGCCGCACCCTGGGGCGCCCCTCACACTTTGCACTTAGGTGCCTGAAGTTCCCGGGGGAAACAGCCGGCGAGATTCTACATCTGACAGAAACGCCAGGGAGGGAAGGAGAGGCCTTTACTTCTGCCATGGCAGCCCCTCCCACTCCTCAGAAAGGCAGCTTCGTGGAGGATCAGGAGGCATCTCTTAGAAACAAATTCTCCCTCAGGATGAAAGAATTATTGGGGGGACAGGAAAGAGGGGAGGGAGGAGGGGATGGAGGTGTGACAACTATGGAACAAATCACAAACCCATGAAGACCCTAGAAAAGAGAGAGCAACTCCCTTGCAAGAGTTGTTTTAGGAAGCGGGTCCTCATCCCTGACCTTGTTTGGGCCTTGAGACTCTGCAAAGCGTGTATTAAGAGGTCTGTGTCACAGATGATGAAACTGTGGTTCACAGAGGTTCAGGGATGGACCGAAGTTCACATACTGAAACCTCAAAACAGTGACGACACTCTTGGTTTCCCTGTGACATCTCTTTGTTAGCCCCGTTTTACAGATGGGGAAACGGAGGCATGGAGACATCAAAGGTTGGAGAGGCATTATGAACAGCCCTATTTTATGGATGAGGAAACTGAGGCACGGAGAGGGGAGAAAGTTATCCCCAAGGTGAACCCTCCCCCCGCTTTCTTTTTTGGCTTTTTAGGGCCGCACCTGCAGCATACGGAGGTTCCCAGGCTAGGGGTTGAATCAGAGCTGCAGCCGCTGGCCTATGCCACAGCCACAGCAACGCAGGATGCAAGCCTCATCTGTGGCCTACACTGCAGCTCACAGCAATGCAGGATCCTCAACCCACTGAGTGAGGCCAGGGATTGAACCCAAGTCCTCATGGATACTAGTCAGATTAGTTTCCACTGAGCCACAACGGGAACTCCCCAAGGCAAACCCTTGAGAGCACCGCGATTTTTGCTCTAGACCATCCACGCCAACACATTCCCTCCTTCAAGAGGAATGTTTCAGAGCCTTGAACCCTGACATGCTCCTTGTACCTGGGTCACCTGGAAGGTTCTGATCACCTGGGAGGCTGTATAGCTGGAGGCTTAAGGAATCTGTGGACCCAAGTTGGAATCCTAGTTCTGTCACTTTCTAGCTGTATGACCTTAAACAAGTTCCATAAACAATCGTGGACCTCAGTTTCCTTATCTGTTCAAGGGGGATGACTGATACCTATTTCCTCAGGTAATGCCCATAATGCACTCAGCACAGCACTCGGTGGAGGGAAATACCTCGATGAACAGAAATCACCATCTGCACTATTATTATCTCCTAAGGAGCTGTGACATTTGTGTGCCCAGGGCCATAGTGCCTTGGTTCCCCATGGCTCCAAGCTGTAGCCATGGTGGGGAGCTCTGGAGCACCCTGGCCACACCCTCCCCATGTCCACCAAGTCTGATCTCTGCCTCGGGGCTCTTCCTGCAGCTGGGTGTTCACTATGTGCTCCCAAGCAGGGACCCCAGAAGTGCCAGGAGTTCCCCAGACCACACCTGGCAGGAGCTGGGAGTCAGGATAGATGCTCCAGCCTGGCATCCTTGGAAAGACAATTCTGAGATGCACCCCATGCATTCCCTGTGAAGGGCAGCAGGACTGAACCCCAGTCGGCTACAGCAGTAACCAGATCCCCAGCACACGTCCTATTGGCATTTCTCTCACTTCTGAGATGATTCCCCAATGATCCAACTGCACCCCATCCTTGACTCCTGCTCTTCTTTGGGGGAACCCAAACAAGGACAGGTCGGTGGGCAGAGAGTATGTGACAAAACCCTGGGGTATGGTGTCCCATCTTGATTATCCTCCAATCACTGGCCCTGTGGCCTTGCTGGGACTCTGCTTCCCCTCAACTGAGGTGCCTGGATTAGCCCTCCCTAAGGGCCCTTTGGCTCAAAAATTCTGAGGTCCTCCTGCATTCATCTCTTGTAACATATCACTCATTCATAAAGCCATTAAGATTTTATGAGGGGCCTTCTAAGGCTGCTGGGTCAGCCTGTGGCCTTGCCTCCAGAGGAGGAACCTCCAGCCAAGGGAGGGGTGAACCTGCTATGGTGGGGGCATACGGGTACCAGGGCGCCTCACTGACCATGTCACTTTGGTGGCAAACCTCGTCTCTTGCTCTGCTTGGCCGTATTCGCCTGTCTGCCTGCCCTTCCAGCCTTCATCTCCTGGTGGTGGAGTGGTCATAGCACCTTATTCAAGAAGCCACCCCTGACTTGCTCCACCCCGATCTAAAGGCCCCTCTACACTGCTCGTCCGCCATGGAAGTTATGGAGTGGTGTCTTAACTGACTCCTGGATTACTTCATTTTCAGCTCCTGAAAGGCAAGGCCTGTGCCATTTCATTTTGCGTCCTTGGTTATGGCTGGCAGACAGGAACCCCTAGCTATGTGTTTGTGGAGGGAAGGGAGAGAGAGGGGGAAGGTGAGGGTGGCGGGAAGAAGGGAAGAAGAGGGGGTCACTGGCTGTGACAACAGCTGGGACTATAATGCTCAATCATAGCATATACACGCAACCCTCAGGTTAGATCACTCGTCTTCTCTGTCGTCAAGGCAACACCTAGTGTTGACTCTGTGCCAGGTTCTGTGCTAACTGTGCTCACATCTATAAACGCATTTCATCCTCCGAGTGGCCCCTTGTGGGAGATCCCATCACCATTCCATTTTACACACACCTAGGAAGGGACAGAGCTAGAATGGAGCCCAGGGAAGCTGGCTCAAGTCCTGTTCTGAACTAGTACATGTGTGGCCTCTTTTGTTCATTCAGGAAACTGTGACTGGGCACCTCCCGGCGCCAGCACCCCACCAAGCACTGGCCAGACATTTCTGAGCAGAAATGTCACTTCCCATTGGCGGCCTAGCTGTGCAGTGCTGTGGCCACCCACTGCCTTAAAGTCTTCTGGGGGCACGTGAGACAGGTCCTCTGTCAGGAACTGTGTGGTCATAATCTGCAACAACTAAAAGTGACTCTGGCTGTTCCATTTTCCATGGTATGTGGCCTGGGGCAAGTCACCACCTTCTCTGGGCCTCCTGGGCTACAGAATGGGGACAGCCTGCAGAACCCAGAAAACTGATGATGAGAGGGTAAAGTAAGGAATGCCTGGCTCCCAGTGCTTGGCATAGACTGGGCACTGATAATTACCCTCTAGTTGTACTAGATAAAGGACTTCCACTCCTTACGGCCAATAGCCTTGTGATGATGCTCCATGGAGGAGGAAACATGGAGCCACGGCTGTGGCATAGGCCAGGGGCTACAGCTCCAATTCGGCCACTTGCCTGGGAACTTCCATATGCCATGGGTGTGGCTCTAAAAAGCAAAAAAACTGGGGATGTGGATAGCACCTCCCTCACAGCTTGTGGCGAGGATACGATGAGTTCATGTTTGTTAATGTTAGAACAGTGTTTGGGACATGGTAAAAGTGCTGGCCACTATTAGGGTCATAAAGGGCTTTCCTTCCATATTGGGATAGGTCCCTCTCTTTATTTTTCCTTTGGACCTGAACCCAGTTAATGTTTGAAATTGTCACCATCTCTTGCTTGCACTTTGTTTTTTTTCCCCCTCATTGTGAGACTCTGGGGCTCTCCTGCCTGGTGGGAGAGTCTGGGTCTTGGCTGGGAGGTTACAGAGCTGCAAGGGTGGGTGGACCTGCCACTTCTGACTAGGAAGGATCATCACCCCCACCACTCACTGGGTCACACCTGGTTGCCTAGCAACCAGTAATGCATATCTCTGCCCCCGCTTGCAATTATATGGGGAAACGAAATGTTCTCCATGAACCCTCAAATCACATTCTATTGCGTTCGGTTCAGCCTGAGGCCCAGCAACAAAACCAAAAGGAACAGAACAAAGCAGCAAGGCCTTTGGGGGGCAGGGCACTATGCTAGGAGGCTGGGGCTGGGCTTCTGGCCCTGCCAGTCCCAGCTGGCTGGGCGATGTGGAGACCCTCACTCAGGTCTGGGTTCAAAAAGTGGCTCTGTCACCTCCTTACTGGCTGAGTCATACCTCCTCTTAGTGCCTCTGTCTCTCCTCATCTCCTGGAGTGAGAATCTGGTACATGCTTTGCAGGGCCTGCTGAGCATGGCCTGTTCTCAGCTCCAGTGGCCACCTCACTTGAGCAGAAGCCCTACAGCTCCCTCTTGGACTTTCCCTGAGGCTCCCTGCTCTGAGTCTTTGCCCCCACTCCCACACCTATTCTACAGGGCAGCCTCCCTTGCATTCTCCAGGACCTCCATGCCTCCTGAGCTCAGGATCCCAGAAGATTGATTGTTCTGTTATTCCTCCCCTGGACCTTGCTTATTTCCTCCACAGCCCTTATTACAATGGGCTCTACTATTTTCCCACTGGCTTCTGTTCCTGCCACCCACACTCAAATGCAAGCTCCCCAAGGGCAGTGGCAGTTTTGTTCTGTTTACTGCTGTATCTAACCCCAGGGCCTAGAACTATGTCTAGCACATAGTAAATGCTCAAGAAACACCTACTGAATGAATGAATGAACAAATGAAAGGGCTTTTCCAATGCCTGGTGCTTAGTAGGTGCTCGGGAGCCTTCTCATCTTTTTTGTTTCACTTCAGGCTTTTCTGCAAAGGGGGTGGCAGATACCCTTATACCCCATAGTGCTTGGTCATGCAACTACTGGAGGCAATTCTTTCTTAGATATTTATAGCAAAAGGTAAAAATATCCATTAACTGAGAAACATGCTAGCATTAACTCATCACCCCTGGCACTTTTCAGGGACAAAGCTTCAGGACACAGCTGACGTGTCCCAAGAGGCTCTGAATTTAAACCCACAAAACAGGGAGAGGAAAAAACATCTAAGATCTGAGGGCATCTAGAATATACTCTAGAGTGGGGGTTGGGACAGGTGGGCCTGGATTTGGATGTCACCTTGCAACCTGTTGGCAAGAGACCTTGGCACATTGTGCCTCAGTTTCCCCACCTGTGAAATGGTGATAATACTGAAAAGAGATGCCATACATAAAAGGCAAGTGCCCCCCTTCCCCCCAGCGTAGTGCTCAGACTTAAACCTCAGGCTGGGAGTCACCGCAACCCCGAGGGTGGTCTCCTTCAGCCTCCCTCACAGTGGCTGCCCTCCTCTGTTACTCCGCCGAGGCCGGAAACACGGCTGGCTCTCCAAGAAGGTAATTGTTAGGACAATTTAGGAAACCTTTGGGGCAAAAGAAAAGCTGGCAGTTCCAGATCAAACAGCCAGCTGTCCCGGGAGCCCGTTGTCAGAACATCAGAGGGACGGTTTTGCAGCCTGGCTTCACATTAACTGCTGCAGTCAAAAAACGGATTATTCCAAACCCTGGTGTTCACTCACTCAACACTTTCTCCTCGTCTGGGTAATTAGATCTCCCAGGACTTCAAGAGGATGCTGGTGGCTTCATGCCAGCTCATGCGTCCTTGAGGCTGGCAAGGGGACAGCAGGACATGCATCTAGGTTAGTCAGATCACAGCCCCTCCCAGACTGACACCCTTCTCTGGGACCCGACCTCTAAGTGGGGATGAAAGGGACCTATCTTTTCACTTATAGAAACAGTGGGAATACAGGGAAACTGGCCTGGGGCATGTACGGGGAGGTTGTGGAGACATTGCTGGTAGTTTTGGCCAGGGATAGATTCCCTGATATGTTTGTGGTCCCCAAGCTGAGCTGGCTGTGGGTTTAGGTCAGGGGGAGGCAGACTAGGGAGCCCTCAACACGCTTGCTCATGCACACATATGTTGGTGTTACCCATGTTTTCATTCATGTAGAATCCCTGCAAAGTGCTGAGGTTTTGAAGCAAGTAAGACTGCCCTTACCCTCAGTAAGCATAAAATCCAAAAGTGTAGGACAGTGCCTGCCCATTCACCAGATAGGCTATAGCTGCCTCTCTCAAGTGGAAGGAACTTGGGAACTTTAGCTCTTTAAGTGTTGAGCCAAAATGTGGTAATTTACAAAGCTACCCTCTGTGCTCTACAGTTTGCCTCTGCAGGGACTTCCTTCTTTCCTTCCTTCCTTCCACCCTTCCTTCTTCTCTGTTTCTGTCTCTCTCTCCCTCCTCCCCCACTTTCTTTTTTTATGGCCTCACCTGTGGCATATGGAAGTTTCCAGGCAACAGACTGAGTCCAAACCACAGCTGCAAACGGCACTGCAGCTGTGGCAATGCCAGATCCTTTTAAGCCAATGTGCCAGGCCAGGGATTGAACCAGTGCCTCTTAAGTAGCCTGAGCCACTGCAGTCTGATTCTTAACTCACTGCACTACAGCAGGAACTCTTTCTTTCTTTCTTTCCTTTTCTTTTTTTTTTTTAAACTGTCATGAGGCTTGCCCAGGATTTCTCCATATGCCTCTTTCTCTGTCATGGGCACAGTTTGGTGACTACTTTTTCTCACTGAATACTCAGTGGCTTCTTGGGACTCAGCCTCTCCCAGCTGACAGTTCCAGTTCCTAAAAGACTAGGGGGTTCTTTTTCTGACACTGTGATTTCTACAAACACACCCAGCAAGGAAAGAGGTGGGAGAAGGGGCATAGGGCTAGGAAAGTGAGGAGACCCGAGGACAAGTCTCGGCTGTCACTCACTTGCTGTGTGATCCATGCAAGTCCTCTCTGAGTCTCAGTTTACTTATTATAAAATGGGAGGCTGAAAATGCTTGCCTCCCAGGGCAGCCATGATATCAAGAAAGATCATGAAGGTCACAGAAGCTGGCAGAGTACCTGGAAGAGCCCACAAAATGGACATAGGGCACCTGAAAACACCAGAGAACAGGAGCCCCACCAGAATTCACCCTCAGTTAATCACGGCAAGCAATTCTCAGGCAGCTGGCATGTCAGTTGAGTCTCACTTTCAATGTTATCTCCACAGGGGAGCCCTCCTCCACCACCCATCTAAGTTGTCCATCTCCCTACTCACCTTCAAACCCCTTATCCACCTGATATTTTCTTGTTCATTTATTTGTTTTTGCATTTTTGGCTGGACTCCTATAAGCTTGGTCAGGGTGGGATCTTTGTTCACTGTTGTATCCCCAGCACCAGGACACCATCTAGCATCAAGCCAGTGCTCAATAAATGCTTCATTAAAGGATGGATGAGTTAATAAGTGAATTCAGTGCTTTTCAACTAGTGGGAGACATACCCCACCAGAGGATGTGTCCCAATTCAGCAGGGTGAGGAGTAGTAAGGGGCAGAGCATTTAGAGTCTCAACATTATAATTATTATCACTTATTTTCAGTTACAATCTTTAATTTACTCTAGAATCCCGAATGGCATTAACAGAGGGCCAAGCTCAGTAGCTTTAAAGAAAACTGTGTGTTTCTATGGGCTGGTGACTTCCATTTCCTGTGGGCCTGGTAGCCTGCCCTTAAGGACCCTGCCACAGGGTGTGGCTGGACCATGCCAGGCCTGCAGGCCACAGTGAGAGGTTTAGATTCCAACAGCAGTGGGAGACAGCGGGGTTTTGAGTACATGCTGAATCATACTTCAGTTTACTCTGGCCACTGCAGGGAGGAGAGCTTGGAGGAGGAAAGGATGAAAAAGGGAGGGGCTTATACATCCATTATTCACACAACTCTGTCATAGGCATATCTAAATTCACTTTTCAGATGAGGAAACTGAAGCTCAGAGAAGGCAGGTAATTCACTGAGGTCACACATCGCGTGAGGAGAGGAGCTGCCACTGGACCTTCAGTTGGTGCTCCGTGTCCAGGCCCTGCCAAATGGCTTCAGGACTGGCAGCCTCCACCCCCTGGCTCTGGGATTCTGGGGTTATCTGCTATAGTCCATGAGGCCCAGGTCCAGGGGTGCTTAAGGATGTTGCTGGCCAGAAGGAGGCAGATGAGTGAGACATGGAAATTAGGACTGAGTTCTCAGCCACCCCATTGGCAGATTAGGTGCCTGCCTGCCCCGCTTTCTGGCCCTTCTCTCTCATATTAGAGCCTGAGCTATAATGTGCTTTAGAGCAACTGAAAATCGGGGGGACGGGATTAAGATGGTGGAACAGAAGGACTGGAGCTCAACTTCTCTCCTAAAAATGACAAAATTCACAACTAAAGACTGAGCATTCTACACCCAAATGTACTGGAAACCTTAAAAAAGATATCCTACTCCAGAAGAAAAAGAGGAGGCCACATCAAGAGGTAGGGAGGGCGATTTCATGATATAAACAACCCCATACCTCCTAGGTGGGAAGCTCTATAGACTGGAAACTAACTGGTTCACAGAAAGTCACCTACAGGAGTGAGAGTTCTGAGCCCTACATCAAACTCTCACGTGTGGGGATCTGGCACAGGGAGAAAGAGCCCCTGGAGCATCTGGCATTGAAGGCCAGTGGGGCTTGTGCACAGGAGCTCCACGGGACTGGGGGAAACGGAGACCCCATTCTTAAAAGGCACAGAGAGACTTTCACGTGCACTGGGTCCCAGGGCAAAGCAAAGTCTCCATGGGAATCTGGGTCAAACCTGACTGCAGTTCTTGGAGGACATCCTGGGAAAACAGGGGTGAATGTGGCTTGTTGTGAGGGAAGGACATTGAAAGCAAAGCTCTTGGGAATATTCAGCAGCGTGCCTTTCTCTGGAAGTGGCCATTTTGGGAAAATCTGGCCCCACCCATCACTCAGCTGCTGAGAAGCCCCAGGGCAAACAACAATCCAGGTGGGATCACAGCCCCACCCCTTAGTAAACAGGCTACCTAAAGACCCTTCAGGCACACTGCTGCCTCTAATCCTATCCAGAGACTAAGCCCCACCCAACAGAGGGATTAGAATCCAGTGGACAGGCATCAGCCCCTCCCATCAGGAAGCTACAGCAAACCCCCCCATACCGACTTCAGCCACAGGGGGGCAGACACCATAAGTAAGAGAGGCTACAACTCTATTATCTGTGAAAAGGTCACCACACCAAAATCCTATAAAAATGAAAAGATAGAGAACTATAACTCAGATGAGGGAGAAAGGAAAAACCCCAGAAAATCAGCTAAGTGAGGAGGAGATTCTCAGCTTCCAGGAAAAAGACTTTAGATTGTTGATGCTGAAGATGATGCAAGACATTGGAAATAAACTGGAGGCAAAGATGGATAACTTACAGGAAACACTGAGCAAAGAGATACAAGATATAAAACTTAAACAAGAAGAGATGCAAAATAAAATAATTGAAATAAAAAATTCACTAGAAGCAGCTAACAGCAGAATACAGGAGGCAGAGGAACGAATAAGTGAAGCGAAGGACAGATTAGTGGAAATTACAGATGTGGAACAGAAAAGAGAAAAAAGAACTTTGTCTAGATACTCATGTTGCAACAGAAGAAAGGGTGGGGGAAAAATGTAATTGTAATGTATACATGTAAGGATAACCTGACCCCCTTGCTGTACAGTGGGAAAATAAAAAAAAAATTATATAAAAAAAAATAGAAAAAAGACTGAAAACAAATGAAGAGAGTCTCAGAGAACTCTGGGACAACGTTAAACACACCAACATCCGTATTACAGGGGTGCCAGAAGGAGAAGAGAGAAAGAAGGAGACAGAAAAAATATTCCAAGAGATAATAGCCGAAAACTTCCCTAACATGGGGAAGGAATCACTCACTCAAATCCAGGAAGCACAATGAGTACCATAAAAAATAAACCCAAGGAGGAACACCCTGAGACACATATTAATCAAACTGACCAAAATTAAAGACAAAGAGAAAATCTCGAAAGCAGCTAGAAAAAAGAAACAAGTAACATACAAGAGAACCCCAATAAGGTTATTGGCAGATTTTTCAGCAGAAACTCTGCAGGCCAGAAGGGAGTGGCATGATATACTCAACAAGTGATGAAGGAAAAAACCTCCAACCAAGATTACTCTACCCAGCAAGGCTCTCATTCAGATTTGAAGGAGAAATCAAAACCTTCACAGATAAGCAAAATCTGAGAGAATTCAGCAACACTAAACCAGCCTTTCAACAAATACTAAAGGAACTTCTATAGGCAGAAAAGAACAAGAGAAGAAGGAAAGAAAAAAGAGCAGCAAAAGCAAATCCAAAGCAATTAATAAAATGGCAATAAGAACATACATATCAATAATTACCTTAAATGTAATTGGACTAAATGCCCCAACTGAAAGACATAGACTGGCTGAATGGATACAAAAACAAGACCCAGATATATGCTGTCTTCAAGAGACCCACTTCACTTCTAGGGACACATACAAATTGAAAGTGAGAGGATGGAAGAAAATATTTCACGCAAATGGGGATCAAAAGACAGCTGGAGTAGCAATACTCATATCAGACAAAATAGACTTTAAAATGAAGAATATTTTAAGGGACAAAGATACATAATGATCAAAGGATCAATCCAAGAAGAAGATATAACAATTTTAAATATCTACACACCCAGCATAGGTCCACCACAATATATAAGGCAACTGGTAACAACCTTAAAAGGACAAATCAACAATAACACAATAATAGTGGGGGACTTTAACACCCCACTTACAGCAATGGACAGATCAACCAGACAAAAAATCGATAAGGAAACACAGACCCTGAATGATGCATTAAACCAGAGGGACTTAATAGATATTTATAGGACATTCCATCCAAAAGCAACAGAATACACATTCTTCTCAAGTGCACATGGAACATTCTCTAAGATTGATCGTATCCTGGGCTACAAATCCAACCTCGGTAACTTTAAGAAAATTGAAATCATATCAAGCATCTTTTCCGACCACAATGCTTTATGACTGGAAATCAACAACAAGAAAAAAAAACTTCAAAAAACACAAATACATGGAGACTAGAGCAACATAAAACCCCCAGGCTTCTGGGCCAGAATCCTGGTGCTGCTCTGTGGAGAGCAGGGAGTCCTGGGGACACCCTGCCAGACCCCCTTTGACAGATGGTTAATGCACAAAATGTGGCCTTATCTGAGCCCAAGGTTTTACTCCCACGGCTGTATGACTTGGGAAAGTCAGTCACCCTTCTGGGCCTCAGTTTCCTCATCTGCAAAATGGGAATAAAGTGGCATCCTGGTGTGCTGCTCAGTGGAAGGCCGTCACCGACTTGCCTCTTTGCACAGGACAGACCATTTTCCCCCGGGCTTCCCTCTACATGCTGGCCACCAGACGATCCCACTAAGGGGTAGTGGAGGAGGTCAGGTTCTAGGGTGGCAGCTGGCCACTTGTGGTCATGAGCCAGGGATATGGAGCCATAAGAGAGACCTTGAGTCTTCCTGGAAGGTCAGTGGGGTTCCCCGTAAATCAGGGACCCATGGGACTTAGGATGCTCACTCTGGCCATAATTTTGAGATTATGTCTAAGCCTTCAGGGGCACTGCCTTCATATCTGGGCCACTGTAGCCCCTGAGGGTCCCCATTCACCTTCATCTGCCTGCAGAGCTACTGAGAAGACTGCCTAAGATGCTCCGCCTGGGGTGTGTGTGCTCTCAGGAGAACATCTAGGGTGGGCTCAGAAGCGTGTTGGGAATTGAGTTCATTTCCATCCCTGGAGAAGGTGGGGGGCCGGCCTGGGTGGGCCATGCAGGTAGCCATGGTCGTGCTGAGGCCGTGTATCGTTCTATTCACTGTTCTCAGGCTCAAGCCCTGGATTCCCTTTGAAGACTCTTGGACTTGAACCAATGAAGACATTTAAAAAAAAAGGAAGAAAAGAGATCATAAAAGAAAAAAAAAAATGCCCCAAAGCAGGTGATGGGCCTTGGCCATCCAGTGGCATTCTTTTTTCCTTCTGGGAAGTTAGGTCTCCCCCACTGGGAGGCTGTCAATCAAGATGCTCCCCTTTCCTGGCCTAAAGGTGGGCCTGTGACCAAGCCAGGCCACATGCATGCTCTCCTTGGACCAGAAACCCATGATGCACTGGAGCCAGCTCCCATCCGCCTGTGAGACCTGATTGTTAAATTTTCAGGTACTTTTGCCACCTGGTTGCTAGGAGCAGCCATTACTAGTAAATGATACAAACTTACAATTTATATAAATTATATTTTAAAAGACAACACATACCCCATACACATGTCTTCCTAATTATTTTACCACATTCACAAAGCTCTCTTCTCTTGACTTGAGTGCCCTGAATCCTCTAAGGTGCTACCATGCACCTTGTCTTGGCTCTGCATTTAAAGTCGTCATCTTGCTGACATGGCGGGAGCATTTATACCATGGAAATCAGCACACATTAGGAATGAGGACTCCCTCCCAACCCAGAGAGCAGCGTGTTGAACATTTGCCAGCACAGTGCTGCCTGGAATCCTGAGCCATTCGAGGACCCAAAACAGCCAGAGCAGATCTACCCACACCCCCCCCTGCCCCCACCACCCGACATTCCCCAAAGGGACATCTGTTTGGTGAGTCATGCCACCCATCCCTGCATGTTCCAGCTTCCCTCTGGAAAACTGAGCTGGGTTTTCCAGCCTCTGCCCTGATATGGGGAGACCACTCCCGTTCTGCCCTGAGATCCATACTACGCTGTCCAGAAGGCTTTTGTGGCTTGCAACCAGTGTGCCTTAGCCGATCCACCTTAGAATGACATCCCCACCGGAGTTCCTGTTGTGGCTCAGTGGTTAACGAATCCGACGAGGAACCATGAGGTTGCGGGTTCGATTCCTGGCCTTGCTCAGTGGGTTAAGGATCCGGCATTGCCGTGAGCTGTGGTGTAGGTCACAGACTCGGCTCAGATCCCGTGTTGCTGTGGTTCTGGCGTAGGCCGGTAGCTACAGCTCCAATTAAACCACTAGCCTGGGAACCTCCATGTGCTGCAGGAGCGGCCCTAGAAAAGGCAAAAAGACAAAAAAAAAAAAAAAAGAATGACAGCCCCACCAATTTGGAAGGAGAAGCTGAAAGAAGAACCATTACCCCTAATCTCACCTGTACCCCCAACACTGGCACTTTCTTGGTGTTTCCATCCAGCCTTTTTGTCCTGGCATCTGTTTCCATGGAGCTGTTGCCGTGTACCATGCTAAACCCTGCTTTTCTCACACTACATCATTTCACCAGCCTCATCCACATTGCTTTGTGTTCTCGGTAACAATTTCCCACAATGTTCCATCGGGCACGTGCAGAAGTGGGAGGGGACTCTGTGGCTTTCCTAATTACAGTAGAAATTACTTTAAAAAAATCACACTGGGATGTGGTTAAAAAAATGCTGGGACTGTGGGCCTAGAGACCTGAGTTCTCATTTGATTCTGTGCCAGATGGCTGTGTGAGCTAAGAACATTCCCTCTCTGGGCCTCAGTGTCCTAACCCTATAATGTGTACATAATGATGACTCTAGTTCTTAGAGTAATAGTAATCATGGCAGCTTCCATTCCCTGCCTGCAGGTTCCCTGTCCTGAGCCGTGTGTTCTTACTCATGCCAGCTCATTTATTCCTTACAACAGATCACGAATAAGTACTATTTCACAGATGAGTAAACAGGTTCTGAGAGGTGAAGTCACTTGCTTGGCACAACGCAGCTAGCAAGGAAGTGGCACTGTTGGGATCAGACCCAGGATGCCTGCTGCTTGAGGCTCAGGCTGTGCTGCTACGTCTTAGAGCTCGCTGTGTGATGGGCTCTCAGAGACGTATGTGTCTCCACAGGAGGAGGCTCGCCTGCCCTCACCATGGTCCTCATCTGTTCCCATGTATGGCCCCACTTTACAGGGGAGAAACTGTGGTTCCAAGCGCGGGAGTGCTTGTCTCAAGTGAGAATGTTCTGGGTGGAGTGAGGTCCACATGCTGAAGTTCCAAGCCCTGAAACCTCAGAATGTGACCATAGAGCGTCACTGCAGGGGCAAGTATTTGCTCAGTTAAGACGAGGTCTCGAGGGCGAGCCCCAATCCAGTATGACTGGTGTCTTTATGTGGAGGAAACGTGCATTCAGAGACAGACACACACAGAGGGAGGACGATGTGAAGACATGGGGAGAAGATAGCCACCTACGAGGTAACAGATGCTCCCTCACAGCCTCAGGAGGAACCAGCCCTGCCCACACCCTGATCCCAGATTCCCAGCCTCCAGGATTGGGTGACAAGACATTTCTATTGGTTAACGTGGTCTGGTTCAGCTTGTGGTCCATTGTTGTGGTGGCCCCTGGAAACGTATACAGTGGCCAGGCAGGGATGCAGGAGAGCTGAGGTTCAGGGCAGGGTGGTGGTGGGGAGGCTGCAATGGGGGAAGGGAAGAGGGATGACCCTCTCAACACGTGCAGGGATGACTCGGGGACCTGGCCCTGGGTCAAGACTCACCCATTGTTCACCAGGGCAGGTCCCTGCCCTTGTGAACCTCAGTACACCCTGGGATTGCTGGATGAGATGGTCCCTGAGAGCTGTTCCAGACCTGTGGTCTCATGGATCTTGGAGTTCCTTAGACTCTTGTCCCCTGTGTCCTGACCCGACTGAGCTGGTGTGTATGCGGGCAGCCCCAGGGAATACTCCTTTCTGCTGTCTGTCCAGCAGAGGTTTCCCCAGAGCTCAGGCAAGAGCTGATCCCCAGGGTTACTACTCCTTCACTGTCCTCCTTGGACATGTCCCCAACCCCTGCCCTAGGAACTCTTAAGTCTAACTGATTGCCCAGCCAATGTTAAACACACTGATCACAACCCTACCTGCAAGTCACATGCCCCTTCTACCTCTCTGACTTCTGGTTTGCTGGTTGCCTGCTCCTTTAGCAGCTGGTGTTCCCTAAGGACCCGTGCTTGATGGACATCCCAGGTAAATGATGAGCACCCCAGGTAAATTCATTCCTGCACATATATCCAGTGTACTCTGTGCCAGGCATGATCTAGGCACTAGGATACAGCAACGAACAACACGGGCCCAGATCTCTGCCCACCCCCGACCGCCCCGCACAGGTTTGGACTTGTTAGCAGAGACAGGACTTCTCTGTAGGCGGCGTCTTTGTCATCTAGATGTTCTGCCTCCAGAATTGCTGTCCTAGCCCCAGGCCCCAAGGATGCAGGGTGCCCAGCACAGACCTTTCATCTCACCCCAGCCTTGCTCCTCTCCTTGCTGGCTCGTCTACACTATAAGCAGCCAGCTTCTGTCTTGAAAACCAAATCTTCATGATTCTTTCTTGTTTTTGACCACACATCACAGGCTCTGTCCTGCTGCTTGGCTTCCCTCCTATCACCACCCCTGGCCAGGCCCAGCCCTGTCCCTCCCTCCCTTCTGGCTTTATTTCCTGGGGTATCTCCCCATCCAACCCAAACTCACAGCTGTCAAACCAACTGTCTCAGCCACAGTGCTCCTCTGCTCAAGAACCTTCAAGGGTCCCCTCCCACCTCTTAATTTAAGCCCAAACTTTTTGGCTTAACATTCAGCATCGTAGTATGGACTCTGGAATTGCCTGCTTTGGTTTGAATTCCTCCACTCATTAGCTGTGTGACCAGGGGCAAGTGTTGAATTTCTCTGTGCCTCAGTTTCTTTATTTGTAAAAAAGGGGATTACCCCATAGGGTGGCTGAAAGGATTAAATAATGAAATAATGTACATAAAGCTCTTGGAACAGTGTCTGGAGCATCTCTAATGCTCAGTTACTCTTTTTTTTTTAATCTTATTTTTTTCTTTTTAGGGCCTCCACTGCGGCACATGGAAGTTCCTGGGCTAGGGGTTGAATTGGAGCTGTAGCTGCCGGCCTACGCCACAGCCAGATCCTTAACCCACTGAGCAAGGCCAGGGATTGAATCAGCATCCTCATGGATACCACTTGGGTTCTTAACCCACTGAGCCAAAACGGGAATGTTTCAGTTACTCTTAATTACTATAACTACTGCCATGGCTCTGACCTCCAAGCCCCAGCCAAACAGAATGATTGGCTCTTCCTTTTACCTACCCTTCTCTGCCTTTGTCCACACTTTTCACTCTACCTAGAGTTCCCTTCTCCACTGCAAACTCTGCCTATTTTTCAACATCTTGCTCCAGTACTGCCTCTTCCATACAGCCCTCCCAGATCCTCTGATGGGAAGGGATAGATTCTGCTCCTTAACCCCCTTGTATTTTGTTCAAAGTTATCCTATGGAAAGAGCAGAGTCTTCTCTGCTTAGGAACGGTCTCTGGGATCATCTTCCAGGGCACAGAAATGTCTAGGGGGCCTCCCTTTAGGGTGGAGGCTAATGCTGGCAGGTGGGTCCAAGGGAACCATCTGTGGAGGCACTAATTTCCACTGACTATAAATAACTATGGGTCTGAAACCACAGCAGGGCCTGGATTGTGCCAGAGAGAGTAAGACAATCGTTGTGGGCTGAGGGGGGCCTGCATAAATAACTCGCCTGCCCTGTCGTGGCCTCTCATGTGACAGGCAGGCCTGGAGGGACAGGCTGTTTCAGTGCTCTTGAGCTTTGTGGGACCTGGGCTGAGTGGACAACTGAGGTCACCCTGACGCCAAAGGTGGTCTAGCCTGAGTTACCAGGTTGCATCTCTAGCCCCTCAGCCTACTTGACAGATAAGGAAACCAAGACTCAGGGAGGCAAAATAATCAGAGATTGGTGTCCAGGGCCCTGGGCTTCTGGAGCCAGAAACCTATTGCCCAGGAATGCCCATGGGCCCTTGCAAGGCAGTGAGGGCAAGACCCTAAAGCTGGGCCAGGGCTTGAGGCAAGAAGTCAAGGGCACTGCCCCTGCCTGGGTTGTAGTGGGGCTTTAGGCACACCCCAAGGATGTGAAGTTAGCTGCTTTCAAGGGAAGGAGGATCTGGGATCTGGCTCTGAGTTAGGCATCCTTTGGCCAGTCCAGTGTCTGCACTGCTGGGTGGGGGTGGTCCTATGGCAGTGAGCCTCATAATTCTAGAATGTCTGAGCCTTGGAGGATCCTCAGAGACTCCTAGACCTGCCCTTGTTATTGGGGTGGGGCTCAGGGATGTCTCACTCAGCAGGGGCCAGAGTTGGCTTGGTCCCCACTTGAGAATTTCCAGCCCTCGTTGTCTCCTTACACAGGTGGGTGGGCCACGCCTGCGAGGCCAGACCATGGTCAGGGTGGGCGGCTGCAAGGGGATCCTCTCGAGGTCCCAGCGTGGGCCAGGCTCCCAGCATGTGTCTTCTCATTTAATCCAGAGACCAGTGTGGAGCCTGGGAGCTGGATATTACCCACTCCATTTTACAGATGTAAAAAGTGAGGCACTGAGAATTTATAGAACCTGACCTCCAACCCAGGCTTTTAAACACTATATTTTCAGTATTTTTTTTTCCAGTATCAGAGGTTTTCAAATTTTTCTTTTTTAAAAAATTCTTTGTTAAAAACCAAAAACTCACCAGATGTTTCATCATGCAAAATAGACTTTTTTTTTTTTTTTTTTAAGAATTGCTCTGGTACAAGGTGGGCAGGGGGACCAGAATCCCATCCACTCAGCATCCCTCTGTCCCCAGGGCACCTCTGTGAGACCTCAGGGAATCTAGGGTGGGAACCACCTCTCCAAAGCCTCAGTCTCCCTGCCTTCAGCGAGTTCTTTGGCTCCTCAGGGCCCTGGAGAGGAGCCGTACTCAGGCTTTACCCTCAGGGGGCTCATGGCCCATTTCACGCTCACATGGACAGCACAGCGTAATCAAACATAAATGCGATCTCCAGGCTGACAGTCTGAACACACTGCGGGAACACAGCAGCTGAAGCCCAGTCTATAAAAATCAATCCATAGTCCGTAGGCTGAAGTCCTCTGCACTTTGGGTTACGGCCTAGGCTCTGGGCATGATAAATCCCTTACCTCTCCCCATGCACATCCCACATCTCACCCCTGGGCCTTTGCTCAGGCCGTTCCCTCATTAAGAAGGTGCTCCCTTCCCCATCGCTGCATGTTTACCTCCTTCCCACCCTTCAAGACCTGCTCAGAGGAAGCCTTGGCAACTCCATCTCTAGTCAGGAGGGACTGCCCCTCCTTTGCCTGCAAGCATACCCACTCCTGCTGTAGTTATTCGTGGCCCCAAAAGGCACTGGATTAAAGAGGTTATGTGTGCGTGGTTGGGAGCCAGCCTGTTTGGGCGCTAATCCTGGCTGGGCTCCTCATTAGCGGTGGTGCCCCGAGCCTCAGTTTCCTCACTGGAAAGCTAGGGATACAAACAGTTCCTGCCTCACAGGGGTTTGTGTGGATGAAACGAGGTAATGCTGTGACGCCTCAGCAGACAGGTCGGCTCTCTGTGAGTGCTCCAGTCATGCTAACAAGTCTCTGAGGTCACAGCTATACCTGGGACCACAGCTGGCTGACTTATCACAGCTAGACAGGAAGAGACTTCAGGACAGGGGTGCTTTACAGCCCTCTCTGCATTAGGGAGTTCTGGAGCAGAAGGGGGTCAGGAAGGGGCTCCTCCATCTCTGGACCAAGAGGAAATGTCACGCAAGGCTAACTCCACCCTGGTCTCCCACCTGCCCCATGTAAAGCCATATCACATAGACACTGCCTGAGGAGCATACAGAAGCCAGAGGAGCTGTGTGGCCTGAGCCTGCACATAGTAGGTGTGCAACACACATTTGTTCAACGCATGAATGCATGTTAGCTTACATCTCCACCCAGCATGACAGAGCAGGGGGAAGAACAGGACATTTTTTGAACACCTGTGTCCACTGGTTCTGGAAGGTGGGTATTCTTATGCATTTATAGCTGGGGACATTGTGGCTCAGGGGAATGGAGTAACTTGCTCAAGGGCCCTGATGGTGGAGCTGGGGCTCCAAGTCCATGCTCTATCCACTCTTTCTCTCTTCTGAGCACACAGCAGGCACTTGACATTTAGGGCATATTCATTCTGCAGAGCAAAGATGCCTTCAGAGTAAGAATCAGAGCCACCTTCCTCTCCAAGCCTTGGCTTCCTGCACACAGGGCTGGGAGGCCCACGTGAGATAATCTGATGGAGGAGGCCCTGATAAATGTGCACAGAGGAAATTATAGTTGCTGGGGGGCTTGGGGACACAGGCTTTTTGGATGGTGGGTCTGCCAAGTGAGAGGCCCACCTGACATGCTCTCCCTTCTCCCTTTATCCTCGATGCCCCCGCCAGGTACCCGCCCAGGAGGCACGGACCAGGCCAAGCAGTGTCGGTCAAGGAATGGAGTCCCTCTCACCCTGCTGGAAGCCACCAGGGCAGGGGAGGGTCAGGCCCCCTTTCTCTGTTCTGCATGCTCCGCAGCCTCCCCCAGGCCTGCAGAACTGTTTTCCTAGCACTGCCTCTGCTGGCCCAGCCTGGGAAGATGGAGAGCATGGAGCAAGCAACACGTGGGTCTGTTTTATCGATGATTCAGAAAAATGTGCGGGTGGCATTCTGGAAAGCATCCCCACGTGATTCATCGGGCTTTCACAGAAATCTGTGCTTCTGAGGGATTTATTTTTCCTGGTGCTGTTGGTGGGGGGAGGGTACACAAGACAGCAAATCAAGCATGATGGAGGATGGTGAGAGGGGGGAAGGTGTGTGTGTGTGTGTACGACTGGGTTACTGCGCTGTGTAGCAGAAGTTGGCACCACACTGTAGGTCAGCTATACGTAAATAAAAAAAGAAGTTAAAAAAAAAGATTGCAAATCAAATATGGGCCTCATTGTTTCTAAAGCCATAGACTCACATGTGTTGCTTGAGCCCATTATCTGCCCAGAGAGGCTGCTTCTCCCTTTTCCACTAATTTAAACCCAACTTGTCCCTTAAAGTCACCCAGGGTCCCTGGCTGACACAGTGATAGCACCTGCCATGTGCCAGGCATTTAGCCCTTGACACATGTCACTCTGATCCTCACAGCAACTCTGCAAAAGAGGTGCTATTACTATCCCATGCTGCCAATGAGGAAACTGAGGCACAGAGAGGGTAGATAACCAGCTTGACATTCCACAGCAGGATAAGAATGGAGTCAGGACTTGACCATGACACAGAGTTGGCCCCTTCACTGCTGGGACACTAGTCATAGCCTTCCTCACCTGAATAGACCCAGGTTCCACTATCTTCACCAGTATAATTATTAACAGCATGGTGGTTTAGCTATGATCCCTCCATATTTGTGCTCCCACATCCTGCCTTCATGCCTCAGCTGACTCTTCAAGTCTATCCTTTCTCCCCACCCTCAAGGGCACGGAGCATGCCTGTTCCTCTCCATACGGCCCCTGCACACAGTTATGGGCTTCCATGCAGCAGCCCCGCCAGCAGGTGTGGTTTGTGCCTCCATTCTTCTTCCTTACTCTCCTTCCCGCTTCCATGTGCTCTGGGGCTAACGTGCACATGACCTGGTCTGACCTAGCAGCCTATTCCAGCCTCTGGCCACAGGGACTGTCTCATGAGCGGGTCCGGGTGGCCTGGCGAGAGTCTGTTGTGATACCTAGGGACAAGACCCAGGGAAAGATAATCCCTGGATATTCCAGTTACACAAGCCAGAAAATCTGTTTTTCTGTAAGCCAGTTTGACATGGACCTCCATGAGATAGAACCCTAATAGACAAAAATACTCAGCAAATACTGGAAGATGACCATTCTTTGGTAAAAAACCTTCAAAGCACTTTCAATTCATGGTCTCCGAGGGGCAGAATGCAGTTTCCCCATTTTACAGATGAGGAAACTGAGCTTGTGAAAGTCTAAGTATCTTGCCCAAGGTCATGAGCCTACTTAGTGACAGAGGCAAGGTTGGAACACCTCCCCAGGCTTCATGCCCACCCCTCCTCCACCCCTGCACATATTTGAGAAGGTGGTTGTTTCTTCGGCTTCTTAAATTACTTTGATGAGCTCTGCTCCTCCAAGCCTTGTATGGATAGCATCCTGGGCTGCTTCTCCTGAAGACCCAGGGTGGGGTGGGGGGTGGGGTGGGGAGTGGGTCCTCCCTCATCCCTGGCCAGTGTCTGAGTGGCCCCTGGCCTGGGGCACTGCTGCATCTGTGGCTGCCTCAGTTTCCCCATTGGCCTCTCGGGGCCCCAGGGATCCTTAGGGAGATGGAGCACAGAGAAATAGAGCATCACAGTGACAAACAGGAGACCCATCTCACTTCTCTCACGCCCTCCCCCATCCCCAGCCAGGGGAAGTTCTGTGTGTGACATGGGCCCTGCCAGGTCTGGGGGGCGTCTTGTTTATTGTCATGTTCATGCAACGGGGTGCTGCAGCTCCGATCTGCTCTCCTGTCCCCCTTATTGAACAGGCTGCAGGATTCATACAAAATTAACTGGAGGTTCCGTTTCACAGCACTCTGACATATCCAGTTCCCACCCCACCCTGTGACTGTCCTGCGTTCTTTGTCCCCTTTCTCCCCCACCATGAAATATGCAGTGCAGGGAGCTCCCAGCAGGGCCTCTGGAGCCGCCCCTGCTCACAGCCTGCAGTGTGGGTCAGGGAGTGAAGGATGAGGGCCAGGTGTGCTGGATGGCTCAGAGCAGTGCCACTCTGGGCTCCGGAGACTGAGGCTGCATATTCCATGGGTGACACAGGCTGTCTGCCATCCTGTCCCCAAGCTGCAGCTTTCCACACTATACAGAAAGGATCACAGAGTACCCCCACTTCTTTGTCCCTTCCTTCCTTCATTCTGCCAATATATTTTGAGTCTCTTAGCACTGCAGCAGGTGCAGGGGACACAGTGGTGAATGACAGACAGCTCCTACTTACAGGCCACTCCAACATCCACTACCTGGGTAATCTTTCCAGAAAATGCCAAGACACCTCCTCTGGGAAGCTGCCTCTGATAGCACTTTTGACACTTTGTTGGGCGCCATCTTATTTAACTGCCTAGTTCTTGCACAGGGATGGGGCCAGAGCATATGCTGGGTATTAAGAGATATGTGCATGTAATAACAATGACAATGAACATCATTTTGTAAGTGTCTAGGGGCTGCCACACACCGCACTAAGCCCTTTATGCGAACCATCTGATTTAATTCTCACACCATCCTGTGAGGTAGGTAGTGTTATTCCCATTTCACAGACAAGACAACTGAGGCTCTGAGAGGATTCACTGAACTCTCAGGGTCCCTTGGAAAAACAGGCCAGTCAGGATTAAACCTGGGTCTCAGGGACTCAGGCGGGAGGGGTGTGGAAGGAAGGGAGCAGTGACAGGCACGAGGGAAGGGCATTATCAGGATGGAACAGAACCAGCAGCGGGAGAGGAAAGCAATGGCGCCCAGGTCAGGGCTGAAGCCACCCCACCCGCTGAATGTCCATCACTGCCGGCTAGGGGAGCTGAGCTCATGGCCTGTGCAGGCAGCAGGTGGTGTCCCGGGTGGGAGTTGTGGTCTGTGGCTTCAAGACCCCTGTATCACTTTCAGAGATCTTTTTGCCTAAAATTAGCTCGATGTGAACGGGAAGGCTAATTTATGCATGGCCTGGAGCAGTTTCCTGGAGTGTGACTCAGAGGTGGCTCCCTGTTCACGTCAGCAGATTAGCACAGGGGGGTGTTGGGAAGGGCCACCCTGAGCCCCCAGCCCCTGCCCACGTGGCTTTCAAGTTGGGGGCTGGGGCTGGAGGCCAAGCATTTCTCTATGTCAGAAGAGGCCAAGCAGGACAAATGCTGAATACGAGAGAGAAAAAGAAAAGTTCCCCAGTGGCCCGTTGTCCTCAGGCCCTTGGCAGATATAGGGTACCCTCTTAGGACTGTTCCCACGGTCATGCGAGTGCCTTGGGGCTGGGGCACACCTGGGTGTGGTGTCTGACGGAGCCGTGTTCAAAGTCTGCTCTGATGTGAGCTGTGGCAGTGAGCTTGAGCTCCCATGCTTCCTGTCTGTGAAATGGGTAACGCCTGCTTCCAAGAACATGGGTGATAGCCGAGGAAAATGGGGAGTGCCAGCAGAGACGCTGCCAGCATCCTGGAAGAGTCAGGTTCTGCCCCTTTTGGAGAATGTGGCTGCTTCTCCCAGGTAGTGATGATCAGACTGAAAACAAGAGCTGACGCTGACTGGGGACTTCCATGCTGAGCGCTTGGCCTGATCTCAACCAGTGTTCCACACCCATCCTATTGATGGAGAGATGGAGGTGTTTAGTCTCTGGAGCTGAATCGTAATACACAGCGCTCTCCGTGTGCCCGGTAGGTCCTGTCTAAGATACTTGATCCTCACCACAACCCTGTGAGGCAGTCACTGTTATTATCCTATTTCACAGATAAGGAAACCAAGGCATAAGAGAGGCTAAGTAACTTGCCCAGAATCCCACAGCGGTTAAATGGCATAGCTGGGATTTGAACCCAAGTCGTCCAAGTCCAAGAGTGGCATTAGGCTCCTCTGTCCTTCCTGTTACCTCTTTCACCTCCACCTGCCCCTTAGGAGATTCTTCTGTGGGCCAATGAAGCAGGAGCTCTGGTTAATTCTTTCTTGGGCCGTCCTCCTTCTTAGGGACCTTTCTTCTCAGAGATCTCACTTGATGCTCATGACATTTTAGGAAACCAGGGCTCAGAGGTCAGACAAAAGCCTCAAAGGCACAGAGCTGACAGATGTCAGAACAATAGTCAGAGCTGTCATTACTGTTTCCATTTTACAGATGAGAAGACAAAGTCTCCTTTATTTTTTTTTTACATAATGCTTAACATCCTGCAGCACACCAGCAGTCTGTGGAATCCTATCTAGAAATGCTGCTTTGTGCCACATCACACGCTTTCCCTTCTCTTTCCTCCATAGCCAAGTTCAAACTCCTCCTCCTCCAGGAAGCCTTCTCTGACCTCCACTGCCCACTCACCTCACTTTTCCTCTGGTCTCTGGGGCCCTTGCTGTACTTGGTCTGGATTATGTGCTGTTCTGGCTGCTTGGCTATCTGGGAGCTGCTCTCTGTGGGCTGAGGACTCAGTGACCACATCTCAGGGTTTTATGGGGCAGTTGTCCACCTTCCCCTGCACCAGGCACTAGGCTGGGTGCTGGATGTTTAGAGAGGAGGGGATGGGATTCCTGCCCTTGGGCATGCACCTGCTGCCCCCAGGGCTGGAGCTTTGCCGCAAGCCGCTCAACTTCCCAGATCCCAGAGCCTGTCATGAGGGAGGGAAGTGCAGATTTTTTAACCTGGGGTCGCGGGCCTGCTACCAGGGGCTCTGTGAACCTACTGATGGTGTGGGCCAGACTGTTGCATGCAGTTGGCTGTTAGTCCAGGCAGAGGGGCCATGGCTTCCACCAACTTCTCCACAGGGTCTGAAGTCCAGAGATACTTCAGAAATTCTGGCTCAAGAGAATCTCCTGGCAAGGACAACCTTGCCTCCTAGCAGGCCAGGTGTGCCAACCTGACAGTGGAGGTGAGCATGGGCCATTCTGCCACAGATCGGTGTTCACGCGAGGCTGAGGCCCAGGAGGTCCCCAGGCTGAGTCCACACCTGTCTCAGTGCCCCATGCAGCTGTCTCAAGCACTGAGGTAGACTCACACAGGGAAGAAGGGATGTGCCCCCTATTTCCACCCTCCCTGCCCCAACAAGGCCAAACAATATCCAGAAAAAAAAAAGTGTTTCTAAAGTGCCCAGATGCAGCATGTGGGCTAAATGTCAGAGACAGCAGCCAACCTGGGAAGAAGGACTGATCTCAGCTTTTCCTCCTGGCCCAAGAGAGGAGGGCTGCAGAAAATAGGGACCTGCCCCCCATCCTCGCAGCATTGGGAACAGTGGGCGCCAGCACAGCAACTGCTGGATGAACCCACTGGCCCCAGCTGAGCAACTGGCTCCATGAGCAGCCTCGGCAGGAAAGGCTCTCAGGGTTAGTGCCCAGTGGTGCCTAGGTGTGAGGGCTGCAGTTGGGAGATGGTGTGGGAGGGACCTCCAGCCTTGGCTTTCTCATCTCTCAGTGGGGATAAGACCTCAGGCTGCCTGCCTCCCGGGCTATGGTCTAGACCTAGGGGAGGCCTGTCATCTACTCTCTTTAGAATAATAACAGCTGCTGCATATGGAGCGCCTCCTGTATGCTCAGCCTTCACTAGGCACCATGACATAGACAATGGCCCCATTTTCCAGAGGAAGAAATTGAGGCTCAGTGTAGCTGCTTTGGCTAAAGTTGCAAGATTGGGAGTGCTAGGGTGGACTGCCTCCTGCTGGTGCCTTTGGGGTTTATGCAGGGAACTCGCCTCTATCATGGTGAGGGGATGGTAACTGGGGGGTGGGGACACACTCTGAGCTCTGGTGCCCAGACTGGGCCGTTTCTTTCCTCCTCCTTGTGGCGGATGACCTGCTTTTGGTCCCCTCCTGAGGAGCCCCCAGGAAGCCACAACCTTCCCTCTCTGGAGACCCCAGGCCCGCTCATGTTGGCAGTTGTAAGAAAGCCCCACACCCATCTCCAGGTGACACACACATGGGCATCTGTCACCTTTCCTGTGATGGCCCATCTTCCTGCTTGTCCTGACTTCCTGGCTGCTCCATGGCTGCCCCTGAGACCTGGGGACCCCAAACGGAGTTTGCAGCTGGGAGAGTCGGACATGAGCCAACCCAGCGTCAGGGGATGGGGAACTGGAAGAGACTGCTCTGGTGCCATGCTCGAGCCCAGGTGAAGGGTTTCTGGGCCTGGGAAATGCAACCCCAGGGTCGACTAACTCCTGAACCCAAATCCTGTGGTCCAGCCTCTGGCACCTACCTTCAACAGGCGAGGTTTTGAGGCGCCGGCAGATGGCGTCAGTGTCCCCGTAGGTCTCCTTGATCTTGACCACGGCCTCGGTACCCCGCAGCTCCATGAGGGAGCGCAGCTCCTCCATTGTGCACCCGAAGTCGCCCCCATGGCTCGACTCATTTCTTTGGTTTTTGGAGTAAAAGTCGCTGTTGGTCATGTCACCCATGTCTGCTGCAGTCCCTGCTCGGGGTGGGCCCGAGGGTCAGCACTGGACAGGAGGCTGCCGGGTGATAGCTCTGTAGGGCTGTCCTCTGTAAAACCTCACAGGATGGCTGTGGCTCCTGACGGCCAACTCCAGGGGACAGCTGCAGTGGACTGGTGACAGCGATGGTGGGCTCTGAGGGGCTTCCCTGGGTGCACGGCGAGGTCCAGGGGCCGGAGGGGCTCAGGGCTGTCGATCCAGAAGTCTCCATTCAGTGGGGTCCATGCTGCTCCCTGGAGCTGGCATCTACATGGTCAGGGGTGGTGGCTCCTGCAGAGGCAAGCACAGAGTGGTGACAAGGGTCAGGCACTGGAGGCCTCATGGTCTGAGTACTCTGGAAGGCCCAGCCTGCAGGCACCACACACACACACATACGCCACTCCAAAATAATACCCACTACGCATACAGATACCTGGACATGGATGTTCATACAACACCCCATCATACACTGGCACACACTGTAAACCCAAATGCACAAATGCACGCTGTAAATCTATAGAGGGCCCACTGGGTGCTCTCTGATATGCCACCCTCCATGCACAGCCTGATAACCCCTAATTTTTCACTGTGCTATGGAACATACTGACTTCATGACAAGAACCCTGGTGTACACACACACACTCTGATACACAGCTCAGGGTGGAACACCCAACCTGCCTACTTTTAGAGTCTACCCCACTTCCACCCACACACATACCCCCATCCAGGAACGCCCTTTGTACACACCCTGGTGGACACCCCCTCCCCACCACGCAGTCACACACAGCGACAATTACAGGCATCATCTTAATATCCTGACCTCTTCCCCTCAAAAGCACCCATGCTCACAGCCCTGTTTACACGCATGCCATGTCTACACAACAGGGGCATAACCCCCTCCCATCAAGGACACAGCCCTCAGGCACCCCAGCATAGATGCTTCCCCTGCCTGTGTCTCCTGTATCTGCCCATATGCAGGGTTCTCCCCATTCAAGTCTCATAGGCATGGGGGTCGGAGAAAGCCACCCATTTCCACCTGCAACCCACAACCACGTTAACCAAGGCCTTTAGCCTGGCCAGAGGAACCCACTCAAGCATATTCATCAGGACGCATGAGCTGGGGTCCACGGATCCCTTACCTGCCCCCCCGCCCCCCACAGACCAGCACCACGGACAGCGGCTGCCGCGTCCCTGGAGAGCCCAGGAGGAGGATGGCACGCCAGCTTCTCCCTGCTGCCCAGCCACCCTTGCAGGAGTGCGGCATCTGTGGGGCTGCCAGGAGAGAAACCAATCTACCCAGATACCCAACACCGGTGGCCAAGGCCCCGGCAAGCGTTGGGTGACAAAGGGCCTCTGCTGAGCTCGGCTAGATCTGGCACAGGGACTGGCCCCACCCAGCAGCCACAGGTAGCTGGCCATCCTAGGTCCAGGACAGTGAGGAGGAAGGAGTGGGGGCAGGAAGATAGGACTGAGTGTCCCCTTACCCCCAGTCCCAACTCCTCCCTCCTGTCTCCTCTCCCACCTCTTTCCTTTACAATCCTTTCCTCTTTCACAGCATTTTAGAGCTGGAGGCAATTTAGGGTTAATCTCATTTTTCCAGTGAGGAATATGAAGCTCAGAAAGGGGAAGGAACTTATCCAGCCACATACGGCAAGAGCAGACTGAGCCCCAAGATGGGCTAGTCTCCCGACTTCCAGCCCGTTGTTCTCCCCACCACTAGGGGGAGCTCGCTTCTTTCTCTCTGAAGAACAGAGGCTGGTGGAGGGCTGTGCCTGTCAAGCCTTGAACAACACAGGATCCGGAATCAGACTATTTGGGTTCAAATACAAGTTCTCCCAGTCCTGGCTGTGGGACCCTGGACAAATCCTTTCACTTTTGCCGGGCTTGTTTTCCTCATCTATACAATAATAGTTATCCTTCTCTGTGCCCCTCCTACCTCCTGGTTTACTGGGAACTAATTATGACCATGATCAAATCCAGTGTGTTTCCACCCAGGGTATGAGTCTTCCCAGCCTGGGTCAGGGGGTGCTTGAGCCACAGGAGAATCCCATCATGTCTCACAGGAGGGCGCTTTCACTCAAGGATGCAGTTGGAAGCCTAATTTTCACTCCGGGACCAACTGATATCCTACAGAGTAGAACTTAAAATGGACCTGATGCCTCAAGCAAAGACATAAGACCACAAAGAAAGTGGGTGCCTGGGGCTCCCATCCACAGTCCTGCAGAAACACTCAGGGTCCTTGGCCATCCGAGCATGCACCACCCCACAGCACCCATGCATTTGGACCTCAATGAGAGGAGCAGGTGAGGTAGGGACCAAGTTTGCTGGTGTGTAGAGATGCTGTGCAGGTTAACTGGAGTGACTCTAGAAGACAGCCTCTGGGTTCAAGTTCTTCCTCCTCTCAGCAGAATGGGAGGCAAATTAATTGTAGTTTTGTTATCTTAAAAAAAAGTAGGGGCAGTAATAGTATCTACCTCATAGCTATTACAAGGCTTAAATCAATTATTTCATGCAAAATACCTAGAACCAAGCCAAGCACATGGTAAACACTAAGTATTTTTATTGTTACCAATCCATACAACCACTTTATGAGCTAGGTAATCTTGTTATTCCCTAGGAAAATGAGGAAACCAAGGCAAAGGGAGGTGAAGTAACTTGCCCAAGGTCACAGAGTTAGTGAGTACCAGAGCTGGGATTTGAACTCAGACATTCTGGATCCAGAGACATACACTTAATCAGGATGCTTTGCTGCCTCCCCTGGTGAATCTCCCTTGTGGGGTTCTTACAATGCTTAAATGAAGTGCCAGATGTGAACAAAAGTGCTTTGCAAACCACAAGGGACTCTCTAACCCCGAGGTGCTGTTTTCTATCTGTCCCTCTGCTACCTGCGGTGTGGCTTATGGGCACTGATAATTACATTTCTGACAGCGTGAGCTGTGAGAAACATTAGCAGTAATTATATCTGTGATGACAAGAGCAGGCATGAGTTAATGGGCTACCGGCGATTTTGACAACTATTGTGTTAAGATGAACAATGATCTTCAAATATCTATCTTTCTATCTATCCATCTATCCATCCATCCATCCATGCAACCATCCATTCATGAATTGTGTTGTGGGCACTGACTTCGTGCCAGGCACTGGATAGTCCAGACCATGGTCCCCGGCTCCAAAAGGTGACGGGGGGCAGAGGAGAGACAATTAAATGAGTGACCTCTACAACGTGATAGGATTGCCATGATGAGGAGTCCAATGTGTTTAGGATGTTTAGAGCAGGAAGATCTGATCTGGTTCAGGGTATGAGGGAAGATTTTTCCCTCTTAATATGAGTAGGGAACTTTTCCCCCACAGGTTAAGTAAGACTTAAGCCAAAAGATAAATGAAAGAAACTGACACATACTACTGTCTGTTGGTAAAAGGTTGGGTGAACTATCATCAAATGTGTAGGAAGAGACCCATATGAGCATATGTGGAGGGACAAAACTCTGAGAGAATGAAATCAGTGGAAAAACAGAACTCTGTCCCTCTGAGGTGACTAATGTTAAGCTTTCTTCTTTGAGATTTCCTAATACAGATACCTCTTTTCATCAGTGCTCAATCCCCACCCACTTCACCCCTGCTCCTGCATCTCACAGGTGTATGCATGAGGCCATGCATGTTCTGGGCATCTTGGTTTGTCCTTCTAAAATTGCAGAGCTCACTTTAGCACTTGATCTCACTGTGGGACTTGCTTGGTTTTAGATGGTGAAGTCCACTGGCACAGAAGCAATGTATGAAGCCATACAAATGATCCTGTGATACAGTGAAAGAACTGAAGACCTGCTGGCTTGTGTAGAATCCATCAGCTGCCCTAATCCTCCAGACCTACCTGACATCTGTAACAGGGTACTGTCCACTACCTGCCCGGGCCTTCACCACCCTGATAATGGCCTGTCCTGCTCAGCTTCAGCATCCCTGGAAGGCTTCCCTGACCATCCAGGTCTGTGGAAATGCTCCTGACTCCTGGATGCTCTGTATCCCACCACTCTTTATGTGCTATTGGTTGGCCTGCTTCGCCTTCTCCCTGCCCTGGAGCCCAGGGTTCTGCATGGCCAGGAGCCGTGTCAATTTTGTACTAGTACAGTGCCTGGTATCCAGAAGGAAGCCCATAGATACTTGGTGAATGAATAGATGCCTGGATCAGCTCTTGGGTCACCCATACATGGCAGGGTATGACTGTATAGGTCCTTGGAACTCAGCTTCCTCATCTGTAAAATGGGCTAGATATTCCTACGTGCCCTACATTACAAGCTTGCAGGAGTCAAGACAGGCATCAGAAGCAGGAGTCATACGTTTTCCTTTGTGATGCATCCCCTGCCTTCCACTCCCATTTCCCTTCATTGTAACAAGACATGGGTGTGAGGCTAGGGCAGGCAGCTGTCCCCTCCGCCACAGCCCACCACACACTGACATCTTTGCTGCCTCGCACAAACCTCACATGAGCCATCACTCTATAGCTGAGAGATAAATGGGCCATGGACATTGGAGAAGTCACCTGACCTCGAAAGGCCTCACCTACGCAGAGAAGTTGACCCCCTCTGTCTTATAGGCTGCTGTAAGGACCCATCGAGACCCTTGCGTGTGCGTCTCGGAGTGGCTCCTGGCCTAGGGCAGACACTCTACAGGGCTGGCCTCTTTGCCTCCCCCAGTGCTCCTCCTACCTACCACCCTGTTATTATTAGCAAGTGCACCTCCCTCAAGGTTGTGCCGAGGTTCGTTTGCAGCCAGCTCTCAGTCACCCCTGTCCTAATTAGTGGGACACAGGCTGCTACAGACAGAAGTGTCCCCCTGCCCCAAATTTATGTGTTAAAGCCTCAATCCCCAGTGAGGTGGTATTTGGAGGGAGCCTCTGGGAGTTAATTAGGTCATGAGGGTGGAGCCTTTAGGAATGGGATTGGTGTTCTTTTAAAAGGAGACAAGAGAGAGAAGTTCTATCTTGGCCATGTGAGAAAAGGGAGAAGATGACCATCTGTAATCCAGCAAGTGTGCTCTCACTGGGAATTGAATCTTCCAGGACCTTGATCTTGGACCTCCCAGCCTCCAGCACTATGATAAATAAATTTCTGTTGTTTAAGCCACTCAGTCTATGGTATTCTGAGCTAAGACATGAGTCTGGGCTGGGCAGATACAGTCCAGAGAGGTTGAGTGACATACTAGGGGTCACACAGTCAACAGGGGCCACAGCCCATTGACAAACCCCTCCCTGTTTTCCAAGCTCCTGCTATGTGACCTTGATCAAGCCCCTTTCCTCCCTGGGGCTTCAGTTTCCCATGTGGAAAATGAAGAGACTAGGCGAATGTTCTCTGGGGTCCCTTCAGGCTCTGATGTGCCAGCCTCTTATGAATCCAGGAGAAATTCTGACAACATTGGATTTATGCATTTCAGTTTCATCTTATTAGCATTTAAATGACTCCATATTGTTACATTTCAATGAATCAAGAATACGTTAGAGGCACCTTAATAAAAAGTCTTTGCCAGGAGAGATGCTGGCAGAGGAAGGAGCAATTTTTTTTGGAGTTAATATAAAAAAGGAGGAATCTATCTTTCGAAGGAAGGATTAAAAAAAAAAAAACACACCCCTAAACCTAAACCAACAGCTTTTCAAATCCTAACTGAAGGACGGTAGCTGGGACATTGCAAATGAATTATGTGCTAAAAATAACTTTCGGATGCCGAATCCTTCTGTTTTCAGATGTGCTGAATTTAAATGCAACCTTAATATGTATTTATAAAGTCATCCTTTCCTTTGAATCATCCCTGGCACAAATGACAGATGTGGGGACACAGGTCCCATCTGGTGATCCCGGATGACAAGGCCTAATGCTGTTATTTGGTAGTTTTGTGACGGGTTGCAAGGCTTTAACCCCTCCCTGTGCCTTCGTCTCTGCCTCAAACAGAGCCAACCCCAAAGCTTGGCTTTGAATTCTCACAGTCAAGGAGAGCAGGGAAAGAGGAAGGGAATTGAAAATGAATACCTCAGAAGCGTGTTTAGTGCTATTTTTAGAAAACTCCTATCCTGTTAACCAGAAAAGGAAAATCTAAAAAAAAAAAAAAAAAAAATCCCAGAGAAGCAACCCGCAGCAGCCTCAAAGGCACAGATGGCAGAAGCAGGTCCAGGGGGTGGGCTGTTAGGGACTCAGAACTTCTCACATAGCTTCTCACCCTCCTGTCTGGCTTGAGGGAGGGTAAATCCAGCCTTTAGCTGCACACTAGGGCCAACTCTCTCCACTGCCCCCTGTTCTCCACAGGAGTTTCCAGTGTTAGATGGTAGGAAAATATCCACATTTCTGGTTCTTTAGGTGCCTTACATACCCACTCATCCACCCATCATCCATGCATCCATTTGTCCATCTGCCATCCACCCATCTAGCCATCCATTCATCCATCCATCCACCTACCCAATAAATCTAAAAAGCTGCACCTCAGGCCCTTCCCAAGGTACTGGGATTCTGAGGAAAGCAAGGGAGGTGCATAGATCCTCCTTCATGCTGTTTAATGTCTCCTTACTCTGCCACAAAGAACCCCCCAAACCCCTACGTGAGGATCTGCAGACTGTGTCAAATGAGTCCTGCACAACTTTTGCTTCACGTTTTGGGAGGATGTAATCCAAATGGAACTTGCTTGGGAACTAGGTCTGCTGGATCCCCATCTTGGCTTGACCACTACTATTAATATGGATTGCTTAGCACTTGCTTCCATGGGCTGTGTGGTAGTAGTGTCCCTACTTTACAGGCGAGAAGCTAGGGTTCTGAGAGTCAGATGGCCAATGCCACACAGATGGGACCTGGTATAGGTTAAATACATCTGCTTGAGTCCAAAGCCTCTGTGTTTCCTGTATCCCTTTTACCAATGCAGTGTGGCCTTGAGCCAGTGCCTTCTTCCCTGTGCCTCAGTTTCTTTTTCTATAAAGTGGAGGGGGGAATTGGACAGATACCCAGTCTTAAAGGCCATTTTAGTGCCATCCACAAGGATTCTCCCATCACCTGATACTTGCTTCTGAGGGTACACACTTCCCTGAACATCCTTGATGCCCTGCTGTCCCCAGCAGGAGCACAATCCTAGTTGCAAGTCAAGTCCTGCTTGGCTGGAGGCCAAAGGAAGGAGAAATGCCCTAGAACCTGGGAGTCACAAGCAGATCAAAACTGACCTGCTGCCTTTGACATCCCTTCAACCTCTGCATGGAAGTGGCTACTTTTCAAGATTTAGACTCTTCTTATGCTCCTTGTTTAGAAATCTTCCATTTACCAAAATCTTTGAGAGTTTTCTGAAGTGAAATCAGTAATGTCATCAGCAGATAAAGAGAAGGAATCCTAACTGAGGCAGAGAAATGTTGGGAGAAATTTCACCTTGGCCTGCAAGAGAGGGGACATATAGTAAGAAGGCTGAGGACCATGGCTCTGCCTAAGATGGACCAGCTGCTCTGGTCAGTGTTCTTTAGTTTCAGCCAAATATTTTGGCCACTTCCCCATCTGTCTCCCTGCCCAACTCTCTCTACAGATGCATTGACTTCCCTGGCGGCCCCCAGCCTCCAGAGCCTAACTAGCTATAGTGACACTGCCCCTCCTGTTTTTATCTGCCTCCTTCTCTCCCACTGCCAGCTTTGGACCCATGGATTATAAGTGCAGGCCTGAAGGAAGGACAAAAAAATGATAACAGCAACACTTGGTCATACCTACTATGTGCCAAGTACCATTCTATGAGCTTCACATTTTTTATCTCATTTACTCCTTCACAACAACCCAATGACACAGGTACTGTCACTCTCATTTCACAGAGAAGAAAACAGAAAAAGAGAGTATAAGGTCCTTAGGAGGGTGGCAGAGT
The DNA here is from genome assembly GCF_016906955.1 of Phacochoerus africanus. Classification (NCBI taxonomy): domain Eukaryota; kingdom Metazoa; phylum Chordata; class Mammalia; order Artiodactyla; family Suidae; genus Phacochoerus; species Phacochoerus africanus. The sequence continues at coordinate 146,931,910 of NC_062544.1, forward strand.
TAGCTCTTAAACACACACACACACACACACACACACACACACACACTCACACACTCACACACGCTTAAGGGCTCACTCACATTCCTTTTCCCACAAGACCAGGCTCCTATTCTCTTTTCTGGTTTCTATAATGAAGCATAGGTTTCTGCCGGGTCAGTGCTCTGACCATATACAACAGGTCACTAGCTCCTTGGTGAGTCCTCAGGCTACACCTTTAACTGTGGAGGGTTGGGGCCCAGGGAGCTGTCTCTGGGGATGAAGTGTTGATGGATGGATGGAGGTGGGTGCTGAAGAGGGATTGGGTAGCTAAGGTCAAGGAACCTAATAACCACAGGCCCCCTTTCTCCCCAGCAGGATGACTAGCAGAGGCTGGGAGTGAGCTGTCCATGTGGTTGTGGTGCTGACTGACAGCACCCCTGCTATCCCCCAACGGAGGACAAATGAGCAGGCATCTGGGAACTGTTTCCATGGGGAGCTGTCCCCAAGGCCACGGTGCTGATGAGAGATCTGGGGTGGGTTTAAGGACCACGTGCCAAGGAGCTGTCCATATTATGTGGTGCTGACACAAAGCAAAGGGTTCTAAGTGCCCCTAGAGCTATCCAGGATAGCAGTGCTGACCGATGGGGCATGGGGCTGGGAAGCCTGAGGAGCTGTGTGTGGGTGAAGTGGGAAGGGAACAGGACATTTTCCACAAGTTCTGTGAGCCATGTAGCTGACCCCAGATATTTGGTACTGTCACCAATGCCAGGTTGTTAGGCCATGGGGTGTCTCAAAACTGACCTGAGCCAACAAAATGACACTACGCCAAAGGTCACTTGGGGCAATTTACATGCACATACAGAAGACCCACTTTGATCCACCAGTGCATTTGTCACCTGTGCCAGAAACATTACCATTAGTTATCCCCCCCCCTTTATTTTTTGCATTGCATATGGTCCTTTTCTGTTGGTTCCTGCTGGGACCATATTTAAGTGGTGGCATCCCAGTGTGTCTAAGTTTATTAAATTATTTCCTCTATGGAATGGAAAAGGAAAATTCACCCACAGAGGTGCCAGGGGATGAGTTTACATTGGGAAAATACTTTTTTGTTGTTATTGTTCTTTTTAGGGCTGCACCTGTGGCATATGGAGGTTCCCAGGCTAGGAGTCAAATCAGAGCTACAGACGATGGCCTATGCCACAGTCACAGCAATGCAGGATCTGAGCCACGTCTGCAACCTACACCACAATTCATGGCAATGCTGGATCCTTAACCCACTGAGTGAGGCCAGGGATCAAACCCACAACCTCATGATTCCGAGTCAGATTTGTTTCCACTGCATCATGATGGGAACTCTGGAAAAATACTTTTGAATAGCTGAGTGAATTCTTAGGTGTCCAAATCAGAAAAGCAGGAAGCTAAGGCTTAGGGAAAGTCATTCTATATGTCTTGAGAGCACAGAGGCCAGGAAATAGTACTGTGTGAAAAAGGGAAAACTGCAGAAAAGCAGTGACTCCTGGATTCAAAGGAGGGGAGTCAAACTAATGCAGGCACTGGCAGGGGTTGGTGTTTGTATGTGTTGGGGGGGGGTGTTTTTCAGATTCTATTTCTCACTACTGTGGCCAATCTTCTAGGCTCAAGCAGAACTAGCCCTGGTTTGGTGACTGCACTTGCTGCCCTTCATGCCCCAGCCCAGGTTATCCCCCTCAGGGGCTCCTTGGTAGAAAGAGAGTGACATTTGTCAGGACACCACCTGAAGGTGGTGAATCAGAGGGCCAGGAAGCCAGGCGAGGAGCAGAGAGTAGGAGCTGCCTCTCATGACGAAGGTTTCCTCTCCTCCCTCTCTTGATAAAGGCTTCTCTAGTTGGAGCTCAGGCACCCAAGAGCGGGGTTGCTTGAAGTGCAGTTCTCCAAGGGCCACCCATGTGAGCATCACTTGGAGGCTGGCTGAAATGCAGATCTCCAGCCGCAAGCCTGCAGAGACGGGTCAATCTCTGGTGGTGGGGCTGGGAATTTTAATTACACAGGCAGAATCCCTGCCCTAGCACTTAGGGGCTCCCGTTAAGGCCCTTCATTCAGCTTTCTTCTTCTTATAGCCAACATTCTCCTGGCTCTGGGTTCTAGAATTCTGCTCTTGTAGTCAAGCCTATGGCTCAAAATCACCTCCAGCTCCCTGTCCCTGCTTTTCCAAATGCCACCTCCTGTCAGGTCCAGCCCTAGGCATCTCCTGGGAATGACTGCGACCAGCTGCTCCAGGGCCCTTCTGTCTTCACACCTTTGCCCATACCTGATGATCCCCATTCCTTCTTCCCACACTCCTGTGGCTTCTCTGACCAATTTTATCCCAGGAGTCAGCATGACTTCTCTATTCAAGGCCAACTATAGGCTTTCAGCACAATCCTTCCCTCGATCCTCTTAATGCCCCACCTCTCCCTGGCAGTGCCATCCACCTGACATCAACTTGCATCCTAACATGAATGGTTCCCAAACTGACATTCCACACTGCCCTTTCCCCTAAGCTCTAGCACCCACCTTTTCATGACTATCAAATGTCCCCTCTGAAGGTCTCCAGGCTCTCAGAGTCCCCAAACTATCCTCAACCTTATGTGATCTCTGCATCTGTCATGGCATCTAACATGCCCTTGCAGATTCCTGGAGCTGGACTATCAGGGTCACCCTTGACTCTGTTCCTCCTTACATCCAATCAGGTGCCCAGACCCAGGGAGCAGTGGGGTAAGAGCTAAGGCCTCATCCTCTTCCTAACCATCCTGAGCTCTTGACCAAGTTTAGGTTTTGCATCCACAAACTTTCAACTAGCCCCTCACCACTAACCCCCAACCCTCACTGTTCCTAAAGTGATGCTGACAGGGACTCCCATTTACTGAGTGGCTCTCATGTGCTGGGAGCTGTGTTAGGATCTAAAAACATGTTAATTCACAGTAACCTCATGAGGTAGGCAATCTTACGGAATGGAGGCTTAGAGGAAACTGAGGCTTAGAGAGGTGAGGGAACATCATGCCCCAGTCACGTAGCTAATGAGTGGTAGAGTCAAGAGCGGAACTGGAATCTGTCTGACTCTAAAACCTCTTGAACTTGAGCATGTCACTCTCTGGATGAAAACCCATCACTGACTTGCTGGTATCTATTAAAGAAAAACCATATTCATGACCACTGCATCCAGGATCCTGCCTGGTGGGCTCTGAGCCAACTTCCCCGGCCTCTGGGGTAAGTGAATTCCTTGTACTTCCTCAACAATGAGCACATGCTCCTGCCTCCCACCCTCTGTATACACCATTACCTCTGTCCGAGATTATCTATACCCACTTTGCCATTAATCAAAAGCTTCCTTGCTAAGGCCATCCCCAATGCCAACTTCTCTGCAAAGTTCTCTCCAATGCCTCTGCCACATATTTCACTCCCCTTCCCGCTGCTAGACCATCACATGTGGCTCATTTCTTGACTTTGAAACCTCCACTCTCAGTCTTGGGATAGGTTTTGCCAGCTTGCCTCCCTCCACTGTGAACTCCCTGAGAACAGGACCTCCCCACCTCCCAGCACAGGACTGGCCTCCAACAATGCTGGCTCCACTACCGAGGAAGCAAACCGACTATGGAAAGACACCAGGGACAAAACAAACTGCCTATGGAAGGACACTAGGGTCAACAAATCTTGGGGTGCAGCCTGAATTTGGAAAGCGGAGTCTGGCTGACCAGATGGCAGGAAGAGCTGATGCTAAAAGCACCCAGGCAGCATGCCGCAGCCTCACAGGCAGCATGCTGGCAAATCTGCATCTGAACCTTAGGAAGCAGCTGCTTCACATCCCATTTCACAGATGAGCAGATGGAGGCTTTGCTGGGTTAAGGATGTTGCAGGGTTACCTCACTGTTGGATTTGAACCCACCCAGGCAATCTGCCATCAGAACCCCTGCTGAAGTCCCTCTTGCAATGACTCAGAAGACCAAGGTGTTGGTGGCTATGGCAATGGGGCACACTGAAGCACTTGGTGTCTCATGGGGAAATGTCCCAGCCCTTCTGGACCACACTCGTCAGGCCTGTGTCTTCTGCCACACCCCATGTTACATCCCACAGAGGATCCCTGTGGTCTGGCCATGGCGCTGTTCTCCCCTCACCTCATCTCCATTCTCTACCCAAAGCTGGATGACAGGGATGAGGTCAGGGAAGGACACTTAGAATCTGTCAAGACGCTGGTCCAGACTCAGGCCCAGGGACCAGGTGAGGTGCTGGGAGCATAGGATGCCCCATGTCGAGGCTGACCTCAGTGTTAATGGCCCTGGCTCCAGAGCTGGCCCACTGGCAGCTCCAGACCCCAGGATCCCATGTCTCACAGGCCTGCAGAATCTCTTTGGCTCCTGCACCCAGCAGGCCAGCCTGCTGATTAGTGACCATCCCAGCCGGCCAGCTCTGCAGCTCTTCTCCTGACTTGGCATGGCCGTCCCGACCACTGCAGAGACAAACAGAATCCGCCCGGCACCTTGAACAGATGGTGCCACTTCTAAAAATAACGCCGCACCACGCTCCCTGGCGCAGCCAGTCCTCTCGACAGAAGGGGGTGCGGGTGGGGGTGGGGGCTGCTAGCTATGCTCACCAGCCATCTGCACAGGGACAGATGTGGATATAGCCTCCTGGGGGACAGAGGCTCAGGGGACCCCAGCCCCACTGAAGCGGGGCAGGGCCACGGGCTTGCTGCTGAGGTCCAAGGTCTGTCCCTGAAGTGAAGGTACGGAAGCCATGGCAGCTCCCCTCCCTCCCCACCAACATGGCTTCCCAGTGGCCCCTCCCCCAGGTTCCATGGCTGAGATTCCCACTTGGAACACTGGCTCTGCTGGCCTTTTGGCTTCTACCCCATGCCTGAGTCCCTATACTCATAACTCCTAGTGCTGTCTTCTCTTAGGAATTTCCTTCCACTCCCAGAATCTTCTTCTTCCTTCTATTTTTTTTTTTTAGGGCCATACCCATGGCATATGGAGGTTCCCCCACTAGGGGTCAAATTGGAGCTGTAGCTGCCAGCCTATACCACAGCCCCTCCCCAGAGCAGAGACACCAAAGGGGCATCACTGTTTGCAAAGCTTGATGGGAAGCCAGAAGAAGCCCTGATTCCCCATGCCTGCTTGAATCCAGAGGGACCTCAGAATCTGTGTGATGGTCAGTGCCTTCACAGATCCTATGTGCATTCTTGCTTGTGCTTGCATGCTTCCCTTGACAGTGGGCTCACTCCCTCTTTCCATGATAATCTAGGTCATTGAACTGAATTTTGACTGAACTTAAATTTTCTTCTTGCTATTTTTTACTGTTTCACAGTTAATGGGAGTTTTCTGACTCACACAGAATAACCCTGCTCCCTCTTCTCCACTGGAAGTTCATGACCACAGGTGCATGGATGTGTGTGTTCCAGGGCTGAACATGTACATGACTGTGCAATGTCACACATACATGTATTTGTGCAGGTCGGGGCAGAGGGAGCACACGCGTGGTTGCACAAGTGTGTGTGTAAGCCTGCCTGAATGTGTCTGAGCAGGGGGTGTGCTGAGACGTGTATGCATTTTGGAAATAAGACTCTAGATGTTGCCTGTCGGGGGATCTTTGGCAGCCATGGATCATGGCAAAGAATTTTAATTCTATCTTGAGACTACCTTAGTCTCCCAGTTTGGGAGATGGGTGGGTGGCGAGATGGGGTGCTCACAAAGGCTCCAGAACAGATCAGAAGGCCAACCTGTAGCAGACGCCTGTCATTGTCTCTGGGGCTATCTGAAAGGTGGCCCTGAACCTCTGTGAACCCCATCCCATGCCATCAGATGACTTTCTCAGGGGACTCTGCCATTAGGGTGGGTCCTGAACAAGATGACAGTGACGACAGAAGAGCAGTTTATAAGAGTGGTCATGATGTGCTTTTCCGCTTAAAGTTCACAAAGAACACACTGATTATTTCCATTTCATGATGAAGGAATCTAAGGCAAGGCCACTTTAGGGGCCTGTGGTGGGTCCCACAGATGCCAACATGTCCAGGAGGCAAACTGGGGGCTCAATATCCTGCACAGGACACACTACTCCAGGGCTGAGCACCCCCAGCCATGGGTGAACAGGCCTTGGGCTGGCCTGTCTGGGGGGGTCTGCCATCAGCTGTCCCTGTGCCACTGTCCTCTCTCTTTGGGTCTGAGTTTCTCCACCTGTGAAATGAGGAGGTTGGACTAGATGGCTCCTCACACACTGGCCTGTGCTAAGTCTAGGATACTGGATCAGGCCCAGGAAAGGGGGCCTCTGCCTCCTGCATCCCCATCCTGACGGGTCTGTATTGGCCCTTGGGACAGCCAGGGTTATTTTCTGGACACTGGACATCTATGGGGCAAAAGTTCCTGTTTTATTTTATTCTTATTCTTATTATTATATTTTACTGCCGCACCTGCAAGTTCCTGGGCTAGGGGTCAAATTGGAGCTGCAGCTGACGGCCTATACCACAGCCATAGCAACACCAGATCTGAGCTACATCTGTGACCTACATCACACCTTGCAGCAATGCTGGATCTTGAACCCACTGGGCAAGTCAAGGGGTTGAACCCGCATCCTCATAGATACTAGTCGGGTTTTTAACCCACTGAGCCACAACAGGAACTCCCAAAAGTCCCCATTTTAAAAAACAAAAAAATCAACTCAGAGCTGCCATGTGAACAATCTGTCATACACTAGCACTAACTGTTCCCTCCCATTTGCTGCTCTGCCTGGTATACTCCTATCCACCCTACAGGGCCCATCTCATGGGGCCCCTCCTCAGTGCACACTATGCTGACCCCACTCTCCAGGCAGAGTCACCTGATCCTTCTACGGGGTTTGACTGCTTACTCCGTGAAGGGCAGAGGACCGCGTCTATTCATCTCTAGGTCCCCAGTGCACCTGACAGAGACAGAATCAGTGTCTAACAGAGGCTTGCTGAATGATTGTAAAAACCCATTGCTTGACCTCAGAAACTGAGACAGAACAAGACTATCTGGGGCCTGGGCTCATCCACTTCTTCAACTGCTTGCTTTTGAATACAAAGGCAAAGAACATGCATGGAGCACCTACTGTGCACCCAGCACTGGTCTCCAGGAAGGATTGACGCCCTGGCTGAAATACAGGAGTTGAGATCACATTTCTGGCAGGGTGGGGGCCACAGTCATCATGACACTGTGGCGTAATAGTAATCAAAGAATCTTAAGAGCAGCTAAGGTTTTTTTTTTTTTTTTTTGGTCTTTTTATGCCACACCTGAGGCATATGGAAGTTCCCAGCCTAGGGGGGAAATCGGAGCTGTAGCCACCTGCTTATGCCACAGCCACAGCAATGCAGGATCTGAGCCCTGTCTGCAACCTACACCACACTCACAGCAATGCCGGATCCTTAACCCACTGAGCGAGGTCAGGAGCTGAACCCACATCCTCATGGATGCTAGTCGGGTTCATTAACTCCTGAACCACGACGAGAATGCCAGTTTTTTTTTAATAACGAAGTATTATTCCTTGTATGCAGCTTTTTCTATGCACAATATTGCTCATATTTACAATGACCCCTCAGGCTGATACTCTGATTTCCTTCTTGTTACAGATGAGAAAGCTGAATTTAAGGGCACACTAGGGTCTAAGTCTCAAGGCTGTACTCTTGACCTTGGCACTCAAGAGATTCCCGGAACTGGAATCAGTGCCCGTGGTGGGGACACCAGTGGAGAGAAATGTGTTATTCTGGGGAGACAGAGAAAGCCAGGGCCATCCTGTTCCTCCCTCTCGAGGTGGAGGAACAGTGCCTGGGGTCCAGGTGGGCTGGGGGCTGGGAGGAGGCCCCCAAGCATTTGCCAACTTTAACATCCATAAGGAAACCCCCAGTGGGATTCTCGTCTGCTACGCCGCTGACAGGTGCAAGGCGGGGGCTTTGGCTGACCTGGCAGGCTGGGTGTGAGGGGCGGGAAGCAGATGGCAGCCCCTTCCTGTGTTTGGAAGAAGTCAAGGGTGAAATCCTGGAGCCGGCAGCCGGGCCGCATCACCTGCTGTTAGAAACAGCCCCTGGGCCAGAGGGCTGGCGGCCACCCAAAGTGGCTTTGCTGACGAATGGCAGGCCTGGGGAGGCACAGCCACCGGCGCAACCCTTTTCCATGGAGAGCATTGCTATCTTCTTAGAATTAAGGACTGTTACTGGAAGGAGTTCTTCATAGTAAAATCTCCTTTGTCTTGCCAGTGACCTTGGGGCAGAGGGAGCAGGGTACCCATTTTAAAGATAAGGATACTGAGGATCAAAGAAGATAAGCCACTTCCTTGACACAGGGCCCTCAGACAATGCTGGGAGGTACAAAAGAGACCCGGGTGCAAAACACAAGGAGGCACCCACTCTCTGGTTCCCAAAAGTTCCAAGTCCCCATCCCTCTGCTATGGGTCTGCCCTGTAGTTCAAGTCTACCTGAAGGACGCATGGGTCTACTTGCCCATCCCTGTCCCTGTCCCAAACAAGGGCAGAGACAGAAAATCTACAGAGATTTCAAACCCATTTTGGTAAGTTTGTGAATGAAGCCGACATAATAGATTCTAAGATGTACCAAGAATTGCGAAAGTTGTTGAAAGCCAATGTCTCAGCAATCACTTCCCTGAGCAGCAATGGATTTTAGGGCAAACAGCTCACTCTCACTTCCCCTTATCTGGCAGCCTTTTGCTGTGGGCCTGTGATGTGCCTGGCCCCAGGGGATGGAGAAGAACAGGACACAACCCTGTCCTCAGAAAGCCCTGTGTTTTTCCCTCCCTGTGCAGCATGGAACCTGCACATTATAACAACTTAATACAAATGATCATGATAAACTAACATTTACACAGCAGTTTCTATGCGACAGGCCCTGTGTCAAGCACTTGACACACGTCACCTCATTTGATCCACATCACAATTCTGAGGCAGGTATTCTTATTCTCCCATTTTTCAGAAAAGGAAAGTGAGGCAAAGAGGGGTTAAGGAACTTGCCCAAGGTCACTCAGGAAGAGTACAGTGGAGCTGGGACGGATGCCCAGTAAATGTTTGGTGGGTGAATGAATGAAAACACAGGGCAGGTCACACAGGGAGGCCAAGGAAACCTACAGGGAATGGTTCACTGTGACTGTGCAAAGTGCCCTGAGAGCCCCAGGAAGTGGCAGCGGGCCTTCCGAGGTCAGTGCTACCAGAGCGTCAGGGAATTAATTACCTGTGCTTTCGGGCAAACTTGGGCTGTAGGCATCCAAGAAGAGGGTGACAGGGACAGCTGCCGTATCAGTTAGCAGCATGAGGAAGCTCCGATTTCTCCCTCTCTGAGCCCAACCACATGCCCCACCTATAAAAATATCCCAGGCCAATGGCCCTTTTACCCCGAGAAAGTGGGCTCTGAGACAGGCTGGTCCTGCGCAGGTAGGAGAGGAGCGCGAGGCCCCTCCTGGGCTGCCACGGTCAAGGGTCTCAACCCTGAGCCCTCCTGCTCAGGGTCACACAGTGACCACAGTGACATGGCTCCAGCCTGCAGGGAGGGGGCTGTGGCTGGACACCCTGACACCCAAACCTCCCCAGCTTGTGCCTCAGCTGCCAGGCAACCATGCAGCTCAGGTTTCGGGGGCCGAGGACAGGGCTCGAGTGAGGTCGTCAGTTAATAATAATAGATACGGCCCAGCCTGGTGGGGCTGCTTGAGATACACAAATCTCAGACCCGGGCAGGGCCTAGGTGGCTCTGCGGTCATTTTGCAGATGGAGAGACTGAGCGCTGGGAGGGAAAGGGGGTTTCCTGAAGGGACCAGTGAGTTAGAGATGAAGGTTGGAAGAATAATAACAGTTCAGAAAGTAGGGACAAGAGTAGCGCCACATGCAGGGCGTTGCATCCGTGGCTTTTCCACCACATCCCAACTCATCCTCAAAACAATAGTGAGGCAGGAGTTCCCGTCGTGGCTCAGTGGTTAACGAATCCGACTAGGAACCATGAGGTCGCAGGTTCGGTCCCTGCCCTTGCTCAGTGGGTTAAGGATCCGGCGTTGCCGTGAGCTGTGGTGTAGGTTGCAGATGTGGCTCGGATCCTGCGTTGCTGTGGCTCTGGCGTAGGCCGGTGGCTACAGCTCCGATTCGACCCCTAGCCTGGGAACCTCCATATGCCGCAGGAGCAGCCCAAAGAAATAGCAAGAAGACCAAAAAAAAAAAAAAAAAAAACCACCAATAGTGAGGCGGAGGTGTTTTCATGCCCATTTTATAGGTCGGGAGACTGAGACTCGGAGAGCTGGTGAGTGACAGAGGCCAGCTAGGAACCCAGGTCAGTGTGACTCTGAAGTCTGCAAGTGTCACCCCCACCAGTACTGCCCTGAGCGACTAAGAAGAGTCCCTGGGTGAGGACTGAGGGGCCTGCTTCACAGCTGGGGCCTTTCCATCTCCTCAGCAGCCCCTGGAGGGGGAGGCGTCTCAACACTAGGGATGCTGAACTCACAGGGTGAAGTGGGTCCAAGGCGACCTAAGAAGTAGGCAGGGATGTAGGATTTGAGCCCCTGTCTCTCTGGCCAGGCCGACCCACTTTGCCCAGTTTGCTGGCAGAAGCCTGGGGCAGCGCACCCCTCTGCCAAGCGCCCACTCAGCATTGGGCATCTCTGCCCGATTACCCCCTCAAGCAGGGCAAGATTTCAGGGGGACGGGCCCCCACTCCCCAGCCCCTAAGAGAGGCTGCAAGCCCCAGCAGAGAGTAGTGACCTTTGATTCCAGGCCACTAGACCTCTCCCTCAGCCACTCACACCCCCACCTCTTGCAACCTGAGCCTGGCAGGACAGGGACAAGCAGGTTGTCATGGTGACAGCACATCAGATACTGACCTGGGGACCCGAAGGCAGCACAGGGGAAGGGCAGGCGTTGCCGCGGAGGGATGACTGCAGGGGTGGAGGGCAGGGGGTCGGGGGACCTGTGGCGGCTGTAGTTCCTCTGTGGGCCAGGCTGGGCACAAGCTGCTATTTATAATTCTGCTGAATGGGCCCAATGACCTGACCCACAGCCCAATGGCCTGGAAGCCCAGCAGCTGCACAGAGGGGAGGAAACAGCTCAGGAACCTCTACCCCACTCCTCCAGCCCCAGCCCCCAGCTCTGAGTGCAGGGTGGAGGGAAGTGGGGGAGCACAGGCCCCCTCACCCACCACCTCCATTAGCCTCAACATCCATCCCTCTGGCCAATCCTGCCCACATCCCTATGTCCTGGGCCAGTTTCGGCCAGTGCAGGAGCCCAGGAAGGGCTGGGGCCTGGGTTCTGGTCTTAAAGGGGCTCAGAGAGCATGCGTGTACATATGCGTGCGTGCATGCACGTGCATGTGTGTGTGCACGTGTGTTCCAGGATGCTTCCCACTGGAGGGGGAGGAGGGTTGGGGTGGAGGGGAAAGAGAGGGAAGAAAGAGAAACTGTAAGGCAGAGAGGCACTTGAGAGGCTGGGGTGGAAGGGCTGGGGGTGGAAAGGAGGTGTAAGAGGGAGAGAAACAGAGGCAGATGTCAAAAGAGACAAAGTGAGACAGAGAAAGGAGGGAGGGAGAGAGATAGGAGGAAATGGACAGACACACATAGAGCCAGAGGAACTGAAGCAGAGACACAGAGAAACTGGAACCGGGGTGGGGGTGGGGGGACAGAGCTCAGCGTCCTCTCTGCCCTGGTAGTCAAGCCCAAATGCAAACACGACTGGGACTCACGGGGCGGGGCACTCAGAGGTCTGCTTGTGGGAGGGGAGGGGGCCTGGGCTGCACTCACCGCCCAGCCCTGCTCCAGCCTCCTCGCCGCCTGGGGGCATGGGCAGGGCCAAGACTGCTCCAAGGTCGCCGGAACCGGGCCAGGAGAAGCATGGCGGTGGCTCCTGGGGCTTGCTGGGCTGTCCGCCCTCGGATAAGGGTTATTTTGGGAGCAGAGCAGCCAGAACCCACCCCCTCTTCCCTTGTTCACGGGCCAGTGGCTGCTGACTCAAAATTTTCTCTCAAGGAAACTGTCTCCCCGAAATCCAATGTCACTTCTTCTGGGAGGCCTGCCCTGACCCTCCCAGATTAAATTCTCTGCTTCCACAGAGCTAGCCCCGGGGTGGCGGGGGGGAGCTGGAGCCAGGCCTCCCAACCCCTGTGAGAGCTGCACGTTCACTGAGCAAGAACTTTACATGTACCATCTCATTTAGCCTCCCAGCAGCCCTCTTCAGGGGCTTCAGGAGCAGGCCCTGATTTACAAAGGAGGAAACCAAGGCTCAGAGGGGCTAAGTGGTTTGCCCATGATCTTATGGCTGGGAAGTTGTTGAAGCAAGGTCTGACCAAGGCAGCCAGAGTTCAGATCCCAGGCAAACAGCCTTCCCTGCTCTAACTGTCACCTTCATACCCACGACTCCAGAACCTTCTGTGGCTCCCCAGTACCTCCAAGATCAAATCCAAGCATCCCACTGGGTACTAAGCCTTTCCTCTATTTGTCCTACTCTTGTCGTTCAGGTATCATTTTCTCTCTCCTCCCAATCTCCTGCTTCTAGGCCCCTTCTGCTCTGGCCTTTTCTGATTTATTCCTTTAAGAGCTAGTTAATGAACACCCACTGTGTGCCAGGCACACCATACTTGTTTCTGCTGGGAAAGACAAGTTATGAAAAGTGATATAAAGAGACTAAGGCATTACGACCAGCTGCCAGGGGACTTAGTTTGCTGAGTAGACATGCAAAGAGCTGTCGCCAGTGGGTGCCAGGCTGAGAGAACCGCACAGGTGAAGACCCTGAGGTGGGAATGGGTGGGGTGTGCTTTTAATAATCCAAAGCATGGCTGGGGCTTGTGAGGGAGGCTGAGGGATGAGGTAAGCTCAGAGAGGGGCAGGGGTCAACTGTGTGGGGCTTTGAAGCCAGGATGAAGAACCTGGATTTTATCCCAGGAGCAGTGGATGCCTCTAAAGAATTTTAGGTGACAGATCAGCACAAAGTTTATTTGTTTTTAAGGACCAATCCTCTGCTGGTGGACACCCTGTCAGGGAGATAGGGAGAGAGCTGGGGAGGAGGGAGCAGCTACTGCGTCACCAGGCGAGTGGGGACGGGGCAGCGGCTGCAGGGGCGGCCAGGGTGCTGAAGAGACGTGGGCAGGTGGGAGGGAGGAAGTGGCACCAGGAGGACGAGCCAGGGAGAGGGAGGGGGAGGAGCACGGCGGATGAGGGCTCTGCCTTCAGCAAGAGGGTGGGTGATGGTGCCATTTACTGGGACGGGAAGTTGGGAAGGAGCCGGTTTGGGGGGTGGGTGGGCACAGGGAAGAATCCTCTTTTGGACTTGTTAACTTTGAGATGCTTGTGAGATGTCCAAGTACAGATGCCAAGCGGCCAGTTGGGTGATGAGCTGGGAGCGCAGAAGAGAGGCTCTGGCTGAAGATATAAATATGGGAATAGGCAGCTGATGGTATTTCAAGCCATGGGACAGGGTGAGCTCACTGAGGAGAGAGATGACTGAGGGAAGGGAAAGGGCTCAGATTTGAGCCCCCAGCATTTGGAGGTCGAGCAGAAAAAGAGGACCGAGCCATGCAGCTCCCCAGCTGAACTGTCAGGTGGCTTCCCTGCTTGAAAGCCTTCCGTGGCTCCCCACTGCCCTCAGAACAAGGGTCAAAATCCGTAGCTTGACACACAGCTCCTGCCTACTTCTGTTTCACGTCCTCTGGCCCCTCACTCATATCCTTCCCAACAATGGTACCAAATCCCTTGTGACATTCCACAGCTCCAGGTTTAGCCAGGGCAACTGCCCTGCCTAAGTGCCCTTCTCAGGCAAAGCCTAATTCTAGCTCTTGCTCTTGTAAAGCTTTCTCTAAGCTTCAAGGCCAATTTTGCAAACCTGCCTCTGTGTCTCTAGGCCTTGTGGATGCACTACACTAGCGCCATCTTTCTGGGAGCCCCTTGGGGGCGGGGGCTGGTCCACCACCCCATCCAGGGCCTGGCACGCCTGAGGCTCAGGGAGAGCCCTCGTGTGCTCCGTGCCCATTCCTGGGTCACAGTCGGACATGTGCCATCAGAGCTGGGGGCAGAGGCGAGAATGTGGACTCCATCACTGCCAACTTGAGCCTGGGCTGCCGCTCTGAACAGACTCAGAGGAAGGAAGGTGCTCAGAGGGAGGAGGTGAGTGGGCGTGAGAATGACGGGCGGCCACTGGGCACTTGCCAGGCACCCTGCCTGCCACTGCAGCAGGAGGGGAGAAAAAGGAAAAGATAAAATCAGGGAACAAAGAGCAATCAAGTTCATCTGCCCTCACTACTGCCCCAGCTCACGATCAGAGATTCCTGTGCAGGAAATCAAAGAGACAGTGGGGAGAGGGGAACTTGGTCTGGAGGGGTCACGACAAAGCTCCTGCACCCTCCTGGGTCGCTTTGATTCTGTATTGTGTCTAATGTTACCACCCGCAGGCTCCTGCTGAAAGCCTCTGTGGATGGGGACTGGAGGGGCAACTTGCCCATTTAATCCGCTCCTAATAGGTGTCGGGCGCCTTGAGTTCATTCAAGGGCACAGATTGGGGTTAGGCAGACCTAGGCTGTGATTCCGGCTCCACTGCTTCCTCATGGCTTTGGGCAGCTTACCATCTTGCTCTGGGCCTCAGTTTTTTTCATCTGCAAGATGGGGACATTGACAGGTGCATGCCTATGCTTTGGGGGTGGGGGTGACGTGTGACAATGGTTGTGAAACATGGAGCAAGCACCTGTCACACAGCTGTCTCCTTTTATCTTCCTAACAGTCCTGTTAGAGGAGCGATGATGCTCCTATTTTATAGACAGGGGAACTGAGGCTCAGCGAGGGCCAGACGGCAGAGGTAGGATGGACAGAGCTGATGCCTAAGAGCATTTCTGCTTCCAAAGCCAAAGGCCCCTCCCTGTGCAATGTCCCATGCAGTCTCTTACTTGACATTCAGTTTGTTGATTCTAGGGTCTGGGGTTGGATGCTGGGAACACAAAGGTGATTCAGACAAAAGGTCTACCTTCTGGGGTGGGGGGTGTCACCATTGACTTTTTTATACCCCCTCCTCCCATTCGGAGAAGCTCTAGGTGGGAGGTGGGGTGGGGATTCCCACAGTACAGAAGGAGAAATAGTCTGGGAGTTCCCAACTCACAGGGCCAGACAAGCAGCTAGGGTCACTCCTCTGAATCTCAGTTGCTCCTTCTGAAAAACTGGCATAAATTCTATCTCCCCCTCAAGATAACCAGAAAGAGAAAGACACATACCGTATGCTATCACTTATATATGGAATCTAAAATATGGTACAAAGGAACCTAGCTACAGAACAGAAACAGACTCACACACATAGAGAACAGACCTGCGGTTGCCAAGGGGGAGGGGAGGGAGTGGGATGGACGGGGAGTTTGGGGTTAATAATGCAAACTATTACATTTAGAATGGATAGGCAGTGAGGTCCTGTTGTACAGTACAGGGAACCGTATCCAGTCTCTTGGAACGGACCGTGCTAGAAGATAATATGAGAAAAAAAAGTATATGTATGTATGACTGGGTCATGTTGCTGAAAGTAGAAATTGGCACAACATTGTAAATCAGCTATACTTTAATTTAAAAAATTAAAAAATTAGGAGTTCCCGTCGTGGCGCAGTGGTTAGCGAATCTGACTAGGAACCATGAGGTTGCGGGTTCGGTCCCTGCCCTTGCTCAGTGGGTTAACGATCTGGCGTTGCCGTGAGCTGTGGTGTAGTTCACAGACACGGCGGCTCGGATCCCGCATTGCTGTGGCTCTGGCGTAGGCCGGTGGCTACAGCTCCGATTCGACCCCTAGCCTGGGAACCTCCATATGCAGCGGGAGCGGCCCAAAGAAATAGCAAAAACACACACACACACACACACAAAAAAAAATTAAAAAATTAAAAAAATTAAACAAAAGGTAACAGGAGGGTGAAGCAGGAAAGCATTTGGGTGGCCTTGGCACCATTATGGGGACCTGCTGCCTGCCACCCTTCACCCCCCCCCCCCCACCGCCCTGGCCAGGCTCTCTTTAGCTGAGGTCTGGGTAAAGGTCCTTTTTAAAAGTTTGTGAAGACTTACTTTTTTTGAGGAGGAAGCCTGTGGCTTTCATCAGCTTCTCAAAGCAGTTCCTGGCCCCTTTGTGTCACAAAGACCCAGAATCACTACTTAGCAGGACCAAGTCAACTCTCTGCTTTCCAATGAATGCTGTGCAGAAACGGCACCAAGATTGTGGAGCCAGGACACCCAGGGGCTTGGGGATGGTTAGAGAGCAGGGTTGGAGGCCGGGGCCCCAAGCTTGGGGGCCCATAGCAAGGCAAAAACACTGGAAAATCGTCTCTCCCGCTACAGCTCTCCTGTGCTTCCAGGGCTCGGGATCTGGTAGTAACCAACTCCCCTCCATGCCAGCGTGGCGGAGGAGAAAGAACTCAGATGCTGGTCTTACCCAAGCAAAATGCAAAGCTAATTCTTCTAGACAGCAAGTTCCTGTACCCTTAGTCGATCAGGCTCTAGGTGAGAGGAAATTAGATTCCATCTGACGCCTCCATTAGCCCCAGGGCTGGGAGTGAAGGAGACAGTGCAGTGCAGAAAGCTGTTATTGCAGACACACCCCGCATCTGGCCAGAGAAGTAGAAGGATGATATAAGCTACCCCAGGGAGGTGCTACTCAGAGAAGACCTTGGGAGAATGATCCGGGCAGATTGTGGCTTGAAATATCAGCTAACTGGCTGTTCCTCCAGTCCACGCTTCATCACGAGTGACACCTGCTTCCTACCTTGCCTCTCTACCTGGATGCCCCCACCACCTCATACTCCGTCCATCTCAAGCCCAACTTGTCAGTTTGCTCTTTTATGATACGAGACTTTTTTTGTCTTCTTTAAAAAGTCATTTCTTATTTCTAAGTGGTGAAGATGTCCTTCTATGTCTTCTTTTATTTATTTTTAATTAAAATTTTTTTTTGTCTTTTTTAAGGCTACACCTACAACCCATGGAGGTTCCCAGGCTAGGGGTCCAATCAGAGCTGTAACTGCCGGCCTACACCAGAGCCACAGCAATGCAGGATCTGAGCTGCATCTACGACCTTCATCACAGCTCACGGCAACACCGGATCCTTAACCCACTGAGTGAGGCCAGGGATCGAACCCACAACCTCATGGTTAGTAGTTGGGTTCATTAACCACTGAGCCACAACGGGAACTCCCTACTTCTTCTTTTAGAAGCTTTATCATTGTAGCTTTTATGTTCAGATTTATGAGTTGTCTCAATTTAATTTTTCTCATTGACTTTTCTTTGTATTGTGGTTAAATCTACATAACATAAACTTTACTACTTTAACCATTTTAAGAGTACAGTTAAGTGGAATTAAGCACATTCATATTGTTGTACAACTGTCACCACCGTCCAGCTCCAGAACTCTTTCATTTTCCTCAACTGAAATTCTATCTCCATTAAACACGAACTCCCCACTGCCCCCTCCCTTCATCCCTGGAACCACTATTCAACCTTCTGTTTTTTTTTTTTTTTTTTGGTCTTTTTGGCTTTTTAGGGCCGCACCTACGGCATATGGAGGTTCCCAGGCTAGGGGTCAAATCAAAGCTACAGCTGCCAGCCTACACCAGAACCACAGCCACGCCAGATCTGAGCCGCATCTTCGACCTACACCACAGCTCATGGCAAAGCCGGATCCTTAACCCACTGAGCAAGGCCAGGGATTGAACCCTCAACCTCATGGTTCCTAGTCGGATTTTTTAACCACTGAGCCACGACAGGAACTCCTCAACTTTCTGTCTCTATGATTTTTGACTACTTTGGGGGACCTTATGTATGTCGATCACACAGTATTTGCCCTTTTGTGTCTGGCTTATTTCACTTGGCACAATGTCTTCAAGGCTTATCCATGTTGCAGCAAGTGTCAGACTTTTCCCCCTTTTAAAGGTCCAATAATAATCCCCGTATGCATAGACAATGTTTTGTTTATCCATTCTTCTGTTGAGGGACACTGGGGTTGCTTCCTGCTTTTGGTTGTTTTGAATAATGCTACTAGGAACATGAACGTGAGTCTTTGTTTTCAATTCTTTTGGGTACATACCCAGAAGTGGAATTGCTGGGTCATATGGTAATTCTATGTTTAAATTTTTGAGGAACCACTATACAATTTCCTACAACAGCTGCACAATTTTGCAGTCCCACCAATAGCACACAAAGGTCTCAATTTCTCCACATCCGTGCCAACACTTGTACATTTCTGTTTTGTTATTTATTTATTTATTTATTTATTTTTGCTTTTTAGGGCCACACCCTTGGCATACGGAGGTTCCCAGGCTAGGGGTTGAATCGGTGCTATAGCTGCCAGCCTACACCACAGCCACAGCAAGGCCAGATCTGAGCCACGTCTGTGACTTACACCACAGCTCACCGCAATGCCGGATTCTTGACCCACTGAGCAAGGCCAGGGATCGAACCGGCATCCTCATGGATACTAGTTGGATTCCTTTCCACTGCACCACAACGGGAACTCCTGTTTTGTTTTTTATAATAGTCATCTTAACAGGTGTGAAATAGAATCTTACTGTGGTTTTGATTTGTGTTTCCTTAATGGTCAGTAATGTTGAGTTTCTTTTCATGTGCTTATTGGCCATATCATCTTTGAAGAAATGTCTATTCAAGTCTTTTGCCTATTTTTGAACTGGGGTGTTTGGGCTTTTTTTTTTTTTTTGGTTGAGTTGTAGGAGTTCTTTACATATTTTGGACACTAATCCCTTACTATATATATGATTTGTAAGTATTTTGTTCCATTCCATGGATTGTCTTTTCATTCTGTTGATAGTATTCTGGGCTGCACAAAACTTTTTCAGTTTGATGAAGCCCAGTTCATGTATTTTTTTCTTTTGTGGCTTGTGCTTTTGTTGTCACACCTAGGAACCTGTTGCCAAAAAGCTTCCCCCCTCACCCTGTTTTCTTCTCCCTCAGTTTTATGTGTGTATCATGTGAGGTAGGAGTTCAACTGAACATTTGTGAAATCTCATCTTTAAACTTCCCACCCCACCTCATTCTCCCTGGGGTTCACTGTTCCCACAAAAAGCCTCATCTTCTCTCCAGGTGGACAGCTCAGAACACAAGAGTTACCCCTGTCACTCTCCTCTCCATCATCCAGGTCCTGCTAATTTTGCTTTTTCCTGTATTTCCTTAAAACCACTTACTTCCCTGCCTCTCCACAGGCCCTGTGCCAAGTTTCTCATCTCTTGCTTGGATGATTGCAGAAGCCTCTCTGCTTCCACTAGGAAAAGCAATTCTGACTACATCACCTTCCCCCCATAATGCTCTTGGGATAAAGACAAAACTCCTTAATGTGATCTTCTAAGCCCAGGGTGGCCCATCCCAAATCCATCAACCCCACCTAACCTCCCATTCTCACGCTCTCTGCTCCAGCCACACTGCTCACTCTCCCCACCAGGCCCTTGTCTGTTCTGTTCCCTTGCCTGGAACATTCATGCTGTTCCCTCCCCATCAGCACCTAGTAAACGCCTACTCATCTTCCTCTTCTCGGCTTAATGCCACCTCCTCAGGGAGGCCTTCCCTGATTTGCCTACTATATACTCTCCATTGCTGCACTCACCACAGTTGCATTTTACACTTATTTCTGTGAGCTGGATGAATGTCTGACACTAGACCTCTAAGGGCAGGGCCTGTGTCTGATTTTTAATTGCTACTATCCATTCCTAGAGCCTAGCATCGTGTCTAGCACATAGTAGGTCATCTGTAAATAGTGTGGAAGGAAGGAAAGAAAAAAGGAAGGAAGGGAGGGAGGGTGGAGGCATGGAATGAAAAGATTTCCTTGGCTTTACGAGATTCTTCCCAAGGTGGGAAGCTATGGTGTTTATGATCTCCAGAGGGCAGGGAGTGACACTCACTTTCTGTCAATTTCAGATTTTCTAGGAACTTACTATGTGACAAATGCCATGCAGGCCCTTTCTCAGACTGTTTCCTCATCTGTAAAGTGGGGACAACAACATTCCCCTGCAGGATTGTCGTATTTTAAAGATGATTATGTGAAAGTGCTGAGCCCCTTTCACATAATCATACAGGGGTACGCAGATATAGTCAGGGAGCACAGGTTCTCTGTGCCTCAGTCTTCTCTTCATTAGTTGTCAGATTTAGGGCTAGACACATCCCTAGAATGGCACATGGAGACCCAAGTCCCTCCTGAAGCATGCAGTCTTCGAGGACTTCCCCAGGTACACGCCCTGGGAGGCTTAACTCAGCTGCACTTGTTCTGGACATATCTGAAGCCTGGTCACAGTAGGCGTCTTAGAAAAATGCTCATGGCTCATCTGCCTGGACATTTTTTCTTGGGGAAGTTTAGAGGTGGCCTGAGATTTAGTCCACTCTGGTGGGTAAGAGATGGGTGACCCCAGTGTAGACTCACTTTCAAGCCTAGACTCTGGGTAATTCTTCCCTTGTGTGCGACTTCAGTCAGTCTCCCTGGTGGGCAGGGGAGACTCCTTAGCTGACCTTAGGCACCAGATAAAGGCCAAGACAGGTCCTGATAAGCTCTGGGACCCATCCTGGATCCTGATGTTGCCCACAGGGAATAGTGGTCTGCCCTGGACCCAGCATTGGAGGAAGCGGCAATGGCCATGGCCGAAGTAGGAGGCTCCCTCAATTCTGGCCTCCTGCTGTCTGATGGGTAGGTTCCCTGTCCTCTCAACTCCCCTCTCCTCATGGCTGGGGCCAGTGGGCCCCCCACCTACAGGCTCCTGGATCTGGGCTCAGTGGGTCCTGACTGGGAGGGGAGTCCAAGAGCCCAGGCCTCCTGCTTAGGGGGCTCATGCCACCTGGGCAAATAGGCTCCAACTCTAGGGATTGGCTCCAGCCTTGTTCCTGGCACAGAGCACCCTCCTATACCCCATTTCCTTCGGAGCTGAGATTCTGATAACTCCTTGCCGGTGATCCTACTCCCACCTGGGCCCCAGGCTTAGTCCAGGCTTTCTCCCCAGTCCCTCTCAAGTCCATTTCCTTCCCTCCATTTCTACCTCTATCATCGAGGCTCACCTGGGTGATCGCACTAAGCCTCCTTATCCATCTCGCTGTGAACTCCTTGCTCCTACAATCCATTTACCATACAACAATCAGACTGACGTTCCTAAAACATAAACTGGAGCATGTCACTTTCCTGTTTAAAACCTTCTATGGCTTCTAGGACACTTAGAACTAAGTCCAAAGTCCAGGGTCTACAAGGTGCCCTGGATCTGCTGACCCTCCCCTTTCCTTTCCCACTTCTTTATCTCCCACACTCTGCCTTCAGCCTGCTCTCACAAGCCATGCCTGGACCTTACAACACAGCATCTGTTTTTGCTGCAGTTACCGACGCACAGGACATCTGCTTGGGGCTGTTGGGACCTTCCTTAGAATGAAGATAACATAGATGCAAACAGAACTAAGGAATGAGCTAAGACTCATCTGAGCACCAGGATACAGCCATACCTGAATCCAACACATCTTTTTTTCTTAGGTTAACTTGAGTTGGCATTTGTACTACTTGCTTGTGAAAAGAACCAACCCCAATGAATTCAACTGGACAACTCTTTCTCACCCCACTCATCTCCTCTCATGCTCCTCCAACATGCCAGCGCACTCCTGTCTCAGGGCTTTTGCCCACACTGTTTCCTCTGTTTGGAGAGTTCTTCACCCAGATGTCTACAAGTCTCACTCCCTAATTTATTCATGTCCCTGCTCAAATGTCACCTTCTTAAGGAGGCCTGCCCTTCCCACCCTGCCAAAAATAATATTCCTCATCATGACCCCCTCCCCCCTCACGCTGGGTTATTTTTAAAAATAATACTTTCAACCACCATGAATGTTATATATGTCATACTTACTGTCTGTCTCGCTCCACTAAACTTTAAAGTCCGTGAGGGTAGGGATTGTGTTAGGATGTCCACCTGTCCTGATTTTCTTGAAATTGAAGGGGTTTCTGGGATGCAGGACTTTCAGTGCTAAAACCTGAATGTCCTGGGCACCAGGGCCATTTGATCATCTTAGACTGCTTTGTTTTATTATGAAATCCCACTGCCCAGATCAGGGCTGGCATAGGGTAGATGGTCAATCCCCAGCTGAGTGGGTAAATGAATGCCAGTCCTGGGCCAGGCAGTGCCACGCTGTATTTATGTGCAGTTTCCTTTCATCCCCATGGCCAGCCTGGGAGGGGGGCTCTATTACCCCATTTTACACATGAGGAGCCTGAGGCTTGGGCAGCTTGCCCAGGCCACATGGCTGGGGAAACAGGACTGGAATCCACCCAGAGGTCAGGCCCTTGACTCTTCTGCAGTGCGTGCCTCCCAGTTACGGCCTGCTCTGCTCACCGACCACCCCTTAACTCCTGTCACCCAAACAGCCACATTTGGGCCCAAAGCATCTCACCCCTCACCTTGCCCACCAGGTGGGTGAGACCCAACCCAAGGGCAGCTTGTTCTCAGCCAGGTTGGTGGTGACAGGAGAGGGTGAGCAGGCAGGTCAGGCGCTGGAGTTGAGCTGTGCTAAGGCTGGAAGCCTGGAGATGGTGGCCACTGTCCCTGAGCTGTGTGTCCCCAGGGCACCTCTGGTCCAGGCTCCAGGTCTCCCTGGGGACTTCTCAATCACATCTGCCTTTGCTGCTGGTCCTCACCCTTGTGAATGAGCTGGAGAAAGCCTGTTTCCTGCCCACTCATGGGGGCCTAAACCAAAACACCCTCCCAACCCAGTGAAGGGAAAGGTCTCTCTCTGCCATCCCAGAGCTGCTGCTCCCCGTGCCTACCCCATCACCATCAGAACTGGGGGAATAACACTGGGGGGCAGTGCTTCCCCAGGTCCATTTCCCTCTTGTCTGATCCCTACAAGCAACCCTGCAGACAGGTGCTCTTTCTTATCCCCACTTCATGGATGAAGAAACTGAGGCCCAGAGAGGCGAAGTCACCTGGCCCACGCGACACAGCTCACAGAGATGGAGTCAGGCCTGTCTCCCAAGCTCACATGTTATCTCTTCTTCCTCTCCTCACTGGTGAGGCTGATGACGGAGAGGATCCGAGTCTCTGCTGTTCACTGAGCCAGGCACTGCCCACGTCCTAGTTCTCATTTCAACCTTGCACGCTAGGTGCAAGTGCGTCCATTTTTCAGGAAGTCAGACAGCACAGGTGTGAAGTGACAGACCAGGGTCACATGTCCCGGAGGATGCCTAGTGGAGCCTGTCTGACCAGGATGCTTCCCACTCTCCTTTCCTTCCCCCCATCCACCCACCTATGAACCTATCTCACAGCCAATCAACATTCACTGAATGACCCATGATGCGTGACACCACCCGCCCAGCACCTAGAGCAGGAGGATGTCCTGGGCTGCAGTGGTGGCTATCCTGGCTCCTGGCCCAGAGCAGCTGGAAATCCCTTCCTGAGAGGCTGCCGGCTTCCAAACCAGGGTCCCCTGGGTCTTATTAACCATCTACTTGGGAGTCTCCCACTGGGGAATTCTTCCCTGCAGGGTTCATTCTGGGATCTCAGCTGCTCCCCCCCCTCCCCC
Source organism: Phacochoerus africanus (assembly GCF_016906955.1). NCBI lineage: Eukaryota > Metazoa > Chordata > Mammalia > Artiodactyla > Suidae > Phacochoerus > Phacochoerus africanus. Next base: position 146,955,375 of record NC_062544.1, read on the forward strand.
TGCCTGGCCACCAAGGAGCTGTTTTTCATAATAAAGCAGGGCGGGAGAAGGGCCACACGCGGTTGTAATAATTTCAGCATTGGAAATTTCCATGGCAATGGAAAAGACCTGCTGGCCACCCTCCAAACACCTTCCTGAAAAAACTTCCAAAACCAAACCACCAGATTGGGCCACTGTACCCACGGCAGACACTGGAGCTGCCCATGGAAGGGCTTGGGGCTAGCACATGGGCATCAGTGCCTAGCACAGAGTTGGGCACCACAGGCCCGGGGATCAAGGGAAAATGGGGAGCTTTTCCTCTTTTGGAGGGAAGTGTGGAAGAACAAAGCAGCTGTTCCCCCAGGAGTGAATCACAAGCCTGGAGTCCATTGTCTCAGCCACCTGATTGCTGTGTGACCTTGAGCAGTCACTACGCCTCCCTGAGCCAAGTTTTTCCCCTGTGAAAGGAAGCAGTTTGTGGGAGGTTCTTTAAGGCCTGAAGCACTGGTGATGTTTGCTGGCTCTGACTTTGGGTCTCCTGAGTTCTGGAGACTGAGGCCAGGAAGGGTACAGAGAAGCTGAGTCCCTGTGAACGCCTGAGGAATCTAAAGGGCCCAGAGGCTTCCTGGGAGGGAGAAAAGGACCTGTGAGTCCTGGAGGGTACGAGCTTGTGGTAAGCAGGCAGCCTCCCCACTGCCTAGTCATGGGCATGCAGCTCCCCACAGCCTTCTATGAAAGGAGGGGATGGCAAGTGGCAGGGTCTGCATAAAGGTGAGGATCCTGGGGATGCCCTCCTCCCAGTGTCTGGCCTGCCATCACCCGCAGCCATCCTGGGGGTCTCTGTGGCACTCTGGGCTCTCCATAGCCACCTGCTGCAGTCACTACCTGCTCCTTCCTTGATGGCTTCTTCCCACTGTGCCCTGGCGTGGCGCTGCCCCCTCTGCCTGCGCTCACCTGCCAGGCTGGTCTTTGCTCAGCCCAGCTCTGACCCCAGCCGAGGCCCCCCCGCCCAGGGCCCTAACTCCCCACAGCACAAGCCTGGGGTGGGTGATGACCTGGAGCATCAGCTTTCCCTCCACAAGCCCCTTCTCCCAGGGCAGGAAACCCCCCTCCACACCAAGCACTAGCCCCCACGAATAGCCCGAGAAGAATCCCCCCAGGTCTGGAAGGAGGCGATTTCCTGTGCAGACCCAGGTTTGAACCCAGGCTAGGCTGATTCCTCCACAGCCATGAGCCTGTTTCCTTAGCCGTGAAGTGGGGGTGAGGCTGTGGCCCTTACACTGTCATCCTGAGGATGAGAATGAGAACGAGCTAGAACGCTGGGCTCAGAGCCTGGCCTGGAGCCAACCCTGGGCAGACCTGACCCAGGTAGGACCCCCTCCGTGAAAGGGGCTGGGAGGGCTCCGGTAGACTGGGGGGTGGGTGAGAGAGGGAGGCAAGGGGAAGAGGTCAGGGAGGTTGAAGGAGGCTGAGTGGCCACTGCCATCCTTGCCATCATGGCAGCACTGTTGGCTTTTTTAAACCAAACACTTAGGATGTGCAAGCAAGGAGTTTAGGGCTTCTTGCTGCTCTCTCATTAAAGTCCTGCCTGGGAAGGTTTGTCACCTTATCTCATGCTGTTGAAAGAGGGTCAGAGCGGTGAGTCACTTGGCTGGTGGGTGACATGGCCAGGGCCTTCACCCCTGAGTTCTGCACTGGGTACAGGTGGGTAGCAGTGGGTGATGAGAGGGCTTAGATGAAGAGGTGGGTGATGCCCTGTCCCTGGGTGTGGGCATACCTGGCTTGGCCCCTTCCTGGCCTGGGGAACCCTTGATGGGCTCCTCTCCCTTTGCTTCCTGCTCATCCCCTTATGGAGTCTTTATAAAGCAGGTCCTTGTGATCACAGCAAAGTAACCAAATTTACTCTGCCTGGCTCCAAATTCTCCCAAGGGGTGGGCAGGCATGAGGGTGGAGCAAGGTGGGGGAGAACCTTGAACCACTCCAGAGGCAGCTATCCTGGCCTGCTTTCAGACACTGTTGTCCTGGTCTGCTTGCTCCCTGGTCCCTGGGGCCAGCCCCTCAGCCAGGACTCAGCTCTCAGCACCTGGGAGTGGGAAGGTCACTCCTTGAGGCTGCAGTGTATCGATGGCTGGGGAAGACGTTTGCAGGAGCTTCTGGCAGAATCCCATGAAATCCACACTCCTGGTGCTCACCCTCCACGGGCCCTGAGCAGAGGCAGGTCCAAGGCAATAGGGAATGAGCCAGTGCTTACGGAGCTGGAGCCGAGTGTGGTGAGTGAGATGAGGGGGCATCTGCTACAGCAGCACAGAGGCACACAGGGCAGGGGCCAAACCCAGGGAAGCTGCCTATCGGTGGCCACACTGGCATCCTTCAAGCGCACCTGTACCATGCTGTTTCCCAGTCCAGGGTCCTTCCATGGGTGCCCACTGATCAAGTGCAGGACTTGGTCATGAGATGTGGGTTCAAATCCTGCTCTGTCATTTATGAGCTGTGCAACTCAGTTTCTCTATCTGTGAAATGGGAAATTCCTCACCAACTGCCCCAAACTGTCGCAGGACTGAATGAGATGACAGTCTCTTCTCTACACAGCAGCCAAAGGGGGCTGTGTGTGTGTTTCACCCCTGCCTAAGACCCTTCAAGGTCAGGGTCAAATCCAAATACCATACCATAACCTATAAAGTCCCACATGACTAGGCTCCTTACCTTTTCTTCCACCTCACCTAACTCTGCCCTCTGAGCACTCTGTCACAGCCACAGTGGCCTCGATCTCTGAACACACCCTGCTCATTCACACCCCAAGGCCTTTGCACATGCTGGCTCCTTTGCTGGGACTACTCTTTCCCCAGATGGTGCCTTGGCCAGGCACTTCTCATCATCACAAGCGTAACCTCCTCAGCGAGGCTCCCCTTGCCCCCAACCATCCTACTCAAACTGTCCCAGGCAACCCTTTTAATTTCCCTGTTAACTTTCTAACATTCACCACTGCCTGGAATTCTTTATTTATTAGTGTCTTGTTCACCACTGTATTCTCACTGCCTCAAACAGTGCCTGGCACCTAGCGAGAATTCAAGAAATATTTGTGAAATGAACAGATATGTAATGAGCCTGAAACACAGTGGGTGTTAAGTGTACGCGGGTGCCTTTCCCTTCCCCCATATCCAGCACAGCCTTTCTCACGGGCAGGTGTATCACATCCAAGACCAAAATAAAACCCCAGATGAAACCAAAGGACAGAAACCTCAAACGAGGAAACCCCGAACATAGGGGTTACGAGCTTCCAAGACGGCTGTAGGTCTCGCCTGGCTTACTTGTGGGTCCTCTGTAAGCCTGCGGAAAGTCAAGCTCTCTAGAAAGAGCAGCATGAAGCTGGTGGGCCTGAGAGTAACTTGCTTCTGTCTCTGAGGCCCCAGGAAGGGTAAAAATGTGTCCTGTGGGCAAATACTGTGTCTGGTTCATTCATACCAGGTCCCTAGGGCCCTCAGCACAGAGTAAGTGCTCACGGAATCCCTGTTAATGACTAAATGAGTGATGCTGGGGGGCTGGATGGCTGAAAACAGAAAGGACTGGCTGTCAGTGATCACAGAGGTTACCAGCTTGAGGCCCAGTGCCAGATACTGCCCAGTGCCACCATCTGACAGCACTTCCGATGATCCTCACGTCGGGTCACACCCGTGCTCAAGGACCTGCGGCGGTTCCCACTGCCTCGGACAAAGTTTGGATTTCTTAGTCTGCCATTCAAAGCTTGCCTCCTTTCCTCTCTCCCTGCTTCTCTGCCTCCATCCATTCATCCATCCCTCCCCTGGGACCACCCATCTATCCATCTGCCCTTCCATCCATCCATCCTTCCTTCCGTCTGTCCCTCCCCCCACCCACCCACCTCTACTCTCCCCTTCCTCCATTCCTTCCTCATCTACCCTTTCATCTAACATTTACTAAGTGTTTCCCAGGGTCTGGACAATGTGCTAGATTCTAGGGTCAATCCAGCTCTTCACTTCTATAAGAAAATGATCATGCCAAATAGTGATCTGCAAATCCTGTCTGATTCACCTTCAAAACATACCCCGAATGTCACCACTTCTCATCACTTTCATGGTCTCCACCCTGGGCCAAGCCACCGTCTTCTTTTACCACACTCACTGTGGTAGCCTGCTCCCTGGTCTCTTTGCCTTGCATCCCTGCACCGCCACCCCCACACCATCCCTGCCCCTGCCCAGGTCTGTTCTCCACACACAGCCAGAAGAAGATCAAGTCTTCTTCTCAGAACTCTCCTGCTGTTCCTGTCACCCTCCAAGGAAAGCCAAAGTCCCTGCCACAACCCAGGAGGCCCTCCAAACTCTGTGGCCCCCACCCTGTTACCTCTGCCACCTCGTTGCCTCCATCCCCTCGCTCCCTCCTTTCCATGCCATGGGCTTCCTTGCTGCCCCTTGAACCCATTCAACATTTACCTATCTCAGGCCTTTGCACTGGCTGCTCCCTCTTCCCCAGACCCAGCTATAGGGCTCGCTCAGGTCTCTGCCCAATACCATCTTCTCAGGGATGCCTTTCCTGGCCTCCTACCTGAAATTACCCTCTTCATCTTCCTTCCTCTGCCTTATTTTTCTCCATCCACAGACCACTCCCTGACTTCCCACTCACTTGTACCTTTGCTTATTGCTGCTCTCCACCCTCAGTACCTGAACAGGGAATGGGTCCAGGTACTCAGTGTGGTATGCCCGGTGCCTGGCACACAGTAGGCCCTCCACTGATCTCTGTGGGCTGAAAGAATGCCCCCCATCTTTAGGTATGGGTAGTCACTTCCACTTTATGAAAGACTTTCACATTCCTTTTGTCAGTGATCTGCCGTAATCTGATGATTATGTCTATTCGTAATCATGCCTCGGGGCTCTCATTAAACAGATTCATAGGTTCTCTCTGAGCGGCTTCCCCTCTTACCATCTCCATCCTTTTCTCAATGGCCCCCATGACCCCAACATCAGCTGGGACTCACTGTGGCCTTCCGCTTACTGCCCCCCACTCCCGCCAGTCCCAAAGCCTTGTCACCTTACCCTACCCTATTCGCCTGCCCCCTTCTCTGAACCTGTCCCCCATTCTGCCCTTATTCACCCAGATACCCATCCAGTCTCCTCCTCATGGGCCTCCAGCCTCCAGCCCTGTCTCTCCAACTCATTACCCTCACTAGGGCCATGGGAGCTTCCAAATGGGCCAGTCTGGCCACATCCCCTCCCTCCCACTTAAAACCGATCAGTCCACTGCCTTTGGCTTGGCCCCGCTACCTCTCGGCCGAGTGCTCACCACTCCGCCTGGTGCCTTCTACTGCTGGTGGCCTCTGCTCGCTTAGGCTGTGCCTTTGCCTGGGGCACCCTTCCCACATCCTACCTTCCTTCCAGCTGGCTGGCTCTTATTTATCCTTCCACTCGGCTGCGGCCGCGTGAGGCTCTCTTGGGGTTGCTCCCTGACAGCTCTAACAACGGCGGCCTCCTCTGGGCTCTGCATCCCTGCCGGGCTTCCCCTGGCTGGGCTGTTAGCATGGTGGTCTGCAATTACTCGTGTCCCTGCTAGATCGAGCACCCCGGGACTGTGAGGCCACTGTCGTCACAGTTAAGCTGAGGGCTCTGAAGCCAGCCTGCTGGCCGGGTGCCCTAGGGCAGGTCACTGTAGGACACAGAGCCTCATTCCCTCATCTGTAAAATGGGGGTAATAACTGCCAGAGGCATGTTGTACTAAATAAATCGCACAGAGCACTTAGAGCAGCGTTTACAAACATGTCAGTTGCAGGCATTTGGATGGAGGAACCGGAATTGGTGTAGGGAAGGAGCCCAGGGCTTCTGGCCCATAGGTGCAACTGGTTGCCCTGGGTCTCCTGGTGCTGGACCCGGCCCTGGTGGGGGCTGGGCCAGGGGTGCCCACAGATCACCTCTGTCTCTCTGTGGCCTTCTCCTTACTAAGAGGCCTTTATTTGCTTCAGTTAATTTTTTTAAAAATGTATCTTATTTGGTTTGTGGGGTGAGGGAAGTGTCTTTTCAGGTTTGTGGTTAATGTCCTTGAGTTTTTTTCTTCTGACCTTTGTGCCTGTTTTCTGGCTTCACCTCCTGCCCTTGTTTGCATGAGGCTTTTTTTAGCTGACCTTTTGCATCTAACCTTTTTATCTGAGCTCCAACTTCCTGCTCCTCCTCTGGGTCTCAGTGCTATGTGGTTGGAGTGAGGGCGAGGACGCTGAGCCACGCCCTCCACATGGAAGGAATGGGGAGGAGCACCCGCCCCCGCGCATGCTCTGTGCCAGCCTGTGCTGGGTGCTGCATGTGTGCTGGCACCTTAAAGCAGTAATGAGTGCACAGAGAGGGCACACCGCAGCTGGTAAATGGCAGAGCTGGATGCTCGTAAGCCCTCATCATCTGCACTAGCCTCTGTGCCTCTCAAAGACTCGACAGCCATCAGGATGGCCATGGTACCCTAAGGAACAGAACAAGGCCACAGGTACAAATAAAATGATTGCAAAGAAAAGAACCAAAATCGCTCTGAACTTACATCTACCAGTTAAGTGAAAATACAAACAAGAGAAGGAAACGGCAAATTGCCAGATTTTGTCAAGCCTAAGTCAAGTTATGAGTTGCACCACGATTTTACACACTCCAAGAAAGAAAAAAATGCTTCTAATAAAAAACTATAACATGATTCAGTCTTTTTGTGTGTGTGCAGATTATGCCGTAGACATGAAACTAACACAATAATGTAAATCGGCCATGCTTAAGAAATCCCCAAACTATCATGTGCTGTCAGCTGCAACATGTATCCCTTTCTAAGGACTGTGAAAATGTGGGAAAATGTGCATCCCCGAATCTCCAAAACAGGGTATCGACAGTGGTTGCATCAAGGAAACGTGGGATGTGGGGAGAGGAAAATTAGTCGTTTTGCTATAGACCCTTCTGTCCCATTTTGTTGGTTTCTGGAAGCATGTCGTTATTTTTGTAATTCGAATGACTGCAGTTTAAAAAAAGAAAATAGGTTTTCCAAGTGGTTGCCGCCTGATTTCTTTTCTGGCCACCTTATGGGCTGGGGATACAGTAATTGGCAGCTCTGGGTGCCCGGCTCGGGGAGAAGGCTGGAGGCTTGTGTGTGTGTGTGTGGGGGGGGTGCGGTAAGTATCAGGCATGCAATTTCCAGAGCATGGCCCCGGGGTGGGTCTCATCAGCAGAAATTTCCCTTTATTAAGCCTTGGCCCCAAACCCAACCTTGAGGGTTCTTCAAGCTTGAAAGTACATGGTGGAGCCACAATATGGTAAAGCCCAACTTCTTAGAGAACGGGATGGCCAAGGGCTCTTCCTTCTGTACCATCCACTGCCGTGTGCCTTCCTCTGCTGAACCTGCCTTGCACCGCTGTTGCTACCTGGCCTTAGAGCTGTGTTTACACACCTGGCTGTCTGTGTACTGCCCTCTCTCCAGCAAGAGCTTCAACAGCAGGAGACTATGGATTGCATCTGTCTCATTTAAGGCTGCACCCCTCACCCACTCTCTCCCTCTCTGCCCCCTCCCTGGAAGACCTATGAAAGGCAGTGGGGGGTGTGAGTATGGGGTTCCTGGGCAACCCCCTCAATCATTTCTCCCCGTCTTATGGATTCAGGGTCAGCTGTGACACTGAAGAAGGACACTACTTTTTCCTTCACAGCTGCACAGAACAGAAACCCTCCCCCTGCCCCAGGCCCTTGGATATAAGAGTGAATGGAACCTTCCTCAGGGAGCTGTGTGTCTGGAGGGAAGACAGGCAACAAACAAAAGAATAAATAAGGAAAAGAATGTCCATTGTGATAAAGGCTATTAAAAAGCAAGTGCTGTGACAGGGAAAGTGCTTTTAAGTAGACCAGGGAGGGCCTTGATGGGGACCTATGAGAAGGAACCTATAATATACAGATGAGGGGAAAGCAGCTCAGCATGTGCAAAGACCCTGAGGCAGGAAAGAGGCTGATGAGTTTGAGGAATGGGAAGACCAGTAAACTATAGATGAGTGAGGAGAGTGGGCTTTGATGAGGGGCTTACAGGCTGTGGAAGGGGTCTGGGTTTTATTCTGTGCTTCATGGGAAGGACTGTAGAGTTTCATGCAGAAAGCCCCACAGTCTCATTTATATCATGAAAAGGATCCCTCTGGCCACATGAGGAGAACAGATGATTCGGGGAGAGCAAGAGAGGATATGGGGGACCCACGAGGAAGGTCATCCTTTCACTTATTCCACATGTGTTTATTCAAACTTTTTCTAATGAAATCTCTGAAAAACACAAAAATGAAAACAAACAAGACTCATCAGCTGGGGCGTGACTCCAGAGGTCCAGGGTCTGCCACCCGGGAGCTTATAACAAACAGAGAGGTGGAAGTCTTCCTGAAAAAGGAGCCAGTTAAGTGGGTTTGAAGGATGGCTGAAGGGTGTTCAGGGATGGGCACAGCCTGGGCAAAGGCTCAGAGGTGGGGAAAAGGGTCAGTGGGAACAGGAGCTCTAGCTCAGTTTATACTAGAGTTCCTGTTGTGGCTCAATTTGTATGGAATGCCTAAATTCCTGATAAACTTAGTGGGTAAAACAATTAACTGATGAAGAAGAAGCTGGAGGAAGGGGCTGGAGGGCAGATGGGGGCTAAGTCCTGGAAGCGCTGAAGGGGGGCCAAGAATGGGGGCCAAGGAGTCTGAGCTCTATGTGCTTGGCCATAGAAAGCACTGAAGGCCTTGACCAGAGAGTGGCCACCAGATGGGCATTCTCAGAAGGTCCCCCTGGTGGCCATGGAGGTCCATGGAGGAGGCTGGGGCAAGACTCAGGGAGAGAGGCAAAGGGTGGGCCAGGCTCCCCCTCCCATTGTGATTCTATGATTCATAATAACACAGAGCTGATACTTCATAGAGCTTCCTACATGTCTGTTCTAAGAGCTTTATACCCATTCACTCGATTCATCAGTACAAGAACCCTATGAAGTTGGTCGTGTGATTTACTCCCATTTTATAGGTAAGATGACTGAGGCACAGAGAGGTTAAGTCACTTGCTCAAAGTTACACAGCTAGGTGGCATTGGGGCTGGGAAGGAAGCCCAGGTTCTCAGACTCCAGCCTCCACTCTTAACCACTGCCCTTGGCTGCCTTCTCCATCTAGGATCCCACAATCCCACCTTCTGGGGTTTGGTTACCCTGTCAGAGAAAACCCTCTCTGGACAGTGCGCCTGGCTGCCTCCTGCGGCCGCAGGAATATACCAACAAGCCCCTCATAGCACGTGAACCGACCAGCTCCTGCTCTTGGCTCTCCTGCTGACTTGTGTGACCAAGGGTGAGTCCCTGGACATCTCTGAGGGATCTGGTCCCTGTCTGCCAAGTGAAGATGAGGATGTCGTCTTTGCAGGATGGACAGAACCGTGTCGCTAGCTGGGGTGATAACCACATCAGTGAGGGGGCATCTGGGAGGGGTTCACAGAGCCTTTGACTCATGCCTTGCCTCATTGCCACGATGGCTACAGCCACTCCCCCCATTTTAGAGGCAAAAAAAAAAAAAAAAGGAGGCTCAGAAAGGAACAGCCACTCACCCAGGGGACACAGCTTGTCGGTGGCAAAGCTGGGGTGTGAACTACACAGTACCTAGTAGGTGCTTAAGTAATATAGTCACCCCCTTCCCCAAATGTGGACCCAATGTGGCTCCAACTCTGCATGGGTTACCTGGGTCTTTAGGGGTCAAGAATAATGAGCAAGACCCGGTCAATTCCTGGGGTCCAGGCCTGTCACTGTAGAGGTGTCAGCCATCGGGGTCTCCTGAATTTCCCCTGTGCCCATGGGCAGCTGTGTTGGGGACATGGGCCCTGTTCCTGGCTTGATGTCTGGCCAAAGGCCTCGCCCTTTCTCCTGGAGGTTTGAAGTGGCATGTAGGCTTTGGGGGTGGCGGCCAGGACCATGGACAGAGTCCTGGCCTTCTGGGCTCTCACTTAGCAATCTTTAAGGCCTCTGCTCTAGGCCTGGGTCTCCCCTTGAGTCCAGCACACACAGCAGGATAATGAGGGATGGCTCCCTCATAGGGGGCCCGTCCCTGCCAGGAGAGCTGGCCTGAGCTGCTGCACTTCCCCCAGCCCGGCTGTCTTCCTCTGGAAAGGGGTCCAGGTGTGGCCGTGGGGGGTGAAGGGACACATGCGCGGACACTGCTGGGCAGTCACGCTGTTATCCTTAGTCCAGGTTACTGCAAAGCTGTGGTGAGGCTGGGGAGGCCACCAGGTGAAGGCTCCCTGGCCACTGATCACCACCAGCACCTCATTCACCTTTAGCTATGGCAGCCCTGCTGCAGGGGTCTGACTACGGAGCTCAGCCTGGAGAAAGAAGCTTTGGGAGGTCCCGGGGCAAGGGGAACTATTGGAATTCTTTCTCCTTTGAACAAACTCCGGCCTCCGAGAGGGCAGAGAAATACCCACAAACATCCTGGACCCCAATGCCCAGCCATTCTTAATTCATTACCACCACCTGAGTGTGGGATGGCCACGGCCACTGACTCCTCCCTACATGGGGTGCATTTTGCAGATGAGAGAACTGAGGCCCAGTGAGGTCCAAGACCGTGGTTGGTGAGGCTAAGCCTTGGGCACAGAAGTTACTCATGGTAACCCCCGAGTTGGGCCTCTGCTATCACCTACCACCTTCTGCCGGGGGCTGCGCACAGCCTGGCATACGCTAAGTACTTAGCCACTATTGGTTTTATTGATTTACATTCTCTTCCCTTTTTCTAGATCCTCCAAGCTTGGAAACCCGAAATTGGCTGAGGGTGGGATGGGGAGAAGGGCCTTGTTTTAATCTGAAGTGAGTCATGTAAGTTGATAAATTTAGAAGTGGCCTAAAGAGCTCTTAATCTTCTGCCTTCAGATAGTTGCTAGGAAGAGGCTGGTTCTCAGCAACCTCTGCATTGCAAAAATACATGACAGTGCAGACGTGTTGGTGCCCCACCTGGGTCCCCCTCACTGACCTGAGGAACCATATGCCAGCTGCTGGGCTGCTAGACCTTCTTCCTGCCTCCTCCTCTGAGAAATCATCCTAGATGCACAGGGGCTGCCGAGGTCTGAATCTGGTTCTCAGGGACTCTCCCTTGAAATCCATATGCATAGGCACACACTGCTACAGGCTCATTCCCTCCAACCCCGACCCTTCCCTGTAACCTTGACTATCAGCAATGCCTGGGAAATTTCTAATTGCAGACATGTAAATTCCCATGGGGCCCATCTGGCCCCAAAGTCCTTGTTTCAAAGATGGGCAACTGGTGTCCAGGGAGGGACCATGACAAATCCAAGGTCATTTGGAGTGTTTGTCAAGGCTGAGTTGCGCCCAAGTCTCTGCTCTCCCTCTCCTGCCTCAATCCATTCTGTGGCCCTGGTACTGCTTGGTGGCTGGACCAGCTGGTCAGCAGGAGCTCTTGCTCTCTCCAGGAGGGAGTTTTGCTGTGTCAACTCTGCAGAAGCCACGGAGAAGGCATTTGGAGGTTGGGCAGTGCTGGCGGGGCAACTTGCAGGGTGGTTGGCAGGCTCTGCTGACCTTGGGCACAGACCAGCTCAGCTCAGTCCCTTCCCCTGTACAGTGGTGAACAGGCAGAAGCACTTGTGGTGAGAGCCCCAACTCAGCAGACACTGCAGCCAGCGGCAGCTGCTTCTCAAAACCCTCCCTCTCCTGACAAGAATCTCCTTTTCCATAAGAACCACAGAGTCCTGGATGGACATGGGCAAGGAGGCAACATCAGGCTGGTGCCTGGATGTGGGGGTCAGGTTCCAGCTCTGCAGCGAGCCAGCTGTGTGACCTTGGGCAAACCAATGTGCAACTTGGGCCTCGGACACTCCATCTGTAAAATGAGCGCAGTCTGTCTTATCATTTTATTGAGCCCAGTGTCCATTTTAGCTACCATTTGTTGAACTAGAAGAGACTCATTAGGAGTTCATTAAATAATAATTGCTTACACTTCTGTCAAGCTTTGCCCTAGGCACTTTAATTTTATTTAATTCTCACAGCAATCCTAAGAATTGGATACTTCCATTATCTTCATTTTACAGATGGTGGGACTAAGGCACAGAGAGGTTAAGGAGCTGGCACAACGTCACACAGCAAGGGAAGTAGTGGAGCAGGAGTTGGAATTCCAGAGTCTGTGCTTTCAGCTCCTTCCTGCGCTATAGCCTTTGTTGTTTGCTTTGAGCTGCCAATTATTAGGCACCTACCACATATGGGTACTCTGCTAGGCAAGTGATACCCACATGAGCTCATTGACTTCTCACATCAGCTCTGAGAGGCTGGGATTCTCACGCCCATTGTTTCAGAAGGGGAAACAAAGGCTCCTGTGAGATGTACAGAAATGCCCAAGATCCCACTGGGACCGAGCTGGAGCCACAGAAGGGAGACTGGTTTGTTCCCACCAGACTGGTGGCTCTAAGCCCTTTATGGGTTTTATCTTACTTACTGTATTTCACTGAATCTAAGATGCCTCCCCTCTAAGAGGCAGCTCTACTTTACATACACTTAAGAAAGAAAAAGGCATGGCTGGTTCTGTTGTGACATCGTACAGGCACCCTGTGATTTAGGGATGTCAAAACGTGCACTGGGAATCCATGCGATTCAGCTTTAATCATAACACCCTATAAAGCAGACACTGTTACTGCCCCCATTTTACCGAGGCTCAGAGATGCAGGACACACATCTGGTTGGAACCCGGCCCCAGATTTGATGCTGGGCTGGCTGGGCTCAGACTTGGTTCTATACCGCCATCTCCATCCCTGCTCAGGAAGGCCTGGTGGGACATTGCCCTGTCCCCAACACACATTAGGACACGGAGCAGACTCAGCTGGAAACCAGAGCCCCATATTTCCCCAACAGCTGCCCAATGATCCCCCAACCCTCCATGGCCTCAACAGAAGGTGGGGACAGCTCAGCTCCCAAGATACCCTGGAGCCGGCACTCAGCCCAGAGAGGCAGGATTACTGGGAGACAGGCTGCAACCGGAGTCTCTGGATGGTGCCCCCCACAGGCCCTGCCACGCAGCCCCTGGGCAGCCAGGTGTGACTGGCGGAGCAGCCCAAGGCAGCAAGGCCACTGCTTTATAGACAACTTCCCTTATGGTGGCAGGAGAGCCCTGGAGAGACCCTTCCTTTCTTGGAAGCCACATGGCTCTTGGACCCAAAATGGGGTCAGCCCTTCACAGCTTCCCCCCCAGAGGCTCTTCCAACCACAAGCTATGCTAGAGCAAGGCTTCTCTCTGGGTCTTTGAAACCTGATTCCACCCCTCCATGGACCAGGATTTGCCCCTTCTGAGGACATCTTTAAAGAAGGCCCCTGGGAGACTTTCCCCAGAAGCACAACAGAAATCTGACATCTTTCCAATGTCTGACATGATCAGGGCTCCACTGGGAACAGTTTTCTATCCATAACGTCACATACACTATCGTCTTTAACCCCACTTTACATGCCAGGATGCCAAGCTCAGAAAGGCAAATCTACTGGCTCAAGGTCACACAGCAGTAAACACTGGCATCAGGATTTAAATTCAAGTCTTTCTGATGGCACAAGAGGAGGCCACTTTCACGTCCATTTCTGGACAGGGCCTCCTCTGCATGACTTCACCAGATGCTCACACACCAAGTAATAGTATGATAACAACAACACTGTTATAACCCCAACTTACAGACGAGGAACTAGCTTCTGAGCCTTCGACTGGAACATAACCCCAGGCTAGGCGCTCTACTTGTCTCTCATAACAACTGAGAAGGTGGGTGCTAATGGTAGCCCATTGAATGGAGCAGTAAACTGAGGTTAAGGCAGTAGTTCAACCACATACAGCTATTTCATGGTTGAGCTACTTATTAGGATGTGGCTTGGAAGAAGCAATTACCCTCCCACACATTACGCTAAAAAACATTTGTAAAGTGCTCAAGGATCCATTCTAGCTATTAGTAATGACTATTACGATGAGCGTTTTTGAACTTGGCAGTTCCCCACAAGGCGGGCGTTGCTGCCCCCATGCTCCAGATGAGGACACTGAGGTTCACAGAGAGTAAGCGGCGGTTAAGAAGGGACCATGGGCTCTCAACACCCTGCCCTGCACCCTGCTCGCTCACGCCCACTCTCAGCTCTTCTCTCTGGGGTCCAGGAGCTTGTAGGCCCTGGGTGAACACGGTGCTGGCTGGAGGTCACATCCTTTGGGTTTCTGGCTACGGGCAGTCGCCATGCAGCTCCAAAAAGGGAGAAAGGAGAAAGAGCCCCAGAGACTTGGGTTCAGTGCCAGCTCAGCCCCTCACTTCCTGTGTGACTGGGGCACTTCTTAACTCCCCAGGCCTTGGCTTCTTTGTCTATAAACTGTGTGGTAGTGAGGAAATGAGGCACCGTGCCAAGGCCTTCCTAGCCATAAATACTCAGTATGTACCCTTGTCCCAAGACCCCCCATGGACACCAAACTCCGAGGATGCTCAAGACTCTTATAGCGGGTCCTTCGTACCCATGGGCTCCACGTATGCGGCTATGGAGCTGACTGTCTTAGTGATTATAATGGGGTCAATAGTATCCCCCTGCCCCCATTCACATCCACCTGGCCCCGCAGAATGTGACCTTATTTCGAAATAGGGTCTTTGTATGTGTAATTAAAGATCGCAATCATTCTGGATCTAGGGTGGGCCCCAGAGCCAATGATTGGTGTCCTGATGAAAAGAGGAGAGGACCAGACACACAGAGGGGGAGGTGAAGATGGAGGCGGTGCTGGGCTGATGCAACTACAAGCCAAGGACTGCTGAGGACGGCTCTACCGCCAGAAACCAGGATGGCTCCACATCCTCAGGGCCTCCAGCAGGAATCCGCCGACACCTTGCCTTCAGTCCTCCAGCCTCCAGAACGATGAGAAAATAAATTCCAGCTGCTTTAGGCCACTCAGTCTGTGGTCATGTGTCACAGCAGCCACAGGAAACAAACACAGTAGTTGTAATGACTGCTGCTGCTAAGACCACGGCCTCCCCTTGGCAGGATCTCCCAAGGGGAGAGCATAGGACCAGGGTGCTGCCACAACTTGCCCAACGTCACCTGCCAGTGACTGACGTGGGTCTGGAAATCAGCTGATTCTCAGACCAAGGCTGTCTCTTCCACACCCAGGGACCTCTGCAGCCTTAGGGACCCCAGTCCTGGTGGCCCACCCCCTGGCCCCAATAGGCCTGGCCATCTCAACCTGCCTCTGACCCTGCAGAGGTTTCCTGGCTTGTACATGATGCTTCCAAGGTCTGGAGACCAGGCGAAGCCCTTAGCACATCACCCAGCACATGGTATGTTCTCCGAAGATACTGAAAGCTTGACCTATTTTTCATTGTTGCCATACAGCTGTCTGGGTTTGGCAGTGAAAGGGGCAGTCTGGGTAGTGTGGTCCCATTTTACAGTTCCAAAACCAAGGCTTGAAGAGGCAAAGTAGCTGGCCCAAGGGCACACTTAAGCGGCAGAGGTTGGTTTTAAACTCATGGGTTCTGATTCTCAATCTCAACAATTTCCATTCACTAAACCATAAATATGAGCCACACCCTGAGCCTGGCTCTCGTCCACCCGCCCCTCACCACGGCCTGAGAAGTGGGTCCCACTGTCATCCATTCTACAGACGGGTGGACTGAGGCTCCACCCAACCATCTGGAACACCAGGGCCTTGCCATCTCTGTTTACGACCAGCTCTTAACAAGGGGTAAAGCCAGACAACCAATTGTCTCTGTCCAGGGGGACGTTCTCCCTAAATATTTTGTTTTACCTCCTACAGGGAGGGGAAATGAATTGCTACAGGTTCAAGGTTAGGGCTTTGGAGAGGGCAGAGTGGGCTGGGGGGCCTGGGTTCCAGGCAGAACCCACCCCTGCCTTCCGCACTGCACTGCGTGCTCCAGGCAGGGCTGGGGGAGGGAGCCTGTCCACAGCCGCCCCCGCCCTTGTGTGTGTGCACTCGGCACCCAGCACCTGCACCCACCTCCACTGCAGCCCCTTGGGAGAGAAGGGAGGCCAAGAAGAGCCACATTCTGTACCTCAGGCTCCCCCAGGCCCCAACCTTGACCCTGCACCTATTCTGTGACAGCTGCTTCATACACATCATTTAAGATCTTCCCAACCGCCCCGCTTTCAGTATCTCCCCCTTCTACAGAAGGGAAGACTGAGGTTTACAGGGAGGAGCCACACCCCACTGTCCGTTGGCTGGGGATAGGCCTCACCTGGGCTCAAGGCCAAGGGCTGGTGAGTTTCCTTGGAGCCCGCCTCCCAGCCACACTGGATTTAAGGTTGCCCCACATGATTTAACAGTGTGGGCTGAAGCCAGCAGTACGGGATGGGAACAGAGGGCTGGAGATGTGTATTTCATATCCCTCTGCCACCAACTTGTCGGGCGCCCTCAGCTCTGCAATGTGGCAGGAGCAGGGGAACAACATAGTGCCTGGGTCACCCCAGCTCCTGGATCTTGTGGGGGCCCCAAGCCCGTTCACACACACCTTGGCTCTCGCGGTACAGAGCCACAGAGATGACGACCCTTGAAAAGGCACTCCTCAGGTCCTCCCGAGTCACTGGAGTGACCCAGAAATCTAGCCCTCACCAGATGATTTTTTAGGCCCATTCATGCTTGAGACTCACAGGCCTAGAGGTTCCCCTCCTGACCTTGGCCAATTGCACCTGTTCTGGCTCCCGGCGCTGATGGCGGGCCAGCTCTGTGCACAGCCCTCTAGGACTCCAGGCCCCTCGCCACTGTGGGCTAAGGGAGGGCAGGAACATGAGGACACTGAGGTACAGAGAGACAAAGTGACTTGCCCAAGGTCAAGGTGGCCAGGAGCTGTGCCAGGGCCTGGTGTGCTCATCCTTTTAACTTGGACTCAACATCTGGGGAAAACCAGGGGCCCAAAAGGCCTCTGTTGCTGCATGCCTGGGACCTGAGAGGAGATGGCAGGACTCCCCACACGCCACGAGCGTGACCTAGGACAAGCCCCTTCTCCTGGCTGGGCCTCAGTTTCCCTCTTATAATTGGGTCTGAACAAGAGAACTTCAGAGCACACGTCTGCTTGGCTTTCCAAGTGCTGTCACTTCCACAGAGTCAAGGGCTGGCAGAGCTGTCCAGCTGCCAGGGACAGGGCCACACTGGCCTGCGAAGGGCTCTGTCTTCACCCACAGGAGACCCTCTGGACCCTTTCTTGGAGCCTCACCACCAAATCCTAAGTTCTTGGCCTGTTGGTGCTCAAGACGTTGGCACCCCGAATTGGCCTCAAAGATGAGGGTAGTGGAGGAAAGGGTCTAAGAGGGTAGGTAGGGTGCCTGATGGCCTGTGTTCTGCCCCATCTCTGCCACATTCCTGCTATGTGATCTTGGGTAAGTGTCTTCACTTCTCTACGCAGCTTCCTCATCTATAGCATGAGCATAATAAGGCTATGGGTGGCTCACGTGAAGTGGTGCATGCAGCGTAATTAGCTCAGTGAATGCCAGCGAGCTTATTATCTACCCTGGTCCCTTGACCTGGTCCTGTGAGAACAGAGAGAGGGGCCCAGCACTTAGGTCCCTCTACAGCCTAAGCCATGGCTCCAGCTCTGAGAGAACCCACACCAGTGTGCTGGTTTTCCAGGGCCAGAGAAGGGAGTTGGTGGGGTAGTTGGGGGTCCTGGTGGTCTGGGCCATTGGCAGTAGCCGCCCCTGCTCCCTGCTCTGTTTCCTTTCCTACTCTGCAGAACATCAATGACCCAAGACGGCTTGCTGAGCCCAATCACTGTTCCCTGGGAATGTGGGCTGTCCCCACCTCAGGCCTATGGCAGCCACTCGGGAACATATGATCCCCTGTCCCCATAGGCAGTCCCCTAGGAGGCAAGCCTCTTCCCAGCACCCAGAGAGGCACCTTCACTCCCATGGAGGATGTCTGGTCACTGAGGGATGGGTGTGTGCACATGGCACTGGTGGAGGTGCTGCATCTGTGTGCCTGGGCCATCTCTGTACCTGTGCAACCTATAATCACCTGTGGCCACATGCCACCAGGCCGTGTGGCCTCCAACAGACAGACAGGCACGTAGATGGCACTCAGGACATCAGATGTGTGTGCCTGTCACTTTCACCTCACACAAACACATGCCACACTGGCAGCTGCTGTAGGGCACTGTGGTATGCAGGCTGCTTCACCCATGTGCAGCTGACTGCATTCCCAAGGTGGTGCTACCTGCATGTGTGGGCACGCTGTGTTCACAGGTATAAGTGCCTGCGTGCGTATGTGTGTGCATTCTGTATTTGGCAGGTGAGCGGTGCTATTCAGGGATGTGAGCTGTACTGACATGTGCTGGGGTGTACCTGTGGGCATACCACCTTGTGTGTATGATTTGAACATGAACTAGGCACTACTCTGTACTACATTTCTGTATGTGCCCCTGTGCAAATCTGTAGATGTGTACATGCCCTGATGAGCATGGGCCTGGTAGTATGAAGGTGGCTGAATATACGGGCCATCAGCCTTTCTCCTGAACCTCCCGCCTAGCCCGGCAGGGTTCCCCCAGAGCTGTAGCCCCTTCCCTGCCACTGCTCCTTCAACGAAGTTAACAGGCGGAGGCCCGGGGGCTTGTGCTCCAACCCCCTCCTACTGCACACGTCAAAGGAGAATTTCTCCGGATGGCGCCCGCCGCTCCTGGAAATGCCCCAAACGTCAGCTCTGCCTCCTCCCAGCAATCTGGAGAGCAGTGCAGGCAAGTAGGGGAGCCCGCTCTGTGCCGGGCAAGGGGGGTTCAGCATCACACCAAGACCCTCTGCTGGCCGAGCCTGCCTGCTCACTTACCCTTCTGAAGGTCGAGCAGGGCTGGGCCTGGTGGGGGCCCCAGACCCCTGGGGCCTTTCCTGACTGTGGAAGACCAGCCCCGGAGACCCCTCCCCACACAGCCTGGGTGAGCAGAGGACAGCCGTGGCATGGAACAGCCACTTGGCTACAAAGGGTGGTTGCCCACAGCACCCACCCTTGGGGAGTGCAGAGGTCCCCCTGTTGGATTTCCCAATCTTGAATCTACTGGAGGGCAGGGAGGAGCCCCAGGTGTCCAGGGCTCAGCCAGAGCTTTGGGGCAAAAGTGCCAACTCTACCACCCAGCATGACTGCTGCAAAATGGCTCGGGCACCCTGCTCCTGCCCTTCTCCTGGTGGGCTCAGGGACCCGGGACTTGTCCCTGCCACCACACACCCTGGCTGGCCTGACCTGGTGGTCCCGGCACACAGCAGCCCACCCCAGCAAGGGGATCCTCCATGGGACCCCCCCCCCCACCTCTTTTCTGGGACTCTGGCTGTAGTGGGCAGGGGGCACCTTCTGGTCTTCCGTGTCTCCCTGGGACAAAGCTGAGGGAAAAGAACCTTGCCCCCCACTGCCAGCTGGCTGGCCCTTGCGTAACAACCATCAGGGGCATTTGCTGCCCAGAGGCTGCCGGAATCCACCTGAGATCCCTGGCATCTGCCTGTCCGAGGCCCCTCTGCCCGTGTCCCCAGAGTCCCAGCCTTTTCTCCCCCATCAACACACAGACAGACCCTCGCACCAGTGTCTCCTTCAGCGGCGGCTCCCAATGCAGCCTCAGCTGCTGTCAGATAAACAAGCCCCGCACCACCCCCCCTCCACGCTGCCACCGCCGCCACCACCATCAGCACTGAGAAAAATCAAATGAAATGAAACAAAATAAAATGGGTGAGGGAGGAAGGGGAGAGCGGAGTGGGGCGCTTTTTATTTTTTATTTCCTCATGCTGGGGGGTGCCGGTACTTACTTGGCTACGAAAATCACCACAAATCCGGCACGGTTTCCAGGCGGGCAGCCCCGTAATCGCGGTGCGGCAGCTGGTGCCGCGGCTGAGCCCAGCCAGCGTGCCCGGGTCCCTCTGCAGACTGTACCATCCTGCCCGAGCAGGTGGGGGGGCGGGGGGGGGGGCGGAGGCGCCGGCGTCGGCTTCTAGGAGAGCATCTCGCCGGCAAAATGCAATCTCTGGGGAGGCAGAGGCCGCCCCTGCCACTGCGCTGCCTGAGGGTGGGGGAGGGGACGGGAGGACCGGGGAGGGACGCGGGGAGGGCTCTCTCCAGTGGGGGGACTGGGGGAGGAGAGTGGGGGGCGGGGGTGCGTGGACCGAACCACCACGGTGTTGTTTGCGGTTTTAATTCCTCCCACGGGATCATGAGGAACTGAAGCTGGCAGAGTCCCAGGAATATGCCCCGCTCCCCCGAAGTAAGAGGGAATGTCAAGGGCATGGTGAGGGTAGGGTTGGGGCTGCGCTGGAGGGGAGGGGGTCCTTCAAGTGCTGGAGGTGGGGGGCAGTGATGGAGAGGGGAGCACTTTGCTCCAATGGCCCTAAGTCATCCTCTACTTTCTGGGGGACCCATTCAGCTGGGCAGGGGCTCTGGTGCCCCTCTTTTTGATCAGGACACCCCCAGACCTGGGGGGCAAAGGTCACATGGGGAGCAGTGAACTCATCACAGACTAAACACATCTATAGTTGCAGGACCAACGGACCAAAGCCTACAGGGAGCTTCCTGCTCCTATGGAAACACAGTCCAGCAGCCTGCTGCCCACTGCCCATCCATAGGCACTCCCACCTTCCTGGGGGGCTGCAGGTTTGCAGAAGGCCCCACAAGGGGCCATTTCTCTGCTCATAGGTGCCCACTGGCAGGGGGTCTGCTTGTGTCCTGTGCACCTGCAGGGACGTCAGTGATGAGTTGGTGGCGGGGGGGCTGACAATGTCCAGAGGACCCCAGGGACCCCTCAACAAGGAGTCTGTGGGAAGAGATTTCCACAGCTAGCTGTCTGCTTCTTCCTGCCTCATCTTTGGCTGACCTGCTGCCCCTTTAAATCCAGACCAGTGGGAGGACAGCCCGGGAGCAAGGCTAGGAGGTCACAGTGGGTGAAGGGGTTTCTCTCAGATCTGGAAGCCTCCCTCCTATCACCTTGCCCACTCCAGGAGGGGTGTCCTGCTTGGCAGGCGGGCACTGGAGGTGGAAGAAGCTTCAGGACAGTGTCTCAGGGCACCTGTCAGTGTGGAGGGGGGCGCATGTGGGGGCAGGAACAGGGCTGGGGGTTGCCAAAGGAGGCAGCCCCAGACAGAGGCTTCCTCCTTCCCCCACCCCCACCCCCTGCCCACTTCTGAGCTGCCCGCCCGAGCGTCCCAAGCTTCTGCTCCATCCCTGGGCTGGCACAGAATATCAATTTGTCTCGTTAAGCTGAAAGTCTGCACTGCACCAAAATCAGAACCCGGCCAGGCAGAGGGGCCTCGGGAGGCAAAGAGCTGGGAGCACCGGTGGCAGGGCCCCTGTCAACAGGGCCATGCTGATGTCTCCTTGCCCTTCGCCAGCTAACCTATCAAGGGGGCCCACTCTGCCCCTGGACTAGGCCGGGTGAGATGCAGGGAAGCTGCCAGAAGCTAAGGGTGCTGAGTGGCTGGGTGGCCCTGGGCTCCTGTGGGGCAGGCAGAGAAGATGCCTGGCTGGGATTCTACAGAGCAGCCCAGGATGTCTCCCAGGGAGGCTCTTGTGCTCTGCCAGTAGCCTGGGACATGGAGCTCCCCCACGGCCCCTTCTTGGGGACTCCACTGGCCCCTCTGGCAGTCAGTCTCTGAAGAGAGACTCCACTTCAGGAGGGGCCGGACCAGGAGTAATCCCTTCCCCGGGGCCCAAGGGCAGCAGTGTGGGGCCATGTATAAGTGTCTGAGACAGTGCAGTGAGGGTGAGCACAGCCTGGCCGGCTGAGGGGAAGGGCCTGCCGCAGCTCCCATCTGGTTGGAGCAACTGTGTCTGGGCCAGGAATCCCACCGTTATTGCCATGATATTACTGGGGGCAAACCACTTTCCCTGTGATTATAAAACAAATAGCTCCACAAGGCGCCGGTTATGAGCCACATCTCAGCAATAATAATCCCTTTCCTGTCCAGCGCACTTTAGTTCACAAAGGCCACCTGCAAAACAGTAAATCACTTGTTTCTCCAAATACTGCTGGAGTGGCTGCAGTGGGCACCCATGTTATGGATGAGGCCACAGTGCATGGCTTAGAGGTGTGTGATGGCCAGGACAAGGTCTCTTGGCCATAAAGGGGTAAACTGGAACTGCGACCCAAGCCTGAGGACCCCAAGCCCAGGGCTCCCTACAGGTGAAGGTCAGCATGGCACAGGCCACCTGGGAACCCCAAAAGTTATGCACTTGGAAGTCCTAAGTCCTGCGTGCTCACTGGCCCCTGTGAGGGGCCGGCTGGGCCTTCACTATCAGATGCCAAACTTTCAGGAGCTCACAGATTTTGGTTCTCAGGATTTAGATTAGCACTGGCTAAGCGCCCGTCTTCTTGGCATTTCAGGCCTGTGTGCTTCAGCCTCTGCATCCACACTCCAACTCCAGGATATTCCCTAACTTTTAAGGCAGCCCAAACGTTAGAGTTGAAAGTTTTTTTCTTTTTTTTTCTTTTTTTTATTTTTTTTTGTCTTTTTTTTTTTTGCTATTTCTTGGGCTGCTCCTGCGGCATATGGAGGTTCCCAGGCTAGGGGTCGAATCGGAGCTGTGGTCGCCAGCCTACGCCAGAGCCACAGCAACGCGGGATCCGAGCCGCGTCTGTGACCTACACCACAGCTCACAGCAATGCCGGATCGTTAACCCACTGAGCAAGGGCAGGGACCGAACCCGCAACCTCATGGTTCCTAGTCGGATTCGTTAACCACTGCGCCACGACGGGAACTCCTGAAAGTTTTTTTCTTATGTTAGGCCCAGGAACTCCTATTCATCCCTCAAAAGTCCAGCTCAAATGCCCCTTTCTTGGACAGACCTTCTGGATTCCAGCAACAGAATTAGTTCATGACTCTGGCCTAGCTCTGATCATGGCATAATGTGATGGTTTCATATCTGTCTCTCTCACAGGGCTGTGACCACCTGAATTCTGTCTCCAGAGTCCCAGCTCCCAGCATGTAGTAGGTGCTGCAATGAAGGCTAGAATGAGTGTGCTGCTATGTGATTTTGAGTTATCAAATACCTAAACTAGAAAGACTCCTATCTAATTCTTCAGTTATATAGTTGAGCAAACCGAGGCCTCAAGAGAAGGATATAAGTGGCTTGCCAAATTCATCCTTGAGGGTCAAATCTGGCCACACTGTCCCCTGTCCTGCTCCCTGTGCATCCCCCTCCTGTAGCAGACACACCTGGAGCCTCTGGCCTATCTTTCCAGGATATGTTGGGGGGCAGGAGGTCCTGGACAGGCAGAAGTGTTGTGAAATCAGACAAACAGTGGCACTAGTGTTGCAACTCTGGGAAGATTGCAAATGACAGGTCAGGGTCAACCACAGGGAAGAGGGGGAGAGAGGCAGGAGGCCAGCCAGGAGGACGACCCACAGCTTCCGCCTCCAGCATGATTTGGCTTATGGTGGACACGGCTTGAGGGTCAGAGTTGGGGAAGGTATGAGAAATTGGGCAAGGGGTGAGGGGAAAGCCGGTCCAGTCGGATTTCGAATAGTGTTTAGTTGGCCAGTTTTCTCCCCTGGGGGAAGGTCCTGGGGAATTGGAGAGGGTCAGTCACCCAGGAATGAGGATGGGGAGCTTGGCCCGGGCTGATGGAGGCAACCTGCATAAGGCAGACTGATAAGGTAGGTCATTCAGACAGGCCTGAGGGAGGCAGAAATGGATGCTGCTGGAGGTCAGCTGCAGCAT
Organism: Phacochoerus africanus; assembly: GCF_016906955.1. Taxonomy (NCBI): domain Eukaryota; kingdom Metazoa; phylum Chordata; class Mammalia; order Artiodactyla; family Suidae; genus Phacochoerus; species Phacochoerus africanus. The sequence continues at coordinate 146,978,980 of NC_062544.1, forward strand.
CTCAGGGAGATATGGGCTCCTTGTTGCCACTCATCTTGAGGGGAAACAGGCTAACCCTGCTCTTGCCCTGCCAAGCTCAGGGTCTTCTGCAGCCTGGGCAGGAGCCCCGGGCAGCTCGCAGTCAGCTGCTGTCACAAAGAGCTGCTGGCTGGGTTGCTCAGGATAAGCAGGTATTGCCAAAAACACCTCCCATCCCTGCCTTGTCTGACTCCCACTAATCACTCCCAGAGAGACGGGGCTTCTTCCCATTTTACAGCAGAGAAAGCTGAGGCCTGGAGATTTTGAGTGAACTGCTTAGGAGTTACAGAGCCAGTGAGGGCCAGAATGGAGTTTTGAATGCTAATCCATCCCATAAGAGCTTTTGACCCATCCCTCTGTCCTTGCCTGAAGTTACCCAGGTCTGAGCCATGTGACTCCCTCTCCCAGACTCATGACCATGTGGCCCAGCTTTTTCTTAGTCTTCCCTCCACCACCTTGGGGTCCTATACCCACTCCCACCAAGATCTAAACCTCGCCCTCAAGACAACCAGACCTTGGGCTGAGGCTTTGTGCTCAGATAGATCTGGGTTCATTTACTGGCTATGTGACCTCAAGCAGATGATTCACCTCCCTCAGTCCCAGTTTTCTCATCTGCAAAATGGGATAACCTTAGTAACACCTACTTGGCAAGGCTGCAAGCTGAAGGTGCATGGAAGCTATTATTAATAGAAAAAACATGGGGGCAAAGCTTCTTTCCAAGGCCCCTGGGCAAGGCTGGGGGCATGGGTCCCTTTAGCCCCTAATCCTACTGGTACTTGCTGGTTCTCAGATACCACTGGTGGGGCTAGGGCAGGGCTGGTCTCTAGGACTCTGAAGGCCCAGGCAGCCCTGCTGAGACTTGAACCCAGGTCCTAAATTCCCAGCTCCTCCCACTGAGTCTTCTCCCTTTGTAAAGAGGGTGCAGGCCTGCGTCTGGCTAATCCAGCCACCATTCATATTGACATCCTACCATTGTTTCATATGGTGTGACCTTTGTAAAATCCTGAGTGGTCGGTCCTATTTTTACCTCCCATTTTACAGATAAGGACACTCCCATTTTACAGATAAGGTACAGAGAGGTGAAATGATGTTGCCCAAGGTCACAGAGTGAGTAGGGAATCAGGGCTGCGTGAGGCCCCACTCTGAGCCCAGGGACCCTCTGGGAGGTGGGTGTGGGCCTGGGTCCAGGGATCCACGTGGGACCCACATTTCTCACAGAGCAGAAAACCTCAGCCCAGAGGGCCTACCCCAGCCTTCCAGAGGGTGGGACACATGTGCAGTGATGGCTGACCTTGCCACCTCTCTGCAAGGTGAGGGGTCAGGAATAAGGCCATTAGGGAGCTGGCACTTTCCCACCTGGTAGGACACAGTGCCTAGTGGGTCAAGAGCTACTCTGGGCAGACTGCTCTGGAGGAGGCGGCCTTTTCCAGGCCTGGGAAACTGGGTCTCATCCACGTTACCCCTTCAGGTTGCTGCTGCCTTATTCGTGCACACACTTGCACACTCCCACACCCATCCATCACCCCTCTTCCCATTGGTCTCCCTGCTTCTCCTCCTGCCTGCCTCCTCCTTTTTACCCACCCCTGCACTTTAAGAAGCTTCCTCAATTCCTCTAAACCCTTCTTTGACTTCCCTGTCCCCCCAGCACAAAACCCAGATTCTGCTCCACAGCTCATGAGGCCTGGATGATTATTCTAGACCCCTCCCATTACCTCTGTCCGCTTTCCCTACATCGAGCCTTCCCTGCTTCTGAAACACGCCCCCACATTTCCATGCCTCTTTGCATGCACCGTCTACTCCACCAGGGGTGCCTCACCTCCCCAGTTCTCAGCCAGGAGAACTCTACCCTTCGAACGCAACTCCAGCAACTCCTCCTCCACGAAGCCTTCCCTGATTTCTCCTCCATCATCCCTTCCCCACAAGAAGAACTGTTTCAATTAGCTCTTTTATGTGCATCTGTCTTGCCCATCAGGCTTGAAGGCTCCTTAGGTGTAGGGAATGGGTCTCATTTGCTTGTTGTGTCCCCAGCACTGGGCACAGAGCTCAATAAATGTTGATTAAACTGATGAATACAGGTTTGTCGAATGAGAATGCAATTCCCCTAGTGGTTTTAAACTGGCATTTGCATCTCTCTACAGCTCTGGAAATATTCTTTGGGCTTTCTTGGAGGTCCTAATTTAAGAGTTGTTGTTTCCTGAACCTGTCAATGAATGAGGTTCCCTCTGGGTGTCCATTTCACGAAGAGGAAAAGACCCCAATTTCTTTCAGACACCCTTGCCCAGAGATGTCTCAACTCAGACAAGGATGCCTGAGCCCAGGACTGCACCCAAGGTGAGCTGGGCACCCAGGGAAGAGTGCCTGCCCCTAAGTGCTCCTTCCCATCTACCTACAGCCTGACATTTCACCATTAGAAATTCATTTCTTTGAATTATTCAGTCAGCAAACATTTATTCAGTCCTTACTGAATGTGAGGCACTGTGCTGGATTCCCTATTTAACATTCGTGTATATGCATGTCTGTTTTCACTCCTGCTGGAAGGCTGACTCCCTGGAGGAAGAAGAGGAGGAGGAAGCAGAGGGAGTGGGGACAATGAAATCAGGAATGCCAGAAGAGGGAAGACGATTTGTCATTTGCTGAGCACCTACTGTGTGCCATGCACTTACCACAAGAGCTGTCATTTACTCCTCATCACCACCCCATGAGAATTTAGTGTTCTCGGTCCTCAGTGTAGAGGAGAAGAACAAGCCCAGAGTGGCTTGCCTAAGGGTGCACAGCTGCGAGCATTCAAACATAGCAGAGCCTACCTGCAGCCTGTCATCTCTGTAGGCGTCATCCCACTGAGGAGGCAGTAGGGACCCAGAAGGGAAAGAAGATGTCCCAGAGAGGGTGGGGGCAGAGGGGTTGGGGTTGCTACCTGCTGCCTGGCTGGAGAGCTGGCCGCAGCTGGGTTGTAACCAGTAAGGAGTTTGAACATGAACACGGCCATGTCTCTGGCCTGTGGGTCATTAGACGAGGAGGGAGTCTGCAGGGGCTGTGTCAGCTGTCTCTGCTGAGTGTTGCCTGTGTGCTGATGCACATACGTAGGAACACACAATCGACCTGCTGCCTAAGAGGAGAGGATCACTCCCACCTTACTGATGGGGAAATTGAGGTCTGGAGAGGGGAGGGGACAAGCCCAGGACTACACAGCTGGAGCCTGATTGAGAACTCAGGTCTCTCCTGGAAGGCTCACAGAGGGGCAGCAGGCCCCACAAGAGGTTTCCGCACCGTCAGCCCTCTCAGCGGAAGTGACGTCCTTGTCACTCAAGCTTCCGCCCTCTGGGACTCGAAGGGGCTCTTCTGCCACAGCCCCTCACTTCACCCAAAGGTGGCGAGGAAATGGGGGTGGGTGCACAGAGCTTGGGAGCTGGACTAGCTCAAATCCTTCCCCACCCTGATGGGCTGAGTGACTCTGGGCAGATCTCTTGATCTCTCTGGCCTCAGGCTCCTCTGTAAAATAGGCATGGCACCACCTGCTTCCTGCTTCTCTGTCCACTCACTTGTTCAACAAGTATCCACTGACATCCACGACTTGTCAGGTTCTGTGCTAGGTGCTGAGGATACAGTAGTGGGTTTAGAGACAGTTATGAAATGAAATGAATACACAAGCCAATGTACATCTACAAAGGGGTCTGTGATGAAGCGGCAGAGACCGTGAGCATGCTTAGCAGGAAAGTCTCCAGTAGGAGTGAAGGAGGAGTTGGAGAAGGTTTCCCCGAGGGGGTGGTGAAGGAGCAGGAGTTCACTAGGTAGAAGGAGGGGGTGGTGTTCCCCACAAAGGGATTGGCATGTGCAAAGGCCCTGAGGCTGGAAAGGAGTGGAAAGGAGGGGTGGATGACTAGAGGGGAAGAGGTAGCAGAGGAGCAGAAGATGGTGGGGGCCTTGTAGACCATGTGACAGATCCAGACCATGTGCTGGGAGTAGGAGGAACCTTAGAAGGGTGTGAAGGATTAAACGTGCTGAGGACCATCAAGCGGCGGTGAGGGCCTGCCACAGGATAGACTTCCACGGTGTCGTAAGACAGCCGCACCATGTAACCCCACCTTCCACAGGGGACTTATTGATTCAACAATCCAGGATTGAGGCAGGCTCTGAGACAGGGACACATCACCACGGCTGGGAAGATAAACACATCCAGTACATGTGCACAGACTCTCAGATGTGCTGGGGGCTGAGACGAGCACCCAGCAGAAGGAGAAACAGGCCAGGAGAAGTGAAGGGGCCTGCGCCCTGGGGTCGAGGGTGACTGAGATGAGAGCTGTGGGCTCAGGACTCTTAATCCAGGGCTCCCTCCAGGGCCTGACACTGCCTCTGACGGTAGCTCTGCTGGAGAGCTACTGGGCAGAAGACACGGTATTACTGTGAATTACGAAGAGCTGAACAGTTACTAAGTGATGGGTACTTTTTTCCCTAAGAACTTTTCATGTTTTGGATCATTTGATTCTTATGCTTTAAGATAGTTTTGATTTTGACCCCCATTTTACAAATTGTAAAACTGAGGCACAGAGGGGTCAGGTAACTTGGCCAAGGTTGTTCAGGAAGTGGTGCTGGAATCTGAACACAGACATCTTCTTCCTATATGGTCAGAGGTCTGGGGAATGCTGGGGCCCTCCTAGGGTGTCTGGCAAGTGACCAAAGGGAGCAGGGAAGAAGTGAGACGTGGAGTCAGAGCTGTGCTGAGAAGGGAGGATGGGAAGATGAACTGTCTGTGCTCAGGAGGTGGGCGACAAGCAGTGCGGATGGAGCCCTGATGGCCTCCAAGTCTGTCCCCACAGGGGCATCCCTCTTTCTTCCCAGAGGGAATTCCCTTTGGCATCTGCCTGTGGAGCTGGTCTGTGTGGAATCAGGGTCTGTCTGGGCTGGGAGATGCTGCTGTGCCCCCCGTTGGCCTACCCTTCCAATTTACAGATGGGAAGCTTGAGGCCCAGGCAGGCAGCTATGTGCCCTGGGCACACTGCCGCTAAGCCAGGGCTGGGAGGCAAGTGCTGGCTCCCGGGTAGCCCTTCAACCCTATGAGAAACCTGCCCTTTCACCTTGTGGGGCCACATGTTCAGTACCCATCTTCATCAGACATGGCTCCAAGAGCACCTGCACCAGAGCCAGGGCCACCCTCCCAGGAGACTCTGCACCCATGGGGCCCTCTGTGAATGGGACTGCCCTCAAGGCTGAGCCGCTACTCTCATTACAAGGCCACCGACAGGCTGCTCCACGGGGTAGGGTGAGCCCTGGATCAGGACTTGGCCAAGGTGGGACTTGGGCTAGTGGGTATTTCTTGGGTATATGATGCTGTTTCTTTCTGCGGGACCCAGTAGAGGAGAGCAGAATCGAGCAGGGGCTCAGGAATCAAAGGGAAATGGGATTGAACCCCAGCCCTGCCATTCACTATTGGGTAGACTGGAGCTAGTTATTTGGCCAATTTGATCCTCAGTTTCTACATCTGTGAAATGGGAATAATAATAACTACAATTATGAGAGTGTCGGAGGCATGGAGGAGTAACATGTATGCTCCTGGCACACATGCTCAACAAAGTCTGGCTTGCTTCCCCATCTCTTTTTTGCAGGGTGATAACACTTTTAAGCTGTAGGAAATCTGGTCTTTGATTTCAAACAAAATGAAAGAGACTCTGAAGGTATCACTGGTTCACTTTCGCATGAATTGAGCACATACTACGTGCCTGGTGGGGTGGGGACTGCCTCCTGGGGCTCTGGTACAAGAAGGGAGTGAGGGAGGGAGAGTGTGGGGAGCCCTGGGGGTTCAGAGTGGTACCCTTGCCCTCAGTGAGGGCTAGGATTCTCTTGCCCCGCACCCTGCCTCGGGACCTCCCCCAAGCTTGGTGACCACCTCCTCTGGGCATGGTCAGGACTCTCAGCTGCCAGCCCCACGGAGGAAGCCCATTAACCCCTGCCTGAAAAGCCCGCCCCAATTCAGGTCCCAGAACTACCTTGGCTGGAGGCCAGGGGCTGTCTGGCTGGGCTGTAGGCTCTGAACTTACACACCCCTGATTTCACATCCAGGCTACATTACTCACTGGCTATGTGACTTTGGGCAAGTCTCTTCACCTCTCTGAGCCTTTGTTCTTTTTTTTTTTAGGGCCACACTCCTGGCATACGGCAGTTTCCAGGTCGAATCGGAACTGCAGCTGCCGGCCTACACCACAGCCACAGCAGTGTGGGATCCAAGCTGTGTCTGCGACCTACACCACAGCTCATGGTAGCTCTGGATCCTTAACCCACTGAGCAGGGCCAGGGATCGAACCTGAATCTTCATGGATACTAGTCGGATTCTTAACCTGCTGAGCCACAACAGGAACTCCTAAGCCTCAGTTTCTTCATCACTAAGATAGAGATAATGTCTAGGTCAGAGGACTGTGCTGAGAATTACCTGGGATACTGCATGTTAAACACTTGTCTGCCATGTGTTATGTGCACAATGAACAGTAGCTTGAAATGGTCCACAGGGCCCTCCTCCCTTCCCTTGAAGCAAGTGGACAGAAGAACTCCACCCTGGGTGGCTGGCATGGTAGGAGTCTTGCTTGGTAGGTGCTCAGACTGGCTTGTGAGAGCTGATGGTGTGTATGACACCCTCATGTTGGTAGCTTGCTATCTGCCATGGTGGGAGCATTTATACCACAAGTGCCAGCAAACACTACACACCAGGGCACGTGCTTCTCTGTGACTGATCTGGAATGTTCACCGGCATAGCACCAATCCCCAGACAAGAGTGCAACACTGCTTCGGGTCTCCGGACCCCTTCCTCGCTGGTTCCCCCCACTGCTCCTCCCTGCCTGGTGGCCATCGCCCACCCCAGCATTGTGACCTGCTCTGGGGACTTCTCTCTTACTGTCTGCCATGGGGTTGGCAAGGCTGGCTGCCCTGCCCCCAGGGATTCCAGGGCAGGTGAGGTGACCCTGGTGAGGCACTGCCCTAGAAGGCTGTTGGCCAATTCTCGCTCCCTTGGCCCCTTTGCCGAACCCTTGTCAGCCCTCCTCTCAGCTCCTTGCACCCCAGCCATGACATTTTCGCTCAAATTCCACGATGCCCAGCACTCAAGCCTGTGATCTCTTCTCATTTACCCTTTCCACCTCCAGCCCCGTGAGGACCACTAATAGGCAGTGAGCCACTGCGATTGGAGACAGGTGGCCCTGAGGGGGTCCTGGCCCTGGCCCTTGCTCCCCGTGGCACTGGAAAGCTATCTGGCCTCTCCAAGACCCCCTTAGACGGACAGTGATATAAAGCGGCCCCTTGCCATGGTCAGGCACTGTGCCAACAGCTCCACCGGCCAATCCCATCCTTATTTCCTCATCTGTAAGAAGGGAATGAGAAAAGTGCCTGCCCTTGGACTTGCCTGGTGATCCCCAGCAATAGCTGTGCTGAGGTTGGCCCAGGCTGGAAAGCGCTGTGCTAATGCTGTCATCCTATACTGAAGGGCAATGCTTATTTAGATCTACAGTTTTTAGATGTGTTCAAGAAAAACAAAACAAAACAAAACAAAAAACACCACAGGAATGTTATTTATAGTCAGCTCCCGTACAGGTTTTTATCATTCCTTGCTTGCTTGGCGAAAAATAACACACAACAAAGGTCACGTCTGCTCCCACCTATTGGAGGAATCTGCAAAGAATGAGGCTTTCGATGCACTGCCTGGGTGAAGTGAGACTCTGCCGCCACAGCCCCTGGAATTCCTCCTCAGGAGGCCTGCAGTGTCTCGTTGGGCAGGTGGGTCCTGGCCTTAGTCACCTATTTCCCCAGCCTAGGTGGAGGAGGGGATGGTAGTAGACCAACAGAAGATTGGGCTCTGATTCCAGAGGTGCAGGGCTGACATCATTTCCCCCATATTCGAAATCAGAGGAATGGAGTCAGCAGGCACAGAGAACTTTCTCCTATCCTAAATGCAAAGATGCCCTATTCTGATTTCCTTTTCCTCCACCCTGTACCACTGTGGACGCACTCAGTGAATATCTATGAGCCCTTAGATATTGATGATGACAGGTGTGTTCATGATTCAAATAATCTGGAAAATGTTTGTGGCATGCCGATAACATGACAGGCAATGCCTCTCAGTGACTCTGTGCACCCCCTTTACCCCCTCCAAGGAAGGGACTGGGTGCCCCTATCTGACAGACAAGGGAGGGGATGGAGCCTCAAGGGTGAGGGTGCACTGCACAGCTGGCACCAGGCAGTGACAGCTCCAGAGGGTGTCTGCCTCCTGGGCCTGGGCGTGGCTCCAGGTCCTCAGCCTAAGCACAGCAGGTAGGAGGACACAGGCACCCAGAGCTTGCTTCCCCATCAGTGAGGGAGCCATGGTCCCAGCTATGGTGATTCTCACACAGGTGGTGGGAGGCCTTGCCTGGGCAAGGACCTAGGGCAGCCTGGAGGAGGTTGCAGCGAACAGCTCACATCTGGTCCTTGCCAGGAAAGGTGGACAGGAAAGGCATTCCAGGAGGGCCCAGGAGAGTGCAGGTGGGGTGGGGTGCGAGTGCCTGGGATGTTTGGGGCAGGTGGGGCAGGCTGTGGAGTGGGAGTGGCAGAGGCCACTGGAATGTCAGAGGCTGTCAGAGGGAGGGGGTTAGCAGTTCGCCTGGGGGCCAGAAACCCCAAACCTCAGTAATGATGCTTGCCGGCTCCACCGGCATGGCGCACACTTCCCATTTTGCTTTAATCAACTCTCTTAAAAAATGTATACACTTTCTTACTATTACCTTAAGCATTCACGGGCATGAGATCATGATTTGCTTTGCCAGTTGTGTTTTGCCCTAAATACATTAAAATAAGTGCTCAGTCCCCAGAATGGGGCCCAGGTCTGCCCGTTGTGGACCATAGTGCTGGCATTGGCTGGCAGGTGGGTTTGAGGTGGCTGATTTGCTCTGGGTTACTAGAGGGTTTCTCAGTGATCATAAGGGGCAGGGGAGACATTCCTGGGGGCTGGCCCCCCACCAGATGACAAAGGCCTGTGCTAGCAGGCCCCTCGCTGGGCACTGCCTGCCGCCCTCCCCCTCTTCCTCGGCCTGGCTCTCTGGGAGGGCTCACTCCTGGATACACCTTTTTCTCAGCCAAGAGCCGCAGCAGCCCGCCTGACCTCAATGACTAACACACATTCCTGGCCTAGTTAGAAAGCCCCTCACCTCTCATATTTATAGCCACCTCTGGACGTGCTCTTGCCTCTGAGGGAGGCCTGGCCCTTCTTTCGCCACCTCTGTGCTGCCCCAGCTGCGTGCCCTGAAGGCTCTGCCAGGCTTTCCTCTTTGAGAGAGAGCCGTAGGGCTGAGATTTCATTCTGGGTGACCGGGGCCACAGGGTTTCTCCTCCCCGGAACCTCGTCTGTAAAACGGGAGCCGTCGTGTGGGCCAGGCTGGGCTGTGGTGAGGATTCAGTGAGATCCTAGTTCTGAAATTCGAACAATGGCTAAGGCTTAGTCAGTGCCCGCCATGTTTTAGGCCCTGTTCTGAGCACTTGGCACATATGAACTCATTTAATTCTTACAACAACCCTATAAAGGACCTGCTATTATTATCATGCCCATATGGCAGAGGAGGAAACCGAGGCACAGAAAGGTTAGGTAACTTGCCTAAGCTCACACTGATAGCTGGGATTCCAACCTGACACTGGAGCTGTATCCCGAGCAGTGGGCTGACCTGGGCACCCAGTGGGTGCTCAGGCTCCACATGTTTCCCTGCCTTTGGGGTCTCTTTAATTAGTTGAACAGTTATGTCACTCATTGTCGGCAATCAAGTGGCCACTGAGTGAACAAATAATGATGGCCACGTGCTGGCCCCCAGACACCGGCCCCTGTGAGGCGGTTAGGTAGACATGGCTAGTGAGGGAACAAAGCAGGAAGGGGCTGAGAATCACAGGTGGGACTTGCGTTAAGGCGCCTCTCCTTACAGAGGGGACAATGGGGCTCAGAAAAAGGAAGCACAGACAATGGGCGGGGAGCCCTGAGTTCCCAGCCCTGTGGCCCCCACCTACCCTCGACCTCCTGACCACATTTCAAAGTGGGGGGAAACGTGCAATAAATGTATTCATGTAAAGGTTTTAGGAACTAGCCACCTTGTCCCATGAATATTTATGGTTACAAACAGGGATTCCAGGAAGGACAAGAGAACTAATATCTTTCACTATTTACTCTGTAGGCAGCACTGGGTCAGGCGCTTTGTACTCTTTCGTTCAACAAACACTGGCTCAGCCCCTGCTCCACACTGGCTGCTTTCTATGTTATATGTGAGATGCCGACACCAGCTTCGTCTCCTCACACACCTCTGAGTTGCACAGACCTGGCGGCTCCCACATGGTCACCCTGATATGGTGCAAAGGAGCAGTGGTGGACCTGTGCTGTCTTTCTGCTCTTCTTAAAATCAGCCCTAAGAGGTACAACCACTATGGAAAACAGTATGGAGGTACTGTACAAAACTAGATATAGAACTACCCTATGACCCAGAAATCCCACTCCTGGGCATATATTCAGTCAAAACTTTCACTCAAAAAGATACATGCACCCCTATGTTCATTGCAGCACTATGCACAATAGCCAAGACATGGAAACAACCCAAATGTCCATTGACGGATGGAGTAGGAAGATGTGGTTCATATATACAATGGAATACTATTCAGCTGTAAAACAGAATGAAATAATGCCATTTGCAGCAATATGGATGGACCTAGAGATTCTCATGCTAAGTGAGGTCAGAAAGAGAAAGACAAATACCACATGATAGCACTTATATATGGCATGAATGAACCTATCGACAGAAAAGAAACAAACTCATGGACTTGGAGAATAGACGTGTGGTTGCAAGGGTGAGGGAAGGGAGTGGGATGGACTGGGAATTTAGGGTTAGTAAATGCAAACTATTGCATTTGGGGTGGATAAGCAATGAGATCCTGCTGTATATCCAGTCACTTGGGCTAGAACATAATGGAGGATAATGTGAGAAAAAGAATGTATATATATGTATGACTGGGTTACTCTGCTGTACAGCAGAAATCGACAGACACTGTAAATCAACTATAATAAATTAAAAAAACCATAAATGATTAAAAGAGAAAATAAAATTAGTCCTAAGAGGTAAACTCTGTTCTCAGACTCAAATGAAGCTGCGAACCATGGTTTCTGCATCCTGGAACAGAGGAGAGGGGTCGGGGCGCCTGTCCTTAAGCAGAAAATTGATGGCCGACCCTGATTTAATTAGCTTTTCCTTAGAATGATTTAGGGAGGCCTGTAATTAGCTCAGGGGCCCAGAGGGAGAGGCCGGGTGTGGGAGCCAGCACTGGAGCAGGCGATAAGGGGGATGGGGGCTGACTTTAAGCTCAGCTGCCTGATCTGGCAGGTAACAGAGGTGGGTGAACCCCTCGATGCCCGTGGGAGGTGAGTGGAGAGAAAGCTAAGAAACACAGAGAAAGAGACAGGCTGGAGGGATCAAAGGGAGGGGGGCCAAGGATGGGACCTTTACATTATAATTTACATTGGAGGAAATGTGTGATTTCTGTAAGCAACACATCACCACGGGTTCGGGGGGTTGTAGGGGGGCTGTAACTACAGATAATCTCTCTGTGGCCCTTGCAGATAGTTGTGGAGATCTTCCGACAATGCTGGGCGTTAAAGCAGGGTTTCCCAGCTAACCATGGTGCGAACCCAGAACAGGGTCTGCACTGCATGGAGTGTAAGTGGGTGTGAGCCAGACACAGACAAGCTCTGGCCTGAGACCTTTGCCCGCATCAGGCTTCAAGGCTCCACTCATCCCAAACAGGTAGGGTACCTCTCGGTGGGCCCAGCCCCCAGTGGCCCCACCTTAGTGAGATTGCTGCCGTGTGGAAGCAGAGCCAGGACTGCCTTTTGGGAACGCAGCCTGGTTTGGGGGTGCCAGAGAAGCACCCACACATAGTCACCTGAGCAACAGCAGCACAGGGTTTACAGGCCATCCTTGAGAATAAGACATGCAATCTGGGACCAGAAAGCCTTCATTCATGAACTTTTAATCTGAGGACTTCCATGGACACTAATAAACTTTCCCCTCCACACAGCCAGAGGGTGGTACCAGTCATTACAGACGAGTCTTTTAGTTCTTGATCTGAGTGATCTGCCTTCCAATGCTTCCCCCCAACCCTTCTTTTTAGGGCTGCACCTGCGGCATATGGAAGTTCCCGGGCTAGGAGTTTAATCAGAGCTGCAGCTGCCTGCCTACGCCACAGCAACAGCAACACCAGCTGAGAGCTGCACCTGCAACCTACACCACTGCTCATGGCAACGCCCAGATCCTTAACCCACTGAGTGAGGCCAGGGATCGATCCCATATCCTCATGGATATTAGTAAGAGTTCTTAACCTGCTAAACCATGATGGGAACTCCCCTGATGCTTTTTTGAGGTGTTTTATGGATGTTACGAAGGCCGCCATGTCCAAACACCACAGGAGCAGTGTGGAAACTGTGTAAAGAGACTGTGGGAATGGGGTGACACTTATTCTTCATGGATGTACACATCTAGGATATGAAGACAAATCACGAGTGTCTGAGAGAGTTCAGTCTGCCTGTAAACGGGGAGCCAGAGGTGATCATGTGCCACACGTGTAAAGAACAACAGCACTTACCACTGTCAGAATGTCAACTCTGTGTCAGGGACCATGTGAGGGGCTTTCATATGAAACCTCTCTTGCCGTAACTGCTGGGGGGAAGGGCAGTATTAGCCCATTTACAGAAGAGGAAACTGAGGGTTGGAGGGGGGACTAACTTGCCCCAGGCTGCTCCGCCAGGAAGGGCAGAGTCTGGATTTGAACCCCAGTCTGTCAGAGAGCAGGGCCTGTGTTCTTTCACACTTCCCAGAGGTGGGCGGATGGTGGCGTTGGAGACTGAAGGATGAGGATGGTTTGTCCTTAAATGGGTGGGTTTGAGGCAGAAAGTAAAGTGCTAAATTCAGTTTTTTGTTTTTTGTCTTTTTAGGGACATACCCACAGCATATGGAGGTTCCCAGGCTAGGGGTTGAATCGGAGCTACAGCTGCCAGCCTACACCACAGCCACAGCAATGCCAGATCTGAGCCATAACTGTGACCTACACCATAGCTCACAGCAACACTGGATCCTTAACCCACTGAGCGAGGCCAGGGATACAACCTGAGTCCTCATGGATACTAGTCAGGTTCGTTACTGCTGAGCCATGACAGGAACTCCTGAGTTCAGTTTTTCAAATGAAGTCTGTGCACTGATTGTGAGCCTGGCCACCAGGATGACCAGTACACTGTGCCTGCCCTTCAGCTATTCCTGGGCCAGTGGACGTGCATACTAAGCCAACTTGGCCTCGTTCCTTCCCGTTTGTGCACTGCTCAATCCTGCCTGACTTGTCTTCCCTTCCCAGGTTCAGCAGTGACCATTTTCCCCTGGCCTCAGCCCCTTGGCTGGTTTCTATCTGCACCCTTACCCTCTGCAAGGTCTGCTGCCCCAGGTTCGGACCTGGTACTAGTCTTGCTGGATGTTTGTGGATCCTCAGGCTGTGTTTCTCAGTGGCCACGCTCTCAGCCCTCTCGTCGTAACAGTCCTCTGTGTGGGGCTCAGAGAGCTTAACTGGTAGACTCAAAGTCACCCAGCTAGTAAGTGGAAGAGCCAGGATTTGCTCCCAGTCTATCTGACTCCATAGCCCAAGGCCTCTTCCGCGAGCTGGTCTTCCCTGTGGCCTTCATGCCCATCTCCTTCCACCTCCCAGGTGAGTCCATTGGACGTTACTTGCTTTAGACACAGCCACTGCTGAAGCTAGCTTTGCACTTGTTAGGTGGAGGGAGGAGATGCATTTTGGGAACCACCCAAGAAAAAGACACTTGCAATAACTTTCCTCTGCAGGTCTTATTGCCAAAACACACCAAACCCCGAATGGGATCAGGCTGCTTTAGGACTCACATTGATGCCATCCGTTTGGCTGGGATTTGTAGCTGACGGTGCACTTTCCAAGCCATGACCTCACAGATCCTCACAGCTGCCCTGGGATGGACATCCTGAACCTCCTGTTACAGCTGAGGAAGCTGGAGGCTCAGGAAGGTAATGGGACTTGCTCAAGGTCAGGTCCCCACCAGGGGTGACCTTGGATGAGTCATGTTTCCTCCCAGGGCCTCAGGTTCATCGTCTGCAAAGATGATAATGGTGTTGGCTTCCTGGGTTGCTCTGAGGGTTAAGGAAGTGAAAAAGGGTGGAAAGGTCTAGCACAGAAGCTGACACATGAGCAGTGCTCCACAGCTGGTAGGTGCATTTAACCCTTCAGACAAAAGCCAAGATGGCAAATATGTAGCTAGTCAGGGTGAAGAAAGGCCAAGTGTGACAGTTTCTTAAGCCACCACCTGTGCAGAGGGGCAAGTGGGCTGTGGCTGACAACGACAACCACGCTCACTGGTTTTTAGCGCTCAACCCTTGGCACATCCTGTCTCACGGAAGCCTCATTGCAACCTGAAGGAGTTTAGTACAGTGTTTATCCCCATTTTATAGATAAGGAAACAGAAGTGCAAACAGGTTAAGTGGGAACCAAAGAGAAGTTTTTTAATAGAAGAGAACAACTCAAGTTCAGAATGTGGCAGACCTGTACATGAACTCTCTCACCAAAAAAAAAAATTCCTCTAAGACTTCTCTCCAGACCACGCCTCTTCTCTTTCCTTAATCCCCAGCTCTCACCTAGCAACTTTCTTTACTACAGCGTTTATCACTAGCTCCCCCCAAAGCCTGAGAGCCAGGAATCCCTTGGTATCCTGGCCTCCCATGCACTGGGCCGGGGCTAGGACTGAAGCTGGAGGTCCCAACATCCCTAGTCTTTTCTATGGCTTTGGAAGTAGGAGGAACTCTGCTTCCTATCAGCTGTACCCATGATGGGTAGTGCACAGAGCATCTGGTTAGCAAACATCATATTTCAAATATGCTACTGGAAGAACCTAGATCCAGGGGAAAATTCCCCCTGGATTCCCCTTCTCTCAGCTGCTGCAAAACCTGGTTGATTTTCTGCGGACCCCGCGTCAGGCTTTGTTGTTGTTGTTTTTGTTGTCGTTGTTGTGGTTTGGGGCCATGCCTGTGGCATGCCAGAGTTCCTGGGACAGGGATTGAACCGGTGCCACAGCAGTCACCAGAGCCACAGCAGTGACAATATCAAATCGTTAACCCTCTGAGCCGCCAGGGAACTCCCCTGCAACCAGGAGAGGGGAACTTGGACCCTGCTCGTTGCCTCCAGTGAGTGGTCAGACACAAAGGCCCCAAGTTTCTCTCTCTGCCTCAGTTTCCTTATCTCTACAATGCAGGTAACAAAAATAAAAGAAGGCAAACTGGCAGGGCCAGACTGGGTGTAAGCTGCATATCAACCACTTGGGAGAGCAGCCAACTTAAAATAAATTTGTTTGTTTTGCTCAGAGCTTAAAATAAAGTTGAACCAAGTGCCAATGTTTAAAAATTGGGGAACCATGCATAAGAATCCAGATTTCTGGCTTCTTTTACAATATGGGAAGTGCTGCTCACTCTGGGGTTGGCTGGGTGGGTGAGGCCATAGAGATGGGCAGGAGGTCAGCAGTTTAGCCCTGCCCTGTCTGCCTTCATGAAGGGCAGTGTCTTGTTTGGACTCAGCAGATAAGAAAATGTACAGCATCTGGACCTCAACCTCTCCTGAAAGTCAAGTCCCCTCCAGAAAAGAGAGTGGGTTTCTGGTATAAAACCTCTCGCAGTTATTTCACAAATACTCATTATATGCCAGGGGTTGTTTTAAACATACCCATGTGAATGCCATTGTTATCACTCCCATTTTACAGATGGAGACACTGGCATACCCAGAGGTTAACTCACCTGCCCCAAGGCCACATGGCTAGTAAAAGTGGTGGTCTTGGGATCTGACTCCTGGTAGCCTGGCTCCTGAATCTGTGCTCTAACCATCATGTAAAGCTACCCAGTTCTTTTCCAGGGTCAGGGACCAGGCCCATGGCTTTGCCCAGGTTGCCATGCCCCAAAATGAAAGAGAAATCCTCACCCCTCCCCCATCCTCCTTCTCCCCTCACCTATACTTCTTACTTCCCTCATGTGTCAAGTGACTCCTTTGATCCTCTCAACACTCCTTTAAGGCGCAGGAGCTAATTATCTCCACTTTAAGATAAGGAAAGTGAGCACTGAGGGGTTAAGTGACTGGTCCAAGGTCATGTGGCTGGGAGAGGCAGGGCCAGGGTTTGACTTAGGCCATCTGGCTGCAGAGTCTGCGAGCCTGGGACCTGGTACTCCCCCGTCCCATCTCGACTACCCCCTTGCCATTCATTTCTTCCCTCCTTCGTTTCTTCACTCACCCATCCATCCAACACTCAATTCAGACCCCGTGCTGGCCATGGGGACACCTATAAGGTATATGGATGCTGGCTGGCGTGGGAAGGCCACATCCTGCTCCCAGAACAGGAACTGCCCATGACCACTCCCTCTGGGGCTGAGGCCAATGGCAGAACTGGTTTCCAATGGACAGTCCTGGAGAGCTCAGGAGGAAGCACCCAAGGGAAGCCCGTGGCACCTGGCCGCTTCCTGCAGGGCAAGTCCTCAGCTAGGCACTTGGGATTCAGGGGGAGCCCAGGGGCCCACCCTTGACAGCTGGAGCACTGCCCAGCCTTTCAGTCCTGGCTCTGCCACTGACCTACTGGGGGAACCTGGACAAGGGGTTTCCCTTTGGGGGAACCTCTGTTTCCCCCTCTATAAATTAAGGCCATTAGATCCCTGGAGGTCACAAACTGGCAGTCCAAAGGCACAACAAGCCCATGGACTTTTTTCTTTTTGCTTAAATGTCTAAAGTACTTTTCTTTTTTTTTTTAAATAAACTTTTTGTTTTAGAACAGTTTCAGATTTACCAAAAAAAAAAAAAAGCTAAGTATGGTCCAGAGTTCCCAGCTACCTTACATCCAGTTTCCCTTATTATTGACAGCGTACATCAGTATGGCGCATTTTTCACAATTAGTGAATCAATATTGATGTGCTAATATTAACTAAAGTCCCTACCTGATTCACATTTCTTTAGTTTTTACCTAAAGTTCTTCTTCTGTTTCAGGATTCCATCCAGGATACCACATTATAGTTAGTCATCATGTTTCCTTAGGGGCCTCTTGGCTGTGATAATTTTGCAGAATTAAAAAAAAATTAAATTTGGATGCCTCAGAAGGAATGTTTGGGGGTACTAGAAATATTCTATACATATTTTGATCTGGGTGGTGTAAATATATACAAAAATCATCAGATGGTACATTTAGGATGAGTGCTCTCTACCCACTTTAATGTCTGTATATCGTGCCTCAATTAAAGAAAAGTTGAGGGAGTTCCTGCTGTGGCACAATAACTTAAGAACCCAACTCCAGTGGCTCAGGACACTGTGGAAGCACGGGGTTAGATCCCAGGCACGGTGGGTTAAAGGATAGGGCATTGCCGCAGCTATAGCTTGGATTCAATGCCTCCCTCTAGAACTTCCATTTGCCATGGGTGTGGCCATAAAAAAAAGAAAAGCAAAACAAAACCCCCAAACAACTGAATGACTCTCTTCACTTTGCCACAGTCACCAGCGTGTCCTAATATCCCACTCAGAGTCTACCTTTTTTTATTTCATCTGCTTGGCATCTGTAATTACCACAGGGTATATAAATAAGCCTCACCTAATTTACTCATCTGTAAAATGTATATACTGAAATTTTCCACCTAATAAGGCCATAGTCAGGATTAAGTGAAATTACAAATATAAAGTTCTTAGCACAGTGCCTGGTGCATCATAAATGTTCAGTAAATGGGAATGATAATAATTATTATTGCTGTGTAAGATTTATATTATTAAAACAAGCACATGACTCCTTAAAGCAACCTGCCCCCTCTGCCTCCTCTTGTGTCTCCATCCCTTCTTTCCAGGGAAGGCCTGACTCTGATGGTGAGAAAGTGGAGGAGACAAGCCAGCAGAAGTGGTCCACATTTGCTAAGGAACAAGGACACCCCTGAGGATGACCACAGACCTGTCTCCAATGGCCAAGGAAACTTTGGTGGAAGTTAGGGGTCCCAGTCCTTCCCTTTGTAAGGAACCTCTGGGGGAATAAGGGATTCTGTCTTCAAAAGCTGCATCTTGTCCCCCTCTAAGGGGCCTGCTGGCCAAGAATCCCTGGGGACACTGGGAACCTGCAGGCATTTCAAAGGGCCCTGTGGAATCATGGGGAGAAGGTAACCCCCCTGCTCTCTGCTGGCCCAGCCTCCTGGGGGATGCCAGCTTCCCCTGTGTGGTGCCCCCAGATCTGTGCTCAGAAGCAACAAGCAGCAATGGGAGGTGGGGACCTCTTGCAAGGGGAAACCAAGCTCGAGGCAGGATGTGCTGGGTTGGGGGGGGGGGGTACGAAGAACAGTGAGGGCCAAAGAGATGGTGAGGGAAGCAGAAAGAATAGGGGTTGGGGTTAGGAGGCCAGGGCTGGACCCTGTCTTGCCCCTGACTTACTATATGACTGTTGGCAAGTCCATTCCCTCTCCGAATCTCCCTTTCCTCATAACAACATCATCATCATCAACAACAGCAACAATAATAGTGACAACAGTGATGATGGTGGTGGGGGTGGGGGTGACAGTGGCTTCAATTTAGGTCTGAGGTACAGGATAAACCGTTTAGGTATGTAGCATGATTTCAGCCTCACAAGTATTCCATAAAGTAGGTTCTATAATGATTTCCACTTCACATGTGAAAAACAGGGAGGTGGGGAATCCGAAAGTCAAGAACATGTCTAAAGCTTCCAGTTGAAAAGTTTGCAGACAGAGAGTTCAAACCCTGGTCTGACTTGGATTCTGAGGCTATAAATCTAGGTCATCGCCTTTGTAGCTGCACCTGTGAAATGGGCACATAGCCTAAAGGATCTCTGGATTTTTCCTGAAGGCTGTCCCATTGTGGGGAGTAGCAGGGAGCAGTCAAGGTGCTCAGGACTATGGGGCACTTACCTGTGCTAAGGGGCTGCATCTGTCATCTTTATCAACAGCCTTGTGAACTAGGTCCCGCTATCACCATCCCCATTTTACAACTGGGAAGCTGCAGCACAGAGAATCAAGGCAGATGTGCAAAGTCACACAGCGGCCTGGCTTTGAACCTGGGCAACTCCATGCCCTGGTTTGTGTTAGCGTACCCCGCAGGAAGGGCACCCAGAAAGCTGAGTGAAGCCAGAGGTCATCCCCGCTGGGCTCCTCAACTTCCAAAGGGCTTGCCTCGCCCTCCAGCCTCCTCGCAGCCCAGGACTCAAAGGCCTTAGGTTCCTCCCCTTACATGGAGTTGCTATACTCTCAGTGACCCCCTGCCCTGGAGAAGCAGGTCCCTAAGGGGCCCAGCCAGTCCAAGGCTGTGGGCAGTGCTGGGGAACCCCCCCCTCCCCCGCCAATACCTGGGCTGGACTTGGTAGCGAATTCTCCGGTGTCCCTGCCGCGTCCCAGGCCACAGACACAACCCCCCACTCTGACCTCTCAGCTTTAGCACCGACAGCCAGCGCCGAAGTCTGCAGCCTGTGGCTACACCCTGTGAGGTGGCCACGGTGCCCGGTCCGGCTGCCAGCAGGGCTGCTTCCTTTCTGGTCTTGGGACCAGCAGGGGAGGCCAGGGTGGGGAGGAGCCCCCACAGCGCCTGTGTTCAGCTTCTGCCAAAAACGGTATGGGTGGTGGGCCCTCCTCTGTGGCCCCAGCTTCCTCCTGGGCCACCATTCACTGGAGGCTGCTGATCCTATCAGCGGTGCCCTGGCTCTGGTCCTGGTTACCTGGAAGTCCTTTTGTTCCAAGGACTCCCTGTACAACGGGCTGAGGTAGTGTGGCCCTAGGGCCGTGAGGAACAGGCAGCCACCACGTGTGTGTCTGGCTGGACCTGAGCGCAGAGGCATCCGATGAAGCAGCCACGTGCGTATAAACCCTGGGGAGAGGCCAGACCAGGGCAGTGGGGAGGCCCTGGGCCAAAGAGCCCGGATTTCGCCTCCTCTGGGAAGCCCCACTGGGCTAAAAGGAAAAAGGGCCACTCATCCCGTCTCATGGCCCCATGATGCTTGTTCCCTTACGAAGTGCCCTGTTTCTTTCTGCCCATTTACAGAGAACAGGAAGAAAACATTCATGCTTCCTGCGAGCAGCACAGCAGACTTTCTCCAATAGCGCTGGAGAAGGCGCGCTTGCCCAGCCCTGGAAATCTCCTTTTACGTACCCACGTTTGTGTTATTTTAAACATTTCAGGTGTAAGGAATTCACCCTTGAGTCTTTTTTTTTTTTTCACTTTTAAGGGAATTGATATTTTTGCTAATCACAATGGCTCCTATTTGACAAAAAGTAGAACAACTATGCCACAAACATATTATTTAGTCAACCTGGTGGCTTCCTTTTCTCCCCAGCCATTTGTTTTTTCAAATACAGTTTAAGTGACACAGGCACCGCATGAAAGCTCTCCTGGTGAACAGAGCTGGCGCGGGGACCACTCTCCCGAATATGTGTCCCTCTGTGAACCCCTGACTAAGAAGCCCCAGACCACTGCAGGGGTCGAGCCTATGCATTTGATTTTCCTGATGGTTTGTCTCTTGGCCTCGGTGCTACACACTCTTCCAGCAGCAAACTCCCTCCCCTGCAACCTCAGGACCCACTCTACCACCATGGCCTCCTTACCCTTCCTCTCTCAGCAAGTGCTCAGCTCCCACTGCAGGTCAAATTCTAGGGGTACAGGGATAAGAGCTGGACTCTGCTCAGGGAGGAGAGAGGATCACAAAGACTCTGACATTGACCCCCATGTGCTCAGAGACGTTGGATCACTTTCTTTGGGTCACATAGCCAGGAGCAATAGGGCATGAAGCCTGGATCTATTTGAGTCTAAGGCCCAAGAAAGCCGTTTCCACTGCCCCACTCCTGGGGAGTTTAGGGTCTGAATGACCAAACTAAAACCCAGCAGGAGGAGTTCCCCTTGTGGCCAGAGGTAACAAACTTGACTAGAATCCATGAGGATGTGGGTTTGATCCCTGGCCCCCACTCAGTGGGTTAAGGTGTAGGTCACAGACGCGGCTTGGATCCAGCATTGCTGTGGCTGTGGTGTAGGCTGGGAGCTATAGCTGTGATTCGACCCCTAGCTTGGGAACTTCCATATGCTGTGGGTGACAGCCCTAAAAAGACAAAAACAAACAAACACAACCCCCCAGTAGGATGCATTCTGTCACAGAGGCCTGTCTGAAGAGCTACAGGGACAGAGAAGGTGAGTGAGTAAATTTAATGGGGGTGGAAGTTCTGTTGGGGATGGTTCCGGGGGAAGTGAGATCTGAGCAGAGTCTTCCATTCTCAGGCTTAAGAAATCAGATAGGGAGTTCCTGGTAGTCTAGTGGTCAGGGCTCAATGCTTTGGTACTTCCACCACTGCAGCCTGGGTTCAATCCCTGGTCTGGGAACTGAGATCCCACATCAAGCATTACTGAGATCCCACATCAAGCTGCCCCCCAAAACCAACAACAAGCACTATAAATATATATACATGTATATATATATACACATATATATATTTGAAGAAATCGGATAACTCATGTGGTTAAAATTGTGTGTAAAGTTAGAGTTACAATGCCCTGAGTGAGGAGTGCTGTGGTTATTTATGCACAAAATACCTTAGCACAAGGTGCATAAACTCTCTGCCCTTGGCCACATAACAGGTAGCGTGGTCCCTGTTCTTGGAGGTAACTAGCATGAAAATAAAAATTATGTCCTTGGATGGGGTTGTTGAGGAGTTGTTTGATTTCTTCTACAATAAGATGCTACAAGTTTTATTATTCTTCCCTAGTGAAAGGAAGGAAAGGCAGGTCCCTGCTTAGTCCTCTTACTGACACTGGGGAGGGGCGGCCTCCACTCCACGCACGCCAGAGCTGAGAGTGAGCCCTGAGGGAACTCAGGGATGCCTGGAATGCCAGTGACCTTTGACCCCATTGGATTCCAATGCAGCAAAGAGTTTTGAGCAATAACCCATCAGGCCCTTGTATACTGGACACCTCAGTAACCCCCATGTGAGCCCCTGAGGGCATGCTGTACCCAATCTACAGATGGGCAAATTGAGGCACAGGGAGGAAGAGGCCTCACAGTGAGTGACTGACACCTTCTGGTCTCCCCAAGTTTGAGCACAGCACTTCTGTTACTGCACCTGCCAGTGCCCAGTGCAGACAGACCAAGTGGAAGGAAAGACCTGGAAGGCAGGACTCCTCCCAGGCCAGGGCATCTAGAGTCAAGGTCTGGAGGATTCTGCTCTTGGCATCTGAGGTTGGGCACCTGACCCATCTGCATGATGCCAGGGGCCCAGCAAAGAGGGAGAAGGCCTGCCATACGATCAGCTGGTGGGATTGGCGGGGGATGGGGGGGGAACAGGCTGGGGTGGATAAATGCCCCACAGGAGTGCCTTCGGGCCTCATGACAACTCTGTGACTTGTTCCCAGATCAGGCAGCCAAGGTCCAGATAGGGGAGGTCACTTGTTCAAGGTTACCCAGCAGGGCCAGGTTTGAACCCAAAGCTCATGCTCTCTCCAACACCATGTGCCCACTCCACGTCCTACACATTTTTTGCTTCATCCTCACCTCGGCACAGTGCGGTGAGCAGAACTCCCACAGAGACAGTGAAAAGCACCAACAGCACGATCCCAAGTCTCAGGGTCAGACCTCACTCCACCCCAAGAATTGCAGAGAAAGGCTGATTTGAGTGTTGCCCGTCGCCAGCCTTCCTGCCCACAGGTTCCCACAAGTGCACCATTAGTGCACTAGTGGTTTCTGTGAGGCATTTTCTTCTACTGCAGCTGCTCTGTGAAAATTTTAGTGTGCCTGGGACACTAACCTCCCATCCCAGAAGGGGAAAAACATTCCACCCTCTGGACTTCAGTTTGGGTGTGTTGATCCAGCAATACATTCTGCTGGACAAGTGTTGGTTGGAGGCTGAACAGGGAACACGGCCCGTGCCAGGTGCTATAGGTGCCAGGTGCTAGGTGCTAGGTGGTGTCCCTGTGAAGAGACTGTTGCCTGGGTACCAGGAGATGGGTAGGGAGCATCTGATTGGCAGTCTGGGCTCCAGGCTCTGCCACCCTGGGTGGGTCTTGGAGCCTTCAAGATGGGCAGGAAGAGAGTAAGGGATGAGAATTTAGGACATCTAGTAGGGCACAAACGCAGATCTCCAGATGCTTGCATAAGGTCAGAGGCTCCAGGGATCTCTCCACAGTCACCCTGAGCCCCCAGGCTTGCGTCCAGTGGGAAGCAGTTGCCCTAGGTCACTCAGTGAGCTCTCAGCAGAGCAGGCCTATGGCGGGGGCGGGGGGGGGGGGGCGGAGGTTTCCTCTGCCCGGCTAGATGCTAGATTCCCTCAAGGGCACCCTGAGAGCCGCACGGAGCTGGCCAGAACCCATCTGGTCCAGCAGCCTCATTTGCAGGGCAGGAAACCAAAGCCCTGAGAGAGAATGGGGGCCAGGGGTGTGCTACCTGAGTGCCCAGTGCTACACAAGCCCTTTATAAGCACCCCTCACTAAGGAGGTAGGAACCCTCTCCACCTCGCACAGGGGAAACTGAGACTGGAAAAGTGCAAGATTCACCTGGGATTACAGAGCTGAGAGTGGCAGCCTTTGGATTTGCACCCAGGCCCTGCTCACAGCACACTGGCAAATGGATTCCTGGCTTTCAGTTTAAGTGATGGAGGTTCCTCCAGGATTCAGGGTTGGGGAGCTTGTTTTAAGAATGGAATCCGGCAAGAAGGTGGGACCTACCACTGAGCCCTCCCTCTCTGGGGACTCCAGCCAAGCTGGGGATGCCTTGGAGGTGACAAGCTCAGGTTCCTCTAGATTTCTTGTGTGTAGGTCTCAGAGCAGAATGACAGGCAAGGGACTGATTACCTGGCAGCAGAGAGGGCAGGTTCTCCTGCAGTTCTGAGAGCATCACTTCCCTTCCGGGAGATCAAGATGGAGGTGGCCCAGGAGGGGAAACTTCCCCTTACCTCAGGAGATCTTAGCCAGGAAGGGACGTGGCCCCAGCACCCACCTGCCCAACAAGCCAGCTACACACCTGTGACCTTCCCCTGGGATCACCTCAAAGGTTGGGACCCAGGCTTCCTGTGTTCCTGGTGTCCAGCTCACACTCAGGGTTGACTGAGAACCTAGGTTCAAGTCCGCTTGTTCTTACATGTAACATGATGTCCGAGAGACCCAGACTGGGGTTTATTAAGGCCAAGTGTTCATGAGGCATCTCCTGGAAGCTAAGGGGTCAGAGATGGTGAGGACACTGTTCTTTTAGAAAATGATATAAAATATTATTTGTGTCTATTTGAGAAACATTTTGAATGAATTTGAGCCCATTCAGAATCAGCTTTAAACAAATAGGAGGGTGTCGTTGAGTCCCCCACAAATGGGACTAACTGCCAGGATCTGTGACTGTGACCTTATTTGGAAATCGGGTCTTTCCAGAGGTCAGCAAATTAAGACAAGGTCATTAGGGTGAGCTCTGACCCTCTAAGACTGGTGTCCTTATAAAAGGGGAAATTTAGGCACAGAGAGAGACAGGGACAGAGGGAAGATGAGGTGAAGGTGGGAGTCAGGATCACAAGGAGACCACCAAACCACCAGAAGCTAGGGGAGAAGGGGAGAACAGTCTCTCTCACGGCCCTTGGAAGGAACCACCCCTGCAGGCACTTTGATGGTGGCTTCCAGCCTCCAGAACTGTGACACCAAATGTCTTAATTTATACACCCAGCTTGTGGGGCTCTGTCACAGCAGCCCCAGGAAACTAACACAGGTGGCAAACTGACCCCAGTGTCTGTGAGGTCAAGAGAAACTGACGTGGTTCCATTGGCAAGGGGTGTGGGGTCCTCACATCTGAGGGTCCCATGGGGACCCCTGAGAGCACAGAGACCTAGTGGGTGGCTGGGACACTCCAGGCTCTGAGATGTCCTCCCCACTTAATTCTTCCAACATACTCAAGACAGAGGACTTCTTACTCCCATTTTAAACACTATACAACAGAGGCAGCAGAAACTTAAACACCTTGTCAAGGATTTGCAGCTCCAGGATCTGACACCCACAGGAAAGCCATGTAGCCGGGCTGTCTCCGCCACGCCCCCTCCCCAGACAGACCCTGTGAAGAGGAGCTGTGGGGTGTGTGGCCCCAGCTTCTTTGCTCCATCCTCTGTATTTCAGATTCTTGGGGAGTCTGGCCAGGGAGTGGGCCCAGGTTTTTCTCTTTTCTCTCCTCAAGGCAAACAGGATGGAAGGAAAGGATCTGCACGTATTCCAAAGCTCTCACGTGTGCAAGTGTTCATCTTTCACACAGCCCTATGCACACACTGTCCGCGGCCCCAGCACTGCCCTCAGCTGGGAACTACTGTCCACACCCAGAGGAGGCACGAGCTGCCATGTACACTGCTGTTAATTGTGACAGCCTCATAATTTCCTTAGATGTGGACATTCTGCCAATTGGATTTATTTGTGGGGAAGGATGCCTGTGGTTTTATTTAAAAGAGGTTTCCTCTGGGCCTGTCTGGGTGTTGCTCCCACACAGACTTGGAGTAAACATTTCGCGTGGACATTCTCTGACTTGATGAATGTCTCTTGGTTTACTTCTCTCTAGCTGCTTCTGTGGACAAAGAGGACAGTGGGATTCCTCTGTCCTGTGGTCCAGGGGCTGACTCTCTGCTAAGGCTGCCTTGGCTCATCCTGGCAGCAGAAGGTGGGTCAGGTTGTGGAAGGCCTTTCTGCTCTGGTCACTGAGAAGCCAGGAGGCTCTGGAAATGCAGGCGGAGCCCAATCAGATTGCAGGTTCTCTGCTTCCCAAACTTTCACTGCATTTTGCTAAAAACCTGGACCATGGAGCCAGAGATCCTGGGTTCTAACTAACTAGGGTAAAGTTTTGTGCTTCAGCATCTCCTTCTGAAAAATGGGGATAATAGTCATGTCTGCCTCATGGACTGTTGTGAAGACTAAATGATTAGTATTTTTAACAGGCACTTAGACGGCCTGACATGTGGCCAGCACTGTATTGGGTGACTGCTATCATTATTGCTATTTTTATTGTTATCAATTCATTCAGCCAACATGGATCAAGGGCCATACGTATGGAGTCAGATGGCCTAGGTTCAAATCCCAGCTCTGCTACTTTCTTGCTGAGGGACCCTGGGTGTTATACTTAACCACCCTGTGCCTTCGTTCTCCTCTTCTGTGAAATGGAGATGATGGAAGTGCATAGACCCCATAAAGGGCTCAGCCCAATGCCTGCCTTATAGCAAATGCTCAGTAAATCCTAGATGCTATTATCATCAGTATCAGAGTTCCTGTGATTCCTGCTGGATCAGGCCAGGTCCTCCACAGAAGCCCCGGGAAACATTCACCATCACTTTGAACAGATCCCCTAGCATCTGGGGCCCGGCAGCCCCTCCTGGGCTCTCCTTGGATTCACTTTGCCCACCTTCCAGATATAGAACTTGGACCCAGCTCTTCCCAGCATGCCTGCTTCCCCCTTTCCCCACCCCCACCCCAAATCCTCTCCAAGCTGCAGAGGGATGTTTTCCAGACACTCATCAGATTTGCTAGAGCCTCTCATAGCTTTTGGACTACCGTTCACTGTACAGTTCACTCAGCACAGGGGGCCCTCGGGGCTCGGCCCCGGTAGCCCTGGGGGACACCCCTCTGCCTGCATGGTCTACTGGGGCCCTTGCTCACCCCTCTTGGACCCACTGCCCTCTTCACTCTTCCTCAACTCCATCAGGGCCACTTGCTCCTTTCCCCTACCCCCATCTGCCTGGAGCGCTGTCCCCAAGCCCTGGACCTCTGTATGGCTGGCTGCTTCTACCACTGGGACCTCTGGGTAGAAGTCCCCTCCTCAGGGACTGCCTGCTACCTCCTACCCTGCCACCTCATTTTGTTCTCCTCACAGTGATCGCCACATCCAGAAGTCATAGTCTATATTTATCTGGTCAACTGTATGAGGACCGGGTCCCATTTGTTTCATTCTCAAGGGCACCCCAAGGGTGAATCAAAGCATTCACAGAGACTGCATGAAGAGGATGCTCAATAAACATGCATAAACAGATAAACAAGTGGCCAAGCCCTGGCATTACGCATTCTTTATGGAAGAGCTAATGCATCTTTGTTATTATATAATAAAAGAGGTTGAACCCCAATGGTGAAAATTCCACTATCACAGGCCTGGGAAGCCTTTTAACTCATCTCGGGGCCGGGGGGTGGGGTGTTGTCACTCCTGTCCCCGTGGATGGCTCATGGATGGCTCTCTCAACCTCCTTCCCCACCCACGCCTGTCAAAAGCTGCTGGGTTTAGACGCCCATGTTTCTGTACTGAATTATCGATTGTTTAATATTCAAGAGATGGCATTAAATAAATATGCGCACAATTATGTAATATGTTTGGAAACAATCTGGTTAGTACCAAAGTGCTTGGGCAAGAAACAAAACTTGAATGAAGCAAGAGATCTGGGTGATCCCTGAGGGCTGAGGACAGAAGGATGGGGCTGGCCTGCCTGTCTGCTCCATCCCCTTCTGGGCTCTGGAGTTACTCATTTTCCTCCAAGCAAGAGCCGGTGCCAGCAGGGTGGGATACTAGGAAGTGAGCTCAGAATTTCTGAGTTGCACCTTGGCTCTCCCAGCTCATTGCTGGAAGTTACTCCTCTCTGGGTCTCAGTATTCTCATCTGCGAAAGGGTTGACACCTTCTGCAAAGGTCAGATGGGATGCTGACTCTGAGCTCTGGCTTAGACTCTGTTCTTTTGGCAGGTAAGTTGGGTCTGATACTGAGAGACAGCAATGTGAGCTCTGGTCCCTTCTGGCAGTGGGTTTGGGGAGGCAGACATGGACTTTGAGGTTCATAGGTATATAATGTAAGGCGGATCAAGCAAGGCAATAACAGAGACCCAAAGAAAGGACTTTGGGAGAACAGAGGAAGATGCGTTTGACGCGCCATGGGCTGGCCCTGGAAGGCTGACCCCAGAGAGAGGGCTGCCCCATTTAACTAACAAGCACTAGGCAACTCAGCTATTCACTCAACCAGCATTTATGGAGCACCTACTGTGATCCAGCTACTCTGCTAAGCACTTTACATGGATTATCTTTGCTTGGCCTTTCAAGAGGGAGATGCTTCTGTCCCATTTCACAGTTGAGGGAACTAAGACTCAGTTCACTGTGTGCAGCAATGCTGCCTCTGTTTCCACTTTCTAGCCATGCTCCCTATTCACATCCAAAGACATGTGGGGGCATTTCCCCAAACTCAAATAATGCTGCCTAAATAATTCATGTGTCCCCACCTGAGTGGCGGGGCAGAGGGAAAGTAACAGCTGTCAAATTCTGCTTTCCTGCTCAGTGGACTCTCCATCAGGGCTCCCCCTTCCCCGCCCCACCCCCACTCCCTCCCCATGCTCTCTTCCCAGTCGTTCCCCACCTCCAGTTCCAGCAAACCCCATCTCCAACTCACCCCTCTACGTCTTCTGGTTAAATGAAAGGCGTTAGGGCTTGGAAAATGAGGCCCATGTCTTGCCGGCTCTGGGGACTGGGTGATGAAGTTCAGCTCTGGAAAAGGGGAGATGATAGCATTGGTTATGGGTGAGTGGTCCAGTGGGGACTCAGGTGAGGGAGGAGTAGGAAGGGAACAGTGTGTGGAGCGTCCCCTGTCTGCTGGCACTGGGCTAGCATCAGGGTGGGGTGGGGATGGAGAGGGTAGAGAAGCAGGGGAGGTCCAGCCACACGGGGACCTCAATCCAGCCTTCTCCACGGAGACCTGCCTGGTTCACCTCTCACAGGACTGATCTCAGGGGAGCCAGTCTGCCCACCTGCAGAGTGTCAAGGTGGGGTCTCCCAGTCCTCTGTCTGCTGGCTGGTGTGGCCAGTGAGGGCAGAGAGAGTGAGGCAGAGCAGTCATGGGCACATGCTCTGCAGAGACAGAGACCTGGGGACTCATGGCTGGACCTCCTTTCCAAGCCTCGGTTTCCTCATCTGTAGGGTGGATACAATAGCTTTTTTGTTTGTTTGTTTGTTTGTTTTTTAGGGCTGCACCAGCGGCATAGGGAAGTTCCCAGGCTACGGGTCGAATTGGAGCTGTAGCCTCTGGCCTACACCACAGCCACAGTAACATAGGATCATTAACCCAGTGATGGAGGCCAGGAATCAGACCTGCAACCTCATGGTTCCTAGTCAGATTCATTTCCACTGAGCAAAGACGGGAACTCCTATAATACTTATTCTTACATGCACTTAATATGTATGTGTGTGTAGCTGTAGCACATGTGTGGTATTATGTAACTACAACCACAATCAGGTTACAGAACTGTTCTGTCACCATAAGCTTTCTTAGGCTGTCCCATTATAGTCACCCATTCCCCCCACTACCTGCATCCCTAACTCCTGGTAATCATGAATCTGCTCTCTAATAATATTGCTTTTTTTGATGATGTCTATAAATGGAATTGTGCTACTTGTGACCTTCTGGGATTGGCTTTTTTCACTCAGGACAATTCTGTGACGATCCATCAGGTTGTTGTTATATATAGATAGGTCAATCCTTTTTATGGATAACTACTGCTCCATGATATGGATGGACCACAGGTAGCTTAACCATCCATTAAAGGACATCCGAGTTATTTCCAGGTTTTATCAATTATGAGTAAAGCTGCTATAAACCTTTGTGTACAGGGTTTTTGTGTGAATATAAGTTTAAATTATTTGGGATAAATGCCCAAGAGGGCAATTGTTGGGTCAAATGGTAGTTGCATAGTTTATTTTTTAATTTCTATTTGCTTTTGAGGACTGCACCTGTGGCATATGGAAGTTCCCAGGCTTGGGGTCGAATTGGAGTTGCAGCTACTGGCCTAAGCCACAGCTGCAGCAATGCCAGATCCAAGCCAAGTCTGTGACCTACACTACAGCTTGTGGCAACCCTGAATCCTTAACCCACTGAGCGAGGCCAGGGATGGAACCCACATCCTCTTAAATACTAGTTGGATTTGTTTCTGTTGCATCACAGTGGGAACTCCTGTTTTTTATTTTTATTTTGTTTATTTATTATTATTTTTTGTCTTTTCTAGGGCTGCACCCATGGCATATGGAGGTTGCCAGGCTAGTGGTCTAATTGGAGCTGTAGCCGCTGACCTATGCCAGAACCACAGCAACACGGGATTCCAGCTCTGTCTGTGACCTACACCATGGCTCACCGCAACACCGGATCCTTAACCCACTGAGTGAGGCCAGGGATCGAACCTGTGACCTCGTGGTTCCTAGTCAGATTTGTTAACCACTGAGTCACAATGGGAGCTCCTGTTTGTTTTTTTTTTAAGACACTTCCAACTGTTTTCTAGTGGCTGTACCATTATAGTCCCACCTGCAACACATGAGTGATCTAGTTTTCTTTGCATTCTTATCAGCATTTGGTGTTGTCGATTTTTATTTTAGCCATTATGCTAGGTATATAATAATATCTCAGTGTGGTTTTAATTTGCCTATCTTCAATGGGTAATGATGTGAACATCTTTTCATGTGCTTATTTGCCATCTGTATATCCTCTTCATAGAAATATCTCTTCATGACTTTTGTCCCTTTTCTAATTATATTGTTTGATCTTTTTTTTTATGGCCGCATTTTGCGTTTTAAAATACATATTAGATAGCAGTACCTTGGCAGATTTTGTGAGTTGCAAGTATTTTTTCTGAGTCTGAAGTTTGTCTTCATCTTCTTAGAAGGTTTTTATTTTTATTTTTTGGCAGATCATGAGCTTTTAATTTTGGTGAAGTCCAATTTATCATTCTTTTGTTTTATGGAACATGTTTTGGTATCAAGTTTAAGAACTCTTGTCTAGCCCCAGATCCTGGAGATTTTCCTCATACATCTTTTCCCTAGAAGTTTTATAGTTTTACATTTTATATTTAAGACCATGACCCATTTTCAGGTAATTTTGTATGAAGCATGAGACTTAGGTAGAAGGTTTTGATTTGTTTGTTTGTTTGTTTTGGTTTCTTTGCCTCTGGATGTCCAGTTGCTTCAGTACCATTTATTGAAAAGGTTATTATCTTTCCTCCATTGAATTGCTTTTGTACCTTTGTCAAAAGTCAGCAGAGCTTATTTGTGTGGGTCTCTTTCTGGATCCTTTATTTCATTCCATTGACCTATGTGTCATCGCTGTGTTGATAACACAAAAAGTCTTGACTTCTATATAATAAATCTTAAAATCAGGTAGACGGATTCTTGTTTTATTTTTCTTCTTCAAGACTCTTTCAGCTATTCTAGCTCCTTTGCTGTTCCATATAGATTTTAAAATAATCTTTTCTATGTCTACAAAAATTTTGCTGGGATCTTGGTAGGAATTGTAGAGAACTGAATCTTTACTATGGTGAGTATTCTAATACATGAACACATGTGCCACTTAATTTATTTGGATATTCTTTGATTTCTTTCAACAGCTTTTTTTGGTAGCTTTCAGCATGCAAATCTTGTACATATTTCATTAAATTTACACCTAAGTATTTCATTCTTTGAGCAATTACAAATGGCACTTCCATTTTTTTTTTTTTAATAGCTGCACCTGCAGCATATGGAAATTCCTGGGCCAGGGATTGAATCTGAGCCTCAGTTGTGGCAATGCCGTATCTTTTAACACACTGCCCTGGGTCAAAGATCAAACTCATACCTGCATAGCTACCTGAGCTGCTGCAGTCAGATTCTTAATGTATTGTGCCATAGTGGGAACCCCTGGCATTGCATTTTTAATTATGGTGCTCACATAATTGGGGCACCAATTGCTAGTACACAGAAATACAACAGATTTTTGTTATGTTATCTTGTACCCTGTGACCTTCCGGAAATCACTTATTCGTTCTAGGGTGTTTTTTATTTCCTTTGATAGATAGATTCTTTGGGATTTTCCATGTAGACAATGAAGTTATTTGCAAATAGGGTAAATTTTATTTCTTCCTTTCCAATCTGTATTCTTTTCCTTGTCTTATTGTATTTGCCAGAACTTCCAGCACTATTTGAATGTAAGTGGTGAAAGCCGAGATTCTTGCTTTATTCCCAATTTTAGGAGAAAGCACTGTCTTTAACCATAAAGTATAAAATTAGTTGTACTTTTTTGTAGATTTTTTTTATCAAGTTGAGCAAATTCCCCTCTATTCCTATGTTTCTGAGCATTATACCAGGAATAGGTATTGAATTTTATCAAATGCTTTTCCTGCATTGAAAGATATATCATGTGGCTTTCCTTTAGACCATTAGCCTGGTGGAATATATTAATTGATTTTTAAATGTTGAACCAATCTTGCATTCCTGGAATAAACCCTGGTTGGTCATGATACATAGTTGCTATTATACATTGATTAATTTTATTTGCTAATGTTTCATTAAAAATTTCACATTCATATTGGTGAGGAATATTGGTCAGTAGTGGGTTTTCTTGTTTGTTTTGTTTTTTGTTTTGATATTGTCTTTGTATGGTTTTGATATCAGGGTCATCCTAGCTTCATAAAATAAATTAGAAAGTGTTCCTTACTCTTTATTTACTGGAAGATACCATGTGGTACTGGTGTTAATTTTTAAAGCATCTGGTAAAATTCTCCAGTGCAACTATATGGTCAGGGGATTTCTTTTTAGGGGACTTAACAATTAAAAATTCAAATTCCTCCACAATTACAGTGTGATTCAAGTTATCTATTTCATATTGGGTGAACTGTAATAGTTTGCATTTTTTTAGGAGTTTGTCCATTTCACTTAGGTTGTCTGAGTTATGTGTACAGAGTTATTTATAGTATTCCCTTAGCATCAAATTATGTATCTGCAGGGTCTGTAGTGGTATCACATTTCATTTCTAATTTTGGTACTTTCTCTCTCTCTTTCTCTTTCCTCATCATTAGTTTTGCTAAAGTTTTGTCAATGTTGTTGATATCTTCAAAGATGCAGCTCTTGCTTTCACTGATTTTTCTCTATACATATTCTGTCTTCAATTTTATTGACTTCTGCTCTTATTATTTCCTTCTTCCTGCTTCATTTAGGTTTATTTATTTATTTATTGCTTTTTAGGCCCACACCTGCAGTATATGAAAATTTCCAGGCTAGAGGTTGAATTGGAGCTACTTCTGCCTGCCATACCCATAGCCACAGCAATGCGGGATCCAAGCCGCATCTGTGACCTATACCACAGCTCATGGCAATGCCAGATCCTTAACTCACTGAGAGAGGACAGGGATTGAACTCACATTCTAATGGATACTAGTTGGATTTGTTTCTGCTGAGCCACAAAGGGAACTCCCGATTTGAGTTTATTTTGCTCTTCCTTTTCTAGTTTTTCATGATGAGAGGTTAGATTATTGATTTGAGGCTTTTCTCTTTGCTAATTATGCATTTAGTACTATAAATTTCCCTCTCAGTACTGCCTTAGGTATGTTACACACATTTTGATATGTTGTATTTTTATTTTAGTTCAGTTTAATATATTTTTAAATTTCCATTTAATCTTTATAATTGATCCATGGATTATTTAGATGTATATTATTTAGTTTCCAAGTGGTTGGATATTTTCTGTTATCTTTCTGTTATTAATTTCTTGTTTAATTTTATTGTAGTTGGAGAAAACAATCTGTTTGATTTAAATTCTAATTTTGCTGAGGTCTGTTTTATGTCCTAGGATATGGTCTATCATGGTGTAGGTTGTGTGGACACTTAAAAAGAATGTGTTCTGGAGTTCCCATTGTGGCGCAGTGGTTAATGAATCCGACTAGGAACCATGAGGTTGCGGGTTCGGTCCCTGCCCTTACTCAGTGGGTTAATGATCCAGCGTTGCCGTGAGCTGTGGTGTAGGTTGCAGACGCGGCTCGGATCCTGCATTGCTGTAGCTCTGGCATAGGCCGGTGGCTACAGCTCCGATTCGACCCCTAGCCTGGGAACCTCCATATGCCGCGGGAGCGGCCCAAGAAATAGCAACAACAACAACAACAACAATAACAACAACAACAACAATAACAACAACAACAACAACAAAAAAGACAAAAAAGAATGTGTTCTATAAATGTTGATTTGATCCTGTTGGTTGATGCTGTTGTTGTTGTTTTTCTATATCTATGTTCTGATATTCTAATTGCTCTATCAATTATTGACAGAAGGGTGTTGAAGTTTCCAACTATAATAATTGTGGTCAGGTCCATCAGTTTTTGCTTCACATATTTTACAGCTCTGTTGTTTTTGTCTTTTTTTTTTTTTTTTTTTTTTTTTTTTTTTGCTATTTCCTGGGCTGCTCCGGCGGCATATGGAGGTTCCCAGGCTAGGGGTCGAATCGGAGCTGTAGCCACCGGCCTATGCCAGAGCCACAGCAACGCGGGATCCAAGCCGCGTCTGCAACCTACACCACAGCTCACGGCAACACCGGATCGTTAACCCACTGAGCAAGGGCAGGGACTGAACCCGCAACCTCATGGTTCCTAGTCAGATTCATTAACCACTGCGCCACTACGGGAACTGCAGCTCTGTTGTTTGATGCATATACATTTAGGATTGCTGTATCTTCTTGGCAGCTTGACTCTTATCATTATATAATATTCCTCTCTAACTCTAGTGATTTTATTTGTTCTGAATTCTACTTTATAAGATTTTGATATAGGTACTCCTATTTTCTTCTAATGTTGGTATGATATATATTTTGTCTATCCTTTTACTTTCAGCCTGCCTATATCATTATGTTTGAAGTGAGTTTCTTTTAGATAGCATATAGTCAGGTCATGTTTTTTCAAACCATGCTGTCAATATCTGCCTTTTAATTGTTTTATTTAAACAATTTACATTTAATGAAATTATTGATGTGTTAAAGTTTGTCTGCAATTTTAATTTTTGTTTGCTATTTATTCTTCCTACATATACTTAAAACCACAAAAAAAGTGTTACAATCTTTGCTTCAGTTGTCAAGCGTAACTTAGGAAATTCAAGACAAAAAAGGGTCAATTACCTTTATCCAGATTTGGCTTACAAAATTCTTTTTTTCTTCCTCATGTTCCAAGATTCATTTTTTTTTTTATTGCTTCCTTTCTGTTTGGAAAACTTTTAGCATTCTTTTAGGGAAGGTCTTCTGACAACAAGTTCTCTCAGTTTTTCTTCATCTGAAAATGTCTTGATTTCCCCTTCCCTCTTGAAGACTATTTTTGCTGGATATAGGATTCTGAGTTGAAAATTCTTTCCTTTCAGCATTTGAAACATGTTGTGCCATGTCTTCCTGGATTTCATTGTTTCTGATGAGAAAACTACTGCCATGTGGATTGTTTTCCCCCTTGTAAGTGAAGTGTCATTTCTCTCCCACTGTCTTCAAGATTTTTGTTTTGTTTTTAGTTTTCAGAAGTTTAACTATTTTGTATCCTGGTATGGATTTTGTTAGATTTATCTTCTTTGGAGTTTTGCTTAGCTTCATGAATCTGTAGGTTTACATTATTCATCAAATTTGGGAAGTTTTCAGCCACTATGTCTTCAAGCATTTTTTCAGTTCCACTTTCTGTCTTGTCTCCTTCCAGTAGTCCAATGACATACATATTAGATCTTTTGTTATAGTCTCACAGGTCTCTTGAGGCTGTGTTTATTTATTTATCTTGCATTTATTTTCTCTTGGTTATTCAGACTAGGCAAAAGGTTCTAGTTCAAAGGTTCTTTCCTCTTTCCCCTCCGCTCTGCAGGTAAGCACATTCACTGAGTTTTTCTTTTAAATTTCAGTTCTCATTTTTCAGTTCTAAAGTTTCCATTTGGTTCTTCTCTATGTTTCTATTTCTTTGTGAACATACTCTATTTTTTTATTTGTTTCAAGTGTGTGCCTAGCTGTTCCTTGGAGCATTTTCATGATAGCTGCTTTGAAATCTTTGTCAGATAATTCCAACTTCTCTGTCATCTTGGTGTTGGCTTCTAATGATTGTCTTATTTTTTTCATTCAATTTGAGATCTTCCTAGTCTATTATCAGTGAATTTCTATCAAAACCTTGGCATTTCGGGTCATGTGTTATGAGACTCTGGATCTCATTTAAACCTTATGTTTCTGCTGGCTTCCCCTGACCCTACTCCAGCAGAGAAAGGGGGGAAAATCCAGCTTTCCACTAGGTTGCCACTGGTACTTCCCTGTTTGGGAAGGATAGGAGTACCTTGTTACTGCTCCCAATGTGGTCCTTAAAAAATTTTAAATTAAAGTATATTTGATTTACAATGTGGTGCCAATTTCTGCCATACAGCAAAGAGACCCAGTCATACATATATATACATTCTTTTTATCATATCATTGCCCATCATGTTCTACCCTAAGAGACTGAATACCCTAAGTATTCCCTGTGCTATACAATAGGACCTCATTGCCGATCCATTCCAAATATAATAGTTTATAGCTACTAACCCCCAAATTCCAGTCCATCCCACTCCCTCCTCCCAATGATATATAGATTTTTTTTTACTTTTTAAAGTTTTATTGATGTATAATTAATTTATAAGCCAATGTGGTCTTTCCACTAGCATGACAGTGATTGGGGTAAGGTCCAGTTACTACCCAGTGGGAAATGAAAAGCCTGACTCCCTTCTTGTCCTTCTCTGACACCACCCCACTGGGGGATGTGGAATACTTCATTACAGTCTGGTGAAGGTGGAAGTCTAATCCCCACACTGGGCCTTTGCTTGTGGGGGTTAGAGTCACAATATTTCCTACAGTGTTTGGCTAGAGTAGAGCAGTTTTTGCCTAAAAGTGTCTGTTCTGTTAGCTTTCCCTTTCCTGCTTCTTTAGCTAGAGAGAGCAGGGTTGGTTTTTTTTTTTTTTTAAATTGGTGGGGGAGGTTGCCTGCTTACTGGCATTTCCTCATTTCTATTTTTTTCATCTCTGACTTTGGGATATTTGAGGGGAAAAGTAACTCAGCACTTACCAAGAACTCACCACTCTTCTGTTTCTTGGGTCCTCAGGATCCAAGAAGCAGGTCTGTATTCTCTCTTTCAGAATTTCCTTATGTTTATTTTATATGGAATGTCTAGGGTTGCCTCTAGGGAAAGGACCTCTACTCCACCTTCCCTGAAGCCAGAGCCCATCTGAAGCCCTCTTGAGAGGTGCTTTCCAGCTCCCTGGAGCTTTTTCAGAATCACCTCTATCTTCTGAACACTGCTAATCAAGTCAGATTTTCTAAGATGGCTATCATTTCTCATGGGGCTCCCAGCTTTTTACCTGACCCAAGTGAATGCCTACCTGTCCAGTCAGGGACAAGAAGAACTGTGGGCTTTTAGGAAGACTTTTTGTTTCAAAACTGTAGATATAGCAGTGGATGACTGTGGAGAAGTGGATGCTGATTTGCTAAAACTAGAAATCCAGCTGGGCGTCTCTTTCAGGATCTCCAGGTTTTACCTTTTCTGGTCTCTTCAGGGGAATGCAGGAGTCTGGGCAGTGTTGCCAATCAAAAATGGCTTAAGCCAGGGTGCGAAAGCTCATGGCTTTGCCTCATTCTCTACTGGGGCTGTGCATTACCATTTACAAGAACCTCTCAAGTCTGTGCCTCATTTCCTTCCCTTCCCAGCTCTGGGAGGCAGGAAGCACCCACCACCCTTTGTGTGTAAAGTGTCTGGCTTCCAGAAGGCAGAGACTTATCCAAGGCCACTTAGACCACATCAGCAGAACCAGAACACCCAGATCTTGTGACTCTGGCACGAATATCATTTTCAAAGCCCCAAATCCTCTGTATCTTTTAATCTAGATCAAAACAGTTCTCGAAGCATGGTTTTCATGCCTGTGAGGGTTCCCAGGATACTTATGGAGGAGCTGAGATATAAAACCATATTCCTAATAACACTTAGGTGTTATTTACCACCTTCACCGAGTTGATATTTGCACTGCAGGTGCAAAAGCAGGCGTGAGTAAAACTCCTGGTGCCCTAGCTTGAATCAAGGGAGCAGTTCCAAATCATACAGGTCATCATCATGTTCTTCATCAGCACACGCAGGAGGTAATAAATGCCAGCTTCACTTAGGAATGTTCCAGATGAAGCAATAAGAATGATTAACTCTCAACATGAGAACACAGAATGGGAAATACATGCATCAAGCATTTCTGCTGTAACCCACGTATGATGGGTACTGGAGGAGAAGCTCTTGTGTGAGCATTTGAGTTACAAGCTGAGTTTGCCTCTGTGTTCACCAAATGCCATTTTTACATAAAAGAACAACAGACAGACATATGATGATTATTCAGACTTGGGTATTTGGTAGACTTTTTCTCAAAAATGAACAAAGTAAGCCTATAACTTCAAAGAAAACAACTGACAGTATTTGAAACCAATGATAAAAATAGAGATTTCAAAGTGAAAATTAGAATTTTAGAAAACTTGTATGTGCCATCATGAGCTTGACAACTTTCCAATGCTCAGAAATATTTTCAATGAGGTCAGTGGTAAGATAACAAATGTGACTTTTTCTGATATTGTATAACAGAATGTGCAAACATCTAAAAGATCTGCATAACCCCATGACCCAGTATTTTCTAAATGACCCAGGTAGGATGTTACAAAAACAGGCATTGGGAAAAGATTCATCAAAGTACCAGGTTGAGAAAAAGATTATAATGTACAATAAGAAAAGCTGACATGGTTTCAGATTCTTCATCTAATCTGCAACTAATTTTTTCTTTCTTTTTATGGCTGCACCTGCAGCATATGGAAGTTCCCAAGTTAGGGGTCAAATCAGAGCTGAAGGTGAGGCCTACACCACAGCCTCAGCAACTGGGGATCCCAGGCACATCTGTGTCCTATGCTGCACCTTGTGGCAATGGTGGATCCTTAACTCACTGAGCGAGGCCATGGATTGAGCCCACAACTTCATAGAGACAACGATGGGTCCTTAACCCATGGAGCCATAATGGGAACTCCCACAACTAATTTTTGAGATGACACCTCTTCTAGTCTGACTTGTGTCCCTCTCAGACTTCATATGTTGAAGTCTTAACCTTCCAATATCTCAGAAAGTAACTGTATTTGGAGATGTTGTATTTGGAGAAAGTGCCTTTAAAGAGGTGATTAGGTTAAAACAAGCCCATTATGGTGGGCCATAATCCAGTCTGACAAGTGTCTATAAGAAGAGGGAATTTGGACACACAAAGATCCACCAGTGATGTGCAGATGGAGGAGGGACCCTGCAAGGATATCAAGCTGAGGAGAGAGGTCAGTATGCCTTGATCTTAGACTTCTGGCCAACTTAATGGTGAAAAACACATTTGTGTTGTTGAAGCCATCCCATGTTTGGTATATTGTTATAACAGCCCTGTAACCAAGCAAATATTTGCAAAAAAGTTTTAGCTTCTTAGGCCTTCCCTGAGTTCCAAAGGACAAATTTAACCAGAGAAGTGAGAAAATGCAGAAACAAAGGAAAACAGTCAAGCAAGACAAAATAATAATAGTTTAGTCACAGAACAAAGTCAAGGACCTTTAGTTCCTCCTCAAGGTCTCTAGCTAATATCCTAAGTCATACCCATGAGTTGTTCTGCAGTTATTAAAATGCCCTCCACAGAGAATTTAACTGCATGCTGACCACCAGCACATAGATGCCAGGCCAGTTGGAACCCGAAGGTTGATGAAGTTGACACCTGAAACACCACTCTGTTACCTTACCACCAACTGGTCAGAAAATGGTCCAGAAGTTGATCAGGCCCCCTATGACCCTCACCCTTAATGTTGCTTTTAAAACCCCTTCCTTGAAAGCCATCCAGGACTTTGGGTCTTTTGAACATGAGCTGCTGGTTCTTGCTTGGCTCTATGTCCGGTGCCTTGCTATAAATGCTCTACTTTCCTTCCCCACAACCCAGTGTCCATAGCATGGCTCTAAGGTGTGTGGACAAGGGATCCAAGTTTGGCTGGATAACAGCCCTTAGCAAACTAATACGTTATCACATGTTGAGTTTGGGTGTAGTATCAAAGAAGACTATCTACAATTATCTGAAAGGTTATTAAAATCCTTCTCCCTTTTCCCACAACATATCTCTGTGAGGCTGGAATTTCTTCATATACAGTAACCAAAACAACATATGGCAACAGACTGAACGCAGAGCAGATGAGAATCCAGCTGCCTTCAATTAAGTCATTAAAGAGACTTGCAAAAATATAAAAACAACATGACTCTTCTAGGTTGTTTTTTTTTTAAATATAGTTATTTTTCACAATGTGTGTTCCATAGTGGGTTTATTATTACTATTTTTAAAAGAATTAACATATAAGTATTATTGAAATCTCAGTCTTTACTTCCAATATGGTAACTATGGGGAGATACTGCTCATATAAGCACAACCCTTTTGGGGTCCTAAATCATTTTTAAGAATGTAAGGGGTTCTGAGACAGAAAGTTTGAGAAGGGCTGTTGAGGTCAATGTTTCCCAAACCTAGGTCAATCAAATATGATTGTCAAGATGATTACTATCTGTCCTTTAATCAATCTCATTTTTTTCCTTAATAGCATGCCTGATTAAAACCTAAACACACTTGTTTTAAAAAGAAAACCAGTGCCACTCACCACAAATAAAAGGCGACTACAACAGAGAACCTATAACAGGATGTCCTGACATTTAGTGGATCTCATTGCTTGCCTACGGCCCTGAGCCAGTCTGCTTGCTCTCTGCCTGGAGTTTAGCCAGTGTTCAGGTGGAAAGGGGGCCATAATTAAAGTTACGGTAGTTCCAGGCAGAACCTTTTGCCTGGAGGTGACTTGGAAGACAGAAAGAGAACTAAGAAGAGATGCGTTTTCTCACCAGGTGATGGGCTGTTATTATTTCATACCACCTAATATCCTCTTGAGTACTATCAGAGGTATATACAACACACTTAAGGATCCTCAGATTTAATGACACCGAAGCTACCAAGTAGGGTTGGGAGATCTCTTCATCAACGGTGCTTCTGCCTCCTTAAGGTGGGCAGGGGAGAGGGTTCTGCTCTTGTTCCCAAGCCCGAGACATTGACTTTGGCAGCTGAGCTTGAGAGATGAGACATGGCGCACCTTAGATCAGGCAAGCTCATGAGATCTTCTGTGTTGCCCTCCTCCAAAACCAAATCAGCTCGTGGTCTGCACTCAACTCAAGCTTGTGCGTGCTCCATTCTGGATTCTATCCCCACCCAAAACTGTTTTAACCTCCTGTGTTCCTTCTCTTGGTGATCGTGCAATGGCCAAGAATGTTCCTCAAAACACTGACTTCAAGAGTCATTCTGCAAACAACCTGCATGTCCACCAGAGGAGAACAAATCAATAGACTGTGACACCAATACCATGCAAGAGTGCAAATGCACCACTCCAGCCACAGCAACCACAGGGATGAGTCAGAGACACTGAATGTTTCCCGAAAGAATAGACACTCAGAAGGTGACGCGCAGTGCAATGCCATTTTAAAGAACTAAGTGAAAGCAAAACTAAATGATGGTTCAATTTTGCTGTGCACCTAAAATTGCTCTAAAAAAATACAATCTACGGGGTTGGGGGGAAGCAAAGAAATGATAAACACAGGGTGGTCATCTCAACTGGAGGAGGCAGGGCTTAGAATGGAGATACAGAGGAATATGCAAATTACCGGTGACATTCTAAGTCCATGACATACTATTTTATTTATTTTATTTTATTTATTTTTTTTGCCTTTTTAGGGCCACACCTACAGCATATGGAGGTTCCTGGGCTAGGGGTCAAATCGGAGCTGCAGCTGCCAGCCTGTGCCACAGTCACAGCAATGTGGGATCCCAGCCACATCTGTGACCTACACCACAGATCATGGCAACACTGGATCCTTAGTCCACTGAGTGAGGCCAGGGATCAAACCTGTGTCCTCATGGATACTAGTCAGATTCGTATCCTCTGAGCCACGAGGGGAACTCTTGTATGTTGTATTATTAAACTAGCATATATGTGACATAATTTCCCTTGCAAGTACCAAGTATAATATTGAAAAATATAATAAAGGAAAAATATTTAGTCTCTGACCCAGTAATTTTGCTTCTTAAGAACTTATTCAAATGAAAATAAATGGAAAATGTAAACAATGTTTCTGTCATATAGATGTTGATTACAGTGTTTCTCTTTAAACCATGGCAATAATCTGGACACAATCTAAATTTCTTTGTTTTTTGTTTTTTTGTTTTGTTTTGGTCTTTTTAGTGCCACCCTCCCAGCATATGGAGGTTCCCATAAACTTCTGATCTAGAAGATTAGTTATGTAAATTGTTGAGGAGCCATAGGACAGAATATTATACATCTATCAAAAATCACATTTTCAAATAATTTTTAATGACCTAGGAAAATATCTTAATAACATGAAAAATGCAGAATAGCGAACTGAAATATAATAAGATCTCAAATGTTTTTCTTTTTCTTTTTATGGCTGCACCTGTGGCATATGGAAGTTCCCAGGTTAGGGGTCCAATCAGAACTGCAGCTGAGGCCTATGCCACAGCCACTGCAATACCAGATCTGAACTGCATCTGCAACCTACTCCATGGCTTGTGGCAATGTTGGGTCCTTAATCCCCTGAGTGAGGCCAGGGATCAAACCCACATCCTCACAGGGACTGTGTCAGGTTCTTAACTTGCTAAGCCACAATGGGAACTCTGGAAACTGAACTTGCATCCTCACAGAGACAACATTGGGTCCTTAATCCACTGAGACACAACGGGAACTCCATGTCTCAATTTTTATGACCTCTAAGAAACTTACTATGGTTATAGCATAGAAAAAAAAAAGATAAAGTAATGTTGAAAGATACAGTGTTCCCCAAATGCCAATACTGTGGGATTAAGGTTTTGGTTCTTGCCTGCGTAGGGCAGGAGGAAGAGGACTGGGGCAGGTACAGACCTCAGCAGATGGTGGTGGAGAGCTGTGGGCTGTGAGTCAGCATTACTAGGCCAAAGCTGACTGCTGCTGAGGCAGGTAATCTTGGACAGGTTCTTTCCCTTCTTGAGCCTCAGTTTCCCCACTACAAGGGGTGGGAACATATGATTCTCTTCAGGCCTGACAAGGTCCTATTCTATGGCCTCAGGCCTTAGAGATTGGCCTCCATATTCCTGGTGCTTTGGGGTTGGCAAGAGCTGGTGGGGAGAAGAGTGGGTTCTTAGAGGAACTGGATGGCCCAAGGGCACATCATTTTTAACAGCAACAACATCTCAGAAACAATGATAATAATATTCCCCCACCCATAAGACATAGGCAGCTTATATCTCCCAAAGCACTCTTTCACTCACGGTCCCCATTTTACAGATGAGGAAACAGGATCAGAGAGGGAGAGGGAGCAGCCTAAGGCCGCACAGCTGGCCTGTGGGAGGACACATTCTTGTTTCCATGCATCTGTTTCATGAAACTTCTGGGTTTTAGTCCCCAGGGAGCTGCCGGCATGGACTTTCCAGACACCAGTCCAAAGGAAGCCCCGTGTAAGGCAAAACCATCTTATGCCAAAAGTGGGAGGAACTCTCCATCCAGGAAAGGTCTCAATTAAGGCATTTGCTAAACTTGTTTCCTGTGCTAGAAAAATAACTACTGGGCATCCCAGGTAGGGGTTTGCCCAGTCCCCTCCACACATGTGAGGAGGTGGCTCCCAGGTCCTCACCATTCTAGACATGATCCCAGTCATTACTGGAGGCGTGTCTGTCAATTCACATTCCTCTTTGGTCAGCCAGGAGGGGCCATGAATGCTGAATGGCCAGGACTCTGCTGGCTAAGCTCACTGCTTGCACTTCAGTGTCTGGTACTGATGGTCCATAGGACCGTATCACCGTTTATAGGCTGATGGTGAGGTGGCAAGAAGATCCCAATGGCATGTGTTTTGTATCACACAGAGGGTCCTGGGAAAAGGTAGTCTGTCACTCATCAAGTGCTTAATATGTGCCAAATATTAAATAAATAATCCCACTTAACCATCATAGGGAGGCTAAGGGTACAGAAATGCTGCTGTTGCCCAGCCTGCAATCCCATAGATCTAACCACTGTGGTACCATTTCCCCCATGGATTCCGCATCTCTTTGCTCAAGGACCTTCTCTGGGGGGCAGAGAATGCACATGTTCTAGAGAGGTAACATCCCCCCCTCCAGCAGCCCTTGGCCAATGACTGATGGGAACTGGGAGTTGGTTTATAAATACCCCAGCTCCCTTGTTCCCTGGGTAGGAAGGCATGAGCTGTGGGCTCTGTGCCA
The DNA here is from genome assembly GCF_016906955.1 of Phacochoerus africanus. Lineage (NCBI taxonomy): Eukaryota > Metazoa > Chordata > Mammalia > Artiodactyla > Suidae > Phacochoerus > Phacochoerus africanus. Next base: position 147,023,143 of record NC_062544.1, read on the forward strand.
GCTCTTAGAGTTCCCAGTGCAAGTGAGCCCCAGTTGTCTATACTGATAATTAACTTGCTTGAAAACACCTCCTGCCCTTTGCTGTCTCAGCTTCCCATTTTCCTACTTACATTACTGTGCCTCCCAAATAAATTATTTGTACATGAATCATTGTTTCATGGACTGCTTCTGGGAAAATGTAGCCTGAGATGAAAAGTACTGATATTAATCCCATTCCGATGAGAAGGAAGATGATGCTCATGGAAGGGTAACATTCCCAGGGTGACATGGACAGCACACATCTGAACCCTGGCCCATTTAGCCTTTGACATTTTGTTTTAATCATCACACATGCCAGGAAGAGAGAACTAAAAGTGAGATTGAAAGTTTAGCAAGAGAATGTCCACAGAAGAACATTCACTCACTCACTCATTCATTCAAAGACTCTGTATTGAAATCAACCACTTGTCAAGTCCTAAACTGGGTACTGAGAGTATACCAGTTAAATGCACTGGCTCTGGAATCTTGGGGACTGGGCTCAAATCCAAACTCTAACCATGTGTCAGCTGTGTGACATGAGCAAGTGGTCAACCACTCCTGACCTCTGCTTTGTTGCCAGATGGAGGATCCTGGTGGAACCTGCCACACAGGCTATTTGGAGAGTAAACAGGCTTACACATATAAATAAGTGCTCAGTATATGTTCACTGTAAGATGATGGTGAAATCAGTGGTGAAAACTGGTAAGTGACATTTGGTAGCAATTCTATTGTTTTTAGCATGTCTTATCACTTAGGCCAGTCTGTGGTTAAAATAAATGAGTCCCAGAGGAGTTTAAAATTTTGGCATTTTCCCCTACATTTTCTTCCTCTCTCCCTCATTCCTTCTCTTCATTCCTTTTCCCATCCACTCAAATCTCTTGGCCTCTGCTCCTTGCCAGTCTTTATGCTGGGCACAGGATCACAGAGATGACAAGACTCTATCCCAGGGAACTCTCAGGGCCCAGGAGGGATTGAGAGGGAAACCATTAACCATTAAGCTCATTGTGGTGAACAAAGGCTAGCAAAAGGGCAGGGGAGCATGAGGAGAGGACCTGACCTTTCTCAGTGATGCTAAAATTAAGGAGAAGGAGCCACACGGGTCAGAAAGGTTGAGTCAATGGCTCAAGGTCACATGGCAAGTAAATAGTTGGTCTGACTCCAAATTCCACATGATTTCAAATGTCCTGCTGTGTTGTCACAGTCTGCTAAGAACCCCGAGGAAACCATGCTAATGATGAATTCTATTGAAAGGTTAAGTCTTGGCGTTCCCATCGTGGCTCAGCGGTAATGAACCCAACTAAGGTCCATGAGGATGCAGGTTTGATCCCTGGCCTTGCTCGGTGGGTTAAGGATCTGGCGTTGCCATGAGCTGTGGTGTAGGTTGCAGATGTGGCTTGTATCCTGCATTGTTGTGGCTATGGTGCAGGCTGGCAACTGCAGCTCCGATTTGACCCCTAGATTGGGAACTTCCATATGCCTTGGGTGGGGCCCTAAAAAGCAAAAATAAAAAATAAAAAATTAATAAATAAAAGGTAAGTCTTGAGGACTCAGCCCAAGGGAGCCTTTTGTAGCTGGCTAGCTACAGAGAACAGAGCCTCTGAAGTCTCATAGTAAGAGCAACTGAAGAGTTGAGAACAATATGAAAGTAATAAGTACTTATTTCACAGGGAAGCCGATAAGACATATTCTTCCAAGAATTAGAAGCTGAGCAAATAGTAGAAACGTAACAAGACACTTTACTTAAGAATAAACCGGAACATTGAAACTTAGAATATTTTATCTTGCTATAGGCTATTGTTTTTCTTTCAGTCATCTCAAGACTAACTATATAACAATGTTTTTATTTTTCCTCTTTTTCTCTATTTAACATAGAAATAAATTAGATCCTAATTCTATAAATCAGATTTTTTGTTTGTTTTCAGAATGCATACTTTTCTTTCTAATTCTTTTTTTTTTTAAGATCTGTTGCAATCTGAGACACAGTTTTCTTATGTTTGGGGGTTAAAAACGTCTCCCTTCTAGTTTGGGGTTAGTAGATGCAAACTATCGCATTTGTAGTGGATAAGCAATGAAATTCTGCTGTATAGCACAGGAAATCACTTGCAATAGAACATATCCAATCACTATAGTCAATCACTGTGATAGAATATGATGGAGGATGCTGTGAGAAAAAGAATGTGTCTATATGTGTGTGTGTGTGTGTGTGTGTGTGTGTGTATACACACACACAACTGGCTCACTTTGCTATACAGCAGGAATTGACAGAACATTGTAAATCAACTATAATAAAAAATTTTTGAAAAGAAACAATTTTTTAAAATAAACTTAAAAAAAAAAACAACCAGCTTCTCCCTTCCAGAAGGACACATTTTCAATGCTGCAACGAAAGTCAACCAGAATATAGGTGCTGGTATATAGAAACTCACTTTACAGAAACCCTGTCAAGACTGAATGTAACCATTCCAGAAACCCAGGCTGCCTGGGCACCAATACCACACACTCTTCTGATGATGGTGAGGATCCGTGTCATTTCAGTCTACCAAATGAGTTGCAGAGGAGTTTTAAATAGTAGGAAATCCATGCCGGGTGAGGTCACAGTCCAAAGGAAGGGGAAACATTCACAGTTGCTCTGGGAGAGGAGGAAGCTGTTATGCAGAGAGGCCAAGACCTGACGTAGAGCAGAGCATAAACTCCAATCAGGCCAGGCTAAGCAGGATGTGACTCAGCCTGCTGCTCCTTTGGCTGGAAGGGCAGTCTGGCTTTTCTCTCGACCTGGGTCAAGCAAGTTTAAGGCTCAGACAAGACTGAGGTAGGTGGGAACGCTTATGGACCCCTTCTGCCCCCTCCGCTCTCATTTATGCATATTTCCCCCTGGCCCGAGGAAGACAGGGTGTTTCATCTTAGAGGATCCAGCCAGAGGCAGACGACACGAAAAATCACAGGGATGACTATGCACATATTTTCTCCTCCCCCCCACCTCCCTCCCAACACACAGCCTCCTGAGCTGAGCTCTGATTCCTACCCGATGGAAGAATGATCAGTTGGTGAGTCCAGTGGAGGAAAAGGAAAGACACAGCCCACTGAGAAGCAGATAGTGTGGTTTTAGGATCAGGCAAGGCGAAAATGAATGGATGCCCACATACCACAGCACAGTGCAGATGGGACAAAAGTACCAGCCTTGGCAGCTCAGATGAGGCTCTATGATCACCAAGGGCTGCTCTTGCAAAGCGTGGTCCTCAGTCCACGTCCTTGCTCTTTAATCTTCGACCACCACATGCATCCTCCACGGGTCCAGTTTTGCACTATGAAGTTCCAAACTTTCGTCTAAAGAATTACTTGCTCCCAAACACGCTTCTATGTTTAAATGAACTTATATTTAGAAATAGACTTTTTCTTTCTTTTTATCAGAAATCAGAGTTCAAACTTCTAGCCTAGAAACTGGACATAACTGCTCACAATTACATTTCATTTGAAAAAGAATAAAAGGTATCGTATCATACCTGTTTTGCTCTGTCCCTGGCTCCAAAACCTAACTAAGGACCCCGGCTGTAGAGGGGGAGTTTTGAGGGCTGTGCAGCGAGCTGGTGGCTGCAAGTGTCCCAGCCATGCAACCTCAAGCACAGCTCAGTTTTCCCACCTGTAAAGTGGAGACGCTGGCCTCTGCCTGGGCTGCAGGAAGCAGGGCTTGAGGTCTGGGCCGGGCGGCTCTTGAGGGCCCACGGCAAATGGAAGTTAAGGAACATTAGCATTGCTTTTTGAACAATGTCAAAAGTTGCATAAGGAGGGTAGCCGAGCTTATCGAGGGGCCTGGTTTTGGCTTTCTGGAGCAATCCTGTGCAGCATTTCTGCAGCCGGAGAGGGAACACCCATCCCACGGCCTCCGCCTCGCCTCAGTGCGGGGTGGTGACTCAGAGTGCTAGCAAGGGGCGTGGGCGGGAAACCACTTAGGCATCACCATGGAATCTGACAGATTTGCCCCCATGGAGCTGCTCAGTAAAGAAAAGGGCAAGAGGGGCCCCATCCCCTCCCGCAAGGTGAGTGGGGCGCAAGGGAAGAGATTCCATCAGCCAAGCCCCCTCACTGCTGATGTGGCTGGAAGCAGAGAGCCCAGGGCGTGAGCTGGCACTGGCTCCCAGGTGAGAGGTGAATCCCACCTCGTGGGTGCTCCCCGCTCCCAGCAGGTTCAGAGACTCCTCCCACACTGAACATCAGGAAGGTGAAGCTTTCGTTCTTTGACCCTGCCTGTGCGCTGGGCCCTCGACCAAGCCTTTCACATGCTTTGCTTCATCCCTTCCTCAGGACGACCTGTTCTTATGCCCCTTTTACAAATGAGGAAACTGAGGCTGGAAGCAGGTCACACCGCTGCCTGGCAGCGCTAGGAGTCCAACAAGATCCGTTTCTGGTGCTCTGAAAAGCTTCGGGAAACCCACAAACCGGTGTCTGCAGGCACGAGAGGAGCAGGAGAATGTTCCAGAGAAGGAACCACTGGGGTCGCAACAGCTCAGGGTGGCCACGTTCATTTGGGGCAGCTGCCATTTTTAAAGGACTTTCTACATGTTGCCTCATTTCCTCTTCACGACAGTTCTGGGAAGCAGGTATTAATATTTATTGCATGGGTGAGGTGGATTGGGAGTTGCTCCCCAAGGGCACCCATCCACTCAGTGTCTTGACCAGCATGGCTTTCATGACCCTCAGCCTCCAGCTCCTTGTCTGTGCAATGGGGACTTGAAATCGCACCCTCTGATGATGTCAGGGTTAAATGAGGTAACGGAAGGGAAACGCTTTAGAAACTGCAAAATGCCACCCGAATACTAAGGAGTATTATTATTTACTAAAATAGCTTAGTGGGGAGAGTGCAAGTGAGGCTGAGAATGACAAGGTTCTGGATTCAGTCCCAGATCCAGCAGGTGCTTAGGTGGTGGTGTTCTTCCCTGGCCTGGAAGCTCCCGAGAGCAGAAATCATATCTGGTTGGCCTTGGTTTCCCCAGTTCCCAGCTGGAGGCACAGCACAGAATGAGTCCTTGAAAAATCTTGGCTGAACCATTCAGGATGAACTCAGGACAGGGGAAGCGGGGGAAGGGAAGAAAAAGAGACTCAAGGGCTGGAAGTGGCCTGAGGGCAATCAGAAAGTGGATCTTCCAGTTGGGGACACTTCTGAAAATGAAAAGGACACTTTCAATAGTCACAATTAGCTGGGGCTGTCCTGGGCTAAGCAAGACATATGGTCACTCTAAGTGTGGGTCATTTCACCTGATCCCTACATTGCGAGGGAAACTGAGTCCCAGTGTGGGGCGCAGAGCCAGCTCACTCTGTCCTCAGACTGCTCTAAAAAAAGCTAGCACAGCAGCTACCAGCGGGTGGAGCTTGCTTTTGAGGGCCTGCAGCCCTCTGGAAGGAATTGGGCGTTATCCACAGAGCCCAAAGTTTCTGTTGGGTAATTATCAACACTTCTGGGCTGGTTACTAAGGGCCTAAGTGGTTGCTAAGTGGCCATATGACCTCATGAGGGCTATTGTTCAGTCCTCAATAGGCATCCTTGAGTGACATTCCCCAACTCCCAAATCCCAGAGGCCCCTGGGGTTCTGTGAAAAGAGGCAAGAGATTATAAGGAGCAGGAACAGTTGAGAGAACCAGCTTGTTTTCTAGGGTAGGACGTGGTGGGGATCGGGGGCACAGCCTTTTGGAGCAGAGTCAGGAAGCCTGGGGAGCCAGCGAGAGCCGTCAGCAGACACTACCGGTGGCAGAAACAGCCCAGGAACAGAGGACTAACCCATGCACAGCACCTGACCCTCTAACCCCTCTGAAGACACAGCATCTCAGTGTGTTTCCAAAGCAGCTATATTTGGGGGGAGGTGTGTGTCATAATGATCACCCCCTCTTCAAAATATAGGAAGCTGAGGCTCAGAGAGAAGCAGCTGCTGAAAGCCTCCCCCAAATGTCTTGTTTGCCAAGTGTGGGGGGCATGACGGTGGCCACTCAGAGATACCTGTGTTCTAACCCCTGAGCCTGTGACTATGTTAGATTATAGGGAACAGGGGAACAAAGGCGGCAGACATCAAGGGTGCTCAGCAGGTGACCTGAAGATAGAGGAAGGGCCGGAAGCTAGAAAAGGCGGGGTATCAGATTCTCCATGGAAGCCTCCAGAAGGAGAGACTCACACCACACTCCTGGCCTAGAGAGCTCTTAGCTGGTAAATTTAAGCTACTTGGTTTGTGAGAGTTTGTTGCAGTAGTGACAGGAAATGAATCTGCCAAGATTAGAAATCTGCAAGGTCTGAGCCAGAAGGGGGGGCCTTGGTGGGCATTTCGCTTCTTGGACTTAAGGAAACGAGGGGCCCAGAGAAATGATTTGCTCAGGGTAACAGAGCAAGTGACAGAGATTGCCACAGAGACCTTCAGATGTGGTCAGACTTCCCCAAGGCCACTGTCCGCCAAGGGGCTGGATCTTCTAGGGGACTTCTCTGCTGCTTCTCCCCCAACTGGCCTCTTTGGGACCCTGGCCCCCAAACCCCATCTCCTCTGGCTGTCTTGGCCAGGGGTAGGTCAGTGGCCTGTTGTATGACAGGCAGGAGGCGCCCTCTCCTGTGTTGCACCTGGAGCCAGTACTCAGTGCCCACGGCCTTGGAGCCTGTTTCCTCATTTGTAAATGGGCACAGGATGAAAGGACAAAGGGGAAGCTCAGGGTGCCACATGCTAGGCCCAGGCCTTCCCTGGGTCCCCAAAGGCCACTACCTCTAAAGCCTCTGGCATTCAAGAGCCTCATTCCCAAAAGGACGTCATCTCTGCCTGGCATGCAGAAGGCACTCAATGAATGCTTGTGGGATGCACCATAGGATTGGTACATGAATGCTCCTCTGCCTTGTTTTGCCTAGAAAGCCCCTTACGTGACGCTCAAGGTCTAGCTCACATGCCCCCTCCTCCAGGCAGCCTTCGTCGACCCCAAGGGGTAAGGTCGTGCTGTCCTCATTGTGTTGGGTTTCTGGCTTCCCGGTGGCACACTGGTTTTCGTGTTTAGGCTAAAGCCAGGCTATCAGACACATCTGGGCTTCAGTCTTGGCCTTGTCTGTGAGGTGTTGGGCCAGCTACATCTCTTCTCTGAGCTTCGTCTCCTCTGTTCAATGGGAGTGATGACGGCATGTCTACTGCTGGGTTGTGGGAGGGGCCCATGAGGTACTGCATGAGAAGGGGAAGATTTAGTGCAGCTATGGCAGTGAGTGGGCTTGCACTAAACAGCCAGTGACTTCATTAGAAAGGTTATCCTCTTAGTTGCCTTCTAGTGTAAAACCAAAGTGCCAGGGCAGGGGTGTGTTCGATTACCTCTGACAGCCCCCCAGGAGCTGACTTCCCAGTGGTGGGGGAGACAGACATAACACAATCGCCATCCATAAAAATAGTATGTGCCAGGTGGAGGTGTGGGTGTTGCCGTGAGTGACAGGGAACCTCTGCTTTGGATAAAAGGCCAGAGAAGGAGTGGTGTTTAAGCCCCTACCAGAGTCTGGGAGCCATGTGGACATGTGGGAAAAGCATTCCTGGGGAGGGAACAGAAAGGGCAAAATCCCTGAAGAGAAGAGTGTGTCTTGTGTGTCTGAGAAACAGCAAGGAGGCCACATGGTGTGTGCTCAGGCAACATATGCAGAACTGACAGGTTACTACATTATTTATAGGATCTTATTTAAAAATTTAGTTATGCTTATTTATTCTTTCCTATTTTATTAATGGGAAATGCCTATTCATTAAGTCTCTTCCAAGTATTAGGTAATTGAATGGTCACAGCGACCTATTGGGGTTGGTACGATCATCCCTCTTTTAAAAATGTGCAAAACTAGGGAGTTCCCATTGTGGCTCAGTGGTAATGAATCCTACTAGTATCCATGAGGATGCAGGTTTGATCCCTGGCCTCACTCAGTGGGTTAAAGATCCGGTATTGTTGGTGTTTCCATCATGGCTCAGTGGAAATGAACCTGACTAGGATCCATGAGGATGCAGGTTTGATCCCTGGCCTTGCTCAGTGGGTTAAGGATCCGGTGTTGCCGTGAGCTGTGGTGTAGGTCATAGACACGGCTCAGATACGGCATTGCTGTGGCACTGCTGTAGGCCAGCAGCTACATCTCTGAGCCTGGGAAACTCCATATGCCATGGGTACAGCCCTAAGACCAAAAAAAAAAAAAAAAAAAGAAAAAGAAAGAAAAAAAAAATAGATGTGCAAAACTAAGGCTTCAGAGAAGTAAAGTGCTTTATCCAAGGTCACATAGCAGGTGATGGCTAAATCAGGATCTGAACCCAGGATTGTGTGATATGTCATTTCTTGCTTTTTCTCCCAGTATACCAGGCTTGGGTGGTGCTCATGCTCCCCAATTCTGCTCTCCCGTGAGCTACTCAGGGCCCAGGGAGTGACCTCCCTCCTTCCTTGGTCAAGTATTTATAACTGGTCTCTTTGGCTCCAGCCTGCGTCTCTGTTCAGAGGTGAGCATGGGGAGTGTGCCCGGGGGTGGTCACTGAGGGCTCAGGAAGGGGTTGAGGGGCTCAGGGATGGCTGAGGAGGTGAACAAAAATGTTGGAGGGGAGACAGCTGCCTTGGGGAAGGTGGACTTCCAAGAAGCATGTCAGAGAAGTCAAACAGCAAATGCTGTGCCAGCTCGGCTCATGTCTCTCACGGTCTTTGGGCATCTGTGTACCTGGCTGAAGCTGGATTCCCAGGGAGGCTGTGCCTTGGCCGTAGAGGCAAGTAAATTTCTGAGAAGTGCTGACAGGGGGAGGTGGCAGAGCCATCCCAGGGCAGACTCCAGGAGAGACCAGGGAGTAAGTGTGGAGTGGACAGGATCCCCAGAGGCCAGGGCACTGGGGTCAGCTTCATAGGGAGGGAAGAGAAGTGAATCAGGAATTGAGGTGGGTACTACAGGGCACCATCACCAAGGGCTGTGTCTGGGGCAAGGAGAGCAGTCGGAAGAGGCTAGAATAAGTGCTGTACCAGAGGGTGATGCTCTATAGCATTATTCTGTGTGTATCCTTCCCCTGCCATCATTTATCTCAGTCAGTGTCAGAAAGAGATTCGAACCCAGATCTGTATGAGTCTGGGGACCATGCTGTTTGTACGCTATCCTGCTAAGAACCAGGAGGTGGGTCAAGACCAAAGTGGTTGAGGAGGAGGTGGAAGCAGAGGTCCAGTGGCAGGACCAGGCAGGCCCTAAAGTTCATGTGGGGCTGCATCTTGGCTGAAGATGGTCCTAAAAAGGCAGCATGGCAAGGGTGTAATGGGGGACACTTCCCCTGTGTCCAGACATAAGGCAAGACCAGGGAGGAGGGACAGGACCTGACTAAGCTCCCCATCAGAAGGAAGTGTGCAGCCTGGCACCGTGATGCCTGTGGTTGCCTCCTCCTTTGGGTCAGAGCAGCCTGCTTGCCTTTGGGAAATTTCATCCCTGACTCTCAGACTGTGGGACTTTGATGGGATTCCAAGCATGGGTTTGAATCTCAGCCTTAGCCAAACAAGGTTTTGTAGTCCCCACCCAGTGACTGGTCCATGAATGTGCATGTGACCTGTGGGCCACTGAGAGTCAGCCTTAAGACTTTTGCCAAGACTACAGGGAGTGAAGTGCTCTCTTTCTGCCGGGGTGGCTGAGCTGGTAGGACGTAAACCTGAGGCTGCTGGGGGCCACAAGGAGAGGATGCCTGAGGGAGCCACCAGAACAGGGAGAGGCAGAACTGAGAGATGGTGAGAGAGGAAGAGAATAGGTTCTGATGATAATGTTTTAGCCCCTGGATCCAGCTCTACTTGAGTCTGTTACTCGAGGACTTTTCAGTCACTCAAGCTAATAAATTCCTTTTTGGGCTTAAGTCAGTTTGACTTGCTTTCAACAGAAAGGCTCTTGACTTATACAACTTATAACTTTCTTGGCGTGGAAGAGAGAGAATGGAACTCAGAAGAAAAAAAAAAGAGGGAGATGGGTGAGGCGAGGCAGGGAGGGAGAATTAGTATTTAATGGGTATAGAGTTTCAGTTCTGCAAGATGAAAAAGTTCTGTTGCACAACAAGGTGAAAATACTTAACACTACTGAACTTTACACTTAAAAAAAAAGTGGTGACAGTGGTAAATTTTCAAAAACCAGTGAGTAAAAAAAAAAAAAAAAATGGATGAGAGGAGATAGCAGAAGAGAAAGGAGAGGAAAGGAAGGCAGGGGAGGGGGAGGAGAGAACAGAGAGGAGAGTGACAGAAGGTGGCCCTGCAGCCTCCAGGAGTGAGGCCAGCTGTTCCTGTCACCTACTCTGTTATTTTTATACCTCAGGGCTCTCAAGGTAACTTCACACCTGTTATCCCTGCCCTTCAAACACTAATTTGTTTTTCAACATTTTAGAAATTCCTTTCTTCCCAGAGAAACTCTGCCTGCTTCTCCAAGTTCTCTAGTTTTTGAAATGCAAGTGTCCCTGAGGAGGGTAACAAGCAGAACAATAGTGATCCCAGAGACAGGTGGGGGTTTGGGGGGGGGGGTGAATGCTTTGCTTACAAAGCACTCTTAAGGAGGCCTCTCCAAAGCAGGTAAGGTAGACAGAGCCACTGTCGGCCCATTTTCCAGATGAGCAGATCTAGGCATGGACAGACACGTTCAAGGCCACCAGCCTCTAATGCTGGGTTTGCATCTACGTCCCTTGACTTCCAGTCCAGCCCTCTGAGATGTGGTGGGGGGCGAGGTGGGGCGGGGAGGAGCTTGGAGGTAATTTGCAGACCTCATCAGCTTCTCAAGATCCATCCTGGGCTTGACTGCAAAGAACCTTCACGGGGGCACAAGGCCCACAAATGACGTCCCACGCGTGTTCCCTCACAGGGAGCCCCGGAGTCTTCAGTTTCCAAAGCAAAATGATTTAAAGATGCAGCAGGCAGTTCCAATGCTGGGAATTGCTCTACACTTTTCCTTTCAAGTTTCTGTGCTGAGTGATTTGGTTTCCATTTTGGGAGGAGTGAAGTTGCTTGGGTTTAAAGGCGCTGCTGCTAAGAACGATGCTGGCCCCTTGCAGGCTTTGATCATTCGGTACATTTAACTCTGGCTTCCCAAACCCGAACAGCTGGTCCAGGCCCTTTCAAATCTAGCAAGCAATTAAATTTTCACAAAAAGAAGTAGGAACTCTGAGGCTAATGAGATAGGAGCAACGCAAAGGTGGCAGCTGGGCTTCTGAACAAACCAGAGAAAAGTGAGGTGTTGTGGACGCCCTCTATAATGAGGTGTCAGGGCCAACCAGGATGGGGAACCGCCGCCGGAGGGGGAACCCTGTGGGCAGGGGGGATGCTGGAGCTTCTGACAGGGGACTGGCAATTTGTGCAGTCCTGCTGATGCTCTCTTGCTGATGTATTTAGAAAACAAAGGAACCTCCCCATGGCCAGCCCCTCTTCTGAGTGCCCAGCCAGCCCTACAGCTGAGAAGCACCTCAAGTGCCCCATGGGCCCAGCCTTCCCCATCTCAGGATACGACGCCCACAGACAACCAGCTGCCTGCCATCCATCACCTGCTCACACCCAGTCCACCGCCCAATCCTGTAGATTCAGCATCGCAAACCTCTCCTCTACACTGTCACCAGCCTCATCGATCTCATGTCAGTGCTGGCCTCAATGAATGTTATACTTTCCATCTGGTCTCTGGTCTCCACTCTTGTCCCATAATCAATTTTGCTTTCCAGTGGAATGGTCTTCTGGAAGCTGGATCCTATTACATAAAGCGTTAATCGTCTAATGGCTCTCCCGCAGTTAGAATGATGTCTACACTCCGCATGTGTCCTACCAGGCTCCTAGTTGCCCTCCTCACAGCACCACCTCCTGCTCTGTGGGCTCCAGTCACCCTGGCCCTCCTTCAGCATCCCCAGTGCATGAGAACAGTTCCCACCGCAGGGCCTTTGCACATCCTGCTCCCTCTGCCTGCACCCCTTGTGCCCTGCTTTCTTCCTGGCAAATCCTTGTAATTTTTTGGGTCACCACTGCAGAACAGTCTTTCCTGACCCTAGTCAGAAGCCATTTCTGCTGAGCTCACACAGCATCTGTACACGTCTCTCAAAGGACTACCTGGGAGGGAAATCGTGCAGTTACCTGAGTGATGATTGGTTTGACTCTTGTCTCTCCCACCAGGCTGAGAACTCCTGGGAGCAGAGTCTTGTGTATAGTTAGACTCTCAGAGCCTAACACTGTACCCAATACATAGTCAGTGCTCAGCTGATGTCTGAATGAGTGATGGAGAGAAATCAGCTGCCCTCTGAATGCCTGGCCAGAGTGCGATATGGCAGTGGCTGCCTTCCACCGCATGTGCTTGGTGTTGTACGGCATCATGTGGGTGACGTCCCAGGTATCCCGACATTTCAATAAGCAACTATCTGCAATGTCTGCCATAGGGTTCAGAACATGTCAGCTAGTATTATTATCCCCATTTTATAGATGAAGAGGCTAAGGCTCAGAGAGGTGAAGTGACTATCCCAAGGTCACACAGCAGGAGGCAGAGTCATGTTTTGAACCCTTTTATGACTCTAAAGTTGCTCCGCTTAACTGCTAAGCTATCCTGCATCTCCAGGAGCACCTTGCACAAAAGTTGCATCCTTTGTTCATTTCTAGAACATGCTTCCATGAGGGACTCAACAAGACAACACCCCTGCTCTTAAGGAACTCAGAGTCTGGGGGTGGGGCAGGTGAGTTCACTAATATATAAACAGTCATGGTATTACAGTGTGGGGGTGGGGGGAACAATAATCCTCTTAAGTGCTATGGAGTGGGGACAAAAGCTGTTATGAAGGGAGCTCCTTTGAGCCAGGGGCCAGAGCTAATGAGAGGGTGTTGGTCTCTGGTAGGATGGCAGAGCAGAGGCAAGGCGCTGTGATGGGGAACAGTGAGTCGTCTGGCCTGGCTGCAGAATTAGGAATGAACCTGTGCCTTGGTGGGACAGTGGATTGCTATTCTGAGCCTCAAATCTGGTGGTCTTATGATGAGCTGCCCTCCCCTGTCCCCACCCCTCACCCCCAGGGTGGAGATCCTACCTCATTTTCCCTTTCCAATACACAGGGTCTCTGCCACTGGACCTTGGGGAAGAAAGGAAGACTTGGTAGGTAAGGCTGGCTGGATGTCTGTTTCCTGAATCACCAGGTGTCCCAGCCACCCACCCCCCCGGCCCCGCCGCGCACCAGCCCTTCTCAATCTCTCATCCTCAGTCTCTTCTCAGGACCCCCATCCCATCCAAGCTCTGTCTTTTCTCTTTAGGAAGACTAGGAAGGTCTTGAATTGATATTAGTGTCAGGCAAATATTCAAGGATCAGGTGAACATGCGACTACTAGGATATTCATTGTAACACTGTTTATGATAGAGTAAAATTGAAACAACCTAAATGCCCATTCTTGGGGATTGGTAATTAAATTATGGAATACCCACCCATATATTCTATAATGAATATAATTGTTTTTGCCTTAGATATGGTTGCGATTGTGTATGTATGCACAACACATCTAGTTTCCCTCTTTGATTTGGCTTCTAGGAGACTCGAAACCAAATACAAGGCATGTGCTTGTGAACTAAACTTCCCATGGGTCCATCTTATTTTCCCACCATTATTTTCCAATTTCCTAGTTCATTTCTTTTCCATCTTATTGCATTGTATAAACAGGCTGACCCAAATCTTTTTTTTTTTTTTTAAATGTTAGAGTACTAATGATACCAGTACCTTATATTGAGTGTTGGCTATGGCTCAACACTGACCTATGAACTTCTCATATTATTTCGTCCAAATCTTACATCAACCCATGAAGATATTATTGTCACCACTTTACAGATGGGGACACTGATACTGAAAGGTTAACTGATCAGTGGTGGCTAGATCAGGACTAATTCCCAGTTTTGTTTGACCTCAGTACCTGGAGTAACCACTACTCCAAACTACCTCCTGATAATTTAATAATCCAATCAAGCTACCATAGAACCACTTAGACACTTACTGTTTTGGCCAAGATCTTATATGGCTTTTCCTCTTTTTCTCTCATATGTGAGAGAGACAGGCACTGCTGGTTTAGGGTTGACCTTGTAAAGTCTGAGAATCAGAACCAGATTGCCCTTGAAATGGTGTAGGAAATACACCAGTCACTGCCTTTCAGGGCTGGTAGTGACCTCAGAGGGGATCCAGGCAACCCCTTCCTGTCTCCAATGAGTTTCTGGATCCCGACAAATGACTGTCAGGCTTCTACTTGCATACCCTTTGTAAAAAGGACCTCACCATCTACCAAGGCAGTTTCTTTGTATTGGCTGGATCCGACTGTTGGAAATCTTTTCCTCACACTGAAATTTGTCTCACCATAACCAGATATCATTAATAACAATAATGAACAAAAAATCCAAGCCACTGTGTCAGTCACCTTGCTATGATTATTTCATTTAATCCCTGCAAACATTTGTCCAAGAGCAGTATTAGCATCCTCATTCTGCAGAAGAGGAAACTGAAGCTCAGAGAGGCTAAACAACTTATTCAAGGACACACAGCTCCTAAGGAGTGGAGCAAGGTTCAGAACCCAGTCTGCTTACACTTTAACTTCCACCTGTGGAGGATAGTTCCACCCATGGGAGCCACAGCAAATGAGCCCACACTTCTGACAAAGGTGGCCCTTCAGATATTTGGAGTTTGCTCTTGTCTGTCTCCTGGACATGAGAGATATGGTGAGGGAGGGGCAGGCAGAGGGTCAGGAATGGAGAGAGGGGCACGAACAGCAATTATGGGAAATCGCAAGAGGCTGTGTCTACACACATGCAAGTCCCACCCAGGGTGTGTGTCCATAGGGCTGTCACTCTAGAAATTTCCCCCCAAACCATGGTGAGAAGGAAGTATAAAGATACAGGCAGATCTCCATTCTGGGCTAGCCTTGCCTCTCTGGCTTAGAATCTTGACCATGACAGCTAGAACCAAGTGGATCTGTCCATCGGGAATAGACTCACACTAACCAAACCCTTGAGGGCTTATAAATAGAAGATCCATGGGTAACAGTAACTTTCTGCTATTACTTACCCCTGGGTTACTCCCCTGTCCTTTATGTGGCTTCGGTTCTTCTATTACTATGCAACCAGTCCCCTGCATTCAATTCCCTCTGTTTGAAGACCTGGAGTGATTTCTG
The DNA here is from genome assembly GCF_016906955.1 of Phacochoerus africanus. Classification (NCBI taxonomy): domain Eukaryota; kingdom Metazoa; phylum Chordata; class Mammalia; order Artiodactyla; family Suidae; genus Phacochoerus; species Phacochoerus africanus. Next base: position 147,038,277 of record NC_062544.1, read on the forward strand.
TTGTCCCAATTGGCCTCCCATGGCTCCATGTCTACACCTGGGCTAAGCTGACTCCACAGGTAGACTATGAGGCCAGCAGCCCCTCCTTCCCTGCTCCCCAACAGGGGGCATGGGCCTTGTCAACATCCTTCTCAACCCTGGCTTCAGGCTGACCTTGCCTCCCTCTTCTCCAAAAACATTCCCTCCCCTGACCCTATTCCACCCAGATTCTGGTGTGAAAGCTTTTGATTTTGAAACTGCCTCTAGATGTCTCTGATTCTTCCACCATGTGCTGATTTATAGCCAGACCCTCATTGCACTGAGAATGCCTTGCTGTTCCTTTATGCACCACTAAGAATAATGGTGACATCTACGATTTCCAAGCTGCCACCTCATGCCAGGCATGTGCCAGGTGCTCCATGAACATGATCTCATTTTGTCCCAGTGATTACCTCACATCTCAACATGGCCCACATGGGACAGATTTCCTGGTGTCCTCCCAGAGTAATGGAGATGTGTCCATGACGTCTCAGACAGACCATGCCTCTCAGCCTGCCCTGCAGCTGGGTGTGGCATATGAGTAGAAATAATGCATGCCATGTCCAGACCTTGACTTAAAACATTTGGCTGTGTGTCCTCCACCTGGTCCCCCCTTCCTGTGAGCTGGAATGTGACATGCCTGGGACTCAGCTTCAACTATGAAGATGAGAACAACATCCTATGTGGGTCAGTGAGTGACCTTGTGGTGCAGAGCTTCATGTCAGGCTAGAGCAGCCATCTGTTACCCTGGAAAAATGTTCCTAGCTTGCTTAAGCCACAGTATTTAGGGATCTCGCTGTTACAGCAGCACTACCTTTATTGCCCTGACTAAGTCAATCAATGCGGTATGCGAGGTTCAGGAAGGGGAAGCGACTACATTGAAGGTCACACAGACCTCTGTGTTTTCCACTGCTTCTCATATCTCACCTGGGCTTAGTCACCAGGTCTTGACAACTTGAACTCTGGAAGCCTTCTGAATCCATTCTAGGTTCTCAATCCCTTTGGCTGTATCTCTGGCTCAATTCCTCATTGACCTTGAATATAATAGTCTCCTGATGAATGGGCTTCTTTAAAACCTGGGTACTATGGACTGTCTTTCTAAACTCAAAGCTGATGGAGTGACAGCCAGGCTTGCACAACACTCTTTGCTATCTCCCCAGTTGCCTGAAATTGAGGCCCATGGCATTCACAGTTGGCCCCCAGTGCTCCTCTCTAGTCTTCAGCCCAATGGGGTAGTAATAGGACAGACAGACTCAGGTTCAAATCTTGGCTTCACCTATTCCTAACTGGTGGCTTGGGCAAGTTACTTCATCAAATATAATGTGGCGATTAGGAGAATGGGACCCTGAGTCAGACTGCTTGGGTTCCAATCGTACAGACTAGCTGTGTGACTTTGGGATAGTGAGCAAACCTCTCTGTGCCTTATCTTCCACCTCCTTCATCCCATCCACTCATCCTTCCTCTAACCATCCCTTCACCTGTCTGTCTACCCACCTATCTCCCCCATCTGTCCATCTAGCCATCCATCTGTGTCTGCCTACCCCATTGTATATGTCCACACATCAGGTCATTTGTTCACCACCTGACAGTCTGTACACCCACTCACCCAACTGTCCACCCATCTGTCCACCTGTCCCTCTTATCTATCCACCCCCAATTCATCTGTCTGTCCACCTACCATGTCCATCTGTCTACCTGCCTTGCCATCTGTGTACCCACCAATCCATCCATCCATCCATCCATCCATCCACCCACCCACCCACCCATCCATCCATTCACTTGTCTGTCCACCCAAATGCCATCATCCATTATCTGTCAACACCTGCTGTTCACCGGCTAGTCCTGTGGGATAACCAAGTTAAACAGATGATGTCAGGGGCCTGGCTAAGAGCTAATTCTTGTGCTTGTATCCGAGGTCCGGCTAACTAGGGGCAGCATCCACAACCCACTTCTGTCCACCGTGCCAGCAGTTCTTGGTCCCATCTGATCCAACACCCCTTTTATTATCTAGAAAGTGATTTCACAGCTAATACAACTAACAATACATATAACTGAAATGCCTCAACGGTGATACAGAGAAATGAGAGGAAAGTCATCTCTAACAACCCAGCACACTTGTCTACATGGTAATGCCTGGCTATGTCGACTCCAGAAGACATGGTGAAGCCAACAGACGTGGACCCTACTGGGTATGAATGGTCCAGAAGAGAAGACACAGCTTAGCTGAGTGTTGTCAACTCAGTTCTTCACACTTGGCATTTTAAAGTGAGGGATAAATAAATCTTACTGGAAATGTGACAGCTACTAACAGAGACATGAGTGTTACATCAGCATCTCAAAAACCACGGATGACGTTGCTGGTTCTGAGTTTTAAACTGGGGACAGTTCTTGGTGAAGTTCTAAATAAAAGGAAGTATAGATTCCCTTTGATTTACTTGGTAGTTTGCTGGAAATTCCAGCATATATCAAGCGTCAACACCCAAGACAGAGTCAGGTTCTGGGCTTAGATTCGAACACATAGGATGTCCCAGGGCCCAGTGCTTCAGTCAGAGCAAATTCTCAAGAGATGTTTGCTCTACGATGGTTGTTATTTCTGTCTATCATCATTATGAACATGAGGAGTATGTGCTGGGCTTGGGGAAGGGGACATCATGATGGAAACTAGGACAGGTGGGCCCTCCCGCAGGCCAGGGCTGTGTATTACCCACAGCACCTGCTAGGTGCTCAGAGAATGACTGAGTGGTTGTTGGAAATTGGTGAGTCAACTCTGTACTGGGTACAGAATTGGTCCTGTGTGCTAAGAGGGTCAACAGAGAGGAAGGAAATTGTGTGAAGGAGGCAGAACGGACAGACTTCTGAGACAGGGTCTCTCCTGTTTGGCTAACTCCAAAGCCAAACCTGCTCCCCAGGCCAGTGGAAGGCTGGGGGAAGAGGCCCTTTATTGCTGGGGCCAGGCTCTGTCCCTCACGGGAGTCAAGAGAACCAAGGAGGGTGGGCCTGGGACTTCCCAGAGGTGCCCAGGCCCTGCCAGCATCAGGAGCAGAGCTGTTGCTGAATGAAGAGCAGCCCCTTGCCTCTGCTCATGCATTAAGGGGAAGATGGGGAAGGGCAACAGGGGCTTTGCTGGAGCTGAACCAGCCTGTTCCCACCCTTCTACTGCCCACACTCCAAAGGAACATGGGTGTGGAAAGAACTGCTTAAAGCAGGCCTGGGCTTTTAGGCCCCTGGCAGGATCGGAGGTTGGTTGGCCTGTGGTGTGAAAACCCACATACCTGATGTGCAAAGAAAGAAGAGCCTCCTGAAGGTAAGGCGCAGAGAAAACCTAAATTTTCCAAGATCTAAAGAGATAACAGGTCCAGGTAGCTGCATCTCAGGGGTCATTTGCTTCCCACACCTCCACTCTGACTGTTTAACAGTCAGTTTACTATCAGCTATTTTTGGCTCCCACTGCTTCAGAAATGTCCTTTTGAGAAAGTGGCCTGGGAGACACGGCCTCCTGTTTGGTTTGAGTGTCACGTGTGACTTCCCCGATAAGATCAGGCAGCATCTCCTAGTAGCAGCTCCAATGATGCTTGGAATGTGTTCCAACCCTAAAACCACCTCTTTCCATTTGCATGGCTCTCGCTGTTTAGAACGCAGGCATGTAGCCTCCATTTCCCATTTTCTCTGCCTCGTTTTTGTTTGAACAACAGACAGGCAAACTAAAAACCTACCAACTGCCCAGTTCCAGGGAGAAAAAGAAAGGATAGAGATTGGCCATGAACAGGAAACAACACTCAGGCCAAATATAATTGCAGCACTGCTACATGCAGAGCCTTCCCGTTTCAGCTGAGCCTCTGGTGACCTCTGTGCAATGGCACCGCGGTCCCCTTTTTCCAGATGAGGAAAGTCAGGCTCAACAAGGTGACATGAGTTTCAGAGCTCATGTTCCAGGGAGGTTGGAGCCAGGTGTCAAGTCCTTATGGGGCTCCAAAGCCCACACTCCACTCAAGAGTAATAGTGACAAAGGTGACCATTGTGAAAACCATAGCTACACTTTATTGAGCACCTACTATGTGCGAGGCACTGTCGTGTTACACAGGTGATATATGTGAATTGGCTCCATGACTCACTCACATGCTACTTGGAAGAATACAGCCTATTTTGCAGGTAGGGAAAAAGATGCTTAGAGAAGTGAAGTGACCCTTCCATGTGAGGAGGTGGTAGAAACTGGACTTGACTTTTTCCCTCCCAAAAAGTGGTACAGATACTTCCAGAAGCAACCCTAATAATCAGTTTTTCTTATTTCCGTAGTATGGATTACATGCATGAACAACAACAAAAAGTAACTAGAATATAAACCCTGACCTCCTGGATATTGCTGTTTATGACAAAGATGAGGATGATATTTCAATGAAGAAAGTGAGTGAGTTCAAGGGACAATAGTAAGGTGAGCCATTCAGAGCCTTGTGGTGTATCTGAGCTAGAAGGGGCTCAGGGTCAGCTCTCTGGGGTGACAGTGGAGGAGGGAGGAGGACGGTGGTGGAGGAGGGTCCTGTAGAGGGTCAGCAACCCCAGGCTGGTGGGGTTCCCAGCACACACCCCTCCTTACATCCCCTGGGGCTGCCTCTACCTATGGACTCAATTTGACAAGCACAGACTGGGCACCTGATAGGCCGAGAGACTCTGGGGAACTTCCAGGGGTGGAAGGAGGAAATAAAGTTGGGAAGCTGAGCTAGTGGCCTATTGGGGGGGGGGGAAGGGGATTTTATGGCTTACTTGGAACACAGGAATTATGTTTAACATCCAGCCTAACCCATCACACTGTCCCCGGAACACTTGTCATTTACTTTGGCTGCCTGGTGCCTGAACCTTTTTCTCTGTTTGGGGAGCTACCCACTTTGTGACTCAGAGCCCACCTCTCTGATCAAGAAGCTGAAAATGCCTATAACTGGCTTCCCACCTCCTTTGCTGTACAGGCTCAGGCAGAGAACCCAGGTTCCACTGGCCGGGGGCCACCACCCCACACCTGGCATTGGGGGTACAGAGGCAGTGAGCTTGGGAGTGGGGTCTTCCCCAGCCTGGTTCTGCTGTGAAGTGTGGGGCCTTGACCCTGGTCAAGCAGGGCTGAGCCTGGTTCCCAGCCTTTGCTGCGAGCCCCTGTAAAGCCCCATGTGCTTTAAATAATTCCTTTTTTCTGCCCAAATCATCCAGGATCAGTCTCTGTTTGTTTGCAATCTAAAATCCAGGCAGATCCAGTATTTGGTGGGTTATGTGCCTCGGGGCATTTACAATAAAAATAAGAGGCCCTATAGAAAGAGGTCAAGGCTGACTTCCACCAAGAAGTTCATTATCAGGGAAAGAGCAGAAGCCCAGGGATCAAAAGGGCCCATGTTCTGGTACCATCTATGTGAGCTGTGCCATTTTGGGCAAATTGCTCATATTAGTTTTTTATTGTTGCCATAACAAATTGTCACACGTTTAGTGGCTTCAAATAATGCAAATTTATCATCTTACAATTCTGTATGTCGGAATTCCAACCTGGGTCTCAATGGCTAAAGTTAGGGTGTTGGGAGGGCTATGCTCATGTTGGGATCTATAGGGGATAATATTTTTTTGCCTTTTCTGGCTTATAGAGGCAGTCTGCACTCCTTGGCCAGGAGCTCTTTCCTTCCTCCATCTCCAAAGCCAAAGTCAACTAGTAAGTGTTACACTTCTCTGACCCTTTTTCTTTCCTTCTTCTTTTTTTTTTTTAAAGCTTTTTTTAGGCCCCCACCTGTGGCATATGGAAGTTCCCAGGCTAGGGGTCCAATCAGAGCTGCAGCTGCCAGGCTGCACTACAGCCACAGCAATGCAGGATCTGAGCTGAGTCTGCAAGGCCACATCCCGGGCCCACTGAGTGAGGCCAGGAATCGAATCTGCATCCTCATGGATACTAGTCAGATTTGTTACCGCTGAGCCACCACGGGAACTCCTCTGACCTTTTTTCCATCATCATGGATCTCTCTGTCCACAGCTGGTGTAGTTTTTGTTTGTTTGTTTGTTTTTTATAGCCACATCTGTGGCATATGGAAGTTGATGGGCTAGGAGTCAAATCAGAGCTGCAGGCCTATGCCACAGCCATGGCAACATGGGATCCGAGCTGCATCTGTGATCTATGCTGTAGCTTGTGGAAATGCTGGATCCAAAACCCACTTAGGATAGGGACTGAACCTGCATCCTCACAGAAACTACACAAGGTCCTTAACCTGATGAGTCACAACAGGAACTCCAGGTTCTTTACTTTTAGAAATCATGGGCTCCCCTGGACAATCAAAGTTAATTTTCCTACATTGAGTTTTTTAACCTTAATCACATCCTTTTGCCATGTAAGGTAACACAGAAACATGTCCTGGGGATTAGGATATGAATTTATTATTCTGTCTATGACATGTTGCCCTGGGTCCACTAAGATTCATGTCTATCCTACAGGTAAAACACATTCACTCCATCCCAGGTCCCCCAAATTCTCATCCCATTGCAGCAGCAACTTGAAGTTCAATATTTCATTTGAAATCTCATCAGGTCAAAACTCTCCAATGTTATCAGCTCAATCATGTAAGTTGGAGTAAGGCTCTGGGTATGATTCATCTTGGAGCATAATTCCTCTAAAGAAACTAGTTATGTGTTCCCTAAATATCATGATGGGATAGATACAGCATAACAGTTACAGAAGTTCCTGTTCAAAACAGGAGACAATGGAAGGCGGAAAAAAAAAAAAACAACATTAAAAGAAAAAACAACAGTCAATTGTCCTAAGCAATTTGGAGATCCAGCCAGGCAAATTCCATTAGGTCTAGAAATAATCCTGTGTGGCTCTGGGCTATGCTCTCTGGGCTTGCCACTCCATCCTTTGAGTCATCTTTCCTTTCTCATGAAATGTGGCATATGTTTGCAGAAGAGTAGTTTTACCAGCCTCTGTTTTGTCAGTAGAATTTTGGGCATCTGACAGCCTACTTTCATTTCATATTCTCTTTCAGGACAATCTGGTAGTGTTTCTGCTGATATAACATTCTCAAGAATCCTGTGGGTCTCCTGTATATGTCATGGGGATTCACTCCATTAGACAAGAGGCTCACCCACATATCTTTCCTAGAAAAATCCCTTCTTTATTTTTGGCATTTGCTGAGATGGCTGAGGAGACATACCTTTAAGTCTCTGAGATACTCTTGAGTTTGATTGAGGGGATCTGTGACTCTCACCCTTAATCTCTTCAAGGAGCCTTTTGTGTGACTGAATATTTTGAACTTTTGATCTTTCTAAGGTATGAGCAGAAAGTTGTACAGCTGCACACGGAGACTTTCCTCTAGAGAATGATTTCCTGACAGCAAACCTCTTAATTCTAACATCTTTTCCCAGTAAGATGGGCAGAGAACTCTCTAATTAAGTCCTGTTTCCTTTTTGTATAACAAAAATTTGTTCTATCAAATATATCTCTTTCTGCTCATATTTTTCTATAAATAGCAGAAAGATATCTGCAGCTATACCTTCAACATTTTGCTTGGAAATTTAAGCTTAGTATCCAAATTCATCATTTACAAGTTTTGTTTCCTACAAAACTTCAGGACACAGTCCTATGAATTCTTTCCCTATATAACAAGGATCCCCTTTCCTCCAGTTTCCAATAATACGATCCTCATTTCCTCTGAGTCATCATTAATCAAGTTGTTGATAATCGTGTTTCTACCAACAGCATAGTCAAGGCGAACTATGTTTTTTTTTTCAATCTTAAGTCTCAAAATTCTCCCAGCCTTAGCCCACCACTCAATCCCAAAGCCACCCTATATTTTTAGAATTCTATTAAAGCAACAATCCACCCTGGGCACCAAATTCTGCATTTTTTTTTCCTGTTACTGTCATAACAAATTGCCACAAACGTAGTGGCTTCAAACAACACAAATGCATTATCTCACAATTCTATAGATCAGATTTCCAACACAGGGATCACTGGCTAAAATGAAGGTATTGGCCTAATTGCATTCTTCTCTGGCGGCTGCGAGGGAAAACCTATTCTTTAGCCTTTTCCAGATTCTGAAGCAGTCTGCACTCCTTGGCCAAGGCCCCCTTCCTCCATCTTCTAAGCCAGCAACATCCCATCTCGGGGTTCCCGTTATGGCTCAGTGGTTGGAGAATCCGACTGGGAGCCATGGGGTTGTGGGTTCAGTCCCTGGCCTTGCTCAGCGGGTTGGGGATCCGGCATTGCTGTGGGCTGTGGTGTGGGTCTCAGACATGGCTTGGATCCTGCATTGCTGTGGCTCTGGCCTAGGCCAGCAGCTACAGCTCCGATTGGCCCCCTAGCCTGGGAGCCTCCATGTGCCGCAGGAGTGACCCAAGAAATGGCAAAAAGACCAAAAAAAAAAAAATCCCATCTCTCTGACTCTCTTCCCACCATCACACATCTCTGACTACAGCTGGTAAAAGGTCTCTACATTTAGGAAGTAATGTGATTAGACTGGATCCACCTGGATAATCCAGGTTGATCTCCCACCTCAAATTCCTTAACCTTAGTCACATCTGCAAAGTCTCTTTGGCCATGTAAGGTAACATAGTCATGGGTTCCAAAGGTTAGAATGCTGACATCTTTTGGGGGGGGCTATTACTCTGCCATTTTACTCAACTCTCTGACCCTCAATCTTCTTATCTATAAAATGGGGATAACGACATCCCTCCCAGGAATGTCATGAGGATTGAATGAGGGAGCTGATCAGAAATGCAGAATTTCAGGCTACATCCCAGACCTACTGACACAGAATGCACATTTTTAACAAAATCCCTGGGAGACTGAGATATACAGCAAAATGTGAGATACGTGAATGTTGGGAATTTTGCACTGGCCAGAGAGTCTCAACCTCTGGACTTGAACCCTGCTCTGCTACAAACTCACTCTAAAATAAGGGGCCTGTTCAGGCGTCCTGCAGGAGCACTTTGGGCGAGGACACTGAACTGGACAGGTTCCAAGGCTAATTACAACCTGACCTTTTATGACTGGATGACTAAAGTGCTGATGGTGGAATTGCAGGCAGCAGAAATTTTGGTGAGTGGGTGGGACATGTAGCAGGGGGAGCTTCCTGGCACCCCTCAAGTCTCATCAGTCAGGTGACCACCCATTCTGCCTAGCTCTAAGGTCTGCTTTGTCCATTGTTTGCAGTTTTAAGAAATCAAAGTTGTTTCAGAGGGCTGGGCTGGAGCTGTAATGGATCCTAGCTGTTGTAACCTAAAACAATGAAATAATTGTCAACTATCCCAGCTGGTTTTCCCCCATAATTAAGGCAAGGAGAAAAAGGTAGATTCCTCACTCTCTCTGGACAAAATTATGTGAACTCAAAGGCTTCTTCTTCTTTTTTTTTTTTTAGGGCCACACCCATAGCATATGCAAGTTCCCAGGCTAGGGGTCGAATGGGAGCTGCAGCCGGCCTACACCACAGACACAGCAATGCGGGATCCAAGCCACATCTGCGACTAACACCACAACTCAAGGCAACACTGGATCCTTGACCCACTAAGCACAGCCAGGGATCGAACCCACGTCCTCATGGATATTAGTCAGGTTTGTTATCACCGAGCCACGATGGGAACTCCTCAAAGACTGCTTCCTGGTGGAGAGCTTCATGGAAACCCCCCACATGCTGAGCAATGAACTGGCACAGGTCTGCCCCCATGGACCCCAGCCTGATGCTCCAGTGGCCGAGAGCTAAGGGATTCCTGCCCCTCCAAGGACAGCCTGCTCTTCCCTTGGCTTCTCAGCCCCTCATCCCACCACCTTGGTGTAGGCGTGAAAGACCCTTCCCTCTGCTGTTCCCAGAGAGGCCCCCTTTGCCCACCCAAGGCTACCATGCTCCCTGGTCCTTATTGAAGGTGAATTTTTGCTGTCATTACTGAAGCACATATGCAAAGCTAGATTTAAATATAACATTCTGGGTCAGTGAGCTGGGATACTTCATTCTTTTCATCTATCTTGGGCTCCAAACGGAAAGAGAGACAGTGCTCCATTTTAGTTGCTCCAGGAGCTCAGTCTGAAACTCCAGGTGTTAAGAAGGGGAGATGCCTGGAAGCTTTGGGCTGTGGTTACCATCCGAAGAGGAGGAGCCCAGCACCAGGACTGACTTGGTGCCATGGGGTCCTGGAGATGGGCAGGAGACAAGAAGGCCCTTGCCTGGGGCGAGAGGACTGCCCAGTGCCACCAGGGACAGAACCTTCAGCAGGGAAGCAGATGAAGGAGGTGACTCAAAGGTTGTGAAAGCCAGTCGTGCGGCTCAAGCCCAATGGGCCAGCTCTCAGCTTGAAGCCCCTAATGACAGACAGCCTGGAGGAGGGCCCCCTTCCCCCGCGCCCCCCCCCCCGCCCCCGACCGAGAATCCTGAGTGGTTTCCATGAAGAAGTTTGCATGAACAGAGGCAGAGACAGGGGTGTGCTGTAAACAGTCTGGCAAGAGCTGGGGACTTGGAAGCGGGAGAGAGCCAGGTGAGCTTGGCCAGGCCGTTTGAGCTCGGCTCCCAGCACTGAATGCCAAGCTCAAAGCTTTGGATGCAGCCATAAAATGCTGAAGAAGTGGAAACCACCGTGATGGGAATGCCCCTATTTAAGTGCACCCAGGATGTATCCTTATTTAAAGGGACTGAGCAGAACCAGGCTCCTCCTCCACACCTAGGAGGTCCTGCTGACTTCCCATGGCATCCTGGCTGATTCTTGGATGATGTGTGAAGTAGGAATTAGTAACCTATAGGGCTACAGAAGGTTGTATAATTGGCCCTCATTCTTGAGTTTGCCCTGGATTCATGCCTTTTGCTATTACAGGCATGCTTATGCCATTCACAGAGTGTAGTCAATTTCCTTGCCCTAGGTTTTGTGCCTAGTCATGTGACTTGCTTTGGCCAATGGACTGAGAGGGGCCAGTTGGAATCTAGACCTTAAAAGGTGTTGCAGGTTTCCATCTGCCTCTTTGTGCCTCTGCACTCAACATGAGAACATTCCCCTCAATGAGTTTGCTGGCTCCAGACAGAAGCTCAGAGATAAGCAGAGCCAGCCTGGATCAGGCAACCCCTGGCCCATCTGAAGACTCATGAGGTAAAGAGTGCTTATTATTGTATCTGGCTGAGGTATGGGGTTTGTTACACAGCATTACTCTGGCCATGCTTCATTGACACACTGGGATCAAAACAGACTTTCTCAGAGTTGTAGTGAGGAATGAAAATAATCCATCTAAAACTCTTATTAGAGATGAGAGTTTCAGTTTGGGAAGATGAAATTTCTGGTGATGGATGGTGGTGATGGTTGTATAACAATGTGAATACAGGGGACCCTTGAACAATGTGGGTCCCATTATGCATGAATTTCTTTCAACAAATGCAGTATTATGTTTATGTTCAGTGGTTGGTTGAATCCGTGGATGTGGAACCACAGATAAGGAGGGCCAACCAGGCGGATTTTGCTATCTATGGCAGGTCCTGGAACCAGCACCCCATAGATGACTGTGTACTTAATACCACTGAATTGAACCCTCAAACGTGGCTAAAATGGTAAATTTGATATTATGTTTGTCTTAACCACAGTAAAACAAACCCAAACACTTAGTGCCTGGCACATAGGGGATGCTTGATAAATGTTAGCAATTATCGGAAGACAGGAGGAGGTGTGTGGTGAACCTACATACTCCAACCACATTACAAGGGATGATAATGAAGGCCCAGGCTCCCCAAATCACTCAGGAGTGACTGGCCTGTCTGCTCATTTCTTAAAGGAAGGGGCATAAACTCATTCACACTAACAGGCTGAAGGGGCATTTGCAGTGGTGACAGGATAAAGAGAATAAGGAGAGAGCTGGAAGACTGTTCAGCTGTGTCTAACTTCATTCCCCTCACTGAGAGCTGCTGAAGCTCAGAGAGGCAACCCTCAAATCACTCAGGAACTGGGTGGTGGATCTAAAATGGGGAACCAGGGTCTCTTGACTCCTAGTCCAGTGCTCTTTCTAGGCTGCTTCAGACGGACACACTAAAGCATCATTAAATCACTAACTGGGAATCTCAGGCATGTGCAGTCAGGATTTGGGGATTCCTGGTACATGGCAAATCATGTGCATGAGACATCAGCCAGTGCTATTCCTGCCTTCCGGTTCCTGGGACACGTGGTACAGAGACAGAATGTGGGGTTTTTGTTTTTCCCCCCTCCTCTTTTTTTTTTTTTTGTCTTTTTAGGGCTGCACCCGAGGCATATGGAGGTTCCCAGGCTAGGTATCTAATTGGAGTTGTTGCTTCTGGCCTATGCCACAACCACATCAACACCAGATCCGAGCCGCTGTCCTCATGGGGTTGCTAGTCAGATTCATTTCTAATGGGCCACAACAGGAACTCCCCTCCTTTTTAAAAAAAAAATGAAGCCAAATATATTTCTGTATGATATCTTTACTCCAATTTTGGACAGGGTTAATTAAAAGGAAAAAAATACATATTAAAAGGCCAATTTGATTACTGCTACATATTAGTAATGTGATGAATAATTGATTGAATGTCTATGTTAATTGCTTCCTGAATCAGTGATTTTGCTACTGAATACTGAAGAGCTGTTGCTATTTTGAAATTAGTAATAATTTCACTGCACCAGGAGGGCAGAATGTACCACATGAGTACCCCTGGGTTTAAGCCTCCCTCTATTGGTTGTCCACTCCCTTCATCCTGACTTCTCTATTTCCTCCATGGGTCTTTGTCTACCACCAGCTCCTGGAACCAGCAAGTCTCAAAGGTCCTTTGTTTATATCAGACTTCAAGGGGAGCTTGTTGAAATGCATATTCCCCGCTCCAGGTTATTATCTGGCAAACCTGGGAATCTGTATTGTTAACAAGCATCTCTGAGCTGGGTTGGGGGTTTCCCTTTGAAAAGAGCTGGCTGAGGTAGAGATGCCATGTGAGGTCTTGTCTCCAAACTCTGAGGGCAATGGCTTCTTCTCACTGGGTTTCAACCCTCAGCATCTTTGCTGGTGAATCTCCATCCAGTGCAACTCGTCTATCAATCTGCGAGTGGCCTCCCACAGGCTGCTTTTCCTCTGTGAGCTGCCAGGTCAGCAGATAGGGGATATGCCCAGCCCTACTTCTCCAACTGAGAAGCCTCTTCTATTCTCTTACCAGCTCTTTCCCAAACACCCATTCAGCAGGCTCTCCTACCTGTTTCTCCTCAGTACAAATCCTACTGCAATATTTGTTTCTGCGACTTTTAAAAGTAGGTTTCCAAGAGTCCTTTTCCTCTTCCCAAAGGTCCTTCTATTTCCTATCTGTTTCATAGATGCAGCATCTTCCTCCTTTGATATGTTAATTACATTGGTTTTGGGCAGTTATCTTCTGCTTCCTGCATCACCTCTAATTTCTCTCAGTTTTTTTTCTCTCTGCTTTGGTCCTCACTTTCTTCAGAAAGTGGATGTCTATTTGCACTTAGGGGAGAAGCACAAACAGCTCCGTGGGTGTTCTGTGGGTGGGGGTGATCAATGAAGGGTGGGCTTCACTGAAGGTAGCTGAGGTGGGCTGTGTTCTGGGAGGCTCCAACATGGCAGTGTCTATGGGTGTTTCTTTGGGGGCTGGTGAGTTTCCCCAGAGCAGAATCATCTAGCTTTCTGCCCAGGGGATCTGCCTGGCTGCAGGCACTCTCAGAGCAAACTAGACAACTGGTTTTTCCCATATCTACTTTGTCTTCCATTGGCTTTCACTCCATCTCCTCCTTCTCACATGGCCTCTAACAAAACCTCATCCTTAGCTGTGCCTCCAACACACTTTCCGCCAGCACGTCTGACCACCCTTGCTCCCTGAGACTATTGGGTTCCAGCCTCCTTGGCACCAGCTCTTCCTCCCCTCCAGGCCAGGTGGACACCTGCTAAGGCCCAGCTCACATGCCTCATCTCTGGGCAGCCTCCCTGTGGGCCCTCCTGAGTCTCATACAGGTGGCCGAGGGCACAGGCTCTGGAGCCAGACTACCTGGATTCAGGATCTCTTGGGGCCTGACAAGTTCTGGCCCCTCTGAGCCTAGCCCCCTCCTGAGGAACGGGGCATGAGAACAGCACTACTTCTCCAGGAGGACAGGAGGAGAGGCTGTGAGGGAAACCCAGCATGGAGCCTGGCACAGGGCACGCCCTGGAACACCAGCTTTTCTAGCTACTGCTATTACGTTCCAACTTTGAGCTGAGCATACACCCATTTCACACAGTGCCCTGGGAGGCATAGGAGATGTCCTGTGTGGGTGAGTGGTGGATGCAGCCAGGTGGTGACAGGGCCCAGGAGTCTTCTCCTTTTTATCTCTAGGGACAAAGTTAGAGGGAGAGCCACAGGGGTCAGAAAGAACCTCAGAAGCACTGAGCAGAGGCCAGATCCCTTTCTTTCCTTTGAATGGAATTCTGTTTAGTGCCAACGCATCCCACAACACATGTGAATACAACAGACGGATGGACTACAGGTGAAAGTTGCCTGACGCGTGATCCTACTCTCTCTTCTATATTCTTATTAATTGAGAACATTAAGGAAAACAAGTAAAAATATTTTGTTTCGACTCATTGTTAAAAACTTCACCAAAAGACAGACCTGGAAGACCTCTTTTAGAATCCCTGAGCAGGTGGGAAAACCGAGGATCAGAGAGGCAAATGGGCTCATCCAGGGTCACACAGAAAGGGCTGCAGGGCAAGAGGACAGCTGGGTTCCCAAATCCCAGGCCCACACCCATGCTGGCCTCCTTGTGAACCTGCTTTGCACCCCACAACACACACATTCCTTCCTGTCTTTGGGGCCAGGACCTGCACAGGAATTCTATTTCTTGACCTCTGCAGGGGTTCATTAATGAGCCCCTCCCAGCCCCTAGGTCCTCTCCAGCCAGGACTAGGGAAGGGGAAGGTTAAGGGGAAACCACTCCTAGATTTAACCCCAAACAGATACTAGAGGGCATGTGGGGTTTGTTTTCTTTTAAAAGCTTTAAAGGAGTATGTTGTGTGTGTGTGTGTGTGCGTGCGCACACATGCTTGCTTTCTCTTAAAAGTGCCATAGTAAGAAAAACGACACTATAATTAATCAAGGGTCTTGGCTAAGAGAGGGAAACTTATTTTGTGTGTGTTTTTTCTCCCTGCCCAAGCCTCAGGTTTTCCCATCTGTAAAATGGGAATAATAAATCTCACAGACTCATGAGAATTGAAGGACTCAAGGGTAAATGTACCCGGCCTAATACAAGGAACACCACTGGTCATCAATAAATGTCAACCCTGGTGTATAGAGTTCCTTCTGCTGGATGCTGGAAGCAGTCATGGAAAGGAATGCGAGGCCATAATCTAGCTCGTCACCGTTTTATTTAAAACAAACAAGAAATTACAAGTCCCTCGTTGCCTAGCAACGCTGAAACTATAGCAGATGGACTGGCCGTTCCAGGGCGTGGCCGCTTAGAATCACAGTCTAACATCCACAGCAGCAGAGCGCGTACTTGGTTTGAGCTCTAACTGGATGCTGGGCCCCGTGCTCTGCCTACAGGACGTCATTCCTCCCGCCCCCCCAGCCCCCTGGGACTGGCTTCATTTCCATCCCCACTTTACAGACGAGAATGCAGAAATGCATCCGAGGAAAACCAGTACGATATAAAACAGACCATATGTCACATTTATATCTGAATAATCATATAGTTTTAAAAAGGCCAGAAGGGAATTCAAAATAGGACCGTGGTCATATTTTCCCTCTAAAAAATATCTATCATGTTGATTTGTTACTTTTAAAATCTTTTAGAAAAGTAGCTTGTAATTTAAGCAGTGTGGGAGCACAGAAAACATCCAGACAGACCCAATCCAGACTCCAGCTCTGGGACTTGCCAACTCTGTCACCTTAGAGGAGTCATTCCATGGCTCCATGCCTCAGTTTCCTGTTTGAGAAACCAGTCTGATCTTTGGGGGTGATTATTATTTTCTTACTTTTCCTAATCTCTAATTTCTAACTGTTCTCTAGCTTTCACCTCTACAACTTGTACAATATGGAGAAAAGACATTTAAAAAAGAGTATCTGGATCTCCCCTTGTGGCTCAGTGGAAACAAACCCGACCAGTATCCAGGAGGATGCAGGTTTGATCCTGGCCTTGCTCAGTGGGTTAAGGACCTGGCATTGCCATCAGCTGTGGTGTAGACTGAAGACATGGCTCAGATCTGGTGCTCCTGTGGCTGTGGTGTAGGCTGGCAGCCACAGCTCTGATTCCACCCCTGGCCTGGTAACTTTCATATGCCACGGGCTGGCCCTGAAAAGCAAAATAAACAAATAAAAGAGAGTATGTACTTTGCATGTTGTTTTAAAGATTAAATTAGGTTATGAGTGTAAGAAATCTGGCAAAGCTTACAATATGCATTTTGAAGGAATGAAGAGGTCTCAGCATGGTGGGGAGGGGAATGGGAGACCTGGGGGTGGGTATAGGGGTGGGGACTGGGCTTGTTTGTCCCTTGAGGGTGGGTGTGCAGTGGGAAGATCTCCCATTGCCAACTCAGGGGGCTGCTACCTGCTTCCCAGGCCTGGCTCTCAGAGTCTGGGGGGCTGGGGCAGCACGGGCCCCTCACAGCCACTAGGCTCCTGACTAAACACCAGCATTTCCGAATCATCGGTGAACCACCCGTCCTGACTGCTCTGAGCCCGGGGTCAGAGTACAGACTGTTGGGGCCACGTTTCCCTGACCCCTAGCTCAGGCTCCAGTAGCAGCAGAAGCTGCTGAGCCACAGTCCAGAGATGTAGGGCAGAGGGCGTACCTGGGAGAAGGTGGACAAGGGCTGAGCCTGCGCAGCCTGCTATTCTGTCCATTTTGCAGATGAGAAAAATGAGGCAAACAGGGCCCGAAGGAGACAATAACTAGTGGGTCACAGAGAAAAGCGTTGAGCATGGTTCCAGTGTCAGGTAGGAGTAGCTTTACACTTGGTAGGAGTTGGAAGCCCTTACCCCACACATGCAAGTGAGCGTAGGGGTAACTATATGCATATTTACAAGTTGGAGGGGGAAGGTCACGCCTGGCTGTGGGGGGAGGTGGAAGTCAGGGCTCATGCATTAGAGAGGCTTTGGCAGCAAGGAGAGAGAGCAGGCAGGTTTGCAGACGGGAGGGAGGAGGGCCAGCAGAGCAGAAGGCAGTCTTGAGCTAGGGGGTGGGGGCTGTGGAAGGAGCAGAGTGCCAGAAAAGTCATGCTGGGGCTTTGCGTCTGTGCTAAGGGGTCTGCCTAGCGTCCCAGAGGCAGCGGGGAATCATGGAAGTTTCTTGAGCAAGGGAGTGACATGTAGGTGTGACTCAGGAAGTCTTAGCTGGCAGCCCAAGCAGGCCAGATCAAGCCTGGTGGAGGGAGGGTGGGATGAGCGCCCAAAGGTCCTTGTTCTTAGTGTGAACACTCCAGGGGAAGAATTTCCCCTGGGCAGCCAGGCTAGCTGAGCTCTGCAGCTCCTGCTTTCTCTGGGGCAGCTGGGTAGGAGGGAGGCTCTGGCTTTTGGCAAGGCCAGGTATGGGAGTTTTGCCCAAATCTGTAGCTTTCTAGGATAACCTAGAGAAAAGCTGATTATTTGAGGGAGAGTCTGACTATGGGAATCAGTATAGACCCCACACATTTGGTTCCAAACAGGGTAGGAAAATGTAAAATCATCCCTTATGTGCAAGGCACACGTTACCACTTAACAATCTCTTCACACACATTGTCTGATTTTCTCTGCACAAAATGGCTCCGTACTCAGATGCTGCTGACGTACCCACTTCACAGATGAGGAAGCTGAGGCTGTGTCCGGGCTCTCCAGCTTGTTGCTGGCAGAGTGAAGTCTCACACCTGGGTGTCCTGGCTGCATCAGCCCCCAGACACACCTAAGGTCCTGTGCTGACCTCCTTGACTGGACGAACCTGGAACCAGGGAAGAGGCAGGGCCATGGGGGCATTTCTGCAGCTCTGTGCTTGTCCTCCTCATGGGCACAAGGGTTCCTGACTGGATTTCACCTCATTAGCAGGGCCAAGTTCATCTAGAATGGTTATTGACAGAGCCAGAGTCCATTTGAAGAGCTAGTCCATGAAATGAGCTTGGTGTAACCTGGGAGGCTGTATTTATACCAACAATTAATGTGTTCATTCTATTGCATGTTGGGTGAAAGATATGCCTGGTACTGCAAACCAGTGGCTCATTTATGTTACCAGTTAGGAGAAATCTAAGTTTTTTGTTTGTTTGTTTGTTTAAATGTGATTTAAAGAAACATGGGTTTGGGGAGGAATTCCTGGGCTCTTGCTCCCCAAAGTGTGGTTCTCAGACCAGCAACATCAACATCACTTGGGAACTTGTAGAAACCCAGGGTCTCAGACCAGCCCTATTGAGTCAGAAGCTGCATTTAACAAGATGCCCGGGAGACTTGTAAGTACATTAGAACTGAGGAGCACTTGGCTGGGTGATCCCCAAATGTGACAAAGCCAGCGAGTTGCCTCAGGAAAAACTGAGAGGCCTTCAAGCCCCAGACACCAGCCCAGCCTCCCCACCTTCTTTTTGTTTTGTTTTGTTTGTTTGTTTGTTTTTGTCTTTTTGCCATTTCTTGAGCCGCTCCCGCGGCATATGGAGGTTCCTAGGCTAGGGGTCCAATCGGAGCTGTAGCTGCCAGCCTACGCCAGAGCCACAGCCACACGGGATCCGAGCCACGTCTGCGACCTACACCACAGCTCACGGCAACACCAGATTGTTAACCCACTGAGCAAGGGCAGGGACCGAACCCACAACCTCATGGTTCCTAGTCGGATTCGTTAACCACTGCGTCACGACGGGAACTCCTCCCCACCTTCTTAGTCAGTGTCTCCATTTGATGAACAGTGACATGGGCTCAGAGAGGGGAGACAACTTTCCCAGTGTCACCCAGAGAGAAGTAGCAGAGTTGGTCTGGGATCTTGGACTTGTGGTGTCTCAGGCCCCAGCCTTAGTTTCCAAGGCACGTCCTGGGGAGCACAGGGCTCTAGAAACGCAAGGCTGGGCAGAGCTGAGCAGGAATCTCCTGCAGCCTGGCACCCTCATAAATCTCTCGACCTCAGAAATGGTTGTTTTCCTGAGAGGAACAATCAGTGCCTTTGGGGACAGTAGAGTCCCTGGGATGGGGACTCCGAGAGCGGCCTGGGCTGCAGAATGTAGACCGTGTCCTGCCAGCTTGTAAAAGAACAATCTTTGCTGGCAAGCTCGCAGGGCCGCGTTCCCAGCAGCGTGGTTGGGAAGAGCAGAGTTACCAGGGAGCCGGGCTCTCCCTGGGGAGGCTGGCATGGGCCCAGGGCACCGAGCCACTGGGGAAGAGCACTGGCTTGGCCATCACTGCTGCTGGCGAGCATTCTGGTTTTCAACCCTCCACTTCATGTTCAGAAAACACTTATGCAAGCACCTCTGCCCTTCTGATTCTGTCCTGAGCTCCGTGCCTTGAACTCTGGCTATGACACAGCCCCAGAATCTTACAGGTCCCAAGTCTCTGCTCCAACATCAGTTGCTATGTGGTCTGTGGCAAAGGGCTCAGTGTGCATGAGACTTAGTTTCTGCCTCCACAAATGGGTCTGATTGTACACCCACCAGAGTGGCTAAAATAAAAATGATGGATTGTGCCAAGTGTCGATGACGATGTGGAGCCACAGGAACTCTCATACGCTGCAGGTGGGGGTGTGAAATGGCACAGCCATTTTGGGAAAAGTGGAAAATTTCTGGGAAAGCGAAACCTATATCAACCCGTGGTCCCCAGATCCCTCTCTGAATAAGAGAAATAAGTATAAGCGTCCACATGCAGGCTTGAGTATTCATAAAGACCAAGTTCATAGTAACTCTGAACTAGAAATGCCCCATATACCTCCCACAACAGGAGAACAGACGAACCATGTGCCATGGAGTCATGCAGGGAAATACTACACAGCACAGAAAAAGAAGGCATCCTGGATGCATAGGGCATGAGGAATCTCAGACACATTGGTGAAAGAGGCCAGACTCGAGGAGAACATCCCAAAGGATTCTACTGATAGGAGTTTCAAGGGTAGGCAGAGCCAGTTCACAGTGATGGTGATAAGAGACAAGGCAGCACTTGCCTCTGGGTGGGGGAGGAGAGATAGACTTGGGGGGGGGGCACAAGGGAGCCCCTGGGGGGCCTGGAAATGTACTATAGCTGGAGCTGGGTGGGGATTGCACAGGTACAAACAGAGGCAAGAGTGTATCTGCGGTACACTTTAGGTTTGCTGATTTTACTATGCTGTTTCCCAGTCAAGGAGAGAGGGAGAGCACACAAGAGAGGGGAGGGTTTGTTCCTCTATCACAGGCATGGTCTGGGAATGAGGTTGAAGGAGAGAGTGTGTCCGCTCCTGTCAGATTCTCAGCGACCCCTGCAGACAGTCACAGCCGAATTGGGTGGGGGAGGGGGGTCCTCTCATGCTCTCGGCCTAACCTTCTTGGCTTCTTGTTGTTAAGTGGGGACAAGGGAGGCTCATGGCTCGTAGAGATGAGGTTGCAAAGGCACCCAGAATGGGGTCTGCCACGGGGGTGGCCAAGGGGGTGGTCTGTATGCGGCTGCCCTTCCCTCTGGGACCCAGAAGCTCTGCTCCCAAATGTCCCCCTCCCTGTCCCCTTCTGTAAATATGGTACATGTCAATCCATTGAGCATGACCACATCGCTAACACCTCCTGACAAGGGGGGGTTCTCGGCGCCCTGGTCACAGAGAGGCCAGGGACACTGAGGCAGCCATGACTGCTGGGACTCTTAACAGGGATGGTCCAAGGTCCCAACCATTCTGTGTCAAAGGCAGAAGGGGTGGCTCATGAGCCTCATGTTATAGTCAGGAAAACTCAGGATCCCAAAGGTGATAGGGCCGGATGGCAGAGCAGTAAGGCTCAGGTCCAAGTTGGCGTGACCTCAAATCTTGTGCTCACCCCAGTGCAGCAACAGTAACCTTGGGACACACTGTAAACCAAAGGATGCATAGCAGCTACCAGACCCCAGGGGGCTGCTTAGACTCCTGGGCTTCAGTTTCCCTCCTTTGCAGGAACCTAAGCTTAGAAGGGCATGGGTTTCTGTGTGTCTTGTTCTCCTGTGGTCTCAGTGCACAGCATAGTGTGCAGCACACAGTAGCTGTCCAGGAAATACTTGTCACACAAGGGATGATTCTCTGAGTGTCTGTGACACTCGAGGTGGCCTGGCCTGGCCCCAAGTGACATTGCCAAGCCCCCTCCCAGGCTACCCCTGCACACCAGCCTCCCCCCAACACCCTCTGCTTCTTGACTTCAGGCCTCACTCTGTCCATAGCACCTCTTCCTGGCCCCCCCCTTCCTGTGTGACTGCTCCTGTGCCTTGCTCTCTGCAGAAACTGTCATGCCTGGGAGGGAAGTGAGAGCTTCCTCTTTTCTGATCTTTACAGGATTTAGGAGATAATCCTAATCAGGCTGTGCCATAGACCAGGTGTTGGCAGGTCAGACCTGGCTGCCATCTGTTTCTGTAAATAAAGTTTTATTTAAACACAGCTACTCTCCTTTGTCCATGGCTGTTTACACACTACAACACAGAGCTGAAAAGCTGTGACAGAAATCTACCCGCAACGCCAAAAATACCTGCTATCTGCCTCTTTGCAGAAAAAGTTCACTGACCTCTGACACAAATTAAGTGCAGACTCTTACACCCATTATTTTGTTATAGCTTCACAACAATCCTAGAGGAACTTGGGAGATGCTGCTCTGCTCGTTTTATGGACTGTGGAAACCGAGGCAGAGAGATGAAGGGACTTGCCCAAGGTCATGTATCCAAGTAGGCGGCAGAGCTGGAATTTGAATTCACCAATGTCCTAGATTCCAGGAGCAGTCTAACTGCAAACACAAGACAAACAACGGGTCTAGCTTGCAAGCAGCAAGTGAACTCCACATGCACAAGAGAAGTTCTGTGGATGAGGGTAAATGGGGCCAGAGCGGCCCAAAAGCCTCTTGGAAGAGGTAGGATCTGAGCTGAGTCATCCAGGGAGAGGAGATTTAGCCAGATCGGGGGAGGGAAGAGTTCGGGACACACACATGAAGGAAATTCGGAAGGGAGGGCCAGCTAATTGGGACAAATCAGGGCACAGGCCAGCTGGGGAAGCCTGGCCTGAAGCTGGGGTTGGGGGCTGGGGGGTGGGGGGAACCACAGAAGGATGCTCTTAAAATGATGCTTGTCTGCTGGATCCCCAAAGCCTGCCAAGTCCATGGGCAAGAAGGGAAATGCTTCAGGAAATGCCTGACCTAGCCACCACAAGGATTCAGAACTTCCTAAAAAGGATGCAAGTGAAAGCCGGGTACCACTTGGCAGGGTGGGTTATAAGCAAGGTTCTCCCCAGTGGCCAAATGATGGTGAAAACTGCCCCCAGGGCACAAGCCGTATGAATTGGGTGAGTGATTTCATTCTGTGCCTCAATTTCCTCAGCTATAAAATGGGGATTGCCTTGGGCTGGTGGGAAGGGTAAAGGCATTGATATTTGCAAAGCACACTGAACAATGCATGCACAGAGTGAGTGCTCTTGGGGTGGGGGGTTGCTAGGTAAATACAGAACACAAATAAGATCCAGCTTCAGCAAATATCAGCTTCCAACTTTTTTACCCCAAATGATTCACAGGCTGTTCGAAATTTGCTCGGTGCACGATGTGGTTAATTTAAACACTGCCGCAGAGTGGTGAGCCTGAACGGCATTTCAATGAACACAAACCTTATTTTTAACAAGACACACTTTGGCACTTGCAAGAACATTTAAAAATACCTTCCCCATTCCAAAGCAGCAACCAGGTCCGGGGAGAAATCCTTAGTTTTGGGGTCACTGCTTCCTCTGGGAGCTGGGTTCTGGGGAGGGGTGTTGACCAGAGTTGCTGTGGAGGCTGCTATGAGCATCCATGGCTGAGAGTAGGAAAGAGACTTCTTGGGCTGTTGATCAAACACCCAAACTGACACTCGTCAGTCTGTCTGCTCCCCTGCATACTAGGGATCTTTAGACAGAGATTCTGCATCTTCTTTCAATCTGCAGACACATAGGGACACCTGCTGCCTGTGGGCACCAGGATGGTCCTCAGTCTTAAAGCTCACTTTCCAGTGAGGAGCCAGATGATGAACATGGAGATGAATAAACAAGCCAACAGATTGTTCTAGGAAGTTACATGTGCTTTGGAGAAAATCAAATAGGAAAACGGAACTCATGTGTGCATGGTGGGGGTGAGGGGGTTTGGGTGGTCAGGGAGGACTTCCTGGAGGCGGTGATGTTCGAGATGAGAATAGAACGAGGAGGAGGAGCCAGTCCTGTAAGATCTGGGGCAGAGCACTGAGGGCAGAGGAAGGGTAGAGTCTGGTGATTTAAGAACCAATGTAAGAGTTGGGTGCTAGAGTGTGACAGGCTATAAGGACTGTGGATGTGAGGCAGGGCCAGACCACACGTGACATAGAGACTCATGTAAAGGCCCCACCCCCCACAGGATCCATAGGAAGAGGTGCTTGCTGGCCTGCGTTTGGGTGGGGACAGTGGCTCAGGGAGCAGTGGGGAAGCCACCCACACCAAGCTGGCACCATTCACACTACCTTTATATCATCTGTGTCCCTTGGGTTGCTTCACCTGGCAGTTCTGTCCTGGCACCATGCCAGGCACACAATAAATGTTCAATAAATAGTCATAAAACCCAGCTTCACTTCAATGTCTGTGACAGGCCCCCAATCTCCAGACAATTGCTTGTTTTTAAATGAGGCACATGCTTCCAGTACATTCCTCTTTCAGATAGTTCTTGGGTATTTCTTCTCACCACTTAGGTTCACTGGACTGCTGGGCAAAGGGACACTGGATGTGCTCTAGACCATGTGGCACCTTGAGGTCCCCGCAAGGAGGCTAGTCCTGTCCCTCACAAGTCCCATGGCTGGGAAGGACTGCTTTTTGATCCTTGCTTAGAGTTGATGTCCAAATGTTTAAGGAACAGCAAATGGAGGGGGGGGCCTGCCCACTGATGCATCATTTTTTTCAGTACTTCCTGAACTCCCAAGAAAATGCTCAAGGCATGCTCAACCTACCCCACAACCCATCCAAAAGGGCTTGGAAAGGAAAGGCTGATTCCATGACCCTAAGCCCTGTTCATTCCCAGCCTGAGAGTGTTTGGTCCTCTGTAGTGAGAGACTCTGGGATCGTAGGCTCCCTGCCCTGTTTCCACCTTTTAACCAGGCATTTCCTATTTCGAGTGACTGACTAGAAAGCTGCAAGTTGTTTAAATGTGTTTCATTTTTTTTTCTTTTTAGGGCCACACCCACGGCCTATGGAGGTTCTCAGGCTGGGGGTTAAATCGGAGCTACAGCTGCCAGCCTATACCACAGCCACAGCAATGTCAGATCCAAGCTCTGTCTGCGACCTACAATGCTGGATCTAGCAATGCTGGATCCCTAGCCCACTGAGTGAGGCCAAGGATTGAACCTGCTTCCTCGTGGATACTAGTCAGATTCGTTTCCACTGAGCCACGATGGGAATTCCTCCTGCTCTACTTCTATTGGCCACAGTCTACAAGTGACCAAATGGGGGCTCTCCAAGTGACCCTCGGATCTCCCCAGGGCTTCCTGACACACATGGGCACTTCTGCACCCAGCAGAACCTGCAAATGCTACAGGACAAGATGAGCATGGGTTGCAGTCCCACAAAGCTGTGTAGCACAAAGCTTCTCTCTGGAGAGGAGGCGGCGTTTACTCAGGGCTGAGATTTACAGGATGTCCTCACAGCCATGGCCCCTGGGGGTGGGAGTGGGGGGGGGGGTCTTTGCCTGAATGTCCTATTCATTACTGCCCCGCTCTGGGCGATCCTAAGGCTCTAACTTCCACTCCATCCCTTCCCACCACTCACCTCTAATTTCAGACACACACTCCACCTGCTACTTGGTGTCGAGGCTGGGATATCTACAAGGCACTCAACCAGTCCTTCTCCCCTGGGCTCTCCACCAGGGCCAATGGCCTCAATCTGCCCAGATGCTCAGAAAAAAAGACAGGAGGCTGTCCTTGATGCCTCTTGTTCCCTTGGCCCTTGAGTCCAACCCCTGGCAAAGTCCTAATGGTACTGACTCCACATATACCCTAAGTTGGAGTCCTCACTACACCCAGGTCAAGCCACCACTGTCTATGGCAGCTCTCTCCAGCCTTCGAACCCTCCCAGCTAGAGCTGTCACAGCAGCCAGAATGGGTCTTTCTAAAGCATAGGTCAGACTGTGGCATTCCCCTGCTGAACCCCCTCCGATGGTGTGCACTGTACTTAGGGTCTAGTGCAAGCTCCTTTCCACGGCCGGCAAGACCCTACTTGGGTCTGGCTCTGCCCACTTCTTTGCCTCTCCTCCTCATTCATTCTCTATACTTGCCTTCCTTCCCTCTCACTGACATGCAGGTCTGCTTCTGCACCAGGGCCTTTGCACCTGCTGTTCCCTCTACCTGGGATGTTCCACCCCAGCTATGCCCTTCCTCCCTCCCATGATTCAGGTCTAACCCCAAAGCTCTTCCTCAGGGAGGTCTTCCTCACTGCCTTGCCTGAGGCTGCCTTCCCATCTCTTTCTATCCCATCACTCTCAAAAACAGCTTCTCTATTTGTTTACATGTTTAATGCCCCTGTCCTGCCACTAGAGTGTAAGCTCCATGGGATCATACCCTCTCCATCCTCTTTCAGTTTGCTGGGGTATCTTCAGCATCTAGAACTGTGCCCAGAAAATAGCAAGTACTCAGTAAACACCTGCCGGCTCACTAACTCACTCAGTCCTTTTGCTCAGAGGGCTTTCCCCTTAGCAGTCATGTTTATTAGCCAAAGGCATGTTTAGGGAAGAGAAGCAGTGGCAATTGTTTGGTTCTGATCAAAACCATGGCACCATCCCTTCTGCTCAGTTGTGTCCATGTTTTGCCATCAGTGAAAGAGTGGTATCGGTGACTTCACTTACCTCGCATCTGCAACCTGGGGTCCCTTAACTCACGTTACCAGCAAGAATGAAAGAAGGATGCTGGGAACAGAGGAAAGGGGTGAGGAAGGGCACGTGCATAGCACCTCTATGTGCCAGGATCTATAGCAGAGCTTTCCTCATATCATCTCATCTGAGTCTCCATCACCCTGCTGGACAGGGGTTACTATTACCATTTTACAGATGGGAAAGCTGAGGCTCAGAGACCTTAAGCAACCTGTCCAAGGTCACACAGCTGGCAAGTGATGGGAATGGAGCTCTAGGCTGCCTCCCCAGGAAGAGAACCTGTGGGTCCTCGAGAGAAACACTGTCCCATTCTTGGAGGTCCAGTCCTTAGATGCCTGTGCCTCCTTCCGGTCCTTCTCAGAGGAAGGCACTGCTTAGAATCTGCCATGGGCCTCAACTCAGAGGTGTCAGAGGGAGTATCCTGGTGGACTGCATTTCCAATATAAGAATCCCTGCCATTTCTCAAAGCTTGACAGAGACCTTCCAGAGAAGGGCATACATGTCTCTGCCATCAACACATGTGACATCCACATTTGGTCCATTTATCATGTCCTACTTCCTGGCTCTGCTCAGGTCCCTATTCAAACCACCTTCGCTCAGAGGCTGCCTCTGATCCACTCTTCATCACACCTCTCTCTACCCTGCTTTGGTTTCCCTCATAGCGCTTGTCACCACCAGCTATTCTGCTGTATTATAAATGCAACATATTCATTTGTTTAGACATTTATTGGTTCTTTCTGCTAGAACATAAGCTCCAGGAAGGCAATTTTATCTGTTTTTTTTTTTTTTTTTTCCTCCACTGTTGTGTCTCCAGTGTCTAGAACCATTCCTAATATCTATCGGGGGATCAATAAATATTGTTTAAATGAATGAATGAATTTAATTACTATATAGATTCAGTATACATTTTATGTCTTTCTGACATTATCCTGTTTTTCCTTCTTTAAATAAAGTTTTCATTATATAAGCATTACAAATCCATGGCGGGAAATTTTTAAACATACAGATAAGCAAAGAGGAAAATAGGAAACTTCAGTGATCTGGCCGTGTCACTGGTACATTTAGGAGTATTTTCTGAGAGATTTTACTTATCCTTAAGATTTTAGTTATTAGCCATGTATCTTTCCACGAACTTATTCATTTGAAAAGGACATAATGCAGGTTCACTGTATTCCAGGGGCTGTGTGAGGCACAGGGCTCTTAGAAGATCCTGGACTAGGGCAGGGAGCCTCAACCATGGCACCACGGACATTTGAGTTGCATAATTCTTTGTTGTGGGGTTGCCATGTGCCTTGGTCACTATTCACCAGATGCCGGCAGCTCCTCCCTAGTCATGACCACTACAAATGTCACTAGACATTTCCAAATAGCCCTGGGTGAAGGTAAGGTGGGCAAAAATCATTCTCTTGAGACCCGCTAGTCTAGAGGGGAAGAGAGATGTTTAAAGAGGACTATACTGTACTTTGCCTTGAGTGCCTAAATGATGTCACTCATCAATATTTGCGAATCTACTTCCAAGTTCCCAGGCCCATTTCTTGCTTTTTTTTTTAATTTAATTTTTTTTTTGTGGAGCTGATTTACAGTGTTGTGTCAATTTATGCTATGTAGCATAGATACACACACACACATTCATATATATATATATATATATATATATATATATATATATATATACACACACACACACACCTTTTTCTCATACCATCTTCAATCATGGTCTAGCCCAAGAGATTGGATACAGTTTCCTGTGCTGTACAGTAGGACCTTGTTGTTTATCCATTCTAAATGGAATAGTTTCCATCTACTAACCCCAAACTCTCAGTCCATCCCACTCCCTCCTCCCTCCCCCTTGGCAACGACAACTCTGTTTTCTATGTCCATGAGTCTGTTTCTGTTTTGCAGATAGGTTCCTCTGTGCCATATTTTAGATTCCACATATAAATGATATCATTTGGTATTTGTCCTTCTCTCTCTGAATTACTTCACTTACTATGAGAATCTCTAGTTGCATCCATGTTGCTGCACATGACATTATTTTGTTCTTTTTATGGCTGAGTAGTATTCTCTGGTGTATATGTACCATATCATCTTTCTGATGGCTGCCTATTCCACAATTTACACCCATAATTCCCACTGCTGGATACTTCTATTGTGTACTTGATTCTGATTCAAAAGCAGAGCCCAGAAGAGCAGGGGGCACCTCTGCCTAATCCCGGCCAGTCTCATGCAGCCTAACTGCCACTGGCACTGCCACTGGCATTGCCACGGATTTCTGGAGGAAAAGATCTCGGGTCATATGTCTCTCGGCTATACTATGCACCAGGCCCCCCAATCCTCTCCCGGGGTCTCCTCACTTCACCTGCTCCCTCCCTGCAGTACAGAAGGAGCGAGAAAATAGAACCTGAAGGGGGAGATTCTTAGAGCAGGGGGGTTGGTTGAGACTCTCCTGTTCGACATTCCCTTTTCTCAGATGTGGAAACTGTGGCTGGGAGAAGGTGAGGCTGGCTACCTCCTGGCATGAACATCCTAAGGGGGTTTTGGCACCATTTTCTAAGGGCCATGGTGAGGCTCAAATGAGATGGAGGCCAGGGAGAAAGATGCTGCCTGAGAACTACTCTCACAGGCCAGTGCCACCCATGGGGCTCCCCTGCTGTGTGGTTCACAACATTATCTTTAGAGGGAGAGATGCTTTTTACGCCCATTTATACAGACAAAGTGAGGCTCAGGGAGGTTGAAGTGACTGGAATTCCTGTCAAGAGAAATAGAAATAGACCCAATAGGAAATAGCCTCGCCTTTCACATTCAATTCCAGCTGGATTCCCAAAGTGGGTAGCCTTGCCCATGGCCAACAATGCCTCAGCAGCCCAAATATTCGTATTAGGAGGGACTGGGAGATGAAGCAAGTTTCCCAGATCCTGACTCTCTCCTGGGCATGAACTGGGCAGTGAGGAGGGAATGAAGACCACAGACCCGGGAGCGGGGCGTGGGCCTGGCTCGGAGACGTGTGTGACCTGCACCACAGCTCATGGCAATGCCAGATCCTTAACCCACTGAGCGAGGCCAGGGATCAAACCCACATTTTCATAGACACTATGGCCTCTTAACCCACCAAGCTGCAATGGGAACTCCAAGAATGTCCAACTCTTTTTCCAAGGGGTGTTCTCTTTTACATCCCTAGCAGTGGTGGATGAGAGCATTGGTTGCTCCACATTCGCCCCAGCACTCAGTATGGTCATTGCTTATTTGTTAGTGTGTTTGTTTTTAGCCATTCTGATAAGCATTGGAGGACTTACCGGGCACCTCCTAAGTGCCAGGCACTGAGCTATGTGCCTGACGCGCAGTATTTCATTCAAGTGCTGGGCATGCGAGGGCAGGTTGCAGGTTTGGACGCTGAGGCCTGGAGGAGTCTCTGAGGTCCCTCAGGAAAAGGTTTGGGCCAGAGTCTAGAAGCTACATTGTCTATTCCAAAGCTCAGCCAACCTGAAAGGTTCTGCCCTGCTGTGGAGACAGTATCAGCACCCACTCACACCACAGGAAAACCAGGTTCAGTGCCAGGCTCGCTTCTCCCTCTGTTCTCCCTTATCAGCCACTTCTTGGCATGTCTGGCTCCTTTGATGGACTGTAAGCCCCCTGGTGGATGCACTCTGGTTAACTCTGTATCTCCAGGCCTGGGACAGACCCTTCAAGACTCAGATCACCAGGGTAGAAGGTCCTGCTGCAAGGCTAACTCCCATGCTGGTCCCCGAGGAACCTCAATCCTTCCCTGGATCCCAGCAGCCTCTCTGGGCCACTCTCATCCCCTAGAGAGGGAGCTCCTGAGAAGATGGGGCCAGGGGTTGGGATGACCAGTCCAGGTGTGGGGGCCCTCAATGCGGGCCCATCCTGACCTGAACCAGCCCCCAGGTCCTCCCAAGGACTGGCATCTCTTCTAGGTATCTACTCAGGAGAAAGAAAAACTTAGGTTCATACAAAAATAAAGTGGCTTTATTCATAATTACCCAAACCTGAAAACAGCCCTAACACCTCTCAAAGGATGCCCCAGTGACTGGATAAACAAGCTCTATTAAGTCCTCACAATGGAATACTACTCAACATCAGAAAGGGATGAACTGCTGATGTGAGCGACAGAATCACATGATGCTGCATGGAGGAAGGTAGGCTCAAAGGTTGCGTATTGTATGATTCCACTGATGCAGCTAGTATGGAAAAGGCAAATTCACAGACCAGTGGTTGCTGGGGAACGGGGAGAGGAAGAGACTGACTACAAAGTGATAGGTAAATTTGGCAGGTGATGAGCATTATACCTTAATTAGAGTGTTGGATACACAACTGTATGCATTTGTCAAAACCCACAAAACTGTACACTAAA
This sequence comes from Phacochoerus africanus, assembly GCF_016906955.1. NCBI lineage: Eukaryota > Metazoa > Chordata > Mammalia > Artiodactyla > Suidae > Phacochoerus > Phacochoerus africanus. The sequence continues at coordinate 147,068,594 of NC_062544.1, forward strand.
ACAGGGGAATTATACTATATGAAAAGTATACCTTAATAACAAATAGGGGGAAAGCCTTCTAGATTGGTGTTGGCATGCTGTAGGCTCTAGGACTAGCCCTGGACCAATCCTTCCTCCCTCGTACTGCCCAGGGCTGGGGGATCCTTACTTCTTCCTGCTTTTTCCACCCCAAGGGGAGAGGGAGGCAGAGCTGCTCCTGGATTCACTCTGCCCGGCCTTTAGCCTGGTGCTTCCCTCAGCAGCTGCCCCAGGCCCTGGAGCAACAGGCTCTGCAGGTTCTCCTAAGTGGAGCCTGATGCATCCTCCTCCCCAGTTGAAATCGGTGAAGCTAAGGGAACGCTAGCTGTGCTCACAGTCCTGGCATCAGGGAAGAGGATCTGAAGCATGTGTACCTGTGTACATGGCTCAGCATCAAGGACTAGGGACCAGGTCACAAAGACCAGCCAGCCGTGTCCACTGACATGAAGGCTCAGCTCCTGGACACCCGCCTTCTGGGTCCCTGCACTTCACAAGCTGTGGAGTGATGACACCGGGCAAGAAGAGCTTCCTGCTAAGGCTCAAAGTTCCTCATTATCCCTGGTGACTGTTCTCTGTAGACAGCTCAGCATGGGGAGGGGAGGCCCAGTGTAGGAATGCCAGAGCAGGGGTCTGACTGGGCACTTGGCAAGTTAGTCCACTCTGGAACCTGCAGGCTGGGCACTAAGGCTTGGCGTCATCTTCTGTTTGACCCTTACTGTGTTTTTTAAAAATGAGAGCCAGTGTTTATTTATTTATTTATTATTTTTTTGTCTTTTTGCCTTTTCTAGGGCTGAACCCACAGCATATGGAGGTTCCCAGGCTAGGGGTCTAATCAGAGCTGTAGCCACTGGCCTATGCCAGAGCCACAGCAATACAGGATCCGAGCCGTGTCTGTGACCTACACCATAGCTCACAGCAACGCCGGTTCTTTAACCCACTGAGCAAGGCTAGGGATCGAACCCTCAACATCATGGTTCTTAGTCAGATTCATTAACCACTGAGCCACGATGGGAACTCTGAGAGCCAGTGTTTAAAGTTGTGCTATCCAGGATGTGAGCCACACATGACTTCTGAGCACCTGAAATGTGACTAGTCCTGCCTGAATGTACTTTAAGATTTCTAAGACTTAGTATAAAAAAAAAAGAATATAAAATTTCTCTCTTTATTTCATAGATTACACGTTGAGAGAATACTTTGGATATACTTGGTTAAATAAAACATCATTCAAATCTATTTCACCTGTTTCACTTCACTTCTTTTAATATGGCTACATTTAAAGACAGTTTAAAATTACCTATATGCCTGCTTGAATTGTATGTCTGTTGGATCACACTAGGTTAAAGAATGGGTGAGTTCACATAAGAATCTAGACTTCTGGATCCTCTTGAAAATTATGGCAACACTGAGCCTGCAGGGTGGCAGTCAGCAGGGGCTGAGTAGCTGATGAGCTATTTAGGGGGTACTGCCCTAAGTTTGCCACAGTCTCCACCACTCTCTATTGTATCACACCTGTCCCTCTTCCCATATTTATATAACCTACGCTTCAGGCATGTGAGTTTAAAACCCCTTGTCTATGTATACTTTATCTGAGCAATCACCTCCCTCCTACAGTTGAAGAAGCCACAGAGCTGGTGACCCCAAGTCAACCCATCCTTCTAAGAAGAACACCTGTTCTTCCCACCATGCATGAACTTCCTTGGCTGATGTCCCAGAAGCACTGTAGATGTTGTTCCAGGAATATTCACTTACCTAAATCCCCAGGACGTGGCAGGCCCTGGGATTCAGTGAGAAGCAGATTCAGTCCCCTCCACTTGAATATTTCCTGCCCCTCTGCCATGGGTCTCCTCAAGCAGTCCTGCCCTCATCAATTTGTCCTCCCGGCTACAGGCATGACCAACTCACCTCCCCTGCTCAGAGCTTTTACATGGCTTCACTGATTTCACGATAAGGTTCAAACACACCAACCAGCCCCCAGGGCTTCCACAACTGGGGGCCCCCTGACAGTGAAGCCTCACACTGGGGCTTTCCCCATGGGTACCCCTGCTCCTCTCTCCTCCTAATCATCCCTCTGTTCCTTCTCTATTGGATCATTCCTACCAGGTTCTAAGCATGATGCACTCTCATCCATCTTAAAAACCCTTTCTTGAACTCAGAGCTTCTCCTCTTGCTTCATTTCTGTTTTCCTCCATGCTTACAATCCCTTTCTACAATGCTTACTCTGAAGGGGATGAACAGCAGAATATCAGCCACTGCAACAGTCCTCAGAGCTTAAATTTTACAAACCACTTTATAACATGGAGGCAGTACTATTCCAGATGAGGAAGCTGAGGTCTGTACTGGGGAAGGTCTTTTAACTAGTGTGATAGGAGTCCATGTTTCCTGATTTTTAATGCCATGGTATCTTCATCAGCCCTGGATCAGAGCATACCAGAAGAACTGAGGGGTAACCTCGAGTCTGAAAGGTGAGGGGCAAGTAGAATAATGGAGACAAGTTCCAGAAGGTGAGCCTGCATGCAGAGGCCAAATCTGAGCAGGAGGCAGATGGGAGAAACTCAACTTGGAGGAGATCTGAGGGCCAAGTCTGCAATGATCCAAGACTTGACCAGATGGGAGCCTGGGAAGAAGAGGGAACTCACAGACATGGAGAACAAGCCTGGTCAGGCCTTCATCTTTCTCTTTCTTTATCGTCCCAGACACCCTGTGCTTACTATCAGGCCTGACTTACAGCTTAGGACACTGGGCTCAGAGAGGTGAGTACTTATTTCCACCCAGCTGATTTGCCTCACTAGACAGTAATAGGAGGGAGGGAAGTGGGTCAGGGAGAGATGAAACAAGATTAATCAATGGCTGGTCACTATTGCCCCTGGGTAATGTGCATATGGGGTTTGCCATTCTATTATTTTTTGATATGTTTGAAGTTCTCCAAAATTAAAGGTTAAACATTAAGTTTCCCAGCTAAAAGTGGTAGAGCAAACATCTAAAGTCAAGCCTGGGTGACTTCCACAGCCACGTGCTTTTCTCTCTGTCCATAGGGACTCTGCTCATCCCAGATTTATGCTTTTCTCATGGAAAAGTTGCAGGCACTCAAAGACCCACAGCTTTGTTCTTCTTACCCCGTGGATACGGAAACTTTAGAAACAAACTTCATGAACATTTTTGTTTTTATACCCCAAGGGCCCTGTCCCTTTTGAGAACAGACCTTTTTCGTGGGGTCATGACCATATAACACTGATGGTCATGTGCCACAGACTTCACCTAAGAGCGATGGTTTCCCATAGAGGTTATATCTGCTCAACTCAAACACCAGTAAGTTTTCATTTCACTTCACCCTGTCACACTAGAACATGATCCTTTTCTTCCATTTAATGTCTGCCCCCTTTTAATGGGGTTCAGGGAAACATCATAAACCTACTGTTAGGTTAGAGATGGACTTCACATTAAGTTCTATTTTAAAAAGCAAAGGACGGTCACCTGAAAATTCAATTCAAATCCACAAGTCTTTGCTTGGTACTTATTAAATGCTAGCTACTGGACTCTATTAAGTAGGCAAGATTAGCCCAACTTAACAGGTGAGTGGCTTAGTCACTCACATTGTCAGGAGGAAGCAGAGCTGGAACTTGTATGAGGTTTGAGGGACCCTAGAGTCCATAATCTCATGACCAATCCTCTGGCCTAGAATAGATTTTTTTGAGAGTTACTGCCTAGGCAAGGAACATTTATTTAATTAGCACCTATATTAGTCTGGTGTCACATCACGTTCTTTCAATGCTCTAGCTCGTTAATTCATACAGCCAAAAAGAAACAGGCATCACCACCCCGACTTTACGGATGAGGAAATGGAGGTTTAATTGGTTAAGGTCATCAGCTGGTTGGATATTTGCATCCAAGTCTGCCCAATCCCCTTTCTTCAGATATTCATTCTTGATCCAGATGAGTGGATCAAGACAATGGAACATCCCATTCCTAAGACAATGGAATTGAAGTCAGAGCTGCACTAAGGTGACTTGCTGTATTCTGGGAGTGCCTGATGGTCAGGACCCTGGAGAGCTCCAAGCATCTCATGCTGATTGGCTCCAGGATGCTGACCTCAATTCCAGGGCTCTCATAGGTCAGCCTTGGGCAGGTCCCTCCCACCACAATAGGGAAGCCATTGCAGGGCTGGTATCTTCGCTGTAAGTGGGCCTTTATCTACAGGCCACTGTCAGGTGTCTGGGGGCCTTTGGGGGAAGGAGGTGCTGGAAGACTTTAGGGCAAGTGGTGGGGTGTTAAATACTTGTCTTTGATGTCTTCCCCCACTCCCTTAGGGTATAGGTCTTCCAAGACTTTTTTTACATCTCTAGTGGGCATATGCTCCCTGCTAAGTGCAATTTAAAGTCCTAATTACTGACAGGTATCGTTATGGAGAATTCTCAAAGGAATCATACACATGTCCAGCTGTGTACCCCCTGGAAGTTTATAGAATCCTTTTTTTGTGGCATTTATCATTTTTCATTTTCATAATAGCCCAATGACTCAAATATCACCCCTCTGTGTAGATAAGGAACCAGAGGCTTAGAAATGGTAGATGACCTGCCCAAGGTCACACAGCTAGGAAATATCAGAGTGAACCCTGAACCCTGTGATTGTCACAAGTTGCCATGACTCTTTTAAAGAGACTCTGTCACCTTCCGCTAAGGATATTACCTTCATCAAAATTATGTTTCCCGATGCTTGCAAGCTTTATTTTGAGAACAAAATAGTAAGAGTGATCATAATCCACCACCTTTCCTGGATTCAAACATCATTTGTTAATCAACAGAAATGCAGTTTACTTGGCAGGATAAAATCTCTGCATGGCTGACAAGGTTCTCCACGAACTGGCCTCCTGTGCCCAGGTCTCTGACATCACTCCCTGCCACTCCTTGAACTTACCATGCTCAGTCCCGACTTGGCACTTTTGCATTGACTAATATCCTCCACCTGAAATACATTTTCCTCAGGTCTTGGCATAGCTGCCTGCTTGTCACTCTACTCTCAGCTGAAAGGCCCTTGATTAGAGAAGGCCTCTCTGATGATGTCAGCTAGGTGGCCTCTCGTCCCTCTATCACATCACTTGGTGCCACATCCTTCCACATACCAGTATCTGAAATGATTGACTTATTAGTGCATTATCTTCCTCTCCTGTATGGAACTTTAGTTTCGTGAGGGCAGGGACTATGTGGATCTCAACACCCCCATTAACTCCAGCATCATGCACAGTGTAGACACCTAAGAAATGTGTGCTGAATGAATAAACATCATTCATCTCACACAGTGACCAGAGATTTAGATTTTTCAGGTCTCCAGTGTGTCTCTGATGATCTTGAAGGAGGTGCCAAGGCTTTGAAAACAAGTTCTTAATTTTTTTTTTCTTAGTGGGCATGCTCCATATCACAGTTTTAGAGTGAGAGGCTGTCACTTTAGGATGGTTAAGGGTCACTCTGGTAGTCAAAAGAGCCCATACATTTTTTAAAGAAGAGAATACAGTCCCAGGCAGGACTGTGAATCTCTATTGCTCTTCCATGGCTTAGTTTCAAAAGAAAACTGGAGTTTCCCGAAGAAGGCTCAAATCATTCTGAAGGACCACTTCTCTCTGTCCCTTAAGATGAAAACTCAACAGTCAGCTGCCAGCAGTAGCCCGGGGATGGGAGAAACACACAGTCAGGAAAGCTTTTATCCCCAAATGAAGGAGGCTGTCAGGAGTCAGAGTGCGCTCTGTGCATGCGGTTTCCCTGGGCACGGACTGCAAGCTTGTCTTCAGGTATGAACATACACACACAGGGAGCAACAGCACTTAAATCAGCCCTGTAGCATATGGGATTCTGTGGTGGCCAGAAGTCAGAAACCTAGGTAGAGCAGGCAAGAAAGAGGATGCCACCAATGGAGCTAAAGGAAGGGGTCAGTGATGAGTAATGCAGTCATCCCCAAATATTTGCCAAGACCTCTTCCCCCCTCCCCACTAGCCAGCTATGGGGCAGCTCAGTAAACTGGTTCCAAGTATAGATTCTGGAGCCAGACTGCTTGGGTTTCAACCTGGTTCTGCCTCTCGCTAGCTGTGACCTTGGAAAAGTTACTCTAGAACCTGGTGCTTCCATTTCCACAAGTGCTAAAAAAGAACAACAAGAAGAGGATCACGGCCTGCAAGTAAGCTCTTCATACATTTTAGCTGCTGCAATTTCTATTACTGCCATTGTCCTCAAATCTTTGAGTCCTGGTCATCTGCTCTGTCAAATAGCCCTCAAGCCACCAACCCTCAGAAGGAGGTGGCGAGGATTAAATGGGAAAGTGACTTATAAACAGTGAATATCACATTATTAGGTGGGGAAGGATTAGAACTGGACCACACCTTAGACTCCAGGCTGGGCTGCTGAGAGGAGAGGCTTGTGCATCACAGCTCATTCGAAAGTCAAGTCTCAGGGGAAGGTAAGTGCTAAGACCACCAACACAGGAGACTCCTCAGAATGCAAAGGTCTCCCTGGGACTCAGGGGAGAGACAAGATCCTCTGAGATGTGTATTCCAGAAAGGCCTCACAAAGAGGTAAATTGAGTACAATTTGGGGTGAGCTCAGCTAGCTGCAGAAGTATGAGAAGGATGGCCATAGTGGTTAAAACAGTGTTTCTGGGGCCAGAGATCCTAGGTTCAAGACCCAGGTACTCTGCTTCCAAACTATGTGACCTTGAGCAAGTGACTTACCCTCTCTGAGTAGCTTACTCACCTGTGAAATGGAGGCAATCATAATTCATACTTTCACAGGCGGTTACAAAGGTGAAGCGATGACATGTGTTAAGTACTTAACCTAAGGCCATGGAGTTTATGGTCTTAAATGACAAAGATGTGAGGTGAACACAAAGAAATGTGGTTTTATGTCTCCCTACTGTTGACTCTCTTGAGGAAAAGGGAACTCCACCCCAAGGCTACAAGGATCTAGAAGAAAAGATCTTTAGCCCCCTCTTCAACTCATTTCAAACTAGCCTCTGCCCATGCAGCTCCCCCACCTTCTCATCCTCTAGGACGATCTGTGGTTGAATAAAGTAACCAGCAAGCAAACAAACACAAAGCTGGGTCTGCTCTAAACAAGGGTTTGTGGATTGACTTTATAACATGCATTTAACCAAGACGTTGTCATTTCTAAGAGCCAAGACTGAAACAAGCAAGGGTGATGACCTGGAGTCCCAGGCATAGAGAACACACCCAGGGCACACGGACATGGCACCTGCCCTCTTGGCCACTAATCCAGGAAGACATTTACCCCCTTCAGAGGAAAGCATATCTGACAGCAGTTAAGTGATCCCTCTGCCCTGCCTGTAACCGCAGGGCCCTCTGCAGAGACATTACCAATCATCTGAGAGAGGGACCCAGTGCCCGGGATCATATTCCATTTCCCCAGGGAAGGCAAAGGCAGGGCCCGGATCTGCTGGGGCTTCCGCCCACACTCCAGGCTGTTGCTAGAGGGATGCTCCTAAAACATAGCCACTGGTGCCCTGATCCTGCTGAATAACCTTCAGTGGCTCCCGATTGCCTTTGGGACAAGGTCTGCAGCTTGAGTGAGCCTTTTAAAGCCCCTTAGAGACAGGTCTTCACCCACACTCCAACCCTGCACTTCACCATTTCTCACTGTTGGTTCCCTCAACTGGTCCCACCCTCCCAGGCACCCCACCTCTTCCTCTCCTAGCTAGATACATGCTCTTCCTCCTTGACCACCCCGATCTCCAGCAAGGCTCCCTGCCCATCTGGACTCCCTCCAGCCCTCCACTATAGCCATATCCCACTGAACTATGATTCTCTTATATCTCCCCCTGGACTCCCCTTGTCCTTTGAGGCGGGCATGGTGCTGCTTCACCTCTGCACCCCCATCACCATCCAGTGATGCAGGGATTGGTACAGGGTTGGACAAGGGCTCAAGGGACTTCTGCTGACTGGAGCCCCAGAATCAGAGGGGTCACAGTGGACGTTGGCACTATTGACATTACATCATGTTTTTAAGTGGAGTCCTTTGCCCCCACGTTTTACCCAAGTGCATTCACTCAACCATTGCTGTGTTCATGACTCGTGCCAGGCATCAAGTGAACAAAATGAACGAAGGCCCTGTCCTTGGAGCTTAGGTTCTACGGGGAGAGCAGGCCAATTTGTAAGAATTCAAATAAACAAAAAGATGATTTCAGAGTGATGGGTAACAGGCAATGCGGGGTGGTAGGGGATGAATTAGATTCTGGAGAACTTCTCTGAAGAGGAGACCTTTGAGCAGTGATTATATGATCAACAGGAGGGAGAGAAGGGTAACTGGGGCTAGATTTTCCCACAGGCCTCTTGATTCAGAGTTTAGTCTGGGCTGTCTTGCTGAACAGTGAACTGTTTCTGGGCAAAAAACCAGCATGTGGCACAGAAGATGGTGTCAGAGAGCAGAGGGGCTCGGGTGGGTAGAGGTGAACAGGCTGCCACCCCAGCATAGCTCTCTATCAGCTCCTTTCTGAGCCCCTACTGGGCCTGTGTAAAATCAGAAAATATCTTTCTCCTGCCCTTGGGTTTAATTTCCCAAGTGTGTCCCTGGGGGAGCTGCTACCTGGATGCCCAAGGAGGGCTAGCATCCTGCAGGGTGAACTCCTCTGCAACCAACATTAACCAGCTGCTGGCCGGCATGCAGCTACCTGCCCAGGGCTCTCTACCCACCTCCTGCTCACTGTTTTCCAGCCAAGGTAGGCCCCCTACCTCTCCTGAGCTGTTCCCCTTGGGCCCCTGAGCAGAAGGCTCTGGCGGCTTGCTCAATCCCTGCTGCTGAGTATTTAATTAAAATGGAATCACTGCTCACCCAGGAACTTGGGGTAAAACAAAAGGCCCTTTCACAGTGAGAACTGGCTCGGAGGCAATGACTATGGCTTCACTCACAAGCCTCTGGTTTCAAACTCCAGCAGGATCTCCCTTCCCCCCTGTGCAGCCCACACCAACCCTGGCTCTGGCTTGGAGCAAGCACTGAGGGCCTGCATGTGACTGACTGTCCCCTGGGCACCTGGGGATCACTCAGATTGCTTACCAGGAAGCCAACCTTTTTCCTCCTGCAACGGGGAGGGGGCCTGGGAGGATGAGCTGGAATGAGAGACAGGGAAACAGAAGGAGGCTGGGCAGAGACCAGATGAAGTATTTGGGGAGGGAAAGATGGAGAATCCTGGGTGAGAGGCTGGCTCTGCAGTTGCAGGGCATCACTAGCAGTGAAGACCCCCATCCTAGTTTAGCAAGACCCAGACACGTTCTGAGCTGTGAAGCCCAGCTGCTCTGAAAGGGGACATTCTGGTGCATGCAGTGAGGGTGCCCTGGGGGCTGAGAGCAGGCCGGCCTTGCCAAATTGCATCGTTTCAGAATCTCTGAAGATGGAGGAGACTTTATGTGTCATGCCTGGCAAAGGGCAGGACAAGTGGCCACAATTCTCCAGGGCAGGAGAAGGTGTCCCCAGAGGCTACAGTTGGAGGCAAGTGTGAACAAAAACACTCCTGGAACACTCAGGCTTGGCACAGATATGAGTCTAGTTGGGTCAAACCCTGAACTCAAGGCCCATATAATGGGGACACCCACCAGGCCGGCCCCTGGGTGGGCTCTGAAGCCACTCACCAGCCCCCCTGAGAGGAGGAATCATGCAGGGAGAGGGGTCTAGGCCGGAGACAGGAACCTGGGGTCTGGCTTGGCTCGGCCCCAGACAGGCTGTCAGACTGTCCCCTCTCTGGGCCTTGGTTTCCTCATTTGGAAAGTAGAAGTCATAATTTTCACCCCTGGCTGTGGAGTAACAATGAACTAGAAGGTCTCCAAGATCTTTCAATCCAACACTCTCTCTCTGCTCTTAGTTGCTCAGAAAGCATTTGTCCCTTCCACCCTCCTCCCTCTCCTTATGAAGGCTGGGAGCTGGGCAAAGCCCAGTGGGGAAGGCCCCCACTAGGAGGCAGGAGGGGGTGCTCATGAGCACGCACATGCCGGACAAGCCCGCCCTTGACAGCAGGGAAAGCTGAAGCAGGGACCCACCACCCTAGGACCTTGGCAGAGTCCAAAGAGACATTGCCTGGAGCTCAAGGTCGACAGGGATGTAGCACGACTCTGAGCCCATTAGGAGCAATCCCGCAGAGGGAGACGAGAACGCTGTTTCAATTCCCCAACTAAGCCAGCTCCAGGGCACATAAATTCATTAATATGGGATTATGGAGATTACAGGGTGCCCCACCCTGAAGGTGACCCAGGGCAAACTTGAGGGGCCTCCAGATGTCCTCCCTGACAGGCACAGGAATAAGCCAAGGTGCCTGCACCTCTCCCCAGTGCTGGGTTAAAGCCCCCTTCCCACTCTCATTGAAAGGGAACTGGGCCTCCTCCTCGTCTTGACTCTTCTCACTCGCCTCTCTCCATCCTTCGCCCTCTCTTGCTGCTCTCTCAACCCCGTGAAGTGCCATTTCAGACCACCCCTGCTCTGGTTGAGGGATGGAAACCTGAATTAGGGAGCAAGCGTCCTGAGGTGTGGCAGAAAGAACGCAGAGCCAGAAGCAGCCCCTGGTCACTCTGTCCCCCATGCTCACCTCCTCTGGGCTGGCCTCCATCCCTCTGTAGGTGGTAAAGCCAGCCCTCTGGGGACCCATGAGGGGCTTAGATGAGCTAGCAGTGTCTAGGGCATGTGTCAGCTGCTCAATCCATGTCAGTTCCCTAAGAGAAGAGATTCTTTTCAGAAGGAGCACAGCATTGCTCTGAATGTCCTTGGTAGGCTCAGTGACACTCTTGACAGCAGATGAGAAGTCTTAAAACTGCTTTAAAAATAGATAAGAAGTCATTTATAATTTGTACACTCATTGTTGGAATGCAAATGCTGCTGCTAAAAGCCCGCTCTCCTAAGTGGGCTTGTTAAACCATCAATCTGCTCAGCAAATCCTTTTCTTCTCTCAAGTGCAGGTAAAAAACCGGGAGGAGGCAAACGTTCAGGCTAGCAGAGCTCAGAGATGGCTTCTGGGTGTGAGGTTTCATCACGGGGCCTGGGTAACCCGAGTGTTCCCTGCCTGTCCTCCCCACCCCCGGCCACATCATGGGGTGGGGGTAGGGAGACGCAATCAGAGCTGATGGATTCACAGCTCTGTTCTGGCCTTTAGGTTTCAGTCTGCCTTCTCCCACTTCATCCTTTCTAGGAACAAAACACAAACCAACACCCGAGAAATAAACTTCTCAACTCTCAGACCACAGAGCTACCACAAAGAGAACAGAGATCTTTGGGGCCCCTGGAAAGAGGGTGAGACCCAGGTGGGGGTATAATTCTGAGTCTTCAACCCTCTCCCTCCTGAGAGCTACATGTTTGGCCAGGTGGCACCTCTTCTCCTGGGTGTCCCAAGGGCATGGAAACTTAACAGCCCAAGCCAGGCTTACTCCCCCTCCTCCACTGCCCCCCCCCACTCCCCCTCCTCCACTGCCCCCCTCACTCCCCCTCCCCCAGGCAGCCCTGAGTGCCCTACATGGGCCAGGTGCCCCTCCCTCTCCTGTACTCTCCAAGTCTATCACTGCAGAGCTGACTCCTTTCCTCTCACCCATGGCCTTAGCCCTGGCCACCAGTACCTTCTGCCTGGAGCCCTTTTAAGCATCCCGACTTACCTCTCTGCCTGTGCCCTGGTTCCAAGCCAGCCCCTGTGTGGTAGGTAGAATGATGGCCATTAAATACCCATCCCATCACTTCAGTCTTTTGCCCCACACCTCGGCCTCCCCTAACCTTCTAGGTAAAGTCCAAATTCCCTGATTCATCTGTAGAACAAGTGTTGATTAGACACAGCCCGTGTGCCAGGCCCTGGCCCCAGTGTAGACACAGGACCATATGTACAGCGTAGAGTCTAGAATCCATAGCTTCACTCTCTCTGGGGCCACTGCCCACAACCCACCACGTAGTCAAGGTCTAAACCAGAGGCTGCAAACTGGTGGCCTCCAGGTACATTTTGTTTGGCTTCTTCAGTGTTGGCTTAATGTTTCAAAGTCAGGAGACTTTACATAAAAACCTGGATTACTAGCATCTTCTGAAAACTTGGAAGACTGGGCAACACTGAGCCAGCATTCCTTATTCTTTCACAGCAACCACTACCTGAAGTTGCGTCCCACTTCCCTTTTGGAGATGGCAAGTATCTTTGAGTTAGCCACAGTCCCACCACTCCATAGTGTCTTATCCCCAGCCTGCTTCTTTCACATAGCTCATGGGCCTCGGCCCTGTGGCTATTAGAAGATGTTCCTCCTGGCCCATGTACACTTTCTCCAGTGCATCTCACTATTCTTGTCTTGAACTTTCTCTTCTACTGGTCCCTCCTCCTGGAATGACCTTTCTCCCTTTGCCAAATGGGAAAATATCCCCCCTCTTGGGAAGCTCCACTGCAGGGTTCCCCTTGCTTCTTGACATAAGGTACCACAGTCGTCTGTGTCCCCACTGTACCCTGTTCAGACCTCTTTCTCAGCATCTCTTGCACCAAAACACTCTTATTTATTCATATTTCCGTCTCGCCCCTTAGAGTGTAAGCCTGCCGCATATGTCTAGAGCATATTTCTCCCCAAGTAGGCCCATGGGAAATCACTGATGGGTGGATGAACAGATGCTAAGTATAATGAAACAACAGTACCACCCTCTGTGCCAGGCTCTGGGTTAAGCATTTTGCATGTTCTATCTCATTTAACACTGAACAGAACCCAATGTGGGTACTATTATTATCAGCATTTAATGGCTAGAGAGACTGAAGCTGGAGTCAGGTCAGCGTCTGGTGGCAAAGCAGCCTGTTCACCACCCTGGGCGGAAGCCTCCTCGCTGCTCTATGAGTTTCAAAGTCCTTCCTTCTTTCCACCTGACAAGTGCCTGTCCAGAGAGGCCAGGCTGGGAGGAAACTGGACAATGGCTCTGGGAACAAGGCCTGGGGCATTAGGAGAGAAGGGCTGCATGTCTTGGGGGGCCTCAGATTGTCAGGAAGTCACAGGGGAGGCTGGAGGACTCCACCATCCATGGAGGCTCTGGGCAGCGGGGTCACCTGAGCAGCACCAGCTTTGGGCTGCTGTTTTCAACCAGGAAAGGCTGTGCCCTGCCCCTCGTGAAATGTGTTGGACCCTAGGAGAGATGCCCTGTCTCTCTAAGCTTCAATTTCCTCACCTATAAGTTGGGGAAATAACTAGACCCACCTCCAGGGCTGGAACAAACATGAAAAGAGAAAATGCATGCCAAATGCCCAGGGCTGTGGTTAACAGAGGACTCTCAGCAGAGTCCTGGGGAGAGCTCTAGCTGCACCGTCAACTCTGGGAGCTCAGGCCCTGGCTGATGGGCAGGGTGGAGACAGGGTGGATTGGGGTCCTATGTCGATCTTTACAGCGAAATAGGATGGGCTGTGCTTCATCCTCCTGGCTAGTGTGTCAGGCTGGAGGCCCAGCTCCCCCTCCTGAGTCAGCCGCCGTGGCAGACATGCGTGCGTCGGGGTGAGCACCTGCAGGAGTGTGAGCACTGGGGCACACATCCTGGTGTTTATCCTTATGACATTTGTTTGCAACACTAATGTGTGCATATGTGGGTGTTTTTGTGTTTGTAGACACCTGCTCACCAGTAAGACCCCTCTCCACACGCCCACCTGTGACTCCCCAAGAACTGGAACAAAGTCTGCCTCAGTCACTGCTGGATCCCCAGGACCTGGCACATAGTAGGCACTCAGTAATACATAAGTGTGATAAAGTATGTTTGTACACACACAGATACACACACACACACACACACACACACACACACCCTCTGCTGCTCTCAATCATTCTATGTTTAAAAAAAAAAATTTGGTAATTCTGGGATGAGTCTCATACTGTTGGCAAAAGTTCTATCCTTTTCGACTTCACCTAGAGACCAAAGTGCACCACTGGCATGGTGGTGGGTCGGGGAAGAGGAGAAGCCCCGTTCCTAATGCAGCCAAGCTTGGACAGGAACCCAGATCTGCTACATACTGGCTGTGTGACCCTGGCCAATTGCTTCACCTCCCTGATCTCCTTGTGTGAGGACTGAATACACCTGGACAGGGGCAAGCCCAGCACAGAGCCCAACACAATGGAGTTGTCTGTCCTGATGACTCTGACCTGGGGATCCCCCACAAAGCAAGATACCCCCAAACCTCCAGCACTGGGGCTTCCCACCTTAGAAACTATTTCTTATTTCTGTTATTTATTTCTCTTCCCTAATCTCTGCTTCTTTTTCTCCTAACCCCGCTAAGCAGGATCCCCAGGAGGCGGGGGCAGGGCAATGTGTGGTCAGCCAGGCGCCTCATCTGCCACCCCTTCCACGGTCTCTGGACATATGGCCAGCACACAAGGCCATTCTAAAAACCTGATTTCCAGTCCAGGCCCTGCACCTCCAGTCTACTCAGTGGTATTGCATTCAGCTTTGGCAAACCTACCCCAGTGGGGATGCAGCACCCCTCTTTCACACGTGCACCCAGTTTAGATTGGGCTAAGCACACAGCAGGTGCAAGGTAAGATCTCACTGCTTTGCTGATGGCTGACACCACAATTCAGCGACTATGGCGGAGTAGCAGGAATCTCAGGGTGTGGGGGTCATAAATCTGGCCTGGACTCAGCATCTCCAGGTGCTACCATGGAGCCCTCGTAGATAAGGAGAGAGGAAGCCTGCGGGTGACACCATCTTAAAGCGATGTCCTTCTAGCCCCTCTGGCTCAGCATGGCCACATCTAAGCTCATTACTTGTCCTTCCTGCCCCCCTCCACCACCTCCTCCCTCGTCCTCTCTCTCATCAGGAGGCCCCATCACCCATCCAGTCCCCACAGTCCACTTTGAAATCACCCCGGACTCCTCCTTTTCTCTTCCAGGTGAATCCCTCACCCTGCCCTGCTGCTCAAGCTCCGAGAAAAGCAGAGCTTCCTCTGTTCTTCTCCTGGTCACCTTGGTCTACAGCACTGGCCTCCAGGAGTCTCCTTGGGAGTCTTTCTTATCCCTCCTCCATCCACTCTGTAGCCAGACTCTAGGATGTAACACTGACCACATCACACCACTGTTTTAAAACCTTCAGCGTCTCTCACCTGCCTGCAGGAGCAAAACTGAACTCCTTCACCTCCCAATAGTTTCTGCCTACTTTCCGCAGCCTCTGTTCAGGCCTGCTGAACCTATCACCACACACTTACATTTCCGTATGTTCAGACTTCTTTGTAGTCACTCATAACATCCTGGTTGTCTTTTGTCCTCCAACTCCCCCCAAACTCCTATTCATCCTTCAGGCCCCAATCTAAATGACCCCTCACCTATAAAATCTTCTCTAGCACCGTGAAGTTCAGTTGGCCGCTTCTTCCCTTGGACAGACCCTTTCCTATTGTGCATGATGTGACACTACAGTTATCTAAGCAACCATCCTCCTGGCAAGACCAGGGCACTTCTGGGTAGAGGCTTCATTCTTGTCCCCCTTGCACATTCTGGTGCCAAGCAGGGAGCCTGGCATGTAATGGCCTCAGTTAACATCTGGCAAAGAGTGAGGGAAGGAGCTAAGGTCCTTCGGGGAAGTCCTATAACTATCTTGCTTTGGGCATGAACCAATAACAACCTTCTTTCCCCAGAATTCTGGGCCACCTCAACAGCTGGCAGAGCCAAGTCCTGCTGCTGCTTCATAGAATCACCAGGAACAGACTCTTGAGCTGCTTCCTCCTTTAATCTCCACAGCAACAGCTTTATCAGCTTTGTTTTTCTGGGAGTCCCAGAAAACTTCCCAGCCTTCATGGGTCCATGGTATTCATAGCCCTTCACTCACCCCTCAGAGTGTGTCCCAGGCCAGCTCTGCTGGAGGAGTGGGCCTCACCGTGCCCCAGGCTTCAGGGCTCCAGGATGGAGGGGTCTGTGGGGCGCGGAGCTGTCTGGAGCTCTGGCTGCCTGCAGCAGAGGCAGGCGGCTGCTGCTGCAGAGCCCGCAGCTGCCCCCACCCAGGACTGCGGCCCTGGCAGCCGCAAGGAGCCTCCCGGCATTGATCAGTCCTGCTACTACAGGCCTCCCGGCACACCTGGCTGAAGCTGGGAGCTTTGCAAGTGTGCGTGAAGAGAACTAGAAAATTAAAGACAAACGTCTAAGAAAAGGCCACTGGTGGGGGCTGGACAGTACACCATTGGCCAACACCAAAATGATGCTGGATGGGGCACAAGAAGGTCCTGACAGTCTGTGCAAGGCGAGGAGTGGCAGAAGGGCTTCCAAATAAGCAAAGGTTAACCCAGTAAGAGCTAGCTCCCTGCCTACCTGGTTTCTGGGTTTGTTTTAATGGGAATGGGCACAAAACACTACGCATAGCAGGCCTCGCTCGTAATTGAAGCATCTTTTGATGACTCAGAGCTGATGAGGTGGACGTGGTGGGGCACCACAGTGTGTTTGGTCTTTTCCAAGGTGGGAGGGCTGTTTGGCCAGACACTGAGTGACCCTGTGGTGCTGGTCACCCCTCAACAAACTGAGATCCCCCCTTTGCTGCCCACCAGTCTGTGCTGCTTGCTCCTGAGGTCACTGGACTCATCACAGTGCTGGAAAAACCTGTGACTCAGACTCCCCTCCCTAACCATTCCTGGTTCTTTTGCCTTCCCTTGTCCTCCATTTATTTTTCTTGTGTCCCTACCTACCTACATACCTACCGACCTATCTGGCTATCAATCATCATTTTGGGGGGTTCACTGTTCTAGACTCTGGCCTTGCAGCACTGATGATCACATTCCTGGCAACCAAAGGGCATAAGCCTTCCTTCTAGCTGATCTCTGATGAATCAGTTCCAGCCCCTAGAATCCTGAAGCCTCTCATTCCCTTTGGCTATATTTGGAGTGGCCCAGTTCGGGGGCATTTCCAGGACCTTGGGGCTTTTGCGGGATTTGAGCCAAGGAATTCCCCAAGTGCGGTCCATCCTGATCTGCAATTGAGGACAGTGGGCCCCTGGGACTTGCAAAGATGATGGAGGGGAAGGAGAAAGGAACAGCCAAGCCAGTCGAGGGACCAGGCCGGGATCCATGGTGGCACCAGCCTCAGAGCCTCAGTGGAAGGTGTGCATGCCAGGGAATGGTGGGTAGACCCCACATCCAGGCCTGTGGGGGTGGGGGTGTCCCAAAGACCCAGCTTCTCATCCTGCTTCTCCTCTTGTTGTCTGGGTCAGCTAGGAAAGCCCTTTAGCCTCTCTGATCCTCAGTTTGCCTGCCTATGAAGTGGCATGTGTCTAGCTTGACGCAATGCCCCAGGCTTGGCCCTCAGCCTGCTCTAGAGCTGTGATTTCTCCCTCCTTACTGCTCCACCCTCAGGTCCCCCAAGGGGCTTACGGAGACACCAAGAACTAGGTAAGGAAGCTCCAGAAAGCTGTGAAATAGAGCCTGCAGCCAAGGATGTGCGGGAGTCAGGGTTTCTGGAAGGCAGCACAGAACCCCTGGGAGAGTCCAGAGGTACTGGCTTTTCAAGAATCAGCCCTGTGGCTACTTGAGGAGGGTGGCCCAAAGCAGGAGAGGCCAGCAGCCCTCAGACTCGTTTTCCACCTGCCTCTAAATTCTAGACATTTTCAAACCCAGGCCCCAGCCCTCAGTTTGGAGCCCCTTTCCAAGTCATGTGTGTATGGGAAAGGCAGGATGTCATGCCCTCTAGCTCAGATCACTAAGTGCTTTGCTCCTTCTGCATGCTGCTGCCCACACAACCTGAGACCAAACCACCTAAATGTTTGCTGCACAAGGAGAATCAAATAGTGGGGTCACAGACTTCCAGGTAAAGCAACCAATTTGTCAGTTTCCAAAAGGACAATTTCTAGGTGTCACTCATTCTCCAAGCGGCTGATGGAGCCAGGATTCCTAGTTCCCTTCTTGAAGGCAAAAGTGAGTCTCCATCTCCCCAGTCTCCACAGCACCTGGGATCTCATCCTTCTCCCCATGTTTCCTTCCTTCCTTCCCTGACCAGCATGGGTGATATTACCCTTCTCTAGCCACACAAAGGCAGCCTGGGGGTGAGGAGCCTGCCAAAGGCCACATGGCTGGTGGCCCAAGCAGAGTCATGTTCTAGAGTGACTCAGATGGGATTGAGGACCTGTGCCACTTCTGCCCCAAATGAGTCTGCTTGGAGCCCACCAAATTCAGGTAGACTTTTCTGTCTCTGAGTTCTAATTTTAGCCTGTTCCTTCTCCCTACTTTCTGGTAGAAACCCTTTATAATCTGCATTAACTCTATCTCTGGTGATTCCTAAGAGTGTGACCTTGGAGAAGGGACTCAACCTCTCTAAACTTCAGTTTCCCTACCTGCATAATTGCAATAGTACCGGTACCATGAGCATTAAATTAGAGAATGCATCTCAAGGCCCAGCGTGTTCCTGGCACACAGGAGGCAGGCATTTAGCAAAAATGCCTGGAGCTGGTGTTACACGTGCCCTGATTCCTCCCAAGCAGAGGTGATTTCTCTTGACATTTCTATCACCCACACCCCATTTCTCACTCTGTTCCACAGCCTGGATAGTGATTCCCATCATTTCCCTCCAACCACACTCTTGGCTCCTAGACGAGGCCTTCATCTCCTAGCCCAGAACCAGGCCCACACTTAGCACTGGACCATCCTCTCTGGATCAGCCGTGCTGTGAGACATCCCACAGGCCCTCTGGGGTCTCTGTTCCCTGTTTCCACTTTCTCACCAACCTTCCCACTTTGGGCATATCCAGCTGCCTTCCATCACCTCCTCTCCCAGGTCCTTGCCACCCCGCATCTTGCCAAATCACGGGGCCATTTCTTGGTCCTCCTCTTCCTTGACTTGTAGCAGCATCTAGCACAGACACTCACCCCTCCTTGGAGACCCCGAGTTCTCCAGGGCCCCTTCTGCCTCTCAGGCAACACTTCCTCTCCTCTGTCTCCTGGGCTGGCTCCCTACTCCCCGACCACTAACTGTGAGATGTCTTGTGGCACAGCCCTCAGCCTTTTTTTTCCCTCCCTAATGACACTTCCTTCCTCAGTTATCTCATCCAGTCTCACAGCTTAAAGAATGGTCTCTCTCTGAGCTCCAGACTCATAGATCCAAGTGCTCCTCCCCAGCTCCACTTAGAGGTCTAATGAGCATCTTAAAGTCAACATGCCCCAAACAGTACTCTTTATTTCCCCACCCAGCCTACTCCTCCCAGCCTCCATCCCTGGCCTGCTTTCTTCTGCTAGTCTTAGTAAATGGCATAGCATCTATCCTACTGTATGGTAAAAAAATGGACTAGGTTTTTTTTTTTTTTTTTTTTCTAGGGCTGCATGTGCAGCATATGGTATTTCCCAGGCTAGGGGTGGAATTGGAGCTACAGCCGCCAGCCACAGCCATAGCAACTTGGGATCTGAGCCGTGTCTGCGACCTACACCACAGTTCACGGCAACCCCAGATCCTTAACCTACTGAGGAGGGCCAGGGTTCAAAGCCACATCTTCATGGATACCAGTTGGGTTCATAACCACTGAGTCACAACCAGAACACCTGGACCTGGGAGGGAGGAACCTTGTGCTGGTTCCTGGGAGGGAGACTCCAAATTCTGAGAATTTCCCAAGTCTTTGTTGTTCATTAGCCCCTGGGACCACACCTGAGTTTATGTAAATGAGCTGAGTCAGGATTGGGGGCTGGTCACCAGAAAGACAAACTAGGGAAGTGGCGGGCTGGGGCTTTGAGCCACCCCTCCTCCAGGGAAGGGAGGGATGGAGATGCAGTTCATCACGACTCAGGTGCTCATGCCTGATAATGAAACCCTGACAAAAACTGGATGCTGGCGCTCAGTGGCACTTCCTGGTTGGTCATCAATCCATGCACTGGGGGTGGACGTGCCCCTACTGGACCCTGCCAGACCTTGCCCTATGCATCTCTTTGGCTGGTCTTGATCTGTATCCTTTATTATAAAATTGTAATAGTAAGTATAGAACTTTCCTGAGTTCTATGAGTCATTCTAGTGAATTACCAAACTAGAGGGATTGTAGGAACCCCCATGTTTGTATCCAGTCCATCAGAAGTATGGTAGCCTGGGGACCCCCCCTTGTAGCTGGCATATTGGTGGGAACCACGGGAATGGTCTTGTTGGGAACTATGTCCTTTATCTCAGGGTTCTGTTAACTCTGGGTGGTTAGTGCTAGGTTTGAATGTCAGCACTCCAACAGTGTCAGGATACCACTCTACCCATCCCCCACCGCACCCAAGAATCACCCATGATTCTTCTCCTTCCCTCTTCCCCCATGGCCAATGAATGGGTGGGTCCAATCAGTTCAAGCTTCATATCTGTTCAGAACACGAGCCACTTCTCCCCACGAACCCAGTCCAGGCAATGGCATCTCTCACCTGAACCATCGCCACAGCAGCTTCTTCCCTGGTCTTTTCGCTTCCACCCTTACCTGCTACCGCTTGCTCTCCACACAGCAGCCAGGAGGCTCTGGAAATGCACAAGTCAGCCACTCGCCCCTGCTTCAAACCTTGCCTGCCTGCCCCTGTCCCACCTGCAGGTAAGGCAGAGTGCTCCCGACCCGGCCCCTCACCTCCTTCCTTGACTTCAGCTGCCACCACATGCTCCCCTGCTTTGTCCCTTTCGCCACCCCGGCTTCTCCACGTCCCCAGACAAGCTTAGGCCTGCCTCGAGGTTTTGGCTTTTCCCTTTACCCGGAATGTATTTCTCATTCCGGTCATTCAGTCTGAAAGGTCACCTCCTCAGAGAGCTGTTCCTTGACCACCTTGTATAAAACTGCTCCACCTCCCAGCCCCTGGTGGAGCTCCTCTCATGGGCTTCATCCTCCCCAACAGCCTGGAGAGCATAATAGACAGTAGCTTGTTTAGCTGCTTACTGCCCACCTCCCTTAGTAGAATAGCAACTTGTAAGGGCAGAAACCACATCCGTTGGTGGCTGCTGTATTCCTAGTACCTGGCTCAATAACTAACTGCCAAATGAATGGATGAGTAGTGCCACCAAGAGAACTGGTCAGATCCTGGGAATGGTATCCAGTGATATGAGATATGTGGTCTCATCAAATCTTTGATATGAAGCTGGTTGTTTTAAAGATTTATTTACATAGATGTGAAAGGAATTACCATGGGGCAGTACAGTTCAAACAGTTTGAGCAAATAAAAAAAAGTTTTGGTACTAGGTAACAAACAGATGCTCTAAAAGCAAAATATGCCACGTCATTTACTTCGAAAGTTGCTGAGAGGTTAAAGGCAAAAAAGACACTTGAGAAAAATTCATTGGACATGGAATTTCCTAGCTTGTGTTTTAGTCTGGGTTTTTCCCATCTCCAAGTTGTGTGACATTGGACAAATGGTGCCCTGCCCCTGAGCCTTAGTCTTGTTATCTGTGGAATGGGGAGAATGCTAATACTATCTCCTTGCCTGTGTCTCAGAGTTGCCATGAGATCCCGTGAGAGGCAGATGGAAGCAGGCCCAGTGGATATTACTTAATTTACTCCTGTGCTAATATCCACCAGGGCAAGGAGCCCAGGACATTTAGGCAAGAAATAAAATCAGTACTAAGTTGATCTCTAGGAATAATGGCCAATTTTTACTCTCCCAGGAAAGATGCAAAGGGAAGAGATTTTGCTGAATCAGAGGAAAACGCTAAACCAAGCTGTTGTGCATTATGCAGCCAAATTTTCTCAATCAAGTGTCCCTTGACAACTCTGAAATCCTGGGCACAGTCCTGCGTCCAGCCTGACCCCTGACAAGGGGCCTCAGGCAGGTGGTCTTTCCACCTTCCTGGACTGACCTTGAGGTCCATGTTAGCCAACCTGCCGGGGTCACTATGAGTCAAAGTTCCTTTGAGGGGGTGGTTGGATTGTTGGGGCTCGGTGTGGCAAAGGCACCCTCTAACATCTCTGTGAATGTCTTTCTGCCCTTGCCTAAATCCCAAAACTGGAGTCACCTGTGAGTCTCCCTTCTGTCCACACCTTGATGGTCATCCTCCTGTGTTCATTTCTCATCACCCACAGCCACCATCGAGTCTAGGGCACTACCATTTCCCCCCAGGACAACACCATCAGCCTCACAACTGGTCCCCCTCCTGCTCCAGCCATCTAATCACCCCACAGCAGAACCCAGGTCAGCCTTTTAAAAATACAAATCTGTTCCCATCATTCCCTGCCCATAACCCTCCAGTAGTTTCCTGATATTCTTAGGCTAAAATCCAAACCCTCTGGATGACAATGGCCTTATGATGCTATCCTCCTGCCTTCACCTCTGACCTTTCATCTCACCAGCCTCCCCAGTTGCTCTCTGTATTCCAGTGATGCTCAGCTTCTGTGTTTCCGTTATTTCTCATTCACCACAGGACCTCTGCACAGGCTGTGCCTTTGCAGGAATACCTTTTCCTCTTATTTGGGCTTCCCTTTGCCTCACCTTCATCTTGCTCCATCATCTCACATCTATGACCTGGTCATTCTCACACACACTCTCCAATTTTCATTTTAAAGAAGCACTTCCTCAAAGAAGCCCACATGGATTCCATCACCCCTTCCCCACCATTAAGCTCTCATAGCAGACTGGGCTTCATAGCACCCATCGCATTATAATTATTATTTTGCTATCTGTGTCTGCCATTAGGCTGTAAGCTCCACAAGGAAAAGACCATGTCTGCCTTGCCCACTCTTCTCATACCAGAGCCACAATCCATAATAAACTAGATAACTTGTCAAATTGTCACCCTTGAACCATTTTTGAACCTCTTATGCTCTACTACCTCTTAAGCTTACATCCAATCACTGATTTCCTTTATATCATTAACCTTGTGCCATAGACTCTTGCTGAGGACCTACTTCTCAGCCTAATGAGGCCTGGCAGCAAACAGGGAGGTGTGCAGCCAGGCCCTCATGATGTGGTATGCCAGTATTCTCCTGGTGGCACTGCAGGAGGAGGAGTGACTTTCTGGGAGGTCAAGAAAAGTTTCTAGGCAGAGGGGCTCCATAAATGGGGGCCTTCAAGGATACCTAGGAGTTTATTTACCAAGTTGGGCGTGGAGTAGGCAGAAGGGCATGGGAAAGGCTCAGATAAGTGAAAGAGCACTAACAACCTCTCCCAAATCTCCTCTGGAGTTCTTCCAGAACGTCTATCTAGACCCTCATCTCAACACTTCTGCAAAGCCTCCTAACTAGATTTTTCTCCTAACTAGATTTTTTCTGGCCTCTCTTAGCCTGATTCTCATTTTAGCTCAAGAACCTGCTATAGGAGTTCCCGTCGTGGCACAGTGGTTAACGAATCCGACTAGGAACCATGAGGTTGCGGGTTCGGTCCCTGCCCTTGCTCAGTGGGTTAACAATCTGGTGTTGCCGTGAGCTGTGGTGTAGGTTGCAGACGCGGCTCGGATCCTGCGTTGCTGTGGCTCTGGCATAGGCTGGTGGCTACAGCTCCGATTAGACCCCTAGCCTGGGAACCTCCATATGCCGCAGGAGCGGCCCAAGAAATAGCAAAAAAGACCAAAAAAAAAAAAAAAAAAGAACTTTCTATAGCTCCCTACTGCCTTCTAGCTTAAAAATAAGTGGCCTGCCTGCCATTGGATGCCTGCCTTGGCTTCACTGTCTCTCTCAGTCTGAGTGATGTTCTCTCTCATACTCTTACCAGCTTTGCTTCTTCTCCCACACCTGACTTGCCTGACCTATTCCTTCTCCCCACCGTTGGTTTTATACAGCAACATTACTTTTGAGAGGACATTGAGGAAAAAAAAAAGTTTTTTGCCTGCATTTGTGGCATGCAGAAGTTCCCGGGCCAGGAATTGAACCCGAGCCACAGCAGTAACAATGCTGGGTCCTTAGCCACTAGGCCACCAAGGAACTCCAAAAAAAATTTTTTTTTTTGGCTGCCCTGTGGCATTTGGAGTTCCTGGGCCCAGGATCAGAGCCAAGCTGCAGTTGTGACCCATACCGCAGCTGTGGAAATATCAGATTCTTCAACCCACTGTGCATCGCCTGGGATGGAATCTGCATCCTGGTGCTGCAGAGATGCTACCGATCCTATTGTGCCGCAATCGGAACTCCAAGAAAAGTGATTTTTTTGAATTTGAATCTGAATATCCAGGAGCCCATTTGAACCACTGCGGATAGCTAAGTCACCACTTCTCGCAGCAGGAGATGTGCTTGAGACTTTCTTGGTAAAACTCACTTTTGTGGGCTGAACTCTTTCTCTGTCTCTGAACAGCCACTTGTGGGAAATGGGCTCTGCTGAGACTGGCTGTACTTTTGATCCTGGGTCTTGCTGGAAAGGGGAGGTGTTACCCAGAGCCCTGCTCATCTTAGGGGTCCACCCCACACCTTGCCAGGGTCACTTAAAGTCGAGGGCAGCGTGCTCTCCATCAACAGCTCTTCTCCCACTCCAGCATCAAACTCAGGGCTCTGGAGAGTGAATGGCTACAGTCACCAGGAACAGGCTGCTGCTGTGATGGGATGAAGTGTGATCCCCAAATTCATGGGTTGAGGCCCTCACCCCCCAGTACCTCATAATGTTACTGTATTTGAGACAAAGTCTTGAAAGGGGTGATTAAGGTAAATGAGGGAGGTCACATGGGTGGGCCCCAATACAATATGACTGGTGTCCTTATAAGAAGGGAGATCAGGACACAGACACAGAGAGAGAGACTGCGGGAGGAAGCGGGGAGCAGACGACCGTCTATGGTCCAAGGAGAGAGGCCTCCAAAGAAACCAGTCTTGATCTTGGGCCTCCAGCTTCTAAAACTCTAAGACAATAAATGCCTGTTGTTTAAGGCCCCCAGGCTGTGGTGTGTCATGGTTCTCCCAGAACCACATTCTGGGGACAGAATACTACTTGAAAGCAACTGGCCTTGGGTAAATAAAAGATGTTTTGAAAAAAAGAGCCCTTTATAATGGAAAGTGCCAACATAACAATCCTTCTTATATAGCTGACTGGAAAAATGTACACACACACACACACACACACATACACGCTGGTGGGGGCAGATAGTTTTTTCTTAATGGTAACTACTCTTTGTGATTACATAAACAGTGAACATGCCATGGTGGGAAATTTAGAAAATCCCAAAAAGCAGAAAGAAACAAAAGTCACCTGTTATTCTCTCCCTGATTCTAGTGTCTGTTTACCCAATTTTTTCTCTCCCTTATTCTCTTTCTCGCCTCTCTCTTAACACCTTGCTTACCTATATTCTTTTCTATTTTTAAAAAATGCAGTTTAAATCAATTTTGGCAAACTGCCTTTTCTCTTAACACTGAAATATGACCATTTCCCCCATATTTTTAAAAATTCATGGAGTTCCCATTGTGGCTCAGTGGTTAACGAATCTGATTACGAACTATGAGGCTGCGGGTTTGATCCCTGGCCTCGCTCAGTGTGTGAAGGGTCCGGCGTTGCCGTGAGCTGTGGTGTAGGTTGCAGACACCGCTTAGATCCTATGTTACTGTGGCTCTGGCATAGGCTGGCAGCTCCAATTAGACCCCTAGCCTGGGAACCTCCATATGCCGCAGGAGCAGCCCTAGAAAAGATAAAAAAAGGACAAAAAAAAAAAAAAAGACCATCTCAGATGTCACATTCGATGACTGCCCAGAATCTTCTACCCTCCGCCTGTGCTGTGATGAGCTCACCCCACACTTTGCTGTTTCCATTTTCAGGCTAATATAAACAATGCTGTGATAAACATCCCTGTAGATAAATCTTGCTACACATCTTGGGCTATTTCCTCAAAGCAGAGTTCCTAGAGGTAAAACGACTGGTTTTTCACATTTTGAAAGTGGAAATTAAAAAAAAAAATGTTTAAAACTTTCTAGTAGATCATATCACTTTTAGGGGTATAGCAACTTCTGACCACACATATTAAAAGCTCCCAAGAGTCTATGTAGTAATTTTAGACATCCTGGAAAGAAAAATGGAAAAAAAAAGGTGAAAAATAAGAAAGAGCAGAGAAAACCTAGGCTGACTGTAAACACAAAGCAATGATTCCCATCTCTGCTACAACAAAGTTGCCCTTTGGGGAGAGCCTGGTCACATAGGAAGGGAAGGAGAGGCGTCCTGGTTGTATTCGTAATGCTGTGGAGTGGGTACTCATTTTACAGATGAGAAAACTGAGGCACAGAGGGAGAGAGAGTCACTCATTTGTTCAAGGCTATGGGCAGCTAGGGAAGGAAGCAGTCAAGACTGAAATTCAGTCTTGTCTGGATCCAAAGACCAAGAGCATTTTTGGTCTAAGGCAGGGTTTGTGGGACATGGTTCTGACTCAAGCACAGGCAGCCGAGCAGGACAGCTCCAGGACCATTCCCAGCCTGGTGTCTTCTTCTGCCTTTCTATCTCATGGCGATGTCAGACACTAGCTATGGGGCTAGGAGAAGCCAGGGTGTGTCCCAGGTCTGCAAAGCCCACCTGCCCCCACCAGGTGATGGTCAACAGGCCCTCCTGGCCACTGGCCCATCTGGATCACAATTCTCATTGCTACAGTGACTTTATGAGAACAGCTGCAGTGTTGTGACAGCCCAGAGAAGGAAGCAGCAAGGTATGTGCCAAAGCAAACAGGAATATAGATAAAAGCAGGAAGAATTAAAAAAAAAAAAAAAAAAAAAAAAAACCAAAAAAAACACCCCAAACACCTGTGGTGTAAGAGGCTAAAACTGTGAATATATGGTTGTTTGTACTTTCCAGCCTTTTAAAAATATGACGTTGCTTTCACAGGACTGTGGTGGAAAAACAAGGTCTTTGAAGTCACATGGACCTGAGTTCCAATCCTGCATCTCCCTAGTTGGGTGACCCTGGGCGAGTCACTTCTCTCCTCTGAGCCTCAGTTTTCTCCCCTGCAGAATGGGGGGAAATGCTCCATCTTGTTCTCAGGGTGAACTGAAGCGAAAGGTTCCTGCCACATTCTTCACAACGTCTCTGCACACAGCAGGACTCAGCAAGTCCTAGTTCCCCCACACAGTAATGCTTTGCTGAGGTCCAGGAATTCAGAGTGAGGTGTCAGGGCCCTGCTTGGGAGAAGCTGAGTGTGGAGGGGAAGGGGTCACTGTAGCCTCAGGTGAGAAGCCCCTCAATGGAGGGAACAACCAAGTCCACGTGATACCTGGAAGATGGCCGTGGCGTGGCTCTCTAGCTCCCAATCACAGCAAAAGCTGAGGAAAAGGCCATGTTCCCCTCTGACAGATCTATAATCCCTCCCCACAATCACTTTCCATCTCCATCAAAACATACCTGCCCCATGTCCGGCTCCCCAAACCCTGTTAAGCTCTGGGGCTAATTAAGTCAGAGAATTTCTACAGCAGGGCCAGCATGCCCATGAGTTACTAGATGGCTCCAGGCAGCATTTGGGGAGGGGGAAGTAACGTACATTTAGTACCCAAAACTTGGAAAACACAGACAACTCAAATAGCCCATTCTCTAGGAACTGACCTACAGGTGACAGAAGCTTTTCACTCCTTCAGTCCTTTCCCAAGGAGTGACGCAGATGCTGACGGGGCTGGGGTTGGGTGAAGGTTCTCTCCTATTGCACATCCTGGAGCCACTGCTGACTCCACTGAGGAATGGAGCCAGCTCTGCCCACACCCACCCCATGAAAGGACAATTTCTCCGATTCTCTGAGGTTGCCAGGGACATGGAAGCCCAGGGCCACTGGCAGAACTCCCAGGCAGTCCCCCAGGCAAAGGGGCAGCATCTCCAAATGTTTATAAATGGACGGACAAACAGTTGCGAAGCTCCCGGGACAGATGTCTGCTGGCTCCCAGGCCCCATGACACAGGGCTGCCCCTTCTCAAGTCCCCAAGTCAATAATACCCCCCAGTGTGGCTGACCTCAGTGAGATAATAATTGGAAAATAATCTGACAGCGTTAAAAGATACTAGAGTGTGAATGACTGAAATGATAGCCACGTAATCCACAGGAACAATACTCTCTATCTCAAAAGGACACTGACTCAGCCAAGTGCCCCTCTATTTCGGGAGAGGATCACAGCAAGGTAAAGTGACAACACGCAGGCTCTACGGTGAGTGGGAATGGGGGAAAGTCACACCTGCAGGAAATGTGCCCAAACCACAGCTTCAGACCTGCTTCTTGCTTCCTTTTCCTCCCCTGCTCCCCACTGGTCCACAGGGTTTGGGGAGTGGCTGCCCAGAGCTTCGTCTTGGGAGGGGTTAGGGAGGCTGGGGTGGTGCAGGCGGCGGGAGGGGAGGGGAGTGTGAGGTGATGGACAGTACAGACAGGTGGTTTGCAAACCAGGTGTTTCCTAATTGGGGCCACTAACGGTGGGGAAGTAGTGCAGGTGAGGATTTGGAGCCCCCGGGTGGAGCAGAGGTCTTGGACCTCACACTCACCTGCCTGCTGGGCGGTGCTCGGTCTGCGTTCCAAGTGTGGGAAACCTACAAGCAAAGATCAGAAAGGCCTGTCAGAGGGGCTTATGTTTTCTGGGTCACAAACTGATGACTAGGGATCCAGATCTGGCTATTTAAATTTTAATATGTGTTTAAAATTTAATATTTGAACAGATCCCAGTATTTAGAAACTGAGGAATTGCACACAAAAGCCTGGCATTCTAGCTTCTCTGGGGAGAGCCGCCCCTCTGGGGCATGTGCAAAGAGGACAGTGATGGGCTGCAGCCACGTGGCGCTTCGCCTCTAGCCCACAGATGCTCCCAATCCCTCCCACCCGCCCGCCCACCCGCCTGGAGTGAGCAGCCCTGTGCTAGCGTCTGACTGAAGGACCTGCACAGCCCAGGCTGCTCCGTCCCCGACTCTCCCCTTCTCTGCTCCAGACACATACACTGGGAATTCTGGAGGGTGGGGGGAACGCCAGGCCAGTCCCTTGGAGAAATCAAGGGTGAGAAGACTGAGTCAGGCTCCGGGTAAATTTTGGGTGGGAGGCCTTGCTGTCTCCCTTTCCAATACCCCTGCTCTCCACTCTAGGAGGCTGCATCAAGCAGAGTCCTGAGGGGTTCATAAAGGACCTCTTGATAAAGCTGTGGACAGGAGTGGGGCAGCTCCCCAGTGGAAGCAAAAGTGGGGGGTCCCCTGCTACCATCCCTAGTCTGGAACAGGGTGGGAGGCAGAAATAGTTGCCAGGCCCAGGCATAGAGCAGGCTGCGTGGGAAGACCCCTGGCAGGAGTTGTCACCTGTGGTCCAGGCATGCAGCCAGCCCCTGCCCCAATTCCACAGTCTACTAGGGCTCCCCATTGGCCAAAGCCAACAGGAAGCCAGTAGGGGAGGGAGCACGTGGGTGCAGTCCTGCAGGTCCCCTCCTGCACAGGGCGGGGTGAAGGGCAGACAGCGGGTCTCCAGGGGGTGAATGGCAGTTGTCCAGCACAGTGGCCCTGCTTCCTGCACCCATTTCACCCACAGCATCCACACCCCTCAGGCCCTAAGCTGAGGCTGATCAGGTCCTTCAAGGTGTCAGAAGCTGGGCTCCATCCCAAGGACTATTAGTTGGTGCCAATCCTTTCAGAGCCTCTGTTCTGCTCACCTGGCATGATCTTGAGCCTTCTGCCCCATCCTCCAGCACCTGGATCCCTGTCCACCCTCACCAGACACCCATCAAATTCCTCTCACTTCAGAGCCAGGCTGTCCCCTTCCCAGAAAGACAGCCTAGCCCAGAGTTCACAGAGATCTGGGGGCAGAGCTGCAGGAAACCCACAGGCACAAGGCTGCCACAGAGCAGTCACGGGGAAAGGCGGCCAGCTGAGAGCTCCGTCCCCATATCCCTTCTGGGAAAAACACGAGCCTGACAAGAGGCAGCCACGTGCAGAGTTTCAGGGAACCCAGAGCTGGAAGTGGCTCTCAGATCACCTGCTCCGGCACATGCTCTATAAGATGGGGAAACTGAGGCCAGGAGAGGGGGAGGCTCACACTGGTCACACAATCAGAAAGTAGGAAGCTAGTATATTGTTGGACTGCCAGGCTGTCCCTGCCCCCAGCCTGGGACACACAAGGGCTGGGCTGTGTCAGAAGACCAGTGTCAGGTTCAGTTTTCTCAATAATGATTTTTCTAGTAAGCACCAATATCAAGGGGTCCTGGTTCATCCACTCCTCATCCTACATTGGTGAGGCAATGATTCCCATGCTACAGATGAGGAAGGTGATCCCAGAAGGGTTACTGAACATGACATGCCTTAGATCAGCAGGACAGGTGAGTTCTGGAGCGGTGGCAACAATATAGATGATAATAATAATAACGAGCACTAGCGACAAGGATGCTTTCTCCAAGCTGGCCCCATGCTGAGGTCCTCACACACCTTATCTTGTGAAGTGTTCTGTTGTTGGTGGGGAGTTTTTAAATGAACTCTCCCACTTGATCAGAATGTGGAGGGAATATATATTTCCAGCTTTATTGAGATAAAATTGTGATTTAATGTTATGTAAGTTTAAGGTACATGTGTTGCTTGATACACTTAACATATGGCAAAGTGAGGATCAGTCGCATTAGGTAATACCTGCATCACATCACATAATGACTATTTGGTTTTTGTGGTGACAACATTTAAAGAGCTAATCTCTTTTTGAATGAACATTTTGTCTGGATATATGCCCAGGAGTGGGGTCATATGATAGTTCTAAACTTTCATCAAAAAAGATACATGCACCCCTATGTCCATTGCATCACTATTCACAACAGCCAAGACACAGAAACAACCTAAATGTCCATTGACAGGTGAGTGGATTAAGAAGTCACGGTAAATATATACAATGGAATACTACACATCCATAAAAAGGAACAAAAAAATGCCATTTGCTGCAACATGGATGGAGCTAGAGGCTCTCATACTAAGTGAAGTAAGTCATAAAGAGAAAGACAAATATCATATGATATCACTTATATCTGGAATATGATATATGGCACAAATGAACCTGTCAACAGAAAAAACAAAAAACAAGGCCATGAACATGGAAAACAGACTTGTGGTTGCCGAGGGGGAGGAAGTGGGATAAACTGGGAGTTTGGGGTTAGTAGGTGCAATCTATTTCATTTGAAGTGGATAAGCAATGAGGCCCTACTGCATAGCCCAGGGAACTATATTCGATCTCCTATGAGAACATGATAGAGAATAACGTGAGGAAAAGAATGTATATATTTGCACCCCTGATATATACACTTCTATATATAGCAGAAATTAACAGAACATTGTAAATCAACTACAATAAAAAATTTTTAAAAAAAGAGCTAATCTCTTTAACGGCTTTGCAGTGTATACATGCCACAGTCTTAACTGGCTAGGACCAGCTTTGTGGTTATTTAGACGCTCTATTTCGTTCCACACGCTTATTTTCCAACCCTCTACCTGACCTCTCAGCCCACATGAGGCAGGAAGCAGAATCAGCCACCTGTCACCCTCAGTGCCCTTTGGTGACGTTCAAGGGCCTCCCTAGGATTGCAGGGCCTTGGTGGGGAGCACTCGGGCACACAATGGCAAGGGCCCCGTCTGCGGGCGGCCAGGCTGCCTCATTGGCAGGGCCCTGTCTTCCCCAACGGGGACTGCTGGGATGAAAGATTGATGAGCAATCTGTCCTCGCTGGTGAATTTTTAATTATGGAAGAAAGGAGACCCTGGCCCTGGCCTGGCCAGGACTTCAGGGAGGGTGTGCTTGGGTGTCACCACTGCTAACATGTGATCCACACTGACAGCAGCTATGAACCCTGCGTTCACATTTTTCTGTGCATAAATACAGGTGAAGGGCTAGGGTGAGGAGTTATAGGTGGGAAAACTGCCAGACCCCCAGCATGGCAAGTTCTGCAGGGACATGAGGGTAAGTGAGACTGGGTCTCCAGAAGGCCTGGGGCAAGTCTGGGCACAGGAAGGTGGGGATGGGGCCCAAAGGCCACGCTGGCTGTCCATCTACAGCTCTAGCTCTTCTAACCTGCAGGTGACTACACCTCGTGCCCTGGATCCTCTTCCAGTGAACCGGGCTAAGCTTGGAGGATGGCCCTGGGGCGGTGTCCCCAACCCCCAGGCTTTAGGTCACTGGCCCAGGAGAGCAGGAACAAGTCACTGGCCCATGTTCAGGAACAAGTCACTTTAACCTCCTGTGCCTCAGTTTTCTCCTCCACAAAATGGGAATAGATACAGCTACTGGTGAGGATAGTGGTAAAGGTGAATGAGAGGATGGAGGGAAAACGTGGAAGGCTGTGCCCGGCACACAGTAAATTCGTAATAAACATCCACCAAAGCGAGGAAAAATAAGCCACCAGCTCTGTTCTCAAATCGCTTAAAACCTAGTGGGGATCTCACGCTACCAAAAGAAAAAAAAAAAAAGAGAGAGAGAGAAGTCATGAAGAAGATG
The DNA here is from genome assembly GCF_016906955.1 of Phacochoerus africanus. Lineage (NCBI taxonomy): Eukaryota > Metazoa > Chordata > Mammalia > Artiodactyla > Suidae > Phacochoerus > Phacochoerus africanus. Next base: position 147,100,821 of record NC_062544.1, read on the forward strand.
AAGTCAGGGTAAAATGACACTACACAACACCCAGACTGAGAGTGCAGGAGCAGGGGGTCATTTTGATTAGAGGAAGCAATCACAGGAGGCTCTCCAGAAGAGGGGATCTGGAAAATACACCTCCAAGTGTGTCCATCCTTTGTGAGTTCAAGGACAAATCTCCTCACATAGAAGGCCTGTCCCATCCTGCAGTCCCTTCTCAGCAAAGTGGGCTTTGATGAGATTCTAGTGTGTACCTGGTTCTCAGTGATACCACTGTTGAGCCAATAAAGCCACGAGTCATTGGCTCCCAGGGGGCCTGGACTTTCTGGTACACATTCTACCTCCTCTAGGGGCCTTCCCAGGATTGCTTCAGCCCACATGGATTCCGTGCTTCTCATGTCCCACTACCAGTCAAAAGGCCAACCACATGCCCTAACCAACCTGCCTGCAGGGGAGGAGCCCTGGGTTCTGGCCCCAGCTCAGCCCCTGCTCCCTAGATGTTGGCCAAGTGCTGGCTACTCTCTAGGTCAGTTTCCTCATCTGTGACCAGCAGGTTGGAATAGATTAGAATCCCCCAGAGCAAGCTCTAGGGAGCACTGGCCTTTTGAGAGGCTCCCTAGAATAGCGGACCAGGTTTCATGCTGTAGCCCCTGCCACCCTTGTAGATTTCACAAAGCCACGAACACATTAGGCTCTGATCAATGTGCTGCAACATAAAAACAGGCTCAGTTTTCCTGGACCCAGCATTTCCCAAACGAACTTGACTCTAGAGTTGTTTTTGGAGCTGTGTCTCTTAATACCCACAACACTAGCATTCCTCAGAACCCACTTTAGAAATGCTGGCCTCAAAGATCTCTCAGGCACCTCCCTGCTCTATCAATAAGAGGATTTAATAAGAGCCTGGGGTATGGAATTTCACCCTCTGGACAATTTTTCCAAAATGTCTCTGTTGCATTTCTGGCCAAGAGGTGAGGGTGCCCTCTTCCAGCTCCTACGGCAGGCACCATGTCTGGGTCTCTGTCACAGCTGTCCTTGCCTTGCAATCATGGGTGTGTCTCTTCCTACAGGGAACCATAGCTCACAACGGAGGGACTACTGGTGTGTTCAGGGCTTGACAAGCTCAGTGCCTGAAACACACAGTATGTGCTCAATAAATACGTCTGAATACAGGGGTGATGTTTAAAATATTTTACAAGGGACATGTACCGAGAGGGACACCAGCTATAAATAACCTACAGGAGCTTGTCAAACACCAGCCTGGTGGAATGAATGAATGAATGAATGATGAGAGATATTAATTAGAGAGAAAAAGCACTTTCTAAGGCAAAGCCCAGAACTATATTTTCTTAAAGCATTTTCCCCCCTTCTGGGTTTTTCTGTTTTGGCTATTCAGATCTGGGGGGTTGGGGCTTGGCAACACAAAGATGACCCCTCCTCCAAGGCCAGGAGCCAAGGCCAGATGAGAAAGTGGGTTTTTCTGTGTCCTCAGCAGAGCTGGCAGCAGGTTCAGCATTTCAAATATCCTTCTGAAATCTGAGTCCAAAATGGAACATTTTTTCTAGTAAATAATACCCTTGAAGTCAGCTGCTGCAGGAGGCTCCACCGCCCCCAGAACTTCAGGGTGCAGGGAGCCATCAGAACCCAGTATACCCCAAACCTGGATCTCTGGGCTCCTACATACCACCTGCCTCCCAGGGCGAGAAGAGTGAGGGGTACTTCCAGCTTTGTGTGTCTAAGAGACATTTTTTCCTGATTGGACCTGATAACGCCTCAGGGAGCTTTAGGAAGGCTATGCCCTGGGGACCCCACAGGTAGATGAACTTTGGAGGCCCTGGGTCAAGGGAGGAGGGGGATGGAGACAGGGTGGAGGAGTCTGGTGGCTGATGGTAAGATTAGAACAGGTCAGGGTCCGTTCTGAGTAACAGGCAGCACCTGACGCCGCAGAGCTAGTGGATGGGCAGGCTTCAGATTTCCATATTGGTTTCTCTCCTCTACCAGGATTTGAAGTAGATACCACCTGGTTTGAGTTACAGAATCCAGCTCACAGCTTCCTGACCCTTGGCTTCTGCAAGGGAGGGTGAGTTCTTGGGAGGGGGCAGGCCCAGGCACATCCAGAGGGCGCAGGAGAGACGGGCCAGGGTGGTGTGCTGCCTGGTGCTTCCCCGGGGGCAGCGTCTCTGGGGCAGGAGTGGTGTTCACACTCAGGGACCCTCTGGGTGACCCTCTCCCCGACTGCCACCCTGAGATAGTCAGGGACACTGTGGGGAAACCCCTCTGGCAGCAAGGGGGCGGGGCTCTGTGCAGTCCTCTCTCGACTTTAACATCTCCCCACCCTCTCGCTAAGTTATTTTCTTAACCAGGAGAGCAGGCCTCCACCGATGGGCAGCAATGTCCACTTCGACACTGAACCAGAAGTTTGCCGTTTTTTTTTTAAGTATTTTTATGGTTACTTTCTATTTATGACAGCTGTTATCATTTTTTTTCCATTTATGGTAGCAATAAGATTTCATTCTAAAGTGTATTTGGTTAAAAATAAAGTGTGCTCATTTGAATAAGACATGAAGCACTTTTTAGGACAGGTGATCTCATCTACAGGTGAGGAGGAGGTATGTGAATGACTGCAGTCTGGGAAATGCTCACCTAGTCCATCCTGCCCACATCACGAATGGGGACAGAGTCCAGAGGGGGGTTGCCTTCCCCAAGCACAAACAGCTTGTTAATAGCAAGAGCTGGGATGAGGAACTCAGGATCAAGGTCTTTCTGTTTGGCCATCTCTTCTTTGTGAAGCCAGGCAGTGGGTGTCTCCCTTAGTATGGTCCTCGTGGTGCAGGGGAAATGTGGCTTTATAGACCTGCTGCCTCTATGGTACTGGGGGCTCTGCAGAGGCCTGACCTAAGTCATGTGCATCTCTCTATCCCAAAGAGCTAGTCACAGAATTGGTATTCAGTGAGAACATGGTAAAAGGGATGGATGAATGGGTGGATGGATGCATGAGTGGGTTGATGGATAGGTAGGTGGATTGATGCATGGGTGGGTGGATGGATATGTGGGTGGATGGGTAGATGGGTGGGCGGGTGGATGAATGGTTGGAGAGACAGATAAGTGGATAGATGGAGATGGAGATAGAAGGGGATGGATGGAAACATGAATGAAAAAGTGGTTTGAGGTGATGACTTAGGCTCTCCCTCCCACTTCACCCATCCAAGGGTATTTTCATTTTGTTAGAAAAGTAGTAGAATTTCTCTAAGACAAAAGAATTCATGGTGAAATTTCAGATATCATGATAGACTGGTAGAGACAAAGAAACTTCTCCCTGTCCCCATTTCACCAGTGAGACCTCAAGGCAAATTGAGTGACACTGTCCAGGGAGCTGAGAGCCCCAGCTTCTCATTTTGCTTTTGAAACTTACTCAATGACCTTGGATGAATTCCCTCCCTTTCCTGGGCCTCACTTTACTCATGTGTAACATAGGGAGGGGGCAGTGAGTGAAATGAGTCCCGCTACCTCAGCATCCTGTAACCGCCTGCAAGGCCTACCCAAGGCCAGAGCCTCCCTAAGCATGTCCAAAGCTGCTAGGGGCAATGACTCCTTCAGTCAGATGTGGCTTCTCTAAGAGGTGAGTACCTTCTGCAAAGCAATGTGCTGAGGGCCGCCAGCCGGGCAAGTAGCCCCAAGAACAGGTCAGCAACAGACTCCGTCTTGCTCTGCCTTCAGAACCAGCACAGAGCAAGAAGAAAACATCAAAAAGGCTGGTGACATGAGGTCCAGTCTTCTGTCCCCTAAATGATGAATCCCTTCACATATGAAACTGTCCTGCGCAGGGAGTAGGCAAACCAAACCAAAGCTGGGAGATGAGGGTTCAGAGCTCAGGTCCCAGGGTCATCCAGGCCTGGGTGCAAATCCTGCCCCTGCCCCTTCTCAGCTGTGCAACCTTGGGCCAGTTCTCCCCGTCTCTCTGAGGCTCATCATTGTTTTCTTCCAATAGGGGGATATATTAGCTCTCCATCTCACTGGGTGGCTGTTCTCCATGGACGCCAGCTCATCATCCTCCCAGAACTGCAAAGGAGAGCCCAGAACGTACCCAGTGGGACTTTCCCTGGAGGGCAGCATGGGGATGGCTACGTACTAAGTGTTTACTGAGCACCTAAATGTGCCAGACCCTCTTCTCTGCTCTGAGGACTCAGTGGTGAGCTAAGGTGCCCTGGCGTCTGACCTCGTGCAATTTAAAGTCTGGAGCAAGGGGTGGGGAGATGGTCATTTACCAAATGGTCATTCCAGTGAACATAAAGTATCACTGATATAGGTGCAATGAAGGAGAAAGTGGGGGTGAAGTGGGGGCTATGGCACAGGATCCCCTTTGTCCCGGGGTGGTCATCGGGGAAGTGACTTGAGCTGAGACCTGAAGGATGCACAGGCTGTGAGCTGGTAAGGGTGTCGGAGATGGCAGAGTGGGGGCAGGAAAGAGGACTGGCAAGTGCAAAGGCCCTGTGGCAGGAGGGACAGTGTGCTCAAGCATCTGAGAGAAAGCCAATGTGGCTGGAGCAGAGAATGAGAGGCAGGGTGGTATCCAATGAAGCTGGAGATGTGGACAGGGGTCTAACTGCTCAGAGGCTCAGGGGCCACAGGCAGGGCTTTGGATTTTTTCCTGGGAAAAATAGGAAGGCCTTAAAGGGCAGAAAGTAGAAGGGTGAGGAGTCCAGTTACTGGGATGTGGAGAATGAACATAGGGAACCCAGAGGGGAGGCTGGGAGCAGTGAAGCAGCTATGCCACTGCCCAGGCAAGAGATGGTGCCTCTGTCCAGACAAGGTGGCCCAGATCAGGTGGTGGCCACAGAAGGGATACGAACCAGGAACAGCCATCATCCAAGCTTTGGCAAATGACCACTAGGCAGAGAAGTGACGGCTTGTGAAGTCCATGAGGACTTCCCCCGTCCCTTCTCAATGTGTTTTCTTAAGGCTCTAAAGCTAAGTTGCAGCTCCATGGACCAAGGCACTCCATCCCAAGAGTCCTCAGGGCAGGATGACTTTCCTAGAGCAGGATCTCCATGTGATAGTTAAGGTGATGCCATTTACAATGCCTAACCACAGACTTTATAGTTTACAACCACTTTTCATGGCCTTTCTCATATTTGATCCTCACAACCATTCTCACGCTGGGAAAACTCCAAACCCAAACTCTTCCATGACTCCCTTTTGAAGAATAAAAACAGTAACAATGATAATAACTATTGCTATACAGTAGATTCTTGTTATTAGCGGTAGTTATGTTCTATAAGAATCTCCACAAACGCTGAATTAGTGAATACTGAACGACTGCCCCTAGTGGAAATACAGGGATAGGTTTCTGGGAGCCTCCATGAACAATATTTTCTGAGTTCCCTTCATGGCTCAGTGGTTAATGAACCCGACTAGGATCCATGAGGATGCGGGCTCGATCCCTGGCCTCACTCAGTGGGTTAAGGATCCGGTGTTGCCATGAGCTGTGGTGTAGGTCGCAGACGCAGCTTGGATTCCATGTTGCTGTGGCTCTGGCGTAGGCCGGCAACTGCAACTCCAATTCGATCCCCAGCCTGGGAACTTCCATATGCCATGCGTGCGGCCCTAAAAAAAAATGAAGCAAAACAAACACACACCACAATAATTTCATCAATTGACACATCCAGAACCTTGTTTGTTGTGTTTTTCTGTATAAAGACACCTTATTCAGTATTTACTGTGGATTCATTAACATTGAACTCATGGCTCCCAGCACTATAACTCACGTGTAAATGAAGCTCATCTGACAAACGTGCTTTCTTCATAAGCACATCACAGTCTTCTTAGCTAAGGACACTAGACAGCATTTCAGCATGGCACTTCGGGCCATTTTTTTTTAATGTTAATTTTTATTTATTTATTTATTTTTGGCTGTGCCCAAGGCATGCAGAAGTTCCTAGGCTAAGGATCAATCCCATGCCACAGCAGTGACAATGCCAGATCCTTAACTGCTAGGCATCAAGGAACTTCAGGGGTTATTTAAAACAGCTAAATTACCAACAGAAAGAGAAAAAAAAAAAGTAAAAAAACATGGCTCTTAGTAGACCACAAGGAAGCACCCTCCTTGACACGAGAGTTGAAATGAGAAGGCAGAGTGACACCCTGTTCAGCCTCATCTGGAAACATGCACATTGGATGACAAAATTTTCCCTGCTCCACACTTATCTGCAAAGGACTGCAAAAGGACCATATTGATTTGGGGTTACAAATAAAGTTAGTAGTCAGACTTAATGAGTAACATGGAACCTGTGAAGCATGAGAACAAGGTGTATGCATCCATGTGGCCCAGACCCTTTGTGCGCTGGGGGCTCAGCGCCTGCTCTCATGGGGCTGGCCCTTCATTTGCCAGGCACGTGCACCTGCCAGGCATGTGCACCTGCCAGGCATGGTGCAGCCTTACCTCCCAGGGATGGTTCTTTTCCAGAGGGGATGGAGAGCTTTTGTTGCAGGCGGAGGGTCCTAAAGTTGGAAAGTGGCCCAAGAGGGTTGCTTTCCATGGGGTCCAGTTCTGCACCCCTAGAGCTTCACCTGCACCCTCCCATTCTAAAACTATTTTTCCATCAGGTCTCTTAAAACCCTATTCATCTCCCCCTTCCTGCCAAGTAAGCAGTTCAGCTCACAAACTATATTAATCTCTGGCATAAATTAAATAAAATATTGCCAAGCAACGCAAAGGCAGAAATCCTCTTACAACCCACGTGGGTATCGATGCTGTACTTTGAGGCAGGGCTGAGCCTCTTAGTGTGGGACTGTAAACACGCCTGAACCCTGGAGCTAAAAGTGCAGGCCGGGCACACACCTCACCCTCAGGGCAGAAGGACCCCCCCCCGCCCCTGCACCATGGTGGGGGCAGGTGCTGCTCGGTGCCTGCTGGTTTCACTGGTTCTTCACAGACAAGGGAGGGCAAAACTTAAGGGCTGGACACTTGCTAGTGAAAACCATCTTTACAATCCTGACTATTTAGCTTACCCAAATGCCAAATATTGCACTTAAGACTTTATAAAGCATTTTCACATCCAGAGCTGATTCCGCTTCCCATTAAGTGAGAGGTAGGTGGTGATATCACCCCAGTTTAGAGATGAGGAAAGTGAGGCTTGGGGGAGGTAGAACTACTTGCCTGATGTTACACAGGCAGGAGGCAGAGGTGATCTCAGGACTTTTGCCTCCCAAAGTACAGTCTTTCAACTGCTTACTTAGGTACAGAAAGAATGCTCCCCCACCCCACCCCCCCATGAGCTGGTCAATTCCAAACTGGAAACTGTGTTTCAGAAGTAACAAAGCAGGAAAGGAGATTGTGGTTGTGCTTACAACCTCTGCACCACTGGGAGTGGTTCAGCACCAAGCTCTGCCACCTGCCAGCTGCAAGTCCTGGGGAAAGTTACTGTCTCTATGTCTCAGTTTCCTCACCATGTCCTCACTGGTAAGTCTCTAAAGTCCTGTCTGCCTCAGAGAATTGTTGCAAGGATTAAATGAGTCAATATTTGTAAAGTGCTTAGCATAGAGTCTGCCACTCGGTAAATGCTATATAAATATTTATTAAAACTAAACCAAATTAACCTAGGTATAAATCGGAAAGGGAAAGCATTTGCCAAACTGGTTGTTACCCCAAGTTTTCTATTTCTAATTCAGCTGAACTTCATGTTTATTTCTTGTCATCAACATTGCTTTTAATAGCCAAGTGACAAGTCCATCTTTCCTACCTACAGGAACTTTAGGCAGGAACAGGGTCGTACCACAACTCGGCATTATTAACCCATTTTGGAGATGAGGACTCCTGAGGCTCAGGGAGGTGACGTGACTTGCCCGAAGTCACAAAACTGATAAGTGACAGAGTCAGGATTCAAATCCAGCAAAAAGACCTGTGCTGTCAGTCTCTCCACCTCCCATCTGACCAGGTGGCCAAGCTCCTGCTAACTGAGCTGGGTGCCTGGAGGCCCAGGCTTCGGGGGAAAAGGTTGTTGCCAAGGTCGTTGCTGTGGACACAGTGGGACAGACCACACAGACTGGGCCCACTCCTGCCCTGAGGCTGGTCCTCCCCAGGGCCCGGCAGCCCAGGGGAGAAACTCAGGCTCCGTACACCCCATGCACAATGGGCCCTGCCTCTTTAAATGGAAAGCATTGGGTCTTCCTCATGCCAGGCCAGAAGAGGCAGAAGTGGCTCCATGTCCAATGTAACTTCAGGATTAAAACTGCAGACCACTCTTTGGAAGGTGCTAGAAGATTTAACACAACTTCCTGTCAACTTCCCAATTGTTTCTTAGAGAACTTTTGTGAGGGCTATATTTCTCACCCTTAGTGATTTGCACCCAAAGCTAAAATATTGTCCCACATCCAGAAGAGAGAAGGGATTTGAAGTTAATGTGAAGAAGGCCCATGAGGTCCCTGACTTGGATCAGGAGACGGGTTTGAGGTCTGGCTTGGCCACTGTCTCGCTGCGTGACTTCAGGAAAATCCTTTCTTTCTCTTTGCCTCATGAGCAGGGGGCAGGGGCCAAAGGGTGTATCCAGTCTGTGGGGAGCTGTGGGCTCCTGGGGGAAATAAGAGCATACAAATGTAGGAAGCAATGTCTTCTGTGACTGCTGACTGGCCCTGACTCATCCAGAGTCAGGGCTCCCTTGAAATGAAGATGATAAGAGGCAAGGATGTGCAGGGGTTGGATGGGACCAGTGGTCCTGAGCAATACGGGTCTGGGGTTGCACCCTCACTCTGCTGTTCCCAGCTGTGTGACCTTCCCTCATCTCATCTATAAAATAGCAATCCTAATCACTATCTATAGGGTAATTGTGAGATGTAAACAAGTCAACACACTCGTTTGCTTCATAAATGCTACTTTTCCTAGCCTAACCCCACTTCCTAGAAGTTTCTTCCACCCAGTAATAGAATAACACATGATATGATTCCCTCCATTGCAGATGTGCCACCACTCCCCAGAAATAATCTTTCTTTCCCAATCCTAACCTCTGGAAACCTAATACTAAGATTCATTCTTTGTGGTTAAAAAACTTTTTATTTGTTATTGGACCAAGACTGAGGCTTATCAGTTAATAACACTTTAGCATGAATCTGTTCAAATCAAACACCTTCTTCTCTAATAGTAGGACATGGGGATGGGGATTTTAATGAAGAGAGGCCACAATACTGAAGCACTGACCTTTCACAGGGTCACTAGGTGGGCAGGAAAAACCAGAAACCTGCCAGAAGATGTGGACTAAATTAACCTTTAATATTCTACAACTTTCTGAAATAATAACCCTGAGCAACAAACCTTAAGACAAAATGTATATTCTTGGGCATTTGTTAGGAGCCCCGTGATATCTAAGTCTAGCCTCCATTCTACGTACGAGCAGGGTGGCCTCGAATGCCTGCTTAACAGCCATTCTTTTCCATGCTGCCAAGACATAGCAGAAGGAGGAAATGCATAATACCTGCTTTCCTGGACTCCTTCCCAATTAAGGGTCTCCTCTGTCCCATTCTTTAAAACTTCTACTAGAGGGATCCCAGGAAAGATTTCCCTCCCCATTTGAAAGGGAAAGATACAAGGAGAACCTTACTTCCTCACCCTCTTTCCTTCTATCTTTGGATGCTTCCTTTTAAGGATGTGAGGCTTGAAGCAGTGGCAGCCATTTTGCAGTCATGAGGCTGACCCAATGAGCTAGCACTGGCTCCTTACTAACTCAGCCCAGAGACCTTCCACTATCAGGTACTTATTACTTTAGTGCTTTTACTTATATATTCTGTTACCTGCAGGCAAAATGCTCCTTCTTGATTCACAAGGCAACTGAGGCCATGTGACTGACTTAGAGCCAACTCTATGTTAGCTGGTAGTGGTGGCAGCATGGTGCGACCCTGGTGTCCATGGTTTCAATAACTTTCATAGCACCATATCCCAAGGTGACCCTGCTGGGTGCCTTGCAACTCAGCCTGGGAGACACTTCCACCCCTCCTTTCAAGAAGTACACCTACCATGGCCTCTTACAGCTGTACCAAGTCAGTTCCTCAGCCCTAATGAACAACTCCCTAATGCCAAAAAGAGCCCTAGGACCTTCCCTGTGTGGCCTTGAGGAAACATGTCTTTTGGGTCACGGTGACATAAAAAAGATAAATCACACCCTTCTGGGCATCTCCACTCATGGGATTTGAGAGCTAAGAACCCAGCACAGGCAACTGAAGTCATCTCCCTGCCTCCAGAAGGGTGGCCGGTGCTCTCCAAGAAAGAGGAGTATGTGATTGCCTTCTGAACCTTGACCCCATGTCCAGCAAGCCTAGTCACACAGAAGGACCCTTACCCTCAAAGTATTTCCCCTGTGAGCACCTAAGACTCCATAGGAGTGTGCATGCCTTCAGCATAAACCTCTGTCCTGGCCAGCATGCAAACTGCCCCAGTCTACCTAGGAATGAACACTTTCTTTAGGGGAAGGTTTGCTGGGGAAGCTCATCTCATGGGGAGCTGGGGCTCAGAGGTCTAAGCTGGGTGTCAGGGAGACACAGCAGCATGTTACTCAGGTGCGAGGCTGTCTCAAAGGAAAGGGAGATGACGTCTTCAGTGTGGCTTTAGGGACCCTTGCATGGAAACTAGAGGGAGACAGGTCCTATCTGACAGAGGATGGGGCCTTTCAACACTCACAGGATCACCAGGTGAGTGTCCATAGGAATCGGTGGGTTCTCACTGGCCCTGCTGTGTAGAAGACAATAGGAAATGGTGGGGACCATGGGCATCTGGAGAGGATTACCTAAGCTTCTGAATTTCTAAGAGAAGTTGGAAATCCAGGGGTTTTTTCATGACATTTCCCAGTTTGGGGATTTGGGTAGCTAATTCCAGTTTAAGTCAGCAGATGGGGTAATGCAGTGTACACAGAATTAAACACGTGTTTATGGGATTAGCCTGAAGACCCCTAGCTGGAAGCTTAGATTTAGAGTTTCAGGAGTTAGGAGTGTTGCAAGTCAAGTAATCAGGAAGTGGCTCTAAAAGCCACACACAGTGCCCCTCCCTTTGCCAATGACATCCTGAGGACACGAGGCGATAGGGCTTGTTGGCTCTTAGGTTTCTCCACTGCATCACACCCATGTGCCATGTCCTGAGACTCTGAAGCCCACCCCATCCCTCTCCCTGCCCTCTCCAGTGCTCTGAACACATTCAGGATGCAGAGTCAGAGAGGAATCAGAAGTTGCTGCCCAGCATCGTCTCCCATGATTTGGCTTTAGTGGAAAATTCCACTGGCTTCTCCCAGGTAGTATTGTCACACAGCGACAACACAGCATCCACAGACATCAAAGCCCTGCTCTTCCCTGACAAGGATGGTGTCTTCTTGGTCATCTTTTTACATCCCTGCCACTGTTGCACTGACCAGGCAAGACCAGCCTCTGCAAACTGTCCCTTGGGGGGGTGTTTCACTAAGCATTCCCCAACCTCAGCTCAAAGAGATTCCTGCTGGAGAAGGAGGCTACGGTAGTGGCTCTGAAGGTTACTCCCAGGTTTTCTTTCTAGGCCTCCTGGGGACATGGGTGGTGGTTAAGGACCACTCAGGGCCATCCAAACTGATGCACAAGTACCCAGAGACACAAACCAGGCCACTGAGAAGCTGGGTGACCTCCCCAAACCCCAGCCTCCAAGAACAGGATAAAACCCTCAGCCTGATGACCCCACAGGGGCAGGATATGGACAAACCAGACGCAGAGTTACTGTTCCAATGAAAAGGTGAATTTTTCTTCCCATGACCCATAAGGGCCCTCCTGGCATCAGTGATGAGCTGCTTTACTCACTTCTCAGGCCAGGGGCCCTCAGACAGGAATGTGAGGTGACAGTGGAGGAGGCTGGGCCACTTTCCAGGAGAAACACAGGCCTGGTCCTGAAGGGCTGGCTTCACTCCCACAGCACCTTTCCAGGCTGGAGGATGGTGGGGAAATGAGCTCACTCAGGCAGAGGAGCCCTGTTGCCTATAACCCTAGGGAGATTAGGAAGAACTTTTAGAAACAGGGATTATTCTAAAAGGCAAAGCTGGTCCATTGCTTCCCTGATTTAAATTGCACAGGGGGCTTCCATTTCCAGCCAAGATGGAGTAACAGAGACCAGGTTACCCTCACATCTACAAAGAATGAAAAGTGAGCAAAACAATAATTTATTTTCAACTAGACATCAGACCGTGATGGAAAGTGGCAAATGAAAGACAGGAAATAAGAGGTGAACCCAGTGACTGCCTCAGCTCATTGCCTTAAAACATTTCCAGGCCAAGCTCAGCAGGGGGAATGTAGGTGGAAACCAGTGGACTCCTTAAGTTGAGGAGATGGAGCTGAGGGTCCAGGACAGAGCACTGGAGAGACAAGAGCAGTGCTGAGAGAGATGTCTGAGATTGCAGAGGGTACCTTGCAGTATGCAACTGAGTACTGACCTGGTCTGTGTGTGAGGAAACCACCTGAAGCCAGAAAAAGAACCACCCCAAAGGATTACAGAGAACAAGGTCTGGCACGCAGGCAGGGCTGGGAATAGTGCCTTTGGCCACCAGCCAGACTGGTAACTCTCAGGATTCATGGGACATTGAGTCAGGCACTCAGAAGGAGGCAATAATTAGCTCTAAATGGAGCAGGGCTCTGCTCCCATCAAACTCAAAGCAAGACCCAGAAGGATCAAATTGTTTCCTAATAGTTTAACTGCATCTCAGATAAAGCTCAAGGATATTAACAGGGATACAAAAACATCTAGCACACAGCAAGGTTAACGTGCAGTGTGTCTGGAACCCAATAAACAATTATCAGGTATGCAAAGAAGCAGGAAATTACAATGATACTGAGAAGATAAAGCAATTAAAAGTGACCCAGAACTGACCAGATACTATAATGAGCAGGTAGGGACACAGTCACAGTTATTATAAATGGATTTCATATGTTCGAAAAGGTAAGCAGATATAAGGAAGATATTAAAAAAGACACAGATCTAACTTCTAGAGATGAAAACTACAGTGTATGGACTGAAGAGGCCCTGGATGAGTTCAACAGTAGATTAGATAGTGTGGAGGAAAAGATTAATGAACTTGAAGACAGCAATAGAAACTAAAATAAAACACAATAAGAAGAGAGAAGAAAAAACAGAACTGAATGTCAGTGAGCTGTGGAACAACTGTAAGTGGCCTAATGTTCATGCAACTGAAGTCCTCAAAGGAGAGGAGGGAGGAGAGGGAATGCAGAAAAAAAATATTTGAAGAAATAATGGCTGAAAATTTTCCAACATTTGATGAAAACTATAAACACACACACTCAAGAAGACCAAAGGATCCCAAAGACATGAAACATAAAGCAAACTATATGAGTTTTCATCAAAATAAAATTTCTCAAAACAAATGATGAAGATAAAATCTTAAAAGTAGCCAAAAAATAACTGAATCATCTGCAAAGAAACAAAGATAATGATGAGAGACTTCTCACTGGAAACAATGCAAGTAAGAAGACAGTGGGGAAACATCTTAAAATATGGAGGAAAAACAACTGTAAGTCTATCAGTGAAAATAGCTTTCAAAAACAGAGGCAAAACAAAGACATTTTCAGACACACAGAACCTGAAAGAATTCATCACTGGCAAAGTCTTACTTTAAGAAATGTTGAAGTCTTTCAGACAGAAGGAAAATGACTCCAGATAGGGCAATAGATCCTTACAAGGAATGAAAAGCACTGGAAATATTAACTACATAGGCAAATATACAAGATTTTAAAATTTCCTCAAACCCTTAAAAAAAATATTGACTGTTTAAGGAGTTCCTTGGTAGCCTAGCAGTTAAGGATCTGGAATTGTCATTGCTGTGGCCCAAGATTTCTGTATGCCTTGAGTGTGGCCAAAAAATAATAAAGCCATTGCTTTTTTAAAAAAATGTTACTGACTGTTTAAACAAAAATAATAAAGTAATGTGGTGTTTGTAATGCACTTGACCTTTGAACAATGTGAGGGTTAGGGGAGCTGACTCCCACAAAATTAAAAAATACATATATAATTTTGTAGTTGGCCCTCCATATCCAGAGTTCTGCATCCTCAGATTCAGTCGCCCACTATGGATTGTATAGTATTATAGTGCATATTTATTGAAAAAAAAAATCCACTTGTAAGTAGACCCATGAAGTTCAACCCTGTGTTGTTCAAGGGTCAACTGTATACACACAAGTGAAGCATCTAACAATAATAGTACAAAGGTTCAGAGGGGTAAAAATGGAAGTATAATATCATAAGGCATACTATATGTGAATCGGTATACTTGAATACAGACCAATAAGTTAAAGATCTATTATACAAATACTAAGTACACTAGTAAAATAACCAAAAAAAAAGAAAGAAATAGAGCTGGTAAAATATCAAAGGGAATTAAACAGAATTATAAGGTTATTCAAGCAATCCAAAAGATAGCAGAAAAAGAGGAAAAGAGAACACAAAGAACAGAGGGGACAAACAAGATGAGAGATTTAAAGCTAATCATATCTATGATCTCAATAAATGTAAGTGGTCTAAGGTCCTTCAGTTAAAAGGCAGAGATTGTCACATTGGATTAAAAGGCTATACACAACTCTATGCTGCCTACAAGAAATGTACTTCCACATAACACAAATATGTTAAAAGCAAAAGGATGGAAAAAGATACACTGTGCTAACACTAATCAGAACCTTGAGTGGCTATAATAATATCAAGCAAAGTGGATTTCAGAGCCAAGAATACCAGCAGGGATAGAGAGGGGTATTTCATAAAGATAAAGGAATCCATTTATCAAGAGGACAGAGCAGTCCTAAAGGTTTAAGCTCCTAGTTAGAGAGCTTAACATATATAAAGCAAAAACTGACACAAATGCAAGAAGAAATAGACAAATGCACAGTCATCGCTGGAGATTTCAAAACTGCTCTCTTAATAAATGATGGAACAAAGGACAGAAACAGGAGATAACTTTTGCAATCTTAGGCAAAGATCTGGGCAAATATTTCTTAGATACACTACCAAAAGCACCACCCACAAAAGAACAAATTGGTGATTGGACCTTGCGAGAACTTACAGCTTATGTTCTTTGAAAGATACTGCTAGGAAATTAAAAGTCAAGTCACAGACTCAGAGAAAAAATTTGTAAACCATATAGCTGATCAAGGACATGTATGCAGAAGATATAAAGAACTCTCAAGACCAATTAATGAGAAAACAAACAACCCAAAATAAATTGGGAGAGAGATCTGAACACTTTACTAAAGAGGATATACATTTGGCAAATAAATATGAAGAAAGATATTCACTATCATTAGCCATGAAGGAAATGCAAATTAAAACCCCAGTGGGGGGTACCACTACCCAAGTACTAGAATAACTAAGACAGACAACATCAAGCATTGCTGAGGATGTGACCTAATTGGAAATCTCATAAACTGGTGAGGGGGACAAAAAATGGTACAACCACTTCGGAGAACAGTTCAGCAATTTCTTTAAAAAGCTTATTATATACCAGTGATATGATTTAGCTATTCCACTCTTAAGTATTTACTCAGGAGAGATGAAAATATATATGTCCACACCAAGATTGAGTGGTCATAATAGGATTATTTGTAATATTCCCAAAGTGGAAGTGAACCAATTGACTATCTATACATAAATAGATAAAAAACTTGTATATTCCTAAAATGGGATACTACTCCATTGAAATATAAGGAATTGAAACATTAAAATATGCTACAATATGTGGGAATGTTAAAATAATCATGATGAATGAATGAAGCCAGCTTCCTCCCCCAAAAAGAGTAAAAATTGTATGATTCCATTTATATAAAGCTTCTAGAAAATGCAAATTAATAATTGATGGTGACAAGAAGATTAGTAGTTGATTTAGGTTTGGGCAGCTGGGTGTGGCAGGAGGGAGGGAGCTACAAAGAGATCCAAGGAAACTTTTGGGGGTGATGGAGACGTTTGTTTTTGATGGTGGCAATGGCTTCATTGCTGTACCCGTAACACAAACTCATCAAACTGTAGTTTTTAAATGTGTCCAGTTTAATCATATATAAATTATACCTCAAAAGAGCTGTTTAAAATAATTTTTAAAACTGAACAAAATAAAAATTTCTTCAGGGAGTCTGTACAGCCCTTCGGCTGAAGCCCAAATTCCTGTAAGAGCTTAAGGGACCCAGGGAGGGCAATCTGTCACCTGGGACCCTCTCCAGCCTTAGCATGGATGCCCCCCCCCGTGCCACCCCCATCCCCACCTCCCACTCCCAACCTCATACACCAGCCTCTAGCCACGCTCAACTTCACCTCCTCAAGGCAACATATCCAGTGTTATCTCCAGGCTTTTGTATTTGCTGTTCCCTCTGGACCCTTCCCACTTCTAAATTCACCCAGATGACTCCTACTAATTTTTCAGTTCTAGAAGCCCCCATTAGGTAACCCCCTGAGCTCTTACACTTACCAATTTGTATTATAATCACCTGTTTAACTAACTGCTAACATTATGGTGCTGATTAAAAGAACCCCAGCCTGCCCCCACACGATGCCTTCTGTAAGTTCAGGGAGCAAGTCTGGTTGGTTTATCTTGGAATTCCCAGTACCAGGCACACATACAGAGAACTTCTATGTGCCAGACCCCACTCAAAGCACTGTGCAGAGATGAACTCTTTTAATCTTCACAGCCTGTCTCCAAGGTAGACATGATAATTGTTCTTATTTTCCAGATGAGAAAATGGCAGCTCAGGAAGGTTGAGTAACTTGCTCAGGTTCACACAGCCAGAAAGTGCTGAGGCCAGCACTTGAACCCAGGTGGTCTAGCTCTTAATGACAGGGCTACCATCAATGAAGCGAACAAATGGGAACTGCAGAAGCTTCAAATGTTAGCTCTCAAATCAGCTTTGGCATCATTGAGCCCAACCTCTTGGCAGGCCCTATGGGTCTCGGGGAGCCTGACACCTCTCATGCAGTGGGGCACCAGACCCAGTTAATGAGGTCATCACATGCCTCTGGCCATGGTGATTGGTTAGGAGTGGTCATGTGACTTGGTTGATCAACCTTAACAAAAGCTAATTTCAGGACTTTTGCTGGAACTATGGAGCAAAAGGCACTTGCTTTCTTTTGAGGTCTCTGAGCTGATGAGACATAAGCTTGGAGCTACTAAAGTCCAACTTTAAATATCATGAGGCCATGCAGAACAAATCAGAGCTGACAGGTAGATGCAGATGAATTAGCGGCAACAGAGTTGGTGTCCCTGGATCCAGCCTTGCCTGAAGCTGTATGGTTTTAGTTTTGAGAAATTTTATCTTCCCCTTAAAAAAATTTACAAGCATTGGAACTGAATTTGTACAATTTTCAACCAAAATGATCAAATAATGATTCAAGACAAGGTACTACTACAGGCCACTGAGTATTGTAACAGGGGATATAAGAATTTCAGAATCTCAGATCTGGAAGGAATCTTAGGTTCTTAGTGTATGCAGTGCTAATCACCACATCTGTCAGTCACATCAGGGCCATTTGACTCAAGATGGTTGTTTTCTAAACCAGTATTAAGTCCTGCACCCCCTGTTCTCTCCGTACCTTGCTGAGATACACACTGGCAGTACTCAGAGATGGCTGCTCAAAATCAGCTTCAACTAACACAAAGGGAGAGCCTAGAAGAGCTGCCGCAGATGGAAGAACTGTGCTGACTGGGAGGGAGGCTGGCATATACCCACACCTTGCATCCTCCTTTCAACCTGCAGATGGAAAGGATGAGTGAAGGGGCTTCCACGGGACTGGAGGCAAGGACAGAAACTTCCTAACTGCGACATTTGTTCTTCATGCTTACTTGGGAACAAAGGAGGACAGAGAAGCAGCATTTCCTTATCCAGATGTGCATGTTTGTGGGTGAAGAAGAGTGCTCATCTTGCTCACAGGGCAGCGAAGGCCGTGGGGCACCACCTATTTATCATCTTTTTGGATAAACCACCCACTAGTCGACAGACACTGCAAGGTTTACTGCTATAAATCTCATTTCACAGATGAGGAAACTGAAGCTCAGAGAGACTAAGGGACTTGCCCAAGGCCCTATACTCAGTAATTAAGAGTCAGGACCTACACTGAGACTTTTCTGCCTACAAGTCCCGTTCACCTTCTAACACATCCAGATAAAAAAGGTAACAGCTAGAAATTACCACAATGAGGAGTTCCCGTTGTGGCGCAGTGGTTAACGAATCCGACTAGGAACCATGAGGTTGCGGGTTCGGTCCCTGCCCTTGCTCAGTGGGTTAACGATCCGGCGTTGCCGTGAGCTGTGGTGTAGGTCGCAGATGCGGCTCGGATCCTGCGTTGCTGTGGCTCTGGCGTAGGCCGGTGGCTACAGCTCCGATTCAACCCCTAGCCTGGGAATCTCCATATGCCGCGGGAGCGGCCCAAGAAATAGCAACAACAACAACAGACAAAAAAAAAAGACAAAAGACAAAAAAAAAGAAATTAGCACAATGATAATAGCAGACAGTTAGTGGATGACTGGGCACTCACTGTGGGTGGGCCCTCAAGCTGGGGCCCTGATCCCCGCCTCACACCCTCCTGCCTCCTGCCTTCTCTTCTGGGGCTCTCTGGGAAAGAAACAAAACCAGTGCAGGGGCTTGGTGTCTCCTAAGGCTTTGGAGGAAATGTTGAAGAAAGGAGAACCAGGTCCTCATAAAACAGAGGGATTCATAGTCCCTGGATGGCCAAATGAACTTAGAAGTACTACCCAGAGGGGTGTCTCTGATAGCACGTGGCCTGGCCCTGTGCCTACAACATACTGACCACTGATCTGAAGGAGAACAATTTAGGGTTGGGATGGGGGGTGACCTAAGGCAGAGAGGATTATAAACTCCTAGGGTGATGGCATCCTCATACTCTCAACTGAACTCAGAACAACTAACAACTCTGGGACCTCAACTGAATGGAAGGAAACACAGAAATGGAGCAGGTGGATGCTGAAAAATAACACTTTTGTGAATAACTATTTGCTCAACAGAGTCAAAGGAAATCACTGCAAGAAATTCCAAGAAAGAGAATTTCACTATGGTCTTGCTAAAAAGGGGCAATGTTTTGACCAGGGGCAGTAAACTCAGGCCCCCCAGGGGTCAAGCAGATGATGAGTGAGGAGGGATGGGTGAAGATAGCAGCAAATAGAGAGCTTCATGTCCAAGTCACAGACAGCTGATTCTCAGCCCCGCTTAGAGTGGCCCAGCATGGATGAAGGCCTGAGATCCCCATTCTTGCAATTTTTCTTAAAGAGAAGGTGGAAATCAAAATTCAAGGTAACTGCCTTACTTTTAAATACTAAACTTTGTTTTGATTTAATGTTCTGTGGATCAAACAGAACATACCCAAGAGACAGATCTGGCCCTTAAACTGACACTTGATGACCTTCGGTCTATACTAAGGATGTCAGTTCCTCTCTCTCTCTTTCCCTCTCCCTCTTTATCTTTCTCTCTCCATCCCTCCCTCATCTATCTCTCTCATTGCTCAACTGTAACTGGAAATATGTCTGGGGCTGCAGCTCCGGGAGACACCCTTTAAAGGGAACAAGTTCCAAGGGAGCAGGACGAGAGGGCATGGAGACACTCTCAGTGAGAAGCTATGTCAAGGAGAGAAATGGATGAGCTACCATATATGATTGATTCATCTACCCATCCATCCATCCATCTACCACCCACACACACATTCATCTACTCTCCATCCATCCTCCTACCCACACATCCACCCATCCTTCTACCCACATAACCATCCATCCATCATTCATCCATCCTATAGTATGCTATTTTAGTCAAGAACATGGATTTTGGAGCCAGACTGCCTGGAAGCCAATCTAGCTTTGCCATTTCCTGAATGTATACACTTGGGCAGAGTGCTCCACCTCCCTGAGCCTCAGTTTCCCCATTTGTAAAATGGGGAAGATATAGTAGAGTTGTTGTGAGGATTAAGAGTTAATGCACGTAAAGCACAGTGACCAGCACCAGGCACATTGTATGTGCTCCATATATGGGAGCTAACTTAGCTATTAGTATTCACTCAGCAGTCAGGGATATGCCAGGCACTATACTGCGTGCTGGGTGGGGAATAAAACAGGCACAGTCACTGCCCTCAAGGAGCCTATACACCTGGAGGAGACAGTAGTAAACAGGTAACTTACATTCTTACCTTTTAGAATAAAAGAGACTTTGTACACGTATATGCACACATGGGCATGCACATGTCCAGCCTTTGTAAAATTCAGCAGAGCCCTGTGATCATATATCATCAAAATAATCCATTTCTATATTTAAAGAACACTACACGATTTTTCATGACCCAATAGGCCCATTCCTATGGAAATAATCACAGGTATGCACAGAGATTTAGCTAAAAAAGAGATGCAGCATGAGATAGTGACACAGGTCAATCTGTTTTGCATCCTTGGCATAGCAGGCTATGTATTTTACACTTGGGACTGCAGAGCATCTCTCGTCCCCCATACACTGAGCTTAGTCCTCCACTGCCCGAGCCCTGAGGAGGCCTGGCAAAGGTATGTGCTCACCTGGTGGTCACACCTTGCTCTCAAATGCCATGTTCCTCTAACAGGAGCCATAGATCCAGATGGAGATGGCTGACTACAGGGCAGGGGCAGGGTAGGTTCAAGATGAGCCAGGAGGAATATCAGGTCAAGCCAGAAAGCTAAGGAGATCACACACACACACACACACACACACACACCAAAAAACAAGAACAAAACAAAGATGGAGGCATGTCATAAAGACTCAAACAGGGGCTCCCACTGGCTAATTCTGGGATGATTTGAGCACCAAAATAATGAAATAATTTAATGAATTGTAAGACATTGGGAGAAAATAGGAATTCATGAACTCGCATAGAAAAACTGGTAAATCAAGGAATCAGTGGGGGAGAAGGGGGCGCTCTTGCCTTGGGGGTGCCTGGTCCACCTGGGAAGTGCAGAGAGGGTACAAGGGTTGCAAAATCAGCATTTGGTAACCATCTCAGAAAGGAATGGATCAGGCAAGAATTTGCAATGTATGTTAAGCAGGGGAAGCTGGAGAAGCCAGATGTGTACATGGCCCTCAAGTGTTTCCCCACAGGTTGAGGTTAAAATAGAAAAGATACAGTAGAGAAATTAAATAATACTTTTCCCAGGTAATCAAAATGAATAATTCCCCTGCTAGGCACATGGCCCAAATAAGTGAAAATGTGTAGTAAACAAATAGATGTATACATATGTTCATAGCAGCTCTATTCACAAAAGTCATAAGGTAGAAGCAGCCTCTATGCCCATCAACATATTAAACAAAACATACAGTGGAATATTATCTAGCCATACAAAGGAATGAAGTTCTGATACATGCCACAACATGGGTGAACCTTGAAATCATCATACTAAGTGAAATAAGACAGACATAAAAGAACACATATTATGCAGTTCCATTGATATGTACAGAATAGACAAATCTATAGAGACAGAACACGAACTGGTGGTTACAGGGGCTGGATGTGAGGAATGGGGAGAAACTGCTTAATGGGTTCAGGGTTTAGTTTTGCAGGTAATAAAAATGTTTTGGAACTAGATAGAGGTGGTGGTTGTATAACATTGTGATGTGTTAAATGCCACTGAATTGTTCACTTTAAAGTGGTTACTTTTATGTTATGTGAATTCCATCTCAACAAAAATTATGATATCAATGCCAAACTTATGGATTGTATAACTGTACTATGGTTATTTATGAAAAAGTCCCTCTTAAGAAATACGCACTGAAATATTTAGGGGTAATGGGATAAGATGTATACAAGTTACTCTCAAGTAGGTTAGGAAGAATATTTTATGTGTAGATGGCTAAGTAGAGATACTCTGTGTAAATGGTAAAGCAAGTTGAGTAAGATGTTAACAACAGGTGAATCCAGGTACAATATACAGATGTTCTCTGTAGCTTTCTTGCAACTATTCTCTGATCTTGAAATTACTTCCAAACAAAAGGTTAACAATAAGAAAAGGAGGAGGGTATGCTCAAAAGAAGTCAGGGGAAAAAAAAGTTCTAAAGGGCATCACTGGAGCAATTGATGAAATGAGACTATGACAAGTGTATTAAGCATTGGTGTTGGGTTAATGTTAAATTTCCAGATGTTATAACTGTACCAGCTCTTTGTTCCCAGAAAATATACACTGAAGTAATCAGAGGTGATGCTTAAGGAGGTCTGCAACTTTCTCGGATGTGCATGTGGAAGTGTGCACACGTGCACACACACACACACACCCCAAAGGAGGAGGAGGTAAACACTGGGTACTTATGAGTAAAAGGGTGCAGGAATGTTTTATATTATTCTTACAATTTGAAATGACACCATCAAAAAAGTTAGAAAAAGAAATAAACCCAGACACCTTTGGTCAATTAAACTTTGACAAAGGAGGCAAGAATATAAAATGGGAAAAAGAGAGTCTTTTCAGGAAGTATTGCTGGGAAACCTGGACAGCTGCATGCAAATCAATGAAATTAGAACACACCCTCACACCATGCGCCAAAATAAACTCAAAATGGCTGAAAGACTTAAATATAAGACAAGACACCATCAAACTCCTGGAAGAGAACATAGGCAAAACATTCTCTGACATCAACCTTACCAATGTTTTCTCAGGTCAGTCTCCCAAAGCAACAGAAATAAAAGCAAAAATAAACCCATGGGACCTAATCAAACTGACAAGCTTTTGCACAGCAAAGGAAACCAAAAAGCAACTTACAGAATAGGAGAAAATAGTTTCAAATGATGCAACTGACAAGGGCCTAATCTCTAAAATATACAAACAACTTATACAACTCAACAGCAAAAAAAGCCAACAACCCAATGAAAAAATGGGCAAAGGACCTGAAGAGACATTTCTCCAAGGAAGATATACAGATGGCCAACAAACACTTGAAACAATGCTCAACATTACTGATTATTAGAGAAATGCAAATCAAAACTACCATGAGACACCACCTCACACCAGTCAGAATGGCCATCATTAATAAGTCCACAAATAACAAATACTAGAGGGGGTGTGGAGTAAAAGGAATGCTCCTGCACTGTTGGTGGGAAAGTAAGCTGGTACAACCACCATGGAGAAGAGTATGGAGGTATCTTAGAAAACTACCATATAGACTCAGCAATCCCACTCTTGGGCATATATCTGGACAAAACTCTACTTAAAAAAAGACATGCACCCGCATGTTCATTGCAGCGCTATTCACAATAGCCAAGACATGGAGTCAACCCAAATGTCCACTGATAGATGATTAGATTAGGAAGATGTGGTATATATACACAATGGAATACTACTCAGCCAAAAAAAGAACAAAATAATGCCATTTGCAGCAACATGGATGGAACTAGAGACTCTCATCTGAGTGAAATAAGTCAGAAAGAGAAAGACAAATACCATATGATACCACTTATATCTGGAATCTAATATATGGCACAAAGGAACCTTTCCACAGAAAAGAAAATCATGGACATGGAGAACAGACTTGTGGTTGCCAAGGGGGAGGGGGAGGGAGTAGGAGGGACTGGGTGCTTGGGGTAAATAGATGCAGAATGTAGCCTTCGGGATGGATTAGCAATGGGAGCCTTCTGTGTAGCACTGGGAACTCTGTCTATTCACTTATGATGGAACACTTAATGTGAGAAAAAAGAATGTATACATGTATGTGCAACTGGGTCACCATGCTGTACAGTAGAAAAAATATATATATATTTGATAAAAAGAAAAAAAAAAGGCAATCGTGGAGGCACGAGCTACAACATCTGCCTATTGGGTCTGTGTTTACCTCCTCTGACACGGCCCTGGATGATCCCTGGAAATGTGGTTGATGCGTCCCTCCCTCAGTCCCCATCTCTCCTGCATCTGTGGCTGCTTCCTGCTGGGATGATAGTCTGGGTCTCCTTTCACCCCGCAACAATTCAGAGTCTCTTCATGTGACTAGAATAGGGTCAAAGTGGGGACCAGAAGGCTCACCCTCCTGTGTTGTGGCATTCACAGGATCTTTGATATGGCCCCACTGAACCTGGGAGGACCCACATGACCCCAGCATAGTCCTTGTTGCAAAGACGTTGAGGAGACAGGGTTCCTTGGCAGATGTTCTCAATCACAGGAGACAAGAGGCCCCAGCACCACTCTGCCCAGAGACAAGCACCCAAAGCCCACACTTCTGCTGCTCTGGATTCAGCCCCTCTGTGATCAGGGGCTAAGGGCTGCTGCAGTAGCA
Source organism: Phacochoerus africanus (assembly GCF_016906955.1). Taxonomy (NCBI): domain Eukaryota; kingdom Metazoa; phylum Chordata; class Mammalia; order Artiodactyla; family Suidae; genus Phacochoerus; species Phacochoerus africanus. The sequence continues at coordinate 147,125,049 of NC_062544.1, forward strand.
GGAGTAGGATAAACTGGCAAGAGATGGGGCAGCAAATGCGTGCCAAGAGGGCTCACTGTGCAGGTTTGCAATCATGAGCTTGGTGAATTGCCTATTTGAGGTCATTGATGATCCTCCTGAAATCAACAAAGGCTAGGTTGCTGCAAATCACACGAGTTACTGACCTTCTCAGACTGACCTGGGGATGCCTGAGTGGACACAGATACTGCAGGGATGATCCTACAAGCTGCATCACTTTGTTCCTCAATTCTTCTTGCCAGGAAGCCCTTTACCTCTTCCTATCCCAAACCATCCCATCCCAGAGACCAGCTAAAGCTCCCCACCTCTCAAAGTCAGGCCCATGATCAGAGCTCAGGAGGATGCCCCCACATCTCTGACGTCCTATGGCCCTCACGCTTCCTCCATTCATCCCTTAATTCCATAGATGGCTCTGGGTCTAATCACTTCCTGAGCATGTCAGACGCATGGGGACCTCTACCACTGTTCCTCCCCTCGCCTCTTCTTCCCTCCCAAATTCCCTCCCCAGTACCACCCACCCGGCAAACACTCAATAATGTTGGTGGACAGAATCGAGGGAGCCAGATGCGTTACGTAATGAGAACAATCCTTGAGAAAGATTTTTCTGACAGCAGCATAAAGGATGGGCTGGAGGAAAATCAACAGCGAGCCCATCAATCATCACGCACTTATTGAGCATCTCCTGTGTGAGCCACTCCGCTAAGAGCTTTGGAGGATTCAGAGACAGAAAAGCCACCCCTGCCTACTCCCCCACCCCCACCACCACCGGAACTTAATTCAGGTTGAAGAGCCAGCACGTGGAGAGTTACATAATAATACAAGGCATGAAGCGCCCTGCAAATCAACAGCATCAGAGACAGGCACAGCAGGATGTGATTAATTGCCAGGTGAATGATGGACTACAAAGGGACATTCTATGATGCTGTGATTCAGCAAAGCAGTGGGGCTTCAGCACACTGTGCGTGGTGAGGGTGAGAGTGAGTGTGGGCAGCCCCTTCTGCAGTACAAGATTTGGGAAGGGGAAGGAAAGTGGGGAAAGAGGGATTCTGCGTTGTGTCCAGCCCATGGGGAGGGTTTCCACAGGAGAAGGAGATATTAGTGAGGGGATGGGGTCATAAAAGTGAACATGGGGGTAAGGGGAGGAGGTGTGTTTAGGGTCCTTGGGAAGGTCAGTCTGGGAAAGAGGAAAGTGAGTGGTGGGAGTTAGGTTGGACAGCAGGCTGAGGTGGGTGGGAAAGTGCCCTCACATTGGGCTGGAAATTTTTCTTTGCTTTCCACCCCCTGCAATCATCTAGGTTCAAAACTTGCCATCACGGAAGCCAAGGAACAGAGTATCATCGTGGAGAAGAGGCTGAGTGGGGTTACCCTCCACCACATGACCACAGCTGCTATGGGGAAGAGGGGAAGATGGACGTGAAACGGGTCCCCTGGGTTTGCCTGCAATGGGGTGGGGGACCCTGCTAGAGTTTCAGAGGATGGGGCAGGGGGTTGGGTGGTAGATGGAGAGCTCTCTTTAGAAACTTAGGCTGAAGAAGAAAAGGGGCTAAAAGATGATCCTTGGAGAGAAAAGCCATCAAAGGAAGGCATATTTTTTCCTCAGTAGAGGAAGTCTGAGTGTGTTTGAGGAGAAAGGAAAAGAAGTTGGTGGCGATCAATAAAATAACAGGAAGATTAGGAAATAAAACTCAGGGGTGAAGTTCAGAGAAGTGCAGAACAGGAGATGCCTGCCTTCACAGAGGAAAGGAGGGCAGACATCCAGAAAAGGTGTAAAGGTATAAAAGATGATCAAGTTCATACCCAGTGGCCCCCATTACATAATTCTAGGCTACTCTCTCCTTTTCTACATGATGTATTCCTAAAAAGATGCCTTAACATGGGAAAGTGAATTCTTGGCAGGAGAGCAGGGGGTGCATCTGGCTACAGATATGGGAGTACTTGGGAGCCTAAGTTGAGCAGAGAAGGTTGCTCAACCTTCTTAGCCAATCAGCAAGGAAATCAAGCAAGTCTTCTTAGCCAATCAGCAAGGAAGTCAACATGAAGTCTGCTGGCCTCACTGAAGCACTGAGAGGATGCAGTAGTAGCAGCAGACACCAAAGGGTCAGCAGTTTATCAAGAATTGGGGAGTTTCCATTATGGCTCAATGGAAACAAATCTGACTAGGAACCATGAGGTTGCAGGTTTGATCCCTGGCCTTGCTCAGTGGGTTAAGGATCTGGTGTTGCCATGAGCTGTGGTGTAGGTCACAGACGCAGCTTGGATCTGGCATTGCTGTGGCTCTGGTGTAGGCCAGCAGCTGTGGCTCTGATTAGACCCTTAGCCTGGGAACCTCCATATGCCACGGGTGTGGCCCTAAAAAAAAAAAAAGAATTGGCTCCATCAAATGACCTTCTCCAGCAAATCTGGGCCAACTGAGTAATTGAGGGAAAGGACAGTGATGGTTTATAGACAGGAGGCACTCCTCACAAAACATTTCACAGTCCATGTTTTTCTGGCCAGTCTTTCCTAAGGAAAAAGTGACCTGTGTGCCCTTAAATCCATGTTTGAAAATTCTACTACGTGTGTGCCTGTCAAGTATGCTCAGCTATTTCAGGGAACTGTGACCCACTTCACTGCACTCACATGGTCAATGAGGGAGCTGCCATATGTACATAGCATGACCTCACACCCTGGCAAAGCGGATTGGTTCAGGGGTAGGTCCCTGACCCAGTTAGACCAATCGGATTCCTCCCCTGAGATTTCAGAACTTGAATTAAGAGAGGGAACTTTGTCTCTCCCTTCCTGTGGCCAAAACTCAGGACTGGTAAACTCAGGAGTTCTTGATGGCTAGGTGGGGTGGAGACAAGAAAGGGCAACAAAAGATGAAAGACTTAGAGAGAGGTGGGAACAGAATGGGCAGGGCCAGTCAGAGAATCTGCCAGGGTTCTTGGTCCTCTTCTCTAAGTAGTTTCACTACCTATATGATCTCATCCCATCTTAAGAATTTCTCTATGGTGAAGACTCCCTAATTCATACCTCCAGCCTGGACCACCGTATCCATCTGCCTGCTTGACATTTCCTCTTAGATTCCTACCACGCATCTCACATTTAATACATCCAAAAGCCAAACTTCTGATACTCCTCCCCAGCCTCATAATCTTCTCCAGCTCTGTTAATGAAAACATCTTCCCAGTTCACACACTCAAAACCTTGATATCATCATTGACTCCTCTACCACACCCAGTCCACCTTTAGAAAATCATCCAGAATCTGACCATACCCACCACTACCTACTGTCTTTTTTCTAACATCATCATCTCTGACCTGGATTGTGGCGTCACTGGTCTTCCTCTTCTTCCCTAGGCCTCCTCTTAATAAGACAGGTCCTGTTCAACACAAGTCACATCAGGTCTCAAAGCCCTACAATGGCTTCCCACTGCTTTCCTTCAGAATGAAGGCCAAGTCTTTGCAAGGACCTTGCTTAGCCTCATATCCTATTGCCATTCAGCTGTCACCTACCATATTCCTCTTCCTATCACTCCCTCTGCTCCAGCCACACCAGTCTGTAGACACCAGATCTGCCTCAGCCAGTCTCAAGGCTCTCTCCTTCACTCCTTTCCAGGCCTTGTTCAAATGTCACCACCTCATGAGGCTTTCCCTGATTTCCATGTTTGAAAACTGCAACCTTCTCCCTTATCATTCTTAATCCTTCCCTGATTTATCTGCCTCCATAGCACTTATTACCATGTAACATACACCATGCTTTATTCATTTGTTTATTGACTGCCTCCCCCATGTCCAGAAGAATGCCTGACACATAAAGGAACACTGAATGAATGAATGAGTAAATGAATGGATTCCCTACAGCATGCCAATTCCCCAATTTTGCATATGGCAACTGGAAGTGGTTTCTGTTCTCACCAATCCAAAGTGTCCTAACACTTGTGGAAATTACTAGGGCAAGTGGGGAGAACAACATCTCTGCAGGAGCAGAAGACAGAGGGGACCAGATGTGGGGTTCAGAAGGAAGCTCTCAGTGGATGCTCTGGGTAGGAATGAGGAGGTGGAAATGGCTAAGTTAAGGAAACAAGAGGGCAGAACCAGATGCATTTATAACTAAGCAGATGTGGGGGACCTACCTTCTTTGTGACAGCAGCTATCAATACTGGTCCCAGACTTGGAGGGTATCATACAATGGGAAAGAAGGAACCAGAGTCTGGCTGAAAGCCTTACTATACAATCAACACAAAGACAACTTCCTCCAGTTCCCAAGTCTGTAAGTCTTGACTGTAACTCAATGGACGTTATTAGCATCCAAAACAGCAACATGCTGGGCAGACATAAGGATGCAGAAATGGGAGAGCCCAGAGGCAGATGCTGGCTGTTCTCAGCTGACTGCCCTTGACCTAGGTCACCATGGGCTTCCACACCCACATGTTGGATGGACATGGTGCTGTCCTCACAGCAGCTCTCGCCCCCACTCCCCACCCCTCTATCTGGAAACAACCTCTTCCCCTGGCTTCCATGACCAACTCCAACTTGGGTTCCCTTCCACCTCTCTGGCCATGCCCTCTCCATCACTCTTTGGTGCACCTTCTTGCACCAGCATCACAACTGGGGTCCAGGCCTTCCCCTCTCTCCCCTATGCCCCCAGCCTCAATTTCTGCCCACTCACAGATGACCCCTACCTTCTATTTTCTACCCATACTTCTCCTCAGAACTCCAGCTCCCAATGACATCTCTTCTAAGATAACTCAAAACCCACTCGTGCACAATGTGACCCAAGAAGAACTCAGGACCCCCAAAGTCCCTAAATCTGGTTCTCCTCCAGGGGTCCCTGCTTCAGAGAAAGCACCACTCTCCATCTCGCTGGGTTTGCCAGAGACTGGGGATTATATTCATGCCTCTGCTTTAAAATAACCATCTCCTTTATCACCACGTCCTGCTCGTTTTCCATCCCTAGTCATTCTCAAATTTATTCATTTCTCTCTACCTTCAGCCTGTGCAAGGGGCTTGTGACCTGAACTCTGGAAGCCAGGAGTGAGTGGTATTGACTGAGCTGGGTGGGGCCAGACCTGGGGTTGGCAGGCCCCTGTGGAATTTATTCTTCATCCCCAATGCAAAAGGATGTTTCATGGTGTTTGAAACAGGGGACCCAGGGAGAGGCTTGTGAGGTGACACAGACCACTCTGCATTCCCAAAGGCACAGACAGAAAAGGTCTGGGACCTGGAAGCCCAGGGAGGACCCTTGCAGTCCCTGGGGAAGAGGCTCAGATGAGGGCAGTGGCAGTGACAGAAAGCAGAGATGGATAGCTGGCCTTGACAGCAACTTGGGCCTGAAGGAGTGAAGGGGTGGAGGCGGGGAGAGGCATCACGTCCAGGTGACTCTGGGTTCCTGCCTTAGGCATCTGGGCATTTGCTTGTGCCTTTTCCTGAGATGGGGAGACTGGGAGACAACTAACATTTGTGAGAAAAGGTGAACTTTGTCTTCATCCCCAAATTAGGCAAAGGCAGCCTTCTCCATTGCCTTTTATTTTCAAGGCACCTGGGAGATCAAATACCTTTGCTCCTGTGTTTCCAATGATCTTTTAGCATCTCTCTTACCTCTGAGGAAAAGCAAATTAAAAATGCGCCGGACACACCCAGGCCCAATGCTCAAAAAAGGATTTTGTGAAACAGGACTGGTCCCTAGCCCAGGGTCCCACTCCTCTTCTCTGGACCATGGCAGAAGCCTTCTCACTGGTGCCCCGCATCCTCCCTTCCTCCTCCCAATCCATTTTCCGCCCGGCAGCCCCAGATGACTAGGATCACGTTGATTCACCCCTTATTAAAACCCTTCACATGCCCTCCCACTGCTTTTAGGGCATAGCCCTGTGTGGTACAATGCAGCAGCCACAAACCACATGTGGCCATTTAAACTAATTAAAACAAAATTAAAAGTTCAGTTTCTTCGTCATACTCTCCACATTTCAAATGCTCAGTAGTGACCTGTGGCCAGTGGCTATTATATTGGACCCACGGATGGTGAACATTTCCATCACCACAGAAAGTTTGTTTGGATATCATTGGTACAGCCAGGACACCTAGGGTCTCCCACACACCTCTGCAGTCTGGCCTCTGCTCTTCCCTGCAGCCTCATCTTGTACCATCTTCCTGCTCATCTCTGATCTAGCCCTTCTGGCAGACAAACTTCTTCCTACCACAGGCCCTGTGCATAGGCTGTTCCCTCAGCTTGGAGCCCTCTTCTCTGTCATATTAGACTAGTTAACTCCTATTCATGCTCAAGGATGAGTTGGATGGATGCTTGGATAAACAGATACACAGATGCAAAGATGGACCAGTGGGTGGTTGGGTGGATGAAGGTAGTGGATGAAGATTTAGTAGTATCAAGGATTTGTGATCTTCTGGCCAGTATTTGCCCCTTTAGACATAGAGTCCTTTAGCTTGATGCCAACTCACACTCCTTCCACCTCACTCCCCTGCTTTGATGGGGCACTATCTTCTGATGCCCACATAATCCTGCAAATCAGGAGAGAATGCACTGTTCCAGGTTTCTAGTCAGGGTAAGAATGGTTCTGTGTAGATCATTCAATGGCCTTCTATGCTGATTCAGTTCCCCAGAGAGCCTAGCGCTTCAAGGAGGGAATATGCTGATCTAGGTAATGGGGCTATTTTTTATCGTCAATGAATAAATGGGCCTTTTGTGTCCACTCCAGTCCCAGATGTGGCCTGGCTGATGTGAATGGCCTTTGAAGGCTGATGACCACACACTGCCCTGAGGGGCCGATGCTCCAAGCCATCTTCAAACAGAAAGGTTTCCATCATTTCCAGAGCAATCTATCACACATCATGATGACATCAAGGAAAATAAATGATGGTCAGTCCCCTCGAGGCATAAGACACGAGGTGAAGCTGTAAGGGAAGATCTTTCAAACTCACTATGCAGACATGTCCCATTTCTGCTATGGTCACTTAGCAGACTAGTCACTTAACTCAGTCACTTAAGTGTTGTTATAATACTACATACTGATGTCACAGGATGACCTTAGGTCTTGGCTGCCTAAGTCCTTGGAGGAAGGCAGCAACAGGCAGGGTCCTCGGTGCAGCCACTGTGGGATACAGGATGGAGGTTCCTCAACAACATAAAAGTAGAACGCTACATGTTCCAGCAATTCCTGGATTGGTACACAAAAGGACTGAAAGCAGGGACTCAAAATGGGTATTTTCACCCTCACGTTCATAGCAGCAATATTCACAACAGCCAAAAGGGAGAAACAACCCAGCTGCCTATCAATGGGTGAATGGATAAACAAATTGTGGTCTCTACATACAATGGAATATTACTCAGCCCTAAAAAGGAATTTAAGGAAATCTGTCCTGTGCTAAACATGGATGAACCATGAGGACATTATGCTTAGTGGAATAAGCCAGTCACAAAAGGACAAATACTGTGTGATTCCACTTATTTGAGGTCCCTAGAGAGTCAGACTCAGAGACAGAGAGTAGAATGGTGGGTACCAGGGAGCAGGGGAGCAGTGAGTGAGGAGTTCCTGTTTAATGGATTCAGAGTTTCAGTTGGGGAAGATGAAAAAATTCTGGAGATGAGTGGAGTTCTGATGATGCTGCACAACAACATGAATATACTAAATGCTACTGAACTGTATATTTAAAATGGTTAAAATGGTAAATTTTATGTTACATATATATGCAAAAGGAGTGTCTGCTACTGGGTTTTCTTTCTCTCTCTCTCTCTCTCTCTCTTTTTTTTTTTTTTTTTTTACTTTTTAGGGCCGCACCCATGGCATATGTAAGTTCCCAGTCTAGGGGTCGAATTGGAGCTGCAGCTGCTGGTCTATACCACAGTCACAGCAGCAAGGGATCTGAGCCACATCTGTGACCTCCACCGCAGGCTTGCTGCAATGCCAGATCCTTAACCCACTGAGCAAGGCCAGGGATTGAACCCGCATCCTCAAGGACACTAGTCAGGTTCTTAACCCACTAAGCCACAATGGGAATTCCCCAACTAGTTTTTAAATGCTGTCGTTTTAGCTTTCCTTTGAGCTAGACCTAGTAGATAAAACTGCAAAGGCCTGACAAATCACAAATAACCAGCTTGGCCACAGGTCAAGGCACGATATTTAGAATAATGGTGGGCAAATGGAAATAAGCTACATACTTGCTGGAGGTTCAACTTCACTCTGCTTCAACCGTACCAATCATTCTTAGCTTCCCTCTGCCCCTCCCTTCCCCTTTCCCCTCCACACTCCTCCCTCTGCTCTTGGGATTTGGAGTCCTTTAAGACAGTCTGGCCCCTCAGTTCCTCAGCTCCTCTGCCAGACCTTCCTCGCTAGGACCTAAGTGTGGTCCACGCACCAAGAGCATCAGCCGCACCTAGCGGTGCATTAAAAATGCACATTCTCAGGCCCCAAGATCTGCTCCATCAGAATCCCCAACGTTAGGACCAGTGAGCTCTGGTTTCGAATTCCCCAGGTACTCTAGCAAGAATCCAGCCTGGCGTAGCCACTGTGCTCTAGTCGCCAAGACTCCTGCTTCTCACAGTGGGGTCCATGGAGCAGGAGCGTTACGTGGGAGGCACTAGCACTATCCACCCTCAGGGCCCATTCTGTCCTGCAGTGTACCTGGAAGCCAGGTGGTTCAGACACACGTGACAGTCAAAGATGGCCCCATGTTCCCTCGTTTCTTTGGAGTGTCCAGCCCACATGGTCCTCTCAGTACTGCCTTCCCACTTGGACATTTTACAAGCAGTTCTCTGCCTTTCCCCTTACCAAGAGAAGTTCCTTCCTTTCTTCTTTTTAAACAGCCTGACTCAATATATTGCTTTCAAGAGGAACGGGAGAAAACCTCCCCATGATAAACTGTGGAAACCTGATTTAAAAATCTATCCAACCCTCAAGCCACTTCCTTCTCTGCCAATGCCTGATTTACAATTAATTGGTGTACTTAATAACCCTTTTCAACTCTCAACAAGCCAATGCCGTGAAAGGACAAAACATTTTTCCTCTTGGAAACATATCTAAGAATGAGGAAAACAAACCCTGGATCGATGAGGCCAAAAAAAATATAAGCTTTTACTTGCACAGCATTGTCTTTAGGGATGGGTTAAAGCTTCCAGAAAAAAAAAATTTGAATAAGATATCTGACTTATTCCATAGGCAGTAGGGCAGTGGAGGTGTCAGGGTTTGAGGAGGGAGGATGGGGAGGAAAAAGATGGGTAGGCAGCGCCCGGAGCTCAAGTGAGGCAGGGTGCAGTTCTCGGTGGGTCTAGCCAAATCCCCCTCAAATCCATTCTCTTTTGTATCCCCCTTCAAACAGGATGGGGAGGTGACACAGGGAGTGCTGGCAAGCCCACTTCAGGGATGAGAGCCAATCTGCCTGGCTCTGGACATCCCAGAACCCCCGGGGAAAGCTCTCTTTTCCCCTCCTCTCAGTACCGGAACTGTCAGAGGCAGTGGCTTTAACTGGTGGCTCCCTCTTACTCAAAGGATAACATCCAAACGCCTTATGGTGACACTCAAAGCTTTCACTGCCTGGCCCTGGCCGCTCCCATCATGGATCCTTCCGTACACAACAGTCAGATGTAGCAATTATCCTTAAGTACCTACCATGTGCCAGGTACTGCAAGAGTCACTTGGAATAAAGACGTGAGAGAGACAAGGTCCCTGCTCTCAGACAGCCCACATTCCAGTGGAGAGATGTGTAGAGACAAGAAAACAAAGGACCAGGCCTGATACCTGGAGCTGTAGAAGCACTACGAAGGAATCCAGCAAGGCAATGGGCTGGGGTGTAACTTCTCTAATGCATGACACATATTGAGACCCCAAAGACAAGAGGCAGCCAAGCCTATGAAGATCTGGAGGAAGAAAGTTTCTTCCTCTAGAAGAGAACACAGTATGCATAAAGGCCCTGGGGCAGGAAAAAGCTTGCAGCATTCAGAGAACAGAGTTGTCCAAAGTGGTTGGAATGTTTGAAGGCGGGCAGGGCAGGAGATGAAGACAGAGGCTGGCTGGGCCAGATCACCAGGGCTCGTTGAACATAGATATATGCTTAGATTTTTATTTTTCAGTGGAAGAGGAAGTCACAGAAGGTTTATGTTTGGAGGAGGCTAAGACATGATCAGATTTACATTTTTAAAAGACAGATTTGGATGCTTCTATTTGGAGAACAGATTGGAGGGGCTTGGAGTGGAAGCAGAGAGGCAATCAGGAGGTGAGAAATAATAAGACTGGAAGAAGGAGGCACATGTGATTCCCCAGTAAGCAGTTTTTTCATACCCCTGTGCCTTTGCACATGCTGTTCCTCTTCCTACAATGCCATTCCCACAATCTCGAGCTGAAAAATCCCACCTGTGCTTCCAAGAGCTGCTCAGTGTCAGCCACACACCATCTGCCCTCATGTCTAAACATGATAACTGACTGCCCCTTTCTCTGGCCTCATTTGGAAATTGATCTCTCTCTGTGTTAGCCCTTATCACATGCTGCAGGGTGGAAAAAACCTGGGCTGTGCAGTCAGACCACAATTGGCCCATGGCCTGGCTCAGCCACCGTTGGCTGGGGACACCAGAGAATGCAGCTGAGCTGTCCTCAACCTCAGTTCCCTCATCTGCAGAATGGGAAAACAGTGACACTCACTGCAGATTCTAGGATGAGGATTCCGAGGCCAGTGATTTATAAAGGGACCACTTCCTGGGGGGTGGGGGGCAGTAAGGGAGCAGGACAGGGACAGGAAGGGAAAGCAAGGGTGTGACCTCTCGCAGCAGCTCCAGCCCAAGGCTGCAGGGTGCACTGGGGAAAAGTCACTCTTCAGGGTTGCCTGGCCCGCGGAAAGAAGCTGGGCTTTCACCCTCCCACACGCACCAGTTACCACCAAAGGCCACCCCCCACCAGAGGGGACAACAACTCCCTGGCATTTTTGGTTCTGCAAGTGCTGGCAAGGAACCCGACCAAAAGCATCTGGTCAAAGAGTTGCAGGTGCATGTGAAGCAAAAGCATATCACAGCTGGGGGAGGGGAACAAAAGGGCAGCCTGACCCAAGAGAGACCCCACCCACCCCACCTCCCCTCCCCCTAAAGCAAAGTCCTCTGCTTCCCAACCCCAGGGCGGTCCCACTGAGCTACTCACTCATGAAGGCCGGGGCTCCTTTTCTGAAAGACTGGTGTCTGGCCACAAGTAGGCGTAACCCAAGGGCACCTCTGACTGGCTTCCTGATCATGGGACTCGGCTTCCCTGCAGGTCAGGCCTCCCCTCTGCCTGGCATGAACACCAGCTTTGCTAGGACTTAGAGACTAATCCTTTTCACCAAAACCCTTTTGTGAGTCTTGGACCTGGATGTGTTGGGCTTACTTTTTTTTTTTTTTTTTGCTTCAATGAATTTTATTGCATTTACGGTTGTACAACGATCATCACAACCCAATTTTATAGCATTTCCCTCCCAAACCCCAAGCCCATCCCCTCCACCCCCCAACCATAAGTTTTTAAAGTCTCTGAGTCAGCATCTGTTATGTGAAGCAGGTCACTGTGTCCTTTTTTTAGGCTCTGCATGTAAGTGATAGCATATGATGTTGGTGTCTCATTGTCTAACTTCACTTAGCATGATAATTTCTAGGCCCATCCATGTTGCTGCGAATGCCATTACTTCTTTCCTTTTTATGGCTGAGTAATATTCCATTGTGTATATATACCACATCTTCTTTACCCACTCCTCTGTCAATGGATGGGCATTTAGGTTGCTTCCACGTCTTGGCTATTACAAACAGTGCTGCAATGAACATTGGAGTACATGTGTCTTTTCGAGTCATGGTTTTCTCTGGATAGATGCCCAGGAGTGGGATTGCTGGATCAAATGGGATTTTTAATTTGCTTTTCCTCAGAGGTAAGAGAGATGCTAAAAGATCATTGGAAACACAGGAGCAAAGGTATTTGATCTCCCAGGTGCCTTGAAAATAAAAGGCAATGGAGAAGGCTGCCTTTGCCTAATTTGGGGATGAAGACAAAGTTCACCTTTTCTCACAAATGTTAGTTGTCTCCCAGTCTCCCCATCTCAGGAAAAGGCACAAGCAAATGCCCAGATGCCTAAGGCAGGAACCCAGAGTCACCTGGACGTGATGCCTCTCCCCGCCTCCACCCCTTCACTCCTTCAGGCCCAAGTTGCTGTCAAGGCCAGCTATCCATCTCTGCTTTCTGTCACTGCCACTGCCCTCATCTGAGCCTCTTCCCCAGGGACTGCAAGGGTCCTCCCTGGGCTTCCAGGTCCCAGACCTTTTCTGTCTGTGCTTTTGGGAATGCAGAGTGGTCTGTGTCACCTCACAAGCCTCTCCCTGGATCCCCTGTTTCAAACACCATGAAACATCCTTTTGCATTGGGGATGAAGAATAAATTCCACAGGGGCCTGCCAACCCCAGGTCTGGCCCCACCCAGCTCAGTCAATACCACTCACTCCTGGCTTCCAGAGTTCAGGCCACTGGCCATTTGTACAGGCTGACCTGCCTCTTCATTCTCCCCTTAGCCTGGTTAACTCCTCCCCACCCTGCAGGCCTTGGCTCAGTATCACTTCTTCAGGGAAGTCTTCCCTGATCACACCGCCTGGGCTGCATCCCTACTATCTTTCCATAGCCCTGTGCACGGCTTGCATGCATCTCTTGCCACAGATGGAACTTTACGCAGAGCTGTGTGATTCTTTGATTAACATCTGTCTCCATGCTGGACAGGGAAGGGACCTTATCTGGTTTTGCTCATTGTTGTGTCCCCAGGACATCCATGGTGCCTGGCATGGGGTAGGACCTCCATAAACACTGCCTGGATGCATGAATCAAAGATGTGGGACCTTGTGGCTGAAACCACTTTTGAGCTTGCTCAGAGGACCTGCCAAAGATGAACTTCTTCCTAAAATTTAGGTTTCCTGTTCCCCATCCCCGATGGCTTAAGCTCCTGAAGGAAGGACAGGCGTGGGGCCACCTCTTGTACAGGACGTCCCACTCATGCCAGCATAGGAAGGGGCAGGTGTCAGAACTGGTGGCACAGAGAAATCCCTCACAGAGGGAAGAACAGGCCAAGGGCTGCCGCTTGGAACCACTGGAGATGGGCTCTACCCCTGTCCTCAATGTTGGGAAAACCTAGAAAAGATTCTTCAGGATGGAAGGAATTTCCAGGAGCCTCTTGAACCATCCACATGATCCACTTCGTAGAGAGAGTAAGCAAATCTCCAGTATGTCTTAGGACCTGCTTCTGGTTGTAAAAAGCCAATAGCAGAGCAAGAGTCAAATCCAGTTCAGCGCTTAAAGCTCTCCTGCTGTGCATCCTGCCCCTGGCTGCTGGCCTGGGGCCCCAGAGGCACTAACTAACAAGTCCCTGAGGGGGTTGGCAGGTCAGAGATCTCCTCCCGCCTCTTCCTACCCACCATCCCAAACTGCTGCTTCTCAAAGCAGAAACATGGCAGCAACTGAGAGAGGCAGCCAGAGGACCAGGGGAGCAACTCCTCCAATCAGGGGTAAAAGTGTGGCCTGTGTCTGACACTGGATGCACACCTTGCTCCCCTGAACCCAGACCCCCTCTCTGTCCTTTTCTATGACACTGTCCCCTTCCTTCCTGGAACCCCCAGTGCTGATCTGCACAGAGCTGCTAGCCAGTCACCAGTGCCTCCACCACCATCAAATCCACTGAGCTCTACAATGCCACCTCTTACAGGAAGCCCTCCTGGCCTATTTTTGTGATGCTTGGCTCCCACTGGCTCACAACCCCTGAGGCTGTTTATTGTTCACTGAGAATTTCCATGTGTATATCTGTCTCCCCAGACAAAGAAACTGGGCAGATCCGATGCTCTCCTCCGTCTACTTGGCACACAACATGGTGCCCAGCTGGAGGTCCAAGGAGAAGAATGTGGACACAGGGATGGATGGACGGGGCCCAGCTTCCTGGCCGGCCCCTGCCATCTTTCTCCCACTCACTCCCAGTTCGTGCAGCCCTATAATTAATCTCACTGCCTTGGGGGAGCCTATGCATGGCCGAGGGGCACAGGCCCTGACCCCAGACTTGCTTTCTTCCGGAGTCTGGCAGGTATGGTTGGCCAAGAGGAGGGGGATCCTGCCCCTTTGGGAACACAGAGTTCTGCCCACACTACTCTTGAGCTTTAAAATTCCACCACCTGATGTTTTCCAGGCTTCCCACTTTAGTGGGGTTTCCAGGCAACGAGCACTATTTCTTCCCCCCCTTTAGACTCCTGTGAGGATGCAGGCAGTAGTTTCCACCCTCACTGGGACTCCAGCAAGATAGAGCCCTGGGGACTGAGGACCCCCAGCTGGGCCACTGACCTTCAGACCATTTCCCCCCTGCTGAGCCTCAGTTTCCCCATCTGGAAAATGAAGGGGCTAGGCAGCACCATCTCAGAGGTTGTCCCTCCCAGCATCACTCATTGCTAGGCACTGGCCAGAAGTCCTCGGCAGAGGACCTGGAAGTGTTAGATAGGTCCCCTCCCTGTTTTGTAGATGAGGAGGCTGAGGCAGAGCAGCAGAGGCGTGGCCCGGGTCCCCAGCTAGTTGGCAACAGGGGGATTTCAGCCTGGGGTCTCTAATTTGGAGCTATCCATGCTCTCCAACACCACAACACCATGCCCTTGGGTAATTCCAAGACACCTCAGATGGCTGTGGAGCCTGAAAGTTTCCAGAGGTCAACTGTTCTTGGTATAAATTCCAGAAACAAGGCAGCCAAGGAAGGTTGGTTTAAAGCATGGAGTTTCTGAGTTTCCTGCCTTAGCGTGTCAACCTGGGCTGCATTCCATATCCCAAAATGCCACCAAAGTGCCATGCCATCTGAAGGCTCACTTGGTCAGCGCTAGCCAGGGACCTTTCCTCACCCCTGGTGCTTGGGTCTTTGCAGAGTCCCTGAGCTCATCAGGCCCCTTCTGGTCACCTCTATAAATGTGAGAACAAGGTCAGGAGAGGGAGGCTAAAGCTAAAACCCCAATTCGAACCCAAATCCTTGGATCCCAGATCCAGTGTGCTCTGAACTGGAGCACATTTGGAAAGACAGGCAGACATGTTTGGTGGCCAAAAAGCTCTCAGCTCAGGACCCTCGCTAGTCCTCTGGGTAAATTCCAAGCTCCCTTCTTCACTATGCAAAACAAACAAGTGAGACAACCTAATTAGAGGGAGGAGAACTCTGAGTGATCTATTTTCAAAATCAAGGGCTGCTGCTTCACTTTAAAAAAGAAATAGCTGAACTAGGATAGAAAGTGTGGGCGTGGGTAGGGGTGGGGGAACTCACAGGCTCTCCTGGTAGCTGCTGGGGCCCCACCCTAGCTTCCAGCCTCCGGGTGCATGTGACCTTGGGGTAAGGTGGGAGGTGACACTGGGGGCTCACAGCAGCCCGCTCGTCCCCACACTTTAGGGGCAACTCTAGGCTTCTGTGCATTTGATCCCCACGACAAAAGTGAACTATAGGTCTTGTTATCACCATTGGGTAGGAGTTCAGAGAGGTTAGGTGACGAGCCCATGATCACACAGCTTGAGAATTGCAGAGTTGGGACTCAAACCCAGACTGATCTAATCCTGATTCATGCTCTAAATGCCACACGCTTCAGGAGTGAAATGCTATGGCTCTACCAAGATTAGCAATACTAATAAGGATATTAATGTTAATACTGAGCAATTAAATCACATACGATATGCCAGATCACTTTAAACTGACCCTCACGTGTTCCGGAACCTGTCTTGATTCACACTGTTTGTAAATGCTAAATGCAGACCCAGAAAGCAAATATCCAATCACTGAGATACCAAGAATACAACGGCGGGGGCGGGGGGGGGGTGACCCCATCTTTTCAGAATCAGGGAAGGGGGACCCAAGGGGAGCCAGGATGTGGTGCTCTTTGCCAGATGCTTTTCTCTTCTAGTCCAGAAGAGAACTTGGTTTTGAACCCCATGTGAGACACCTCTCTGGGGCTGAGCAGAGATGCTGCAGGACCTTCCCAAGCAGGGCAGGGTGGGCCGGGGGGTGTGCCTGTAGCTGACCTCCTCTGCCCAACCCAGCCCCTTCTGGCCTGCAGCCTGTGCCCCATTTTATTCTGCATCTAAAGGGCCCGCCTCCTCCCCTCCCCCTCCTTTCCCCTCTCCCAGCTCCTCCCCATCCCTGTGTCCTGCACTCACCTCCTGCAGCCCCTTAAAACTGTGGATTCTAACTCTGGCTTGCTTTAGAGTCCTCTGGGGTGTTACAAATAGGGGCTTGGCCCCTCCGCCCAGACTCCAGGTCTTGGAGCTGAGTGGGTCCAGGTGCCTGAATTTTTGACAAGCTTCCGGGCAGCTGTGATGGGGGAGATCCTCCTGGAACAGGAGCTCCCTCGGAGACCACTTGCAGCTTTGGCCTTGGTTTGCACTCACCCCCATGCCCTAGAGATGAGTCCTCATTTTACAACCAGGCTGTAACCCCCTAAGAGACAGGGATGTGGGTCACACTATCATCCTCCAACTCTGACCCTGAACACTCAGGAGGGCCTCAGGAAGTCCTTGAGGGTTGGCTGAGGTCAGCCCAGCTGGGAGGGATGACTAATTCACAAGGTAAAGGACTCAGAGCCAAAATTATCCCAAAAGGCAGAAACCCTGGGCCAGACGGAGAGAGAATGATATTCAAGGAGAGATGAAAGTCGGGCCTCTGGACTCAGAAAATTAAGCACAAATCAGTGGGGACATTTCCTTGGTAGTAGTTTATATGAGAAAGATGCAAAAGGCGTATCTGACAGGGTTAATAGAAGTTAACGGCGTGGTATGGTTGCTTCAAGTAAAAAAGCCAGACAAAATTCGGTTGCATTAAAAGAGGTAGAGAATCCAGTCAAGGAACCCAGTCAAGGGAGATAATGGTGCCCTCTCTTTGGACTAGGCGAGCCTCAGCTGGGGTGTGATATCTGACAGGGAGCCACCACTCTGACGATAATGGCTGAGATGCAGTGTGGGGTTGCAGGCATGGGGCTGGAGGGAGGCACCGAAAAATCATCTTCCTCAAAGAGTAAAGTAAAAATCCTGAAACAGAAGTTTAGTCTGGAGAAGGTAGTCCTGACACTAGTGTTTAAATATCTAAAGGACTCGTGTGGAAGAGGGCATGGACCATGCTAAGCTACTCCAGGGAACAGAAGTAGGACTGGGGGTGGAAGCTGCAGCAAGAAAGAATTAAATCTATATCAGAAATGAATGTAAAAACAATGTTTTCCAATTACAGAGCTGGTGCCCTATGAGGTAGTGACTTCCCCGTCGCTGCAGGTATTCCAGCAGAGCTGGCTGGCCTTGGCACCAGGCCCCTGTGAAAAGGGTTTCTGCATAGGGTGGGAGGGTGCATACATGACCCCTAAGGTCCCTTTGGCCCTGAGATCCCAGGATGTTTCAATTTCAAATACAGTCATTTCTTCCTTTTTTTTTTTTTTTTTTTTTTGCTTTTTAGGGCCACACCCGTAGTGTATGGAGGTTCCCAGGCTGGGGGTCTAATATGAGCTACAGCTGCTGACCTACACCACAGCCACAGCAATGCCAGATCCAAGCCGCGTCTGCAACCTACACCACAGCTCACAGCGATGCCGGATCTGAGGCAAGGTATCGAACTCACAACCTCATGGTTCCTAGTCAGATTTGCTTCTGCTGTTCCATGATGGGAACTCCCAATATAGTCATTTCTTAGATGAACAGACTTATCCTCCAGGCAGCAGGTACAACCAACAGTCCAGCTGGAAGCCCTAGGGACACCCCAAGAATTCAGGACCCCTCTTCTCCCAGCCAGCCAGAAGCAAAGCAGAAAGCACAGTCGGCAGGCAGCTAGTGGTAAAGGAGAGGCTGTGGGGCAGGAGAACAGGGCAGAGTGCCAGGAGCCCAGGGAACTGGCTTCAGTTCAGCTACTGACTTGCTGTGTGGTGTGGTGTGGCGCTCTCTCTGTGCCCGTTTCCAAACTACACAGTGAGGAAGTATATATTAGACCAATGTGTCTCAAACTTCCAGGCACTCTCAAATCACCTGCACATCTTGTTGAAGTGCAGATTCTGCCTCAGTAGGTTTGGTACCTGTCCCGTCTGAGACCCGAAATCCCGAGTCCTGGGAACCCTGGTCTGAGATGTTGCATTTCTGGAAAGATCCCCAGTAATGCTTACACCGTAGGTGCCCCAAGTTTGAGCAGAAAGATTTAGCAGTCTCCAGGCCGTCTTTGTTTGAACAGTCTGGGATTCCAGAATCCCTGCTCCCTCCGCCACAAAGGAAAGGAAAAGCTTGGGGCGGGTGCCCGTAGGACTTAAGAAATGGCCCTTCTGCAAACTGGGAGCCTGGTGATGTGCTGAAGCCACCTAATGTAGGGTGAGGTGGTGATGGCAGTCACCTGCTTAGCTAAGAGGAGCCCTAGGAATGCTGGTGGCCTCGGAGGGCCCCTTCCCTGTAGGAAAACATACCCCCCTGAAGCATCAATGATAGGTCCCTCCCATGAACCCTAAGTAATGGAGAAAGCTGAAGTTGTTGGAACTCCCGCAATTTGCACAGCAAGCAGGAGCCCCATGGTACACTGTACTATTTGAGCAAATGTCCTACATGTACAAATGTCCTATTTGTGCAAATTTTCCTGTTAGAGAGCCTCAGAGCAAAGGCGGTATGATCTTATACAACATGAACACCAAGCAAACATTCAAGGAGGTGTTTGGGGCCGGTGGCAACCTTTCCTTGGTAATCATAACGCCCCACCATTTAAATCACAAGCAACCAGATCCTAAAAGCTCACGTCCACCCCGGCTTTCCCAGCTCCTGGCGCTCCAATTTCCAACCCCGTAAACAAAGTGTGGACAAACTCACAGGTTCAGGAAAGGTCCTTGGATTTTGTCCGCAACAGCTGGGTGTGCACAGGGCCCACTCTATTCTTGGCTCCTTGCTCTGATGATGTGGAGGAAGAGAAGGACGCAGGGGAAAAGGTCAGGCAGGTGGGGCTAAGCTCAGTGAAGAGCAGGTTTGATGGGCTTTCTGGAAAGCCCAGGTGTCTTCAGTTCCTGCTCTTTCTAGGATTCCCAGCCCAACAGCCTGCGTCAAGAAAACAGCTTTGCATTCTGCACGGGGTGGTTTGGATTAATCATTATTCATACTATTCCCATCACTTGGAGCCGGACCCCTGGCGTGGGCCCAGGCACAGTCACTAAATTTTAAAGGGTTTGCAGATTACTGGCCAGTGAGCAGTGATAGGACCGGAGTGTGCAGAACAGGATTATCAGGGTCATAAATTTTTATTAAAGGTCACTAACAGATTTATAGAAAGCACTGTAAAATGACACTTGTTTTTATTAGCACGGAACCTAGCCCTTGACAGAAAGTGCCTGGGCTAAGGCAAAGCTGGATGGCTTTCTCCAACAACAGAGAGGCCTTTGATTCAAGTTCTTATAACCCACATGGGGATCAATGCTGAAATCCCCAGGGCTCTCCGCGGAGGGGGAAGGACACTCCCAGGATTATTCACAGAATATGCGGCGCTGTCACAGGGCATGGCTTGGTTTCTGCCTCTGCCACCTGCTGGATGGTGACCTGGCCAGTCATTTGTCCTTCAGAGCCTGTTTCCCCCTCTGAAATACAGGAGTTGTAACATCCACCCTCAAGAATGCAGTGATCGCCAGTCTGAGCAAGTGGGGACATGCACACCTTCCCATAAGTTCCATCACTGTTGCTTTCATTTCCTAAGCATGGCTGGTCTCCTGAATAGACTGGGTTTGCAAAAGGGTAAAGGTGGATCTAGATGCCTGCATTGGAAAGGGTTAGCCTCACACTCAGATCAGAACCCCAGCCCTAGGTGAGTGGGTATCCACATGGAGGGTGTCCAGGGAGCTCAGGGGTCTTTAGGGCTTCTCATATCAACATCTAATTTCAATGTGCTTTTCTTTCTTTCTTTCTTTCTTTTTTTTAAAAAAAAGCTTTTGGGGGTGGATAAAGAATGGATGAAAACACAAAACGATGGTGCCCAGTGGAATGCAGTTACTCTTTCCCCTGCCATTTCCCCAAGATTTTGTAATAAGAGAAATGATCTGTAAAACCTAGGGGAGTATAGGGGCTTGGGGCGCAGGCAGACCTAGGTTCAAATCTCAGCTTTCCTTTCCTTATGGTGAGACCTTGAACACATCACATAATCTCTCTGAGCCTCATATATTACACCCAAGTGTGTAAGCCACTTGGAGGGTAGTGGTTCCTAGCATTCCCTCTCTCCTGCCTTTGGGGAATTTACTTTCTTCCTGGTTGGTCCTGGCAGCCATTTCATCCTCAGAAGGGCAAAGTGAGTCTGAAAATGAGGTCAAACTACAAAAAGCAGAGCAAAGAAACAGAAGGAACAAGAATAGGTCCTGGATCAAGCCTGACCTGAAGCCAGGTGTTCCTGGATTATTCAGCTATATGGACTAAAAAATAGCTACTTCAGTTATTTGGTTGAATTTTTTACTCCTTATAAAGACCTGACTTGTGATATTATTTATAATGCATATTAAAAGCCTAATAGGCAAGAGACCCACAGCCATAACTAGATGAATGATAGTTTTTTTCCACACTTTTTAAAAAATAGAAAGTAGTGTTTTTCTTTGTTTTATTTCCCACACTTTTAGTTCAGAAAATTTGAATCCTACAGAAGATATGCAAGAATAGTTCAATGCAAGTTCACCTACTCCTCACTTACACACATCAACTGTTAACGTTTTACTCCATTTGTCCTCTATTTCCCTCCTTATCTCCCTTTCTTTCCCTTTTATTGGGACATCAGTCCATTTTAGTCCTAAGTACTTGAGCACGAACCTCCCAAGAACAAAGATATCCTCCCACACAGCCACAACCCCAATATCCCACCAAGGAAATCAACACTTTATCATGTAATCGGCAGGCCGCGTTCAGGTTTCCATGTCTTCACGACTCTTTTTCTCTCCAGGGTCATGCATTATGTTTAGTTGTCATGTGCCTCTAGTCCTTCTTAGTTTAGAACAGTTCTCCAGATCCTTGCTTTCTTGCAATATCGACACTTGGGGATGTCCCTGATTTTGGAGTCATCTCATTGTTTCTCACGATTGGATTCATAGTAAACATTTGAGGCAGGAATATTACACAGGTGACGCTGAGGGAACAGGATTCAGTTGTAGCAAATATCATATTGATTTCTGACAGAGAAGCAACCAGTGCTGCACTTTTACAAACTGAACACACCTAAATGTCCAGCCCCTTAGTCAAAACACAGAGAAGACCAGCCTCCCAGAACCCCATCCTGCCCTGGGAGTTCTGTCATCACAGATTAGCTCTGCCTGTTCTTGACCTTCACACAGAGGGGATCATTCAGCAGGTTCCCCGGGGGTTTGCCTTCTTTCATGCAACATCATTTTGTGAGATACAGGTGTGTTGCTGCGTGGATCTGTGCTTCACAGTATTTATGATCACGGATTTATTATTTTCATGGGAATGGAGAGTGGGTCAGGACACACATGTGTTCAGCCCTTAGAGGGCGCTGTCCTGGCCCTCTAAGCCAGCCGTCAGGCTTCTTCTGACTCACAAGTTAAGCAGCAAAGAGGGGTCCAGGCATAGCCCAGGATGCCTGATGACCTGGCTCTGGCCTACTCTCACTCACATGGACTTCAGCCAACTCAAATCTTGGCCTTGACCGCGGGCTGGGCCACCCCTCCCAGCAGCCTCTGAATTTGCTGTTCAGAATTGCAAGGTGCAGTCTGCCACACCTCCCTCTTCAGTCACCAGCACCTCACCTGGGTCACCCCAGCCACACTGGCCTTTTTTCAGTTCCCACCCCAGGGCCCTTGCACGGGCTGAGCTTTCCACCAAGAATGCTCTCCTCTACTCACTTCCTGTGATTGTCTTTCAGGCCTTGATGCAAATGCTGTTCCCTCAGAGAGGTCTTTCCTGATGACAGTGGTGAATGTGGGGTCATGCTCTCTCAGAGCCCCAGACTTCCCCTTCATCACCCTGATCACCAATGTGAATTTATCTATTTTTGGTCTCTTTCACTAGTTCCCTGAGGATAGGGATCTGTTTTGAACACTTAGCACAGGCACTCTGTAAGTTCAGTGAAGGAGGAGGAAAGGGAAGGGGAGAGGAGAAGGAGGGAGGGAAGGAGGGAAGCGGGCCCTGGTCACTGATCCTCAGCCAGCTCCTCCTGGTGGGTTCCAGGAATTTCTGCTGCCAGGGCTAGGGGGACACATCACTCCACAGAGCCCCGTGGCCACCTCAGTGGTCTAGCCAGACTCTCCATGGGCAAGAGGGTAGCAGATGGCTGATGTGCGCAGCTGTCACACCCGCAGGAACTCTCGATGGGGAGGAGCCGCTCGCTCACATCAATCCCCTGTGCTACAGGGTTGGGGACAGAACCATGCACCCAGTCCTGGGAGGAGGAAACTGGTGGCAAAGTGTCTCTGGAGGTCAATTTGATTCCTTATGCCTGCACACAGCAGGAGGGCCACAGAGATTTCCTCAAGGAACTAAAGGGCCTTTGCCCCAAAGATCCCCCTTCTAGAAAGCCAGTTGTCTATGGGAAGGAGAATTAAGGATGTGTGCCCAGGTCAAGCTGCAGGGCAGCTTCCTACAGTGTTATCTATAATGGTTAAAGAGTGAAAACACATCTAGGCCCTAAATAGAGAAATGGTTAAATATATTATGTGGAAGGTAATCAGGCCATTTTAAATTATGTCATGGATGAACATTTATTAACCAGGAAAGATACGTATTATGTAGAAAAGTTATAAGATACTATGTTAAGGAGGATGCTATTTTCTATCAAAACAATATTCATGATTAACAATCACATAAAATGTGATGTGTGCCAAGCCCCATTCTCAGGCCTGCGTGTCATGTACTCCCCCATTTACACCAGCCACAGCCTATGAGGCAGGCACTACGGACATGCCCACTCTACAGATGGGGAAACTGAGGCAAAGAGAGGTTAAATAACTTGTCCAAGGTCACAAGGCTGGCAATAGGGAAAGTATAATTAAAGCCCAGGGAGTGGGGCCCCAGCATCCGTGCTCCTAATTGCCAGGCTACGCTGCCCGCTAAAGAACGTGCTAGCAGTGGTTCTCCCCAGGTGCAAGGATTCTGGTGCTAGAAAATTGTTCGTATTATTACTTTGCTCGTTGGTATTCTCTATGCTAAAATGAGTAGTGTTGCTTTTATAGTAAGAAATAGGTTGAATAAACTTGGATGGACATCCCTAGGTTAGCCAAGGCATGTGTCCTCACCAAACTGTCTGTGAGATGAAATTCTGCAGCATAACTCTGTGATTCCTGGACCCCTATCTTGGAATGAGAGATGTTCTCAACAGTGCTCAGCAGCTTGGAGGAAAAAAAGGAAAGGAGATAATGTTTGCAGCAAGCAAATACCTGTGTGCACCTACTGAGCCCTGGGGCCACCTGGGCAGCCAAGGGGCTGGGCCTGATTTCCAGGAGTCCAGGTCCAGCTGGGGAGATGGACAGCCTTTCTATGGCAAGAGGCCTGGAGGGCGTGGTGCCTGAGGGGAAAGTAAGGTCTGGGGAGGAGGGTGCCTTCGCTCCTCTCATAAGCCTTGAGAGGTCCTGGAAGTGGAGAGCACTTGTGCTCCCCTAGGAGAATGAGTTTGAATCTCAGCCTCACCCTCCTGCTCAGTATGTGACCTGGGTTAACCAATTCACTGTGCTGAGTTAAAATGGCCATAGTAATAGTACCACCCTTGGATGAGCACAACTCTAAATGGCTCCCAAGATTCCCACCCCCAGTGTAAAAATTCTGAATACTTCTCTCCCTCTGAGTGTGGGCAGGGCCTGTGGATATGAGGAGATATCACTTCTGTGGTCATGGTAGGTTATATAGCAAACATAAAGGGATTTTACAGATGTAATTAAGGTTCCTAATCAGTTGGCATTAAATTACACCAAATGGGGATTATCCTTGGTGAGCCTGACCTAAGCAGGTGATCCTTTAGAAAAGCCTCACTGGGAGTTCCCGTCATGGCGCAGTGGTTGATGAATCCGACTAGGAACCATGGGGTTGCAGGTTTGATCCCTACCCTTGCTCATTGGGTTAAGGATCTGGCGTTGCCGTGAGCTGTGGTGTAGGTCACAGACACGGCTCGGATCCCGCATTGCTGTGGCTCTGGCGTAGGCTGGCAGCTACAGCTCCAATTAGACCCCTAGCCTGGGAACCTCCATATGCTGTGGGAGCGGCCCAAGAAATGGCAAAAATACAAAAAAAAAAAAAAAAAGGCTCACTGGCCTTGGAAAACTAGTTAGTTTTAGAGCTGCAAGGAAATGATTTCTGCCAACAAACATATGAGCTTGGTAGAGGGTCCTGAGCCACAAAAGAGAACCCCTACCTCAGCCTGGATGGCAGCTTTATGAGATCCGGAGCAGAGGACCCAGGTAAGCCTGGCCAGGGGTGCAATAAACATTAGTTGAGTGAGCAAAAGAATGAGTGAATAGTCTTGGTTACATTATGTTCTATTAGACCCTCACATGCATCTTAAAAAAATAATGCAACCTTGATGATCCAGGCACCAGAGCCATCCCATCTCCAGTCACCAACTTGCCCTGCGGCCTCAGGGGGGATCTCTGCCCCTCTTAGGACCTCACTTTGTCATCTGTAAACTGGGAGGCTTCATGAGCTGGCTTCAGTTATCTCCTGCTACAGGGGCCTGTGGTCTCTGAGGATTCTGGAAAGTTATGTATGGGGTTGTCACAGACTAGTGCAGCTGAGATCTGTTCCTATGGAATTTCTCCTTTTATTGAGCCCTTAAAGTTACCCTCATTCCCTGCAGGGCTCAGGGCTGGTTTTGCTGGGATGTGCCAGCCCTGGACCTTGCTGGTGGTGTGACCTTGGACAGGCTGTCCATCTCTTGATGCCTTAATGCTCTTGTCCAAAAATGGAGAACCATATCCCATCTTCAACCTGCCCATCAGAGGTGATGACCAGTGGGGCAGCCCTTTTTAGGTCCTACCCTGCGCCCCATAAGTGCAAGGACCAGTACAAGCATCATGGAGAGGATGCTCTCAGGACTGGCCCAAGGCTGACACCCTGCAGGTGGGATGTTCCAGGCTTTGGAAGCTGCAGGTTCCTCCAGCTTCCAAAGCCCTCCCTGACTGGCCACATTCCCAGGCTGGGTCCCACACTGGAGGCTCAGCCGCAGGTCATTTGTCCCTACAGCCAACATGATTGCAATCTCTCCACTGTGTACAGGGCACCTCCCCGTTTCCAAGGTGCTGTCACGTCCTGTGCACCCCCACTAATCTCCACAACAAGCTGGGAGGCAGGCTTTCATCCCCCTATTCTACGTGCCAACAGGAGAAGTGTCCAACTTACTTGCTCACTCACTCACCTGTTCACACAAACATTTATGGGCACCTGCTGGCTGCAGGGGCAGTCTGATCCTCAAAATACAAAAATGAAAAAGAGCCTCCATAACACCTGTAACATTTACTAAGCATCTGCTACCTGGCAACAATTTTTAGGTAGCTACTATGACTCCCTTAATCTTTACAACCACGCTCTGAGAGGCAGGCACTGTTTTTAGGCTCATTTAACAGAGAGGAAAACTGAGGCTTATCAAGGTTAAGAAATGCATCCAAAATTGTACTGCTAGTAAATGGAGAAACCAGGATTCAAACACACAGTCTGGCTCCAAAACCTGCAGATTTAACTGTTCTGCTAATCTGGTCTGTTTTTGAGAGTTTGCAGTTTGGTATGGAGAACGTGTGGTCTCCAAGCACAGAGTAAATCTCAGAAAGTACTTATTAGATGAATGGATGATTGGAGATGCCTGAGGCAGCCAGGGAAGGTTTCCCTGAGGAGGCAGCATTGGAGCTGGGTCATGTGGGATGAATAAGAGCTCACCAGGGATCCACCTCCAGATTCCCAATTCTTTCAACAAGCCACACTGATTGCATAATGAGCACAGACTGATGGAAACGTAACCTGGGGCATGGGGCTCCCATTCATGCCTTACAAAGGCCTGCCATGGAGGACTTTCCATCTGTTTTCACCAGGTCTAAAATCCTCTTTTCCCTATGTCTGACAGCAAGTTGGAGACTGAGTCCCATTTAAACACGAGTTACCTCAGAAGGCAGGGAGGCCCCCAAGACTAAAACTTGTAATAGAAAGCATGAACCAGAGAGGTGCAGAATTAGATACTGGCCAAGAACACAGGCTTTGGAGCAGAAAGACTTGGGTTCAAAGCCCAGCTTCCCCATTAAGCTGTGTGACCTTTGGTAAGTTACTTAACTCTTCTGTGCCTCAGTTTCTTCACACATAAAATGAAGATCACAACACTATGTACCTGGTGGGGGGGGGGGGGCATGGCAGTGTTTAGATAGGTCAGTAGAGGTAAAGTGTTTACAAAGTCCATGGGAAGTGCCTAATAAATACTGCATGTCTTTTAAATCAATATTTTAAACCTGGGAACTTTCTGGGAAGACAGAGCTGCCACATGAAGGTCCATGAAAAGGACAGAACTGGGGGTGAGGGGAATCCCTGTGGACTCCGTGTGTGAGGATTTCCAGGGCAGAGACAGGGCCAGATGGAGGCCTGGGTGAATAAATCTAAGAGAAACATGGGAAATTCCAGAATCCACCATATCTAGTCTGGATCTGAATAAAGGACTAAGGCTGGCCATCATCAAAACGTCTACAAACAATAAATGCTGGAGAGGGTATGGAGAAAGGGAACCCTATTACACTGTTGGTGGGAATGTAAATTGGTGCAATCACTCTGGAAATCAGTATGGAGATTCCTCAGAAAACTAAAAATAGAATTACCATTTGATCCAGCAATCCCACTCCTGGGCATCTAACCAGAGAAAAACGTGACTCAAAAAGATCCATGTAGTCCAATGTTCATTGCAGCACTATACACAATAGCCAAGATGTGGAAACAACCTAAATGCCCATCAAGAGAGGAGTGGATAAAAAAGATATGGTACCTACACAGTGGAATATTACCCAGCCATTACAAGCAAAGAAATAATGGCATTTGCAGCAACATCGATGGACCTAGAAATTATCATGCTACGTTAGTCAGACAGTGAGACACCCATGTCATATGCTTTCACTTACATGTGGAATCTAAAAAAAGGACACAATGAACTTCTCTGCATAACAGATACTGACTCAGAGACTTTGAAAAACTTATGGTTTCCAAATGAGATGGGTTGGGGGATGGGAGGTGGGCTGTGGGGGTTTGGGATGGAAATGCTATAAAATTGGGTTGCAATGATCGTTGTACACTATAAATGTAATAAAATTCATTGAGTTAAAAAAAAAGAAGGACTGAGGGTGGAAGGCCTCATGGGTCAGCTTGTGATTCCCACTGGCTGCCGAAAGAATAATCACAGGGCACCTGATAGGAAGCAGCTTTGCAAGTGGGACAAGGATTAGAATGGAAGACTGATGCATTCTTTGTGTGCCCATGGTTCTTGGACTGTAGACTGTTAAGTGCTGTGCCCTCTCCATGGAAACTGATATGTTAAAATATGGGAACACAAAGTGGATGTAGTTACTAACAGTGATCAGACACATGCCCATCAAGTCTTTGCTCTGTGCACTTCACCTCCACTATCTCATTTGCCTTCATAATGCCCCTGCTGGGTACTTTATTAGGTCCATTTTACAAATGAGAAAACTGAGGCTGAGAGGACCTAAATGACTAAGGGGTAATCCTGGGATTAGAACCCAGTTTTGTGTGGCTGCAGGGCCTGTGCCCTTAACCATGCACTGTCATCCCAAGGATGAGGCAGAGAAAGATGCACAGGAGGGCAATGTGAGGAAAGGTACTGCTACTGAATTATGAGAGTGGCCCTTCTTCAAGGGCTGGGATGACGGGAATGGGTATCAATATCAATGAAAGATGAGTTCTGATTTCATGGCTCTGCCGATTTCTTCTCATGGAATTGGGGCGGAGGTGTGGTGATCAGATTATAAGAATGCCCAGCTCAAGATTCTCTGCCCAATAAAGCAGTCTCCTGGAGAGCATCAAACTTGTTCCTTCTAGGCTGCTGTCACTGAAAACACCACTGCCAACACCCTTTTCCAGGTTGGTGGTGGATTGATCATCCAAGAAAATATGTCTCCTTACTTGATTTCTCATTTTGACCTGAATTCTTACCACTAAGTTTATAATCTTTACTAAACTGTCCTACTGACATTTTGCCCTTTTCAGAAACCTCATCCACCCTTGCAGTGAGCATCTACTGTCTGCTGAGACCCAAACTTCATTAGAGAATGGTTCCTTCCCCATCCTATGGGGCTTGGGTGAAGCTGTCAATCACTGTGCCTCCCCTGGCCAGTCAGGGCAGCCCAACCCTCTGTCCACAGTGATAGGTCTAAGGAGAAGGCACATGACCTAAGCTGGGCCAATCCAGTCCACCCATGAGATTCCCTTTACGGACAAAGGAGGGAGAAGACCCTCCTTTGTCCAAGTTTGTGAACTGGCTGGAAGAACCTCATCCCCCCTAAAACTACTGGTGGCCAACTAATCTACCATGAGGAAAGAATGCCAGAGAATGAAGCCAACACTGGAAGCAGAGCTGAGAGAAAAGGAAAGCCCACCCCTCCTAATATGATTTGAGCCTCTGGATTCAGCTGTGCCTAAAGCCCTCACACCTGTATGCTGCAGTCCTGTGAGCCAATACATTCATTTTTGCTTAAACTAATTCCTGTTGTGATTTGGCCACTGGCAACTGAAAGACTTCTATTAAGTACCAGCCTCAAAGGATTCATCAATTAATTGCCTCATTCAACAATGATCTATTTAGTACCCACTCTGGGCCTGGCACTGATATGCCATCTGCCTAATGGAAATTAGGATGAAGGTTTTTTTGTGTTGGTATTTTGTGTGTGTGTGTGTGCGCGCTTTTTAAGGCCACACTTGCAGCATATGGAAGTTTCCAGTTTAGGGGTCGAATCAGAGCTATAGCTGCTGCCCTATGCCACAGCCACAGCAACTCGGGATCTCAGCCATGTCTGCAACCTACACCACAGCTCAAGGCAACACCGGATCCTTAACCCACTGAGCATGGGCAGGGATTGATCCTGCGTCTTCATGGATACTAGTCTGGTTCGTTACCACTGAGCCACAACGGGAACTCCAGGATGAAGACTTTTTCTCTTAGGATATTTGGGGCAAGTGGACCCAGGCTCGGATGGCAGTTTCTAAAGAGAAATGTCCAACATGTCTGGGCTCAAGTCCAGCTCTTGGGAGTAGGCTTGCAGCAGTGGGATCACACAAGCAACAAAGGCTCATTTAGTTTATGGCAAGTTCCACTAGTGACCACTGTCAACTAGATGGCTGTTTTACTTGGGACAATGATGAAGTCAAGACAATGGCTGAGTTCATGCTGTTGGGAGTTCATCGTGGAAGATAATAGGTCAGAGGGGAATGTGGAAGGGCTGCTAAGCCTGAGATTAGGAACACTCACACTTTTGAAGGAATTTACCAGAAGCTAAACTAAGCTATAGAATCACTCAAGACCAGGTGACAAGCTCTCTAAATCCAGACCACCATAATATTCTGCTTCTCCCAATTTCCTGTCCTAGAGTCTATTTCCTCATCTGTAAAATGGGTGCATTAATTCCCTGCCATCAAAGCCTCAGGGTTGCTTTGAGGATCAAATGACACACTCTGCTTGTTTTCCACTGAAAGAAGGTGCTAGACTGAAGAAATGAAATCTTTACTCTGGAGTCAGACCAACAACTGTGATTGCTGGGATCAGATGAGTTGTGAAGAGGCACAGAACAAAATAGATTATCTTCAAGAAGGCGGCTGAACAAGCAGAGGGAAGCTGAGGGTTTTGTAGGAATGACTCTTAGAGAGCAAGTACTGCTGTGGAGACTCTAGCTGCAGTGTGTCCACTTCACTGGGAGATTACCAGCCCTCAGCTAAAGGTCTCCTCTCCACCTGAGAGAAAATGTGTGTGTGTGTGTGTGTGTGTGTGTGTGTGTCTGGCCACACTCTCCTCTGTGTAGTCCTGGCTGAGAAGGGGTTGGAGGTTATAGGCAGCCCACTGTCCACTTGCCAAAAAGTGCTGGGGTTGCTTCTGCCTCGAGGAGGTGCCTTTTCCTAATGTGCACAGAGGTACCCTCTGATCTAGTGGTGGGAGTGTACAGGCACATGCAGCTCACGTATGCATGCGCACACACAAGTGTGAGTACATATGAGCACGACAGCCACAGGGACCTATGTGTGACCCTTCATGAGGGACAGATCTTCGACAAACACAATTCTAGTTACACTGTCACTTATTTATCCTTGTACTTAAAGGCTTCCATTTCTAAAGCAAAATTCCTTTTTATATAACATCTCAGATTTTTTTCCCCTAAAAACACCAAAGGACAATCTTCCACAGACCAGATCACTTGGAACTGGGGTGACTTAGTTTTTTTTCTTTTCTTTTCTTTTTTTTTTTCCAATTCTAGGGCCGCTTCCCGCGGCATATGGAGGTTCCCAGGCTGGGGGTCCAATCAGAGCTGTAGCCACCGGCCTACGCCAGAGCCACAGCAATGCAGGATCCGAGCCGCGTCTGCAACCGACACCACAGTTCACGGCAACACTAGACCCTTAACCCACTGAGCAAGGCCAGGGATCGAACCCGTAACCTCATGGTTCCTAGTCGGATTCATTAACCACTGCACCATGACAGGAACTCCAGGGGGTGACTTGGTTTTAATGAGCCACTCATTGACCTCTCGTGGCTGAACCGTGAAATGCTTTTTCTATCTCTCCTTCCTTTCTGGGTCCATCATCTTCTTCCAGTCTCTTTCTGATTCCCACTAACCTGGGACCTCATGGTGACCCCAGTGGGAGCCACAGGGGATGGGAG
This sequence comes from Phacochoerus africanus, assembly GCF_016906955.1. Lineage (NCBI taxonomy): Eukaryota > Metazoa > Chordata > Mammalia > Artiodactyla > Suidae > Phacochoerus > Phacochoerus africanus. The sequence goes on from NC_062544.1 coordinate 147,155,864, forward strand.
GCTGAGTTTGTCTCAGCAGAGAGGTGAGTGCCCCTTTGATAAAAGACCAGCAGGCTCCCATGGCTCTCCACAGAAAAGCCCCAAGACACAAACGCTGTGCACGGTTTCCTCAAATAGATGCCAGGCTTGTAGAGGCCAGGGACTGGGTCTTGGGAGCCACAAGGGGATCTGTGACAAGTGGCCTGAGAGACTAGAACTGGATCTGTTTTTCAAAGAGAGTGATTCTCAAGTACCCATTATGTTCTGGGTGTTGTTGTACCTTCACCGAATCATCGCAACAACCCTATTTCACAGACAGGAAAACTGAGAACATTTTCTAAACAGTGGTTTCTATTCCCTCTAAAAAAACAAAATGAGAAGAGAAGGCTTTAGGCACAATTCATGGAAAGGTCTAGTTCTGGAAATACTGGGGTGGGGCTGGGGCACCGTGCTCTGATGTCACCCAACAGGCTCACTTTACAGATGGGGAAACTGAAGCCCAGAGAGGTGCCTGGGCAGGTGGAGAGGCACGGCTGAGGGGCTGGAACCCTGTCTTCTGAAAGCACACAGAGTGCTGAGCATCCCTGGCCAAGGCTGACATCCATTGCACACAGCCCAGAGAGGCGGCCAACAGAAGTAGTTCTACACAAAACCTCCTGGTGCACATATACCTTAGGAAATAAAGACCGTGGGTCTGGGGACTTGGTTCTGTCTCTTACTGGCAGCCTGGGGTGAACAACCCTTCTACACTCCAGCGTCCTCATACATAAAATGGGAACAAAACAAATACGTTTTCCCTTAAAGTATTGTTGTGAGGATTAAGTGAGATGATCCATGTAAAATGCTTAGCGCACCGCATGGTGCATATAAAGTGCTCAAGTATTGTTGACTTGGGTTATCTTGATAGGCTAAAAAAATGCTCTGGATGCTTCTGTAACAACATGAAGCAGATGTAAGATGCCTTTCCAATGGCATTTTAGGCCAACGCTGTTTTCTTCGGTTTAGAATCTTCTGGGAATAAGTTCAGAGGAAATTTGCTTGCATCAGAATTTTTAGTCTTAGGGGAAAAACAGGTGATGATATGATGGGAATAAAAAGGGTCACTGGGGCTCAAAACATATCTCAGTTATTAGTTGTATGGCCTTAGAAATAACAGTAATAATGGTCAGCAGCCAACACTTATTGAATACTTTGTGCCAAGACCTTGTTCTGATTTACATATATAATCCATATATTTATTGTCATTATTCAGATCATATACTCATTAAATTTTCACCATGACCCCTGTGAGGAAAGCATCAGGTATCTTCTTCATTTATCTCTCCCAGCCTCAGTTTCTCCATCTGTGAGACAGGCCAGTACACAATGGCCCACCCCATGGGGTTCCCATCCAACCCTCATCCATCCATCATTCATCAACCATCCATCCATCATCCATCCATACATGTATGCATCCATCTGTTTATCAGGAATACCCAGAAGACAAAATATGTGATGCTGCTTCTTAGACACAAAATCCTAGAAAACGACAAGCTGGTCAGTGTACACACCACAGACCACACACTCGCCATTCTTAGGAGCTCCAGCCACAGAGAAGGCCCTGTAGCTACTGCAGGAAGGACACCCCAATTCCAAGGTGTGGCACTTGCCCCAAGGGAATAGCTGTTGACTCTTGAGAGCACACATCTAGAATAACAGGCATGTCTTACTTTTCAACACTCTTCCACATGTCCTTTGCCTCAAAGGACTACTGTTCAAAATCAGAAGGGAAAATGTTTGCTCAGAAATTAGCCCGGGTCCATTTTAGTTTAGATTTGTCCCTGTTGCTTTGTGCCAAATGACCTGAATCCTCCAAGAAAGTCACCAGAGAAAGAAAATTCACTCTCAGATGGGGACAAAGTTGAGGCAAACAGTCCTTCAGGTTGGTATCATTTATCCCTTGCAAGAGACATGGCCGATACAAGCAGCCAAATCAGCAGTCATTTTACAAAACCCACAAAGTGCTTATCAAAACACAGGCCATTAATTTCCCTTGGTGTTGAATGGGCAAGACAGAGGACCTGGATTGATGAGGATGGAGAAGACCGGAGAGAAGGGGACGTGGCCCAGAAAGGTATCGTGGGGCCCTCAGTGAAGAAAGGCAAAGCGGAGGATCATGAAAGCCTCTCCCTTCACTGTTCCCATGTGGAAACCACCTGGGTGGATGCTCATACTGCCACTACCCAGTGTGAGCGGCTGGGAAGGAGTGTGGGTCTGTGACTAGTGGGGGGGATCCACTTTGAGCTCACAGAATTGTTAGTGACATTAAATAAGATAAACCCCTCCCTAAATAGGATAACTCGGTGTTCCCCAGACTTAGGGGTATCCTGGGCCAGTAAAATTTAAAAAAGCAAAACCCAATCCAACAAAGAAACAAAAAACATTAGGTAAAGCAATCTAGTGTTGCCAAATAGAAACATTAAAAGAAAAAGAAAAGACCTTCCTCTAGCATCAGCATCATAGAAGAAAGTCCATTTTAGCACAGAAAGGGTGGGAAGGTTGAAATCCCAGGACAAAGGGGCCTCCTCTTCTCTTAAGGCTATGGAAAGCTTCCCACCACCATCCAATTTGCCTCAGACCAGAGAACCTTGCTGAGGACCAGCACTGGCCTCATGTGGTTGCCAGGAAACCACTAAGATGAAGTAGTTCGCACACGGAGGGAGTCTGGTGTCTATTAGTGCCCTGCCTTGTTTGTCACACTCTGCTATGCTGTTAAGGTATTTGCTGCACATTCTTCCCCTGGTGGTGGGCTTTGTGTGGGCAGCACTCAGGTGCTGGATAGAGGAGGTGCTTAATGAACGTGGAGTGAACTGGTGAAGAACATTCCAGAGAGAGCAGACGCCAGTCCCAGAGATCATGCAGAGATTAAAACTAAGGGAGGGGGCCAACCCCCTGTCTCCACATACCAAACCACCCCTGCCACCTGCCACGCACAGAGGATTCTATCCTCATACTGCAGAAGGGACACAAAGGCTCTGGGCACAAACTGCAAAAAATAATGTTCATGTCAAAACAATGGGAGCTTTCGTTTAGAAAGGGTAAAGCAGGAAAGGACCTGGGAGGGAGGTAACTCTCAGTTATGACTATTTATCATGCAGAAGAGGATACACCTCTGATTCTTGAATGAGACCCCTTTAAGATCAATAGGAGGTGCAACACCCAATCCACAGGGTGAGCCAAGGCTACTGTGGAACCTTGTATCATCATCCTCTGACAATTACTGAGCACTCACACAGTATAACTAAGATAAATGCATGAATGGATGATGGATGAATAGATAAACGAATGCATACATGGATGGGTGGATGAACAGTTGGATGGATGAATGAATGAAGGATGGTTAGAAGAATAGATGGATGGATGAATGGGTACAAAGATAGAGAAAAACAGATATAGCTATATATCTCCACATCTCAGTCTCTCCTTACAAAAACTACTACTTTCCCTATTTTATAGATGAGGAAACTGAGGGTTCTGAAGTTTGTCACTTGATCTAGTTACTCAAGTCACTTGAGCAACTTTGAACTCTCTACCTTTTGATGATTAAACTGTGTGAAGCACATGCATAAAACTCTTCTGGTAATCACCCTCAGAGACAGAAGTGGCTTTGCACCTGCAGACATCAATACTGTATGATGAGAAAGAGAAGGGCAGCAAAATCCACTCCTGGAGGAAAATCATTCACTTAATTATGGGAAAGGTCATGGTCCGATCATTCTCACCTAGTTATGAATTAAAAGATGCTCAAACCCATTTTAGAAAAGGCTTTGGGAGTTCCCCTTGCGGCTCAGTGGTTAAGGAACCCAACCAGTATCCATGAAGATGGGCATTCAATCCCTAGCCTCGCTCAGTGGGTTAAGGAGCTGGCATTGCTGTGAGTTGTGTGGTAGGTTGCAGACGCAGTTCGGATCCCACACTGCTGTAGCTGTAGTGTAGATTGGCAGCTGTAGCTCTGATTTGCCACCTAGACTGGAACCTCCATATGCCGCAGGTATGGCCCTAAAAAGAAAAAAAAAAAAAAGAAAAAAAGGAAAGAAAGAAAGAAAAAGAAAAAAAGAAAAGAAAAGGCTTTGAATCAAATTTTTAAAACTCAAACCATAACCCCCTATTGAGCACCTCTCTGTTCATAGTGAAGCTCAAACACCTAGTACAGCACCTGACACGCAGCAGGTGCTTGCTAAGTTTTTGCTGAGTCTTTGCAGAATTGTTGCCCCTGAGGCTTTCAGAAGGCCTGTTCCAGATCTTCAGTTCTTTCTAACCAGATGCTTTCAAGTCAAAATAGGAATGTTTCTTTTAGAATAAGAATGGAAACAGCACAGGCCTTGGGGTGGTGGTGGGGTGGGGATTCTGGCTGAGCCACTTGCTGACTGTGTGATCCCTGGAAGGTTCCTTAGCTTCCAGGAGGCTCAGAGTCTGATCTGCAAAATGCGGATAGAGAGATCTCTATGTCACTGGACTGTTCAGAGAGCAACATTCATAAATAATCTCACAACAAGTCATGCTGTGAAGGAAAGCTTCCTGGGCTTTGAGTACCATGAGGCAGGCCCTTGGGGCTACCACATTAGCCACTCTCCCCTTGCTGATTCCCAGGACTCACATGCTCCAGCAGCTGTAAGAGGACCATACCAGCCACTGCATCCATCCAGGAGAGGGCCTTGGCCCCCTGGCTGCTCCAGCTGTGGTTTTTTGGACCCACTGCCAAGACACCTCTGTAGGGCCCTCAGGCTTTATCTCAACAGCCTGTTCTATTAGCACCCAACTCACATTTATTTCTCCTGGTCCTCCATGCCATTCCTCTGCCTGGAGCCTGATACAAATAGCAGGATGGGAAGTCCCCAAGAAGATCCATGAAAATGAACTGCCACTTTTCAGAGAACAACCATACCGAGTGCAGGTCCATTCCCGTGATGCATGGGTCCAGTGCCAAAAGCCAGCATGGGAAGTCACCAGAAAGTCGCCATGGCCTCCCTGTGACTGTACTTACGAGGTGCTCAGCCCACATCTGATAATCACGGAACCTGATATTTCCTTTCCTCTGACACTGAGGCAGAAGGATGGAGATTTTCCATCTTCCCATGTCTCGAGCAGATGAACCCAGTGAAGTTAAATTCCCCAGGATCACACAGCAGCTCACACTCAAACCTCAATACCCTGAGACCACATTCATCTGAGGAAAAAGGGGTGGTGGTGATGGGTTTTCATTACATGTAATGGATCCAACATCAACATAGGGTCATGGGTTCCGGGAAAACCTCCCCATGGAGTATTTCTCTTAATCTTCCAACAACGCTACCTTCCTCCCCCGCCCCGTAAGGTTGAGAAAATTAAAGCTCAGAGAGGTCATGCGACAGAAAGCATGAAAGTCAAGATTTGAACTCAGGCCATTCTGACCCTCATCTGTTTTACTGGCTGGCTCTTAGAAGATTTTGATGAATCCTATTCGGTTAGAGAGAGGGGGAATGAATCTTTACAGCAACTCTATTTTCTTTTAATTAATTTAAAATCTGCATATTTGTACAAGACATACAAGCTTAAGGAGTTGGAGGTGGTGAGCAAACAAAACCCAAGCCAACAGGATTTCGATTTCTGCTCAAAGAGCGGACAGAGTTAATACACAGATGCAGGCATTAGGATCTGCTTTGGCAGAGTAAGCCGAAAATAGCTGCTGTCCTCTTCCCTGCCTCTCGCCCCAATCATTCATTAATTTCTGCTTTGTGGGCGCCGAGGCTCATCGGCTGCAGACAAGTCATCTGGTCTCGCAGTCTTTTTCTGCAGCCGGGTGATAAATATTTGCCAAGACCCAGCAGGAAACAGATGAGGGGACACGTCGAGGTCACGATCATGGCTACTGGATGCCCATGATCCGAGGAATCCCTGGGTCTGAAATGACTCCCTCAGTGACCCAAAGAGCACCTTCATGTTTCACTGTCTTGGCCAGCACTTAAAAGGATGGTTTGTGGTCCTCTGAAGGGGACAGGAAGGTGTCACAGCAACTTGTGTGCTGTGACTCCCAGGATGCAGGTTTCCAGGTGATACTGAGAACGGGATGAACTGGGTCAAACCACACATGCAGGAGAAGCCAGGGGTTCAAACCAGGTCCCCAAGACACATTTGGTGAATGAATGAATGAATGAGCGAGTGAGTGAGTGCACTGCTTTGCACTTCGGTGTCCGTGGTGGTGATTATCCTACCACATAAACTCTGAAGCAGTTTAAAGGAAATGAACAGGCTCTCTTCTCTTACCTTAAAAGCTAAGTGCTGTACAAGTGTTACTTGTGATTGGAAATTCAGCACTTGCCTTCAAAAAAATCTCAACTCTCATCAACCTAGCAAGCATTCCCAAGAGTCTGCTTGGTGCTCTGTTCCAAGCCACACATGGGTGTGCAGAAATGAAGAGATGCAGCAGGCTGCAGAAGCACCCCTATCTGAGAGGAGCCTCCTCCATGGCCCCCAGGACATGTGGTGGATTTGCTAATGGGCTACAGGAGAGTAGAGAGAAGAATATTCGCCCCTGCCCTGCACGGCACTCATGTGGGCTCTAGGGAATGTCTATGCGTCCCATAACAGACTCTTCTGCTTCCAACCATCTGTCACCATGTGCCTAAAAACTTACAGGAGGAGCTGGGGTCTGAGATCAGATAGAAAATGTGTGAACATCCATTTTCCCCAAGACAGGACTGAAAGGAGGATTAAGTGAGATGCCAGTAGGCATGCCGGACACACTTATCACAAACCACAAAAGTGTGACCTCGTTCCACAGCCAACAGCCAGTGTGGGCAAAAAGGCCTGAGACTCTGATTGCAGCCTCTTGGTGTTGGAGTGGGAAATGTGTGAAAGAAAAGTATGTAGTATCCTCAAGGTCAAGGGTATTCGATTAACACTTCACAGCTCTTGTGAGGGGTAAAGCCAGTATATCATGGCTAAGGGCCTCATGCTTCCTCTGGCCAACCTGTAAAATGGGTACAATGGACGCTTTCCTTCAGCAGATACTTGAGTGCGTCCCCCGTGCCAGGCCTACCTGCTTCAGTTGGAGGGGGGGCACCGTGTGCAAGGGCAAATGAGCCCCAATTCCCTGCCCCCATGGGCCTCCCATTCTGGGGAGGTGGACCTGCTTAACAGCCAGCAAAGTGCATGCTAAAGCTTGTCCCTTCCTTTATTGGACTGTGCTTCTTTGTTCTTTCCTAAACAAACATCGTATTGAATGCCTGATTGTGCTTCTTGCTCTTTCCTCACCGTGATGTGGTCTGGGTTAGAACCACATTACTCCAAAGAGATTTGGATTTATCTCTTTGTTCCTGGTACACAGGCTTCCTCAGTGCAGCTTGAATCAGCTTCCTGCGGTGGGAGAGTCACTAGAATATGAACCTACATGGGCAGGGACTTGGACCATTTTGTTCAGGCTACGTCCCCTGAGCCTGGCATAGTGCTCAACATATAGTAGGCACTCAATAAATGATTATTAGGTGAAAGAATGCATTCAGGTTCCTTCTGTGTCATTTCTAATTCTTCCATACCAGAGTGTTAGGTGACCATCTGTGAAGGCCTCCTGGGGCACAGGACCACAAACTCTATGGCAGACACTAGCATCCCTGTGGACTCACAAGGCCAGAGAGCTCGTGTATTTATTTTTAACTTTTTATCTGAAAATAATTATAGATTCACAGGGGGTTGCAAGGAAATATACAGGGAAGACCCACATACCCTTCTCCTAGCCTCCCCCAAAGTCAGAATCTTGCATAAACAGAGTATAACATCAAAGGCAAGAAATGGACATTCCACCACCCACAGAAGTTTTTCACACCACATCCATCATACAGGAGTGCATGCATGTATGTGTGTGTGTGTACAGCTCTCTGCAATTTTATCACACGTGTACTTTTGTGTAACACCAGCACCACCAAGATATTCAACTGTACCATCACCGTAAGGCCCCCAACCTCCCCTTTATACTGTACTCCCCTCTCCATTTCCTGACCCCTGATAACCACTAAGCTATTTTCTATCCCATTACTGTCATTTAACCAATGCTACCTAAATGCAGTCGTGGAACATGTACGTTTTGGGGACTTGCCTTTTCACTCTTCAGTCATCCAGATGGCTGCGTGTATCAACAGTTCCCCCATGAGATGGCCATTCCACACTGTGTTTAACCCTTACATGTATTTTTAATTCTAAGAAATACAACAGAATTGTCCCCTCAAGTGGCATGGAAACCCTAGCCAGCAGTGTACACAGCAGCTATTGCTCCCATATCCTCTCCAACCCTGGAGAGCACCACACTTTTTAGTTTCTGCCAACTTCATGAGTAAAAATTGATCTCACATTATTTTAGGGATTATTATTGTCCTGATTCTATAGGTAAGACTCTTGTAGAAAACCCTCTGCACTGCAAGGACTCCTAGGTATCAGGAAGACTTTAAAGAGGGATGGCTACCTCTGTGACAGCCCTGGAGGCCAAGGCTCATGCTGGCATTTGTGCAGACCTTCAGTTAAAGGCCTGCCTGGAACCCAGCCCCTTCCAGTGTGACTCTGCCATCAAGAGATGCCCTCCTATTTCCCCAATCCTTGAATTTGAGGTGACCTCAAACTTGTTTTGGCCAATAGGACACACTGGAAGTGACACTGTGCTGATTTTGAGCCTAGGTCTCAAGATTTCTTGCGTGCTAATGCTGTCTCTCATAGGCCTGCCACATTATCACATGAACAGACCCAGGCACACTGATGGAGGAGGAGACACAGCATGAAGCAGAGCTAAGCCGTCCCATGGAGACTGTCCTAGATCAGCCCAGAGCCAGCCAGCCTCCACACAGGTTGAACTTCCAGGATCAGCGAGCTGCCTACCTGGCCTACAGCAGGCCACAGACATGTGGGAAGCCAGAGGGTCCAGAAGAACCATTCATCTGACCTGAAGATTCATCAGCAATAACATAAAGTGACTGCTTCAAGACACTGAGTTGGCAAGAACCTACTGTATAGCACAGGGAAATCTACTCAATAGTTTGTAATAACCTATATGAGAAAAAGGAATGGACGTATGTATACACACACACACACACACACGTCTCACTTTGCTGTACACCTGAAACGAATACAACATTGTTAAGCCAACTACACTCCAGTAAAATAAACCAAAAAGACACTGAGTTTGGGGCAGTTTGTTAAGTAGCAACAGCTAACTGATACAACAGTACTGGAGAAACTGCCATCTAGACAAAGCTCTCTGGGCACAGTGACAACTGCACAAGATGGATTTGAAGGAGTCTCTGGCAAATTAAGATTCGCATATCTCTGTTCCAAATATACAAAAGCCCTAGACAAGTTCCCCCACTCAATCCCCAGCCCCCGGCCGCCTACTCTGCGTACAGAACTTTAACAACTCTGTCAAAGACCGTTGCCGTCTGAACATGACAGAGGGTAAGAAACCCAAAGTGGTGAAGCTGCCTCCTCCTCGGTCTCACCCTGGGAGACACGGTGTTTGCAGTTAAAAATACCCTTTCCCCTCCTCTCAAACATGGAAACTGTCCAGGGTCAGCCTCCCACACACTTCCACTCAATTTCTGACTCTGGTTATAAAACCTTGTGCACAAAAATAGATTTCAAGGGGATTTCATAGACATGTTCTCAGGCATAATTGCAGTGTTCCCACAAACTTTAGAGAATTTCAATTTCAGTCTTTGAACGCACGCTCTTCCAAGCCCTGCCCCAGGTATTAAACATCAGGAAGAGCTGTGACTGATTTCTCTGTCTCTGCTTCTCTCACAATCCTGGCAGGTGTCAGGCGCAGCTGTTCTCAACATGCTTCTGCCTCAGCTGGTTTCGGCAGTTGCCTCCGCCCACCTCCAAACTGCCTGGCCACTGGTTTGCACACCTGCCTGGTCCTTGCTGGCTGCTTACTTGCCCTGGCACCACTCTGCTCTCCCTTCCAACCTCTGCCCTTCCTGTCCCTTGCTTCCCTAGAACAAATGCATTCCCAACACCCCCTCACTCTGTTCTGATCCCTTTTGTCATTGCAGCCTCCCCCCTCTACCTCGCAGAGTTTGGAACAAGGAGGATGCTAGAATTCAACTGGCCCAACCCCCTTAGTGTGCAAAGGAAGCTTGGAGAGGCAGGCTTGGGGGTGAGGTCAAGGTCAAGTGTGGAGGGGTGGACCCAAGCAGAACTGGAACCTAGGCATACCATGGGCGTCACCTCTAGATCTGGTTGCCTAACAAGTTCTAAAACAACGGCAACAACAATATTGGGAATTATGATAGCTCCATTTATTAAATTCTTATGTGCTGGGCACTGGGCACATATTTAATTATCATGATCAATTATAGCCAGAGAAACTGAGGTATGGAGAAAGGAAGTGTCCTACCAAGGTCACAGCTATTCATCAGCAGATCGGGGAATCTGACTTTAGGTTTGATACCAAAGACCATGGCTCCTCAGGCCCCCCTGAATCCTGTTGGAAGAAACTTCTTCCACTTGGATGTTTCACCTCCCCTGCACATGGAACCAAGCTCCTCAAGACCCTCCTGTCAGTTTCCAGAATCCCCTTTCCCATTCACTTCACTGCCTGTTGGTCTTAGGTGGGCCCTCGAAGGCCACGATTGTCCTGTTGTAGAATGGAGGCAGGCTTTCAGAGCAGATCTGCTTTCTCAGCCAAACTCCATCACTTTCTGGCTCTGTGATGCTAGACAGGAAATCTCACCTTCTAAGCCTCAGCTTCCCCATCTACAAAAGGGGGACAGAATGATCCACTTCATAGAGACACAGGCAAGATAAGGTAAAATGATACAAGGACGGTGCTCAGCGCATGGCATGCCCTCAGGGATGAATCCTCTTCAGGCTTGTCAGTGCCTTCACTGCCTCATACCCACCACACTCACATCCACTGAGTACAGTGTTTTTCTCCACCACCTACCTCTGCCCTTCACAGTATCTGGTCTCTAATGGGCCTCGTCCTACTTTTCTGGGTACCTATGAGGCATTTACCTTCTATGACACATCCAGTCAGTGCCACAGTCCAGGCCCCAATTTCTACACATTGTTTAGGTTTTAGTGTCTTCCCACAATGAAACTGCAACATCTTTGAGGGCAAAGCTGCTCCTATACTTTCTAAATACCTAGACCACCCCTGCCCCAAATGACTGAGCACTGGCATTGCTGGTACACAGAGAATCCTAAAATCTCAGCATTCGAGAGAGTCTCCAGAAACATCTACTGATTCATTTCATTCATTTGTTCAACCAATATTTGCTCAATATCCACCATGTGCCATGCCAAGTGTTAGCCTATGGAAGACGCAGGAAGGAGGAAGCCCCAAGCCCCTGTCCTCTCACAGCTCCAGCCGAATGGAAAAGCTGGGAGTCTGATTGCACAGTTGGGCAGATCCTGGGGGCTGCCTCCCCAGTGGCCATTCCCTTTCTGGCAGGCAGAGCCCTGTGTTGGGCATCTACCTGTGACCCCTGCTGATGCAGAGCAAAGTCCTGGTCCATTAAAGCCCTTAGTCACATTATCTCGGTGGTGATTGGTTTAGGCATGAACATGTGACCCAATTCCAGCCAATGAGATAGAAGGGGAAGTTGTCTGGGAGCTTCTGGGAAAGAATTCCTTCCTGATAAAAGAAACACCACCAAGATGCCTCTGCCTTTTGTCTCCCAGGCACTATGACATCTACAGGGGATGCTTGGGACATAGGAATCCTTCCAGATGACGATGGCAGAGAAGGATAGAAAGACTATGGATTTTGATGGCATGAAAGGAGCTGCTGAATTAACCAACTCCAGAGCTTTTGGTAAAACAAGAATATGTAAAATAATATGTAAAATAAGAAAGGGTCTTGGGAGTTCCCATTGTGGCTCAGTGGAAATGAACTGACTAGTATCCATGAGGATATGGGTTCAATCCTTGGCCTTGCTCAGTGGGTCAGGGATCCAGTGTTGCTGTGAGCTGTGGTGTATGTGGCAGACGTGGCTCAGATCCCACGTTGCTGTAGCTGTGTCATAGGCCAGCAGCTGTAGCTCAGATTTGACCCCTAGCCTGGGAACTTCCATATGCCACACTCGCAGACGTAGGAAGAGAAAAGAAAAGAAAAGACAAGACAAGAAAAGAAAAGTCAAGAAAAGAAAAAAGAAAAAGAGTCTTATTATCTGTCAGTAGAGTCAAGGAATCCAATTCACTGAAGCCAACAGCAGACCCCCTGGTTCAACAGTGACTCCCCAAGAGTCCACTCTCTCGTGATGGCCTGCAGGACATCCTTCACGAGCCCTGAGCAGCTGTGCCTTGCTTTCGGGGGTGAGTGAGGTGGGTGAGGGATGGTGAGGCAAAGCTTCATCTATGATCAGTTTTTCCATTTTAATAGTGAGAAAGAACTGGCCTGTCAGCACACATGGCATCTGCAAAACCAGGAGGCAGGAGCTAGCCCAGGGTATGTGCAGAGGAAAGGTCTGGACTATGGAGGAGCCCACATTGCAGAAGGAGATAGCAGCTCCTTTGCCACATCCTCTCCAGGCCTCTTTGTTTCTCTGTAAAATGGGAACAGAGGCCTTCCTCAAGAGGCGGTTGTGAGGTTCTCATGGGACTGTCCATATAAAAATACTCAAAATTACTTGGCTCTCTGTGAATCTTAATTGCCATCACATTTGGCCTTTGCGTTGGGAATGGCTCATCCCAAACCAGCTCCCTCCATGTGCTCCCCCTCTTTTCCACTCCCTCCAGCCTTCCAGCCCAGCTTCAATCTCCCTTTCATCTCTCTCCTTCTTCAGATCCTTTGCAGGCTGCCCTTCCACCAGAAATGATTTCTCTACCTGACCACACCATGGCTCTCATCTCTTCTTTTATCCCAAACAGTTTTGACTGACTCAGCGACTCCACTTCTAGGAATCTGTCTTTGGGCGATGCCTGGACAACTGCCCAGGGGTCCACATGCAAGAATATTCATCACATTGTCTACAATGGGACAATTCAGGACACAACCTAAGTGCCCAGCAAGAAGGGATCCATTAACTAAACTATGGCAGAGCCACTTAGATGAGGCAGAGATATATTTATTGATGTTTAAGCTGTCCATACTCTATTATTGAGAGAGAAAGGTACCAAAAAAAAAAAGTTTCTATCTATGTACCAATTAATCATAGAGAAATGTCTGGAAGGACATTTGACAAAATGTTAATGGAGACTAGCTCTGTTTTACGGCATTTCATTTGAGTTTTACTTTATACTTTTTGATACCATTTAAAATTGTATTATCATTATGTAACATCTATAATTGGGGAAGAAAGTTATTTTTATTTTTAAAAGGGAAAAAGGAACAGAGAATTGCAACCAAGATCCACTTTCTCTGGACAATCTCACCTAAAGTCATGCGCTGGTTCTACTGCCCTGGAACCGCCCCCTCCACACACCCGCCCCCATGACACTCCACCTCCACCTGGAAACTTTCTAGTGTAGTAAGCGCACTACTGTGCCAGGCCAAGCCTAATGGCAGAAAACTCTCTCATATTGAATAGGAATCTCATTCTCAATCCAAATTTGGTCTTCTGTTCCCCTCTCCCCCCCTCCATGCACTTGTCATCCTCCATCATAGCTACTCATCAAGTGACACGATATCCTGGAGGATGCCTCATTCTGGGCAGAGCAAAGGCCTGGAGATGTGCAAGCATGTGGTTCATTTCAAGGATGTTGTGGACTTGTCAGGCAGAGCGTGGACCACATGGGACAGAAGCAGATGAGGTCAGGGTAAAATCAGTAAGGTCCACATATTCTGGCCTAGGGAGACTGGCTTTCAACTCACAAGGCAGTGGTTCTCACCCATTTTGTGTTCACAACACCTTAAAAAACTAACATTTTAGCATTACATGTGAAAATGTAAAAATATCTCTAAACAAGTTGTTGATTGTTTTACCTCACACCCTACCCATATTAGGCAGGACAGGTTATGATGCAATAACATATAAGCCCAAAGTGTCTGTGACTTAAGCAAAGTCACTGATGCTACATGCCCATCATGGGTTGGTTGAGGGCGCTGCTCTGCCTCCTCACTCAGGAATCAAACTGAGGGGGGTTCCATCTCCATGCTGCCTCAATTGCCAGGGAGGAAAGGGGGATGGTGGCCAGTGGCACACTGGTTATTAAAGTTTTGACCCAGAGATCACACATGTCACTTCTCAAACTTCACTGGCCAAAGCAAGACACACAACTATTACTGACATCAAAACAGTCAAGGAAGTTCAGTTACCATGTACCTCAAAAGTAAGGAGATGTAAATACTTCTACAGCACTATTGACTAACCCAATTAATACACTAAAAAGAATTGAGAAGAGGACAGGTGGGGGAGGAGGAAGAAGAGAGCAAAGGAGGGAAATGACATTTATGATCCAGGCTTTGTGCTAAACACTTCACAAATTGTAGTTCTTAAAGCACTCCCAAGTACTACTTTTATTTTCCCTTCTCTCACTGCTGAGGAAATGGGCACAGAGAATTGAAGCCACTTAGCCAAAGTCACGCGGCTAGTAAGAGATCTGTCTAGAATTTGTTCCTCAACTAATGTGACGTTACCAGTCAACAGTGAATCAGTGCCGATAAAAACATGCAGTGACTTCAGAATTCAGCTGGTTGTCCTTTGCAAGGATTTGTTGAGTGAGAACTCCCCTGGCCTCACGTTCTTGTCTACTCCTGACAATGTGTGGGAGATTCGCTCAACATGGCGTGTCTCTCCAATGCCAGTTCATCACACACTGTGCCTCTTACGTCTCATCTACACCACTACCCTTCACAGCTCACCCTGCTAGTTTCCTCAAATAGCATCAAAAGCACATTTTTTGATGGTCCACCTTTGAGTTGTGGATAGCAATCACCACTTAGGCAAGGGAGCCTCATCCCAGGACTTTGTTGTTGTTTGTCACTGAGTGGGGGACAGTGACTATTTATGCTTTGTAGGAAATCCAGCCGTCCATAGTATTAGGCATCTACTCTGTGCCAGGGCTTGAGGATGCAAAGATAAAAGTAAAAGACCCAATCTGAGAAGCACAGTGACAATAGGGCAACAGGATGAGGCTGTTTCCCCTTTCTGGGTACAGCCCCCTTCCCCTTGTCCCCTACCAGGGCCTGACACATCACTGCTCTCCAACCTCCTAGCCCCATGAAACCAGGAAGTATCCATCAGCAACATCTTCACACCAGTGGCTTCCAGCTAACGGAGCAGGTGCCACGTGGTGAGGCCAGCTTGGAACTGGAAACCGTAGGACTGGTTTTGAGATCAGGCTTCATCAGTGAGTAAGCCTGTGGGGAAAGGAAGCTGGTATTTATCGAGACATATCATAGCTTGCTGTGCAGAGACCAAAAGATACAAAGAGATGTGAAAAATGCTCTGTTAAGTTACAAGCTGATGGCAATGGTAACAGTAACAGCTGTGTGCCAGGCACTGTTCTAAGAATTACTTGACTTAAATCTTCTTCCTCACAAAAGCACCCAAGGGGCAGGTGCTGTCGGTAGCCTGTTTTACAGATGAGAAAATAGAGGGCTGAAACCACTCACTCACCCAGGATCACAAAGACCCCACGAGAAAGTGATGGCACCAAGACTGTGAGGCAAGTAGGCTGGCTCCAAAGGTAGATGCTATTGTGTACCCATGGGCTGTTTTCTCTCTCAATATGGACTGAACAGTTGTAGTTATTGGCTCCTAAAGAACTTTCGATTCTTCAGAACTGGTGTTAGCCTTGGGGGAGAGGTGACTTCATTTTTGGCCCAAATCGTTCATAAACCCATAAATGTTCACTCACTCTGGTTCATTGTCATTGTGCACTGACTCGCATCCTCCCCAAAGATACGCTGGAGTCCTAACCCTGGCACCTGTGAACAAGACCTTATTTGGAAATAGGGTCTTTGCACATGCGATCAAGTTTAGATGAGGTCATGCTCAGTGAGGGTGGGCTCTACTAATATGACTGTTGTCCTTATAAGGAGAGGGAGATTTGTTAATAGAGACACAGATAGAGGGGGGCCAGCTGTGTGAAGACAGAGGCAGGAACTGGAGTCGTATAGTTACAAGTTAAGGAAGAGCAGAGACTGCTGGCAACCATCAGAAGCTAGGAAGATGTGAAAGCCCCAGAGATTTCAGGACAGTGGCCCGACACCTTGATTTCAGACTACTAGCCTCCAGAACTGGGAGAGAACAGATATCTGTTGTCTTAAGTGTCCCAGTTTGTGCTAATCTGTTAGGGCAGCCCTAGGAACTGACACAATGGTGTATAGAACACCTACTATGTTACAGGCACCCTGGGAATATGACACTAAATGAGACAGGAACTCAGACCCTAACATGCTCAGTTTGGTAGATCCGGCTTAGTTATAATAACTCTGCTCCAGGAAAAACTCAACAGTAACCAAGTAGTAGCTTAAGAGACAGGAGACATGAATTCTAGGTCTAGTTCAGACCCCTCAAATGCTGTGTGACCTTGGAGAAGTTGCTTTTTCTCTCTGGGCCTATCTTTCCACTTTTTCTGTAAAATCAAGGAGTTGGCCCAAGCAGTTGACCCAGAGAGTCTTTAAGGGATATCCTAGCTCTAAAGATCTGTGACCTGCTGGGGTAAGGACAGGTGGGAAGGGTCAGAGGAAACCTGGTCAGCCCCCCATACCCCTCTTCACCATCTCCTTTAGGGAGCTCGTGAACTCTCCCTGCCTTAATTACCCCAGGGCCTGATACCAAATAACTAGGGACAGTCCTTATGCCCCAGAGCCCACTGAAATTATTCAAACTAGTCAATCCTAAACCTGCTTACCCTGTCTCACCTGTTCCTTCTCATGAAAACCACAATTAAGGCTATTGCCCATGTTTTCTCCCTCCTCCCTCAGCCTCCCAACTGACCCTGGTGCTCCCTGTGTGTACCCCCGAGGCCCTGCCATGGCATGGGGTGCCTTCTCCTTTCAGGAGCTATTGAAAATAGCAGTCATCTCCTGATCTGTTGCCCTTACTGTACCTAAATCCTATAAACTGTACATTTTAATTTGTTTTTCTTTTCTTTTTCAGCTGCACCCATAGCATATGGAAGTTCCCAGGCCAGGAATTGAATCCAAGCTGCATCTACAAATCCAAGCACCACAGGTGTGGCAAGCCTGGATCCTTAAGCCACTGCACTGGGCCAGGGATCAAACCGGCAATGCCACAGAAACAAGCCAGATCAATAACCCACTGCGCCACAGAGGGAATTCCTAAACTCTAAACTGAAAAACAGGAGCGCTATTACATACATCATAGGATTGTCATGAAGAATAAAGTAGATAAACACGGAAATTGTTTCACACAGCAACTGGTATATGGTGGGGGCTTTAGAAGTGTTATTTTCCTTTCTCTCTCCCCTATCTGTACCTTTTCTCCTACACCTTCCTAACCCCATCTCTCTCCTCCTCTCTGCATCCCAGGACTGGCTCCATAATTTGTGGGACCCAGTGAAAAATTTAAATGTGGGGTCCCTGATAAAAATTATTAAGAATTTCAATATGGCAACTCCAGAGCATTAAATCAGGTGTGGGGTCATTCTCGTCATCGGGCCCTGTGTCACTACGTGGTCACACACCCGTGAAGCTGGCCCTGCTCCTGCCTCCTTCCCTGGCTTCCATCAAGTTCTCTTCTGCTTCTCAAATCTTTCTAGCCTCATTTTCCAATCTCAAGGACTCAATGGTTGAGCCCTCTTTTTTTGTTTTTCTCTATTAATGGATTCAAAATTTTAGCTACCATATAGCTTTAATAATTCCACTTCACTGGTGGGAAGAGGAAAGCAGGCCAGTCTGACTTCATGAAAAGTCTGGGAAATAAGACATTACTAAAGAAACATAGGTTTATTATTCGTGGATTTATACTGTGACAGAGGTGACATGGAGAGGAGGAAGTTAGAGCTTTTTGAATGTGATTTAACACACAGAAGAGATTTAACTTATACAGAGCACATTGCTTATTTGCTAATGATGCTACTGAACACCCTCTCCCTTAAGTAGGTTAATATTTCTCTTGTCGGCAATGTTTGCCTGGTGAAACCCTTTTGCCCCTATAGTCGCTGGTAAAATTCTTCTGCAGGGATTCTATAGCAAAATGATTTCTCTGACCTTGCACACAATCCATAGTATAGACTGGGTTAGGAAAATTCTTGTCAAAAGGAAATCTAGCCCAAAAAATTCTCTCTCTGCTTCCTGCCTACAGAACAGTCACATCTTCAGAGCATCTTTTGAAATGCCATAGCACTCTTGGACTACATCTTCACTGGTTCTGCTGTTTCAGACCTCACTCTTGTCACAGTTAGATCCAGACCAATCTGGGGGTGGTATCCCCAAACAATTCACACACTCTATGCCTCCAAGACTTAGCCACCTGGGCCTGGAATGCCCTCCCATGAAATTGCACAGTCTAGCAGAATCCTAACTCATGTTTCAAGGTCCAGCTCAAAGGTCCTCTACTTTGGGAAACTGCCTCTGACTTTTCCAGGCAGAATCTGGGCCTTCCTCTGCCCCCATGGCACATCTATTACAGCTTCTGTGCCCATAACAGTAGTCTGTGAGCCTCTTTGTGAGAGAATGAGAGCCCTGGTGGGCCCTGGGTCTTGTCCATCCCTGGGGAGGCAGTGTGGCCCAGCAGTAAAGTAGCAGAAGTGGTCCCAGCCTCACCGCTCACCAGCTACATGCAGATGGTAACAGCAGCTTCACAGCACTGGGAGGATTAAAGCAGATGGTGGCAGTGCTTAACAGAGCCTAGTAAAAAGCAAGCTCAAAAAACAGGAACAGTTCTCCATGAACACTGGAGTATAAATACGAGGTCACAGCATGGCCACACATCCCACTTTGGCTGGGCAGTCCTAGTTTGGGTCTGCGGTCCTGGTGTGATTATTAATAACGCCCTCTCTCATTCTCAAAAGCATCTCATTTTGGATGACAAATTATAGGGTCACCCTAGATGATCGGGACCAGGTCTGTTTTGTTTACCAAGGTCTCCCTGGTATATCAAACAGTACTTAGCACATATTAAATACTTAATAAAAATGTGTCAAATGAATGAATGTGTCTCCAGGGCCCAGCAGGTGCCTGGCACCTGGTAGAAGCTAAATAACTACTAGATATGACTGATTTCTCTGTATTTCCAAGCACCTCTTGACTCAGAGAAGGCATGAATCAAAGCTTGGTGAGTGAATGAATGAATAAGTTCTTCCCATCTCCAATCTCCTCTGCTGCCAACAGTACCTCTGAGAGAAGAAGTGACATCTTACAGAAGTAGGGAGAAGAGTGGGTCAGATGGGAGGTGACAATGATGCTTCCCCAAGAGACTGATGGGAGTGGGGGTCTCTTCCCGGGGCTGTAGCAGGGCCCTACCTGCATTTTGCAGCTAGGTATTAGGGACTGATTTCCCCATGGAAGCAGCAAGAAACCACAGCCTATGCCAGTCCAACTAGTAGGTCCAGAGGGGTCTTGAGGGTCTGGGGCCCTTGTCACCACTGAACATTCAATTTAGAGCATGAGTGCTCAGGGTTCTGGGAAACAGTCCCCCCAGCAGCCCTGTTAGCCACAGGGGAGAGCCCACCTAAATCTAGGTGCCAGAGCAGAAGGGAGAGGATGGAAATAATTTCTTCCCTTCCAGACCCAGAAGGGAAAGTTCACAGGTTGGTAGCCCAAAATTTTGAACACAGACCATGCACTAGGCATGATGGTAAACACTTCAAGAACATGAACCCAGCCATCAGCACATCCCTGTGAGGCAGCTACCCCCATTACACACAAGGGGAAGGGAGTCAGAGGGGAAATGACTTGTCAGAGGTCATACAGCTGGTAAGAGGCAGAGCTCAAATCCTCCAGGTGTAGGAACCAAAGAGTCCCTCTCCATCCCTCCCCAACCCATTATAAGAAAGCCCAGTTCTTGCTCCTTCCAGGGGTTGGCTGTGTGACCTTGAGGCTGGCTCACCCTCTCTGGGCCTCACTTGCCTTTTCCAAGACTAATGCTCTAGGATGCTAGGACACACCTGATGCCAGGATATAGTTTCCTCCTGAGACCCCAGGGCTTCAGGGTGACCAGGTCCTTGTTGATCCCAGGTGTGCAGAAACATACTGATCTGCTGTGGGGGGCCTCTGTGGTCCCTGCCTGAGCCCACTTCCTCAAGGACCCTTTGCGGCTGGGCTGAAAAATTAAGCTGCGGATATGAGAGCTCAACTGAGTGTGGGGCTTTGGAGCTCTTGTGTCACCAGGTGGGAGACTCTGGCACACAGTGCTTGGAGAAGAGCTGTGGGTGTGGGCAGGGTGAGGGGCTCGGGGAAAAATACTGAGAGAACCTGGCAGGGTGTGTGTGTGGGGGGTGGCGGTGGTCCTGCAGTGCTTCGGCCCTTAGAAGCCTTTGCGGATGGGAGAAAGCTCCAGCCCTGGGCCAGAATCCACAGCTCTGATCATGTCCCTCGCCTGCAGGAACCGGGGCCTGGAGAAAGAGGGGCCCCCAATACTAGGGGGAAGCCAGGCAGAGAAGTCAGAGCCGGCTGGGAAAGAAGAAACTGGGGGTTCTAGCGCTCTGGACGCCCCCAAGCTCTGGGGCTGCTTCGAGCCCACGAAAGTTTTCTCGAAGCCCGGCGCACGGCGCGCCCCTTCCCCGGCGCCCGTAGGCGCCGGGTCCGCAGGCGCCCACCTCGGCCCGCCCCGCCCGCCGCCGGCTGCCCGCTCAAGGTCACCGCTGACAAGGCGCCTGTCTTGGAGGGGCAAAGGGACCCAGGACGCGTTCCGGCTCGGGCTCGGGCTCTGGCCCGGCAGGGGTCCGAGAGGCCGAGCACCAGTGGAAAGGAAGCCTGCCGGGAGGGAGATAGAGAACGAGGGAGAGGGGAGGAGGCCCAGAGCCCCGGGCCCGGCCACCCCTGCGTTACCTGCGCCGGCTCTGGGAGAAAGATGCTGCTGCTGCCGCCGCTGCCGCCGCCACTGCCGCCGCCACTGGTGCGCGCCCGGCCCGGCCCGGCCCCGCTGCGGCTGCGGCTCCTCTGCCGCGGCCGCCCGGCGCTCGCCTCGCCCCGCGGCCCCGCCGCCGCCCGCCTGCCTCCCTCCCTCTACCGTCGCCTCTGCCACCGCTGCACTGCGCTCTGCCCGCCTCTCTCCCTCCCTCCCCTCCCGCTCCCTCCTCCCCCGCGCGTTTCCCCTCGGCCCTCCCCAAACTCTGCACGGAGAGCGCCCTGCGGGACCTAGAACACGCCGTCCAGCGCCCTTCTCTATGAGCACGCAGGGTGGCCTGAGGAGGGGTCTCTGGCCTCCCCCAGGGCTGTCTCTTCAGGTACCAACATTAGCAGCAGCCCCTTACCCTCCCCCCGCACCCCACCATCAGCCGGGCCCTTTGGAGCCACCCCTTTCCCCCTTCCCCTTGGGTCTGGATGCCCCCCCAAAATAACACACACCTGAAACGTGTGTCGGGGGTCGCATAGTGTGGGACGAATTGAGGTGTGGAGGAGGTAGAAGGGGAAACCTAGTTTAGGGGGCGTGGGCTGGTGGGACCAATCCTAGGGTGTTTAGCCTGAGGGTACTCAGACACAGGAAAAAAGATGGGGGTAGGGCAGGGGCACCTGTTGGTCCCCAGCCTCCAGCCTGCCTGGCCTAGGGCCTAGAGAAGGCCAGGAGAGATCCTCTGCCCCAAGAGAAAGGTGAAAACCCCAGGCACACTGAAAGCACCTCCCCAAAGCAGGTTTCCCTTCCTTGGCGCAGGCCCCAGGTCACTGAAAAGCCCTGCTCCGCCAGGAAGCTGGCCACCTGACTCCCAGCGCCTCGGTCTGCTCCATGCCATCAATTAATCATGCCCGCTTGCTTATTTATTTATTGGCTTTATAAAAAGCCAAATGCACTGCTCTGCTCGCAGGAAGAGAGAAGAAGATGGGCCCCCATGGGGTGGGGGACAGGGAGGGCCTGGCCACGGTAAATCCCACTCCCCAGGCCTTGGCTTGTTGAATGAAGGGCTAGGGCCTGGGGAGACCCTGGGCTCTAGGCGTCTAAAAAGCTTGCTTCCTAGGAATGGCTGGGATCCTGCTCTCATTGGTGAGGACAAAATTCATCATGGCCTGTGCTCTGCAGCCCTGGGATGAGGCAGGGGATATTGACTCTTAGGGGCTTAGGCATAGAGGCAAGAGGGGGGCCTGGGAGGCCAGTGACCAGAAGGTCATCAGGCAGGTGTGAGAGGAGGTGTCTCCAGGCTCTTGGCTCAGCACACTCGGTTCTCACTGCTCCACACTTGGCTTGGCAGCAGCCCTTCATCTCCTGCTGTAGCCCTGTCCTCTCCCTCAGGTGCCCAGAGGACATCTCCCTGTGGACACTCCACCAACACACATTTCCTGTCCCTCTTAATGACATGAAGGTGCCTCCAGATGGCCAGTTCCAGGCTCTCCCATCACCAAATCCTCACTGATGAGGCCCACAGCCCCCCTGGAATCTGCTCTCCACCCTGAGTTGAAGGACTCCAACATCTCTGACAGTTGCCTCCTCTCTGCCTCCACCCAGCTGTCACACTTGCTTTCCTGAAGCCAGACATGAATCATGGCCAATTCTGCTCTAAAACTTTCTATAGCTCCTTGGCACCCTCAGAAGTCCCAGAGCCTCAGGCTGCCGTTCCAAGTTCCTGCTCCGGCCCAAGTGCTCTTCCTCTCCCTTCCCACCTTGGTCCCCAGCACCCCTCCATGATGCACATTTAGCATTATACCATGTCTGTGTCTCTCTTCTGATCCTTCCATGGAAATGCCTTTCTCTCTCTCTCAATCAGTCACCATGCATAGTGTCAAAGCACAGCTTTAGTTATTATTTCTTTTATGAAACCTTCAGAAACCAGAAGACAAGTTGAAAAACAAAAGGAATAGGTGGGAAATCTGCAAAAGGTGAGGTAACTCAGGGTAAAAGTCCTAGTGACACCACAAAAGTCCTAATAACACACTCACCAGCTGGGTGACTTTGGGCATACCCTCCATCTCTATGAGCTGGTTAGTTTATTTAAAGGGTGATAAATTCCATAGCCTCCTTCAAGGTAAGCATTCAACACATGGTGGCTATTGTTATTTTTGAGCACCTACTATGTGCTACAGCTCTGGGATTTGCAAGAATGAATGGGTAGGGATTTGAAAGACAGCAGAGAGAATGCCTCTAAGGACCAGGCCAAAACTGAGTGAACTGGGCTGGTTCTGACTTACGGCTCTCCTCTGAAATCTGGCAATAAGAAAAAGCAACAGTTTATGTGAGGTGACAAATAGCAGCTGAGCCTGGCTCTAGATGGGGAGTCCATAAGGAGTGGTGGGGACTGTGGCATCTGCCCTGTCAAGTGGATACAGCCACTACTTAGCTCCAACGGTGGCCAAGCAGGAATATGAGACTAGACTGCCAATTTTCTTTTCTTTCTTTTTTTTTCAGGAGAAGCTAGACCTCTGGGTTTTTAATGTGAATACTCTTGATCTGTAAGTGTCATCAACTGCTTTTAAAAATTTAAAACTCTGAGAGGACAGAACACAATACAGCTGGGGTAGGTTTTTGGCCAGCAGGGCGGCAGCTTATGACCTCTGGGTTAGCAGGAGAAAGATCAATGCTATCTGTTTACACACAGACACACACTCCCCCTTCTCCTATCTCTGGCAGAATGTGGCCATGTCCACATCAGAGGCACAAAGGGTCATGGGAGTGGAGTGGACAGGGTGGGGGTGGTCAGGTGAGGCACTGGGCTTAGGAGCAGAGCTGAGGCCCAGTTCTGCCCTTATTGCATGTGGGAACTTAGATGAGACCCCCTCTTCCTCAGTGAGCCTTAGTTTCCTCATCTGAGAATGGGCAGGGGAGGGAGAGGAATTACTCAGCCACTGCAAAGTTTATGTGAGGTGACAAGCATGTGAGGGGTGAGGACATGGGGTTCTAGTGATAACATAGAAGAGCATCTGGTAGAGAAGGAGCTCCGGCAGTCGGACGCCCAGAAGAAGTCCCACTCCACTAAAAATAGGGCCCTGACAGACTCATGCAACTCGAAGACTTCTTAAGAGATGGCACTGGCTGCAGATCATGAGGGAGCTGCTGCTTCCCGCTTCCGGACTGGGAAGAAGAGGCAGGAGGTGGCTGGCATTTGGCGAGCTGGTGAGCACATCATCCCTGAGTTCATAATAAGATGAGAAAGAAGCACCGGTCCCCCGGGGCCTGTTAGAGAGACAGGGGCCGGAAAGGGCTGAAAGCAAACTGGCCATGACGAGTCAGGCAGGACTGCATGAAATTCCCTCAAAAGTGATTTTTGTGGGATGGGATTAAAGCTGACTTTATTTACCAGTTCCCCACAAGGACCGTGTCTTACTATTTTTGTCACGATGAAAGTCATCCAGTGCACACACACAAAATAATAGTCCTACTAAGTGAGAAGGAGGGGACATCTAAATAAATCAATGGGCAAGGTCTTCATCGGATAGAAGCCACCTTTAAAACTGACAGGTTTCTATCCCACGTACCTGGAGAACATGGTACCGGAATCTGTAAAGAGACTCCTGGGCTGACTCAGGTGCAGAGTTAGAATCTCCACGGAGAGGAGGCAGGAGACCCGCCCCACCCCCATCCTATGCTCTGGAAGTTCGGGCTGACTCTGAGCGGAGCAAATGTTTATCGAGCAGGGGAGAGGAAATGGCAAGCCGGATCCCTCCTATTAAGGGTCTCTAAATGCAGCTGGGAAAACCCAACTCCCCAAATACAAGGCAGGTCGATACACTCGAGGCACAAAGTGTCACCAAAGGAGACCAAACGGAGATTTCCTCTGGGGAGATCATTCTGTGTATACCCTGTATTTTTCAGGCTCTGTTAGAATCTTTCACAGTAACAAGCTCCTGTGTTTTACTTGTGCAGTTTTAAAACTTAAATGGGAAGCAAAAACACCCAGTGCTGAGGCAACTGGGGGAGGGATGATCAATTCTCAAGACAGCCAGTGAGGAAGACTTCAGAGGTGGAATTTTACTGGATTTTGAAGCAAGAGGACAAATGAGAGAAACAACAGCCGAACTCTACCTAGTGTCAATTACTAGTCTTAGTACTTTAAATACACTGATTCATCCTCCCAGCAAATCTCTCAGATAGGTATTTGTTAGCAGATGCTGCTGTGAAGCCATGCTGCACGTAGGCTCAGCCCCTTGCTCTCTGGGGGCTGGCTTCTCATACCTGCACCTCACTCCAAAGGATGTGGTCCTTGGCTGATGGGCACCACTAGGTGGCAACAGCCTCTCTGGTGCAGTTCAGCCTCCAAGGCTCTCCAAGGGATCAGGGATCAGGATGAAGGAGGACTCTTCCTGAAACTGCAGGTTTGCCAAGCACCTTCTCCTTCCCTGTCCTGCCCCTCTTTCCCCTGCAGGGCTCTTAGAGGGCACTCCCTGATAAATAGTAGGCTCTGCTTCTAGGGAACCAGACCTCAGATCATTTTCTTATTCCCATTTTGTAGTCGAGCAAGAAAAGGCATGGATCAGCTAATGCACAGATCTAGAAAGAGGAAGAGCCAGGCTGGCTGCCTCTTCTCCATCCCTGGAAGGATTTCTTTAAGAGGATGCAGAAGCGTGTCAAGGGCATGTCAGAGAGAGACAAAGGATGGGGCATGAGGAGGTGGGGTGAGTGATCTGATATAGTTGGAGTGTGGATGTGTCAAGGGAGATGGGGACAGAGGCAGGAAGGATGGTGGCCGGACAGCCGTAGAAGGGGTCTGGCCCCATCCAAAGCCCAAGCCATTCATTTATCAGATGTCTGTGCACCAACAGTGAGCCAGTCCCTTGCATGATGGGGAGGATTCAGAGATGAATGTGTACAAAACCTCTTCCTCAAGAAGGACAGGTGGGATGGTTAAGAGCTTAAGGCAAGGAGATAGACTCAAACCCAGATGCTCAGAAAAGCAAAAGTGGAGCAACTGTAGCTGGTTCTGTAGTAAGAGAAAGGAGGCACAGAGTGAGTCAGAAGGAGGAAAGATAGAAATAGGGAGTGTACTTGATTCCATCTCTCTGTGAGAGAGAATAACCCCTGGGCTGACCATGGACCAGCATGGCCAGGAGGAACAAGCCCATTCCTCCATAGGACTGTGTTTATCAAGATGAAATTCAAGATGGACCAAGAGCCTGTTTGTGTGGCCGTTCTGAGGATGCACGCCCTCAGGTTCAGACGGGGGCATCTCCATCTGACTTGCAAGACATGGGTTGAATGAAGAATGCTGGGGATTCAGATGGACCGTCAGCTTAACATATGCCGGGATGGCTGCTGGCAAAGCTAATACAGTTGGAGGGAGGAAGCCCTCAAGGGCAGGAACTGCAGAGCAAGCTGGGGAGGGAGAGCATAGATTCCAGGCCATGCACATGGACCACAATGTAGCAGAGGGACCGGACTATTCTGTAGGAGTAGGGAGGGTAGGACAGGTAGCAGCCCGCCAGAGAGGACTTTCCCCCAGAGCTGTGCTGAACTCCTCACAGAGTATAGCAAGCAATCTCTGGGGCTTCCTCCAGCCTGAAGCCAGGCTGAGGTCTAAACCAGACCTTGAAGGATAGTGGGACCCCAAGAAGTGAGAGCAAGAGGGTGTGGGTGAGGAGAGCTGCCAATCCCGGGGGAGGGAGGAGGCAGGGCTTTTCGCCTATAAATATGTGGTCTTTAAATGTCATCTTTGGAGAAAATACAGCAACCTTTTGAGGGTGAGAGCCTGTGTGGCATCTGAAAAGGGTGCCGTTAGGGGCCCGCTGCACTCCCCTGGCAAGTGTGTGTGGGTCTCTGCCGAGAACTTCTGTCTGACTGTGGGAGCATCAGCCCACACATGGGGCGAGGCAGACATGCTGGGGAGTCAGTCCCCCGGAAGCAGCCCTTAGCTAGTGGCTGATGGGAGCCGTAGTGGGAGTTCTCCAGTTCCCCCCACCCCTGGCCATCAGGCTCCCCTGACCACTTCGGTGGGGGTCGGCTCTGCTGTCCCAGCAGTAAGATGCCTGATGATGAAGTTTGCTGGCCTCTTTCTCTTTCCTTCCCTGCCTCCGTTCCCTCACCCCTACCAGTTTCCTGGTATCACCTCCCAAATGAGCTGCTTCAGCTTGAATCCTGGTCTTAAGTTCTGTCTGGAGGAACCCAAGGCATCACAGTGAAACTTACCAGCTTTGCGGCCAGAGGACTCAGGTTCAAGCCCCAGCTCAGGTGTCACCTCTGTCTCCTCATGTTTAAAATGAGGGTGGGGTACTTAGTGTACCTACCTTCTACCTTTCTTGTGATCATTCAATCATTCTGCAAATATCCACAGAGTTCCTATTATGTACTGGGCACTGCTCTAGGCTTTAAGGACACAGAAAGGAATAAGACTGAATTTTTGAGCTTGTGAAGTTTCTCTTATTGAGGAAATTGGATACTAAATAAACATACAATATCCGGTAGTGATAAAAAGCCAAGGGAGGGAGTTCCCATTGTGGCTCAGAGGTTACAAACCCAAACAGTATCCATGAGGAAACGGGTTTGATCCTGGCTTTGCTCAGTGGGTTAAGTATCCAGTGTTTCCGTGAGCTGAGGTGTAGGTCGCAGACGTGGCTCAGGTCCCATGTTGCTGTGGCTGTGGTGTAGGCCAGCAGCTGTAGCTCTGATTCTACCCCTAGCCTGGGAGCTTCCATATGCCACAGGTACAGCCCTAAAAGCAAAGGAAAAAATAAAGCTGGATAGAGAGAATGATGTCGGTTATTTTAAATGTTAGTGAATTCAATGAGAGAATTCACAGTGTCAAGTGTATTGTGAGGCACACAATAACCATTCAATAAACATCTGCTAATAAAATCTTCACCATTATCCCCTTCAGCAACTTCTCTCCCCATTCACCCCTGCCACTTACTCACTGACTCAGATAAGAAATATGCACTGGTCCCTCCTCAATGGCACACCCTCTGCCAGGTGCTAAGATTTTGGTGATCAAAACAAACATTAACTTGACTTTCATGGACTCATAGTCTAGCGCAGGAGAATAACAACCAAAAAAGCAAGTATCTTTAGATATTTACATGCTGAAATCAGTCATTG